>NC_081292.1:12500-2412500 GCF_030435805.1 Mustela lutreola | reverse complement strand
CTCTGCCCTACTCCTGTTAGAGCCTTTGAAATGCCAGGTCTTGTGCTTCCGAGGTGACCCCTCCCTGAACCTGGCCAGCCTCCTGCTCGTGAGGGTCCGATCAGCCCAGCTGACAGTCTAACTGTGAACGCACAGCGGGGCTGTCTGGGCCTGCTCTTGGTCTCTCTTAGCCTCACTGGCTGCGTCTGTAAAGTGGGGCTTTATGCTCGGGCTCCCCCAAATGACCCAGCGACCGCACGACGTAGGTAACATCCCTCCGGCACACCTGGCTGTGTGCCTGTGGCCTCTGAGCCTTGGTGCCCTCCACACTGCGGGCCCTGAGGCTTTCCCCAGAGCGCGGTTTCACTTTGCAAACAAGCCACCTTCTGCCTGCTGTCCTCAAGAGTGGTGATCTGGCGGCCTGGGCAGGAAGGGGGTCACGGCACAGTCGGGCTGGGCTTTGGGCAGCTGGCAGGGAGGCACAGGTGTCGGAAGGCGGGCCTGCTTAAGATGGGTGACCCCCCCAGGCTCAGCCTGGAGTGAGGCCCGTGGGAAGCTGGAGAGAAATACAGCCCTTCCTCGTAACGACGGCGCGACGGTAGCAGGAAGCATCAAACACGCGGGACGTTTATGTGCCCTCGTAAAGCAGGGGCTGTAATTCTCTCTCTGTCCTGGGCAGAGCCTCGGGGACCGCGTGCTCTCTGAGTCACCTCTGGGAGGAATGATCCCTCCCTGGAGATCCTTGGAGCCTGCGTGGCCAGTGGGGCTGGGGACTCCAGCTGAGGAGTCCCTCATGTCCCAGAGGACGGCAGGGTCAGGGTCAGCGAGGGGACAGAAGGCCATGAGGCGGGAGTTCTGGGTGGTCGTGACAGTGCGTCAGAAAGCCGATCTGAGGAGGAGTGGGCAGAGGAGGGTCCCAGGGAGTGCAGGGCCGACGCTGGGGTGCACCCAAGAGGCGGCAGCAAACCCCACGCCTGGCTGCATGGCCTTGGGCCAGGCCGCCCACCCCAGGCGTCCCCTCCCCCCCGACGAGGCCTAGATGGGACGTGGGGTGTGGAGGGGTTTTCTCTGAGACTTGCAACCCACTCAGGGGGGCTCCTTTTGTGGGGTCCAACAGCATAGCTCTGTGCCAGAGCCTGGGATCTGGGGCCTCCATCTAGGGCCAGGCCAGGTATGGGGGACTCCTTCCGTGCTGGGGCCCCGGGAGGCCCCTGGGCGCTGTGTGGTTTCACGGGGACATCTAGGTGTCCCTGGATCCGAGGCGTTTGACCGGGTGTCTCTCCTGCCGTTCTGACGCTTATATCCCTGTGTCTCTGAGAGAGAGGAGACTGCAGGCAGCGTGTCCTAACATCTATTTGACCTAGAATCTTCTTCAGCAGCATCTCCTGGGGCTTGTGTTTGTGAGGCCAGAACTGGAGGCTGCTGCCTGGGGAGGGCGGGGCTGTTCCTCCACCAGTTTATGAAACCACTGCTCAGAGGGGCTGCCTGAGCGTCCCAAGGTCACGCTCTCTGTCCTGCACTGACAGCCACGTTGTCACCGCCATGGGACTGGGAGGACCCCCAGCAGGTGTGGGCTGGGACAGCGAGGCCCAAGCCCCGGGAAATGCTCAGGCAGAACAGACACAAGAAGAGGGGAGGGCTTCCAAGGCCCCAAGTCCTCAAGGACGGTGGAGGAGCCCAGCTGGGTGGGACAGCCTGGAACCCGCTGGCCAGACGCAGAGCAGAGAGCGGTGACCTAGTGTCCAGGGGAGAAGCCCCTGCCTGGGACCCAGGGGCTGACCTGGGCAGTGTTGCTGGGTTGGAGAGACCCCAGAAGGGATGGGGTTTCCCCACGGAAGTTTCCCCCAGTCCTTGGCATGGCCCCTTCTTAGTCCATTCTCACGGAAGGGATGCTGGGGCTCAGACGCTGGGTCAATGCCCTGGGTCCTGCAGCCAAGGGCAGAGTGGGGCTGCAGCCCAGCTCCGGGGAAGGACGCACCCCCGCAGCCCCTGCTGCCCAGTCTTGCTCCAGCTCCTCTGCAACATTGTTCTACTTGGGCCTCTGCCCTCCACCAGCGCTGCCCCTTCCACCAGCGCTGCTCCCTCCGCCAGCTCTCCTCTCTTAAATCAGGAGTTCAACTCCTGAGCCTGGAAAGGACACCAAATCCTCACTCTGCCTACTCCTTGGAGAGCTCAGCAGGCCTGTGTCTTCAGAGACCACTGTCTGGCTCAAGCCCCCGAAGCCAGCCTGGGCACCCAGCCCCAGATACATACCTCCTTCCTGACACCTCCTCCTGGAAGGCCCCTGGCATCTCTCAGGTCTCCCCCGCCACCCTGTGCACACTGGCATCTTCTGTTGGGTCCCTTTGATCCCCTGCTCAGGGCCTCTCAGCCTGCCCACCTCCCTCTCCAGACCACACACAGACACTCCTGTCTGGTCTGGAGGCAGCTCCCCCCCATCCCCCTCCCAACCCTTCAGCCTTCTTGGAAGCACATACAGAACCTTCCTCCCCTTGTCCCTGCTAGGAGCAGGGGCTACAAAGGGGGGACTCCCTGGTCCTGCCCACGATCCCCTGCGGGGGGGTCCTGCACCCTGTCCATAGATCCCAGGACCCAGGCCACTTATGGAAGCCTCTGGGTCCTCCACTTCCTTCCAGGGAGCCAGGTGCGAGCTCACAGCTGGGGTCAGTGGGCCAGAGATAGATCAGAGGAGGCTCAGGGCTCTTCCTGGAAAGGCTGGGCGCGTTCCAGACAGGGCCTTCACGCGCTCTCCAGCAGTGGGTCAGGGGACCATCTCCTCCAGGAGCCAACGACCTGCCGTCTGTGGCCACGCTGTGACCGCCTTTTTTACGGACTCCAGGGATACTTGGGTGATGGGCACCAGTGCTGAGGCTCAGGAGGAAAGCTGGCCTGCGGGGTGTGGGGCAGGGCGGGGAGGGGGAGGTGAAGGGAAGCAGCGGTGGGGTTACTATGGAGCCGGCACTGGCCATAAACTTTAATCAATTTAAAACCCATTTTCTGGGTATTAAACTTCACTGCCCATTTAATAGTCCTGGTCCTGAGCGTGGGAGCAGGTGTCTCAGTCTGCAGCACCCTTCGGATGTACCTGGCTTAGCCCTAGCACACCAGGGTCTCTCACGAGGTGTGGGGACTGGGACGCTGGTCCTAGGACCCCCTCTGGCCCCCACGGCTGCCAGCAGGCCTGGAGACGCCTTCCGGGAGGCTGGGTGGGCAGAGCTGGTAGCCTTCGGCAGCAGGGGGCCTGTGCCCAGACTCGCTGCTGTTCGGTGAGTCCTCCCGACCTCAGCAGGAGCAGGGACGGGTGTCTCCTCCCCTCTGCGGATGGAGCCGCGGCCGGAGAAAATACGAGAGGTCACAGGTCCCGCAGTTGCAAGAGGTGGATTCTGGGCCCTCCGTGACTCACCGTGGATCATCTGCACTGTGGGCTCCCCCTGCCCTTAGCCTGCCTCCGGGCAGGGCTGAGCCCTCCATGCACAAAGACGGCAGACCGTGTGGCAGGCTGCTGCTCTAGTCCCGGGCTAGGAGCACAGGGGCCGCCAGAGCGGGGGATCTGCTGGAGAAAACCCCCAGGCTCCTCACACCCAGGGGTGTTTCTTAAACACGGAGGAGGGATGGCTGCAGGTCTCTAGGGCACCTGCTTCTTCCAGAGCCCGGTGCCCTGCCCCCAGCTCTGTTCCGGGGATCCGGGTTATTTACAGTCTGGGCATTAGAAGCTGGAAATGACCCGGTGGGGTGCCGCGGGGAGAGAAAGTTGGGCCGATGGCTGCTCTCCACGGTGAGGGGGGCCGTGCTTCACCTGTTGGGGGGCAGTTTCCAAACTCTGGGCACTGATCCGGCTCAGGGAGGCATCCACAAGCTGCAGGGGCCCCAGTCCTTTCTTCCTTCACAGAGTGAGCATTTAGTAGGCACCTCCTGTGTGCTAGGCTCGGCGACCGGAGGTGGTGTGTAGGGGACAGCCCTGTCCCGGAGGCAAGTCGGGGACACACCAGTCCTGGAAGGAAGGAGGAGCCTCCAAGGGCCATCCCAGCCCGCAGTGGATGGCCTGTGATGGGAGATGCCCAAGGCGCTCACGGAGGCCTGAGGGGCATGCTTCCCTGAGGAGGTGCCCTCGGAGATGGGTGCAGGGGAGCAGAAGTGTGTCAGGAAGAGAATGGATGGGCGTTCAGGGCACAGTGAGCGGTCTGGGGCAAAACCAGCTTCGTGAACCTTCAAAAACCTGCCAGACGAGGAGCTGAAGGAGGGCAGGTGCGCTGACAGAGTCGGAGGGAAGAGATGCCGTGCACTGGAAGGAAGCGTGCATTAGGGAAGGCTTCCTGGAGGTGGCTCCGGTGCGAGGCCCTGCTGGTTAGGGGGTTAGAGGTGGGTGCTCCAGCTGACAGACTGCATGGTCTTTGCCTGCTCCCCCAGCCTCTGTCTCCCGGAAGGACCACGGGGCCTCCCCTCTGTCTCCGGCACCAGAGCGCAGCCGCTTGCTGGCAGCAGCGCACGGGGGGTTCCTGGACTCGCAGGCTCCCCGGGGACAGCTGGGCTTTGCTCCCCAGCTAGGATCAGCCCGTGGGAACCCAGGCCCAGGGCCCACTGTGGGAGGCTGTCGTCCCTCGGAGGAGTCCGGGCCCAGCCATCATGCCCAGCTGTCAAACATGTTTGAGTGACTAACAGCCATCCCCGACGAAGCCACGTACTTCGAAGAAACCTGTTGTGCCCAGGGCCCAGGGCACCTCGTTACCCCCATGGCCCCGGTCTTCGCGAGCGTGGGGGCACCCTTACGGCGCACTTCACAAAGGACGCGGAGGCAGGGGGCTTGCGAAGGTGCCAGCTGTGTCGCTGGGCCTTGGAGTCAGGTCTCTGGGGACAACCGCCATGTGGCTGTCAGAGCAGGACCTTCGTCCCCGGGGGAGCAGCTCTTGGCCTGCGAGCACTCGTGCCCCAGCTTCTCCATTTGTTGGGGGAGGGGCTGACCTGGCGGCTCTCCGGGCTCCCCACAGCACCCCTCTGCCCCTCAGGATCCAGGTAGTCCTGCCTGGCCCGCCGTGTCCCTTCCCCATCACCCGTCCTGGCTGCCTGCCCGGGCAGTGCTTCCCTTGGAGGAGAACCATCGTTCTGGGCTCCCTCCAGGAAACAGCCCTGGGGCGAGAGAAGGCTCTGCTCTCACTTCCAAAAACCCCGACACTCACTTGCTTGGAGTTGTGGGTGGCAGATGGAAACTGACAAGTTGAATAAATCAGGGCACGATTACTTTCTAGCAGACGTCATATCACACAGCTTGAGGTCCCAGTGGGAAGCAGGCCAAGCTGCACGTCGGGGAGGGAGTGGCTTTTCCAGGGTGCACGGCCGGCTCGGGATGCCAGGCCCTGTCCAAACTCTTCTGGGACTGTTTGGATGGTGTGCGGGGACGGGGGGCACGGGTCTTAGCCTGCTGCCCCCTGAGGGTCTGGGGACCATGGCCGATGAGCGTGCCGCTCACAAGGCCCCGGGTCACGGCGCCCCACCTGCCACAGGAGCCCGGGACCTCCCGCTGGGGTGGAGGAGGCTGCGGCGCCCCTGTCCCTCCCCCATCTTGCAGGCTGGAGCTGGAGCCTTTCTTGGCGTGAGGACACCTCGCTATCTCGGGATTCAGAGAGCTGGGTTTTGTTCATTCATTCAAGGAGTAGTCCCTGCCTGGGAACTTCCCGGAGCAGTGACTGCTGCGGGTGCCGGGCTTCAGCGGTGGGCGGCGGAAGCCCCTGCCCCGACAGCTGCTCCCGGAGCAGGAGGGACACGGTCTCCTCTGCCCCCAGCCCAGGCTGGTGCCAGAGCTTGGCCAGGGCCGTCCCCTTCGGCCCGGGGATCCCTCTCTCCGTGAGCCTGCAGCACCGCACCTCACACACGAAGAAGGGAGGCACCGTGAGGGCAAGTCACTGCGCAGGGTCGTGCTGGAGCTGGCATGCGGACCCCCACTCCCAACCCCTGTGAGAGTCAGGCAGGGGTGCCAGGGACACGCGTCAAGAACAGAGAGCAGGTCCCGACACGGCTCTGCTATCTGGCTGGGCTATCTGTCAGGGTGGGCCTCTCAGAGAAGGTGGCGTTTGAGCAGAGATAGTGATGTGGGGGTGGGGTGGGGTGTGGAGGTGGTCAGAGGGGGGCTGAGCTGAGCAGGGACAGGGGGGTCACGGCCAAGAGCCGGCTCACCTTGGCAGTGCTGTGAGGGGTGGCTCCTAAGCCCAGATGTGGTGACACATCCCACTTGTGGTTCTGTGGCTCACCTGTGACCTTTCTGACTTCTCTCCTGGCCCCTCATTGCTCCTCATCCATCCCCGGGCCACCTCCTCCAGGAAGCCCGCCAGGACCTCCAGGGGAAGGTGATTTCTGCCTTCTGTGTTCCTAGAGTGTTTGCACGGGGATTATCACCCTCTACTGCCAAGAGTCCCTTCATGGGACGGTGGCCTCCCTTTGTTTCTGGAGGGAGTGTCTCTTCAGTGTCTGAGGCAACCAGGGGCCATTCTGCTGATCCCACACCTGGATCCGCGCTGGGTACAGCCAGAGAGACCTGGCCAGACTCCATAGGAAGGAAAGTGACTGGCCGCTTAGAGGAGGTCTGAAGGGCAGGCAGGGGCGGGGCAGACCCTGGGGAGCTGGGCATTGCCTGGGCAGGAGGCCTCAGCAGGCAAGGCCGTGGGTGTGACCCAGATTCAGGCTGGGAGTGGAAAGAGGAGAGCCGGGACCCACAGGCCAGGAAGATGCCGGTCTTCTGGCCTGGGGCGCAGCCACTGAGGGTCACTGAGGGCCCCCGGCAGCTGCAAATGCCACCGGCATCCCTTAAGAGCCTCCGATGTGCCCAGTGTCTCCCCAGACGCTTGTCACTGTTTGGAGAATGCTCCCCCAAACCCCCCAAAGTCACCTAGCGGGAAGAGTGGGAGAGTGTGTTTGGCCCTGGGCCCACTTGGCTCCGAGCCGGCACTCTTCCCACCCCACTCCTGGGAGACCCCGCATAGCCTGGCAGCGAGGGTGGCCAGGGACAGACTGAGTCTGGGGTGCCCTCGAGGCCACCAGGAGAGGGGATGTCTGGGTCCTGAGCCCTGGAGGGAGGTCTGGGCTGGAGACAGGAGCCCCCAGATGGGGCTGGGTCAGATACCCTCTCCTCCAAGGAGAGGAGCCAGGCCAGATCTCCTCAGATCCCTCGGTCAGCCCCCTTCTGAGCATGGGGGCACAGAGGGGTCGGGGCCGTGAGGGAGCTGATCCTGGGGCCAGCGCCTTGGCAGCTGCTGCTTGTGGGACCCCATTTCTTCCCCTGCGAGGAGCTGCTCCAGAGATGGCTCAGGGCCCTGTGAGGTCGTGGTGGTTTGTATGAGGGTCTTACAGATTATTTGAGCTCAGTTCCCAGGAAGGAGAGAAAATGGGTCTGAGCTTGCGGTGTGGAATGGCTGGGGTGATGTGTGCCAGCTGGGCAGGGGGCCGGGGAGACAAGGTTGCTGAGGGCCAGGCGGACCTGGAGGCAGGGCTGGGTCAGGCCTCTGCCCTCAAGCGGACACAGAGTGAATGGGAGAATCAGAAGTGCTGCTGACCCCGAATCATCTTCCAGTTTGGTAAAATTTCTCCCACTAGGCGGAAACTGAGCGCCGGTCCCCCTCACATCTAGAGGCCTGACCCTGGTCACAGGCTGAGTCTTGGCCTTTCTCCCCACACTCGACAGAGCTCACAGTCTAGCCACAGGGACGAGGTGGCATTCCACACACAGGGCAGTGTGCGCCGCATCAGTCCGTGCTCGGGAGGTCCAGGAAGTCTGTTTGCCATCCATTCACAGCAATCCAAGAAGGCTTCCTGGAGGAGGATCAGTGGTGTGGAAGCTGAGGCCCCAGGGAAGCCTCAGGTGGGTGATGAGAAGCAGCGCGTGCAGATGGCGGGGGCGAGTAGGAAGGGCCAAGGGCCCGGGAAGACGGGGAGAACCTTTGTAGGGCGCCTTTCCTTGCTTGAGCTCCCTGTCCTGTCCCGGGCTCTGTCAGTGTCTTGAGCTCCTGGAGGGGTTTCTGCAGTGGCTGTGGGCATTCTGGTCTCTGGAAAGCTGCAGCTCCCTCTTCCTGCTCTGCTGCCAGCCACTTTGGGCACCGCACACATGAAATCTTAGAGTGTGCCCCGACCATGCTAGAGCTGGAGAGGCCTCTGGTCCACATGGCAAGACGGCCCAGTGCATGGTGGACCCGTGTGCAGAAGCTACTTGACATGGGGTCCTGGTGCCTAGAGGAAGGAGGAAGAGGAGGCTTCAGTTCTAGCTTGATCCAGGTGCACAAACAGTATCTTCGGCCCTCTATCTCTGCTTCTCTAATCTCTCTGGGTTGGGTTCATCCTTAGGGTCCCAAGCAAGCAGGATGAAAGCCAGGAGCCCCCAGGCCGATTCTGCCCAGATTGATGTTCGTGGCAAATAGAGAGTATCCAGGATTGTCTCTGACCAGCTCGGACACGGGCCCACCCCCGAACCAGTGACCATGGCCCAGAGGATTTGGTGCTCTTACTGGCTTCAGTCAGGGGACTCCAGAGAAGGAGAGAGATCCCAAAAGAAATATGGTGATCTTGTTCTGGACAGTGCTGCTCGCTCTGCCTACCCGACACTGCGGACCGTCCCAGGTCTGGCTCAGTTCCCCTGCACAGCGCGTCCCCTCCCGGGCCCCAGCACGTCTGTTTCTGAAACTCTCAGGGTCTGAAATGGGCAAGAGGCTCCAAGAGTTCCTGTGGGGCCTCGCCCGAGGGCAGTGCGGGGAGAGGATGGGGCTCGGCCCAGCACCTGTGAGGGCCCAGCACCTGTGAGGGCCCATCAGGCCAGAGGGCGTGCCTAACTGAGGAGGATTCTGTGTTGCAGGGGGAAGGCGAGCTGCAGGTGTCACCGAGTGATGAGAGCTGACATACGGACAGGCAGGGAGAGGAGGCAGCCCAGGACGCAGGGGTTGAGGGCTCTCCCCCGCAGCCGCATGTGGGACCAGGATTGCCATGACCTCAGAGAGGGAGATGGCCCGGAGCCTCAGTTTCCAGCCTTTTGGGGCAGCAGAAGCCTCCGCCAGCGGGAAGGGGCTTCTGCTCATGTCCCACGCAGAGACATGGAGGCCCAGGCCAGGGCGGCTGTGTGCACTGCTGGGCTCCGGACACATGGTCTTAGGCCTAGCAGGACCAGCTCCGCATCAGGCATGACCCCTGGGCCCCCACGCCTTTGAGGGGCCCATAGACAGCTTTTAATTTCCTTTGAAATAGGAAGAAAAAAGTAAAATTTTAGGGCCAAGAAAACACTTATTTTTAATATGAATATCTTTGTCTTTATATATCAACAGAGTCATAAAGTCCTTTTAATTTATTTTTTGAAGAAAAAGGGCCCAACATTCCAGCCGCAGGTGTCATGGTGGCTGGTGGTACAGATCCCCTGGTACGGGTCCAGGCGCAGGGGCTGCGTGTCTCGGGGTCGGAAGCCCCTGGGAGCCGCTGGGACGGGGCCCCCATTCCAGCCTGAGCATCGCCCTGGCTTCCTTGGTGGTCCTGGGAGAGGTACCACAACCCCTTCGTGGGCCTCAGTTTCTCCTTTGTCAAGTGAAAGGGTCAGGCCTAGTGCTTCCCAGGGACCCGGCAACCCCGTAACTCTGGCGAGTCCCTGGAGCATGCCTTCTCCACTCGGGGTGGGGGGTTTGCATATCGCCAGGCAGGGGCTACCCAGGGGTCCATGTACTCCTGTGTGTCGAGGTCGCCTTTGTGGGAAGCTGCTGGGTGAGGTCCTGGTGCGGCGCCGTCCTCATGGTCATCTTGGAGTTGGAGCTGCGCGTTCCGCTCCAGGGAGAAAAGCACAGGCTGGTCCTCTCCAGAAGCCCAGAGCCCGGGAGGCTGCTCCTGGGGACAGAAGGTGGGGAAATGAGAAGTGGCAGCGGGGTGGGCTGTGTCCTCGGGGGCTGGTGGTCGGGGCCTGAGCCAGAGTGGGAGGAGGGCAAGGAGTGGAGACGGAGGCAACGGGGGGGGGGAGTGGGGGGGCCCACGGAGTGGTCTGGGACGACTTTCGGGTGTGATGTTCTGGAACTAGGTTGCGGTGGAGGTTGCGTGGCGCCGTGACTGCAGTAAATGCCGCTGAGCTGCTCACGGTAACGTGGTTTGTGTGGTTCGTGTGACGCTTTGTGAATTTCCTGTCCGTGCAAAGTGCTGGCCGTCACTGTTCCTCACCGGATGTCCAGCAAGTGCTGGCGACACTCCATGCTGGGGACGCAGAGGGGGACAGCTCTCCGTGAGTCGATGTCCGTCCGTCTGTTTGCCTAGCCAATTCCTGCACCTGTTCGCAGAGGCTCCGGGCCTGCGGCTCCTGAGGTGACCCCCTAACATGGGCCCCGGATGCCCTCAGCTTCCTGCACCTTGCAGGCCTCCCAGCCCCTGGACAGGCCCCAGCTGTCCCAGGACGCAGGTCCTACCTCCCCTGCTCTTTCCTTCCGAGACCCGGGGGTGCTCTGGGGGTGCCTGTTGGATCGGGTTGAACATAGCTCATTGCAGGCCAGACCCACGCTCTGCAATCCCCATCCTCAGCCCTTGGACTACTTTCATGCCTCCTCCTCCACACTTGAGGGGTTTGGACCAGCTCTGCTGGGGTCCCCTTGAGCCCTCTGGCTCTGGGCCCGTTCCGTGACTCCATGACTCAGTGCCAAGGCCGTAGTCAACGTGTGAAGCCGACTCTGTTCTGGGCTTCTCGCCTCTGTTTGGACTCTGCAGGCCGGCGTACCGCTCCAGGATTCTCATCCAGGACCTGCGGGGAAGCGTCTGGAAGCTGGGGAGGCAGGGAAAGGGAGGGAGGTGTTGGGGGCAGATCGCAGTCCTGGGGGGCATGGCGAAGCCTCCCGGGTGAGAGTGGGGTACTGCCCTCTTGGGGTGATGTCTGCGGTGCCTGGCCTCCTGTGCCTCTGGCTCTGTCACCTGCGTGCCCCCTCCCCGCCCCGCCTTCTGGACCTGGGGACCTGCTAGCTTGCCCCGCTCGGAAGGGATAAAAGCCTACAGGCTCGGTTTCCTGACTAAGCTGAGGAGGGGCCGGGTGACCCCGGACTCCCAAGAGATGGGGGGGGACAGTGCGGGTGGTCTAGGCCACTGAGGTGTGGAGATGCTGCAGCCCTTCCCCGTGGCTCCCGGGCACGGCAGCGTGTCCCACCTCCTCCACCCGCACGGGCTCCTGGCTGTGCTGGGGCTGGTCTTCCGGCCTCTGTCCTCTGCCCGGCTGGGGCTCTCCGTCCTTCCTGTCCCCTCTCCTGAGGCAGCCTCCTGGCCAGCCCCCAGGCCTTGGTCCCAGCGGGGAGTCCTAGTCTGATGGCCCCTGAGGGATTTCCTGGAACCTTTGCTTCTGTCCTGGGCTTTTGTCCACAAAACCTAAGGGCTTGTCTCCCCTCAGACCTTTGCCCGATCTCCATGTGGAGTTGTCTTCGGTTCCGTTCAGAGGTGGGCAGTGGGAGGCCGGTGCCGGACACAGAGCTTTACGGGGTGGTGTGACCCAGTTCCTCTGGGGCTGAGGTGACATGGTTTCCCTGCTCGCCGGCTGGCCTGTCCCCTCAGCATGGTGGGTGCCCCTCCCGGCCCTGGGGACCCTGCCCGGCAGTGCATGCTGCTGCCTACAGCCCCCATTCTTCCCTCCAGGGTGCCCTCACCTTCCCCACTGACTGACGGACACAGGGGACAGAGGCCAGTCTCTGTGTCAAGAGGAGACCGCATGGGAACCCTGCACGTGCTCGGGCTCCCATGGGATCTGGCTGCCTTTGTGCTCCTTCTCCCAGGAGACCAGACCGCATGGCAACTCCCAGCCAGGCAAGCAGACCTAGGGCACGGGGCCAGGAGTGGCCCGAGGGAGTGGGCTGGGGGTAGGGGGCAGTGTAGGGCGCAGTACTCCCTAGGGATGGGTGGGGCAGGCCTGGTGGTGGTGGTCACCGAAGGCTGGGGTCGGCCCGTGGGGTGAGTGGGTGGTCTTCGAGGCGCAGGGAGGGGCGGCTGGAGCGGAGGCCGTCCTGGCCCAGCAGGGGCAGGAGTGGCCTCGGTGACGAGATCGGGCCTGGGCAGCTGTTCCTAGGAGCCCCCGACACACTGGAGGGAGGCAGTGACAGGCTGGGGTCTGTTAATCAGTGAGTTCCAGGGCCCGGTGAAGGTCGCGGCCTCCTCGGAAGCTTGTGAAGAGAAGCCCACGGGAGCGTCTCAGGACCGCAGGGAAGTGGCCCTTTCCCTTCATGGCCGCCAACCCAGGGTGACGGGATTGGGACGAGTCCTGCAGCTGCCGGCTGACCCTCGAGCCACACGAGGGGCCGGGGGATGTGGGCTTGCATCCCGCTCCTGTCCCCACCTTTCCGAGCCTCAGTTTCCTGGTCTGTGGAACGGGGCCATGGCCCTTCTCTTGTGGTGGTGTGGCCCCGTGTGGGACCCCAGGCGTCCACGGTGCTCGTTCTCGTCCTCTGGCCTCCCGCCCGGCGCCCGAGCTCGGCATGCCCAGCCCGTCTGTGTGTGTTCATCGCGTCTGCCGGAGGCCGGTGTTGAATTCCAGGATCCTGTTTCCCTTCTCCACCTGCCGGCCGCTCGGGGCCTGGCTGCCGCTGCGCTCTCCCTGTGGACACCATCAGCCTCTTTGGCTCCGTCTACTGGGCTCGCACCCCCGTCCCTCTCCTGCTCCGGGGTCTCTCCCCTGCACGATGAATCGGACTCCTATTCTTTCCACCCAGGAAGCCTTGCCGCCTCTAGGGCGCCCTGGGGACCCGGCCCATCGCGAATGATCAGGACCAGGGAGGCGCTAGCACTGCTCCCAGCAGGAGCCTGCCCGTCCCGCAGCAGCCACTCTGGGCAGCCCCAGCCATGGGAGCATGGCGGAGGGGGCTTGCACGTCACAGCCCATGGGTGGGCTCGCTGCCTCCGGGAGGTGGGGGCTGCCGTGTGCCAGGCTGGTCATCAAGGAGACTCCAGCTCGAGGCCGGGTGGTGCCGGTGTAGGGAGGTGCAGGCTCGGGAAGGGGGCCCAGGGCTGTGGCCACATGCTGAGGACAGCACCCCGTCCCAGGCACCTGCAGCGATGAGTTCTGTAGGGTGAGGGAGAGAGAGCCCCCCGGCTCAGTGTGTGTCTGCCAGCAGACTGACCCCGCGGCCCGGGCCCCCCGGGGTGCTGGTGACTGCGGAGGGAAGGCCAGCCTGGTGGGTGCCCTGGGTGAGGGAGGAGCATGTTGGGGTGTGGGATAGGACATTTGGCAGGACCCCCGGCTGCTGCAGGAGACGAGTGCGGGAGGCGGCAGAGCTCAGCTCGCGGCTCCCTGTTTGGGTCTCGGCTTGGCCTCAGTCTCTGTCCCCAGAAGTGCCTGGAGGCCAGGTGGAGGGTGTGGAAGGAGGGGCCCAGGCTTTTGCTGACCTCACTTTCTCACCCGCACGAGGGCTGGCGGCCCCACGGGGACATGGTCCGGGGCCTGCCTGAGAAGCTCTTCCTTGTGCTGACGTTCCAGGTCCGGGTTTCGTGGAATGCTTGCGATCGCCCCCGCGGGAAGCATCTCTCTAACCCATCTGACAGATGAGAAGCCTGAGGCCTGGTGGACTCACCTCGTCTGACGTCAAGTCCTGCCGTTGGACCCCCTTCCCAGGAGCTGAGGGAGGCAGACGCCGGACCCCTGCATGCCTCCCTGAGGGGCCCGGCCCCCATCTCAGGGCTGCTTGTGCTTCTCTGTGAGACCTGATTGTCCCCAAGCCTGACTGTCCTCATCTGAGCAAGGGGAATGGGGATGTGCTTGCTTGTGGGGAAGGGGCTCCTGGCAACAGCACCCCCCGCGCAGGAGCCCCCCAAGCACGTGCTGGGCAGGGGAGGCTTGGGATGGCTGCGAGCAGCAGGGGCGGTGCCCTGGCCAGCCCCCAGCCCCCTCCTGCTCTGGGTGGAGACACATCACTCCTCTGCTTCTCTGCGGTGACATTTAATCCACACGGGGGCTGGTGGATGCTTTATTTTTGGAGCTGACTTTGATTTGGGGAGGGTATTGTTAGCTCCCGGAAGTAGGTTTAAAAGCAAATACTACTGCTTCTTATCAGTGGCACCTAGGAGCCTCTGCAAAGGCGTCTCCCTCCCACCAAGAAGTCTAGACTTTGCCTGCTTGGCACCTGCCAAAGGGGGGCCCTTCTTCTCTCTCCAAGGGGAAGGAGGGGCCCCAGCCTGGGGGCTTCCTGCCAGCTCCTCCTGGACAAGCTGGGCGGCCGCGGGCACACAGGTGCCGCCCTCTGGGCTCGGTTTCCCCATCTGACGTGGGTGACGGAAGACGACAAGGTCTCTCTGGGCTGCACGTCTTCTCTGCTGCTCCCGCCCCGGAGGGAAGAAGGATGAGGCGGGGCTTTTCCTCCAGCTGATCAGGGTGGTGTGATTTGCATGTGATTTGCATGAATATTCATGCAGATTTCATAAGGTACTAGGTCCAGGCATCTCGGAAAATTCCAGCAAACAGACCTGGGCAAAATGCCGGTGATTGTTCTGGGCCTTGAAGGCAGCTTCACGGAGACCGTCCCTCTGGACGTCTGGACCCTACAGGACTCTGGAGTGTCCTGTAAGCCGAGTCCCTGCATTTTGTGACCCGGATCTCTCGCCTGAGTGCCAGGAGGGGTCCGGATGGCGTGTCTGTGTCCCCAGTCTGGACAAGACTCCTGTGCCTCCATCCAGCCCCAGGACTCCCCAGGGGTGGTCCTGCAAGCCAGGGTGGGGGCAGATTTTTGGGTCCCGATGTTGGGGTCCCTAGGGTCCCTCTAAGACACTCATCTCTGCAGAACGCCTCTTTCAGGAGGTCCTGACCGAGGAGTCAGAGCTGCCCTCGGGGTCCCTTCCTTCCCCACCCATGCCTCTCCTGGTCAATGCCACCCCCCAAACGGTTCCCGCGTTTCACATGTGAACTTGATCACATCCCCCTTCCCCCAAACACCGCAAACCAAACAACGAAGCCCAGACCCTCCAGTGGCCTCTCTTTGTTCTAGGAACAGGATGACCCCCACTTGGGTCTGCACGGTCCTTGGAGTTTCTCCTGCCTCTGTGGGCAGCCTGAGCTCCCAGCCTGTCCCTTCCTCACTCCCCGGCTCACCGGCTTCCTGCATCGTGGGGCGTTTGCACATGCTGTTCCCACTGCTGTCATGCTGTTCCCAGCGCCTCTTTCCCTGCAGCACTCCACTCATACCCCTGCCTAGTGGGGTCAGACCCCACCAGAGCCACTCACAGGCCTCCTCCTTCTGCGTGGCACTTATGGCCACGGTTGTGGTGTGGCACCGGCGGGGTGTTGGCCCGGTTGCAGTCTCGCCGCGGGGCAGTGAGCTCCACTGGGCAGAGGCCAGCCCGGCCCTTGCTCCCCGCTGCCGCTGCGTGCAGTAGGCGCTCCCTGAAGGAAGGACGAGCGGCTGACTCTACCCACATTCCTCCCTTCGGTCTGACAGCCCCAGAGAGGCGGACTCCCCGAGGCCAGGGCCCGTTTCCCCTCCACGGTGGCCCCGCAGGGCAGGGCACAGCATCGGGCCAACTCAGCACGGAGGCCGTCTCCTGACTCGCTGTCCCCCGACAGGAAATGCGGCTGTGCCAGCAGCTTCCTGCCGCGGCCAGCCCGGGGCACGTGTTTTAGAGGCTTTTGTTCCCACAGCTCTGTCTGGCTGCTCCAGTGTCTGTTCCGTCTGCGGGGAACAGAGCAGGGTTGGCAGCTGGTGCTGCTCCGAGAGAAAACCCCCCGCCCCCGGCCACGGATGGTGGCCCTGTGGAGCGGGCCTGCCGTGGGCACAGGGTGGCTGGCTGTGCGGCCCCGGGTGGCTCGGCTGGGCGGCAGGTGGTCAGCCCTCGGGACCCCACGGCACGCTTGGCTGCGGGCGGTGCCGGCAGGTTCCCTGGGAGGATGCAGAGTCGGGGCTGGTGGGCTCCCCCGTTCAGTGAGTACTTGCCCACATGTCCTGGGCCCGCTGAGTGCGACTGGGATGACCTCTGCGAGGGTGCGCTCTGGCGGACCAGAGGGGCGGATGAGCAGGCCCCATGAGCATGTGGACGGAGCGTCGCGTGTGGACGGAGCGTCGCAGGTGGTGGTAACCGTGGCCCGGGGTCCCCACGGCGGCCGCCGTCCCTGCCGCACACCCTGTTCACCTGTCCTGTCCTGCCACTGGCCCCAGCACCCTCCCCTCGCCTTGGCCAAGGCTGTGAGAGCAGAAGGGAGTCAGGCCGGTGCGGCGCCAACACAGGCCGCCCGTGATCTTCTTGGCAGATGAGCGTGGGCCCCCGGACGGTGCTGTGTGAGAGCCCGGCTCCCTGCCGCTGCAGCGCGACCTGTCCCCTGCTGACAGGTGGAGACAAAGTGGCCCGGAGGGAGGGGCAGGTGCCGGCACGGGCCGCTGGTAGCCGTGGGGCTCCCGGTTGTGCTTTGCCATGGGAGGCCCTGGTAGGAGGTGGAAGGCGAGCCCCTGCACCCCGTGTCCCCTGCAGGCTGCAAGTGGGCTGTGAGTGGGCTCATCCCCAAGGCCCCGCCCCTGCCGGTAGCCCCCCTATTTGGCTGCTAGGGTGGCGGCCACTGGTATCTCTCCTGCTCCTGCCTGCGGTGGGCTCTGGGCGACTCAGTCTCCCTAGTCGGTGTCCTCTACCCCACCCACTCATCTAGAAACAGCCCCTCCTTTAAGCTCACAACAGTGACCTCTGAGTGTCCCCTCTTTTGTGCCAGGACATCGGACCATGTGCCCGGCCCGTGGCTGTGTGTCCTGGGCCTTCCTCTTTTTCTGAGTCCTAGCTGGGTACCATGCCTGGAGCTTATCCATATCCCTCCTCCCACCCTGCTCCTTAGGGCTCTGGGGGAGGCCTGGTAGCCCGGAAGGGACACGTCACTCTCCCACGGTGGCTGCTCAGGGCCGAGAACGGTTTTCCCTGGAGGAATGCAGGCAGCAGGAAGAGAATGGGCGCGTACGTAGAGAGGCCTCTGTGAGCTGAGGTCCCCGTCTGGACGGAGAGCTAGGAGGTGGGATTCTGCAGAGCTGGCCCAGGAAACTGTGAGGGAACAAGGCCAGAACGATCACGCTGTGTCCACTAGACATTTGGGTTTGGGCTGCCTTTCTCTGCACGAGGTCAGCCGTGCAGGTTAGACGCACAGACCTAACAGGGAGCAGAGACCCTGATTCCAGGCTCCCGCACTAGGACTCACTGCTGTGCAGCCCGGGGAGAGCCCATGGCCATCTCTAAACCTTACTCTGCACCAGCAAATGGAAAGAGTGATCATTCGTCGGGTGGCATTCGAAGTCAAGGTCAAGGTCAGGGGTTGGAGAACTTTTCCTATAAACACACAGACAGCTGATCTTTCAGGCTTTGTGGCATATACCAATTAATGGGTATAACAGGTTCAATAAAACTGTAATTATAAAAACAGAGAATGGGCCAGATTTGATCTGTAGGCTGTAGGCTGCAGCAGTGAGGGCCAGGGAACTCTTCTGTATATACTCAGCTCCTGGAGACATAAAAACCACCCTTAGACGGTCTTGCCTTGACTTTGTCAACAACACCTGCCCATTTCTCTTCCAGGAAAAAACTCATCTTGGGGTGTATATCAGAGGGGGCTCCCTGGAGGAGGTGATGTCTGAGCTGCTCTGGCGCTCCGAGAAGCATGCTGCTAGCTGAAGGGGAGAAGTTTGCTAAAGGAGGAGTGGTGGCTCAGGGAGAGGCTGCAATTTGCACATTTAAACCAGAGCAGGCTGCCAGAGCCCCTAAAACCATGATGAATGCACCCGGGCTTCCACCGGCCGCCCACGTGCTGCTGAGCAACGGTGATTTACGACTGCTGAGATTTTTCTTTAGCAAGTGGTTTTCGGAGTAAAAGAAAGGTCACCGCGAGTTAGGCCTTACATATCTTATCTTGCTGCCCGGCAGCCAGCATTTCCCTCTGAACCTGGCAGAGCCTGATGAGCGCGTCAGCTGCTGGGAACGGGCGTAACTGTCCCATAAGAAGGAGGGAGAATCATCAGCAGGTGCCATGCCCAGCGCAGAGCTGACGCGGGGCTCGGTCTCACCACCCTGAGATGATGACCCCAGTTGGACGCTCGGCCAGCTGAACCCCTCAGCAACGCCCAGGTCAATCTCTTCTCGAGACCCTTGCCTTAGTTACATCTACAAATACACTTATTCCAAAAAAAGGTCACAGTCTGAGGTTCCAGGTGCAGAAGTCTGTTTTGGGGAGGATAGTAGTGGGGGCCGAGGGTGGGCCGGGCAAGCAGGCAGGGCAGAGAGGGCACCGGGGGGACCCACTGTTACGGGGGAGGGTCCTTCTTGCCTGTTCCAGCACCCCGGGGCATGTGGCCCTCAGTCTCTGCGTCGTTCCCCACTCCCCACTCCCCACTCTCTCCCTCCGTCTGTGCGTCTCAGTATCTCCCTGCCTCTTCCTTATAAGGACACTCACACTCACCGTTGGAGGCAGGGCCACTCGGAAAATCCAGGACAATCTTCTCATCTCACCATCTTTAATTCAATGACACTGGCAAAGACGCTTTTACCAAATAAGGATTTCCCCCTTTTGGGGGGCCTCCAATCCCCCTCCACGGTGGAGGGAGACGTGATCTGCCCCTTTCAATGGTGGCGAGTGGGGCCCGAGAGCAGGGGCCTCCCGACGCCCAGCAGAGTCACCGGGGACGGGCAGGGGGAGGCCCCATGGGGACGCGTACGAAGCAGTCCTGAGGGTCTCGGGGGTGTGGGCTGCACGCTTGTGAGCAAGGCCACAGCAGCGGGGGAAGGGAGGGCCAGAGTGCAGATCCCAGGGTGGTGTGACCTTGGGCGAGATCGTGCCTCGTTTTCACTCCTTTATCTTATGCTGCTCTATTTTCCTCCATCTTGGTCCCGTTCTCAAGAAGCTGAATGGGAGGGACATTGCGTGGAAAGGGCCCACCGTCCACAATGGCCGTTGACACCCAGCGGGTCTGCTTGACCCTGCAGACCCTCCATGACTTGCAGGTGCGCCGTTCTGCCTCTCCCGTCCAGACCCTGGGCGGCAGGTGGGGACGGTGACCGCAATCCCTGCAGCGTGTGTGGGGCAGGGATCCTCATGTCCCGTCAGATGGGGGACGATCCCGCGGGCCATGGCTGTGAGTGTGGCGTGGGGTCTTTCCTGAGCAGCGTCCGTCTCCAGGAGAGGCAGGAACTGGGCTCAGAACACGGGCTGCGGGCTGCCTGGATCTTGCTTTCCCAGTCCTGATCTCCGTGACTGTCCGTGGCAGGGCCGAGACCTGACACCCGCCCGGAAAGGCTGCCGGCGGGTTCTGGGAAGAGGTTGAGGTGGGGATGCGCGGGCCTGGGCTGGGCTCCTCAGGGTGCCTGGGACATGGGGAAGGAACTCCGGCTGGCGGGGTTGCTGCACAACCCCATCCGGCCATCTGAGGAAGTGAGTGGCGACCCGAGACAGGCAGCCGGCCTTGGACCCAGCCCTCCCGCAGGCTCAGCCCCGGGCAGCCCTGACCTGAATGCTGGGGTGACCGGTGCAGGGGGCAGTGCACAGGCGGAGCTTGCCTGAGGTGGGCACGGAGGGGTGCGGTGAGGGCGAGAAGAAGCTGATGTGGTATTGGGTCACACCAACAGAGGTAAGTCAACAGGAGGGGAGAGCCGGCTTCACTCTTTTCCTCCGTCAGTATGTGACTGTGGCACTGAGTTTTGGTTGTTCTCTCTGAAGGGACGGGTTCACGCATCCATCCGTCTACCCCTCTGTTTGTTTCCAGAAGAAAACCAAGAAGGAAGTGAGGGACCTTGGCCCTTCACCCCCTCATGGATGGGTGGTCCTCGCCACCCCCCGGGTGCACGGCCCCGCTCGGGAGTCCAGGGTCTGCCCGCGATGGCCCCACCTTCACGTGGCCTGGGGCCTAGGCCACCACTGCCCCTTGAGCACGGCGGAGCTCCGCCCCCGGGCCTGGCCAGAGCAAGCGGAGACAACCCACCCGGGAAAGCTGAAGCTGCAGCACAGCGACGTGTTCTCCCAGCAGCACTGGAGGGTCCTTAGCGACCCTGGCAGCTGATGCGGACGCGGCTGATGGCGTTACGGGCTGAACTGTGGTCCTCAAGTGGCATGTTGGAGTTCTCACCCAGGGCCTCAGCGCGACGGTGCCTGGAGACGGGTCTTTGCAGAAGTGATGAGGGGAAGGGAGGTCACTGGGGCTGATCCACGCTGACCGGTGTCCTTACGAGAGGGGGAGAGTGGGCGCGGACATGCACTGGGGGACGACCGCGTGAGGACACGGGGGAGAGCGGGCGCGGACATGCACTGGGGGACGGCCGCGTGAGGACACGGGGGAGAGCGGGCGCGGACATGCACTGGGGGACGGCCGCGTGAGGACACGGGGGAGAGCGGGCGCGGACATGCACTGGGGGACGACCACGTGAGGACACGGGAGAGGGGACGGTCATCCACACGCCAGCAGGGAGGCTCTGGAGGACCAGCCACACCTGCGCCCAGGTCCCAGACCCCCAGGCTGTTTCTGCTGTCTCAAGCGCCCGGCCTCTGCTTGTCATGGCAACGCCGGCTGACCCGCGGGGGGAGGGGGTGTTCACGCAGCCTCTTCCTTGGGCAGCGACCCCCACCCCTGCCCATGTGGGAGCTCCCCAGGGTAGACAGTCAGGGTGAGCCCAGGGTCAGAGGGCCCGTGGTCACCAGCCAGGGCCATCAGCAGACCCTGTGTTGTGAGCCGAATGAGGTCTCCGCTGAGTCTCAGACGCGATGTGTGTGCTCGGTGGTGGGCAGGGATCCCCGTGAGACCCACAGAAGGAGCAGACGTGGTGGGTGGTGGGCATAGGGCCACGAGGAGTGGCTAGGGGAGTAGAAGGCTGAGTCAGTGTGGGGGTGGCCATGATCTCGGGCTGAGGCTGGGCCTGGGTCTGGAGCTGGGACTGGGGTGGCAGGTGGTTGGCAAAGTTGGGGTTTAGGCAGAATCAGGTGGTCAGGCAGGATTCTAGGAATTGGGTGGGGACAGTTGTGATTGAGGGGAATTGGGCTTAGCTGTGGGTTTAGAATAGGGGTGAAGATCTGGTTGGTGGGGAGACAGAGTTTGGGGCAGGGTAAAGCCTTCTGCTCTGGAGGGCCGCCTGGGTTATGGATGACAGAGGGGCCAGAGCCTTGTGGACTCTGGTTCAGTTTCCCCAGGCTGGGCTGGCCCTGGTGTGATGATCAGTCACCGCAGAGAAGCCTCCTACCTGCAGGGCAACGCTGGCTTGCAAGGTTCCTTGGCCATCCTGAGCTTGCTTCTGCCACAGGGCCTTTGCACCTGCTGCTTCCTGCCTGGAGCACCCTGCCTCAGTTCCTCGCCTGGCTCACTCCTCCACTGTGTGATGTCCCAGCACGTCTGAGGGATTTCCCGGCCTTCCCGCCCAGAGGACCCCATTTTCTCCGGACCACGGGACTCCAGTCCCTTGCCCCATGATCCCCCCGGAGATGCCTTATATTTTGTGTGTGTTCCTCGGTCTCCTCCACTGGCCGGCGAGCTGTGCAGCTGTGCTCTGTTCCCAGGGCTAATGCGGTGCCGGGCCCCTGTGGGGGACTCAGGCTCCATCCGTGTAGAGATGAAGGAAGGAGCGACGCCCGCCTCATTCCCGAGGACTCGAGGAGCAGCTCCCGGGGGCCAGACGCAGAGGATGGAAGGCTGCCGTGAACAACGGCCATGAGATAGCGGCCTCGCAGAGATGCACTCCTGTGGGGACAGCTAGACGGGAAAGCGGGTGGGGAGGGGCGGGGCCGGGGAGGTGTCTGGGGTGGTCGTCGGAAGAGGCCTCCCTGCTCCGGGGACCCTAAAGCAGGTGGGGGTGAGGGCGAGGCGGAGGGGGTGAGCTGGGGGTGAGCCGGACTCAGGGCGGCGGGCAGACCCAGCAGGGAGGCTGCGCGTGTTGGGCGAAGCGTCTGGGTTCAAATCCTGCGCGTCCAGGGCCTGGTCTTTGCATTGTTGCCTGTGAAATGGGTCCCCGGAGGCACGCTCCCCTGGAGCTGCTGCTGGAGCAGCGAGCACAGCCTCCGGGACCCTGCGAGAGCCTCCAGCCTCCCCGGGAAAGGCGGCTTCCTTTTGTCCTTTTGTTGTGATAATTGCAGCGCCGGCAGCCTCTTTGTTGCAGCCTGGAGGTAGACATCGGAGATGTTATTTTCCGCTGCTCACGACCCTGTTTCTTGGCACGGGCGAGGCGGGAAGCTCACGCTGTTTCCTGCCTGGCAGAGCGCCAGCCCCTCCAGGACGCCTCCCACCCCATCCACTTCCCTGGCGCTCAGCCTTCTCCCCCACCTGCCCTGGGGGGGCGGGCAGCGGGTTGCTGCAAAGGCACACTTGATCGTTTCCTGGATGAGCTTCTGAATTTGACTTTCATGCCCTTCCTGCTGGGGGGCTGTTGGCATCAGGGCAGGAACGGGACGGCTGACGTGAGCGGAGGCTCTGGGGCCCCTGGAAGGGCCCGTCGCTTGTCTTTGTGGAGCCAGCAGGCCCGGGCCCGCCCTCTTGTTCAAGCACAGGTTCGTTTCCCCAGGCCCAGGTCTGACTCCTCTTCTGGTGACAGGACCCCTGCGGAGGCTGAGACCCAGACAGGCAGGGAGGCACCGGCTCTGTCTCCAGCCCCGCCCCCCATATGATGGGGTCCCCGAAAGCATTTCTGCTAAGGGGACTGTGGCTCGGAGGAGAGGGGAGGCCACCACCAATCTCACAGTCTGGGCTCGGACGTCTCTGGCCTCACCCAGCAAGGGCTGCTCGCTCCCGGGGTGGCCGGTGGTGTCCACACAGCGGGGTTGCCTCCCGTGCTCCTGAGGTTGTCCGAGGATCTGTCTGCCCCTCTCCTGGGCTGTGTTCAGGGCCAGCCCCTGCCCTCACTCTTCCTGCTCCCATGGCTCCCATGGGCCCGCACCAGAGACACCAGAGCTGTGGATGGCTCCTCTGCCCAAGGTCAGATTGTCCCCCGGCTAGGGCAATCGATCCGGGCTTGGTCGTTCATCTGCCAGAGCCTCAGGCGGCTTCCGGGCGGACCCTGCAGGGCCCCTGCCTGAGGAGCAGCTGTGGGGACCCCCACCCTGCCTGGCTGGGACATGACAGCGGGTGCCGCCGGCCACGGAAACATCCGAGAGAACTGAGTGTGGGCCGCGGAATCACGTTAAAGCCGCAGCTTACCGATGTCTTAAAAAACAGCTTTTAGTGAGAGGCTGTTTGGCTCCGCAAGCTCCTTTTCCATTTTTTTGGGTGCATTTTATTGATTCCTGCGCTGAAATAGTCTTTCAGCGTTTTAAAATAGAATCCTAGGCGAAGGGATCCCAGCCTCGGGATTTAAGTGGAAATTGACCTGGCTCTTCATAAAATCACCGAGAAAACAAGATGCCGGGCGTCAGGAGGGCCCCACAGTCCTGTCCCTGCTTTCTGTCGGAAAAAGTCACCCGGACAGTTGCTCACATGGACCCAGACTTCTACTGCAGCTGATTTTCTCTTTTCTCTGTCCTGGATGAGTGGGAGGGGGTGTGGACGGCTTGGGTCAAAAGCTCCGAGATTCCTACGGAATCGGGTGGCTGAGCCTGGGGGCTCCTCAGGCTGGAGCCCCCAGCCTCCACCTGGCACCCCCGGGGAGACCCCCAGGCAGTTTTCCTGAAGCCTCCACCCCCCCGCCCCCGGGTAGGGAGCCACACTGCAGAAATGGCAGGAGGTTTCCTATGTGAGGGGTCTTGCCTTTCAGAGGGAAACGCACCTGCGTCCTGGGGCCTTGGGCAGCTGCTGCTGCTGGAGGCCTGGTCAGCATCCCGGCCCACGTCTCCTGTCTCTGCTAGCCCCTCGTTGCCTGGGGCGGTGTCCAGGCCTCAACCACAGGAGACCACGGACGGCTGGCGGGGACTCTGGTGCTGACTGTGCACACTGCTCTTTCTCAAAGGCCTGCTCTCTGCAAGTTTCCAGGCAGGACGGCCGCTGCCGTGGACCCTCCTGCCCTCCACCGCCATCCTGGGCCGGGGGCTGGCTCAACCGGCTATGGGGGGCATCCCTGCTTCCTGGTCCCTGGCCTCGGCCGAATGCCATGCCCTGCTTCTGCTGCTTGAGCGGATCCTGGCCCATCTCTAGTCAGCCTGGCCTGAGTCTGCCGACTGGCGGCCCCGAGGAGACCCAGGACAGCTGTGGAGGGAAGTGCCCAGTTCTTCTGCGAGATCTGCCCTCCCCCGGCTCGGACTGCCATGTGGACATGTGCATGACCACTGTGGTCAGCCTCTGGAGGGTCACGGGCCAGCCCCTGGTCCGTCTCACTCCCGCCTTTCTTCCCCTGGCTTTGTCTTGCTCCCAAACCTTTGCCGGCTCCCCAGGGCCCCCGGAATCCAGAGTCTGGCCCTCTGCCCGCAGTGTCCCCAGCAGGGCCACCATCTCTTCCTTGGGTCAGTGTGTCCAGTGCCCTGGCCCTTGCCATCGAGATCACTGTCCCTCCACCTCAGGGCCATGGTTTCCACAGACCAGGCTCAGCCCCACCTGCCCAGCCTGCTGGAGGCCGTTGGCTTGCGGCTCAGCTCTCAGCCCGGAATGGGCCGGCGTGACTGAGCTCCAGAGGGCAGTGAATGTCCCTGGGGCTTCTGTACTGTTCAGAGGAGGGTCCCGTGTTGTCCTGGACCTAGGGAGACCACCCTAATGGGTTGTCTTTCTGCTGCCGGGAGGGCCCCATCTTAGAGCTCCCCCGGCCCCGTGCCAGGAGGCCTGTGTCTCAGAGCTCCACCCTGGGGGCTCGCTCCCTGCCTGCGGCCGTCCTGCCTCCTGCAGACACTGTACCCTTGACTCTTCCCTTGACCTCTCCCTGTGAAACGTCACCTCGGCCAAGCGTTTTCTGGGGCCCCAAGCAGGCTCTCTCCATCTGCCCACTGGCCCTGTAACCCGATCCTGTCTCCGTGTGGTTTGGGGCATCTGCCCTGAGTCCAGAATGGCCCCAAGCACAGGGGGAGAGGGGAGGGGCCTGAGGGTCAGGAAGGTGAGGCGGCAGGAGGGGTGCAGGAGGCAGGGGGCAGAGCTGGGGACCGAGAACGGTGGAGGGGGCGGACAGTGTCCTTCTGGGGAGCAGCGCTGTCCCCCTCCTTGGAAGGGAGCCTCTGCTGGGGTCGGGCTGGGGATGGGGACTCAAGCCTCCATCAGCCTCTCGAGAAGCTGCGTCGAATCGGGGCACAGGGCCTCAGAGCAGTTAGCTGCTCTGGAGTCGGGGCTGCAGACGCGCAGCCTCTTGTTGATGCACAGGGTCCTGCCAGCGGGCGGTTCGTAGGGAAGGTGATCTCAAGGCCGGGCCCTGGTGGCTGGGGCTCCGAGGCCCGGGGTCCCCTCCCGCTCCGCGCCCAGTGCTGGGGGGCTGGAGGCCAGGGTGGGCTCCGCAAAGGGGCTAAGCGGGGGTGACGGACACGGCTGTGGGGCCCTGCACTGTCAAGGCGGCTCGGCCTGCGGCTTGTCTGTCCTGCCCTGAGACCCTGCCCTGCACTGATACGAGGGAGGCCGGTCCTCTGGGGCCTGAGGAGCAGATCTTTCGAGTTATCACTTTGAGCCCATGAGGCAGTTTTACCGCAGGAGCCTGTTTCTTGTCCGCCCCTGGCCCAGGTCCCGAATTCCAGACGTTTCTCCGGGCTCCACACTCTGGCTCTCCCACCCCCACTGCTTCTGCCTCCTTCCCAGGGCTGTGATCATGCTGGCCGCCAGCACCGCCCAGTAGACCAGGGCGGCCGCCTCCCTGCTGCTCGGAACATGAGATTTCCTCCCTGGCAGCGGGAGGCCTGGCGTCTTATTAGGAGCAGAGCACGTGCTGTCAGCGGACCTGCGACCTCAGGGGGGGGGGGGCGGGCTTTTGGGCACCTCCTCCCCTTGGCGGCCCTGCAGCCCAGAGGGAAGGGAGGCGGGCTCTGCGGGCATATGGGGGTGTGCCGTGGGGGGCCCGAGGAAGGCTGAGCAGGGGATGCCCGGGCAGGGGTCAGTTTGGGATGTCCCCTGCTGGAGGCTGGTGAGCGGGGAGGGGCCACCGCCCTGTCCTTTGCCCCGATGGCAGGGATACTGCCCCCCAGCCAGGGGCCGCGCCTCCTGGCCTCCTCACGGGCCTGACGCGGAGATGCTGGGCATCTTGTCCCACAGCTGACCAGGCGAGAGAGGGGCCTCTGGCCGGCCGTGGAGCCAGAAGACAGTTGTGTGGGGACGGTAGAGAGGGGGGGAGTGGAAGGAGACCCCAGCTCGCCCCCAAGACTGCGTGCCGCCCCCTGCCTTCCTGTCTTATCCGTGCGTGCTTTCCTGTCGGGAGCCTCACAGCCGCTTCCACGGGGAACGGAGCAAGGAGAGGCCAGACGCCCCCGTGAGCGAGTGGGGTATGGGATGGGGAGCAGGTTTTGGGCGGAGCGGGTCTCCGCCCCATGTCTGCTGGGCTCTGGTGTTTGATTTTTCATCCATTCAGCCTGAAGGACGGTGATGCCTGCTGTGTGCGAGTGGAGAGCTCCTGGCCCTGGGGGAGCCGAGAAAATGGAGAGGCCGGGCCACGAGCAGGAGGAGAGGGCGGCCTTCCCTCAGTGCCCAGGAAGTGGGTCCTTCCCGCGTGGGACGCTGAAGACACAGGGACACGGGGAGACACAGGCGTATACCTGCTCCCACTAGGACCACCCCACGGGATGTGGGACACCCAGTTAAATATGCACCTCACCTCATCCGTGACTCCTTTCTCTAGAGTTTCGTGTTGGGAGCATACTTACGCTGAAAACGTTTCTGGGTTGTCTGAAATTCAAAACATCAGATGCCTGTCATGTTTCGCGATACCTTTGGCCAGCCTGGCCCCTTCCTCTTTGGGAGAGCTGGGGAGACCGCGAGAGGGGCTTTCCCTCCCCAACCCGACACGGCGGGGTCTGGCGCCCGGGTTCCACGCATGCTCCCCCAAGGTGATGGTCCGCAGTCGGATCTCGGAATCAGTGACCGAACTCCGAGTGAGTTTCCACCCGGTCTGGCCGAGCTGCTTCTCCCACGTCCTCCGGGGACCGACTCCCTCCGAGGCCTTTGTCCCAGCTCTGGATCACCTGGCTTGACCGAGTGGTGAGTTGGTCCTTTTCATCCGCTGGACCAGAGAAGACTTGCATGGGGGGCCCAGATGGCCTTGACTCCCGGTGCGTTTCGCTGTCACCTCCGCCAGCCAGCCTGGGGGGTTTGTTGGTGCAGGTGTGTCCCTAGCTGTGCGACTGCAGGCCCGTGGCTGCCCCTCTGGTCCTGTTTCTGAATCTGAGGGTCGGCCTGGACGATCACGGGGCTTTCCCCTTCTCAGTGCGTGGTGACATATGGCTATGCTCTGCGTTGGACCGTGGCCCGTACCCCCAGACCCACGGCCCAGACCCGCCGTGGACGAGGGTTTACTCTAAGAAGCCAGTTACCCAAGGCCTTCGTCCCTGGACAAAGTGAGTGAGTAGTGAGAAGTGTGAGTGCAGTGAGGGTCAGAAGGACCAGCGACTCAGCACTGAGCAAGGACACCCTGCCCCCCGGCGATGTGGGGCTGGATCCCAGGACCCCGGGATCACGACCTGAGCCGAAGGCAGACATGTCACCTCCTGAGCCCCCCAGGCGCCCCGGGGCGGTTACAACCTATTCAGACCAACAGGGGCCTCCCCATTTGCCCTGAACTCTGAAACTGCGTGGGGGCTGCAGGTCTGGGGGGCTGGCGGGGCTGCTCGTCCTGCAGGAGAAAGGCCCTTGCCCCTCGTGGGCAGCCCCAGGCCCTGCACGTCTGGACGGCCAGCGGCACGTCGCAGGAGGGGCTCAGGGCAGGACGCGAGCTGGAGCGAGGAACAGCCGCCGGTGTTGAAAACAGCCTCACGGCTTTCAGTCGTCCCGTCGTGATGAGGGGTCAAGCTTCTCCAACTCGTCTGCCAGTCGGACTTAGACACGGCCGAGTAATAACTCTGGACAGCCGCTGTGTTCACGCCTGCCTCAGTGCGGCACGTAAGAAACTCTTCAGGGGCCGGAAATAACCATTTGAAGAGTCCTCCCCGCGGAGACCGGCGCAGATGGGGCCTCAATGACGCCCGCGCGTCGGGAGCTGCTGTCCTGCGGCGAGGCGGGGCACGGAGGGACGTGCTCTGAGCAGGGGTTCTTATCCCTCTTGCAGGAGACTGGCCCTGTGTCGGGAGGTCTCCTTGGGGCCCCCAGGTCTGGCAAGCATCCAGTATGCCCCGGAGTAGGGAGCAAAGCCGCAGGCCACAGACTTGCTTTCTTTACTGGCCAGGGCCTTTGGGACACTCAGAGCACATAGAGACGGACGGTCCGTCACAAGAGCATCACAGCACGTATGTGAGTCCCTGCCCAGCCCATGGGCTGTTGTGCTATTGTCCATGGGGGCCCTGGATCCTGGGGCCCTGGTGAATCGGAGCAAGCAGTAGACAGGCAGGAAGGGGCTGACGGGGAGCTGCAGGGCCAGGCCTCGGGGTCTGACTCCCACTCGGGGGACACGTGTCCCCCCAGCTTACTGCCTGGACGTGGTGTAACTCCCATACCCAGCGGTGGTGGGAAAGCAGGCGCCAGGCCCCAAGGCTGCGTGGACCTCCCGGCAGGGAGCAGGTGTCAGAAATCTGTTACGGAAACTCCGAGTTACTGACAGCGACACAGAAGCCTTCTGTCTCCGAGATGGCTTTGTCTGTCCATCGCGTGGCTGTGTGCGTGGACCCCACATGCCCCGGGGAGGGGACCACACAGCACAGAGGCCCGCAATGACCCTCTCTTTCCCCCTCAATGTTTACAGGTGGATTTTCTCACCGTGTTCGGCGGCTGGATGTCTGCCCTTGCCACACAGATGGACACCCCGCAAGGCGTCCTGCATGGTGGGCAGTGGTGCAGGAGCTTTCTGCGGCCCCCAGACTCCATGGCAGCCCCATTAGCGTGGATCCCCAGGCGACCACAGGGAGGAAGACCCGCCCTGCCAGCCCTGCACGGAGGTCTGGAGGAGGGGATTGCTTGGTGATGCTGGACTCCTGGCCACTTGGCCTCCATAGGCAGCACGAGTCCGGCTCTCTGCGCCACTGCTTGGAGCCGCCGCCTCGTTCTGCCTCCTCAGGCTGGACCCTGGTCCCGGCCACCCTCGCTCCCTCGCCCCCCTCCCTTCCCCGCAAGTGGGCTCCTCACCCCCGGGGTCTTACCCGCCAGCCTGCACCCCTGCTGGGCGCCAAGCGGTGGGGAGCAGCCACATCCAGCAGGACGGGCGCCCACGGGCCCCTTCACTGCACCCCCTCCTCCTGCCGACGGGGCAACGGGACAGCAGCGCCCGCGCCCACCTGCAGCGGTCCGGCCTGTCCCTCCCGCATTCATCCCCTGAACCCACGCTGAGCCACAGTCCGCCTGCGAAACCCCGAGCGTCTCTGCATGGACCAGTCACGCCTGCGACCCAACACCGACGGGTTTTTGGGGGCAACTGCCCAGGGAAGGAGCATGGACAGGGCGGAAGCAGGCTGGCTGCCGTCTGTGCCTCTGTCTGCCCTCTGGGATGGCCGAGGCACCCCATAGGTTGAGACCCTGGAACGTCTCCTGAGGCCGGAGCCTGTGGGACCCACCCCGCCCCCACCGTCTCGCGTGCGGCCGCTCCAGGTAGGTGTTGGGGTGGGGGTGCAGCGAACCAGCTGGATGGTACGGGGGAGCTTGGCTGGTCCTGAGGGGCTGCCTCGGGTGCCGCCCGGACCTGGGAAGGGGGGTCCAGCCACGGGTTGAAGTCTGTGGGACCGGGGACAGGCTCCCGTAGCTCTCGCGGTTCAGACCGTACTCCCTTCCCTGCCGAACTGGCCCCGGGCTCACGCGGATTCACCCCGGCTCTGTCTTCTGGGGACAGACTGGCCTGCAGGCGTGTGTACCCCTGGGCCCGGCGGGGGTCACAGCAGGGGTGAGTGTGTGTGCCCGGCCAAGGCCGGCCGCCTGGGGAGTGGACCCAGGTTGGGCGTGCAGGCCGGGGCTTCCACACCCGTGCCCACCGAGCCCCTCACAGCGAGGATGGGCCTGGGGCGGGCAGAGAGGGAGGGAAGCTGCGGTGGGCGGGGGTGGGGGGACCTTCTGCTGTCCCCACGTCCCGTGCTCGCCGTCGGAATTCTGAAGAGCTGGAGCTTCTGAGCGGTCGGAACTGGAGCCCGAGAGCGCCTGGAGGACAGATGGTGCGTCACGTAGTGACTTCTTGCAAAGTTGTGGCCTGCTCTGTGGCCTCACCTACTCGAGGACATGGGGGGCCTGTCCTGGCTGTGGGGCTGTGTGGCCGCCAGGCTCTGCCCACCTGCTTCTTCCTCCCTCCCTGCAGCAGACTCAGGCTGCCTCCCCTCCAGACCCTGCTCCCCACCCCCCCCACCCCCCCCCCCCCCCCCGCTGGGTGCCTTGGCTCGCAGCTTCTCCCCCTGCCTCCGCCCCAGGAGGGCGCCTGGATGGGGCTCCACCCTGACTTGCCTCCGCAGTGAGGACCGTGGGGCTGGTGACCCAACGGCACATGTTTAGACCCGTGAGCAGGCTGCTGTGCTGGGCCTGGCCAGGCGCAGGCCTCCCCTGTCTCTCCCCCGGACGGTGGCCATGGGCCCCACGTGTCCGTCTGCGCTGGTCAGTCCAGCTTGGAGGCTTGGACAGCTCATGGCTCTGGGGGCGGGGAGCCCACAAGCAGGCAGCCAGCAGGGTCAGGTCCCTGGTGAGGCCCCTGCCTGGCCTGCAGATGGCCCCCTTCTCACTGGGTCCTCATGCGCTGGGGACGGAGGAAGCGAGCTCTCCGGGGCTCTTCTCATCGGGCACAGATCCCAGTCTCTGGGCCCCGCCTGCATGACCCGCTCTGCCCTGAATGACCGCCTCCACTGGGGGACTCAACATACGACCCCGAGGGACGCAGGTCAGTCCGGGCCGCCTCCTTCCGGCTGGTTCATCCCTGTTTGTCTTCCAGGGCACCTTTGTAAGGTGAGTCTGACCGGCCTGGGTAAGCCTTCCCGAGGCTCTGAGCCCAGCCCTCCAGACTCCCGAGGCCGGCTCCCGCTGCCCCGCACGAGGTCCCGGCAAGGCCACGGGACGCGGTTCCCGGGTCGGGTCTCAGAGACGGTGCCTCCCACCTTCCCCAGAGGCACGGCTGGTCTGGTTCCTCTTCCCCCACGAGTCCCTCCTGGCCGGGGGTTGAGAGAGGGCGGGAGCGTACAGCCAGCCTGGCCAGCCGGAGCGCCGCATGCCCTGGGCCCGTGACTGGGGCAGGTGTGGACACACGAGAGCGTGGCCGCTGAGACAGCCTCCTGGCCGCATGGCCACTCCCTGTGGTTTCGGTGGGATTGGGGAATTCGTGTCCCGCGCTGACGGGGGTCTCCCTGCCGCCACGTGGAGCCGGAGAGAGAAGCGGGGGAGTGTGCGAGCAGGTGAGCGGAGAGGACCCGCTGGTACCGTTGGACCCCTGGAGACAGCCGTACCCACATCTTGCATCCAGACCAACAGCACTTGGGTCTTTTTTCTGTTTTAGAAAAGTAGACTAATTTGTAGAGCATTTAAGTTCACAGCACAATCGAGGGGAAGGCACAGAGAGTTCCCCCGTGCCCCATCCCCTCCCCCAGCAGGCACAGCCTCCCCCACGTGCAGCACCCCTGCCGATGGCACGCTTGTCACTGGCCAGCGTTCACGGACGCAGCCTTACGACCCGGAGTCCACAGCCTACCTCACGGTTCGTCTCGGCCCTGCACACTGTGTGGGGTTGGACAAACGCATAAGGATGTGTCCAGCAGTACGGTGTCACGAAGGATGGTCTCCTTGCCCTAAATCCTCTGGGATCCGACTGTCCCCCTGCTCCCCAGCCCCTGGCAACCATTCCTCTGTCTCCATGGTTGTGCCTTTTCCAGAATGTCCGAGCCCTGGGACCTTACAGCGCAGAGCCTTTCAGACTGGTGGCTTTCACTTAGCGACGGGCATTGACGTTCCTCTGTCTCTCCTTGGCTGGAGAGCTCAATTGTACGCAGCGCTGAGTAACGCTCTGTTGTCTGACAGACCACAGTCTGCATGTCTGTCTGCCTACTGAGGGACGTCTCGGTCGTCCTGAGTTTTGGTGACTCTGAATGAAGCTGTTATAACACCCGTGTGCAGGTTTTTGGGTGGGGATGGTTTCAGCACCTCCGCGTGAATACCCAGGAACGCTCTGTTGGCTTGTCCGGTGAGACCATGATTAGTTTCAGTGCAAAGTGGCCGAGCCGTTCTGCATGCCGGCGAGCCGTGAGTGGAGCCGGGGCTCTGTGTCCTCGCCGGCACGGGGGGGCGACAGCGCTCTGGACCGGACGGTCTCACGGGGGTGTGGCGGGGTCCTCCACGGTTCTACTTCACGTTTCCTTGTCGTGAGCTGGGGAGGGCTGTTCCTCGCGTGTACTCACCCCTGTGTGTCTTTTTTGGGGACAGGCCATGCACCTGTCCAGGTCCGTGGCCCACGTGTCATCGGCTTCTGTGACGGGCCGTGTCTGAGTTGGGGTTTCTGCCTCCTGCCACGGAATTCAGCAGGAGGTGGTTAAGGGGAGGGTGGACACGGTGTGGCTTCAAACCTGGCCCCACCTGTTGCTGATGACCTCTGGCAAACTCCCTGCCCACCCCTCCCCCACCCCCCCCACCCCCCCCCACCCCCCCGGCTGTGCTTGCGCTCTGTGGAGGCTCTGCAGATCGATGGCAGGGGTGGAGGTGGAGGGCTAAGCCAGATGAATTCTGTGAGAACAATTGGACCCATTCTGAACTGTTAGAGTAACAATGTCCCTGAGTTTGTGCCACTCGTGCCTCCAGGCCACCCCAGAGGACTTCCGTGTCCTTTCACAGCGACAGGCAGATGCCCCTCTCCCTCGCTGCACCTGCAAACCCGGTTCATGCGTCACCTCCTCCGGGGTGTCTGCCAGGCCTCTCCACATCTCCTCACCTGTTTGCTCCTCTGTGGGCTCTCCGTCAAGCACGGCCCTGTGGTTTCTCAGTGGACACCTTGAGCTCACATGAGCAGTGACTGCGGCTTGTCATCTCGCCATCCCTGCGACTCGGCGGGTGCCCACATTTGAGCCACCATTGTTAAGGGACCAAACAGAAGTGGGGCTTCTGGGAGCCGAGCACAGTGGTGCGTGGGGTGTGCCCTTCTCCCAGCTGTAGAGAAGGGACTTGGTGTGTACGGAGAAACTTCTAGGTTCGAGGTGATTCACCCCCACTGACGCGGGTCCTTGTCACCAGGCATCCCCATTTGATGTCTGGGACACGGAGGCCCAGGGAGGGGAAGTGACCGGCTCAAGGTCAAACAGCCCAGGAGGGCCGAGCGGGTTCATGGGGTCAGTGACCCAGGCAGGCGGCCGTGATGACTCAAGAGCTGCTCAGCCTGGCGGCCGGCCTCTCCGAGGCGGGACGGGCTCATGAAGCCTTAGGTACGCGGTGAGCTTGCCGCTGGTCTGTAAGACCTCTGAACGGCAGGCCTCTGTGGCGGCTTCTCATGCCCGAGCTTGGGTCCAATATCAAGAGCGCCGCCTAATTACAGAGGACCCCGTAGCTAGCCAGCGGTGGCCCCTCACAGGCTTTTGGTAAATGTTCCCTGGTTGAGCTGACCTGAGAGACACAGCTCCAGGCTCAGCTCTGTCGCCCAGGGCTCGTGTGACCTTGGGCAAGATGGGGACACACTGCGTCCAGAGGCTGAGCTCCCAGAGTGGGCCAGCGGGGGCCACAGGCAGGTGGACTAGGAGGAAAGGCTCTCAGTGGGGAGGCTGGCACTGGGGGAGGGGCTGCCGTCCTGCCACCCGGGCCTTCGGACCTCGCGCTCCCCCTGCTCCAGCCTCTCCATCCAGCTTTGGAAGAGCACCTGGGACCTTCCAACAGGGCCAGTGGGGCCCTCTCCACCCCTCCTGGCTGAGTCCCCGGATGGGGGTCTTTGCTGGCCATTTGCCCCTCAATGACCTTGGGCGTGGCCCTTGGCTTTCTGCAGGTGGGAAACAGGCACGGCCACCCGCAACTCGAGATGATCAGGGGCGTGACGTTAGGGGTGGATACAAGCGTCTGGCTCGGACCCGCTGCGTGCTGACCCCTCTCAGGCGGTGGCACTGAAAGATGGTCCCCCAGTGTTCACAGCAGTGGCTTGCCCAGGCCCCTGTCTGTGGCCACAATCCCTGGACGCCTACAGTCAGCCTGCTTTGTTGCATCTTCTAGGCCTGGGCACGCTGAGCGCCTCAGTTTACCCTCTGCCTCCCTGTCTCGAAGTCGCGCAGAGCCCCGGGTGGGGGCCAGTGCTGGGCCCCGTCGTCCTGACCGGGTGTCTCTCCTGCCCCCTTTTACCCACACCCCACACCGTCCGGAAAGCAAATTCTCAGGTGAGAAGAGAGATCAGATATTAATTCAATTTAGTCCAGGTTCTTATTGTCTGGAGAAACTTCTGATGCACTAATGTTAATGTATTTCCTCTTAGGGCTAGTTACGCTAATTCAAATCTGCTTTAAGTATTAAGACACTGATACTGTGGATCAGATAACGGGACTGATGGAGGGAACCAGGGGAGGGGAACAGGACAATATCTACAGGGGGAAGAGGAGGCTCTGTCCCTGCTGCAACTGCCAGTGACCTTGACCTTGGCTGGATGAGGGTCACAGTCTCACCTCCCTCCTCCACGCCCCGGAGCAGCTCAGACCACTGCTGACCCAGGTTGGCTTCTGGGGTGCCCGCTCACGGCCCCTGCATGGCTGTGCCGCACAGGCTGTGGTCCCGCCCGTCACCCCCTCGCCCCCTAGTCTGGGAGCCCGAGACCCTATCATCCCCAGGGAGCCCTGACCTGTCCAGTCACCTGAGGGGCATGGATTAGGTTGCTGCTGCTCACATGGGACGACCTGGGGGGCTAGAAGGTCTTAGATCAATGTGGGGGACGCTGGAGGGGCCAGGGAGCGTGGCCGTGGCTGCCCGCGCCATCTTCATTGCTGTCACCACAGTGCATCAGCCTGTGCTGCCCGCCATCTCCCCGCTGTGCTCAGAGGGCCGTGTCCCCTCTGCTTGGCTCCTGGCCTGGGGGGCCTCCTACCGGGTCCTGTGAAGGTCGTTTTGGTGGGGCCATTGCTGCGGGAGCAGGTGTGGCCACCCTGATCCTGGTGTTTTGGGGTCTACACTGTGCCGATCTCATCACATACAGGTCCTGGGCCTGACCCGGAGAAGGTTTGGGGCTGGGTCTCCAGGCCAAGGCTGTGAAAGCCAGGGGAGCTGTGAAGACTCCGCTAGGCGATGAAGCTGCTTCTCCGTCTGTGGCTGCTGAGTCCAACCACCTAGACTGTGGGCGCCCCACGCCAGAGGGCTTCATGCTCTGCTTGGCCCTGGACCTTGGTGCCGCGTGTCTCCTGGCTCACCTTCTCTGTCCTTCTCCTGATCCAGTTCCCTGGCTGCCGCTGCTTCCTACAAGCCCCACACCGACTGCCCCCCTCCTCCCTTTGACCTGCTGTCTCCACCCCCTTGGCTGGCCGGGCAGCCTTGGTGACGTGGCTTTCTGGCTGGGGAGTCTGTGTGTTCTCCTAGGGGGCCTCTGAGTGGGAGCTGGATGCTGACCCTGGGTAGGGAGGTGTCTGCTAACTTCCTCGGTCCCAAGGGCGTTCTCAGGAGCCTCAACCTGCCAGGCACTTCTGGGCCCTCTCCACCCAGCGCCGGCTTCCTGCCCGACTCTTGCTGTCCCTGCGGTTATAAGTGTCTTGGTGACGCCTGCTGAGGTCCCGCCCAATCCCTTGGTGTTCCTGAGAGCCAGAGCAGATCCTGGCACAGATCCCACCCAAGGGGGTGGGTGGGGGGTATGGTCTCTCAGCCTGCAGAGCTGGGGAGCCACGGTGCCATCCCTGGGAGGTCCAGCGGACCTTGGTCACTCACTCCTGCGTCCTGTGGGACAGGTTCCTCCCATGCGGTCCTGGGTCTTGATCGCAGTGCCTGAACCTCACAGAGGGCTGGCGTGGGTCCGTGATTCCCCTGGTGCTTTGAGGACAGCCCCTGCAGGCCCAGGGCCCTGAGCTTTCCTCCAGCACATTCTCCCAGGGCTGAGGAAGGGGGTGTCTAGAACCCCCTACAGAACAGAGGTCTTGTGGTCTCTGGTTTTGGGGCCCGCGCCCAAAGACTTGTTGCTTCTGTCCATCCCCCTCATCTAGGGCCGGGAGGCTGCCCCGGGGGCTGTGGCGAGCCGGAGCCTCATGTGGGCTGGCCTCTTCCGTCCAGCTGGGCGAGGGTGCTGAGGGCAGCTATGCCAGGAGGCGGGGTGTGAGCGCGGCAGGAGGTAAGTCCTGCCCAGCTCAGGGGACACATCGGACACATGAATTGGTCCCGGCGAGTTCTGCAAGAGGCACAGTGGGAAGACATCTTCACCAGGCACCTGGGCAGCTCTGTGGCTCTGGGTCTGCCGGTCACTTCTTTTGGCCTCAGTGGCCTCGTGTGCCAAGGTGGGCTGGGGCATGAGCTACTCGTGGGGTGAGCCTGGGCTCCAGAGCCCTCGACGCTCAATCCCACCCACGGGCGGGACATGCCGTCCTCCGCCTGGGGCCTCCTGCTGCATCCAGGGCAGGCTGAGTCTTCCGTGTGGGGGTGGCTGCAGCGGTGCCCCCCACTTGCCAGCAGCTGTGACTCATCAGGTGTTGACAGGGTGAGTCATCGGGGGAGGCGAGGGATGGCTTCCAGGCTCCGGGATTCTGGCCCAGAGCAAGGCTGACTGACAGCACGTCCTGGGGGCCCCGGGTTCCGGCACCGCCGTGCCGCGGTGTATACTCTCTGCCCTCCGACCCCTCCCCTACGGCCCCCAGCCCAGGCTGCTCTGGAGAATCCCAGGCTGGGGAGACCGTCTGGTCTTAGCAGCCCATTGCACAGATGCACAGGTTGAGGACTAGGGCACCACGCACGGGCCCCCCACGTGCACCCCACGGGCAAGATCGCAGACGTTTACTTGTCTGCTCCTGACTGCCTTGTTGGGTGAGGATCCCTGTCCAGGCTCCCCTACTCCTGCCCGCAAGCTGGGGCGGGCAGCGGAAGAAGACAAACAGGTCTTTTCCTCCGGCCCGTGGGTCAAATCGCAGTGTGGAGTTGGAGAAGTGCAGACCGTGATCTGGATGGGGCGACACAGGAGGCACTCGGGGAGGGGTGCGGTGCGGAGACCTTCACTGCTTTGAAGAATGACGCGCCCCCTCTTATGTTCTGCCCCTCCCAACCCTGCTTTCTCATGCGCATGACGGGCCGTCAAGCAAGTTGTGATTAATGCCTTTTTCAGTTAGAACTGTGGAGTAGGCTAGGTGAGTCAGACCTAGGAGTGTGCGGGCCTACTCTCAGCCCGGGTTCTTGGGTGGGTGGGCCCGAGAGAGGACGGACAGGTGGGCGGACGGGAGGGTGGACGGACGGACGGACAGGCGAATGGATGTGTGGAGAGATGGATGCGTGGGTGGCAGGTGGATGGATCCACAGGCGGGGGAGGGTAGGTGTCTCCTTCGGTGGGGCATCGGACAGGTAGGTTTGTGGGTGCGTGGGTTAGTGGACAGATGGTGGATGGATGGATAACTGGGGGGGGGTCGGGTCGGGAGATGTGTTGGTGGAGCTTGGACGATGGGAACGAAGGAAGGGTATGTGGAGGGATGGACACGGGGTCGGTGCACAGGAGGGAGTATTGTTGGATGAATGGATTTGGGGTGAATGGATGGATGATGTCTGTGGCTTTTGCAGTGCTAAAAGCTTAGGCTTTCTCTCCTGTCAAAAATTAAACACTTGAAGGGTCAAACGCGTGGCAAGACTTTGGGCCGGCAGCTAGAAGGCAGGGCTTAATTGTCACCCCTTCGCTGTGTCACCTTGGGCAAGTCACTGACCCTTTCTGATCAGCTCCCTGTCTGCAACGTGGAGGGTTTGGAACCACTGGTCCCTCAGTTTCCATGCCTTGGCAGAGTTCCAGGAGCGTCCTGCTTCCTCCGCACTCCATCCCTCTTCCCACCCTCCCTCCCGGGCCGAGGTCCGCTTCCCGCACCCTCCTGCACACCTCAGACCCCGCGGCCCCCCCAGGGGCTGGCAGCTTGGCAGGTCTGTGGTGACGTCCCGGCAGGCAGCCCCGCTGCGCTGCCTTCTGGAGCGGGGCCTCTCCGTGCGGGCTCCCTGGCCAGGTTTGGACAGGTGCCCAGCCGCTTTGGAGGCTGTCATTTAAATACCGCAGGAGGCTGTCTGTCGGCCTGACCTTTTTGGCTGAGGACACAGCCCCCCTCCAGGGCCCCAGACAGCTGCCATCTGGCCACAGTGGTCAGTAATGGCTCATGTTAATATTATCATTGTGATTTTGGTAAAACTGAAAAGTGTCCACACCCACCTGGATACACTGTAGGTGCTCCTCTCACCCCGACACCGGCCGTTTCTCCCCACTACCCTCCGGTCGCTCTAGCAATCACAAGGACGCTGCCCACGCTGCAGGCTGCCAATGGGACTGGTTAGAACAAGAAGGGAGAGGCAGGCGTCTTCTCCACAATTATAGGAGCGCGGCCGCACCCACGCCATGGCCGATGGGCTGCGGGCTTCCGGGCACATGCATCTGTGTGCTTTGGAGCAGATTTGAGTCCTCAGTGTTAATAGCTTGGGTTTGGGGCTCTGCCCGCTAGGACCCCCTCCCCAGCTCTGCTTCCTGCTCGTTGCGTGACCTTGGGCCTCAGTTTCCCCCTGTATAAAATGGGGACAGCATGGCCCATTCCTAGGTGGTTATGAGGATAAAAAGAAGGGAAGGGCCATTGTAGCTCCTGGCCTGGTCCCGCTCACGGTGAGGCATTTGTCATTTCCTGGCAGCCCCATCCTCCGGGTGGGGCCCGGAGATGCCACCAGTCGTGACCCCCTGCCCCTGGCCTGCTCACCTCCCTGGAGCCCAGAGCACGGTGTGGACTGGCATGGTCCAGAGACACGTGTCTGACGGGAAGAGTCGTGGGGCAGAGACCCCAGGCTGAGCCTGGCTGCCGAGTCCCGGGCATTCAATTACCCATTTGATAAGAAGGTGCGGGCGGGTTTGCGCCGTCCGTGTTTCTTAGGTCCCTTCACAGGACTCCCCCGTCACTCCTGCTGGCGCGTGGGGAAGGGCTCGGGGCTGCCACGGCAGCAGAGGGTGACTCTGGTGGGGTGAGGTTGGCCCGCTGGCGGCAGTAGCTGCCGGGCGACGTCTCGCTGGCTCTCCCCCCGGCAGATGTGTGGCTGGACGCAAGGCACCTCCGAGGGGCAGGGGCTGGGGTCTCCGAGCCACACGGGCCGTGGCTGAGCCTTGTCCTAGGCCACGGGCTCCCCCCACCGCTCCCCTTCCTCCTGCTGGATGCTGAACGCTGTCCGGCCCCATCATGAAGTCACGTTCTTTTCTTGTCTGTAACAAACTTTCCCACTATGTCTGAGATAGACGGGGAGTGGCCCAGGCAGATGCGCTGCCCGGAGCCGGGGAGCTGGCCCCCAACAGGTGCTGGGGTGAGTCCGGTCCCTAAGAAGCGGCCATGGCCGGGATGTGTGGGTTTAGAGGTCTGTCGGGAGCAGAGAGTCCGTGAGGCCGGGTAGGGTTCTTGGGGAGCCGAGAGCCCCCCAGGAGCCTGGCTGCTGTGGAAGACGAGTCTACGTGAGTTCCTGTGCTTAGGAAACCAGCCCCACCAGCCCGTGCACTGGGGATGGGTCCACGCCTTTGCTTTTATGACTTTTCCCCCCTGAGGAAATGTGACAGGCCAGGCCAGCCTTGGCACAGTCCAGGAGGGAACTGGGGTTCCCCAGGGGTGGGTCTGCACACGCCAGCATGCCACCCAGGTGGGCAGCGTGGAGGAGGGAGCAAGGACAGGAAGCAGAATGGCACAGTTGCTGAGCATCTCAGGGCTTAAGGCCCTTTCTTGGCAAGGCTGCTGAGGCCCAGGGGAGAGCAGGCCTTGCCCCTGGGGATCCCCTACCCCATGTGGTCAGTGGGCAGATGGCCCTGAGGCTGCGGCCACCCTTCGCTGGCTTCTGGGGTCCCAGGGAAACTCCATACCCTCTCTGGGCCTTGGGGCTGACCTGAAGCCCCCCTGGGCCTGTGAAAGGAATTTCTGGGCTTGCCAAACCCCCCTCGCCCCCGTATGCGACTGGCTGGCCTCGTTGTAGGGTAGACCCCGCTCTGGGTGGCCTGGCTCCTGGACAGCCTCTGGGTGGCAGTGGTGGCCTGGCCACCTCCCTGTGGCAGCTCAGCTTCGGGCTCCTGCTCTTCAGGCCCCTCCTGCTGCTGTGAGGACTGTTTCTAGGGTCGTGCTGCCTCCCGACCGGGGGGCACGGGAAGGGGCAGCTGCCACACACCTCGCTGTCTGCTGGAGCTCTTTGCGTCCGAGGAGCGACACACCCTGTCCCATGAGCTGCTCTGTCCATGGCGACTCAGTGCTTGGCCCCCCACCCCTGACCGGGCTCGCCGGGCACCCACACCCTGGTTCTCATGTGCTTCCTCCGGCCCCTGGCTCCGAGCATCACCACTGGCACCTAAGCCATGCTCTGAGAACCAGAGGGGCTTGGGGAATATTCCTCGACATCCAGGCCATGTGTGCCTGCAACCTTGGCTTGCATGTCTCCCACCATGGTAGGCTCACTCTTCTTGCTCCCCGGAGCTCACTCCATACGCGGATGGTCCTGCCCTGGTTGCTGAACAAAGTGGCCACAGATTCTCATGCTGGCCACCTTCTGGATCGGACTGGGAGCCTGCGAGGGGCCTTGCTTCCCATTGTGAGAATTCCCCCAAGACCAAACCATTCTTTCCCCAACAGGACCTGCCCTTTGTGGACAGTCACCTCACCTGCCCTGGCTCGTGGGGGTTGTAGTCTGGCAAAGGGACGCCCCAGCTCCCGGGGGCAGTGCCGGGGACTGCAGCCGTCAAGTGGGCCCGCTAAGGAGCATAGGGTCTGGCGGCGGAAGGGTGGCCTTCCCATCTGGAGGCCAGGAAAGACCTCATGGAAAGTGACCGTTATGGGGACATGATAGGAGAATGTCACAGGTGTCTAGAGCAGTGTGGGCAAAGGCTCTGGGCCAGGAAGGAGGTGAGAGGCTTTAGAACTGGAAGCTTTCCCTTATGGCTCAGAGGCTGAGCTCGTGAGCTCAGAGCACGGGTCTAAGGGCACATTCAGGAGTTCGGGCTTTGTCCCGAGTGCACAGGAAGCCACTGTGGGGTTCTGGCGCTACTACGGCTGCCCAGAGTCCCCCTTCCCGACCTGGACTGTGGTTCTGTTGTGTTTCCAGGCTTTGACGGTGTTGCGGGTTTGGCCACGGAAGAGCTTCGGGGAGACCGGCCGGAGAGGGAGAGAAATGCCTGGGACGTGTGTCCTTGGGGCCATTTGCTGGTCCGGGTGGGGTCTCCTCCGGCTCCAGGGCCCACTGGATGCCCCACCAATGCCCAGTTTCTGTAGGCGACCCCACAGTGTGGTGTGGTCTGCACCCGTGGTCTGAGAACTCTACCTCCCCGCTCCTGCTTAACGAGGGGACCCTGCCCTGCTGCTGCTGGTCCCTGGCGGTTGCCGTGTCCCCCACTTGGCCCTCAGTGTCTTCGCTCCTCAACTCCTGCGTGAATGCGTCTTGGCATGAAGACCCTCTGGCTGGAAGGCCTGGCGTGTTTCCTGGGTCCTGACTGGACCCCGCCTGGCACCCACTTTTGTCTTCGGCGGGTTTGGGCTGGGATCCCGTCCCTCGCAGCTGGAGGCCTCCCGTGCGTGCCGGGGTTTGTGAAGGTGGCGGAGGGCGGCAGCTGCCTGAGGGAGGGGCTGTGGGGGAAACGCTGCCATCGAGGAAGGCCGCGGTGGTGAGGATGCCGGGAGCAAAGGCACTTCCTGCGTTCAGGCGGCTCCGGGGCTCATCCCAGAGTCTAAGACTAAGGGTCTGGCGGAGGCCTCACAGCACACGGGCACAGTCGGGTGCCCCCTGGACGCCGGGTGTGCAGCCGTTGGAAACGTCGGCCCGGCCGCCTGCCGTCTGGGGAGGCACAGAGGCCGCCGCGTAGCTGTTGCGTGTGGCTGGGTCCACGTTTGTCCCTGTGTGTGCTTTTAAGTTCTCCGACACCCCACTTTCCCACTGGCCTCCACCCTCCCGCGGCCCAGCACAGCTCATGGGTCCAGGCTCTGTCGGGCAGGGCGTGCAGCCTGATGAAGGAGGGTGACAGTCTCCCCTGGGGCCGTGGTGGGGATGGGAAGCACCTTCCTATCTATCTCCTGCCACGGACCAGCCACCCTGAAACTGGGGGTCCAAGCGGCAGGAACTTGTTATTTCTTATCTTCTTGGGTCGGCTGGGTTTTCTTCTGCTCCCTGTGAGCTCACCTGGGGTCACGGCGGTGGGGGGGGGGGGTCTTCAATCATCAGGGACATCAGTTCAGGCTGGAATGTCCCCAATGACCTCACCCACGCGAGTGCGGGGCTGGCGACACTCAGGCGGGCTCCCTGACACATGGCTGACCTCTCTTCTGGGGGCTCTCATGGAGCGGTGGTCAGGGCAGCTGCCTTGCGTGGGGCCGGGGGCCTGGAGGCTGACAGGAGAGCGGCCGTCCGCTGGAAGCCTGGGCTCGGCGCTCGTGTGAGGCCTCACCCCTGCCACATTCTCTGGGTCAGAGTGGGTCTCGGCCAGCGCAGATTCAAGAGGTGGGGTGGTCGTGATCCCCCAGTCTCCCGCAGGGTCACAGACCGCACGGTGGGCATGCGGTCGGGGGAGGGGACGGTGGCAGGGGGACCTCGCAGTCATACCCGTTCACTCATTCAGTACGTACTTTTGGAGTGACCACTGTGGGTCACTCCCTAGGGAATGAGCCCCTGCCTTTGTAGAGCCAGAGTTCCGGTGTGTGGGAAGAGTCAGAACCCGTGTGTAATCCTGAGTGTTTGAGGAAGCGTCAGGGTCTGGGACAGGAGCGCCAGGAGGCGTGGTCTGGGAGGGCTGCCTGGAGGAGGAGACAAGGAAGCAGAGACTTAAAAGAGGGAACAGGGCCAGTGCCCTGTGAAGGGTACAGGGAAAAGCATTCCAGGGAGGGAATAGCGTGCGGGAAGGCTCTGCGGCCCCAGACATGGGTGAGTTTGCTGGGGACAGTGAGAGAAGGCAGCTGGAGCTGCTCGGAGGTCATGGAAGGTCACTGGTCACTGCTTGGAGGTCATGGAAGGTCACTGGTCACGTCGGAAAATGTTTCCAGAGGCGAGTTTGTGTGCCCTGGACTTGTTTCCATGGAACTGGTCCAAGCAAATTGCGTGTTTCTCTGGGGACAGGGCCTTGTCTGGCCTCTACCTGGCGTGGGCAGAGCTTGGCCCCTGCCCCACATAGGGACCAGTCAGAACCACAGGAGATGGTGGGGTGCTCCATCAGGGCTCGGGGTCAGAACAGCTGCGGGGGTGGAGCCCAGGGAGCAGGGCCGCGTCCCCACACCCTGACTGAGCTCCTGCGGCCAGCACACGTCCCCCACGGCGGCGACTCCAGCCGCCGGCTGCTCTGAAGGCCGCGGGCAGGGAAGACCCTTGAGGATGGCCGTGGGGCGGCAGCGTGTCCAGGCCAGGGTGCACACTCAGCATGATCTGGTTTCCCCGGTGTGCGGGCCATGCCTTGAGCACCATCTGACAGCGCACCTGTGGCCCAGGCGCCGTGCACTGCCCCAGGCCAGACTCTCCCCAGGGGTGTGTCGCTGCCATCAGACCGGGTTCCTCCCGAGAGTGGACCCCTGTCTTCCCCTCTAGCAGAGGTGTCTGAGGGAAAATCCAAGGCTCTACTCCAACTTTTCGGCCACGTGGGGGCTGGGGTCCTGGTCTCTGTCCAACCCGGGGCTGAGATGCTGTTTCTAGAATAAGCACCCCGCCCCCCGCCTCCTGTTTTTTAACCTTTCCATCTCAGGTGAGTTCATCCGCTGCCTGCCGCTGGTCTCTCGGCTCGATTAGAGAGGTCACTTCTAAGCTTGAAAAACCCAAGTTGAGGGAAGAAGAAAAAAAACCAAAGAGAGAGGGACCGCCGTCCTGAGGGAAGATTCCTTATCTCCTGGCCGCAGTCTGCGCGTCGTGTGTGCTTAATAACTCAGCAGATCTTGTCTTTGCAGAAGATCATGCAGCCTTGCAGGCTGGCAAAGCCCTTGGTGGTGCGACTTCTCTCCCGCATGGCCCCCTTCCTTCTCAGGCTTCAGCCCTGGGGCCGTGGGGCTGGCTGGCATGGAGGGAGGTGGGACCTTGTTCCCTGATGGCCCATGCACGGCCACGCACCATTCCAGGCACTGGGCATGCACGGCACATGCCGGGCTCCCAGCAGCTCTGCAGGCAGGCCTAATGGACCCATTTTACAGATGGGAAAGCAGGCCAGGGGGGACGGAGTATCCAAGATGGAGCATGAGGCCTCTTTCAAAGGACAGGGACTCAGACACACAGCCCAGGCTAAGCTTTCACTTTTCTCTGGACTCAGCCTCTCCACCTATACGGTGATGAGCAGGTAGGGTTAGACCATCTCCAGGATTCCAGGGCCCAGTCTGAGTGCACAGAGAGCCAAGGCACCAGGCCCAGCGCTTCATGGCTGTGGGATGAGTGACTTTGGATGGAAAGGGTGGGGTGTGGTGTTCGTCTGGGCCCCGCTGCTGGAGCGAGCTGCTGTCACACTTTTGATGAGCTCTTTCGGTCTCCTGCTCACTCAGGCAAGTTCCTGAGTCTCTCTGAGCCTCACCTTCCTCATCCATGAAGTGGGGACAATGGAAGACCATCGTGTGGCTTTGCCAGGGTCAGCCCAGGCTGCGTGCGAGAGTCCGGGAACCAGAGAGCTACCCCTCGCTCCATTCCAGCCGGAGTTCAACCCAGAGCGGATTCCTTGCTACTTTGACTTGCTTTCTCTTAGGGAGACTGCTTTCCGAGCTGTGGTCCTCTGTGCTCCCCTCTGCTCGTCGCCATCGCCTGAGTTTGGGAGTCTGGACCTGGAGTGCAGAGGGTGAAGGAAGGCCTGGGGAGGCCCTGCAGAAGTGAAACCCAGGCTGAAAGCCTGCCCAGGAAGATGGGCTGGCAGAGAGCGGTTTTTAGCGCAGAGCTGAGCACGAGGAAGGGGATTTTGCCATGGCCCGAGGCTCTGGAGAGCTGCGGCGAGCAGAGTGGGCACAGTTCCATCTCCAGGGGCCATGGTACCTGACCACAGGTGCACTGTGTCCATGCAGGGGGTGGGAGGTGTGCGGAAGGGGAAGATGCCCCTTCTGAGAGCCCGAGGACCGACATGTCCACACAGGTGCCTCTTAGCACCAAGGACAGCGGCACCTCCAGGCTGCTCCAAGCCCCTAAATCCACCTCAAGCTGACTTCTGGAAGGTTTCACGCTGCTCCCAGGGCCCTCAGGCCGCACGGGCAGGACAGCTGGACAAGAGCAGCTGGAGGTGGTGGAGTTGTGGCAGGGAGCACCCGATCCCCCGGGGGACGATGGAGGGACCGTCCCCAGAGACTGGAGACCCCTCATCGAGGGCGCGCTCTGGCAGCCGGACGGCCACTGACGAGGTGACCTGCTCTGGGTGGGCGCTGGGCTGGAAGTCCGCCACAGCCGCCCACGAGGTAGGATAAGCCCGGACTCGCTCATGGCAGCGGCGGACCAACGGTGCCAGCCGTCCTGGGGTTGGAGGATGACCCATTTCTGTATGGTTTCTAACCAGAGGTGAACACTTCGTGCCAGCAACGTGACTGTGCTGGGCCTGTGGGCGGGGACCTCATTCATTCCAGCTGAAGTGCTGCTGACCGCGCCTGTGACCGGCGCGCCGGGGGGCCCAGACCGCAGAGCCCGATGCCGGCAGGGCCTGATGTGCGCAGGCTTCACGGGGGTGCAGCCCAGGGCACCCCGCGTGAGAGGAAGGGGAGGAGGGGCGTGCGAGCCGGGAAGCTGCTGGTCCCCAGCAGAGGCAGGAAAGAGACCCAGCACGAGTCAGTTTGGCAAGGTGCCAAAAGGTAGCTTATTGCTCTTTCCTACCTGACCTCTTGCTGGTCAAGTGATTCCCCCCAACTCCCACCCCACCCCTCAGGGCAGCACCTGGGGAAGATTCCAGAGCCCCTGGTGAGGCTTCCTGGAGTCCAGAGGGATGGGGGAGCCAGTATGGGATGTGGTGGGCTCTGCTGTCATTGGTGATGGTGGTTGTGCCACAGCCCGGACCTTGCCCCTGGCCAAGCAGAGAGGGACCGTCATTAGGGGATGAGGCCACAGTGGCTGCTGGGCAGTGGCGAGCCCAGGGCCGGCAGGATGCATGAATCAGGGAGGCGAGAGGCTAGGTCCAGCCCAGTGCCAGCAGTCGGAGCCTGTGTGAGCAGGCTTGGCAGAGGAGGGCACCCTCGGTTCTGTTGGAGGGAAGAACAAAGCAGGCTTCGTGGAGGCAGTGGTGGTGTTGTCTAGCCTTGGCCCCAGACTCACTTTCTGCCTGGTGTGGAGAGGTTAGTGGGCCCAGGGCTGCACTTAGGGACGACGTGTGTAGCCTGTCCTTAGTGGACCAGGTGTGGGGGTGGGGGACTCTGGGAAGGTGCTGGGCCATCTGCGCCACAGGGCTGGCTTCCGGGCCGGCAGGAATAGCCCAGCGTCCTGAAAGTCCTTCAGCTGCAGGGAGTAGAGGGGTCAGCCCTGGGGCTGCTCCTGTTGGCCCCACCTCCTTGCCTTCCGCTTCCTGCACGGACGGCCTGAGTGTTCCCGAGTTTGCCTCCGATGGCTGCCTGGGGTCCTGAGCATTTCCCTCCCTCGCCTCGCCCTCACCGATGTCCTCCGTACTGACGCTGCGCCTCCGCCGTACGATCGAGGGAGAAGGGAGGTTCAGAGCAGCGGGACATCTGGTCCAGGCCGGCCAGCTGATCCCCCTGCTGCTGACCGGCCGCCACGTCTCTCGACCCCCGAAATCCCACCCTGCTTCCCTCCAAGGCCTCCCCACAACCCCTTTATCAAAAATTGTTGTGAGTGTTTGTAGATAGTGTTATAACAGCTAGAATCGTTATGGGAAATCCCCCTAGACTGAGGTGGAGGGAACTTGCAATAAGCTTCACCGGGCCACCCCGGTGTCCCCCCGGGATCGCCTGTGCCGGGACCCCCGCGGTGCCACTCGGCCGCTTAACGGCAAATCCCACACTTCGTCTCATTTTATCTCCACCTAGTTCAATATGTGCCTGCAAAACAGAAGATTATTTAAAAAAAAAAAAAAACAACAACAAACTCGCAAACTACCAAAGCAAAATCCTACACAACCATGACATCATCATCACCTCCAAAATAGCAATAATTGTTTAATATTCAATATCCAGCAGTGGGCACATTTCCTTGTCTCAGGCTTTTCTTTCTTTCTTTCTTTCTTTCTTTTTTTTTTTTTTTTTTAAAGATTTTAGTTATTTATTTGACAGACAGAGATCACAAGCAGGCAGAGAGGCAGGCAGAGAGAGGAGGAAGCAGGCTCCCAGCCGAGCAGAGAGCCCGATGCGGGACTCGATCCCAGGACCCTGAGATCATGACCCGAGCTGAAGGCAGCGGCCCAACCCACTGATCCACCCAGGCACCCCTCAGGCTTTTCTTTTTAAAGCTTATTGGATTCGGGGTCCAAATACAGGCGAAATACGGCATCCTCTGACATGAAGATTTCTGTAAATCTACGGTGTTCTTTCCTCTCCCTCTGTCTTTTCTCCTTCTTAGCGTGGCCGCTGGAGGCAATGGCTGTCTGGCTGCGGGGCATCGCGTCCTGTGGGACAAGGCTCGGAGCCCCAGGCTGTGGCCTGGGACCCGGGTCTGGGTGCGGTGGGACCCCTCCAGAGTTGGTGTTGCCTCTCGCAGCAGTTGCCGGCAGAGTCGGGTGTCTTTGGGGACGTAGGTGACAGGGGCGTTCAAAACTACCTTGGCCAATTCACTGGGTGTGAGAGCAACACGGTTTCATTTTTCCACAAAGGAAAATTTTACTGAAACTCAAAGGTGGAGGGCTCACCTCCCCTCCTCACTTAGCATTTCAGAGGCGCTCAGACCCGCAGGGTCCTTCCAGACTTTCCCTGGGCCCAGGCAAACCTGACCCACGTATACGCACGTATACACAACCAACGCTGCGCTTTTCTTTACAAAACAAATAGGATCGTATTCGACGCATTGATCTGTAGCACGCTACAGTCACAGAAAGTTATAAATTACGGACTTTCTCGTGTCAGCACGCACGGAGTTGCTCGTTTTTTATCTATGAACGTCTCAGAGTGCATCTCTGAAGGATGAGGGCTTTTAAAACCTGCCGGCCCTGACATCATTCTCCCGGCTGACGAGAAGAGCAGTCATTTCTTCATATCCGTCACTGTCCAGAGTTCAAATTTCCCTGATTAAACCATAAATGTGTTGTTCGCGATTTTTATTCCAATTATTTTCCAAAATAAGGTGCCCCTGGGCCCTGACGGTTCTCCTGGGTCCCCACCCTCCACCTCGCGCTCTCTTTTCTGCAACATGTATTTGTCCCAACCAGGTCTTCTGTGCTTTGGAGCCTCCCCGCCTGGCCTTCACCGACATCCCTGACGTCCACCTGACCTGGCTCGTGTAAGCTGTGGTCAGCGTCTGGGCATTGGTCCGCCGGGAGGGACCAGCTCTGCCCGTCTGCTCCTGGCAATTCCTCGGGGTCCCAGAGTGCGGTCACAGGACCCTGCCATTCCGTCCGCTCTGGTGGCCGGCGCGCCTCTTCCCGAAGAAGCAGCCACTCGCCCACTGCTGGGGACGGTGGCGGGCAGCCCGAGACGATGGACAGTTAGGACACGTTGGCTTGTCTCCCTTTGTTTACTAGGTTTCAAGACGACGAGCTGGTTTTCTCTGCCTCCGACGACTGCCGGAGAGTCTCGCCATCCATTTCGGACTCGGCAATTCGGGCATATCTGGCATATTTCCGTGTGTTGCAGGTGGGGTCTGTATTCATTTAAGGATGGTCTCTGACTTTGTCCTTGCTGCCTGGCCCGCGCCGTTCCCTGCTCCCTTCCAACCCCGGCCTCGCCACGCCTGCGGGGCCCTGCCTCCTTCGGACGCGACGTGACCCCGAGGACAGAAAGCGCTCGGCTCTTGGACGGAGCCTTTCCTAGACAGGCCAGGAGGTTCTCTTTTTAAAGATTAAAAAACCGAGTCAAGTGTGGGCTTACATGGTTTTATTCAATTTCTTGACTTTGCCTTTGAGCCTCCTTGTTCTCCCACTGACAACTTGGTTCCTCGTGGCATAAAATAATTTCGTATTTATTTTGTCCGTATAGGAACGTGGCTTCAGAATGACTCTGCCCCCATCACGGGCGGCAACGGGACCGTGGACAGTCGTTCGACGCCACTCCTCCCGCGGCCCCGTCCGCGCTTACGGTACAGCCCTCGGGAACTTAGAATAAAATCACTGTTGGAAACTCACCTCAAATGACTTTCCCATATTGCCAAGCTGCCGATTCGATGCGCTGTTAGGGTCTTTGCTTTTGTTAGTTTTTAGAGACTGTTTTCTGCTGCCTGATTACCCAGAACGTGGGCATGGCGCGTTTCAGAACTTCCAGCTTCCGCCCCCGCCGCTCGGCCCAGGCTCACCCAGGTTCGGTTTCCATCTTTAGGTACAGCTGTCTTCTCCTCAAGGTTTTTCTCTCAACTTCCATTGCTTCTCAAACACACGCAAATGACTGTGCCCATTTATATCCCCCTGGTGCTCGGCGAAAGGGCCGCGCGCTGTCTGCACGCTTGCTCACGCTCTTCCCCCGCTGATGACACACCCTGACGCTCACCCACACCCGGGGAGCTGGCGTGTCGCGCCCCTCTGTCCGCAGTGCCTGGCGGGTTTGGGTATCACGGCTGGGGTGGTGTGTTTGTCAGGTGGGTGGGCAGAGGCTGTTACGGAGGTGCGTGGAGCACCGCGGAGGGAGTCCGGAAGCATGCTTGGGAGAGTCAGGAAGGCTGGGGAGCAGGTGGAGGATGGGCGGACAGGGGTCCTCATGTGGGCGGTGAAGCGGGGCGTCTCAGGTCTAGGCAGGACAGCTCAGGGATCTGGGCGGGTGCAGCTCTTCAGCTCCCGGCAACAGTGGGACAGTAGAGCACGGCAGCTGGTGTGCAAGACTTGTGTGCCACTGAGAACCCGTGCTCTGTTGGGGACGGAATCACCCACACGGGTGGAGGTAGCAGAGGGACCCCCTCCTCTGCGTTCCACAGCCTGCTGCCTCCATCCCTTGAACGTAGCTTGAAACAGTCTGTGTTTGCTTTACTTTGGAATATAATTGATAGGGGGCCTCTGTCTCCCTGCTCTGAGAGCAGCCCCTCGAAGGTCTGGGCCCCTCTCAGCACCAGGGCGAGGGCACGCTTCTCAGAGTCTGAGAAGCGGATCTGGATTTTGCCACTGTCTCCGTCTGTGGAATGAGCACATGCGCTGCAAGTTCCTGGGGCCCGGGAGCAAGTAGAGACAGTGGCCCCAGGGAGGGAGGCGTGGGGGGCCCGGCGACGGACGAGTGTCTCCGTGGGGAGTTCCTACCAGCTTCCCACAGCTGCCATAACCAAGCACCACGCACCAGGGCTTTACTTACGGAAGTTTATGCCCGCCTAGTCTGGAGGCTGCAAGTCAGAAACAGGCTCACAGCTTTCTAGCCTCATCTACGGTCACCGCCCCCCTCCTCTTGCTATCTAGAACTCAGTGTTTATCACCAGTGCTGGGAGATACCAGGCCCATCCCATGCCTTATAAAGGCAATATCCTCTCTAGCTTCAACTGGGCAACTCCTAGCCATCCTGCAAAGCCCCAAACAATCGATACCTCCTCTTCCAGCCTCCTTTGACCCTCGCCTGGCTCAGCAAAATTAATCATGGTCCCCAGAGCACAGTCTCTGAATCAGACTGCAGCTTGCACCCCTTAGCAGCTGTGTGGCCGTGGAAACTTGCTTATATGTAAAAGGGGGATGATACTCGCCACTCGGGGCTACTGTGGATAATCAGGGGGTGCACAGTGGCCGGAACGGCGAGGGCTCGTAAGGACTGGGCACAACACCACCCACCGTGATCACTGTCTGTCCGGGAGTCCCGGAGCCCTGAGCCCTCCCCGCCCAGACCACGAGCTACTTGCGGACTGTGATTCCCCCACGTCCTCACTGTGTTCATAGGAGCTGGTGGCTTGGGGTGGTGGGGAGCCCAGGTCTGCAGGCTCTAGCATGCTTTGCTTTCTCGAAGTCACCACCACGGGGCCTGGGAGCCTGTGGAAGACAAGCCTGGGCGAACCGAGGCGTCTTGGAATCTGCTCGGCAGGCACCTGGCCTTGCTTGTGCCGTGGGGAAGGCCCAGGGGAGGCCGGAACCGTTTAGCAGGGGCAGAGCTGCTTAGGGGGGCCCCGGCTTCTCAGCCGGCAGGCGAGATGAGCCTGTGGGAGCCTCGTGGGATTTGCCTTCCACACCTGCAGCTCAGCTTGCTCATGTGTACAAACTCCCCATTACGTCTGATTACAAACCATTAGTGCAATTAGGTTAGCCCCTCTCTGCGTTCCAGGGCCCGGAGCCAGCTGTGCTGGGGGCTAGGGATAGAATAGCAAACAGCTTCCCGCAGAGGCGGCACGCGCTTGGCCAGCTCTTGCGGGCTCTGCAACCGTCCTCTTGGGCCAGGGAGCCTGGGATCTGGACGGCCCTGGAGGAAGGGGGCTGCTGTGCACCTCCGGGAGTTAGGGGTGGAGGTGGGCTGGGGCCAGCGCTCAGGTGAGGTCACCGGAGGAGCAAGAGCCTTCTCCTCGCCAGGCCTGCACACTCCCTCTTCCCACGCCTGGAATGCTCTCCCGGCTCAGGGTTCTCGTCCCCCACACAGCTGATGGCTGGGGCCGGCAGTCCTCTGCGCTGGGGGCCGTCCTGTTCCCCTGCGCTGTAGGACCTCTAGCGGCACTCCTGGCCCCCACCCACTGGATGCCAACGGCATTCTCCTCCTCCAACTCTGACAGCCGGAAATGCACCCCCCCCATTGCCTAGTGCCCCTGGGGGCAGAATTGCCCTGGTTGGGATCTGCAGCCTGGACCTTGATGTGCCACTTCTGGACCATCGCATGGAGCCGGAGCCCTGCCCGGCGGGCGGCCGCCTGATGACCAGCTTTGTTTGTTCCGTGGCCGCTCGAGCTCGGCCCCTCCCTCCCTCCCCCCGCCGCAGCCCTCCTCCCTCTTTTATCTGCTGTTTTATGCCCACGGCAGGCTTTTAAGCCCAAAGGCTTCATCACCTCTGGCCCTGCTACCCCCAGGGGTGCCCGAGTCCAAGAGACCCCGAATATTGGTCCCCTGACCCTCCACGCTGAGCGCAGCCCCAGCCCGCTAGACTTGAAAGGGCTGCTTCGGCTGTGTACTCGGCCGTGGCTGTTTGTTCCGGGAGTCAGAGCGAGTGTGCGGCTCTTCAGAGCGCGGCTGGAGGTGTCCGCTGGAGGCTGGCCTGCCCCGCCCCCCGCATTGATCTTCGGCGGGCCCCCACGCACCCCCACCCGGCGCTTGTAGCCGAGGACTTTAATGACCACGTCTCACCGGTTCCGACATGTGTTTCCGCATCTCAAATCCCCCGATTTCAGGTGCTGGGGCCCCATGGCTGCTCTCTTCGGGGTGGTATGCAGGAGTCGGCTGCCCCGGTCGGCGCACTCGTGCCCTTGAACCTGGTTGTGGCTCATGCGATTGATGCGCACGTGCCCCTCCTTGCTCTGTCCCCTGCGTTGTGCCACTGCTCCCTCCAAGAGCCGGGGGTGTGTTCGTAGGGTGATGAGCCTTTGAGGTCTTTCAGGGACTGGGGGTTCGAGGACATGGACGTCAGGGCTGAGGTGGGGAAGATCCCAGGCAGACTGAGGGAAGACGCTTGTTGTATTTGCTCCCGGTCCCTTGAATTGGGCTTGGCTTTGTGGCTTGGCTTGGCCAAAAGAACATGGCCAGGTGTGCGCTGGTAAACTGGGACCAGCTCCTCTGCCAGAAAAACACCCCGACCCCCTGATTCATCGCATTTGCCAGTTTCCTTGACATAACGAGTCCCTCCGGGCTGACGTCAGGCGGCCGATATAGCCCACTGAGCGTGGAGTTTGGACGAGATGCACATAGTCTCTCTGGCTCACACGGGACGGGCCCGTGTGTGCTCTGGACCTTGGCTGTGAGAAACTGCATGAGCGTCGGCTCTCTCCCCATGACTGCCAGGTGGACCGTCTGGGCTAGCCTGCTGGACGATGAGACCGTGTGTGTGTGTGTGTGTGTGTGTGTGTGTGTGTGTGTTGGGGGCAACAGCAGCACCCACAGCCAGCCCACTCCCAGGCCAGTGAGAGCACCCAGCCAGGGCCAGCTGAGCTCACTCGTCACTGACCTCAAACACACGAGTGAGCCCTGCCGGGACCGGGGGAGCCATGTGCTGACCCGGACTCTCATGGACTCATCGTTCAATTCTATCACTTTAAGGAATTCTATTGCTTTAATTGTATTGTTTTAAGCAATTCTTCATTTTGGGGGGATGGTTTCTTGTGCAGCAACAGCTAACTGGTACACAGCGAGCGGTCCATGCTGTTTTCCCTTCAGCTAAGTCATGTGTATCACTGATTTATTATATGTCCTGAGTCTAAGTGTCATTTAAAGTACTTAAAAAGGATGGGGTGAATCAGAAAGATGAACACCCAACTTTTGTATCAACATGGACAGGACTGGAGGAGATGATGCTGAGTGAAACAAGCAGAGAGAGTCAAGCATCATATGGTTTCCCTTACTTGTGGAGCATAAGGAATAACACGGAGGACATGGGGAGATGGAGAGAAGGGACTTGGGGGAAATCGAAGGGGAGATGAACCATGAGAGACCGTGGACTCTGAGAAAAAAAAACTGAGGGTTTTGGAGGGCAGGGAGGTAGTGGGTATTAAGGAGGGCACAGATGGCATGGAGCACTGGGCTGGTGCATAAACCATGAATCTTGGGGGGCGCCTGGGTGACTCAGTGGGTTAAAGCCTCTGCCTTCGGCTCAGGTCATGATCTCAGGGTCCTGGGATCGAGCCCCGCATCGGGCTCTCTGCTCGGCGGGGAGCCTGCTTCCCCCCCTCTCTCTGCCTGCCTCTCTGCCTACTTGTGATCTCTCTCTGTCAAATAAATAAAGAAAATCTTAAAAAAAAAAAAAAGAATGAATCTTGGAACACTGAAAAAATAATAAAATCATTAAGAAAATAATAATAATAAAAAAAAAGATGTGGCACCTGAGTGGCTCAGTTGATTAAGTGTCTGTCTTTGGCTCAGGTCATGGTCTCAGGCTTCTGGGATCGAGTCCCCCAGCGGGCTCCCTGCTCAGCGGGGAGCCTCCTTCTCCCTCTCCCTCCGCCTGCCGTTTCCCCGCTGGTGCTCTTTCTCCTCCCCTCTCTCTATCTCTGTGTCAAATAAATAAATAAAATCTTTAAAAAAATACAGTACTTCAAAATGTTTGTACTACGACTGTATGTGGACCAGGAACGGTCACACAGGAAGTGATGTCGCACCAGGTTCCCCTTCATGTCAGTTAAGTGAATGCTCATCTTTGAAGAAATGACCGCAGTTCCATACTTTCTTCCCAAGCAGCAACCAGGTACCTTGTGTGCCTGGAGAGAGGAAACGGCTCTGTTTTATGGTGGGATGGATGCCAAAGCCCAGGGAGAGGCTGGTGTGACCAGTTCCAGGGCCCGGCAGGACGGTCACCAGGCACTGTGCCAGAGCTTGACTGGGGATGTTTTCTCTTCATGTCACACAAAGTCATGGCATTCTGGAATCAACAGTGTCCTCAGTCTGACGGACCTGAGCTTCCTTCACACACACATCCACGCCTCTCGACCAGCGGCCTGTGCAGGCAGGTCCTTGCTGCTAGACTGAGCACACACGGCGCATCCCCACGGCTGGAGCAAGGGGTCATAGCCTTCATGACCATTGTCTGTGCTGTGGGGTCGGGGGGCAAGCTGCCCCTCCGTTCCCTGTCTCCCCCTCAGCTTCCCCTTGGAGCAAGCCTGAGCCACAACAGAGCAGATGTGAGAAGCTCCCGTGCGGAGGACACTGAGGCCGTGGAGACCTTGTGTGACCAGTAGGGCCAGATTCAGGGTCCAGGGCCAGGACGTGGGCAGCCACACAGGGCTCCCCGGATGGAAGGGCCCTGTACTGGGTTGAATGCGCCGCTGTTGCCGTGACGAAATTCTTAACTTGTAAGTAAGGCTCTGTATTTTTATCTTGCTATGGGCCTGGCCAGTGGTGGAGCTGGTCCTGGTCTCAGTAGCCAGAGCGTCTGGAAGGATGATGACAGGGCCTGGGTTAGAGCTGGGCTCTGACCCTGGCATGCTGCCAGCTGTGTGCTCCCAAACACAGCTCACAGGACCGACTACAGGCACCGGCAGAGCTGCCCCCGCCTCCGTGGCCGGCACAGCAGCACTCCCTGCGCAGGCCTCGCCGACCATGCCCAGTTGGTGCGGGCCGTTTCCCTCTGGCCCGTGGCCCCCCTCTTAGCAGAGCGCAAGGAGCCCATCTGGGACAGAGCTCTGTGAGCACCTTAGCTCCAGGCCGATGTTTGCGCAGTCATCATTACTGCTGTCCGTATCCCTGTGAGCCACGGTCGTGGACCCTGAGAAGGGGGTGCACTTGACCACAGGTCTCGCCGGTGGCTTCTTGTTTCCCTCTCGCTCCCCGGTCAGGCGCCCGCGGCTGCTGACCTGTCTGGGACCCCTGGGGCCCCGGCCAGATGACAACTCTTTTGACGAGCAGAGGCAAAGGGCTGACCTTGAGTCTTGCTGGAAGGTGAACAGCACTAGCAGACGCTTATTTCTAAAATAGAACCGCCTATCCAGACAACTGCTTATTAACTTGGGGAAAGGGAGTGCTATTTCAGGCCCAACATCAGAAAAGCATTTTCCTTTGAGAGCTTTTCCTGAACTTTTCACACCTGCTTGGCTGTGGAGGCCGGGGCCGCGAGGGCAGCCCCTCTCCCAGGGTCCCGGGAGAGCAATGAGACGAGCCGTAAACACATAAACCATAAGCCATAATGGGCGACGTGAGCCCAACGTGACACAATAGCCAGAGGAATCATAAGCCGCAGCTGGTGACACTGTGTTCTGTCAGAAGGGACCCTGGGGCCCAGTCACAGGGATGCAGCATCCCACACCAACAAGACAGGGCTGCATCTGACCATCTGTGTCCGGCCACTGTGCCTTGCACCCAGATCCTTCAGATGGCTGGGGTCAGGGTTCAGTCTATGAACACGGTCAGAGCTTTAATAGCCTGTGGCAAAGGTCAGGGCCCAGTGTGTGACGAAGTCCCAGGATGTGACCAGGATCCGGGATCAGCCCGTGACCAAGATCAGGGCTCAGAGCATGACCAGGATCAAGGCGCAGCATGTGACCAGCATCAGGGTTTAGTGTTTGTCCAGGGTCAAGGCTCAGCCTATAACCAGGGTCAAGGATTGGTAGCTAACCAGAATCAGGGCTCAGCATGCACCCAGAGTAAGGACTCGGCTGTGACCAGGATCAGGGCTCATTATGACTTTCTGGTGAGCAGGGGGACAGGATCAGCATCAGTCTGAGGCTGGAAACCAGAGCGCCCACCCACCTTCTGGCCACTGGGCTTTCTGCTCCTGAAGTTTGTGAAGCTCTCAGCATCCCAAACCCCAGGCAGCTCCTTCTCCCCAGGACAAGGTGGTCCTGTGAGTTTTCCTAAGCGTGAACAGAGTGAATGGGTGTGTCTGCAGCTGGGTTATTTTCCAGCTAACCCTGGCCCTCCTGTTCCCCAACTAGCGGTCACTGGGTGAAGCTGGGAAGTGGGAGGGGGACTGCACTTTAAGCAGGATCCTGAGCATTGACTTTCCCCCAGATTTGGGGAAGCACGTGGGCCCTCCAGCTTCTGCATCTTGGCCTTGACTATAGGATCTAAACCCACCTCAGGGACCATCTCGGTGCTTAGGTGGAAGGAAAAGGGGGAGCGGCAGATGCCATTGCCTTAGCAAGTTCCTCTAAGACGTTGCGTTTGCACATTCTGCTTCCCCCTTCTTCGGGCGTTTGCTATGAAGCACACATTATGCCTCTTTATTAAAACTGTTAATCAAAGGAAATGCACAAGCGAGAAGGAACCGGAGAGAAGACGAGTGACTGGAGATGGAGCTGTCCTGGTGTTGGGTCAGAATGTTCCGTCAGAGTAAACCTAGGCAGAGTTGAAAGGACTTTCCTTACACGCAGTGGCTTTCTGTGTCAGTTTCCCCAGTGCACTCAGTGTGTGAAAGGGTGAGGGCCACATGTTTCTGAATAATGGTAGTAGTGAGCATGTTCGTAGAAGCTACCGTGACTCAGGCACTCGAAGGCATTACCTATATTAACTCAATTAACTCCCCAGCAATCTCTGAGGCAGGGACCCTTACTGTCCTCATTTGACAATGGGGACTTTACAGTCCAGGGAGGCTGAATAGGTTCTTCAGGGTCATGCAGCAAGCAAAGGCAAGGGTGCGTGCTGAACCCAGACAACCCCGTTTCATACAACCTGTCCATCCTGTTGGTGAGCAACTCCCCGGTCCTGGGTAAGGTCACAGGCCCTGCCAGAGTCTGTCCTCATCCTAATTCTATGAGGCAACCACAACGTTGTCTATATTACAGGTGAAGAAACAGGCCACACAATGAGTAAGTGAAGTCATCAGAAAACTGATTGGAACGAATCCCAACACAGTGCACCATGTTACTTGGAACAGCGAATTCCTGCCCTCATTTCTGTATTACTTTGGGCAAGCCCTTTCACACCTCCACTCAGGTTCTCCCTCCTTCAGTCTCACATTTATAGATTCTGTCACCAAGGATTCCGTCAGGATCCACACCGCGAGGAACACAGCGTGTGGAGCCTCAGCACCTAGTGCTCACAGGGCTCACGCCTGTTACTGCAGGAGACACAACCTGGCACACTTGATGTGCTGATATTTTTGGTGCTTCAAACAGGCCTACAGAAAGAGCCGTGGGATTCTGGAGGCAAGGGGACCGGCCCTGGCCTAGGCTAGAAGGAGGTCTGAGAAGGCTTCCCAGAGGCAGTGGCCATAGAATGGGCTTGAAGATCATGAGATGATAGCTTAGGAATGAGGTAGCATCAAATTCTAGACAAAGTGAGGACAAACATGTGACAGTACAAGAACAGTACCAGCAACAGAGTCATAAATAGGAATATCATCAGCATCAACATCATCACCATCATCATCACTATCACCATCACCATCACCACCCCCGTTGCCACCCCCACCCCCACCATCATCATCACCACCACCATCATCATCATCACCACCCCATCATCACCACCACCCTCCTCCTCCTCCTCATCATCACCACCACCATCATACCATTATCACCATCAGCACCACCATCACTAACATCACCATCATCGCCATCATCACTACCACCATCATTACCATCATCATCACCACCACTCCCATCATCACCACCGCCACCACTCCCATCATCACCACCGCCACCATCGTCATCATCATCATCATCACCACCAGCAACATCACCATCACGATGATCATCATTATCACTGCCATCACCATCACCATCGCCATCGACATCATCACCATCACCATCATCAACATCATAATAACAATATTAACCAAAACAACATCATCATCATCAAAAATAACATTAAAACAGCAGCAGCAGTAACAACAGTCACTTAATGGGTATTGTAGTGCAAGTGTGTCTAGATTATACCACTTTGTCCCCATCACAGACTTGTGAGGTAGATCCTATCATTATTCCCATGTGCAGATGAGGACTGTAGAATTCAGAGAGGTCAAATTAACTTGTATAAGGGCACACAGGTCAGTGCTGGGATTCAACTCAAGTAGGGGCAATCCCTACACAATTGTCACACCTTCTCAGGGTCTCCCGAAACCTCCCATCTCTTTGGAGCTCAGCCAGTGGGCCATGAATGGACAAAGGGGAGTGAAGTAGTTGATAGTCATCTTCAAGCCCACCTTTGTCAATCCCAAGGGTTCTTCCTGGTTTCAAGTCCTTTCTGTGCTATAGTCTGAGCAGAGGAAGGGGCTCTTCTATGGAAAGAACACATACTCCAGACACATCCCTATCTACCAAATGTGAGTGTAGGGAAAGGATCAACCAGCCTTATTCTGAGCACACGCTGTTCCTTACTAATGGACAATTTTGAGCAAAGCCTACCCTTCTCTCTGCCTCTCAATTTCTTCAGCACTAAAATAGCCTTGATATCTTGTCCGTAGTAGTTTTCCTGATGGCCCAATGAGACAGTGAACTAAGAGGTGCTCTGAAAACTGTGAAGTACTGTCTAGGGACCAGCTTACCTCTGAAAGTGTGGGAGGGGAGAGAGAAGGAGGTGAGTGGTCATTGAGCACTTTGGAGGCCTGTCAATTTCATTGATCATTTCAGAGAACTGGCTTTTTGTTTCATTGATTTTTCTCTGTTGTTTTCTACTTTCAGTTTCATTGACTTCAGCTCTTATTTTTATGATGTCGTTCCTTCTGTTTGCTTTCTTTTTATTTACTCTTCTTTTCTGGGTTCTTGAGGTGGGAGCTTGACTACTGATTTGAGACTTTTCCTCTATCCTAATATAAGCATTTAGTGCCTAAAATTCCCTTTCAGCATGCTTTAGCTGTGTCCCACAGATTTTTGTATGTTGTGCTTTCATTTTTATTTGGTATAATGTCTTTTTAAAAATTTTTCTTTGAGACTTCCTCTTTGATGCATGGATTAAGCAGTTTCCAGGTGTTTGGAGATTTCCCCACTGTCTTTCAGCTATTGATTTCTAGGTAGATTCCACTGTGCTGGGGAACACACTCTGATTTCAATTATTTTTATTTGTTGAGGTTTGTTTTTGTGGTCCAGACTATGTCTATCTTGTATATGGTCTGTTGGTACTCGAAAAGAATGCGAGTGTGTAATGCGATTAGATGGAGTGTTCTATCGATGTTAATTGCATCCTGTTGGTTGAGAGTCTTGTTAGATTCTTCTATATCATTGCTTATTTTTCTGTCTAGTTGTATTGTTGGGACGGTAGTGTTGAGGTCTCCAGCTGTAATTGTGGATTCTATTTTGTCTACTTATCTTTTCAGTCCTCATTTTTTTCATATATTTTTCAGCTGTTTTGGTTCTTATATGTTTCAGGTTGCTATGTATTCTTGGTGGATTTACACTAGTATAAGCACTTTCTTTTGATTAATGTTTGCATGTTGAATCTTTTTTTTTCATCATTTTACTTTCAGTCTGCTTATAATGTCATATTTGCTTAAGACTCTTATAGAGCTAATATAGTCCTGTTATGTTTAATCTACTCTGTCAACCTTTGTATCTTCATTGGTGGCTTTAGGCCATTTATATATAATATAATTATTGATATGTTAGGTCTTAAAGTGGGCTGTCATTTTATCTTTTGTTTTCTGTTTGTTTTTTCCCTGATTTTTTTTTTTTTTTTTTGCTCCTCTCTTTCCTTTTCTATGACTTCCTGTGGGTTACTTGAACAGTGGTTTTATTATTATTATTTTTTTTAAGACTTCCATTTTGATCTTCCATCTATCTTTTGGAGTATGTCTTTTTGTATAGCTATTTTGGTGGCTGCTCTAGATATTATGTTTTATGTACACAACGGATCAGAGTCTGCTTTGTCATCATTCACCAGTTCAAGTGTAGAAAGCCCACTTCCCTTTTGTTCTTATTTATAACATAATAGTTAAAAGTATTTTCTGTACATGAAGCTAGACCCTCAGACAGTGTTACAAACTTTGCTTCAACTTCAATTTGCTTCAGGCATAATTTAGGAAATCCAGAAGGAGAGGAAATGTATTGCATCCAGTCCGTTTTACTCTTTCTGTTGTTCCTTCCTGATGTTCCACCATTTCCTCTCTTATTGTTTCCTTTCTGTCTGGAGAACCGCCATTAGCGATTTTTAAGGTTAGGTCCGCTCATAAGACAAGTTCTCTTACTTTCCTTCACCAGAGACTGTCCTGATTTCTCTTTCATTCCTGAAGGATGCTTTTGCTGGATATATAATTCTAAGTTGACAGTTCTTCCATTTCAGTACTTGGTAAATGTTTTGTCACTTCTTTCTAGCCTCCATAATTTCTGATGAGAAATTCACTGTCATTCTAATTGTGTCCCTTCCACGGGAGATGTGTTGTTATTTTCTGGCTGCTTTCAAGGTTTAATTTATCTTTTTAACTTAAAAAATTTGCTTAGTTTTCAGAAGTTTGACTATGTTGTGTCTTTTTGTGAATTTCCTTGGGTTTCTCCTATTTGGGTCTCCAGACCTTGAATTTGTATGTTTATGTGTTGTCTAATTTTGGAGTTTTCAGTTATTATTTCCTTAAGTACATTATCCAGCTGCTCCCTCCCTCTCACCTTCTGGGACTCAACAGAAATCTCCTGTTATCATCTTACAAGTGCCTGGGGCTCTGTTAATTTTTTCAGTATGTTTTCTCTATGTTGTTCAGATTCCGTGATTTCTATTGTTCTATCTTTAAGTGCAAGGATGCTTTCCCCTGTCTCCTCTACTCGGCTGGTGAGATCATCTAATGAGTTTTTAAGACTTTCAGCTATGGTATTATTCAATTCTAAAATGTCAGCTTAGTTTCTATATATCTTCTCTTTCTTCATTGACACTTTTTAAAAAAATTGTTACAAGTTGTTTGTCACTAGTCATCAGAGTATTTATTGATGGCTGGTTTAAACTCTGTCAGGTAATTCTAACATCTCTGTCATCTTGGTGTTGGCATCTATTGATTGTCTTTTAACATCAGTTTGAGATATTCCTGGTTCTTGGTTTGATGAGTGCTTTTTAGTTGAAACTGGGCCATATTGGGTGTCATGTTATAGACTCTGGGTCTTACTTAAACCTGTTTTAGTTGACTTCTGCTATTGCTATGGTATGGGATGGGGGTACTACAACCTTGTTGTCAGTGAGGGATAAACATTCAGGCTACCCTCTTGGTCTCTGTTGTCATCTGATGGGGTACTTTAGCTGGGTGACAATCCAGGTTTCTTATGTAGTCCCTGAAGACACCATGTGGGGATCTTATTGCTGTCTGATGTGGGTGAGAATCCTGGCTGCCATCTTGGCCATCTCTGACACTACGCCAACAGGAGAGGGAGGGGGAGAAGAAAGAGCTGTGATTTGGATACTTGGGGATGGAGGCCAATAACAGAAGAGCAAGAAGAAAGTGAAGAGAGAACAAATAATGACTTGAGAAAGCAGAGCCCCGTTCTGGAGAGATGGTGAAACTGAGGCACAGAGCATAGAGAGGAGACTTAGTGAGACAAACGCAGTCCAGCCCCATTCTCTGGTAGGGGCAGGACACTTCCCCGGGCACACTCCTGGGAAGGAGGGTGTCCCAGGGACTTTGCTCCCATCCAGAAAGAAAAGGGGGTACTTTTCTTACACAGAGACTGCAAAGACCTGTCTGGGGAGGACAAGTCCTGAGGTAACCCAGAGTCCTTCTCCAAGATCCAGGGACTTCTCCAAGTCCTTCTCCTGCTTCATCACTGCTTTCCCAACCACACATCAGTTTGTTTGTCTGCAGACTTTAGCTGGGTCTCTCTTCTTTGCTTGTCTCAGGGTGCCAGGGTGGTGGTAGCAGGCTCCATTGTCTCAGGGCATGTGTCCAAGAAGTGAGGGTTTGAGGTCTGGTGGCTCCAACAGTGGCCCTCTGCTCCTCCACGAGTCTAGACACCAGTTCATCACCACCATCATCCTCATCACCATCATCACTACCACCACCACCATCACCACCACCATCATCACCAGCACCATGATCGTTGTTATCATCACCACTGGTGTTGCCATCACAACAACAAAACAACAACCATGACAACAAATGTTTGTTGAGCACTTACATGATCTCATTTCCTTTATACCACAACACCATGAGGGAGGAGATACTGTCTTAATTTTTTTCAAATGAGAAAAACTCAAGCTCAGAGAGATTTAAGAAAGTTTCTTGACCTCATACAGCTATCTAGTGGTAGAGCCAGGATTTAAACTCTAGTCTATCCATTGCCAAGGACATTGCCCAAAAGGAGCTGGTCATTGAGGCCTTGAGTGGGCTGGGGAGTGATGGCTTTATCCCTTTTGTGTGCTGCCCACAGTGGGGCCTCACTCACCCTTGGCCCTACCTCCTGTCCGGGCCCCCACCCTACATATGCATGCACCTGCAGAGAGAAAGCGGAACCAGATGTTCAGGGTAGGCCTGGCCAGAGCTCATGTTCAGACGCCCTGCCCATCTGCTGTCCGTCGCTGCCCCAACCATGCAAATATCCCTTCACTCTTTGTGCAGCCAAAGAGAATGGGGCTAGTTTCCCTTCCATCAGCTCCTTCTCTTTCCTTCCATTTATTTTACCCTGCTGAATGCCCCACATTTTTAGTACAGAGTGAGCCTTGAGGTCCTCCCCTCACAGACGTGCAGGACGAAGCTGCCCCAAGGAGCCGTGGTGCTGTCTGACTGGCGTGGTGAGTCTGTAGCGCCATGCCCACACTGCGAGGAGATAAGCCCCTTCCTTCCAGGTCATGTGTGAGGTCTCAGGGAAGCCCTCTGGCCTCTGCTTGGGCCGCGTGACTTCCCTGTGGTAGCGGGTGTGGGGCTGTTAGCTGCGTGTCCTGCGTCCCATGTGACAGTGGGAGGTGGCACATGGCTGGCAGCTGCACCTGGACCAGACAGAGAAGGAACAGGCATGTCTCACAAGGAGGACAGACTTGGACTCACGCCCTGGCCCAACGATTTGTGAGAATGGGGTGAGTGCCCATGTCGGGGTCAATGTGGGGCCACGGTGACCGGCACAGTGACCAGTGTTCCACGGGGGAGCTGCCAGACAGTAGGTATCTGCTGCCGCGAGTCGCCTGGCGTTTGGGCCCTGCTGCATCTCTGCAGATGCGCCGGGGGCGTGACGCTGTCCTCGCTTGGGGGCCCTCACACGGGGCAGGAGGGAGCTCCTCTTGTCTGATTTGTAGTGTCTGATTCTAGTGGCGGCAGCCAAGGGCCACCACAGGACGTCTTCCGTCACACCTGCAGCCCCTGGAAGTCAGAATGCTCCAGGGAGCCGGGCAGAGGGGCGCATGACTATTTCATGGTGAGGTTCTCCAGGAGAGCGGCTTCACAGGCGGCTTCACAGGCGGCTTCACAGGCAGCTTCACAGGCGCTGAATCCTTCCATCTCGGTGGCTTACGTCTTTACCCCCCCTCTCTCCTCTTGTCAACAGGGGACGTTCCAAGGAGCCCTTCACTGCTAAGTAGCTCGCAGTGGCAGAAAGAGAAAGTAATAGCAGCTGACATTTGTCCCACATGTCCCTGCACAGAATCCCTTCTCGGGCGTTAACCCAGTCAAGTCTCCCCAGGAGACAGGGATGCCAGGGTGATGGCGACACGGGCTTTACAGACGCGACCTGGAGGGTCCCGCAGCGCCTCTGCCGCGGTCCTTCTCTGTACGCTGAGAGCTCCCCGACCGGATTCCCTTGTGGACCCTGATTCCCATGCAGACCCCACTGCTGGGCCTCTGCAGCGGGCGCAGGCCCGTGGCCCGTGCTGTCTGTTCTCAGCAGCTGTGCTGTGAGGGAGCTTGCACTCTCTGCCTCGGTTTCCTCCCTCACACATGGGCAGATGAGTGTGCGGGCTGCCTTCTCGAAGCCTGGATCCTACAGCCTGCAAGGGAAGACAGTGCTCATAATCACATATTGATAATCTGTTTGTTCCTTCGAGGCTCCGTGCACCCCTCCAGCTGCTCCGGTACCCACTGTGCAATCACACGTGTCCCTTTGTGCATCTGTGTGCACATACACATGTGTGTGCACCTCTGTCTGTGCACGTGTGTGCATGCAAGCATCGTGTGTCTCTGTGTGCACACATGTGCGTGTGCGATCACACGTGCCCCTCTGTGCACATTCATGTGCACAAACACATGTGTGCACCTGTGTCGGGCAAGTATGTGCACGCAAGCATGTGTGTTCCCGGGTCTGTGCACATATGTGTGTGTGATCACATGTGCCCCTTTGTGTACACGTGCGTGCACACACACGTGTGTGCACCTGTGTCTGTGCATGTGTGTGCACGCAAGCACATATGGGTGTGTGCACATGTGTGTGCATGTTTTTCTGCTTCCCCTCTGACAGTTAACCCTAGGATAGTTCTGACTCAGATTTTGCTTTACTTCATACACAGGCCCTTTCACAAAATAAGAGAACCTCAAATGTCTCTCAGATAAATAAACTCCAAAAAAGAAATGGACCGAGACAGGAGCAAGTTGGTTCACCAAGAAGGACCTAAACACAGACGCACGGACCTGCCTCCAATTCAACATTCTGTCAGCCAGGGGGACAGGACTCTGCGTCAGTCACCTCTCCCCGCTCGCGAGCTGCGAGGCTGACGGGAGGCAGGGAACGGGGCCCCGCACTCCGAAGGCGGGGGGTCCTTCAGCAAGAGGCTCCTGGGAGGCCGTGGGGCCCATCACGCCAGACTATGCTCGCGGCCTCTGGGGATGCGTCACAACAAAATCACTGGTCTCTGGCCCGCGGAGGGGAGTGCGGGGAGGGCGCCAGGTCGGTGGATTATGGGCTACTGTACCGAACACACAGAGAACGTGCGGAATGTGCACCGACGGAAGGCGGGGAGTGGCAGCAGCCCGGCGGGGTCGGTGTGAGCCGCTGGACATGGAGGGACGCCCAGGGTGGGCACTAGCTCAGAGCTGGCAGGCCACGGGCAGCGCATCCCAAATGCAGCCACTTTGCAAAATCCTCTCAGTCTCTCTCCAGCTCTCCCGCTCGGAATGAGAACAACACAGAATGCGGAGCTTAAAACCTATTTCCTGACATTTTAACGGCCCGGGGGGGTGGGGGCCCCAGCAGTTTCCTCTCATTTTGCCATTCCTTTAGGAGTTGTCTTCCTGTTTTATTTTATGCTGTTTGCAGTCAATGCTTATTACTTTAATAACCGTAGAAATGTTATTTTTATATTTTAAGGGATTCTTCTGTGCGCAAGGCTGGACGCGGGGCGTTGTTTCCAGAACGCCCCCTGGACTCACCATCAAAGAGGCTAAATTACGCTAAGGATTTACCTGCTTCTTCCCATCAGGTGAGGAGCCTGGAGGTGGGTGTCCTTGAGGATCGGCCTCATGGCCTGGGCAGCGGCAGTGAGTGGGACCAGCTCAGGGGCCTGAGCAGGAGTCTCCACCTCCTCGGACTGCAGTTTCTCTGGCAGGAAAACAGAACGACAGCCTGGCAGACCCCCCGGCGCTGCAAGCAGGGCAGACAGGCGGCCTGAGACCCAGGGACCCGACGGTCACGGCCGCTCTGCCAGGCGCATTCGCGGGCATGGACCGCCAGTCTCCAGGAGCTCTGTGAAGTGACCATGCAGCCAACCCTGCTGTCCAGGTGCTGAAATGGCCCAGAGAGGCTGAGAGACTGCCCCAAAGCCACACAGCGCCCAGGAAGCGGCCGTGTGCCCAATGCTCCCCCTGTCCTTCTCTCCCCACCATTAGGAAACTCCGACTCCCCGTGAGATGACATCCGTGGGTGACTGAGCTCAGATAGGGCCATGGGATGGGACCCCTAGAGCGGATTTGTGCCCCCATAGGAAGAGGAAGACGCAGGAGACCCACCGCCACCCATGCAACTACAGCAACAAGTCCGCAAACCAGCAGGGGGGTCTGGCCGGGACATGAGCACGGAGCCACGCGATCCCGGGCAGCCAGCCTCCAGCACTGCGAGGACTGATCCCCGCCATCTCAGCCGCCCAGTCTAGGGCAGCCCCAGCAGGCTACCACCATGGCTGAGCTGGGCTTGCCTCCAGCACGCTAGCTCTTAGCCCTGCGATGCACAACCTCGGTAATGTGACCTCCCTGACACTCGAGTGCAGACCAGAGTCCCCGCCATCCTGCGCCAGCCTGAAGAGGAAGTGAGCTGAGCGCCCATGGGCACATGTCTTCATCTCTCTGAGCGGCAGGTGCCTTAGCTGCGAGGGAGGATCTCAGCGGCAGCCTGTCCCCTGGTTTCCCTGAGCCTTGAATGGGGACTAACTGGTGGAAGCTCACATGGGCCTCCCAGGCCTCCCACGACAACGGGCCCTGCACTGGCAGCTTACAGCCGCAGGGACTTAGCATCTCATGTTCTGGAAGCTTCTAGCCTCTGAAATCACGGTGTCGGCAGAGCTGTGCTCCCCCTGGAGGCTCTGGGGGTGGATCTTTCCTGCTCCTCCAGCTCCGGGGGGCACATGGGTCCCGTGATGGCTGCTGGCTTGGGGGTCCTCCGTGGGCAGGTGTTGTCCCTCTTCCTCTCTTGTAAGGACACCAAAGCCCTTTCCTGCTTTGTTTTAGCGGCATCATTCGCTGTGGTTTTTTGGAAATGAAGTTCCCATTGTAGGAAAAGTTCAGAGGCAGAATGGAGTTCCCACCTGTCCCACACCTGGTTTCTGCTGTTCTTAACTTGCATTATTGTGAGACATTTGTCACCATTAACGGAACCAGTATTGATACGTGACTATGCACTGAACGCTGTGCTTTTTTCCCTGGTTTTTTGTTTTACCTAATATCTTTCTTCTGCTCCCTGATCAGGCTTCTCTAGCTTGAGGCCGTCTCTCAGACTTCCCGCGTTTTTGCTGACTTGGACGGTTTTGAGGCGGTCAGGTTTCCGTGGAATTCTCTGATGTGCTCCTTGCGATCGGACAGGGGCTGTGCGCCTCTGGGAGGAAGAGCTCACGGGCGACATGCCGTCCCATCACAGCTTATGCGCTGCCATGACTCACGTCTGCCCGTGGGGACCCTGGTCACGGGTTGGAGGCGGTGCTTGTCCGGTTCCTCCAGGGAAAGCCCCCTCTCCACCCCTTTCCAGACTGCCCACTTGGGAAGGGCGTCACCGAGTGCAGCCCACGCCTAGGGATTGGGGGTCATGCTCCCCTCCTTGAGTGGGTGTCTCCCTGCGTATGTGGGATTTTCTGGCCTGGGAGCTGTGTCTATTCTGACCTTATATATATTTGACCAATCACGTAATTTTGTCAATATGGACTCAGGGATATTTAATCGATTCCTTGGGTTATAAGCTGTAACCACGGCTGATTTCAGTCCCAGCTCTGGCCGCTGGGCGCCCTCCGCCGGCTTTTGCCCCGTCAGTTTGCGTTTGCGCATTTGCTCACATCTGGCACGTGGGAGGCCCCGCGCTCACTTTGGACGCCCTCACCTGACGCTGCTGCCGGGCACCATCGTGGCCCCGTGTATGCTCGGGCCCCTCCTGCTCACCTGTCCACGCACAGGGAGACCCCTGGCTCCCTCCACCTGTGTCCGCTCACGGGGGGGTCCCAGCCTGGCCCTGGCACAGCGGTGTTGGCGGGTGGACCCCGGCCCCCCAGAGACTGCGTTCCCCCTGGAGCGGAGTTCCCACGCACCCCTGCCTTCGGCGGGAGACGCCCTCCTGCTCCGCCCCAGGCTACGCAGGCTTCTTGCTCCTCCAACCTCTCCCTGCAGGTTTTGGATCAAAGATCTTCCCATTCAAACTGTTGGAAATAAAAGAAAGCACGAGACACAGATTTTGAGCCGTCAGCCCTTGGCCTTCCAAGAGCTCCTGTGTGTCCATGTCCAGCCTGTCCCTTGTGTCCCCAGACCGTGTTCTCATCTCTTCCGAATGCATGTTCTGTTATTTCTCAAGCAGTGCCACGCCCACCGCATGCTGAGCACTGTGTGTGGGTCCAGAAAATCACAGACAGCTGAAGGAGAAGGTGTGGAAACGGAACGAATGCGAGATCGTAACCATGGCCAGTCCCAGGAAGAAGGGCACGTGGAGCTCCAAGCCTGCTCTGATCAGGAAAGCCGGGGGGACTTCCCAGAGGAAGGGTCCTTGGGTGATCATTTCAAGCACAAGAGGGACTGATGAGGGGGAGGCACTTATGGGCTGGGCGGAGGACCCGGGGCTGGGAAGCACGGCACGTCTGTGGGTGTCCAGCATGGCCAGTGTGGCCAGAGCATGCAGGGGTAGGGAGAGGACTGTACAGGGGTGGAGAGCGGAGCGTAAGAAACGGGATGTGGCCGCAGGGCCCTAAAGCGTGTTGCTGGCTCTGTGAGGGCATGGGAGCCCTGGAAGGGCGTTGAGTGGGAGGGGGAGCCATCTGATGTGGACTTTGAGGAGACACCTGACTCTCCCTCGAGGAGCTTGGGAGCCCGGCTCCGGAGGGTGAGGCAGGCCAGCAGGGAGGATGGGCCCCGACGGGTGAGACACGTTCCTAGCCTGGTGCCCAGCTGTAGGACTACACGTGCCCAGACCTGGTCAGGAGGCCTCCGCCAGGCCCTTCTCTGCCTCAGGGCCTTTGCACTTGCTGGTCTCTCCCGGTGCCTACCCACACCACTGTATTCCTTCCTCGGGTGCCCTCCCGTCTCAGCCCTGCCCACCTCCTAGGCAGCACCTGTCCCAGAGGCTGGTGGTTCTGTTCCCACTGCCCTCGCTGCCCCGACAAGACTGTGACTGGTGACCTGATGCTGATGGGGACGTCCCGCGGCTGCCATTTGCACAAAATGACCCAAGCGCAGGGAGAAAACGCACGTGTTTGCGCGTCTGGGCTGACGACTCCCGGTTTTGATTCTAGGTTCAAAGGAGCCAGTGGCTTGGGTCTGCTCACAGCAGGGAACGCGGCTTCGTTATTCCCGGGAAATCTGCTGAGGCTGCAGTGCGGACTCGGGGGTGGGGGCGGTGGGGGAGAAGGCGAGTCTTTGCTCTGGTTCTGTCTCCGGGCCCCGCCCCCCGGTGCCCCGCCCCCCGGTGCCCCGTCCCCACGGTGCCCCAAATGAGCACCTGCTCCCACTCACCAATTGGGTCCTCCATGCTCTGGGCTCTGCCGCCCTTAAGGGGAGCGTCTGGGGTTCCGCTCGGACTCAGGCCTTGGGGTCTGAGGTCCACAAAGTTACACAATGCCAGTTCTGGGAGGCCATAAGCTTCAGTAAGCCGCCCTCCTCCCATCGACAGAAGGAGGACTGAGTCCCAAGGGCTGACAGGTCATGGGCATAGACCGGCACTGTGGCTGGCCCTCCGAGCCCAGCTGGGTGTCTTGGTGAGGAGCAAGGGGAGGGTGCTGGGGAGAGCCGGGCACGTCGTGGGGGGCTCTGGGGCTTTGTTGAGTCACTGCTGCGGCTGCTGCTCTCTGTAATGGCCGAGAAAATGCAGCCCAGCCCGGCTGGTGTGGCAGGATGGTCCCTGTGCATCAGGAGGGCTCCCCAGACTGAGACACACGCCTCCCTGCACACCTCCTCCGGGTCTCCCTCTGGCTCTGAGTTCTCACAGAGGGGAGGACAAGGGGACGGCAGGAGGGGGCATGTCAGCCACCAGTAATGTAGCTGGGATCTTCCTCAAGTGTTACGCCATTGAACCCCGCCACAACCCTGTGCGGTAGCCGCCGACCTTCCCCGCTCTAGGTGCTGGGATCATAGCAGTGGGAAAAGTGTGCCCTCAGACCCCATCGTCTGCTGCGGGGCCAGGGACATCGTCTGCTGCGGGGCCAGCTAGAGAAAGAAACGGCACAGTGGAGACGTTGGGGAACGCGCCTGCATGGCCTTTTTGAGGGATGGCGATGTTTGAGGATTGGCGGGTGAGGCTGAGCAAGTTCTGCCGGTCTCCTGGGCACCCCCTTGTGGCCAGCGGGCCCAGGGCACATTTGCCAGCCCCTCTGAGCTTTCCTGTCCTCTTAAGCCAGAGCAGGATGGCCCATCTGGCACAGGAGTCAGGGCAAACAGGTCGATGGGCCAGGGGGCCTCGCTGGGCAAGGAAGTCAGCAGCTGAGCTGCCGCCCCTGGACCTCTGCCGCACCGCCCACTCCAGATTCTTGAGGGATCACGGGGGGCTGGGTATAGCCCCCGTCCTTCCTCACTGGGGCCTCATGGGGCCCTTGAGGCTGACACAGAGACCCAGATGCCCTCCCGAGAGCATGAAGGCTCTGGGCCTGACCTGTGACAGCTCAAGGCAGGCACGGAGCAGACGCTGTGACAAAGGGGACACGTGCCAGAGCTCGGAGTCCTCTTGCTTCCTGGAACTGCCGGGAACGCTGACAGTAGGGACTTAACGAAGCCCATATCCCTCCTCCTCACAGCCTCCCAGCGCCACAGAGGTTGAGTGACCTGGCTGGGGTCCCGCAGAAAGTGGGCTCAGGGGTCACCTCGAGGCCTCAGGGCTACACATGCTATGGGGGAGCCCAGAGTCCCCACGGCAGGGCCTGGGGCTCCCACACTGTATGCCCAAGGCCTGTGAGGCTGGGGGAGGGGACAGTCTTCTGGCCGTCAGCTCTGGAGGCCAGGGCTCCTGGCACCTGTTTGCACCGTGGTGAGTGAATTATAGCCCAGCCAGGGGCTGGCCAGTGCGATTGGGGACGCACGTGCTCTAATTACCAAATGTCCTGCATGATTAACTAGCAAATTAATAGGCTGAGTACTCCGTCTCCACCTGGCCAGCGTCTCTGAAGCCCATAAACATGCCAGAATCCAAATGCCGCTGGGGGGCCTGGCCCTGCCCCCGCCATCCAGCGCTCCAGGTGATTTACGGGCCTTTCCCGAAGGTTGTCTCTGTGCCCAGACCTCAGCTGGGAAGCCGGGAGCTGGGTCTCCAGGCGGGCGCACTCCTCCCCCGCCCCAAGCCCTTGCGGGATCAGGCTTGGCTGCCAGCCCCTGCCCCCCTGACTGGGTGCCCCGGGCAAGTCTGGCACTGCCTCGGTCTCAGTTGCCTTGTTGGCCTACCAAAGGCGGTCTTGCCCGGTGTGGGCCTGTCCCAACGGTCAGACAGATGATGTGTGTGCTTCCTTCCTATCTTGGCCCTTCCACTGTGTCTGCCGGAGGGTCGCTGGCCTGCTGACCGTCCAGGCGATCTGAGTCTGAGTCTTCCGCTGTGTTCTGGGGGGCACGGCTGATGTCCCCGTGCCACAGGTGGGCACGCCTTCTGGCCACATCTCCTTGTCCCATGTGTGCCTGACGGGGGTCCGGGCGGGCAGGGCAGCACTCCACCCTCTCTTCCCTCCTTCTCCCAGGGCGTGGCCCAGCTGCCTGTCGCCCGGGCCCTCGGTCATCGCCGCCCCCAGCCCCTCGGCTGAGCCCGTCTTTCTCTCCATCAACGTGCGGCCTTGGATCCTTTGGCTTTCATGTTCACAGGGAGGAGCAGAGGCGATGGGGGTGAAGGTTGGGGGCAGGACGTCCCAGGAGGCTGATCCTGCTGCTCCCAGCAGAACCTTTAGCCCCGAGAAGCGTGGCTGAGTGGCCTGGAGGCTTGTGCAACGTCAGCTGTCCAGTCCTGGCCTTGCATTCTCCTGGAAGGTAAACTGAGGCTGGCAGGGCACAGGACAGACCTCTGGGCCCTACGGCCTCCTCCTGCAGCACCTCCAGGCCCACCTCCTGGAGGCACGCTTGCTTGAGGCTGCCCAGTGCTGTGGGCATCACGGGCCTGTGGTCCAGAGCCCCCACTCACTCCCTGGCTGTCTCTGGGCCTTGGTGTATCCATCTGCGGGATGGGTGGTGGGGCCGCCTCTCGCTCGAGGAGGTCATATAAGTGGTGGCTGGGAACGAGGTCCGAAGGGCCCCACGGTGCACCTGGCTTTGTTCCTGCTCTGGGCTGCTCCTGGGGAGGAGGGGGGCGCAGAGGGGGACGGGTGCCTGCGGGGGCAGGGCGGCCTAGACGGCACAGTGCAGATGTGGAGGTGCCCGGAGGGGGAGTTCCTCACCAAACATGCCGTTAGCAGCAGTTTGGCCCATTTTTGAGGTCATTTTCTACTTTTGAGCATTTCAAGGATTTTAGTCCATTTGTTCTCTGGAAGCTCCTTCCTGCTGCTGGCCAGGGAGACACTGGTGGAGAGGAGGCAGCGCCAGCAGAGCCCAGGGTCCGGGAGCTGGCGGGGGGCACCCAGGAGGGGCTCGGCGCCCACGGGAGGCCCCTCCTCTGTGGAGGTCAGTGCGGCAAGCTCAGCCAGCCCCCACCACCCCCGCTCACGGAACTGAATTCCATTGGGATTAGTGTTAAGTATATTTAAAAAAAATCAGGGCCCGGAAAAGTGAGAATTAAGTAGAATTTAATATTCATCATGCCTCGGGAGAGGGAAGATTTCCTAAGTTTAGAACTAATACAAGGAATCAGGAGAGAAAATATGGACAGATTTGACTGCATGAAAATGAAAATCTTCTGCATGTCAAAATTAAACCACCAAATAAAAAGGCAAAAAAAAAAATATGGCCTCAGAAATATATTTGCAGCAAATATGACAGACGAAGGCTTAATTTCTTTATTAAATAACACGCTCGTAAGAAATTCTGCAAAGACATGGAGATGCATAGAATGTAAAGTTCAGTGTATTTTTCAGGCGATCCAAGTGGCAAGGGGGGAACGTGCTGGGAGCTCAAGCATGGAGGGGCGAGCTCAGCCACGGGAGGTCGGCGCTGAGTTCTCAGCAGGGGTCTACTTTACATACTCATTTCTTCCATTTTCCCAAGTTGTTCAGAGTTCCTGTTTTCTTTTTTAACATTTTCTTTATCTGAGAGAGACAGACAGACAGACATAGTGACAGAGATCATGAGAGAGAACACGAGTGGGGAGGAGAGGGAGAAGCAGACTCCCCGCTGAGCAGAGAGCCTGATGTGGGCTCCATCCCAGGACCCTGGGATCATGACCTGAGCTGAAGGCGGCTAGTCAACCAACTGAGCCACCCAGGTGCCCCTTCAGATTTCTTTTTAAGGACTATGTTTTAGCTTAAAAACTGTGTGCTGTGCATTAATTGATATCGTGACTCATTATCATCATTACGGTTAGGACCATAGCAGTAGCCAGCGCAGACCGTTAGTGGTGGCAGATGTGTGCACTCTGCTGTTCTGTGAAGCACTATTTACCCATCACTTAAGCTTCCCAGCACCTGCAGGAGCCAATCAATGGTCACGGGCCCCATTTTTAGATACGAAAATAGGCTCAGATAGGTTCACCGGGAGGGAGAGTTTGCATCTGGGGCCCTGTCCCTGAGTGGTGCAGGGATGCTGCCCGAAGACAAGGCAGGACAGGCGTGGTGCCCCGGGGATTCAGTGCTGGCAACCCCTTGAGTGCACGATCGGCCAAAGGAATCCTTGTCACTGCAGAGGGCAGCGCGTCTCATCCTCGGATTGTCCCCCTCCCCTTGACAGCAACGTGGAAACAGAAAGGCAGAGCCAGGAGCTGGGACCACGTTGGGGAGTCAGCAGGAGCCCAGTGTCTGCTGCCACACACGTGCACTAAATGCTTATTAAAAATATGAAAACAAGGCCGAGGTATTCTTAGACTAATTGACTAAAAATCCTTGAACTTGACACAAGTTGGAGGAAAACAACAGAGAAAACATGCAGAAATGTTCAGAAGGAGCTAGACTCCTGTGACTGGGACAGCACGTGCTGCGTTTGGTGATTCCCATTACAGCCCCGCTGTGGGGGAGGAGGTCTCCCAAGATGGAGTGTCTAAAAAAAGTCCTTGAAAACCTGCACATGAAAACAGGCTCCAGGATGAAAGGCCCCAGACGGAAAGCCCAGGATGGACACAGAGGGGCCATGTCTCTCACAGCACAAGCCCCGTGTGTTGCCCTGGATGCAGAGATGAAAATGCCTCTGCCCTAAGAGGGCATGAGCCTTGTCTTGGCACACTGGAGGGCTCCATGGAGGAGGCGTTTGTGTGACTGAGCCTGGAGGGGGAGAAGGACCCAGGACGGTGCAAGGCTGGGAACAGGAGAATTGGGAAGACCTAGCAGGTGGTCTGCTGGGTGGCATTCAGGATGCCCGGTGCAGGGGTGGGGGGCAGTGGGCAACTGGATGCACAGGTAGGAGACAAGCAGACCCCAGGATCAGAAGTGACCCCTCTTCCTGGGCCTTTAGCCTCTAGGAGATGAAAAGGTAGTCAAAGGCCTGTGAAGTTTGCTTTGAAAATCCCAGTGTCTTTGGGGGACAGAAAGGAAAGATCCAGCCCTTGTTGTGGGGGGTAGAAACTCTGACACCCCCCCGCTTCTTGCACCACTCTCCCGAGGAAGCTGTTGTCCCCCTTCTGCAGATGAGAACACTGAGGGTCAGAGAGCACACAAAGTCAAAGCCCACAGCCCTCCCAGCTCTCACTGCTGTGGCTCAAGGCATGGCTCTTTGTGTGACCCCAAGCCATGGCCCTCTTTGCCCTCTTGGGACCTTCTCTTTCTGTTTCAAGGCTCAGACCTTGGAGGGCTCCTTCTGGCCTGTTTGTTCCTCCCTGAGCCGATCTCTGGCCCCCAACGGGCTTGCAGCCCACCTGGGGGCAGGGCCAGTTCTGCTGTGGCGTTATGTCTGAGGTCCTCACCCCTCACCGGCATGCAGTAGGAGCTCCATATATGCTCTTGAATCACGGGACCTGGGGAACAGTGCATTTACGCTGGGGGTTCCTTTAGTGTTTGTTCCCTGAAGCCAGATGCAGGCACAAGCCTGCCCCCAAACGTCATTCAGCTCAGTCCACAAAACTTGCCTGACTTCTTTCAGCCCCTGCTCTCGGCTCAGCCCCAGACCTCCCTCCGGCTCACACACTAACTCCTCAATTCAAACCAAATCGGGCCAATTTACCTCCAATTCCGTTCTATTGGATTCCTTCCGTTCAATCCGATTTCCTTTCTTCCATCCAGCGAAATTCAGTTCCTTCAATTCATTTCAATTGTCGTCAGTTCAGTTCTGGACCTTAACCCAATCCTGGCCAATAATCCAACTTCAGTCAATTTTCCAGTTCTTCCTGAGATGACGCCGCTCGCCTCGGCCCCGCCCGGTCCCTGGGTGCTCCTCCCCGCGCGGACGATCTCAGTCTCAGTTCCATCTTCCTGTGTTTGACCACCTGAGCCCTGCCAGCATGGTTCTCCCCGTGGTGGAAAGACAGAGAGACCCCCCCCCCCACCCCCGACCCTCTGGAGTGTTCTGGGAAGGAAGAGGCGCGTGCTCACCCCCTTGTTCTGGGTGAAGCTATTACAAGTCCGTCTCTCCATGTTCTTCTATGACAACCCTGAGAGAAAGTCTATCTCCACTGGGGAGCTGTGGATGTGGGGGCACAGAGCGTTAGCCGTGGCTCAGTATGCATGGCCATGCAGGTCTGGGTGTTCAGACTGTGGACCTGGCTGTTTGATGGCCAAGTTCTTGGTGAACACTTACATGGGAAATTAATACCCCTTCAGTCAATGAATTTTTCAACAATGTCAGGAGATTACTTGTGCCCATCGTTGGGATCCAGGCAGTGTGGATGTGGCAGTGAGGGCTGGAGCCACAGGCCTAGCCCTGTGCACCTGTGACCCAGGTGTGAGATGAAGGTCACATGAGCAAAGTGTGGTGAGGGTGGGTGGGTCAGGGACCGGAGGTGCCACGAGTGCACATGGTAAGCACTGCTTACCGAATAACGGAATAATGGGGTCCTGGCCTTCCTTGAGGGTCAGGAGATGATCCTCACCTGGTGTCAGGTCCTTGCTTGAGCTTGGACCGCCACACTCCCACCCACAGTTCACCAAGGCCACCAGTGCCATCATGACAGACTTTCACATTCATTCACACCACGCTCCACTCACCTCCTCCCAGTTGTTCTTGGTGCCATGGCTTCAGCCCCCATGCGAATGCCTCTGCTGTCCTTCAGCTGCTCTGGGTAACCCCTGGAGCCAATGTGGGGGGCATCTCATGCTTTTGCCTTCCTGGATGACCTTGGTCCTCCAAAACCAGCAGGACTTTGACAACTAAGCCTATGTGCAAAGAGGATGATCAAAAGGCAGAAGCAAAGACTTGGCGGGGGGGGGGTCAGTGAAGTAAACCTAAAGTGGAATCAGAGACGTGGGAAGAAGGGGACCGAAAGGGTCAGAGAGTTTGGGGACATCTACCTTTCCTATGGGAGGTGCGCATTTTGGCCAGAGTCCAAGCGATTGCCTATGATCTCCACACCAACTTTCTACTCCCGGTTGTGGGGCTTCCTCTCGCTGCTCCAGGGACACTTTCTGCACCTCTCCCCCAATGTTTCAGGACCCTGCCTCTGTGGACAGCACCCTGACCGCCACCTTCCCTTCTCCTCTCTCCCTGCGCACGGACCCCGCAGTCCGGTGGGGACTCTGACCAAAGGCACGGCGGGGAGATCCACAGCGTGTCCCCCCAGAACAGGTACAGTTCCTCAGAGACAGGGAGGACAGGAATTGACTCTGAATCTGAGTGTTGGCGTGACTTTGACCTGCAGCTCTCCACCTGTCACACAGGGTGGCTGTGAGGAGGTAATGAGGGAACGTTTGTCAGCTGCTTGACAAAGAGCAGGGCTCCACAGCTGTTTGTCCCTCCTTCTAAGTAGCATGTTTCCATTTTCCCAGGGATTCCTGGTGCCCGAGCCAGATGGTTGAGGGGCAGACACCACGCAAGCCAGTGGGGGAGGCTGTCTTTAGCCGGCTTCCTGCCAGCGCTCACCTTCCTGTAAGGCTGAGAAGGGGCTCTGTTGTGACAGCTGCCCCCCCAGGGCTTTTCTGGGAATAAAGGATCCCACGAGCACTTGGTGTTTAGTGGTGGGTTCTTGAAGGGCAATGCTTGACCCATGGGATGGAGAATGAAGGTAAGATACTTGCAGTGTGGGTAGACACTGCGGACAAGGGGTGGCAGCTTGGCTCTGCTATCACCTTGTTCAGTGGTGGCCTGCCCACTCTTGACTGAGCTGGGTCTCTCTGAGAGTAAGCCCCCTTGCTTCTTGAGAGGCTAGGACAGAACCACAGGTACCGAGAGACCCTGCCTTCCTGGAACGCACCAGGGGCCTTTGTAGTGTGGAGTGGAAAGGCTGCAGAGGGGTCATGGCATTGATGGGGCCCCAGTGATGTCATGCGGAAGCTCAAAATTCGATCTCATCCCTTGTTCCAGACTCCCGGGTTGGGGACATTCTGTCTTGTCTACTGTTTTGCCTCTTGGGTCAAAGTCTTCACTGAGTGGCTGCCTCCTTTGCCTGCTGGTGATGCCCAGCCCTTGTGGCCCAGGCTCTGCTCACAATCTATCCACCCTCAGGCCTCCGCCTCCGAATCCTCCTGCCCACTGTCCCCCTCGGCAAGCAGCTTTTTCACCATCATCAAGGACCTGGCATTTCAGAACCTCGGCTTCATGGACAATGTCCCCCAGGCCAGGGAGGGGACCGCGCCTCCCGCAGATGCCCACGGCCACCGCACCAGCACCTCATACCTGCCGGCCACAGGACAACCCCAGGACCAGGCGCCGTGGTCCCCACCTTTCACTGGCCCTCAGGAAGTCGCAAGAGTGGCTGAGGCCCTCCTGCAGAAAAGTGCTGGAAATTCCAGAGATCTGACCAGAGCGAGCCCCAGATGCCTTGATGAAGCGGGGAGGGGGGGTGTCCTCAGAGCTCCAGGGAGAGGGTGAAGTGAGGGGTGGAGAGCTCAGAGCCAGGCAGGTGCCTGGCCCAAACCAGAGATGGGCTCTGAAGGGGGTAGGCAGAGCGGGCAGGGATTTACGTGCCGCCTTGGGGCTGTGCGAGGGCCAGGGGGCAGTTCTAGGGGCTCGGAGCGGGGAGCCCGCGGAGGGGCAGGAAGGTAGGGAGCTCCGCGTTGGAATCCGGCTGTACCACTGCAGAGAACAGCCCTGTTCCCGCGGCCCAGCCCCTTTCTGCTTCTCCTTCTGCTTCCCGACCATGTGAGTGGCCCAGGAGCTGCCAGTCAGCACTTGGCCCTGCCCTCTGGCTACAACTGATTGGTGCTGAGGTCACCACCGGAGCCAATCAACACGCTTCTCTGGGATATTCTCTTAGTAAAGGCCAATCCCTGCACCCTGGTTTGCAATTCTAAGCTTACAGCGTGGAGCTGGAGCCGTGAGCCCTGCGGTTCCCACCAGCAGGGGTTTGCTCCAGGTTGAGGGGGTGAGGCCAGGGTCGACAGGCTGAGGGAACCAGAGATCGGGGAGGAAGCGCAGGAATAGTCACGAGGCCCCGCTCTTTCTTGGGGCCCAACCGCACTGCAGCCTGTCCCAGCGCTCCCCAGCGGGGCTCCAGCCCGCTCTGGGGTATGTCGCTTCCTGATGTTCGTGTGTGTGTGTTGTTGTTGTTTTTGCTTTTTACTGTCCTTTTGTCCACGCGCTCATCGCGGCCTCTTCAGGGCTGGAATACCGCTGCCCCAGGGGACCAGGCTCATGGTGAACCCTGAGCTTCCTGCCTGTTGGACCTCTGGCTCTCCCGGGATTTCAGGGCTGACCCGTCCTCCTACGGTCCACTGACTGCGAGCAGTGTTTCTGCCATCTGCAGCCGGAGGGCCCGTGTGATCAGACGTCTGGGGCCTTGGGCAAGCCTTCCACGCAGAGCCTCGGGTTTTCCACCTGCAAAGTGGGGACGGGAGAGCACTGCCGCCACCCCCTTGCCGTGCTGTTCGGATCAGCACTCACATGCCAGCTCCTCCGTGGCCATCGTGGGGAGTTGGCACAGTCCTGGGGCCTGGCCCACGATCCCCTCAGGGATGGCATGGTAGGAGAGGAGCTGAGCCTTCTTTAGCTGCTGGCTCTCCGTCTGGCAAATGCAGGATTTGGTGAGGTCCGCCTTCCGCTCTCCTGGGGGATTTCTCCAGTAACCTAAACTAAGTTCCTCCTTCTCCAAGCGCAGAGTGTGCGCGGCAGTCCCGTTTGCAGAGCAGATGGATTCCCCCAAGAACCAGGCTGGAATGCTCTCCGCTAGGCAAGGCGCCCACCGTTCACGTGCTGGGGATCGCTCTGGGAGGGGAGCCCTTCTGCAGATGAGGAAACTGAAGGTCAGGGAGCTCCCTTAGCTCGCCCCCCGTACACACAGCATGTTTGCGGTTTATCTGGGGTAAAATCATGATCAGCCCAATCCCTTATTTTGGGCTTGGGCCCTTCTGTGACCTCCCCAACGCCTCCCATGAATCCCCATGATAGCACAGTGTGTCCCCCGAGATGCCGTCTGGATGCCAGAGCACCAGACTCCGGCCAGAGACGTGGGTTCACAAGCTGGTGTCACACAACGGGCTGGCAGAGAAGGGCAGGGCCGCTCCACTGCTGTCTACCCTGTGCTCTGTGGGGTCGGCAGAGGTGCCCCCCAGCCCTCAGGGAGGCCCGGGGCTCCCTCACGTGGCAGGTGCGGCGGTACATGGAGTATCTGGGTGGGGGAAAGCCTGTCCCTCCTGCTGGGCCACGTGCCGGTGTGTGTGAGAATGACAGAGATAATTTCCTAAACACCATCTGAGCTGAGTGCATTTTGATGAGGATGATGATTTTTTAAATTTTAAATTAGAAATTACATTTTTTTTTTTGTCTGCCAAAATAAAGATGAGAAATTAGATGAATCTGGTTCAAAAAGGGGCTGGAACCAGGGAAAATGTGTCTGACAGACTCTGTGTTGAGCAAACAGACCTGGATGCCAACTGTGTGCCTGGGGGTTGGTCCCTGGGACCCTTGGCTCCCAGACCCTGTGTCGCCATGCCGGGAGCTGTGGGGGCTGGCACACGGGGCTGGAGCCCTGGCCTCTTGCTGATAGGGTGTGAGGAGCCGGCTGGGGCGCAAGGAGCTTGCGTGTTCTTTCCAAAGAAAGCAGGCTTGCTGATCTCTTTTTTAGCAATTGCCATGGAATGAGCCAACGGGACAGATGTGGTCACTTGCTTCCGTAATGTCACTGTTTCTCTGCCCGAGCACCTGCATGTACATAGCCCCTCCAGGGGTGGGGGACGCTGGGGGCAACCAGCTGTGTCCCAAGGGTGCAGGTGGCATCTGGGGTACAGAGGCGGGAATGGGCCATCACGGGGTGGTGGTCCCACGAGGTGGAGGGACAGACAGTGGCCTGAGCACCACCAGGGACTTATTCTTTCCTGCTCTGGGGGCTCCAGGCCTCACACTGTCTGCCGGGCTCAGTGTTGTCCAGGACAGGGCTCAACCCTGTTTCCCATGGCAACTTCCAGAGACAATTTTGATGCTGTCACCCCCGTTTTACAGGTAGGGAAACAGAGGCCCAGAAACCCAACTAGGGGTTCAGGGAGGCAGGAGGCCATGGTCAGGTTCCCACCCTGGGCATGGGCTCTGTTTCTTGGAGAAAGAGCTGTGGGTTTCCTCCTTTCCAGCCCGACAGTGGAAGCTGCTTCTCCCTGGAGAAGCTTCTGCAGACACAGAGCCCCCTTCCGTCAGAGCCTGGCTCTGGCAGGCCCCACAGTCCCTGGCATCTCCCGGGAGGCTCGGGTGATGGGAAACATCCCCCATCATCCTCCTGCCATGCCCTGAGCTCACTTTGATGTGCATGATCTGCTCCGGTTGCCAATGGCCTGGGGCATCTCTTTCGAAGCAGAATGCCATGCTGACCACCACGCCCATGCAAGCACCTTGTCCTTCTGTCCACCCGCACCCCTGCCCGGGAAGGCCTGTCAGTGGGACTCTGGGACCCTCAGAAGGTTGCTCCACTTCTCTGTGGGTGTTGATTCTCTGGGCTCTGCCCTAAGCACCCCTCAGCCCAGGGGAGCCCCCTGCCCGCTTATCTTCCGTTGCTCACCTGTGACCCCGCCTCCAAGTCCTGAGGACCCACCTTGTCGCCTTGCCCCGGGGAGCCCTCCAGGCGTACAACAGTGGCACCTTCTCTCAGCTGGCACAAAGTTCTCTGTTCGTTGTCCAGAGTCCAGGGAGCAGGTGTGGACAGTGTCAGCGGGGATCTTCGGTCTTCTGGAAACAGATGATGCCGGTTCTGCGGGTCTGTGTCCCTGTGGCTGTCCTGCTCTCCACCCCAGGGCCGGCCAGGCTGAGCCTGGAGGCCCAACGGTGCAGGGCGGCCCCGGCCCCCTGCACGTACCCCCAACAGTCTCCCTTCCCAGAGCGGCCACGGCTGTCCCTTTGGAGCCCCAGACTCTTGGTCTGCCTTCAAGGTTACTGCCATGGGATTTTTTTTTTTAAAAGTGAGATTCAAAGAGCCTTCCTACGTCCAGGCCATGGGCTAGTACTGGAAAGGGAGGTGTGTGTCATACGATGCCTCGGACAGACGCTGAGTGACCGGAGGCTGCCCTTTGAGGCTGCACAGCACATGATTCCGCTCGCGGCACTTCCCCGAAGGGACACTGTGAAGGACTTGGGGAGCCGACAGGTGGCTGCCATGGGCCGGGGACGGGGCAGCAGGAGGGCACCTCGAGGGGATGGCGGCTCCACCCCCAAGCCATGGCCAAGGCTTCCCGAGGTGCACATGTGCATGTGCACACACACACGTGCACATGGATGTGCACACATGCCCACACGTACGTGCACACATGCACACACACGTACACACATGCACACGCACACGCACACACTCACACCTACACATAGACCCGTATTCGTGCACGTGGAGACACGCACACAACCCTTAATGGTCACCACACAAGTGTGCACACAGACCTGCTCCCACACACAGGTGACGAGGTCCCTGGGCTGTTCTCCAGTCAGCGTCCTGGTCTCCCGGGTGCTCTGTGCTGCGATGGGCCCATCGGGCATAGGTGAAGGGGACACGGGCTGATTTCTGTGACTTCCTGACTCTCCTTCTACATCAGTGTCTTCTTGCCTGTGAGTGAGGCAGGAAGGGGACAGAGGAAGTGGACAGGCGTGCTGGGCCGGGGGGCAGCTGGCTGGGGGAGGAAGGGGAGGACCAGGGACGAGAGCCTGCGGCCAGGCCAGGGGACAAGAATCGGTGAGGGACTGGGGCAGCGCAGGGCGGGACCCTGCAGGGTGGAGGTCCAGTGTGCAGCCGGCCGTGCCCTTCACAGGGAGCCCCTGGGGGCCTCCTCCAGAGCAGCAGCGGGCTCAGGGGGGAGGGCCAGCTGTGGGGCTTGGGGCAGCCCTGGTGTCCCTGAGCCCTGTGCTCCCGTGGCATTTGAGCTTGCCACCTGCACCAGCCTGGCTGCGGCCCTGAGTCTGCGCAGCCCAAATCGTGTCCCCCTCCTCCTAGGCCCAGTACGTCCACTCTCTGCACTGGCCCCTGCCAAGCCTGCTGTCGGCGGGCGGAGGCCCGTGGCCAGGACTCTGGTCAGCCCTTCTGCTGTGTGGGTCCCAACACTGCCACGAGGTGTGATGGGGGCAGGGTGGGGCTCCCCCTGGCGCCCAAGGTGTGATGGGGTACTCCTTGTGGAGTGAAAGGAAATGCGGAGAAGAAGGGGGGATGCGGGAGGCAGGAGGCCGACTCGGCCCCCCGGACCCCGGAGCCAAACCCGTGGTGCTCTGGGGCCGGGTCCAGCTGGCTCGAGCCCAGTGCGGGGACAAGCCCAGCGTGATCTGAGCACCTGTGTGCGGCGCCGGGGTGGGGTGGGGTAGTCATCTTCGTGGGCGGCTGGGCTGTGGGTCTTCTCCGGCCGCCACAGTAAATCACCACGGCACGGATGGCTCCCACTCCTCCTCTGGGTCGGAGGCCAGGATCTGAACTGTAGGTGTCACACGGCTGTGTCCCCCTCCGGGGTTCTGGGGGGCAGATCCTTCCCGCCTCTGCCCCGTCATGCTGTCCCGCTGCTGGTGGCCGCTCCCATGCTGGCTCTGCCTTGTCTTCACACAGCCGCCTTCTCCTCTAGGGCCCCTCCCATGGCCCCACTTCCGTGCGGGTCTGTGAGCCCCTCTCTTCTTCCAAGGACACCAATCACTGGATCCAGTGTTTGTCCTACTCCCAACGACATGACCTCATCTTAACCATCAGCCTCGGCAGCAGCCCTGTCCCGAACGCGCTCCCCTTCTGAGGTCCTGGGGTGAGATTCTGATGGATCTTCTTAGGGTTCACTTCAACCCATAGCCAGCATCCTGCCCAAGGCCCAGGTGAGCATGGTGGTTGCGGGGCCAGAGCCCACCTTCTCCTGCACCCCAGCAGGACGACCCCCGCCAGGCCTGATGCAGGGAGGCTCATATGCCGACAGCAGGTGCAGCCCTGGTCCGGGCACGGGTAGCCCCCTAACGCTCTGCTCACACTGTGTGAGGCTCAGCCTGATGCTCCTCTGGGGCCCCTTCCTGCCACTCAGCCCAGCTCTGGGGTGTCCCTCCCACCGCCCCCTGCCCCTCCCCCTGCCCAGGCACAGAGGAAATCCCCCTCTGTCTCCAGCGCCTGCTCAGTCTGTCTCGTTGAGCCCATAGGGATCTTTTCCCGAGTGTGGCTGGTCTATTTTTCCGGGGAAAGAAAAGGAAAAGCATTCTTTGATTTTAGGTATACTAACCCTGGAGGGTCAGGGGGATGGTGGCTCTGGCTGTGGACAGACCCCGGCTGCCCACGGGGAGCCCGACCCAGGAGAGGCTCCCACAGCGGCTCAGTGTCCTTCCGTCTTGCATCACGGAGGCTGGTGGGGGACAGTAACGAGCCCCAGATGGAGAGGGCTCAGACCTGAAGCCTGCTTCCCCAACCCCCAGCCCCTGCCCAGCCCCTGCCCAGCCCCCAGCCCTGTCGCTCTGCCCACCTCCTGTCTTGCCAGCCAGACTCAGCCGTTGGGGTGAGGCAGACAGAGCCATGGTTCCAGCTTGCAGAGGGAGACGGTGGTGCTGTGGTTGTGGTTCAAGGGCAGGGGGTCTCAGGAGGCCTGGCGGCCCCTTCTCATCTCCTCCCCTCACCCGTTCCTTAACTGCGGTCACTCCAGGGAGGAGAGGGGCCCCTCCTCCAGCCTGGAGGCAGAGGGATAAAAGGGTCTGCTCATTTGTGACTTTAATCCTCCGCTGTGATCTTATCTCTGCAGGAGAAAGCTTCATGTCCATTGATCCTGTACGGGCATTAGCCCGGGAGCCTCCGCTATTAGCTCCCGAGGGCTCCAGGCTTCCAGCTTCCAGTGCACGGACAATGGGCAGTGGAGCCCAAGTTGGCCAAGCAACTCCTTCCCAGAGCTGGCTGCCCGCCCCCAGCCCAGCTGGGAACCAGCCCCATGGCTGCCCCAGAACACCCCCTGGCCTCCCCAGAGCCCCCACCTCAGAGCCCCCTCCACCCGGCCTCCCCAGAGCCCCCGCCAAGCTCCCCAGAGGCCCCTGTTGGTCCCCCCAGACTCTCCCAGCCTCGCCAGAGCCCCTGCCGGGCAGCTTCTGCCTTGGGCCTTCGCTGCTCTTTCTTCCCAGGGTGGGGTCCCAGGGACCACCTGCTCTGAGTTGGACAGTGAAAGACTGGCCCTGCTCCCCGAGAGGCCCGACTTAGAGCCCCCAGTTCTCTCTAGCCTCTGGGGCGTGTGCTCAGATGGGCATCGGGCATCCCACGGGGCTGCTCCCTAAGAGGTTGACGGTTTGAGACCAGTGGTGGCGTATTTGTGGCACAGACAGTCACGAACTCCACATCTTGCCCAGAGGCCCCATCTGGCAGCCCAGCTCTGTGCTCATCCCTCCTGGAGGGGTGCTGGGTCTCCAGGCAGGCAGGCGCCCCTCCGTCTTGTCCAAAAGCCCCCACATATCCTCTCCCCAAACCCCCAGACTGATGTCGCTGTGCTCTGGACCCCTGGGGCTCCTTTCTGGGAGCTCTGGGAATTGTCCATCCAACCATGTGGCCCTGCTCAGACCAGGCGGGCCGCCCAGACGCCCTTTCCTGGCAGGTTCATGGGCCTCTCTCTCCAACATGCCCAGACCCACCTCCCCACACTGCTCCATCCCTAGGGCCTAGCAGGAAGTCCCCCTCCTCCAGGAAGTCTTCCTGGTGCCCTGGTAGGAGAGCTCCTTCCTCCCAGTGTGCTGAGTGCTCTTCTGCGTGGGGTACATGCCGGCTGCTTTCATCCGACGGCAGGCCTTGAGAGAGGGCCCGGTCCATGCTTCCTGGGCCAGATCTCCAACCTGGTGAGGACTTGGCCGCCCATGTGTTCAGGCCCCTGACTTCGCTGAGGCTGGCTCCATGTGGAGGGGCACAGCTGGGGGCCAAGGACCTGTGGGGTCTATGCAGGAAATGCAGTATCTCTCGTCATTCCGTTTGCCAAAGGACAGCCTGGGAGGGGGTCCCAGAAGCCAACAGAATCCCTCCTCAAAGTGGGGGTTCTGGGAAAGAGTTGCCGGCAGGATGCATGGCCCCAGTATGCGGGGTGGGGTGGGCGTGCCCAGCACAGTGGACGCTAGGAAGGGATGCCAGCCGGAGCCGCTGGGACTGGGCAGATCTGGCCCACGTACCCACTCTCTGCCGGTGCCCTGCGTGGGGCACCTCGGGGCTGGTGGAGGGACCCACAGTCCAGCCCTGCCAGACTTCTACCCGGACCCCAGGAACACGGAGGAGCCCCCAAGAGAAGATGGCTGCTGGCCTCCAGGGGTCCCATGGCCTCTGACTCACACCGTCCGCCTGGGGACAAGGCCACTGATCCCTGAAGGCTGGAGCCCCCCTGACTCTTTCCCTGTCCTCACGCTGGCTGCTCACAGGTGACAACCGCCAACACCTGCTTCCAACACCTGCTCCGGGTCAACTGCGGCCCCTCCCTGAGCCCCAGCAGCTATGATGTCACCCTGAGAGCAGGACCCACCTCCCTTCCAGCCCCCGGCCGGCCCCCAGGGATGGGTGGAGGGAAGACAAGATCCATGTTTACCTTAAGTGTGAGCCGGCTTCCAGGGCGCAAATGCCTTCATCCGGTCTGGGCCAGGAGCCGCTCCCAGGGGATAAGTCCTTCTGGCTTCTTCCACACCAGCCCCACGCCAGGTGCTAGGGAGGTGGGAGCTTGGCCTGCAGGCTCCTTCACGGCCGGCAAAGCTCCTGTGAGCGACAGAGGCTCAGACCAGGCTTAGGGGAGTTTGCCAAAGCTTAGCGGAAAGCCAGGCTCAGGAGTAGACGGCACAGGCCATGATTGTCCTCACGGCTCTGCCCTGGCCCCAGCCCGGGGAGTCTGACTGAGACTCAGCTGCACTGGAGGGGAGGGGGCCCTACCTCCGGTGACCCTGACCTTGAAAAGATCCAAGAGAGCAAAGGAACAGATGTGAAAAAGTGAATCCTGACCTGATTATAGGCTGACCCCGGATCCTGGTCACATGCTGAGTCCTAACCCTGTCACACTCACACTCTGAGTCCTGGTCCTGGTCACAAGCTGACCCCTGATCCTGGTCACACTCTAAGCCCTGATCATGGTCACATCCTGACCTTTGACCTTGATCACACTCTGACCCTTGACCCTGTTCACACCTTGAGCTCTGACTCTGGTCACACACTCTAAGCCATGACCTTGGTCACAGTCTGAACTCTGATCCTGGTCACACTCTGAGCCCTGATGCTGGTCACACTCTGAGCCTGACCCTGGTCACACTGAGCCCTGACCCTGGTCCCACTCTGAGCCCTGACCCTGGTCGCACACTGAGCCCTGACCCTGGTCCTACTCTGAGCCCTGATCCTGGTCACACTCTGAGCCCTGATGCTGGTCACACTCTGAGCCCTGACCCTGGTCACACTGAGCCCTGACCCTGGTCCCACTCTGAGCCCTGACCCTGGTCACACACTGAGCCCTGACCCTGGTCACACACTGAGCCCTGACCCTGGTCCCACTCTGAGCCCTGATCCTGGTCACACTCTGAGCCCTGATGCTGGTCACACTCTGAGCCCTGACCCTGGTCACACTGAGCCCTGACCCTGGTCACACTCTGAGCCCTGACCCTGGTCGCACACTGAGCCCTGACCCTGGTTGCACACTGGCCCTGACCCTGGTCCCTGGTGACTATGGTTTGTCCCAGCTGGAACCTGGAAGCCTGTGCCTAAGGCAGCTCCTGCATACTTGCGTGACTCTGGGAGGACTGTCTCGTCACAGTGTGGAGGCATGTGTCCCTTGCACGTGGGGTCTGTGAGTCCCTTTTTCAACCACTGGTAGGTGTTAAAGGAGAAGAGAGGACTTGACATTCTCCACAGAACTTTCGACCTGACGTCCCGAGCTGTGGGCAGAACCAGAGTCATTAGCCCACTTTGCAGATGGGGAAACAGAGCTCAGGGAGTGGCCTTCTCCAGATTTGACTCGGAATCCCTGGTCCTGCCGGACGCAGTCTGCCTCCTGAGCCACACTCAGTGCTCCGCTCTCCCCTCCCCCCCACATGTCTATACCTCCAGGCCCTCCCCACCCCCAGCCAGTGCACCCTGGGCCAGGACAGACAGTTCCTGATGTGTACCCGAGGTGCGGCCAGGCCTGGGGTAGCTCATGGGCCAGAGGAGCCCTGCTGTTCCCGGAGCCCCTGGGTGTCGGCCTCTCCAATCCCACATGGGCCAGAGGAGCCCTGCTGTTCCCGGAGCCCCTGGGTGTCGGCCTCTCCAATCCCACATGGGCTTGGCCGGTCCCCAGCAGCCTCCTGAAGAACACCATGGATGAAAGCAGGACACAGGGGTCCAGACATCACTAAGTAGTGGGATTAACCGCCTGCCGAGGGGCTGACTCCCTTCTGTAGGTAAGGAGACTAAAGCTCAGCGAGGTCAGGAGGCCTGCCAAAGGTCACTCAGCGAGGCCGTGCGTGTCAGATGGCAGAGCAGATCCGGGCGCCCCTGGGCGCCGTCCCCCGATGCTCCTGCCTGCTTCCGTGACATGTGGCCACCGGCATTTCCTCGTCCCCACATTGGCCCAGACATCTCTTTGACCTGGAACCCCTCTCTGATCAACAAGAGGCTCCAGAGTCTGGCTGATGTAGGCATGGGCCCGTCTTCCCCTCACCTGCAGGCCACTTCCCCGGCCACGTCCCTCGAATGCCTACAGACACGCCAGTGCCACGAGTGGGACAGCACCTCTGAGCCTCTTGGGAACGTGCCTGAGCCCTCAGTGATGGCTGTGAGTGACGAGAAACTGGGCGCATCTTTCATTAACGGGGAGAAGGCTTGGAACGGGGATGGGCATGGAAGTCTTCCTGGAGGAGGTGAGGTTTTCAGGTCTCCTACCTGCCGAGGGGGAGAGGACTCCGGACAGGAAGCCAAGAGGCTCTGAGTCCTGACTCGGGGATTCTGGCTTCCTCGGAGGCGATGTGGCTCCCTGGCCTGGGGTCATGGGGGCGAGAGCCGGGGGAGGCAGACCCCGTCACTCCTGAACACGCTGCCAGCGCTTCTGGGTAGTGAGAAGCTAAAGAGGGTGTAAAAGTGACTTACGAGCTGGAATCAGGTGTTAGGGCATAAACACGCCAAGGCCCGTGATTGATTTGACTGGGTAAATAGCTTTGATAATTGGTATGTTTTTTATTAAATTGTAAAGGCTGCACGTCCCTATGCGTGGGAATCCTGAGCATGTTCAGACGGTGTGTCGGTGCCGGCAAGGCCTCGCCCGGCCTCCTGCTGGCAGAGGCCCAGGACCAGAAAATGTGTGTGAGGGTCAGGCCCCTGGATGCTGAAGGGCCGAGGAGGAGAAGGTCCGTTCCAGGGATCAAAGTGACCGTCCCTTAGCTCCCCGGGGAGTGAAGTCCTGCAGTTTAGGGAGGGGCCAAAGAAGAGAGTGGCAGCTGGAGGACCGGCTTGCTTTCTGCTTCCCCGGTCTGGCCTGGTGGCTCAGTGCACAGACTTTGATATTAAGTCCACTTGGCGTTGAGCCCCAGCTCTGCTACTTGCTGGGTGATGCTGGGTCACTCAGCTGCTCTGTGCCACAGGTTCCCCAGGGCAGCTGAAATGTCACAACAAGTATCTCCTGCAGTTGGAAATGCATTGTGGGATTTACAGGTGATGGTCGGAGCTGATGCAGCTTCAGTGAACTGCGAAGAAAAGCTCCCAGGCTGGGATAAAACAAAATCATCAGGCAAAGGAAGTTTCATTCACAGTTGCTGGATGCAAAATGCCTTTGAAATACAGAGTCTGGGTTTCTAGTAAGGCGGAGAGGACACATGCAGGGAGTGGGGGGCTGCTCTGCCCTGCCTGTGACCTCAGCTTGCTGTGGGTCAGCCCCACACTTCCGATGTCTCAGCCCTAACAGGGACTCTAATACACCTCCCTTGGGAGTTGCTGGGAGGATTAGGACACTGGGTATAAGCTGGTGACACGGTGCCTGTCACATGATAAGGCTCATGGGCGCTCAGCCAGTGACATTGAACTATTAGGTGCTTGCTGTGATAAGTGATAAGCTAAGCAATTTGCACATTTTATTCTATTTAATCTTTCCAACTTCACATTGGAATTTTATAAAGGAGCTTCACAAACATTTCTTACTTCACCATTTGCAGCTGGCTTCAGTGGTAAGTCATAGGGACTCAAAATAGCAGTGGCCTAAATCAGAAAGAGGCTTATTTCTGCCTTTTCCATGAAGTCTGGAGGCAGACTCTTCGGGACCGACAACACAGCTTCAGTCTACGATCTCAAAGAGCTTTCGTCCCTCAGATCTGGGGGTCCACCAACCATGGCCTCCTTCCCTACAGGCACTTCATGGTGCAAAAAGGATGCTGCAGTTCCAGCCGTCACATCAGCGTTCCAGGGTACAGGAAGGGAGAGGCTAGTGGTGAGAGGTGGCTGACTTTTAAAGTGGGGGGTCCTGGAAAGTGCCTGCTGATGCTTCTGTTTACATCTCCTTGTCCAGAGCTTTCGCTGTGAGGGAAGTGGGAGAGGAGTCTTCTTAGGATGGTGTGTGCCCAGCTGAATGTTTCGTCACAGAGAGGGGAGCATGGGCGTCGTAGGACAGCCAGGTGTTCCTGACACACCCATGCTGGGTCATGGTTTTAGCCAGTTTATCTAAGGAAGCTCACCTTTAATTTAAAGCAGGATTTCTTAACTCTGACACTACTCCTGTTTTGGGCAGGATGATTCTTTGCTGGGGGATGTTAACTCTCAGGGATGAGTTGTGGGATGTTCAGCAGCACCCCTGGCCTCCTGCACACTAGATGCCAGTAGCAACCTCTCCCCTCCCCCCACAACCAAAACTGCCACGTGTTCCCTGGGGGGAGACTGCCCTTGGTTGAAAACTTCTGATATGTATGATTGGTAGCATACACAGATGATGACTCGCGAAGAAAGGCCACTCGGGGGAAGAAAAAAAACCCCACTAACCAGTGCAGTGGCGACAGGGAAGCACCCCTGTGTGCACGGACAGATGGACAGATGGCTGGATAGGCAAAGTGTGGTCCATCCAGGCAATGGATAGTCACTCAGCCTCTAAGAGGAAGGACGGTACCGTGTGGATGAACCTGGAGGGTGGGGCTCAGGGCAATGAGCCCGTCACAGGAGGACAGTCACGGCAGGACCCCATGCCCAGTGCCTGGAGGCAGGGACCTCACGCAGACAGGCAGTAGAACAGGGGCTGGGGCCGCGGCACGGGGCGGGCACCAGCGTTTCACGGTGGACCTGGGCTCGGTGGGCGTAGGGGTGGGTTTTGCGGGCCGGGGAGTGTACCCGAGGTGGAGGGAGGGAGGGATAGGGCCGTCCTGAGCAGGGCCCAACCGCGCAGGGGGTGGTAGAGGAAACCTTCACGCCACGTGTTTCACCACAACAAAACACCGGGAACCGTGCAATGAGGCAACCGACACTTCCTGGAGGCCGGCCCAGCATCTCGCTGCTCCCACCGCCTCCTCGCCCCCAGGCCGGACTGGGGTCTGGACTGGGCCACTGCCCAGGGAGGCACAGCTCACCCCCTGGAGCCCCCGCCTCACGGACCTCACCGCCCCCATGGGACCTCTGCCTCTGAGATCACAAACCCCAGAGCCGGATGGAGCACATAGAACAGAATGTTCCTCGAAACGGAAAAGGGAGGACATCGTAGGATTAGAAACGACTGACAGATTCACCCAGAGAGAGGAAAGCTTGAGTCCACATAAAAATGGGAAATTTCTGCATCCAGCAAACACACAAAAGGCCACTGAGAAATCAGCTAGAGCGTGGAAAACACTCCCAGCGCACAGAGCATCCTGACGGTTAATGTCTTTCGTGGGTAAAGAGTTTATAAGAAACGGCCAGTATCGTGCACGTCCGCAAACAGATGATTGGTCAATGTACCCGGGTACCCAATTCACAGGAAGCCTGAACGTAATTAGGAAGAGAAACATGGGGAAGAAAACCCTCCCTCACTAGTAATAAAGGAAACATACATTAACGCAAAGTACTCCTTCTTGTCAATAAGGGGACAGACATTAAAACACAGTAATGTTCGGAGTGCTCCGTGGGGCTGAGTGCCGCGCCATCACAGCCTTGGCGCGGCGCAGCCGGGCCGGCCCCGAGGACGGGAGATTGGCGACGCTCACCGCACCCCTTAAAAACGCTCCCTTCCACCCACAGTTTAATTTCTAGGATGCCATCCCGCAGAAGCAATCCTAAGTACAAAAATATGTATTTTTAGCAAAATAATTAGAAACGACCTACATGTTCGAACACGGGGAATGTTTAAGTAAACTGTGGCTTATCCGGTTGAAAGGATATTACAGCCGTTAAAAATAATGTTTGCTGAGCGTGTGTACAGAGAACCCTTGCAGGGAACAGAAAACAGGATCCCAACAGGTAACGTAATATGATGTGATTCCAACAATGTGGAAAGCATTTCACGTCCATATTAAAAAAGTCTATGTGAAAAAGCATATCTAAAAATAACGCCCCCTGTGTCAGCAGTCTTGCCCCTGGGTGTTGGGGTGATCGGCAAAGCCTTCTTTATGTTACTCCGTTTCTTTCCACATTTTCCCATAGTCGATGGTAGCACTTTTCATTTTTATTTTTTAGTTTTCATTATTACTATTTTTTAAAGATCTTATTTATCTATTTGATGGAGAGACACAGCGAGAGAGGGGACACAAGCAGGGGGAGTGGGAGAGGGAGAAGCAGGCGTCCTGCAGAGCAGGGAGACCCATGCGGGACTCGATCCCAGGACTTTGGGATCATGACCTGAGCTGAAGGCAGATACTTAACGACTGAGCCACCGAGGTGCCCCATACGGTAGCACTTTTTACAAGACAAATCTTTTGCAAGAAGCTGGCTGGACACTTTGTGTCTTCACCCCCACCCTCCAGGGGTGCCCTCCGTGGTGGGGGCAGCTGGCTTCTCGGTGTGGACGTGCCTGATAAATCCACAGGCATAGGGAGCCGTCTGCCCCTCAGGACAACAGGGAGAAGACTCATCAGGCACGTGAAAAGGACCTGTGCACCGAATCAGACGCACTATTGTAAATTTGATGTATTTGTGCAAGAGCCGTGTCCCCAAGGACCAGCCTGGGAGTTCAGGCTGGATGTTAACGACACAGCAGCTGGCCTGGACGTCAGCCTCTCTTGTCTTCTCTTGTCTTCTCCATCTGGAGGGTCATCAGAAGTCCCTGTCCACTGCTGGTTCCAGCTTAATTATCAGCCATGTCCCCTGTCCTTCATGCTCTCTGAGCGGGCACGTGGGTGCTGTGTGCCGGTCACTCTCAACTGTCCACAGCTCTTTGCTTGCTGCTCAGAACCTGAAGGCCCCTGAGCATGTCTGAAAACTGTCTGATGAATCCAAGGGCCACCGGGAGCCGCTACGGGTTGACAGAAGGACCTGGAACCACCCCACGAGTCTGGGGCTGCCCAGGTATGTACCAGCTTCTGGAGGGATCCGTGTTACCCGGAGGCCACGGCTCATTGGAAGGCTTTGCACATACACCGCCCGTTGCCTTTGGGAAGCCGGGCTCCTGCAGCAGCCACGGGGACCTGGCTCGGTAGGAGCAGGGCCGGGACACCCCCCCCCCTTCAGTTGTCACCAGGCCTTCCGCAGCTGGCTACCCATTTCCCACCACCCCAAGCCCCCCACCTCTCAGGGACATTGCTGGTTGGGGCAGGGGCTGGGCCTGATTCCCTGAGCTTTGTCCCCACTCTGCTCTGTGTTGAGACTGTCTCCCTTGGAGGACACTGTTAGCCTCCAGTGAAACCTTCTCCAATGAGCAGATCTGCTTCGTAGGGCGGGGCTGGCCTGAAGGGGATCTTCTGAGAAGTGAGGATGGAAATCATCACTCTGAGAGGAGGACTTCCGATGTTCATAAAGTAGATCACAGCAAGGCGACGTGTGCGTGGCGTGTGTCTGGGGCGGCCTGAGCCCCTGGGCGTCATCCGGGCCTGGTGCAGGAACAGAGAGAGCCCGGCTCTGGGCACCCCCAATCCTCCCCTCGCTGGGTGGGCTTGTCATGTCCCACCCCAACAGGGACACGGCTGAGAAGAACCCTCCTGGTCCTCATGGCCGGCTGCCAAGGACAGCGTCTCATTCCTGTTCGTAGATGGGAGGGTTCCTGCACTAGATGTGGGAAGGCTCCGGGTGAGTCGCAGCAGGACTTGAATCCAGGGCGGGGGCGAGTCACCGCACGGCCCTCCCCGCCGGAGAGCACGTCCCGTGAAGTGACGGTGGCAGAAGGGAAGTGGCGGCACGCGTCTTGGCAAGATGGTCCCCCCGCCGACCGGGGTCAGGCAGTGCCGGGACGCAGCACCGAGTCCAGCCGCGCCTGCTGGCTGCGTGGGGGCCCGTGTTTTCCCTCCCTGCGGGGCTCCTGGGTCCCCCACGGTCTCCGTCTGGGCTTCTGGACTTAGCGTGAGAAGACGTCTCACTGCTGTTCGGGGCCCCTCGGAGGGCACATCCACAAATGCTAGGGGTTCTCGTCACCGAAAGGTATCCTGAGATACAGGTAGAAACAGGGCATCCGCCTGAGGTGGCAGTGTGGGGGGAGGGGAAGAGGCTTCGGCAGAGGACAGAGCTGAGACAAAGGTCATCCAGGGTCCTGGCACGTGCAGGGGAGTGCCGCCTGGGCAGGGAGGGAGGTGTCAGGCCTGTGTCGGCTTGTGGGTCCTGGCAATGGCCGCACACCCTCCCCCACCCCACACAGTCCACGGGCAGCCTTGGCCATGTGGCCGCCACGAACTACACGGGGTTGGGAAACGTGGTCTGGCCTCGTGCCGGCAGGGAGAGCCTGTCACTTTGCCGTGCTGCGTGACAAGGAAGCTTGAAACCACACGCATGTATGTTCCATCATTCCGGGGGCCAGGAGTCCAGCACGACCTACCCGGTCCTCTGCTCAGGGCCTCCCCAGGCCGCGGTCCCTCTGTTGGCTTGGGTCCCTGTCTCATCTGGGGCTCGGGGCCTCTCCCAGGTGACGTGACCGTTGGAGACTTCATTTCTTCAAAGCAGTTGGACTCAGGGTCAGCAGGAAAGCCCCTGTTGCTTGACATCTCTGAGCTCAGGGAGTGTCCAAGCCCTTGTAGGGGGGCTCTTCTGATCAGGTCTAGCCCACCTGGGACAATTTCTGTCCTGCTCAACTTGAAGTCCAACAATTAGGGACCTTCATGACATCTGCAAAGTCCCTTCCTCTGCGCCATATCGTGACCCAACGACGCACACGCCATCTCCTGTGTTTGCACGACGTGCAGCAGACTGACAGGCGAGGGTGGGGGGGGGGTGGGCAAAGCACCTGTGTGTGTCGGGGCCGGGATCCAGGAGTCCCCCCGGGAGGAGGGGCAGTGTGGGAGGAGGGCAGCCCCCTCCTGCCAGGCCCTTCCCCGGCCTGGGAAAGCCCCGGGAGCGTCTACGGAACATTTCCCACAGGAGAGTGTGCTCTGCCCGCATCACTTCAGGAAGGCGGGGAGGAGGGGAACGGGGGAGGGGCAGGAGGAGGGGGACAGGAAGAGGGGGTCTCTGGTGATGGGCAGCCGAGTCACAGCCCCTAAAACAGGGTGACAACCCTGTCTCCTGCGGCACAGACCACACTGCCCCCTGGAGCACAGCCTCAGCTGTGGCCTCAGACCTGCGCACCTCCAGCCCAACCTGCGGGGCTGGGGGCCAAGGAAGCCTCTGCTGCTGGGAGACCGTGGTCCACGGGGGCTCCCTCCCAAGCCATCACCTCCTTCTTGTCTTCTTGATCTGCCCGAGTCCCTGACAGGTGCTGAAAGCAAGAACCAGCCCCATTTGTCTCCTGACGGAGCCCTGAGCTGGCAGACAGTGACGGATCTGCCTCCACTCCCGAAGCAAGGGGCCCCCGCTTCTCCCTCCTCCCCGCCTCCCAGAAGACCAGCCTCCATTCTGCCAGCCTCTCCTGGGGACACAAGATGTGGTTTCCACCGGGCCTCCGGGACCCCTGTCCTAACAGCCCAGCCCGCTCCCTGAGCTCTGTCTCCTGCCCCAGAGGGCGAAGGGATGGGTCCTGTGGTCATGGCTGGGGTCTCGCTCCTTTCCCAGGGCGGAGGGAGGAGGGGGCTCTGTCAGTGGCCAGGGCTGGTGCGGGCCCCGGGGAGGGCGAGTGTGCTGGTGGTGATGCCAGGCGGGGTGGGGGGGTCAGGAGGACAACAGCTCTCAGGGAAAGAGCCACTTTGCTGGGAACACGACAGCCAGCCGCTCGTGAAGGAGAGGCCATCGCAGGCCAGGGCACGCGGCTGCAGAGTCCTGTGCCTCGGTCTGCTTCTCCGTAGGGGCTGAGGGTCGGCAGTGCTGCCCTTGACGGAGGGGGCTCCTAAACTCATGGTGGTGACTTGCCCAAGGTCATGAGCAGAGCCAGAGCCGAGCTTGGCTTCCGGGCCCAGCACGGGGGTCGCTGCCCCCCTGCACGGCCGCTGCTCGGCTCCAGCCGTCGGCCAGGAGGGGGGTGGGCTCCTGCCCCCTCTCAGGGGTGGCGAGAAGAGCGCGGCCCCCAAGAGCAGCAGCAAACACCTGCTCTGGCCCCAGCCCCAGCCCCCAGCCCCAGCGCGCTCCAGGTGCGATTGGCCTCTCCAAGCCTCGGCAAAGAGGGGCGGGAGTCGCCACCTCGAGAGGCTGATGTGAGGAATTGCATAGATTCACAAAGAAATAAAACAACCACCTCAAAAATATTTTGCAGAAAGTAAATTTCCAACCAAACATGGGCTGTTCCTGATTTTATTGCTTTAACAGCTGGAGTCTGAGGCTGTTTCCGAATGACTGCGATCTCTGTGCTCATCCAGCGGCCCACTGATTTAAAATAATTTATTTGCAGTGGAAGAATGTGGTGTGTGTGTGTGGGTACCTGAGTCCGCTCAGTCACACCCAGGTCTTGGACTGGGTGGGTTGAAATTTGGGGAGACTGCAGAAGGCCCGAGGACGCAGTGGGGGTCGGGGGGGTCCCAGAGTGGAGCCTTCCAGGGGCCCGGGGGCATGGATCACACCCGGTGCGGGGAGCTGCCCAGTTCTGGCCTCTCGGCCCCTGCTGTCCACGCTGGTACCCTGCCCTTTCCTTCCAAATGCCCCCCGCGTCACTGCTCTACCCTGCTCGTGTCCCTTCCTGGGTGCTCCAGGCAGGCTAACAAAGGCAACCACGACCCCTTTGGCTCTGCTGACAAGGACCTGCTTGCTGCCCAGAGCCCCTGCTTGACTGTGCACCTGCTGCGTCCCTCTATCCTCCAGGCCCGGCTCACGTGTGAGGTGCCCCCCAGCGCTGCTCGGAAGGTCTGGGTGCCCCCTTTCCGGAGGCTCCGTGCCCTCCATCCTCGTGTGACGCCAGGACAGGATGGAGTCATTTTCTTCTTCTGCAGGGAGCTCCCAAGACCAGGGTGGCTTCTTGCAATCTCTCTTTCCCCCCTACCCCTCTCTCTCCCTGCCTGGCAGGGCCCAGCAACTGAGTAATGCCTGTGGAAGGAGGAGGCAGAGGGGAGGGGAAGGGGCTTTGGTGTGGCGTGTTCTGTAGTGCGGGGGGGGGGGGTCTCCTGGAGGGCTGGCTGCGCCCCCAGCAGTCGCGGTGCTGCTGGTCTGAAGGGCACGGCTCTCCTGCCCTGCCTCCCTCCGAGGCCCCTCGGGCGACAAAGGAGAAAATGCTGGCATTTCCCACCCGCAAAATGAGGGGGCGGCGAGGCAGTCCCCAGGCCTCCCAGCCCTGAAATCTCGTCTATTTATACCCCGAGCCCTGCATCGGCAATTGCTATTCAACTCAGGGGAGGCTGTGAAATAAAATTGTGTAATAGAATTTATTCTTCCCAGTCCTCTTATTAAATCTCACCTTAGAACATGCTCTCGCCAAGTCGGCCAAGTCCGGGACTTCTCGGCCCCTCCCGGGAGAAGCAGCCTCCAAGCTGCCCGGCATGGACACTCCCCTGCCTCGATGCCTTCTCTCAGGCAGCCGGGATGGCTGGGCCCAAGCGGTGGTCCCCTTCCTTTGTGGGGAGCAGGGAGTGGGCTGGTGTTGGACGATGGCTTTTTGGGTCCCCAGAGCAGGTCAACCAGCTGGAGGTGCTGGCAGATCCCCAGGCAGTCCCATGGCTGCAGTCATTCCTGCCTGTGTGCAGGAGCTGAGCCTCACCCCTCCCCATGCAGGAGCCGAGCCTCACCCCTCCCCATGCAGGAGCCCAGCCTCACCCCTCCCTGTGCAGGAGCTCTGCTCTTGTCAGGAACTCTCTTCCCTCTGGTCCTCAGACATGTAACTCCTGGCCTCTTAGAGATTCAGGCCAAGCCTAACTTGTTCTAGGGTGTCCTCCCCTGACCCCATCCCACTGGCACTCCCAGGCTTGCCCCCCCGGGAACACTCTTGATCCTTCAGGGGCTTCCTGGATTTCACCTCTGGAGACACATCCCAGGGGCTCAGCAAAGGTCTATTCGGTGGCCGGATGGACCAAGCAAGCCTCCGGAGGCCTGGAGCCAGACGGGGGAGGCTGATCCAGGCCATCGTGAGTACGGCTCCTCACGCCCGGTGGGGGCATCCCGCCTGGTCCGCTCCTGCCCCGTCAGAGCCTGCACCAGCTCTCCCTTGGTGGGGGCGATGAGTCCCCCCACAGCAGCAGCAGACCCGTCATTCAAGCCCTCCCCCGCCCCTCCCCCAAACCCCTGCCTTCTAGGGAATATTATCTCAGAGGAAGCCTGTAGCCCTGCCAGGGTATTGACTGGGAATGTCTCCAATCAGACCCTTGTGTCAAATCAATTGAGTGGGGCTGTCATCAGACTGGGGGCTGTGGTTTGTGGCCTTGGGGTCCTGGCACTGTCAGCCCCTCCCATGTGTCCCCAGCTGTGCCTCGGCAGGCTCCGAGCCCTCGACCGCGGTGGGGGGCGTCTCGTGACAATCGTTCTTCTGAACTCCCCCTCTCAGACAGCCCTCCCGGGCCCTTGGAGGAGTGCCAGCCTTCCATGCAGATGAAGGAGGCAGCCAGCCGCCCACACAGCCTGCTGCTTGGTGAGTATTTTTAGAACAATTTCTCCAATATTTCCCTTGATAGAAAAGGGGTTGGGGGGCTCAAAACAGGAACTGGGGATTGAGGACGGCCAGGCTCTTCGAGAGCCTTTTCAGAGGCAGAGTCGTCCTGCCTACAGCCGTCATGGGGCTTGGGGAGTTGTCACCCATTCTACAGACGGAGACATTGAGGCTCAGATGGTTCTCTACCTTGCAAGTGGTGGAATCGAGGTTTGAACCCAGGAGCTCCTGGACCCAGAGCCCCTGCCCGGGGCCCACCCGTCTCTAAGGCACTGGACAACCCCACCCTCTGGTACTTCGTGTGGGGTTAGAATCAGTCATGACATGTCCAGTGTCCCTGTGGAAACAGTGTCCCTCCTGCTCAGAACAGAGTCCAGGCTTCGGGCAGGAGACAGAGCCCCAGACCTTCAGGACCCTGGACAAAGGCGCAGAAGCCCCTTCCCTGAAACCCCACCTGGGAGCACAAGAAGGTTTAGAAAGTGTCCCCGCCTGGGGTCTACCACAGACCAGAGCTCTGGTTTTCTTACTGTATTTTTAGCCACCCGTGTAATTCTCCTTTGCAGTTGTCTCTGAGGAGCCCAAGTTGGTAATAATAGTGCTAAGAATAATAGTAACCCGGAAGCAGGAGATCGAGGCCCGCGGTTCTGGTCCCTGCTGTCCCTACACTCCCTGGCATGTTCCAGAAACTCTGAGAGCACTTCCCGTGGTGAATGGGCCAGTGTCGCTTGCCTGTTCCTGAGAGAGAAAAGTGGGGGGCTGCAGGGTGCCCTGCACGAGTCGCGGGCAGGCAGCCCGAGAGGTGGGAGGGGCCCTTCTCAACGCCCCTGCGACCCTGCTGTGCCACGGGGCAGGTCACTATGCCTTCCAGACCTCGACTTCCCTGTCTGCATCCCGTTAGTTGTACCCGGCATCTGCTGAGGTGGGGTGACTTGTAGACGAGCCTTGGAAACTGCAGAGTGCCTCGCGGGGTGCCCCGGGGTGGGAGAAACCCAGGGCTTTCTGAGGACAGTGAACCTGCGAGTCAAGGACGTGGCAGGGGGAGCGGACCACCTTCTGCAGCGGAAGGTGTCGGGATCCTTGCATCGTCAGGATCTCCAGAGTGACACATTTGTCAAAATTACGACCCAATTAGGCAGTGATAACCGGTGTGCACGGCGGCAGTGCATGTAATCGCTGGTAATACCACTTAGCGACGAGCAGCTGAGTGATGAGGCCAGGCGGGGGTGCAGGGGGGAGGAGGTGGGAGCCAGTCTGCTCGGGAGGGCAGGGATGTGTGGGGCCCAGCGCCGGGTTCAGGTGACACCCAAGAGCCTCGTGCGTGTGTTTGCAGAGGCTTGGCTGGAATGACAATCCTCACGCCTGACTCTGGCCCCTCCTCTATCACCCCTGCACCCTGCATGCTCCCCCGGAGTCTCCCCTCCACCCCTGCACACCCGCCACTCGGCTCAGTTTCCCTCAGGGGATGACCCCCAGACCCGGGTGTGGAGCCCTGAGCTTTCTCTCATCCCCGCTCGGGGTCAGGCCTCCCCGCTGTGGACACACACCCTGCTTGGCGCTCGGCATCTCTTCTGGAAGCTTCCCTGCCTCCCCTGCAGGCCGGGACCCAGTCCACTCTCCCTCATCGTCCACATCACCCCAGAGTCGTCCCCTCTTGGCTTCACCCTCCGATATGAGGCTGAGTCTGGGCTGTGCCCTTGGGAGAGCAGGTGACGGGAGGGCAGCTGGAGGGAGTAGGCGAGCTGCCTGCCTCCGACCACCTGTCCTTGAACGTGGGGAGGGGTCTGTGAACGTTCTGCAGCCGGCCAGCCAGTGGAGACTTTGAGCTCTGTGGGCCGCACGGTGTCTGTCCTTGCTTCTCCTCCCCGCGCTTGTATGGCCCATGGGAGCTATTTGCAAAAACAGGCGTTTGGCCCAATTTGGGCCCTGGTCATTGGCCAAAACTTGCTCTAAAGAATCAGCCCCGGTCAGGGTCAAGGGCTCATCAGACCCTCCATGCTGGCTCATCCCCGAATGTGTTTCTGAATCAGCGGCGGGTGCGTCCGCAGACCTCTCTCCGCCCAGACCAAGCGACTCCGTGGTTCTTACGTTTCTACAACCTTCTTAGCTTTGCACGGATTTGGTGTTCCCTCACCCCACTGGACAGCAAAGCAACTTTGGGCAGGTCTGTTTCCCCTTCTCTGGGGGAGGTGCCCGCGGTGGACCCTGAGTCTGCAGAGAGCACAGGCCGGGACGGGGTCTCGGCCCGCAGCCCGCCGCTGCGCCCTGCACCGGTGTCTCCGCTCTGACTGGCCCAGCCTCTCCCTAGTCCCCAAAGACAGAATCAGGGAGGGGTGAGGAGGAGAGGCCAGACTCATCAGTCCTCCTCAGCCTGGGGACTACTGGCAGCTGGGGTAAGAGGAGATTATGGACGAACTGGAGGACGTTTCAGCTAGTGCCCTGGACCTGGGGAGTGGAGAGAGGGGTGCGGTGTTGAGGGGAGGAGGAACGGGCCGCTGGGGCTTCTTGGACTGATGGGGCTCATGGAGGTGCTGCCCCCGGGCCAGAGATGGGGATGAGCCTTTTCATCTTCGTCCTGACACGAGACACCCCCAGGGCACCCCTGAGCCGATGAACACAGCTCGGCTCCTGGAGGTCCCTGAATTTGACCAACGGCACGGAGGGCAGCGAGGATGTCCTTGTGACCTACCTGGCCCTCAACTGCTCTGCCTGGGTGGCTCTGAGCAGGGCCAGACTCCTTGCATGGTGTGCCACTGGTGAGGAGGGCTGCAAAGAGCACCGAGTCCTAGCGGGTAGTCTAGTTCCAGGCCTGGGATCTGCCGCCGATGGCCCCATGCTCCTGGCAAGCCCCACGACCGAGCGGCTTAGTCTGGCCCTTCTGGAGGTTGAAGGGGTGGAAGAGGTATGGCTAGGCTTGAGCTGGGCTTTGAAGGGTAAATAGGAGTTTCCCAAGTGGAAAGGCAATGGGGCAGAGTTCAGAGGACAGACGGTGGACCTGGATGGTGACCGTGGGGTGCTGGGTTGTAGTGGGGGGGCAGGGTCCCAGAAGGCTCGGCTCCCACGGGTGCCCAGTCAGCAGAGGGAAAGTGCGCCCCCCACCCCACCCCGCCGCCCCGCCCGTGGCCTGTCGATTCCCCAGGGCCTGCGGGCCGGACCGGCCCTGCCGAGCTGTCTGGCCTGGTGTGTGACTCTTAATCTCACAAAACAAACTGAGGGTTGCCGGGGGGAGGGGGTTGGGGAGAAGGGGGTGGGATTATGGACATTGGGGAGGGTATGTGATTTGGTGAGTGCTGTGAAGTGTGTAAACCTGGTGATTCACAGACCTGGGGATAAAAATATATGTATATAAAAAATATATGTTTATAAAAAATAAAAAAAAAAAAAAAAAAAAAAAAAAAAAAAAAAAAAAAAAAATGAAGATTGATCATCGCAGAAAGGCAGCCCGGCCCTGCCTTGCCAGCCGGGAGTTGCAGAAACACAGAGCTTCATTATTATTTTAAGCGTTACTCAGCTGCTTTATTGAATTCTCCAAGTCAGGAAAAATTCTGGCGAGATAAGAAGTTGACATTTTCAGAAGCAGCAGTGAGAACTGCGCGGGTGGCAGGCGCAGAGCTGTGCCAGCTTGGCGCGAGAACGCCGCAGCCCACGGCGACACCCACGGGCACACTCGCGCTCGGGCTCCGGCTAGATCGCGGCCAGAGCCACCTCTAGAGCAGGCCCGGCTGCCTTTGGTGCTCCTCCCCACACTCCTCCCTCCCTCCTCTCCTCCTCCCCCTGCCCCTTATCCCTACCCCCCCCCCCCCCCCCCGTCTTCCTGCCCCTCCCCCCTCCCCTCCCCAGTCCCTTTCTCCCACCCTTCTTCCCCTCTCCTCCCCCCTCCTGCCCCCTCTCCCTTCATTCCCCTCCCCCCCTCCCTCCCCCCTGTCTTCCTGCCCCTCCCCCTCCCTCCCTCCCCCTGTCTTCCTGCCCCTCCCCCTCCCTCCCTCCCCCTGTCTTCCTGCCCCTCCCCCTCCCTCCCCCTCCCCCTGTCTTCCTGCCCCTCCCCCCTCCCTCCCCCTGTCTTCCTGCCCCTCCCCCTCCCTCCCTCCCCCTGTCTTCCTGCCCCTCCCCCTCCCTCCCCCTCCCCCTGTCTTCCTGCCCCTCCCCCCTCCCTCCCCCTGTCTTCCTGCCCCTCCCCCCTCCCTCCCCCTGTCTTCCTGCCCCTCCCCCTCCCTCCCTCCCCCTGTCTTCCTGCCCCTCCCCCTCCCTCCCCCTCCCCCCTGTCTTCCTGCCCCTCCCCCTCCCCCCCTCCCCTCCCCAGTCCCTTTCTCCCACCCTTCTTCCCCCTCCTTCACTCTCCCTGCCCCCCGCACCCCCTCCCCCGCCTTCCCTCCCCCTCCCTCTATCCCAGGCCCCTTCCCCCCCTCCCCTTCCCCTCTCCTCCCCTTCCTGCTTCCTCCCTGCTCTTCCCTCCCCCTCCTTTCTCCCTCCCCCCACTTCCCTGGTCACCTACTACGTTCCAGGCCTGGGCAGCAGACCGGCCGAGATACGATTCTTTCCTTGCCTCGGTCTCCTGGCCAACCCGAAGCAGGTGTGGCTTGCGGTTGGTCGGGGGGCACAGGGGGGTGTGCGGGGAGCACGGGGAAGGGGCTACTGCCGGCCGCGGCTGCCTTGCTCACTCCCGACCTGGAGCCACGTCTGGTGTGCAGCAGACGGTCCACAAACGTGTTAAATGCGGCCTAAAGGAATGTGTATCTAGAGGAATAAATACTTCTTTCTGGGGGAGCTTTCAGACGGAGCTTCCGCTCTGGGGCTCAGGGGAGTGTGGACCTTGCAGAAGGTCCAGGAGGCCTTTCTGCAAAGGCAATGGCTGGACAGACGCTCCGTGGGACACCCCGGTTGCTGACTGCTGCCCGCTGGAGTGGGGTGCGGCCAGAGGGATGATGAGGACGAGGCTGGAAGTGGAGGCGGAGGCGGAGGCGTGGCTGCAGCTGGGCCTTCTCAGACCAGAGCTGGTACCCGGCCTGGGGTCTGGGACAGAACAGACCCTGAACTCCTGTTTTGCATGAAGGAATGAGGGAATGAACGAATGGATGGGCGGATGGATGGATGGATGGACGGACGGGTGGGTGGGTGGACCGGTGAGTGGCATGATCCTAAGACCACAAAGACTGCAGCAGGGGCTGTAACCCCCAACCCTGGGTTATGAAGAAGGGGGGAGGCTGGGGAGGCCAGGGTCCAGCTCGGCCAGCGTGGAGGGGTGCACGTGGGCGGTGGCCAGCCCCCGGAGGCACTGGGGACAGTGCAGAGCGACACGAATGTCTTCTCTACAAGGTGAAATAACACGCACATCTGTTTAGTGACAATGACTGTCATTTTGCGATTATGCCTTTTTCTAAGGGGAACTAATGTATTCCCTCAATAAATATGTATGGAGGAGCTCTGCTCTGAGTTTTAGCAACGGGGCTGGGGCCTCCGCAGAGCCGCTCAGACAAGGTACCGGCCCCCGCCTGCCCCTCCCGGAGCCTCAGGCATGCGCACTCCCTCCCCCTGCCCTGCTCTGTCTGGGCCCCCCCCCACCCCTCCCCTGAAGGGCCCCACAACCCCAGAACCCAGCTGCCGGACTCCCCTCTCCCTCCAGTCAGCTCACTCACAGCCTTAGGTAGGACATGCAGTAGCATTCTGTCCTTCCCCCTGCCCTCGGGGGCTCAGGAGCCCTTCCTTCCTCTCTGGGACCCTCTCCACCTGCAGGCGTCCATCCTCTGGGCCTGTCTGGGGTCCTCCTGATCTGGGGTTGTTGACACAGGCTCTTGTCTGCACCCCAAATGCCACCCTCTACCACCTTGACTTTGGGCTGTTGGTTTGATGTCTGCTTCCCTCATTAGACTTGGTTGACTTGGCCGCTGGCCCAGGGCAAGCATTCAGCTAGCCAGGTAAGCAAATGGATTATTCCTAATGGTCACTAAGGTCCCATGAGGGGATCCTATTATTCCCACTTGACAGACGAGAGCACTGAGGCTCCTATGAGGTCCTACAGCCCAGGCCCGCCTGTGCCCAGAGCAGGGGCTTGACGGCTGTGCCTGCCATGAGCAGCTGGTGGACGCCTTTCCCTGTTTGGATTTTAGGGTAACAAGGACAAGCACGGGGGCTGGGGGCAGCATGATAATGTGGGGTGTGCTGTGGTCCAGGAAGGAGAGGACTTTAGAAACGAGTGCTGGGGTCCGGAGGGCAGAGAGACAAGTGTGTGAGGAGGAGGGAAGGAGGAGATGCAGCCAGTCCAGGAAGTCTGCATGGAGGAAGAGGGGCCTTCACCTGGAGTTGGGGACGCGGAGGTGTGGTGACTGGTGCCAGCGGGACACCGTTTTCTTAATCCTTCCAGGTGTGACGTGGCAGAACGAAGCACATGCATTTTTTACTTAGTCGTCAAACAGCTTTGGGGGACCCCAGGTTGTACCTCCCAGAGGAGGGTCTGGCTTAGCAGAGGGGAGGACCTCAGAGGGACCCAGCAGCTGAGGCTAGACCCCTGGGTGGTCTGACCCCCTCCTGCCTGGGGGGTCAGTATGGGCCCCTGTCCTGGCAACAGTCACGCAGGGAAGATAGAAGAGGAGAATTTCCTCAGCTAGTGGTTCTCGGAGTGTGGTCTGGGGTTTGTGAAAATCTCCGAGTCCTCTCCACGGAGATCCCGGGCTTATCTTCATCCACTTCAATCAAAGCCACGTGTCCCAGCAGGCTGAAGGCGGGAGCGGCAACCAGGCTCCCGTGACTTCTAACCAGTGGGACACAAAGGAGATTTGTAACAATGTAGCACCTTGTGTTAGTTAAAAAAAAAAGTGTTAGTTACTTTAATGTGTAATGGCTTTATTTTTTTAACGAGTTAATATTTCTGAATGTATCACATTTCATTTCTAATACTGTCAACATTGATAGATATAACCTCCACAGGCAAATGCTTTCTGGGGTCCCACTAAGTTTTAAGGGTGTAAAGGGATCCAGGGACCTGAGTCAGAGAAATACTACACCAAACACCGAGGTGGCTCTGGAGACTTGGAAAACCCTGCAGACGATAACCGTCCTGGAGTCCAGTCTCTTCCCCAGAGGGTGTCTCTCCCCATCCCTGCAGACTGCCCTGACAGCTTGTGAGCCCAGAGGGGACAGCGCTCTGTCACCTTGAGCAGGACAGTGCCACCCTCCCTGCGCCCACCCCAGGTCTTTGCAGATGCTTCTTCCCTGGTAGAGTGTGATGGCTCTGGCCCTGGGGGGCAGGAGGGGAGAACTCAAGACTCAAGTCCTGGTCCGGCCCCGCCTCCCCTGAGCATGACCTTGCTGGGTCCCCCAGCCTTCTGCTGAGTGAGCCCGGTCATTGAGAGCCCACTTGTGCTAGAGACGAAGGAGACCCCTGTGGAGCTCAGCATCTGGAAGTGGAGGTGTGGAGGGCTGTTGTGCTCAAGTCAGATGGGGGAAGTTAAGGGCAGTGGGGCCGTGAGAGGTGGGGCTGGGAGGCGAGGGGGGCACTCCTGATGCTCCCGGCCAGGTCCTGGCCCCAGCATGCCCGGAGACTCCCCGTGAGGACTGAGGGCTAGAAAGGGAGCTGTCCAGCCCAGGTAACTGGAATCTGCGGGCTGCCGCGCCTCTGGAGGTTAGGAACGGTGGAGTCATTGTGCCGGCAGGGCTGACCACCCAGGGGACTTGGGGGGAGCCCACCTGTGCTGCTGATGGCTGCAGATATTGTCTCCCCCGGATATGGACAGCATAGCCTTCAGGGATTTTAATATCGTGTCTCGGCGGGGACACTGTGATGCCTGCCGTCACTCAGCAGTTCAGCATCTGCAAAGGGCAGCGTGGGAGGAATCCCCTCCGCTGTCCATCTGCTCTTCCTTACAGCAGCGCGCTCACTCATTCACTGACTCATTCATCCGTCCCACCCCTCTTATCTACACACCCATTCATTTGTTTATACAGCCGCTCACCCCTTCCTTTATGCACTCATTCACCCCTTTTCCTACCTGCCCACCCATTATATCCTCCAACAAGATTAATAGCATCTACTATGTGTCAGGCTCTGTGTTCAGGGAGACAATGATGACTCATACTTGTTCTCTACCTGCAGGGAGCTTGAACATCCAGTCGGGAAAATGTTGGTGATGATGGTGATGATGGTGATGATTATGATGGCGAAGATGGTAGAGATAATGGGGGAGATGGTGATGATGATGCTGGTGATGAGGATGATGGTGATGATGAGGATGATGATGGAGATGGTGGGGATGGTGGGGGTAGGGATGACAGTGCTGCTGAGGGTGGGGATGAAGCTATTGTTGGTGGTGATGATGATGACAGTCGTGATGGTGGTGATGATGGTGATGGTGGTGATGATGGTGATGGTGATGGTGGGGTTGGTGGTGATAATGATGGGGACGAGGGTGATGGTCGAGATGGTGGTGGCAGGGATGCCAGTGATGATGATGGTGGTGCTAAGGCTGATGTTGGTGATGATGATGATGGTGGTGGTCGTAGTAATTAATGTTTTTTGAGCACACAATACCTGCCAGGTAATATTCTAAGCCTTCTATACACATTCGCTCACTTGATTCTCACAACAGATCTATAATGTAGGCAGTATGAAAAGTCATGTTTTGGGGCGCCTGGGTGGCTCAGTGGGTTAAACCTCTGCCTTCAACTCGGGTCATGATCTCAGGGACCTGGGATCGAGCCCCGCATTGGGCTCTCTGCTCAGCGGGGAGCCTGCTTCCTCTCTCTCTCTGCCTGCCTCTCTGCCTACTTGCAATCTCTGTCTGTCAAATAAATAAATAAAATCTTAAAAAAAACAAGGAAAAAGAAAAGTCATGTTTTATAGGCATGGAAACTGAGGCGTAGAGAGGTTGAGTGATGTACCCAAGAGCACAGACACTGAGTGACTGAGATCGGTGCCTGGAAGAAAGCCCAGCTGCACATCCCGGCGCAGCGAGGCCATGTTCATGGTGGAGGTTTGGGCAGGCTGCTGGCTTTCAGAGGGGAGAGAAGTCAGCTCCACCTGGGAGTGAGGAAGGGAAGGTCTCGCAGAGAAAGTGGCAGGTCTCGCAGAGAAAGTGGCATTTAGCTGTGTCTTAAAGACTGAATAGGAAACTGGCAGGAAGAAAAAGGAGCATATTCTACCAGATAGGAGGTAGATGGTGCGGAGAGAGGCACAGGGTGTGGGAACAGGGACATCAAGGTAACGGCTAGTGGTTTTGTGGGCGGTGAGCTCAGAGACAGCTGGGGGTATGAAAGTCAGGGGACTGCAATCCTGGAAGGCTATGAATGTTCTGCTTGAGTCTTGTGAGCAGAGAACAGGGAATGAGCTGTCACTGGTGGGAGCAGCTTGAAGAGAAACCCAGGGCTCCAAGCCACTAGCCTGGGGGCCAGGCAAACCCTCCCTTGACTTGTGCTGTCAAGCTCAGATGCGTGCTTGGTGGGGAGGAGCTTATGCAGGGGCCACTGACCATGTCTAGGAGGGGCTGGTATCCAATCAGGCATCAGGGAGGCTGGAGGAGCTGTCTGGAACATGACCAGGGCTGTGGCCGGCTTCATGGGCGAGACGAGGTGGGCCCCAGTGTGAGGCCTGACTGTGGCCAGCTGGGCTCAGAGGGGCAGAGCCGTGCCCCACGGTGGAATGAGGGCCAGCCAGAAGCTACAGAGCTGGGGTCAAGGCGTAGAACTTCCAGGGTCAGTGCTGAGAAAGGCAGGTGGGGGAGCAGCTGGGGTCCCGGCTGGATGCTGGGCCTCAGTCCCATATGGTGGACCCGGGGGCACTGATGTCTCAATGGGCGGTCTGCACCACCCACTCACAAGAGCTCTACTGGGAACTGGGGGTGCTAGATGCTGCCCCGTGGACTTGGGACCAATCGTACCTGCTGGGCCTTGGCTTTCTTGTTTGAACGTGGACGTCACCTGGATCCACACTCGGGGCCCCTCGGGGCTGGGGACGGCCGGTGCTGGTGCTCACGCTGCACGAGTAATTTCCTCCTTTCATGGGGAATGCCGCCTCCGTTTTCCTGGTGTTCAGGCATGCCCGCTTCCCCTTGAGCTCACAGAGTCTCTGACCTCTCCAGGCCTCAATGTGCCCATCTGTTAGAGGAGAGGTTTCCTCCCCGGCTGGGATTCTCCTGGGGCAGACGGAGGAGGAGGGCCTCAGAGCCGCCCTTCACCCCGGGTCCCACAGGTGGCCCCAGAGAGCTCAGTCTGGGGGAGGTGGGAAGCCTGAATCCACTTCAGGTTCTCACCACCAGCTGAGAGGAGGGCTCCCAAACCGAAGGGAATATTGACACGGTTATTTTTAGCATTATTAAAATAAGTCTGTTTTGCTCCTTTTCTGCGCTCCTCTCCCCGGCTCAATCTTTGCTTCCAGATTGAACGTGTGCGCGTGTGTCCAGGCCCAGGCGCCGGGGGAGCCAACGTTGCAATCAAAATGTTAATGAGATCCTGATTGTGTCTCTTGACGCCGGGCTCCTGCTTTCCTCCGCCGGCCCCAAATGTCCCTGGGTCTCATGAAACCCTGGGAACAAACCCGCGATCTTTGAAAACGAGACCTTCGCTTAATGCTCCGTTTGCTGGGGTCCTGCCTGGTGCTTCCTCCAGGCCGGACTCAGGCCAGTCGCTGGCTGGGGACGAACCAAGAATCCACTGTGCACAGTGGACCTCATTCCCTGGACACCATGGTGAGAGCGGACGTGCGGACGGACAGGACCTAGAGTCTCAGATGGAGGGTGTCCCCCACCGCAGGGCAGTGGATGGGGGTGGGGGAGAGGACTGTGCACCCAGGACAGTCCTGGCTCTTACAGCCTCTGACACTCTGAGCTGGTTGCTTTGGGGCAAGTTACAGAGGCTCTCTGAGCTCCTTCTCCTCCCTGATGAGATGAAAATGAAGACCCACCTCCCCGTCAGTGTTTCAAGCGTCAAGGCAGTGTGTGTGCCACCCGCCGCTCCTAGTGGCTGACCACCATCGCTAGTGTTTTGTTAAAACCAGATGGTAGCCCCCAGCTTCCGCCCTTACTGCCTGCACGTCTGGGTGACTGACCTTGTCTCCCTCCTCGGAGCCTGTCTGGATCGCCCCACACCCAGCAACTGTGAGAGGGCCCTTGGGACCCCACCCCTGCTGGGCCGTTAACGTCCTAGTTGCTGATGCTGTGAGGGTCTCGCCCTGGAATTGGCCCAGAGAGTTCCGCTCTCGGCCTAGGGGAAGCATTAGCATCTCTGGATCCAGGGCCTGCCCACGTACGAAGGGCAGGGGCCTCGGCGGGCAGGGGGGTGTTCCCGGTACCCTTGGGAGCGTGGGTTCCTTAGGCCTGGGCTCACCCCCCCACCGAGTACTGATGCCCCTCTAGTCCCCGGCCGTCCCGTGATTCACACCTAGAGCGGGAAGTGGGCTTGTACATCAGTCTGTCTGTCTCTGCTCCATCAAGTCTAAAACCAAATCTGCCCATGTTCTATGCCAGCAGATACCCCTACCCCTGCCCCCAGGCACCCACCGGTCCAGCCTCTTGCCCCGCTCTCTCTAGGCCATCCTGCACCTCTGCTCTGCTGTACCTCCCTCTGGGGACCCCTTGCAAAGACCGCTGCTCCCGCCCCGCTATGTGCTCGGCTCCCCCGGGCACTGCAGGGGCCTGGGTCCTGCGCGTCCGGCCTCGTGCTCTCATCCTGAAGCTGGGTCAGGAAAGCTGCCCCTTTCATCCGACCGATTCACAGATTTCTCCTGCTGCTGTTGGACCTGGGCTGCACTGGGCTTGCCATGGTGAGTAGATGCAGACGCCTGCATTGAGGACCACACAGGCTCCTGAAATCACACATGAGGCATGCGTGGCTGAAATGTGCGGCTCCGTGAGAACACGCGGCGGTGGTCACTAGGCTCTGAACGTACTCGGTGGGGGTTCAAACAGGCCCGAGGCGAGGAATGGGGTCAGGAGTCTCTCGAATCCTGCTCCAGGGAGTGCGATGGGGCTCACCTTCCGACCCTGGCCTATAAGCTGTGTGTGTGGGCCGCTTCCGTGGGAGCCTCAGCATTCCCATCTGTGAGACGGGGGGACGCCGGGCACTGGGCGGTTAGTTCGGTTTGTTACGGGACAGAGGGCACCGTCTTCTCTTCCCTGCGGCCCCGTCAGCCCCCGCGTCTCCTGGCAAGGGGAGCACACGCCCCAGCGCGCAGACTGGGATCTGGGGTCTGGAGACAGCCGGGGTGGGGGCAGCGACAGGTATAGTCAGCAGACCACCGCGCGAGACCCCGAGCCCGGCGATGAGCAATGCGCTCCCGCTTCAGTCTCGGAGGAGCTGAGGACGGAGCCTCGCCGTCCGGCGCCCTTGGGAAAGTGCACTCCAGGGCGTCCCTCGGGTGTAGGATGTGCCGTCCTGGGTTCCCCATGGCCTCCCTCCCAACCCTGTGGCTCGTGGTGCACGTCCCGGTCCCGGGAGCAAGGGCTGGAGGGCGGACCTCCCAGGGCACCCCGCTCTGGCTCCCACTCTTGGCTACGGGACCTGTCTGCACACCCCGTGTACTGGCGCACTCGGCGTGGCCACGGGTGTGCTCTTACTCCCGCGGGCTCTGCGGCGGGGGAACCAGGACAGGACAGGTGACGGGCCGGGTGACTCTGGGCGGGAAGGCCAGCTCCCCGGGCTCTGGTTCATCACCCCTGAGACAGGTCTCCGAGCCCGAGGGAGGAAGCGCGTGAAGCATGGGGAGAGCAGGGGGCTGGACGGGGCCGTGGACACAGGTGAGGCCGGGCTGTGCCAAACAGGGTGCCCAGCCTGCCCTGGGGGGGACTGTGCAACGTAGCCCCCGACTCCAGGGGGCCCAGGGCCGCAGGGCCCGGAAATGAAGGAAGGAACGACGCATGTGCTTGGCCACCACGGTGGGGTCCCAGGCCTGGCAACACGCTGGGACCAGGCTGGGATCCTCCTTGCGGTCAAGGTGTCCACCACCCCCACCCTACACTTGCTCTGAGCTTCCAAGAGACCTTCGAGGCTGGGTCCTCTGAGTGGGGGACGCTGGCCCCCCCCCAAAAGCCCTTGGAGTCCCATGGTGGCCCCGAGCTTGGGACTGTGGGTCTGTGAACAGACGGGGCTGCACTCAGGGATTTGGGCCATCAGACCTGGATGCTTCGGAGTTGGGTCTCTAAGCTCCTCCCTGGCTCTCCGGGTACTGCTTCTGGCCCTCGACAGCCTGTGTGCCTCCTGCAATGATCCCTCCTGGACCGAGCCCCTCCCCGTGTGTCCCTGGAGCAGGCCACCCCCAATGTGACACATCCTTTGCCGTATGAAGCCCAACTGTCTTCGGGAACACAGCCGCGGGCAGGCCATCACCAGAGAGGGGCCGTGTGTCCATCACAGAACAGGCAGGACAGTCGTCCTTCTGTGGCCATCCCCAGAGAGGCCACGTGTCCGTCACAGAACAGGCAGGACGGTCATCCTTCTGTGGCCATCCACAGAGAGGGGCCACATGTCTGTCACAGAACAGGCAGGGCAGTTGTCCTTCCGTGGCATGGCTCCTTCGCCACGGTAAGGTCCAGGTGGTGCTCATGAGCTTGAGCACGGCCAGAGAAGGTTGGCCATGACTTCTGCTGTGACTGTTCTGTCCCTGCAGAGGCTCGGGGCAGGGGTGTGGGCCAGCCTCAGGGACATCCGGGTCAGCCAGATTCCCAGCAGTTTGACCGTACCAGGGAGCCAGAGAGCCACACTGCCCTCTGGGCCAGGCCTGCAGCAGGCCTGTGGGGCCCACTCCCCGCCCACCCAGCTGTCCCCCAGGTGACAAGTTCGCCATGTCCTCCTCACCCCTGTCCCCTGAGCATAACCCTCGGGCACTGATGAGCCCCCACTGGAGGCCCCAAACCCACACGTTCCCGTGCCCGTCCTCAGGCCGTGGGCTTTGCTTTCCCATGTTGGATCCCCAGCCCCCTGGAGGAGGTTTGCTTCTAGGCCCGAGGGCTGGTCTCGAGTGGGACCTGCTTTCCTACAACAGCACACAGATCCCTCTGCTCTGTGTTGGTGATCCCACTTTCTAGTTCCCTGAAGTCCAGGCTAGATTTCCTCATGAGTTTTGCACATCATGGACACGGTTCACATGTATGGCATCTGGCAGTGGACCCTGGCTGCCTCTGGGACCCCACCCCGGTTGGTGTTTTCTTCCAGTCTTGGCCCTGCTGGCTCCGTGGGCAGACATGTCCCTGGGCCCCAGCTGTGGAGGCGACATGTGGGACAGATTGGCCACGGGGTAACTTAGTGGTGAAAGGTGCTCTGGGATGGCTATTTAATGTGCTCGTGTGTCTTCTTTAATTCAGCAGACATCCACTGAATGCCTACTGTATACAGGGCTCCGTGGCCAGGCTTGCTGTGCATAAGGCATGTGTGGTGTTTCATGGACAAGGAGCTCGCAAGGTGGAGGGCAGATCTGTCTCCTCCTCCCAACGCTCCCCTGTTCTGAGCACCTTTAGCCTAGCCTCAGCGCACAGTAGGGACCCTGGAAATAGCCCTTTAATTGGTTGGGTGGAAAGACGTGCTCTCATCGCGTGAAGGTGTTGCCATGGTGACCGTTCTCTGGCTGCTCTCTCTCTCCCAGTCTCCAGGGAGCGGGGTCCCCCTGAATCAGCTCTCCACGTGGCTTGAAGGTGCTTGTTGTCACGGGGAGGAAGCCCTCTGGAACCCGAACCCATCAGAGGAGTCTGACTGCAGGTGAACGTGGCAAGTTCCCTGCAGCTGCGTCCCAGCAGGACAGAGGGACAGGGTGCCCCAGAGCCCCCCAACTCCCTTCACCTCACCAGGGGAACCCAGAGGAGGCCTGAGGGAGCCTAGAGGTTGGGAGCAGCAGACGGACCTCCACAGACAGGCCCGGGGTGGCCCAGGAAAGCCAGGAGGGGTGGCAGCCCTGGGGTGATGGAGTGTGAGGGTCGGTCCCGCCCCTGGAACAGCACCCTTCCACGGCAGGGTGGGCGGGCTGGCCTGGGCCACGGCTCCGAGTGTGCAAATGTGCCTTGCACTGACCCTCCCTTGGCCTGTCACCATAACCACGAGGTCAGTCCAGGGTCCCCGGCATCCCATCAGGACACGAGTGTGTCAGGTGTGTGTGTGTGTGTGTGTGTGCACATGCACGATGTGTCACATACGTGCGCGTTCCTGCACATGCAGGTGGGTGTGCGGCGGTGACCCCGTCATTCGGAAATGCCGCTCTTAGAAGCGCTGCGGGATCTGCAAGGTGGGGAGCCATGTCTCATGTCTGGAGCCCACAACGGGGTCGTAACGATGGTGGAGCGTGCAGGGGAAGGAGGGGGTGAGGTGGGCCTTCCCTGCCTCACCTGCTCCCTGGGTGTTCCCTGGGCCAGGTGTGTGCCGGGCGTGCAGCCACAGGGAGCCCGGAGCACGGGAGCCCAGGTCTCGGGGAGGGAAATGCGGAGCCACGAATGTCACACAGCCGTGATCAAATGACCACAGTCATGTGGGAGGTCTCCTGTGTGTGGGTGTCTGAGCACGTGAGCTCCTATGGGAAGGTGGACAGACCTGGGACCGTGGGCCCGGATGCCCTGAACAGCTCTGGCCCGAACCACCAACCTGACTGCTCGCCTGCAATCTGGGTACCTTCCCTCAGCTCACGGACCCCAGAGAACCAGTGGTCTTGTCTACACCTCTTAACACCCCTTCCCACACCTTGGAGGAGCTCGGCAGACCCCTGTGCTCTGGAGGCTCCGGGCTGGTGGTGGTCCCAGCAGCCCTTCCAAGGCATCTGCGGCATGACGAGCCCCACACTGTCCAGCCTCCAGCAAGGCCTGTGCCCAGGCCTTGCCCTGTGGGGCGAGCACTCCCTCGCCTGGCTTCTCGGAGAACCTGCCCTACCCATCCCCACCTCTGCAGGGAGGGCTGTCTTCTCTCCCTTGGGGGTCCTGGCCCAAGGGGGATCCGAGCTGCCATCTGCCACGTCAGGCAGGGCAGGGCTCCCTGTGGGCCTGTCCCCCTGTCTGCGGGTGAAGGGGGCCAGTGTGGACGGCCTCCTGGGCCCTTCCCACTCGGACACCGGGAGTCCCGCGGCCATGGGCCAGCCTGGCGCTCTGTCTCACTGCAGATGTCCGTGAGGAAATGAAAGCTCCCTGGAACGGAGTGTCTCGCCGTGACCTACTAGATCACCGACGGCTTAATGAGCGGAGGAAACCAGGAGGGGCACGCGGCTGTGACCATCTCACCTCTTAAATTAGGCGTCAGATGGTCAGGAAGGTGTCTCCGAGTAAACAGAATCATCTTGGATGAAAGACCCTCGTGCGGGGGCCTCCACCAAGCCGTGGACACAGCCTGGGCCCAGAGCCTCACGATGACCTCCGGAGACTGTGGGGGCTGCCTGACAGGGAGGGGCTCTGTCCCTCAGGCCTGGCCGCAGTCCCTCAGTGTAACACAGCCCGTGACACAGAGCAGTCTCTGTAGGAGGCAGGTCTGCTCTTTAGCTGTGTGGCCTTGGGCAAATTACATCACCTCTCTGTGCGCATTTCATCTCTAAGGCCTCTGACTCCTCCACTGCCTGTCGGGAGGATGGTGGGGCGCTGTGTGGGGACTGGGAAGGAATGGAGGCCAGGGCCTCAGGACCACAAAGCCAGAGGTGGGGGAGGGGGCCTGTCCCTGGCCTGGGAGCGGGTGGGGGCCTCCGTGCTCCCATCTGTGTTGTGGGGACCATAGATGCCACGCCCAAGTCCCCTCCTGTGCCGTCGGCTAGAACGTGGGAATTTCCTGTGGCTTCAGTGACCCTGGGGGCCTGGGCCCCACTAGCTGGTCTTGGTGCTCTCAGTACAGGTAGGTGGGGGGCTCCTGGTCTTGGTGGGGTCACGGCCACGGCCACGGAGCCGCCCGCCCGCCGCCACGTGGAGGCAGAGGGCAAGGATGCTTACGTGAACTTCACAAAGCCCCACACGCTCTCCACGGGAGACGTGCGCCCGACTCCTCCCGGATTGCAGACGGATGATTTTTAATAAAGCAGCCTTTTCAGGCTTGGATCTTGGGGACTGCAGGGGTGAGGGCAGATGCCCATCAGGGGTGGGGGTGAGGCAGGCGCAGGCAGCCTCCTCACTTAGAAGACAATTTGTTGCTTTGATGGTTTGTTTGTTTTTTCTCAGGCAGAGGTCTGAGCCTGGGCTTCCTGTCCACTCAGGGGAGCAGGGGACAGGAGGGTGGGGAGCCTGTCACTGTCTCCTGCGGCCGGGGTCAGTGGGCTAGGCCAGCCTTACCTGCCCTGGGCTGGACTCCCCCGGGGTCGCACCCATGGACTGCTGGCCAGTCACGGAGCCTGTGCCGGGCAGCGGGGGGATGGGCTCAGCCACGGGGTCTCCAGCGGGGGTTCCGAGCACAAGAACGTGAGCGCTTCCCTGGCAGCCGTGCCCTGGGGAACCATGACATGAACAGTTTCCGCCCAGGTCAACGTAAAGCCATCCCCAGCCCCTGCCACCCCTGCCGGACCAGCAGCGGGATCAATGCCTCTGAGGCTCGCGGGACACACCTGTTCCTTCCAGATGGGCCCAGGCCAGGGTCAGTCCATCCGCTCTGCAGAACCAGGCTCCTTGGAATGTCCTTGGCTGACGCCCTCCTCCCCATGGAGAAGACACCCGAGCAACGGACCTTTGGAGGGTGGGTTCCCGCCTTCTCCCTCCTGCGCCAGATCCCCTGGGCGCCCCTCACCCCAGCCGGCCCTCAGCCTTCCCCGGCCTCCCCCAGGCTTGGCCACCATGTCCCCGCTCTGCTCACCCAGCGTGCAGAACACGGCTGCCCGCTGGTTGTGTGTTCTACCGAGAGGCTGTTTTAGGACAGAAAGATCTCGTATATCTGAACCTCTCAAGCTCCTTGCAAGACAGGCAGAGAAAGGCCACCAGCCATGATGATAGCCAGTGGCTGACGTGCCCTGGCACCGGACTCTGTCTTCCGTGGTTTGGCCACCACCGCGGGAGCACTGGGGGGTGTGGGAAGTGAGCTCGCCGACACCAAAGGCGGACAGTGAGGCCTGGTCCTGACACTCGACACACATTATAGTAGACACGTTGCTGGCCGCATTCAGAGTTTGAAGACCGAGGCCCTAAGGGGGAGCAGCTGGCTTCCCCAAAGTCCCTGGGTGATTCTGGGACCTAAGGGCCCAGCAGGCAGGGATGGCGCTCTTTCACTGAAGGGGCGGGGCCAGAGGATGGGGAGGATGGGTGTGGGGGAGGGGCGAGCACGCACCACCTGAAAAGGTGGGGATGGCCTCCGGGAGGCCCCTGGGTGCCCCTCCCCATTCTCTTCCGCCCCACCTGCCCTGTCCTTCCCCTCTACCTCCCATCTATAAACCAGTCTCGGAGCCATCGGCACCCCGAGCCCCAGCCCTGCGTTTCTAGCCCCTCTGCCAGGGTGGACCAACCTCAGGATCTCCGCCTGCATGTTCCCTCTTCGCGGGGGAAGAGCTCCGGCCCTGGGCAGCACGTCTGCCTTCTAGCTCCTCCTGTCTCGCCTGGCGATGACACCTCACCCCACGGTCAGGTGGGCTGACAGTGGGCAGGTGGCGGGCAAGCCGGCCCAGCACGGGGCCGCCTGTCCAGGGGAGCTCAGGGACTCCCACCTGGGACCGGGGCAAGGCTTGGTCCTGCCAGTGACAGCCTGTCTGTCCTTGACGCCCAGGCTCTCGGCCCTGCCTCTGGTCCTTGATCCTGTGTTTGCCTACCTGCCCGGCACACCAGGAGGGACCCAAGGTGGCCCATTTCCATCGGTCAGACACCAGGAGGGCTGTGTCGGCCGCCGTCTGCCTGTGACCTCATTGCTTCGTCTGAGCAGCTCTGTGAATGAATCACCACCAAGAATACACAGAGAGGCCTCATGGCTTTCTGAGGGTCACACAGCTGACACGAGAGGTCCCTGGGGTGCACGCGAGCTTCACCCTAATGTTACAGGTGGGGAGGTTGGACAACAGAGAAGTGAAGTGATTCGCCTAGAGTCATGGAGGGGTGGGCTGGCAGGGCCGGGGGTGGCACGGCTTCCCTTTCCGTGGTCTCCACCAGGCGGGGGCCCCCGGGGCCTGCCCCTCACTAACCCTGGAGCTCCCAGCCCAGGGGCCTCCTGGCGGGGGGCGCAGTACCGTCTCCGGCTCCCAGGGGGCGCTGAGGCCCCGCAGCTGCTCCCCGCCGCCCGGGTACCCCCTCCCATGTGCGCTGTGCAAGCTGCGCTGCTGTGTGTTTTCCAATCAATAGAAGGTGCTCAGCCCCCGAGATGTCGCTGCGCGTCCTCGCGCATCTGCATGGGAAGGGTTCCAAGGGAAAAGTCTTCCTGTTGGGGGAAAAAGCAAAAGGAGAAAAGAAGACGCTGCCTGACAGATTAGGAGATTTTCCACTTCCCGGCAACCGAACCAAGTGTTTGTGTTCCTGGCGCCCAATTCCCCTGGCTGGGAAGGGAGGGCGGGGTGAGCTTCCACCGCCCCCGGCGCATCCGGCCCGGAGCCTGTGGGGAACTATGGGCCCCGCCGCCGGGGCCAGTCCCGGGCCTGGGAGACAGGGGTCCCCTTTGGGCCCCGCCCCCCACTCCCCGCCCCACCCCCGACCTTGAAGTTCCTGCTTGCCGCAAGCTCTTGCTAAGGCTGCATCGCTGGGATGCTGACAAGGCCAAAGCATTTCATCCGAAACACGCAGCACACTTGAAGGAAAATGGATTAATATTTTTACACTAATTGGGAATTTTCAGGGTGCTTTCGAAGTCTGCCTTCCTAATCAGCCTTAGGAGGGGAGGTTGGAGACGAGCCGTATGCGGAGACAGGGGAACGGGAGACCCCAGAGTTGGGACATGGGAAGGGCCATCGGGTGCCAGCACGGGAAGGGTCTTCTCAAACACCCAGACCCTTCGAGGGCCCGGCACCTGGCCCCCGGTGTGTGACGGTCTCTTCTGGGAGCCTGGGCGGCTGGGCCTGTGGACGAGATTGTGTGAGCGACACTCTGGCAGGGGCTGAAGTGGGTGCCCAGCTTGGAGGAAACCCCAGCAACGCTCGTCTGTGGAAGCTGCTGAACGGAAGCCAAGGGGAGCAGCAGGGATCTCCACGGGAGACGCAGGCTTCCAGGGCCGGGGTGTGGGGCAGGATTTCCTCCAGCACAGCAATCCTGGCGGACTGAAGACATGCTGGCTTCCGGAAGTGTCTTTTCGCAGGCTTCTCGTGCTCCTCACCGAGCTCCTGGCCCTCCTGCCACCGTCTTTCCTATCCGAAGGGCTCAGCTCCCTGGCCTCTGGCTCAGGCCCGCAACTGGCTGTCCTTCCGGGCACCTCACTCCCCTCCCCCCTGGCTCTCCCCACCCTGTTCCAGCCGCCGCCAAGTCCGGCCAGCTTTATGCTCTGAATCCTTCACTTGCGCCCACGCATCTGCCTCCTTGCCGCGGCCGCCCTCATCCCTCCCTAGGGGCTCCACGGCGGCCCTCCCCACCGGCCCCTGCCTCCACCCTCCACAGCACACCCCGCCCCCCAGCCCCTGCACTGTGCAATAGTCAGGGTCATCTCTGGAACACAGAAATCAGACTGAGTCACTGCCTCACGAAACTGCAAAGCCCACATGGTGCCTGTGAGCCCGCACGATGCAGCCCTGCCCCCTCCCGCCCCAGCGGCTGCCTTGGTTCCTCCAGTTCAGGCGCCGCATGAGGTCGGGGCTCCCTCTTCTTCTCCGCTTTATTCACCAGCCCCTGAGGTGTGACAGTTCCCGGCCTGTACCAGGTGCTCAGTAATACTTGCTGACCGATGAATGGACAGGCGTTTGGGTGGGGTCCTCGGCTGGGAACTGCAGAACGGAGGCGGCACGGAGGGCAGGGGCTGGAGAAGCCGAGGGGAGGGAGAGGGGGAGGACGGAGCGGGGCCGCGAAGGTTCTGTATGCAGGGTGCGGGTCCCAGTCCACAGGCAGGCCCTGGAGATGGCCTGCACCGTCTAATCCGGGAGGGCTCTCTTCCTGAATCAGGATGACCAGCATGGTCTCAAAGCACTGGACGGTCCGGATCCAAACCCTCGCTCCGTCTCTCAGGCAGCGCTGCTGTGGGCAGTCCCCTCGCCTCTCAGGACTCTGAGCCTCACAGGTAAACGGTCATAACGTGCCCTGTCTGTGCTCAGCACAGAGGGGGTTCAGGGATCCCCAGGGAGGAGAGAGGCTGGAGGCAGGGAGGCCAGGGCAAAGCGAGGGCTCAGCCATGCAGTGACCAAGGCGACAAGCGAGAGGGGAGTGTGCTCTAGAGGTGCTCTGCTCTCCCAGAGAGGGAAGTAGTGTGCACAGTTCCCTCGATGCCCCTCCCCACTTCCGAAAATGGCAGCTGGGTGTCCTCAGCCTCCTCTTGGCCTCCTGTTTTGGGTCCCATCCATTTCTAGCAGGTCAGGGTGGGAAGGGGCTGAAGTGGGGCTGACAGGAGCCACAGCTCACCACCTGTCCCAAGTCAGGCCCCGGGGGCACGATCTGCTCAGTGATGGTCTCCCCCACGCAATCTCTGCCCCAGGCCCACCAACCCCAGCCGCACCCTTCCCGTCCAGCAGGGCTTGGGAAGCTTTAGGTGCTCTGCTTTGGATGGGATCCAGACCCAGCTGAGCCTGGATTTCCAGGGCAAGTGAAGACCCCAGCCCCCTGGGGAGCCAGCTGTGTGTTCCCGGCCTCCCCAACAAGGCTGTGCCTCTCCAGAGGAGTGGGGAAGACTCCCCCCTCCTCCAGCACACCCCCTACCTTCCCTGGGGGATTCCCACCCTGACACAGAGCCACCGATCGAACCTATCCAAGGACAGGGAGGAGTTTCAGAAGGGACTCGTCATGCGGAAGGATGAAAGGAGTGTCCGGAGGCCCTCAAGAGAGGCTGGAGAGATTAACCTCTTTCTGGGACATCTTCGCACAAGTGTTCAGGACTCGGGGGCCTCAGTTTCTTCACCTGCAGCAGAAGGACCAGACTCAAGAGGGTGTCTTCCAGCCTCCTGTTCTGACATCCTGCCAGTGTGGGATCAGGGCCGAGCTCCCCGAGGGCCGTCCCCAGCTCCCGCTGTCCCTCTCTCTTGTTGTTCTCTCTGTGCAGTTTCCTTCGATGGTTCCCATGGCTTTCATCCACCTGTGAGCAGAGGCCCGCCAGCCCTCCCCTCCCCGTGCAGAGCAGCCGGCCCAGGCTCCCTGTGTGGGGCCCTGGAGCTTGACCTTGAAGCAGCCTCCAGGCCGCCAGGCTCCAACTCTGAGCTGACACTAGCCCAGTCAAAATTCCCTCCCTCTCCTCCTCGCCCTCCTTCCTCCTTCCTCCCCTCCGCTTCCTCCTCCGGCTGGGAGCCGGGCTCCGTGTTTCCCGGGAATGACTCACACGTTCGCCTCCCACCGGCGCGGCGGGCTCTCCCAGTCTCCATTCAGAGGGTCCGGTGCCAGCAGACGACCGCGATCCGAGGTGCCTGCGGTGCGGCGGCGGCCGGGCAGGCGGCTCCAGCCGTGCTCCCCGGGGGCGAGGGCGCGCTCCCTGCAGCCCCGCGGCCCGGCTCGGCGGAGACACTGCGGACCCTCCCAGGCCAGGGGGAGAACCCAGCCTCGCCTTCGGACTCGAACGCCGTGTCCGGCCCGCAACCGGCTCCGTTGCTGCCCCGCACGAGATGCGCGAGGCCGGGCGGGCAGAGCCGGCCCGGCCGGGACAGCCAGACGGTCCGGGACCATCTTCTGAACTGACCCCCGCGCCCCCACTGCTCCCGGAGCGCACTGGGCAGGCAGTGCGGGGCGGAGAGCCAGAGCTCCGCGGCACGGAGCGGGGTGCGGGGCGGGCAGGAGGATCTGGGGGACGACGCAGGCGCGGTGGTCCTCACCGGCTTGGGGTCACGTGGGGCTCCAGGTCCCCGCGGTCCCCCTGCCCCGCCCCAGCTTTGACGCGCATCCCCCAGCCCACGTGGCGGTTTGGAGGGAAATTATCAGCCCCCCCGGAACACGTGACCCAGGCCTCGGCCAATGACGGCAGCACCTCCCCACGGCCGCGGGGATTGGCTGAGGGATGCGCACGTGCCCCAGTGGGAGCCAATGAGAGGCAAGGAGCCTCCCGAGCCGGGTCGGGCTGCGGGACCGTGCGGGCGCGTGTGCGGGCGGAGCCGCGTGTCGGGGGACGCGCCCCTTTCCGCGGCTCCCTGCTCGCTCGTGCCCATTTCGGGGCGCGCACCGCACCTCTCCCTGCGCTGACGCCTCCCGGCAGGCCCCGCACCGCCCCGGCCCCCGCCCGCCCTGGCCCACCCGGTGGCCCCTCGTCCCCTCCTGGGCGACCGCGCTTGATGGAGGGGCGTCGGCCGGTCGGGGCCTCGCCTGCGGCCTGGAGGCTTCTGAGGGGCGCGGGCCGCACCGGTCCTGTGCGCTCCAGCTTCCCGGCAGCCCCGCGCGGTCCTGGGCTCCGCGTCGTCCAGCGGCAGCGCGCCTGGGGGGCTCCCCGGAGGAGGCTGCTCGCGGCGCCCCGGGCTTGCTCGGCGCTGAGTCCAGGGACCCGTGGGGCCCCTTCCTCTTCGCAAGGGCTCCGCTGGCCCCTGCAGCACCCGCCCTCATCGGGGCCGCGGTGCGCTGTCAGCCGCCCACTGTGTGCGCGAGGCTCGCTGGCCGGCGGACAGGGCCGGTCACTGCTGGTCCTTCCTTCCCTGTCCCCGCTCTGCGCAGTCTGCGGGCGACGCGCAGCCCGTCAGCTCAGTGAGGCAGGACGAAGGCTCAGGCAGAGGCTGGCACCTGCCCCGACTGCAGAGGGCCGGGGAAGGACAGCGAACAGGGACAGGCTGGGTCAGCGAGGCTGGGTCCGCGAGGCTGTGAGTGGAAGGTCCCGTGGTCCCGGTCACGTGGCCAAGGACACTGATGTGCTGAAAAGGAAGAACAGAGCAGCGGGCAGAGAAAGGTGTGGGCAAAGGCATGGAGGTGCGCAAGGGAGGGCCTCCTGGGGTGCCGGGGGTCGGGGAGCGAATGTGGGGGGGTTGGGGCCCAGGGAGAGAGGGAGCAGACTCTAGGGCCGCTGCTGAGTGGAAGTTTGGGGAGGGGCTTCCAGGTGGGGGATGGGGCAGCAAAGAGGATTCCGGCGGAGGGGGGCCCTGGGCACCAGGCCAGCACCCACTCAAGCACCTCTGTATCCTCACCCTTCAGAGGCCACAATTCCCTCTCCGCACCCAGCGCAGATGGTGCTGGGATGAGCGAGGCAGTGGGGATGGAGGCGCGGCTGCCCAGCGCAGGGCTTCCCAGACAGGTGCACTCCAGCTGAGCTAAGCTGTCCCCTGAGCAGCAGCACAGAGGGTGGGGGCTCAGGGGTGTGTCTCCGGATCTCGCTCTCCCATGAAGCTGGGGACCTCTGATAGTCATGGCGCAACCCCCGCCCCTCCCAGCCTTGGTCTCCTCATCTGTCAGCTCCCAGCGGGGCTTGGAGGGCTCAGAGCTAAGGGAGTCTGCCCCAGGACAGTGGGCAGACACCGCGTGGCCCCGAGTTCCCTCCACAGCACCGGCCTGAACCCCCTGCACGGGCCTGATGGGAGGGTGGGAACAGCCACCCGGTTCCGGATGGATTGTGTACCTGCTTACTCTCACTCCGTTACAAAGCCATTGCTGAACCTCTCACAGCATCTGCAGAGGGAGTGGGCTTGTCGGGCGGGGTGGGAGGAGGTGGTGCCGAGCTGCCCTCCTTGGGGAAGCAGGACACGGGCGATTTACATATTTATGAAATCTTTTCCATTTTGCCCGGGCCCCATGTGCACTAAGAGATGTCACATCTCATTTTAAGCTGGGAATCTGTGCTCCAGGAGTGACAGCCCCGGGACATCCAGGCCTCGTGGATCTCTGGAGGTGATGCATAGCCTTGGCCTGGGCTCCTGTCCCAGGCCTTCGGTGACCAGCGGTGCAGCCCTGGCCAGGGTGCTGGACCTCTCCGGGTCTGGCTTCCCTTGTCTGAAATGAGAATAGACGGGATCTATGGCAGCTTCTGGTGTGGCCAAAGTTCCCCTGACCTTGGTGTTCGCGTTCTCGTGTCCTTCCCTGGTCCTCTCTTCTTGAGTGTGGACGGGTCTCATGACTCACTTCTGCAGGAAAGCAGCAGGAGTGACAGCCGGCGCGCCCCGTGATAGGTACAAAGGCTGGGACTCATTTCGCCCTCTTGATCCTTTGCCGTGAGGAAGCCGTGCACCGTGTGTCAGTCCCTCCTTGAGGGGGGCCCATGTCCAAGTCCACGTTCACGAGGAACCATGTCCTGCCAACACCACGTGAGAGTCTCAGGCTCCGTGGCCGCAGCCCCAGTGGCTGTCTGGACGGTAACCAGACCCAGAGCCAGCGACCCAGCCAAGGCACATCCCTCACGGATCGCAGAAACCAAGAGGAGATCAGATGTGGAGATTCCGAGTCCCTTTTGGGCCGGGCTATTACGGGGCGGTCAGTCACAGACCCGCTCCCTGGCACTCGACTGAGCAGTGCATGCGAGCACGCCAGGAACAGCATTTCCCCTTAGGAGGTGCTCAGAGGAGATGCTGGATTAGTCTGTGAGTCGGAAGGGTGTGTTGGAGACTCAGCACAGGGACACTCGGCGCAGGGCCCAGCCCGCAGCAGGACCTTGCCCAGTCCTAGTGGTGGCGGGTGGGGGGCGATGCACAGACTGTGTCGGCTCAGGCCTGGTGGCACGCTGGGCGCTCCACACCACTGGCCTTGGCTTTCTGCTTGAGTCCTGTCACCCCATGGGGGCCCCGGGCTGTGCCCTCTTGTCATAGCCGATGACGGTCCCCAGTGTGTGTCTCGTATGCCCACTCTGCTAGGGTCTGTCACCTTTCCACTTTTAATACAGAGGAGGGGAGCTGGTTGCCCCAAAGTGTTTTTGAGTTTGGAGGCCACGCCAAGTGTCCCCTGCTGTATCCGGGCACCTAGTACGGAGCCTGGTGCTCAGCGGCTACATGGAGGTATTTGGGGCATAGATACACGAGCGGCGGCTCTAGCATTGGAGTCAGACCCCAGCGATTTGACCAGAAGGTGGGCGAAAGTTCCCCCAAATATTCCCCTCTCCCTGCTGGTGCCTGAAGTGACCTCCCTTACCCAGAGAGGTCCAGCACGCCGGCCAGGGCTGCACAGCTCCTTTACCATCTCTGTTGGGCTGAAGACCACAAACGCCATTAAAAGGCAAAGGGATTAGTCAGTGTGGCCTGACACACCGGTTCCTCTGGCCATCAGACCAGGGAGAGCAGTGGCTGCTGGTGAGGGTGACCCGGTGGAGAAGAGGCCTAGCCGGCGGGGGTGGGCCTGGTGAGGTAGCAGAGCCCTGACATGCCGTCAGATGCAGGCCAGATTTTCCCCTGTCCCTCCCACCTGGAAGGCCTGACTGGACAGTGTGGGCAGCTCAGACCCACAGCTGGGGCTCGCTCTCAGCCCGCAGAAGACTGAGGTGGTGGGGACTGGTGGCCGCGGTGAGGCCCCTGGGACTTCCTGCAATGGTGGGCATGTCCCCTCTGCCCCTCCCCGACGGCGGCCACATGTGCCTGTTGATCTCCTGAAAGGCGGCTCCTGGGACTGAAGGACCGATTGGAGTTTTACTTGTTTCTGTCTCCTTTAAATTGAAATTTGAAGAGCTATGGGTGGCCTGTGCTTCCGTATCGAACATGGCGGTATCGCCATGAACGAAGACAGTAATCTGGGGGCCGCCCGGTCTTCATGTCTGCAATCCGATCTTTCCAAGAACACTAAAAATAACCTTGAAAAAAGAAGGACTACTGAGCGAGGAATCTCGCTGGGCTGCGAGGGCTGGGGAGGGGCTGAGGGCCTCCCATCCGTCAGAGAGATCTTGCCATCTGTCCAGGAGATTGCTTGAGGGGAATGAAAATTCTTGACTCATTCCTATTTTTAACAGTGTTTATCTTCAAATCCAGGAGACGCCGAGGGATAAATCTGCAATGAATGCGCCCCTTCTGCCCCGCGGGTTTTATTTATGGGGATCGGGCTCTGCCCTGGGCCCCAGGAACTGGCGCTTCTGGGAGTGAACCGGGCGGAGGGCAGAGTGCCCCTTGGTGTGACCGGCAGACACCTGCCGGGTCCCGGCCTTGATGGGCTCATCACGGTCACACTACCTGTTTCGCCAATGCCAGCACCCACTCCTTTGTCACCATGGCCCTTGACGGTAGGCCCCCACGACCCACGCAAGAGTAGCACCCCACACACAGTCACTGCACCAGGCCACCACATCTTCATCCAAATTACCGCAGGCACCAGGACCACCTCTCCTCCATCATCTCGGCCCAGCCCTGGGGCCACACAGAGAAAACCCGAACACCGGCCTTGGGAGCCCCTCAGAGCCAGGGCACGTCCCTGGATCCTGGGGGTGGCACACCTAGGCTGGGCCGGAGGGAGGAGTGGGTGGCAGGCCAGGAGAAACCCAGAAGGACAGTGTCTCAAGTGCCGTCCCCCCGCACCTGCTCCCCGGCCCTGGGTCTGTTCCCCTGTCTGGTTTTAGCAAGAAGACCTGTACTGACAGAGCCTCCCCAGGGGATACGTTGGGTGGCCCAGTGGTTCCACAAGCTCTGTCTCTGAATCTGTGTCAAGTCAGGCTGATGGCCGTGAGCCTGGCTCTGGAGCTCCAGGCTAGGTGGACCCTGAAGTTACCACCACTGCCCGGCCGTGTGGGCAAGACAGTCTCGCTCCCCATAGAGATAGAGCACAGAAGCTCCTTTTTGGGCTGGGGTGAGGGGCCAACTCCAGAGACTGTAACAAGGGGCCAGACTCGTGCTCAGCAAGGACAAGGGCCCACAGGACAGGAACCTGCCCGTGGACGTGGGGAGTTGAAGCCACAGAAGCTGGACCAGCTCGGGCAGGTCAGGCCGCCTGCCCAGGTCAACAGCTAGCAGGCCGCAGAGGGCCACGGGATCCTGGAGCTAATGAAGAGCTTCCTTCCAGGGACGCTGCCTCTGGGGCCTGTGGTGGGGGACAGTCTCCTGGGTGCGGGTGAGACCCAGGAAGATGGGCAGCCACCGAGCGGAGTGCCCAGATCCCATGCTCTGGGCCTAGCACTCACACACCAGCTGAGCGCTCCTACAGGTGGCGGGGGTCCTCCCCACCCCAAATCCTCAGGGTCAATGAGTGCATGACCTCAGGGTCACTTGTGAGTAGTATGTGACAGACAGGAGCCCCTGAGTTTAAAGGGCTGTCTCTCTGGGCTTCAGGGAGTCGGGGGGCTGCTGGGGCCAGGAGGAGCCCCTTTCTGTCTGGGAGGCTGCTTCTCCGGTGGTCCCTCCTGCCCCCTTCCCCGGCAGACAGCCGACAGGACGGCTGCAGCTGCGAACTAGTGGTGTTTATCCTGTGTGGACACTAGGCTGGGCCCTGGCTCTGGGAGCTGCTGCTGTCCTCCCCCATGCACGGGGAGACTGGATTTCCTGGCCCTCATCCACAAACGGGCAAACCGAGGCCCAGAGAGATGGCTGGGGCAGGGTCCTGTAGCTGCCGTGAGGCGTGGTCTTCCTCTACTCCCGACCCACGTCCCGCAGCCTGTGTTGGCCTGTGCTTTCCCGGACTGGCTCATCTCACCCCCTCCCCCAGAGGGGAGATGCTCTGTTATTACCCAGTGCGGGTGACCGCCACATGGTGGTGGGGGCTCGGTGGGCTGCAGAGCTAGGAAGTAGGGCCTCTGGACCCATGCTGAGCAGTCTGGCTCCAGAGTCAGCCTCTGTGTCCGTGTGCCCCTGCCCATGCCGGCCCTGCGAGGCCCCAGCCAGGAGGGAGCCCTGAGGACCCGGAGGGCATGGGGCAGCCATCTACGAGGATGGCATTTACAAGGTTTCGGGGCCTGGCACCCAGGATCTGGTCCTGTCTTGTAGTTGGGGTTAGGGCTGGCGTTAGGGTCTGACGGGGATGCAGGCCTTCTATCAGACGGCTTCTGCAAAAGCTGAATCACTGTTGGAGGGGCAGAGAGAGCTGTAGGGCCCCAGGAGAGTGTGGTCCTGCTGCTTGGGGCCCCGCAGCCCCAGTGGTATGGGGAGTTAGCCCCGAGCTGGCCCTAGTGTCGATGGAAGGAGCCAGGAGGCTCCCAGGCATGGACAGACTTCCTGTCCCTGGGCTCCTGTCTCCTGGGGCTGCTTCCCTGTTTCGGAGTGGTGTGAGAAGCTGCTCAGGGATATGCTTCATCCCTCTCCTCCAGGGGCCCTGGGCTCTGCTATCTGGGTCTGGGAGATGCTCCCAGCCAGACCTCGCAGCAGCTCCCCAGCACAGTCCTGGGCACCGTCTCTACCCTCCCAGGGTCTCCAGAGCCCCCTTCTGTCTCCTTGGGTCTGCACCCCCCCCGGCTCCAACCTAGTGAGCAGACCCACAGCCACTGCCTCCTCCCTGTCTGGGTGCCGGGTCTGGGTGCCGGGGGAATTGCGTCGGGCAGTCTAGCTGCTCTGGCTCAGATGCGGGGGAGCGGGAGCTGACTGCCGACCCCGAGGCCGCCAACGGTGATGCAGAGACTGAGTGAGGGAGTGAGTTCTCCAGTGTGACAGCCGCAGGATGCTGGTGCTTTGATGCATAATTGCTACTTTCCTGCCTGCCGGCCATTCAGAGCAGGGAAGAGAAAGCTTCCTTCATTTTATCTCGGGCAAAGCTGGTAGCCTTTTCTGAGATCACAGTGAGGGCGGCAATTAGACCCCAGCCTGTGGTCTGCGTGGCAGTGCCGAGGGCTGGTGCACCGTCGGGGCTCAACAGCGCAGGACAGCCTCCCTGCCGCGCACCCCAGCCCTTTCCTCGGGCAGTGTCTGCATCTCAGGAGGCAAGCAAGGGGCTGGCTTGGCCAGGAAGGGTCTTCAGGCGATGGAGTCCTTGCTCTGCCCATCCCTGGGCCTCCCTTGGCTGCCCTGTGGCCTTGTTCACTGCTCTCTGAGCCTGCCCCGCCTCCAGGCCTGTCACAGGTGAGACCTGACTGGTCTGCCTCTGGGCCCCGCCCCTTCCTGCCCCTCCCATCTCCAACGGGGCGCAGACGTGGGGCTCAGGTTCCACACCTGGTGGCTCCCCAGTTTTGTGCCTGGCAGGGAAGGGCCTCCCTGCAGGTCTCCCTGGAACTCTGGGGGCTCTGTGACCTCCTTCCACTAGTGCGTCAAGGTGGCAACTCGGAGCATGGGCCCCAGACTCCTGAGGGCTTTTCTCACACCTGGGCCTCTACTTGTGTCCTTGAGCTGCTTCTGTGCTCCTGCTGCTCAGCCTGTTCCATTGACACTGGGCCTTGGGGCCTCTTCCCTGGAGTGTCAGCACCAAGGCCTCCTCCTGGTGCCCTGCCATCCGCCCATGCCAGCCACCGGTCCTTCCAGCACCTGCCCGTCACTCCCTGAATGTCTCCATCCCGTTTTTACTTACATCACCTCATGAGGCTCCGGAGGACAGGAGTGTTACCTCGTTCCTGGCAAGAGAGAGTCCGTGGTGCATGTGAGTGTCCCCCTGGGGCGTGTGAGCTGACACACAAGGGCAGAGGACGACGTGCAAGTATGCTGCGCCCGCCCTACCGTCTTGGCTTCGGGACCCATGTCTTCCTTTCCGTTCTGAGGGTGACTCCTCCCTGTCTGTGGTGAGCCAAGGCCTGACTCTGCCCAGGAGCCTGCTGGGCTTCCAGGCAGGAGGGCAGTGGGCACCGTTTGGAACGATCCCTCCCAGGAACAAAGACAAATACACAGAAGGGAGGTGTGCGGGGTTGGCACACGGAGGGGTGTGTGTGGTCTGTGGGCTAAGGAGCATATGCAGGCAGCCCGAGTCTGAAAATGAGGCTGTGTTGGGCAGGGCCTTGGGGACCTCCCAATGGTCCCTGCAAGGTGGACTGGGTATGCATTTGTTCACTAATGTCATTTAGGAAGCATCTATTCTGTGCTGGGGCCGGAGACCCAGCCATGAAGAAGGCACAGCCCCCTGCAGGGGAGAGGGAAGACAAGGAAACAGTGGCCCAAGTGTGCACAGCCAGTTCAGTACCTGCTGAGGAGAAACATGGACCTGGGCTTCCTGGGGGAGGTGACATCTACTAGAGTTATACAACATGAGGTGAGGAGGGGCTCTAGAAGGAGCAGAGCACAGGGGAAGGAATGGAACAGGTGGGGCTGGTGGGAGTCCGTGGAAATGGGGAGGGAGGAGTTTGCAGGTGGGTAGAGGCTGGTCAGGGCAGGCTAAAGAAATAAGTTAAATCTCTTCCAGGAAAATAAACAGAGCAGTGAGCAGAGCTGTAGCTACTGGCGCACTAGGCTCAGGGTTCAGAAATGGGCAGTGGGGGCTGGATGCTCAGCTCCCACAAGTAAAAGGCACTAACGGTCTCCATGGGACAGCAAATCCGGCCACCTTCTCGGCCCGAAGCCAGGGCTGCTCCTCCCTGTGCCTCCTCATCTGTAAAAGGCAGCAATAAACAAACAGAACATGACCAAACGTAGCTGCTTGGGGCCACAGGTGGGCTAAGGGAGGCAAATTTGATGCAGGGAAAGACTCCACAAGAAGCCCAGCCCCAGAGACTAGGAGGAGACCTGAGGAACAGGAGCCTTTGCTGTCAGGACCCTGGCTCTGTGGTTCTGCGGGGGGTGCCCAAAAGTTCAGATAGTGAGAGAAGAAGAAAAATAGTAAGAGGAAAGTAAAATGAGCAAACAAGACCCTGCTCTGCTCTACGAGCCTGAAAAGCAAATTCCAAAATGTGCAAAGAATGCGATGCTGGTAAAGGCAGCTAAGACCCAGAATGAGTGAGTCTGGACAGGACAGATGGGGATCCTGTGCTGTCCCCAGAGTTAGAGGGAATGAGGTGGGGGCACTGCAGAGGGTTTGCGGGGCTCAGTGACTGAGGAGAGGTGGGAAGGAGGGTCATGGATGTGTTCTTGGTGTCTGGCGTGTGAAAGAGGGCAGCCACAGAGGGCTAGGTGTGAGCAGGAGGTTTGGTTTCCACCATGTGGCTACCTTCCTGCCCCATTCCTGGTACTTCCTTCAGATAGGGAGACCCGAATGATATTGGGAAATCGGGAAAAATAACTTGAGTATGCTCTTTGCCTTTCTCTTGGGACCATTCTCGGTCCTCCTTAAGGTACCTCTTTCCCAGTGACCTGGGGGTGGGGGGGAATCATGCTTCCTGTAACAGGGGCTGGAGTCTGCTTATGACCAGACAGCAGCTGCAGCAGCCCCATGGTGTTCTCAGCCATCTTCCCCCTCCAACTCAACCTGTCTCAGCAATAAAGATGGTAGTTTGGTCCCTATTTAAAAAAAAAAAAAACAAAAACTGAGTGAAAATATCAACAATAGGAATGTGAATTCACTCCAGATAAAATTAATTTTATAAAACAGTCTGAGGAAGACTTATGTTCAGGTTACTTACAGAGATTAATTAAGTTACAATTCTTATTAACAATGAATAAGAAATTATGGGGGGGAAGCCAGAAAGAAACAAGATCAAATGGATATGGATAACCAAATAAAATTCTTGGATATAAAAAAAGGAAGGAGTCATCAAAACTGAATGCCATAGATGCCGTAAACCTCAGAAGGGACATAACACAGAGAGGAGTAATGAGTTGGTTGCGGTGCTGGGGCTCACCGATAGCACATCACAGACAAAGAGACACAAATGAAAGAGTAGTCAGCAGGGCTGGGGAAGAGACGGAGGCCCTGCCACTGGATGACATAGTAGAGAAACATGCTTTGAAGAGATAATGGCTGAGAATTTTCCAGAAATAAAGAACCACATCAGTCCTCAGATTAGAACTGCCTTCAGAGAAACTGAGCCAGATAAAGATGCCTCGTTTGAGGCACATCGTTGCGATAATTAAAAATACAAAGGATTAGCCAGCCATCTTCAAAGCTACTGGAAGACTTCCGCTTCCAACAAAGACACAATAACAGGGACTGGATTTACTCCCACATGAAGTGAGCCCTGAATTAGAAATAACGTGGGACAGTGGCTTTCGTTACACTGGGCATCAGGCAGTGAGGCACAGTGGCCCCTGAGACACGAGAGACTAATGAAGAGAGCCCTAGCCTTGTCCCAGCTTGCAACCCTGAGTCTCTGGGCCACAGCAGAGGATGGAAACTCAAGCAGATCCTGAGTTGAATAAGGAGACAAAGAACCCAAGAGAGTTCTCAGGAGGAGGGTCAGCGAGGAGAGGCTGCACAGAGAGGGAGGTCCGGGGGCTGCAGAGGGTCCCCTTGAGCACTTAGCCAGCTACTACTGAGCACGCGTGTCTGATGAAACTAACTGAAGCTGGATGGGATGAAATCGTGCCTAACACTCACACCAGCCAGGCTGGAGCCCTCCTGTTGGGTAGAGTGCACATGAGGGCCTTTCCTCAGGTGTGGGGAACAATCAGCCGTACACCGAGAACTTCTATCATCCAACGGCTTTAAAAGCAAGACCTGAAAATATCTAACTGTTTCTAGGTAACTTCACTGCATCCCAGAAGAAAGAGGAAACATATTTATAGGAATATAAAAATACCTGGCACCCCACAAAATAAAACTTATCGTGTCTAACATTCAATAAATAGCTACCAAGCATGAAGCCAAGTGGGAAAATATAGTCTACAATGAGGAGAAAACAAAGTCAATCAAAGTCAATCTAGAACATGGTGTTAGAATTAGGTGTTATTAAAGCAGAACACGGATATATATGTGTGTTCAAAACTTAGGTAGGAATAACTAATTAATATATATAAATTTTAGTAAGGGGAACCAAAAATTTCAGTGGACACATAAAAGGTATAAGAACAGGACACAAATCAAACTGGTAAATATGGAAATTCAGTGTGTGAGATAAAGGCACTGTGTGGGGCTAACACAGATTTGGACGGCAGCAGAGAAGATGAGTGAGCCTGAAGACGTAGCGAGAGACACCGTCCAAAGTGAAAATGAAAGAGGAAAGATAAATTAAAAAAAAAGAAGAAACCCTTAGTGAGTTTTGGAACAACCTCAGTGGCCTATAGATATGGAATTGGAGTCTTCCGAAGGAGGAACCAGCAAAAATATCTAGAGAGATAATAGTGAAAGAAAATTTCTAAACGGGTGTAAAAAAAAAAAACAAAAAACCACTTACAGGGCACCTGGGTGGCTCAGTTGATTGAGTGACTGACGTCATGATCCTGGAGTCCTGGGTTTGAGTCTGCATCGGGCTCCCTGCTTGGTGGGGAGTCTGCTTCTCCCTCTGACCCTCCCCCTCTCATGCTCACTCTCCCTCATTCTCTCTCTCTCTCAAATTAATAAAATCTTTAAACAAAACAAAACAAAACACTTACAAACAGGATTAAATTCCAGGGCATTAAGATATCTAAAAGGATTTAAGTCACAGGAAGTGTGTTTTCTGACAACAATGGAACTAAACTACAGTAAATAATAAATATCTGAAATATCTCCAAATACTGGATGATTAAGTCAGTCACTCATTAGGCATGCATGGGTGAAAGAAAAGAGTAAAAGGGAAATTAGAAAGTATTTTGAATCAAATTCATATGAAGATGCAAGACCACAGAATTTGGGGGGGGGGCACCATCATAGCAGTACCTGGAAGACTCTGTAGCAATTGTTGCCTACGTGGGGAAATAAGAAAGGTCTGAAATCAGTGCCTCCAGATTTCACATTAAAGGAAGGGCAGATTAAACTCAAAGTAAGCAGAGGAAATGAAGTGATAAACAGTAGATTGGAAAGCAATGAAATAGAAAATGTGAAAACAGTAGAGAAAAATGCTAAGATCGAAAGCTAGTTCTTGGAGAAAATAAATCGTGTTTGTAAACCTCTCAGCTGACTCATTAGGAAAGGATGAGGTAAGACAGAAATTACATCAGGATTCTAAAGGGTGTATCACTACAGATCCTACAGACATCAAATTGAGAGTAAAGGAACCTCACAAACCAATTTTCACCAATAAAATTGGGAACTTAGATGAAATGGACAGATTCCTTGAAAGATACAAACTCACTGAAGAAGAAATAGATGACGCCAAGAGCCTACATTTATTGAGGAGATCGAATTTTTGATTAAGCACTTTCCCGCAAACAAACTATAGTCTCAGATGGCTTTTCTGGTGGACTCTAACAGGCACTTGGGGAAGAACTAATATCAATTCTATGCAAACTCTCAGAAAGTTAAAGAGAAGGGAACACTTTCTGTTATGGACTGAATATTAGTGTCCCCTCCAAGTTCATATATTAAGGCATCATGCCCAAGGCGATGGCCTTTGGAGGTGAGGCCTTTAGGAAATGATTAGAATGTGAGGAGGGATCTCTCATGAATGAGGTTAGTGCTCTTTCAAAAGAGACCCTCACACAGCTCCCTTACAGAGACTCCTTCTGCCACGAGGACAGTAAGAAGACACCAGTTATACACCAGGAAGCAGGTCCTCACCAGACACTAAACTGGCTGGTGCCTTGACCTTAGGTGCCCGGCCTCCAGAACTGTGAGAAGCAAATGTTGTTTATGGGACCTCCCCGCAGTGTGTGAGATTTTGTTACAGCAGCATGAGCTGACTAAGACACTCTTCCCAGCTCCTTCTGTGAGGCCAGCATTGCCCTGATACCAAAACCAGACAAAGATATGGCAAGAAAAATAAAGCCACAGGCCAATATTTCTTATGTACACAGATGTGTAAGTTCTAAATGCAATTGCGTCCAACCAAGTCCAGCAAGATGGAAGATCACACAACCTGGCCACACGGAGACCACCTGGCAGGAGTGCAAGGCTGACTGGACATTTGCAAGTCAGTCAATTTTTTTTTTAAAAGATTTTATTTATTTATTTGTGAGAGACAGAGAGAGAGAGAGAGAGCGCGCGCGCACAGGCAGACAGAGTGGAAGAGGGAGAAGCAGGCTCCCTGCGGAGCAGGGAGCCTGATATGGGACTCGATCCCAGGACGCTGAGATCATGACCTGAGCCAAAGGCAGCTGCTTAACCAACTGAGCCACCCAGGCATCCCGCAAGTCAATCAATTTAATTTACTGTATTAACAGACTAAAAAAAAGAAGAACTATATGATTGTCCCAAGAGCATTTAACTTAAAAAAAAATGTATTTGACAAAATCCAACACCTGTTTATGGTTAGGAACTGTCAGCAAATAAGGAATAGAAGGAAACTCCTCAACGTTATAAAACGCGTCTATGAAAAACTTGTACGTAGCATCTTTCTTAGTGAGGAAAGGCTGCATTTTTTTTTTTTTTTTTTTTTTTTTTTGCTAAGCTGAGGAGCAATACCGTATTTATTCTCCTCACTTCGATGTAACGTTGTCGTGACTTCTCCGTCAGTTCAATAAAGCACAGTACAGAAAAAAGAGTCCCAGAGACTGGCAAGGAAAAGGCAAAACTGTCTTTATTCACAGAAAACATGATTTTTTTTTGGGTAGGAAAATCTAATGGCATCTGCAAAGCACCAGAAAACAAAGCCTCCCTTGCTGATGACGGAGCCAGCCCTGTCGCAGGGAACAAGATCGGCACACAAGAACAGTGGTGTGCCCATGTCTGAGCAGGGAGAGTAGGAAGCTGGACCTGAAGACCCCAGTGTGAATAGCATCAAAGTTATGAGACACTTAGGAGCAAATCTGCTAGGAGACACGAGAGACCCGAACGCTGGGAAACCAGGAGACATGGCTGAAGGAGATGTCGGACCGACCGGGTGAGGCGACTCTTACGCCGCTGCTCACGTGCCAGAAGGTCCAGGACTGCGAAGACGTTCTCTGTCTCAGAATCGATCTGTACGTGCGGTGCGACCCTGGTCAAAATTGAAGCAGTGATTTAAAAAAGAAACGGATGCATTCTGAAATTCATATGAAAATGGGAAGACCCAAGAGTAAGCCAAACCACCGCCAAACAGGAAGACTGACTAGAGGGATGTAGTTGGTCATTGTAAGACAGAGCGGTTCGGCCTGAAGTCAGACAAACCCTCCAAGGGAGCAGGAGAGATGCACGTGTTCCAGGGCCCACGCTTCTCTCCAAGGTGCACCAGCAGTTTGGAGGACAGGATGGTCTTTTTGACAAACGGTGCTGGAATACTTAGGCATCCAGATGTCAAAAGGGAAAAAGAAAATCAGTCTATTCTTTGTACATAAAAATTAATTTGAAATTGGGGCATCTGGGTACATGTATCCAGCTCTGGGTTTCGGCTAAGGTGGTGATCTCAGAGTCATGGGATCGAGCCCTGCATCGAGCTCCGTGCTCAGCGCAGAGTCTGCCTGACACTCTCTCCCCTCCTGGTCCCTCAGCCCCTCCCCCATTTGTGCTCTCTTTCTCGAAGCTAAATAAAATCTTTTTATAAAACATTGACTCAAAATGGATCATGAGCCTGAATCTGAAGGAAACATTAACAGCTCCTACAAGAAGCACGGGAACCACCTTTGTGACCTCCCGTTGGGCAGAGATGTCTCAGCCTGAACACCAAAAACTTAACAAACTCCATCAAGATTCTGAATGTCCACTCCCTGGAAGACGCTGTGGACTGAATGAGAGCACCAGCTGCAGAAAAAATGACCTGTGCGTCGCGTTCCAGAGAGAGGATTCCTATCCAGAACGCATGGAGAACTCGCCGTACTCAAGGAGAGAAAAACACATGGCCCAGTCCAGCCCTGGCGGCAGATGTGAAGAGACAGGCGGCCAGCTTAAGTCGGTGGCAAAGCAAGACACACACATGAGTCCCAGTGAGGTCTTGGCCTGCACCTGCTGGAACGGTTGCAGTGAAAAAATCCATCCTATCAAGCGCCGGTGAGGACGGGGGTCAGCTGACCATCAGGGGCTGTGGCTGGGGACGCATGCTGGGACGGCCCCTCGAGAAGAGCAGTTGGACGGTCTGCTCCAGGTTAAACGTACCCCCACCGCAGGGTCCAGCACTCTACCCCCAGGGGAAAAGAAGCCTGCGTCTAAGCCAAGACTTGCTCGCGAATGTTCACAGCAAACTGCTTGATCAAAGCCGCAAACAGGGAACACCCGACATCTGCTGGTGCCTCTGGGCGGCGGAGTGCAGGGGCAGGTCCCGCCGTGGGGGAGCGCAGCGCAGCCGCGAGGAGGAAGGAAGTCCCGACTCGAGCGAGGGGGCATCTCCACATGAGTGTGCTGCTTGGGGGCGGCCGGACGCCGAGGGATCCCATGTCGGCTGCTCGCCCGCGGGGCAGGGGTCTTGGTGCGGATAATCCAGAGAATCTGGGACCTACAGGACCCCTGCAAGAAAAAGGCAGACGATCCTCATGGGAAGACGGGCGCGGAGTTTGAGGAGTCCGCTCCCAAGAGAGGAGGCAGAGTGGTGAATGAGTACACGAAGGACGCTCAGTGTCGCTGTTCCTTGGGGAACAGTCCGCAGCCCCGAGATTGACCCTGCACACCACCCGCAGCCGTGAGGAGTGTGCCCGCAGCGGAGATCCGGGCACGGGGCTGGGGCCTCCGAGCGGCCGCCGTGGGAGGGCCCTGGCACCGCCACATGGAGAGCAAGGCTCCCGGGGAAGCCGTTCATGGCCTATGCCCAGCTGCGCTGCTTCTAGAACATTCCCCATGACACACACACACGGAGGCACGTGCACCCGCCGGGAGCAGAGGGTGTGCTGATGACTGCCTGGTCAAGAGAAGGCCTGGGGTGAGGAGCTTAGCCTTGGGACCGGAGCTGCCTGGTCCGCAGGCTTGGGTCTCCGACACGAGAGCATGGAGCGCCGCCTGCTTGCTCTTTATGTGACGAGTGAAGCCGCACTGAACAGCCTTGCGTACTGTTTATGGGGACATAAAAATGCAGTGACAGTAGACAATGCCAGCGCGTGATAAACATCTACCTCCTGCTGGCGGTTGTCTCTGGAAGGGGATGCAGGAGGCCGGATGGGGGAGGGTGACGGAGGCCAGGCTGTGACAGCCCAGTACCTGGGGTCCCCCCTGAAGGACCAGACCTCTAGCCAGGGGGCTGGGGTGCCTCCTGGAGGAGGTGACAGATGCCTGGGGCCGAGCCCAGAGTGGACGGAACAGAGCAGGGCAAGGGGTTTCTTGGGAGGAGAGATTCCAGGTGCAATTGCCTGGGGCGGGACACTGGACACCTTGGCGACAGCAAGGCCAGGTCAGGTGACATGGGGTGGGGGGCTGAGGTGTCCCTGAGGCCTTGGGGTTTGTTCTGGAGGCCAAAGGAGCCCAGTGTAAGGATGTGGAAGAGGAGGGGGTGAGGGCTGCTGCTCAGGCTGGCTGCCGGCATCTCCGCCCGGGCCCACGCTCCCGTCGGGCACTGCGGCTGGCCACACAGCCGTCTCCACTATATGCATAAAACCGTGGTCCTTGGCGGCCTGTGGCGGGCGAGCTTCTCCCTAAGGCCCTGACTGGGCCGGTGGGGCTGCGCTCTCTGGGCACTCTCCTCCTACTTCCGACAGAGACAAGTCCAGGTTCAAATCCCACTGCCGGCCCAGGCGAGCGGCACACAGGGATGGACGGTGCAGGGGAACCTTGCCGAGACCGTGAGGGACCGCTGTCCGGGCTCCGCATGGCTCCCGCAGCAGATCAGGGAGCTGCCTTCCCCTCTTGGCGCACCCTGCCCCCGGGCCTTGCCAGACCAGGCTGGAGGGCTCCGAAACTGGCTCCCACCCCACACCTTCCCCTGGGCACCACCTCTGATGCACTTGTCACATGCACGTGTCCCCCAAAATGTCCCACTGCTCATGCAGCTTCTGTTTTCAAATCTTCTCAGTCTCTGGCTGTTTCCAGTCGATGCTGCTTCGGGACCTTCCCTTCTGCTGTGGGTGGACGATCCCGGCTGCTCTTTCACGCCGCCCCTGCCCGGCACCCAGCCCCGCGCACCTGCGTCCCCTCCCGCCGACCTCCCAGTGCCCTACGTCGCCGCTTGGCGTCCGGTGGAGGTTGGGGGCCTCTGGTGCTGTGGCCTGACGGTGAAAGTGGATCCTCCGCCAGGCCCCGGGAGGGTCTCCACAGGGCTGGAGCTGGGTCGGCCCCCGCCCCCCACCCCGGGCCGCGCTCCTCTCAGGGCTTCCGTTCCGAAGGTGGGCCTGTCTCATCTGCCCTGGGCTCCTCGGGGGCTGACAACCGCGGTCGGACGTTTCTGTCCTCACCGGCCGTGCAGGGACTCCCCGCGGCGGGTGTCGGCCTCGGCCTTTGCTCGTTCCTCAGTTGTCCTAACCCTTGGGTTTTACAGAGAAGGTGGCTCGGGTCCCTGAGGGGCGGGGAGGCCTGGGATCACGGCCATCCGACGCGGGGCCGGAACGGAGCCCCTTCTGGACACCCAGCACCTCTTCTGCCCCTCCTCCCACCAGCCAAGGGGCCCACGGGGTGCGCTGGCTCCCGAGCCCGCTGTCCTGCTGCGCTGTCACTCAGGCTGTGTTATCTGTGGTTGCAATGTATTACTGCCGCGGACCCCCACGTGTTAGAGCTCGGTGTCAGCAGAAAGACCACAGAAATTCATTTATTATTAACTTAGATAGATGTAAGACCGATCGTGCTGCAGGCTCTGGGCTGGGGGGCATGTCCACGGTTCAAGGCTACCTGCCTCCCCCCGCCCCCACCCCGCCCAGCCACGGAGGGAGGGGCTGGCTCGCAGGCTGGAAACGAGCCACCGGGAAACTAGCATCCCCGTGGGCACCCCCGTGCGCACAGGCCCCCCGCCGCGTCTCGTGCCCCTGACGGCGAGGCTGCGGGATGGTGGCACTAATCCCAGGAGGGCAAGCGTCCTCAGACTGCCCCTGTTGACGGGAGCCGCCAGCCCTGAGAAGAAGCCCCGCTGTCCTCACCCCATTCCTCAGGTGAGGGAAGTAGAGGCTGCCAGCTCCCTGCCCCTCTCAACCCCTGAGACGCACAGGTTCAGGGACCACCAAACAGGTGACCTTGTCTCCAAGGTGACCCGTGGCCTAGGTGAGGAGACAGGGCTGGAGCCAGGCAGTGTCCGTTCAAGGTCACCTGAGGGGGCTGAAAACAATCTTCTCTGCCTCGTCCTCCCCAACACCACCCGCCTTCAGGGCAGGGGGCCCTTCCGCCTGGTCTCCTGAGCCAGCCCCATAGCCCGGCGCTCTCCATCTGATGGGCCACACTCCTCTCCAGGGCCCGAGCAGTCAGCCACGCTGGACGCTCTGTCCTGGTCCCCGCACTGCTGCCGCCTGCCCGAGTGAGGGCCCTCGGCCGGGATAGGGCGGCAGGAGCATTAGGCAAACCTGAGGCAGCACCGGAGCTTCATCTGCCCGGGGCCACCTTGGCCCCAGGATGGCTCCTGGACTCCTCCCGCTCAGCTTGGCTCCTGCCTGCTCCAGGAGTTGCTCCCCTGGCCCAGGTGGACAGGGGGTGGTGGAGGCGGGCGCAGGGCTCCTGCTAGGGGGAAGGCACCCAGAGGAACCCTGTCCCTGAGTCCCCGCCCTGGGTCTCCGTCCCTGGGCTCGGATGTGGGGGAGGGCGGGAGCGGGTGCAGGGCAGGAGCTGCTGTGAAGACCAGACACTCACCAATGGAGATAAATGCCTTCTTAATGTTCTGTTTGTTAAAAAATCAAAATACATGCGGAACTATCCCCATGGAGCCAAACACCATTTTAAATCATCGCAGCATCGGACGGGGCGGGGGTCAGAGGGAGGGGCTGTGCGTGGTCCTTGTTTAGAAATACAGACATTTATTTCCCCACGGGTTCGGTACTGTGAGTTTTTGTTGTAAAATGTTGCATCAAGAGGTTGTTTATCTGCATTTGCTGAGCATTTTGCGTTCGCCTCTCTGGGTCCCAGCTCCATGGGAACCCAATCTATATTTATTTAAACTTTATTTATTTAAACTTTAAACTTTTATTCACCTTGGATTTTTTTTTGCATTGTTTTTTAAATATTGCCTTAAAATAGCCTTAAAATAGTATTTGTTTCAATTGCTGAGTTTCTTGGCACCCCCTCAGGTTTGGCGTCGGAGGCGAGGGCCTCACTTCCCAGCCCTGGCCGGAGAGAACTTCCCAGCTACCAAGGCTGGAGGGAACCAGGGCGGCGCCCTCCAGCAAGGTGGGAGCCCTGGTCCTGGCTGTGTGCTGTGCTCTGGCCTCCCTCCAACCCGGGGAAGCGTGGACTGCCCCCTGGCCTCTGTATTCTCACTCATACGAGGGGGATCTCAGCCTCCTTGCTCAGCCCTTCAGTTCTGGAGACAAAGGACACGGTAGCTACTTTCCAGCTCAGAGGGGAGCTCCGTGTGATTAGGGGCAAAGACGCCCTCTCATAGAAGCCACTGTAGGGAACAAGCCTTCTAGGGGATGAGCCGCACTGGGCCTGCAGTGGTGAGGAAGGCCTCGTGTGCCCCTCCTTTGGGCCTTCTGTGTGCATACCGCCTCCTCGGCACTGGGCGTGAGTGGCCCATCGCAGCGCTGGCCACGGCATCCGACACAGGGGCTGCAAGACACGGTGTCAGGCAGGGCAGGCTCAGAGCAGGGCCTGGCGTAGAGTCACCACGGGGCCCACGCCACCTGTCAGATTCATGGTTGTGTGCTGCCGCCGAGGTCCCCCGAGGTCTGCTTTCTCCGAGGTCCCCCGGAGAGCCCTGCCCACCCGGCTCCAGGGCTGCCCCGCCAGGCCTGCACCTGCAGACATGTCGGGCCCTGCCTGCGCTTCCTGCCCTGATTTCTTCATCTCCGCAGCGGGTCTGCTACAAGCCCAGGAGCCTGATAGACACGCTTGGATGTGTCTAATCCTCGTCAAGAGGGTTGGAGATGAATTAACCAGAACAGATGAATTAACCATTTTGGCAGGGCACGGGGCTTTATCTGCTTTTAAGAAACAGGGACATGGTTCGCAGCACGTGGCCAGGCGGGGCCTGGCACCTGAGGTCCTGACCCCCGTCTAGGGTACGTGCAGCGGCCCTGCGGCCGCCTCCTGTCGGTATGAGACAGAAGAGAAGGAGTTAAGCAGCGAGCTGCCTTCCCCAAAGCAATTAATTACAGAATTGGAGAGGTAGGCCCAGACAATTACGTCCTAGACAAAGGAGGCAGAGGGAGGCGAGGGTAATAACTTCAGAGAGCCTCGCTGTGAGATTAATAAGCGTTTGGCATTTGGGCGGCAGGCCGGGACTCGGGCCTCTCTGCCACCAGGCCCTGCTCCGTGCTGCCCCCTGGGAAATCCCCGGCACAGGTCGCTGTTACCGTGGTTACCCGGCCTCCTGGAGGCTTCTGCAAGAGAGGCGGGGGTCTTGGGGCTTTCTGGGATCCAGGCCGGACCCCTGCCACAGCCATGCTGCCCCACAGAGGAGAAAGGCCCCCAGGCCTGGACTTGTGTCCCCACGTATGGGATGCTGTCCCATGACAAACAGGATTCTTGTCTCCTTCCCCAAATGATGATGATCACGCTGGGCTGGCTGGCCTCAGGCGAGTGTCTGCCACAGGGCAAGGGCTTGGGTCCTTCCCCTCTTGTTTCTGCAGCAGCCCCAGTGGCCTGGCACCGGGGCTTCCTAAGGAGACGGCGGTACGGCTCTGGGAAGAGTGGCTTCCGGAGGGCTGAAACATTCATTCATTCATTCACCCCCTCACTCATCTGTTTGCTCGTCCCTCGGACAGCTGTGTCCTAGAGCCAGACTGTCCGCCGCGAGGTGCCTCCGTGGGCCAGCCGCAAGTTCAGGGACGCCCCCTCTGGGACCAGGGATGCAGGGCTGGGAGGCGGACGAAAGTGCTCGGTGACATTTCAGGGAAGGGACGGTTCTGTGACACGACTCAGCGAGGCTGAGAGGGCAGAGCGGGCCCAAGTTGTGGAGGAGGGGCGCCTGTGCCGAGGGGGCAGCCCTGGGAGAGCACAGCTGCATGGTGGGGGTAGGAGAGGCCAGAGCCGGTCGGGGCCCTGGGTCACTCCCGGCTTCTCAGGCCACGTGATCTCTGGTTTCTCGCGCAGGCCGAGGGAGCCTCTGGGCGGTGAGGACAGCGGGCAGACGGGCACCTCTCCCAGGCCAAGGCCCAGGGTCTCGTCCACAGAGAGATCCAGTGCGAAGGCCAGGCAGGAGCTGGGGGCGGCGGCGGGGGTGGGCGCTGAGAGCACTCACAGGTGGCCGGAGGCACCCCACCAGCTGACCTCCCCGGGGGCCCGGTGGACCCGCAGCTGCCACAGAGCACGTGGGACCTGGGAAAAGGGGGACCGGGCCAACTCAGAACCCGCCGCCTGCGCGCAGGGCCACCCGTGAGCAGGGGAGTGTCCAGAGCTGCGCGAAGGCCCCGGCCGACACAAGCCAGAGGCTGTGATGCGCAGTGCCACGTGAGCAGCAGGAACCCTGGGAACGCCACGGGGGTGACCTGCTCACCCCAGAAGTCCCCGCTCCCCTAGGCCCTCGCCACCCCCACACGAGCAGGGCAGCGCGGGACTGAGAAACGGGTCCGAGGGGCGCTGCCGGCTGTGGCCGCTCCGGCCAACAGGGCCCAGCCTTGGAGCCCGAAGACCCCGCGCAGCCCCCCACAGCAGGGGGAGCCAGGACCTGACTGTCTCCCTGGCTGTGAACCTCACAGGGTTGCAGGAGACCCCGGAGGACGACCGGGACGCAGCCCCCGCCAGGAGACCCCCGGCACGGGGCCCTGCCATCCTGCAGCCTCGCTCGCGCTGTCGGGGGAAGGCCAGCCGCGGAGGGGCCCGTGAGTCCCGCTCCAGCCCCAGCTTCGGGCCTGGCGGGAGCTTCTCGGCGCCCTCCTCACCCCCACTCGAGTGCGCGGGGGCGAGATTGCCTTTCCCTGCGCCGCTCCTATCTCTGCGCAACAGACGCGCGGGACGCTTTAAATACTGAATGGAAAGCCTCGAACAGGCCGGCCTCTGCGGGCGGACGCCCCCAACTGCGCGTCCTCTCCCTGCTCGCCCCGCCCTGCGGGCCTCCCCTTCTGGTTAATTAGGGGAGAGAGAAACGGTGACATCGACGCAAGGGCATCACCTTCCCCTTGCAGTGAAAGCAGAGAATTAATCCGGGCCCAACCGGCTCGTCCCCCAGGGCAAATCCACTTACAGATTTGCACAGCTGCAGATAAGGGGGGGGGCGCGGGGGCAGCGGCCTTCCAGAACCGAGCAGAAAGACGAGGGAGCGTCCACAGCCGTTCCCTTGCCTGTGAGGAGAGCTGGCCCCTTCAAGAGGCTGGGCAGGGGCAGGGCGGAGGGTCCTGTGGCCCCATGTACCCCGTAGCCTGCTGCCGCTGGGGGCTGGGGACAGGAGCAGGCGTGTGTCCTCGGTTCTGGAAATCAAAGAGCTGGGAACAGGCCACTGGGCGGCGGAGGGGTGGACTCTGGAGCCGCCCACTCACTCGCTCGCGCATCCACACCCGCGTCCTTTCATTCATCAGTGGACGCACACCCCCCGGGGCAAGGCAGGCTTCAGGCTCTGTAGTGGGAGCAAGTTCGAGGCCAAGCAAGGCCCCCACGCCCCCTGACCACTGTCCAGGCCAGTCTCGGGAAGACCAGTGTGAACACGATGGCCACGCGCCTGTGTGTGCGCCGCGGACTGCCCCTGGGTTTGGCCAGTGGAAGCGTCCTGGCCCCACCCCCTCCTTGTCCCTGTGGTGTGGGACTGGGGCAGTCGGTCCAGGCGTCGTGAGGGAGTGCTCCCCCTGCGCCTCGTCCAGAGTCCCCAGAGTCCCTGTGACCCCCCCTTCTCCCCAGAGGGCATCGAGGATGCGGCCTCGGCACTGAGCCTCCCCTCAGCACCATGTCCTCCCCGGCCCGGAGGACACATGTAGGAGACTGTCCCCGGCACAGACGGCGCCCCTCTTCCTCCCAATCCTGGTGGCAGGTGCCACTGTTGGGGCACCAACCCTGTTTGTCAGGACGCGTGTGGTCCTTCCTCTGACGGGTGAAGCCTCACCTGGGACCTCTCCCCCACCCCCCTGGGTTTATCCACGCACGGAGCTGTCTTCCGGGGATCAGGCTGTCAGCTTCCTGACCCACAGCTCCGCCCCCTCACGGTCCCTGCCTCAGCGAGGCACTGCCCGAGGTCGTGGGTCTTCTAGCCCCAAAGCCTTGGTGGGGCCGAAGATGGGGGACAGGCCTGGGGCTTCGATCTGCCCCCATTCTGCGTGGCCAGTGAGGTGGGCTGAGCCAATGAGCTCGCGGACCCCAGTCTCTCCGTGTGTGAATGAAGGTCAGGCTGGACCGTCCGTCCCTGCTTGGACGGTCTGTGACTTTGCGACACTCGTAGAATCATGACTCCAGTCACCGGTGTCAGGGTGGGGCTCCCACCTCTGACCCTGCCTTTCCCGGCCTCAGGATCGTGGTTTTACTTCTTGGTTCCAGCATCGTTCCTGATTCAAAGGCCATTTCACACGCCAGGGCTGCTGCCATCCGAGGGCTTGACAGGGGCCAAGTCCAGCGTCCCGGGTGACTGCGCCCCTCCCCACCGGCTGCAGCAGGAGACCTCTCCCTAGACCCGCTTGCCTGTCCTCACCAGGTGGCAGCTGGCCTTCCCCGAGCCAGTGGTGGACACAAGCAGGAGGAGCTAGAAGCCCATCACCAAATCCAACCCAGCCAGATGGTGGGGGACCAGCTCTGTGTCCCTAAGGGAGGGGCAGCAGTGCCACCCGGCCCACAGCCAGCCCGGAGCGCCCTCCCCTCCCGATCTCTGCACCCCTCCCCGCAGCTCTGCCCCTGCTGTGCCCCTGCTTCCCCCTGCCTGTCTCTCCCCCTCCCTACGTGGACACAGCCTCTGTCGGGTGCCCTGCAGCTGGACGTCGCCTCCTTTTCTTAAAACCAGCCTCTTCAACGGCTGCTTGTTGGAAGGAGGAAAAAAGAGAGGAAAGAAAGTCAGCTGCAGAGAACCTGGGGCACACGGCCAGGCCCACCGCCCTTTGCGGGACGTCCCTGCGAGATTCAGAGCTCCTGCCGGCCTCAAGGGGACCCATAGCTCCTCCTTGCCTCTGTCAGCCCGGAGCCTGGCTGCCTCCTGAGTGTGAGCCAGACCCTCCTCCTGGCCAGACTTCCTGCTCTGTGTCCCCTCCTGGCACCCCGGTGCGGGGGGGTGGCCGGCCTCCCCAGCAGGGGATGTGGATACTCGCCTGTCTGGTGGGCTCCTGACCCTCGGCGCCCCGTGGGGCTGGCTGTGGCCCCACCCTCACCTGGTCTGGGCCCGGAGTCTCACCCCTTCCCAGCAATGGGCAGGGGAAGTCCCCCGAGTGGTATCAGAGGACACTCAGGCACCTGCCATGACCCTGACTCGCAGGACCGTCCTGGAAGCAGCCAGATCTCCGTCCCTAAATAGATCTTAGACGCCAAAGTCTGCAGATGAGGCAGGGAGGTCCCTGCTCCCTCTGCCCCGACCCCCAGGCCCTGAGGGCGGCGCTCCAGGTTTCCCTGAGACGCTCTCTTCTCCACGTTGGCTCCAAATGCCTCTTCTGCCGAGAACCCCCCATATCACGCCATTCCCGGCCCCACAAGACCTTGACCCTCTTGGGACTCAGATAGCAGAGGCCTGGACTGGAGAGTAGGGCTGGGGTTTCCAGATAACATACAAGCTGCCCCATTAATTTTGAGTTTCAGATACGTCTGGATGCTTTAAAAAGTATAAGTATGTCCCAGATATTACATGGGATATACTTATGGGATAGGAATGTGTTCGGTGTTTCTGAAGTTCAGACTGACCTGTGCGTCTTGCGTTTTCATTCATAAAAGCGGACACCCCTAGGCCGAGGTGAGGGGATGAGGTCCTTCCTCTCGGAGCGTGGCAGCTGCGGTCCTCCTGCGCTCTGATGCGCTCTGGGATGCAGGCTCCCGACAGCCGCACCTGTGCCCTATCCTCAGGCTCCTGGAGCCTGTCCAGCTACGGGAACAGGTGCACGGTGGGGACAGTAACTCTGGCGCCGCTCCCTGAGAACTGGCCTGGTTTTACACGCTAGTATGTCCCTGTCCCTGGACTGTCCCTGTGAGTGCTTCTGCTGGCCTTCCTGGAAACAAGTCCTGATGAATCGCTGCGATCTTGGGGTCTGAGAACCCAACCCGAGACAAGGTACAGACTTCAGGGCTGCCGTGGGGTCCAGCCGCAGAGCCGAGGGGGACTCGGGCTGAGATGCGGCTGTGCCCAGCCTACGTGTGCGAGGGACAGAGACGCTCTGGAAGTCTCCGTGCGCATCCTGGGCTGACAACTCCCGCCGCCTCCAGGGGCTTTGGGTCTAGTAGGAGTGGCCAGCTCTCTTTTTGTCTAGGGCCCAGGTGTCCGATGGCAGAATGTTGGACTCCGTATGAACAGTGTTCATGTACGTTCAGATTTCGGACGGGCAGGGGAGGGGTCGTGCCGCAGAGGAGCCCCGAGATGAGTGTCTGTGAAGAGAGAGAAGACAGCCAGCCCTCGGCAGGGCTGGCACGACACGGGGTGCCTGGAAGCTCCCGGCGTGGCTGTGCCCTGTGACTGAGGAACAAACCCGAGGACCATCTTGCTGGAGGCACCAACGCTCTGTACCCCAGGCGTGTCACCCCAAGGAGAAGTGACCGAGATTCGGGAACTTTGTCAGTGCCTACAGCCTTCTAGGAGGCTGACCTGACCCTGGACTGCAGAGCAGAGCGCAGGTCTGGTGCAGAGAGCAGAGAGGGGTGGGGGGAGCCAGTGCCCAGTAGCCCAAGTGGGCAGAGTGGCCGGAGTCTGGAGGGCAGTGACTCCGTGCCGGCAGAGGCCGGCGCGAGCGGACTCCCCAGGTGCGTGGGGAGAAGCCGTCCTCTCCCTCCCCGTCCTGCCCTCTCCTCCCTTTGAGATGCGCCACTCCCAGAGACACTGGGAAGGGAGGCACAGGCCAGTGCAGGAGCCGCTGCTCATTGAGCAGACCGAGGGACAGTCCCGTAGGGAACCCGCTTCTGCCACCGAGCTGCGGATCTCCACGAGAATCCCTACTCAAAGGCTGCGCGGCCGCTTCAGAGACGAATGTTCCCAAATGTGGATCCGGGACGTGCGGGGACGCATGAGCCAGACGGAGCCCAGGAATCCCGACCTTTAGGGCTAGTCTGCACGTTGGTGTGAGTCACCCGTGCACCCAAAAGCTCGGCCCGGCCCACATGAGCTGTGGGGGCGTGCAAGCGTGTATGCAAGCGTGTGTGCAAGCGTGTGCCAGGCTGTGTTCTAGGCACTGCGGACGTGGTGGGGAACAGGCAGGAGTTCCTGGCCCCGCGGCTGACCTTCCAGCAGGGAGGGCCACAGGCCAGAACAGATGTAGAACACGTCATTTCAGACACGGTTTCCTTCCGTTCCTTGTGAGGATCTTGACCTTCTCGTCTGTGTTTTTTCTTTGTTCTTTCTCTTTTTGGGAGAGGGGCGGGGGTTGCCACGGAACCTCTGTGCGCTTCGTGGATGTAAGATGCACACCAGACACTGCCCAGAGCACATGGCCGTGGCATGCTCCTCTGTGTCGTGGCTTCCTGCTCGCGACGTCCAGTCACGGGGTCAAGCCCTGCGGCCCGTGCACTCGGCGGCAGTGTGGGAAGGACGCCTGCCGGTGGGGCACGCCTCCCGCGGTCATGCTAGGGGACCCTTTCCAGCCTTTTGTCTTCTGCGGAGGCTCTTGCGGACGGCGTGCCGGGAGCGAGTGCGCCCCCCGCCTCATCCACCAGCAGTCGGGGTGGTTTCCGAGCCGTCGGGAAGGCCCTCCGTGTACTTGGTAGGGATTCTTGTTTCTGGTGAAGACGAGTCTTGTTTTCCCTCGTGGCCGAGCAGCCGTGTGATCTCCTGTGTCTCCAGGTCATAAAAATGCCGTGATCAGCGTCTCTGTGCAAAAGCCTATTTCCACCTCAACTACCGTCTTGGTTGGAAAAATAAAAAGGAAACACTGGGCTGAATCTACGTAAAGTTACCTGAAGCATTTGATGCGTAGTTCTTGATTTCTTGGAGAGAACATGGATTTTCATGTTAGAGTTTATTTTTGACCTAATTTTTCACCTTTATGAACCTCAAAGAATCCCTTTTCCTCTCACCGTGTCTTCTGTTGTTTCTGACCGTGAAGGCTCCCTCCTCGCTGGAAGACGGCTGCCCAGCCAGTCTGCTGCTGAGGGTCCTCTGGTCTCCAGGCCGCGGCTCCCGGCGCCCCCGAAGGCGTGTGGCTGAGCCGGGGAGGAGCCGAAGGCCAGACCCGCCTCCGCCGCTCAGGCTCCGGTCCCAACCCCGATGGGCCCAGACCGGCCCGCACCCGCCACATGGCTCTGTTCTTCACACGTCGGAGGGCTGGTTCCCACCTGCCCGTCCCCCCCGACTCCGGGCCCCTCTTCCCACACCTTGCGTGACTCCAGGCGGTGACCTGTCTGCTGGCGACACGGTCCCTCTCTGCGTCTCTCGAGCAGCCGCACAGGCCAGCCTCAGCTGCCCCCAGCCGCGTGCTCCGGTCCTCCTGGTGCTTGAACGTGTGTCCTTCTCCTCGCCCGTCGAGGTGCTTCCCCAGAACTCTCCGCCCTTCCCTCCTTCGGAAACCGCACGGTGCAGGTGGGACTTGCTTCTCACCTGTCTGCGGACGGTGCCGCCGCCTCCTGAGCGCTCGCTCCCTGGCCGGTGCGCCGAGTCACCCGTTCGCCCAGCGACAGTGCCCTGTTGCGCACCGGCTGAGTGTCGGGGGGGTGAGGGCGGGAACCCGGGTCCCCGGCTACACCTCAGGGTCTCTTCAGCTTGGAATGTCGCTGGGGGGATGACCGTGTGCGGAGGTAGAGTGAGCGTGAGGGGTGCCCCGGGGAGGGCGTCCTGGGCAGGTGACGGGGTGGAGCCTGAATGGGCAGAAGGGCAGAGTCACGGGCTCCACCGAGGTGGGCGGCCCCGGGGAAGGGGGCCGGCAGGGGAGCACAGGGCCCCACGTGGGACCAGGAAGCTGAGCAGGACAGACGACGAGGCCGGCGGGAGAGGCGCCCGGGAAAGAGGTCACAGAGCCCTCCCAGACCTGCGCCATCCACACGGCAGCCTTCAGCCATGGGCGGCTCTTGAAATTCAAGTCTAAAGTTAAAATTCCACAGGACTTAAAAATTCCCATCTTCGGAGGCACAGCCCATGCTGCTGGTGCTGGGAAACCACGTGTGGCTGGTTTTGCTGCGCTGGGCAGTGGACACGGAACATTCCAGCACTGCCTCACCCAGGGAACAGGGGGAGGCAGAGACTGGCCTCAGGGTGCTGCCGTGGCTGCTGTTTGGCCCTGCCCACATCAACCCTCTCTGGGCCCAAGTTCCCTGAAGCTCGAGGGAACACCTCAACAGGTGTGCGCAGAGCACTGACGCGGGGCCAGCCCGTGCCCCGGGCGGGCAGACGTGAAGCCGACAAGCACACACGGTTGCACGGCTGTGAAGAAAAGCACGGAGGACGTGGCATGGGCATGAGACTGTGTGTGAGTGTGCAAGTGTGTGTGTGTTGAGAGGCCCACGGGGCGGCCATCCAAGGTCCCTCCGAGGACCGGGTTTCCTGGTGAAGAAGGAGCCGCCGAGAAGGCTCTGGGCATGGTATTCCCAGTGGAGGAACAGCCTTTGCAAAGACCCGGTGGCAGGGACAACCCGATGATCTTGACGTTTCTTTGGGAAATGAGTTTGGGATTTGAAGGAGGGTGTGGTCGCCGGAAGGGACAGCCCCAGAGTTCAGCAGACGCAGTACCGACAGCCCCTTCTGCCTCAGGCTCCAAGGGGCTTGGCCGTCCTCACCCACCGTGAGCACTCCCGCCCAAATAACACCCTGACGTTCCCAGCCACACTCAGAGCACGGCCACGTCCAGTCTGGCCCCTGACAACCCGCCGTGTTGTTCCTGAGAGCCCCTCCCTGCCCGGCCGGCTCCCGTGCTGCCCCGGGGAAGAGCCAGCTGACGGCAGGGGCACAGAGGGCTCTGTGTGGGTCACCGGAGGCCCAAGAGCCGGGCGGCTGAAGACAGGCTTCCAACCAAGCTGTCTGGTGATGGAGTGCAGCAAGCCTCCCATCTCCAGAGGCATTCAAACAGGAGGAGGGGCTCCTGGCAGGGATGCTGGGCAGGGAATCTGAGCAATGTAACTTGACTTTTTGGCAGAGATCGTTCTAATGGGACAAACGCTGATCCTTCAGATATTTGCACCTGACCTTCAGAACCAGCGAGAACAGGGTCTTTGCTGCTGGAATTGGGTTAAGGGTCTTGAGATAGGAGACTATGGTGACAGTCCCTGAATCCAATGACAGGTGTCCTTATAAGAGGCACATGGTACGGTGACTAAAAAAAAAAAAAAGTGAATAAATAATATTCATTGACTTAAAAATAAAAAGACAATGAGAGGCAGACAGAAGAGAGACTCACAGAGAGGAGAGGCCATCTGGACACTGAGGCAGAGACAGAGTGATGAGGCCACAAGCCAGGGAGGTCTGGGGTCCCCAACGCTGGGAAAGGCAGGAAGCACCCCCTCCTGGAGCTTCCGGGGGCGCCTGGCCCTCCGACACCTGAATTTAGGCCTCCTGGCCTCTGGAACCAGGAAAAGGCAGATCCATGTGTGGTCCTTTGCTGTGGCAGTCCCAGGACACAAGTCACACACAGGCAAGCGGGCCGTCCGATGTCTCTGCCAGCCCAGCCCCGAGCCCAGCAGCCGTCGCTGCCCTCCCCACCGCCCGTCCCCGGGGGCCGGCTCCCTCGTCTCCTCCCGGACGATCCCGTGTTTTCCCTCCGAATCTTTCAGTGGCCTCGCAACCGGCTTCTTGGTTTTCTCCGCAGGCCTCTGGGGTGACCTCACCCACGCACCTGCCCCTCCCGACAACCCCCTCCCCTGCCCCTCCTGATCTCCCTGCCCCCTCCTCACACCCCTCCCGCCCGCTGCCCCCCACCGGCGAGGTGAATGCCGTTCCCGCAAGGCCGGCGCACACACGCTGCACACCGAGCCTGTCCCCTCATTTCTCCTCTCGCGAAACGCTGCGCGGTCACGGGAGCCGGTGATGGCCTGCCTTTGTCCTTTGCTTAGTTTTCGGTACACTGTGTGCAGTCCTCCTCCAGTCGTGCGAACACATCAGGACATCCGAACGCAGTGGGCCCCCCAGCGCCTCCGTCCTGTTGGGGGTGGATCCTGGCTGCCCAGACGTCGACAGGCCCCTCTGGGGCCGCTCTGGGACCGCCAGCCTCCCCTGGGGCTCTGTGTGGCTCTGTCTTCTTGGTGACTCCGAGGGGGTCGTCGTGACAGACCGGGTTCCCCGGGAAGGGTGTGTGGGCCCAGCACCCTGGTTTTGCCCTCACACTATGTGGGTGACCTGGGGTGCAACGGGGCTCGTCTACGGGTGCGGGTGTGGGCGCTTGTCCTCTGGCCCAGTCCTGCGGCCGTGACGCTTTGATTCCTGGTCTTTTGTATGAAGTGAGTTTGTTCATTGTTTATGTCTCGCCCTCTCTGGGAGCGGGAGGATTTTCTCCCTCTCTCTGTGTTCTGAGACCAGACCGCATGCCTTGCTGGGGGCCGACATTCGTCCCTGGTGCCAAGTTCTCCGCGGCCTCTGTGACCCCGAAACCCATGTTGGTCAGCTGCAGCTGCTGTAACAAAGTGCATGGACCGTGCACCTGAACTATAGGATTCATTTCTCCCAGCCCCAGCGGTGGCTGAGGGCCCGGGACTCTGAGGCCCCTCTCCTGGCGTGTGGATGAGCATCCCCTTCCTGTGTCCTCGCGGGGTTGTCCCTCAGTGCGCGTCTGCGTCCTGCTCTCCCTTATAAGGACACCCGGGCACTGAGCAGCCGTGGGGCTGGTCCTCCCCCAGCCTGTCCAGTTCTGGTGCCACGAGGTTGGGAGGGCCCTGGGCTGGCCGGACATCTCCCGCTCCGTGGGTGCCGGAAGTGCAGAAACCGTCCCGCTTCTGTCCCAGACTCCCATTCAGGTCTCCCTTGCTGGGATCCTTCTGCTGGGTCAGCTGCTTGGAAGCTGTGGTTGCTGCGGCCGTGACTGTCACACCTTTAATTTCTGCAGGGAGAGAGGAAAGTGAGTCTACTCAACTCAGAAGGAATGGGGGCTCCTCCCTGCCGCCCCTGCTTTAGGGCAGAAGGACCTGGGGTAGGTGCACCCAGGACCCTGGCTGCCGGGGAGGGTGTGAGCGATCTCCACCAGGCCCGCCCGGGACACACCTCCTGACACCCACACCCACTGGGGGCTTGATGCACCCGTTCCTTGTGGTCGTCCCGGCCCCCACAGCTTCTCTGTGGCTTAGTAGGTTGTGCAAATCCCTCGGATTCTCTCTCCCCAGGGTGAGCTCTCTGTAAGCCGGGGGTGGGCACTGTCTGGTAATCTCCCCTCCTCACTTCTGCTGGGCACTAATTCTGACACCCCAGGCAGGGTCCCCCGAGTCCCTGTCCTCCAGAGGCCACAGGAGTCATCGTGGTCTGCTTGCCTGGCTGCTTCCCCTTAGGCTGAGAGCCTAGGCCAACACAGCACATTCCTGTTCTTCGGTTCCTGACGCAGTCAGGGTGTAGCACGCGGCAGGAGTTGTCATCTCGCTGCCAACAGCGAGGGGGCTTGAAGGGACAGAGTCTGTCGTCCAGAGCCTGGAACAGCTCAGCCGGGCTGCGTTCTCATCTGAGGCTGGACTGGGGAAGGACCCACTTCCCAGCTCACCTGGCTAGCGGCAGTTTCCATTCCCCCCTCTGTCCCTTGCCACGTGGGCCCCTCACCTCATCAAAGCCCGCAGGGGTGTCCGCTGGCGAGGCCCCCATCACTGTCTTCTGTAGAAGACTCTCCGGAAGCATCGCCTGGCGTCTCTGCTGGCTCCTACTGCTTGAAGCAAGTCCTGCCTGCTCCCGAGGCCTGAGGAGCAGGACCCTGGCATCAGTGGGCCTCTGGGCTCTGCAGCCTTCGCTCCCTGGACACAGACCAAGGAGAAGGAAGTAGGCACGGGGACGCTGCTGGAGGAGGCAGGTGGGCTCTTGGGCACCGTCCATGTCTAGCCAGCCCCGGGGAAGCCCACAAGGGCAAGGCCGCAGGTCAGATCGAGGGCCTGGGGCCTGTGTGGTCAGGATGTGTCAGGCATGCCTCCTCCTGGGAGCTGGACGAGTGTTGGCTGGGCTTTTGGGAGGTGTGTTCTGTGGGGTGTGACTGTGCGTATGTCACAGGCCACGAGGACGCTTCGGCCCAGACCAGAAGGCACAGCTGGAATTACATCACATAAAGCAGCTCTGGCTGCATGTGAGCAGATGGGAGACAAGGCCAGCTGGGGGCGGGGGGCTGGCCAGAGGCCGCAGCAGCCGCCGTCCCAGTGGGTGCCGATGGACATCTGTGCGGGCAGCGCTGCCAGTGGACGTGGAGGGAGGTCAGGAGGTGGGCTGGCTGCCCACTGCGGACTGAAGGGACGCTGAGGGCCGAGATCGGGCAGGGCTGCGGGAGGGGCCTGCGGCGTCGGTAGGCACGACTGGAGTTGGGACCATCATCTTCCGCTTCCTCCAGGCAGAAGGATCGCTGGGGCCTCTGGGCGGTGCGGCTGCCAGACTCAGTCCTACACCGGGCTTCAAAGCCAAAAACTCCGAGGCTCAAACATGGTCTCCCGCCCACGGATTCCTTCTGTGTCGCCCTTAGCCCAGACGGGGCGGCTGGCTCTAGGGGGTGCTGAGGGGTGAGCGCCCAGGCAAATGCCTGTGTGGCCAAGGGCAGAGCCCCCTGGGGAGGGGGGTGGTGGCTGGGATCCTGATCCCCGTCCCCGGCAGGGAGGGAATCGCAAGGGTGGGGGAGGGGGGCCTTCCCCGGAGACGCGCTGCAGAGGAGCCACAGGTGGTTGGACAGGAGGAGGCTGCTGAGCTGTGCAGAGAAGTGTCCTTTCCCTGCCAAGGCAAACAATGATTGTCTTGTCCAGACCATCCCACTGTTTGGCAAGTGCGCCCATCCATTTTGTCTTGGTGCCACCGCAGGATGCTGTCGGCTCTCGCTTGGGCTCCCTCCTAGTTCACTCTGTGAGCCGCGGTGCGGGGGCTCCAGGCAGTGATGGCAACGTGGGCATGACAACTTGGCCTTCCGCGGCATTTATTTTTCCTTCCTGGGCAAACGCTGACATATAAAACCCAATTTCGTTTTGAAGAAGTCAAGCGACTGTGTGTTTGTCTAGACCCCTTCCTGAGCGGTGCCTCGGGCTCAGACTTCCTCCGCTGGGCAGGGAGCTCGGCGCGGCCAGGCTCGCGGGATGTTGCCAGGAGGGGCCATCCAGGAGCCTGACCTGGTGGGAAGGGGGTTTCTGAAGGCTCAGGGTGCAGCCCTTCCTGTTCCCGGTTAAGATCCTGACGACTCGGCTGAGGCAGACCAAGAGTCTTCCTCCGCCAACCCTGGGCGCCAACCCAGGGTCCTGCCGCACATAGGCTGGTGCTGCGGTGTCTTCTCACGCATCTGGGACCAGCCCATGTCACCCTTCGGGGTCTCAGGCTCCCGCGGGGCCCCACAGACAAGACAGGAGCCCACACATGGTGTGATTGTGACAGCATATGCAAGCGCCAGCCCAGAGCCGGGTGCAGAGTCCTGTCGGGCTTGCCTGGAGCCCACGGCACCATTGTCATCCACTCCCGCTGTGTGCAACCCCTGCACCCGCCCTGTCCACCAAGGACTTGCCCCTGGGACGTGGCTGGGGCTCTAGAATGTGGCAGCAGGTACCCTGGGCAGCTTCTGAGTGGGAGCCCTGGGGACAAGTGCGTTTCCTCCCAGCCCTTCGTTGTTGGCTCCACGGGGAGGGAGGATGGCTCGTCCGGTGGGTTCCTGCCGTGGCCCCGGGCCTGAGCGAAAGCACCAAGCCCCACGGAGGCTCCTTCACAGCCAGAGGACGAACGGTTGGGAAGGTTGGGAAGGGGGCCTGGGAAGACACAACCGCTGATCTGAAGTTGCACAAACAGCCACGGGTTCTGAGGGGCCTCTGGAGTCCGTCTCCGGGGTGATCTGTCAGGACCACATGAGGGTGCCACGGAGAGGAGGGAGGCGGTAACCAATCCTGCACGAGGAAAAAAAATCAGAAGTAGCTACCTGTCTCCTGCCCCGACGGGCCAGCCTCTTGTCTCAGTCGGTGGGAGCGTTTCTGGGGAGCCCGAGTCCCCTGACTCCCGTGTGATGCTGGAGGAGGCCAGATGTACCCACGAATGCCCATTTTTTTTCCAATGGAGGTTTGGGGAAGGTGAGCCTGTCCTGGTTTTTTAAGAAGAAATTTATCAGATATTTTATCGCACTGACTTAGGATCCACGTTTTACTGAGTGGTGGATTTTCAGGCTTTTCCAGGGAAGGAAGAATGCATCTGCTCCAAAACAGGTCAAGCCCACACCCTGGAACCAGCGGCTCATTTGGCAACGCGGGGAGGTGGCACTTGCCACGGGGGTGACGACAGTCACGGGTGACGATGACGATGGTGACGGCCGCGGGAGGAGGAGGTGTCCGGAAGCGCCCATGGCAATGCCGGTTTGTGCCTTTGCTCATTCTTTTCGCTTTGTGTGAAACCTCCCTGCCTCCCCCCGCGGTGTTACCTCCGCCAGGCAGTCTGCCGTGACTTCCTCGGGCAGCACCTCTCCTCTGCTCTTGCTGTCCTGTATTTGAAGGGCTCATCTGGGAAGCCATCAGTTATTGGGGCAGACAGCTGGGCGCAGAGGGCCTGGGTGTGACGGGCTCATGCAACTCTCAGCTCTAACCTCGGCCCTGTTACTAGAGTCTCAGCGCTTCAGGCTCCGTAAGTGGAAAATGGAGGCAGTGACAGGCCGCAGCGCTGAGGGTTACCAGGGCGAAGGGATCATGCACTTAAAGCACTTGGTACAGCCCTTGTCACAAAACAAACCCCACTAAGCGGGCAATCGGCAGCGGCGGTGGCGGTCCTGGGCTGTGGCTGGTGTCCCCGTGCTCCTGGGAAGCACCACTACCCGTGCTGGTGTCTTCTGCGTCCAGGTCCGGCCTGGCATGGGACAGATGTGCAGCATCAAATAGGCCTTCCCCTGAGTGGCTTGGCCGACCCTCCCCGTGCCCCGTGTCCTGGCTTTGCTGGCTTTCTACAGGTGAGGAAACAAAAGCAGAGCCATCTGCACGACTTGGCCAAGGTCACATGGCAAGTAGGGCCGTGCTGGGAGCAGGGGCTGGGCACCTGCTGCCCAGCTGGCTCTCTACCCGCCTGCGACAGGGAGATGGGTGACTCGCTCCTGCCCAGCTGGCCTCTTAATGAAACATATTTCATGGAAAATTGTCGATGGACGACTTGGACATTCTTTCCAGAAAAGCTGTCAGCTCAGATTAGCTCCAAGGGGTGACCACACAGTCGGAGGATGTCACTTAGAAATGATAATAATGTTGGCATTTCTGAAGGCGTCCATTAGGTGGGGAGAACAGAGGGCTGGCCCTTCCCAGTTAGGGCGGTGATGGCGGTGAAGGTGTGTGTCATGCTTCTCCTCCTCGTCTGACCAGGAAGAGAGCCCTGGGACCACAGAGGCACTGGGCCGTGCTGACACGGCTGGGGACGCTTCTCCTCCCCAAGGAGAGACAAACAAGGAAGATGGGCTTCCTGAGGCAGAGGCCTCCGCTCCCCCACCTTGGGGACGCCAGTCCCACTGGCCCCTTTAGGCATTCAAGCTACGTCTGATGTCCGGCCTCTCCCGCCCACCTGGGCTGACTCTCTTCTGTTGGTCCCAAGCCAGGGGCAGCTCCAGCTTCATTCTTTTTTGCAACGGTGACCCTCGCAACGGTACGGCAGACCTCGTTGCGGTCACTCAGTCACTTGACAGCTATCGCGGGCTGAGTGGGAAGTGAAGCATGTTGGGACCACACAGCGGGGACCCACACTCACGGGAGGCATCAGTGAAGGCTGCCGGAGAAGTGCCCCTCGGGAAGGGGTAGTGGCGAGGGGACAGTGTTCCAGGCAGAGGGAGAAGCACGGTGGGGGCCCTGGGGCTGGACGAGTGTGGCTCTTTCCGGGAACTGAAAGGTGGAAGAGGTCAGAAGTGGCATCCAAGGGAAAAGGTGGGGGAGAGGAGCACATGGGCAGGTTTGCTGCTTCCCTGGGGCCTGGGTCTTTATGGCGAGACAGCTGAAGTCAGGCGATGCTCCTTTTGGTCTGGCCACCTGTGTTTTCCTCCCCGGATGCCGTCTTTTCTGGACCTGTTGACAGCAGGACATAAAGAGGCCTTGGGCCCTGAATAAGGAGCAGGCAGGCAGCAGTGGCACCAAGCACGCTGTCTTGGCCACCGCTTTGGGCTGTCCTCAGCCTGCTCCAGGGAGAGGTGACAGCCAATCGCTCATCATTGTGTCCTTGGCAGGACCTGCCTTCCGTCAAAGGGAGTTGGCTTGCCCTGCTCACTGTCTCCCTGGGGAAGACCTCATCCAGGGACTCGTCCAAGGGCAGTGACCTGGTTTGGGTTTGGGACAACCCTGTAGGGCTAGCTCAGTGCCAACGTGGCCCCAGGATGAGCGGAAGTCTCCGTGGAAGACGGTGGCGTGAACCTCTCCCTCTGCCCCGTCCCACTCCTCCCATCCTCTTACGGGCGTGCTCTAGAGTTCACACCCCACCCTGCACACAGTCGCGGGAGCTGTTTCTAGGGAGCCAGTGTAAGGCGTTCACTCTTGCGCAGACCAGCGGTCTCAGAGTCAGGGAAGCCAATGTGGAGGTCAAGCAGGCAGACTCTGAAACCGATGGCAGGCTCTTCATTGGTGGACTCTGCCACAGGTGGCTGTGCCCAGGGAGGGGAAGGGGCAAGGGTTTACGGCAGGAGGATGGGTCCAGATCCCAGCCAGACAGTGGTCCGGACCTTAGCTGGGCCACAAGTGCACACGTTGTGGTCACCTGAGCTCAGTGACATGTTGCTAATGCTCTTGCTGATGTTGAGAGTGTGGTGATGGTGGTAATGATGGTGGTGGTGGTGATGGTGGTGATAGTGATGGTGGTGACGGTGGTGATGATGGAAGTGATGATGGTGGTGATGGTGGTGGTGATGGTGGTGGTGGTGATGGTGGTGATGATGGTGGTGATGGTGGTGATGATGGTGATGGTGGTGATGATGGTGGTAATGATGGTGATGGTGGTGATAATGGTGGTGGTGATGGTGGTGATAGTGATGGTGGTGACGGTGGTGATGATGGAAATGATGATGGTGGTGATGGTGGTGGTGATGATGGTGGTGGTGATGGTGGTGATGATGGTGGTGATGGTGGTGATGATGGTGATGGTGGTGATGATGGAAGTGATGATGGTGGTGATGGTGGTGGTGATGGTGGTGACGGTGGTGATGATGGTGATGGTGGTGATGATGGTGGTAATGATGGTGATGGTGGTGATAATGGTGGTGGTGATGGTGGTGGTGATGATGGTGGTGATCATGGTGATGATGGTGGTGATCATGGTGGTGATGGTGGTGATGATGGTGATGGTGGTGATAATGGTGGTGGTGATGGTGGTGGTGATGATGGTGGTGATCATGGTGATGATGGTGGTGATCATGGTGATGTGATGGTGGTGGTAGACATGGCAATGACAGTATCAGTGGTGGTGGCAGGGCTGTAGAGGTGACTGAGGTGATGATACACACATGTGCCCGATGCTGGGCATTTCTGGACTTCTGTGAGCTCCCAGCTCTTCCCTCCTATTCTTTTTGAGACAGAGTTTTCTTCTCCTGAGAAGGCAGAGGCTCTGATTGCTTCAGCAGCAAACGATGTTCAGGAGGAGGAGAACCATAGGAGTACCAAACCATCGGAGGAGAAGAATCCTTACTGGTTATTTGGTTTTCAGCCTCCCCACCTCCAGTGGTGACCCTCACAGTCCCTGCTGCATTTAGGGCATTTCACGTTCCACTAAGTGTAGTGTAACCAGCCCATGAGCCCTGACACAAGGGCGAGCCCTTTGGTTAGGATCCATGCAGGAGCTTGTAATGCTCATAGCAGGATGAGGCAGAAGCAGGAGGAATGAGCAGTTTGGGGCCATTTGGGGCAGAGCGGGGTCTGACAGTGGAGGTTCATCCAGGTGTACAAGCGATGGTACTGGAGGGCAGCTCTCTGCCAGGACTGGGGTCCAGGGCTCAGGCAAGAGGAGCGGATGCACGTGTGAAGTTTGGGGTGCTCACGAGTTCCTGTTGCAGGATTTTTTCCCACACTCAGGGCAGGGCCAGGGGAGCCAGGGGCCAGCCATGGCAGACCCTGCAGGGTTAAGAGCCCCAGGGACCAGATGCCTGCGTGGCTGGTCTCGCTGGCTCCGTCTCACTTCACCATGGTTAATTTTCTTCTCTTGAGAACCACTGTGGTGCCCCGTTGGGAAAGTCCCCTTTCTTGGGCAGGCCACATGGAAAGAAGGGGCGCGGAGGGCATGCGTGGCTGGCCCGGCCCTTCTGTCCCCCTCTCGCATGGGACCAGCTGTGTCTGCAGTGTCACTAGGCCTGTGCTGCTCGTGCATGGGCCAGTCCACGGAGGTTTGGAGCCAACCTCTGATTTTTAATAGGGAGACCATTTGCCTGGGAGAACTAAGGGACCAGGATCTCACTCACTCACTCACTCATTAATTAGAGAATTGTCCCTGCAGGGCCCAATTTGAGGTCTCCCACCATGGTCGGTGTCATTATAGGTGCTGTTTGCTCTGTGCACCAAGCAGGGTGCTGGTCTGTGGTGGGGACTCACAGTGAAGCAGCAAGAAGGCACGGATGGCCTTCAGAATGTGACTGGAGAGGAGTCTTCACGGTCGTGATTAAGGTAAAATGAGGCCACTGGGGGTCTGGATCCAATGTGACTGGTGTCCTACCAGAAGAAGAGATCAGGACACAGACATGCAGAGAGATGCCCGTGTGAGGACATGGGTAGGGGATGGTCATCCACATGCCAGGAGAGAGGCCACAGGAGGACCAGCCCTGCCTGCGCCTGGGTCTCAGACTCTGAGCTGGGAAGCAGTAAATACCTATTGTTTGGATGCCTGGTGTGGTGATTTGCTATGGCACAGAGCTGACCGAGACAGCAGGCTTCTCCGGGGAGATGATCTCTGAGCCAAGAGCTGGCCAGTAAGAAGTGTTTGGAGTGAGCCTCTCAGGGAGAGGGCACACCAGGTGGAGAGACACTAAGGGGTCAGGACAGGCGTGGGCAGTGCTGGGGGCTGGTGGGCTGTGGGGTGTCGGGTGGATGGGGTCTTCTGGGTGTGATGGGACACTCTGAGGAGCTTTGCCAAAAAAGACAAATATCAATAACAAGCCCCAGAAAACCAGAAAGGATTTAATCATGTCCCTGTCACCCCAAGTGAAAAAATCCCTTCCTGGAGGCAACCAAGTATCATAAATTGGGGAGAAATTAGTCCGTGTTTTATACCTTCCTACATACAAGCACTATAAACAATATGGTCTATTGTTTTCTGTGTTTAAACATTTACATAAATCGGATTATGGTATAAGTAATGTTCTGGAATTTCTCTTTGCACTCAACATTTTATCTTTAAGATCTATCCATGTTGATAATATACGTTTATTTTATACGTTTTTAAGTGCTGCTGTGTGTTCCATCCTGTGAAGATAATTTAAACGTGTACTTTCATTCCTACACCAATGGGCATTTGGCTTGTTTCCAAGGTTTCCTGTTGCAAACAATGTCACAATGACAAAGCTGTCCTTTATCAGCCTTGTTGCGTGTCACATGCTGTTCTAGTAATTTTTTAAAAAGATTTTATTTATTTATTTATGAGAGAGAGAGATAGAGGGAGAGGGAGGGAGGGGGAGTAAGAGGGAGTGTAAGCGGGGCAGAGGGGCAGAGGGAGAGGGAGAGAGAATCTCAAGCAAACTTTGCAAGCAGCCTGGGACCTGAGCTGAAATCAAGAGTCAGATGCTGAACTAGCTGAGCCCCTCAAACACCCTGTTTTAGTAATTTTATGTACATCTTCTCATGGAATCTGCACAATGACATCTGATGGGGAAGCACCCATTTCTCAGCTAAGAAAATGGAGGCACAGAGAAAGTGCATGGCTTGCTTGAGAGAAATGGTCAGGAGACACCCCAGGAAACCACCCAGGGTTTGGACCTTGGCCAGGTGGTTGCACCACCTTCCTCCCCTGATTTCGGTAGGGTGCATGTGTGGATGGGGCCTTGCAGGGTCCACGCTCCAAGATGACACCAGTGCTTGTACTAGAGCTCACACACGCAGATGCAGTCAGGCCTTCCCATATCCCACCTACTCCTGCCACCTGGAACTGTCGGAATTCTGGGATTTTGCCATTGCCTTGGATGTGAAATGCTATTTCAATTCATGCTGAATTAACCCTCACATATGAGTGAACAAGTACTGATAAATATTGTGATTGTGACTTCCTCTTTGGTGAGCTGCCTGTTTGTGGGCTTGGCCTATTTTTCCATTGGGCTGTTTGTCCTCTTACTGATTTATAGGCGTTCTTTATGTATTCTGCATACTGATCCATTCTTTGCTATATGTTGTGAAAGTCTTTTGTCAGGAACTGTGTTTATGGCCTTTCTCAGAGTTAAAGTATGTTTAACTATGTTTATGGCCCTTTTTAAGAGACAAGATTTTTATGCTGATATATCCAAATTGATCATTTTCTCCCCTATGTCTCCATTTTGTTTCATTTTACAAATTGTTCTTTACGGTGAGGTCATAGAATATGTTTCTATACTTTTGATTTTTTTAAGTTTTATTTATAACTTAGATCTTTATTTTCCTGGACTTTCATTTTCCTCAATATGTCTGGCCAATCACCCAGGTGCTATTTCTAGGTTGACGTTAAACTGAACATGGGATGGCTGGCCATTGGCACATTCTTCTCATTCCTTACCCAAACAGAAATGCTTGCCAAGTTTCATCAGGAAGGACGAACTTCTCATGGGTTCAAGCAGAAATTTTAAGCACCGGGACGCCTGGGTGGCTCAGTTGGTTAAGCAGCTGCCTTCGGCTCAGGTCATGATCCCAGGGTCCTGGGATCGAGTCCCACATCAGGATCCTTGCTTGGCAGGGAGCCTGCTTCTCCCTCTGCCTCTGCCTGCCTCTCTGTCTGCCTGTGCTCACTCACTCTCTCTCCATTTCTGACAAATAAATAAAAAAAAAAAAAGAAAAAAAGAAATTCTAAGCACCATCACAGCCACACCAATGTCATCAAAACACTTTAAAGAAGGCATGAGGCACCCACGTGGCCCACACTCCTGGAGTACTGGGTCAGAGTCTGCAGGAGATGTGCCCCAAGCAGCCAGGCTGAGGGACAGGAAGGAAGGGACAGGCGAGGTGGTATAAAATGTGGGACTGAGCCATGGAGGTCTGTGGGGAGGGCATAGCCCAGCACGGAGGACCACTGCAACAGGTGGAAAGCAGGGATTTCAAAGGTATCTGGGCTGAGTGCCCTCTGGGCCCCCGCCCCTTACAGACAGTGATGCCTCACATGAGGTCCCTTAGTGTCCTCCCCTGCACAGCGGGAACACGGGAACTCTCAGGCAGCATCCTTGGGGGCAGAGCACTTCCTGTCTGGATCTGTGAGAACAAAGCTCTTCCTCCATGGCCGCTCTATTGGATCTGTGAATGAGTGGGCTTCCCTGGCAGCAAATGGCCCTCCCAGAAGCCAGTAAGAAAGCAGAGAAGTATGGGAAAGAAAATTCTAGAGCCCAAACCTCCCTCTCCTGGATCTGCTTCTTCTTGGCAGAGCTGGTAGACCGAGGGCTGGTGGGAACTGGCAGCTGGATTGCCTTTGCTGGGGGGGCGGGGACAGGGGGTGGCCTTGGAGCTGGGAGCAGACTGCAGGGCCCCTGACCTTCCGGACTGACTCCTGAGCAGCCTGTGCCCTGGGGTGGGTGGGCCATGCACAGAGGAGCCAAGGGGAGGGGCTCCGCCGCTCCTGGGCCCCACTCTCCCAGCTCTTTCTGCAGGTGCGGGGGGCCAGACATTTGCCCAACGTGGCGGGCTAGCAGGGGCAGCCTGGAGCCCAGATCAGCTATAGGACTGGTCGAGCAAGAACCCGCCAGCCCTGGCCCAAGAGTCTAAGAGTGTTGTGAACAACACAGGTGCAAGAGTCTAGTGCAAGGTGAGGTTGTGGGTCAATCCTGTCCTCCACCAAGTCCTGACCCCCTGCAGCTCTAGCCCCCCAGGGCCTGCTGTGCCGGTGTTCACAGGGATGCTTAGTCCTACGAACTTGGTTCTGCCTCAGTCCAGTCCTCTTAGTTAGATGAAGACCAGTGTCTTCTGCCCCAGCTTTCAGACACCCCTGCCCCCTCATGAGCCCAGCTCCCCGGGGTCAGATTAATGGCCTCCCAGGCTGCAGGAGCTCCGGGGCTGACTCGGCCCCTACCGCCGCCCCCCCCCGCCCGAGGGGCTTCCGTGGGGAGAGAGGCTCATTTCAGGGTTGTCCCTGGGAGCCTGACCGCCGGGGGTGCTCAGCTCCCCTGTGATGGGTGTATAATGGTCGATACGCAGGGCTTTCCTGAGCACAGAGGGCGGATGCCTCCTGTCATTAGTGCGGAGCAGGGCTGCTGCTGGCCCCCCTCCCCCCGCACAGCTGGGCGCATCTACAGTCCAACAGCCACCCTGTGAGGCTACAGTCTGCCGGCTGCAGTCTGGGGCACGGGCCCCTCAGAGGGTGTCAGGAATCAGAGGCCAGGCCCACCGTCCAGGAAAGGGAGGGCAGGGGCGGGCTCACGGGCCCTCCTCTGATAACCCCATCTCCCTGTGTCTAAATCCGTCCCCTGCTCAGGCCCCCACCTCTTCCATGGGCCTGACCTCCTTCTCCAGGACACGCGGGGACAAGCTCAAGAGGGAGGCCCGGGCACTCCAGGATGTTCTCTTCTCTGCTGTTCAGCTCGTCTGTCGTCCTCACTCGGAGAGCAGGCTGGGCGGCTCTAGGCCCGCGCCCACGCACCCCGGCCAGCCCCAGAAGACGGTCCCTGTCTCCTCATGCTTCCGGGACACGTCCCGGGATGGAGCGCTACCATCATCCCCAGACGCTGATGGGCCGGACTGGGTCACGGGCTCGTTCCTGGTGCTGGGGATGGGCCTGGCCGTGTCCCACACCTCCCTGTAGGGGATGGTTGGGAACGGGTGGTTCCTCAGGGGCATTGCCAGATGTCACCATCTGGAGGGGAGCGGCCGCTGGGCAGCCGAGTGCAGAGCGAGACCCACAGTGCCGGGTCTCTGTGCCGCTGCCCTGCAGACAGCGACCTCTGGGAGTGTCCGCGCTCTCCTCTGAGTGTGGGGCTCCTGACACTCCTGCACCGTGTTGCTGGGAACAACACAGGTGCAAATATTTGCAACAGGCTTGGCAAGTTCTACCAGGCAAACGGTGCCATAAGATCACAGTAAACAATTATGGGAATAGCAGTAATTCTGGGTGTGCTGCAGGGATCTGGAAATTTTAAATGGTGTTAATTTGGTGAAGTTAGTTGACAGGTGACACCTGTATAAGGGCAGCAGACGGTCCCCCGAACATGCGCACATGGTGACTGGGAAGGCAGGGGGCAAAATAACCAACCTCCTTCTCCTGATGCAGCAGAAAAAACAGAGGTTCGGAGAAGCCCCAAGAGGTGGGCACAGTCTCCCAAGGCAGGGCGCTCCTGCCCCCTGCCTGGCTTGGGAGCACTCAGTTTGCTGAGCACTGGTTTGCTGACCCGTGTTTGAGGAGCACCTGTTGTGTTGCAAGGTGCTGTGGTGTTTCGTCTAACATCATCTGAGGTAACGTTCACATCAGCCCCATCCTGTAGACAGAGTGTCAGCCCACTTCATAGACGGCCAAACGGGGCCATATCTTGTGCATTTCCCAGCTTTACTGCAGAGCGTGCCTTCTTCAGAAGCCCCCGCTGAAGCCCCGGTCCTGTGGCCTTCTTTAGGCACCGACTTAAAGGCTCCTGGAAGAGGCAGAGCTGAACGTCTGCTCACAAGCTGCGTGACCCTGCCCAGTTACCGCACCACTCCAAGCATGACGTGTGCCCGTGTTGGTATAGGGTGAGCTGATTTGTCAGGATCCTCGCGATTGCTGCGGGGACAGTGCCATGGAGCGGGTCATGCATCTGGATCGTGACAGGGGAGGCCACCAGGGAGAGAAGGACATTCTAGGGAGCAGAAGTCCAGAGGCCAGAAAACTTGCCAGGCAGTGGAGGTCCAGAGCCACCTCGTGTGGTGGGGACAGGAGGTGCCTAGGAGTGTGCAGGGAACAAGCAGGAAGGTTCCAGTCTGAAGTGGGGAGCCTCGAATGCCAAGGCCGGTAGTGGCGATGGGGCCTGTGAGTCCCTAGAGCTGCGGGGGTTCACCTGGGTGGGTGAGGGAGGGCGGGGGGCAGAGGTGGAGGCAACGAGTGGGGTGTCTCAGGAAGGGAAGTAGAGAGGCCACTGCAATGGTCAAGGGGGACCAGGACGGGACAGGCCAGAGCAAAGCAGCAGGGAGGGGGAGAGGCGGCACGCTGTGGTCTCGGGGACAAGGGCCCCTGCTCTGCTCCTCGAGCTGCAGCAACTACTTCTTGAAGCCCACCCTGTCCTTCTGCTGTTGTGAGTGACAGAGAAGGGCTCTGAGTCAGCCTTATCTGACTACTGGTGACATAGGGGTCCTGGGTGGGTGTGGGGCGTCTCCAGGGGTCCGCTGAGGGAAAGTCTCCAGGGGCGCCTGCACTGGGGCGTCTGCAGAATCCCTCCTCCCCCAGGTGTGTAGTTCCCCCGCCTATGCCCACCGTCCCTGTCACCTCCTCCCGGGCTCTGTGGTGTCGGGACACTTGGGTGCCTCTAATTCCCCGCACCTTGTGGGTGTTGGGTGTCCCACTGGGTGCTCTGCGGGTATCAGCTCTCTAACCCCAGTGATCCCCAAAAGGGATCCAATGGCCCATTTCATGGGTGAGACCGGGACTTAGTTTGTGAGCACGCCCAGCCGAACCCCCTGCCCTGGGGTCCTCTATAGGGTGTCTGATGCTTGTGCAGAGGGTCGGGCCCTGAGACCGGATGCCCAGGGGCCCTGGTGAGCGTGGGATGGTGAGGACTGGGGGATTCCAGGACCCCATCCCCACTGGGGGATGTCCTTGGTCTGCCTGACTCTTTTGTGGTTAGTCCTGGGTCTCCTTGGAGCAAGTAGTTCCAGGATGGAGCCTGCGAATGCCTCGTGGTGGGGTCTCCTGGGACCTTGGTGGGGGCAGGGGGCTGGGGCGTGAGCATGCACAGGGAGGGCCGGGATGCTGGGTGTGGACATGCCCAGTGCAGGGGCAGGGGGGCAGGATGTGAGAAAGTATAGTGGACAGGGGACTGGGTGTGAGCCTGCAGGGAACTCTGGTGGGATCTGGGGTCATCAGTCACAGGGGATGGGAAGCATCTTCCCCATGCTGAGACCATCTGGACCATCTGGCTAAGGGAGGGCAGACTTGGGGACCAGCAGTGAGCCAGGAGAGGCAGGGGGGGTCAGCTCTGAAGGGAGCAGGGCTAGGGGGGATGGATGCTTCAGAGTCCTGTCTCCCTCCAACCCCCAGACTGCATGATTTCTGGACCCACAGCTGTTGCAACTCTGGGCTTTTAATAACTAAGCTACAACACTGGTGTCAGACAGTCGATGAATTTATTTTACCCCAAACTTAATGGGAATAAAATTCGAGGTGACTTCTGAGTCTGAGCATCTGAAAGGATGCATCCTTAAAATTCCAGCACCCTAAGCTGATTTGGGGGGAAGATTTTGATGATTCCGTGCTTCTGAAAGCCTTTGCTTCTAAGAGCCCCGCGCTCTCTAATTCCGTGTCTTCCGCGAGGCCCACAGTGGCCGAGCGCGGCTGGCGCGGTGAATGGTGACAATGCCGGGCCTGATGGGATGCTCTGCTAATCTCCCCTTTGAGGGGCTTTGATGAGCTCTGAAGGCGGACGCTCAGCTCCCAGCGCAGCTGCTTCAATCAGAGGGGAATTTTGCTGAGCACCAGGGATTTGGAGGCTCAGGGGAGAAGCTAATAGCAGCTGTTTTCTGGAAGGCGATTAGAATCTGGAGGAGGAGAGAGAGGCGTTAATAAAGAGAGAGGTGTAAAAGCCCACAAGTAGTACCACCCCCAGAAAAATGGGCACGGAAGAGCTGCCCTCCCCTCGGCACATGTGCACAACACAACCCCTCCTTCCAGGCCTCCGAATCCCTCCCCGGAACCCCTCCCAAGATCCCCCTGATGGTGGTCCTCCAGGCTGGCAGAGCGACCCATGTGGACATGCCCTGGGCCGGGCACGCTGGGGAGAAGCCTCACCCCCCCAGCACCTTCCCCATCCAGCCGTGCCCTTGAACAGTGTGGAGATGGCCCTCTGCACTACCCGTAAGGGGTGGGCCCATGCAGTGGGGGCCCCGGGGAGACAAATCAGGCAACTACCCCAAGTGTGGATTAAATGATTTTCCAGGCTCAGACTTAAGTGGGAAGTGTGAGCTAGAGAGGTTGCTCCGCACCTGAACCTCTGTGATTTGCACGCATGCATGCTTTCACACTCATCCATTGGTTCATGCACACATTTACACACTCATTGGTTCACGCACACATTTACACACACATCCATTGGTTCATGCACACGTTCACTAATGCATACATCCATTCCTTCATGTACTCTTAGCAGGGACTGTGCCGGCATAATGAGATAACGCGGCGCTAGACCTCACCGTACTCAAACATGTCGCGCGGCCCAGGTGCTCGGTGGGGGCATGACTCCATTTGGCCAGTGCGACCCATGCACCACGGAGCCTCGCACTGGGCAGAACTGAGAGATGGCAAGGGGCTTTCCTACCGAGGGTCTCACGGAGAGAAGGAAGCTGTCACTGCGGAGCCTGGAGCTCATCTGCCTAACCACACCTCCCAACACTTGGCTCCCTCCCTCTCCCAGCTGGAGCCTCTTTTTTTCTTTTTTTAAAGATCTTATTTATTTATTTGAGAGAGAGAGAGAGAGAGGGCGCATGAGTGGAGGCTGGGAGAGGGCCAGAGGGAGAAGCAGACTCCCCACTGAGCAGGGACACCCACCCCCCCGCCGCCATGGGGGGCTCCACCCCAGGACTCCAGGATCATGACCGAAGCCAAAGGCAGAAGCTTCATGGACTGAACCCTCCAGGTACCCCCAGCCAGGGGCCTCTTGTTTGGGGCCTGGCCTGAGACAAGAGGTGTTCAAGGACTCCAGAAAGATCCCGTCACTCCCCAAGGTGAAGGGTTTGTCCACTAGTCTTGCGTTGTGAGCATCCTGCACTGTTCCTGGCCACGGTGAGTGCCGAGGCGTGCGGTAGGCCCCTTTTGGCCAAGGGTCTGGGGTTTCGCTGCTGGTGCCTGGGCACTGGTGTAGCTCTCAGGCTCCTTTCCGCCCTACCCTATAACCCCGAGGGGTTCCCATCTTCTGATGGCACCTAGTGTGTAAGAATGTCCACCGACGCAGGCTCTGGGTCCTCGGGCCTGTGGACCAGCCGCCCGGCGCTGGGCACCAGCCCCATGATCCGCCCACTTGCCCACAGTCATGCTTGTCCGGGCCCTGCCTGTGGTGGCCGCCTCGCCCCTTGGATACAGGGTCCCCTCTTTCCTAACGGATGAACTCCAGCTTCCTAGGCTTAGTCCACTCATTTTCTGGAGTTGGGTGGATGGGCAGCCTGGATGGCCTGACAAGGCACGCAGACCACTCCCTGTCACCCTCACTCTGCTTCGCTCTCATTTTCTACCTCGAGAAAATAAAACCTCAGAATCTGTGCTTCCTTGTTTCTCTCTCTCCTTCCCTCAGGCCCCCTTTATTGTGAAGTTAAATGAGGAAAAGCAGGGTGCGTGGGGGCCACTTGTCTGGGACGGCCGTGGCCTTGAGACTGCCCTGAACCCGTAGCTGTCCGGTGAGGGGAGGTTTGCAGGGGTCATCTGGCCACACCGCTTACCCCAGGGAAGAACTTGGCCATCTGCCATCTTGCTTTGACCGTGGTTGGGAGCCAGGATCTCAGCCTACGGGGCTGTCCTCTCCATGTGGACCACTTGGTCGGCAGGGAGGTCTGCAGTGTAAGCCGCTGACCTCCACCACCAGCCCCATCTTCCGGGGACCGGGAGGCCATGAGTTGGAACCACGTTACAGTCCCATGGGGTTATAGTCCCATGCGGCAGACGGCATGCCCTCCACCTCCCAGCAGAAGCCGAGGCTGTGCCCTCGCTCGGTGAGCCCACAGCAGGAAGGTCCCACTAGCCTTCCGAGCACCATACCGTGAAAGGGAAGGTTAAGTGTATTCCACGTCCCTGATCCCAACAGAAAAGGTCCAGCCGGGAGGAGTCAGTTTAGGGCTGCTGGCGTCTGAGGCTGAGCCTTTGGCCCTCGTGCGCTCTCCCATCCAGCACAGGGCAGAGAATCCAGAGTCCACGGTTGAATCTGGGCTGCGTCTCTGCACATGCTGGAATCGGGGCCCCAAACCCCATCTTCTGTTTGGACACATCCAGAGCAGAAGACTTGTACCCTAGAGGTCCATCGCAGGCAGCTGGATGTCCCCGCATGTCACCTGGACCCCCTCCAGCCGGAGGGCTGCCCCTTTATGAACAAAAGAGCCCTTCTGTGCCCGAGAGGCCACCCGATGCCCTCCCTCCGCGACCCTGCTCCTCTCCTCTGTGGGGGACCCATCTCTGGACAGAGAGCCCTGGGAGCTAGCGCACCGGGATGAGGCGGCTTCAGCCCCACCCACGGCGTCCGGGCTCCGTGCTCTCTCCGGGGCCGGTGTTGGCCGAGATGGAAGTGCAGGGCTTTCCAGTCTATTGGGGCCTTTCCCTCTCCCGGGGTGGGTGGGGGGCGGCGGGCGTGGCCCAGGGCGTGCTCATGTTCACTGGCCCTGAAGCCCGCTCAGGGCAGAGGTTCCCGGGGCTGCCGCGTGCTCAGGCTGCGGCCTCTCCAGCTCCCCAGCCCTCCATTTCCAGGGGGTCTGTGGTGTGTAGAGGATGCACCACAGCAGGGTCACAGGCAGCGCTGGGTGTGGGTCACCTGACAGGGCTGAGACGCGACACGATCCTCTGGTGACGGGGAACACCCTACCGCATGGCCCCCAGGGGTGAGTGCTTTGCAGCTGCCTCGGTGTGTCTGGCCCCGGGGGGTGGGCTCTGGTGGAGGCGGACGAGAGCCTCCTGGTAGATTTACATCGTGCAGCCTTGGCTCCCGGGCTCGGCCGTCAGGGCCTGTCAGAATTAGCATCTTCCAGAATGGAGGCGGAAGAGAGGGCGCGGAGCACAGGGCTTCCTGCTGGCGCCCCCACCGCCCACTCCCACTCGGCCAGCCGCTGGCCAGAGGGAGGAGACGCAGGCAGCCCCGTAGAGCCCCGACACAGGTGCTCGGGAGCTGTCCTTGGTTTTCAGAGTCTCCCCCGCATCCCTGTGCCGGGCGCTGAGATAAGGTCATGCCCGCAGGAGGGGTGCAGTGGGTGCAGCGGAGAAGGGCTTGGCCCGGAGCGGACGCTCTGTGGACGTGGCATGTCGGACTTGGCTGGGGTGGGCTTCGGGCTGGGGCTCTGGCCGCCGGACATCTTGCTCTGGCCTTGTTCCCATCTTGCAGCAGGGCACCTGAGGCCCAGCGGGTCCCGCCTCCCAGGCTCATGCATCGCAGGCCCTGGCTGAGGTCCCGTCCTCACCCTGCAGACACGGCCGGCCCTTTGCACCACTCAGGTCAATGCATCCATTCAGTGGGCTGACCTCGCGCTTCCCTAAGGTCTTCTGATTCCGACGATGCCGCAGGCGCTGTGGTGGGCAGAGGCAGTGAGAGAGAGAGGGAGCGCTTCTCTCCTCCCTGTCCCGCAGCGGAGCGAGCAGAGTGGGGCCATGACTCCCGCCATCGGCCCCACTGAAGGGCCCTGTGGCTGACAGAGTGAGGGCATGCTTCTCTGGGGAGGCATTCCTGGGGAGCGTGCGCAGCAGGGAGGGCATTCCTGGGGCCAGTGGGGCAGGGGACCCTGCAGGAGGAGCACTTGGCAAAGGCCAGAAGGTGCACGGCTCAGCTGCTTGGCCGGGCAGCTCTGGCAGCTCCTGAGGCGGGACAGATGTGGGTCAGCAGGTCAGGTCTGCCCTCGCACTGTGTCTCTGGGCAGCCCTGGGGGGATGGGGCAGAGGAGGGGCTGGGCAGCGAGCGGCGGGCTGGCAGTGGGTGCGGTGGTCGGACGGTGATCACCGATCCTGGACAGCAGGGTGGGAAGCAGGGGGTCAGCCTGCAAGATGAGTGGGAGCTTCGTTCTACTGAATAGGGACCTACTTCAGAGCCCCAGGCATGAGTCCCAGCAAGGACCCGCCAGGCCCACTGTGCTGGGGGCCAGTCAGGAAGCTGGGATGGGGTGGGAGGGCTGCTCAAGCGAAGGCGTGAACACATGTTGGCTACTGCAGGCTCAGAGGCTCCCTCCCTGTCCAGAGTCCTGGGGAGCACAGGAGACACGCAAGGTGGATGGCAGGAGACAGGGACAGAGCCGGGGGCACTGATCGTGTGGGACTTGCTGCCACAGAAGCAGACAGGGGAGGGGATGGCCAGGACAAGTTGGCCACCACTTCTAAGTGCTCCTCCGGGGCATGGCGTGGAGATGGAGTAAGAGCTAGGATCCTTCGAGGGGCGATCGAGGGGCCGGAGGTCGGAGGTGAGAGGTCGGGGCGTGTGGGGAGCTGGCTGTTTGCACACCTTGGCCCCCCGCCTCCTGACATGCAGAGACTGCTATGGACGGGGGATGCTCGGAGCGTGAGGCTGCCCATTCGGTCACTCATCCCACGTCACACAGCTCAGCAGGGGGCACTGGAGGTCAAACCTACTTTGCGTGTTGTCCCTGAAATGACCTGGTCACACGATGGCCAGCGTGACCCTCCCAGAGCACGCAGTCGGCCCTGCCAGAGCAGCGCCCACACCTCCCTGCTTTCCAGGGTCCCCAAGAGGTTCTCGGTGCTCAGCCCCACCCACGCTCTGGAGCAGCTCCCTCCTCGCTCCCTCCCTGCCCCCCCCACAAAGACTACACTTCCTCGGGGGCCAAAGTGAACCCTGGCGCTCACCAACCCTGAGCCCTCGCCCCCATGTTGGGCTTCTGTCTTCCTCCAGTACAGGGCAAGTCCTGCAGGTCCAGGGAGCTCTCTCCGTCACCGGCCTGGGGCAGTGCTGGGTGAGCCCGGCAGCAGGAGGGGGAGTGAGAAGACAGACAGACAGACAGGTTAGTGAAGAAATGGATGGAAACCCGGAGAAATAAACACAGGGGAGAGTCAGAGAGCTAGAGATGTGAAGAGACACACCCAAGGCAGAGGGTATGGGAGCCCCAGTCCCTTCCGATCCCTAAGCGTGGACCACTGTCGCTGGCGAGGGGCAGCAACAGTCTGCTGGCCTCCGTGTCGTCTGGCCCCAAGGCCGAGCCCTGCATGTGGACGCTTGGGGTCCGCAGGCCTGCAGGCTCTGTCCAAGGCCAACTGGGTAGTGGGGTGGACTGGCAGCTCCCATACCCAGTTCTGCTGGGCTTCTGGGTTGTTCCTGGACACTCATGCCCTTTCTGTCCCTCTCCGGGATTTGCCTGGACAGGTGTCTTTATTGGGCGTCCTCCACACGGTGGCCACGGCCCTGCTCTCCGTCTCCATCGGCAACATCACTGGCATTGATGATACAACGGCACGGCCAGGTGGTCTCCATCCCCGCCCCCACCTCATTGCTCCATGGCTGACCTCCCAGGTAGACAAACCCCAGGAGGTGGGGCTCCAGACAGAGGCTCTGGGGATGCTTTTGCCCGGAGCTGTCCGGTCTCCAGCAGACACAGTGAAGTCCTCACCCGGCCACCTACAGAACACCCCTCCCACCCGTGAGCAGCCCTCAGTACAGCGACTGGGTTCTGCGGGTCCTGTCAGCAGCCCTGCAGGTTCCCAAGGGGCCTGGGACGCGGCCCCTCCGCACTGCCAGTTAGCACTGAAGATGGTCAGAACATATGCTGTGCTATTTCTGTTTTTCAATAAAATCAACATTAAAATTTTTTTTAACAGAGCACCAGGCACCACTGAGAGCAATTAGTACCCATCGTGGACCAAATGGTGGCTTTGCAGAGGCACGTAGACGCCGCTGCCTTTTGCCACGCGCCCCGACATGGCCTCCGGGACTCACGCACCTGCCAAGAAGGGAACCGCATGGGCCAGGCCACGCACTGGCCCCGCTGCAGCACGCGGGAGGGTGTGACTTGGCAGAGCCAGAGCCTCTGATCTTTCCCCCAAGAAGCAGCCAGGGAAAAGGAGGGTTCAGAGCAAGGGGGGCTCAGGGCTTAGCCCATGACCAGGGATCAGGATGGAACCTGTGACCAGAGATCGGGGTTCTGTTTGTGGCCAGGAATCAGGTCTCAGCCCCTGACTAGGGATCAGGGCTGCACTGGGACCAGGACTCGGAGTTTGGTTTGTTACGAGGATTGGGGCTCAGTCCATGGGCAGAGACAGGGCTCCTCAGAGTAAAACCTGGGTCGGGGCTTGGGCTGTGATCAACGTTCGGTGAATAGTAAGGATTCAGGCTCAGTCAGGCCAGAATCAGGGCTCAGCGTGTCTCTACCTCCGCTCTAGGTCCAGCACCTCCTTCCCGGGTTACGCTCCAGTCAGGCTGGCTTTCCTCCTCATCAGACTCTCCCGGTTTAGAGGCCTTCGCAAATTTTGTTTTCTCTGCCTAAAAAATTCCATTTTCCCCAAGTGACTGGATCTTTCTTTTCTCCACTTCTCAGGTCAGTGTCCGGTCCTTGGAGAGAGCCGCCCTGGCTGCCCTGCACAGCCCTCTTTATCTCCCTCGGTGGGGTCATCGCAGTCTGAGCACGGAAGTTCCTGCAAAAAATGTAGGCTCTCTCCCACAGGAAATGGGTGCTCTGTGCCGTAGGGAACGGGGAGCCTGCTGCCATAGGAAGTGGGGCTTTCCGTCCCCTAGGACACTGCAGTTGTGTCCCAGCCCAAGCTGGGCTGTGCAGGGCTCCTGGAGCACAGGGGGACCAGGCACCTCAGAGATCATGTATTGTTTACAAAAATACAGAAAATTGTGAATCATTGTTTAAAAAAATAAAAGTGTGAATTCCTTCTGAAGGTCGCAAAGCCCAAACAAGCACATAATGGACGTATTTACCCAAAGTGGCAGGTGCCGGCTGCTCGCCCTGTTTGCTCTCAGCGCTTCTGAAAAATGGCAGGGAAAGGCTCCCTCTCTCTGCACAGACCCACGCTGCCCAGATGTCCGCGTGTGCTCACCACGGAGCGCGGTTGTTTTTTTGTGCCGTAGAAAGTCACACACCGGGGACATTCCACCCGAATCCTTTTATCTCTTGTTTTCCCTTTTCCCTCGGTACCGTGTCTTGGAGATTCATGTCTGCTGACAGAGAGGGACCTAGTTCACTCACTTTAGCTATTGTTTCGTATTTGGTGGCATGAATAACCAGTATTTACCCATTTCCCCGCTCAGAGATCTTTTTTTTTTTTTTTGGTTGCTGTTTTCTCTGTCTTAGATACACCTCTGACAACAAGCTCTGTGAGCGTGTGCGAGGTCACCTGCGGGGAGCCACCCTGCGTGGAATTGCCTGGTCATTTGGGGAGCTCGAGCAATCGCGGCTTCTGTGGGAACTGCCAAATTGCTCTCCAAAGTGGTTCTAGCAATTTCCCGCCCGCCGGCGACGGTGAGAGTTCCTGGGTCTCCACGTTCCCGCCGACACTTGCCATTATCAGGCTCATCAGCATTTCTCAGGGATGGATGTGAACCGGTGTCGGGACGGCGAGGAGGCACACTCCCCCACGCCTCGCCGACCGCGGCGGTCTCACCCGGTCGTGAACTGGGGCTCCTGTGCTCTGTCCACTCTTCCGTTGGGCTGTTTCGCTTCTGATTTGTGTGTTTATTGTCCCGTCGCCTCCAGGATGCAATAAAAACATTCTCTTGTGCTTTTTAAAACGTTTTACAATTTCCCATCTCACATCTAGGTCTTTACTCCGTCTGGAATTTATTTTTGTGTTTGCGATGAGGTAGACATCTAATTTTATCTCCATAGTCATGTATTCGCTATGGGGAGCGGCAGGCACTGGGATGGAGATGTTGAACGTGGCTTCACAGGCTCTGTGGACCCTGAAAGTCACGAGGATCATAAGCAAAGTTGAATGTGTGTCTCTGTCTCTGCACGTTTTTCTGTGGAGTGTTCCTAGACCCCACCTAATTCTCTAAGCTGCCAGCGACCCCGAATGATTTGAACAGCAGCTGCTCCGAGCCCCGAGCCCCAGGACCAGGTGGGGGAGGGGTGGAGGCTGTGGATCTTTCTTCTCCGAGGACCCTTCTTTCGACATTGTCCTTCTTGGATTTGTTCCCTTGGGAGCCCACCTGGAGCCAATCGGCACACCGGGGACCTCGCCTTGCGCGGGAGGACAAAGTCCCTCCTTCTTCTCTGTTGCCGGCAAGAAAGGGGGGTATGCGATGATGGTCCGGGAGAAGACAGCCCAGGCAGGGCCAGTCTCTTCCATACAGGACACGGCTCCCCGGGTCGATCTTGTCCTGGTCGGGGCAGGGGAGGGAGCGCACGGGATGGGGGTCTGCGGTGAGAAGCTGACCCAGGTGCCTGTTGGGAGCAGGGGTGGGAGGCTTCTGTGCAGCGCACACGCTCATGCAGGCTGACTTCAGGCCATGCGGCAGCTGGAGGCTTACACCCTCTGGCACCCAGGGCTCTGGCTTACGAGGGCCACCTGGCCCTGGTGACGCACTGCCCATACTTCACGGTCATCTTGATTGTAAAGAATTCCAGCTTCACAGTTGTTTCATCTTCAGCCCATGTGTCCTGTGTCTCAGGTGAGACCCTTCTGCCCACACGCGGGGACCGGGTTTTCAGCACCCCCCGCCCTGGCGTGAGCGGCCTGCATGGACGCGTGGGGGTTATCTAAGCGCCCAGTGCCGAGCGCGGCTGGAGGGGCTGTCGATGCTAACGAGCGCCAGCGGTCACGCACGCCCACCGTCTGCCCCATGGGCCAGGGACACACGGGTGGACGTGTCACAGTCTTCCTAAGGAGTCCCACCCCGGCTGTGGACCCACAGTGTGCCAGGTCCTCCTGACGGCCTTCAGCGTGGGCATTTGGGGGCATCTGTCTGTGGACAGGGCGGGGGCCGCGGGCATGACCTGAGCGGGAAACTCCTGCTGGAGTGGATGTGGCCTTGTGGAAGGAAGTCTGTGTCGAGCCCCCTGGAAACCAATGGGGGACTTTTCCACCTGCACACGATGGCTTCCCCCAAACAGCCGGTGCCGGGCCTGATGGTGCGGGATGTGAGCAGACAGGGCGCCGCGGGATCCTTGTGGCGGACGGTGGCAGGATTCTCCCGGCGCCGAGGAAGGAAACACCAGCTTCTGCTCTGGATGCAGCTTCTGCCTCAGGGCAACGTGCACATGCGCTTTACCAACCCCCCAAGCTGGCCGGACTCTCCTACTGACAGGAAGCTTGTGACAGTGGCCAGAGCGCCCGTATACCTCGCAGCTGGATCGCACAGCAGTTAACGCCCTCCCCGAGGGTCACCTTGTTGGCACAAGGGACAAACGATGCTGAGACATTTCCACTGGTAAATGTCCATGTCGAGGTTTCCTTGGTCTCTGTCTTGTGTCCATCGGGTTCCAGGTCCCACCTGGGACACCGCACTGCAGCTCACCACGGGGTTCCTTGGGCGCCGGCGTTTCTCTGACTTCCCTTGTTTTCAGCGACCACAGCAGCTGTGGGACGCGCTGGTCAGGGATGTTGTAGGTTTTGTCCCTGTCGGGATGTGCCTGACGCTTCTCAAATTTTCAGACCGAGGTCGTGAGTCTGGGGAGGAAGGCCACAGCAGTGAGGCGCCATCGTCACCACACGCAGCAAGGACACTTGCTATCAAGGCGACTTACACCAGGAGGTCGGCTTGCCCATCTGGACATGTCGTGCTGGTCACACTGTTTGTCCACGATCGGGGGCTCTGCCCACCCCTTTCCAGACTGCCTGCTTGGGAAGGAAGTCACCGAGTACGGCCCATGCCTAGAGTGGGGTCACGCTCCCCTCCTTGAGCGGGGTGTCCGCCTGCGTCAGTGGGACTTTCTGGCCTGGGAGCTGCGTCCACTCATCCTCATTTCCTTGTCTATGGCCTAATTTGTTTCTAGCTAAATGGCCTCATGGATATTAATTTTGCACTTTGCATTATAATCCAATATTACATTATTTATTCTGTTGCTGGAGCTGTTCCAGCTCTGGCCGCTGAGTACCCCTCCAGCTGGCTTTCCCCCACTGGTGTGCGTTTGAGCGTGTGCTCACCCTCTGGCACATGGGAGGACCTGCACTCACTTTGGATGTGCGTGTCTTGTCCGGGTCCTGGATGCGTCCATCGTTCCCAGACGCTTCTCTTGGCTGCAGGATGCTGGCGGCCGAGGTCTGGGCGCTGGGTGCGGCTGTCACTGTTCCGTAGCAGCGGGCCGGTGGAGCGAGACACGTGCGTGTGTGTTGTGACTGCATGTGCAGGCAGATCGGGGAACACCTCTGTGCACAGTCATGGGGTGTGCACGACCTGGACGCATGCTCACCTGACGCTCCCACCTGGCGCCATTGTGGCCCCACCTCCGCTCCGGCCCCTCCTGCTCGGCTGTCCATGCGCAGAGAGACCCCCCAGCTCCCTATACCTACCTCCGCTCACGGGGTGTCCCGGCCCGGCCCCGGCACAGCGGCATTGGCGGGTGGACCCGGGCCCCACCGGTGACCGCGTTCCCGCTGGAGTGGAGTTCCCGCGGCGCCCCCACCTTTGGTGGGAGACTCACTCCCTTCCACGTTACTCAGGCCAGTGCCTCTCCCCACCCCACTCAGTGAGGGGGTTTCCTATATTTGTAATACAGTTGGATTGCCCTGATGCGTTTTTCATTCCATCCTGAGATCCCCTGAACTTCTAAATATTTTTAAAATTTGTGAGCATCCCAGCTCGCTCTCAGGGCTGTGAATTTCCCCAGGTTTAGACTCACCGTGTCTGTTGCGGTTCCCCTGCTCATTATTTCCCAGTAACTCGCGCCGTGGACACACACCTGTAGCTTCTCTGTCCACCTGCTGAAGCACATCCTAGTTCCTGCCTCTTTTTGGCAATTACAAATAAAGACACCGCAAACATCCACGTGCGGGTTTTTGTGTGGAGATACAGCTTTTCAGTTAGTCGGGTGAATACGGACGGGCACGACCCCTGGGTTATACAGTAAGACTGTTCGCCTTTGTGAAATGGGCATAACGATTTTTCTCTCTCTCGTTCCTTCACTGTCCCTGCCTGCAGTGGCCCTCGGGGGTCCGGCCCGCCGTCCGCAGCTCTCACAGTCCCGGTAGACAGTCTGCTGTGGAGCGCGGGGAAGAAGGCACATAGAGGCGCATGACTCGTGGCTGAGACATCTGATTATTAAAGCCATCCCCTCTCTGTGCCCCCACGTCCTGCTTTCTGAGGACGCTGGCCAGTGACGGTCCCACAATGCAGGGCTGCAGCTGGCGGCACGCAACCTAAGGGGAAGTAGAAGAGGCTGGAACCTTTGCCCTCTGCAGGCCGCTCCGTGCCGGGCCGTCTGAGCCTGCAAACACCCGGAAGCCCATGGCAGAGCCTCGCAGGCCACATCACAGCCCAGAGAGCCGGGCAGGGGAGGGAGTGTGGTCGGCAGAATCCCCAGGTCTCCCACCCGGGTCCTCACCCTGGACCATCCTCTCTCCTTGTGTACGTCTGGGGGTTCTCCCAGGAAGGGGTTTGGTGATGTTAATGGCAAGTGGGGAGGAGCCCCCTCCCACGGCACCGGAGACGGGCCTGTGGTCCAGAGAAGGACTCTCTTCCCCGAGCCCCGAGGGCGGCAGACAGCCCTGGGTAAACAGACACTGAAGGGACCACAGGAACCCCAAACCACAGGAGCTGGATTCTGCCAACGATGCAAATGAACTTGAAAGAGGCCTCGAGATCCGGAGGAAGCAGGGCCTGGCCAGGCCAGACCCTGAGCACAGCACCCCCTACCCTTCCTGGATCTCCGACTCAGGGGAGCACGGAGATCCACAGTCCGGGCAGAGCCACGCCACTCCGGGCATACACATTCGCTCTGCAGCGTCAGACAATCAGCATGAGGGCCCCAAACCCTCCATGTGCCTCTGCACCCAGGGGCTGCCGTGGCCCCCGGGCTACGGAAGAGAAAGAGGACCTGAGTGTAACCCAGTGTGGGACCGGGAGAAACCCGAGCACAACTCGCTGCATTGAGCTTCCCGGACGGCGCGTCTTCTGCAGATGGAAGGTCCAGGGCGTCCGTGGACGGCGTCCCCGCAGACGTGGGGCCAGCGGCAGAACCAGAGTCCCAAGCGGAGCCGGAACGCGGGACCGCACTGCCGCGATCTCTGGCTCGAACTCACGGCTGAGGAGGTGCCACGTGGGGAGGAGCAGAGAACGCGCTCCCTGGAGATGGAGGCTGTGAAGACGGGGAAACACAAAGAGGATCTAGAACCTTCCATGGCCTGAGTCGGCACGGCGGCAGCCGGGTTTGAGAGGACAGACGCCGGCTTTGGAGGCAGTTCTGTGGGTGAGATGCCGTCAGCGTCACAGGCTGTGGAGAGACCGTCCCGTGAAAGGGGCGGGCAGTGATGCGGTTGGTATGTTTTAGCAACAAAGTATCTTATAATTCAAGTATGTACATGGTGGGGGGTATAGCTCAGTGGTAGAGCATTTGACTGCAAGTATGTACATGGTGTTTCAGACCTAACGCTGCTGCAGGCTTAATCCGCCAGAGCGTGGTGTAGACACAACTTGGGTCCCCGGGAGACCACGCGGGAGACCACCTTCTGTGATACCTGCTTTCCCGCGGCGTTGGGGGTCCCGCATGGTAGCCCCGCCGTGCACCTGCCCATCAGATCACACCAGGATGTCGAGACGTGCCCCAGGGTCAGGTGTGTCCACGTGGAGGCAGCCCAGTGCCTTGTGCGGCATCTCTGCCCCTGGCCTGGTGACGCCGAGGTGCTCTAAGAAACGCCAACGCCCTGTGCTGCCCTTTGAGAGAAGCCGTTGGGTCCGAAGTCGTCTCAGCGGTGAAGCGTCTCTCGCAGGAATTAAACTGGACCCTTCTCTCTCGCCCTTGACAAGCTGTTATTAAATCAAGGGCATCTCTTAGAACCTACAACTACAAACAAGAGTCAAAATAATACACTTCCCGAAATCAAAGAATAAGTGAAATTTGTCTACAGAACTTCATGCAGCAAAGCTTGTAGCACCACATCCGAGTCCCCCCAAATGGACGAAAGCCTCCCACTTCCCGGTCTGCACCCAGAAGGCTCTGCCCTGCTTTGGGCAGGACCGCAGGGATGTCCTTCTGCCCCTCAGCACGGGCTGAGCCCGGGGGCTGCCACAAAGCTTTAGGACCACAGAACCCAGGTCCCTGCTGAGCCCAGAGTTCCCAAGGATGGTGCCGCTGTCGCAAAACCCCGAGATGGGACTGCTGCTTCCTGGGACTGTCCGCATGTCCTAGCCATTACCCCTGGAAGGACAGGGCCCAAGACTGGGGTGTGGAGGAAGAGGGCTTTAGGAGAGAACATTCTGGGGACAGGACGGGGATCCTGGGGAGTGAAGGACAGGGAAACGGATCGGCCATACCAGGTGCAGGCTGAGCTGCTCTCCACTGCAGGCCGTGGGGGCTCGGCCCGGCCAGGACCCTGGGAGAGACCCGTGCGATGGGGCTCAGAACTGTCCTCCGAGGGGTGGGAGAGGGACAGTTAGGGTTCCTTCCTCACGGGGCACATGCTGTCCGCTGGGCGGTTGGCACACTCCCCTCTAGGTTGTGCAGCCCTGAAAACCTGGCAGGATCCTCTGCCTCCCCACGCCCCAGAGTCAGTGTCCCAGGTGGCTGACCTGACCCAGACATCTGCCCTCCTGGAGGTCAAGGAGGGAGGCCATGAGGGACAGCCTGTTCCCAGCCTCTCTGTTTGGCTTATGGTCACATTCACACGACGTTCTCCGTTTGTCTGCCTTTCGGTTTCCTCTGAGTGAGGACGGCCATCGCAGTGGATCAGGGCCGTGAGAAGTGCGGGGGACAGTTCCCTGCCCATGGGGTCTTCCTCGAGCTCGGGATTGCAAGCCACGTGCCTACGTGGCCACCCTCCTGCAGGGCGTGCCCGGGGCCTCATCCCCTTAGTCCTCTCCAGCCTCACAAAGCAGAGAGGCGGCTGTGGCCTCAGACCTGGGAGAAGCCACTGCACACACCTGCCCCATTCAGCCCCCAGCCCGGCCTCCGTCTCATTTCCCGTAATTCCCGGAACATTGCCTTAGTGCTGGGTGATTTCCAAGTCGTGATCCTTTGCTGTGGTTGGAGGGAGTGGAAGGTGGAATGTGTGTGTGTGTGTGTGTGTGTGTGTGTGTGTGCATGTATATGTCGTGTGTTCATGTGTGCGCATGTGCGTGTCATGTGCTCACGTGCGTGCGTGTATATGTCATGTGCACACGGTCACGTGTGTATGTATATGTCGTGTGTGCATGCTCACGTCGTGTGTTCACGTATGTGCATGTATATGTTGTGTGTGTGTGTTCCCGCGTGGGTATGTGTGTGCGTGTGCCTGTAGGGGAGGCGGAGAAGGATGAAAAATCTGCTCCCGTTTAGGCAACTCCCCATCCCCATCCTGCCTTAATGAGCCGATTAGATGCTGTTCGAGGAGGAAAGTTCAGCTCAGTTGCGGCCATTAGCCCCCTGGTGTGCTCCTGCTCCTTCCCAAGCGCTCCCAGACGCTAACATATGGGCTTTCCAGAAGGGCGGGCAAGGCCCAGAACTGCACCCCCAGCAGCGGCTGCCTCCCGTCATGGCCCCGTCCCTGCCACCGTCACCCCCCCGTACCATCTCCTCCAGCGGCCCCGGCCACACCTCCAACACGGTGACAGGACAGGGGTGCCTCAGATGTGCCCAGCCTCAGGAATTCTGGGAGGTCACCGGAGGCCTCAGGTTGCTGGTGAGACTTGCATTCGCTGGGGGCCTGGGCACGGGGCAGCTGCCCGCATGGCCGAGGGGGGCAGGGGTGCGTCAGGACCTCGCCGACTTCATGCGAGAGCCGTGAGTGCCCCCTTCGGGGAGCCGGACGGCCTCGGGGGGCAGATGGGAGGTGCTGGAGAGGCCAGGACAGCGGGGCTACGGGGCCCCTGAGTGGGGAGCAGAGCTTCCAAGCCCATGAAGCCCAGGGCAAAGCCAGGGTGCTGACTCCCTGGGGGTCTCTCCTGCTCTTGCATCCAGCCTGCGCCGCGGGGGCCACGGGAGAGGGCAGGGGGGCCAGACCACCGCGCTCCCCAAGGGACCCGGGTGGGAACTGCTGGAACCCTGAGGAGAGGCAGGCAGTGTTGACAGCTCCGCGTTCTCATCTCTTTCAGATGAAATCAGCTCCCTTAGGACAGGGCTTCCTGACACTTCTCCTGGGGGACACATTCGGAGTCATGACATTTGTCCAGCACGCGGGGGTAGTGGACTCCGGCAGAGGCTGGCTGCCTCCTCTCAGTGGGGACTGACACCTCTCCCACTGGGGGCCCAGCTCGCTCACCAGCACGAGGAGTCTCCTCTGTCTGTCCCCGGAGCCTGGTGCAGCAGCAGGTGCGGAAGCGCCCCCAATCCAGGCTGCTCCAGGGAGGAGGGGCTCTGCGTCCTGGGGGTGGGGAGCTCACGGGAGCAGGAGGCCGAGCTGGTTTCAAGCTTGGAGTTGGGCTGCTGGAAGCCGGTGGGGGCCGTTCCCAGAGAGATCTGCAGCAGGCTCGTTGGGAGGAAAAGAGGAGGGACGCTGTTTTAGTTATTCTGAGCGACCCCTTCGGAGGGTCGTGTGACCGAGGGGCAGATGGGAGCAGCAGACAAGGCCGGGACGACTCCCTGGACACACGGGTGGCGGGTGGTGGGCTGGAATAGATGACACCCCGGGGGGAAGCCAGTCGGGGGGCTGAGCCTCCAAACCCCACCAGAGAGGCGGGCAAGGGGAGCAAAGCTCCAGCAGGAGCGGAACACGGAGAAGGATCCTGGAGGACAAGGGAGGAGCGACGAAGCGGGCGTGAGGCCCATGACAAAGCAGCCCGGGGGGAGGGTCTGAGGGGTGGCCAGGGCCAAGCCGGCTTACAGCAGCTGCGGGCCGGGCCGGGGTGACAAGGACCAGGAGCCTGGGGCTCCTCCTGAAATCGGATGCAGAACGTATTCCTGTAAATTGATTCAAGTCGTGAATGTTGTAAGGGGAATTGAGTCTTCAAGAAAAGCATATGGAAACATCTTTTGTGAATAATGCCTCCCGACCTCCTCAGAACTTTGCAGACGCATTTCCCTGCCCTTTATCAGAGAGAATGTCCGTAATGGCTCTGCCAGAAGGCAAGGCAGACATTATGATTTCCATTTTGGAAATGACGAACGTGGCTTTGGTGACTCGAGGAGCGGGCTGGGCGGGGCAGGGCCCTTCTGCTCCTGTCCTCCTTGGCAGGCGGGCTGCAGGCGGGGTCTTCTCCCCCTCCTCTAAGTCCTGCACAGACCTCTCATCTCCGCTGGGCTCCGGAGCTCGGTGCACACGTGGCGCCCATCCCCCCCCCACCTCTCTCAAGGGCGCTTGCCCTGGCCTCCCTGTAGCCTCAGTACCAGGGCCCGTGGGCTTCCAGGCTCAGTGATATTTAACACATCTCATGCAAAACAGGCCCCCGCTTCCCAGAAATGGTGCAGCGCAAGCTTCGCCCAAGGCCGGCCATCCAGCCCTCTGCTGTCCCTGTCCTCAGGTGCTCTGCACCCTACCCCTAGCTCGTCTAAACCACCCTTGGCGCTCTGCCGACAGAAGCCAGCCGTCTACATGGTCCCCAGATGCCTGCAACGGGCGCCTTGACCGAGTGGAGAGCAGACACCACGAGCGCGGGGTCAAGTGTGTCACTAGCGAGGCAGTGGAAGGGTCACGAGTCGTCAGAAGCAGCAGCGAAGGTAGGGACCGATGTAGGCGTGGGCTAAGCACGGGACAGAGTAGTGAGCAAGTCAGATCCTCCTTCGCAGGCACGCGGAGGAGCTGATGGCAGAGAAGGAATAAAATGTGGGGACAGGCCCGGGGGGGAGACGGCTTTGAAGGGCAGAGGAAAATAACGAAAACCCTTTGTGTGTTCATCTTGACTAGACAGGCTGGTGATGAGCTGGGTTTGTTCCCCTGCAGTTACACTCGGCTCTGGCCAGAGGGGTTATGAGTCAGTGCGGCGCTGGGGCCGAGGTAGAGAGCTTGACCGCCGCGTAGCCCAGGGGGGCTGGCCGTGTTCTCGGCACCTCGAGGCTGCGCAGGGGGGTGTACACATCACTTTTGTGATTTTAGCTGGTAAATAATGCATGAGTCTGGACGGTGGTCGGCAGAAAGAGCTTTCCCTGCAACATGTTACAGCCAGCAGATAGAACGAGACGAGGAAGCACGTCTCCGAGGAGCAGAGTCCCGGCTCTGCGGCCTTTTGCACGGTGCCCAGCCCGATGGCTCCAGAAAGCTGGGGAAGTAGAAAGAGAACAAAGAGCCGGTCGCAAACCGCGGGCGGTGCTGGCCCAGCCACTTCCCTCTCCCAGGACCTCAGCATCCTCATCTGCAGGAGGAGGGCGTGCAGGCGTCGGGTCCCAGGGAGGCTGTGAAGGTCGAAGGAAGGTTAAATGTGGTCTTAGACTGTTGGCGCTGCTGGGACAGAGCCCCACGATGGGGACCTGCTCTTCACGCTCCAGAGGCCGGAAGCCCAAGATCGAGGTGATGTCACGTTCGCTGTCGCGGGAGCCCCCCGTTCTGGTCCGTAGACGTCGGCGTCTCGAGCCGTGTCCTCAGGTAGAGGAAGAGATGAGGGATCTCTCCGGGGCCTCCCTCACAAGGACACTGAAGGTCGGGAAGGTCTGTCTTCGCGGTCTCATCCCCCTCAGGGGTCCCGGCTCCAGACCTCGTCCCTTTGGGGGTTAGAATATCTGCATGTGAATTTGGGGGAGAGGCGGACTTTTGGTCCATGACCAACGTGCCCAATGCGCGGCAGCCGCTGCAAACACAGCATGTTGGCAAGGGAGGGGTGTGACCCTTGGATGTGAGCGTCACCTCTGAGAATTTTTTGGTCGCTTCTTTGCAGCGATGTTGGTTTTACTAAGTCAGGGAGGCTCCCAGGTCATCCAGGGGGAAGGACAAGGGGACTTCTTCCCTCTCTGTCTGTGGCGTTCTGCTCCTCCCTCCATCGTGGGCTGCCCAGCCTGCCCAGGCTGCTCTCCAACCGCAAACCTAGCGAAACCCGACATTGCCTTTCCCGGCTCACCTGGATGGTGTGAAGGGAACGGTAGCCTTGGATGCCCCTGGAGCCCCTGGAGTAGGAGAGACTTCTTCCCTGACGGCCATGCCCTGTGAGCTCCAGGCTGAGCTGACAGCCAGTGGGGTGTGTGGCTGGACGTGCCTCTGGCAATGCCATCCTTCTGCACTGGAGGGAGGGCTTGGGCGGGCACGGTCCCCTTTACTCCTGCCTATTCCTTGGCCTTCCGGGGGATTTGTCAGGTGCCAAAAATCTGCCCAGTGAACTCGTTAGGTGTGTGAGTCACCAACCTACACGGACCAAGCTCTCAGCTCACAGTTTCTGTTGCTGTCATCAGGCAACCCTGCCGAGAGCTCGTGCTCGGAGGTGCCCCTCTGGCGGGTGGGGTCCCCAGCATTGTGCCCAGTCACCAGACGCATTACCGTGGGGCCCGGGGTCACTGATTCAGGGGAAAGTATCAAGCAGCCTAGGAGTCGTGGCCGTGGAGATCGGGGCACTGGTGCGGGACGTCAGTCTGCACACACCGTCACTGGGGTCCTGCCTGCTGTTTTCTGAGCTCCCTGCATCCACCGTTCATTCAGAAACATTCCTACTCATTGTGGCTTCGAATATTTCCTCCGCTAGACTGTCTTCAGCCTCTGGTACCCCCATGACACGGGTGTCACACCCTGTGATTCTGTCTCTCCCTTCTTGGAGGTTTTGCTTCCCCTTTATCATGTTTTCATGATCTTTCTCTCTGGTTTCAGTTTGGGAAGTTTCTACTGACCCGTCCTCAAGCTCGGCAGTTCCTTCTGCGGCTGCGTCCGGCTGACGGAGGAGCCCGTGGGGGGACACCCTTCAGCTCTGCTCAGTGGTTTGGATTTCTAGCTCTTCCTTTCATCCCCCCTTAGAGGTTCTGTCTCTCGCTCAAAGCACCCGTCGGTCGTAAGGTTGTCTACTTTTCCCGTATTAATTACAGTTATTACAAATACCCTGCCTGTTCGTTCTCACAGCTGTGTCCCATCTGAGCCTCATGCGGATTATTTCTTTGTCTCTTCTGAAGTGTCTCTTCTGGCACGGCTTGTAATTTCTCGTTGAAACCCTGGCACGTTGCACCAGGCACGCGAGCTGAGGAACGGGGCCTTCGCCGTGAGATTTCACGGCCGTCCGGGCAGAGCTGGTAAAGGAGCCGGAGCTGCCGGGAGTCGATGCTTATCCCTCCTTCCATCTTTTGTAGAGACAAACATTCAGTCCACGAACCCTCCCTGGGGCCAAGACGTCCTCCAGGCCAGGGATTCAGTGACCTCGCGGAAGCTGTGTCCTCGTTCCCTCCGAAGGGCTCACGGGCACGTGGAAATACAGCTTATGCTGCACTGTATACTTGAAACCCGTACGGGGCAAGCGCCAGATGAGAAGCTGATTCACTTCACGGACGGCGGCGGAGGAAGCAGCGGAGGCAACGCTCGGACGAGGCATCGGAGGTTGTGTAGGAGCTGTCCGGAGGGAAAAGGAGGAGGGCCCTGTTGCGCTTTCTCCTTAAAGGAAATTGTGGTGTGGATCATGAGAGGGGGCGGGGGCAGACCTCACTGGGAGAAAGGGAGGCCCCTGTTTTTGTGTGACCCACAGCACACACGTCCCCGTGGTTCAGGGGCACAGAGTCTGCCAGTCCCCATGGCGCGCCAGGAGTGTGGCGCTGTCAAGTTGCCAAGAGGTTAGAACTGGGCTGAACTGAGACGAATCAATGTCCAAGAAGCGGCTGAGAGTGTAGCGGCCCCCAGCGCGCCCCACTGTGTGGCCTTCTGAGCCCAAGGAGGGTGTCCCAGGAGGGCCGGGCTGCCGCAGTGCGGTTTCTCGTCCCCCACAGGACACTTCTCCGGGGAGACACTCACAGTGCCTGGGACTGTCCGCTGGGGTGGACCTGACTCTGAGGCATCCGTCTTACAGCACAGAGGGGGCCTGGAGAGGGGCCATGACGGCCAGGCAGCTATGCAGCTGGGCACCCGTTAGCCTCTCTCCCTGCCCTCGGCTGTCTCGGCGTCCCTGGGGTCTGCGGCAAGAACACTGATCTCGTGCCCTCCATACGGGCAGGAGGCCTTGCTCCTGCTCTGCCTTTGTCCTGAGACCCGGGAAGGCTTTTTTACCTCTTCCGGCCACCAGTTCCTCCCTCATCGGATGAAGACAACCATCTGCCCTTAGGTCTCACTTGTGGTGTCCTTGTCCTGGTTCTTCCCCCGGGACCGTCCCCCCCGGGGTGGCCGTGGGGGGGGCACAGAAGCACTGGCACTTGCTGGACGCTTCTCCCAGCCCTCACTGCCCTCCGCCACCGTGTCTGTATTTACCAAGTCTGCTGGGGCTAAAAATGTGCATAAGGGGTTAAATCAGTTGAGCGGGGACCTGGGTGTGGGCTGCCTTCCGAGCAGCTTCGAGTGTCCGCCTGTGTTTGGGCATCCGCTCCCATTACCGATTCATGAAGCGTCTGCAGGAATCAGTAAATCCCTTTCATTTACTTATGTAGGAGAAAGTGTTTAATAGCTGCCACAAGAAATTTACAAATTGTGCCCCGTCTGAAGCTGATTAATAAAACACCGTGGAAAATACGTCAGTCATTCCGGGATTTGAATCAGTGCCGCATGCCACTCGAGTCGTCCTCCTGCGCGCCGCCGCCGCGGCCCCGTCTCCCCGCCTGCCCCCTCGCTTTCATCCCTCTTTCTTTCCTCCCGGTTCACCGTGGTTCAGCTGCTCCTCTGGGGAGGCTGAAAGGGCGAGCGATGAGGCTGTTTGTGGACGCTGCTTATCCCCCAGAGGAGGCTCCTCCATCCCCATGGCCCCACGCCGGCGTGCGTGGGGGCAGAGAGCGGAAAGGAGCAGTCGTGACCCTGTGGGACTCGTCTGTAGCAGGGGCGGCGTGCCTTCCTGGCGTGGCTGCTGAGGGCTGAATGTGGCGACAGTCTGGCAAGCAAGGAGTGTCAGGCTCTGTGCTAAGCGATTCGCATGTGTTGTTTTATGTGATTATTATAATCACCCAATGGGAGAGCTTTCATTCTCTCTGTGTTCAGAAGAGGCTTCGGGGTATAAAATAATCTGCCTAAGGTTACCCAGAAATAATAGGGGGAGCAGGAACCTGAACTTGCTAACATGGCAGGCACTTCTTGGGGTCTTCTGATCCCACATCCCATGTTATGGATGGAGGAATAGAGGCACCAGAGGCTGCTTTCCTAGCCGCGTGCCAGTCGGGGGCTCCGGGACTGACCCTGGGTCTTCCAGTCCTCGGAATTCCTCCCTGGCAGATGCTCACGGAGGCCTCACATGCTCCAAGCTGTGTACCAGGTGTGCAGAAATAAACCTGAAGCTGAGTCCCCATCCTCAGCACATGGTCCAACATCCAACGGCCATTAAATAAACAATTCTGTGAAGGGACGTTAAGTGTCCTGTCGGGAGAAGGTCAGGGGTTCCCACATATTGATAGAGAGCCGTGACCCGAATGTCAGCCAGGAGAAAACAAACCCTGTCTGGACCTCTCGTCGCCGTGGCCACCTTCTTTCTCAGGTGCCCCGTCCAGGAAGTAGATGTGATCACGCATGGCCCACCTCCCTCACGGGATTTTGTGAGGGTCAGATCTGGAACCGTGGCCCATGAAAGACTGCAGAGTTCAACCCCACCGTATGCGGAGGGAAATCTATCCAACCTTGCAGATGCCTTTGGGGGCAGAAGTGTCGCGCATCAGCAAGCCAGCAAGGCTCCCAGATGCAGCCCACCCAGAGCCCTAATTGTTAACAGATTTTGCATCATCCCTCGAGCCACACGCCCATTAGCAGCAGAGTCTAGTCAGGATGGAGACGTTAAGGCCTGCCACCCTCAAGTGATGAGAATTAGACCCGGGTCCCAGAGGCAGTGGGGGCTGGTTTCTTGCACTCTGGAAACTCAGCACCTCCCTTCTTACCCCGACCTCCAGCCAGGTTTTCTCTTTAGTACCTCCTCAGAATCAGTGAAAGCGACTTTGCCTGTCTTACTCTCCAGTTAGAGCCGTAGTTTATGAGGCTGAGTCCCACAGGAGCCCCGCAGTCCTCAGACAATGGGCAGCATCTCAATACCCAATACCATAAACATCCTTCCCCATGGAGGCTTCCTCTAACCTCTAACAGGACCATACCCCACCCCCGCGTGAAATGCGTGCCATGTCCTTCCTCCTTCATATCGGTCATGAGTCTCTATGGTCCTTGCTTTGGGCTATTCTTGGGCTATTTGGGGCTGTCTCCATGAAGGGACAGGCTGTGGCTTTTATGTTTATCTCTGTGTTCCCTGCACTTAGCACAGGGTCCAGATCTTAGCAAGCGCTTGGTACAGTTTCGTTGAATTTCTGGGTGAATCTTAGCTGTAATGTAGAATCTAAACTTACAATCAACATTGACTGTGTTTATGGCACGACGAGGCAGTAGGATGAATCACACAGCAAGCCCCACCTCTACTGTCAGGAACACCAGCGAGGATCCGGCAGCTGGATCCTCCACTAGAGACAACAATCCCCACTCCACAAAGAGCAACCCAACCCGGGGTCCAGAACACTGGGACGGCTTGGGTGGTGCTGGTAGCAAATGATTCCTCCTGGCACTTGGATCCTTCTCTTATTGGCCCCACAGATTGCAGATCCCTCCAAACATTCCAGAGACACTCCGCTAAAGACCAGTGTGCTCTGTCATACTTATATTTTTGTAGACTAGCTTTCCTGGTCCCAGGCTCTCCTTTCAAAAACATTCCCTGTGAATGTTTGCAACTCAGACCTGGCAGGGTAAACAGAGATGAATCAGGAGTCCCTGCCCTGGAGGTGCTCACAGTTTAGTTTGGAAGGAAGTAATGTGCCCAAATAATTAGAGTCTAGTGTGATAAATGTGATAATTGAGGTAAGAACAAAGCTGCGTGGAAGTGAAGAGCAGAAAGTTAAACTCTGCCTGTCGAACTGGCCTGAGCCTCAGGGGGAATCAAACTTTGGTGGTGAGTTTTGGTGATGAGTCAGAGTTCACTCCTCATCAACCCAAGGCAGTGGAGGGATGGGGGAGCGTTCTAGGCAGAAGGGACAATGTATGCAGAAGCCCAGAGCCACAGAAGAGATTTTTGTGGAACAATAACCAATTTCCTGGGACTGGAAACAAAGCTGCTTGAGCGGGAGTGTCAGGCACTGTAGCTAGAAAGGTGGGTTGGGGTCAGACTTTGAAGGGCTTTGAATGTCTTACTAAGATTATTTGACTTTATCCCATGGGCCACAGGGAGCCCTTGAAGGGCTTTAAACAAGAGGAGTGGCATGATGAAATTTGTGTTTTAGAAAGATACTTCAGGCAGCAGCTTTCTATTATTAATGCAAAACTCCCTACCGTGAAAGCTTAGAAGGCAGGGATGTCTTAAACCAGCCTCCCCACCAGCCCACCTCCACCCATCATCACGATGTGAGAGCAGGCACAGCTTTCAAGCCTGGGATCTGGTTCTCGCTCTGCCTCTGAATCCCCGAGCAGTCTTGCACATGAGTGTGAATCGTGGGCTCCTCCTCTCTAAAATCAGTACTTATCCTACCCATCTCACTGCCCATGGTTAGGGTCTGATGACAAAAGGATGTGAAGAGTATTTTCAGTTGTGATTGGCTTTACAGATGTAAGAGGTCATCACTTTTATTTTATGAAAATGAGGCTCTCTACCAAGACAAAGGCAAATGGATATATTTATAGGGAATAACATTTTGGACAGGAATGGGGCTTGAGAATCATACAGTTTAACCCCCCTCAACCTACAGAGCAGAGGACCAAGGTGCAGAGACCGTGCTCCTCCTCCTGCGCAAGCACACCCAGACTCGTACCACCACACATGTCTGCTGCGGGCCCTGTCCATGGTGCTGACACAGGAGCCTGCCGAGAGCGGCTCCCTGGTCGACCAGGGGCTCTGTCCACGGTTCTGCCCTTCTGATTGCATTCTTCCCACATATTCAAGGAGAAATTGCGATGAGCCCAAATGGCAGGAATACTCCATTTCCGAGCACATTAACTAGAGAAAGTATTACAACCGTCTGTCGCTCTGAACTCACTCTTCCCCAGTAGATTTACAACTCATAAATGCCGCCGTCAGAGCCAAGTGTATAAAGCCGAGGACTCAGTGCACTCCAGCATTAACCATGAACAAGTAGGAGGGCTTCGAGCATCTTGTATCCTAATGCCAACCCATTTATGAACTTGCCTTTCTCAGTGAGTCATTTCTCAGACCACCCCCACTCTCTCTCACTCTCCACTTGCAGCTCTCACAAAGGAAGGGGATAAACACCATTTCAATGCTGCAGCTGCTGCTCAGAATCTGCAAGAGCCCATGCATAAGGAGGGGGAGGAATACTGGCTTGGATGTCTTTAGATTTTCAGGGAGCAAGGACTAGGTGGCCACCATAATCCCTTTTAATCACTAAGATTCTCTGATTCTATAATCCCCATCCCTTTGCAGAACTGCTTCTTCTCCCCAAGCTGCCCCTGATTACAATATGGAACATCTTTGTGATTCTGGAAGTCTTTCCTATGCCATCTTCCTCTCACCAGGACTTTGCTTCACTGTGTTCTGCATCTTAAGGATATGTCCTTTTCTGAGATTTCTATCCCCAAACCATGTCTGGGGTGAATCCCAAGTTTGCTGATCAGTAGTTTTGAAATTGAGCAAGTCACTTGAACCTTTTTTTAAATCTCAGTTTCCTCTTTGGTAAAATGAGAACACTGATACCCACCTCCTGAGTATAGATATAGATGAGATATTATGTAGGCATATTCTCCTGTGCCTGGCTCATAGTGGGTGCTCAAGAAACAGTTCCCTTTGTCTTTCTCTTCCAAGTTGACACAAACCCTGGTAATGCATTAATTTAGTAACACATATGTGCACGTTCTCTTTGTGGGTTTTTTTTTTGTGGGTTTTCTTCCCAGATAAATTGATTTATTTAAAGTAAATGTGTGGGGTGCCTGGGTGGCTCAGTTGGTTAGGTGACTGCCTTTGGCTCAAGTCGTGATCCTGGAGTCCTGAGATTGAGTCCCATGTTGGGCTCCCTGCTCAATGGGGAGTCTGCTTCTCCCTCTGACCTCTCCCTCTTCTCGTGGTCTCTCTCTATATTCTCTCTCTCCCAATAAATAAATAAAATCTTTTAAAAAATAAAGTAAATGTGTGGTCAATGGATGCCTTTTTCAAGTTGCAGGAATAACACAATGTGAAGGGCTCATTGTTTCACCTAGGCACAGTACCATGGCAGGACACATAGAACCTCAAAAATAGTTCATCTTCTTCTGGCTAGTGGTTCCCTCCAGGCTGAGAGGGTGTTTCTTCTTACTTCTCCAATTTTAGAGAGGATGTGAGGCTGAGAAAAGCCACCTTTCCAGCTGGAATGGAACTAAATTGACTAATTTATAAGCCTGGGCTGTTGTCTGGGCTGGATTTTCTGTCCTTTGAAGATGTCAAACAGTAATGAAATAAGGCTTCTAGGTCCCAACCAACACTAATCATGCCAGTGCTGCCGGGACACAATGAAACAGATAGTTGGTTCTTTGCCTAGCAATGCAAAAAATGAAAAACTCTCTTGATTCAGGAGTCAGCTGGCAAGGACTCCTATATTAGGGCTTGCAGTAGTTCTAGGTTTGACCTTGAGCGAGTCTGTCCTTCCTTTCTTCCTTACCACATTCTGTCTTCCCACTCTCAAATACCTCAATAATCCACCACTTGCATTCCAGGATTTTTCTTAATCGAGTCCTATTTCTGGCTGGTATTTGTCTCTCTTTTTCTCCTGCCAGCCTCCAACTCACACAGCATGGCTCCTGCTCAAATTCAGGCCTGGATCATCACTTACCTGGACGGTGGAATGTCTCCCAGATGGTTACCATCTGTCCTGGATCTCTCACCTCTAACTCCACTCTACTTCTTGGACAATAATTTATAAAAATCCAGATCTGGCCATATCCCTTCCCTGCTTCAAATCTTTCAATGACTCCTTGTTACCCAAGAATGAACCCATAGCTCTTTATTCTGACATTTAAGGACTTTCACAATTCGCCCTAGGCCTCTTTATATCCAGCTTATTTCCACACTACCACTTGCTACTTGTCTTTGTCACACTAACTTTACAACTGCTGTCTTAGCATCCTCCACCCCTTCTTTGCCCAGTGCTACTCCAAACTCATCCTCCAAAATTGAGTTAAAGTGCTGCCCTCTCATCAAAGCCTTTCTGGATATTCATACTCTTCCCAGATGACTTTTTCAGCAGTAAACGTTCACAGGTGGTCCCCAAGAGTCTGGCTCTAGGAACAGCCCTCTGGCAATGGTCAGCTGGTGCCGTACTACACCACAGTGACCTTCCATGCTCAGTACACCAGGGTCTTCCTGCATCTGGAACTGCCGTAACTACGTTGACCAGATATAAAGTTATCCCCCCTCCCTGGTTATTCACTAGAAGGAGAAACACACTCCTTGACACCAAGTTGCTTTTAACGCGTGCTACTCATGATGGCCACGTGCATCCCAAAGTTATGGGTGCTGTTAAAAACAGAGATCATCGATAAGTCTGCTGTTGCTACTGGGAACCAATTACCCTCTTTCACCTGGAAGATGACCGCCTTCCTCACCTCCCACCTATGGACCTCTGGTACCCCAGAATGCTTGAACATTACAGTTTCTAAAATCCAGATCTGACTATGCCCCTTATCCATATGTCTCCACACATGCATTATGGAGAGAATAGAACCCAAAGTACTCAGACCTGTAAACATGGTCCTTCCTCATGGGCTTCCAGCTCCCACCAGCCCCATACTGATCCTCTCCCCTACCATCCAGAACCACATGGTTCACTCATACTCTCTCACCTGGGGTGCCATAGCCAGTAGACAATGCACTTTCACAACCCTGACACAGGCTCTTCGGAGAAAAGGAACACCTTTCCCTACAACTAGGTTTGAAGAATTTCTGCTTATCCCTTGTTCTCTAATTTTTGAATGCTTTTTTCCAAACCAATCTTTAGCATTTAATTTTATTCTTATCAAAATATATTATTTTTTGCACTTGCATACAATTTACAAAACTTATAATGAAAATAAGACATTTCCTTGCTTATGCTCCTGTCTGCTCCCGGCTCTCGATGGAGGGGGTACTTGTTCCCCACTTCTCTGGTTTCCAAGAGAAATACCATCCCCCAAATACTCCTGGCCCTTGTTCCACTCCAAAAGATCAAATGAGATACCTGATTGGTGGCAACAGTCATTGGTCTGGCCTATAATTTAGAAGAGATTTAATTACTCAATTAGAGGTCTTAAATAGGCAAGATTTGGTCTTATACCCTCACTTGTCCTCTGGGACCAGTGGGAGAGAGTGACTGGGAGGGGTCTTGCTGTGTAGACTTGAACTAACCCTCTGACACATTTTGTGAGTCTAGAATGATAGGGTAGGTCCACGGAAAGGAAGTGACCTCCTTCAACTTAGCCCTTGTTAGTAATACCCACTGGCTCCTTGGTCATGTTCCTCATTGATTCAGGACTTGACTGAGGAAGAGGATAATGGGTTACTGGCCCATTATCTTCACCATTTCCATTTTCCCCAAAGAAACCACCCTCTTCACATACATCTGTTTCTGCCAGCACTTAGCTCCATTTCTGACTCACACACTTACACTGCCACGTCTTGACTTTCCAGGTTCAGTTAAAGTGTATTGACTTCTAATGCTGGGCAGTAAGAATGTGGCTCCCCTGACTCAGGAGCCTGCATGCACACTTGCCCTCCCCCAACCTCTCGTGTGGTTAATCACCATTCAAGGCTTAGACCGCTGTGACTGTGCGGCACTGAGTCATGCCTATTCTTCTGCATTTTTATTTTTCCTGGAGTTAATAATCACTAAACTATTTAATTTATCCATGTGCATATCCTAATTTAGCTAGACATTCTAGCTGAAATGAGTTCCTCTTGACCTGTTTGAGCCATGGCAGGTAATCCATCAGCTTCTGAGCTTTTGGGGAGTTTTTCCTCCTTGGCTCTTTCATCCCCTTGACTCCGTATGGAAGGACCGCTCCCTGCACTGCCGTCCTGAGCCTCCCTCCTCCGTTAGCTTGGGAAACTCTCCAACTGCTTTCCACACAGGACCCCTTAGCTAGATTCCATGTGGAACATATTCTCCAGGAGCTTCCGAGAACACATGCAAAGAGAAAAGTATTTGAGAGCTTGAAGAAAGTCTTCACTCCATCATCAAAATGCTTTGTTCTTTGGCTGGGTCTACAAATTCTGTTTTGTACACCCAGCCAAATGTAAAATTCATTTTTCTTAAGAATATTCAGAGATTCTGTCTTCTAGCTTCTAGTGCTGCTTTTGAGAAGACTGACACCATTATTATGGCTGATGTCTGCTTTCTACCTTTTGGCTTTCTCCAAAGTCTTCGGGGTTTTCTCTTTATTCCTGAGAGTCTGGAATATTGCCATGATGTACACCCTTTCAACTAGCCAGGTTTCTGGAATTATTTCTCAGATAACCTTCTTTCCTCTCTGTTTTCTGCTCTTTTTTTCTGGAAGTGCCATTATTTAGACATTGGATCTCCTGAGCTGGTCACTCTCTTTCTTATATTTTCCTTATTATTTTCTATCTCTTCCTCATTTTGTTTTGCTTTCTGTAAAATTCCTTTAATTTTATCTTCAAAATATTATTTTGAGTTAAATAATTTTCTATCCTCTGATTTGTAATTTAGAAGAGATTTTTTGTGTGTCCCGACTCTCCCCCACCATAACATCCTAGTACTGAAATGAGGTCATACCTTCCATCATTGCTGGAGATACGAACTTCGTGTTGTTTCTGTTTCACTTCCATTCATTTATTCCTATCTTCAGTTTCATTTAGTTTGTTTTGGTTCACTCTTTTTGGCTGGTTTTGATTGCTCTCACATTTGAAGTTCTTCCTAAGATTAAGTAGCCATGGAAATCTGTTCACTTTTTGTGAGTAGATCATGAAGAGTTAATTGATGTATATAGTGATAAGGAGACACAATGCCTTTGTTATTGGGGAGCCCTCAACTGCCAGCATATGTGGGTCTTTCTCCTTCAGCCAGTGGGCATACCTAGAGAAAATGCCTTTAATCTTCTTGGGAGCAGGAGCCTGGCTCCCAGAGCCTAAGACTTGAGTGTGGAAGAGGGGTCGAGTTTACATAATTAATACGAATCTCTTCAGCTAACCACCCTCCTGTTTTCAGTGAGAAACTTAACCTCATTTTTTTCTAGTGTCCAATCAGGAGCCCATCCAGTGTGACAGCCCCAGATAGCAAAGCTCAAACTTTCTGCTGGAGATGGATAGATATTCTTGCCTGGTGCTTAGTAGTAGTGAGAGGGAAGACAGCAATCAGTCTTCTGTTTATAAAGACCTTAAAACAACTTTCTTTTTTCTCAGCCTCACCTACACTCTCACTGTTCCTTCAGAGTTAGCTGGGGTTTCTGATCCTAGAGACCTACTAGGGTTCAATGGAATAGTTCAGCTTGTCCTTCCCTCTCCCTACCAACAGACTCTTGGATTCACCCGACTCCATTGGCTTAACTCAGGTACCCTTATGCTTTGCTTTTCCACCTTTGGCAACTGTGTTGACATTTTGTAATCATGTCCCTGGTGTTCTCTTTATGCCAGTGGTTTTATGCCCAATCACTCCTTTCCCCATTATTTTAGCAGGGCCATCTGAGGGCCAGAGTGGAGTCATAGGTTCTAACCACCATGTTTACTCAAGTCCCTATAAGACATTCTATGGCCCCATTCGTATCTAACGTGCTGGGATTGTTTACCAAGGAATGCCTACCCCATACCTTGCCCAATTAAATCAGTAGCTCCTGAAGGTCTGTTTTTCGGACCTGAAAAAGAGAACCTGAAGGTCTCTAGGATCACACCTCTCATTCATCCCCTTGTTTCCCTTAGCACTTGCCGACGTGTCATTAACATTTGTTAAATTGGACTCTAATTACACCTCATGAGCTCTTCTGCCGTAGAGCCATAAGCCATGTAAGACAGACATATATCCTAGGCCACGTCACAGCTCGGTTTCCTGCCTCTGGGAGACAACAGGGTGTATTACCATGATCATGCCTCATCCTGGCCTGGTTTGCGATACCAGCTGCACAAATGACCTAAATCTTGGTTTTTGTTCCTGCACAATGGGTACGATGACTACCTTGTGAATTATTTTTGACAATTAAAGAAGATAACCAATGTAAGAAGACTCAGCTTCTACAAAAAGAGTACACGTCACTGCTCATCCTGTCATACCCCTTCTACAAGAGACGAGGGGTCTGGGAGTGCCAGGCGTCTCATCAGAAGTGACGGGTGGGAACAATTAAAGGCAGGGCTGGAGCCCAGGTTTCCTCGTGCTTCCTGCAGGCCCTCATGTGGTGCCAGGCCCCCACAAGTCAGCTCTCTCTACGTGAAAGCTGAGCTAAACACCTTTCCTTCGGAGTAATTTCCCTGGAAATATTTAATAGCCACTGGAGAGAGGGGAAAAGTTCAATTCTAAAGACAATCCCAGTTTATAGCTTTATGGCTTTGGTGACAGCCGTGTGCTCGGGACGGCACGACGTCCTTTCCGTCTTCCCTATTAAAGACCCGTCTTCACCGTGCTCCACGCAGACTGCGCCGTGTCTTACTCCCAGAAATGGTCTTGGTGCCCATTTGCAAGCTCATTAACTTATATTTTCCTCATTAAGAGGAGGGGAGGGAAGTATCTGTTCAAACTGAGCGAGTCAAACAGAAACTCAAGAACTGTGCTGGAGCCAAAGGAGGACACGACCTTCCTACAGGAGCCTTCAAAGCACCCATGACAAGAGCCATAACAGTAACAGAGCAGCGGCCTTGACGCATCAAGCTGTCACCCGGCTATTGTCCCATTCAGCCCTCATCGAGGCCCCATAGAGATGGCGGGATGCGCAGTCCCCTCATACAAGAGGAAGGAGAGTAAGAGGAGACAGAAAATGGCTAGACCCCGGTTTGCGTTGTGGCCGCTCTCCAGGGATAAACCTGAGTCTCAGAAAGGTGAACAAGAAGCAGCAGCGGGACTGAAAGCACTCTCTCCAATCCCATATCCACTGCAATTTCTACCCTGCTGTGCTGGTAGCTCCTGATGGGCAGCATGGTCTGAGCATTGTGGATGGCAAAGCCTGTGTGTCTGGAAGCAAACATCGTCTTATCATCTCCTTGAAAACCGACCCTGATGGCCACCAGCCTCCTGGAAAGGCAGGGAGAGTGCTTGTAACAGGGACATACTGTTTAGGGCTTGCTGTTGCTGTAGCTTTAGGAAGACACCAGCAGCCGAACCACCCTGGCTGAGCTGAAGAATGGCCAGAAGTTGCCCAATGACCCTTGAGCTGTGGGTTTGCAGCATTGGTTGCGGCATGTCCAGCACCCCATGTTCTTTGCACGGCACAAGGGAGGACTGTGTTTCCCATCCTGCCTTGCAGTGAGGTTGTCAGCATGCAACAGAGGCCAGGCCCGTGGGACGTGGGCAGAAGTGATGCCAGCCATGCGTGGGCCACAAATAGCTCTCACGATGACTCAGCTCACAGAGACGAGGAGGTTGGCCCCAGATGGCAGTGTGTGTGGTAGAAGGAGCTGCAGCGGAATGAAGAAATAAATGCTTGTGTGCGAGCCGTTGGGTGCGGAGGTCTACTTGTCACCGCAGCTCAGTCCAGCGTCTCCTGACTAACGCTCAAGGTCTGGATAAAGAAACGGAGAAGATGCCCCCACAGAGGGCCTCCTACCCCAGCTGTGCCAGACTCTCTTACCGCCCTGTCAGCGTCTGACCCTTCTCCTCCTGTTCTCTAAATGCTGCGTGTCCTCTGTCCTCCAGGAGCCCCTCCCTGAGGCCGTCCGCCCCACCACGCGTCAGGACTCGGTGAGCTCCTGGATTCGCTAGCAGCTCTTTAACTCTGGAGTCTCTTTTCAAACCCAGCTGCACAGCTACTCGTGTAAATACTGTCTGTGCATCTGGCTCCAGGGTGGGAATGTAAACCTGGGCTGTCAGGACGCTGTCTTACTGACCTCTTTATTCCTGCCATCCAGCGCAGGTAAGCATTATAAATTCCCTCATGGAGGGGAACCGGGTTGCCGTAAGAACCACACGGAGCCGTATTTGGATGAAATTTTAAATACACATGTACATGCTTCTTGGGCTAAATGTTAATAAACCACATGATTCATTCACGTTCAAGGAGGCTTTCATCTCTTTCAAGAGTCAACTGTATTGAGGTACAGATTACATACATATGACAAAATGCACCCACGTGAGCATGCATTTGGGTGAATTTTGGCAGATTTATGCACCTGTGCGTCCGCCACCACAAAAATGATGGAAGACACTTCCATCGGTCTCACAAGTGCCCTGTGCCCCACCCCGGTCCATCCCTCTGCCCCAGCCCCCAGCAGCTGCTGCCTTCAACCACATTACATCCGCTTTCTAGAATCTTGTATAAATGGACCACTGGTGTGGGCACCGCTACGTCTGGGTTAGTAAGCTCCGTGTGCCCCTGGGGTTCATGTGTGTATTTATACATTTCACTGCTTGTACATTCTTATTAAGTAACATTGCTGCGGCATGAATACACTCTACTTTGTTTATCTATCCATCTTTTTCCAGTTTGCTATCAACTTTCTTGAGATACAGGTCATATACCATAAGACTCACCCTTTCAAAATGTGTATTAAATGGTTTTAATATATTTACAGAATGGCACAGCCAACGCCATTATATATTTTTTAAAATTTTTTCTGTTATATTAGCCACCACACAGCACATCGTTCATCTTTGATGCAGTGTTCCGTGGCTCATTGTTTGCATGTAACCCCCCGTGCTCCATGCAACCCGTGCCCTCCATAGTACCCACCACCAGGCTCACCCATGCCCCACCCTCCTCCCCTCGGAAACCCTCATGCTGTTTCTCGGACTAAATTTAGAAAATGTTTATGACCTCCACAGAAACCCATTAGCAGTCAAACTCCTGTTCCTCTATCCCCCAACCCCTGTCTCTTACGGACTGACCGACTCTGGAGACTTCATACAGATGAAGTCAGACAGAATTCAGTCTTTCTTTCATGCCTGGCTCATCTCACGGCACAGTGTTTTCAAGGTCTGCCTTTGGGGTAGCAGGTGTCCTCACTTCGTTCCTGTTGGGGGCTGAGTAATATTCCGTTGTGTGGACGGACCACATTCTGTTTATCCATCCACCATCGCTGGACACTAGGTTTCTACATTTGGGGTTTTTATGAATAATGCTGCGATGAACATTTTGTGCAAGTGTTTGGATGAACATGTTTTTCAGTTTGCTTGCGTGTATGTCTAGAATTAGAAGTGTCGAGTTGGATGGTGGCTCTATATTTAACTTCTTGAAGAGCAGCCAGACTGTTTCAAAGAGCCTCCGTCACTGAGCACCCACCCCCCGCCCCGGCCGTGTGTGAGGCGCCCAGGACTCCGCACCCCGCACTTGCGGTCGTCCATTCTGTTGATCGTGGCCGTCCCGGGGGAGTGGAGGGGACTGGACTGACACTTCCCAGTGACTGATGACACGACGTGACTTTTGTGTACTTATTGATCATCTTTACAGACTCGTCGATGCAAGTCCTTGGCCCATGTTTAAATTGTGCTGTTTGTCTTTTTATCGCTGAGTCGTACGTGCTCCGTATGTATGCTGATGCCAGACCCTGACGGATACACGGAACGAAAAAACTTCTCACATTCTGCAGGTTTTTTTCATTCTCTTGGTGAAAATGTCCTTTGAAACACAGGAGCTTAAAATTCGGATGAGTCCAGCCTGGCTACGGTCCTCTTTTGTTGTTTGTGCTTATCCCTTGATGAGTTGCTGGTTGTTTCCAGTTTGGGACTATTATGAATATTAATATGTGAACTTTCACATAAATATCTGTATTCACTTATGTTTGGTAAATATCTAGGAGTAAAATCTCTGAATTGCTTGGTAAGTATTTGTTTAACTTTTCAGAAGTGGCCAAACTGTTTTCGGAATTGTTATAACATTTGGGAACCCCCGGGGTGATGTATGAGGAGACCCCCTAGATGCTCCCATCCTCATAAATGTCTCAACTTGTCAGTCTGTTTGGATTTAACTGCTCTGCTGGGTGCACACTGGTCTCCCACTGTGGTTTCAGGCACACTTTTCTGACATCTAGTGACGTTGAACATCTTTTCACACGTTTATTGGCCATTTCTATACCTTGCTTCGTAATGTGTCTGTTCAAATCTTTTGCCCATTTGTTTGTTGACCATTGGGTTTCTTATCTTCTTACGTTGAGCTTTGTTTATCTTGATTACAAGACCTCTGTCAGATTTATGTACTGTAAATACTTTCTCCTCTTCTGTGTCTTGTCTTTTTATTTTCTTAACAATGTCTTTGAAAAAGGAGAAGGTTTTAGTTTTGATGAAGTCCAATTTATCAATTTTTTTTATACTTTGTGCTTATTTAGACCCTACTTGAGAAATCTTCGCTTATCCAAGATGGTAAATATTTTATACTATGATTTTGTCTAGAGGTTTTGCAGCATTAGGGTTTCCATTTAGGTTGAAGATCCATTTCAAGTAAATTTTTTTGAAAAGCTTGAAGCTGGGGGTCAAGTCTTGTTTTCTTCCATATGTGTATCTAGTTTTTCCAACACCATTTGTTGAAAAGATTACTCTTCCTTCCATTACATTACCTTGGCATCTTTGTAAAAAACACACTGAACATATACGTACGGCTCTATTTCGAGATTCCCCATCCTGTTCAATGTAAATCTCTATTGTTACATCAAACACCACAAAAGCCCTCTTTTGATGGTTTCAATCAGGAATTAAGATGGTATATGTCTCCAACTTTATTCTGTTTTTCCAAGTTGTTTTGAGTAGGGTAAACTCATTAAATTTGCATGTTCGTTTTAGAGTCAGCTTGATAATTTCTAAAAAAAGGATTTTTTTTATTATGTTATGTTAGTAAGCACACAGTGCGTCATTAGTTTTGGATGCCGTGTCCCATGATTCATTGTGTGTCACATCTCGTGCTCTGTGCAACCCGTGCCCTCCTTAGTATCCATCACTGAGCTTACCCCTCCCCCCACAACCTTTCCTTCTGAAACTCTCCGTTTGCTTCCCGAAGTCCACAGTCTCTCATAGTTTGTCTCCTCCTCTGACTCCCCGCCGTCTTCAGTTTTGCCTGCCTTCCCCTATGGTCCTCCGTGTTACTCTTTATGTTCCACTATGAATGAAACCATTTTTGATTGAGAACGTATTAAAGCTATAGATCAGCTTTGGGATAATCGATGACTTATATCAAGTGTCCCATTTCTTCAGTGTCATATCCTTTAATTGTGCATCTCTCCTTTGATCTGGGTCTCCTTTCATTTACTTCGGATGAATCTCGTTAACTTTATTCCTACATACGTGATGGTTTTGATGCAATTTCAATTGACATTGCTTTTTAAAAACTTCAGTTTCCACTTACTTGTTGCTAGTATGGACAACTACAATAGACTTTTGTGTAGTGACCTTATAGTCTTTGATTTTGTTGAAGACTTCGTTTTTCTTTTGTGCCTTCTTATGCTTGCTGGGACTCCCAGGACATCACTGAATAGAAACGACGTGGTCATCCATGACCAGTTGCAGGAGATGATATTAGCCGTAGACTTTTCATATATATACTTTTTCAGAAGGGGGGATTTTATTTATACATCAAGTCTGTTGAGAATTTTTATTATGAATTGCTATTAATTTTCATCAAATGCTTTTTTCTGCATCTACTAAAAATAATGTTCTCTTCATTTATCCTTACAATACAGCTTAATGATTCCCAACTGTTAACTTTTTTTTTTTAATATTATCTTGACCTTAGATTCCTGTAATAAACTCCATTCAGGCAAGGTATATTCTCCTTTTTATGCATTGTGATTTGATTTGCTAGTATTTTCTTCAAGATTAACACATATAATTTGGGATATGAACACGTAGGATTATTGTCTTCCTGGTTAATGTAGCCCTGTATTATTATGGTATACCTTATTTTTCCCTGATAATACATTTTTTCCCTGAAGTTTACTTTTTCTGATATTAACACAGCCACTCCAGCTTTCTTTAGGTTAGAATTTGGATGGCCTAGATATTTCTATTTTTAAATTGTATGTGTCTTTATATTTAAAGTTGGTTTCTTGTAAGTAACAGATAGTCAAATCTTGCTTTTTTGTCCAGTCTAACATTTTCTGTCTTTTAATTGGAGTGTTTATATCCTTTACATTTAGTGTAATTATCCCTGTGGTTAGATTTAAATCTCTTCTCTTGGTATTTGTTTTATGTATGTTCCATCTGCTCTTTGTTCCCTCTTTCCTCTTATCCTGCCTTCTTTTATACTGGGTATTTTTGGGGCTTTTATTTAAATCTCCACAATTGGCCTCTTAGTTCTATCTCTTGGTGTTTCTTCCTGTAATTGAGCTGGTGTTCATAATATATATGCTTAGTTTAATCACAATCTACCTTCAAATAATATTATATCCATTCACATATAATATAAAACCCTTACAAATGTTATTAACCTGCCCCATTCTTTGAGTTGCGGTTCTCATACATTTTACATCTACATATTTTATGACCCTGCATTATGTTGTTAATACTTTCATTTTAAATGATATTTTAAATAAGATTTAAAATGAGAAAAAAGGCTTTTTTCTTACACACTTATTTACAATTTCCAGCACTCCTCATGTCCGTGCAGATTGAGGTTTCCATCTGGCATCATTTTCTTCTACCTGAAGAATTTCCTTTAGCAATTTTTATAGGGCTGTTCTTCTGGCAATGTATTTTCTCAGCTTTTGTTTGTCTAAAGAGTTTTATGTTGGGTTTGTTTTTGAAGGATATTTTTACTTCATATAGAATTCTAAATTGACAGGAGTTTTTCCCAGCACTTGGAAGATGCTCTATTGTCTTCCAGATTGCTTAAATTATGACAAGAAGTGGGTGGTATCCTTATCTACATTCCTTATTACATTATGGTCTTTTTCTCTAGCTGATTTTTAGTTTTTCCTTAATCTTGTGTCTTGGTGATAGAGGTAGTGATGGCCGTGACGATGGTGATTGTGTGTTTATTCTGCTTTGGGTTTAAAAGATTCTTGGATTTGCAAAAATTTAAATGAAACTTGAAAAGAAAATTTGCTATTATTTCTTCAAATACGCTTTCTATTTGCCCCCCAGCACCACACTCCGTGCTCTAGAGTTGCAATGATCAGATATTGGACCCCTTTGTATTAACCCACAGTTGCTGAGGCTCTGATTATTGATTTAGTTCATTCATTCTCTTCATTCCAAGTTGGACATATTTCTATGCCTTCAAGTTTACCAGTATTCTTTACTTGGTGTCTAACCTGTTTATTAATTCCATCTGTTGATGTTACTGGTTTCAGATACTGATCACATTCTTCATCTCTAGAGGTCCCATTGGATTCTTTTTGTATCCTCATTTCTTTCATCATTCCCATGTTTTTCTTTATTTCCTTGAGCATATAGATCATGTTTTATAATACCTTTTAATGGCCTCCCTGATAATTCCATTATTATAATTCTGCTATTTCCAGGCCCACTTCACTGAACTGATTTTCTTTCTAGGTATGGATCAAATTTCTTATTTTTGTGAAAGTTTACTTAAACACTGAATCACAGCAGTGTGAATCTGACTTCTTGTGTGCTAGATTTTGTTGTGTTCCTTTAAAGATTTTGGGGCTTTCTTAGCTGTCAGTTCTGTTACCTGTGGATTATTTTGGGGATTTTAGTTTTAGTTTTTTTACTCTTTTTTGTTGGTCTAGTTTTAGTTTTTTGACTCTTTTTGGTGGGTCCAGAGTAGCCTTTAATTCAGAGTCAATTTGGCCACCACAGATTCTTCTGGGTGCTGCGCTAAATGTCCTGTGCATTCAGTGGAATCTCTCGCTTATGGAGGAAGTAATTCCAAGCTCTGTGAGCTCTGGACATTATTTCATTTATGCCTCCTTGTTCTACACATATGCTTTCTAGTATTTAGCCAAACTCTAGGGAAACTTGTGGAATACTTAGAATCATTTCTCTTTTTATCTCCTTTTTCCCTGTAACCTATCCTATAAATTCCAGCTGCTTTGGCCTTTCTTGACTCTGGCCTCTTTCTATTCACCTTGGCTGTGCTGAAACGCCCCTCTGGTGTTGCAGTCCAGATGTTGCTCCAGGCAAATGTCATGCAGAGTGGCAGGTCTCATGTGTCCGGTTCCCTTCCCACTGGGACCACAGTCCTTCACAGCCCAAGGCTCAAAATCTGTAAATGGTTGTTCCATTTATTAGTGCTATTTTCTGGCTTATTTTGGGGATGACAAGAGGGTAGTTCCAGACTTTATACCTCCCTCATGACTGGAAGTGTAAAGAGGAAGTTGTTCTTTATCATGGCCCTTTCATAGTGTCCTCTGAAGACTGGAATGACCGTCACACTCTGAGCTCTCATCCATAAGAGGCACCTGTACCAGGTGGATGAATTAGTGTTGGCCAGCTGGGTGTGAGGGTTTCCAGATCTTATGGCCACAGCAGCTGTGTTCCATTAAGATCAACCTGGCTAAATCCTGGTGCTTGAGAAGGACCTATTCTACGTGGGACTCTGACTGTTACAAAAATGCGTGGTTCAAGATGAAGTTTATTATGTCATTGTGGTCATTATAAAATCATCTGAGTTGCAAGCAACTGGAGGCTGAATATAAGAGAGTTCTGGTGCATACATGTGGTCTCAACCAGAATGCAATCCCAATGCCATCCCGGTTCAAAGACCCTTTCGGTTTCCTTTGCCTGTGAACACCTCAGGACAGCATTCCTGATGCTCTCTACGAGCTGCACCTCCAGCTCCTCTCCGATCTCTGGTTCAGAGAACCTCTCACACTGCTTTCTTGCCTGCAAGCCTGCCTGAGTCCCGCACCCCTACCCTGCACCTCTTTCCGAAAAGTCTATCAGCCCCTGATCCCTGCTCCTGAGGTAAAATCATCATATTCCTCTTTCATAGTCTCAAACATGTTTTTTCATCTGCCCTCATTAGGATTATGATTCACAAACATTTACTAAGTACCTACTATGTGCCCTTAAACATGCTACAAGCACTCACATTTTTTTTAAAGATTTTATTTATCAGAGAGAGAGAGGGAGAGAGAGCGAGCACAGGCAGACAGAATGGCAGGTAGAGGCAGAGGGAGAAGCAGGCTCCCTGCTGAGCAAGGAGCCCGATGTGGGACCCGACCCCAGGACGCTGGGATCATGACCTGAGCCGAAGGCAGCTGCTTAACCAACTGAGCCACCCAGGCGTCCCAAGCACTCACATTTGATGGATGGTTGGGTTTTTGCAAAAGCTCTGAAAAGTAGGCTTTACTCAAGGCACTTAGCCAATAAAGATAAAAGACTCAGAGACCAAGTGACTTGTCTTATTTAAATAGCTTTGATAATTATCGTTTTCTCCCTGATTTATGGGTATTTGAACGCAGTCTATGGGGAGTCAATTCTCCGTCTGTGTGACCTTGAGCAAATTCTTTAAGTTCATTGAACTTCAATTTCATCTTCTACAAAACACAGTTTATTTTACACATATCAATGTGTTGCCATGAAGACAAAAACAGCACATTTCCTGCCATGTGGTGTGTGCGCCCTGAGGGTCGGTCCTCACCCTCTCTATCCCTCCCTCCGAGAGAGCTCCCCCGGGATGGGGCTATAGGGACCATAGGCTGATGCCTCAGTTCTCTGTTTCCCTCGCAAACATCAGTGCTGGCCTGAAACATAATAAGAGCACAGAAAAATCTGGCAGCATAAATGGACCAGACAACTGAATGTCAGAGTAGAAGGCGATGCTAGGGCCACTGGGAGTCCCTGGGGGCCGATGCTCCCTCCCCAAGGCACAGAGGCCTGAGAGCTTAGCTGCCCTTAAGAATGACCTTCCCTTGGGCCAGGCCTTGATCCGAGTGCCCTGAAAACAGTGTTCCGTGGATGGCCCTAGCAATCACATGCAGTGGATCACAGTATGTTCACTGTAGGAATGAATCAGCGGGTAGTGAGAGTGTAAGTGGCCTTCCCAAGGTCACCGTGCCACTGGGTGTAAAATCGATCTGTGTCGCTCTAGTCGAGCCCTTTCTCTTTCCTATGTGTGTACGCTTATATTCCTGCTGCAGGAGCAGCTCACTGCCAACCCCGTGGACAGGAGCATGTTTTCTGGGAGCACTCGGAGCACTGCCTCCTGCTACCTCCCACCGGTGGGGGTTCACACTGATCAAACAGCACCAGGCACCATGTTTCTCTTCATCACAGAGTGAAGTAGGTATCAGTACAACACTCGCTCACTGGATTCGTAGGCAGAGATGCAAAGTGGTAGGCCTTGCCCAGAGTCGCACAGCCGGTGTGGGCCCAGGTCCGGGTGGTGCCCAGTCCAGAGGAGCAAAGACAGGGGCTCAGCTTCCAGGCTCTAGAGCCAGGGTTCCAATTGTGATTCCCTGTCAGTTCCTACTTCACAAGGTTATTGTGAAGTTCACACAGGGTCTTTGAACATGTGGTTTTCAGTGATGAGCCCACAGCCCGGGGCTGGGCTGAGTGCCCAGTGGGAGCCAGAGCCCACCTTGTGGTCCACGAGATGGGACCAGCAGAACACATTTACTCATCCCTGAACTCAGGTGTATCAGCTCCAATGGCCCCGTGTGCAAACTAGGGTCCTCCTGGGAGCACAGTCCTCAGTCTGCTTGGGTGGGGCGAAAGGAAGCTGTTCTGAAGGGCAGTTAGTGGGTGCTGTCCCCCCTCCCTTGGCCACCTGAATGGGCCACTGCCAGTGTGGCTCAATGACTCCCCCCATGGGAGAGCAGGGCCAGCACGTCGGCCTGGAGGGACTTCTGCACCCTTGGGATGGAAGCAGCCCTCGTCGGAGGCTGCTGCCTACGTCCCCTCTCAGGATGTCCACCTCCCTAGTTTCTTGCTGCTCCTGCAGAGTCCACGTCCCTCAGTAGGCACCGTGGCACCCCACATGTCCAGCATGCTCCAAGATGCACAGTGTTGGTTGTCTTTGGCTGGGTAATGAATGACGACAAATTTAGCAGCTTCACACAACACACATGTGTTACCAGAGCTCCTGGGGGTCAGGACGGAGTGCAGCCACACAGCTCAGCTGGTCCCTCCGTTCCAGATCTCACAGGCTGCCGTCGTAGGGTTGGCCAAGCCGTGGTCTCATCTGGGGGCTCGACCTGGGAAGAACCCCCTTCCACGCTCACTTAGGATATTGGTAGAGTCCATCGCTATGGTTGTATGACCCTGGCTTCCTGCTGGCTATTTCCTGGAGGCCACCCGCGGTTTCTAGAAAATGCTGATAGTTCCTGGCCATGTGGCTCTCCCCACGAGGCTGCTTCCTGCACCAAGATAGGAAGGGGCCGTTGGGACCTTGACGTTACGTAACATAACCACAGGCATGACATCCCATGCCCTCTGCTGTACTGTACCCATTAGAAGCAAGTCGTGTTTCTGCGCATCCTCAGGGCAGGACAGCGCACAAAGGCAAGAGCGCGGTGATGCAGACTGTGGGACCCTCCTGGACGCTGCCACACCCTCTGAATGCTGCGAGTGCCCCCAGACTTCGAGACAACTGAGGACGGCCCCAGCGAGAGGCGCTCCTGTCGGTGCCTCTGCCCCTCCTGCCTTGCCTGCCGGAAGCCGGACAGACGCTATCTGTGAGCCTCTGAGGCTGAAATTCTCTCTCCCACGCCTGTGGCAGGCACGGGGTCCCTCTCCTTTGACCCCATCTGGAAGCAAGGTCAAGTCTGCGGGCCCCAGCGGTAGACGGAAAGGTGAGATTGCATTCCCTACTCTCCCGGGGTTGTGAGGAATGGCCGAGTCCACAGGAGCACACCAGGGCCAGGTGGGGGAGGGGCAGTCATCACTGGTGGTGCTTTTGTCTTTGTCTACCCCGTGGCCTCCTTGAAGGGAGAGTGTTGCCGTCTCGGGGAAACCGCGTAACCAGCTGCGATGATAATTGCTAACATTTATCCAGCGCTCCTTACGTGCCAGGTACCGTCAGATGTGCTGCGCATACATAATTGCATTTTAATCCCCACAACAATGACTAAGAGATTTTAATAAATTCCAGGAGACAGAAAGCAGAGGGATGTGCGCTGACCTATAAAATGGAGGAACAGGAGGAAGCTGGGAGTTTGGATCCTAGCAGGAGGCCTGCAGGCCAGATCCTGCCCACGGGAGCTCCAGGGGCCTGGGGCCCAGACGCAGCTGGTGTGCGTGGTCTGGGGCTGGGAACCAGGCTGAAAACAGAGGCTGTGGGATGTTGCAGCGGGGGCCTTCTCACCATGCAGCCCCTCGCCTTCCCACCAATGGGGTCAGAGCACAGGTGGAGATGCCAACCGCAGACTCAACCTGGCAACGTGTCACGGAATCCGCGAGATGGGTCCCACTGGAAAAGCCAGAGCTGGGTCAGGCCCCAGAATGAAACCCCTTCTGTTCCGACACAGGGGGCCCAGCCTCCTCACCCCAGGAGCATCTCCCAACTGCCACGTTTCTCCCCACCATGCTCAGAGTCCAAGGTCAGAAGTAGGCCCCCAGGGAGGGTGAGCGGAAAAGCCAGTCGTGCTGACCAGCAACAAAGGAAGGCACGCCAGCCCCTTCCCCTGTGCTTTCGTCACATGTGTGGACGGCCAGGGACTGCCAGGTCCCCGAGGAAAGCCAGCAGCTGGGAGGAGAAAGATGGAGACAAATGCACCAAGAAAAAAAAAAAAAAGCCAGAGGAAACAGAGCAAATACTCCGATTAACATACGTAGGGATGTCTGCGAGGATATTATATCCATAACATAAGAAAGCAGCAGCTTCGAAAGGGTGCGGTCAGACAAGATGAGCAGCGAGAGTCTGAAGTACGAGTCGCCCCCCGGAAAACCGTGCGGGATGAGGCATGGGAGTCCGGCGATCTCCGAGAACACAGGGCGGAGGGCGGAGGTCGGAGTCAGGAGCAGCGAGAGGAGGGCCGGGCGGGCGGCCTCAGGAGGCCAGAGCAGGCGCAAAGCCAGGTCGCGGGGACGGGAGGGCCGGCAGGTTGCCCTCGCGGGGGCGTCTCGGAGCACGCAGGGAAGACGGGCCTCCGCACGGGCTGCCTGCAAGGCCGAAGCAGAACGAGTTAGAATATCCACAGAAGGCGAATTACCATAAAAGTGCACGACACCTCAGATACAAAGGAATCCTGAAACTTTCAGAGAGAAGGAAAAGACTCATCGCAGAGAAGGGAAACGGGCTGGCGGGCGCCCCGCTGTCGGGCGCCCCGCTGTCGGCGATGGCTTACACCGTGTGGGTTGCCCCGCAAGCCTCCGCTCACACACGGCGGTGAGGGGCGACAGGGAACCACACGCGGCTCCACACACGGCGTCCGTCTTCCTCTTGACTTCCTTGGGAGGCGACGTGAGGATGCGCTCCAGGAAAAGGACGGAGGGAAAGACCAAACAGGAAGGACAAAGGAGCACCGAGGACGCGCAAGGTACAACAGAGGGAGAGAACCAAGGACCAAAGCCCACGGAGTGTCACAGCCCTTTGAAAAGCGGAGAACTCGCTGGGCCTCCCTCCCACGTCCACATCCCTAATTAGCGCTGGGACGGCTCTCTCGGTCTGTGCGCTGGAACCCCGAGGCTCTGGCCATCGTGCGACGGACCATTTGTTTTCTGTCACCGACACGTGTGTTTTGGAGCCATTATTTCTCACGAATGGCACCAAGTGTATGGGGTACGCAGAGGGAGACACAGACGTGTCCCGTAGAGAAGGGACGTTGCCGAGCAGAAGGGCTGGGAAACAGTTCCGGGAGTGGGTCGGGCTCCTTTAACGATGGGAATAACCCTGGCAAATGAGTGGGCTTGTGTCTAGGTCCCTGATTCCACGGCAGCTCCTACCCTTGGCATCGCCAGCTCCCTGCGTTATGGACGTGGACGCCGGGCCCTAGAGGCAAAGCTACTCTCCCCAAAGGACAGGGCGGGTCCTGGCCACGGCCAGAAGCCACTCTTCCTTCTGCTGTGCCCCGGAAACCGGGAGATGCTTCACCCAACGGCTCCTGGTTGTTTAACGGGAAAACAGAACACGTGAAAGTTTCCAGGTTTATGTTTACATATAGTAAAACAAATTCTAGACATGACTGCAGTCAAGTTACAGGGGGATTTTTTCCATCTGAAAATGTCAGTTGTGTTGTCATGGCTGGCTTGTATGCCTTAAAGACCACGTGTTGGGGTCCCAGCTCCCAAAGTGCCAGGAGGGACTATATGTGGAGATGGACCTGTAAGTGGGGATTAAGGTAGGATGAGGTCACTGGGGTTCTGATCCCACGTGACCCGTGTCCTTATAAGAAGAGGCGATTGAGACCCAAATGCACAGAGGGATGCCCTGGGGAGGACACACGGAGGAGGGCCGTCCACGTGCCCACGGGCGGCCTCGGAGGAACCAGCCCTGCCCGCCCGCACCTGTGTCTCGGACTTCCAGTCCCCAGGATGGTGCAAAATGCATTTCCACTGTTGGAGAGGCAGGGTCTGTGAGGCTTTGTAGGGGGCTCCGAGAACAAGTACGTGTGGCTGGGGGGAATTCGTGACCAGAAATCTCCGGGACGGGAGGAGTTAAAAATCCGGGAAGCTGCTGCCATCAGGAGTGGACGGAAAGTATGTTTTAATCAGTGTGTGCTCTGCTTTTGTGTGTCATCTTTTGGATTTTATCTTGAAAATGAAATTTAAAGCACATGTGGGAGGTTTAATGAATTGGAACGTCTGCCTCTTGGCTTTTCCAAAGGGGGAAAAAAACACAAGTAAACCGGAGTTAGAAGGGAGAGTGTTTGCACTGTTTGAGAAACCTTGTAAAGATACAGATGAAAGTCGGACTGCCCAGAGTTTGGACAAAGCGTGCATATATGGGGTCCCCGGTCCTTGTGTTCGCCCAGAGGCCGGCTGGGTCCTGCCTGTTATCAACCAGAAAGGGCGTCCACCTCCCCTCCGAGCGAGAGTCTCGCACAGCCATGTGGTGGAACCCATCAAGAAAGCCACAAAATTGTTAGTGGACACAACTACGTTAAGATAAAAACTTCATTAGTCAAACGAGAACTTAAGTACAATTACAAGTGAACACAGAGCCGGGAGAGTATTTCACTGCCTCTGTTTAGGCAAAGGTCTGACACGAGCTAACGACATAGACTATTATCGTGAGTGGATAATTTGAAGAGCGCCAAGCAGACACCAACATAGGGTCTGAGCAAGAAAGTTATGGGTGAAGGTTTGCATTCATTAGTAGTGGAAGAGTTATTGGCCTGCCAGTGGGCTACGCACATCATTTTATCCCGTGACTCCTTGTGCATGGGTTTAGCCTCAGAGGCGGGCAAGGCCCCGCATGGGGCTGTGTGTTCAGAGGCGTGTGTTGTGGCAACCTCATTCGTGCCTGCGTGCTCTGGTTACTCACTTGGGAAACACGGAGACGGCTCGGGTGTGCGCCGACAGCGGGGCTGGCCCTGACCTAAGGTGGTAGATCAGAGTGCCGCAGGGACGTGAGACGGTCTAGGTGGGACAGTGGGGGAGTGGTGCGGGTCCGGTCTGGGCCACATGAGCCCATCGGCAAAGTTGGGGCCTGGGGAGGGGGCGAGCCCAACGGAGGGAGGAGGGAGGGCCACCCACGCATCTGTCTTCACTGTAGGGGCAAAGAGAGGCTGCTGGAAGTTGTTGGTGGTCTTGGTCCCTCCACGAGGAGGGCGGGTCTCAGGGGCACCAGCTGGAAGCAGAAGACAGTTAAGGGTCTTCGGGGTTGAGGCGCAGCAGAGCAGAACTGCCAAGTGGCTGGAGTCACGGGTCAGTAGGAATCCCACGCCCCAGCTACGAGACACAACTGTGAACATGTGTGCACACACTCATGCATGTGCACACTCATGTGTGTGCACGCATGTCCACGCACACTTACACGTGTCCATGTGTGTGCATGCTTGGGCACACGCATGCCTTCTGGTGTGTGCACATGCATGTGCACACATGTGTTCATGTTTGTGTATGTTAGTGTCTGCACACTTGTGTGTGTTCATGTACACACATGTGTGTTCCCACATGCTCATACATGTGTGCATGTGCATGCTTGGGCACGTTTGTGTGTGTTCCTGTGTGCACACTCATGCATGAATGTCTGTGTGTGTGCTTGTGTACACATGTGCACATGCATGTGTTTACATGTGCATGGCTGTGCGTGCTCCTGTGTGTGCCCATGGGCATGCGTGTGCGTGCATGTACCTGTTCTGGGTGCAGTGAGAGAAGAAAGACGGGAGGGGCAGGAGAGGAGGAAGCCTACTCCACTGTTGGTGGGGTTTACCTCTGTGCTGTGCCATTATGGGCAGTTTTTTCCATTACATTGTTTGTTTCCCAAGTGTTCCACATTGAACAAATATTGACTTAGTAATTTTTTAAAATGTGCAATGAGAAAGATTAAAGCTATTCACAAAGGCTCCTGTTCCCCTCTTGGCTGGGTCTCAACTCCAGCTGCCTGGGTGTCCCTGGGGGGAGGTGGGGGGTGGGCGTCACTCCACCTGTCCACCAGGTGTGCCGACCCTGCTGGGACTCCCCTGGGGACACTGCTGACCTGATACCCACTGCACAGCTGTGCACTCTTGCAGGCCTGTCGGAGCCCAGTGAGGATGAGCCCAGGTCCGCCCAGGGAGCCCGGAGGAGCTGCGCGTCCGAAAGGCTGGGAAGCTCTGGTTGCAGGGTGGTCAGGCAGGGCGAGGCTGCGGGCTGCAGGGGCTCAGACCAGCAGCACTCCCTGGGCTCCCGGGTGGCTGCGCAGGACTCTGAGGGTGTCAGTAAGACGTGAGAGGTAAGGTGCGTCGTGGGGAAGAGCTGGGAAGGGGGCCGAGCATCCTGGCAGGGGAGGGTCTGGCCGGGGCCCGGTGGCCTGGGAGGAAAGGCGTATTTGGGGCTCCATGAGTAGGATGCTGGTGTGGGGGCAGGGCACTGGGACCAAATAGCAAAGGCCTTTGGGTCCCAAGCATGAGGCCTTGTTGTCTCGAGGATGAGAGCTCCAGCCTTGCAGGGAGGTGCTGGGATCCTGGAATAGGGGCCCTGATGTCACTGGTGCTGCCCGTCCGTCCCCACGGGCCGCAGGAGGTGTGGCGGGGCCCTGGTCCTGCTGACCGAGGAGGGGTGGCACGTCCCGCAGCAAAGCTAGAGGGGAGATGCTGTTCACTCGCCCACCGCTGCGACCTCGGAGCTTGTTAGGCGAGGGGTAGCGTGTGCGGTTCGAACCCCAGCTTCTCCCAAGAGGGAGGGCCCGAGGCACGAAACGTCTCCATCTGTGCAAGGGGTCACTGTCACCCTGGGCAGCAACTCTTTGCTAAAGCTGACATCAGCAGACTTTAAAAAACTGTGGCTAGGACCTGAGACCAGCACCCAGAGGACACAATGACCTTCCACGGCAAGGTCATGTCTGGGCAGACATCCAGGGTTGTGCCCATTCCTGTTACCTCTGGGAAGGGGGACGTGCTGTTGGACGCAAGTCTCAGATGGAAGGTGCTAAAATTTTGGCATTAGGTAGGAATTCAGAATTGCTCCTCTAGGCAGGAGAGGGGGACAGGAGATGTGTCGGGGAGGGAGCAGGGCTCCATGCGGTGGGAGAGCTGGCCCCTGGTCAGAGCTGCCACAGCAGAGCTGTGGGTGCCTGGGGACAGGAAGCGGACCAGACAGGGCCAGACAGGTGCGGAGAAGCGGAACACCAGGTGGGTCTGGTTCGGGTTTCCCACCAGGTGTGACGGAAAGCCATGACCAAGATCAGATTTGGGCCAGAACGCCGGGAAAGCCCCAGGGTGGGAGGGGCATGGAGCAAACCCCGGGCTGGGGGACCTGCAGACAGTTGAAGGGTCAAGAGACTGGAGGAGGCTGGTGGCCCAGGACGGAGCCTTGGAGCGACAGTCCTCCAGGCTGGCAGTTGGGAGCCCGGGGGGAGGGTGGTATCTGCAGCGGAGGTTTTGGAGGTGGTGCCGGCAACAAAGACCCTTCCAGTTAAATACTGAGGTTACGCTGAGTGATGGGTGGTGGCAAGCTGGGCGGCAGCGTGTGGTCCTCAGGGAGCAGCGGAGTGTTGTGATGGGGGAACAGAGCGCGGCCCTTGGCTGGGATGGACTGTACCTGGCCCTGTGATCTGTGGGAGGGGAGGATAATCAAGGCCCACCCAGGGAGGCCTGTGACCAAGGACAAGGGCCTCCGGGGTAGAGAGGGAGCACAGTGTAGTGACAGCCTTCTGGGGAGGAAGGTTTGACATCTCAGGGGCAGCCCACGGGCAGTGACAGGAGGCGTGGGCTCTGTCTGGGTCTGGCCTTGGGTCCCCGAGGCATCAAGTGCAGGGATTCTAGTGGGCGAGCTGCTGGCCTTGCCAGGGATGGAGCTGTGCTGATGGCAATCCTGCTTGGCACCTGCCTGCAGGAAGAGTTTGGAATGTCTTGCCCAGCCTATGGCTGATGTCGTGTGCACCCTGAGAAAACCTGAGGACGTGATGTCATGTGCACCCTGAGAAAACCTGAGGACGTGCATGGGAAATGATGGAGCAGGCTTCTGTGGGAGATCCCCCTGGTGCTGGGCAGGGAGAGTAGCGGGACCATATCGGGGGCTGCTGAGGACTCAGCTGGGAGGATGGAGGAGAATCCCGGCCTCAGAGCCTGGCTGGCTGGCTAACTGCAAACCCCAAGGGCTGTGTGCAGGCATTCGGGTGGGGGTAGATCCGGGAAGGAGGTGGATTTGCTTAATGGTGGGTGCAGACAATATTTAACGGCAAACGAGACAATAAAACATGTAATTAGCAGACACACAGTGCTGGCTGCCAGGGACTGTGATGAGAGGCAAGGGAACACCACTAAGACTGGTGGGGAGCTCATGGGGGCTGCTGAGAGCCTTCGCTGACTTGGGGGTGAGAAGGAGGGCTCTGGGGAGGTGGGCTCCAGGCGGGCTTAAATCGTGGCTCTTGCTCGGGACCAGGGGCTGTGTGACTCAGTGTGTTCATTTCCTTCACCTACAGAATGGAGTTACTAACAGCGCACGCCTTGGAGTGGTGGTGCGGATGACATGAGGTGAAGTGTTGAGAATTCAGGACACTGCCCGCCCAAGTTCTCCATCAGTGCTCTCCTTGTTAATACTACCATCATCGTCGTCTCCACAATGACCATGACCACCACCACGACCACCATCACCGCCATAACCATCATCACCACCATCATCACCACGACCATCACCACTTCCCTCATCGTTGTCACCACGACCATTATCACCCATCGTCACCACCATCGCCATCGCCACACCATGACTATCATCACCTCCATCATCATCATCACCACCATTGCCACCACCATGACCATCATCACCTCCATCATCATCGTCACCACCATCGCCACCACCATGACCATCATCACCTCCATCATCATCGTCACCACCATCGCCACCACCATGACCATCATCACCTCCATCATCATCGTCACCACCATCGCCACCACCATGACCATCATCACCTCCATCATCATCGTCACCACCATCGCCACCACCATGACCATCATCACCTCCATCATCATCGTCACCACCATCACCACCACCATGACAACCATCATCACCATCATCATTGATACCACCCCACACTGTCACGTCCACCACCTCCACCGCCATCATTACATCACTGTCACTGCCATCACCATCACCATCACCATCCCCATCATCTTACGATGCTATCATTGTTGCTTCAATCCTGGGAGCTATGCAAGCCCCAGGTCTTCTAGAAACAAGTGCACACAGAGACACACTGCATGTGAGACCTTAGAGTCCATCCACTCCATGGTGAGGACGAAGAGGACTAGAGGACACAGGGCTTGCACAGCGTCGTGGAGCGGCAGTGTGCGGCTCAGCAAACACTGTCGTTATGAGTTCCACCACCATTGTCATCACCACCATCACCGCCATCTCCATCATCACCATCACCATCACCAAGGTGCGGACCCAACACCGTGCCCTGCCGCACCTATTATATGACCTTGGAAAGGTTTCTCCTCTTTGTCCCTCTATTTCTGTAGAGGCAGAGCTGGGAGGAAAACGGATGAGCCCTGTCAATCCATTGTCCATTTGCTGCTTAAGCATGATGAGGTCCATGTCCCCGTGGCCCTGATGACCTCTCCTGGGAGGCGCCACGGCGGCAGAGGTTGGGGGGGCTGCTCCGTAGCAGGGCACTCCCCCTCTTTCCTGCTGGGCTGACCCTCTGCTGGCCGCCTTCTCCCCTTCTGTCCCCATTAATCTGTTATTAGATATACGTTTTTGCTTCCTATCAGGAAGCTCATGAATTGGGCCATTATGTGGAGGAAAAGTGTTTTTCAATGATCACCGGGAGAGAAGGCACGGCCAGCGCCGGGTGGAGGGGCAATTTAAGCCCCAGAATGCCCAGCCATCTGTCTCCGTTTGTTGGCTCATTTGGGCCTCGGGACTGCCAGAGCGGAGAGCAGCCCCACGGGAACGTTGCTGTCGCTGTCGCTGCCAGGCAGAAGGGTGAGGCCTTGTGCCCTGGTCATGACCTCAGAGAGGCTGCGTGGGGGGTGGGGGTCAGGAAGAAAGATTGGGGCTCCTCCGGGAAGAGCAATATTCCATTCCAGGTGCCCAGGAACAGGGCGGTTGTGTCCCCTGTAGTGACCTCCACATGGGCCTCAGGGTTGCTTTGTGTGGCAGTGGTGGGGGTGCGGCCTGGGGGGCCCGCTGCTACCCCCAGCCCCATTCCTGACTCCTGGCCCCACCCAGGCTGTTCCCTGCCTCGGTCCATCCTCTCCCCTGGGCAGCTCAGGTCCCCAGATAGGACCCAGCTGGGCCGGGGGGACAACTAGGAGAGGAGCCCGGGGCAGCAAGGGGCTGTGGTGGACCGGGGTGGAGGTGGGAGGCAGGTGACTTCCCCACGGGAGCCCAAACACCCCTGCGTCCTCCTCACCAGAATCCCAGTTCATCCTCCGATGATCGGGGGAGGCCCAGGTGGAAGGTCGTCTGTCCCTGGGAACGCTTGAGCCCGTTGGAACCTCGGGGCTCCGGTTGAGGTCTTTGTGGCTCCTAAGTGCTCACCTAGAAGGCTGGGTGAGGCCTCCGAGAGACAGAGCGGGGAGACGTGTGGATAGAGTCGTGACCAACGCGCACAGCCCAGCAGGGACCTCCAGAGGCTAGGCGAGCCTGCCTCTTGTGGAGGCAAGAACCACACTGATGATCGCTGGGACTGTGACTCGCCGGGGATCTGCGGTAACGGGAAAAGCCACCTTCTTGGCCGTGGCTCAGCTGCCCTCACCCAGGCCATTCCAGAGACCACACTGGACTCAGAAGAGGATAGGCAGCCAGGCCAAGATGCCCAAGGGGCAGGACCGGCAGCACCGAGTGGGGTCAGCGAACTCTCCTTGGGAGGTTCGGGGCTCACGTTCTTCTCCTTGGTGTCTGCTTGAGGTCCCTCCCAGCCCAGCAGGAGCCTGACTCTAGGGGGCTTGAGACCTCATGGTCAGCGGTCCCTCCCTCCCAGGGCTGTGCGCTGGCCTCACCTCCCGAGCAGGTGGGGAGAGCTCTGGGCAGAGACTGAGAGACCTGGGCCCAAGTGCAGGTTTGCTCCTGGGTGACTTCCATGCAGCCCCTCCAAGAAGACTGCCCTAGCCCCTCCCCGACGGCAAGACCAGTCGACCCCTCCTCCTTTTCACCCGGGCCACAGCCCCAGCCCCGCCTCTGCGGGTCGGGTCGGACTCCCAGCTCCCGGAGCACATCTTACCACCTGCCTGCTCCACAAAGGCAGAACGGGTGCCCTGGCGCCTCCTAAAGGAAATGCATACAGCAAGCACTCAGCAGGGGTATTGTTATAAACAGGCGCCACAAAGATGTATGCAGCAAGTGTCTATGCTTTGTACACTCAGCCCCCAGGGCTCCAAGGAGGGAGGGAGCATCCGCACATCGCGTCCCCGTGGGGAGTCCTGGGCGGGGAGGGATGTGGCCTGAGTTGGGGGCTGGAAGAGATGGGGGACCTGGAGGCCGGCGGTGGGGGGGCAGGCACAGGCAAGGAAGGCCTTCACCCACTTCTCCGTGGGGGCCGTGCTGATGCTCTAACTTGTTCACATGAGGCTGGGCTCCCCGGGACCTGCACGCGATCAGAGAGAAGAAACAAGCTCTCTCGAGCGTGTCCATCAGGACAGGCCAGGCCAAGCTGTCCAGCCGTCCGGCGACTCACGCCCGAGAGCCCCCCGAGGGCTCATGCTGACACTCAGGGACGCAGGCGGGCTTCGCACCCACCACCCCACTGTTGCCGGTCAGCGTGGCGGAGGCAAAGCAGAACCAGCGGGGCTGGTGGCGCTGCTCTGGGGGACAAGGCCATCACCGGTGCTCAGGCTGCTCTGGCCCCATCGTCCACAGGATGCTGCCCGCGACCCTTCGGGCCCTGCCAGGAGAGAGCGCCAACCCAACCCCGCTCAGACCACTGAGACTTAATGAGGAAAATACTCAATACCAAGATGCGCAAGCTGAGATCTAGGGCGTGTGCCGGATGCCGAGTGCCCAGCAAGCCTGCGGAGAGAGGGACGGAGGCCGCGGGCCCCTCCCACGTTCAGGCTCCGGTGCTCCTCCGTAAGCTGCAGGTTCCCGCTGAGCCGGCCCAGCTGTTCCGAGTCCTCGCTGGGGCGCGTGCTGGGAGGGCCTGGCCAATCTCGAGGGTGACACCAGAGTGTGCCCGGGGGCGCACAGCTTCCTGGGGCTGTGAGCGTGGAAGGTCAGTGCAGGGGATGGTGGCTCCGGGGTTGGGCGGGGAGGCTCCTGCAAAGTGCCTCCAGCCAGGATCTCAGTGTCAAGGGAACGATGGGTAAGCCAAGTGTGGCCCCGTAGGTTTGTGTAGAACCCCGCACATGACCCCGGGGCTTAGCACAGGCCCCGTTGATGATGCTGCCAGGCCCAGGGGTGGGCCCTGCCACCTTGCTGGAGTCCCCCTGGCCCCTGCCGAATCTGGCACCTCCCCCAAAGCTGGCTCTCAGCTCGCACGTGGCCCTCGGTGACAGTCTGCAGGTACTGGTGACTGAGGAGCAGATCTCTGCCAGGGACAGTCAACCTTCTCTCTCAGGCCTCCTGCTGGCGTCATTGGCTGGCCTCTGGGGGGTTGCGGGGGGACACACAGGAGGGACGCGGAATGCACAGGGCGGGGGGGCAGACGTCTGCTGAAGCCTGGACAGATGCCCATCCTGCCTTGCTTACACTAGTTAGTGGGAGAGAACTTTATTTTTAACAGCCATCCACGTCTATTAATAAAAATATTAGCCAGTTATGTGTCTGTCCCAGAGGGAGAAAATTTCCATGGAGAAAACTCCAGGTCTTCTAGAGAATACAAATGACTCCTGTCTGGTGTTAATTAAAACTCTGGTGCACGGCCTTCCCCGGAGATAGCAGGAGCCCTGGGCCTCAGGGACCGGGTGTCAGGCATCACAGCGAGGCTGGGAGCAGGTAGTGGGAGCAGTTACCTGTCCACCCCTGTTGGAGGCACACCCCGGGAGGCGGGGGGGGCTCTGAGGGTCTCCCTCGGGCAGCCAGGCTACCCCACCCAGCCCTCTGGAGTGGCACCCCTCTGCCCGGATGGCCGGGGATGCAGAGCGGACGTGGGAAGGGTCCTGACCCCCAGGCCCCTCCCTCAGCTCCCCCTGAGAAGGATGCCCACGGGGGTGAAGGATGCTGCGGAGAGGGGATGGAGCATTCTCTTGGGGCCACAGGCCATGGTGGCTTGTCCTGGCATCCGGCCACTGCCAGCACCAGCCCCGAGCCCGGGGTGGGCCGCTGGGGAGCGCCAGGCCTATCTCTGGCATGCGGGGTTTGGGGTGTGCTCCCCCCAGGCCCCACCGTGGCTCTCCAGAGCTCCACCACATCAGGAACTGCTTCTGGGGTTCTCCAAGCTTGAGGAGCAGCGGCCAGGTGGAGAGCCCTCAGTGCGGAGTGGTGGTTCCTGTGGGCGCTGACTCCTGGCAGGGAGCTGGCCCAGAGTGGCCGCCGTGGGGCCTTGGTGACTCTGCACCACGAGCCCACACGCTTTGTCAGGAGGATGCTGAGGGGACGGCGTGTCCCGAACACGGGCAGCTGGGGGCACCGCAGCCGGGATCCTGGGGCAGGCTGGGGGGCTAATGTGGGATTTCCAGGTCCCTCTGACACCTGGGGTTTCTACCTACAGGAAGGGGGGTTATGTGACAGGGAGGGGCGTCTGCTTACCTTCCTCTTACTTTTCAAATAAGTTTTATTTTAGACCAGTTTTTGACTTGCAGAATCATTTGCAGAGGCTTCCTGGGGACGCCGCCCCCAACCGCCTCCATCACCTCTGACGTTAGCGTGGTGCGCTTACCCAGTTAAGGGACCAGACCCCATCCGAGACACCCTGCCACATTTAGTCTCAGTGTTTCCTACTGTTTTCCCTTGACGTGCAACCTCACGTGTTTCCTGAGCACTGTTTACATGGTAATATGTGCCAGGACGTGAGCCCCCCTGTGCCCCTGCACCCCCAGGTCTCCTGCCACCCTGGCAGCCAGCGCTGCCCCATGAGAGGACCACCTGCTGACTGGAGCCAGGGCCGCTCGCTCCTCTCTGGTCTGGCTGCTTTCGCTCCCAGGCATGTCTCCGAGGGACACCTGGGCTGCTGCAGATGAGACAAGTGATCTCGCTCAGAAACACGCTGAGGCGGCACCTGGGTGGCTCAGTGGGCTGAGGCCTCTGCCTTCAGCTCAGGTCATGATCCCGGGGTCCTGGAATCGAGCCCCACATTGGGCTCTCTGCTCAGCAAGGAGCCTGCTTCCTCCTCTCCACCTGCCTCTCCACCTGCCTCTCTGCCTACTTGTGATCTCTCTCTCTGTGTGTCAAAAAATAAATAAAATCTTAAAAAAGAAAGAAAGAAAGAAAGAAACACGCTGAGAACGGTGTGGAATGAGGGACACACACTGTGCACTTGAGCATCACCAAGTGACTCTCCTCTCCTCTGGGGCCTCCAGGAGTGGTCACCGTGGGCAGTCCAGTGGCCCCTCCCACTGGTGACATCCCCATCACCCCACCTGCCAGGACCCCTGCAGCACTGCTTGGGTTTGGGGACTGCGCCCTTCCCGTATGCGGTTTTGCACTCTGTTCCCACATCTGCTGTCCACCCTTCCCGCCGCACCTCGTTCTCGGGGGGCTGATCCTTGTCTGCGTGCGGCTGCAGTGCCCCCTCGGGCTCCTGGCTGGTGTGCAGCTGCAGGAGCATGCCCAGGTCGGCCGTACCACACCTTCGGAGGCGGTGGACAGCACGGGGGCATGCCCCCTTGTGCACACACGCGTGAGTCTCTGGTTCTTACTTGGGCGTGGAGTTGCTGGGTCTGGGGCCAGGTGCGTGTGCAACACTATGACGTTCTCCTTGCGTAAATGTCTCAGTCAGCTCGTGCTGCCTAACAGAACATCCCGGACGGGGAGCTCCCACTGCTGGAGCTCCTTTCTCACCACCCAGGGGTGGGCGTTGGCTGTTGAGGTGCCTGCAGATCCTTCCCACTGTGTCCTCCTGTGGCAGAGAGAGAGGTCTCCCCATCTCTTCTTGTAAGGGTACAGATCCCATCATGGGGGCTCTGCCCTCACAACCTCTTCATGGCCTTTCTGGGCTCCATACAAATCTGGGGACATCTTCATTAAGTCCACAGCACTGCTCCTCCCAAGGATTGCACCCACTTACGCTGAGACCACAGCCCATGACCTTTGCCAGCCCCCGTGTCCTTGCTAGCCTCCGCTCCTGCTGGATGTGCTGAGTCTTGCCTGTCTGCTGGGGCTGAGACGCCATCTCAGGGCTGTAATCTGCATTTCCCTGATGGCTTGATGTAGTTTATTGGCCGTTTCTGTATCTGTTTCCTGTGAAATCCATACTGATGTATTTTTACATATTTTTCTTTGGGCTATTTTGTCTTTTCCTTGATGCATGGGGATTCTTTGTATATTATGAATACTAATATTTTGTTGATTATATGCATTAAAAGTGCCTCCTCCCAGAAGACAGCTTATCATTGTGTATTTGTACACAGTTTTTTGCTTTGTTTCTGTGAAATTACTCACTTCTTCTGAGCTTTCAAATCTATTAACGTAAGGGAACTTAAAGTGTTTCCTCTTCTGCCCTCCAGTCTGTTTATTTGTGTGTTCTCTCCACCCAGCCCATTGGAGACCGTCCTCTCATGTTATTCTTTACAAAAGAAAAGAAAAGAAAACAAATCCAACTGCGATCAGTCTCCTTTGTTTTCTGTTTTTAAGTGTCTGTTTTTATCCCTTTTTATTCTCTTCCTTTTTTTCTTTTCTTCCTCTTTTTTTTTTTTTTTGTTTGTTTTTGGTTGTGCCATTGTTCTATCTTTTAGCTTCTTTTGCTGAAAATTTACACTGTTTTTATTACTTTCTGTTGTTTGCTAAGTGCATTTAAAGTTAAGATTTACTCCCAAATATCAGTATGCTTTTAAAATCACTTACTTTCAAAATTTTAAAGAGATTTTATTTGTTTATTCATTTTAGAGAGAGCAAGAGAAAGAAAAAGAGCACACATGTGTGATGGGGGCTTGGGGTTGGGGAGAAGGAAGGGGAAAGCATCATAAACCAGCTCCATGCCCAGTGCAGAACCTGACACGGGGTTCCATCTCACAATCCTGAGGTCATGACCTGAGCCAAAAGCCTAGAGTCAGACACTAAACCAACTGAGTCACCCAGGCACCCCTACTTTTAAATATTTTTAAACTCCCTAGCTGGGTTTTTTAAAACTCATGATAATTTCATCAACTCTTAGAAATTTCAGTCACTATTTCTTCAAGTATTTGTTTCTACCCCTCTGCACTAGACTGTTGGTATTATCGCTGTGAAGTCCTGTTCATTTTTCTCCATTTTCCCCTTGTTCTCCAGACTGGATAATTTCTATTGATCTGTTCTCCAGTTCACTGACTTTTCTGACATCTCCAAATTTCTATAAAGTCATTCAGTTAATTTTTAATTTCAGCAATTGTAACTTTCAGTTCCAGAATTGCTCTGTTCCTCTTCACCATTTTCATTTGTCTGCTGAGATTGCCTATTATCTGTTCACTCATAAGATTACATTTCCTTTAAATCTTTGAAGCTATCTTTCTGCATATGTTTACAAGAATTGCTTTAAAGTCTTTATCTGTGCATCTAGCTCCTGAGCCTTCTCAAGGTCAGATCCTACTGAGTGCTTCATCTTTCTTGAGCAAGAATCACGTTTTTCTACTCCTTTGTTTTGTTTAATCATTATTTTTCTTATTGAATTCTAGCCACTGTGCATAGTTGGTGGTAATGACTCTGGATTCTGCTTTCTTCCTCTGATGAGACTTGGCTCTCCTGTGATGGGCCATTCCCCACAGGCTGAAGACCTGAAGTCCATGGAAGCTTGGTTGTTCCCATTGTTGGCAGATCCAAGCAAGTACAGGGGGGTTTCACAAACCCCTCTGAGCCAGAGGGATACAATCCACAACTTCTGTGTGCCCTGCAGCTTTGGCCAGGAGCTCATTCTAGGCTTTGATGGGGGGTGGGGTTCAGAATAGATCCTCCTCTAGACTTTGGCCCTTGCTCCAGAGTTTCAGCATTTTTGGTGTCCCTTCTTTGTTCAAGTCCCTGTTCTCTGTATCCCTGTCCCACAGATTCCGGCAGCTCCAAGTGGCCCACAGTTGAGTTCTGCCTTGAGAGCTCAGAGGGGCACTCATGTCTATTCAAACCCAACCCTCTTGACCACGGCTGGAAACTGTCCCCAGGAAGATTGCTGGGCAATCTTAGACGTCACTGTAGAAGATCTCTTTGTCTCATGGATTGCATTCTTGCACTACTTGGTGCCCACTGCTAAAAAGACATGCTTCCTCTTTATTGACAAGTCTTATGGTTGTTGATGTGAGGAGGGCCTTCCTTACCACCTGCTCCATCCTGGGCAGATGTGCAAGTCTCTCCCATCCATGGAAGTTTTAGGACAGCATTCATGAGTTTTATTATTATTATTATTATCATCATCAGGATATAAGGTCTATTAAGTAAATTCAAAAGCCTTAAGAGTCCAGTTTGATGAAATTTGACAATTATATACAGAACATTTCTTGTATCCTAACGTTCCTGTCATATCATTTGGCATTTATTTCTCCTCCTTCAGAAGAAGTCACTGTTATGATTTCTACTGCCATATGTTAATTGGAACTTCATATAAGTGAAATTATACAAAATGCTCTCTGTTGTATCTGACCTTTCCATTCAACATTTTTGGGGATTCATTATTATTGCTGAATATATCACGAATTCATTTTCTGTTCTTGTTGAGTAGCATTCCACTGTACGAATATAACACAATTTTGATTAGTTATTCTTTAGTTAATGGACATGGCAAAACAATATATTATATCATAGCAAAGCAATAAGGAACAAAGAGGGCAGGGGATAGTGGAGCTAATTTACAAATGTAGGGCTAAAGATGGTTGTGGTTTTTCCAAGGCCGTGGAGGTGACACCGCGGGCAGGTGAGGGTGGTGGTGGTGTGGTCTTGGTCAGACTGAGATGTCAGGGATGGTAACAGCTGTTTGAGCACAGACATTAGTCACTATCTGAGCCATCTCTGCCATCCTGAGATCACTCTGGGAGGCCGGCCAGTGGACACAGCTGTACCCTCTGTGGCCATTGTTTGTGTGATATCTGAACTTGAGCCCCATAGGAGAAGAGAGAAGATAGGGAAAGTTGTTTAGTCCCAATTATCCAATAAGCATGATACCAAAGGCATGATTCAATAAAAGTGCTGTCATTTGGGCTCAGGGCTGTGCAGGCACCGACAAATTTATTTCAGGAGCAGACACTTTCATCAGGGCAGGAGGGAGGCATCTTCTCTGGCATAAAGGAAATGGGGTTTGCATTGGATTTGGCCCCAAGCATCACACCTGGCTGTTGTCTGTGGTTGTCAAGGAGCCCAGATGCCGAGGTGAGGAGATGAGGAGCCTCTTCTGGGCTGGCCCTGTTCCCTGCCAACCACGTGGGCCACATAGACCTGCTTCTTCCCTCAGGGCCTGGAGAGGCACACGCTCTCTTTCTTTCTGCATCAGGGACACTGCCCCACACCCACCCAGAACCCACATGGATGGGGAGCACTGCCACACCTGACCCTTGGCCCTCCTTGTTCAAGGACAGTGCTGCAGGCATCCTGGTCCAAGACCAGATGGATTCTGTAGACAAAGGTGAAGGTCCTACTTTGGCAGTGGAGTCTGTCACTTTGGAAGGGCTCCTGACAAGATCCCCTACTCTGGGCTTCATTTCTCCTCAAGTGGACAGCTGGACTTGGTGACCTCTGAACCCCTTGGGTCTCCCTTCCATGTCTTTTTATTGAGGACTTCACTTTGCTTTGTTTACCAGACCAGGTTGGGATTAAGGGCTGTTGACCTTCCTGGGCATTGACCTGCTACTAGAAAGAAGTGCTGTTTCATGGTTAAGAAATAGCCCCAAACATTGGACAGATGCAGGTTGGAATCCGAGTTCATTGTTTTCCAGTTTACCCTCCACAAGCCACTCTGAGCCTCAGGTCCCTCATCTGTAAAATGGGGATTAAGCTAGAACAAGCCTCAGGATGGTGTGACTGTAAGTGTCCTAGAGGAGGCCTGCACTGGGCCATGGAATGCTGATGGCCTGCTGTGGAGACATTGGGGCTTGGACCCAGCATCAGGACAACTGATGTGATCTAGAGAAAACACTGAGCCCTTGTCACAAAATCAGGAGAAAATCCTGCCTGTGCTTCCATTCTTTCATCTCAGGTGTGGTGTGCCCATTTATGGTGTCCTGGCTCTGCAGGTGGCACCAAGGTGGAGTGGCCCTGAGCCCTTCGGGGAGGGGGGCACACAAGTGACACTGACACAGGTGGAGATAGGAAGGGTCAAGAAATCCTAGAGAATTTGGAATAAGGGCAAGGGTATGCAGGAATTTCATGCTATAGAAATCAAAGCATGACAAAGCATGGGTACAGAAACGGATAATAGATGAAGAAGACAGGATAAAAATCCAAAAACAGGCCCCTGTGCTCATGAGAATTTACTTTACAACAGGAGATGCTCTCTTCAATGCAAGGGCAGGAGAAGTTCTTTAAAAGTTTGGATGATTGGCAATGCATTTGGAGAAAAACATTCAGTTAAATGTGTATATCATGTTATGCTCAAAAATAAATTCTAGGCCAGTTTATAAAGCTAAACTTATTTTTAGAAAAAAAAAGCACAAGATCTTAAAATATAGTATAGTCTTAAAATTTTAGAATTCAGGAATACCTCTAAGAAAGATACAAGCTCATAAAACATAAAGGAAAATATTGAAATATTTAAGGCCATAGAAAATTTTTTCTATATGTGATAAAAAGTCACCAGAAATAAGGTTGTAAAGAGAGAAACTTGGGAAAAAATATTTGTTGGGTCTTTAATTAGAAAAGTTCGATATCCCTAATATGTAAAGAGCACCCATGAATCAACAAGAAAAGGTCAATGACACAAAGGGTGTGGTCAGCTCAGGGTAGAAGAACCCAAACTCTATATGATCAGAGATGCCCAGCTTCACAGAAGTTGGGGAAAGGTAAAGTAAAGCAACACTAATTTTTTTTTTTTTTTTTTTTTTTTGCCCAGTGGGGTGGGAAACTTGAGACTGATGATATCAGGTGCCAAAGGGTGAGCACATAGGAGATGCACTCACATAGTGTTGGTGAGAGCATAAATTATCAAAGCCTCTTGAAAGACAGTTGGCAGGATCTGTCAAAATGGAACTAACTGGCATCCCTATCTAGTTGCCTATCAGGAAGAAACACTCATGAGTGCGCACCACAGCATGTGAGGGGATAGGGGCTAGAGCTGAGTTATTCCTGAGAATCAAACACCACCCAAATGCTCATCAGTGGACAGAGGTCCTGGAATGTGGGGAAACAGCTGGGAAAAAGGGGGTAGACCCATATCTGTAGATACAGCTCCAGCTCTAAGATCTATCGAGTTATAGCAAATGATTTGCAAAAACATCCACAGTGTGTGTGTGTGTGTGTGTGTGCCTTTGTGTGGACAGGCCAGCACCACACGGAAGCTGCCCCAACCTGGCAAGTCCCACCCCCATCGTCTACGTGGGCAGGAAGCAGTCAGAGAGGGGCGTTCAAAGGGAACTTCTCGATGTTGCTCTCTCTCCTTCCGTCCGATTTAGTATTCTGCAGCAAGAACCTGTGCCTGCACCCTTGTGTCCAAAGACCACAGGAAGAGCACAAACCTCGGGGAGAGTGAGGACAGTGCACCAACTCGGGCCTGGGGCCTCATCCGTCCCTGACATGGAAGGACTGGCTGTGTTCTCCAGCCTTGCCTGACCTCCCCATGCCAGGGCGGAGTCCATCGCTCATGGAGTCCCCAGGCTGGAGATTGGAGAGCCCCTGGTCAGAGATGGAGCGTCTGTGCAGGGTCTGTGCTTGGAGCAACAGTGCTGTCAACAGACACGCTGACGTCTGCGTGGTCACTGCTCTCGGCTCGGGTTCCCGGTGCTGCCACGACAAACGGCCCCAGACTCACACAGAGAGCGGAACCGCTCGGTAACCACAGATCTGCAGGGCTGCTGTCCAGCATCAGGGTGCTGAAAGGCGGCTCTCCCTCCGCACATTCCTGCCTCTGGCAGCTTCCGGAGCTCCAGACAGCCCTTGGCAGGTGGCCACATCCCCCGGGGCTCTGTCTCCATGGTCACATGGCCTCTCCCTTCTGTCTCTCATCCCCCTCTTCCCTGGCTTATGAGGACCCCTGGGATTGGACTGGGGCCCACCTGGATAACCCACGGTGGTCCTCGCTCTCTCCACCTCAAGACCCTACATCACACCAGCGGACACCTTTTTCCAAATAAGATCAGGTCCACAGGCTCCGGGGATTTGGCTTCCCACCCTCCTTTCCTTCAACCTTCCAAATCTGACACCTCCTTCCATTTGCTACCGCATGGGCAGGAGCTTGGTACCTCCTCGCCAGCTGACTCGCTGGGACCACAGGCCGGGCAGTGCTCCCGTCCCTCAGCCACCGTCTTGCACCACGAAGCTCTGGATTCCAGCAGCAAAGTGTTCACGAACCTCGAGGATACCAGAGAGTCATCTAAGACACACGACACCGAAGAAGAAGGAAAGAAGAGACCCCGGTTCCCATGGACACTCCCCCCACCCCCGGGAAGGCCCTCACCACAGACCTGGTCCCAAGGGCCAGTCCACTTGACCTTCAGAGGTGGGGGCGTGAGACTGGAGATCACCGTCGTTCCGGGAGCTAGAAGTGCTTCCTTAGCTTTCTCCGTGCTGGCTGCAGCCCTTAACAAGCAGCACGGGGCTGAGTGGGGAGTCAGATCCAATAAGGCCCTGTGTCATTCCCACCTTGGTGACAAGAGGAATGTCATGTAGCAGTTTCAGGAAGAGAAGCCCAGAGGCCCTGGGAGGCTGTCCCTGTAGCTAGGGCATTGGCAGATGTGCCTTCTTCCAGACAGAGCCCTCGTCTTCAAATGCATCACAGGAGAGCCTCGGGCACCTGCCCGGAGAGAAAACACTCTGCTTTGACTCGGCGCCCAGGGCAGGAACCGCCCAAGGCTACAGTTAAGCAGGATGTCTGAGGTCTCCTGTACCTTTTCACGGGGCACCCTGCAAGGAACAAGGAAGGAGGCAAGGCTGGAAGGAAACAGGGCAGCGGGGCAGGGACAGCGGGCTGCTCCACAGCAGCCCTCCACCTGCCTGACCTCACGGCCCCTGGGGCCCCACTTGGGAGGGAAGGCAGGCACCTGCTGTCCTCTCTGTTCGATAGCTGGGAAAACAGGCAAGGTGCCCAGTTTGTGGACAAGGGGCTCAGTCAGGCCTTGGGCTAAGCTGTGTGGTGTGCGAGACTGAGTGTGGCAGATGTTTTAGAAGATGCTAGTACTGCCCTTTAATGGAACAGCCACTCTGGAAGGTGAGTAACACGGCCCTGGGGCTCACAGCCTACTGTGGGGTGGGGGCTGTCAGGCACCTGTGTGCAAATGAGGAGGATGACCCCAGAGAGGGTGGCACCCTGCTGAGATTAGGGCCCTGCTTACGTCACACCTGGCCCATCGGCCATCAGGGCAGCCCGTGTGTCTGCCGCCGGGAACAGGTCGGGGGTGGTGAGGGTGCAGAATGCTGTCACAGGTGGAGAGGCTGGAGGCCAGAGGGAGGGCTGGGGGCCGCTGGGCAGCACTCAGTGCCGGACTCCTGCACAGGGCGGGTCGGCGGCCCTCGCAGACCCAGCTCCGCCCCCTGAGCTCGCTTCCTGGGCAGAGCCTGCACCGCAGCTGTTGGCCTACACTGTCCCCCATCATATCTTCCCGCCAACCCTCTGCACACGCCCTCCAGGTGCCTGTCCCTCCTCCACGGTCAGGGCTCAGCTCGCCTCCTCTTGGCATCAGGACTGGGCCCAAGCGGGGAGGGAAGGGAAGGAAACCAAAGGTGAGTTCGGAACGCTTCCTCGGAACAAGACGGTTCTTGCCGTGCTGTGTAATTTCTCAAGACTTCATTGTCCCCATTTAGTACTTGTGGCAACAGAGGTCTAGGGAGCCGAAGAGATGCACCCAGCACTGAGTAGATGCGGGCCCCAGAGGCCACTGCAGGGCCAACAAGGTGCCCTCCCGACTTCCCCAGACGGCCTCTCTCCATGGCCTCTCGTCCCTGCTCAGGAGATGGTCCTGGGTGCGGTGGGCTGTGTCCAAGGCTGGAAGGTGGGCGTCCAGAAGACTCCAGCCTGCCGCCTGCCCTGGGGCACGGTGAGGGTCCTCCCCTTTCTGGGGTGTCCCATGAAACCACCTGGATTGGAGACTATTGGAGGGAAAAGTCGCCTTGCCCCCAGCTCCCAGGGCCGGACCAAGACCACAAGATGAAGGACTGCTGGCCGGGCTTGGATTGAGGGCTCCTGCTCACTGGTATTGGAGCAGAACAGTGAGAAAGAGGTAGGAAGTCACAAAGAGGATGTAAAACCATGTTTGGCAGGACGCCGGCTGCTCCAGAGCTGAGCCTGAAGCCTCCTGTGCTCTCCTGATGCTCTTTCTTGCTTCTTGGTTTTACCAGCCTGAAATACACTAATTGGCCAGAAGTGAAAACAGGAAAAAAACAAACCCAAAAAAACACATCTCAGTTCAGCATAGGAAAGCCATACCAGCGGCTGGCCCCCTCCCACATCCCGGTCCCAGGGAGGAGAGCTGTGCCCCCGCCAGCCCGCCCTCCCCTCTGGGGGTCCACAGAGCTCCCTCATCCTGACTAGGTGCCACAGAGGGGCACCCCCGGTTCCGAGGAAGCCCCAGCACACCCCATGGTTACCGGTGCTCTTCGAAGGCTGCAGAACCCAGGGCTGAGCGCGCTGCTTACCTGCAGTCACCTAGGAGGCAGCAGAGCTGACTGCCCCCGGCTGCTAGCCACGTGCTCATCCCAGTGTCGGATCCTGGCACAGCGGCTGCTTTGGGGTGCCCTGGGCGTCGTTCTGCCCGCTGACCTGAGCAAAGACACTGTGCATCTTGTAAGCTCGTGAAGTAACCAACAGAGCCATGTCACCCACCGACCCCCCTCCAGGCCGGGCCCCATGCGGGTGGTGCAGGGCGGTGCGGGGCCTGCGAAGTGGGAGGAGGTCTTTCTTCCCAGTCCCTTCAGCAACACCGTGGTCGGCTTTCAGCTTTGCACACGCATCCGGAGACCGTGAACCCAGAGAAGTCAGCCGCCTGCTGGAAGGGTGGCCACGAAGGGTCGATATCTGTTTTCTTCCAGATGCTCAGGCTGAAAACAACACGGATCTCGGACCCCACACTGTTTCTGAGCTCAGGGACGCAGAATGGCTCAGCTGGGCGATGCTAGCAGAAGCTCTTGGGGGCCGGGGGACTGCATCGTCTGGAGGTTTGACCAGGGGTGTCCACGGGGCCCCCCCGTACAGCTGCGTGGGTATCTCTAGTGTGGCAGCCAGGTTTCTGCGAGAGACAGAGAGAGAGAGAGAGGCAGGGGCGGGGGGGGGGGTGCAGAGGCAGGAGGAAGCCGCAGAGCCTTGGAGCTGAGGCTGTCATGTTGCCAACCCCACTCGTGCTTCTTTCTGTTGGAAATAAGGGCCAAGTGCAGCCACACTCATGGGGAGGGGAGGGGTCGGGCTCTGAGGGGTGTCAGGATCTGTGAGCAGGTGAAGCCGCCCTAGGCTTATAGTCTGGAGGTGGCCTGGCTCCCCCTCTGCCAGAGCCCCTGCCCAAGGGTCCTCACCGTTGCTGCCACCCCCACCACACTGACAGGGTGCCAGTCCCCCCATAGTGGTCTCTCGTGAGCCCCCCACTGGGCTCCTTCCCTCTCATTCCTCCAGACACCCACCTCCATAAGAGTGACCCGGTGCCCCACCATGGGGCCCCAGCACTGCTGCCCTCTCTTCTGTCCATCCAGCTGTCAGTCCCCAGGACATCCTCAGTGAGAGTGGGGTCCGTGGGGTCAGGGACAGTGACGAACTCAGACTGGCCTAAGAGAAGACGGCGTGCGTGTGTGTGGGCGTGTGTGATTCCATGAGCATGGAACAGAATCTTGTGGGGTTCAGGTCTCAGGTGAGGAGTTCTCCCCATCTCTCAGTTCTGCCTCCTGGTCCCAGAATGGCTGCAGACTTACACCCCTCAGGGAGAGGCATGCACGGCCCCCAGAGTGCAGGGCCAGCGCCCACACCGTGGGGCCAGCTCGAGTCCCACGCTCATTTCCGAGTCACTTGAATTGCTGGGTAGATGCAGATCTGGGACTGGCTGGGCCATATCGATGCTTATTCCTGGAGTCAGGGAGGGCAGGGACACCACTGACACCACAGGGCAGAGAGGGGGTGGAACGGATTCTCCGGGGGCAGGCTGGAGGATGGGCTATGGGAGGAAGCCTGCATGGCAGTGGAGGGACAGCCACTGAGGTCCCCTCAAGGATTCCACGTGCGCACCTGGTCTGGAGCCTATGAACCACCCACACAGCCCCCACCCTCCGAGGCCGCCCCTTAGGGCCTTGTCAAGGTTCCCATGTTCCTCCTACAAACCTGGGTGTCCCTCCTGGGAAAGTCAAATGGGGCCCACAGAGGCCCTTGTTGAACTCAGTCCGAGCCTCTTGGAAACAGGTCTGGAAGTGGGGACCAGAGGACCTGGCTACTGAAGGAAGGGTGCACACGTGCCAGGAAAAACTGCTCCCCACGGGGCTGGGCTGTGTCTCTGGGAGGGTGACTGACAGGCCCCGGAAAGTGGGAAGGGGCAAGGGGCCCTGGGGAGGGGCCAGCAGAGGTTTCAGGGGAGACTCCATTCTGTCTGCCATTCTCAGCCCTGGGGCGGCAGTGAGCGGCCAGGGAGGAGCCTCGGCCTGAAGCCCGTTCTCTGATCCCGGCAGAGCAAGTGCCGTTCGGGGCCGTCAGCCTGACATCTTCCATTAACACTGCAATCCATTTTTAATACAGTCCATTTTTCTTTAATTTCAAATCATATTGGGTCTGGTAGACTCTTCCTCTGTTATTGAGTCGTGCACTGTGAAGCCGTTAGAATGCTGTTCCGAAGGGCACGCTGGCCTCGTTAACGCTTCCAGAGACCCTCCCTGGGAATCCAGCCCTGACAGTCGGTTCAGAGGGTCAGAGTGGTGCCAGTGGCCCCTCCAGAGCCCACGGCAACCGTGGCTCCCCATCCCCCCACTGAGTCTTGGGATTGAACCACTTCCCACCTCCACCCCCACCCATGGGCCCCTGTCCCCTCCGAAGTGAAGTCTGCAGACTCCCTCACTGAGGACCACAGCCCAGCCACTACCCGGTCCCATCTGTCTGTCTCAGCTAAGTCATGCTTTGGGAGAACTCTGCACGCTTCATGCCTTCTGAGACTCACCACTTCTCCCCAGAACCCTCCAGGTGTCCCTGTAAATAGCTCGACAACCCTTTACATCCTCCCCACGTGTCACATTGAGCTCATAACCCCTCTGCCCCACCACGGCCTGTGCCCTTGCCCATATACCCAAAGGTGAGATCACATCCCATTCAGCCCAGAATCCCCACTCCTGTCTGTGCCTGGTACACAGCAGACATCCAGGGGACACCTCCATCCTGAGGAGCCCCTAACCTGATGGCGAGATACAGCCCTTGTGCTGGAAACGGCTGTGTCCTAAAGAAAGGGCACAGCCTCTGCCTTCTGCAGCCCATAATCTAGTTAAGAAGAAACAACTTTATGCATGAAAGTGACTTGAGAACATTGACTGAGAACCATGCGGGCCAGTGCAAATGAATGCAGTGCACCCAAGGTTGAAATTAGGGAAAAAAATGCACTAACCTGGTGGCTTAAATTAAATCACAGCCACAGCTCTCTTCAAATCAAGTCCCTCATTCATATGGTTCTTCGTCACATTGGAGGAGCTGCCGCTGCTGATGGCGCCTTCTCTCCCCTCCCCACGAATTAGGATGTGGCCCACAAATGAAAGGACACCCTGCCTGCATCCTCGGGAGGCGCTGTGGACCCTGCAAAGAGCTGACGCCTCAGAACTGGTGCCTTTTCTTTCAGTTCAGAGGTTTCCATGCACCAGTTACCAAAATCAGAACAGTCAGATATGCAGAATGTTTGTGTGGGATATTCATGGTCCTTTCTCAACAGGAAATCCTTTTTTTCCAGAATTTCAATGACCCAGACATCTGCAAAAACGACTCCCTTAATCATTAGCAAGGCACGAAGGTCTCTCTGCATACTTGACATTCCTCCTTGTCTCCCCCTACCTTTACTGGGGGTCTGAGTGTTCTGTCCTTGACGTGACAAGAAAAGGCCCTCCCTGCCCACTTGCCCAGGCTCATCCTGGCCACTGCCCCTCAATCCTTCCCCACTCGCAGCAGCAGCTCTTTGCAGTGGCTCATACTCAGGCAATACTGGGAACCCACGCTTTTTCCCTTTACTTGGATAATTCTTCCCATGTCCATGACTCGGCTCAGGTACCAAGAGCTTCAGGATGTTGTTTGCTTTGACGTGCTCTGATTACATTTCTATATCCATTTCCAATCAGAAAGAGAACCTCTCAAAGGCAGGTTCCCATCCACCATGCTCTGTTATCAGAACATGAAAAGAAGCTGAGTTAATGTATTCATGAGTCTATATGTATGATTTTTTCTTGCTGCCTGGTCCTTTCTGGAGATGCTCAAGAGGCACTGTGGTCACATGCTTGAATCGTGGAATTTGCAGTCGTGGTTCAAATCCCAAGTTGGCCACTTGCTTTCTCTATGACCTGGCTTACTGTGATAGCCTCTCTGTGCTTAGTTGATTATTATTAGAAAAGGACAAATAACTATGCCATCCCACAGGCCATTGTGAAGACTGGATGATGTATAGAAAATTCTCTGCACAGTGACAGACAGGTGCTTGCTTTTTTTTTTTTTTTCATCAACATATAATGTATTATTTGTTTCAGGGGTACAGGTCTGTGATTCATCAGTCTCCCAAAGCTTGCTTTTTGAAGAATACTGATTAAGGGCCTCTAGCATCCTGGAGATGGCCATACAGATGGGAGCTATGACTGCACCATACCGCTACTACTATTATTTGTGTTACTATAACTACTACTCTTGGTAGTACCAGTACAGGTGCTCCCAGGATGGAGTGGTATGAATTGATAGACCTCCAGAGAAAAGAACAGGTTTCATGTCCTGAGCCTACAACATCAGTATCAAAAAGCGATGGAGAAAACATGGTCATGAGATTCAAAGTACAGAGGAAGAACCGAGATTCCATATGGTGGTCTGGACTCACACCTTTCATTCCAAACACAGAAATGGCTGATGAAAATGGAGGGTTGGGGCACTTGGCTGCCTCAGTTGGTCAAGCCTCCAACTCTTGGTTTCAACTTGGGTTGTGATCTCAGGGTCCTGAGATCCAGACCTGCACAGGGCTCCACACTCAGTGGGGAGTCTGCTTGAGATTCTCTCCATCCCTCTCCTTCTGCTCCTCCCCCACTCTCTCTCTCAAATAAATAAATAAATCTTTTTTAAAAATGGAGGCTCTCCCCCTAGTTATAACTGTATCTCAAAGCTTAAAACCAAGCGATCATTTTAAAGAAATGTATAACGTATGAAAAAGAGGGTGAGCCTTGGAAGTTCTGTTGAGAAGGTCCAACACAACACCATGTGAGTTGCAGAGTGAATTGGAGAGAGAAAACATTCCTGAAGATCATGATTATGAACATTCTAGAGACAAAGATATAAATCCTCAACTAAAAGGAGCACAATTTGTTCCAAGTAGGAATAAGACATATGTTAATGGAAACCTTAAAAGCCATGAGGGATAAGAGAAGAAGGTGTATTTATGACCAGTCACATGTCATGTTGAGTAACAAAACAATAATACATCCAAATTGCTGAGAAAAAATAATGTCTTACCTATAATTTTATACCCAGCAAGACTAACGTTCAAGGAGGACAAAATCAATACTTTTCAAATATATAAGGATTGAAAGAGATTACTGATTCTGAATTCTCACTGAAAGAACAAATTATATAATTCAGCAAGGAGAAATCCCCAGGGAGAAGAGTTAAAATTTAGGAAACAAAAAGGTTGCATTGATTGATATAATGTATTTGCAAATACAATTCACTACTATTAAAAATATCTCAGTAACTTCCCATGCTTACAAAAAGAAGCTAAAATAAAATTTTACATAATAATTCATGGTGAGAAAGTATGTTTAACGCTTAAGGCACAGGAAGGTCTTAATCATGCTCAGCAGGAAGAGGGAGATTCTGAATGTCTCTATAATTTCTGGAATTTTTTAAAGTTAATTCTCTGTGTCATAATTTTAAGTAACCGCTAAAATGTGAGAAATGTAATTCATCATTGCCAAACCTGCTGAGATATAAAAGAGAAATGTATCAATCTAATAGAAGGCAAGAAAGGATGAAAAACAGAAAGAAGAGTAAAATCAAAAGATGATAGAAGTAAGTCTAATTAATCACAATAAATGCAAATGTATTAAAAAGATTACAAAATTGAAATATAAATGGAATTTATACATATGTATAGGGAAAGGTTAAAATAAAAGCATAGAATACTAATTGTAATAAAGCTAGCAATATTGATATCACGTGAAATTGAATTTAAGAAAGTTAATGGTTGAACAGGAGAAGCATTTCCAATTAAGTTAGGAATAAGACATGATTGCTTGTAATCAGCACTACATTTCACTGGAGGCTGAAAGCTGTGCCATAACAAAGGGAAGTAAGACAATAGAAAGAACCAAAAATGTGGTTATTTGCAACTTATACCAGTGTCTGGGAAAATCTGGACAAGTGATTAGAGCTGAGAGAGAATCAGCAGAGTTCCTGTATATGGTGATCAATGTATAAAAACAGAGTAGTTGAATATAGAATAAGCATTTAAAAAATCAATAGCTTTCTCTTATACCATAAAATAGCAAATAAGAAATATAATAGAGGAAAAAAATCCATTCGTGATAGCAACAAAAACTGTTACCTTGGAATAAATGTAATAAAATATGCATAAGAATTGTTATGAAGAAAATGACAAAATTATAAAACTTATTGGAGGACAGTACAAAAAGATCTGTATAAATGAAGAGATTTTCATGGATGGGTAGACGTAATATCATAAAGATTACAATTGTCTCCAAATTAATTAATAAACTCAATGTTATCCCAGTCAAAAATCCCAACAGTATTGTTATGTGAAAATTGGCACACCAATCCCAAAATTCATGGGGTGGGGGTAAAGTTCAAGAATAAGTTTGAAGAAAATGAGTTTAGGGAGGGGGTACTTTCGTACTACAACATAAGCAGTATATGAAGGCACGGTACGTACACCTGGAATACGCTGGTGCAGGGGATCACAAGTGGGTCAGCGAAACAAAAACAGAACGCAGAATGGCTCTGAAACAGAATGACATGTATACGACAGCTTGATGAATTACGGAGGTAGTACTCCGATCAGTGAATAATGGATGGATGACTTAATATGGAAACTATCCTTCAGGAAAAAATTAATTAGATTCCCTCCCTCACCGTACTCAATATAATGAATTCTACGATTAAGGCATAAATGAGAATTTTGAAAAGTCTTTACATTTTCTCAAAATAATTATAGGATATTTTCATTACAACCTAAAAGTAAGAAATAGTTTCTTAAGCAAGACTCGAAAACAACAACACCCAAAGCAAAAGACGGATGAGTGTAACTCCGACAAATGAAAACCTTTGGCACGCACACATGCACACACAAAACCCAAAACCCATAAGCACGATTACTGGAAATGCAGCAACAGGGAAGAAATCATTTGCAGTACATACAGCAAAACACTAGTGTCCAGAATATACAAATAAGTTTTACCCATCGGTAAGAATGGAATAAACAACACAGTAGAAATGTGGACAAAGGGCCTGAACTTTGATTCATCAAAGAGGATTCCCAAGAGGCAACAGAGGAGAAAGATGTCTCAGGGAGAAGCAAATTAAACAATTGATGCTGTTTCACACCCGACACAAAAGCGGACTCCCTGGTCCAGCAGTGCGGGGGCTGAGGAGGACAGGGACGCTGGGAAAGCGTCTTTCTGTGCCGCAGGAAGGCCTCATTGTTCCAGCACCGTGGACAGCAGCTCGCCCAGCCAACCTTTCCCACGGCGGACCCTGTGGCGCGCCTCTCTACCCTCTTGACGGCAAACCCATAGGCAATATAACCTAACTAGCACACACTGTTGTTTTTTTGGTTTTCTTTTTGTTTGTTTTTTTTTTTTTTTTACTTTTGGTTGAAGTTTATTGCTTTTTTTTTTTTTTTTAAATTTCTTTTCAGTGTAACAGAATTCATTGTTTTTGCACCACACCCAGGGCTCCGTGCAATCCGTGCCCTCCTTAATACCCACCACCAGGCTTCCCCAACCTCCCACCCCCCGCCCCCTCAAAACCCTCAGGTTGTTTTTCAGAGTCCACAGTCTCTCATGGTTCACCTCCCCTTCCAATTTCCCTCAACTCCCTTCTCCTCTCCATCTCCCCTTGTCCACACTGGCTTTTTTTTTTTAATCAATATCATGCCCCATCTATCATGTAGCGTAGAAACAGAAGGAGAGCGATTTATAGTAAACGCTATGTAACTCAGTATGTAAATGTTTAGGCTCGGCTAAATGGGAGACTCAGTAAAGTGTCCAGTGCTTATACTTCCTTGATGAGTTAGTTTGTATTTGAAATATTTAGCTGAGTATTCTCTCCACTGTCCTTGACACACCGCATTTTGAAATAAGATTACTTTTTTAGAAATACTTCTGGGTGTGTATAACCACTGGTAATCGTCAAGGCAGTGCAGATTAACAGAGATGCAACCACGTGTGCTTGGAGCGGATTGCGTGCTGCACAACCCGTGGAGGGGACATTTACACACGGCAGGATGAGCCGCTGGGCGGTCTGCTACTGGGTGCTCAGACACCGTTGTTGACGTGATAATCTGAAATGGTGCCGGGATCTCAGGAAAGGTCTAAACAAAACACATCTCAATCTAGCAGCTATTACATGGTAGTGGCATCTCTAGGTTCTGCATATACAGTTCAGTTTATATTAAACCCGTGCAAAAATATCTTTATTTATACATTAAATGAGGTAAACATTTGCCAGCATGAATGCTCAGTTAGGGCCTGTGACAGTTATGAACGATTCAGGGCAATTCTTCCTGGGCGCGTTGACTCACACACTGTAGGATGTCTAGACTCGTGCCCTCCAACCTCCCAATGCCAGGACTATGGCCCCAAGCGCTGGAAAGCACTGAGCCCTCCCGCAGTAGGTGATGGCAGTGATGGCAACCCTGCACTAGGCACCGGAGCCTGGGGACTGCCCTCAGGCCTGTGTACCAGGGGTCTTGCACACAGCTGCTCTGGTGAATGTTCAGGGAATGACCACGTGTGATGGACTACCAGCCAGTGGTTAAAAATCAGTGAACTTAGGGGACTTCCAGTACTAGTAATGGTGGACTCAGGAGTTACGACCAACTTTTCAGCTCAAACTAGCTCTACCGCTAAAAGCAGCCTCTGAGAAGCGCTGAACAGTGGGGTAGGATAGAGTTTAGAAATGGACCTACATGAACACCATCCGGCGAGATGTTTACGGCAATTCAAGGGCAATGGCCTTTGCCGTGGAGCAGGACAGTCTTCCTGACAAATGGTGCTCAGCCAATGGGCCATCAACAAAGAAATCTTGACCCACAGCTCTCATGTTACTCAGAGAGTGACTCAGACTGAGTTGCACACCTGAAAGTGAAATGCAACAGTACAAAACTTCTAGAAAATACAGAGGACATCTTTGTGACCTTGGGTTAGACCAGGACTCACCAAACCATGACCCGTGAACCAAATCCAGCCCGAGGCCGGATTCACATGCCCTTGGTGACAAATGGCTTCGTATTCTTAAAGACTTGTGAGGGGAAGAGAGAGGGAGGGAAGACATAGACCCCATGACAAAGCAGGCACCGAGAACACTCGGACAAGCACGGATCACATGTCCACACAGACTCTAAGATTTATCATCTGGTCCTTTTCAGGCAGAGTTCGCCGATCCTGGGATCAGCAGAGTTTTCTTCATATGACAGCAAAAGCATGATACACGAAGGAAAAACATTGACAAGCTGGGTTTTATCAAAATTAAAACTTCTGCTCTGTGACAGCCACTAGAAAGGAACGCAAAGATGTTTTCATGAGAGATGTATTTGCGTCTGGGGGAAAGTATTTGCAAATGATCACATACCCGATAATTAACTTGTATCCAGAATTTATGAAGAACTATCATAATTTAATAAAAAGAAAACTTAAAAGAAAAGTAAGAAGTGGGCAAGATATCAGAATATACATTTTACCCAAGAAAATACACATTTTACTGGTGACAAATGAGCAGATGAGAATCTGCTGGACATTATTCACCAGCAGGGAGATGAAAGTCAAAACCACACAAGTTAGTGATACTTACCTATTAAATACTTATCTATTAGAATGTGAATATATACGAATACGTGTGCGTGTGCGTGTAGGGGGGGAACACCTATGCACACGTATGTGCGTGTGTGTGTGTGCGGGTGTGCACACATGTACCGAGTGCCGGGAAGGGTCAGAGCAACCGGCACCCTCACTGTGCTGGTAGGAATGCGGAATGATACAGCAAGATCTCTGGGGACACAGTGAGGCATTTTCCTAGAAGTCAAGTGTGCGCCCCTGGTACGGCCTGGCGACACTCCCCTAGATATTTTCCCAAGAGAAGGGCAAGCTCCCAGATGCCCTCCAGCGGGTGGAGGGATGAGCATCGCGGGTCCCTCCGTACCTGGGCGGGTGGGTTGTCCCTTGGCAATGTGCAGGAGAAAACTTGAAGCACCCAGAAGCACGCACGTGTCTCAGAGGCCGACCCAAACACCACATGATCTACGATTCCTTGTGCAGGAAAGAGACAGAGAAGAGTTCAGGCGTTGCCAGGAGTTGGCAGTGGGGCAAGGGCTGGACCCCAGAGGGGTGGGACCGGGACATCTGGACCCTGAACCCTTCTGCTCCCTAACTGTGACTCTGAGCATTTGTCAGACCTGGTCACCTGCGTACCGGAAAGAACGGAGGTTACCACACGTAAGCAAATAAGCATGCAGATGGTCAAATATTTGCCCCATTGTAGCTACTTAGAGGAATGGGGCATCTTGGAGAAATCTGAAGGAAAAGCCAAGAATGTTCCCGGTGGCGACGTGTGTATCGGAAGGCTTGGAAATAACTCTGTTCCAGCTACAGGCAGGTGTGAGCGAACTGCGTATGTGACGGATGATGTGGCCAGACTTCAAAAGCACATTGACTGGAAAAGGTAAGAGTGGAATGAGCCCAGTGAGAGTGTAATTATCCCAGGTTCTTAGTGAGTCCTGATCTACACTTCCCTCCTGCTGCCGCGAGGGAGATAGTCTGTTTTCTCTGGGCCCAACGCAACCCAGCAGATCTCAACTTATCGGAATCACCCATTTCCTTTATATTTTAAAAATTGGGAGCACAAATGGCAAAATGTTAATTTGGGTGAGTGGATGTGGGTGTTAGTTTTTTTTTTTTTAATTTTTTATAAACATATATTTTTATCCCCAGGGGTACAGGTCTGTGAATCACCAGGTTTACACACTTCACAGCACTCACCAAATCACATGCCCTCCCCAATGTCCATAATCCCAACCCCTTCTCCCAAACCCCCTCCCCTCGGCAACCCTCAGTTTGTTTTGTGAGATTAAGAGTCACTTATGGTTTGTCTCCCTCCCAATCCCATCTTGTTTCATTTATTCTTCTTCTACCCACTTAAGCCTCCATGTTGCATCACCACTTCCTCATATCAGGGAGATCATATGATAGTTGTCTTTCTCTGCTTGACTTATTTCGCTAAGCATGATACGCTCTAGTTCCATCCATGTTGTCGCAAATGGCAAGATTTCATTTCTTTTGATGGCTGCATAGTATTCCATTGTGTATATATACCACATCTTCTTGATCCATTCATCTGTTGATGGACATCTAGGTTCTTTCCATAGTTTGGCTATTGTGGATATTGCTGCTATAAACATTCGGGTGCATGTGCCCCTTTGGATCACTACATTTGTATCTTTAGGGTAAATACCCAATAGTGCAATTGCTGGGTCATAGGGCAGTTCTATTTTCAACATTTTGAGGAACCTCCATGCTGTTTTCCAGAGTGGCTGCACCAGCTTGCATTCCCACCAACAGTGTAGGAGGGTTCCCCTTTCTCCGCATCCTCGCCAACATCTGTCATTTCCTGACTTGTTGATTTTAGCCATTCTGACTGGTGTGAGGTGATATCTCATTGTGGTTTTGATTTGTATTTCCCTGATGCCGAGTGATATGGAGCACTTTTTCATGTGTCTGTTCGCCATCTGGATGTCTTCTTTGCAGAAATGTCTGTTCATGTCCTCTGCCCATTTCTTGATTGGATTATTTGTTCTTTGGGTGTTGAGTTTGCTAAGTTCTTTATAGATTCTGGACACTAGTCCTTTATCTGATATGTCGTTTGCAAATATCTTCTCCCATTCTGTCAGTTGTCTTTTGATTTTGTTAACTGTTTCCTTTGCTGTGCAAAAGCTTTTGATCTTGATGAAATCCCAGTAGTTCATTTTTTCCCTTGCTTCCCTTGCCTTTTGCGTTGTTCCTAGGAAGATGTTGCTGCGGCAGAGGTCGAAGAGGTTGCTGCCCGTGTTCTCCTCAAGGATTTTGATGGATTCCTTTCGTACATTGAGGTCCTTCATCCATTTTGAGTCTATTTTTGTGTGTGGTGTAAGGAAATGGTCCAATTTCATTTTTCTGCATGTGGCTGTCCAATTTTCCCAGCACCATTTATTGAAAAGGCTGTCTTTTTTCCATTGGACATTCTTTCCTGCTTTGTCGAAGATTAGTTGACCATAGATTTGAGGGTCTATTTCTGGGCTCTCTATTCTGTTCCATTGATCTATGTGTCTGTTTTTGTGCCAGTACCATGCTGTCTTGATGATGACAGCTTTGTAATAGAGCCTGAAGTCCGGAATTGTGATGCCACCAACGTTGGCTTTCTTTTTCAATATCCCTTTGGCTATTCGAGGTCTTTTCTGGTTCCATATAAATTTTAGCATTATTTGTTCCATTTCTTTGAAAAAGATGGATGGTACTTTGATAGGAATTGCATTAAATGTGTAAATTGCTTTAGGTAGCATAGACATTTTCACAATATTTATTCTTCCAATCCAGGAGCATGGCACATTTTTCCATTTCTTTGTGTCTTCCTCAATTTCTTTCATGAGTACTTTATAGTTTTCTGAGTATAGATTCTGTGTCTCTTTGGTTAGGTTTATTCCTAGGTATCTTATGGTTTTGGATGCAATTGTAAATGGGATTGACTCCTTAATATCTCTTTCTTCTGTCTTGCTGTTGGTGTAGAGAAATGCAACTGATTTCTGTGCATTGATTTTATATCCTGACACTTTACTGAATTCCTGTATAAGTTCTAGCAGTTTTGGAGTGGAGTCTTTTGGGTTTTCCACATATAGTATCATATCATCTGCGAAGAGTGATAATTTGACTTCTTCTTTGCCGATTTGGATGCCTTTAATTTCCTTTTGTTGTCTGATTGCTGAGGCTAGGACCTCTAGTACGATGTTGAATAGCAGTGGTGATAATGGACATCCCTGCCGTGTTCCTGACCTTAGCGGAAAAGCTTTCAGTTTTTCTCCATTGAGAATGATATTTGCGGTGGGTTTTTCATAGATGGCTTTGATGATATTGAGGTATGCGCCCTCTATCCCTACACTTTGAAGAGTTTTGATCAGGAAGGGATGTTGTACTTTGTCAAATGCTTTTTCAGCATCTATTGAGAGTATCATATGGTTCTTGTTCTTTCTTTTATTGATGTGTTGTATCACATTGACTGATTTGCGGAAGTTGAACCAACCTTGCAGCCCTGGAATAAATCCCACTTGGTCGTGGTGAATAATCCTTTTAATGTACTGTTGAATCCTATTGGCTAGTATTTTGTTGAGTATTTTCGCATCTGTGTTCATCAAGGATATCGGTCTATAGCTCTCTTTTTTGGTGGGATCCTTGTCTGGTTTTGGGATCAAGGTGATGCTGGCCTCATAAAATGAGTTTGGAAGTTTTCCTTCCATTTCTATTTTTTGGAACAGTTTCAGGAGAATAGGAATTAGTTCTTCTTTAAATGTTTGGTAGAATTCCCCCGGGAAGCCGTCTGGCCCTGGGCTTTTGTTTGTTTGGAGATTTTTAATGACTGTTTCAATCTCCTTACTGGTTATGGGTCTGTTCAGGCTTTCTATTTCTTCCTGGCTCAGTTGTGGTAGTTTATATGTTTCTAGGAATGCATCCATTTCTTCCAGATTGTCAAATTTATTGCCGTAGAGTTGCTCATAGTATGTTCTTATAATAGTTTGTATTTCTTTGGTGTTAGTTGTGATCTCTCCTCTTTCATTCATGATTTTATTTATTTGGGTCCTTTCTCTTTTCTTTTTGATAAGTCGGGCCAGGGGTTTATCAATTTTATTAATTCTTTCAAAGAACCAGCTCCTAGTTTCGTTGATTTGTTCTATTGTTTTTTTGGTTTCTATTTCATTGATTTCTGCTCTGATCTTTATGATTTCTCTTCTCCTGCTGGGCTTAGGGTTTCTTTCTTGTTCTTTCTCCAGCTCCTTTAGGTGTAGGGTTAGGTTGTGTACCTGAGACCTTTCTTGTTTCTTGAGAAAGGCTTGTACCGCTATATATTTTCCTCTCAGGACTGCTTTTGTTGTGTCCCACAGATTTTGAACCGTTGTATTTTCATTATCATTTGTTTCCATGATTTTTTTCAATTCTTCTTTAATTTCCCGGTTGACCCATTCATTCTTTAGAAGGATACTGTTTAGTCTCCATGTATTTGAGTTCTTTCCAAACTTCCTTTTGTGGTTGAGTTCTAGCTTTAGAGCATTGTGGTCTGAAAATATGCAGGGAATGATCCCAATCTTTTGATACCGGTTGAGTCCTGATTTAGGACCGAGGATGTGATCTATTCTGGAGAATGTTCCATGTGCACTAGAGAAGAATGTGTATTCTGTTGCTTTGGGACGAAATGTTCTGAATATATCTGTGATGTCCATCTGGTCCAGTGTGTCGTTTAAGGCCTTTATTTCCTTGCTGATCTTTTGCTTGGATGACCTGTCCATTTCAGTGAGGGGAGTGTTAAAGTCCCCTACTATTATTGTATTATTGTTGATGTGTTTCTTTGATTTTGTTATTAATTGGTTTATATAGTTGGCTGCTCCCACATTGGGGGCATAGATATTTAAAATTGTTAAATCTTCTTGTTGGACAGACCCTTTGAGTATGATATAGTGTCCTTCCTCATCTCTTATTATAGTCTTTGGCTTAAAATCTAATTGATCTGATATAAGGATTGCCACTCCTGCTTTCTTCTGATGTCCATTAGCATGGTAAATTCTTTTCCACCCCCTCACTTTAAATCTGGAGGTGTCTTCGGGCTTAAAATGTGTTTCTTGGAGGCAACATATAGATGGGCTTTGTTTTTTTATCCATTCTGATACCCTGTGTCTTTTGACAGGGGCATTTAGCCCATTCACATTCAGGGTAACTATTGAGAGATATGAATTTAGTGCCATTGTATTGCCTGTAAGGTGACTGTTACTGTATATGGTCTCTGTTCCTTTCTGATCTACCACTTGTAGGCTCTCTCTTTGCTTAGAGGACCCCTTTCAAGATTTCCTGTAGAGCTGGTTTGGTGTTTGCAAATTCTTTCAGTTGTTGTTTGTCCTGGAAGCTTTTAATCTCTCCTTCTATTTTCAATGATAGCCTAGCTGGATATAGTATTCTTGGCTGCATGTTTTTCTTGTTTAGTGCTCTGAAAATATCATGCCAGCTCTTTCTGGCCTGCCAGGTCTCTGTGGATAAGTCAGCTGCCAATCTAATATTTTTTCCATTGTATGTTACAGACTTCTTTTCCCGGGCTGCTTTCAGGATTTTCTCTTTGTCATTGAGACTTGTAAATTTTACTATTAGGTGACGGGGTGTGGGCCTATTCTTATTGATTTTGAGGGGCGTTCTCTGAACCTCCTGAATTTTGATGCTCGTTCCCTTTGCCATATTGGGGAAATTCTCCCCAATAATTCTCTCCAGTATACCTTCTGCTCCCCTCTCACTTTCTTCTTCTTCTGGAATCCCAATTATTCTAATGTTGTTTCGTCTTATGGTGTCACTTATCTCTCGAATTCTCCCCTCGTGGTCCAGTAGCTGTTTGTCCCTCTTTTGCTCAGCTTCTTTATTCTCTGTCATTTGGTCTTCTATATCACTAATTCTTTCTTCTGCCTCATTTATCCTAGCAGTTAGAGCCTCCATTTTTGATTGCACCTCATTAATAGCTTTTTTGATTTCACCTTGGTTAGATTTTAGTTCTTTTATTTCTCCAGAAAGGGCTTTTATATCTCTCGAGAGGGTTTCTCTAATATCTTCCATGCCTTTTTCGAGCCCGGCTAGAACCTTGAGAATTGTCATTCTGAACTCTAGATCTGACATATTACCGATGTCTGTATTGATTAGGTCCCTAGCCTTCGGTACTGCCTCTTGTTCTTTTTTTTGTGTTGAATTTTTATGTCTTGTCATTTTGTCCAGATAAGAGTAAATGAAGGGGCAAGTAAAATACTAAAAGGGTGGCAACAACCCCAGGAAAATATGCTTTAACCAAATTAGAAGAGATCCAAAATCGTGAGTGGGGAGAAAGGGGATAAAAAGAGGTTCAAAAAGGAAGAAAGAAAAAAAAAACAAAAAGAAAAGAAAAAAAAAAAAAGAAAAGAAAAGAATTTTTAAAAAAAGAAAACACCTAAGAAAAATGTAAAAAAGAAAAAGATATATATTAGATAAACTAGTAAAAAATCGTTAAAAAAGAAAAAGGTAACAGTTAAAAAAAAAATTTTACCCGAAGGCGAGAAAAAAAAAAAAATGAAAAAGAAAAAATCAACTTAACTGCAAGACTAAAAAAAATCACAGGAAAAAAGCCATGAGTTCCGTGTTTGGCTTTCTCCTCCTCTGGAATTCTGCTGCTCTCCTTGGTATTGAAACCGCACTCCTTGGTAGGTGAACTTGGTCTCGGCTGGATTTCTTGTTGATCTTCTGGGGGAGGGGCCTGGTGTAGTGATTCTCAAGTGTCTTTGCCCCAGGCGGAATTACACCGCCCTTACCCGGGGCCGGGGTGAGTAATCCGCTCGGGTTTGCTTTCAGGAGCTTTTGTTACCTGAGCGCTTTCCGTAGAGTTCCGGAGGACGGGAATACAAATGGCGGCCTCCTGGTCTCCGGCCCGGAGGAGCCGAGAGCCCAGGGCCCCACTCCTCAGTGCGCCCTCAGAGAACAGCGCCCAGTTACTCCCGTCTGCCTGACCTCCGGCCGCGCTCCGAGCTCACCGAGCCTGCGACCGGTTCAAGGTAACACGGAGCTGCGAGCTTACTGTCGGCTCTATCTCTGTAGCCGGCTTTCCCGTTCCAATACCCGCAAGCTCTGCGACACTCAGACACCCCCGATCCTTCTGTGACCCTGCGGGACCTGAGGCCACGCTGACCCCGCGTGGGTTTCGCCCCGGTTTAGCCTCTGGAGCGATGTCCCTCAGCGGAACAGACTTTTAAAAGTCCTGATTTTGTGCACGGTTGCTCCGCTGCTTGCCGGGAGCCGGCCCCTCCCCCCGGGGTCTATCTTCCCGTCGCTTTGGATTCACTTCTCCGCCGGTCCTACCTTTCAGAAAGTGGTTGTTTTTCTGTTTCCAGAATTGCTGTTCTTCTTCTCTTCGATCTGCCGATGGATTTTCAGGTGTTTGCAATCTTTAGATAAGCTATCTAGCTGATCTCCGGCTAGCTGAAGCAGTCTCAGCTTGCTACTTCTCCGCCATCTTGACTCTGGGCACCTGGGTGTTAGTTTTTAATTCATTGCAAAAAAAAAAAAAAAAACCTATCAATTAGCCCAGAGCTGGTTTTCCCTGTGCCTCTCGGCCTCAAGCCCACACTCACTTCCCCTGCTCTGCACCTGGGGTTGGGGCTGCCCAGTCTTGTCCACACACACACACACACACACACACGCACACTCCGCCATCTGACAGCTTTCAGTTTCTCCCAGTGGTTGGCCAGAAGGCAGGCTGGGGAGAAGGGACTCCAGGGCACGCGTCTGTCTGCCCAGTACCCTATAGCAGCTCTTAGAGCTGCCCCGGGAGACCCCAAAGCCAGCCTTGCGGGCTCACCCCTAAGCTCCTGGGAGCTGCAGAGTCACCAGCTTTGGGACATGCTGTTCCCTGTCACTCGTGTGGCCTGAGTCAACTCCCACCCCCTCTGTCTGCTGCCCCGGCTCCCAGCACCCAGGACAGCCCTCCCAGGCCAACTCCGCGGGATCCCAGCTGATGGCATGTTCTGGCTTTGTCAGCCCCGCAGCTCTCCTTCCTGTGCGCCTGCTGGCCCGTGAGCCCACCCACCTTCTCCAGCAGCCCGGGTTCAGCTCAGCTTCTTCCCTCCACCTTTCGTGGGCCTGATGCTCCACTGAACCACAAACGTTCATGTCCATAAGATCTGGTTTAGCAAAAATGCATTCCCACGGCTCAGCTGCAGAGCGAGGTCCCCTGGGGCAGGGACACGGAAAAGAATATGGTGGTCCTTACCTCCCAGGGACATCGGACCCATCCTGAAGACAAGTGAGAACCAACGAGTGTATTCTATGCCCCATGTGGAACCGCGGGTCCCCAGCACAGCTGAAGCCACGGCCGCGGTTGGATGGGTTGAGGTCAGGACAGCTCAGCCCAACAAGGTCAGGGGCTGTGGCCAGGGGCCACACCCTGCTGCTGGGGAGCCACTGACGACCGTGACCAGGGGGGTTGACATGATGGAAGCTCTCCATGCCGTGTAAGCTGTGAGGGTCCTGTGGGGCCGAGTGTGCTGGGTTCGGGGTACAAGGAGGTCACGGGGCTGTTAGGCTCCTTGGAGCCTTCCCTTGAGTTAAGATGATGCCTCCACCCGACTCCTGACAGCTCCTGGCTGCCCCGATGTGGGATCCGTCAGCAAGCCGGCAGGGTTGAGCCCCAGACGTCCTGCACCCACTCTGTCTCCACCCTGAGCCACCTCTGCCTTTGAGCTTGGGCACGGGGGTCTTTGAGCCTCACCCTGCCCCTCGCCCTGCCCCTCCCGGTGCCGCTGGACAGACCCTGAGTCCTCCTGTGGCCTCTGGCTCTCCCGCTGGCCTCCCTCCTGCACCCCTGCGCCCCCTTCCACTGCCCACCCCCGGGTCTGCGCTCCAGTGACCCCGCCGAGCCCTTCCTCTGCTCTTCCAGCGGGAGCTGCGCCGTCCCACGAAGCACAACCTTTGGACAAACTCCGGCACTTGCTCATGGCAAAACCCTTAGAAAATGGCCCGGTTTGACGAAGGGTCCCACACGAACTCTGACACCTGCACAGCCGACCTCATCGTCAACGGCGAGGGAGTGAGGGCCACATGGGGCGGCAGCCACGGGCAGAGGTCAGCTCGCCACCGCCAACCACCCACCCTGGAGGTGTGGCCGAGCAGGCCGACAGGGAGGACTGCGGAAGGGACACGTGTGCACGCGGCTCCCACCAGACCCTGCTGGCTCGCAGAGGAAGGAGGGAGAAGCTCCTGGAACCAGCAGGTGGGCTCAGTGAGGTCACAGGCTTCGAGAGGAGCCGAGTCTACACACACCACAGTCCCCGAGGCAGAGGCCGCGCTGGGCCCTCTGGGGATCCTGGGGGATTGGAGGCAGATGGGGGAGGGGCGTGAGGAGTGTCCCCGCCCTGCTCCCTGGGAATGGTACAGTCGTGGGGTGGGGGGGACAGTGCAGCCTTTCAGAGCCGGGAAGGAAGCACAGGACAGCTGAGGCCTCCTGCTGAGAGGTTTCATAATTAGAAGCAAAATCAAAGAAAGCCCGGCCAGTGACAGCTTCAAGCAGGGCTGCTCTGGAAACAGTGCCAGGACTTGTCAGATGGGGCGCCGACTGGAAAGAAAGGTGTGTGTGAGTGTGTGAGTGTGTGAGTCTGCTCGTGTGCGAGGACGATGGGGGTGTGCGAGTGTGTGTGCGTGCCTGTGCGTGACTCTGTGTGGCACGTGTGAGTGCGTGTAGTGTGCCCGGTGTGTGCCCGCCTGCTCAATGCCCGCCTGCGAGGGCAAGTGTGCTTCTGGTTTCCTCAGAAGGTCTCTGGCATTTTCCCAGTGTCACAGCCCGGTGTGCGGACTGGCAGCTCGGGGCCCGGGAGGCTCTGCCCAGCGGGTCCGGAAGCAGACTCGGCTCCCTGTGTCTGGCAGGCGGGTCAAGCTGCTGGCGCTGAGCGGCAGGACTGGGTCCCAGGACACGGTGGTGGGAGCAGCGGGATCGCCAGGCCCTGCTCCCCCAGCCACGTGCTGCAGAGCGGGGTCAGGGTAGAGAGGGCCCTTCTGGGAAGCCCGAGACCTAGGGCTGCTCCGAGCGTCAAGGAGCTCCTTCTGGAAAGCAGGGGCGCGTCAGGCGGACTAACCCTGGAGACAGACTTCAAGCCACCTGGGAGTTCGGCAGGAGCAGGAAGCAGGGAAGAAACCGTTTCCTCCTCTATGGACGGACCAAGTCAAGCAAACTGCACAGGCCTGAACACAATTAAACACCACAAACCGACCACTTCCCCTCCCAGGAGCTAGCCCTGGCCCCCCTCTGCCCCTGGACGGCCCACAGTGCAGCCCCACCTCAGGCTGGGCGGCCCCACAGAGCTGCACCGGCTGACCCCCGGGAGCTGGCTCCGCCCACGGCCCAGAACCCCTGCATGCAGCCGCAGGACGAGAGCCGGACGGCTGCCAGCCCTCCCCCACCTTACCTGACAGCCTGGCCTGGACGGGGTGAGCAGGCACCTGGGCAGGAAGTGGCCTCCTGGTAAAGTTAACCGCCAGGCCTGTGGCAGCTCTGGAACCTGCCAGAAATGCAATCAGCAGAGATGGTCTTGTTGAGGGAGCACGGATCTGCTGGGGTCGGGGGTCTATGAGCCTGCATGGGTGGGGACATCAGGAGGATCCCAGCTGTGCCTCTGACCACGCAGCCTGCCGAGGCCTCACGCCTGGGCTGGGTCGGGCCAGGGTCCTTGCATCCCGTCTGCCCGCAGAGTCGGCGCCATCCTTCAGAAGGGAAGCTGCCATCCGCAGACGAGAGGCCTGAGTGGAGTCTGACGGGCTCCCGGCTGAGACCCGTCAACTGTCCCAGTGTGATTTCTTAATCATTTTGCAAGTAATTAGCTGGCATCCTCATTAGCGCACGGGCGCTCCATGAAAGTTTCGGGGGGCAGGCAGCTGCGCGGGCCGAACTCAGATTGGGTGACTGTTAATTACAGACGGACCCGCCAGGGACAGACGCCTTGTCAGGTTCACTGCCTGTTTGTTCATGTTTCCCCACTTCTTGGAAATGAAAAGCAAAGTGCTTGTCACTCACCTTTGTGCTCATCTGGAGAGACAGAACAGGACAAAGGGGATAGAGACCCGTGGTTAGGACGTGGCGAAGGGAAGCCGCGCGGCTTGGTCGGGGCAGGTTCGGAGAGGAGGAAGCTGTGCGGACGGTGAGGGAGAGGCTGTGTGCAGAGAGGGTCCGCAGAGGGCGGGCGCCCTTTCCCCGGCTGTGCGTGTGTGTGTGTGTGTGTGTGCGCGCGCACGCGTGTGCACAAGACACCAGGCCGCTGCCAGCCATGGGGTTGGGAGCCTCCCAGGGCCACACGGCACCAGGGCATCAACGCTCTGTGAGTGGGAAGGAGGGACACACCTGCTTCTGTAACCAGACGCTCCCCACGTGCGTCCCCATCCAGCACTGCCGGCCGAGCATCCTGCTCCGCTCACCTTTCCCACCACTGCCCCAGCCTTGTGACCATCCCTGACCTTTACAACAACATTAACAGGTAACTCACCGGCCTTGAATCCTGGAAAATCCAGCTTATGAACTCCCGATTTGTCATAAACCTACTGTGCCCCAGGACGCACCCAACATCCTCCCAATCCTCCCAGAACCCTGGGATCTTGTCCAGGAGGACGCTGTTGTCACAGACGTGGCCTCTGCCCATCACTGTGCTCACGGGTGGTGGACAGAATTCCTCCCCAGAATTTCGCGTGACCAGCTCTCCAGGCCAGGTACCACCTCTGCCGTCTGAGGGCTCCCTGACTTTTGTCTCCATCGGGCTGTGAGGACCCCCTCCTCCCCACTCCTCTGGATAACATGCAGACTCTCTGGGCTGCACACCTGGAGGGGTGGACCCAGACCCTGCTTGCAGGGTCCCTCCTAGCCTGCTTCCATGCCCTCCACACTGTGGCCCAGCACCTCCAAGGCCCACCTCTGGTCTCAAGCAACCAGCGACCCATCCTACACGGCAACCTTTACCTGGATGTGGGGTTTGTTCGAGTTAAAATTAGAAGCAACTAAAAATTCAGTTTCTTGGTTGCACTAGACACATTGCAGTTGGTCAGTGGCCTGTTGTGGTCAGTGGCTCCCATCACAAAGAACATCACCATCTTCTAGAAAGTTCTGTTGGATACTGGATAAAGTAGTTTATATTTTAGGCTTTGCAGCCCCTATAGACGGTCACAACTCAACAGTACCACTGCAGAGCAGAGAGGTCCCAGGCAAGAGACTAGCCAGTGGGCGCAGCTCTGCTCCAGGGACACATTCCCTGCAGAGCAGGTGGCGGGCCCCTGGGCAACCAGAAGCCCGCTCTCTCCTGGGGTTAGGGAAGTGGGCAGTGAACTTTTGCTTTCCTGCAATAGTCTGGTGATGAAAGCCCTGACTATGGACATCCTGCACACTCGACTGCATTTCAAGGATGTTCTCCAGGAAACGGCAGAGTCGCCAGAGGCAGAGGGGGTCCAAGCAACTGGAGGGGGGCACCAGAGGTCAGGCCCCAGGACAGCAGCACCACCACTGGACGTCAGAGCTGGCTGTCTGCAAGGCGGAGAAGGGGAACTCCATGGGAGTCTCTCACAGATGAAGATTTGGGGGGAAGAGGAAAATGTGAAGAAAAGGATAAAAATTCCAGGAAGAACAGAAAAGCTCCCGGGGCCGGGGGTGGGGAGACGCAATTAGTGTGCCCCATGCAGAGTCCTGTAGGACTTAGACGCCACTGTAGGTGGCTTCTAAGTGGCGGTAGTGGTGGGAGAGTTCACTGGCTTCCAGATTGAAGATCAAGCCAGGACACAGCACGGTGTGCAGCTCTGTGAGCTTGGGCGGTATCCCCGCCCTCAGCCTTAGGGGATGCGGGCCACGGACGAGCCAGGTGCCCTGCCCAGGCGCTTGCGTGCCAGGACCTCCATTCTCTGCCAAGGGAGGCAGCCGGCACCTTCTGTGTCCGGTGGAGAAAGACCCAAAGTCTAACTGCATTGTGTAAAGTCACAAATTAAATCCTGATGCTCTGGTTGGGGAACAAGGGGATGGGAGCTGAAGCCGCTTCTCGTCCTGAAGAAGGTCAACAGATGATGCCAGGAACGGAGAACAGAAGTTACAAACAGGGGTTGAAGAATTCTATTTGAAATATAAATGCAATTACTGGAAGATCCAACCCACGGGGTTGCGGGAGGTCGACGAAGGTGGGCAAGGACGGGAGAGATGCAGAGGCAGCTGTTTTTATGAGATGCTGATGTTGTCTACTGGTGCCTATTTTACAGATGAACGTACGGTGTGGATTACACTCTAGTAACTCAATAGACACCAGGCAATTTCTTGGGCTTGCTAGACATGCTCTGTGCAGTGCACCTGCTGCTCTCTCTTTGCCCTCTCTGAGCCAGTCCTGAAACCACATAAAATGTTCCATTGTTTGTTTCATGACGGACGTTTCGGGGACTCCTGTGTGTCCTCATGGCGCTGGGATCCCAACCCCCCCCAGAGGACGGGTGAAACTCCCTGACCAGCCCAAGAGGCAAACAGGAACCCAAATACTCTCACCACGGCCAGTGGCTGTGCAGGGGTGCATCCTGCCCCTGCCCCAGGACAGCGGCAGGTGCAGAGCGTGGGGGAGGGCGGGACGGGACACACACTTAGGCTTGATGCTGCAGGACCATGAGCAGGTGGCTTGGCCTGTTAGAGGATGAAGTACCTTCCTCTCGGGCTGTTAGAAATCATTAGGTGAATCACTGCGTGTGCGGGCGAGTCTGACTCTCTGAGGGGCTATAAGCAACAATGTTGCTGGTGTTCTTCCAACAGGTGCTGGGCAGGTGGTGAGCTGGGAGGAGGACCGGGGACCTGAGGGAGGAAGGGCATCAGCAAGGTGCACCCCTGGCTCCAAGGGAGGTCTGGGTGGTTCACTCATGCAAGCAGCTCTTAGGGACCAAGAATCGTGCTTCCTGCTGGAGGAAAGGACCCCAACCCACCCCACTCTCGGGAAAGACAAGGATATGGGCAAACGTCACAGCTGAATTCAGGGCTCTGTTTGGAGGCAGCCCAAGATTGTGGTGACCAGGGTCTATAAACAAGGAGCAAAAGGTGGAAAACAGAGGAAAATGTCAAGACCGAAGACAGCAGGTTGCCAAGGACACATGTGTCTGAAAACTGCCCAGGGCGATGAGTTACACAGCGACAGCCTAGATGCCTGGCACCCGGAGATCTCTGGAACTTGTGGTCCTGTGGCTGCCACTGCAGAGCTGCCCACAGAAAATGGGTCCATGCAGTCAGCCAGACAGCAAGAAGCTCAGGAGGCTGCGGGCTTGATGCTACCCACACCCAAAGAGGGGCGGCCAGATGGGGAGTGGGCATCATTGATGGCGAGGGAGGGACATGGGCTGGAGAGTGAGGAAGTGCCAGGGGCTCCCGGCAGGCTCTGCCCGGGGACGGAGGGCCAGCTGTTGAGAAGGGGAACGTAATTGGACGGGCAGTTCTGGCAGTGATAGAGGACATGTGAGGCTCTTGCTAATGGACAGGCTTGCTCTGCTGCAGGTGAGAATCCTGGAATCCTTGGGGATTTGGCTGTCCATGAGTCATACAAGACAGAGGTCCAGTGGGGCTGCAGCCCTGGAGACGGCTAGTGGGACCCTGGGGGAATGGCAGGCCCAGCTCCAAAAGGCCAGTGGGGAGGGACTCACAGAGAAGCCTAGCAGAGGAAGAGCCTGAGAGGGGGCCACCAGGAGAGGTAGGAGAGAAACCAGGAGAAGGGAGAGAGCCATGCGTTGGAGGGAGGGGAGTGAGAGAGAAGAAGCCATGGCTGCCAAGAGCTGGGGCAGAAACTAAAAAGTCTCCTGGATTCAGCAATTCAGCAAGAGGTCTCCTGGGGTCTGACCGAGGAGCTTCAGGGAGCTCTGCAGGAAGAAGCGAGATTACAGTGAATTCAGGGCAGACGGTCAATGAAGTCACAACGCAGAGCAGGGGGTGCTCCAGGGAAGCCTGGCGGCGGAGCGAGGAGGGAGATGGGGCACAAGCTCTCAGGCACTGTGGGGCGCAGAGCAGCCTTGCCTTACTCTGCAAGAGGGAGCACGTTTGCTTGTTAAATGCAGATATCAAAGAAAGCAGATTCTAGACACAGCAGAAAAAGTAGGTTTTTACCATTTGAGGCCGAGTCAAGAAGACATAAAACGACATGAAAATGCTCACAGAAAAGAAATGTAGTAACCTTGTAAAATGGCAAACTTGGTAGCTGTTTAAATATTTAAAAATATCTGTGAAAAAAAAAGAAAGAAAAACCTTCTTGAGAACATCTTTGGGTGGGCACATAGAAACACTCAGCTGAGACCAAAAAATTCAGGGATGTGGAGAGGTGAGCAAAGGGCACAGACCCCTGTCCGATGGCATTTGCCAACCTGTGTGACCTTATGCTTCAGACCTCAAGGTCTTGGGGGACAGGAAGCAAGGCTCAGGTCCATCCAGGACAAGGACCTGGCCAGGAGCTACCCCTACTATCCACTCAATATCAAGGTGAGCCAGACAGAAACATGGGCCCTCTCTCTGGCATATTGCAAAGTCAGCTGACTCAGACTTTGGCCTATAAAGGAAATCACTTGAACCACAAGTAGTCCATAAGCATGTTTATGGTCTGACATCCTACTACCTCCATGGTCTTAAAAACCTCAAAACAACAACTTAATTTAAGGACTGATAAGGTCCCTGGATCCTGAAAGTAACAAATTCAACTCTCCCTGGAATCTATTTCACCATGAGATAACGTGTGTGTGTGTGTGTGTGTGTGTGTGTGTGTGTGTGTGTGTGTAGAGAGAGAGAGAGAGAGAGAGAGAGAGAAAGCATCTATCATTAGAAGTTGGGGAGAAACTAACAAAATAAACCCAATGTAGAACAATAGAACAATGAAATCAATAATAAAAATAAGGAAGTAAATTGATGAAATAGGAAAGAAGCAGATAAGAAGGAGTCAACAATGTAGAATTTTACCCTCAGAAAACACCACTAAAAACAACAAATCTTTGGTGAAACTGACCTTGAAGAGAAAGGACACAAATAAGCCATAACAGGAAGAAAGAGGGGACAGAGCTGCAGGTGCGGGATAGAGTGGCATAAACTGTCTCACTTGAAAAATGGCTTAAAAAGTGGATAAGATATATGGCATCTGGTTTCTACGAGACTGGACATCAGATAGGGACAGGGACCTCTGAGAGGTGGGGAGAAACAAAGCAAGCCCCCTGATTTCTCCAGCTTACTCCCTGGGGTCAGTGCTCAGGTCATGACACAGGGAAGGGATTCAGGAAAAGCCAGAAGACTCTCTGGGTTGAGGAGCTCTGAAGAAGACCAAGTAGCTGGTGCTCACAGCTCAGAGTGCCATGAGGAAGAGAAGAGAGAGCTACACGCAGGACGAGCTCTGGTGATGCACATGGAGGTTCCCTTTGCACACAGTGGTCATAGTATGCATGAAAGGAACTTGTCCAAGTCTGGGGGAAAAAAAAAACCCAGACAGGATCAGTGGTTGCAGCACCAAATGCACCAGGACAAAGAACAGCTCTTGCTACCAGCCAGAGGGAAATCCCCAGAAAACCCCATGATTGTTACAAGCTGGGTAGAGCACTCATGACTGGTCTTGTCTCAGGAGTGTACATTGATTAACACTAGGTTAAATGCTGCTCTGATGATCTTTAACAGAGTCTTAGAAGGAATTCCTGAACCTGTTTCCTCATAATCGGAGTCCCAGAATAAACTTAAGAATGTCCATAGGAATACAAATGTAGCTAGTATCTAGCAAGGTAAAACTCACAAGGTAGCAAATTTGACCAAAAATTGTGAGGCAGAAAAGTATGGCCAATAATGGAGGAGAAAATTAATCAATTGGCTGAACCAAAACCCATACAGATGTTAGAAAAAAGCTGATAAAGGGGTTCCTGGGTGGCTCAATTGGTAAAATATCTCCCTTCAGCTCAGGTGATGATCCCAGGGTCTTTGGATCGAGCTCTGAGTCAGGGTCCCTGATCAGCAGGGAACCTACTTTTCCTTCACCCTCTGCTTCTCCCCCCAGCTTGTTCTCTCTCTCACACACACACACTCTCTCTCTCACTATCTGTCTCTCTCTCTCAAATAAATTAAAAAAATCTTTTGGAAAAAAGCTGATAAGGATGTTGAAACAACTATTATAAATGTATCCAATGTATTCCAGAAGCTAGAGAAAGTACTGAGCACATCAACAAAGACATGAAAGGTATGAAAAAGATCGAAGTCACACTTCTAGACGTGAAAACTGTTTGAGATGAAACATACACTGTATGGACTGAACAGTAGATAAGACACTGCAGAAGTGGAGATTAGTGAACTGGAAGACAAAGCAAAAGAAATAATGCAAAATAAAATGCAGTTTTTTTTTTTTTAACACGGAAAAATTTCACAAAGCCTCAGTGAGTTCTGAGATAATATTGAGCAGCCTGATGTGTGCATAACTGGAGTCCCTGAAGAAGAAAGATAGGTGAGCATTTGTAAAACTAATACCTAGAGTTCGTACAAATTTGATGAAGTTGTAAAACCCATAGGTCCTAGAGACTCACTGAATTTCAACAAGATGCATGAAACAACAACAACAACAATAACAACAACACAAAGGCAAGGTATAATCAAATTGCTCAAAACCAGCCATTAAGAGAAAAATCTTAAAAATAGGCGGAGGAGGAAGATGGCAGTGGAACAGGAGACCTAAATATTATCAGGTCCCAGGAGTTCAGCTAGACAGTTATCAAACCATTCTGAACACCTACAAACTCAATGGGAGATTGAAGAGAAGAGCAGCAATTTTAGGAACAGAAAAGGGACCATTCTGGAAGGTAGGACATGCGGAGAAGTGAATCTGAGGCAATATATGGGATGACAGACCTTGGGGGAGGGGCCAGCTCCCGGCAGGCAGTAAAGTCTTTTCCACTAAGGGATGTCGCTCCAGAGACTAAGTGAGGGGTGGGTGGAGCCCTCATAGGTACAGTGTGGTCTCAGGACCCATGGTGTCACAAAAAGACCAGGAGTGTCTGAGAGTGGCAGAGCTCCCATGTATCACAGCAGGGAAGCCAGCTGCAGAGACAGAGCTGAGGTTGGGCTCTCAGTTTGGAGTTACCTTAAACCATTAGCCCTGAAACAGTTGGGCCACTGCTCTTCAAGCAGGGACACTACAGGTGGCAGATCCAGAGAGAAAGCTTAAACCCAGCAGGAGAAGAGAAATAATAAAGATCAGAGCCGAAACCAATGAAATAGAAACCAAAAGAACATTAGAACAAATCAACAAAACTAGAAGCTGGTTCTTTGAAAGAATTAATAAGATTGATAAACCCCTGGCCAGACATATCAAAAAAGAAAAAATAGAAAGGACCCAAATTAATAAAATCATGAATGAAAGAGCAGAGATCACAATCAAATACAAACAATGATAAGAACATTTTATGAGCAACTATATGCCAGCAAATCTGACAATCTGGGAAGAAATGGATGCATTCCTAGAGATTTAAAAACTACCAAAACTGAACCAGGAAGAAATAGAAAATCTGAACAGACCCATAACTAGTAAGGAGATTGAAGCAGTCATCAAAAATCTCCCAAAAAACAAGATCCCGGGGCCAAACAGCTTCCCAGGGGAATTCTAGCAAACATTTAAAGTAGAACTAATATCTATTCTCCTAAAACTGTTACAAAAAATAGACATGGAAGGAAAACTTCCAAACTGATTTTATGAGTCCAGCATTACTTTGATCCCAAAACCAAACAAGACCCCATCAAAAAGGAGAATTATAGATCAATATCCCTAATGAACACAGATGCAAAAATTCTCACTAAAATACTAGTCAGTTGGATCTAACAATACATTAAAAGGACTATTCACCATGACCAAGTGGGATTTATTCCTGGGCTCCAAGGATGGTTCAACGTCTGCAAATCAATCAAAGTGATACAATACATTAATAAAAGAAAGAACAAGAGCCATATGATACTCTCAATAGATGCTGAAAAAGCATTTGACAAAGTACAGCATCCTTGCTTGATCAAAACTCTTTACAGTGTAGGGATAGAGGGCACATACCTCAGTATCATCAAAGCCATCTATGAAAAATCCCACAGTGAATATCATTCTGAATGGGGGAAAAACTGAGAGCTTTTCACCTAAGGTCAGGAACACAGCAGGGTTGTCCACTACCACCACTGCTATTCAACATAGTACCAGAAGTCCTAGCCTTGGCAGCCAGACAACAAAAAGAAATAAAAGGCATCTGAATCAGCAAAGAACTCAAACTCTCATTCTTTACAGAGGATATGATACTTTATGTGGAAAACCCAAAAGACTCCACTCCAAAACTGCTAGAACTCATAGAGGAATTCAGTCAAGTGTCAGGATATAAAATCAATGCACAGAAATCAGTTGCAGTTCTTAACACTAATAGTAAGACAGAAGAAAGAGAAATTAAGGAGTTGATCCCATTTACAATTGCACCCAAAACCATAAGATACTTTAACCTTAACCATAAGATACTATATCTTATGGTTAAGATATCTAATCTCTTTGGTTAGGTTTATGGTATCCTATGGTATCTTAACCATAGGATCTTAACCATAGGATACCATAAACCTAACCAAAAAGGCAAAGAATCTGTACTCAGAAAACTATAAAGTACTCAGGAAAGAAACTTAGGAGGACACAAAGAAATGGAAAAATGTTCTATGCTCCTAGATTGGAAGAACAAATATTGTGAAAATGTCTGTGCTACCTAAAGCAGTCTACACATTTAATGTAATCCCTACCAAAATACCATCAATGTTTTTCAAAGAAATGGAACAAATAATCCTAAAATTTATATGGAACCAGAAAAGATCCTGAATAGCCAGAGGAATGTTGAAAAACAAAGCCGAAGTTGGTGGCGTCACAATTCCAGACTTCAAGCTCTAACTGTTATCATCAGGACAGAATGGTACTGGCACAAAAACAGACACATAGATCAATGGAACAGAATAGAGAGCCCAGAAATGGACCCTCAACTCTATGGTCAACTAATCTTCAGCAAAGCAGGAAAGAATGCCCAGTGGAAAAAAGACAGTCTCTTCAACAAATGGTGTTGTGAAAATTGGACAGCCACATGCAGAAGAATGAAACTGGACTGTTTCCTTACACCACACACAAAAATAGACTCAAAATGGATGAAAGATCTCAATGTGAGACAGGAATCCATCAAAGTCCTTGAGGAGAACACAGGCAGTAACCTCTTCGACCTCAGCTGCAGCAACTTCTTCCTAGAAATATTGCCAAAGGCAAGGGAAGCAAGGGCATTTTTATGAACTATATTGGGACTTCATCAAGATCAAAAGTTTTTGCACAGCAAAGGAACCAGTCAACAAAACCAAAAGACAACTGACAGAATTGGAGAAGATATTTGCAAATGACATACCAGATAAAGGGCTAGTATCCAAAATCTATAAAGAACTTATCAAACTCAACACCCAAAGAATAAATAATCCCATCAAGAAATAGGTAGAAGACATGAACAGACATTTCCGAAAGGAAGACATCCAGATGGCCAACAGACACATGAAAAAGTGCTCCAAATCACTCAGCATCAGGGAAATAAATAAAAACCACAGTGAGATACCACCTCACACCAGTCAGAATGGCTAAAATTAACAAGTCAGGAAATGCCAATTGTTGGTGAGGATGTGGAGAAAGGGGAACCTTCCTACACTGTTGGTGGGAATGCAAGCTGGTGCAGCCACTCTGGAAAACAGTGTGGAGTTTCCTCAGAAAGTTGAAAATAGAGCTACCCTATGACCCAGCAATCACACTACTGGGTATTTACCCTAAAGATACAAATGTAGTGATCCAAAGGGGCACATGCACCCCAATGTTTATGAAACAATGTCCACAATAGCCAAACTATGGAAAGAACCTAGATGTCCACCAACAGATGAATGGATAAAGAAGTGTACATATACACAATGGAATACTATGCAGCCATCAAAACCCTGAAATCTTGCCATTTGCAATGATGTGGATGGAACTAGAGGGTATTATGTTGAGCGAGGCAAGTCAGTTGGAGAAACACAATTATCATATGATCTCTCAGATATGAGGAATTTGAGAAGCAGGGCAGGGGTTTGTGGGAGGAGAAGGAGGGAAAAAATGAAACAAGATGGGACCGGGGAGGGAGACAAACCATAAGAGACTCTTAATCTCTAGAAACAAACTGAGGGTTGCTGGGGCAGTGGGGGGTAGGGATAGGGTGGTTGAGTGATGGACATTGGGGAGGGTATGTGCTATGGTGAGTGTTGTGAATTGTGTAAGACTGATGATTCACAGACCTTACCCCTGGGGCAAATAATACATTATATTTAATTTAAAAAAATCTTAAAAGTAGTCAGAGAAAAAGGACACATCATATACAGAAGAGCAAAGGTAAGGATGGCAGCAGACTTTTTGGAAATAATGCAAGCAATGAAAGTGTGAAGCACCATTTCAGTTGCTGATAAGAAAAATCAACATAAAATTTTATACCCAGCAAAAATATCTTTCAAAAATGAAGGCAAGACTTCCAGTTCCTGCTCCGAGGTGTAAGAGCTTGGAAGTTGTTGCTCCCATTGGCACCCCAAGAAAAAAATCCCCGAAGCAACCAAAAATCAGTGACTTTTCTTAGATTCACCAGAAAACTGATGTCCCAGGACAGACCACAACCCCCAAAACTGAGTCACTGAGTTGGGTGAGTGCAGAGCCCTGAAGCGGAAGTCACTGGAGTCAGCAACGGGTAGGAACACTTGAATGTTCAACGTTCATTTGTCATTAACATTCATAACAACTAGCAAACAGCAGAAACACATTTGAGGGTTAAGTGGAGAGACCATTCCTTTTGAGATCAAAAGAAAGGCGTGAACACGTTCCGGTATCACTCAAGGTTACAATGGAGGTTGAGGCCCATGCAGTAGCCAAGAGAGGAAGTGAAATGTGTGAGGTCGAGCAGGGGAGAGAGTACACCAAGTTGGTGCATAGGGGAGGTCCAAAAGAATCTGTAGAGGTGTCATTAGAATGAGTATGCTTTCGTACAGCGCTGCTTGACACAAATCAGACCTCAAAATCGATTGTATTCCTACCTAGCAGCAGCAACAAGAGACTTGTGAGAACTTTCTGATGTATAACTTTTGGAAAAATATCTATACTTTGGAGAGCATCAAATAAGCTTATTGAGAATCTTTAAAGAAAATCTAAGTAAATACTTTTCCATTTTTATGGATTAGAAGCTTGAGTATGGAAAATAGATTACCCAAAACTGATTTAATGACTCAGTGCCATGATAATTACTAATAAAGTTTGGGTGTGAAGCATGACAGATGAGTCCGAAAATACTTATGAAAAGGCAAGGGGCCAGGAATCACCAGTGAGTCTGAAAGCTAATAACAGAGATGGACCTGTCGTTTTGGTCAACAAAGCTTTTATGGGCTAGGTTAGGACACACGATGATGGTGCACAATCTGGACAGTTGCACATGGAGAACAGAATGAGGCCAGAAACAGACCCGCAAATGTATAGACATAGCTACATATCACCACTTTTATTGAAGGTCAGAGGGCAAAAATTGAGCTTTCCAAGAAATCATGCTGGGAAATTGGGTGCCTGAGCAGAAAATAAATGAGATTGGATCCTTATTTCATACCACGTGCAAAAATAATTCTATATGGATTTAAGACAGGAAATGCAAAGCTATAATGCCACTAGGAAATGTTAAGAAGGAGAGAAATTTTATATAAGGAGAAAGCATACAAACCCAAAGGAAAAGATTTATTAATCTGCTTGCATAAAATTAAAGAATCCTTATTTATTGAGTCAAATCATCAAAAATAAAATAATAAGCCACAAATGATGAGCAGAGACTTGTGTCATTGTTAATCCAACAAAGTCATTGTTCTACACATACGAAAAACTCCTCTGAAACAGAAAAATCAGGCAGAAGACTCCAGGAGACATCTCACACACACACAACCAAACCCCAAAACGTCTTGTAAGTATGACAGCATGCCCTAGTCATCAGGAAAACGCAAATTGAAATCACAAGATAGCAGTGCGCATCACTAGATTGGCAAAAATCAAAAGACAAACGACATTAAATGATTGCAAGGATGAGAAGCCACGAAAATTTCCCCCCGTTTTGGAAGGCGAGTCTTTTGAAACATAACCCAGCCTTCCTGAGAAATTGGAACACGCCCAAACCTACCATACGGTTTAGCAATTCCACGCATGGATCTCTAAACTCAGAACATGGGACACCTGCCCCAGAATGTCCCCTGCAACCTTGTTTCTAACAGCCCCAACCCTGAAAACCCCACGTTCCCATCAAAAGAAAGTGGATACACAGAGAGTGGTACATTCATCCCAGGGAAGCTCTCAGCGGGGGCCACAGCCACTCACAGCCCTGAGTTAAATCCCATGTGCATGTGGAGTGAAAAAGCACGTCCCCGAAAAATGCTCCTGTGTGCCTCTGTTTACACAAACCCCAAAGTAGGCAAGAGGATGTTTGTGTCGATGCTGAACTCAAGAAGGGGCAACAGGAAATGATCGCAGGAACTGGGCTAGTGCTCCCTCGGGGACGGGGTAAGCTGGGGTGGAGGAGAGAGCCCCGGCAGCACCGAGGCAGTCATATCAGGGACACCTGCTTTGTCACGACCCCTACACCCGCGTGCCTCACCCGTCTCTGTGCATCTATTCTGTGGTCGTGCCAGCAAAAGAATAAACAGCATCCTCGTGAAGGTATCAGAAGAATTTTGGAAAAGAATTACCACTCAAACCAGAACACACTAGAAAATGGGCGTCCTGGGCTGGGTGGAAAATGCCACATTGTTCTCAAAATCAGGGCACAGCCTCCACGAGACGTCAGTGAGCTGAGAGGGAGTGAGCTTGCGGGAGCACCGCACACGCCGTCCGCTCCACCTCCCGTGCGGGCTCGGGGATGGACAGGTGTGACCTGGCAGAGGATCACACCAGCGACAACCTCGAGGTGCCTCCCCAAAATTTAAAGAGAAATCCTAACCGTCGGAGTCTTACGTGAGAAGAGCTAGAGCCAACGGAGAAGTAGGAACTCAGAGCGGAGGATCACAGAGACGCTTCTCAGGAAGAAGCTGGAGAACCTAGAGTAAGAGCGATGATCCAAAATTTCACTGAAGGGCTGCCTGGGAGGCTTGGTCAGCAAGGGGTCCATCTCTTGATCTCGGCTCAGGGCTTGACCTCATGGTTGTGAGTTGGATTCCCCCATCGGGCTCTGCGCTGGGCGTGGGGCCTAATCCGACAAACACAAACCCGCCGGAGAAAGCTTGACGGCATGGAATAAAAACAGAGCAGGAAGGCCAGAAGGTCTGACCTTCCTAAACAAGATCAGAGCCACGGATACAGGCTTGGCAGTTATGTTTCTGTTTATTGCATTTCGAGACTGGATATATCATCTTTGGCCGTTCTGGCGGGGAAAAATCGACACTCCCCAGGAACAGAAATGGGGTCGCCCTCGAGTTCTCAGCGGCAGTAATACACAGAGGAGATACAGGGCAGGTGCACAGGCTTTTGAAGGAAATTGAGGTCTGGGCTCAGGACAGGCTTCTGGGGGATGAATGAAGGCTGGTAACGCACAGACAAGTGAGAGCAGGGGTCCTAGGCAGAAAGAGCACGCTGGAAAGCTCCAAAGCGTACAGCGGCTTGAGACTGTGAAGTGGGCACAGGAGCCATAGGTGTGTCCCCAAGCTCCAGGAGCCCCGGGGGCAGAGGGAAGAAATCTCAGATCAGCGTTTAGGAGGACCTGACCCTGCTGCCATCTCCACTATTTGGGACACGCAAGTGGGGTGCTGAGGGGACCCTGCCAGGAAAGGCTCTTGTTAATCCAAGATGTTAGCCCTGACACCTCCTGGTGAGAGCCCGAGCTGTGGGGGGCCGGCCCCAACCCAGAGAGGCCTGGGGACAGCTCCGGCCACTGGCCCAGGGCCAAGAGAAAGGATGCGAGACATGTGGCCATGGCCAACCTGCTGTGCTGGCATCCAGCCCTGCTGGGGGACAGAGACAGGGACTTCCCCAAGGCCCGATGCAGCAGCCTTGTCCTGGGCGTGGGGTTCGGTGGCCACACCCAACTCAACAGGGGGACAGACAGCAGCAAGACCACGGCTTTCCTAGTCGGGCCACGTCCAACTTTGGACACAGACCCTCGGCAGCGACTTGGGCAGTTTTGCTCCAGAATCAGGTGTGGCCTTCCTGATCCGTGGAGGGGGGCAGGGAGGTGACCCTTCGCAAAGGGTGTGTGACTCTCCAGCTGTCCATTACAGGGACAGCAAGGTGGCCCATGGCGTTCGAGGAGTTGAAGAGCAGGACGGCAGGCTGTGAGGACGGGAGCCCTGCTACTCCGGCCAGGGCCGCGGGGGGGCCTGAAGCCGAAGGGGAGAGTGCGCTGAGCCGTGGGGGGGTGCACGGGGCCAATGGATACTCGGGGCAGTGGGGGGGTCCAGGGAGGGGTCCCCCAGGGGAGAGAATGGGGTCGGACCGAGGAGGTGAGGTCAGGGGGAACCAGACAGTCCATGCAGAGTCAGGGGGACAGAGCAGGGGTGGGGGTCCTGCTGGCCAGAGCCAGATACCCAGGAGGGACTAGCAGAGGCTCCCACAGGAGATGGGAGGGTCAGGCTGGGAGCCAGCTTTCCCACGTGCTTGGAGGACGCAGACACAGAGTCTGCCCACGGACTCTGGGGAAGAGAAGAGGTGGCAGGACCCCACGTCCCTGCAGAGCACCGGGGTGGGCGTGGGCCCTTCACAGAGGCATGGACTCGGGGCCCAGCCAGCTTGTGGGTGGGATTTGGGAGGTGCTGAGCAGGCAGCGGGTACAGGGAAGATGCCAGCAGAACCCACGTCCCCGTGACTCAGAGGAGGCCCCCGTGTCACCCCCAGCCAGGACTGGGACTCAGCTGTGGGGCAAGAAGCCCTTCTCTCTCCTGCCCTAAAGTCAGAGGAGCCACGTCCCAGGAGAGGGAGCACTTGTCCTCAGACCAAGTGCCACCCGAGAGCTGTTTAAATGACCAGAGCAGCATGGGGTGTCGTCAAGTGACCAGGCTCTGATGTCATCATAGCAGAGCCTGGGGCTTGTATGGGGGACACCCTGGGTCATAGGCCCAACCCAGGTGCAAACCCAGGTGCTCCCTGCCCCCAGCTGGAGCTGTGTCTCTCCAGCTCTGGGCTCCCAGTGCCCCCACCATGCCCCCGGCTCCCACAGTCCCCCATGGCTCCCACACACCCCATTGTTCCTACAAATCCCCATAGCTTCCACAGCAGCCCATTGTTCCCAGCCGCTCTACGGCTCTCACAGCCTCTGTGACTTTTCCCACCAGCCCTCCGGTGATTGCCACAGCCCTCCGTGGTTCCCAGCAGCCCCTTGGCTGGAGCCCTTTGGGCAGATTCCCCAGGCTCCCTCCCCAGATGGGCAGCAGCAGACAGACATCACAGCACAGCCTGGGCAGGCGGGAAAGGGCTGTGCTCGCAGACCACCCAGCTGGCGCTGAGTTCGCCACCAATTACTGCGTCCGCTTGGCTGGCTTTCCTGTGCTGTGCAGTCAACACTCCCAACCGTTCCCGGGGGCCAGAGGTCACAGCCGAACCAATTAATTTGAACCAGCCCATTCCACGCTTAATGACTCCCCACACCGAGCCCCTCTTGGTGTCAGCATTCTGTCTTCATTGCGAGGCTGATGGATTGGTGATGTTCTATTTTCCTCTATTTTCCTTTATTTTCCACCTGCCCTCTGCAGGGGTTGAGGTGGGAAGGGGGGCACCAATTTCCCCGGGGGAATAATTAAGCACTTTGCTTCGGAGCCAGATTTAACGAGGCTAACGGTCCGAGCGAACCAAGTCTCTGGTGCGGGATGAGCGGAGGGCAGGAGGGAGCCTGGCCACGCCCACGCACGGGCTCCGTGCCACTCCGGGCTGTCCTGGTCACAGCGAAAGCAGTGGATGCGGATCCTTTCCCTCAGAGGGTCCTTGTGTCCGCAAATAGGGACCATCACGAGCATTTACCTGTGCCCAAGGTTAGGAGGAGAGCGTGGACACGAGTGTGGACACTCTGCTGACTCACAGCCCAGCAGACAGGCAGGCTCCGAGACTTTGTTCCCAAATCATAGTTAATAAATATTTCAAGGGTTTAATACTAAATAATATTAATTCAAATGTTTTATTTTTTAGTAAAGAATCATTATTTAACTATTAACTGAGGTCCAGACTCATGGAAAGGAGCCAGGATGCAGCCAGGGACCTGTCCTGTCCCCTGTTCATGGCTCTTGGGACCACCATGGCTCTGTGATAAGGGGACCGTCTCAAGACGCCCCCAGGAGCAGCACAAGTCAAAGCCTCGGTCAGGAAGCTGGGTGTCCGGAGACAGAAACCTTGACTCTTGGTGTATCAGACGCAATAAAATAGAAAAACACGGATGCCGTCGTAGTGTCGCAGCGTGTAAACACTCCGTACGCCTCCCAGGGCTCACACCAGGGGCCCAGTGCCACTTGGCGCAGAAGGAAATAATGTTAGAATACTGTCGGAAATAAAACCTTTTTTTGCTCGTTTGTTTGTTTCAGCAAACCCATCTTAGGCTCAGGATTTGCCCTAATTTCTTCCTTCGATAAAGCCTTTAAGATGATTAACGTGTTTAGTTAAGAACCTCGTTTCATTTCCTTACACTGGTCCACAGCTCTGCACACTGTCCCTCACGAGTGTGTGCGTTCTTGTGCTGCTGTCTCTGCTTTTCCTCCCCTCCTGGCGCGCAGCTCCCAGACGCTCCCTTCCTTTCCCACCCCATGGGGCGACACGTTTTCCCAACAGAAATCACGATTTCTGCAGTGTCCACGTGCAAAGCGCTCTACAGCCCCACGGGCTTGTGCTCACCGAACCGTACCTGGTGCTCCTCAGGCAGGACTGAAGCACACTGCCCAGAATGGGAGGGGGCCCCACGTGCCCCCCTGCAGGTCCCAGGAACCCTGGAGGGCGGGATCTGGAGCCTGAGACTCCCTCTAGCCTGTACGTGAGATAGAGTGGCCCATGGGAAAGGCACAGGGTCCTGTGACCAGCCTCCAGGTGCCCAGAGCCCAGGTTCTGCTGTGGTCATGAAGACGGGGAGCTAGGGGTGGGTGTGGCCCAGCACCCCATGCAGGATTCATAGCTCCCTGCTTCCACGGCTTGTTTGCAGGGGGAGAGCGCGATCGAGCCGCTTCACCCTGCTGCGCCCCGTGGTGCAGCCGCCCGCACCTTCGAGGCGCTGAGGGCCCATGCAGTTAAAGCGTAGAGCAAGCCGCTTGGTGAGCTGACTGGTTGAGGGTCTGCTCATGCTGCTGCCTATTCCTTACTTTCCTGCTCAGTTCCCCGTGCATTAATTCCCTCTCGTGGGGCTCCTTTATTCGCTCACTCTGTCTCCCCGTAGAAGGAGACGGCCAGACGGCTGGGGCTCTGGATCCGTAGCTCCACATCGTGCCCACCACCCACCCCAGTCCCCCGCGGACTCACGCCGCAGAGGGTCCCTTGGGGCGGGTGGCCAACGCCTGTGTCCAGCTGGGATCAGACTCAAGGTGACCAGTGGACTCTTGTCGCCTGGGTTCTGGGAGGGTCACCTTCAAGGACACTCTGTGAGCCCTGATCTATCCCTGCCTGAACGACCTCCGTGAAAGCAGCCTTGGGGCTTCCCAACCCTTCCCCCGTGTATGGTCCCGGCCCGTGGCCTCAGGCCTCTCTATCGGATGGAGAGCCAGCAGCGAGAAAGTGAGCCGAAGGGGGATTTCTCCTTGGAGAAGTGGTGAATCTCCATAAGGCCAGGACAGAGCGGGGCTGGTCACCCCAGGCCTTCCCAGCTGGTCTGGGGGCCACCTCCGGCAGTAGAGACACCGCTTGCAAGGGCAGTTTTATTAGCAGGAATTCGACTCCAAAACAGGACAACAGGTGCTGTGCAGGTGCTGGCAGATTTGATGGCCATCGTGGTCCTGTCTGTTGGGTGTACCCACAGGGTCTCCAGGGGCATTGCCAGGGATGCACAGGTGGAGCAGCGAGTGGCAGGTCCCCATTTCCCACTCGTCTTTGGGCTAGCCTGGGCTCCTTGGCACGGAGCAGACTCTTCCTAACCTGTCTTCCAGCATCCAGAGTCCACCCTCGGGGCTGGCTCAGACCAGGTGCTCAGTGATCGCTGACCAACACGGATGGACTCACTGGTGTCCCGGCCACCTCCACCCTAGGAGGTGCCCCTGGACTCGGTTTCCCTGGGACCTCCAATAGTGGCGTCCCTCTGTGTCGCCCCACTCCCAAGAGGCCTCCGGTTGGCTCGGAGACAGCCATGTCTGTAAGAGTTCGGCCCTTTCTTTGGAAGCGGGCAGCCTCCACAGTTCCCTGTGCACCAGAGCCAAGGTTTTCCCGGCCCCACAGTTAAACAACACGGAGGCTCCTTTATGCTCCTTTATGCAATTCCTCCGAAAAGTCGTTGTCCTTCTGGGAGACTCATTTCAGCTCTGTTCTTCCTTGAACGTCATGACCTACAAGGCAGTCTGTGTGCACCTGTCTGTGGTTCTGGAAGTTTCTCGATGATTTCCAACCTGAGCACCCCTTTCTGGCCGGAGCTGTGGAGGTGGGCGGCGGCGGCGGGGAAGCGTGGCCCTCCGTGAGCACCCCGTGGACGACACCTGCCTCGCATCCCCACCCCCCTGCAGGGGACGCCTCCGCACCCTTCCCACCCCCGCCCCTTCTTGCAGGTCCCAAGACCGCCGCCTGTCAGTGCCTCCCACGGGACCCCACATGTCAGATTTTCTCCCCAGAGGCAGCTCGGCAGCGGGCCGGTGCCTCAGGAGCGTGATGGAAACCACCCCGGGGCTCTCCAGGGCGTTGGTGGCAGAGAAGTCACAGCTGCTGTGTGTGTCACCTGTGGGCCTCTAATTAGAGCTCTGCTGACAGCCCCAGACGTTCGGGAGCCAGGGAGGCTGGGACGGGGGGCGAGAGGAAGCTAGGCTCCTCCGGGTTCAGGCCTGACCGGTGAGCAGGAGGGAGCGAGAACAGCCCCTCACCTGTCCGCGGGCGCGCGCCCGCTCCTACCCCAGCCCCTCCGTCCCTCCCCCCACGGCCCTGCCGGCTGCATTGCTCCGGGAGGCGACGGCAGCACAGGCTCTGTGGGCCTGGCCATGGCTCTGAGCCCTAGTCCCGTGTCAACGCCCAGGGCAGGGACAAGCGGCCAACGCCCACAGGCCTGGCTGCCCCACCGGGCCTCGTCAGCCCTGGCTCACGGGGAGACGCCCAGCGAGTGGGACGCACCGGCTCCCCGGTTTTCTAAGTGCGGTGAGGTCCTTGCACGTCCAGACGCCAGGAGGACAGGATCTCTGCCAAGCACACGCCGCGCCTAGTGCGTGAGGGACAGAGTGTCCCTGCGGCCACAGTCCCTCTCCGGGAGCACCTGTCCCCTGAGGGCGCCCCTGCTCCCATCTCCGTGCAGAGCTGCTGTCACCCCTTTCCGACCCAGTGCCAGGCCCCGGGGTCCGCGTCCCTGCTGGGCTCAGCCAGCGAGGGGGACTGGCTGGGGGAGGGAGGCCGTGGACAATGGCAGCGCTGGGTCCCCGGCTGACCAGGCTGAGCTTTCTGGTTCCCGGGGGCCCGCGGGTCCCACCCTCACATGAAGTCCAGACGTCGGTCTCACAGGGTTCCCGTAGGAGTCACGCAGCCAAGGGGGCGACGCTGAGCAGGGACCGGAAAGGCACCAGCTGCCCCAGGTCCTTGCGTCTCTCTGGCTCCCCGACTGCTTTCTGGCTCGTTCCCTGCCGTTTCCCACCTCTGAGGTTCTTGCCCCGGACCACCGTCTCTTGGGGCCATCCCAGCAGGGCCGGTGGGAAGCAGCTTTGTCCCTGCCCCCCAGCCCACTAGACACCAGGGACAGTCCCAGGACAGGGCCCGCCGAAGTGTCTCTGGACACGGCCCTGCGTTCCCCCAGGGGACAGCTAGGCCATCGGGAACCCCGGCTTGCCTCGCGGTCCTGGGTGTAAGCACGTGCTCCCCACGCTCACGCAGAATCAGATGTGATGGCCCGCCAGCTGGTGATAAAAGACGACAGCCCACGGCCCGTCACGTGACCCGAACGCTCTCCCGGGCTCTGCTCCTGTGTGAACCGGCACAGCCCTGCTGAGGCTGGGGGCATCTTCGTCCCACGTCACAGGAGCTCCGCCGTGTGTTTGTGACCCTAACCCCTGAGCTCTGCCAGCCCCAGGCCCGGCCATCCTGCTTCACGGGGTCCGGGAGGGGCCCGGGAGCCGAGCCCTGCCGCAGGGATGCGCACCCCCGCCCTGAGAGTCCCCATCGGAGGGGAGGGTGCAGAGCTCACTGTAATGCCTGGGGTGAGGGGCCCCACCCTGTCCTGCTGGCCCTGGCCTGGTCCCTTCTCTCCAGGGACGCGCGGACTCCGACGCGCCTTAAATAGACCTCGCTACCAGCACCGCTTTCCTCCGTGGTTTCCTCTCCTCGTGGTCGTCGTGAAGGGGAGGGGAAATCTATTTCTGCTAATTGTAGGTTCAGTGAAAGCAGCGTTGGAGCGCGCAGTCACCGAAACCAGCTTATTATCCATCACGACTCGACGGAGCCCGGTCGACAGGCAGACGGGGCCCGAGCCGTTGTCACAGGACGCTGACATCCCTGTGCCGGTTTTCAGCTGGTAATTCCTTAAAGACGGAGACAATAGGCATTTAATATCGTTTGCTCAAATGAACAGTTCCCAGAGCAAATAATAATAATAAAAAAAAGTCCCTGAGAAGCCAATTAGATGCTACAGCTTGTACCGAGCGACGGCCTTTTTAATAGACGCCCTTTTTACAAGTGCAGCTGTGTCCCCCAGATGAAAAGCCACCCCCCCCCCCACTGATAAGTAAGTAGATGCAGACAATCGCACACGGAATGGCCCTCTTCCACCAGCAGGACACGGAGCCCGACAGGAACGCCAGATAAAGTGGCAATTTGTGGAAGAGACTTCTTCACACAGGACGGGGGATGGCGGGGTGGCAAGAGCCAGTCCGGGAGACTTTCTGGGGTCGGGAAACGTGGCCAAGCCCCGAGGAAGAGCTCATGCATAAGGAACAAAAGACCAACCGCAGACCTCTCCTTGCCAGGACCACGGCGGCCGCATCGGGGGTGGCCTTCCGCTGGCACACACCCTGCCACCCTCAGCCGGGGGCACACACTCCCCTTTCAGGGTCTCATAACCACTGGTAACCTTCTCCAGAGAGTCCACGTACGCACAGGGTTTACACACAGATCCAGGGCACAGGGGCCTAAGTCAAGACCAGAGCGTCCTGGTGTGGGCGTTCTCAGCCAGTGGCCACGTGGCCGCCAGTGGACGTGTGGCAATGTTTGGAGGCAAGTGTGGCTGTCCCAGCTGGGAACAGAGGAGCTACTGGCACCTCACGGGGTCGGGTCAGAAGGTCAGGAATGTCTCTCAGTGACCCACAGTGCACAGGTCAGTTGGACCCCAGCCCCTTCCGCAGCTGGACCCCTGCTCCTGCCCCAGCTGGACCCCAGCCCCTTCCTCTGGAGATGTTGCCGAGCCCCTGGTGACTTGTGGAGGAAGCAGCTCACTGGTTCTCCAACGTCCACTGAAGGGCCTTTGCCTGGAGTTCTGCCTGTGTGTCCTGAAGCAAGGTGAGAACAAGCCAATGACCCCCTTCTGACTCTGGGGCCACAGCAAGGCTAGCCTCTCGTGGCAGCCTGGAGCAGGGCCTGGGTCTTCTCGGGGCCCCTCAGGAAGGCTGTGCTGGAGGACGCCCAGAGTGTGAGGGGAGGGCGGGGAGCCAGGCAGGAGGAGGGGCGGGCCTGAGGGCTGCTGGCTGCTGTGGGCGGAGCGGCTGTGGGTGGGGTGGGTGCCTCCAGCTCTCTCACAGGCCACGGAAAGAGGCTGGCGGTGTGGGGTCCACGCGAAAGGCCTAGCAGTGAAGCCCTGGTGAGCCCCGCAGTGGGCTCATAGCCCGGAGGCAGCCTCCTGGCCCCAAGAAGCTCCTGCCCAGGGGCCTACGTGGTCTGTGCTAGGATGGTCCCTCCACGTCGCCCAGGAGTCCCGCTGGACACCCCTTCCCAGGGAGTCCCAGCTCCCCCTTCCCAGCCTCCTCAGCGCTCGCACTTCTGGAATGAGGAAGGACAGCTGGGGACACTGGCTGCTGCCACGATGTGCCCCTCCCCCGCCAGGGCCCAGCCAAGCAGCCCCCGAGTCCCCAGCCCTCCTGTCTGCACAGCCCGCCCCATGCCCGACATCCCCCCTCAACAGCGATGGCTGTTCTCCCCCCTTTTTTGGCTTCTCTATGAGAAATGTCATCTGAGCCCTTAAGCCTCCCGGGCCTGTGTGCGGAAAACCCGAATTCCTCTGCACCCGCCCCCCCGCTCCGTCGTGTCCCCGTGGTGACAAGATGGCACCTGCCTGGCTTCACTTCCTTTAATCCCGAACACGGCAAAGCGTCTGTGTATTTGTATCCCATTTTGCTGCTTTTGCTTTTTCACTGAAGTGGAACCCCACAGCCCCCTCCCCGGGCCCTGTCCTGGCACAAGAACCGATGGCGGCTGCGGCTCCGGATCCTGACCCTCCCTGTGCCCCGCGCTCCTCGAGGGAGGCGTGGGACTCCCCCAGCTCGGTCACCCTGACGACACGCGCACACAGGCGTGCACAGGCTCAGACGTGTTCACACGTGCGCGCGCGCACACACACACACACACACGCTCTTTCTGGGGCCGGACTGGCGAGGACCACCTGTGGGGTCCCGAGCCCCCCGTGCGGCCGCGCTGAGCCCGGCGGTGAGCAGGGAGCTGCAGGTGGGCCCGGTCGTCCCCCGCTCTGTGAGCCTCAGTCTCTGGGCTCGCCTGCAGGGACCACGACAACTCGCACCACAGACTGGGCGAGACGACAGAAACGGGTCTCCTCCTGGTCCTGCAGGCAGGACGTCCGCGACCCAGGGGCGGGCAGGGCTGGTCTCCTGGTGTGTGGCGGACGGCTCCCTCCTCGTGGCCTCGCGTGGTCGTCTGGTGTGCTTGTGTCCTGCTCTCCTCTTGTAAGGACACCAGTCAGCTGGCATGGGGGACCCGAGGGCCTCCCTTGCCCCAATCACCTGCACCAAGACCCGTCTCCAAGCACGGTGACCCTCTGAGGCCCGGGGGTGAGGCCACGGATGTAGGAATCTGGGGACATGGTTCCATCCGTGGAGTCCCCGTGCTTGGACAGGAGGGATAGACCATGAAGTGGCCCCGTGAGGCCAAGGTGTCTCGCCGGTGGAGCACAGGACGGGGGAAACGCACCCCCCGCCCCGTCTTTCCATCACATGGAGCCTGAGAAAGAGGCCATGTCAGGGGATGGGAGCACAGATTTCTCTCTTCCTTTTTCTCTTCCCAAAACACCCACTCAGGCCCTCCTCGGTCCTCCTGAGGGGACCGGCCAGTCACAGCCCGTGCAGGGAGGCGCCGCACCCAGCGCCGCGTGGGCGGGCGGGGCCACCTCTCCTGTCCTTCCTGCTCCCCACCCCCTGCCCGCGGGGAGGACTCAGACCTGAGGCCCTTATTGGCGTGTGGGGGAGGGGGTCCGCGTGTGCGGCGGGGCTGGAGCCCCAGGGCCCCTCCCCCGGTCCTGAGTCTGTGCCTGATTCCTCCTGCGCCCGCTTCCTGGGCTCGCGGCCCGGCTCTGCCCAGGCACGTCCGCTCCCCGCCTCACGCCCCCTGGGCTGGATGGGCCCCTCTCCCACATCATCGCTCTGGCTGGACGCAGCCCCAGACCCAAGGACCAGCCGGCATCTGTGGGGATCCCCCCGGGGTCGGGGTGAAGGCCTCGGGCAGGAGCTGAGCTGTCCCGCGTCACGAGTGAGGGAGCCAAGGCTCTCAGCCGTTGAGTGGTGGCCCAAGGTCACACAGCCCGAAAACTGCCCAGCGAAACGGTAAAGCCAGTCGGTCTGACCCCAAAGCTTACGAAGAATGGCTCTGGGTCCGGGGCAGGGATGAACGAAGGAACGAACCGATGTGAAGGAATGAGGCTCGGAGAGGTGTGGACGGAGGCGGAGTAAGGCCACACGCTTGCTCCTGACCCCTCCGTCTGCGGCCGCCCGGGGCTTGTGGCACCAGCCATGGCTGGGGCTCCGGGGTCCACCAGCGCTCATCAGGTCAGGATAGCAGGTCACCTCTGCAGACCCCGACCTTGGCCAGAGGCAAGGAGTCGAGGTCCGAGTGCTGGGCCGCGGGAGGGGCACCGACGCTCCCAGCCCTCAGGTCCCCTGGCGGAGGACAGCAGAGAGCACCAGAAGTGGGAAAGGTGGATATATGTGACCCCCCCAGCCCCGCCCACCCTTCCCGGGGCCCTCAGAGTCCTCATGGGTGGACCCGCGTCCTCATGATAAAGCCCGTCCTGTAGGGAGCACTGTAGGAACTGGGTTTCTGGAAAGCACAGGCCCCTTTCCCTGGAGCCCGGACACTGGCCTCCCAGAAAGACACCTGTGCTTCTAACTAGGGAACACTTTCCCCTAGAGAGTCAAGCCATTAAAACCATGCTGAAGGAACCAGAGTGTTGGTTGAATGTCCAGCATCCGAGGCTGCGGATGTGGGCACCAGGCTGGGAGCCAAGCCCTGAGGCTCTGCCCAGACCACCCCAGGTCTAAGCGCCACCCCAGGGGAGGCCTGTGCTGCCCCGGGCCAAGGACCCCGGCTAGCGGATGGGATTGACTCGGGGGTCTGCAGCAGTCTGACCCAGCTAGCGGGAGGACAAGGCCACGGGCTCCCTGTCCAAGGCGGCATTTTTGGCCTCAAGACCCCCACTGTCTTCGTGTCTGCAAGCTCACCCTGCCCAGAGCAGTACAGGAAAGACCCAGAAGGTTCTGCAACCTGGCCCCTGATGCTGGAGCAGCTGGTCGGCTCCAAGGTACCACGAGATAGCAGGATTGGGTTTGCCACTCAGGGGCAGGCAACGCAGCATCCCGCCCCGCACTCCCTGCGAGGTTTGGGGCCCTTCCGGGGCGCTGGCAGGGGGCGGAGGGACACAGCGGTACTTGGCTGGAGACCTGCCCAGCCCTTGAGACTCACTGCAGATTGGCCAACAAGGCCAATCTCTCCTCCCTTGCTGTGAGGATGAGGAAACCGAGACCAGGGAGCAACGTGCCGGAGAGCACAGGGCAAGTCAGGGACCGTCTCAGAGTCCGGCCCTTCCCACAGCCCTGCGCTCCCAGAGATACAGCCAGCCTTGGGCTGGCCTTCTGGAGGCTGCAGCACTCGACGTCGTGAGCCCCTGGGGCATCTGTCCTGTTGTGAAAGTGCTGAACCCCCAGAGGGCTCTGGCAGCCTAGGGCTGGTGGGGGGAAGGCGAGAGTGCACGGACCTCACACCCAGAAGCAGCTCCCAACCCCATGAGCTCGAGTTCTGTCCTGTGCCCTGCACCTGGCCTACAGGGGTGACTCACCTCACGGCATCTCCTGCCTGGAGGCTGGCAGCTCTGAATCCGCGTGGGAGGGACGGAGGCCAGAGTTCCCCGGCCTGTCCAACCGCAAGGACACTGAGGCTCCGGCCTCCCTCTCAACACAGGTGCTAACATGCACACACAGGCCCGTAAGTGTGCAAACGCATGTGCACAGGGCACCCCTACAGGCACAAGCAGGCACACACACGTGTGTGTCCCACATGTGGTGCATACACATGAACACATGAGCATGCACACATGTGTACTCCTGCATGCACACGCATGTACATGAGCACACGGGTGCCTGCATGCGTGTGTGCCCCACACGTGCACACACACACAAACACACGCAGAAGCACGCACACATGTGTAACCATATGCACACGCACGCACACAGGAGCACACACACGTGTGGTTATCAATGGCCACGCACAGGCTCACCCCGCACACATGCAGAGACTCCCTCACACATGCTCACCTCCTCCCGGGGCCGGGGGTCTCCATGCTACACCCAGGATTCTTCTGGCATAAAACCCAGCGGCACACTCGGGGCCACTCCCATCCCTCCTCTCAGACCCGTCTCCAACCGTGCAGACCGGACACTCCGACGGCTTCTGCTCCCCAAGACGCTCACTCGGCCCCACCTTCTAGAGCGGCAGCACCTGCGGCGAACCCCACCCAGGCCGGGGGAGCTCAGGTGCCACAGGCATCCCTCCGATGTGAACAGGGGTATCTTAGAAAGTTCTGGACCAGAGTCCTGGCTTCTCCACTTCTTCTTGTGACATTTATCGTCTTGGAAACAGGGCGACAATATGCTTTCGCAGAAGCAGACGCAGGCTTGCCGGGAGGTGCTGCGCATCGGTCAAGGCTATAGTGGATGCCGCCCTCCCCCACACACATCCCTATTCTCCCGGGGTCCGCAGACCCTGCCTCCGGGAGCCCTGGAATAGCCTCTGCGCCAGACGGCAAGAGGGGCCCGGGCAGCCAGAGAGAGCCCGGGCCTGGCCTGGGTCCATCTGTCTTCCTCCAAGCCTGCCGGCCACACATTCAGACGTGCGGTCACATCAGCATTTTGTAAAATGCCAGCTCCGAGTGGGGGGCCCTTGTGGGCTGTCATTGCTGCCGACCATCGGATTTTGACATATTCTCGCCAGCGTGAGCCCAGCATAGAAGAGTCCAGAAAACACAGAAGGACATTCAAAGTGCCCCAAAAGCCACGGTTTTTGAGAACACACGAGTTAGAAAGGGCCCAGGGACCCCCTCGTCCCCTCTCTCCCAGAGCAGCAGCTCCACATCCGTGTCCCAGCAGAAGCCAGCCGGCCTTGCTGGAGCCCTCCCGAGGGCAGGAACCAGACCGCCTCTCCCAGAGGCAGCAGTTCTGGATTCCGGGGCTTTGAAGCATCCTTCCTCCCCTGAGCCGGCACTCTGCCGACAGCATTCCACTCAGCACAGACCTGCCCTCTCTGCCGGGCCCATCCGGATAGAATAAGGGAGACAACGTGGAGGGGTCTGCAGGGGGGCCCTGGACACCCCCGCCACCTCCACACAGGTGACGGTAGGGAGGAGGGAAAGGGTGAAAGGCAGGGGGAGGCGGGGAGGAGGGAAGCAGGCGGGAGCACTGGCTCAGACAGCAGCTGAAAATAGTCAAGGATGTTCCTGCTTCAGGCGTAGCTGGATCCAGGAGCTCAGAGACTGTCCTGAAAGCCTGTCCCCCCGGTGTTCGGTTTGGTCCTCCCTCCACGTCGGTGCACTATAGGCTCTACATGTGGCCCCAGGAGCTGCAAGCTCCCACCACTTCAGGTCCCAGTTCAACACGAAATTAAGGGTTTCTCCTTTGAAAAGTGTGAGTCCTGAGCCTACCCCACTGGTCCAGGGCACCTGTCCCATTGCTGAAGCAGCAGTACGATGACGTCAGGGCTTGGTCTTGTCACCCGTGGTGCCCTGGTGCGGGCTGCAGGTGAGGCAAAGTGGCAGATGTGAAGTGGGGGCTCTTGGCAGAAGGCCAGGGGAGGAGGCACGATGTCATCAGCCCAGCATAGCCTCAGTGTCAGCTTGGGGCCCTGCACACACCAGTGCTGATGGCAGGTAGGGGAGGCAGGATGGTAAATCCACGCTCATGAAGCCTTCAGCCATGTGTCAGATGCCACGAACCCAGGTGGTGTCACGTTGCATCTCCCACCACAAACACTCCGTGATGGGGCCTTGTGGCCTTGCCTCTTGCTGGAGGTCCGAAGTAGGGCTGGTCTGTTGAGGTCCCCAGATGGTCCCATTCAGTGAGGAAAGCCCTGCATTGCCCAGGGGCCCGGCTTGGGCAGTTCTGGTGTGAGAAGATCCACTGTCGGGCACGGCACGAGAGTGCAGCCAGGGACAGCCTGGAAGTCAGGCGGGCGGGCCCCGATGGCTACGTTGGTCTATACAGCCAATGCTGGGGCTAAGTAGCCCAGCCATAAACGGAACCCCAGACAAGCCGGCTGGGGCTCACCTGCCCAGATCCTGAGTGTGCACTGTGAGGAAACTGAGGCAGGGTCCCTCTTGCTGGGCCAGCACGGCTCTGAAACACACGGAGCAGGTGGGGGAAAGGCAGGCCTCCCTCGGCCCCTCTCCCTGACCCCCATCCCGGCAGCAGGCTGGTCCGGGGAGGGTCCCCGAAGCCTGCGCTGGTCCTGGCCGTGCATCAGCAAGCGGCCGGCGGCACTAGGCCCAGGTCTGGACTGAAAGACCAAGGAAGGGTGTGAGGAACCGGGAACCACCTCCTCCCTGGGGTCACCGAGGAAAACCCTTCTCCAGAGACTAAAGCCCCTTGGAGATTCCGCACACCTGGACGAGCGATTTTACCGAGGACTTGCATGTCGGTCCCCAGGGTCCGCCCGCCTCCACGCAGCCTCGGCCTCCACAGAGTCTGACTCTGTCACCCTGAAGGCCACACAGCGGCCTTCTCTCTGACTTTCCTGGTCGGTGGCGTTCACTGCCCATGCCCTGGGGGTCTGGCGGGACCCCCTTCCGCGAACTGTCTATTTGATGCCCAGATTCCACTGTGTTTCCCGTCCTTTGCCTCTCGCCCGTGAGGACGTTGCAAAGCTCGGTGGCCCTCCCGGCCCCCGCCCGGTGTGCGGCGCGCGCCCTGCAGCCGGCCTGCCCGGTGGCGCCTTCTGTCCCGGCGTCTTCCAGGGGAGGAGAAAATTCTGTCTGCTGGGAGGGTCTCACCAGTCGCTTCCTTCACGGCTTCTGCTGGGCGGTCTTGATTAAGACGACGCTCCCGCCCCCCAAGGCCACAGAGATATCCTCCTGTTTTTTAAAAATTGTCATTTTACTGCTCTTACGTATGTACTGAATCCATCTGGAGTTAATTCAGTTAATATGGTGGCAAGTGGGAGACCTAGTTTATGTTTCTCCATGAAGAACTGCCAAATTTCTCACGCTATTTAATAACTAACCTCCCCTTCCCCAAATATTTGTTGCCGTCTGCCAGCTTCTCGCCCACGCAGGGGTGTCCTCCGCGGCCCCACGCCCCGCTCGCTGCAGGCACACGGGCCCGCGCGCCCTGCTTCTGCGCCGCACCCCGAACGCCAGGAGCGAGCTCGCCTCACGCGCCAAACTTTGCTCATCCTTTTCAAAATGTGTGAAGCTATTCATAGGGCTTATTTTTCTAAATGTAATTTAGAATCCATTTTTCAAGTTCCAAAAATTTCTATTGAGAGTCTGATCAGATAATGCGTTGAATTCATAAATGAATTTAGGAAAAGTCGGCATCTGTACACTCTCTGGCTATCCCACTCCCAAGAAGGGCCGTCTCGGTCAGCAAAGGCCGGGATAGTTGTGCGTGACAAGCAGCCCCCACGGCTCACGATAACCAGCACTTCACGTCTTGCCCACGTGCTGGGCTCATCCTGCCTGGGCAGCCTGGGCCTGGCCGCTCGGGCTCAGAGCTGCTCGCCAGTCTCTGTTCTCTCTGGACCCGTGGACCCTCCTGGCGCCTGGAGGAGGATGGAGAAGGGGCAGGAAACCTGCCTTGCCTCTCGAGGCCTCGTTCAGCAGCTGAACCCTGCTCTGCCGGCCTCCCCGCTCCCCCCGTCCCGCCAGCCGGCCAAGTGCCCCGCCCGCCACCAGCTGAAGGGGGAGGCCATGCGGGCTGCTCCACGCTTGGCCGAGGGCCGTGTTCACACCCACTGCAGGGGGTCAGGACGTGAAAACAGTCATTAATCTGCACGGGCTCACCTTCCTATTTACCCAGATCTGCTTGCAAGTCAGTCAGCAGAGCCGCCAGGGTCTTCTGCCCCCAGACCCTGCCTGGCGCTCAAATGGCTTACCTGGGCCAGGCAGCTGGACCGAAGGACCGTCTGTTCCCTGTTCCCAACGGCCCCGAGGCCGCTCCTCCTACACAGGGAAGGGAAGCGCCGCTCTCTGCATCCATCAGCTCGGGGCCGTGGATTTGGGACCACAGTGTGGACAGGTTAGAATGGGGTGTGCACCGGCCTCCAGGACTCCGCCCAGAGTCAGGTCGCATCCACTCCAGGGTTGACGTGGCCGCTGCTGGGCCGTGTGTTCGGGCCCATCCCACGTGACCCCTGGGCCTCCAGCTCTCCTGCACGTAAGAGCCAGCACAGGGTCTGGTGCCTTCCAAAGGCACGTCCCAAATCAAGGACACTTCCCGAGTCTGTCATTTCTGATTCGTCTGAAGAAGAGTGACAGGATGGCGGAGAGAGAAAAGCCACGGCCGCTGGGGGAGGGGGCTTGTGCAGAGACGGGACCAGCGGGAGCCGGTGATGCATTCAGGGAAAGGATGTGTGTGCCTGTGTGTGTCTGAGGGAGACGGTCGAGCAGGATGCTCACCTTGTCCACGTTCTCAAGAGAAGTAACGGGGCAGGGAGAACAGAACAGTTGTCCATGGCTGGAAGCATCAGAACTCGGAACCCATGTCAGGAAGACGCAGGGACAGACGCCAGCCTGATCCCAGCAGCGGCGTCTCCCAGCCAGAGCTTCCTAGTAAGGAACCGGCCTCCCGGGCTGGCGAGGGACGCGGCTCTGCTGGCTCTGACCCGTAGGACTGGTCGTGGGACTAAATGCTCCCTCTGGACGACTCTTCTTCTGTTTGTTTGTTCTTAAGATTTTATTTATTTATTTGACAGAGAGAGAGCACACAAGCAGGGGAGCAGCAGGCAGAGGGAGAGGGAGAAGCAGACTCCCCGCTGAGCAGGGAGCCCGAGGCAGGACTCGATCTCAGGACCCTGGGATCATGATCTGAGCCGAAGGCAGAAGCTTCATCGAGTGAGCCACCAGGAGCCCTTGGGTGATTCTGCTTTTATCCCCAGCAACAGAGGATGTCCCTATGCCTTATCTTACTTTTTCTCTCTTTGAATACACCCCCAACCCCTGCCAGAGGGGCCATGCGGTGCAGGCAGCCTGAGGAATCCCCCGTCCCGGATGCCCGAATGTCAGGTTCCCCAGCAGTCTGCCTCGAGGGGCTCCTGGTCTATGTGCTACAGAGGGAAGCTTGGGGGGCCCAGGCGGGCAGCGGGGGCAGAAAGCGAAGACCTTCCTGCCACTCAAGCCCTTGCTTGTTGCTTGGATCTGGGCCTCTCCGTCTGGCCGGGGGCTTGAGGGCAGACAAAGAGCTCTGTGTCTGGACACACCCGGAATGCAGGAGCCCAGCTTCCCAGGTGATCAGAGGATGCGACAGCAGGCGGCGGAAGTGAGGGGAGGGAAGAGAGAACCCTTTCCCCAAAGCCTGCGGGCCGTGTGTTCCAAGACCCCACCCCACGGCAGCTCCATGTCTTGGATACCATCTGGGTCCAACTTACCCAGCTCGAGGGTCTGCTGCGTGGTGGTGGGGCAGAGCTGCGGACAGTGGGCTGGAGCTGATGGGGGGACGAGGCTGGACGGTGCTGGGATGGAGCCATTGTCCTCCTAGTGCTCTGGTTCACTGTGGCTGCCCTCTGCTCCCCTTGGGTCCCCTGCCCCGCCATGCCCTGAGCAGGCAGCTCAGCGAGCTGGGGAGTGGGATCTTCTAAGGGTCATTGGAGCAGGGGGGTTCGGGCCGTGAAGTCACACCCACGGCCAGCTCCGCCGGACCTCACTGTTGCCGCACGCGCGCTGCCGGAGCTCCACCGCCTGAGCCACCTCCAGCTGCCCCACGGCTCTCCCCCGTGCACAGGCCACAGGAGCCGGGAATCCGCCCCAGGAGCAGCCCTTGGCTACTGATCACTTAGCATATAAATACCCCAACTCTCTTGCCCTTGAGTACAACAGCCTCAAGGTGAGTGCGGGGTTAGAGGTGCCCAGAGTCCCGGCTGCCATGGCCGCCTGCTTGGAAATGCGCCCTTGGCTGCCACTTTCTTCCCTGTCTCTCCTCTCCACGCCAAAGTTGGTTCCCGAGACTCAGGGTCTGCTTCTGGGGAGCCCGAACCAAGACACGGGCTTCGAGTGTGGGGTCGGACCCCGACCAGCCCCCTGCCTCGTGAGCAGTGACCACATCTCCCCAGTATGTCTCCTCCTGGCTCTGCCTCCTCCCAGTGGGAAGGGCAGGACAGAGGGAGCGAAGCCGGTTCAGGTGCCTGGGCTCTGGGCAGAGGCAGCCCGTAAGCCTGGCTCAGAGTGCAGCCAGTTCTCTAGAGTAGGAAGCCACAAGAGAGTTGGAAGGAACATGCCCACTTGTTCTAAATGCTCCGGTGCACCCAGTCGGCAGGGTGTCCCTCCAGAGCACGGACTGGTGGTGCTGCCCCCTGGGAATGGCGGGGTTTTGTGCCCTGGGTCTCATTGCTTGGGCCAACCCATGACCAGCCCCAGCTACTGGGGCGTTGGCTCGGGAATTTGGGGAGAGGGGAGTCAGGGTCATTGCTCTCTCGTCAGACTGGCGGAGCTAAGGTGGTCCCGTCAGAACAACAGCCTGAGTGACACGGAGGACCCCACCTGGCTCCCTGGAGAGCTCTGTGCCTGCCTCTGGTCACGGGGACCCACGCACGGGGACCCACCCCTCCTGACCCTGAAGGGTTCCAGAACCCCTCTTCCTCGGGAGTGGGAAGGCTGCGGGCCGTGCTGTGGACTGGGTGACGGGAGCCATTGGGCTATGGGTGTGCGCTGAGCTGGGGACCCAGGGAGACGGAAGAGGCTCGGAGCGTCCGAGGCGGCAATGATGACAATAAGAAGATGATGCTTGTTCCTGCGGTGTCCAGCCTCGTTCCGACAAGCGCGTGTGCCGAGTACCCTTAGGGTCCCTTGGCAACTCTCAGAAGTGCGTGTTCATGTTGTCCCCATGTTCTCCCCAAGAGCCCGGAGGGGAAGACATGAAGTCTGCGGCTCGAGATCACATAATTAGCGTCAAGGGGCCGGAGCTGTGTGGGAGACAGAAGAGAAGCGAGCGCCCTCGGGAGGCTGGCCTGGGACACCGGCCTTCACACCTGATGCTCTTGGGGGTCTTTGCTTATCCACAACTTGTGCTCACATCTTCTCCTGAGTCTCCCAGAAACCCCTCCGGACAGAGGAAGCCTTCAGGGCCTGGGGGGCTTATGTTGTTCTGGACAGCCAGCGGCTCAGAAACCCGTCGGTGTCCTACCCCGAGCCCCCTTCCCTGGCTTTCCACTGGCCACCTCGCGCGCTCTCCTCTTAGAGGCCAGTTTCTGCAGGGGGAGGTTCCCCCCACAGCCCGGCGGTCAGTGCCTGCAGAGCACTCTTCACGTTTCCATGGTAACCACATTTTCCCGGGAGGACTCACAGGCCCGTGTCTGTCACCTCCTTTGCATGCCCACAGCCCCGCACAGAGAAGGTGCCCACGGACTGCCCCGTGGCCCAAGCACGTGAGCAAGTCCCCCTCCCAACCAGCAGAGCTGCTGTAGCTCCTTGTGCCAGGCCCTCTGCCCGGGCTGGAGTGGCCCTCGTCTCCGTCGGCAAGACATGGACAGGCCTGTGAAAGCAACCTGCCACGGGGCTCCACGCGGGGCAGAGCATAGCTTAGGAGAGAGAGACGGGGAGGGACATGGCCTCCCGGCTGTGCGGGTCATGGCCTGTGCTCGGCTTTCGGTCCCTTTGACCTTCATGACCAGCATCGGATGCAGGCACGGCCCTTCTCCTTCAAGGAATGAATACACGAGAGCCTGGAGAAGTTTGGAGGCTTCTGCAAAGCTGCGCAGGCTAGAACAAGAACTCAAACCAGGCCAGTCTGACCTCCAAACCAGCCCCTGAAGGCCGTGAGGACGCTGGAAGGACAGAGCCGTCACGTGATGTCGGGGACCCTCGGAGCCTCATGAGCTCCCTCACCTCACCTGCTTCTCCTCACAGCCGCCCCTGGATCTTCCGACACGGGAGGCTCCCGAGCTGGGAGAGGCCGGCGTGTCCGCACACGGGGACTCCCATCTCTCTGGGAACAACAAAGCCAGTGCCATGGGGCGCATACACAGTTGGTCATGATGGAGACTGAAAACGTGTCTGTTGTCTCCGCTCTAGAATGCTGCCCAATTAGTCTTCATTTTCTCTGAACTTGGTCCAGGCAGCCTGGGTAAACACAGCCCAGATGATTTCTACTGAAATTATCCAAGTAATTGCTCTTGGTTTTGCTTTCTACATAAAACTGTGTTCGCTGGACCCCGAGAGTATGCTCAGGACCAAACTAGGTTGTGTGAAATTGAAAATACGGGACAAAGCAGACCATGGAAGCGCGTACGCTGGTTATGGGGAAAGGTCAGTTACAGGAAGCTGATGCCCTTCACTCACAGAGTCCGTCACGCCAGACCAGCCCCGCAGAAGACGGCCGTGAGCGCGAGACCAGAGGCAGGATAAACCGCCGCTGGAAGGCGCTGGGGTAGGACAACGGCCACAATCCTCCTGTCCCTGAGAGGAGGGGACAGAGATGAGGTAAAGCTGCTCCCCCGGGGACATGTGTGATTTGCTGGGCTGGACGGGGAGTCCAAGCACAGAGTCACGTAAGGGCGTCTTGTGGGTCTGGAAGGACCAGAGAGGAGTTCAGGACTTCCCAGGCAGTCAGCTCTGGAGGGGACAAGGTCCCCGAGGAAAGAGAAGCTCACAGAAGTGAGCCACCATTTTGAACAAGTGGTTCCCTTGGGGAATTTGCCAAATCCCAAGCCTCACAGGGTTGTAAGAGGCACAAAGCAGCGGCTCAGGGCCAGGAAGCCAAGAAAAGCGTAGAAGGAAAAACTGGAAAGATAGAGCTTTCCAAGCACCCTGTGCTTTCAGGAGAGGCCCCCACAATGCAGACCGGGGGCAAAGGCCAACAGTACAAGCCTTCTGCAACCCCTGAGACCCGGTCTCACCCCTGGAGTGGCCCCCCCAGCCCATGGCCCCAAGCTCCATGGAGAAGCCATGACCGAGGCCCCTGCTAGGTGTAGACATCCACAGAGGGGCCACGGCCGCCAGCCCCGCACGCTGCCCGCAGCCACCCACGAGCTCTGAACTCAGGAGGAAAGGTCTGAAGTGGGAGCATCATAACTCAGGAAGGGAAATAGAGTAACGAAGAGAAAGCATGTGGGGATAATCCTGAAAACGGTGCTCTTCGTACGTACAGACATAAGACAAGGTCAGCCCAACTTCCCCAAACCGCAGGACAACTCGGATTGGACTAAGTGTTTCGTCGTAACAGTTGTAAATCTTAGAGAAAATATATAAACAACTTCTCTTATGAAAGTACATAAATAAGTAAAGCCCACACACGAAGCTTCGTTTCCTTTCCGTACGGAGAGCAATCTGAAAAGGAAATCACAGGGACAATCCCGCTTTCAACAGCATCGAAGAATAAACACTTGGGGATGGACAGATGAGGAGGAGAAAGATGGGTACAGTGGAAAGGTGAAAACCCTGCCCAACGGGATGAGGGAAGATCCAAATGAGTGTAGACACACCCGTGTAGACACATGGGCCACAAGTCTTACTATGGCCAAAATGTCAGTATTATCCAAAGTGATCTACAGATCCCATGCAAAGCCTATCAAAATCCCAGTGACTTTTTTTTGCAGAAATAGGAGAGCCCATCCCAGAGTTCATACAGAATCTGAAAGGACCTCAAACAGCCGAAATAATCCTGAAAATGAAGAACAAAATGCACTTCCTGATTTCAAATCTTACTGTGAAGCTACAGTAATCAAAATGGTGTGGTCTGGGCATAAAGGCAGACATATAGACCAACAGGATGGGTCCATGGCAATTATTAAATCCAGGGAAAATACAAAAACCACTGCTGGAAGGCTTTGGAGAGGCATCAGAAACAGAAAGCGATGTGCCACGACCCATAAGTAAGGGAATCAGTCCGGTCAGGCTTGATGTCCCTCTGGCTTTTCTCCTGAGGGACTGAATGCCCAGTCTTCAAAGCACAATCGAGCTAGACCTCGAGAGGAAATCCGCAGTCTTATTGCTAGGAAGTCAGACATCAACATTTAGGACTGACAAGGAGGCTAGATATTGAAAGAGAAAAATCCTGGGTTGGAGGATGATACCCCAAATCTGTATGCAAAGTCCTATCCAATCCTTGGCTCCCACACTGCCTGTGGAAGGAGCTTTCCCCAAAGCACAGCCAGGAGACCGAGCGGGCCGAGTGCCCAGGGCCGGAGAAGCGCGGTCAGAGGGCCTTGATGAGCACCTTGGGCACTTGCCTGGGACCCCAGCAGGGGCTTGGGGTTCAGACCCGTGTCTTAGACTGACGTCTGCGCCCCACAGCACAACCACGGCCCCAAGATGATATACCAGTAATTTAATTACCTTCCAGAACAAAATTTAACACTCTTAGACAAGATAACAGAATCTGGAGAATGTATGACTCCCGGTCCACAGTGTCCATTACGAAAACGAACAGGGACCACGGAACGGGGGAGGTGTTGCCTAAGGGCACACACCTGGAGCTGGTAGATGAGTAGTCTTGGAGCGCTAATGCAGAGCACAGGGGTCACAGTCAATGATAATGTATCCTAAGCTTCTGAGTTGCTAAGAGACTGGATCTTAATTTTTCCCAGCAGGAAAAAGAAATGATAATTATGTGACACGATAGAGGTGTTAGCTAATGCTACGGTAGTAATCACGTCGCAGTGTACAGATGCATCAAACCAGAGAGCTGCACACCTTCCACAGACACAGAGTTACGTGTTAATTATATTTCAGTTAAAAGAAAACAAAAGAGATCAACATGACATGAAGCAGGAATCTGTCGTACAAGGTCAAAAGGAAGAAAACGGTTAATAAAAACAGATCTGCACGTGGTCCATACGTTGAAATTAGAAGGCAAAAGCTTTAAAATGTCTGCGATAACTGGTTTTTTAAATTATTATATATATATATTTTTTATTTACTCATACATTGACGGACACAGGTTGCTTCCATAGCTTGGCTACATAACACATGGCAGTGAACTTCGGGGTTCATATATCTTTTCAAATTTGGCATTTTTGTGTGTATGGGTAGACAGACAGAAGTGGATTTACACGGTCATGGGGTATTTCTCGTTTTAATTTTTTGAGGCGCCTCCGTACCTTTTTCCACAGGAGTTCCACCGTGGCTGTTCCCACCAGCCCTGAACGGCGGTCCCTGCCTCCACAGCCTCACCCCAACGTGTTATTTCTTGTCTTTCCGGCCCTCGCCAAAATGAGTGATAACGCACTGCGGCTTCGATTTGCATCTCCCTGATGATGAGCGTCTGTGATAACCGCTCCCGTACCTGTAGGTGAAAGTGGACATGGGGAGGGAAGAGGCTGGGAAACTTTAGGAGAGCTCTCAAAGCTCTAGAAGCCGATGGAAAACTCACCCGACTCCGAAGAAAAGCAGGGCACGTCCAGTAAACTTGAGGACAGGTTTATTTATTTATTTTTTTAAGATTTTATTTATTTATTTGACAGACAGAGATCACAAGTAGGCAGAGAGGCAGGCAGAGAGAGGAGGGGGGGAAGCAGGCTCCCCGCTGAGCAGAGAGCCCGATGCGGGGCTCGATCCCAGGACCCTGAGATCATGACCTGAGCCGAAGGCAGCGGCTTAACCCACTGAGCCACCCAGGCGCCCCGAGGACAGGTTTCTGTTTTGAATTTTGCTGTTGTCGTTCAGAATTGCTGTGGACGTGAGTACCTGCGAGCATGGAGAAAGTGAGGCACAATAAAAAACGGAGCAGCATTTACCTACGGGACAGCAGGAAGTGACGCAGCCAGCGTGACTGAGAAGGGGAGGAAACATTGAGTCTATAGAATCTGAAATTTCATCAATGTGATTAAAACCCTGGTCTATCACATCAAGAAACTCAGCAAAATAGAGCAAAATAAACACAAAGGAAAGGCCGTCGGGCGCGATCGGCGCATCGTAGCCCAACGCCGAGCTCTACAGCCAAAGGCAAGGTGGGGAAGGTGCGTGGACCGCGGAGGAGACTCTGGAAACACAGGCAAAGACAAAAATGCCAGCTGGTGTCTCAGCAGAAACACCAAGGCCATCTTTAAATGGTGACTGAGAATTCAATAACCAGGAAAATACGTTCCATGGTGGGGGTCAAAAGAAGACCTTTTTATGGAGACGAAGGCTGAGTGTCTCCATCAAGGCACCCCGGAAGCCAGACAGAGGAAGTCTCCTGCAGCGACAGGAAAGGAGGTAATCCTGCAGGGGGTCAGCATGTAGGTACCTAAGATGACTTTTCCCTTAAATTCTTGAAAAGTCAGGTGACAAATAGTAAGGAAAAGAGACGACAGGATTAGGGTATTCCCCCTTTGCAACTGCACATGAATTCGTGGGCACAGGCGTTAAAAATCTGTGGCTGCTCACATAGCAAAGGGAGATACAATCAGCAATCCCACGCCTCCGTCAGTCTGGCCAAAGACCAAATAATGTCTTCAGAAAGGGATTAAGCCCGCGTCTGACCCAGGATCTGGATCTAGCAGTCAAAATGCAGAAAGTACAAAGGGCAGAGGAACGTGCTGGGGTTGCTATCAGCGAAGTCCAGACAGGGAGAGTCTGGAAGGCAGGGGAATCAGGCTGCCCTGAGGATTGTGGCAGGGAATCAGGAAAACAGGAGGGACTTATGGAATAAAAGAAATGGAGAGGGCATGTCACATTTTAAAAATTGGGCAAGGCTATGCTGTAACATCCAGGGACTCAGCCTGTGAATCAGAAAGCTCTTTCCTATGAAAGATGTCATCACTATGAAAATCAGAGTAGCGGTTCCCTGCAGGGCTGTGTGTGTGGAGGGAGAGGGATGCTCGGCTGAGGCGAGGCTGGGGGTGGGGCTCCCTGCTGCGGACCGTGTTCCATTTCTCACCCTGGCAGTGGTGACCAGAACGCTTGCCCGGGAAACGTAAGCTACACGTTTCTTTGTGTCCTGGTCTGTATCTGTATTTTGTCTAACAATGAAAAGGTTTTTACAAGGTTAAGGTGACACTTCATGGGGGGCCTGGGTGGCTTAGTCATTAAGCATCTGCCATTGGCTCAGGTCATGGTCTGGGGTCCTGGGATCGAGACCCGCATCAGGCTCCCTGCTCAGCGGGGACCCTGCTTCCCCCTCTCCACTCCCCTTCTTGTGTTCCTTCTCTTGCTGTCTCTCTGCCAAATAAATAAATAAAATCTATTTTAAAAATATTAAGGTGACATTTTAAAGCAAAAATGATAACAATTGGGTGTCGGTTTGAAGGACCGACTTACTAGGAGTAAAATGGCGCGCGTGTGGGGTCGGCGCAGGCTGAGGGAAGAAAGGGCATTAGAAGGGGTCCCAGGGCTCACCCAGGGCAGGGGACGTCGGGCATATTTCTCATCCCAACAGTCAGCCTGCGAGAGCTCACGGTTATCCAGAAATCTGGCCTCAGTCACGGGGAATAATTACTTCTAGACCAGATGGGACTGACGGGTCCAGACCAACAAAACAGAAAACCCGAGGGGATGAAACGATTTCCGAGTAATGCAACAGGATCCCAGAACAAAGCTCAAACATGCTTGTAGGGACACAAGAAGATCCGGCACCGACAGGTGAAACCCACAGTGCGACAGAGAGAAGACTGGACACGGCGACCGACGCTGTGGCCATGTGGGAGCACCAAACGGGGCCTCCGGGGCGTCAACTGCTTCGTCGCGCGAGGTCGGAAGAGGGACCTGGACGGCTGAGAAGACAAACCTGAGACGGTATCTGTCAAAAGATAGATTAAACCAAATATTATCAATAATCAAGTGCTCCCAACACCCCAGTAAAGGCAGAGGCTTTCGGATTCGATGAGCAGACCCGAGCTCGTGCTGCCTGCAGCAAGTGGTCCGGCGAGGAGGCTGGGGAAGGATGCGCGCATGACGGACAGCCGCGTGCCGCGCCGGCGTCCGTCTGAGCGAGCGGGCTGCCGGGTCAGACGGAGTAGATTTCGGAGCAAAGAGCGTCGCCAGAGATTTAAAAGCTCATTTCAAATGACGAAGGGAAGGGTCGGCTCATCAGAACTTAACAACCTTGTGTGTTTATGCACTTAATAACAGACATCCAGAGCGCACGGAGCAGAAATCACTAGAAACGCAGGGAAAACAGACAAATCCGCAAGAACAGAGCGATTTCAACCCCCGTCTTTCCACTGCAGGTGGAACAGGCACACGTAGCCAGGCAGGGCTCAGAGGACGAGGACAGGCTGTTCACCGACGTGGCCTGAGTGAGATTTGTCACACACGCTCTCTCTGAGCGCATGTGGAACGTTCACCAGGACAGACCAATTCCGGGCCGTTGAAACAAGATCTCGATGCATTAAGACGAATCAGGTTGTATAAAGTATGTGCTGTGACCACAATGAACTTAAATGAGAAATCGATAGTAAAAAGATTTCTGGAAAGTGTCCAAATATTTGGAAGTCAAATAACGCACTTGCAAATAACCCATTGCATCAGCAAAGAAACCCAAAGGGAAATTAGGAAGTATTTGGAACTGAATGAAAGCTAGAACAGAACACATCAGAATTTGTAAAATGCCACTGAAATGCTAGGAAGAGGGAGATTTATAGCTTACAGACCAACATTAGCAGAGGAGCGGGCTTTCCAGTCAAAGCTCACCGCTTTCACCCGGGAGAGCCAGCAGTTGAGCGCGGAGGAGATGGGAAGTAGGCAGAAGGCAGGCAGGAAGGCGAGGAGGAAGAGGTCCAGGAGGCCCATGGGACCAAACACCAATGTGCTCAGATTACTAAAATCGGCAAGCCTCTAACCAGACTGATCAGAAAAAGAGAGGAGACAATTACGGATACGCAAAGTGAGACAGAAGCCATCATTACAGATCTCGTGGACATTGAAGCACGGTGAAGAATGTGACCTTGACGCCCTAGATCTGACAACTCGAACAAAATTCAACAATTCTTTAAGTACACCAGTAACCAGAGTTGAGTTCTCGGAAGAGACAAAAACTGGCATCGCCCTTTATCACTTAAAAAAATATGAAGCTGCAGGTGAAAATACTCCCACAAAGAAAACACCATTTTGGACAAAGCGCCTCCGCCCTTCCGTGGACAACAACAGTCTTTTCAAGAAAGGGCGTGGACCACGGACACGCATGTGGGGGAAGCCGGCCCTCACCCAGCGCCCTTGGAAAGCTGTTTACAAACCACATCAGAACCCCCGCTCCGCGATTTCTGAGACATAAATGTGAAGACGGAGGCAGTAAAACTTCCGGAAAGTAACGAAGGGCACTTTCCTCATGACCCCGAGGCAGCCACTAACCATGAAAGAGAAGACGAATGCATTATACTTTGTTAGAATGAAGGACTTACGTCCATCAGGGGACTCCTACTCAGAATATATTTAAAAGAGAGCTTCTATAAATCAAGAGGAAAAAAACACAAACAACCCAATTTTTTTTTTTAAAAAACGGCACAAGTAGCTCGAACAGGAACTTTCCAGGGATGGTGTTGAACTGGACAATAAGCAAGTGTCCTCAATCTCCTTAGTTGTCAAGAAAATGTACATTAAAAATCACAAAATAGTACCACTGCACAGAATGGCCAAGTATTTTTTTAAGATTTTATTTATTTGGGGGGCCCCTGGGGGGCTCAGTCGTTAAGCTTCTGCCTTCAGCTCAGGTCATGATCCCAGGGTCCTGGGATCGAGCCCCAAATCAGGCTCTCTGCTCAGCGGGAGCCTGCTTCCTCCTCTCTCTCTGCTCCCCCTGCTTGTGTTCCTCTCGCTGTGTCTCTCTCTGTCAAATAAATAACATCTTTTTTAAAATGAATAAATAAATAAACAAATAAATGAGAGAAAGACAGAGAGCACGAGCGAGGGGCAGAGGATGCAGGAGAAGGAGAAGCTGATTCCCCGTTGAGCAGGGAGCCTGAGCCCAGGACCCCGGGATCACGCCCTGAGCCAAAGACAGACGCTTAACCACCCAGGTGCCCCGAGCATGGCCAAATTTTTAAATCCTAAATGTTGGCTAGGACGAGCAGTAACTAAAAATCCGTAGCCCATGGGAGGGTACATCAGAGCAAGCCCCGTGAAGAAGGGTTCGCCAGAGCCCACGACAGCTGAGCGCACGTCGTCTGGGACCAGACTGCCACTCCTGGATGTGCACCCACCAGAACCGGTGTGTGTTCATCGGCAGACGTGCGCGTGCAGATCTAGAGCAGATCTAATTATAATAACCGAAAGATAGAAATGATAATATTGTGCAGCTGGAGGCCGGCTAAGTAACTCTGTGTAGTCATGTGTGAGTAACACAGGGAAACAAGAAGGGCGTGTTGCTACTTACAGCAACATGGGTGACTCATTAACATAATTTCAGGAGGAAGAAGCCGGTGCAGAAGGCTACAGGGTATATGATTCAATTTATATGAAGATCTGAAGTTCTAACCTAGTATGTGACGCGGGCACGGTGGCTGCCCTTGGGCTGGTGATGGGAACAGAGCCTTCCAGGGCAGGAAGACTTCTATCTCTCCCCCTGCCTGGCGGCTACGTGGCTGAGTTCACTTCGTAAAGTCTCACCACCTGTTCGCTTAGGATTCACGCATTTTTTTCTGAATGTGTATCCCACTTACCTAAAATGCCCAGTAGTTGTGTGGAGTAGATGACCAGGGAGTCCAGTCTGGGCAGTGCTGGGGCCGCACCCAGGCCGGGTACCGCCGTCCCGAGAGGTGAGTTCAGATCGCAGCTCTTCGATCACCAGCCCCGCACCGTGGGGAGCCCCGCAAGCATCCTCAGTGTCAGGGGCCCCATCTTCCTGCCCTGCTGTGGGGCGGTTCGAGGGTTGCTAGACAGCCTTCAGTGTTGCCCCGAAGGCCGGCAGAGAGCAGACAGGCCATGGGAACGGGGCGCTGGGTGTTGGGGAACATGCGGGATCTGGGGCCACAGCAGGGGCTGCAGGTCAAGCTCTGCCCCTCACTCTGGTGACCTGGACCAGCTCCTCTGAGGCTTGATCCTTCTGTTTCCTCCTCTGTAAACCGAGGCTCTGGGGGTGAGAAGTAAGTTGGTTAGGATGTAGCCCGTGGCCTTGCCGTGTGTGTGTGTGTTCACAGCGTGTTGGTGGGTGTTCACAGCCTGTTGGTGGGTCCGGTTAGTGTCTGATGCCAAATCCGCAGAAGGAGAAGGCCGTGACAAGGGGCAGGCTTGTGGGAAGGTTCTCGGCAGTGGGCGTCGGGCCGACTTTCAAAGGACCCTTTCGGCTCCCTCTCCCCGACTCGGCTACCTAACGAGGACCCCCTGTGAGGGGATTCAGAGACCCATGCAGAGTTCAGCCCTAACTCTTCAGGGTTCCAGGAGGGGCTGAGACACACCCGGGGGGGGGGGGTCACTCCTTCTCTGCTCCCTGAGTACCTGGACGCACGGCCTCCCGCTCCCAGCCCGGACAGACGCTGGTGCCCGGAGAGAGCTTTCCTCCGTCGGACGGGACTGTCTGGGAGCAGACACTGCTCTCTCCCCGGGGTGGCCTCCCACCTCGCTGAGGACCCCTGAAGTGCGGGATGAGCCCACGCACGTGAGACCCCAACCGTTCAACTCTGCTTGGACACGGGGACCCTCCCCCGCCTTCCCCAGACTTCCTTCCTCCTCCCAACTTCGCAGCAGCTCGCAGGGGAGCTAATGGGCTCTTACATCCAACAGACTAATTATAGTTCAAAGAACCACGTGCGGATTCAAGCATTTTTCTTTTACCACGTCTCCTGATCTTTAGGAAGAACTAATTAAAAACTTTTTTTTTTTTTCTGCTGCTGCTTGTCTGACAGTTTTGCCAATTTGCAGTCTGACGTGCGGAGCTAATCAGAGAAGAAGGCCGTCAGCAGGTCCCCCGTCTGAGGTTCTGGGGCCCAGGGACGCCAGGAGGATGTGGTGCATCAGAGATAAATCAGCCCGTAGGGACAGATTCAGTGAACACTGTGGGGGCCCTCACTGCCAGGCAAGGTGCCAGCCAGAGACGGAAGGAGACTGACGTGGTCTAACTGGTGACGCCCAGCTTACCGTCTGCATGCAACGGGCACCTGCGTGGGTAAGTGTAACCAGCATCCCCTAGCCCCCACGAGAGACATGGGGACCCTCTGAATTTAAGGACCCAGACTCAGTCTCCCTAGCACCTCGCAGCGAACCCCATTTTCCACACGGAGAACCCAGCGCTCAGCGTTCAGGCGGCACACAGGACCCTCACGGCCAGAGAACAGAAGTAGAATTTGAATCTGCTCAAACCAAAGCTCTAGATCCACGACGTGACGCCCCACGGAGTCACAGGGCTGGGGAAGGGGACACAGACCCTTATCACAGGAGCCTCTGATGTGGTTCTTTCTGCTTGAGGATGCTGTCTTCTCCCTATAAATAGGGTACGCATACACACCCCTCCTCCCTCTCTGTGTGGGGTATGGGCACACACATGCACACATGCACACATGCACACACACACACACACGCATCCCTTCCATCTCTCCGTAAAGACGGATTCCGACCACAGTTGAGAAGTAGCAGGAGCGCGATCCCTTTTCATAGCGAGCATCTGCGCCTCATCCTTGGTTACCAGATTTACAGTGCTGCAGAGGGGTCAGAGCCCCTAAAACTCCCTCTTGCAGCGGACACTTGAGGCCCGACACTGTGCCCTCCGTCATCGACTCCTGTCGCGTCCCCCCTCCTGTCAGGACCCACATGCCCGCGGGAAGGGCTGTGCTGGGAAGCGAAGTCTGGCTCTGCTGTGCAGGGGTGCACAGCCAGGGGGCGGCGGTCTCAGGGACGGGTCTTGGTGACAGCAGTAATGTTCATGCACAGCATAATTTCCAGGAGAGCCAGTCTGTGCATCAGCCACTGAAGGAGCTTCTAAGAGCACAAAGGCACGTAAGGGCGGCCCTCGCCCTCAGAGAGTTTGTTCAAGAGAGGAGGCCGTCACACAGACCCAGCGATGACAGATGGTGTCGAATTCAGTTTGAGAAAGGGGAGCACAAAGGCCGACGCAGGAAGTCCTAAAGGATGGGTCAGAGCCGGGCAGGGAAAGAGAGGGAGAGAAGAGGTTCTTTGGGGAGAGGGATCGGCAGCCCCCTGAAGGCAAAGAGGCAGGGGACAGCTCAGCATGCCTGGGAGACGGCGGGCTGGGTGAGACGTGAGGCCGGAGAGCGCAGGATGAGCTGCTGCCGATATCCATGACTTTGATTTTCTTCTGGAAGCAGGAAAAACTGTGGGCAGTTACTGATGCTCGGGTACAGTTGGCTTCACTCCTTCAAGGCTGCGCTGGCTTGGTGGTGGGGGGTAAAATTCTTGGGAATAGAATGTGAGGCCTGCCTGGTGAGGGTTCCATCACTGTCATCGGGACGGGGACCGGTGGCAACCCTGACCAGAGTAGAGACAGCGGGTGGAGACAAGCAGACGGATTCCTTCCAGAGTTCAGAGGCAGATGGGACGGAAGTTGGTGAGGGGCTGCCGTGGGATGAGGGAGAAGGGAGGGCCCCGGGTTTCGATTTGGGTGGGAGGAGAGGAGTTTGGGATTCAGGATGAAGAACGGAGATGATGGTTGTTGGGGACCGGGTGGATGACATGAGCTGCGGAGTCGGTGAGCAACCCCGGGTCCCCGGGGTGAGGGACGCATCTCTGCAGTCAGTCCTTCCCGCACTCGCCCAGGCTCCGCCCTTTTCTTCCTCTGAATCGAGGTTTACTTTCGTCCCTTCCCTTTGGGTACTGCCTTCTGGCATAGTTAAGAAAGTCCTCAGGAGCGTCATAAATGCCCTTTCATTTTAGAAAACAACTGCTCTTTTTTGTGATTGGAATTCAGGAATAAAGCTAATGCTGCGTCTTCACCCCAGTGGGTGGGCAGGATTTGTGCAGACCTGGTTGGGAAGAGATTGATTTGGGTGATATTTGCTGGTATTAGGGCCAGGGACCCAAGAGTGTCTGAATCTCACCATGCCAACCTCCTCCTCAGTTCATTCCCCCAACAAGATTCTCAAGGATGATCCCACAGTGAGCCACGGCAAATCACTGACATTCGATGTTCTTGAACCACAAAAATGACAATTTCATGGAGTGCGGCCTAATATATGCAAGGAAACAAAGTGTTATTTTATAATTAACTGAGGCCACTGCAGATTCTCTGGTGAAAGGTAGACGTAGAACATCACGTAGGGCCGCATGCTGATGCCAGGCTCCTTTTCCCTGTAAGCCCTTGGGACCTCAACCCTCTCTGTCCAGCCACATGGCACAGAATGCTTGCAAAGAGAGGGAGTTGATCAGATGACCTTCAACCCATGTTAGACCCAACCCTAAGAAGTGGAGACCTATGAGGGACGTTTTGTGAGAAACGAGAGGAAGTTACGAAGAGGTGGGATGGTGGTAATCCATCCTTTTCCTTATAATCAGTCAATTATTGGTGCCATATAATGAGGAGTTCTGGTAATTAGTGGAATCCTTGCAACATAGGTGTTGAAAGAACCTTGATCTAGAATGAGGATCCCTGATTTATCAGGGCCGTGCGCACACACATGCACACACACACATGCACACCACTGCACACAGAGAAATGGCCACTGAGACCTTGGTAAGAAGCAGCTCTGGTGCAGCAGCCCCATTTACAAGTTAGCTCTACCTGTCTGAGCTCATCTGGATCCATTAAGAAATGAGTGCCAGGAGGGGGTTAGATGTGCAGGACATTTACTGGGGAAACATCTGTGGGATCAAGGGTGGGCTAGAGAAGGTGAAGGCACACAGACACCTCGGCTCTTTTGTACATTTGTTGCCTATTAAAAAAGGGGGGAGCAGAAGGATTGGACGCCTTGTTGCAAACACAGCTGTGGGTTCAGAAGGGAAACTGCTGGGTCCGTCAGTCACGCTTCCTACAGCAGGACATCTGAGCCGCCGTCTTATGGCCAGCACCCCATCTTCCCTGGAGAAGTTCCACTGGTCACCACAGAGGATGTGAATGACTGCACTGAAGGAAAGTAGTTCCACTGGGGGAAAGCTATTGATGACATTTAATGTGGGAGTGGACTGAGGACATTTTCACTTTATGAAATGAAGTGAATTTGAGATGAATTTGAGACTTTGCATGAAGCTCCTTCCATGATACCTGTCATTAACACAAGATGGAGCCTCCCCAAGTTTCTTCTGGTTGCACGAACTGACCCCTGTCTTTGTCCTGTGCCCTGCCGACCTCAGGAAAGCCATTAAGGAAGGGGATGGGAGTAGCGATCTTCCACGGGGGTAGTAAGGTCATGACGCACACAAGGGCATGGAGACAGACCTGGATTCTAATCCATCTCAGTGCCTCCCCCTCACTGGCTGTCTACACCCACACACACTGAACTCCCCTGAACCGCACAGAAAGGATGGGGTTCCAAGCACTCACCTCTCAGTGTGGCCATGGTAACCACAGGAGATGACCTGCAAGTGCTGCCCAGAGCTGTGCCTGGCATGTCATGGCCTCTACGTGGAGAGCTAACCCCTTCAGTCCTCCCATTCCCTCCAGTATCGATGACATCCAATAAATTATGTGATGTTCATGATTTAATGGGTGATAAAATAGCAATTAAATATACAGACTGATGTAGTTAAATGCCAAACCGTAAATCGTGTGCTGAACACCCCCTCCGGGCACACGAGTGTGGAGTGTGATCTTGGCCGGAGCCAAGCAGCGTTCAGCGCCATGGACAGCACCCCGGGTGCCAGGTGACAGACCATGTTCAGCACCACGGACAGCACCCCGGGTGCCAGGTGACAGACTACGTTCAGCACCACGGACAGCACCCCAGGTGCCCCAGACTTTGGGGTGTGTCCCGCCCGGGCTCAGGGCAGGCCTGCATGTACCGCAGTGGACCACTGTCTGCCTGTTTCTTGGGGTCACCAGACCATATCTTGCCTCTATCCCCCCGTCATCAGATTTCTGCACTCGACTGAATCACAGGATTCTGTTACGAATGTCTCTCATACACATGAAATGGGTGTGTGAGTGTGGAATGCACAGACACACCTGTGTGTGCGCGCAGAGATCAGCCCTCCCCCCATGTGCAGTGCACCCCTCGTCGATCCTCTCCATCGGTTCCCACTTTTCCTCCCTCCGTTGCCCCCTGAATCCCTGCAAAATTTTCTCCCACCCTTCGACCAAAACAGCGCCTGTGGTGTCTTCACGTTGCTAGACGCAAGGGTCACGGGGCGCCCCCCGCGTCCTGCACCCTGCTGCGTGCAAGGGGCCTCCTCCCACCGTTCTGCGCACCCTCCCCGCCTGGCTCGCGCGGACGTCCTCTCCTGTTCTGCTGGGCCCTCTTCCGCGGTGCTTTCCCTCTGCTGCTTTCCCTGTGCTGACCTGCCTCTTGGTATTGGAGTTCTCCTGGGATTCACCACCAGGTCAGCTCTTTGCTCCAAACCCACTTCCAAAGTGAAACCATTCCCCAGCCTGATTTTTTTTCCTCTGAGTGCGATTCCTAGGTCCAAATGTCTAACACGTAAATGTCTTAAAGTCAGTCAAACTTAACATGACCGTAACCAGCATCGCGTCTCCATCCCAAAAATATCTGCTCTCCTGCATTCTTCCCCATCTTAGTAAAGGACAGCTACTTCCAACATTTTCTTATGTGAAACAGCTTAGAGACGGTTTTGATTTCTCTCTTTATATCACACCTTACATCTAACTCGGAAGAAAATGCCTTACTTTGAAGATCTATCAGAAGTGTCCAATCACTGCCCGTTACCCGTCTGCTGGCACATTTGTGCCTCCACCGTCATTTCACCGGGGTCATGGCCTTGTTTCCCTCCCCCTCCCCCTCCCAGCTCCTTCCCTCGCCCGTCCCCTCTGTTGCCTCCCCCCCCCCCCAGTTTGCTGTCTACATAGAGCCTAAGACGATCCTGCTAACGTACAAGTCATGTCTCCTTTCGCTCTGTTCAAACCCTCCAGGGGCTTCCCTTTCACTCAGAATAAGATCCCAAGTCCTTACAATGGCCTAGAAAGTTCTCCCTGGTCTGAAGTACCTTCTCACACACACACAGTTTCTCTAAAACCCTATCCTATCCTTCTTTCTATTGCCTTCTCCTCTCCAACCACACCCCCACCCTGGGGTCTTTTCTTTGCTGCCCTCTATCTCGAATGCCCTTCTCCTGACACAGCCATGGCTCCCTCGTCATCTTTAGAGACAATATTCAAATATCCCCTCATCGAATGCCTCGCCCGAGCGCTGTATTATAACACAGCACCTTCCACAGTCGTTCTCTTTACCTTTTAGCGTTTGCCAGTCCGCATGTCCTTCCCTTACTTTTTGCTTTTCCCACTAGAATGTAAGCTCCGTGAGAGCAAAGACTATCTTCCTTGCTCACTATCCTGTGGTCCGCACCTGGTCCATGGCACTTGCTGAAGGAGAGGAAGGAAAGGGAGGAAGAGAGAGAGGAAGGAAGGAAGGGGGTGGGAGACAGGGAGGGAGGAGGGAGGGGGAGGGAGGGAGGGGGGAAGAGGGAGGGAAGAAAAGGAATAAGCGGAACGCGAATGCGGGTGCAGGCCGTTGCCCATATTTGGTATCGAACACCTGGAAACCAGAGACCAACTCCAACTCGTTTTCACCCCCCGTGGGGACCCAGCCCATGACACACAGCAGGGGCCTGAGAGATGATGGCTCAGTGAGCAGAGCATGGAACGAGTGGGTGGGTGGATGGACGGGTGAGTGGACGGCCGACCCAAGCAGCCCAGGCCAGGGCAGGGGTCTAGCTTAGGTCCCTGCCATCATCAAAAAGGAGGTCAGGAGCACGGCCCGGGTGATGGACATGCCGTGGGTCCAGGTTCCGGCAGAAGAACGCTGCTGTCTCAGGGTCCCTGGGCCTCTGCACGCTCCCCCTGGCCGGGAACAGCGTCTGGGGTGTGGGGGGGAGGGTAGAGCCAGTAGGCCACAGGCCAGGTCTCATTCAGCCTGACAGGTTCTCCTCCACGAGGAACGAGTGTGTAGGACACAAGGGGTCCCAGACGGAGGCCGAGGCTTCTCCACCGGCTTCCCAGAACAGAATCACGGGCTGGGGATGGGGGCCGTAGCATCCCCCGCTCGGATTCCTGCAGATGCCTGATCCGTGAGATGCCCGCTGGGGCCCGTGGCTCTGAGCTCTGGGTGCCCATCACGGCCGACGGGGTGTCCTTTACGCAAGTCGTTACACAGAAGCTGCCGGGATTCCCGCCGGTCATGAAGTTCCCAGAAAGCTCCAATGTAATTATCACTGGACAATAACCGGATGGTATGTTGGTTGTATCAGTGTGCGTATGCACACACACACACACACACACACACACACACACACACATTCTTTCCAAGTGGCCGTGAACAACAAATAGACCCACACGCGGACACACGTGATTCCGACCTTGAAATGCAATCAGACTCGGGGAAGAGCCACTGGGTTGGAGAAGCGCGAGCGGCGGCCTCTGCCTCAGCCGGGTCTGCACTCGGGCCTGCGACGCCGGCCGAGTCGCGGAGACACCTTCGGTCACCCTTAATGGTGAGCAGGATGTTTACGAGTTCGCTGGGGTCAAACAGCTTGGCCCTGGGGCGATTAGAATCTCTGTTTGCAATCCCCAGCGAGGAGAATGGACAGGAACAGGCTCCCTTAATTGGCGTGACAGCCCCGCCTCTCCCCCAGGCTTCCTGACCAGTGGAGGCATCCTTCCCAGGGAATCTTATAATGGGCTTTTCATGTGTTGGTGATTTTAATTACCTTTTTATTGCTATGCAAATCTCCCTTCATTTAATCTGCCAACTGAGAGGAGGGGCCCAAGTAGCCAGGGGCCGGGGAGTGGGGAGGCGGAGCGGACAGGTCCAGGCGGTCAGGTGTGTGGGAGGGGGAACGCAGGCCCGTCCGGCGGAGGAGCCCCGGAACCCGCTGGGTGACTGTGGTTCCCAGCCAGGCGGAGCGGAGCTCCAGGATCCTGGAAGCTGCCCGTGAAGGTTTCCCTCTCAGCGACTACTTCACTTCTCTGGAAGGGCGTCCGAGGGGGAAACTGAGGCCGACACGCAAGAGGAAGCAGCAGGCAGTGCGGGCTCCGGTCCCTCTGGGCCTGCGGCCTCTCCACGCACTGTGCTGCCTGCTCCCCCGCTCTGGAGGGGCCGTCCCCGGGGGCAGGCGGAAGGTGGCCGCCGCAGGTGGCATCTGGAAGCAGCAGCAGATCCCCCGCTGGGGTCCAGGGCTGCTGGGAGGGGGCGTGGGACGCGGGGGTAAAAGACCTCTCCCATGCCATCCCTCCCCCACCGCCGTGGCCTCTAAGGAGGCGGTGGAGGCCAGGCCAGGGCAGAGGGCCCTGGCTGTCTAGTGTAACCCTAGCCTGGCCCCAGAACCGGCAGGCATGGGGCTGGGAAGGTGTGTCCTCGGGCGACAGTCATAGGCCCACCTCCCCCAGCACAGGAGAGCAACCCCCGCCACTGCTCAAGTGGTAGGTGGGTTTTCCTGACCCCTCAGGGTGGCGGGGAGGGGGCAGCTGGCGCTCAGGTGCGTGTCTTCATGCGGGAGAGCAGAGGGGTCCCCAGAAACCTCCAGCAGGGGCAGGAGTCCGCGTCTCCGTGGAACGGAATCTGGGAGATTTTAAAATGAGCCAACTGAGGGGCATCTGGGTGGCTCAGTGGGTTAAGTGTCCGACTCTTGATTTCGCCTCAATACGTGATCTCGGGATTGTGAGATCGAGCCCCGTGTCGGGCTCCACACTCAGCTCAGAGTCTGCTCCCCCTGCCCCTCCTCACGCTCTCTCTCCCTCTAAAACAAACAAATAAAATCTTTAAGAAATAACAAACAAAAGAAAGAAAAGGAGGAAGGTGCAGGGAGACCCCTCAGCAGGGCCAGAGGGACCAGGCTCGGAGCTGGACCGCCCAGGCAGCCCCCCAGACCGATGCCTCTGCCCCAGGAGCTCCTGGCTGCCCCGCTGTGCCTCCTGTGTCCCGATACTGTCCTGTCCTGTCCCCAGCATCTGGAGGGTCGAAGGGAACAAGTTTATCTGTTTCAGTGAATGCTTACACGACCATTGTAATGTGTATTAATAGAGCCATCCTATCCCATCTAAGACTTTATAGATTTTTAAAGTAAATATGGTATCTTTACACACTTAATTTCCGTGAGAACGACAACAGAATGTGAATGCCACTAGGGTCTGGATTCAGCGCTGCTCACTGAGATGTGGCTTGACGTTTGAGCAGCAGGAGGGGCTGGCGGGGGTCGAGGAGACCACGTTCGTGGGCGGCCTCACACGCACGCATCCGGGACCCTCTGCATGGTTCTCAGCTTTCCACCCGAGCCCTGACAGCCTCCCACGACCCCTGCTCAGCCCTGCACACAGTGCCTGCGCCCCTCCTTCACACAGAGAAAAATCAAGAAGGCACATGTGTGTGCACATGCACACACACATGCACACACCCACTTCTGTCCTGAAAATCAGGGAACTCCTCCCGCCGTGTGAACAGTAGGGACACATTCAGCAACTCCCCCAGCCGCTCCACCGGGGCCTGGATCGTACGAGGTGCGGGTAACTACCCGGAAAAGCTACACTACTTCCCCGAGATGCCGGATTTCCCTCCTCAGCATCCCTTGTGGCAAGGGAAGGATTCGGGGTCCACGGCCACGTGTGAGCTGGGGGGGCTGGCTCTGGGATTCGGCCACGTGTGAGCTGGGGGGGCTGGCTCTGGGATTCGGGCCCCTGTTTCATGCAGATGGGAGGGTTCCACTGCTCAGGAGGAGAGCCAAAGGAGGCAGCCCCCTGCAGGAGCCGGACTGCTCCTCGGGGACACCCCACATCCCAGCCTGCTTGGGCTCCCTTCCCCCAGTCTGGGTGTGGGATGATGCTGGGCGGGGGGGCTGTCCACAGCAAGGCTGGGGGAGCAAGTTCTCAGGCTTCTGGGAGAGGACAGGGCCACGCGGCCTGGCCAGATTCCTCCACCGCGGACCTGCGCCCAGGCGAATGGGCAAACAGAGAGCAGGCGGTTCCCGGCACGTCCCAAGACTCCGTGCTGACACCGGCATGCTCACACTAGACAGCTGCGAAGGGCCACTTGCAATGCGGGCTGGTCTCTGCCAGCCACAACTTCCACGGTCACTTACCCACTCCAGCGGCCACGTGGGCCACGGCCACCGTGCCCTGAGGACCCGTGGTCCCGTGCCCAAAGAGGCTTTTGGAACAGGGAGGGACAGGAGTCGAGAAAGATGAGCTCCCCATTTGGCAGGTGGGTAAAGGGATGCTCCGTCCGTCGGCCGCCCGCCAGGCGTCCTGCACGTGCGTGTGGTGTGCAGGGCGAGCAGTGCCCAGCGGCTCCTCGCCGTCCTCACGAGGCCCCTGCCTCCTGCCTGTTGTCTGACTTGCCCTTCTCTCCGGGGAGCCCAAAAGAGTTCGCCCCCTCTCCAAGCCGCCTGGTGCACACGGATGAGGCAGGGTTTCTCTGGGGCCTCAGATGTGGGCCACCTTGCTGACTGCTGGAGAGGGCTGGAGGGGGCAGGAGGCAGGGCTGGGAGGCGGGCCCGGCTGGGACCCTCGGAGGGCTCGTGGGCTCGTAACTGGACTGGCAGCCGGGAGCACGTGCGGGCTGGGCTGGCCTGGCTGTCCAGGCTGGCGTCCACGGTGCTCTCCCGAGCAGAGCTTGTGGGGACCCCAGGCTCAGAAACTTGAGTTAAAGCCAAGAGACGACCCAACTGCAGCATGTGGGGTCCGCACACACGAGCACAGTCACGTGAGCGTAGGGCACATATAAGGGCTCAACAGGGACAGGGGAGCCACAGGCAAGGGGTTCTCCAGGGGTCGCGCCTGCTGTGGGACAAGGAGGACGGGTCCCTGAGGAAGGGGCGCGTGCGCAGGAGGGCAGCCTCACTCTGGGAGAACAGAGTAAAGGGTTTCGCTCACCTCGGAGCTCTGTCCCATGGCCTGTAGGACTCTGTCCTCCAGGCGTCCCCCTGCCATGTGGGGGAGGGGGACGCTGCGTCTGTCGCGGGAGAGGCAGCTCCTCCCTGAGCTCACCTTGCCTGAGCTGCCGGGCGCCACGCACCCTCAGGAGACCAGAAACTTACTTCGGGCCGTGGGTCCCCTCTCCGAAGCCAGGACATGGATGAGGGAATCAGCAGGGTTTGGAAGGTTCCAGACTAAGTGGTAAGAGACTCGGGGATGCCCCAGCTTTGCTACGGGGCTGGAAGAGCCCTTCCCTCCAGCTCCTGAGCCATTTGAGGGTATCTGGGACTGGAGAATGTCTCCCCAAATTCATGTCCCCTCAGACCTTCAGAATGTGACCTTATTTGGAAACAGGGATGTGATGAGTTGAGAGAGGACGTCCTGGAGTCTGGCGGGCCCTGGTCCAGGGACAGTGTCCTCCTAAGGAGGCCACGTGAAGACACACGGGGGAGGGCCACGCGCCGGCGAGGCCAGAGACTGGAGCGACAGGCGCACAGGCCAAGCAACGCCAAGGACGGCCGCCGCGGGGCCCCGAGAAGGCCCTGCACCCACCCCCGGGCCCGGGAGGAGCCAGCCCTGCCGACACTCTGGCTTCCTGAGCCGCGACGACGTACAGTTTGGTCACTGCAAGCCACGCAGTCCCCGGCAGCTCACTGCGGCGGGCACGGGACAGGACGCAGGAGCCCTAGGGACGCGGTCCTGCTCTCTCCTCTGCCTCCGATTACAGGGGAGAACCTCGGGCACCCTGGGGTGAGCGAGTGATGTGGGGCCCAGAGGGGTCTTTCTGGTCACTCAGATCTGCCCCCTATGCTGAGGTCTGCAGTGTAGACCTGAGAACATGCGCAGGGGGCCGGCTCCGTGGAGCTAGAGGGACACGTGGGGTGTGCCTGCAGCTGGCCCCAAGGGCAGGTGGAGCTGGGAGGCGGCACCCCTGATACGGAGGTGTGGGTGGGGCAGGGCACCTGAAGGACCAGGCAGAGCCTGCTGGGGGACGGGGACAGAGAGAGCTGAGTGTCTGGCAGGCGGGGCCCCGGCCAAGGCCTGAGGGGGGCAGGGGAGCCCGTGTGCGCACTCAGCGGCTGGCTCAGCAGGCCTCATGCAAGGGGCTGGGCAGCTGCAAGGGCTCTGCCCCTGGGGCAGGAAGATGCAGCCTGGCAGGGTCAGGGCCCAGCCATCACCAGCGATGCGGCTCACAGAGACCCCTGGCAGGACCAGGGAGAGGCCACAAGGCACATCACCAAGCCAGGAACCCAGGTAGGTCCAGGCCCCCCTGCAGGCTCCAGGAGATCTCGGGGATGGGCTAAAGCCCCTCTGAGCCCCGACTTCTGGCTTTGCAGCGTAAGAATTACCCTTCCCCTTCATTGCAATGTGAGGGTATGTACGGGGCGCCTTCATCGAAGCCGGCCTTGGCAGGGGTTCAGGGTAGAAAGGGGGCAGCTCTCTGTCCAAAGGGGGGTAGCGAGGGCCCAGCAGAAACGGGGGACCGAAGGCGTAGACAGGGATCCGATGAGAGCGGGCGCTCAGCAGTGAGGACGGGGGCTGGGTGCTGGGAGGAAAGGGGCCGGTCCAGCAGAACGGCTGAGGCCAGGTGCATTCAGGTGCAGGGCGGGGACGGAATCAGGCTGATGGTCAGAAGGGCCCAACAGCTCTGCTGCTCCCGAGGTCGGGCTCGTGCAGATGGGACTCCGGGAACCGGGTCTGGTCTCCCCTGCCCATCACCCAGGTCCCCCAAGGAGTGAGGGCCTCATGAGCCCAGGAGGCTCCGACTGCCTTCCGGGTGGCCCTGTGGGTGGCCAGCAGGAGCCGGTGGGAGCCACTGTCGTCTGGACAGAAGCAGGCTCCGGCCTCCGGGGAAGCCTCCGTGTCTCCTTCACCCGCCGCCACTCACTGAGTCAAAGAAACGAAACAAAGCGAAAACGAGACAAACCAAGGATGCCGAAAGGAGCTCTGAGCCCTGGGGTCCACAGCTGGGCAGGCTTTGCAAGGCCACCTGGTCTGCCCGCTCCCCCGCGCCCCTGCAGTCAGGCAGGTGCTTCTCCAGGGAGCTGAGTGCCAGGTGGGGAAGAGCCCAGAAGGACGCAACCTCGTGCGGCCGTTGAGCTGTTTGGATTCCACTGAGCCTGAGTTTGGGCACCTCCAGGGTTTGGGGAGCTCATTCCCTGGCTGGACACTGCTGCCCCACACGAGCTGCTCTGCCCCATCCCCTCAGCAGCCCCCCAACCCCCGCAGCACGTTTGCTCCTCGGCCCGTCCCACTCTCGGGAGCTTTAGCGCCGCTTTAGACTAGTTGCTCGTCGGTTTCCCCGATGCAGCGCATCGAACGGGCACATTTGCCCCCGTTTCAGCAGCTCCGAAACCAGAATGCATCTCGCCATCCACGGTGCCCGTCAGGACAGCCGGCAATCTCTTTTTCTGGTCAGTAATGCCAAAAATAACAGCGCGTGTCAGAATCGACCCTTAGACCAGACACTGTCTAGTGCAGCCTGCTGGACCGCACACCCCACACCTCCCGCGAACCAGAGCTGCCCACTGTGCATCTGGCCGGGATGACACCGGCGGGAATAAAGGCTCTGCTCGCCGCCGCTCCCCAGCCAGGCACCCACACCCCGCCTGCCCCCTCTGTCCTCAGCCCCTGGGGTACCGAGCCAGGCCGACAGCAGGCCCTGCCCTCTGCAGGGGTGAGGAGCGACAACACTCGAGGCTCCTGTCAGCCCTGATTTGTCCCCGTCGTCCACCTCTGAGTGAGACTGAACCTGGGAGCAAGCAGTCCCTGGCTGTTTCTCACCATTGGGCCGCAGGCTTGCTTGGCCATGACCATGACCGGTCTCTCCCCTGGGGCTGCGGAGCCACAGGTGGTGGCCGAGCACTCTGGTCACTCGCTTTCAGGTTCACGTCCCCCAGAACCACATCAGAACCCCTCTTAGAGAATGGTCTAGAAGCACGGCCTCCAGTCCTATTTGACACGAAGTGGTCTCCCCAGAGAGGCCAAGGACATGGGTGAAGGTCGAGGCAGGACCCCCTCCAGAGCTGTCATTAACGTGCCCCCAGCAGTGAGCTGACTCTGGGCAAGTGTACGGCCCTTCCCCACTCAGCCTGCACGTCCGGCCCCGGGCCAGCATCCCACGTCCCTCTCTGGGGCTCTTGCAAGGCTCAAAGCCCAGGGCATCTGTGAAGACCTCCAGGGCAGACGGAGTGGGGACCAGAGGCCCTGACAGCCTGTAACTTGCCAGGTCACACCTTGAGCTGTGAAATGCCTCATTGGGGAGCAGGTGCTGGACAGATTGGGACGTCTCCGCGCTGAGGGAGCCGGCGTCTGCCTCATGCTGGAGCCCTCGCTCTGGGCACATCTCTTCCCTGATGCCAGGCCTCTCCTGCAGGCACGAATGACAGAGGAGGTGGGCACAGCACCTGCCTTTGTGAGCTAATGACGTGCAGGCCACATGCGCCCACCCCATATGTACCACGCGTGGATGAAACCACCAGCGGCCTTCAGAATCCCGCTGACCTGGTCCGAACTGCCACGGTGGGCAGGTCCACGAACCTTCTGAGCCGGTTCCTGCATCCAGCTCAAAGTACTGGGTAAGGAGTGCATGAGCCGCCCCAAGCCCCGGTCCTACCCCAAGCCTAGCCCACGACTGAGTAACCGGAAGTCATTCCCGTGATTTTCCAACGGCGGGAAGGCATCAGAAGCAACAGGAGCCGCACAGAAGCCAGAAGCCAGAATACTGTGCTGTTGTCAGTCCCTTCACGGATCCCACAGCCCACGGGGACGTCTGTCCCTTCCATACCTTCCCCACATACTCTGCGCTGCTTCTCCCATAGCCCGTGCATGTCAGGGACCCCAAGGCTGCCAGTCCTGGTCTGATCCAGGCTTCACGCCCTCCTCTGTTTGCATCGGACTCTGTCATCATGAGAGTTTCTGCCATGGTTGTTCTGCGTCCCCCGATAGAAAGGGCCGCAGGCAGATTGGAATGGGGGCCCTACAACACTGTCTGGGACACAGGGAGTGTTCTAGAGACCTGCCAATACACCAGACAACGGAGGGAACGCTGCTCTGTGTCCTCTAACCTCACCCCCGAGAAGCAGGCGTTCGTCTGGGAGCTCCGGGTGCCTCTGTCTGGGAGGAACGACAGCACACGCAGTCATGATGTGACTTGAAGATCTGGGGATGAAGCCGCGGCCACCCTGTGAGGCCTCCTTAGGGACACGCGCAGCGGGACAATGGCCATGCGAGCAGACAGGTCTCTCTTCTCCAACGAGCGGGGCTCGGGCAGGCTGGGTCAGAACAGGATTCTACGCGGGAGGCGTGCAGAGGCCAAACCAGGACGCAAGCCACCCTCATGGTCGGACCAGAAAGCGGTGAGAAACCAGAGCCTTCTGGGAGCCCTGCCCGCGGCGAGCCCCGGCCCTGGAGTTCCGGCATTTCCCTGGGGCGGGGCGTCGGGCCCTTCTCCTCCCTGCGCACATGCCCGCCTTACGAGCTGCCCCCACCTTGCCGCCATCCGCCCCCAACACCTGAGCCTCTTCTTTCTTCTGAGCCACAGACACCCGCCTGCACCCCCGACACTTCCAGGCTTAGGGGAGATGCCACCGTGTGCGAATGGGCAGGACACTGTGCCAGGGACACGAGGGGAGATGACTCCCCAGGTGTGCACCAACCAATGGGAGGCACAAGAGAGACATGGGCAGAACACCCCACCCCCGTCCCTTCCTCCCAAGCGTCCTGCCTCATGGCTTCCACAGACGGGCTGACTGGAGGTGCCCCTGGCTGGCTGGGGTGCACCTAGAGCGACACTCCTGGCCTCCTTGAAGCTGTCCTGAAGCCGTTGCAGGGGGACAATGCGGCACCACATGTTCCTTCCCATACTCTGCTGACTCACGTCCCTTTCCCCTCACCGTTGCTGCCCTAAGATTGCAACTGCCCAAAAAAGAGTAGCACTTAACCCCTGCCTCAGGCTCTGCTTTATGAGGGACAGGATGAATAGCCCTGAGATTCCTTTCTGATGACCTTCATCTTAGACACTATGGTTGTGGTACAGAAACAAAGGGAAAGTCCCCCTTAGTTTTGTTTTTTCCAAGAGAGGAGCAGAAAACAGACACAAAACCTCCAAGAGAGGAGCAGAAAACAGACACAAAACCTGAGGAACATTTGTTCATGAAAGAGGTTTTGAGATGAGCCATAGAAAGAGCTTTCAAAGAGTTGACACATTTGAGGGAGAGCTAGGAAGTTTGGAGAACAGGGTGATAGATCCCATAGTAAAGAGGGAAGCCCAAGAAGGTGCAGTGTTGGTGTACGCACTCGGGACTATCTCCAGGGGAATAAGCTGACATCTCAGCTGCATTTCGAAGCAGAGGCAGTGATTTCTCTGGGTTACAGGAGGGGGAAACGTTGGAGGGATGGCATCAAAGCAGAGAGCACAGGGTCTGCCAAGTCCAGCGGTATGAGAGACCACGGTGCTCATGGGGACAGCAGGCTGTTCCGCACAGTTAAAGGTGTGGGTGTCATGGGAGAGAGAGGGTGCGAACAGAGCCCCGATCGGGGAGCAGGAAGCTGGCTTCATCCTTGCCCTTGCGTACTCCCAGCCTTCGAAGCCAAGGCATGACGTGTCCGGAGACAGGGGGGCCATCCCAACAGGTGCAGCATGGAGATGGCACCAGTGGGCTTGGGGGGCAGGGTCACTCTGCAGTGTAAAAAACCCACAGGAGAGTGAGGGTGGCCACAAGCAGGAAGGAGTGGCAGTGAGGAGGGAAGGGGAGCAGCTTCAGGAGAAAGGACACACGCAAGCTGACCGTTGTCCCGGTATGGGGTGGCTGGGGGAAACAGAGCCGGGGGCCCAGTGTGACGCCAGGTTCTGACCTGAGATGCAGGGATGATCATGGGGTCTTTCCTGAGGTTATGCACCTGGGAGAGGAGCAGATTTGGAGGGATTAATAATGCCGCTTGGGCACTATAATTTTGGATACCGTCGTAACGTCCACGAGAAGATGCCCGGGGGCCGCCGGCTATGGGCTGTACCGGGCATGGCTCAGAAGAGAGGCTGAAACGGCGGCTAAGAATCCTTCACAAACGCACTAACTGAGTCCACGGGCGAGACTATGCAAAAACGGTGAGGAGAGTCTTGAGCAGAAGGGGCAGGGCAGGGGGGGGGAGGGGCAGGGCAGGGGGGGGAGGGAGGGGCAGGGGAGGGGAGGGGAGGGACAGGGGAGGGGGGGAGGGAGGGGCAGGGGAGGGGGGGAGGAAGGGGCAGGGCGGGGGGGGGGAGGAAGGGGCAGGGGAGGGGCGAGGAGGAAGCAGGGAGGACAGACCAGCAGCAGCACCAGAGGCCGGGCAAGCGGGGAGGGTCCTGCAAAGACTCAGATCTTTTCAGTTTCAGAATCTTAGAAACTTTGAATTGGAAGAGTTGAGAGGCTGCAGTAGAGTTGAGTCTAACATCTCCTTTCTGTACAGGAATGTCTTCAGCAGCCTCCTGCTCATGTAGCTTCTGCTTGAACACCTCCAGGGGTGGGGAGCTCACTACCTATGACTCAGGATGGCTATTGTGCTAGAATGCTGTCCTATATGTTGTGACCAAGCTTGCCTTGCTGGGTTCCCATGCTCTAGTGCTGGGTTTACCCTGATGGCCACAGATGCTTCTCTTTTCTCTGACAAAGGATCGACTCTGAGGTTCAAAGGCAGTGACCATGTCCCCTGTGACTTCCTTCTTCATATCGACAGATTATGGTGCACAGTGACCATCCATAGTCTATACTGGTCCACAGGGACCATCCACAGTCCACACTGGCCATGCTGGGCCCACACTGACCATCTGGGGACCACACCAACTGGCCACAGTCCACATTAAGCACCCGTAGTCCAAAGCTATTATCGATTGTTTACAGAAACACCCAAGCTTGGTCAACCTCTCTGGCAGCAACTTCCACTGACCGCTCAGGAGTGCAGAAGGTCAAGCCCTGCGTCTGTGCTAATGTCTGCGGCTGTGGGTAAGGCTTGCTGACGCCTGCTGAGGGCAGCAGGCAGCGTCTGCTTCTGTATTCCTACAGGTGGGGCCTCCGGAGGGGTCTGGCCCATCAAGGCTGGCCTGGGGCTTTGCCTAACTAAGACCCCACGAGGAAGAGAACGGTGTCCCCTCACTACTGAGCCCCCAGTCTTCACTACGCTAAGTACACTTTTCAGGAAAGGGGGAACTGGGCACAAACTCCCTTCTGGGTCTGACTTTGGAGTTGTCTGCCATCGTGAGCAGAGAAGCAGAAAGCAGATGTCGTGGTCTGGAGACGGGCTGGGGTCACTCACTCATGAATCTGTCTAGTTCAGGGCAGCTGTCCACCCCAACGCCCCCCACCCCCTACAGCTCACCATGCCCTGTCACCTGTCCCCTCCTCTGGGCACTGACCAATGCCAGCCCTTCCTCAGCCAGGCCCCATCTCTCCGCCAGGGGCAGCCAGATTTGAGCTGAATGTTTGTGCGCGGATGTGTCCCATGTTTGCTGGCTGTGTCCACAGGAGGCTAAATACAGAGCACTCTGGGCCATGTTCTTGACAGGCCTTCCCTCTGCTCTGGCTTGACTGTCCCAGGGAAGGAGAGGCTGGGGGAGGGGAGGGGCCCTGCTGGTCTGGGCTGAGCTGCCTGGCCAGACCCAAGAGGGCAGGACAGAATCTGCCGGAAGGAGCAGCCTCGGGGCAGGGCACCGTGTCCAGAACTTCTCACCCAGGACCTTAGGCATTCAAAGCCAGCCTGAAGGGGGGAGCTCGTCCTGCTTTCACCAGGACACTGAGGTCCAGAGAAGCGAGGTGACCAGTATCCAGGACTCCAGTAAGGGAAAGGCGTGTCACCAGTGAGAGTCTGGTGCGCGGCCTGCCTGGATTCGTCAGCTGGGCTGGGGTGGGGGTTGAACTGCCGGTTGGACCCATGAGAACCAGCACCAGGTCTGACCTCCACCAAGTCCCCTCTTCTGCAGCCCCTTGATCGGACGCTGGGCCCCGGGGCTCCGTCGGCTCCCGCCCTCTCTCCACTTGATCTGGGCAGTAAGTCCAGGCCCGCAGCACCGCACACGAAGAAGAAACAGCAGCCCTGTGAGCAGCTGGTACTGGCGGTGACCCCCGGGCCTTTATAAATGTGTCTGGTCGGCACCTCCCACAGCTCAGAGCGACAGTGTCACACGTCTACCCCGTAAAGCAGGAAAACAGGCCTGCGAAGTGCCCTTCCTCACAGCTCTCGCCCCGACAGTCCCCCCGAGGGAGCAGCAGCCTCACCCGCCGGCCCAGAGTCCCGTAGCCCACCGTGGCCCAGGAGCCCTCCATCCTGAGAATCCCTCCGGGGCAGGTCGAAGAGCCTGCAGGGTGGCTGCAGGCTCCACCCACGGCAGGCTGTCCACGCGGGTGCAGACACGGTGTGTGCTCGTCAGCTCAGGAGACGGAGAACCGTCAGGTCAGCAGGAAGGACACAGACCCGGGCTTGGACAGTCTTCAGACTCCGCCTGCCTCTTCGTCCAGCACCCCACTCTGTCCGGTCTCTTCTCACGGCCCCGCCCTCTGTGCCAGGCTCACTGCCCGCCCCTGCTACCTTCTCCTTCAGGCCTCCTTGGCAGGGGCTCCTCCGACCTCCTACCACACCCTCTCTCCCATCTCCAGCCGGCTACTTGCATTCGTTTCCCTAAGCTCAGGTTGACCACGCCTCCTCCACGAAGCCTCCCCTGATAACCGCTCTCACCTCAAACCCCTCAAGCATTCTGTGTCTCTCTCCTGCAGGGCTGGTGCCCATTTGGGGGCATGTCTTATCGGGGTGATGGAGGCCAGATCGCCCAAGCCGGCCTTTCCCTGCAGGACTCCCGAGCCGTTTGCTGGATGCAGGGTGGATGCATGCCCGGAGCCGTGCTCCAGACAGCCTGTCCGGCTCCCGGCCAAGCAGCCCTCCCACCAGGATTCTCCCAGCTCCCAGGGAGCCAACCAGGATTTTTGGCTGGCCTGACAGAGGCGACATTCAAAAGCCCAGGCTGCCATATGAAATCTTCTCCTGGCTCCTCCTTTGTGATTTTCTGGCTAAAAATAAAACACCCGGGGACCCCGATGGCTGCCATTGTTGCTGCTGTTGAAACGTGATGAGCGCCTGATCAGAATTATTATGCATTGTTGACAGGGAGGCAACCCGCACTTATCTCCCAGTGCCTTTAAAAATAGAGCCTCTTCTTTTTGTGCCGGGGCAAAGCAATAATTTAGATAATTGAAACTCTGAAATGAGTTGGAGACGAATCACTGTGGCTTTGGGCCTTTTATGATACTTTTTCTTTGTATAAAACAGAATGGAATCAGAAGAAGAACGCTTCCCTCGCACAAAGACCCCGAGAGGACGAACGGAGTCTGCCTGAAAGCTGGGCCGCCAGAGATCCCTGACTCTGAGTCGGGATTACTGTCCTCCCTGCGCCGCCGAGCAGCACCAGCTCTCGGAGTCCAGCTGCGGCCAGCTCTGGCTCTACCAGAGCAGCGCTCCAGGGAGGTGGGCACGTTCCCCAGACAGACAGGGTCTCAGTAGGCAGGACCTCCAGTGGGAGGAGTTTCTTACGGGGGGCGGAGCATCCCTGGGGGAGGAGCTCTCTGGGGGCGGAGCTCTGTGGGGGAGGAGCTCTCCCTGATCTGGAGAGGGCAGTCACCTGGGCCAGCCCTTCTGCTCTCAGCCCTTGTGGTGGTCGCCTGAGACTCGTGAATGACAGGTCTGGCCTTGTCGGGGTTTAAATCCCACCTCAGTCACCAATCAGTTGTGTGACCCCAGAAACTCGTTGGGCATCTCCAAGTAAGCTTCCTTAACTGTAGATCAGGAACCACAATAACATAGGTGGGGCGTAAAGGTTAAACCAGTTAATGTATATGAAGCTTCTGGTTCAAAGACAAGTTGTCAGTAAATCTGTCTATCCATCATCCACTCAGCTGCTCACCATCCGTCCAACCCTCTGCCCATCTGTCCACCCACCCGGCCTCCCATCCATGCAATACCCAACGATACCCATCCGTCCGTCATCCACCCGACATCTGTCCATCCATACACGCATACATCCAGCTACCCACACCGTCCATCCACCGTCCATCCATCCATCCTTCTGTCCACCATCCACCCAGCCCCTTCCCACCCAAGCATTCACCCATCCACCATCCATCCATCATCCACCCATCATCCATCATCCACCATTCACCATCTATCCACCCATTCACCATCCATCATCCACCCAACCATCCATCCACCATCCATCCATCCATGCACCCCCTATCCACCCATGCACCCACCCATCCACCATCCATCATCCACCATCCACCGTCTATATGTGCCCATGCCTCTAGCCACCCAGCTACCCACCCACCTGCCTCTCAAATACCCATCTGTCCCTCCTGCACGTCCACCTGTCTCTTCATCCATCTTTCTTCCCCTCCTTTGTTCCTTCACCAGTACTAATGGATCAGACCCAGGCCACCTTGCACCAAGCATTGTGACGAAATTCACTAGAAGCAAGATTCAAGTCATCTGACTCCAGTTCCATGATTTTCCCACAGTCCTGAGCTGAGACGTGGAGATGAAAGCGGCTCAGTGATTCAGGGATGAATGGTCCTCAGCCCGGGCCGCGGCTGTGGTGATGTCGGTGCTCATGGTGGCTTCCCAGGCCTCCTCTCCTTCGGGGCTGGGTGGAGAGGAGATCTCCCTTCCCACCCCCTAGTAGCTGCCTGGAGCCATGCAGGTGGGGTACGGGCTAGAAGGTGCACCTGCTGCTGGGAAATGCCCCCCTCTCTGTCTCCCCGTCAGGAGGATGCGGGATCTGAGAGGCGGTGGCTATTCCGTCAGCCAGGGTACTGGGGTACGGAGCCCCTGTGGTGAGCAGAGCACCTGCTGACCTATGCGGGCGTGAGAAGGAAGCCGCAGTGGCGTTAAGCCGAGGGGATGTGGGAGCTCTTACACAGCAGAGCTCGGCCTGTCCCGACCGACCTGCCGGTCTTCAGGTCTTCTGACCCTCCTCACCCTCCATACTAGTCTCACGGCGCTGCCGATTCAGAGGGCCACAAACTGGGTGGCCTAAAGCCACAGAAATGTGTTCCCTCACGGTTCTGGAGGCCAGAAGTCTGAAACCAGTGTTGTCTGGGTTGGGTTCTGTGGCTTCAGGGGCGACCCGCAGTCCTCGGCGGCGCTTGGTTTGTGGCCGCGTGGCTCCAGTCTGTGCCCCGGCTTCACATGGCCTTCCCTCCTCTTCGTACAGGGACACTGGTGACTGGAACAGCGGCCCGCCCCACCCCACTCTGATCTCGTCTTAACCGATGGCAAGGATCCTCTTTCCAAGGAAGGCCACACTTTGGGGTTCCAAGTGGATATGAAGTTTGGAGACACTGTTTAACCCCATGTGCCGCCCCCACCCTGTGTCTAACTGCGGTTGGTCAGGGTTTAAAGAGGACTCCGCACGATTGGGCGCTTTGGTGGCGCTGACTCAGGAGACAGGGATCAGGCCTGCCGTAGCGGGTATGTCGGAGACGACAGGTGCGCGAGTTCGCGGTCTGACGGCGGAGGCAGGAGCGCCCTCAGACGGCCCCCAACGGTGGGCAGTGGGCGTGGCTGAACCCGCGGCGGCTGCGGGGCCTCCTGGGCCTCGCCCTCCTCCCTGGCTCCAGCATCCAGATCAAGGCCGGCGCTGGCGGGCGCTGGGGATCTGCCGGGGATCCATTGCCGCCTCACACACGTCACCCGCCTATCTCCCGCCGCCTCCGCTATCTGCAGACCATCTGTGAGTGATAACGGGCCAGGCCAGTGCAGCGGCTGCCCAACTGGAAAGGCCCTCGATCTGCTCGGGAAGGCTGGCCCGGGCCCCTGGCTCTCTTGCAGTCATGGCTCTTAAAAACCACCCCCAGGGCCCATTCATCAGGCCAAATTCCCCGGGCATGTGTCAGCCCTACTGAGCGGGAAATTGCACAGAACTTACGGTTCTTCTGACGTCCAGCCCAATTTTCAGGGCGATGGCTTTAAGTCACCAACAGTTCTGGATGGGCTGGAGCTGGGGGCTGTGGTCCCTGCCACCCCTCCGCCCACGCTCTCAGCTCCACCCCTGGTGATCATCGTGGTCCACCCTCCCGTGGGCTCAATCCCTGTTGGCTTCCCAGAGGAGGTGTCCGCCTCTTTCTGTCTGAGTCTAGAGAGCCTGGCTCACCCCAACACGCCCACAGTTCTGGGACAAAATGGGTGTTCAGAGGACACAGAGCAGAATGCCACGGGGTCCGGGAAGCGTGACCGGCAGGTAAGGAAAGGTACAGGGAAGAAAGGCGAGGACGCTGGGCCCTCGGAGCGGAGAGGGTGACGACGGCCTTCGTCATGTTCACAACTGCCCACTGCACCCGTGTCCGGGGACCGGAACTCAACACGCCGTCCTAGCCCCCTGACGACAAACACAGGGCATGGGCCTCAGACGCACCGGGCTTCTCAGGGGCGAGCAGGTCAGAGCTGATGCTTCCAGGGAGATCAGGACGAAAAGGGGGCACGTTACAGGGACGTGACTGGAGTGTCCACTAGGGACAGGCTGTGGGGGCCGGTCATGGGCTCACCGTCTGAGAAGCGTTCAGGCAGAGCCCGGGACACGGGGCACCCATGACGCACTGTGCTGTGGCCTGTGGGACTCGGGTTTAGGCTTCGCGGTTATATTCTGTGTGAGCTCCTGACTATGCAGAGGGATTCTCTGCTTTTATCCCTATTACTAACAAAACGGTGCTGCTGTCAACCAGCCCATCAGTTAGAAATCAGTGGGTTTCCACTCACAGCTCTTGGAAGACCTGGGAGCCCCGGCTCCTTCCTGAGGGGCAGCGACAGGTGTGAACAAGGTCACCTGGGATTTGCTCGTTCTCCGGAGCCACTTGTGCCCTGGGTGTCCACAGTCTCTGCCCCATCCCTGGACCCCCGCTGGAGGCCTATACTTTGGGGGGGCAGTGGGATGCAGGTTGGGGAGCTTGAAGCCTCATTCTCCAAGGCTCTGACAAGCAGCAAACTAACCTGTACCTTGGTCGCTGGTAAGTGTGAGTGCAGAGTGTGCGCGGCCGGTCTGCCCGGCCCTCTGGGGCCCAGCGTGTCTGTCTCCCCCCAACCACCACAGGCGTCGGCAGGAGGCTAGAAGGGCACAGGGACCTTCGGGAAGGCGGTCACAGCTTCCCTTCCAGCCTTGGCCCCGTGCACATCCGCTGCGTGACCGCCGTTGGCAAACCGGTCTCTCTGAGCCCATTCTCCCGCGGCAGACTGAGTGGAGTGACGGGATTCATGGATGGAGGATGAACGGGAGCACTTACTCGGCGGAGTTCCTGACTCAGCCACGGAAGCAGTCATCACCCTGGGGAGGCCGGTAGCCAGCTCACACGGCCGCTCCTGCGCTCCCTGACACCCCGTGGGCGCCCCGAGCACCAGCGCATCACCGAGCCCTTTGGACGCCCGGGGCCCTCCTGGGCCTCTCGCTCATGCCATGGCCCAACCCCAGCTGGTGGCTCCTCAGTATTGCTCGCAGGCCTCCGGGCACAGCGGCCGGCCTCTCCTGCAGCCTCCACGGGGAATCTGAGCCGAGACCTCCCGGGGCACGTTTGCATCCTGAATGAGCCACCGGAGCACCCAGCCGCGGGCGGGCCAGGCCACACACCAGATGGGGACGTCACCGTTCAGCACCAGGTCCGAGGGCTGCAGGGCCTCGCTCCTGTGCAGGACCGCCGGGGGCGCCCTTCCTGCTCCTTCGGCTTCTGGGGCTCTGGGCCTGCCGTGTCCCTCCGCCTCTGCCCGCACATCCACAGAGCCACTCTGCTCTCTGAGCCCTCCCCTCTCCCCCCTCCTGTAAGGACACCTGCCCTTGGGTGAGGGTCGCCCGAGTGGTCCAGAATGTTCCCACGTGAGGACCTTGAAGCTAATTCCATCTGCCAGGACGCTTTCTCCAGACAAGGCCACGTCCACAGGCTCCTGGGACCTCCGTTCCTGCCCTCCCCCCTCGGTCAGTGTCCAGCCAGTTCACATCTGACCTGAGTGGCCCAGAAACCAGGGCGGGGCCAGGCCTTGAGTGAGGAGCCCAGGCTGACGCTGACCCTGAAACGGGGCTGAGGGCCGCCCCTCACCGCCCCCCGCCCCGCACACTAAGGAAGTGACGACACACCAGAGCCTGGTCCAGAGTCCCTTCAGTGAGACTCCGTCCCTCGTGGACCTTCCAAGTCGGTAAAGAAAGTCCATCGATCCTCTGAAATGCTCCGAGAACACGTTGCCTCCAAGAGGTTCTTTCCAAGGCCACGATACATAGATATTCAAACAACGGTGACATGTCCTCAACCGTTTCCATCAGTGACTTTTGGGGGTCCCTGCTCAGAGCCTCTCGTCCGGGGCTGAGCCCAGACAAGCCAGGCCTTCCCCTCCCCCCAAGCCCCGCTCAGGGCCTGGACCAGTCCAGGGGGACCCAGCAGGTGCAGGCAGGTCTGGGCTCAGAGGCCAGTGTTTTTCCACCTCCGCGGCCCGGCACAGGCATCTAGGACAACATGAGGAGGAGGAGGAACTTACGCGCCACGGGCCTTCTCACAAGGAGCTCTGACCAGCAGCGTGGAGGAGGTTTCAGATTACGTTTTTGCAAAAGATAAAGGGGACGGCCTTCAGATGGATCTTTCTCATTACATTCCTCTCTAGGATCTGGGGACAAAGCCTGAAATCCCAGGTCTGGGAAGGAGCCGTGCCGGAGATCACGGGCCTGATGATCCTGTCGCGTTCCGCTGCTCCAGCTGACCCCGGGACCCTGCCATTAGCACCGCACGCGATGCCTGGATCTGGGGACGGAAACATAAGCCGTGTGGGGTTTCACAACATCTACTGAGAGGTCAGGGGCTTCATGATTTGGTTTGCTAAGTGCTGCATTTACTTGACATTGAAATAAAATGAAAGCCTTTTTTCGTTGTCCTGATTTTCTAATTGAAGAATAACGAATACTCAATGTTACGTTAGCTTCAGGTGCGCGCCAGAAAGCATCCAAGTCCACACCCAGCCCTCACCGGGCCTGCCCTGCCAGGCGGCGGGGACAGGTGTGGTGACGCGTCTCACACCATGTGGCTGCGGAACACACACATTCCCATCAAAAGGAGAGTGAAGCCCCCGTCTGCTCATTCCCTCGCCCAGTCCATAAATTCTCGCTGGCTGCTGTGCCTGCGCCGGGAGACAGTCACACCACGGCCGGACGCTGCCTCAGCCCTCCGGGAACTGGTGACGAGGACTTTGGAAGGCAGGTTGACAGCAGCTGCGACACCAACCACGGGCCCACGGGACCTCAGGACACAGCTCAGCGCCAGCCCCAGAGAAGCCCGGCCAGCATCTGGGGGCGCAGGCAGGGACCGTCTGCAGCACCGCCATAACCACAGACGTCAGTGGCGATCCGGGTGCCCACCGCCTGGCTTTCCTGGGGTGCCGTCAGCGGTGCAGGGGAAACAGCCCGGTCCAGGGCTCTGCGGGGATCAGCTCAAGGATAAAAGGACGCCGCTCCGTGCTGTCAGCCACCCAGCAAAGGACACCAGCGCTCACTTCTAGCGGGGAAATCGGTGTCAGCGTCGGAGCCCGAGAGAAGGGAGGGGCCGAGGCCGGGCGTCCTACGCTTCATCCGGGAACTCAGAGTTATGTGCAGTGAGAGTGTGCTCCCAGGCGCCGCATGTGATAGGAGTTGTGACATCATAGCGGGAAATGAGCTGGGAAGAAGGTCCACCGCGAGTGGCGACGGAACACCCGGTCCACGCTGAGTGTGGTCGTCGTGCTGGACCTTATCCCGCCAGCGCCCTGGACGTGAAGCCCCGAGCCCAGCTTACAGAAGGAGGCACTGGCGCACAGACGAGCCAAGGACACTCCAAGGTCACATGCCCTGTCGATGACAGAGCCTACCCCAGGAAAGGCTGTGGCCTCACAAACCTGTACCTTTCCTCCGTGACAAGTTTTTTTTTCCTTAAAGGATCTGAAACATCTTGTCTCTTGTGCACACGTGCCACGTGCACACATGCACACACACACACGCACACACACACGTGCACTCACACATGCGCACACGCACACGCACCAGTGATCTGGACAAAGCACAGGAGCCAGGAGGCCACATTCAGGACTAATACAAATTTGGAAAACAGAGTGAGCTGGGCAAATGGGCAGTCAGCGCGTGCCTTGCACTGGCTGTCCCTCCAATGCCAAACGTCTCGAGCGGCTTTTGGCAAATGTCAGATGACGGTCCGCGTGGGGCTGGGCTCCCTGCCGGACGCCTGCCGTGTCACTATTCTCGGCGGCTAATCAAAGACTGTGATGATCTGGGTTAATGACAGAGCAATTGCCTGAATGATCGGAATCAGTTAGAAGATATTATAGGAACTGACCCAATTCTTTCAGCCACGCTAATGGCAAATCAAGCTGTGAGATGAAGGGGAAAGTGGGTGTGGGTTCACTGAGCCCCTACTACGTGCTGGGCGTCGGGCAGCCGTGCCGTGCGTCCTCGGAAGCAGCACCAATAAGACGCTACCAGTGAGGAACGGTAATGGGGTCTGCACTCAGGACCGGGCCCGTGCTTCTCTCTGCCCCATGGACCTGTGGAGACAAGGACTCGGTGCTAGCTCCCACGTGGTCTGGAATCCCCGGAAGTGCAGGAGGCGAGGGGTGAGGTGGAAGCGGGAGGGAGACGAGCAGAAGCAGTCCTCGCTCTGACCGCAGCCTCGGAGCCCTGCGACATCTCGCATGCCGAGGGCCCCCCTCAGCCACGCCATGCCTGCCTGTCCCTCCCACAGCATCTCTCTCCTGCGGTGCACAGGACTGTGCTGGGCTCTGGCAAATGTCTCGTGACCTAGAAATGTGGGAAAAGAAGCCCCGATTCTCTATTAACCAAATGAATGCGCTTTCAAATGGGATATTGGTGCTGATATTAAGCTAATAAATCCTGGCACTTCATTAATTGGGGAAGATGTGTCAGGACAAACATTCGTGTGTGTGCGTGGGCTGGTAGCAGATGCCCTTCGAAGTGACTGCAAAGGTCCCAGCAATGTCAGCTGGGCTGGGCTACAGGGCCTGGACATTTGCTCGAACACCGGACCCAGCGTTGCTGTGAGGATATTCTGTAGTTACGATCAAATCCACAACTGGTGGACTTTCAGTAAAGCAGATTGCCCTCGGTGCTGTGGTGGGTCTTATCTAATCAGCAGCTGGTCCTGAAAGCAAAACCGAAGTCTCCTGGGGAAGGAACTCGACCTCAAGGCTGTAACAGACACCCCACCTGAGTGCCCAGCCTGCCGACTTGCCCTGCATATTCCAGACTCAACAGCCCCACTGTCCTAGGAGCCGGACACCCAGCGGCACACGCCCCCAGCCCTGACATCCCGTGGGGGGCAGGTTTTGAGTCCAGCCTCTGCCCGTACAGCTGTGAGGAAGGTGAGCGCTCCCGTGCAGAGATGTGGGTCGCCGCGGACGTCGCGGGAACAGGCACCCGGGAACAAAGCGATGTCTGACAGCGGGGGAGGGGTGAGCACGCGGCGGGCGCCTACGCGGGACAACGCGCAACCTGAGGTGAGAAGAGGGTGCGCGTCCTCTACACTTGGGAAGCTACGTGGATGTGTACACGCTGGTCTGCGGGATGTTAGGGTCGGAGACAGTCCGGAAGGAAGAACCAAAATGAAAGCAGCCGAGCGGCATCTTCCTGGAAACCGCAGAGCCACGCCCAGCCCCCGCAGTCCCACCCAGGTGGATACAGCCCTCCTGGGGTAGTGGGAACCATCTCCTCCCCCAGCCCCTTTGAGGAGTGTGCAACATGCACAGCCATACAGAGCAACCTAAAATATGAACTCCAAGGCGGCACGGATGATGAGTCACTGCTGTGGTTTTACGTACACTCCCAACATTTTCTAAGCTTTATGTCCTGTGTGCTTGCTAATTTCTTTTCAGAGAAAAAATAAACACTGAAAGCAAACCAGCATCCCTGGGCTCACATTGCTTCCTGCCACTGATAGAGGAAGGGTCAGGATCTCACCTGCCCAGCACGTGGATGACCACGGGCCCTCAGTGCCCCTCTGCCATCTGTCCCAAGGTCCCCACAGACACTTTGTAGGCAGAGATTCTAGTGCCCTGAACCCACGATCCAGGCTGACCCTAAAGCCCAGATGGTACCCCAGGAGACGAGTGACCCACAGTGGTGACCCTCCAACCCCGGCTCAGTGTGTAGGATGCGCCCCCAGGCTCTTCCCCACTCTCGTTTCTGGATGCTAGCCCCCAACCGCATCGCACAGACACGCACACGCACATGCACACAGGGGCATGGCACCCCCAAGCCAGGCGCACAACACACACAGGCACACACGAGCGCACACACACACACACACACTGGTTCTAACCTCACTGGTGAACGTCATTAGCAAGTGCTGCTTGGACTCTAACATACCCGCCCCTGCGCTCCCACACCCTGATCTGGCCGTCCTCTGCAGGACGCCCGAGGAGACTGTTTGCTTCCTCCGTCATCTGACACAACTTCCTCTTTCCCAAAGTTTGGGATTTAATCAAGTCATTCACTCATTCATTCAGTCCACAACTTGTACCGAGCGGGGGTACAGTGCCAGACCCTGGGGATGCCCTGAGAGCAGGACGAACATGGAGCCTGCCCTCTCGGTGCATCACACACAACTGAATAGCAGTGGTAAAGTGTGATCATTGTGGTGACCAGAGACACCTAGACTTGTCCACCCAAATGGCAGTGTGAGATTTCACTTCAAGCAGCCCTTGTCACAAAACCAGGGGGCCACAGGATGCCCAGACCAGGAGGGGACGGTACCATCCATGACGCTATTCTCGTTTTGAAGGGTCGGGGCTCGGCGTGTGATCAAGATCAGGGCTCAAGGTGTGACCAGGGTCAGGGATCAGAGTGTGACCAGGGTCAGGGCTTAGAGTGTGACCAAGGTCTGCGCTCAATCTGGAACCACCATGAGACTGAGTAAGTGAACAGGACGAAGGTTCAGTCTTGAACCAGTCAGCTCTCCAACTGTGAGCGGGATTAGGGTTTGGTCTGGGATGGCGCTCACAGACCAGCCAGTGACCAGGGTCAGAGAGCCATGTGTGGTCATGGTCAGGACTCCGTCTATGGCAAGGATTCTGGAATCTGGGCTCAGTGTGTAGCCTCGATCAGGGCTCATCATGTGCCTGGGGTCAGGGCTCAGTCTCAGCTGTGGCTGGGACTCATGACCTCCCTGCCAGTGCCCTACTTGCCACCGCTCTGAGAATGATCTCTGCATCTTGTCCTGGCCCCGGGGTGGCCTGGCCTCTGGACCTGCACACTTTTTCCTGTGGAAATCCCCTTTGGTTCCAGCCGTAATGATGTTTAAAACCCCCGTTTTGGCTAAGGGATTTCATCAGAGAGCAAGAGCTCAGAGCCAGGGTGCTGGGGAGAAACTGAGGGCTGGCAGCCTGGACAGTCCCTTCACAACCCAATCAGGGCTCCTGCACACCCGGCTTTGCATAAATCTCTAAGCCGATTAGAGGGACATTCAGAGCAAGCAGCAGTGCAGGTACTGAGCCAGCAGAGCAGGCGCCCTCCCTCTCCGCGTGGATTAATTGCTCCCGCCCCAGCTGGCTCCAAAGCCGAGTTCATTATCTCCCTCCAACCCGCTCCTCCTGCCCGCTCCTTCCCTGCTTCGCTTAGTGGCGCAACCTCGGAATCTGTGTCACCCCGAATGCTTCCTGCATCCACCATGTCCGTCCCCTTGGCTTTGTCCGTACCGAGCCAGCCACAGGCCATCCTCTCCAGCCCAACCCCTGCCCCACCGTCCTGCAGGTGTCCCTGACCCCACACCCCCCCCCCATCCATTCTCTCTGAATCTCCATGACAAAGGCTCTGTGGCACCTGGATGCCCAGGTCCTTGCACTGTGCTCTCAGCCCCGCCCCCGCTCACCAGATGGAACAGTGGAGGCCCAGGGCGCACGGTCCGTGACAGCCCTAGTCTGAGGTCCAGGACTCCGTCTCCTGCAGGGCGAGGTCTCCCCAGCCCCTCCGCCCCTTCACGCAGCCTCCCAGCAGGCTGGAGCGCGCTGCCCTGGGCCAGCTTCTTCTCTGCTCCACCCACACCCTGCACCTGCCCCCTGTCTTGGGGTGTCGGGGTGCACGCCCGGCAGGGAGAGGGGCTGGACAGAGGCATTGCTCATATATAGAACGTCATTACCCTGGGGGCTGGTTCCACGCACCTGGCCAGCAGATGGCCCCTTCTCTCCCTGCCCCCCTTGACGAGGAGAAATGCACCGTGAGGGACCTCACGTCCCCTTGGCCCTCCCCAGCTGTGGCAGAACAGCCGAAAAAGCAGGTGAGAGCGGGATTGACTGAGATCTCAGGGCTGGCCTCTATTAAGCCCCATTGGCTGTGTGACTTGGTCAAGCCTGTCCCTCATTGAGAAAATAAGAGATTGGGTTGGCTGATATCTGAGCTTCATCCTGGTTCGACACCTTGAATCCGCGAGTAAATTGTGAAGCTTCAGATGAAACGACGCACTCACAGGCGGTTCACAGGAGCTCAGGTGGAGGAGGGGGCTCTGCTCCAGGCCAGCTCTGGCTCGAGCACACAGTGAGAGTGTAGACTTGTGGGGCACTGGGATCTCTCACACATACAACAAAACTCTGCTGGATATAAGGGATTTGGGGATTACCCTCATCACCACCATCATCACCATCCTCACCACCATCCACACGACCAATACCATCAATGCCGTCATCACCACATCACCACCACCATCTATACCATCATCATTGTCATCACCACCATCTACACCATCATCATCGTCAACACTATCATCATCTTCATCACGATCACCATCATCACCACCATCACCACCATCACCACCATCAATACCACCATCACCACCACCATCTACACCATCATCATTGTCATCACCACCATCTACACCGTCATCATCAACACTATCATCATCACCTTCATCACCATCACCACCATCACCACCATCAATACCACCATCCTCACCATCATCAACACCACCATCATCACCATCATCTACACCATCAACACCGTCACCACCATCACTGCCATCTACACCATCATCGTGTCAACACCATCATCACTACCACCCCCTTCCCATCATCACCATCATCATCATCAACGCCATTGTAATCACCACCATCTACACCATCACCATCGCCACCACCTACACCATCACCCCCATCAATGCCATTCAAACCAGTATCATCACCACCACCACACCATCATCAGAACCAGCATGGTCATCACATTATATCACCATCATCAACATCTGCCCCAACTATCCTAGGTTCTCCTAAAATAAGCTGACCCTCCCCCCGGCTAGGGCTTCTGAGCAACAAGGACAAGGTTCAGAGCAGGCTGCTCCAGCGGTAGCCAACGCCCCAGTCCTACATTAGAATCTGCATGTCGAGAGCACCCCACTCCAGGCTCTGCCCTGCACATATGCAGCCCTCACACATTGCCAACCCTTGCTCCCTGCTCCTCGCTCCCCAAGGGAGCAGCTATATGCCCTGTGTGGGCCCAGGAGGGCCCAGGAGGATGGGCTGGATCAGGAGGCCTGTGTGACACTGAGTTCCTCCGGCCCTCTGAGGTGATGCCGAGTAATGCCCAAGGCCGGCATCTTGCTGGTACCTGGTAGCTCAGCCAGCCTATCTAGCCTTCCTCTGCCTGGAGAGGTGGCTCTGGCATCTGCCAACACCCTGGGCTCTCTCTCTGAGACTCCATTCCTTTCCTGTGGCTGCTACACAGGTTAGCACAGATGAGAAAGCCAGACATTCAAAGCCAGGATGCAGCAGGACCACGCTCCCCTGGAGACTCCAGGGGGGAGGAAACCCTTGCCTCTTGCAGCTTCTGGTGCCCTTGGCATTCCGTGGGTTGTGACCACATCTCTCTTTCTGCGCACACCAGGCCAGGCCCCTGCTTCCGGAACATTGCTGGCTTGCCGGCCGGTGCGAACCCCAGGAGGGCTTCCCATGTGGGACTCGGGGCCGGCAGACAGCCCACGAGGCTCAGGAATGCCACAAGTCCTCACATGGGGCCAAGTCCACCACATGTCTCCTTCTGCACCCCGACTACCCAGGAGCATCCCGAGAAGGACAGGAGCCACATCTCCTGAGCACAGTGACACGCAGGTGCCCACGTCCGAGGTGTCCCACAATCAGCAGCTGGAAGGAAGGGCACCCGGATTCCCTTGTGAGGGACAGAACCGAGCTTCCAAGTGCAGCAGCCTCTCGGGGGCACAGAGCAAGAAGCAAAGCTCACACCTAAACCAAGTCTCCCTGCGCCCTGAACCTGGGCTCGCTTCAAGCACCCCTGTCTCCAGGAAGCCCCACTGTCCCTGTTTCAGGGTCACAGGGCAGCTCCGTGTCTTGAGAGCGTGGGACGTCAAAGAGATTGACTCCTGTCAGGGTAGGCCTGGGTCAGAGTCAGGGTCCGGAGGCTGTGCTTCTGGTCCCAGGGACAAGCGTCTGGTCTGGTTCCCTTCTGGGCTTCCGATGGGTTGTCTGGGAAGGAGAAAAAAGAGCCCTCCCTCCTTCATGGGGTCCTGGGCTTAAGAGGGAGAGCACAGGCTCGGGGCTCAGAGGGCTGTCCGGTAGAAGCGGGGACGCCGAGGGCCGGTGAAGAGCCTGGAGCTAGCCACAAAGAGCGGGCGGCTGGCTTGGCCCTCCCCGAGTTGCATGGCTCACGGCTGCGACAGAGCTGAGCCCTGCACCGCGCCTGAGCGCCCGGGGTACCCGTCTCTCCACCCAGCCCAGGAACCTGCCGCCTGCAGCCCCTCCCCGGCCGCCCACCTGAATGTCCATCCACCAGCACCCACCGATGCCCTCCTCTCTGAGCTGGCCTCCTCCCGGACGGCCACCTCCCGCTCTGCTGGGCACCAGGGAGCCCCGTCCTCCCTGACGGGGACAGAGCACGCGGTGGCCCGCGCTGCCGCCACCCGGGCCCAGTGCACACAGAGATAGTTAACAGCCTTGCAAGCCTCTGCCACCCTGGGGGCCTTTGGCAGGGAGCATGTCTCCAATTTCCAAGCATAAATGGCAACTGGCCGCGGACCCCGCGCCCCCGGGCCTGGCTCTGCCAGCTCTCTGGATGGCGGACAGCTGTCGCCCGCTGCGGCAGGCATATGCTCGCCCAGCCTCATCCTGCCAGCCAGAGCCGTCTGGAGCTGGCGGAGGGGGGAGCAAGGCCCAGAGCTGTGGGCCCCGCCTGCTCTGTGTCTCCTGCAGGCCGCGGATGCCCAAGGACGGCACGGCCGGCTCTGCTCAGTGACAGTGTGGACAGGCCCCCTCTCTCTGGGCCTCAGTTTCTCCTCTGTTCACAGAGTCGGGCCCGTGGCCTAAACCTCTGCCCGCTCTGTTGTCCCAGCAGAGACACACAGGCCCCACCTGGGACGGAGGGGGCCCTCGTTTTCCACAGGGGCGCCCCCACTCTTGAGCTTGGGGCCAGGAGCTCAGGCGCAGGTGGGGGCCCTGAGGGGTGTTTGGGTCTGGGAACCCCAATCCCAGAGCAAGATGCCCTCTTTGAGCAGGCTCAGGTCCAGCCGCAGGGCTGAAGGGACACGGGCCGCTGGCCGGGCTGGAGTCTCTGCCAGATCACGTGGCTGGCAGGGGACACTGGGGGATGTGACAGCTGGGGCCGTCACTGCCAACATCTCCTCTTGCCCTCAGGCAACAGACTTCCGTGGGAGGGTTTTGTGATTTGGGGGAAAGTGTGCAAGGACCCCAGGGGGAGGACTGGCCGTGAAGGTCAGAGGACGGGGGCCCACGGGTCGTGGCCCGCTGAGGGGCTGAAAGCCAGGGAACGTGGCCAAGTGTGAGGGACCCAGGCAGCCCTGCCCAGGCCCGCGCCCGGCAGACGGAGGGGAGCGTCTGTGGTCAGCATTGTTGGCGTGGTCTGGAGAGCGCCTGGCCAACCTCCACACGGGGCAGGAGTTGGGGGGGCGGGGACTGGAGCCGGGCAGGTGGTCGTGGAGTGGAAGGGACATCGGGGCTGGAGCAACGTGACCATCCCCTCGCCAGGCCGGGGGCGTTTGGGGGTGGTGGAGAGCAAGAGGACATGGCGTTTGGGGGGACACTGCCCCTGACAGCAGCACGCATCGAGGGCGGGGGTGGCCGGGGTGACCTGGGTTGATGCTGGACCTCCCTCTGCCCCCAATACCAGACTCGTAGAAGCACCAGGCCAGGGAGTCACAGAAGATCCTTGACTTTCTGGAGGTGACCTTGAGCTTGGTGTCCGGGGCCAGGGTTGGTGAGTATTTGTTCTTGGGATTAAGCGGGTCACATCAGATGCCAGAATTGTGGCTCATTTGAACTGTGCTTTGAGGCCACACCAGGACTTGATCCGGGATGTTTCCTCTTACAGACCCCGTGACTGACCTCTGGCCCAGGCCTCCCTCCAATACTGCCATGGCCCTCAGGTGGCCCCAGACTCTCCCACTGCCGGTCCAATCTCCAACCCTGTGCAGGAGCCGGGCTGGCCCGACCCACCCGGACGGCCCACCTCAGCCCGTCCTGGTCTGGACCATCGGTGCCTTGCTGACTTTGTCCCCAGGGAGCAGGCGTCACTCATCCTGTCCCTGCAAAGTGACAAGAGGAAGCTGTGACACTGGCAGGAACCCCCAAAGACCCGGGACTTGCTGGCCCCCACCTTCACGTCTGCCCTGACGCTAGGCTTGTCTTCAAGGAGTGTGAATTCCCCTAAAGGTCTGACATGCTTAGCTCTCCCGGCTCCATCACCCGCCCCCCGGCACCGTGCTCAGGCCCATGGGACCCAGACTTGGACTCTCATCTCCAAGGGAAGTCTCGGAGCCATTCTTCTCCCCCAGGACGTGCCCTCCCCTGTGAACTTCCTCTGCTGTGGGAGCCGAGCGGGGCCCCCCGCCAGGGTCAGGGCGCTGGACCCTGCCCTCCCTGGCCCCATTCAGGCCGGGGCTCAGGAAATTCCCCAAGGACCCCCCGGCTGTTTCAGCCCACCGGAGTGTATGCCCACGTTGGCATTTCATTTCTAAAGTACTTACCATGCAAATTCAAGGGCATCTCATCAGTTAGAGTCATAGACACCTGTTAAGCAAAGAACGCAGTCTGTGCTGAGTGGGGCCCCTCTGGCCTGAGGAACAGGTGGGAGCTGGGGAGCCCTGGGGACCAAGGAGGGCTGCTCTGGAGAGCACCAGGCAGAGCCATCCATGAGCTCCCAAGAGCAGGGACACAGGCGGGAGCCCTGTGACGGGGGAGGGGGGGTCCAGTTACAGCCAGTCCTCAGCTCTCACCGACCACCACTGGGTCACGGAGCAGAAGCGTCTGGCCATGAAACCAGCTCAGCACCTGGAAGGTGGGCTGGGAGGTGGGCGGCTGGGGCGCCCCTGAAAGCTTGCCTGTAAGCGGGGTGGGGGCAATCCCTAGGAAGGTCAGCTTGCGGCATTAAATGCCCTTCCCCCCACTTCCTGGATGATTGCGATTCCTCTTCCTGGTGTTTTGAAATCTGCTTCTGTTCTCTCTGCCCTTCCTCTGGGACAAACAGTTCTTCTGGTGTGTTGGGACCTGCTGACAGCCAGCTTTCTGTTCATCTCTTTGAGATGCAAATCCCCGAATGGGGCGCCCCCTCCGGAGCGGCTCCTCCCCGGCAAGCCTACTGATCTCCCCGCAGCCCGGGCCGTCGCTGAGCTCCAGGGCCCTTGATTCCCGGCTTGGTCAGCCTCTGGTCGAGCCCCTCCCCCAGCTGCCTGCTCCGCGGGGGACACAGGGGCTGAGCCTTCCTGCTTCAGTGCCTGCGAGCTGTGCACCTGCCGCCGACGCTCCTTTCGTCCCCTCTGCCAGGCCCCTTCTGAGCCTTCCCTGAGGTGGGTCTGCGCTCCTCTCTGGAGCAAGCTCTGGCAAGTGGCAGGGAGTCAGTCCTGGCCTGAGGGTACCCCCCTCTTGCCCCCACTCCAGACTGTGTCCCTCCTCGGAGGTACGCTGAAAGCCAAAGTGGCAAGACACTTGTCATTGAAGAGAGAGAGGACGTGTCGCCTTTGATGCAGAGGAGAGAAGGCTCCGTCGTGCCGCTCCAGGCGCCCGTGGGGGGAGCGTCCTGTGCGTTCTTAAGGCATCTTGAGGGACGTGGGAGGGCCCCACACCCGTCCTCAGGAGCAGCCGGGACAGTGACTGAGGCCACGCCCTGTGTGACTGAGGGGGCCACAGACGATGGGCCCCCTCCCAGGTCCCTCCTTCAGGCGGGTCCCCTCTGCCGAGTAGAGAGAGCCTCTCGGAGCGGCGCAGGCCCGCACACATAGGCAGGCCAAGACACGCCACGGCAGCCCCTGTAACTCAGCGAGACCAGGGCCAGTGGCTTGCACCTGGTCTTTAAGCAAAAGGGAAAATCCAGGTCGGCAGTGGCCACTGTGACCTGCGCTGGCCCTCTGTCGTGGAGGAAGGGAAGCGGCTCGAGGACCAGAGCTAACATGTCACCTGCAGACGTGACTCCCATGGGCTGGGCTTCCGGGCCACTGTGTGGAGGCTGAAGGGCACGGGGTGCTGCAGCGGAACAGGATATGCCAGGACGGCGAAAGGTGGTGCCCAGGCTGGACAGGCTCCATGCGAGGCTGGGACTGTGGTAGAGGGGGCAGGGCCCGATCACCTGTGCTCACCCAGACCACGCTGCTGCCACCTGCCCCCTGACTACATGCCCGCCGCCCCCACCGGCCTCCCCCTCCCGTACTGACTGAGCCCTGAGCACACCAAGATCCCGACCCCTTCTCTGACCCAACGGGAAACAGGCTTCCTCTCCCGGCCTTGCTGCCCGAGGATCCTCTCCTGGCAAGCCTCCGTTCTGGCCCTCCCCCAGCTCCAAGCTCCCCTGTACCTGCCCTCCCCGTCGCCTGTACCCCCAGCCTCTCCCACCGACCAGCGCCCATCACCGCCAGCTCCGCGTGGGCTCTGGCGCTCAGGAAACAGATGGGGAGCCTCTCCCCAGTGACCCTGCTGTGAGGGCTGCCCCAGGCCCCCGCCTCTAGGGGAGGCCGCAGGGTCTGCTGCCCGGGGCTGGAGACCCCACAGACAACACAGGACTCGGTGGTGCCCTGTGAGCTGCCCTCCCGCCCCCCGCCAAGAGCCCACAGCTTCCGAACGTCAGACCTGCAGCTCTGCCAACTCAGCCATCCTCATACTCCCTGTCACCACCAGGAAAGGCAGAGCCATGCCCCAGAGCAGCCTCTCCAGGTGTCACCGCTGGTGGCTGTCGGAGGCCTGGGGCCTGACATGACAGTAACGTCCTCGGCGCATTGTCTGGAGAAGGCTTTGGGTCGTGGCCTGGCCTGTGGGTGAGGTGCTGAGAGCAATGAGGTGGCACAGTTCAGAGGGACGGTGGGCGCCAGGCCAATGCCCACAGCCACTACCTGCCAGGCTCGCGGAAACCCATGCCAGCACTAGGGCTCGGTGTCTGTCTCGGGCAGGCACCGTCTGCTCCGACTGGCAGGTCTACAGTACCCGCCATGCCTGACAGCAGAGCCTTGTGCCCAGCCAGACACCGGGACAGATGTCTGGGCTCCAGGAGCAGGTGTGGCCCCAGTCCTCCCAGAGCTCCAGTGACCCACGAGAGTGCCCTGGGGCGTCCATGGGCACAGACCCTCCTGGACCCTTTGGCACTCACTCATGACCCATGCCCTGAGATCACGGTCTCCTCCCCTGAGAAACAGGGGTGTTACGAGGATAATACCAGCCCCCACCTGAGAGCGGTCATGGGAATCAGCTCCGGTCATTCACTCATCCACCGGGCAGCACGTCCAGGGCTCAGAGAGTCTGGATGTGCAGCTGACAGAGGATAGTTGCCCAGGCAACGGAGGGCAGCTGGGCCCCTGAGGTGGGTCTTCCCTGAGGGGCTCCTCCTTCCCACCGAGGCTGCAGGTGCCCCAACTGAGGACCCTTCCGCTGAGGGTTTCTGCTGCCTGCCATCCCACCGCCCATGTGGCCATCAACCTCTTTGTCTTCCTCACAGCACATTTCACTCCCTGGAAAAGCACCTGTGAGCCCTCTGTGTGTCTGTCCGTCTGGATCACGGTAGAATTCCCGGAGCACACACAGTAGGTGCCCAGCAAATGTTGAGTGAATGGATGGAGGTTGTCTGGGCCGTGACTCGACTGGTGGTCGGACTTTTGTGCCGGGACTGGAGGCGGCCACAACAGACGGCGCTGGGAGGGGGGCCTCTTGCTCCAGGCAGGACGAGCTGGGAGTCAGGGAAACTGAGCCCGTAAGATAAGGAAGCTCTGGCTCTCCCATGTGTGTGCGGAGAGGACAGATGATGGAGAGCAGCCAGAGATGCCGAAGGCTCCCCTGCCCTCCGCTGTTGTCGAGTGCTGGCGGCACACCATCATGCTCATTCCTCTTAAGAGTCAACTTGGAAAAGCAAACCCTTCTTGAGATGCTGTCCCGCTCACCACTCTCCCTCTTGCCACCCTTACGTCGTATCTGATCGTCAACGACCAACAGATGGACCAACGACCAAAGAGTTCCTTGGCTTTTGTGCATGGCTTAACGTGGACATCCCGGCCTCCATGGTGGTGGGAGGGTTCCCACAGCATAAGGGACATGAGAAGGCTCAGAGCTCAGGCTGCAGCCCGGGGCCACTGTCTCAAACCATAGGACCAGGCAAACGCTCCTTTATACATCATCACCCTTTGATTTCCTGCCTGGGTGAGGTGCAGCCTGAGCCTCATGGAATGATAGGGAGGCTGGTGGTCAAGTGCCCACTTGGAATCCTGGCCACGCTGATGGCCTCAGGGCAGATCAAGTCCCATAGCACTTTCTAGACAAACATGACCCCAAGTCAGTGGGTCAGACCAACTCCTGGCCTTGCCCCCAAGCCTGAGCCCTTTGGCTGCCCCACCTGGTCTCCTGGGACCTGAGCCCTTCGTGGAACCTGCTAGACCCTGTCTTCCTCTCTGACCCCACTTCCTCCTCTGCCCAGAATCCAGCTGGCTCCACTCGACAACAGACACTTGGAGCAATCGTCCTGTGTCTGTCGAGGCCTCTCTTGCTGGGGTCCTGCTACAGTCCTGTGTTGGGCTCCTTGCATCCCTGACATCTCTCTGAACAGCTATAGGCATCCTACTGACATAGTCCCCCTCCGGCCAAAACCAATGGCAATGCTCGACCAGGTGCCAAGCTGCCCTCTGGGGGCTGCACCCTAGAGCTGAAAGCTGGCATGTCTAAGAGGAACGGCATACTAGACGGGGTTCACGAGAGATGAGAGACTGCAGAGGAAGAGTCAGTGACCTTGACAGCACAGCAGCAGAAGGCATTAGAAGGAAATACGGAGAGTAGACCAGCAAGCAGAGCACAAGTGAGTCAGGAACCAGAGCAGCCCGACCCAGGCATCCAAAGCCGGAGAGAGTGAGACAGGGACAGAAAACAATCATTGAAGAAGTCAGGGCTGAAAACTTTCCAAATTTGGTAGAAACTGCACATGCACAGAAAAAGAAAAGCATCACAGACCATACATGGCAGTCGCACTGCTCACAGCCAGGGCGACAAAAAGAACACTGGGAAAAGGAAGAGCCATGTTGTGTGAAAAGGCACAGAGCTGAGGGTGACGGCAGACTTCTTGCCGGAAACAACACATACAAGCTTCTCCTGGAATGACGCTATGACATCCTGAGAGAAAACACACCAATCAGACATTCTATACCCAGCAAACATATCTCTCTGCAGCAAAGGCAGAATGAAGACATGCAGACGTGAACGTCCACCGCCTGCTCCCAGGGCTGCGGGAGCACTGGAGGAGAGCCCATGGGCAGGAGGGCAGGAGATGGTGCAAGTGTGAACGTGGACCCATGCGAAGGGAGCCATGTCGGTAAATGGACAGGACGTCTTCGTTACTCGTTACTATTCAGAGCTCCTTAAAGGATCAACTTTTAAAGGTGGTGGCCACGCGTGGCTCGGGGTAAGGGCTCAGGTGTGACCAGCATCAGGCCTCCAACATGGGCCCGTGTCTGAAGGTCGGTCTGCGGTAGAATAGAATGATAGAGTTGACGGTTGTTTGGTGTGTCAGTCCACCAGGCTGCTGCAACAGACCACCCCAGACCAGTGAGCCTGAGCAACAGAAATGCGTGTTCTCACAGCTCAGGAGGCCAGAAGCCAAGAGCAAGGTGTGGGCAAGCCTGGTCCTCCGGCCACTCCCTGGCGTGCAGACACCCTCTCCTCCCCTCGTCCTCCCACAGCGTTCCCCACTGCATGTCTGTGTCTCCTCTTATTACGAAGACACTAATCACACTGGGTGAGGACGTGTCTAGGTCCTCATTTTACTGTAACCACTTCTTGAAAAGTGCTGGTTTTCGGCAAGGTCCTAGGGGTTAGGACTCAACGGTTGAGCTTTGGGGACACCATTCAGCCCCACCGTGGGTGGTCAGGGCCCAGGCAGACTGGTGATTAACTCAGGAGGTTCTCAGACGTTAGGAAGCAGGGGTAGGAGGACACGTGGAGGTCCGGTGGACTCCACCTGGACTGGGTAGTCCTTGGGGCCCTCAGCCGGCTCTGGATGACTTCCCAGGAGCACAAAGCAATATCCGCTCCACACAGACTGGTCAACACACAGACTGGGAGACCCCAAGGTCCCCAGAGAGTCCTGGACATCTCTGACCCTCACGGAAGGCCACTCCACATTAAAGAAGGCTGTAAACGTTTACTGGTTTTCCTCGCCAGTGCCCGTCCTTGGAGGGCAGACCCGGTATTAAATGTCACTCGGGCTTTATTTACTCAGCTCTGACAACCACGGAAATCAATGTTGCAACTGAACCTCTGACAGCTTCTTTTACTGATGCTTTTAATGTCTGAGTTGTAGCCACTGGGGGCTTCCCGTGAGGAGCACACCATCTGCGGTGTGAACACACGCCTGGGTACGCACGGGCCACGTGTGTCTCTTTGCAGGAGGACACTCGGGACCTGAATGCCTGGGTAAGCTGGCGTCTGGGAGCACCTGTCTGCTTACACTTGCGTTTGGCTTATTCTGAGCTCACAGGCCCACGTCGGCTGGTCACGTGAGCGTTTTCCTGTGCAGGTGCTTGGGGAATAACTGTCCGTGCCCGTGTGTGTCCACGTCTCTGTGTACGGGGGTGAGCTCATGCTCCCCAGGGGACACGCGTAACCTGCACGTGTGAAAACAGTCCAGCCTGTGAACTCTTCTCTCATCTGAACTGACAGAGAGAGAGAGAGAGAGATTTGCATCACTTAGCCTTGGATGTGAACTTCATTTGGGGGGAAAATGAGCACAGCTGGCGTCCTTACAGATCCACTCCCAAGCCTGTGGCTTTGGATAAGCCCATGAAAGGCCTACTGGAAAGTGACACCTCTCATCCCAGCTTCCAGCTCTCGGAGTGGCATTGGCCAGGAAGACCTGGAAGAATGAAGAACAGACCCAAGGCTTCCTTGGCCTCAGCCTTTACTGGCTGAGTGACCCCGGATAAGCTACTCAATGAGACCAGCCTGAGATTTTCATAGTAGGAACCAAGCCCATGCAGCTGCCAGCAAGGACGCCTAGGTCTCTTTGTCTGGCCCATCCGGGGGACCTCACATGAGTACACCATGAATTGTGTCCGGTGATATTTTCTAGCCCTCCCAGCCAGACCGTTAGAGCAAAGTTTAGGCCACACGCCTGTCCCCAGTTTGTTCCCTGGAAAGAGCAGAACACACAGTCAGCATCCACTGAAGGCTTATGACTGATGGAGGCACCAGGCCCTCTGTGCTCAGTTGCATAGGTCCTGTACTGCTCAGCTCTAAGAGGTGTGATTCACACAGTACTTTATGTGAAAGTGCTTCTTGAGTTGGGCAGTGAACAACCTGCACACCTGTCCACGGCAGACCTGGCTGAGCTCACACTAGCTGGTTTGGCTCCTGGTGGGGAATTGAGCTTGACCTCCCCACAACTTCCATGGTGCAGGACCCAGAATCAGAAAGGTTAAATGCTTCCTCAAGGTCATCTTCTTTTTCTGAGAATAAATAGTCTTTGTAGTTTCTGGGGATGGATCCAGGCCAGGTCCATTCAGCCTCTGACCTCAGGAAAGCCTTCTTGGGAATGCCTGCCTGCCTCCCTGGAGGCTGCAAACACATCAGAGCAGAATCAGAGTAAAACAGACCAGCTGTGTGACAGGAGACTTGAAGTGTCTGTGAGTCCGTTGACAGGAAAGTTTGGTGACTTCTGGGGCACACGGCATATGCTGACTGACCTAACCGGGTCCCTCGAGGACAGGGAGGCTGTCACCCAACAGCTATGCACTTGACGCGCTTTCTGAAAAACCTACATTGATAACATGTTCGCACACAGGCCGGGTAGAGAAGGCTGAGCCTCTCCTCTTGTTTTAAGATTCGTTTATTTTAGAGGAAGAGTGTGAGCAGGGAGAGACAGAGGAAGACAGTCTCCAGCAGACGCCCCGCTGAGCGCGGAGCCGACGTGGGGCTCGATCCCACGACCCTGAGACTGTGGCCTGCGCCAAAACCAAGAGTCGGACGCTCAACCGACAAAGGCTTCCAGGATCCCCCAAGCTTCTGTTCTTACGAGACGACCCTTTCCGTGCAAGGCAGCACAGTCAGTAAACCAAATTATTGTTGTTGTTTTAGCAATCTTCCTTGACAAAGTGAAAGAACAAATCCTCGGAGATTTTTCAGATTCCCGCTGGGAAATCTCAAGGTTAGTTCAAGCTCAAAATTCCACTTTGGATGTGATTTGGGGACGTTGTCAAAGATGTCAAAAGCTTTGCGCACTTGCTGAAGCAGGACCGCAGGTCACGGTGAAACCATACTCAGCCTCCCGGAAGTAATCAAAGATCTAACGAGGTGCACACAGAGCACGACAATTATTCTGATAAAACACAGAATCTGCCTTCTAGGGAGTTGAACTCCAGGGTAAAGAAAAAAACCTTTTACAGTCTCTTCTGAGGAGCAGACAATAATCCAAGAACGCATTGTTGTAACAGAAAGAAAACCAAGCCCCGGTTTCCATCAGTGCACGAACAAGCTCATTTTCTAAAAGCTTAATAAACAAACCCATTAGCTCCCGGCCGACCTGACCACACATACAATTCCTTTTCTGCAAATCTACAATTCCTATACCATGCAGGTCCCGACCTGTGCTTTCCTGCTTTCTTCTTCGGAAGCGCACAGCGACTCCCTCTCTCCCTGAACAAAACCCTTCCTTTGTACCTCGCATGCTTTTCCTCATCGAACACACACCCTGCTCTCCCTGTGTACTTTGTGCACAAAGTTGTGTGCCTTATTATTTCTGGCAGTTTCATTTCCATATATCGATTACAACGTCTCACCGCCAGCACACCTTCTTTCTTAGAGAAAGCCAGGCAGTGGGCGACTGCCACACTCCCGCGTTCCGTAGCGGGACCGCATGTTGCATGAACACGCCTCTCAGAATCTTTACAGTACGCTTTTACAATTTAGCACAAAGTACGTGCCTATTAACAGATGCAGGGGTGTTTAGTGTCTCTCCATCCTATAAATATAAGGAACCGTGATTGAGTAACCTTGAGCTGGGGCTTGGAGTGAACGTTTGCGGCTCTCCTCCGGCCACATCACGGGGACAGACGTGGGCTGACTCTCCACAAAGCCAGCGTCCTGCCAAGTCTGTTAACTGTTTCTACCGCAGGCGCGTTTGGGCAATCATCTCGAAACAAAAACTTAAGAAAGACAAATACGCGGGTGATTTCCGTGTTTGCTTCTCTGCTCTCTTGGATGCGTATCAAGCAATGGGTGTCGAGCAGCTCATTTTCGTGGCCTCTCAGGCAATCATTCGCAGGTTGAATTTATCGTTTTTCTAATGTTAACCATCTACTGGATCGTGGCTCTCTCACCTTATTCTGACTAGGAAACCCAAGTCGACTAAAACTGTGTGTTCCTAGGGTACTTACTGCTGAGAACTCAGAAGACAATTTGATTTTTATTAAACCAGCAATATTAAACTAAACTTATTTACCAAAGATTTACCCAAGCCCATAAACTTGAAAAGCATTTAGGTTTGTTCCTATATTTCTCGGAATTTTAAGAATATTTAATTTATATGTAAATGCTTACTTATCTCTAAGTCAATTGAAATAGAGCCCTTTTATGGGATTTTCTGAATTAATCTGGCAATGCCGTCGGGGGCAGGGAAATGTCACATGCGCGTGACGCACGTGCGTCCACACAGACGTCGACCGAGACCCTCAAGCTTCCCTTTTGCCAGGTTTCTCCCTGGGCCGGGTCAACACGGCGGCACGAAACCCGCTCCACTCTGTGTTTTTGCCCAAATCATGCTTCAGGCGGCTGGGTCGAGTCCGGCTTCCCTGCTTACTGGGGCGGATGCTCTTAACCAGCACTCCGGGGTGACGCCCTGGGCCCCACACGCCGTCCCCAGCCCCAGAGAACAGCCTCGCTGGCCGAAGGGAGCCTGATGGCCAAGGCTCCTCTCATTCCCTGCTGGATGCCCACCTGCCCCGGGGACTCGGCGACAACACACTTGAAGGCTCTTGTTCACTGGCTGCAGCCCTACGAAGGCTCCTCATGCGCAGCGGACGTCCCCAGAGCTCAGCTGAGGGGTGAAGCGCCCTGTCTGTTTCCCGTCAGCCCGTGTCTCCTCTTTGCAGGCTCGAAGGCTCGTTCTCCGGGTCCTGAGCCCCACGAGGGCCCTGTGGAGGGCAAGCCGCCTAACACTCCCGTGACCGTGGGCTGCCGAGCTGGAGCAGGAAGGGAAAGGCCTTCTGGACGTGAGGACGCTCCTTGGAGAAGCCGCCGCCAGAGGCCGGGGGTCCTCGAGACTCCCAGCCAGAGCCCGCGGATCCCAGAGGGAACTGGGCGGCCCTGGCGCCACGGCCTTCTCTCCAGCTCCCACCTGGGAAATCTGGCCATACCCTCTGCCCAGCTGCCCTTGGGAACCCAGGACGGCCACCCAGGTGTGACCCCATGCCAACTGTCCCAGGGCAGACCCACCGTGAGGAAGGGACGGACGGACCCCACGTCCCAAAGCAAGGAGCCCGCCTCCGGTCCAGGTGCCTGTCCAGCAGGGTCCCGAGAGCCAGCCCTGCACGAGGACACCGAACGACCACGTTTCTGTCATGCCAGGCTGAGCACAGCTTGTCCCCCGACAGAGCGTTCGTGTGGCTGCACCCACCGTGGGCTAGGCCCGGGGATGGGCAGGACACGCTGAGGGGGGACTTGAGGACCCCCGGCATAGAGACAGACCAGTGAGTGAGGGGCTCCAGGTGAGGCTCAGGGACTGCAGGGCAGGGTGGGGGGGGTTGGACACGGCCCAGTGCCGGCCCAGGGGACTGTAGACGGTCTGTGGGGCGGGGTGGGCAGACACCGTGTCTAGGGGAGGCCGGACAGGCTTCCCGAAGGAAGGACACAGGCACAGCCCTGAGGTAGGAACGGTTTCCTCCAAACAACGAGGAAGCTACCAGAGCGCAGAGATGGGAGTGGGGGGCAGGCCACGGCAGACCCGGGCCCCTGAGGGCCACTTGAGGCCGTTGGCCACTGTGGACCACGGGAGGCAGGAAGAGTTCGGGCTCTAAGTTCACTCCAAGAGCAGGTTCACTGGGGATTTTCAATAACGCCTTTGAAATAACCGCAGAGGGTCGGGGTGGGGCCTGCTCGGCCTGGCCCGCGTGGACAAGGGTTTCCTGCGAGCGAAGGAGGAAGCAGAAAGCTCGCTGTCTGGGCACAGCAGCCGCACTTCTGTGTGTCACACGGCAGAGCCCGAGCCCCGCCGTGGAGGAGGGAAGCCAGGAGAGGCCTCCAGCAGTTCCAGCAAGGCTCATTTCTCATTCTGGGAGGACCTCCTGCAAACCAGTAACACAAACACCGAGCCACGGGCTGGAAAATGAGCAAAGTCCAGGAAAAGACACTCGGCGGCGGGAATCCTGAAAGCCCGACACCTGCACGGAGACGCGTCAGTGACCTTGCCCGGGGACGGAAGACATTACAGCAGAAGCCGCCCACCATGCCCCGCGGTCTCGCGGGTTTGCACAGATTAATAGTCCCACCGGGTGCGGGCGAGTGTGGACCGGCAGGCCGTCCTCTGAGCAGCGGCTTGACAGTTCCCGCACGAAGCGTCGGTCAGAAGGGCCGACCGGTAATTCCACTGCAGAGAGCCTGTCCATGGAGACGAGCTCACTGAGCCGGAGGGCGAACGCTTAGAGCAAACACGCACACAGAGTGACCGGGAAGGAGGAGCACGTGGGCACAGCCCTGAGCCCGAGAACGGACGCTGTGGGAGAGGCCACGCACACCGCGGTGAGCCACTGGGGACACCGCGCACGGCCTGGCATGTGGACAGCGCTGGTGATGGTGGCCAAGGTTGAGTGACCAAAGCACCTGCTGACGGACGGATGGACGGCAGACGGACAGATGGGCAAACAGAGCCCCGCATGATGACCAGGGAGTCTTAGCCTCAAGAAGGGAGGACACAGGGCCACGTGGATGAGGACACTGTGTGACGGTCAGCCCGTCACAAAAGGACAAGCGTGGCGTGACTCCGGTCATGAAGGCCCTGGTGTCAGCGAGTTCCCAGGGACCCGGAGTGGACGGGGAGCCAGGGTCTGGGACAGGGTAGCCCATGTGTAACGGGGCAGAGTTCTGAGGAGAGGAGAGGAGAGAGTCCTGCAGGTGCCTGGAGGTGACAGGTGCGCGGCGGTCCGTGTGCTCGGTGCCCCAGAGCTGGGCCCTGGAAACGGCTAAAGTCACACATTTTGCGTTAGGTATGTTCTACCGCAGCCAGGAAGGAGGGGAGAGGTGGGCGGAGAGGGAGGGGAAGGAGACTTCCAGCAGACCCGCACGAAAGGGCCCGCCCGTCTCCCGCTGGAACAGGAGGTGAGACGTCAATTTCCCCACTGTCCTTCATGGAATGTTCCAGATCTTCTACAGTGAGCTTGCATTAAGGAACTCCAGGAAGTTAAGTTTTTTTGTTTCTGAATTTACTGGATGTTCTTCTTGCCACGAGGCAGGAAGGACCGGAAACACCGGTGTGAGCCGGCGCGCTCTGAGTCACGGGCACGTCTGCGTCAGAGCGGCTGTGGGCCTTGTCCTCGCTCCCAGGCCTCCGGGTCCCTCCGAATGTCTGCCCACCCCTGCCTTGGCCGTGAGCCATCCGACTGCTTTTGCCGCCCTCACTCCCTGCTCCCTGCTCCTGGGAGCCTCCGTGTCCCACTCTCGCGGGGGGAGCTTGTTCCGAGCCCTCCTCCTGGCCCCTCCACAGCTTACCTTCCCTCCAGACCAGCCCAAGGCCCCCTCCGGGAGCTTTCCCGCGCACCTGACCTTTGAGTCCTGACCCTACTCAGAAATCTCGGTGCTGAGCTTACAGCCCTCAGCGTCCGTCCCCCACAGGCGAGAGCAGGCAGATTCCCGCCCCGACGGCCCCCCTTCCTGCCGTGGGGCCCCGAGCCTCAGCAACCTCGCGCGGAGAACCGGACCCGCTCCACGAGCAGTGGACGCCACAGGAATCCAGGTGTGAGCCCAACCCCTGGCACACTGCGGATTCTCCGTCCTCGCGGGTGGTCCCTGCCCTCCCAGTGACTGGCTCACACACAGGACACCAGGCCTCCTTCCCGTGCTCCCCAGGGGGGATAGGCCTGGCTCTCAGGGTCTCTGAGCCCCTTCCCGGAGAGAAGCAAGTCAACAAGCAGAGGAAGGCCGAGGGCGGGCGCCCGCCATTGCCGTGCGCTCCGATGCGGTTCAAGCCAGGACAGGCCGGCTCGGAGACCCCAGTCGTCAGCGCTGGGTTGCGTCTGCGGCACCCACCGTCGGAGGGTCTGCACTAGACATGGATGAAAGCCAGTTGTCACAGCAGAGACGGGGTCCCATGGCTGCTCCTCACAAAGCTGCCTTCCCCAGACAGCCCTGCCGCCGGCCCCGACTCACTCAGGAGCCTTGAAAGCGTCCAGGCTGCTGACAGGCTCAGTGGATCCCAACAGGGGCTTGGGAGCTGCCCTGGGTCTTCCCCCGGCCTGTGACGCGGACCTGCTCCGGGATTGCGGTCGGACAAGCCCTGGCGCCCCTCCAGCTCTCAGGCTCTGACTCCCGAGTTCCCGCGTGTCCGCAGCTTGGATCCTGGTGACTTGACACCCACTCGCCGCAGTGCTGGTCAGCGCCCAGCGCCGGTGACAGGCTCCCTGAGGAGGTGTGGTGCTGGGCGCACACCGAGACCAGCGTCCCCAGCTCTGTGCGGGGCCACGGCCGGGTCTCGCCAGCAGGCGCTCCGCAGAGGCTGCGTCGACCCCACACAGGCGGTGGCGGCGGGGGCTGGGCCCGAGCACAGAGCAGCGCAGGCCTGGGGCTCCCAGCGCCAGGAGACACCCCTCGGTGCTGTGGGCCAGAGGCTGCTAGGGGTCGGGCTCCGGTCATGGCTTGGGCACTAACCTGCCATGTGACCTTGGATGTGTCCCTTTGACCTTGTGAGCCTCAGTTTCTTCATCCACAATCCTGAATGGGAGAGTGCCAGCTCCTCCCTTCCAAATGGCCAAAGCATCCACTTCGGAAAAGCCTTGGGGAGTTAAGCTCGATGGGCCTGGGGGAGCCGGGCTCCTGAGGGACACACGATGCACAGCCCCGTACCCGCCGGCTTCTCCTGCACCCGGGCCGTGGGGAGCGCTCCGCGGACCACCACGTCCCCTTCCAGATGTCTGTGCCCACACGGTCGGGTCTGCGGAGAGGACGCAGACCCCCACTGCCTCGTTCCCCAACCAGATCCCCGCGGCCCCCACTCCTGTTGACCGTGTCGGGGGTCGCCCTCCTTTGGGGAATAAACGCGCGTGTGCAGAGTATCCGGGCAAGGGTCCCACAAAGTGAGCCGATTGGCAGGGAGAGAGGCACCTCGGAGAGTCTCCAGGCACTGCACACGCCTGTCTCCCAGCAGACGGGAACCGGGGCGGGAGGGGCGGCTCAGGGCGGAGCTGGGCCCGGGAAGGGTCTGCTGCCTGGCGGGGCTCGCAAGGACACAGCCAGCCCATCAGATCGCGGACTCGCACCAGAGCTGAGGCTTGGCCTCTCCGCTCACCCCTTCCCTCACCGCCCATCGGCTCACGACATGGACCCTGCGTCGCAGGCAGAACCGTGGCCCAGACTCGGACGTGGGTCCTGGACACCAACAGCTCAGAAGCTGTGTTGGGAAAGAGGACCTTTCCAGAGAGGAGTAAGGTAAAGTGGGGTCCTGTGGGTGGCCCTAAGAAGAGGAGGCCAGGACAGAGACACGCACAGGTGGACGACCACGTGACGACACGCAGGGAGAGGCCTTGGGGTACTGGCCCTGCCGACTCTCTGGCCTTGGTGACAAGCCACCAGGCTGGGAGACGATAGGTTTCTGTGGTGTCAACTGCTCTGCCAGTTGGTGGCATTTGTCCCAGCGGCCCGCGGGCTGATCACCGCGGCCCACGAGGAGGGCAGGTGCCCCTGCACACGGGCGATGTGGGGTCCCCCCTCCCTGGCAGCTCCCACCCCAGCAGGGGCCCAGGTCGACCCCAACCTCCCACCCACCCACTGACACCCCAGTTGTCAATGTTTCCTTTAAAAATTGCCAGAACCCCTGGGGCACCTGGGCGGCTCCGTTGGCGAGGCATCTGGCTCTTGATCTCAGCTCAGGTCTTGATCTCGGGGTCGTGGGTTCAAGCCCAGTGTTGGCCTCCGCGCCATAGTGGATCCTGATTTAAAAGAAAATTGGCCAGAGGCCCTGGGGTCTCTGGTGGCCACAGTGGGGTGCTGGGTTCCTGAGTGAGCTGAGGACCTTGCTGGGTCTGAGGGCACAGTGACCTAGGAGCCGAGCCACAGCCAGGCCCCGTGTCCGTGGACTGGCCCCAGGACTCCTAACTGCCAGGCGGCCCCGAGACCACCGTGGACAGAGCCGCATCCATGCACATGTGCTAACGGCCAGCGTGGGTCCTTCCAGGAGGAGGGACGGAGCGCTCACAGGCACCGGCCACGCGCCAGGCCCACACTACGCTCCTGGACATTTGGGTCCCTCGTCGATAGCTGTCAGCGACACATAATTATCTCTTTTTCACAGACCAGGAAACCACAAGGAAGATGTAATTGGGCCAAAACCAATTGGTCGAAAAGATAGTGGCCAAATATAATTTGGCCAAAAACAAGTTAATCACCATAATAATATGTTAGGAGGTATTTGGTTAAAACGGAGTGTTTCCCGGCACGGACGGAGGATGCCAGGCGTGTTCAGCCGCGCTCGTGCGAGGTTTAATGAGGCGGCAGCTCGCACCCTGTCTCCAGCGCCGCGTCTCCCCGGTTCCTTGGCTCTGTGCTCCATGCGACGGGAACACGCAAACCTTAATTGGCTTAAGAAGCTAAATATTAGGCAATAATGTCATTTAATGGCGCCTTTTGTTGCTTTGTTTCTTATTCTTGTCAGACAAGCTATTGGCGCTTCTCGTGGAAAACTCGGGAAACACAGGCGAAGAATAAAGAGCTTCGGAACGGCCGGTTTCACCGTGGGGAGCCTTCCGGATGCCTGCGGGGGAGGGAACGAGGCGTGTTTGTAGGCTACTGTGGTCACTACCATCGAGCAAGTGCAGAGCAGCTCACACTTCCTGAGACCCCTCGGAGGCCGCCGCCGCGCTGGGACAGACTGGGACAAACAGTGGGTGGAGCTGGGACCTCGCTGGCTCAAAGTCTGACCCTGCCGTCCCCACCCAAGGGCGTCGGGTGCCCCGGGAAGGGCGCCTCCACAGGATGTGACCCGGCGGACCGGCGCCCACCTGCAGCGTGGGGAGTTTGCAGACATCAGGAAGGTTGGGCTGATGTCAGTACTTGGTTGGGAGCCGGCAGCAATCAGCCGGCCGCTCTGGGTCACTCAGTGTCTCCCGGCCTCAGAGCCCTTCTCCGTGACATGGGCGTGACAGCTCCCAGCACTGTCGGCACGCGACGGTTAGCAGGACAAGAGGTGGGGGAGCTTCCTGGGACTGCTGTGCCCGAGCACCGCACGGACCGAGCGTCTTACACACTGACCCGTGCGGCCCCACCGTCCAGAAGGTGGAGGGCCAGGGCGTCAGCCGGGTCGGCTCGAGGGGGACAGGCCAGGTCCCCCGCCTTGCTGTGGACGGCCATCTGCCCCCGTCTTCCCGCCACCTTCTGTGTGTGTGAGTGCGCGCATCCAAACCCCCCTTCCTATGAGGACACGAGTCACCCTGGATTGAGGCCGCCCTGATGACCCCGCATTGACTAAATCACCCCTGTAACTGCTCTTTCTCCAAGCTCGGTGCCAGCGTATGCACCTTGGGGGCTGGCCCCCACCGATAACGACCACGTGGAGGAAAGGATTGACCACCATGGGCCCCACTCCTATCAGACGACATCAGCCAGATGGGCTGTCTTTGGGGCCACGCAAGAGCCTATGGGGCCAGGACCCCAATACGTGGCAGGAACATTCCAAGACAGGCACGGGGCTCCTCCTGGTGACACCAGCCCAGTGCCCAAAGGCCGGCTTCAGGCCCAGGGTGACCCATCCCTCAGCCACAAGCAGTGTTGGGCAGAGATGCTCACTGCCAAGTCCCTCCCAGAATTGCCCTTGGCCGGAGGGAGCTGTCCCCCTCCAGGTCAGGCCCCTTGCTGGGCTGGCTCGCACCCAGAGACAAGCCAAGGGCCTCATCCTCCTGCTCCAATGTGGACCAGTGCTAAAGGGCCACCCTAGACCCACACACGCTTCACACCAGCAGACGCCTTTGCTTTGACTGCACGGCCGCCAGCCTGCCCCCTCGGCCCAGCCCCGCTCCCTCACCTCCCACAGGCACTGATCGTGAGAATATCCCACACCCGCCATGTCCAGGAGACCGTCCTGTGACCAGCACCACCATGGCTGCGCCCAGCAAGCAAGCTCTGATTAGGTCTCTGGGTCCGGCTCGTCTCCCAGCTCTGGCAATAAGGACCCCGTCCAGGCGAGGGGCAGGCTAGCAGGTCATCACACCCACCATGCTGCACTACGCAGTATTCCCCAAATTCCAAATACCGACCCTCAGAACGCCACCTTGTCTGGAAACAGGATCTTTGCCGACATTGGTTCAAACGAGCTCGTTCTCGGTTAGAGCGGGAAAGATGCACGGGAAACACCGCACGCGCCAGTGCAGGCGGACAGAGGTCCGAGCAGTAGATCTATGAGTCACAGGATGCCTGGGGTCACCGGTGTCACCAGAAGCAGGGGAGGGGAGCGGGGCGGCTTCTCCCCAAGCCTCCGGCAGGATTGGAGGAATCCATTTCTCTTGTTGGAAACCGTGCCCTCTGGTTTGTGGTCATTTGTTACGACAGCCCCGGGACCCTAACACATTCACCATAAACATCAAAATTAACTGAGGAAACAGATCACTTGAATGAACCAATAATCATTAAATAATTTGGACCCAGCAGGGAGAAGTTTGATCTCATGAAGGCAATCTTTTTGTTGTGCAAACCGTCAGGGATAAGGGGAAGGGAGACGTTACCTTAGTAGTTCATGAGGCTTGTTTAATGGGATGTAATAGGCTTGAGTTCAGGAATGCAAGGGTAATTCAAGGTCAGAAATTCTGATGGATATCGCACATTAATACATCTAAATGAAGACAGCAGGGAGTATCACATAGGACGCAAAAGTGAAATTCTCATCTGTTATTGAGTAGAAACAACTTTTAAAAGTAAGAAATAGGATGACTAGGAGTAGTGAAGGTCCGTTACAAGCCTACAGTAGACAACAGACTCAGTGGTAAAACCCCCATGTCCAGCAAGGGAGGACACGGGTCACGTCACCATTCCCACTTGCACTTGCCAAGACAACGAGAGGAGAAAAAGAAAGCAGAGTAAAAATCGGGAAGAATCAGACAAAACTGCCCATGTTTGCAGCAGCACAGCGGTCTTCCTAGAAGAGACCAGCCCCTCCAGAGAACCCAACAGGACAATCCGGCCTCGCTCCCGTGAAAAAAACCAGCTCGCAGAATTCTAGAAAACTTAACACGGCCCACGTCAGCCGGCACCGCATACGACTGGGTGTCACTCCCACACTCCCTGCCCATGTGGGGTGCTGGGCGGCCCTGGGCTGCAGAGCAGACGGCATCTCCCAGATTGGAGGCCACTGTGCTGCGGGCCCAGAAGTACCCCATGTCACTGCTACTCATGCCCAGAGGCGGTCATGGGATTCCACCTCCCCAAGAACAGAAAGTGCCATGTGCCTGTTCCGGGAGGGGAGAGACCCCCAGATTCCCCGGGGCACAGCCAGTGACTTCCACTTACGCCGAGTCCGTTAACAAGAAGAGTCAATCCTGTTAGGGTGTGAATTTCCCCCCAAATAGTCTTTAAAGTCATTATGTTCCAATCAAATTTCAGTAGGGTGTTTTATGGAACTTACTAGAGAATCAGGAAATTATTAAGGAAAAATGAAGCGTCTGTAACAGCCAAGATTTGGAAGCTCAGCTTGTCTGCTCAGAAGTCGATGCTTAAAGAGTGACAAGAGCCGAGTTGGCTTGTCCCTGATGCTGAGATGGAAGCAGGACACAGGATGGTGGGGGGGGGGGGGTGTCCCGGGATGAAGGGGGACCTCGGAGCGGGTAGGTTTGCCGCGCAGAACCCGGGAAATGTCAGAGGAGGGTCCGGATTCAATATGGAGCAGTCCAAACACGGATTAAAGGATGTGGTGACCACTGGTGCCCCATAATAAAACAAAACGAGGTCCTTACTTCATGCCACGCACAGAAATAAATCCCGGGGGAGTAAATCCCTAACGCGAAGAAGTAAACTTTCAGGAGACAATATTAGATCAGCTCGGCATAAGCTTGAGATGGGAAAGGATTAATTAAACCAGACACAAAAAGCCCATGACCTTCAATAGTCGCTTTGACTCAATTAAAATTGAAACGTCTTCTACAGCAAAAAATCCGCAAACAAAGGAAAAATACAGGAAAAGATCATGTGCAGTGCGTGCGGCCGAGGAAGACGGGCTGGGGGACAGAGCGGACACCCCCCCCGTCGTCGGGGAAGAGCCAGTCAGCCCGGAAGCAGGGACAGGTGGGGGGCCCGGCGCACAGCAGCCCACACAAAATGACACGCGGGTGGCCAATAAATACACTTTCAAGTGTTCAGCCTCACCCTTAGTCAGGGAAATGCAATTAAAACCAGAGGAACTCGCCCTTCAACACCTGCGCGCCGAACAGTCTGTGAGGCTCAGGATGTCAGCCCTTAGGAAAACGGGGGCGGGGGTCCGTGCAGCCGCCTCGGGGCGCTGTTTGGTGACATTTAAGGACTCCGAGGGTGCCGTGGCTGTCCCACCCAGGGTGCCTTCCCTGCACGCCGCGTGGCTGGAGAAGGTCACCGAGATGCACGCGGTGACGCACAAGGAAGCAGCGCCAGCAGAAAGATGGAAGACATGGGAGCAACCCCCCCTCTGCCAGGGACCCGGGATGCCTCACTGAAGGCTCGGGAGCCCGGCTGTGGCCGCAGCCGGGGCCGGCGTGCAGCAGACACATCGGAGGAAGAGGTTTAGAAGTGTTGGCACAGCGTGGTTTGGTGTCTGTGTTTCTGCCACAGAAGGGGGGCGTGGCAGCCGCCGTTTCTAGAATGAAGGACTCATGGGGCAGACCGCAGCCAGACCCGGCAGAGCACAGACGTCGACAGACCCGTGGGCAAGCCCTGACGGCTGCTGCAGGGCCATGTACCCCGCAGGTCCGTTACCCAGAGCCACGGCTCTGGCGAGCACAGATGCTCGGGCGTGGGGTCTGGGGATGGACAGTGGTTCTCATGCCGGCAGACGGAGCCATCCCGGGCGGGTCCGGAGAGCTGCTTCCCCAGCTCCAGCCTCTCCCTGATCATATGACGCCATTGTGTGCTCTGACCCGGGAGCGGGGACCCGAGAGGAGCCCAGAGACGACATGCGTTGGTCGTTACGCCGAGGTGGGTGCTGGGGGATTCCCCAAACCACAGGCTGGCGGCAGCATGGAGACCCTAGTGCCATCGCGGGGTTGGCCAGGGGCGCGGGGAGCCCTGTGCTTTGCTGCGGGTGGCCGTGTTTCGTGCCTCACGGGCTCTGGGCCCCATGGCTGATCTCGCCGTATTTCCGCAGTTTAAGGGTTCCCCTCCTGCTCGCCACTTCTAGTCTAAAATAAACACGCGCCCGAAGATAACGGAAGAACCCGAGGCTGTGTGTAATTAGATATGAACAGCACAAAATGCCCAAGCTGAGGGCAAAAATAAATAAATGGGAAGAGAAAGCTTTAGAAAAAAAAAAAAAAAAGGCTGCTCTATGAAGAAGGGAGCAAGGTCCCAGCCCTGACAGCAGTTCCCCGGGCCCACCAGCCTCCTGACTCAGTTTCCCCGCCTGTCACAGGCCGGTAGAGTGCAGAACTAGAAAATGCCCACGGTTCTTTCCAGGGTCACCGGTCCTGGACTCAGAGAGACTCTGTCTAAGCACTTGTCACAGAAACCAGACAGCGCATGGTGTCGCCCGGCAGTGAGCCCCCTGGGAATGTCCCTCTTCCCCTGGACCTCATACTTCAGCTCGGCTGCCTTGGCCTGTAAGGTAGAGTCCCTGTTCCTCTTTTATCCCCAAGGTCCCGCATTCTGGTCTCAGGTCGTGTCCTACCCCATCCACGAGCCTCTCTGTGCCCCTCACATCCCCCCAGCCCCCGCATGCTGGAGCCAGCACCCCTAGCTGAATTTGGAAAAGTCGCTAACCCTAGCAGCAGGAAGCCAGAGCCTTGACACCATCTGGGGCAGGACCTCTGACCTCTGAACTCTGAGCTAAGTCATCTTTGTCCCCCACACTGCAATGTTTACAGCTGTAAACTGGGGGACATGGTGCTGACCTCTGGTCGCTGTGACCATCAGTGGGAACATTGTACGTGATGTGTTTTGCAAACAGTAGAGCCCTTGGCAGAGATGCACCCAGGACTTGCCAGGATGCAGGGACGGGACCTCCTAGAACGATACAAAAACAGTCAAGCCGAGTTGTTCTCAAGGTATCAGACACCAGGGAATGGAGCACTGCGAACCCCAGAGACGGGGATGAGCAAGGCTGGGCCTACCGCTGTGAGCGAGCGTCAGGTTCAGAGAGGAAGCCCAGGCAGAGCTCTGGACCCCTGTGATGAGGAAACAGAGCCTGGGGTGTGGGAGGACCCAGGAAAGAGCCGCCCAGAGACAGGGCTCCTATGACCCGCAGAGGCTCCCCCAGAGCAAATAGACGGAACATTCTTTCTCATGCAAAGGAAGCAGCCCAGACCAGAGAAGAGCTCCCCCCACACCCCAGAGCTCCGAGGAGAGGGTTTCTGTGCTCCCGCAGAGCACAGTGGACCCGCCCCAGCTGGCCAGAGGCACAAGGCGCAACAATAAAATCCAGCTTGAAAAGTGGACAAAAGGTGAAAACAGATACCTCACCCAAGAAGACACACGGATGGCGAAAGAGCCGGGAGAAGATGCCGGTCAGTGCCGGTCCTTACGGACAGGCCAACTCAAAACCGCAACGAAACAAGAAAACCTGACGCCACCATGTCTGGGAAGACATGGGGCAGCAGGAACCCTGCTCGCTGCCGGGGGGCACGCAAAGTGGGGTGGCGGCTTTGGGAGAGGGTCTGATGGTTTCTTACCCAGTTAAACAGGCTCTTGTGACCCTGCATGACCCCGCTCCGAAAATTCCAGGTGGTTCCCCGATGAAGTGGAAAGTCATGTCCACGTGAACAGAAATGCTGCTGGGAGATTTATGCATAATCAGCCCCAATGGGCGTCCCCCGAGCTCCGTGCAGGCATCATGTGGACAAACGGCCTGGCACGTCCGGAGAGTGGACCCCTGGTCAGCCGCGGAAAGGGCTCGCGGCCCACTTTCGCCGCAATACCGACTCTCCGATGCACTTGGCTCGGTGACAGCGGCCGGACCCAAAGCCTCCAGACGCTGTGACTCCATTTATAGGACAATCTGGAAGGACGGAACTAGGGAACCAGCCACTGTGGGGGCTGAGGGAGGGCAGAGGGCTGGGCAGGCGGGCTCGGTGGGACAAGGCAGGCGGGCAGGGAGCCGTTCCGAACGAGTGATGGTGGGAACCACACGGAAGTGTGGGTCACCAAGAGTGAACTCGACGGCACCGCGACAAGACAAAAGTAAGTGAGCAGCGTCGGGAGCCCCGGGACGGAAAGCAGCAGCGACAGGTGCGTCTAACCCATCACAGGTGGGAGACATAACCGCCCCCTGCAGCAGCTCAGTGCAAGCTGCGATGGTTTCACTCGGTGCTGTAAGACTAGTGGTGCAAAAACCCACATAAACTCCATGCTCTGGTGGTACCTGGTTGGACAGCGGCGGATGTGGGTAACCGGGACAGGTTAGCAACAAGCAGGAGAGGAAGGCCAGAGTCACCCCACAGGGCAGGTTCGCGGTCAGTGGGGCGCACGGGCTGAGATTTACTTTCTGGTAGACACATGCAGGTGCACACAGGACTAGAGACGGAAAGGTAGGCGCACGGGGTTTGATGAGGCTGCTGCGTCCCGGCACCGCCCCTGGGAACCCCCGCCACGTGAGCACACCCAGGCCCGACCGTGGTTTCTAAGCACCACCGCCAACATCCGCAGATGGATCATTCTGGAGCCGGAGCAGAGGGCACGTGAGATGCGCCCTGGGCGTGTTGTGGCGCCAGGAGGCGAGTGTTCAAGGGAGCGGGGTACGGATGAGACGTGACCAACGGACACCGACTGAGAACAGATGCGAACCCAGAAAGAGGTTCTGGGGCCGCAGCTGAGCCGTCTGAGTGACAAAGGAACCCGGAGCTGAAGGCAGGACGTCGGCCCGCGAATCAGAACCGGCGTAAATAAACGTTGGATAGATGAGTCAGCGCGGAGGGGGACAGAGCCTCCTCACGGAAGGATTCCCGGTACTGAAGGCAGAAGGAAGCCGAGAGCAGAAGATCTCCACTGAAACGTCACCGTAACGCTCCCGTAGGCGAGAGGCGCAGCTGGCAGCGAAGGCAGATGTTAAGAAGTCGGGGACTGGCAGGGCCTCAGAGCGACTGTCCCCGAACCCCAGAATGTGCAGGAATAGCTGCAGCTTCCTTCCCTTGTCCGCAACGCTCTGATGCGCTCGCCTCCAGCAGGCAGTGGAATCCGGCTCCCGCGGCAGTGGCTGGGCGGCAGAGGCCTCCAGGTCCACGCAGGGAGGACCCAGCCCGGACAGAGGAGGGAGGGAGCGAACGCGGCAGCCCGCGGTAGGCCACCCCGCCCCATGTCCTCGCCCTGCACGCAGGAAGGGCCCTGGTAGGGAAGTGCTGGGACCCACACCCCGTCTGTGGTTGGGTGAGTAGAAGGAGACCAACGTCAGCGCGGCGGCTTTGACCACTAGGCAGATGGTGCGGTGGCAGCCCCATGGCAGAGACCACAGGTGACAGCCCTTGGGCCAAATCCCCACCGCTGTCTGCCATGGAGACCGTGACTGATAAAGTTGGCCCACACCTGCCGTGATGGACATCAGGGGACGTCGGGCTGTGTGTGGCCCGGGCACCGGGCTGTGCTGTCCGTAAGCTTCCAGCCTCAGGCATGGGACAGAGGCTGCCGGGCAAGGATGGGGTTGTCTTATCCAAGGCGCACACGCCACACTCCAAGTCGGGACTCCGGGGTGCCCTGGGGAAGGCAGGGAGGGTCTCTAACCCAATCAGCATGGTCTGCGTCCTTTCTAGTAGCTTGAGGGGTGCCACTCGGGGGAACTCAATGAGGTAGAGAATGTTCCGGGCTTGGTAGGGCGCCTGCTCAGTATAGTTTCACTCTTGGCTGCCCAGCCTTCCCTCCGCTCGGAATGTGGACGAAGCCACCGTCCCCAGGACGGCCAGCAGGGCGGCCACAGATCTCTGGTCTCTGAACACCTTCCTTTGCAGCATCTTTCATCCCTCGCTTGGCTCCTGCAGCCGAGGCTGGACCCCCGAGCAGACAGGATTCATGATGCAGGTACAGGGCAGACACGACTGGCAGGCTTGGTACGCTGGCCCCCGTGGCTCGTTATATTGTCACTGGGGGGACAAAGAATGTGACCCACCCTCACCCGGGAGCAAGGCCAGAGTCGGGAAACTGTCCCGAAGTGCTCGGAGCTGAGCACTGAGCTCCCAGAACCAGTTCCTCAGACCGACTTCGGTCCTCCGATCCCGAGGTGTCCACCTGGGAGGGCAGGTGTGGACCAGAAGTCAGTGGTTCCCACAGGCCCAGCACAGGGTGGTGACTTGCCTGCGGCTCCGGACTCCTACGGACCCACGAGCCGCCTACGTGTTCCGCTGCAGCAGGAACGCCGGCCTCCACGGGTCCCCACAAGGGACCTCCTTTAAGGCGAGGAAGGGAGGCGGCCATAACCCATCCCTGCTGGCCGGGCAGGCAACCGGCCCAGCGCCAGGACCTGGGGAATGCTCAGGCCTGGCTTCGCCCACCAGCTTCCCCACTTTTTACTGCCCTACCACAATCGCAAAAGGCATTTAAGACCCACTTTATGGAGAACCAAGGCTTAGGGTGACCAAATCAGGGGACACCCCAAAAGAGGGAATTCCAGACAAAACAGACTATGTGGCTCCTTTGAGAGTCACAGCAGATAGAGCGATTCAAAGCTCTGAGAAGTCCTGCAGCCAAGAATTCTTCCTTCTGTTTTAGCAAATGTTCTAACTTGACTGGCCACAGAATTACTCTTTAGTAGCATCAGGCGACACCCCACAGGACTCAATCTCCAGAACCCCTCCCAGTCAATGCTGTTCCTCAGTTTGATGTCAAGTAACTAAGCCCGAGAATTGCCTGTTAATATTCCATGAGCTGCTGGAAGACCCGGAGTTATGGTCCCTTCTTAAATTCATATTGTCATTTGGAAAAATAAGAATCGATAGAGCGAGACTTCGAGGACTTGCAAACTTCCAGGCCAGCAGAGCTCGTCAGAGCAAATCTGTTCTTCGGTGTTGACCCCCCTCCTCTCCCCAAGCCCCCCTTTCCTTGATGCCACTGCAGGGACCAGCCTGACCCGCCTGGTACCTCTCTAGCGGCTCCTGCAGGGGCGTGAGTGTGAGTGCGAATGTAACTGGTCCCTAAGCACACCAACACGAGTGTGTGATGGACTCTTCACAGAAAAGCACAGAGGGACACAGAATAAAAACAGACACCCTCCACCAGGACCCTCCCCCCCAGACAACCACTTCCAACCACTTCGGGATGGGGTGCTCCTGGTGGCCTTCGTCATATCTCTAAGTCATAAGCTTTTACCTTGGTGTTTTCATTTTCTAGATCATTTCATTGTTGATTGACTCCTGGGGACTTCTGAATCCAGCTCAGGGATGGAGAGAGCAGGAAAACCATCACTCACTCTTACAAAAGACAAATGCTGGAAGGTGTTAATGGCCTCTGCTGGACGCACCAGAAAATGGATGTCACAAGAAAATCAAGTAACTCAAGATCTGGGAAAGGAGGCAGCTGTGAGGAGAGATAGGACCCCAAAGCGGCAGACACGATGTAAGCCGGCCAAGAGTTACTAGGCTGTTGAGGACCGAGTGTGGGTTTCGCTGTAAGGGCGAGCCCTGGGGGCTCTGAATGTAGAGAGTGTCATACTTTCCCGCAGAATTTCCCCCCTCAAACTCCACCAGGAGCTTACAAGGAAGACCTGTGACCTTCCTGGAAAAACTTTCCAAGGTTCACCTGGAGGAAGAGAACACCAGCCACTCTGAAGGTCTGCTCAGACCCATCCGTCCCATCACCCCATGGGGGAAGAAAAAGGCTTAATCTATGGGAGGAAAAGCCCCTCCCCCAAAGAAATTGGCACTGATGGAAACCATTGCCACTCTCAAACAATTAAAGAGGAAAATATTAAAATACAATCCTCAGCCCAGGGAGTGAGCAAGAACATATGCTCCAACCAGAATTACTAGGGAATGAGCAGGAGTCCACGGGCAGCCCACACCCCGGGGTCTGCAGTCGGAGCGCAGAGGGCAGTCAGCCCCTAAAACCTCAGAGCCAGCCCAGCTCCTGACCCCACTCAGAGACCTTCCTGCTGGCGCAGGAAGCAAAGGCGGGCTCACGTGCAAGCATAAACATATCTACCTCTGCATCTTCTGTCCTAAACCAGGCGTCCACCTTCCAACAGAACCTGTGAGCCACGCAAAAAGGCAGGACGTGGTTCATCCCCAAGAGACACAGCGGCTCTCAGAACCAGACTCAGATATGACACAGAGGGTGGAACCCTCCGTCAGGGAAATTGAAATAACTATGATTAATGTGTTCAGGGCTCTCATAGAAAAGGTGCACAACATGCTAACTCAGATGGGTGATTTCAGCAGACAGCAGGGAATTCTAATCGAAACGCCAGGAATGGAAAACTGTCACAGAGGGGAAGAGTGCTTCTGATAGCCTCTAAAGGAGACTTGACCCAGCAGAGAAAAGAACCAGTGAACCTGAAAATGTATCCGTATCTACAGAAATTATCCAACTGGAAACACAAAGAGGAAAAAGAAGCTGGGGGAGGGGGAGGACAGAACAGAGCGCCCGGGAGCCATATAGGAAAACATCAAGTGGTCTAACACACGCATAATTGGAAGAGCGTGAGGCCACAGAGGGCAGGCAAGAAGAAGTATGTGGGACACAACGCCCCAGAAATATTTAATAGTCAAAGACACAAATCACAGACTGGAGAAGCTCTGAGGACACCAAGCAGAACAAACTACTCTTCTCCTCCCCCCAAATATTCAAACTTCCGGATACCAACAACCAGAAAATCTTAAAGGTAGCATGGGTGGGGGAGAAAAGGTGTCACCTTCAGCAGCAGGAAGGCACAAATCATGGCGACTTTTCACCACGTGCATGAGAGAACCACTGGAGACGCCTTCCAAGTGCTGAAGGAAGGCCTATCAACCCCCAGGTCTTTCGGAGAAACCTTTCCAAAATGGCATGCCTTTATGCAGTAATTAAGGAATTTCAAACCTTGCTTGAATAATATTAACAGGGTATTAATAATATTAACAGAGTATTGTTAATTTTTCATATGTGATATAGCTAATTTCTTAAGATTTTTAAATGACTATCCTTAATGGTTTGAAGCTATTATCTGTTACGGACACAGTCTCAAGTTGCATTGCAGATGACATGGGGTTTTTAGGAGGATTGGCCAGGGTGTTGCTGAAGATGGGCCCAGAGCCAGGTCCTGCTAAGCCGGAGAGGATTATTTGCACATTCCTTATGTGGCGCCCTTTTCATGGTAAACAACTTTGGAATTTTCTATGATAAAAATGCATCAGGTTCATAACACAAATGAACAAGGACTTGAGACTTTCTCAGACAAACAAAACCTGGGGGAATTCATTGCTGACAGACCCAGTCTCCACGAAGTCTGTGGAGCTCTTTCAGGCAAGAGGCACAGATAAGTCAGAAACACACATTTCCAGAAAGAAATAAAGAGCATTGTTGGAAATGAAACTAATGAAGGTAAAGTAAAATGCTTTTTTTCCTTTAGTTATGACTGATCTAAAGTAGAGGTAGGCAAACTTCTTAAAGGGACAGAGAGTAAATATTTAGGGTTTGGGGACACCTGGTCCGTGATAACAGCCCAGCACCAGTGAAGATGGAAGCATGAAAGCAGGACCGAGGGAGACCAAAGGCGCGGCAGTGTGTTGAGAAGCCCTTGTTGGCAAAAACGGGCCGCAGACCCTTGTCCTAAAAGGAAGCAGACTGAGAAAACAAAGTAACAATGTTCTGTGTGTTTACAGAACACATAAAAGTAGAACACAGGACAAGGGCAGGAAAGACTGGCGGAGGCGACTGGGAATATCTTGTCCTCAGAGCTTTGCATCACGTGGAGAGTCACATCATTCACGTAAGGATTGTGCGCTCAAGGGTAGACTCAGATTTCTTGAAAATGTACATTGTCAGCCCTAGGGAAACCACTAGTATTTTTTAAAGAGAAATAAAGAATAAGCCAACAGAGAAGATAAAATAAAATCATAAACTGCGCTCAATTAAATTCAGAAAAGGCAGAAAGAGAAGGGAAACAAAGCAGAAGTGGAATGAACAGTAGAGAGCACGATGGCAGGTTTGCGTCCAACCGTCTTGGTCACAGGCTTCCCTGTGAAGAGTCGAAACATGGCAGTGAAAAAACAGAGAATCAGATTGGATCTTTAAAAAAGCAAAAATCAGCTATATTCTGCCTACAAGAGGCCAAGTTCCAGTATTAAAATACAGATGCAGGAAAAGAAAAAGGATGGAGGAAGACACCATGCAGTCACTGATGGGAAGAAAGCTGAATTAGCTGAGTTTACACCAAGTATATCCAGAAGGAGGACTACTATCAGAGCTAAAGAGGAACACAACATAGTGATAAAGGGGCCAGTTCAAACATGTACGCGCCTAACAACACCCTCAAAATACATGAGCAAAGCGGTGGAACTGGAAGGCGAAACCCACAGTTCCGGGGAGAAATGGTGGCTCTTCTCTCCCTGTAATTGGTAGAACAGGCAGACGGGAAACCAGTGAGGATATATTAGGCCGAACAACACTATCCCCCGACGAGGTCTAATTAACATTGATGGAACGCTCTTCTCAAGGGCCCGTGGAACATTCAACAAGATAGACATATTTGGGGCCTTAAAACAAACCCTGAAAAATTTAAAAGAATAGAATGCATAAAAATGGTCTAGCAGATCATAAAGGAAGGAAACTAGAAATCAAAGTCAGCAGGTCCTCACTGCCCTGCTGCAGAGTTGGCGCCAAATCCCTGCAGAGAATCTGGATTCGGGGCCCGGGCTTTGAGCAGGAGTGAGTTAGCTGTCATGCTGGCAGCCTGACACATGAGCCCCATGATGAGGGAGACCCTATATGTTTGGAGGTGACAGCTCTGGGACCTGTGGCCAGACACAGCAGGAGACGCAGGTCCCGGCAAAATCCAGTCCAGGTGTGTACACCTGGGACCTCACCCAAGAAGCTTCCTGAGCAAGTAGCCCAGACCTCGGGGCCCGTCATCCTCAGTTCACTCACATGGCTGCAGAGGGCATCCCAGAGGACCCTCTGGAGGAGGAAGGAGAGTCCAAAGCTCAGCCCATGGCTAGTGTGTGGGACAAGCTGCCCTCCACCCTCCTCCGGGTGACAGCAAAAGATAGTGGAGAAGGAAGGCCACCCGCGCGGCTGAGCTCTGGGCCGTGCACCTGCTCCTCCACACTGGGCCAAGGGAGTTGCCCTAAGTTTGGAAGGCGCACAGACCACGGGCAGGGAGCAGTGGTCTAGCGGGTGGGTCAGGAGTCCAAGCAACTAAACTTGGCAAGGGTGAGAGAGTCAGGTTCACGTGACAGGCAAGCGGGAGAGGACATGAAGCCTGAAGCTCGTGGTGTTGCACACCCATGCCCTCGGAGCGTGTCTGCAGTGGAGACACCTGGTGCATGGCTGATCCGACCAGGTGTAGTTAGCCAGCCCCAGCCACTGTCACCCCTACACTGACTGGAGGACATTTGAATGGATGCCCACAGAGGCTGAGAAGGAGGCACCCCATGAGCCAACAGCGTGAGCTCCCACTTACCCACGCGGCTGCCCAGCCCACACCCACCCGCCGGCAGCATACAGCTCATCCCTCGAGGGGACCAGACGGCCACACAGCGGCAAATGGACCACACTGGGTCCCGGACGAAAGGGTCTGCACGTCATTTCACAAGCGGAGATTCTGGGCATGGGCTGGGCTTCCTGCCTACCAGACTTCAGCCTATGGCACGGAGGGTGCCCAAGCTTTCGGCCCACGGGCTCGGCCCTCCTCCCACTATCACAACAGGCCAGCAAGCCCACTTTCCAGCAGGGAGGTGAGGGGCAGGCCCATGACCACAGGGACCTCTGGCCACATCCCACGCTGACTGCCCAGAAGCTGCAAGTTCACAGAGCACAGGAGCCAGCTGTCGGAGACACTTCTCCAGCAGACGGGGTGCTGCCTTCACCACAGTGTAATGTTTGGACTACACGCGAGACCCTGGCAATGCCCCTGGGCCCCAGGAAGATACCTGGGAACCAGGGAGCCAACGAGACAGCCCATGCCCCACTCCCTGTGCCCAACCAGGCATTTGCACGTCTCTCCCTATGGCTCCAGGCTCTGCGGACTTGGACGTTCTGGTGCTCCCAGGTGGGCACGGGAAGTATCCCATGGAATTGCAAACCGAGGCTGCCCTTGGGTACTTCAGGTTGCTCATGTCGGCGGAGGGCCAGGCAAGGTGGGGGTGGCCATCTTGGCAAGGTGACAGACCCCATCCATGGGGCATGGCGGGGCATGGGTGTGGGATCAGGTGGCCATTTCCCACCCGTGGGGCCTCCTTAGCCGTGGCCATCAATAGGCAAACCTAGCAACACCCCTTGAAATGTCACAGCGGCAGACCCCGAACCCTGGTGAAGAAGGGCTGGGTCACCCCTCAAGGTCAGCCATCGAGGTGGCCGCGTGGAGACGGTCTGGGCTTGGGGGAGGCTCCGTACCAGCCGGGGCCCTGCGGTGTGCTCACACTGGTCCAGCAGCAAGTACCCGTCAGGCTGCTCATTTCAACGTCATGGCCGGGATCACAGCACCCGGGGACCCGGCCGGGGCCAGGACTCGATGAACGAACACATGGGGGAACGAATGGCTGAGGCCCGGCCCACAGCCGTGGAGGGGAAGCCGCAGACGGCCTCGGCCTCGTGCTGAGAGAACTTGTCTGATCCCGTTTTCCGAGCACCAGGAAACCAGATTGCCCAAGTCTGAGGCGGAGCCCCGCCTTTGCCAGCTGTGTGACCCTGGGCCCGTTCTTCACTCTCTGTGCCTCTGTTTCCCTACCTGGAAGGCCTAGATGTTAACAACGCCTCTCTCTGGTAAGGGATCAAGGCATCAGCATGTGGGACTCACGGGCCACAACAATAGGACACAATAAGCAGAGAATGTGGGAACCAGTAATTATTTTTTGTCACTTCTCAGACCAGGACCCTCGGCCCAGGAGGCCCAGTGACCTCGCCGGAGCTATGCGGTGGGTCAGGGGCCAAGCAGGCGGGCTTTTGGGCCTGCGCCAGGGCTGCCCCCAGGCTTGGACGCCAAAGTGTTGCCTTCAGAGGTCACGGTCCCCAGGCATCTGGGTGCTTCCTGGTCCACCCCGGCCACAGAATCCCTGTGATTTCCCCAACACTCCTTGAGCCTGAAGCAGGAGAAGGTAGGTCTCAGAGCCACGTCCCGGGTCCACACGTGCCCTCCTGCCTGGCCCTCTGCAGAGGTGGAGCCCTCTGAGTAGAATCACGAAGAAAGTGTTCGGGTGTGGGTTTGCCCCTGGGCCGTCTGACCTGCACTCCATCCAAAATACCGCGCGGACGGCTGGGGAAAAGTCCGGGGAGGAGACGGGAACAGAGGGGCGACAAAGCCACCAAAGGTCACCTTGGCAGCCCTCTGCCCCTCTCCTGTGAAGAGAGGGAGACACCTGGGTGGGCTTCCCAGAGGGGGAGAGATAAGTGGGACCTCATCCCTGCCCTTCTGCAGAGGGACACCCCTCCAACGTGCAAACCTCGGCCTCCCCAGACCCTCCTTCTGTGGGTCACCCACCCCCATCTCAGCCCGGCTCACCCTTCATGCTCTTACCCCTCCTGACTCAGGGCCTTTGCACCTGCTGTGACCTCCACTCCATGAGCTTCTGGGGGCCAACTCCTAATCGCCTCTGACTCTCGGTCCAGATATCCCCAGACCCTCCCCGGCCTAAACCAGGAGGCGTGCTGGTTCCCCCTGAGAACACTTAGCACCACAGTCCCGACTGAGCAGTGCACTCGAGAGGCAGTAGGATGGACAGACACACATGCAGCCTCACCAGCACCAGCTGGGGGGTCCCGGGGCTCCACCCCCTGCTGTGTGCCTTTGGGCCAGTGGCTGAGCCCCTCTGTGCTTGTCTCCTGGTGTATGGGATGGGTGACAAGTGCATCCCGTGGGCTCGTGTGTGTGAAGGGCTCCGGGGCCCTGTGTGGGCTGTGGTCCCGCCCTCCGTGGCTCCCTCCACTGTGGGCCTTAAGCCCCAGAGGGCAGGGGCAGGGTGGCCTCACCAGTGTCCTCAGAGCCTGCATGGTGCATGCCACGAAGGAAGCCAGGGTGTGTGCATAAGGAGCATGGGCCTGGGGTGACGGGGTAGAGGCGTGGCGGCCCCTGTGCCAGCCGCTCCATCCCCCACCCCACCTGGGCACCTCCAACGCCAACAGTACTTCCCGGCAAAGCCCACCGAGATTCCTCTTGCACCGTGGAGCTGCGGCATGAAGCGGTTTACTGAAGTCTCATTAGCCAAATGGATAGATCATCTCACGTGAGCTTAACTCTCTCCGTCCCCGGCGTGTGCTCCTGTGAACGAGGCAGGCAAGCCGGGGTTCTGACCTAGTTTGAGTATCTGTCTTGCCTGAACCTGGCGGGCCACCGAGTTGGCAGGGGCTCCCGAGACACACTGTCATGCCCTCTGAAATGGCGTCCGTGTGAATGGAGGGGGGCTGGCGTGCCGAGCGACCTTGACAGGCAGCGTGTTCCCTCCTGCCCCAGATTTGCAGGGAGGACAGTCCCCGCACAAGGCCACGAGGGCCTCTTTGCTTTCTTCCTCCGCTTGTCTGTGCCGCGCAGGTTTATGCTGATCAAAGGGCCTGGGGCCAAGGAAATGCAGGTGTTCAAGACACAGGCTTTGCTTTCTAGAAGCTCCTGACCTGATGGCGGAGAGATGCAAGTAAGAAAAAATGAGAGTACTAGAACAACCAAAGAGGAGCCGTCTGAACACGGGGTGAGAGTTCTGTCCTGTCCGAGGGCGTCAGAGAATGCTGCCAACGTGTCGCTGTAGGGTTTTGAAGGGTGGATAGGAGTTTTCCAGTTGGGACAAAAGATGCTCGAGCAATGGAACTGCAGTGCAAAGGCTCAGGAGTAAACTCTCCTTGTTCTGCGCATCTGTGTGAGAACAACAAGCTGCGGGGCCCTGCTAGCGGCCGGGGTTCCAGGGGGCAGGGCGGGTACCGAGCTGGAGGTACGTACGAGGGCCAGACCCCGGAGTGCCTCCCATGCCATGCAAAGGAGCTCAGCCTCTATTCCGTGGGGCTGGGGAGCAGCTGAGGAGTTGGGGCAGGGGCAGATGGGGAGTGGGTCCAAGCACGGCAAGCAGGAAGGCAGGACACCCCACAAGGAGGCAGCTCAGACAGTCGGCCGAGGCTGCTGCACCCCTGCCCCAGCATGGGTCAGCCGGGCCGCTGCCTCTTGCAGGAGGCAAGATGGGTAGACCGGAGGCCCGAGCCGGAGGACGCAGGCAGTTGCAGAGAGGGTGCGGGGGGGAGCGAGCCCTCCTCGCAGCCCCCACCCAGGGAAGCAAAGTGGGAACAGCAACGGTCCCCGCTCGGAGCTCTCGCCCCCCCCGTCCTCCAGTGCTCACCCGGCTGTGATGAGGCAGGTTCCTCGGGGTGTCGGGCTCATCTGGAGAGGTGGAGTCTCAGTCCCTAGCCCTGGACTCCCTCCCAGCCTGGTTCCCTCTGCGTAGCCCTTCCTTCCCACTGCTTAGACTTCGCTCCGGGCCGCCGTCTCCAGGCAGCCCCACACCTGCTCAGGAGCCTCCCTCGAACTCCCCTGAGGGGCAGGAGGGTGCTTCTGCGTCCCCGGACTTCAGCAGACAGCTGCCTGGACTCGGATCTGTACACGTCCGGCGTCTGCAGAGAACGTGGCAGAGCGAAAGAATGAAGCAGTCGGGACCAAGGGCACGGCCCTGGCCTCCAGGAGAACCACCCGCCCCCAGGCAAAGGGCTGCCCAGCCCTGTCCTGAGCAGCCGAGACAGCCGAGTGACGCTGACAGGCAGGACACCAGTCCTGCACCTCCGTGTCCCAGCATGGCTCCGTCCTCTCCCTCCACCCCCCAGCCGGGCACAGAGACCCCCGTGAGCCCCCGTCCAGAGCGCGGGGTCCAGGCAGGGCCTTCTCGGCGGGGCTCTACTTTGCTCTCGGCTCCGGGCTGTCCCCTCCCGCACACAGGCTGCCATCCGGGGGCTTAAGGTGGATTTTGTTGCTGTTGTTGTTGTTCGATTATGTTTTGGCAAAATGTGCGTTGTGACTCGCGTCTGTGTTTTTCATTTTGATGAAGAGACTCACTTGGGGGCTCATCTTTTTCTCTCTGTGCTGAACCCCTGGGCCCCTCCCACACCCTCCACCCACCTGCTGCCCAGCCGCGGGCACTGCCCCAGCGCCTCCGGCCCCATGAAGGGCGCCCAGAGGACCTCCTAGCCCCACGTCGCGTTGCGCGGGAATGCTCCACACTCTTGTGCTGGAGGGCAGACGGCTGGCCCTGCAGACCACGGCCGGCCCACCAGCGGGGCCCCATCCCCACTCCAGGACGAGCCCTTGTCTGCAGGGGACTTGACTTTAAGAGCCCCCTCAGGCCCGGGGAAGGCTGGCAGTGCCCAGGCCGGGGACTGGTAGGCTGGAGCTCCGGGGCCCTCGCCAGAGAAATGGTATTATTACTCCAAACCGCAACCTCCAGGCCCGGGAGGGGCTGCACATGCAACGAGGTGAGCACGTGCGGGTGCGGGTGCAGGCGCGGGCGCGGGTGCGGGTGCGGGTGCGGGTGCGGGCGCGGGTGCGGGTGCACACACAGGGACGGCCGCACGGGCTGGAAATGTGTCCGTGCCTCTTCCCACCTGGAAATCCACCCGCCCTTCACCCATGTGGCCCGAGTTGTCCCCCCGAAGCCTTGCAGGACACCAGAAGCTGGCCGGCGTGTCCACGTTGGTGCCGAGCTGTGACCCCGGCACCCAGGACTGACTCCGGGAACACGAAACCCTGCGCCCATAGGCTGGGCCACCCCCTGGCTGTGTGTCCCCGAGCAGGTCCCTCACACTGCCTGGACCCCTGGTCCCCATCTCAGCCTCCAACCCCGACAGGGCTCGCTCCAAAAGGAAACTACCCGAGTGCCTGTTCACAGGACGGACAAACGGCAGCAGGTCAGACAACAGAACCTGCAGAGCCTGAGCCCCAGGACACACGAAGGCACGGAGGATCGCCCGCGGCCACACATGCCGTGGCACGCACGGCGCACACGGGTCCTCCCTACAGCGCTGCCAGCTGGGGGAGAGCGGCCCGGCCCCCGTGGGCTCTGGGGTGACAGCAGGTGCTGCGCTCTCACGGTCCTGGTGCTCGTCTCATGTATTTGTCAAACTCGTCCAACTGCCGCTTGACATGGCGCCTTTGAGGGTCTATGAATTACACCTCAATAAACTCGACCTCACAGGGAGGCGGTGACCCCAAGTCCCAGGACTGGCCGAAGGGCGGGGGCTGTCCCATCCCTCCTAGTCAGGCCTCTGGAGCCGCGGCCAACACCCACAGTCCTTCCGGGGCGATGGTGCTCTGTCCCCGCCGGCCCGGGCCCCGGGTGCGCGCTGGTGCCGGGCCTCTGCGCTCCCACGGGAGGCGTGAGACGCCGCCGAGCCCAGTATCACCGGAAAGTGACGAGCACCGTGACACACACGCATCACAGTGGCACCGACGACGTCTGGGGGGGGAGGCAGACAGACAGAGGAGGGGGCGGACAGAGGGATGGGGAGACAGAAGGCATCGATGCAGGGGGGAGGGGGGAGGGAGAGAGGAGAGGAGAGGCAGAGCGGGAGGGGGGGCATCGGGGACCATTCACGAGCCTAGACGAGAAGCGGAGTGTGCGCGGACGGACGGACGGACGGATGCACGAGGAAGCCGAGGCGTACACACACAGGAAGGAGCGTTGTTCATCCTTGAAGAGGAAGAAAATCCTGCCGTTTGCGACGGCACTGAGGGGCCTGCAGGAACCGTGAAAGTCAGAGACTCACACCGCAGATCCCCCCTCCCTGCGGGACCAAGGACAGACGAGTCCCAGCCGCAGGGGCGGGCGTGGGACTGCGGTGACCGGGAGGCGCTGGTCAAGGGCACAGACTCCGGGACCTGGTGAGGGCGGGGTGGCTGCCGCGAACGGGGTTGTGCCAGGAGCCCGGACCCGGGGGGAGGCAACCCCGAAGCGTTCTCGCCACAGCCGCGGCGGCACAGAGGACACCGGCCACTCCTCCGGGGACAGACGAGCCCGTCAGCAGGACCGTGGGGTGCTTGCACAGCATAATGCATGTGACAAACCACCATCGGGTACAACTTAAATACACAATGTTTGTATTTGTCAGCTGTGCCCCGTACAGCTGGGCAGGAGGGGCGCGGGGGCGGGGAGCAAGGACAGGGCAAGCGGGAGGAGAGCACCAGCTGAGGGCAGGGGCGCAGGGGTGCAGGGCGGCCGGGGGGCCCCTCGGGAGGGCAGGTGGGGAGGACGGCCCTGCCCCGCATGACCTCTGCCCGGTAAGCGGCACAGTTAATGAGGCGCTAATTGGTTCTTGAGCGATAGTTACGGTCTTCACGGATCTGTGTAATCACACGCGTCTTACTCGGTGGCAAGGCTGTTTGCTTTTTTAATAATTAAGTGACACCTGATGATTCAGGAATAACCAAAAGCCTTTTCTTGAGTCACGTGGCTTGGAGGCCCTCCAGCTGTCAGCATCCGCCAGCTTAGGGGCCCTGCTTGGGGGCCTGGGCAGGGGGACATGGGCTGTGTCGTGGGGCGTAGCAGTGAGGCCACAGGATGTCAGAGAAGAAATCAACCCACGAGACCCCCCCACCCGGCATCCTACAGGCGAGCTCAGAAAGGCCCCAAGTTACAAGACAAGTTCTAGGGGTTTTGGAATCCCGGACCAGGCACCCAGAGCAGGGCCAGACCTCCACCCCGGTCCCCCCAAACCACGCCAGACCTGCTCGTTCTGGGTCCATCATCACAAGAGGACACCGGGGCATGGGGAGAAAAGGTGGCCTGGTCTGCGGGGACCAGGCTGGGAAGGGCGGGGCCCGGCCTCACAGCCACCCTGACTGCCGCACAGGGACATGGCTGACGGCCCCCAGATGAGGTCCCAGTGCTTGGCAAAGCTGGGGCGGGGGCAGCTGCAGGCATCGCCCTGGTGAATTTTTAATATCTTAGCTTTTACTGACTGTTCAAATGTGCTTGGTACAAAATTCAGAAGATATGAAAGTCCACGGTGAAAATGGAGTGTTCCGTCCCGCTGCCACAGTCTGGACTCCAGGACCCACGTCCCAAACGCCATCCCCTCTGCTACCTGCTGGGTGGACGGAGCCCCTTCCCGCGTCTCCAGGCTTGCTTTCGGAACACAGCCCGCCGAGTCCCAGCTCACACTCGGCCATGCCCTCTTGCTGTGGGATGACCTTCGGCACAAACGGCAGACGGGACTTGCACACAGGGGTGCATGCTGCGGGAGTGGCGCTGGGTCCCCCCCCTGGGCTCTGAGCCAGACCCTGGGGACAGGAGGGGACCTGCCCCAGATGCAGGCAGCAGGTGTGTCAGGGCACAACCAGCAAGGGGAGGGTGTGGGAGACGCAGGGCAGAGCTGGGGCGGGAGAGGGTGTCTCAGAGTCTCCGGAGATGCGGCGGCTTGGAGAGCACCCAGGGCTTGGGAACTGTCCAGGGGTGTCTGGGGTTCTTATTTAAAGTCCCCACACATCATCCCAAGCCAGGCACTCGCTCGGCGGTCCAGCATGGGGGCTGCGTGCCAGGATGTGCTCGGAGCTCAGAGCCTGGCGCTGCTGCTGGAGCTCAGGGAGACCTGACTGGGCCTGCGGCAGCCTCAGTGTCTCCATCTGCACAATGGGGCCGCGGGCAGCACCCACCTCCAGGGGACGCTGCACGGGCTCCGGGGGTGGTGGCGTCCAGCAGACCTCAAGAAATACACTGTCACGGAAGACTGGTTTCTATACCCACGGTTTTCCTGCAAGAAGCCTCCACGGGCTGGGGCCCAGCTGGGTGTGACGATGGGGGGCTCGCTACTGGCCACAGGCCATGGCCATGCCCAGGGCTGCACAGACCCAGCCCCCGGGTGAGTAAGTTGCAGGGTCTGGAGTCGACAGGGTCCAAGCGCCCATCCTGGGGGATGCTGAGAAGTACGAGGGACAGACACAGGGACGCCTCGGCGGGGTGGGGACCCAAAGCCCGGCTCCAAGTGGGCTCCGCCCTGGCCGTGCTGGCCAGCCCCCCCTGTGCCTCAGAGATTGCCATTCAGGGAGACCAAGGGGTTCTCAGCCTTGGATCCCCCGGGGCCCAGAGCCAGGAAGAGCACCAGAGCAGGACTGAGGGACGAAGCTCGCCTGGGCGCAGGCCTTCCTGTCACCGCGGCCGGGTCTCAGCGGCAGGACAGCTGCTCCCTCCCCGGCAGTAGGCCGTGTGGACACAGGAAGATGAGCCAAGGCCGGCACTGCCTGCCTCCTTGGAGATCGCCGCGGTTCCTGTCAGAGTTCTTGTTTGGACAAGAGACAAGCCGGAGGAAGGCCCTAAACCTGGGTCCCCGGGGAGGTGGGCCGGGGAGTCTGCCCCCCCGAGCCCCCGCATGCAGGGAGCGCCGAGCAGGGGCCCGTGCAGACCACTCCTGCAGGTGCGAGAAGGAAGCGCCGCCTTCAGGCCATTGTCCCACATTTCGTAAACCCAGGGGAAGCCCCGCCATGCTGAACGGAATAACATGCTGGGGGAGAAGAGAAATCCAGCCTATCGGGCCCTGAGGCCAACCCGGGGTGGTCCCGGGAAGGGAACGGGTCTGGGCTCCACGGGGGCCGCAGCCTGTCCCCCGGTGACCAGGCCGTGTGTCCGAGCAGCACAGAGCCAGGTGTGCCTCTAGGAAAAAGTGTGGGTCCAGGGTGAGCCCAGAGCCTCCTCCCTGTCCACCCGGGTTTGGGCCGAGGAGCAGCACACAGGACGGCAGATGATAGAGTGACCACCTGGGAACGGGACCTCCCAACCCCGAGCACTACCCTGGAAAGCCACGGAGTCCCTGTGGAAGGAACACTGGGCCCCTTCTCCCACCGCCCTGCACACAGGTGTGGTACCCACCTTCCCCCGCTGCAGGGGGCACGGAGCGCCCTGAAGGCCACAGAGCCCAAAGTCCCCAGCCCGGCCCTGGTTCCAAGGAGACCCGTGTGCCACGCACTGATCTTGGCTCCCAGAACACAGTGCTCTGTGTGCCGTGGCCACAGCAAGACCATCCAAGCCCATACCGCCGGTCGTCGCACCACGCCATACCACAGTGAGGAGTCCACCGTATTGGACCTGGGTCCGTCCGAGGGCTTGGGTCCCATCGGTGACCTGGCTGGTCAGGCTGGAGAGTTTCCAGAATCTGCATTTGGGGAATCCACCATTGTTTCTGGTGAAGGCCCGGTGTCTCTAAGAAGGGGAGGTGACCCGACAAGGACGCAGCCTCGAGGCCAGGTGTGCTGCTCGGAGGACTCGGGGCTGACACTCCAGGAGAAACTGTCCGAGCAGGAAGTGCGAGCAGAGCCCGGGACAAGACCCAGCCCCGCACCTGTGCTTCTCACGCGGGGCCTCAGGTGCCCCCCCAACCAGGCCGGGCCCATCGTGAGTCCCGTAATGACCCGCTCCCCGTTCCTTCACAGGCACACCCTCAGGCCCGTTTCTGTTCTGCGACAGAGGACGGGACTGGCTGCGATTCATCCCATCACGGGATCAGGGGGTGTCCCTGGGGCATGAGATCTGAGCGTTGCAGGTTGGTATCCATCTCCCTGCCAGAGACCAGGAAGCCAAGTTCAGCCCGTCCTCTGGGCACCAGCCGTCTGTGACCCGCAAGCTCCTGGCTGGGAGGCAGGGCTACAGGTGGGACCTCTGTGTGTCCCTTGTCCTCGTGCCTCACCCTCGCTGGCAGAGCCCCAGGACCATCTCCTGGGGGCAGCTAAGAAGCCTGAATCCGCGCTGGGGGGGAGTGGGGAGGGTCGGGCCAGGAGTAGCAGGAGCATGGCTGTTGGCATCCCGGCCACCAGGGCACGGCCCGCCCTGCACAGCGGCAGCCCCAGCTCCAGGCCACGCGAACATGGCCCCGGGCAGAGTGGCAACCTCGTGCTTTGAGTCAACATCAACTGATCTGGCTAAGCCCTTTGCCCGTGTTGTGTGAGACACGGGGACCGCACGCTGTCAGGGAGCCCGGGCCCTGCAGCCTGACCATGGACAGGTCAGAGCCCTTGGACGTCCACTTCCTCCCCTGGACCCGAGGATAAGCCCAGGTCTGGGGGGGTCACCGGGGTGAAGATCGTTAATTATGAGACGGGCCAGGGACGCAGAAACGGGGCATGTGAGAAGGGCAGTATCGGGAGAGGGAGAGAGGCTCCCCGCGAAGCCCGGCGTGTGCCTGTCCGTGTCGGTCAGAACCGTGCTGCTGGCGCACACGGCAGGACACGGGCCCGGTACCCAGTCTCTGCTTCTCCCCAGTTTTGGGCAGGGCACCTGCCCCCAACAATAACCTGGCTGGTCCCTGTGCGGCCAAAGTGCCACGTGACCTTGCTTACGTCCTCCAATTGGGAACTCAGGTGACATGGCCACTTCCGGGTCATGGCCCTGGACGAGGCCTGCCTGCCCCCTCACCTTTGGCCCCCACAGGCTGCAGGGCCGAGAGCTGCAGGGGGGCCCAAGCAGGGGGCCTGCCCTTCGGCCCGGTCATGCCTGCCGTCATCCACATGCTGAAGCCACTCAAAATTCGAGTTGTCCACTTCATCCAGAGGAACCCGCGACCCAACAAACACATGGGCTGATGACATTTTTCCCACAGAAATGCAGAAACCCAACCATGCTCTGCCAATGTCGTCCAGCCCTACTGCCGCCATCTTATTCTATAAACATGAGCCCCGCGGAGCCCACATTTGGCACAGGCTTGGTATATGCATTCTCAGTATCTCCCAGTGCCCATAGCAAATGTGTGGCACAGCCCTGCAACCCCAGGTGACCCGTGGAGCTGGCCAGGCCCTGTAGATCCCAGGGGACGGGGGAGACGGCCACTGTCTGCCCGTAACCTGATCCGCTCGAGGCCCAGTGGGTTCGAGCCTCACCCCTCACACACACAAGACCTTTGCTCATTTAGGGGATCATTCTGGACCGGACGATCTCTCGTGCCCCATATTCTGAGATTCTATTCCCCTTAGGAGAAGATGTCCGGCTTCTTTCTCCTGCTCGGCTTAGCAAACCAGTTGGCTTTGGTTAAGTTTGTCGTGTTTGTCTTCAGTACGCATGGACTCTGGGAGCAGACGGCCCGGGCTGCCAGACCTCGGGCAGGTTCTGTAACTTCTCTGTGCCCACGTGTGAGCTGGGAGTGCAGTCGGCTTGTCTCTGAGTGTGGTCAGGAGGGCACGCCAGCGGGGGTGCTGCTCGGAGGCCCCGAGACACTGCCCCCTGGCCCCACTGTCACCAGCAGGACCAGGAGCAGAAGCCGCGGCAGCCGCCTCTCACACTGTCCCAAAGGTCAAGGCTCCATGCTGGGTGGTGAAGGCTGCGGGTGAACCAGACATCGATCTTGCAGAACATGAACCCTCAGGAAATCGGGGAACAAAATAAACATGAGAAAGGCCAGATCCGCGCACGCACCACAGACGGCGAGACGCCGCGGGCGCTCCGAGGAGGAAGATCGGCATTGGCTCCAATTACCAGGGGCGCGTCCGGTGGCTTACTGACCGTGACTTTGGGCTCAGAAGGACAGAGAGCACTTGGACACTTGAGGCGGCTCTTGCACCGCGTCTGCCCGGCGGCAGCGGTGTTTCCTTTGCTGACCTCCACCATCGGCTGCGCTCCAGCCGCCAGAGGACCGCAGACCCGGCTGGATGAGGGCAGGGACCCTGGTCCTGGTACACGCAGGCCCAGAAGCTTATAGACAGAACTGGGTCATGGAGAACACCTGGGTTGGTTTCCTGCTTTGCTTGTCTCTGTCCCCCTCCCCTGGGCCCGGCAGTGAACGGAGTCTGAGGTCCCAATGAGACACGAGTCATCTCTCCCCACTTAGGTGCTGGCGGGCATCGCTGTAAGGGTCCGTGCAGGGAGCAGAGGGAACAGACCAGGGTCTTTGGGAAGTGACAGGCAGGGGACGGCCAGTGCGTGCTTCTCAGCAGGAGATCCCATGGCTGTCTGTCCCACGACCTCGGGGAGATAGCTGTCTGCTGTGATCCGGGCCCATCGTGGCCTTAGACCAGAGAAAAGCTGCAACAGGGGGAACCAGAGCCAGGGGACACGGTTTCACGCCCACAGCTCTGCCAAGAGCTCAGTGGGGACCCTTTTGTGGCCCTGGCTTTCTGCAGCCTTCCTGACCTTGACGGTGCAGGAAGACCAGAGGTTCCTACGGGGCCGACCCGAAGGCTGTCAGAGTGCAGGGCCTCATGATTGGGAGGCCATGGCTCGGGTCCGAGTCCTGGAGAGACATCCATGCTCTCCGGGGATGGGTCTTTTGGGGTCTCTGGAGGGATGTGCGAAGGGCTTCTGGTTCTGAGATGCCCCAGGCAAGGCCATGCAGGTCGGGCCTGAAGTCTCGCCGAAGCCATGACACTCGTCCCCCTCAGTCCCCCTGGAGGCCAGCCAGAGCCCAGGTAGGAACTCGGAGGACGCCGAGCCCACCGTCCAGGGATCTGCCGTGTGTGGCTCAGTGCGGGGAGAGGCTGAGGACATCTGGCTGAATCGTTGCGTTTCCCCTTCGACAGTCGGCTGAGTGCCTCTCCGCTCCTTCCAGAGTCGATAAAACCAAATCAGGCAGCCGCCCCCGCAGCCTGGGCATATGCTGGTTGCTCTGGGCAGGGATTCTCACCCTTCCGTGGATAGGTGCCGGCTTACCCTCAGACCGCAGGATGCCCACGGAGCAGGCGCCGTGTGCCTCCCATCCTTGGGAAGCCCATGGTTTCCCTGGAGACCAGAGGCTCCTTGGGAAAAGAATCCGGCCTTCCTCGCCTTTGACCTCCTGCCGGGGGACCATGTGGCATCGGGAGCTTGTCTCCCACATCTGACCATCAGATCAGGGGCTCTGTCTCCACCATCTGACCAGCATAACAGAGGCCATCTGCCCCGTCAGCTTGAACAGTGCCCCCAGGCTGGGGCTGTGTCTGCCCCCCGAGACACATCCCTGCTCCCCAGCATGGATGCCCAGTCTCTGCCCCGAGAGGGCAGCCGGGGGACAGATGGGGGCCGGTGCATGGTAGACTAACCCTGGTCACTCCGCCAGCCGGCCGGGCTCGAGACAGCTGATGTCGGAGGACTCACCTGAACAAACGCGTGGCCCTCGCGGCTGAGCAAACAGGAGGAGACAGTGATGTTTCTCTTCCCAAGAAGAAGACGTCGCTCACGAGATGAGCCGAGAAATCGCGTCGTTTGTTTTAGCCTCCGTGCACCGGAAGGTAAGTCCATTTCTCACCAGAGGTGCCCCGAGAAAAACAAAGCCAGGAGACAGATGGCTGTTTGTCTCGCGGGAGGCCGTACCGGGTCCCCCTGAAGGTGCGGAGTCCCCGTCCCGGCCCCTCCTGGCCCCGGGGCTGTCTCCGAGCCCCGAGCCCCACGGGCAGCGCTCAGGAAGACGACCCGCCCCACCGAAGATGTGACCTCGAGTCTGCCACACCACCTTTTAGGAACACAGAGCAGGAGCGGCCGGCGGCCAGGGATCTCGTCACACCGTGTGCAGACCCCCAGCTGCAGCTTCGGGGCCTCCCGCCGTCGGCCTGTGCTGTCCCCACCGTGTGACCCACGCACGTCCCCTGGAACTTTGCAGAGCTCTTCACACCGTCCCTCCGAGCACCAGGGCCGAGGGACCACCAGACGCCTGGAGGCCACTCAGCCTGGGAGGGCACTGGGCCAGGGTCCCCGCGCCTCCACGTCATGGGTCCCCCAGAAGTTCCGCCTCGCTCCACCGTCCCCGGGAGCTGTGGCCTGCCCCGGATTTGGAGGGCGAGCCCGGCACGTGTGTCCCCATCTCCCTTCCTCCCTTCACCGGGATAAAGACATCACAGCATCGATTCCCGCGCGCCGCGGCTCCCGGCCCGTTCATCACTGCGGGGGCAGGGACGGATGCAATTATCCTGGTCATCGCTTGTCCTCGGCCGCCTGCTTCAGGCAGGAGCTCACGCCCCCGACGCCAGGACCCCCCCAACCAGGAGCCAAAGGAGAGGGGTCGGGGCTCGCCGCTGTGCCACACACTCCCCAGACACACTCCGCAGGACCCCAAGCACAGGCTAGGGTGCCCGGGGAAGGTGGGGAGGCCCGGGGGCTCGCAAAGATGGGGAGCCCCCCCACCAGGCGTCAGGCCTGAGGCCAAACTGGGTTCCGACCACGCGCCCGACGTCGCCTGGGAAGGTGAGCCTGTCTGGCCGCCGTGGGCGGCTTGCTCAGGCGAGGGAGACTGAGGACAGAGGCGGCCTCGGGCCCGCGGAGCACCTGCCCGTCCCCGCCACCCGCGGCTGGCCCTCTGTGCACCCACGCGGCCACCGACACTCACGTGAGGGGCTCTGAGCTTGGCATCCAAGGAGGGACAGTGGCTGGGGGAGGGGAGAACCCACCGGATCTGGCCATGACCTGTGTCCACCACTGTCCCTCCGGCTGTGGCCACACTGGCCTCCTCTCTGACCCATGAGCCCACCTCGCTCCTGCCCACCTCCAGGGCACCGTGTGCGTGATTCTCTCTGCTGGGGCACTGCCCCCACCCCCAGTGCCTGATCCCCTCTGTCCTCAGACCCCGGCCAAAACGGCATCCCCCGAGGCCCTTCCCGACCACAGGCCTCCTGGGTCCTCAGTCCCCTGGCACCTGATGTGGGCTTCGGGGAGTTTACTGGTCAGGAATGGCTCCTGACAGTCCGTCTCCCTCTCACTGACATCCGTGGGGCGGGGTCCACTCTCCCTCCCAGAGCCTGTCCCTGTGTCTCATATAGATAGCACCATGGACCCCACAGGGACCCAGGGAACAGACAGGCCCACGCCCGTGCCACGGCTCCGCCCTGATGGGACGTTAGTTGTCACGGGATGCACGGAGGCAAGCTGGGCAGGGACGCGGGACCCCCAATGCCTCCCATCTCGCGGCTCTGCAGTCTACTCGTCCGTGACCAGCTGGAGGAGGGGACCGGCTGGCCCCACAGGAGGCCCGTGGCCCCTACTCACGCCACTGTCCGGAACATGGTTGTCCAGCCATCCCCCGACAGCAAGGCAGGCTGGCGGACACAGACAGTCCCATGCCCAGGAGAGGGAACGGGTTTGGGAATGGGTGGTGGTCCGGCCGCGAGGGTGGCTTTTGCTGGTGATGTTCAGCTGGGCCTGGGGAGAGAGAAAGACATGGGCTCGCCCAGACCAAGGCCTCGGGAGTCAGGGCGGTGGGGGTGAAGCTCCTCAGAAGCCGCACTCGTTCCCGTGGTCCCCATGGCGCATTGTCCAGGAGCTCAGTGAGGCGGGAGAATGGGGACCCACCCTTCCTCTTGGGAGGCCACACAGTGTAAACTCCCCGCCCTCCTGCTTCCTGCTTCCTCCGGGGCGCCGCATGCTCCCAGCGCCCTCTGCTGCCCGCCGGGTCACTGCTGCTCTGCGGCTGGAGGAGCGGTGGGGGTGGGCCGAGGGGTCCCCTCCAGCAAGACCCTGTGGGCACCCGAAGGAGCGGCTGCGTCCAGTCCAGGGCTGGGTGAGGAGGACGGAGGAGCGAGAAGCGCAATCAATCGTTTCTCATTAACAAGGAAGTGACACCGACGCCCCCGCTGCTGCTGCTGAGCCTCCTGTAACCCGGCACGGGAAGGACGCAGCTGCCGATCCTCAGCTCTCAGCGGGCCGGGCGCCAGGCCCCGTCCGTCCTTCAGCCGGCGTCCCCCTGCTCACCCCACGGGCGCCCGTCCTGGGCCAGGCCCACCCCGGAGCCCGCTTCCGGAGCACAGCCTCTCCCTGTGGAGCGGCCAGCGGGTTCACACCCCAGGGGCAGCACCCACACCCCCGGCTTAATCCTCTCATCGCCTACACCCCCCGCCCCCCGCCAGCCAGTGGCCCCACGGTGTGTGCGCCCAGCCGGGAGCCCAAGTCTCGGCTTTTGAAGCTCCCACTGTCCCGTGACCTGGGCTGGGCCTCCGTCGGCCCCTCACCACGCAGGTCCGGCGCGGAGGCCGCAGGCTTCGGGGGCACACAGCAGGTGCAGACACAGCGCACACACGCAGCTCTCCCTCCTGAGCTGGGATGGGTTCGTTATCCACCCGCGATTCTGCGAGGACGACGGACACTGTCGGCTCCCAGCGGGCAGCTCCTCCACGCCCGCCCGAGTGAGGCCCCACGGGCTTCCCCGCTGCTGTCACCCGTTCCGATTACGGCCCTGCCGTCCCCCAACCGCCGCCAGAGGCGAGCAGGTTCCCACCCAGCTCCCGGATGAGGATTCAGGACTCGAAGATAAGGCAGGCGGCCCCACACAGCAGGTGCACAACTCGAACCCAGGACGCGGGTCGCTACGCTCGGAGGCTGCAGACGCCCCTCCCCCCACTGCTCCAGGGGAGCCGACAAGGGGAGAAGGAAAGGAACGGGAGCAAGAGAAGAGGGCCGGGGCCTTGAGGGGTCTCGTCCTCTGCAGCCCAGCATGGGGATGCCCTGAGCCGTGTCGGTCCCCACCCACAGCCCTGACCCAGGCGACATGGGGACACCCACCCAAGGGGTCCAGGGGGCAGGGCACTGGCCTCACAGTCCCCCGGCCCCATGGTTAGCAGGGTGCTGGGCACACATTCGGGAAGTTTTGACAAAGAAGGCGGGACGTGCCGCAAGCCCTTGAGCGCGGCCCAGCCGGACCGAAACAGCGGCAGAGACCATTGTGAGGCCCCGAGGTGACGCCGGCAGCTCCCGCACTGACAGACCAGGGGCAAGTGTCCCTGAGAGGCCCCCGAGTGTCCCCTGTGAGCCAGTCCAAGCCGTCCGGAGCCACAGCCCGCGGCAGCGTCTGCACAGACAGGACCCGCCTCCCTGCCCAGCCTCCAGGGGTCCCCCATGCCCCACTGCCTCGAACCTCCCAGCCATGAACGTGCTGTGAGCGTCAGGGCCCCCACTGACCACCAAGGACGCTCAGGCTCCTCCAACAAGTACAGGGACCAGCTGGATGTCACAGGGCCGGCCTGACGCTCTGGGTCTGGTGGGTCGGGCCGTCAGAGGGCCGCAGAGAAGGCCTGACGAGCCCGCCCCGGACCGGGCACACGGGGACATTGGCCGTGTCTGTCAGCAACTCGGCCGCGAGGAGAAGGGCCTGGACCCCCCGGGGGAGGGGTCAGGTGTCCCATCTCAGCGTGCGAAGGACACCGGTTCGATCGGGCAGTGTCCTATAACCGACTTAGAATCGATCCAGGTGTAAAGAGATGACCCAGAGCCTGTCCCTGCACACGACAGGGCCCCGCCCCCAGGGTCCCGCAGATGGACGTCGTCCCACGGACACTGTGCTCGCTCAGACTCCTCGCGCCGGACGCAGGGACACGGCTGCACATGGTCGCCTGTCCTCTATTTCTGCCCCCACCCCCACGGCTGTCGGCCGTGTGATCTACCTGTCTGTCTCCCTTCTGTCTGTCTGTCTGTCTCCGTCATCCGTCCGGCCTGCAAATCCCAGTGTTGGTGCTTTCCCAGTTAAACTTCAAGGGGAGGAGAGTCAGTTCTTCATTAACTGCCAAGGCCTTCGTCGCCATTGATTTTGTTTCTGGTTCCCCCTTGGATCCGGTGCCTGGATCCTGGTTTGATCGCATTAAGTCTCCTGAATAATTAATGTGGTAATTTAACCTGAGCCGCAGGAGCCAACCCCACCTTCTGCTGAGGGGGTGGGAGCCGAGACCTCCCGGGAGCCAGTTTTCCCCAGTCCCTGTGCTCACCCAGCACCTCGGAGAAGGGCACGGATCTCCCAGGGCCCCGCGCAGCCCCTTCCCCAAAGGCAGGGGAAGGTCACCGAGACTGCGGCGTCAGGAATTTCAGGGGCCCGTCATGGTGATTAGGAAAGAGCCCCCCCACCCTCCGGGGTGTGGTCTGGCCGGGTCCCCTCTGATGCCCCACACTGTTGCCCCACGGGATGCTCTGGTCGCCCTCCGCAGCCCTGCTCTTGGAGCCGCGCCCCTGCCCCTGGGTTTGGAGGGAGTAGCGTCACGTCGGGGAGACAGAGAGGCCGACAGACAGAACTAAAAATCAGGAGGCTGGAGCGAGGAAGCATCGGGAGAAACCATCCAGGACACGACAGGGAGTGGGGAGAACCCTTCCAGACCCGGGCTGTGCCCTCTGCCCCGAGGTGCTTCCTGCTGTCCCGCATGTGTTGAGACGCAGGCCAGGGCTCCCAGGGGACCTGCCCCCGCCGTCTGTGTCGCCAGGAGGCAAACCACTGGTCTGAGCCAGCGTCTCTCTACCTGGGGCCAACAGTGGCCGCGGCGACCCGGGGGAGGTCTGCGGACCTATAGGCCTCCCAGCCAGAGGGAGGGTGCCCTGGGGACACATGCAGGGAGCCTCAGGACCCTGACCCCATCCGCAGCGCCCGCCACGGCCCAGCACGGTGGCCAAGGGTGGGGGTCTGTACCCAAGAGTCCGCGCAGGGGGAGGCAGGGGTGGAAGCCGGGGTGCAGTGGTGCTGGGAACAGGCCACTGCCGAGCTGAGCCGGCGACCGTGCCACGCACACTGTCTCACGGGTGTTACTGCTGCGCCTGGCACCTTGGGGACGGACCGCCTGCTGGCCCCTCCGTGGCCCCGCAGACTGAGCGCCCACGAACCTGCTGTTACCTCGGACCCAGAGCAGAGGCTCACAACGGACGGACAGCCATGGTTCCAGTAGGACACGCAGAGCGGGGAGAGAGGGAGGCTGTGGCCGGCCTGGGACCCCTCTGTCCTCCTGACGACCACGGGCTGGATGGGGACTGGGAGCACTCCTCACCTTGAGTGTCTGCGGCCTTGCACACAAGAACGCAAGCCCGACGACGGGCGGTGGGGACTATTGTGACGGCAGGAGCGTGCGCGGGCTGGGTGGGGGCTGTGCTCCGGGCCCCCAGGGAGCCGTCGGGAGAGCCCTGTGAGGCTAGGGCTTGTGGCCCATGTGCTCATTTCCCAAGGCCCCCCAAGTACCACAAACCAGCTGCTTCCCATATAAATCAATTCTCCCCAGCGCTGGAGGCGCAAGTCTGAAGTCAGGTATAGGCAGGCAGGTGCTCCCTGGAGCCCCCAGGGGACGGTGCCCGCCGTCCACACCTGCCAGATCCCTCCAACCTCTGCCTGACCTCACACAGCCTTCCCCTCTCAAGTGTCTGTGGCCAAATGTCACTGGACCAAGGCCACCCCAGTGCTGTGTGACCTCGTCTTGTCCTGATTCCCTCTGCAAAGACCTCTTTCTAAATAATGTCATAGGGCACCTGGGTGGCTCAGTGGGTTAAGCCTCTGCCTTCGGCTCAGGTCCTGGTCTCAGGGTCCTGGGATCGAGCCCCGCATCGGGCTCTCTGCTCAGCGGGGAGCCTGCTTCTTCCTCTCTCTCTGCCTGCCTCTCTGCCTGCTTGTGATCTCTGTCTGTCAAATAAATAAATAAAATCTTTAAATAAATAAATAAATAGACATCACAGTCACAGGCTTGGGCATGTTTTGGGGGGACACAATTCAACCCACCACTGCTGTCTGCAAGAGAAAGAAACATAGGCTCAGAGATTCTAGAATGTTCTCTAAGTCTGTGCCGCTAATGAGCAGTCCCGTCTGGACTCAGCAGGCTCCCCCACTGCCCGTGACTTGTCTACACCCCATAAACCAGGTAAGAGCTCCGGCCCCGTTCTCCACAGCCCGTGGGTCGTGCTGGTGCCGGCAGTAAGCCAGACAGAGCCCCTGTCTGCGGCGGCAACTCTCTCGTGCCTCGTGGGCTCTGGGCCAGGCCTCCCAGCAGACCTCACCCGTCTGTCTCTCTCAGGCCTGCGCTCCAAGTAGCCTTCCCTCCCGTCCGTCCGGGTGAGCCAGCGGGGACCAGCCGTGCGCAGGTCAGTGGGGAAGGTGGGGGGAATTGGGGGTGAGGCCGGGAGGGTTCTGGACAGAGTCAGGCTCTCCACTTGGTCGCCCTGTCCCCACGAGCCGAAGCCCAAATCCCTGACCCAGGCCCCCGAGCCGAGCCCCCTGCATCGGGTGAGGAGAGCGCGGTCCACAGGCACCTCCAGGCTTGCTCCCCTTGTCACTGTCAGGGCCTCTGTCACCCGGACCCCAGCCCCTCACGAGCCTTTTTGGTCTGCTAATACCACGAGTGCAGGGCTCTGAATGGCACCATGATTCCGCATCTTGCATGAGAAATGATTCAAGGTATCTTTGGGGAGACGGACCCCATGTTAACCCCTTCGTTTCTCAAGCCCTTGGTGCTTCCAACGCTTACACGCTCACTCCTGGCCGCAGTGTCCTCAGGAAGGTAAGGCAGGAGTCATTCTCGCAAGAGGGGACACAGCAAGGGACAGAGACGCTGACACATTGTGCCAGGCCACGGAGCCAGATGCACCGGGGACCGGAGCCCAGGCTGACCCCACGCCCTGTGTTCTCTCTGCAACCCCACGGGTCTCCGCCACGGTCACGGGGCTCCGGCTGACCCAACCACACGTGCGTCCACGACCCACTCGTCCATGTCATTCCCTGAGCTCCTGTTGTGGCCGAGCCTGTGCACCCAAGCGTCGGTCCTCTCTGTCCCCAGCACTTTCAGCCAAGCACAGCCGTGCGTCTCAGCCATGACACAGGTCTGGCCGATGAAACAGAGACCCACACACCTGAAGTAGGGCGCCCGACCCCCTGGAAGAAATTGTGTGGCTGTACCTGACATACGGTGGCCGAGCTCAGCTGTGTCCGTGTCCCTGATGTCCTCATGCCATCACTCACCGAAGCAAGACTGTCCTACTTCTGACCGGACTGTGAACACTTAGGCCAGGGGAGCGGGTGGGCAGCACAGGCAGACCTGCACCAAAGGGCTGCCACTCCTCACAGCGAAGGGCCTCAGGCCCCGTGATGATCTCGGAGCCCCCCCCCCCCCCGCCAACCTCCAGGAACCTCAGAACCGCCAAACCAGGGATGGGCCCGGAGGAGTGGGGCAGCTGACCACGTTAAACGCCTTTGGTCGTGGTGGGCTGAGATGGCTCACACTCCCACCTTGAACACAAACACACACACACACATTCACGCTCACACTCGTGCTGTTTTCACAACGAAGGAAGCTGGCTATTGACTTATATCTGGGCACAAAGAGCAGCAGAGCCCCGGACGGCCCCAGCCCTACCCCCACAGGCCCTGGTCTGTCCATGGAGGAAGCAAGTTTGCTCGCCTAGGCCAGCCTCTACTTGGCAATGTGACTGTCTTGGCTTCTCCATCTGTCCATCAACCAGTCAGGAAGCTCTCAATACTGTGTCCGCCCCCGGGGTCGGGCAGGCACACTGAGCCCCATTCTGACGGACTTGGACCTGGGGGAGCCTGAGGGCAGGTGGCAGCCTGGAGGCAGGCAGTTAAAACACGCATCTTCCCAGGTGCAGTCTGTTCCTGGGCGGCACATAGTAGGTGCTCAGCAAACAGCAGCCGCCTAGGGAGCCTGATATGTGTCCAGAACCTCTCTGATGGGCACTGGGGCCACCGGCACCTGCCGAACCCCACGTCCTTCTGCTCACGCAGAGCAGGCGGTGCAGGCTGTAGTGGTTGGCTGAGTCCTACTTGGGTCCCCCGACCCCTGCCCCCCGTCCCAGCCCCCCGACCCCCCGGCCCCTACTCCCCTGACTCCTGGCCCCCGGAACCCCGGCCCCCCCGGCCCCAGCACCCCGGCCTCCTGGCCCCCACTTCCCCAACTCCCAGCTCCCCGAAACCCAGTTCTCAGCCCCAGACCCCCAGCCCCCGCTTCCCCAACTCCCAGCTGCCCGACCACCAGGCCCCCAACCCCGGCCCCCCTGCAGGACAGCCCAGGGCCGTGCTGGGAGAGGACCTGGCAGAGGCTTTGTAAATGTTAGCAGGCTCCTGAATGGCTTCTGAACCAGCTCATTTTTCTGAGCCCAGAAGCTCCCGGGGCCTGGTCGGGGAGTTGTCAGAGGTTATAAATGGATCTCTCCCGGAATGAGTGGGGCCCTGGGAAAGAGGTTTTAAAATTGGAAGCATGGGGTTTTTATTTATTTATCTATTTATGCCCTGCCTTGTTCAAAAAGGATTTAAGGCAGCTTATGAAGATACATAAAGTAGAATGAAGGAGAATAAATGGGCAGGCTGAGGGGGAAGGGGCCAGCGCCATGGCGCGTGCTGTCCAGGGTCAAGAGGCTATGGCACCCATGGCAGGACCCTGGGCCACACTCGGTCCCTCTGGGCCTCAGCATCTTCAGCTTCAGCCAAGGGACCTCATGCCTCCAGAGAGGACCTCCTTCCCGGCTCCAAGAATCCTCATGTGTCACCGCTGGTGTCATACCGCACACGCATGCTTGTACACAGAGGCACACGCCACACACATGTGTGTGCACACAGAGGCACACACCGCATGCATCCTTGCACACGCAGACACACACTGCACACATGCATGAGCACAGACATGCTACACATACGTGTGCACACAGACACACGCTGCACACTTCCCACGCTTAAGGAGAGCAGGGAACCCCCCTCCACCTCCCACAGAGGCACCTGCTAGAGTCGTAAGCCTGGCACTGGAGCCCTGCACGCCTGGCTGCCAGCCCCAGCTCCCTCCCGCCAGGCGGCTGGCCTGGGCTCAGGGGCATGGCCGTGAGCTGTGTAGAAGGACATCATCCTGCCACACCCCCAGGGACCCCACAGGAAAGGGCACGTTGGACACATACGCAGTCAGTCTTTCCGGGTAGTGCTGGCATAGAGGACCCCAGACTGACCCTGGGCCTGTTCCCAGCACGGTCTGTGCCCAGCTTGCCGCCACTGTCCTGGTGACTTCCAGCAGCGGGTTGAGTGGGGGTCCCAAAAGAAATGCCCTTGCCCTGAACCCCAGAGAATATGGATAGGCTCTATTTGGAAGAAGAGTGTTTTTAGGTGTAATGAAGTTAAGGGTCTGGATACAAGATAATCTAGGTGGGCCGGGGTCCAACCCAGCCTCAAAGACACAGGCAAGAGGACAACGCAGACACGGGGCTCCTGGTGAGGACGAGGAGCAGCTGCAGGAAGGACCTCCCCATTCCCGGCGCCTGCAGAGGCAGCGTGGTCCTGCCCCACCCGGGGGGCAGAGTCTGGCCTCCAGATGGTGGGCGCGTGCGGGACGGAGCTTCGGTGATCTCCAGCTGCGGGCCTGACGCACGCCGGCCCGGCCGGCCTAGGGCCGTGACAGGCTCGCTCAGCAGGTCTGTCCTCTGCACACGGGACCCCTGCAGCAGCCACCCTGACCGCTTTCGTCCCCCGTACCCTGTTCCCCGACTTCCAGCCAGAGATGGGAGCAGCTCCTCCTGTCAGTCTGTCCGTCCGGAGAGCAGGAGCGCGACGGTCTCTGCGCTCCGGGGGCCGCTCTCTCGTCCTTCGGCTGGACAGTTAGATGCGCCCCAGATGCGGACCTTCGTGGGCTGCGCTCGCACCACACGCCTTCTGCCAGTTCGTAGCCGGTCTTCTGACCGCCTCCTGGTGGACACGGGGTCACGTAAGATGCGGGATTCGAATGACTCAGTGACCAAGTTAGTGAGGGCGGGGGGAGCGGATCTCACCCCACTACCCCAGAGGGCATGACTTTTCCACCCACATATCACGGCATGGGGCTGTCACTCGGACTCCGTGGGACCAGGTTCCTTCCCGTCACCCTAGGCCTGGCTCTGACCTTGCTCCACAGCCCCCGCCACCCTCGTGCTGGGGAGCCCGCAGCTCCCGCCTGGGGAAGCGCCACGAGGATTACCGGAGCGTCTTACACAAAGCAATTTCTAAGCCTTTTTAAATCCTTCCTGGAACACGGCAGAGTATAAATAAATAAATACTTCCAAAGCAATTTCCACCGCCCTCCCCGAGCTGGGACTCTTCCAAGTCCCCGGGCCGCGGCTCCTGAAGTCGCCTCCTCCCGCCGGGGGCTGAGCCGCGTCCCGCCCATCCCAGGGAGCCCCGGCCCCCCAAGCCCCGCGGCGGCCTCTCGGCCACCCGCCACTGGGAGCGATTGGGCTCTGCAGACGAGTAATCTCTTTACGGCCCGTTTCATTGTGAATCGTCAGCAGACAACTATTAATCTTCGATCATACTTTTATCAAGTGTTTCTTTTTTTCCCTCTCTCTCTCCCCGAGACTGGGGATATCAATCCAGCAGCTGTCACGGGTGGTTACCAACCGCCTCGTCCCCACTCACCCGGCGAAATAAAGCCACAGAGCGAGTGACGGTGAGAGCAGCCGGTGAAGGCTGATCCCGGCATCCGAGGGAGCGTCCCGCGAAGCGACACGGCGCTGTCACGTCCGGGCATGTACCTCTCCCGAGAACAAAGGACAGAAGACGCCATCTCTCCAGCGGCAGCCAGCGCCCGGGCCGCACATGTGGCCGTCCTGTCCGGGGTGGCTTCCGTGCTATGTTCAGACGGAGCCCAGCGGTGCCTCTCTGTGGCCGGGTGCTGGCGGGAACTGGACGCCTTTGTCCCTTCCTCCGATGCTGCCGTGGGGACTACATGAGATTCGAAAAGCCCCCTGCCCAGGGAACAAAGCAGCTGCACAGCCACGTGCTGTGGGCAGTGGTCCTGCGGGTCAAGATGGCCAGAGGGGTCGGGGAAGGCTGGGGGAGCACCGGGCCCTCCCCACTACGACAGGGCCGGGGCAGTATCACAGCGCTACGGGGAATGTGCGAGGCTCTCCCACGGCTGCCGTCACAGTCCCACCAAATGGGAGCTTAAAACAACAGAAACGTATCACCTCGCTTCCTGGAGCCAGAAGCCCGGGCTCAGGGGTCGGTGGGGCTGGTTCCCTCGGGTCTCCAGGGGACGATCTGTCCTGATCTCTCCTGTAGCCTCTCATAGGTGCTCCCGAAGACAGTCACATTCCCAGGTGTGGGGCTAGGATCTCAGCGAGTGTTTCTGGGTGACACAAGTCAGCCCGTGACTGGAGCCCCTGGGGCTCATGTCCTTGCACGGGGCACAGGCAGCCTCAGTGGCACCTTCTCCGTGGCCTGCTCCCTGACCACGTTCCTTGAGGGTCACCCCTGCAGACAGAAGGACAGACACATAAGGGACCAGACTGTAAGACGAATGCAAGGATCTGACCTGAAGTCAGAAAACAGGGCAGGAGCGCTCAGGGCCCCCTGAGTGTAAGAATGCTTTAATCCGGGGCTTGGGTCAGAGACCCAGGGGGAAGGGTTTAAAGTCACAGCAAGGGAGCCGCCAGCCGCCTCCCACCCAGGCCGGTCCTGCCCACCTGCCTGGAGCCCCGTGCCCTCGTGGGGAGCCCCGCATTGCTTCTCCTCTCTCGGGGCACCTTCTGCAAAGACAAGGGCCCGCTGGCTCAGGGCCACCTCCAAAGAACCCACGCAATCCTGGGAAAGGCGAGAGGACAAGGGCCTGGAGAAGGTGGGGGAGGAGGTGATGGACCCCCGCCTCCCACCTTTCCTGCAGACGCTGTGCACGGAGCCCCGCGGACAAGCCCGTCTTGCTCAACAAGGCGCTGCAGTCGGCCAGCCGCCATCCAGCCATCGGCCCCAGGGCCCCTTCACGGCCGCCTGAGCCATCCCGTGAGAGGGTGGGCGCGGGGGGCTGGAGGCCGGCGGGCATCCGTCCAGCATGCGGGCTGCGCACACCGCCAGGCGGGGCTGGGTCTGGTGCAGTCGCACACGCAGCGCAGGGAGGCAGTGGGGGCTCCCTGGGGCAGACCGTGCGGGGCACCGGCTCCGCTCTCCGCACCAGCTCAGGGAAACGCTGGGTGTGCTCTTTTCCAGCCACCAGCCATCTCCACCCCGCAGGGATCCTGGCCAGGGACGCAGAGGCTAAGCGCGCGCCGCCCAACCCTGGATGCGCTCCCGTCCGCCGCTAGCTGTTCCAACGGCATCAAACTTTAATTAACACCATTACGCGGCAGCCCCGCACGAATCAAACATTCATGGGGTCGGACCAGCTCACGAAAGCTCGTTCTCTTCTCCACCATCTGCGGGAAGGGCGGGAGAGCCGGTCAGACCCGCAGCGGCACAGGCCGCAGAGGAGCGGTGGAGACGGGAGGCTGAGGCCAGGCGGGCACCTGCGCGACAGGAGGCTGGGCTCCCCGGAGGCCGAGGGCTACCACCTGCCTCCCACCAGCCCCAGAGCAGCCCAGCCCCAGCCCTTCTGGAGCCCCGGGGAGCCCGGGGTCCTGGAAACGAGGCACATGGTGTCAGGGACACACTCCCACGCCCCTACCCATCCACACTGACGCACTCGCCCACGCTCACTTTCCAAGTACTCACACGCACCCCCCCACACACACTCACTCACACGTGTGCACGCTCGTTGGCTTTACACATTCCCACATTCACACTGAATCCTAACCAAGGCTCCTCTGCACTGCAGACTCACCAGGAAGCCCAGCCCGGGACACGGGGCCAGTTTCCAGTACAGAGACGGCCTCCCCGACCCCAAACCAACAGGGCAGGGGTTCTGAGCAGGGCTGCTCTGGCCATCCTGCGAGCCAGAGGGTCAGCGCCCCTCCAGCCTCCAGGAAGAGGACGAGTCCCGGTCCCCAGCCCACAGAGAAGACGTTCGGCAAGGGGCACTGGCCGGCACTCCAGGGAGAAGGGCCCCCGGTGTGGGAGCCTCCTCTGCTGCTACCCCTTCCTCTGCAGGAATTCCAGGAGTCCGATGGGGGGGGGCAGTCTGGGCTGGTCTCCTCTGTGCAGGGATGTCAGCAGGACCAGAGGGACCTCTGAGGAACCATGGAGGAGTAGCCTAGGCCCTTGGAAGGGGTCTGCCTCTCCTCAGGGTTCAGACTGTGGGGGCCGCAGGGTGGAGGCCGAGCAGGGGTCCCCGGGCTGTGCTGCGGGCCCGCCATCCCACTCACCAGGAGGCTGTGGTGGTGGGAAGCTTGGGGCAGCCCTGAGCTGGGCCGTGGGACCTCGGCGCCTGCTGAATCATGGGGTCTTGCCTCAAGGACCCGGCCCAGGACGGGCAGACACCCATCCAGCTCCTCAGCCGCGCCGTTCCTCTGTTTGGGGCTGAGCGGTCAGTGACCTTGCCCAGCGCTCCGACTGGCTGGCTGAGCACGGACTAACACGCACGGTGGTACGTGTCCGCACACATACCACCAGGTACAAGCTGTCCCCAGGCCGAGCTCGGAAATGCGGAGGCTGGAGGCTAGTCCACCCCTGTAAAGGAGGGAGTGGGTCGCCTGGTTCGAGGGACGCAGCTAGGATTCAAACCCACATCTGGAGTCACCACCTCCTCGCGGAAAAGGAGGGGTTCTCTCCAACAAGCGGCACCCTGGGGAGAAACCGCTTCCTCTGTTTTGTGGGCTTTGGGAGTGACGGGACCCACAACTCACATCCACCATCCGTCGGCCCACCGTCCCTGTCCCATCTGACCCCTTCGTCCGTCACGCATCATCGTCCAGCTCACCCGACCGCGCAGCGTCCCCCGCCGCCCACCCCTCCGTCCCCCACCGATCCGCCCGTCCGCCCATCTGTCCATCCGCTGTCCATCCGCCCACACCCACCCGCCCCCCTCTCCCCCCATGCAACCCTCACTCACTGACCCAACCCCTCACCCAACCCCCCGGCTGCCCAGCCCATGAGATCGGTAGGTCCAATACTGTTCTAGGTCTGGGGATGAAAAGGTTCGGGAGCCGCTCTGCCCACTGCGCATGATCTAATCAGGGGGGCGGTGGGAGGCTCTGGGCCCTGCGTGCCGAGCTCTCCGAGCCCGAGCCTTCCTGCGTGACGTCACCTCGGACAGCAGCTCTGCTCGGCGCCCCACAGCCGGACTGGACCCCTTCCTGTCCCGGATCGCGGGCTGCCCCTTCCTCTCCCTCTGCTCACGGGCCGGGTCTCTTGTCCACGATGCTCTTTCTCCCACCGGTCTTCCTCACTGAGCGTCGACCCATCGGTCAGTGCCCTGTGTCGTCCGCCTCCTCCTGGAGAGTGTCCCGGATGTCCTCGATGCCATCAGCTGCCCTTCCTCTGCCCCCTGCCAGTGCCCCGCGGCTCTCCCACGTGGGCCGTCCTAAGCTGGTTTGGAAATGCCCTCCCCTCCCCCACCACATGGAGCCGAGGGCTGGGGCATCCCTGCGATCCGTCAGCCACGGACGCAAGAGCCAGCCCGGGTGTGCAGGGGCAGCCCCAGACTCGGAGCTGGCACTGAGGCCCTGCCCTGCCCTCCGCGGGAGTGGCCAGGCAGCCCCCTCCCCAGCCCGCTCTCCTCTGTGAACTGTGCCTCGGTTTCTCCAGCTGTCATGAGGCACACCACCTGCCCCATCTTCCGGCTCGGCGGGAGAACGAGGCCGGCCAGGCTGTGGGCTCGCAGACCCTTGGGCTCCATCTCGCCTCCTGGGGACCACGTTCACCTTCCCCTGCTCCTTCCCGCGTCTAGCTCTGTGGATACTCGGTGGCTATGGGCCTGACTGTGGCCACGTGAGACCAAGGAGACACTGGGGCGGGGGGAGCCCGTTAACCCCAGGCTCCTCCTCCCCCGGGGGCCAGCTCCGGAATGCGCAGAAGGTTCAAGGACCCACAAAGGCAAGACCTGCCTCCACCTGCCCACACGGATGCCACGAATGGGTGCTGACGGGCCACATGCCGTGGTGCGCAGAGCTCTGGGACCTTGGTGGGCCGCTCTGCCTCTCAGCCCCCCCTTTACTGTCCTGTGAAAGGAGCAGAAAGCAGCCCTGGGTCTGGGGTCTCAGTGGACCAGCAGGAGTGGCACCCCTGCCCTCCTCCTCCCCGAAAGACAGACGGGAGGCAGAGGCGGCCAGACAGCAGACTCGGGTTCTCTCTTCACCTTCGGGGGGAGGACTAAGCTATGGGGTCTGGCTTCGGTGCCTAGACAGCTGGGCACCCCCGATTCCTCTGGCCCCCGAGAATTGGCTGCCCCGTGCCGGGCAGGGTCAGTGTAGCCCCCGGCAGCCACCAGTGAACCCGGCGTGGTCATTGCCGCCGTATGGAGACAAGACTCTGTGCAGACCGCGGCAGGCCCTCTGTGCCCCTGGGCCCTTCCTGCCGCACCTCTCCCTGCCTCTGGGCCAGGGGGACCCAGTGTGAGCCCAAGGGAGGAGCCGGCCCCGGGTTAGGGTTAGGCCTCCAGGGGGCAGCCGGGCCCTGTGCCCAAGTGTCCCATGTGAGCACCCCCGCCGGACCCCGGGGAGACGGGGGCTGCCCCGAGCCGCTGCCTCCCCCAGAGGCTGGGCACAGCTGGGAGGAGTCGGGGGGCTGGAGTGTTGTCCTTCCTTTCCAACGGTCCCTGTGCGTCTCCGCTCTCACATATTCATCACAACACAAATTATTTAGTGTTTAGGAGCGACTTCCCTGCTCTCCCGTTCTGCTGGATCAGACCCGCCAGGCTCCAGGGCTGCCAGGACCCACGTCCTCTCGGGGGCTGTGTGTCCACCAAACCTTAGTCTTGGGGGGCCCCTGGGAGCCTCAGACAAGGGGCCAGCCCTCCCCTCCGTGTCACAGAGTAAGACACGGTCAGGGTGCCTCTGCCCAGGGCCCCCGGGGGAAGCCGGGTCCCCCCGACCCTGGGACCACGCGTCGGGACCAGACCATGCAGAAGACAGGGCTCGCTCGGCACAGCGGAGACTGGGGAGGAGCCAAGCGAGAGAGCCCCTGTCGTTTCCACGCCGTCAGAGGCTCCCCAGTGCCCGGGAGACGCTCATTCCCGCCTCGCCCTCCCGGTGTCCCTCCACATGCTCTCCCTCGGGCCCTGCCCAGGACTCTGACCCCGCTGCCCCCCAGCGCACAGGGCCTGGCACACGTTTCCTGCCAGGGGCCGCACGGTACAGGCTTCGGGCTCTGCGGGCCAGAATTCATCGTACACTTTAATTCCGTGGTCACAGCCCCAGAGCCATCCTGGGGGACCAGCGAACAGGTAAGTGTCCCGTGTCCCAGCACGACTTTACCTACAAAGGAGGCAGAGACTGAGTTTGACCCCGGCCCTGGGGCATCCCCCAAGTCGCCGGGGTGACCCAGAAGCTTCCAAGGTGAGGTGCGTGGACAAGGGGCATGCACAAGATCCCGCCCGCTTCACCCCGTCCCCGACCCCACCCCCAACACCCCACACCCGAGGCAGGTGCCCTCCCCTCTGCCCAGTGCTGGAAGCTTCTCCGCACGAGGGTCTCCCTCCTGGACCATGTCGTTCTCCCTGAGGACCGGGGCTCAGTGCTCATCTTCTCGGCCGGTCGCCTGTCACGGAAGGAGGGCCGGCTTCCCGACCCTGGTCCTTCTCGAAGGGCCGCGGCATTTGGGGGGTCCCTGCCCATGCCTGAAACACCCAGTGAGTTCTCGTGAGTGTGGGAACAGCACCCACGGCCCAGTACAGGTGCTCGGGGCCCGGGGCCCGGCTGCTGTGTGGCCGGTGCCTACTGCCCCCTTCACTGTCGTGGGGTCAGGTTCTGGGGACAAACGGGGCCTTACAGGTGACCACACCCACACTAATTTTGCAGGGGGGAGAGCAGAGGTCTGAGGGCTCCCTGAGCTCAGAACACCTGGCCTGGCCTCCTCCACCTCTGCTGAACCGGGTATTCGCCCAGGACTCCCTCCCCGGCCCGGTAGCGCGTCCCAGGCGAGGCAAGGGGACCCCACCCCGTCTCCGTAACACTACACGCCTGGATACCCCGAGCGGGCTGCACACCACGTCCGCCCCCTCAACCCGTGGGCTGGGGTGAGGCAAGGCCCAGGGGTTACCCATCTGCACACCCCGCCGTGGGTTCATGAACCCTAGCTCCCGATGACCCTCCGTGGACACTCGGGAACCCCGGCTTGCTGAGCTCCCGCCGCCCTGAGAACCCCCTTCGTACCGACTTTGTGACGTCATCGCCACTTACGACCCCTTGTAGGACTTTGTGTTGAGCGTCCCCCACCGGACGCGGAGCTCTGGGGGGCAGGGACCCTGTCCGTCCTCAGCACACGGCCGGCGTGCATCATGCGGACGGTAAAGGCCACAAAGAGGACCAGGAGCCCACGGGACCGGCTGCCACAACACGGTGGTGACAGACCTTCGGCAAGATGCGCTTTCCGCGTGAGGCTCCAGTCTGCTCGGCTCATCTGTCAGCCTGACAAGACCCTGACTTACTCAGCCCGTGGCTGGACTGCGTCGGCCTGCGGGGGTGCAGAGGGTTGGCGGCAGCAGGGACCGTGGGGGCGCTGAGGCCTACGGAGCAGGCGTGTGATGTTCAGGCTCCCATGGGTTCGGGTCCGCTCCGCAGGTCTGTCGTTCGGGGTCTCGTGGCCACCAGCTCCGCTCTTCCCATGACCAATGACAGAAGCCCGAAAGCCAAGCCCAGGCATGCGAAGATGTGAAGTTGGCATCTTGTCTGCTAGCGTCCCACTGGCCAGAGCCATCAGATGGTCCGGCCGACACAACAGCTCAATCACCGCCTTTGCTGGGAGAGGCGCTGCTGGTGTGGATGAACGAGTCACGGGAACACGGGACCAGCGGAGACCCCGGGGTGACAGCAGGCCTGCCACCACGAATGCCATGGCCCGCGTGCAGCCACGTCAGTTGGCTCCAAGAACATTTCCTCCTCTGAACCAAGAGGCCCTTGAGGCTGGGAGTGGGCGGGGCCCTCCGCTGTCCGGGCAGGACCACCCTGCCGCCCCAGCAGGCATCCGTGCCACCCCCTCCCGATGCCCAGGCCCACCGCTGCCCCAGTCCCGACGAGCCCACGTCACGGCCACACCAGCCCAGACCCTACAGCGTGAGCACAGCCAGCAGGACGCAGCCCTGGCTGCTGACCCGCACGCTAGAGGGGGCCCTCACCCAGCCTGCCCCCCAGCTGCCGGCCCACAGGAGGCTCCTAACAAACACCTTCCGAAAAGTCGACAAATAAGGAACATGAGATCCACCAAAGGGATTTTACCCAAATGCGCACAGCAGGTCCGTCCCCCCTGCGGCCCCGGCATCCTGTGACCGCTCCTCCGCGCTCTCTCCTTCCACGTGTCTGAGAGCGGCGGTGGCTCTGCGGGGGGGTGGGGGTGGCCTGTGCTTGGACCTGCACGTGTGCGCACTGGGCGTGGGTGTGCACGTGCGTGTGTGTGCACACCTGTGTGTATGTGCTTGTGTGTCTGCATCTATGATGTATGTGTGTGTGCATGTGTGATGTGTGTGTGTGTGATGTGTGCGTGGGTGTGCGTGTGTGATAGGTGTGTGTCAGAACATGTGTCATGCACGTGTGTGTCACGCGTGTGTGCATACTATGCAGGTGTCGTAGAGCAGAGGGTATGTCTGCATCTACAAAGTCAGACGTCCCCCGCAGAGGAGGTTTAAGGGTGACGGTGCTGGGGCTCAGCTAGACACAGGCCCAGGATGAGGGCTCATGCTTCCTCTCAGCGCCCACCGAGACGCTGTACTCAGCTGCACTGGTTGCCACACTCCGGCTGCAGCGGGGAGAGGACTGAGTCACGTTGCCACCGCACCCCACAAGGGATGACTTCAGTGCTGGGACCCGGCACCACCCCCAGGGGTCCAGCTGAGAGAATCGTGTTGCTCACTGTGTCTGAGCCCCACCGCGAGGTGAGCCCCACTTCGGTGCAGCCTCGTCTTCGATTCCCGTCTGGCAGCCCCAGAACCTGTGTGGAGCCTGTGAGAGACACAGGGGAGGAAATCTGGTCCGTGCTCGCAGGGGGTACAGCCCACAGTTGTTCCTGAGGTGACTGAGGTCTGGGCGTGTGGCTGCAGAACGCACAGGGAGGGACAGAGAGAGGCCACCTCAGTGAGGGCAGTAATAGTCCTGGCGATGGTGCAGGGGATGAGGAGACGGGAGTGGCACAGCAGTGGTCACAAAACACCAGCAGGACGAGTTGGCAGTGGGGACGGAGCAGGGCTGGTGAACCTGGGGACTCTGGGCTTCTCCAGCTGCCGCTATGAGGGTGAGCCCCTCCCCCTTCTCTAACCTAGTGCTACGGAGCATTGTGAGTCCTCCTGAGTCGGTGGCGACGCGCTGACCGAGGTCCCTGTCATGACCAAGATAGCGGTGATGGCGGAGCCGAAATGCTCAGAGTGGGGAGGACTGGACCGGAAGGTGGTGGCGATGGTCATGGCGATGCTGGCTGTGTGGGTCCCAGGGCTGCGGTGAGATGATGATGGTAATGAGAGAATCGGGTTGACAACTATTACCTCATGAAGAGCAGGGGTGATGCGTACGGACGGTGTGGGAGCATGTGCCGGTGCCGGGGCGGTGCTGGTGGTGGTGACGGTGACGATGGTGGTGGTCATGGTGGTTGTGGAGGTGACGAGGTGCTGGTGGTGGTGGTGACGGTGGTGATGATGGTGGCGGTGGTGGCAGTGGTTGTCACACTGGTGATGCTGGTGATGACAAGAGTAAAGGAGAAAGCATTGAGCTCTCAGGACTGTGAACCTATTCTCTGCATGTCTCTCCAGGCTCTATTACCAATAGGGTATCGGTTGGTCAAATAAGTTAAAAAGCGAAGGTAAACCCTCTTGAGTCGGGGGTCCTCCACCTTCATCTCGTGCGTCTGGCACGCTCTAATGGAACCGAGAGATGGCACGGGTGAAAATAAAAGGACTTTCTTTTTCCCCCAAATCCGCTGCTGTTTTCGGGTGTTCTGCTGCTGTGTTTGTCATTAGCCGTGTGCTTGAAGGAGATGAAGGCTCACGATAGTGTGATTAGAAACAAATTTGATGGTGATGATGCATTTTTGGTAGATGTTTAGAAAACTCTGTTCCATCTAGACACTTCTGTCTCGCATGGGCGGCACTCGCACCCCCCACGAAGGACTTCTGTCCTACATGGCCTCAAAATTGCAACAATTGTGTGATGCATCTTATTTTGTTCCAAGAAGGAAACATTCTGCAAAGTTGACATTTGTGATAATATATTATGTCAGGTGAAATAGGCAAGAAGTTAATTAAAGTCAGAGAGTTAATTAATGAGATCCAGTGCACATTAACGATCATTACCTCATCTGAGAAGAGTAATTAAAGTGGCGTTGCTGGTGTTTCTCTACTCTCCTAGGTGGCGTGTTGACATATCACATAAGTCACTCCATGCTGGAGAGGTAATTCTCCCTCTGTGGCAGCTGGGACAGCCAAACCTGTCACCCTGGGCAACTCGGGTTTGAAAGGAGCATGGCCCTGGCGAGCCCAGAAGCGAGCCCAGAGGAGCAGCCGCAGACAGGGAGCCGTAGCCAGAGCCGGGCACCTTCACCCAGCCGCTGCCTCTCATGGAGCCTTCCCTCCCTCGTCTGTGCAATGCAGACTCATAGCATCCCCACTGCGCGCGGGGCTGACGTCCCACATGAAGATGAAGTCAGACGACACCTGGGCTGGACTGAACCCACAGAGTTAGGAGCTCCTGGAGTCGGGAACAAGGTCAGGTTCATTCCCGTGGTCCCAGGGCTCCCTGCAGGGTGCAGGAGCATCTGAGCGGGCCGGCCCCGCAGAAGGCTGGGGTCCTGGGACCAACCTCCAGAAGACAGAGCTTGAACTGAGCCTTGGAAGGACTTGGGACAGGAGGTAGCAGAGGGAGGGTGAGCAGTATTTGCAAAGGTGTCCATGCCTGCACCCTTGAGGGCACAGCCAGTTCGGCTGATGCGGGCGCACCGGATGTGAGGAGCACCACGGAGGGGGCACCTGGAGAGCTGAGGCCTCAGGGACGGTGGGGGGACTAGTGCCCGGCCATATCCTTGAGCTTTGAAGGACCCACTCTGTGGGTCCAGAGGAGCCATGGAAGTTTCTTGAACGGGAGAGTAACTGGGCAGCTACCTACTTATAACCAGCCTGGCGGAGTGGGGGGTGGGAGAGGGGGGTGCCTCAGAACCTCACTGCTGACCCTGCACTCTAGGAACTCAGGACAGTCCTCTCCAGGACACCTTGAGCAGAGGCTCTGCCCACCCCACCCCCTGTCTGGAGACTTCCTACATTTCTGAGCTGTCTTCTAGGCTCTCGGACTAAAATGGCAGAGATCCCAGTCCTTGGATGCTGACATCCAGTGGGGGACACAGGGCACGAGCCCCTCTGCCCCACCCTGCCACCTGCAGGCCCGCAGAGGTGTCCTAGCCAAGACTGCGGGAAGGACGACCGTGCTCACACCAGGCCTGGGGTGAACCTGCCCCCCTGCACTGCAGCAGGCACGCGCACACCCGCACTTCCTGGGCTGTGACCCAGCCCCCCTCCGCCCAGCCCGAGCTCCAAGCTGTAGGATTTCAGCCCTCGTTATGGCCCCAGAGAAATCCAGGCGTCCTGGGGATGTGGGATCCTCTGAGGAGAAGCCCCAGCGTCCAGAAGCCCTTGCCTCAAGCACCCCAAGGCCCACTTCGCGAGCTCCTGTCCTTCCTAAAAGTTTCCCATCCAGGACACTGCCTGGCCTCCCTCCTGGGATGCATTATTCTCTCGGGCTACGGGCAGAAAGCTGAGGTCCAGGGAGGGGCCAGCCTGCCCCCACCACTCCCCAGTCCTCCACGGCAGAGAGCAGGTCCCAACCTGGAAAGGAGCCTTGCTCCTTGCATCTGCCCCCAAGGCTGGGCCCGGGCAGCTCCGCCCAGAAAGAGAGGACGTTGTGATAAGCAAGCTAGGCAGTAGTCGGGGGCCGGGAGGCTGGGTCCTCTCCTGCCAGTGAGCAACCGCGGAGACAAGCCATCAGCAGTGGGGAGGGGGCTATGCCGGGAAGAAAGCTGGAAAGAAGCCCAGAGCCAGAGGCAAGAGGCTGCCCGTGCAGGCCCGCCCAGGGGAGCCCCGAGGGGCACCCAGGACCCCACCTGATCCTCGGGCAGCTTACCTGGAGCCCAGTTTGAAGTCCTGCCGCACAGACCCATCTGCAGAAAGGGCCAGACCAGACTGGAGAGTGCGGTGTGCACGACTGCTGTCCTGCCCCTCGGGCATCAGCCGCTCCGGGAGGAGGGGTCTCCCCTCCAAAACCAGAGGGCCGTATCTCTCCCCCGGGCTCTGTCGGGTGTGTCCCTCTCGGGCCAGCTGAGGGTTGGACACTGCTGACCCCCCACCGAGCGTGGAGCCCAGCCTAGAGCTCCTCCCCTGTGTGTCGCTGCCCCTGGCCTCGGCCCCTCCCTGGAGCCGCTGGGGCTCCGGACCCCGTGGCCGTAGAGGGGCTCGTCCACAAGGCTCCCGGGTGAACAGGACACAGCGACGCCCTGGGTCCTGACGTCTTCCTACGAGAGCTTCAGCTCATCAGACGACCCGCACACAGCCCCATGAGCAGCGATCCCACGTGACGGAAACTTCCAGAACATTGGGGTCTCTTCCGCCACCTGGAGGATGGGGACTCGAACGGCCACGGCTCTGACCTTGCCTCAGAGGGCGCGGGGGACACCCAGCACGTCTCCTTGGCCCCCCCATGCCCAGCCTGCTCACCCCCCTCTCCCGTCGCCTCCCCGGGGTCTGAGCACCAGGGCAGGTGTCACACACAGAGCCGCCAGAACTGCGGTCCTCAAGCTCTGTCCCCAAGCGGGACTCAGCGCCCTTCATGTGATCCGGTTCATCTCCGTGAGTCCACTCTCTGGGGTGGGGGGTGGGCAAGGGGAGGAGGTGGCTGGGGAATGAGATTGCCGCGTGCAGTGCGGACGGCAGGCTGGACAGGGGCGGGGATGCAGCCGGGGGAGGGCAGCTCCACGCCCGCTCAGCACGCCCGGCAGGGGTGAGGAGACGACCCCCGCACCTGGCTGGAGAGCCTCTGGGCAGAGGGAACGGAAGGCCCACGGCCCAGCCTGCTCATAGTCCGGAGGAGGCCCCGCGTGGTGAGGCCGTGAACACGGGATGGGGGTACTCTCTGTGGGGGGCAGCCCCGGAGCCTCCCGAAGCCCGGGACAGGAGTGGCCGCACCTTGGGTCTAGCCCCTCTGGTCTGGGGAGGCAGCCTGCCTGCCAAGACGTCCGCGGGGGCACTCCTACCTCAGCCCAGCCGCGGTCCCCATGGCCCGACGGTTCAGCGCCTGCTACGCCTTCACCCCCTGCCCCCAGCCCCACATGGGACGTGTCACCCTCTGGGCGCAGCCACCAACGGCAGGGGCTGGCTTCACCAAGCTGCGGGCTCCTGCTCGGCCTCGTCTCCCTGGGCTGCCTCCCTCCTGCCACCCCAACCCGCCGCAGCTACGGGACTGGTTGTCTTCCCCCTTCCGCCGGAGGCCTGCCCAGCGGACCCGCCGACCAGAACCTGCCGAGGGCTCCCGGCCTCAGTGGCTCTTCCCCTTGAAGCCCTTCCTGCCTGGCCCAGGAGTCCCTCAGCTCCCGTAATGGCTGTGCATCCCTGCCTGGACCAGAGGGGACCATGCTCTCCCAGTCAGCCCACCTCTCCAAGCACTAAAGGCCCCAGGCGGTCCGTCCCCAGCCAGCCCCAGGCCCAGGACTTGGCCAGGCCCAATGCCCTCCCACACCAGATACTTTCACCTTGTGTCCCACGACCTTCACTCTGCCCCTAAACTCCTGCCCCAGGGCCTTTGCTCTGCCGTTCCTGCTTCTCAGATTCTTTTTCTGCACATCTTTGCGCTGCTATCTCCTCACATCACGGGGTCTCAGCCCAAACAGCCCCTCCTCAAGAAGCCGTCCCTGCCACCCAGTCTGCGGACGCCTCCCTGCCAGGCGGCCCGACACCCATCTTCACAGCCCCCGGCTCCTCTAGGAGGTGAACCTGGGGGCAGGCCTTGCCTCTCCCGCTGCTCCACACGGCATCTTTAGCATCTGGAACGGGGCACGCCGGGCCCACCTGCTGACCGCGGGAGGAAGGAGCCGGCGAGGGCATGAATCGCAGGGAGCTCACGCCTCGCTCACCTCCCGGCCCGTCAGGAAGCTTCCGAAGTTCGGGGGGCTCCCTCCTCTTCGCGGGGCCGCATCTCCACCTCACTCTGCCCCGGGCCTGCGAATGCCTCTTATCCATCCCTCCATCCCCAAGGCAAAGCTCGCCCTGGGCCACGTCACCAGCTGTCCCCTCACGGCCAAACAGGCCAGCCGCGGCCCTGGGAGGCTGGCCGGGGTCTCGGTCTCTGTGCTGTGGTCAGAGGACCAGGGTGTGGACGGACAGCCGGCTCTCATCTCTCCCCGAGACAGCCTGGCCTCATCGTGAGCTCTTGACCTTGATCACACCTGCGAAGGCCCAGATTCCAAGTCAGCTCGTTCCCCGAGGTTCGGAACGGACAAAAATTTAAGGGGGACTGTTCAACCCGCTGGAAGAGCGAGGAAAGGTGCGGCCCCTTGGGGAGGCGGGGCTGGTGGCAGGCTGGCTGTGACCCCCCAACACCAGCACGGCACCGCGGTTTCCCTAGGTTCCCCTGCAGCCCGCCTCCTCGGCCAAGCTCAGTGGACGTCTGTCCTGCTGTGAGCCGGGCCCACCACCGGGCTCTGCTCTGCCCCACGGCAGCTCCAGCACAGCAGAGGGGAGGCGGCTAACAAGCCGATTAGGGGCCGTGGCTGCTGACTGGTGCCCAGCTCAGGAGGATGCTTGGGCTCCCAGGGGCTGCCCAGTGACCGCCGGGTCCAGCCTGTGAGCCTTCTGTCTTCCCCCTCAGAAATGAGCACACTGGTCCGAGAGCGGGAGGCCCGTCTGGAGCCGGGGGACCTGCCCCCACTCTGCATGGGGCAGGATGACCCCAGACCCCGCAGCCCTGCCAGGCTCCGTCTGAGGTCCCATGAGGGATCGATTCTTCCGTCCGGGTCTGTGGAGCCCCCGGCCCGCTCACCTTCACTCCTCCCTGGACCTTCCCAAGCCCACCTGTGTCAGGATCCCCCCCACCCCACGTACACCTGTGACTCACCTGGTGCCCTTTCTGGGGCCCTTTTAAAGCTGCAGACACAAGGCCGAGAGTCTGATTCCGTTGCCCGAGCACAGGGAGAGGGACGCAGGCCTGGCCGGGCAGGGGTGCGTCTGATGTCCGCAGCAGACAGCAAACAGAAAAGGGGCCACCCGTGGGTCTACCCGCACCTCACACCCTGGAGAACACGAAGAAACTCCCTGCTCACAGATAGTCCAGGCTGCGGCCGTCGCGCACAGCGGCCGACGGAGCACGGACGGAGGAAGAGAAAGGACAAGAGCCGAGCCAGGACCCGCAGGCCACCGGCCGCCCCTCGGGCGCTGGAAACCAAGAGCGGGCTGCCCTCGCCGGGACACGCGGGCGGAGGGACAGCTGCCGGTCGTGGAAATGATTTGAAATTCTCCGGTGTGGTGTTAAGCGGCAGCTCAGCCCCGGTCCTGTTGATTCTCTGCTTCTCTAGGACGCGCTCATGCATAGCCAAGGAGATTTGAAATGTTTATGCATTATTCGGGCCGGAATAAAACAAGCGGGCGCTCAGACCCCTGAGAGGCTCCTGGAGGAAATACTGCGGAGAGAAGACGCACAGATGCTGGGAGCACTTTGGGCAAAGCCTGGAGACGGAGAGGCAGTGTGAGCCGCACATGCCCCACAGGGCCTACGTCCCCAGGGCTGGCCTCCAACCCCCGGCGCTGCCAGGCCCGCTCCCGCCGTGGCCCGCACCTTCCATGCGTCTGCCGGCTCTAGGAGCGTGCGGAGCAAGAGGCACGAGGGGCTGTTACTCTGTGAATGTCCCTGTGAGCTGGCTGTACTCACGAATGTTCTCGCATCCAAGACCCACCTAGCCGTGCCCCCATTTTACAGGCCAGATAACGGAGGCTCAGGTGAGTCAGGGGACTTTCCAAAGATCACATGCTGAGACACAGAGTGGGTTCAGGCCAGCCACGCAAGCCCTGCCCTCCAGGAAGGCCGTGTGATGCCTGCTCTCCGAGCCACCTCGGGGCCACCCCTCCAAGGTGGACATCGGGGAACCAGGCAGGAACCCTGACAGGGGAGATGTGATCCCGTCACCTGCAAAAGGAAGCAGTTTGGGTGTGCGAGACCACAGAGGGTGGGGGCGGGGGGTGCAGGCTGGCCGCCGTGGGGGTGCCTGGGGGACAGCGAGGGCCCCATGGCGGAGAGCGCCCGAGGAGTGGTGGGGCACCCAAAGGGGTGTTGGGGAGGGCCGAGGGCCCCCAGCTCTGCCCTGCACTGGGCGGCCTTCCCGGAGACACCTCGCCTCCCTCACCTGGGCCTTCCAGGCCGCTCAGTGGGGGTGACGGCGCCTCACCCCACCGTCCGCCAGGGAGCTGGAGACGGGAGGCTTCTGCAGATCAAATGTGCTTAGACAGTGAAAAGATTTTTAAATTCAATGCCCTAAACCAACAGGGGAGATGGTTTTGTTCCTGGTTTAGTTACCGTCCATGTTTCATTCTGTGCAACGAGCCCGGAGCCATAAGGTGCTGGGAGCACACCCGGGCATCGAGCGGGCGTCCTCACCCTGGAGGCCCAGGCTGCCGGGAGGTAGACATGGGCGCGGACGTGCGGCTGGCGGCTGGCCCCACAGGGCTCCACGTCGGCCCCTCTGGAGCGCCTCTTCGTCCTGGGCGAGGGGACCTACGGGGCCGAGGTGTGGGGATCAAAGGGAGCAGATCCATCCCCAGCCCGGGGCAGGCAGGGTAGAGACAGGCCAGGGTCTGTCCTCCGTCTCCAAGGTCTACAAAACACATTGTTCTGAGCGGGGAGAGTCGTCAGACTGGGGCCTGGGAGCCCCGAGAGAGAGAACCTTGGCCAGGGGCCGCCTCCCGCCACTGCCTGGGCCTCCTGAGTCCTCCGCCTGCTGAGAACCTTCCGCCTGCCCACCTGAGGCCAGCCCAGGGGTCCACAGGGCTGACAAGCCTCAGCCAGAGCCTCTCTCCTACCATCCTGGGTCAGGGAACATAGAAGTGTGGCCAGATTTAGCAAGCCTCACACAGGAAACATTCCTTGTTTGTCGAGAGCTCACATGGAGCTGGCTGTCCTGTCTGCACGGGCGGGCGTGGGGAGGAGTGAGCCCTTCCCAAAGGCCCCTGACGGGCCGGCCTTCCCACGCACACCCCGTCCTGGGCACTGTGAGCCCCTGCAGCCCCTCCTCCCGCTGTCTGCACCAAACAGCACCCAGGGGGTTCCAGTGCCCCCACAATGAGCCCCAAGAGATGTTAGCATCCTAGATAGTCCAGCATTGGCACTCGCTTTCCTGAGCTGGGCACTCGGAGGAAGAAGGCGGAGTGGTCCAGAGTGATCTAGAATGATCTGGAACTGGAGTGATCTGGAGTGATCCAGGACTGGCCCTATCAACCACAGGGAGAGGGCAATGGTGAGGCCTTGGGGCAAAGGTATCGTCTCCAGGCAGGGCACCTCCCTTCTGACCTCCAGGCCCAGCTGTAGAATCACCCACCTCAACAGCCCGCCCCCCTCCTGGAGGCTCCAGGGGCCGGTAGAGGCTGAGCGGGGAGGAGCCCTCCACACACCTCTGGGCGTCCCCTGTCCCCAGAGTCTGCCCTGATGCTGCCGTAAGCACGAAATCCTAAAGGAAGTGCCACCGTGACCTCTTCCTGACTGGGCTACTGTGACCTCATTGTATAGGATGTCAGCGTGCGGAGGCTGATGGCGGTGTTCAGAGTGTCCGCTTGACATCTCCTGCTACGCGGGAGCCTACAGCCGCCCCACGCTTCCGACAGGCCTGAGCCTTCGCTCTCCGCTGCACCTGCTCACACCCGCGGCTCCTTCCCGTTCCCACTCCTCTTGGAGTAGCCTTCCTTCACCTCTTCTGAACGGGAAGGAAGTAGCTCACTGCCACATGCTCTACAGCTCAGACACAGATCAGAGGAGAGCAGATCTGGAGGACCACATGGGGAATATCCAGTCCAGGGATGGTGGAGCCCGTGGTGATGGTGGAGGTGGTGGTACCCACGGTGATGGTGATGGTGGAGGTGGCGGTGCCCATGGTGACGGTGGAGGTGCTATTGTCTGTGGTGACGGTGGAGGTGGTGTAGTCTGGGGTGATGGTGACGGTGGAGGTGGCGGTGCCCATGGTGACGGTGGAGGCAGGGACAAGAGCGATGCTGTAGCTCTCAGGCTTGCTGGTAGTCAAGACAACAGTCAAGGTAACATTGATGGCCTCTACTGAGACAAAGCATGGCCTCGGTGAGCGGGCTCTGTCCGTCCACCGTGAGACCCTGGAGCACGACGCCCGACAGCCTGCTCCAGGCCCAGCCGAACAGTTTACGAGGATGGGTCTTGAGTCTGGGAGTGCTCCGCGCAGGAGGACAGTGTGAGGAAAGCGGGGCGCCTGCGTGGCCGCCGCACTAGTCAGGCCCCACCCCCACCCTTGTGGGAAGAACCGTCCTTTCCACGGGCTCCTTCAGGCTGTAATCTGGCTAATTAGAGCCAATTTGCTTTGGATCCAAACAGTGTTTACTGTCACAGGCAGGCAGGCAGGGGACAGCGGAGAAGAGCCCCGCAAACTCTCGGGAGAGGGCAGAGGAGGGTGCGCCTCCGCACAGATGCTGGCCGGGTCCTAGAGACCTGCGGAATCAGGGTCCCGTCCCCACCCCTGGCAGCCAGCAGCAGCCCCAGGACGGCCCCTGCACCTCCACCTTCCACAGGGGCTCCTGGGCCCCCTCACTGAGCATGCATGAGGCTCAGGGCTGCAGAGTGTGCTGGGGGACCCGCCTCACCTTCCCCTTCTGCCCCTCCCCTCCTCTGGCCCTGCCCCGCAGCACCCACGTCACTGACAAGAACCGCTCTGCACTCAGCAGACCCTCAGCAGGGGACGTTTGCCCAACACGGCCCCTGAGCCTTCCCGCCCCTCCCCTACCCAGGGCTGAGGGTACCCAGAAGATGGCGGCAGCGCCCAGGCTCAGGGCCGGGCTTGGCCGCGGTCCGGGCACACGGTCCACCGTGCAACCAAGCGGGAATACTTCGGAGAGTTCCCATGAGCCCATCCTCCCTGGCCAGCTGGAAATAACCAGCACAGGAGGAAACCCGCTCTCAGGATCAGCAGCCCCTGCGGGGAGACGCACGTCCGTCGCACCCTGGAGGTGGGGTCAGGACGGAAACACTGTCTCCCGTGCTGTGGGACTCAGAAAAGTAACGCACCGTCAGAGCGGGCTTCCTGGAGGAGGGGGTGCCACGGGCGGTCCTGAGCGGAGATGGAGGCCACTCCCGCGAGAGCCTTGTGGTCGGGGACCAGAACACGGGGGTGGGGGTTGGAGCTCTGTGGGCTCTGCTCCTTTCCTGCCGTGGGGTTCGGGGAAAGTCACAGGGTCGTCGATAAAGGGAAATATCCCCAGAGCAGAGCACATGGTGCACCTGAACGCCCAGGACGGTCTGCACGCGGAGGGGCCCGGCAGACGGCCGCGGCCGGCGTGGACGTCACCACAGCGGCAGAGAGAGGAAGGTATCAGTGTGGCGAGCCCTGGAGCTCCCGGCCGGGCCAGCGGGACGTACTTGAACAAGCCCCTCGACTCTGGGAGAGGCGTCAAGAATCCGTCCGGGGCCCAACCGCACTGCATAGGCCACTGGCCCCTGACAGCCCCCCACGGGCAGGCCACGGGGCCATGAGGGGGTCAGTGGGGATGCAGGGACCGCGACGGTGCTCGGAGCTTCTCCTCCTGGTCTGATGCCAGACTTGGAGCCGCTGGGACCGCCAGACCTCCGTGCGAGCCTCGGGGCATGGCCGGTTCCCGCCGCGCAGCCCGTGCGCGGATGACGGAGCCTGGGCAGGGCCCCACCTGCCTTCCAAGCCGGCTCCCGGGGGCGGGGCTGCCAGGGAATGTACCCGGGCCCGGGGAGGTCTGGATATCCGGTAAACAATGTCCCAGGTGGGGCGATGGTGGGCGGGACATACTGATGATGAGAATTACTCACCCTGCTTCTGGAGTCCACACTTTCTCACTCGTTCCTAATCCGGCACCTGACTCAGAGGTTCCGCATTGAACCAGAGTCAAGCTTTCCCCAGGGAAACTAGGAGAAGCTCTATGTCCCTCATCAGCATGCAGTGTCGCCCCCAAAATGGGGTCCTGTCTCTCCCATTGGATGGGGCACCCCGAGAGGGAGGACTTGGAACCCGCACACGCCTGTTCTACTGTGTGAGGGAGCTCTGCGGCCAGCCCACTCCCAGGCACGAGACCGTGACCCCCCATCACTGTGGGGACACCGGGACAAGAGGCTGGCGGGGCACCTCGACGTCTCCCACCCTCAGTTCCCTGGCCGCTTTGCCCCCCCCCAGCCCTCAGCCCCGCCAGTGCCGGGAAGCTCCCACCTCCAGAGCCTCAGACCTGAGTGGTGGTCACTCGGGATCGTAATCCGGGCCAAGACTCGTGATCTCGTGTCTCTTCTGCCACCCACTGTGGGAATCCCTGTGCCGTGCCCCCCACGAAGGGCCACCCAGCGCCTACTCACCTCTGAGAATGGCAGCCTCCCCAGCACGGCCCGTTCCTTTCTGGAACAGACCTGACAAGCAGCAAGTTCTTTCCTGAATTGGACTCTAGCTGGCAAGCCAGTGTCCCCCACCTCCTGGCCCCCGTGTCCTAGGAAAGCCCTCCGTGGCGAGAGGACAGTGGCATGTGTCTTCCCTTCCATTGTGTTCCTCCGAGCCCCTCAGCTGCCCCCACAGAGCTGTGTGTCCAGCGGGGACCCCAGCGTCCGCAGGTGCGGCACCCAGCCCAACAGCCTCGGCCGTGTTCTGGAAGACTCCACAGCTCCGGAACCCTAGAAGTCCCCGAGAGGCTCGCAGGACTTATCAGGGTGAGCCCCGAGGAGTCTGCGCCAACTCCCTCAGCCTAATAATGAGAGGGTCGGGCCCCCACAGCCGGGGCCACTGGAGGGAGGGGAGACTTCGCTGTGGTTCCCGCCATCACCCGTGGCCCGTGGACCACACCGGATTCACGCAGCCATGGTGCTCCTGTAGGGAAGGTCTGTCTGAGACAGAGGGTGAGAGGTGAGAGGCAGTGGGTAGGCTTGTGGGTGTGGATGAACCTGGGGAGCGGGGCCAGGCAGAAGAGCCATCCGCGACCCATGTGGGTCGTGCCCAGCCTGTCCCCGCAGTGGCCAGGAAGACCGCTGGGCAGAATGCACAGGGGTCCTGGGCTCGAATGAGGCGGCCTCAGAGCTGGAGAGGTCGCTCTGTGCTCTGAGGGTGGCTGGCCGCAGCGGGTCCCGGGCAGGGGGCGATGGGCCCGACTGTTTCAGCAGGCAGGGACGGGAGACAGCGGCTGGGGCCCGGCAGGCGCAGCCACAGCAACAGCCGGAGGGGCAGAGGGGAGAGGACATGAGAGAAAGCTCCGGGCCCTGGGACGATCGCCCCAGACAGGGCGGGGAACGAAAGTCCAGGACCTGGTGGGCTCTCAGCCCTGCTCAGCAAGAGGGGAATGCCGGGTGGAGATGGCAGGATGGGTGGGGGTGCTGTGGGCAGAGGCATGGGGGGAAGGGGTGGGGAGGGGAGAAGCCAGTGAAGAAAGTTCCAGGCTGGGCAGGGCCCCCCTTCCGGCCCCTGGAGAAGCAGGTTCCAATCACCAGGACCCACTCCTGGCTTCCAGCTGTTGTCAGAGCCTCGGGTTTGCTGAGCACTTGCAGCATGACCGTCAGGGTCCACCCTGAAGCTGGGCTGCTCACACCCACCACCACGGAGACCCCTTCCCCTTGGGGTGACCAGGGCCCCTGTGAGGGGCACCCCGCACACCCCGAAGCAGAAACCAGCCAGGGTGGGCTCTCAGCCTCATGGACCCTCCCCACCCCCTGCCCCACTCCCCCACGCCCCCACCCCCCGCATCCCGCAACTCCCGCGGGCCCCTGCAGGCCTGTGCCAGCGTTGGGGCTGCACAACGTTTGCCGAGTGAATAACCGGTCAACAAGTCCGCAGAGAGGCCGGCACTTGGGGGCCGGGACTGTGCACGCCCCGACCACTGGGGAGGGGGACGTCTCCCCCAGGGAGAACCGCCCCTCCCCTTGCATCTGGGAAGCCCTGGCCCGGCAGCCAAAGGCCAGGGCTGCGGCGCCTGGATGCTGGGGAGGCGCGGCCCCTCCCTCGGACGGACGGGAGCGGAGAAATGATTCTGCCGGGTCAGGGCAAGGGAAGGGCAGAGCACTCGGGAAGCAATAATGACACAATTCTACATAATCGCCTCTTAAAAGCACTTATATTCCTCAGAGGTGTGGGGCCTTTTGGTTTAATTGCGCTTCGGGGCACGGGACCGATGCTAGCGCAGGAAAGGGGTCCTGGCCCTGGCTCCTCCAAGCCCGTCACCTCCCGCTCAAACCAGGGTCGGAGAGGGACACAGTGCTTGGGGACAGAGACCAAGTGTGGGGCACCATCCCTGCTGGCCTCCTCCGATGCCCCCGGCACCCTGGGCACCACAGCACACCCACCAGACACGTGGGCGACCCGACCACCCCCCTCCCTGCCGCGGAACATAATCTCCCTGTCGTCGTGAGCCCCAGGTCAGGCGTGGCCCCCCATCCACCTGTCCTCTCCGCAACGGGGCCCTGGGCAACGCCGCGGTCTGCCCCTGCACAGCCCCAGAGCCGCAAAACAAGGGCACTCGAGATGAGCTCAGAGCGGCTGGGTGGCCGCAGCTGCGGGAACGCCGCGCTCGAAGCCGTGCCCGCCCATGGTGCCCGCTGGACGGCCCGACCCAGAGGGACTGAGCGCCACCAAGCTGGGCGGGGGTGGGCAGAGGTGAGCCGAGCTGTCACCAGCTCGAAGGAGGAGACAGTCTCGGGCCGAAGGGCCTCCACAGGGGCGTGGGGATCTCAAGTCTGGGCCAAAGACAGTCAGTTGCTGATTTATTCTTGTGATTGATGACCGTGATTATAATGTCAAAGAAAATGAGTATGAATGGCCCTCGGGGAAGGGGAAATGCAGCCGTAAGTTTGAGCTTTAGGAAGGAAGTCGGATACAGCTTCCAGTCGGAGGGGCCGCCTTGCAGTGAGGGGCTGAGCGGCCCGGGAAGGAATAGGGGGGCCCTGAGAGAGGTCGAGAAAGCGGTTTCCCCGGTGCAGTGCGGACTGCGCGAGCGCTCTTCCCGCCGGCCACCTGCCTCCCTTCAAGACCAGGGCTTCTCCCTCGAGAGAGACGGGCTCTTTGCCGAGTCTGATTGCTTTCAAAAACAGAGACTGTGTCATCGTATCTTGGTAAATTGTCCTCCCTCTCCATCTCCCCGGGCCATCCGAGGTCAGAAAGGTGCGCAGCGGACAGGAGACCCTCAGAATAATTGACGAGTGACTGGATGGGGGGGAGCAAATCGGTGGGGGGGTGGACGGACGGACGGTGGACAGGTCAGGGCGTCGGGGCTATCTAGTCCAGCCCCTTCCAGACCGCCCACAGTCACGTACCAGGGTCTACATTGGCCTTCTAACCCCGGTCCCTTCTTCGTCTGCCCCACACTGAGGCTGGCACAGCAGCCCTGTGGCTTGTCTCCTGTCCCTGGCCTCTCGGGCCCTCCGCCCTGACGGCGACCTGCCTTCTGTCCTGCCCTTCGTTTACCTCCGGCACCTAAAGACCATCTGTCAAGGACCTCTCCGAGCCTGCCTCTCCGACAGCCACTGTCCCCGAGTCCTCGGTCAAGAGCAGAACTCCACAGCCACGTGGCTTGAATTCCGCGTGACCTTGGGCCTGCCTGAGCCGTGCTCCCATTTGTGGAAGGGGATGAAGATGTGGCGTGCCCGACTGTTGAGGACACCAACCACCCGGGGGAGGGTGACCCGAGCCCGGCAAGTCCCCTGGGCCAAGACGGCTCCATCTCCTTGCAAAACGGGGCGACGGTGAAGGCTAGGAACTAGGGACCCAGCCCCTCCGCGGCAGGGTGCCCTGAGCGTGGCTCACAGCGGGAAGAGGGAGAGGGCGGCCTGCGTGGTGCCGGCTCCAGCCCCAGGATGTGCTAGAGAAGCAAAGGAGAGAAGGGGAGGCTGGCAGGAGGGCGAGGCAGGGGCCCCCACAAGTCCTGGTACCCCAGGCTCCCCGCCCCAAACTCTGCCCGGGCGGCCCCCGCAGACACGGCAGAGGAGGGTCAGAGCGGCGAGGGCTGCAGGGGGCCTGCCCACCGCCCGCCTCCACCTGCACCCGCCCAGCGCCCCCAGAGCCCCGGCAGCCTGTGGTTGGCGTGCGGACCCGCAGGGTGGAACCGCAGGGGTGTAGCTCGCAGGCGCGTGTTCCCCTTCAGCATCCTTGCGTTCCCCCGTCGGGGAAGTCCCCAGAATCCGCTGAGGAGGCGTTTGTAGACCTTGGCTGGAGGGCGTCTCTGCGGCGGCACCGACTGCGAGGTATGCTTGCAGGAGACACGGCTGCCGGCCGGCACCAGGAGGCAGGCAGGGCCGCCGTGGGGCCGAAGCTGCCCAGGAGAGGCAGCCCCCCCGTTCCGGGCCCACCGCGCCTCAAGGCTCGCCCCTGAGCCAGCCCGCTTCACTCACAAGCCCCGTCTTCCCGGCGCTGCGTGAGCTGGGTTTCACGCTCTCGCGCGCCCGCGGGCAGCTGTGTGACGCTGCCACACCGTCGGGACCCCCTCGATCGCCAGCAAATGCTGCCGTTTCAAGCCCGTGGTGGCCGCGCGGATCAAGCAGGCTGCAGGGGAGCCGGCGTCCTCGCCCTCCGTCCTCATTTCTGTGTTTTGTTACGGCTTCGATCGGAGCGGCCCAGGAGGCCTGGATGTGGGTCCCTCGGCTGCAGGGGAGGGACGGCTGGTCCCCACGGGCCGGGCTAGCTGGCCACGCAGGAGCCACGGGGACGGGGACGTTGCTGGCACCAGGCCCTTGGCCTTGCCGCGGAGTGCCCAAGCCGGAGGCTTCACAGCCGTGGGCAGTTGCAATGGACTCTCCAAACCTCTGAGCTTCACAGAAGTGAGCTGCGGACGGCACACGGCACCTGCCGGTCGGAGGGCATAGACGGCTGTCCCCCGTGGGTGTGCGGGTCTGGGGTTCAGTAAAGTAACAGAGCCCTGGGCCAGGAAGGGTGAGAGCTATGTGGGCCTGTGGCAGGCCAGGCGGGTGCCCGAGCCTCCCATCCACCGGGCAGGGGCTGAGACCCTCCAGGGCAGGGCCACCTCCCACCCACGGCCTGTCCAGCACCCCACCCATGCCGAGCCGCCAACAGGGGACAGGGTGTGACGGCGAGCAGCAGGCCCGGGTCATGCGGACCTGTGGGGCCCTCTCCGCAGCCCCCAGCACTACCGCACAGGCTCCGGGCTCCGGCTCTGCTTCTCTGGGAACCCGTTCTTGAGTTTTGTAGTCCAGGGGGTCACCCCAGGTGCCCGCTGGGCCGGAGGGGGACAGAGTGGGCAGGAGCCACGCCTACTCACCGCCTCGTGTCCCACACTGTCCCCTCTCTGGCCGCCGTGGCTCAGGCTCAGGGAACGCAGAGGCCAAGGGTTTTGCTGGAGCAGAGCCGGGGCTCAAACAGGTGCCCCTCGTGGGCCACCTGTGGGCACCGTGCCCCCCGGAGCGCCCCTACCCCCGCGCCCTTGACGGAGCATTCGGCACTGCTCATGGTCCAGGGTTTCCAAGAAGGAGGGATCAGGTCAGTAAATGTCTGACGGATGAATAAATCAAGGACAAATTAATGAACAATGTTCTCTTGTCTCAGAGTTTCCCACAAAAAGTAGCAGATATTTATTCGTGATAACAACAAAAATCAAACACCAAGGGACACCTGGGGGGCTCCGCGGGTGAAGCGTCTGCCTTCCGCTCAGGCCATGATCCCGGGGTCCTGGGACCAAACCCCGCATCGGGCTCTGCTCAGGGGGGACCCTGCTTCCTCCTCCTGCTGCTACTCTCTCGCTGTCTCGCTATCTCCGCCTGTCTCTGCTGACTCTCGCTGTCTCCGCCTGTCTCTGCTGTCTCTCGCTGTCTCCGCCTGTCTCTGCTCTCTCGCTGTCTCTGCCTGTCTTCCCCTTTCTCTCCCTCAAATAAATAAAATGTTTTTAAAAAAATCAAATACCAAGAAGTAGAAAGAGGGAGGGGTTCGCCCACCATCCCACCCCCCAAAGATAAGGGGCTCTTTCTCCAGGCACTGCTTTCTCTTAAAAAAAAAAAAAAAGTTGTCCTTATATTTGATTAAACCCTTGATGAACTCTCCCCAGGACAGAACCTTTGCCACAAGGGACCCGTGTGTCCGGCTGCAGGGTACCCCGTCGGGGGGTCCAGCCCTCCCCATGCGCACGCCCAGGCCCGTCAGGGGTTTCATCAGAGGGGAGCGCGGGGTTTCGGCTCCTGCTGAGGGTCCCCGGTCTCCTTGAAGGTCCTTCCCTGCCGTGACACACTCGGGACTCAGAGTCCCCATCTTCTCTCCCATTCGCTTCAGCAACTCCGTTCCAGCAGAGCCGAGGGCGCTGATGGCCACGGGGTTGGGCACACAGCCACGTGGCTCGGTGTCCGCCGAGGGGCCGTGTCCCCCTCGGTGTGCAGGAGGCCACGAGACCAGAAGTGTGGACGAGCGGATGCCACGGAAGGCACCGGGGAAGGGAGCCGCCCCGCCCCCTGGACGCTATAAGTGAGGCCCCGGCAGACGGAGACCGGGGTGCTGAGTGCCCCCCTAAGGCAACGCCACCCAGCTGGAGCCCAGTGACCCTGGGCTGCACACACACTGACCATCAGAGCCTCGACCTCCGGGGGAGCAAGGGCGATGCTCTGACTCTCCACTCGCTGGTTCATGGCAGGAGGCTTTGCCCCACAGAGGGTGGGATCTCTGAGTGTCGGAAGGCCCTCCGCCTGCAACTTCAGGGAGCAGCACGATGGAAGTGGTGCCTCGGGCTTCAAACACGCTGACACCTTAAAGCCACCTGAGCCACCTGCCGCCGTCCCGGGCACACCCTGAGGCAGCGGAGCCCCCACATCCCGGAACAGGCCCCCCGCCCCATGGTTCCGGCTACCGTGTAGGCAGGAGCGATGGCTGTTTCCTCTCATGCCTCTGTTCCGTGGCTGTTTTCACCCTGAGCGTGGCTGAGAGGTGTGGCCTCCGCCTCCTCCATGCTCCCCCTCGCCCCTGGCTGCCCAGGGCACCGATCTGGGGGCCCACTCCAGGGAGCCGTCCCGGTGTGGGGTCGCAGGTGTGTGATCCATGGGCCAGCCCCAGGCTCAGGGCATCGGTCTGTGAGCAGGTGGGGAGGCCGTGCGCCATGCAGCAACCTGCCAGCCGCCACCAGGTTGGGGAGAGCCGCAGCCATGACCTCCGGGGCAGTGCTGGGACCGCGGCCTCCGCAGCAGGGGTGCACCCGGGCGCGCGCAAGCACACACATGGTGAATGAGGAAACTGAGGCACGGAGCAGCAGGACGCCCGTCTCTGCCAGAGAGCTCACAGTGGAGAGCAGGACGCACCAGCACTGACTTGGCAACTACTGTGTACCCGGCCCTTCTGTCCATGACTCTCCAGCCCCGAAAGCAGCCTGTGAGGCCGGTCCCAGCTCCTCACCCCCTCCACAGACTTGGGGAGGGCCGGCATCTCCAGGTCAGCGGTTGGAGAAGTGGGCAGAGTCCACGTCCAAACCCAGGATCTGCCTTCAGCGTCCATGCTCGCTCGACCCACCGTGCCGCCTGCCCCAGGCTCGGCGCCCCCACGCCCCAGGCCTCACCCGGTTGTGACGGGCTGCCCAAGCCTCGGCTTGTCGTCCTGGGGCACCGAGATTGTTTGAAGATTCGAAGCTGGAAATGAAGTAATTTCCCTGGTAAGTGACTCAGAACATTCCGTTAGATCAGAACAAACATGGCTGGATTCTGAGCACAGAATGGGCTTTTACGATGTTGCAAGACGGCAGGAAACCTCGAGGCACTCGCACAACTCCCCAGCTGCCCGCTGGGCTCTTCCACCTGCCGGGAGCAGGAGTGACCTGGGGGGTCCCGTGATGCAGGCATTATTACATCTAATCATGGGGAAGTGGCAGAGAACCAGAGAGGGCAAGCTACCGGCCCAGGGTTGCCCAGCAGCTAATATGCACATTTGGAGCTGGAGCACGTCTCTCGTGGCCCCAAGAGCAGGGCGTCCAGAAGGTGTGACGGCCAGGGCAAGGCTGGGGCAGGGGGAGGCCTTGCCAGACACAGGAACTGGAGCCTCCCTCCCTACTCTCACACCTGCCTTGGCTCCCACTGCCTCCCCGCCCCCCACTGGGGCATCCTATCCCCTCTGGGCCTCAAGGACTTCACCTCTACAGAAGGAGTGACCCTTGTCACATGGGTCTTTAGGAAGGCTGGGTGGGGGACGTGCAGCTGGCCTGCACCCAGGCGTCCATAACTCACCACCCTGTTACTCGGCCCTATTGCGTCAGCGCACCCATGGTCGTCTCTTGTCCACCCGCTGGTCTCACAACAGCTTTTTGCCCGCAATAGCCCTGGCAACACCTTATTCTCCGGTGTGGACGCAGAGCAAGTCACAAGTCACTGCCACTATTATGGACAGAAGAATGGGTGAATGGATGGATGGACGGACGGGTGGATGGATGGACAGACGGATAGATGGCGAATGGATGGACGGACGGATGGATGGATGGATGGACAGACGGATGGACAGACGGATGGACGAACCAGGGGTGAGGAGGGGTAGGTGGAGATCACGTGCAGGGGATGATGAGGAGAACACGCCCTCTCCTAAGACTGCCATCCACTGGCCCCCTGCAGACCCTCACCCTGAGGTCATGATGATGAAGAGGCCCCCACCTAGGGTCTCCCAGGTGGCAGAGGGGGGTGTGCCCCAGGAGCCAGGGTGGCACACGAAGGGTCACTTCCGAATCCCTACTCCAACTGTGTCCTCACAGGGAATCCGTCCCAGCTGCGGAGAGGGGTGACCTGAAGGAGTCCCCGCCCTCCCACAGCACCTGGCCAGGTCTCAGCACCTGCACCCGTCCCTAGGGATGAATGGCTTTCTTTCTGGACACCGCCCTGAGTTCCTGGAGGGGCAGACAGAGGCTCTGGGTTTGGTGACGTCATCTCTGTCCTAGAGAAAACCTCAGGCAGAGCCCAGACTGCCAGAGCAAGGCCGAGAGCCAGGGGTGGGTGGACACTGCCGCAGGGGAAGCAGTTGAGGGAAACCAGACGCTGCCACACGGGCCCCCCCGGCCGTGAGCAGGGGTCCTACAGACACGGGGGTCCCCAGAGGCAGCCTGGCCTGGTGGGCGAGCCCCAGCCGCTGAGCTCTCCCAGCCCACCCTTCCTGGCCAAGTGAGCTGGGGGGCTCGGCCTGTCCCCGCCCCTGGAAAACGAGGAAGTAACTGGGCCCGCATCGCAGCCCAACCCCTCACACACGCCGCTGGGCTCCCTCGGTGCCCAGAACGTCAGCTGTTGTCATCACCATGGAGAAGAACCAGGCCCTGGTGAGGCAGACGTCCCTGCGGCGTGGACCCCAGAAGGCAGGTGTCCCGGCTCCCAGCCTCTGCTGAGCCTGCCCCTAGCTAGACCTCCCCCAGCCCGCAGCGACCCCCCAGCTGAACACGGGGCTCAGAGCCAACTCCAGCGCATGCCATGCGGAGCCAGGCTTCCTCCCTGGTGGGTCCTGCCAGCTCCTGGCCCCGGCGGGCAGGAGGGAAGACCCGGAGACCCAGTCCGCGGAACCCGGGCTCAGCATGCCCTCGATGGAGGGACCGGGCAGGGGAGGGGCAGGGAGAGCTCCGACTCCCACCCAGCACAGGCCTGGCCCGTAGTAGACACTCAATAAATGTTTGTTGAACTGAACTGAAGGGGAAAATTGACTTTCTTTGCTGAGTGCCGCCCAGAGCCCTCTGATCGATGGTGGCCATCGCTCCCTCCCGTTTTATCAAGTGGCCGCACTGTCTGTGCGGGGGACTGCCGGAGGGAGTGCAGGCGCACCTTCAGCCCTGGGAAAACCAGGATCCCACCTCACCTGCGGACGGAGCCCCCGACCGCATCGGGCTCCCGGAGAACAGGGAGCAGGGCTGGGCCTCCCGATGCAGGCACAGGGCTGGACCACCGCCTCCTTGAGGCCCGTCACTCTGAGGCCAGCAGAGCTGCCCCTCCCTAGACTCTGTCTCAGAGCAGGAGAAGGAGACGTGACCCGCACAGCCTCCTGGCCCCTCTCGGCCTTGTCCCCCACGGCCGGTGCCCAGCCGGCGGCGCCTCCCGCACCACGACCCCTGGGCCCATGCCTGGCCTCCAAGACCTGGGGGTCCTGACAGACGCGTTCCAGCAGACCATGGGCCCTCTGGGCTCCCCCGGCCCCCTGCACGCGAGGCCACGTGCCAGGAGATGGGGAGGAGCTGGAGGCCGACCCAGACTGCGGGAGTTGGGACCCCAGGACAGGGACCTGGGGCCACAGGACTAGGGCCGGAAAGGCGGCCAGCTGGGGACATGAAGAGGAGGCCTCTGCTGAGGAAGGAGGGGTGAGACGCGCAGCGGCCTCGGGGAAGGCAGCGGGGGAGGGGTGCTCCACACAGGAGGACCCTGGCCGAGGGACAGCTGGCCGCAGCTCCGCCCCAGGCTGCTCTGGCTCCAATATCACTCGAGGAGCCCGCAGCCCGGGTCAGGCCTGTGCGGGGCCTGGGGAATTCTCAGGGAGACCCAGGGGGCCTCTGCCTCTCTCCGCCTCTCTGTCTCTCTGTCTGCCCCTCCGACCACGCGCTCCCGAGGGAGCCTGGTCCTTCTCGGGACCTGTGCTCAGATGCGGCGGACAGCTCGTCTGTCTCCCTGTCGGGCCGTAGGAGGAAAGGGCATCACAGGAGACCCACCGGGGACTCGTCTCACCAGGGGCACCCTGGCCCTGGACCCACTATACTGTGCCCAGACGCCCGTCACACGGCCACCCCTGCAGGGGGAGACCCTGCAGAGAGCAGCCACCCCTCCCAGAGCTCCTGTCTCTGGTCCGACCAGCTTTTCCCCACTGCCTCTCCCACCCAAATTTATGCAAATCCAGCTCTGGACTCTTCTTTAACGTGGACCTGGTGGATGATGTCCGCTTTGGTCTCCGCTCCAGTCAGAAGCTGCACTTGACAGGAGAGAACGTTGTCCCCACCACCCTGCCTGTCACCGGACTCCTCCGATGGTGACAGCAGCCAGGCCCCTAACCGCCAATCCACACCCACACACAGCCTCTGAGAAACCGGGGCTCAGGGTCAGCGTCCCCTCTGCTCAGCAGGCTGGCGTCATGCAAACACATTGCCATCACTTGTCACTTTCCCCACCACCAGCGATCTCTGCCAGCCCACTGGTTACCACCACGGCAACGTCACTGTCCCGACCGTCACCCCACGCCCAGGACGCCCAGCAGCGCCAGTGCACGAGGTGCCCAACGCCCTTCCCCCCGTCCTGCTAGCCATGAGCCCTCGGACCACTGCACGTGGCTAGTGCACGTGTTAGTACATACTATCTGAACACCGACTGTGCGCAGAGCCTTGCTGGGCCGGCCCAGAGTCTTGCCAGTCGCACATGAGAGTGTGGTTAACAGCAGACTCCAGACTCAAGAGGCGCCACCAGCCCCGCCACTCATTGGCCAACCAGATGACTTTCCGAGCCTCAGTGTCCTCCTGTGTAAAATGGGGACAACAGCACCCACCCCGTAAGGGAAGGCCAGGTGCAGGGTGCAGGTGTGCTGAGGGCCCAGCGGGGCAAAGAGGAGCCGTGCTGAAGTCCTCGCGCCTGTTAGCAGTCGGGAGCCGCGGGGGGCACTGGAGCTAGGGAGGGGCACAGGGAGCCTCTTCCCCAAACCCTCCCTGGCAGCTGCAGCCCCTGTGGTCGTGGCCCCAGTCCCACGCCCCATGGGACCCCTTCCCCTCTCTGGAGCACAGGGAGGGGCGGCCACACAGAGCCTGGGTTTTCTCCAGGGCGACAAGGCCCAGAGCCGGCCGGAATGAGCCTGAGCCGTACGCCCCGCACAGCCCTGCCGGGGAGCGGCCCTGGGGCTCCGAAGAGGGCCAGCTGCGCGCACCATCTCGTCCCTCGGGCGCTCCGGGGGGCCACAGAGGCTGGCCAGGCAGCAGCACGGGCCTGAAGGGAGGCTGCCGGGCCAGGAGGTGCTGCTTAGGACAAGGCCACCGCTGGGGGACGCAGGAGGGTGTTTGTGGAAACCCTCAGGGAGAGGCCGGGAAGGACGGATACATTTACGCTCTGGAGGCGTCCCCAGGAATGGAGGCAAATCCACCCAAGTGCCTGGGGGTGGGGGGTCGGGGCTGCCGGAGGCTCCGCACACAGAGCCCCTGCCGGGCTGCGGGGGAGGGGCCCTGGAGGACCCGCCCACCCTCTTCCCTGTCCCCCATGAGGGTCACCTCAGGCACAAAGGCCGCCACCTCTGGGAGGCCCCGCTCCTGTTTCGTGCCCTCGCCGCCGTGAGGACGGGGGCTGCTGGGGTGCCGGCCGCCCTCCCCCACCAGCATTTACCACGTGTCTCTTCTGCGGACCATAAAGCCCTAAAGGCAGGACCCCGACTGTCTTGCCCCCGCTGTCTGGGCTCCCAAGACGGCCCGTGCCCCAGGGAGCTCAGTGCGCATGGTGGAGTGACAAAGGGGAGGGAGACACCGCGGAAGCCAAGGAGGGAGGCCCCAGCCGCCGCCGCTCTCCAGGGCGCCGTCCACTGTCTCCCCCACACCAGCTGGTCCGAGAGCCCGCTCTGCAGGAGAAGCCCGGAGCTGGAGGCTGAGCGGCCGCGGTCTCAGCCCCACAAGGATCCGGGCTCCTGGGACTGGGGCCGCGCAGACACCGTCCCGTATTCCCTCCCACGCTTGCCCACGACTCCCGCCTCCCGCAGCCTCTCCGATGGGACCGCGGTGGCTCCGCCCTCCCTTACCTGTGGCCCCACCACGTCTCCCAAGTCCCGCTGGTCAGTCCGACACATCGGTGGGTGTGACTGTGTCTGGAGATGGGGCTTTACGGCGGCGACGAAGGCGAATTTCTCCCGATGTCAGTAGACACGTGGCCAGCCCGCAGACGGCGCAGTTTTAGTGACTGTTTGGGGACGGCAGCATGGCCACGAGGGGGTGGAGCTGGGGACCAGTCGGGACCTGGCCATGACGTTGTCCAGTGAGATGCCCCCCACCCCAGGCCTCCGTGGAGACCCAGCCAACCACAGCCCAAGCACCTGAGCACCCACACGGGGCCGTCCTCGAAGCAAGGGGACACAGTTCTGCAAACCCAAGGGGCGAGACCCAGCATCCGAGAAGTCTCCAAGCCGCCCTCACCCCCGAGTCTCCACACAGCGGACCCTCCTCTTGGGGCGTGGCGCGCGCTGGCCTCCCCAGAAGCGGGGACGGGGCAGGAGCACGGGGAGGGCAGGGGGAAGGGCCTCAGCAGGCCACCGCCACCTTGAACGCTGAGGCCCCCACCCCCACCCCAGGCGCTGCACTCAACACAGAGCCGTTGACGTGTAAGTAACGCAGCCGTTGTCATAAACACCCCGCGGCCAAGTTTTTTATAAAGGGATTGGTGACCACGACGTGAGGGTACCCACGGCTGAGTGTGAGGTGGGGACGCTGCCCGCATCCCTGATCGGAGTCTCTGGGGCAATACTGAGCCCGGGAAGGAGACAAAGAGGGCCTCCCCGTGCTGTTTGCAAGCGGACCCCGAGAACAAGGAAACCCACCCGGGCCGTCTGAGGGAGACCTGGTGACAGAGGTGGCCACACAGGAAATCCAGCCTCGGCGACGGGCCTGGGGGGCCACACGGACTTCGTCCCTTGTTCTGGAACGGGATGAATTCCATGAGCCCTTAGCCCAGAGGGTCAAGTGCTGTCGGAGAATACAAAAGCCCAGACTACTCAGAGGTGGGGTCGGCAGGGGCCGCGCACGAACCCGAGGCAGACGGGAGACGGGGGGCAGGGGCTGAGGTCCGGGGTCGCAGTATGCCATGGGACGAGGAGCCAGACTGCCTAGGGGCGGCCCCTCCCCCCCGCGACCAAGAAGGCTGCCTCGGTTTACCTCTGCGGCCCAGGGCTGGTCCCACATCAGGAACAAAGTAAGGACCTTCCCGCGGGGAATGTGGCTTTCCGGATGCCAGCCTGCCACCAAGGTTCCCGTCCCCTCCAGGGGTCCTTCCCCCGCTGGGACCCTGGGGCCAAGCTTCACAGGCCCAGGAGCTTCAACTGTCTGTCTCCACCCAGGAGGCCGGGCGTCCCAGACCCCATGTCACTGGACCGGCTCCTTCTGAGGCTTTGAGGGACACTCTGTAGGGGCGCCTCCCGCCTCCCACAGCACCCCATCCTTGGCATCCCTTGCCTTAGAGAAGCCCACCCCAACCTCTTCGTGCCCACACGGCAGCCTCCCTGTGGGCACGTCTACCCGAATGTCCCTTTTAATAAGGACACCGGTCGTAGGGGACTGGGGCCCCCCGGGCCCCGTGTGACCTCATCTTTGTAATCACTCCTGCAATGACCCTGTTCCAAATACAGCCACACTGTGAGGTACTGGGAGTTGGGACCCCACCATGAATTTGGGGGGCTACCATCCAGCTCCGGACACCCCCATAGACAGAGCCCCCCGGTGACCATTGGAAGGGGATGCCGGTGACCACCGGTGGGGGAGGGCCGGGCTGGCGGGACAGCTGGGTGCCGCACGCCCTCTGCCCCTGCACGGGCTCAGAGCTCCCGCCCAGCCTCACGCCCAGGGCAGTGGTCAGGTGGGCTTCCTCACTCACTTGTTTGTTCTAACTCCCTGCACACCGACTAGGAGCAGAGGCCCTCGGAACAGAGACGCGTCCCTGACGCGGCCGCGTCCAAAACGCCATCCAGGAGGGATCGGGTCCCCAGGCTGGCGCACGGCACTGTGGGGACGTGGGACAGGTGGGCGGTGTCATCCGGAAATCGGGGTCACAGCATTCACTCTGCTGGCCAGGCTCGGGCCAGGACGCCCCACTCCCTGCCCTGGACGGCCTCTCAGAACCCCGAAGCGCCCCAGGGACTGCAGACAAGCCCAGGGACTTTGCCCTCAGGGAGCCTTCACGGAGCTCCAGTGGCCTTGGGGAACCTTCCCAGCCTTCAGGCCGCAGCCAGGCCCACCCAGATGGGTGAGACCCAGAATCCGACCCCTCCCTTCACCTCCCCTCGGGTACTTGGTCCCCTTCCCTGGGCTGGGCCGCGCCCCCCTGCTCCAGCCTCCTCCCCAGGCTCCCAGCAGCTACGACAGCCTCCGTCCCAGCGCGGGCGCCACAGTCGGGAGCTGGCCTGCTCCCAGCCCCCCAGCAACGCGCCTGAATACTGATGAAAAGTGATTAATGATACGCGCGGGGCTCCATCCCCGCGTGGGCGCTCTGGCTCGCCCTACTCGGGCCCCGGGCCCGGCTCTGGGGCTTCACGCTTAGCTAGTTTTACTCTCACAGACAGAGCCTTAAACTGGGAGCCCAGCGATGGGCTCAGAGCCCTCCTGCCCCACTCAGAGGCTCCGTTTCCTTCTTTGCCAGGAGCGGCTGCCCCCAGGGCCTCTGGGGTTGGGCCGCTGGGGTTCCCATAATCCCGCTCCCGGGACAGGTTCGGGCCCGTCCTGCCACACTCGGGCACTCGGCCTTCCTCTCGGGCCCCGTTCCCACCAGTGCACACGCACCTTCCACCCATCTCAACACACCGCGTTCCAGGATTCTGCTCCCAGGTCGCCTCCTCCAGGTAGCCTGCTGGGCTTCTTCCCTCTGCTCCACAGTGGTCACCCGTCCGGCCTGACCTCTCGTGTGGCCTTCAACCAGTCCCTTGGGCGTCTCTGGGGCTTTTGTCAACTGTCAAGTGGGGATGGCTGTCAGGGCCAGCTGGTAGGACTTCAAGGGTTCACGAGGTCACACCAAACAGAGCTGCTGACAAGCGGCAGCGAGAGACGCGTCTGTACCCGGCTCCCAGCCTCCAACCCCAGCTCAGGACCGGGGCTTTTCTAGAGCTGCTCTCCACGCTGCGGGCCTGGGGATGACTGGGTCACTGCAGACCCCACCAGCCCCAAACACTGGGGCTCTCAGAGAAGTCTGGGGGTGCAGTGCCCTGAGGCTGGGGCAGCAGGAGCCACAACCCATGGGAACTGAGTGCAGCTGCCCCCGTGGCAGGACAGTTGGAGACCCCCCCGCAGGGGCCGGCTCCGGGCCGGGACAAGAGAAGCCCCCGGCGCCCATGAGGGCCATGCCAGCGGGGGCCAGCTGCCTCAGTCGGACCTAATCCCCGTGTCCAGAGTTCAGAGGGGCAGCTGGCCGCAGACCATCAGCCCTGATCGCTGACCACCAGCCCTGATCGCTGGCGACAAGGACCAACCCAGCAGGCACCGGAGACGCAGCCCGTCTGCTGCCCCCCAGTCCCCACCACACGCGGCACACGCCCGAGACACAGACTCCGTCCTGACGATGCTGTTGCCTCCACAGCACGGAACAGGCCTTCGCTGTGCCCCTAATTACAAGTGTCCTGAAATCCTGCCAGAAACACAACCTTTGAGACTTTCCCTCATTTAAATTCTTCCTTGACATTTGCACGACAAGGAGCAGAACAAAGCACCAGGGAGGGAACCAAAGGAGGCTGCAGGCTCCTCTGGCCCCGCAGGAGAACCTCAGAGAGGCAGGAGAGGGGCTGGCAGGGACCGGAAGAGCTGGGGCGGCCACATGGGGTGGCCACGCTGGGATTCCCTCTACCCACCAGCCCACTCCGCAGGCAATCGACCCCATTCCGCGGTTGGGCCGCAGGCTCCAAGGGGCTGGGTGGCCGAGGGCACACGGCTGAGGAACCTCTCATCCTGATTCCGCAGGGCCTGCCGTGGCGCCAGGAGGGCTGTGTCGGACCCAGACCAGCAGGACCCAACCAGCCCCGCACCCAGTCGCGCTACCCAGAGCACGGAGACACCAGCTCCCCGGATGCGCCCTTGAGATTCTAGGGCTCTGTGTCCCCAAGGCAGGGACGGGACAGCGGGGTCCCATACCCCCTAGCCCACCCCAGCCGTGTGGTCTCGGGCCAGCTCCCCCAGGAACAGAGGAGCCCCCCCCCTGGAAGAGGTCAGGAACCCCCTCCCACAAACAGCCGTATCCAACAGTGATGCTCCGGGTGCCAGAGACCCCCAGGGAGGGACTCCCCAGCCAGCAAGACCTTCCCCATGACAGTGACGCCGTGTGTCTTCTGATCACCGTGAACGTGCAGAGGTGGGCTTGTCCGGGGTCACGGCCCGGGGAAGAGGAGGACGCAGCCGGGGAAGGCTCTCTGCATGGCCCTCCTGCGCGCGGGCTGGATTTGGACAACGAGCTGGTGCAGGGCCCCTCCAGTGTGCGCATGTTGCTCGGGGTCATGGCCTGAGGCTGCCGCAGTGCACCGGCCGGGCCACAGTCCCCCAGCCCATAGCCCACACTGGGAAGTCACCAGGGACTGACCCCCCAGCCGGCCCAGGGCCCCCTTTCAGATGCCGGCCTTGCATTCGGTTCAAGCTCCCAGCACCAGCTGGATCCCAGGCCCTACGGACCCAGGTCCCACGAACGGCCCTGCTGTCGCCCTGGGCTTCCACGTCCAGCCTGACCCACCTGCTTTGGGAAGTAGCCGAGGTCCTGGGGCCTCTCTGACAGGCGTCCCCGAGGAACATCCTCAGAGCTCTGCCAGCCACCATCAAAACACCGTCAAAACCATTCTCCAGGGGAGTGACTCTGGTGAGAAGGGCCAGGTGTGGATGAGTCAGGGACATTTAGCCAGAAAGGGGCTGTGCCTCTCCGTCCACAGCCGGCTGTCCCCTCCCTGGACAAGCGCCAAGCCCGGTGTGGCGCAGGACAGCGAGGGGACTGGGAGAGGGGCCCAGGCTGGCTTGTCGGGCTTCACGGGGCGCTGCCGGGACCGTGGGGGCTGCGGGGGGAGGTTTGGATAGAAGGATGTGATCTGATGTCTGTGCTGTCCAGACCCTCGGGCTCTGTTGGCAACGGACAGAACGGAGTGCCAGGAGGCTATGCAGATGCTGAAGGCAGTGTAGACGGCGTGGACGGCGTGGACGGTGTGGACGGTGTGGACAGGTGGACGGCGTGGACGGCGTGGACGGTGTGCACAGGGAAGGCACAGGCAGGGGAACAGAAGCCCTCTCTGAGTCTCCTCTGAAGACACAGCCCAACCTACAGGGTCTGTCCACAAACCAGTGGCAGGGCGAGTCCACTCGGCCCCCAGGCTCCCGAGTCTCTGGAAGGACAGTCCTGGAGAGAGGCCTGGCTGGACACGGACAGTAGGGAGCCAGGGTGGGTTGGTGGCTGAAGGGGGTGTTGCACACAAGGCCATGGGAGCAGAGACCCAATGCTGCAGGAGGACCCCTGGACTCTGGTCACTGCTAATGGGGGGGGAGGGCACCCTCAGGAGGTCAGACAAGAGCTCGGGCTGGACCCCAGACCTGGGCGCTCCCCACCAGCCAGGGCGGGCTGCCAGCCAGAGCAGAAGCTGGGGGGCTGGGCGGGTCTGAGGAGGAGCTGGTCCTTCACGGAGCTCCTTCCCGGAATGCCCGTTCCCAGGCCCCGCGGAGCACGCTGCGGGCTTGCTTCTTGTTTTCCCCTTCCTTCGATACAATTATAGATTAATTAGCTCTCGCCAAGCAATATCTGACCTACATCAGCGCCTCAGTGAGACGCAGAGCCAGAAGCCAGAAGCACCGGCTATTTAAAGAAGAGCGATCTATTTTAAAAGCGGGCTGTGTGCGGGAGTCAGCTGTCGCAGCGTCCTCGTTATGTAAGGCTCATTTAAAGGCCGCACACACTCTGGTGCCGCGCTTCACGTCTCGGCGGCTCTGAGCGTGGGGTTAACTGCCCGATGGCTTCTGGACACGGGGCCGAGACCGCGGGGCGGCCTCCCCGGGCACATGGAGGCCAGGAGCACCTGAGCCCACAGGCCCCTCCTCCCTCCCCTCCCTGTCCAAGCTCCCGCCCCCGCCCTGTGCTGAACCATGGGATCCCCTAGCCAGGGGCCAGGTCTCCTTGGTGCCAGGGTCCTCAAGCGTCAGAGAGAGCCTGGGGCGCAGGAGGTTTCGGCCCCAAGCATTAAGCGGGCCGCGGGCAGGGCTCCTCTCACTGCTGCCGTGCGCCAGGCACTGGGATAAACAGGCGCCCAGTTTCTGAACCGCAGGGGCTGCCGCAGGAGGTGGGCTCCCCCAACCCGGTGGGCCACCTCTGAGACGCCCTCGGTGACCCGCCTCCTGCTACTCGCACCCCTACGTCATTCCCTCCCCTCGGTGTGGCCCGCCTGCAGGACTCATGACTCGATTCAAGGGAACAGAAGGGACAGAAGCCACGAGATCTCCCTTTCAAGACTGGTTCCTGCATGTGCTCTCTCCTCTTTGGGTCGTGGGACAAGGGACAGAGGCTGCCGATGACCACGCAAGGGTGCTTGGGTGCCAACCGCTGCACTCAGGCCCCTGTCGGATGAGACCACAGCCCTGGACCCCAACGACAGCAACCTCCTGAGGGCCACCAGCAAGGCCACGCCTGGAATCCCGGCCCAGACACCAGGGGAGCATAAGGTCCTGTGCTGTGGGTTAAGTCGTCTCACACACACACACACACACACACACACACACACACACAGATACCAATAGCCAACACACTGCCTCGTTTCAGAATTGGGGGAACTAGCACCCCACGGTGTTGACTCAGCTCAGGTCCCAAGCCACGGCCAAATCCAGATTCAGATCTGGGGTGGGCTGGGGCAGGCTGGGGCGGGTGCCCACAGCTCTGACCTCTGGCCTCCTGCCCCTCCCTGCACCCGGCCTCGTTCTCAGAGCCTCTGCAGAGACCCATGCTGCTCGCCCGCCGCTGCCCCGGGAGTCATGCCAGACTTTTCACCGTTTTCACTTATTTATGGAGAAGGAGGGAACCCCTGCCTTTCATCTGTGAACAGGCTACAAGCGTTTCAGGTTAAAAAAAAAAAAAAAAGTGCATTTTAGGAACAATGTGAGGCCATTTGCATTTCTGGAAAGACCCTGGAGCAGAGGTGGACCCCCTGAATGCCGCTGGGAGGGAGTGAGCCTGGAGGTTCAGTCTGGTCCAAGCCCGCCCTGAGTAGTACAAAGACCCGGGAACCCCCTCTCCAACAAGAAGACCTCTGCTATTGTCCAGGGAGGGCACCAGCTGGGGCAGGGGCCTCCCAGCTCCCCCGGGGCACCCAACCTGGCTCGGACTCTGTACCTCCAGCCCCCAGAGCCTGGCCAGACCCTCCCAGGATGGAGGCCCGCTGCCCCCTTCCTCATGCAGCCCTAAGAATGAGCTCCCCTGTCCAACCTCACCGTGACATTCCCAGGGATTTTCTCTCACGCATTTTCTTATCCCTCTCCGGAACTATGCTTAGGCATCACTCTAACATAGTACTCCGGAAAACTATGCTTGGGTATTACACACTCCACGCAGACGAGAGGAGGAAGGTCTGGGGAGGCCAAGTCTCTTGCTGGACACACAGAGCAAGAGGCAGAAGCAGAGCCTGAACCCGGAGCTCTAGGCTCCAGACCCCTGCTCTTCCCAGGACAAGCCCGGCCTCAGACACAGAACCTCCCCAGAGTGAGCCTCAGCCTCTGGCAACCCTGAGAAGGTAGACTGAGGCCTGTGACACATTTTAAAAGATGGGCAGCACCCCATCCAGCAGACAGAAGGGGGCCCTGCTGGGTTTCACAGACCGAACGGAGGGAGCAGGAAGGCACAGGAGGGGAAGGGCGTGCTTTCTTTCCTTTGGGGTTGGCCGGAGTCTGTCGGGCCCGTGACCTGACACTTGCCGACCAGACGAGTCCTGACTGTGTGGTCTAAGCTTCCACTCCGGGAACCGGTCAGCTCGGCTTGGTGACGTGGGGCTCAGCCTAAGCGACCGCATCTGGGAGTGTCTCTCGAGGCTGCTTTGGCGCCCTCGGCTTTAGGAACCCCGCTCTCCCGCCTGACGGGGCTGAGCTGGGAGACACCGATCGCCACCGGACTCCTTCTCCCGGAGTTCGCTCTGCGCCGTGAGGTCTGACCCCCAGCAGGGCCCGGGGCACCAGGAGTGGCGGGAAACGCAGAGTGTCGGAACCAGTGAGAGACCGCGTGTCAGCCGGGTCCTCCGCCGTCCTGCACCCCGGGGAGAGAAGGGCCCCCAACAAGGCCGCACAGGGTGGCACTTGCCGCCCGCCAGCCGCGGAGTGTGGGGCACTCGGGAAAGCTGGGAATTCAGAGGGGACCACCGGAGTCAGCTGGTGCCACACTCTGCGGGTGGCAGCCCCCCATGGCGCCCAGAACCTGAATGTGAGCCTCCGGCCAGATGGGCCCCGCACAGGCCTGGTTCTCCCCCAGGCCTCCCCGGCCCACAGGCCTAGCCAGGCTATTGACGGAGTCTGGGCTCGGGGCCAAATATCATTTCTGGCTTTGACACCACTTAATGGTCCTTCAACGTATTATTCATGCCTATGAATTGCAGAGAGAACTCTTCAGAGCTCTTACACACACACACACACACACACACACACACACACTCTAACCTAGGAATCGGGATTTATCTCCAGCCCATCCGCATCCCTCCACGTCTGACCCCGAGGCCCAAATACTCTTCCCAGCTTCCAGGGAGAGCTGGGACTAGACATTCCAGTGTCTGGCTCTGGTTGTGACTCTACAGGGGGACAAAGTGGGATTTGCTTTGCTTTGAGAATCTGAGAAGCTCACGTTGGAAGGAACCTCGGGACTGCCCTGGGTCACAAACCGTAAAATGCATGAATGCCCTCAATGGCAGCTAGCTCAGAAGGAGAGCCCCGGAATGCTTGGTTACCTCTGGGGACGTGGAACCCACTACCTGGATAAAATCAGAGATTGCACAGATAACCGAGGCCCCCCAGCTGTGACATGTGTGACTCTTGATTCTCTCCCACCTCCTCTTTCCCTCTGCCCAGAGCGAGACTCTAGAATTGGTGGGTTGCCAAAATACCAAATAAAATCGGGATGGGTAAGTGATAAGGGAATTGTTGATTGGGTTTCTTATCCTTTTTTTCCCTTTCTGACACTTCAATTATTTCAGTTATGACTTTTTCATAAAACAGTTCATAGATTGCAGGGGAACAAGTAACCTTTAAATCTCCCATTTAGCACATTACAATAATTTCCTTGGAAATGCATTAGAATATCACAGGTGCTCACGTTCTATGACCTACCGCAGGCACTTGATCAGCAAATTAATGTTGAGGTTAATTCAAACTTTGGGGGAAAGTGCAAACTTGACAAAGATTAATCCAGCCATTCCCAGGAACAATGAGGGCAGCACGGGCAGGCGGCTGGGGGTGGCTGCACCGGGGAAAGCAAGCCTGGTAGGTGAGCGAGTCTGCGGGGTTCCAGCAGAAGTTTTTGTTAAAAGCAGGCACTCCAAGGTCAGGGGAGCAGAGTTCAAGTTCTGCCTCCAACACTAATAGCCATGGGATCTTGACCAAGGGACTGTGCCTCTTGCCAGGCCTTAATCTCTTTATCTGAGATATGGGTAGGCAATAGCATGCATCTGGTTGTGGGAATTAGATGAGTTATTAATAGCAGTGTTTGAGCCGTCATTTATTTAAGGACAATAGCTGTCATCACCACAATCACCATCATCCGCACCATTGTCACCATCACCATCATCAGCACCATCATCATGTGACATCATCACCATCATCATCATCACCATCATCACCATCATCTCCATCATCTCCATCATCACCATCATCACCATCATCAGCATCACCGTCATCTCCGTCATCACCATCATCACCATCACCATCATCTCCATCATCACCATCATCACCATCACCACCATCACCACCATCACCGTCATCACCATCATCATCACCATCACCATCATCTCCATCACCACCATCATCACCATCACCATCATCAGCATCACCTCCAGCACCATCACCACCATCATCATCATAAGCCCAGTGGCTCCTGACAGAGTCCCCACCATCCTGTTGCTGACTGGCCCACCAGACCCCTGCAGGCCTGGATTCAGGAATCAGCTCAGGCGTGCCCCCAGCAGACTGCGCATGGCATAACCACTCCCGCCAGCCGTCACCAGCCTGCGCTGGCGTACTCTCCAATGGCTTGTTTGTAGCCAGCTTCTTTCCTCTCCCAGTAGAGGGAGCATCCCCAGGACCAAGAACACAGCAGACAGAGGATGTTCGATGAAGATTTTGAATCAATTAATCAGTGAGTGAATAAATGATCACATGAGCGAACGAATGGGCAATGCCATTGCTACTCCAAGCAGAGGCTTACCTGCCTCCCCACCTGCTTCCCCCCGCCCCCCCAGCGGAAGGAGCTGGAGGCTATGTCCCCAGAGTCTACAGCTGTCCGCACACTCCCACATTTCCCTTTCCTAAGGCAAACAACAGGCCAAAGAGCCCACTTTACAGATCAGGCGCCTGGGAGCTGGGGGTCAGGAGACCAAGCTCAAGCTCTTTGCTAATAACTGGCAGAGCAAGGTTGTCCTGACCCAAAGCATCTCTTCCTCTACCTTAGTGCCCTCCCCACCTCTCCCTAGACCCAAGAGCTAGGAGTCACGATCAGTCTAAAGGGCTTCTATCCCCTGCCCTCCTGCCCTCCCCATGTGCCCTAGACTCTCTAAAAGCTCCCTCAGTCCTTCTAACCCACCCCCTTCTCACCCCGCCAACGGGCTGTTCTGTAACTTCCCCCTCCACAGGGCTGGCCTCAGGAGGCTCGTGGAAGTATGGGCCCACCCACCTAAGTAAGGTCATTGGTCTGTCTCTCCCCATCAAATTCCCCAGGTCCCTTCCTGAGCCCCCAGACTGTCCCCACCTGCTTCTGTGTATGGTCTCACCCGTGTGGGCTCGGCGAGGCAGGGTTGCTAAGTGGTGATGGTCTCCTACGCTCGCCTGGGACAAGGTGCCTCCCAGCTATGCAGACAGGGAGGGTGCTGGTAGCCAGGATCCTGGCAGGGGAAAGGAGCCCTAGGCATGGAGGAGTATTGAGAAGGCCTGGGACAGCCCAGGACCTCCCCTCAGCCCTGCCTGCAGAGCACAAAACCCTGCCTGGGCTCCCCAGTGCCTGGCCCATGTAAGGTTCAGGGCCCACCTTCCCTCGGGTGCAGGTAAGTCCGTCACCAGGACGTTCTCCAGAGAGAGAAGTGGGACAGTCCTGCCTGGGGTTTGGGGTGAGGATCTTCTGGGGTTGCTTGTACCCCCAAATGTTGACTGGTGGTGAACAGTTGCCCTCAGCGCTGTAAGCCCCTGGAAGGTGAGGAGCTTCTCAAAAGCCAGGGGACCCTGGACCACGTGGGTTCTGACTCTGTGGGTCCGTGGCAGCCAGGATCCTGGGTGATGGGGCTCCTGCAGGGCCCAGAACCCCACAGACTAGCAAGGCCTGGTCCCCAGGAGAGCAGGGCCAGCCTGGGTCCACACACAGGACACTCAGGAGGAACGAGCTGGTAGCATTAGGGGTACCCACAGCCCTTCACAAGGGAGGGAGCTGGGCTCCCCTGCATCCCAGGAGCGTGGGGCACAGGCAGGGGTCCGCGGACCATCTGGCCCTTTACCTTCTAGGGACATAGGCCCCCCAGGGGACCGCCGGTGGTCCCTCTGTTCTAGGGGGTACAGAGGCCCCACAGGACCAGCGAGGACGGGCTCCAGGGGCCCGGGGCTCCCCAACATCAGCAGAGTTGAACAGCTTGGCTGCATTCTTGGTCCTGACCCAGGAGAAGGCTTCAAGCGCCTGATTGGGTTTGGGCTGAGGCTCTCAAACAGACTGCACTGGGGTCCGAGCCCACGGGGCCCCTGAGACCGGATGGGACCCACCAAGGCCCATGTTGTGTTGGACCCAGGGAGGTCCTTCCTCCACTCAGGCTCCCCCGCTCACAGCTGCCGGCGCGGCCTCCGTGGGCTCCTTTCCTTCCTGCCCTTCCCTCCTCGGGCCTGGCTCGGGGTGAGGGGACTGGCTCGGGGTGCATCTCACTGGGGCAGTGGGGAGTCGCCGTCTGTTGGCAGATGGAAGTGGCTCGGTGACCAGCACCTCTGCATGCACACAGGGGAAGAAGCAATTTCCAGCTGGCGCGTAGTATCAGTCATGGAGACATTCCTACCAGGTTGGGGCGGAGGTCCAGGAACCAGAGACAGCCAGGGGTGCCTCCCGCTCCTCCAAGGGGCTTCTCCAGAAAGGACAAGAGGCCTGGACCAGGGCCAGCTGACCAAACCCTGCCTTCCCCACCCCTTCCTTCCCAGTACCGCGAACGGCACAACACTCGGCCCCTCATCCAACAACAGCTCCAGGCCGGTTCTCCATGAGAAGAGATAGCCGGGTGGCGTGCCGGCCAGTGTTTGGGCAAAGGACCCAGGGACGCCCAGCTGTGCCCCAGCCTGAGCCGCCTTGCGGGGCTCACGGAAGGGAGGGGCCCCCAGAAAGACAAGGACAGTAAAGGGCTGATTGTGCTTGGCCAGGTTTGTGCTTGGACCTCCTGCTCGGGCGTGTGGCTGGTCTCTCTCATGCCCCAGCCCAGCGTGCGGAGTCTGGACAAACCACAGACCTCATCACCCGATGAGAGGTCAGGCATCCAGGAGGACAAGGGTGGGGACAGGGAGGAGCACCCACGGCCACACGCCCCGGCGTCCTCGTGCAAACCGGCCTGCAGGTTGACGAGGCTTCTCCCGTCCCACACAGAGCGAGTCCAGGGGATTCCTCTCCCAGTGGGAGGCTGGGCGGGGGCAGAGCGGACTCAGGGCCTGCAGCGTCTATGTTCCAAGCCCCTGGTGACCGTGAGGTCACCACGGGCTCGGATCATGAGGCAAGGCAGCTTGAGGACACCCAGCCCACCTCTGGAATCAGCCACTTCCCAGCCGGAGGAGCTGCAGGGCTTCGAGAGAGAGAAGAGGAAGGCAGAGGGCGGGCCTGGCCGGGGACAAGGCTTCACTGTCTGGGGACATGTGCCCCGGAAGGCAGCACCCCAGCCAGACCAGGAAGGATGGCCACGATGTGTGTAGGCCCACGTTAGGTGAAACGGCTTCTTCCAGGAGGGAGCCCAGGGCTGACAGCAGGGAGTGTGGCAACGGGCTGAGTGGCCAGGTCCTGCTGGGGGGCTCTCCCATGAGCCTGAGGACACCAGAGCTGGGTCAGCAGGAGTAAGGCCCGGACGGGTTCCTCAGCCCCACTGAGTGAGGCCCAGAGGGGTTTAATGGCTTGCAAGGCACACAGCACAGGGCCGGGTGGCGCAGCCCTGATGGCTCTCCCCACCCCGCACCCCATACTCGGACAGCCTCTCCCGGGAGGAGGCCCCCCAGGAGGCAGGAGTTGGAGCCCCATGGCAGCCCCCACTTTGCCCCAGGAAAGGCTGATCTGTGGGGTCAAGTGCAGACCACCCCACCTCCCCGGGTGACCACCGTGGCCCGAGGAGCCCACAGAGGAAGCTGGGTGCTCTCCCGTGGGTCCTAGGAGGGTGGCCAGGGCTGGAGGCGGGTGCTGGCCCAGATGGGAGAGTTGTGGGGACAGAGAACCCCACGCTCACGCTGCGTTCACAAATATGTACCCCCACGCCCCTGCTCATGCATGCACGTGTATGTGCCCAGCCACGCAGCCTCACCCGCGTGTGCAAACACGTGCACACGCACACACCCAAACTGGCCCTTGGGCGCCATGCTAAGGGGCGTGGTCTGAGTAGAGAGCCGGACCCCCCTCCCTCCTGCCCTCACGCCTGCACCTGACCTCGAGCGGATCGGGCACCAGGGGCCTCCGGACACACGGCTCACCCCGCAGGCAGGCCTGGATCCACCTGGCCTCCTGTCTGGACGCCGCCTGCTGTCAAAATGCCCCCGGTTCACCAGCGTGCTTCCCCACCTGGAGGTCAAAGGCACCATCTGTGCCCCAGACTCTCGGCCAGGGATGGCGGACCCTCGGGATCCCACCCGCTCACATCTTCACTTCACGCGCAGGAAACACAGGCTCGAGTGAGCGGCGGGAACCCCTGGGTTGGGGCCTGGGCACAGCGCGAGCACCACCGCTGCTCCGCAGCCTCAGCTCCTGTGCACCCTCGGAGGCCGGTCTCCTGCCCAAGGCCACGCACTCAACAGGCGGCAGCTGGCCTTAGCTCCCCCACCCCCCACCGCCACCAGCCAGGGCAGCCCTGAGAACGGGGAGGACCGCAGGACAGGGCTGCAGGTCAGCGTCAGGGACGCCTTGGAAGCCAAGGCCATGACCTGCACCTGGGGCAGAATGCCCTCAGCGGGCCGCTGGGGCCTCAGCGCGCTCCCCTTCGCTGACGGAGCCAGGAACCCAGTCACCATGGGCAGGTGAACCACCCTGGACCAGGGCTGCCCCTCAAGGCCCCGTGTCTCCCTCCATGTTTGCTCGTGCTGACCCCAACGCCTCCTCTCCCCAACCCTCTGCACCTCTTCCCAGAGTGTCTGCTGGTCTGGCAATCCAGCTGGCCTTTTGACTTCGAGAAGGGACAAACAGGGGGTGTGGCTAGTGCCAGGCGCTAGTCAGTACATTGACAGCAGATCTCATGGTGGACTGGCATTCGAGCTGGGGTTTTGATGGATGTGTAGGAGTTCACCAGTGGGTCAGGGGGCAGGGAAGGAGCACTTGGAGCCGAGACACAGAGGTGTGGAACGTGGGGGGAGGGGAGAGGGAGGGGCGAGAGTCCCGTGGAGAGTCAGGGACGGGGAGGCTGGAAGGCGGCTGGGTCTCCGAGGGCCTTGGGGACGAGGCTGCGGACTCTCCCCAGCAGGACTGCCAGAGGGGGCCTCAGAGGCCGCAGAGGGCTGGGAGGAGCAGGATCACCTGGCCGCTGCTGCGAGATCAGGCTGGCCCCTAGTCCCGTCCGGCGAGGGCAGGTCTGGGCCCACCAGAGCTGCGAGGGGGAGGGCGAAGCATGAGGCCATTCAGGAGGCAAAAATAAATGAATACTTATTTTTGGTGCTTTTTATAGATTCAAAGTCACTTTGTTAGCTTAAGAACATAAAAATGTATAATGCATGGCTTGATTTGTTCATAAAATTACCATGTTTTGGTCTATTTAGAGAAGGCCAGAGGGAGGGAGCAGCGTGGGAGGCGGCTGCTTTCTGCAAGGGTTTGTTTAACTACCTCCCCGGGGACTGGCTGCACGGCCAACCTGTCCATTTGGGGGATGCTCCCCGCGTCCGGGTCAGAGGTGGGAGGTCAGCCCAGCGGGCAAAGCCAGAGCCCCGGGCCCCGGCTGGCGTGGGGGCAGCGGAAGAAGGACTCCTCTCAGAAACAAGCGTGGGGTGGACAGACGGCTGGAGAGGGCCCCCCTGCTGCAGGTGCCGACGGGGCCGGAGCGGGGGGAAGACCACACCCCCCACGCGCCCCAGTCTCGCTGGCCTCGCTGCCGGATCCCAGGCTTGGGACAGCTGGGTTCTGGAGGAGCCATGGGGGCACTCCGGGCCTCTGCTCAGTTTCTCTGCCTGGAAACCCCTCCCCTTGGGGAGGTCCTTGTCCCACACCCTCCCTAATCCTGCCCTGAGGGCCATCCCTGCACCCCAGCCCCTTGGATCCTGCCTGGGGGTTGTGTCTGATTCCTGTGGAGATCCCTGTCCCCGCATGGGGCCTGCCTCAGAGGGGGGCGGCATGCCGTGATTGTTGAGTGACTTCATGATGGACCCATGACTCAGGGTCAGTCTCCTGAGCTCCAGCCAGGCGTCTGAAGGAGGATCGGGAATGAGAGCTAATGGCCATCCCCACGGCATCTGGGTGTAACGGTGACAGCGACCTGTGCTAGCCAGGCCTGTGTGCGGGGTCAGGGCCTGGTAAGGACTCTCGGCAGAGCCGGTGCAGTCAATGGGGAGACCCGGGAGCTTGGGGGGGGGGGGCTTGATGAGCCAGGCCCAGGGTCCCCACCAGGGTTTAAACCCAGGCCCTGCTCCCCGCCCCCAGCACAGACCCTCCGCTGCTCCCAGCGAGGGTGCACCGCGGTGAGCAGCCTGTCCTGGGGGGGGCCCTGGGGAGCTGGGTCAGAGGCCGCGGGCAGATCAGGGCCTCGGGCAGGCGGACGCAGTGCATTCTAAGTGCAGAGCAGCCCTCTGTGTGCCGAATTGTGTCCCCCAGAATGCAGATGCTGCGTCCTTGTCCCCAAGAGCTCGGGACACGGCAGCATCGGGAGGTGCGGTCTCACCGAGGTGCGGTCTCACCGAGGTGCGATGCTGCGGTGAGGCCCTGCGGGCCTGATCCCACCCGCCTGGCGTCCTCATCAGAAGAGTTGAGGACACAGACACGCAGAGGGACGCCTGACCTTGAGGCCAGGTGAGCAGGCTCCGGAGCGCCTGGCTTCAGTGTCTGTGCCGAAGCCACCAGCCCACGGTCTCTGGGTCTGCTGGGTGACGGCGGCCCCAGGTGAGCAATCCCAGCCCCTCATGGGCACAGGGTGGACACGGCTAGAGGCTCCTCTGGGTGCAGGGCCCAGCGTGGATGGCAGAGGCCACGGAGGAAGCAGGGAGCCGTCAGGGGCTTCCCAGGAAGCCAGACCAGGAGCAGCCAGCAGGGGGATGGGGGGATGGGCCAGCCGCGGACGGGGCAGGGTGTGACAGCTCGGGGACCAGGACAGAGGGTGGGATGGTGGGCTGGAGGCAGGGGTAGGCAGCGCGGGACATGGGTGCGGAGGTCACACCCTGCCACCTACAAGAAACCGCAGGTCGTCTGGGCACCAAACTGGCCATTCTGTGTCTGGCACCGTCCCCCTGGCCTGCACCAGGCCCCCCATCCGGGGCCCCCACACCAGCCGTAGAACCGTCCTGACCGCACTGCCCACTGCAGGGGTGGCCCGGGGAGCTGGCGGGGGAGGCCCGGGAAGCTGGCGGGGGATGGGCATGTGGTGGGCGCGTGCGCGTGTGCTCGGCGGGGGGCCGGTGAGGCAGTAAGGGCAGCCGTCGTGGGGACACCCCGGTCCCAGGTGCCATCCAGGGAGATCTCACAAAGCCGTCAGGAGCCCCCTTTGCAGACTGGGGAGGGGGCTTCCGTGTCGGGGTGCACGGACAGACGGACGCCCCAGCAAATGCAAGGGCAGAGGCTCCAAGAACGGGGGCAGGTGCACAGGGCAGCCCTGCCGTGGGGGCGCCTCCGGGAGGGGCCGGCTCGCCATCTGGACACCCCGAAGATGCCCCTGTTGGTCTCCACAAAACCACAGCCCGAGTCCGCTCACAGGCAGGACCTGCCCTGTGTCAGGGAGATGAGAGAACCGCTTCTTGTCAGCCAGGACTTTGCTCTGATCTTTGTGGGCAGCTGCGGCTCGGTGGGATCTGGCCCGGACTATCCGTCGACAGGGCGAGCCCCACGCCCCCCACAGACGCCAGCGAGGAATTGCCGGTCCTCCCGGGGACTCAGGGCTCTCCAAGGAAGGGGTGACCTCCCCATCCCGGTCCCTGGGACTCTGCTGGTCTGGAAAAGCAAGCCAGCGCCCAGGGCCCATCGGCTCCCCCGACGAGGGAAGGGTTATTAGGCAGAAAAGCCATAAATGTCATTGTATTCTGCTGGGTGTCTTGCCAGCCTGTGGAAGATCAATTATTTCTGGTTTATGGACAACTTAGCCAGGAATGTTGCTGCAGCCCGTGACGCCCCATTGGTCTGTCTCTGCCTCTCCTGTCCCGGGACCCGCGGCGGAAGCCGAGACGGATGGCGCGGGCTGAGCAGAGAGCGAGGGATGCTTCCCGGGAGACAGGAGCACGCGCCACAGTCTGCAGGATGCCGAGGGGCCCGGGCCAGGGAGCTGCAGGCTGCCGTGGGAGCCACTGCCGGGGAGGGGGACTGGGGCCAGGCTCTGCCTCTCGGGAGCCGTGTGACCCCAGACACGCGCGTGACCTCTCTGGGCCACTCTCGGCGACGAGCCCTCCACCTCACCGCTTGGGCTGAGGGTCAGTGCAGAACCAGGCCCCACGTGCCAACCTTGCCATCGAGGCAAGCCACCCACAGGCCGGACTCTTTGATCCAGAACTTTCCCTGCTTCTGCTCGTTTCGCCCTCGGGCAGCGGCGCGAGGTGAGGGCGACCCCCCATGCTGCCCAGGTGCCCAGCACAAGCATGCCGCGTGGCGGACTCAGGCCCGGATGCCATGCGTCTCGGAGACTCCCGTCCGCAGGGGGCAGGCGGGATGGAGGGCGGGAGGGGCCTCGCCCGGCTCATGACCCCGAGGACCACCGTCACTGTTGTCACCCCCCCGCGCAGGGCCACGGGAAGGGGGCACAGAAGGGCCACGTGGCCAGCTCCACCCCAGCGGGGTCATCCCGCCTGGATGCAGGGGTGCGGCCTCTGCCCTCCGAGGCTCCCGGCCACAAGCACTGGTGGCCTTCCAGCGCAGTGTGAACCCTCCTGGGTGCTGGCCCCTCCCAGGCCGACGGCCCCCTCAGCCTCCGCCCTGCTCTCCCTCTCCCCATGGGCTTCTGCCCCATTCACGGGGCTCCCTGGTGCCCTCAGCGGCTCTGGGCAGTGGGGCCTGTTCTCAGGAAGGGCGGGAGGAAGGCGCCGGGCCTCTGGGGCCTGAGCCATTTGCCCACGGGCAGCTGCTAAGCGGGAGGCCTAGATGGGAACCCGCAGTTTCCACAGCAGGAGGGAGCCCCGGAGCGATTCTGGATGAGGCCAGCCTCCTCCTTCCGCGGTTCCAGCCCGTCCCCTCCCTGCTCCCCTGGGGCCTTTCTTTGCAGCAGGACGGAGCTTCCCTGTTATTTAATAAAGTTGTCAGAACAACCGATCTGTGCCGTGTACACAGCTCCTTCCCCGTCTCTTACCAGATTCAATAACCCCTGGGAGTGTTCCACAAAGACTGGAGAGTGAGAGGAAGCCGCAGTCTCGTGGGAGCCGCGACGCCCTGCGTGGGCAGCACCTCAGGCCAGCAGGGAAGAGCTCCCCTGGGGAAGCTGGGACAGCTGCTCTGGGGCCAGGGGAACTGGCCAGGGGCAAGGGCAGGAGCTCACAGGGAGCCCGTGCAGGTGGGATGGATGCAATCAGGAGAGACTTCCTGGAGGAAGCAACACCACAACTGGGTCTCGAAGCATGAACAGGAGCTTACCTGTAGAAAGCGGGTGTGAGGGCCTTGCACACCAAAGAACACTGCGTGTGCGTGGCCACAGGCCAGACAGCAGGGGCTGTGGGAGAACCCTCGGTGACTGAGTGAGGTACGTGGGCAACAGTCAAGGTCACAGGTCAGATGCCCGGGTGAGGTCCTCAATGTCACTCTGAGGTCGCTCAAGAGCCACAGGATTTCACGAGGGGGGTCGCTTTCCACGACAGACTCTGGGCCCCGCACCCCACAAGGCGGGAGGCAAGTCTAGAAGCCCTGGGGCCTCCCGCTCACTGAAGAAGGCAGTGGGGGTGTGCATGCCCTGAGGGGGTCCCTCCACACCCACAGGGCTGCCGGGTGTCAGCCTGATGGGAGGCCACATGCCAAGGCATGCAGGTGCTCCAGAAGCCAGGAGGGGTGGGTGCAGCTTCTGCCAGAGCCTCTCGGAGGTGCCGACCAGGATGCTGGCCGCTGACGCTCACATCGTGCTTCTGAGCCTGGGAACTGGGGCAGCGAGCACGAGCTGCCCCAGGCCTGGGCCGGAGCGGGGCGGACACAGGGACCTGAGAACACGAATCAGCAGGGGCACGCTCCCAACACGCCCTCCACCCCACTTCTTCCCATCAGACTTCTCATGATCAGACTCTGCTGCCCCAGGACTGCGGGGCGGCGGGGGGGGGGGGGTGTTCCCACCCCGGTGGACACGGGCCCAGGGGCCAGGATGCCTTCCTGCCACGCTGAACAGGGCCTGGGGCTCCTGTCAAAGCCTCAGGGGCCATATCAGCAGCCATGGCTGGGTGTTTTATGCTGAACATTAAAGATATTTTACACGGGAGATTTAATACGGAACATTAAGAACCACTGAGATCACTCATATCAATTGAGGATACAGTAATTGAACCCCATAAAGATTACCGAGAAGCTGGGGGAGCGCTGAGGAGAGGCAAGTGGCGATAAACGGGCCCTCCCCCGCACCCACCCCCAGATCGTTCACTGCAGACGCGCACCGGTCTCTCTCGGAGACAGAGGGAGACGGGGACCCACAGCACGGCAGGTGGGCTGCAGGGTGCCCCTCTCAGAGGGCCTGGATAGGTCCAGGAGCTTTTGTGCTTTTCTTGGGTTTCTTGATCAAATATTTGACAAACACAGCAAAGGCCCAAAGATGCTAGCAATTTCCTCTCAAGAGCCTGGATATCTCACTCTGTCTCAGTGCTGTACTCTGAACCCTGGTCTCACTCTGGCCGTCTGAGCCCGGACCCCGGTCCCACATGGAGCCCTGACTCCAGTCCCATGCTGGGCCCTGACCTCCGTCACACTCTGAGGCCTGACCCTGCTCACACACTGAGCCCTGATCCCGGTCACACACTGAGCCCTGATCCCGGTCACACTCTGAGCCCTGATCCCGGTCACACTCTGAGCCCTGATCCCGGTCACACACTGAGCCCTGATCCCGGTCACACTCTGAGCCCTGATCCCGGTCACACTCTGAGGCCTGACCCTGCTCACACTCTGAGCCCTGATCCCGGTCACACTCTGAGCCCTGATCCCGGTCACACTCTGAGGCCTGACCCTGCTCACACTCTGAGCCCTGATCCCGGTCACACTCTGAGCCCTGATCCCGGTCACACTCTGAGCCCTGATCCCGGTCACACTCTGAGCCCTGATCCCGGTCACACTCTGAGCCCTGATCCCGGTCACACACTGAGCCCTGATCCCGGTCACACTCTGAGGCCTGACCCTGCTCACACACTGAGCCCTGATCCCGGTCACACTCTGAGCCCTGATCCCGGTCACACTCTGAGCCCTGACCCTGCTCACACTCTGAGCCCTGATCCCGGTCACACTCTGAGCCCTGATCCCGGTCACACACTGAGCCCTGATCCCGGTCACACTCTGAGCCCTGATCCCGGTCACACTCTGAGCCCTGATCTCGGTCACACTCTGAGGCCTGACCCTGCTCACACACTGAGCCCTGATCCCGGTCACACTCTGAGCCCTGATCCCGGTCACACTCTGAGGCCTGACCCTGCTCACACTCTGAGCCCTGATCCCGGTCACACTCTGAGCCCTGATCCCGGTCACACACTGAGCCCTGATCCCGGTCACACTCTGAGCCCTGATCCCGGTCACACTCTGAGCCCTGATCCCAGTCACACTCTGAGCCCTGATCCCGGTCACACTCTGAGGCCTGACCCTGCTCACACTCTGAGCCCTGATCCCGGTCACACACTGAGCCCTGATCCCGGTCACACTCTGAGCCCTGATCCCGGTCACACTCTGAGGCCTGACCCTGCTCACACACTGAGCCCTGATCCCGGTCACACTCTGAGCCCTGATCCCGGTCACACTCTGAGCCCTGATTCCGGTCACACTCTGAGCCCTGATCCCGGTCACACTCTGAGGCCTGACCCTGCTCACACACTGAGCCCTGATCCCGGTCACACTCTGAGCCCTGATCCCGGTCACACTCTGAGGCCTGACCCTGCTCACACTCTGAGCCCTGATCCCGGTCACACTCTGAGGCCTGACCCTGCTCACACACTGAGCCCTGATCCCGGTCACACTCTGAGGCCTGACCCTGCTCACACACTGAGCCCTGATCCCGGTCACACTCTGAACCCTGATCCCGGTCACACTCTGAGCCCTGATCCCGGTCACACTCTGAGGCCTGACCCTGCTCACACTCTGAGCCCTGATCCCGGTCACACTCTGAGGCCTGAACCTGCTCACACACTGAGCCCTGATCCCGGTCACACTCTGAGCCCTGATCCCGGTCACACTCTGAGCCCTGATCCCGGTCACACTCTGAGCCCAGATCCCGGTCACACTCTGAGCCCTGTGTGTTCTCATCCCAGGGACGGGGAATCTTCCTAAGGTCACCGACCGGTTCTCTCAGCCCCTCCCTGAAAACCGTTTGTGCTGGGCCCTGGCTGGCTGCATACGTCCCAAGTAGGCTCCCTGACCTCAGAGAGTCTGACTGGCTGGGGGAGGAACAGGAGCCATGGAGGGGTGAGGAGCAGGAGAGACAGGGGTGGAGAGCAGGAGAGACAGCTCTCAAACAGCTGCCACGTGTGGAGCGCTGCACCCCCTCACCTCCCAAGCCCAGGGCCACCAGCTCTGACCCTGGGTTTCATCACTACCCGTCTGAGGCCCTTAAGCACAGCCAAGTCCTGTTCCCAGATGTCTCTCCAGGGACCCTCGGTGCAGGATCTCTGCCCTAATTGGAGTGTGTACAAGCCAAGGCCATTGAGACCAAGCCCTGCGACTGGGTCCAGTCCCTCCAAGGACCCTCGCTCGGCTGCCCCTGACCCTAGTTCAGAAAAGCTAAGAGGAAGGAAAGTGCATGTCTGGCTTTGAAACCCTCGTCTGTCCCCGCTCTGCGAGACACGGGGCATGTCACTTACCCTCCCCGGGCCTGCTTCCCCCCAAACATGGGATGATGGCCTCAGGTTCCTGGGGGTGAGGGTCATCACAGGGGAGGTGAGGGTCATCACGGGGGAGGTGAGGGTCATCACGGGGGAGGTGAGGGTCATCACAGGGGACCCCGTCGGCTCTGGACAAGTCCCTGGAGCAGGCAGCTCTCACAGGTGGGTTTTCTCAGCTCTCCAGGCCTGCGTGCCGCCCAGCGGCAGGGACCACGGCAGGCGAACGGCCCGAGCCCCGGCCACCCTGCCTGAAAGACGTCCTCCCGGGCTCGCAGCTCTGCCCCATTCCCCTCGGGCCCACCCCCAGCCTGGCTGCCTGCACAATCTCATCTATTTCATTTACAAGCTGGTCTATTGCCTGATTCATCACTGATCCGTCACCCGGAGGGATCGATGCCTCGTGGGGCACCACATACATAACACCTGGTGTGTAATTGAATTCGGGCTCCCTGGCACCTCCCCGCTCGCCAGCTGGCTCGGGAGCCACTGCCCCCCTCCCCGCACAGGGGACAGGAAAGCAGCCTGGCTGCAGCCTCCCAGAATGAGGTTCGATCTCAAGGAGGACCTACAGGGTCAGGGTGGGTCAAGGGGCAGGTGACTCGGGTCCCCGGGTGTCCCTGCCGTTCTGCTCTGACCCTCGCTTGGAAGAGCTCCAGAGGCCAGGTCCCCAGACCCGCAGCCTGGCGAGTAAGGGCAGAGGGCGCTGTGCTCATCGAGTGTGAACCTAATCATCTCATGCCATCTGCTCAGAACGCCGAGGGAAAGCCATTACTGCCCCATTTTATGGATAAGGAACCCGGAGTTGGAGCACAAACTTCCCCAAGGTTGCCGTGCTAAGGAAACGGCAGAGCCTGCTGTGAGCCGGGGTTCAGGGTCCCAGGACCAGGCTCTCGCCCCCATGGAAATGAACCTGACCCCTGCCCACACCCGCAGCAGGGCATCCGGGCAAGGGCCAAGGGCAGGAGCCCGGCAAAGCAAGGCTGTTAGGTCTCCATCGGGGTGCAAGTGCGATGGGGCACTGTGTCCTCTGGCGGGCATCTCTGTGACTGGCCCAGGGCCTGCCCCTTGCTCGACCGCAGCCCCACACCTCCCAGCCCAGGGTCCCCAGCATCCCCGCCGGCCTCGCTTGCCGCAGCTTGGTGAGGCCAGAGCAGGCCGGAGGATGCCCTCCCTTCCCCCAGGTCTTTCTGGAAGCACACGGGGCTGACCTCCCAGTGCCGGGCTCGGCATGGGGCTCTCTCTCAGGCCCCTCCTTCCTCACATCCCGTTATTGATTCTCTCCCGCACAGACCTGGCACACGCGATGATAATGGCATCTTGGCTGCTGTGAAGATCTATACCCCAAAATAGCAAAACAATCCCCATCACGCAAGAATTTTTCAGGCAGAGGCAACGCAGAACGGTGTTCTCGGCTGCTCCTCCACAGGAACCTCATTTACGGACCCGGCTATTCCTGGGGCAGCCCAGCAAATCTGCTTGGGGCCCTGGGAAGCTGTTCCTCCCCCAGGACAGGCCCGGGCCGGGGGCGGGGGCGGGCGGAGCACGGCGACCAGAGAGACCAGACTCTGCGCCGGCTCGGCCGCTGCCCCCGGCTCTGGATCTTCATCTGCCAGGCGAAGGGGACCGACCCCTCGCCCCACACGTGTGTATGGGTCAGACCACACCCCACATCACAAGAGAGGCAGGGACACGAGCTGCCCAGGTCTCCCAGGGTGGGCCAGATGGAGCCAGGAGGCCTTTCCCGCAGGCTTTGAGAACGGCTTTCGTCACACATGTGCACGCACCCAGAAAACAGTTTTGTGTCACATTTAGGTGAGTGGCCGAGGAGTCATGGCCTCTTGTCACCTGGTGGCCCGCCCGCAGGGTCGCCGCTGGCTGTCTGGAGGCCTGGCTCCCCATCCCTCCCACCAGACGTGCTGGGGCAGAGCGCAGGGCTCGGCTGGAGAGCGATCTGCACAGCCACCCCAGTCTGGGCCCCAACCTCCGCTCCAGGGCCTCCCAGCTGTCGGCACTGGGCAAGTTCCCATGCAGTCCGGTCCCTCTGCCCCTCTGTCCTTCTGTGTCCTGTCTGGAAACGAGGGCTGGAGATAACGCCTGCCTGCAACCCAGGTGGCCTGTGCCTGGCACAGAGTCCGCCCCCAGGCGCGGACCCCAGAGCAGACAGTCCGCAGGAGGGGACAGGGGGAGGGGAGGAGCAGAGGGAGCGTTTCTCAGGCGGATGCATGGAAGCGGGAAGGGCTCTCCGGACACGACCCCATGGGCGGGGGGACCCAGAAGGCCGTTCCAGCGCCACGCGTGGCCCACTCACAGATTATCCCAGCTGCGAGCCCCCGAGACCTCGGGCCCACCTTGCAGATGCAGAAACTGAGGCCCAGAGAGAAGAGCTCCGTGCAGGCGTACAGCCTCCCGCCCGCTTCCCTCCCAGGTGGGGACCCCCGAGCGGCACCCGCAGGGCAGGGTTCCCGCCTCCCCTGGCGCCCTGGCCGCCCCCCACCAACCCCGCAGGCAGGGTCGGAGGGCGATGGTGGCGCCTGCCGGAGGAGACGGGGGACTGGATCCTGGGGCGGAGGGACCTGGAAGCGAGGACAGAGGGAAGGGGAGCCCGAGGCCACAGCTCCCGGCACAGCCTCTGCAAACGGCAGCAGCAACCCATTACCCTCCTCCCCTTGATGGGATGATCTCGAGGACAATTAGTCTCAGAATTACTGACGGAGGAGAACGTTGAGAGAAAAATAAATTAAAAAGAAATGCAATCGAGCTGTAATTGTAATACAGTGTATCATAGTCAATGGAATCACAGATACAAGCTGGTCCCTTGTCAATTGATTTCAGCAAGTAAACAATTTGGGTATTTAAATTGGAAAGTCACAGGGGAAGGGAGCAGGGGTTTGGCTAAAGGGAGAGCGGACAACTCCAGGCCCAAAGTTGGCTCTGGGCCTCCAAGGCTGCCGGGCCGAGTCAAGCACTCGGCCGGAACGAGGTCCCGTGCTGCTGCCCTGCCTGCAGCTCGCGGGTCGCCTCCCCCGGGTGCCCTCGGAGACCCCAGCCGCCTGCTCCGTGACACTCCGGCCCCCCGTGTTTCCCCTGCGCCTCCCACAAGTTCTGGCTTGTCTGTTTACAAGGACGGATCTGCCACCACCCAGGAGAAGGCAGGGGTCCCGGTTTACTGCTGGAGACAAGCCTAGGTGGGAAGACATACGGCTGTCCCGGGGACAAACGGATGGATGAGTGGGTGGCGGGGGCGCAGGGGCAGATGGGGGTGGGCTGGATGGCCGGGCGGGCGGCTGGGCGGGCGGCGGGGAGACAGGCAGATGGATGGACAGATGGGTGCGCGGACAGACACCCGCACAGATGAGAGGCTGGTGAGTGTTTTCTGAGCAATCGATACCGTGGCCCCTTCTCGTCTGTAAGATTCTGCGCAGACTCTGGAGCCTTCCTTAGCTTCCGACCAAGAAACCCTTTCCAAAGCCGAGAGGGGCAAAGCCACGCCTGATGTTCACGGGACCCACGGGTCTCCACGTCACCTGCAGCAGGAGGGCCTGAGCGCGGCGGAGGCCCGACAGGACCCCCAGCGTGCCCGGGACCCGAACCGCCTGCAGCAGGGGTGTGTGCTGGAGCGTCTGCTCCCGCCCTCAGAGCCCAGGGACGCCGTCCCCCAACCGTACGCCCTCCAGCCCAGGGACCCGCCGCGTCCGTGCCTGAGGGAAGACTGTTCCCGCTCGCAGTGGCAGCACGGGCTCTGGGCCAAGAGAGCCGAGACTGCCACCTGCCTAGTGCCATCCAGGGATGTGATCATGCCCAGGTGACCGGCCCTGACCGTCAAGGGCATGGCAAGGATGGAGGGAGCCCAGAGCCGGTCCCGGAGCAGCGCGGGTTCAGGCGGTCGCACCGAGGCCCTCGGAATGAGGCCCAGAGTCCCAACACGGAGGAAAAACCTCCAGCTGGCTGAGGCTGAATAAAGGGGTGAATGTTCCCAAAGCGGTGCCCTTGCCCCTCCAAGCCATGGACCGGGTCTGCTTGCCCTCCCCGGGACCGGACAGCCCCAGGAGCACTGCGGGGCAGGGCTACAGAGACGGTTGTGTTTTCTGCCCTCGCTCCCTCCAGGTTCTCCCTGGACGCTTGCCCAGCCAGGGTGCCAGGCTGAGAGGAAGCCCTGACCGCGGGAGGAGCCCTGGGAGGGTATCCCGCGGCCACAGCACCAACCACCCGCATGCGACCCGGCCTGGCTTCGGGGGACCCAGTGCGGCCCCACAGGGCCTGTCCCCCTGCAGATTCGGTCCCTGCCTGACTCAGGCAGGAGAGGAATGCCTGGCACCCAGCCGTGAGTGCCGGGATGGGAGCTGGCCGTTTCCCTTCCTTCCTGGGCCCCTCCCTGCCTCACCCCAGCACCCAGGGCCCAGCTGGGGGGCTAGTGTGCTCTCAGCCCTGAACCACAGGGTGTTGTGAACACAGGGCCGGGGAGTTCGCTGATGGCTGGCAAAGAGCACATCCCGGGGGAGAGGCAGGTGCGCTTGGTCTCCTGGGTCAGATTCCTCAGCTTGTTGGCCTGAGCTGTAGAGGAAAGGTCGGTGGGGTGTATGTCTCTCACCGTGTGCAGCCTGAGCTGAAGGGACCCCTTCCTGCGGCCCCCAGGAGTCTGGCTCAGCTGGGGGCTCTTCCAGATCCGTGGCCCCTAGCCAGAGGGGCTGGATGCACCCGGAGCCAGGCCCTGGGCAGAGGGTCCCCACGGCATAGTCCTTGTGGGCTCCCGGATCAAGGACAGTGCCAGGCCCAGCCAGGCTGGGAAGAGTCTGAGCTGGACCCTCCACACTCAGCAGGCCTGCCCTGCACCCCCACAACCCCTACCCTCTCGCCCCCCCACCCCACAGAGGTGCTAATAGCCCTGCTTTGCAGAAGAGCCTGAGGCTCTGGCGGGGCGCGCAGGATGGGGACCCAAGGGGCTGCCAGGTATGGGCTGATGAGAAATGGGAGAGGGGCTGCCAGGGGTTCCTTGAGATGTGACCCCAGCACCTCACGTCCTCCCGCTCTGGGCTGAAGCCCCTCCCCCAGCCCCACGCTCCCCCAGAGGCAAGTGTGACAATCCCACCCACCATGGGGCTCCCATAAATCCTGTCTGGCCGGGGAAGGGGAGTGAGACAGACCCCAGTCCTGGCTCTGCCGGTGTTCCCTCTGTGGGCCTTGGGCTGGGTTCTGGGAGGTGCTGTCTGCAGGCGGCCTCCCTCGGGCTGGGGCTCCTCTGTTGGCCAGTTCTGCTCCCGGCCTCCCTGCCGCGCCAGACCCAGATGCTGGGGGCTGAAGGGCACGCTGACACCTCGCCCTTGAGTGGGGAGGCCCCGAGTCCCGCCCGCTGGTGGCAGCGGCCCCCTCCATCAGCACCGCCCCGGGTGCCCTCTCCCTGGCCCCTTGCTGCCCTGGCCCGCCCACCTGAAGTCCTCACCCCAGAACACTTGCTCCCATCAGGGGTGCCCCAGGAGAGTGGACCGAGCTGCGGGGGCTGCCTGGGACCCTGTGTAGCCCACGGGGACACTGGCCGGCCCCCCACGCCCATTCCCGGAGGCAGGCATCCAGGAGGGAGGCCCAGCCTGTCTCCTCCCCAGCAGCCAGGTTCACTCCCCACCTCCCCGCAAGCAGCTCATGGGGAGGGGGGGGCCAGGGTGGAACCTCAGCCCAGGGCCTCACCTTGCAGCACCTGAGGGGAGGCCTCCCACCAGGATCTCCTGGTCCCTCTAGCCCCAAACCCAGGCTTCCCCTGCCCCCAAGGCCCAGCCAGCAGCTGTCAGCCCTGGGCTGAGCTGCTGGCCGGTGTCTGGCAGCTGCCCTGAGACCAGCTCCCCACGCCTGGAGCTGGAGGTGCAAATTCAATTTGCTCCTGACACCCCCCGCGGAACTCCCCTGGGGCCGGGCAGCCGGCCAGGCCGCTGCTGCAGGGCGGAGGAGGAGTCCATGGTACTGGCTGGGGTGGGGGGGTCTGTCCACTCCCACCTGTCCCCACCGCTGTCACTGCTGCCCACACCTCTGTGGTACTGCGTTCCTCAGCCCCTGGAGGAGGAAGAGCTGAGAAATGCAGAGCTTCACAGAACGGTGAAAATCCCTGAAGCCGTCTTTGGAACAAAGCACCCTGGATCCCGGAGGCTTTGGACCCTCTTCTGTGGAGGATGGGGGTCTGGGGGGGGGGGCAAGTGGGGAGGGGCGGGGCCCTCTGCCCCGGCCCTCTGCACCCCGCAGGCCTTTCCAGAATGCCCCTCCCAGGCGAGGGGCATCTTGGGGGCAGCCACACCCCTTGGAGTCCTACTGGGGCCTGGGAAGGGTGCTGCTGACCCAGTGCTGTGCCCTGGGGGCCTCGGCCTGCTCCCCCCACCCCCACCCCGCGCCGGCCTGGCACCCACTCCCTGTACCATGAGAGCAGCTGCCTCTTGCCTTCTCCCGCCCACAGGGGCCAGGCCATGCGCCAGGCCTAAAGGCCTCTTTGACTCTGGTCCCTCCCATCTGGGGGTGCCTCCCCCACTCGCTGGCCCCTGGTCCATGCCCCCTCGGCTGGGTGTCAGGAGCCCAGGAAGCACCTCTCTCCAGCCACACCCCCACCCAGCCACTGTTTCCAGAGTGGGGACACCGAGGTCCTGGGAGGGCTCGTGCTGGGTCCTCAGGGAGAGAGGCCCAGGGCCCTGCTGTGGTGAGAGGTCAAGGCTCCGACTGGGAGAGCCCCAGGGGAGGGGCAGCACTGGAAGGAGAGGCAGCCCTGGACCACCCCATCTGTGTTTCACACCCGCGTCACCACACCACCTGGCACACACACTCATCGTGCGTGCACACTCACTCACACATTTTGTACGCGCACACTCACATGCTTGTGCACGCATGCACACTCACACACGTGCACACTCACGTTTGTGATACACTCATGCGTGCACACACACACATTTGTGCCATGCACATGCACTCACTCTCACACTCACACCGCTGCCGCGGCCTCTGCCCCCCACTGCAGATCAGGCTCCTGCTCCAGGGATCCCAGAGCCGGAAAGTTGCCTCCCACTTGATGGACAGAGGCCAGAGAAGCAGGGAGTTTACTAGGGATGGGGGGGCAGCCAGAGGCCAATGTCACGGTGGCGGGGTCAGCGTGCTGGTGAGAGACAAACCAGTGGGAGACTCTCCTGGGTCGGTGTGGGCCAGGTAAGGGCATTAACCTGCAAAACAACAGGTTCCATCAGCTCCCACCTGGGCGCATCCCTGTAGGGGGGAGGCGTGGCTGCCGTAAGGTGGGAGGGGGCCGGCTCTGACTCCCACCTGGCTCTCTCCACCATGCCCCGCTTTTTGGGGGGAGCTGACAGCTGTCCCGCAAGGCAGAGTGGGGACCCTTATCCCAGGGAGTACAGCAGACGGCACTTGCCTGGAATGTTCTGAGCGCCTGGCATACACCTGGGGTTCTACCTGAATTATCTCATTTGTCCCTAAGAAGAGCCCTGTGGGGTGGGGACCCAGTCTGTGGGGAGGGCGGGAGCTGGGACCCAGCTGGACCCAAGCTCTGACCTGCTCGGATGCTCCCAGGGAAGAGAAAGTGGGAGTGGAGGGAGTTCGGCTCCGATAGCCCCACCCCTGCCCCCACCCCTGCTCCCACCCCCAGCACGCCTCCTTCCTGCGCCTCACCCCTTCTCCCTGGCCTCCCAGCTCCAAGCCTGGGCTCCTGTTGAAACCCGGCCCAGCTGGAGGGGCCTCCAAGCAGGGCTCCAGCGATGACTTCTCGTCCTGCCAGGTATCTGGGACGCCAGCTGCCAGGGGAGCCCCGGGAGGGGCGGGCGGCATCCACAGGCAAAACACAGGTCACTGGCTTCCATCTCACAGAGGCAGCGAATGACCGTTTCAGTGTGAGATTCCCCAGATACTGCCTGGGATGCTCGCACACTAGATCACTATACTAGTTCACTGGGTAAGTTCACCGTCCACTGGGCTCTGCTGGGCCCTGCTCAGGCCGGCACTTACATCAGGGGTGTCCACCAGGCTGGGCTGTGCCTGGAGCCCCTCAGAACCCACTGTGCCCTGCCCCCACCACATGCAGTCACGGAGCCCCGGCACTGAATTCCAGGGAAGAGCCAGCTGGGCCGAGCAGAAGGCCAAGTGGCCGAGTGGGATCCGAGCCCGAGTCAGTAATGCTCGCGGCCAGCCGTGACCAACGGAGCTTGGCTCCAGCACAGCCTGCACCCACCCCACGCAGACCTTCTTGGGGGCCCACACCGCTCTGCGCCTGCCCCTCAACTCCCCTGCCCTAAGTTCACAGCCCCTCCCGCTCTGTGCTAGTGTCTCAGCAGGGGTCACGGTCACAGGGCCAGCACATCCACACCCCACGCCAGCCATGGCCATGCCCGGCTCCAAACAGCCCACTGCCCCACTGACACTGGACTGAGACTAGACCCATAACCTGCATTCAGCCCCCCTCAAATGTGGCCCTGGCCTGCCTACTTTCTCCACCATGACCAACTTCTCGCTGCAGCCAAACATAACTTTCATGGCTCGTGCTCTCTTGTCTCTTAAGGATGGTTAGGTTCCAGATCAGCTTCATCTTGTGACCAGCGTCAGGGCTCAGTGTGTGACCAGGATCAGGGCTCAGTATGTGACCAAGGTCAGGGCTCAGTGTGTGACCACGATCAGAGTTCAGCATGGGACCAGGGTCAGGGCTCAGAGTGGGACTAGGGTCAGGGCTCAGTGTGTGACCAGGGTCAGGGCTCAGAGTGTCACCAGGGTCAGGGCTCAGAGTGTGACCAAAGTCAGGGCTCAGTGTGTGACCAGGGTCAGGGTTCAGTGTGTGACCAGGGTCAGACCTCAGAGTATGACCAAGGTCAGGGCTCAGTTTGTGACCAGGGTCAGGGCTCAGAGTGTGATCAGGATCAGGGCTCAGTTTGTGACCCGGGTCAGGGCTCAGAGTGTGACCAGGATCAGGGCTCAGAGCGTGACCAGGGTCAGGGCTCGGTTTGTGACCAGGGTCAGGGCTCAGAGTGTGACCAGGGTCAGGGCTCAGTTTGTGACCAGGGTCAGGGCTCAGTGTGTGACCAGGGTCAGGGTTCAGTGTGTGACCAGGGTCAGACCTCAGAGTATGACCAAGGTCAGGGCTCAGAGCGTGACCAGGGTCAGGGCTCAGTTTGTGACCAGGGTCAGGGCTCAGAGTGTGACCAGGGTCAGGGCTCAGAGTGTGACCAGGGTCAGGCCTTAGTGTGTGACCAGGGTCAGGGCTCAGTGTGTGACCAGGGTCAGGGCTCAGAGTGTGACCAAGATCAGGACTCAACATGTGGCCAGGTCATACTCAGTGTCCACCCTGGAACATTGCCTTCTGATTGCCTGGGGCCAGTCCCCCCAGGAACCCACCTGGCTGCACAGAGGTGACTGAGAGACTTTTTGGAGCACCGGTGCCACACGGACCCCAGGGGCCCGAGGGGGAGAGTCCCCACCTCTCAGGTCACTGTCAATGTCCTTCAGACATGTCATTCTTCATCCACTAACCAGTCCACTACCCTCCCGTGATGAGGGGGACCCCAGTGCTGGGGAGATGGGAGCCCAGATCCCGCAGGTGCCCTGCTCTGGTGATGTGCCTGATCCCAGCCTCGTGGGCCTGCTGGCCTCCTGACAGAGTGACCAGGCCTGACAATGCTCCGAGGGCTGGCCCTCCAACCATCCCCCTCCCGGACTGAGGCTGGTACAAGTCAGTCCCGTCCTGGGAGGAGGAGTCTGAGGGCCTGGCAGGGGGACACCCGGGCCCATACAAATTCTGCGGATCCTTGCCGGTGACACTCTCTGAATAGCTTATTAGAAATTAATATTTAATTCTCTTCTGTGGATTTAGCTTAATTATTCAATTTATTATTGCAATTACTGAGAAGCGCCCAGAAGCAAAACCGCTTGCTTTGAGCAGGGAGACAGCAGAAGGGGAGGCCTTGCCACGTGCAACCTAATTCGCAGACTTTGCCCCGGGGGGTTCCTCCTGGTTCCTACCCAAGGGTCCTTCTCTTCAGAAAACACTCTCTCCTCTGGCAGCATTGGGTGAGGCTTCCCCCTTCCAAGTGTCCTCCCTTTGGTGGGCAGGACCCCAGCCTCTACAGGGGTCCTGAAGACCGAAGCCCATCTCCTTCTGCTTCGATCCAGAGGCCACAGCCTGGAGAAGCCAGATGAGGAAGAGCGGGAGGCAGAGAGCCATCAGCCCCACCCACATGGTCACAGCCATAAGGGAGGGACTGTCCCACGGACAGAGCTGACACCCACGCTCTGCGAAGCTCCGTGGCTGGAAACAGCAGGGCAGGGACCCAAGCGGTCCCACCATCACAGACAAGGTCTCTCCTCAAGCAGCACCACGGGCAGGAGGCTCACACTGCTCCAGTGAAGCCCCAGGGCCCCTCCCTCATGCTTCCACTGTGGCATGTTCCCTGGGGAAGAGCAGGGATCCTGGGGTGGGCAAGCTCGGGCCTCCTGCTCCCTGGTGAATAAGGGCCACTGTGAGGCCGGTGTGGCTGGGAAGTCTGACCCTGAACCCTCCCCAAGGCCGAGGTGGGCTTGGCGGTCAGGCCTGCCTCTAACCTTCCCACCTGGGAGGAGCCCCTCAGAGCCTCAGCCAGCATCCATGGCTACAAGCCCCCATCTCCTGTCCTGCTGGCCCCTGGGGGTCCGGTGTCCTGGTACAGTCCCTGGGCTGCTATGTGTTCTAGTGACTGTGGTCACTGAGAGGACCACACAGTCCACTTGGACAGGCACAGGCCCAGAACCACAAGTCATGGGCACCAAACCTGAGGCCCACGGGAGCTGAGGGAGGAAGGAGGGGGGCCATAGAGAGATGGCAGGAGCAGGGTGCCCCAGGGACAGGGCGGTGCAAGGACCCTCCCTCCAGGAGTGGGCCCGGAGTCACCCACAGGCCTCATGCGTCCCTCCCTGTGACAGGGACAAAGGCCTGGAGGCTCCGACGTGGGGGATGGTATCCAGGCCTGGACATCGGGGTCAGCAGGGGAACTCAAACCCCCACTTCTGGGGAGATCTATGGGGCGGGCAGCTCAGGGCCAGTCTGGGGACAGTTCTTAGGAGATGGGTAGGGTCAGCTAAAAGGAGAAGAAGAAAAACCAAGGCTGGGCTGGGGGAGGGGGAAGAGGGAGGAAGCGCACAAACTCGGTGCTCCGGCGGCCGCACCAAGGGCACGCACGGCCTCATCGCACCCCAGCTAGGTCTTGGCGTCCCGAGCCCACGGAGGATGAAACGGAGACTCCACGCACGACCTACCCAAGGCCACAAGGTTAGAAACCAAAGTTAGAAAGCCAGGGGGAGTTCGGCCCAGGTCCTTTGACTCCAGCCCCGCCCCCAGTCCCGCCCACCAACCCTGTCCCACCCATCGCCCCAGCCCCACCCAATCCCCGCCCACCAACCCTGTCCCACCCATCGCCCCAGCCCCACCCAATCCACGCCCCCAGCCCCGCCCCGCCCACCAGCCCAGTCCCGTCCGCCCCAGACCCACCCTTGGCTCCAACCCCGCCCACCAGCCCCGCCCCGCCCACCAGCCCCGCCCCGCCCACCAGCCCCGCCCCGCCGGCCGGCCGAGTCCCACCCAGGCACCACGGGGCGGGGGGTAGATCCCGGCTGGGACGGGGGAGACGCGACCCCCTCGCCACGCCGGCTGCCAACTCCGTCCTGGCCATCAACGCCGCCCGCGCCACGCACACCCGTGCCGCCTTCCGTGCTGCCCACCGGCGCTTCCGTGCTTTTCTGTTTCCCACCTTCCTCCTGGGGGAGCCGTTTCCGCGGGCCGCCCTCCTCATGGGCCCCGTGCAAGCAAGCGGCGAGGCGACCGCACGCAGAGGGAGGGGTCTGAACACTCGTTCCGGCTCCCTCGGGCCCACCAGGAAAGAACTGCTCCAGACAAGGGCCCCAGAAGCCTCCAGCCTCTCGGCCCCTTCGCCGGCCCCTCCTCTCCCACTCAAGACCCTACACACCCAGCCCCAGCCAGCTCTTGCCCGGGTCCGCCACCCACCGTGCCCTCACACCTTTGCCTAGGCCGAGCCCTGGGCCTGCAGTGCCCTCCTTGTCCCACAGAGGAGCCTATACCCACCTCTCAATACTTGGCTCCTCCAGGAAGCCCTCTGGGCAGAGCTGGCCATCCAGGGGCTTCCACTCTGCCCTGGCAGTTTAGCACCTGAAGGGCCTCCCTCTCCCCGAGGGTGTGAGCTGCTCAGGGCGGTGCTGGATCTGACCACACCTGCAGCCGGCAGCATCCAGGGGCTGGAGTATTGGCTGAATCACATGGCCAGATTACTGACCTCAAGCCAGCTCGGAGCTGGGCGTGTGTGCCCTACCCTAAGCAGTGGGGAGGACAAGACACAACTCTGCTGGCTGGAGGGCCACATGGGACCCTTGGCGTGAAAAGGCCAACTGTGTGTCATCTCCGTCCACCAGAGCAGGTACACAGTAACAGGAACACAACTGCGGGAGTGCTCACAGGGACAGCAGAACAGTCAGCGTCACCGAGAACAGCCCCCAACCCTGGACCCCACCAGGCGCCTAGCAGGAGCTCTGGACACAGGACCTGGGCCCCAGGGGACAGATTTCCACGGGTCAACTCCTAAGGAGCCCCTAGACCCCGGGGAAGCCTCCAGCATCGCAGGTTGGCTACAATCTCAGCAGGCATGCTCGCAGGCTAGGGGAGGGCCGGCAGGGCTGCCCAAAGTCACCAGATCCCAGGGGTCAGGACCGTCAGGTCTTTGATCAGCTCAGCACAGAGAGGTCATCCAATTCCTCCCCCAAACGTTGCCACCGTGAATGACGGTGCCCCGACAATGGGCACCCCTTACCCATCTGGAGCCACAGACCTGGCAGATCTACACCGGCAGACCTGGCATCCGGTGTCAGGTCACACTGAGCCGGGAGCCTGGCTGTGGCGTTCCCCGCTGTGTGACCCGGGCAGCCACCTATCCTCTGCACTGGGGTCCCCTCACAGCCCCAGCTCTGGAGGGCTCACCCCGCCATGTTGCCCACTTTTGAGCATGGCCCTTCATAGTTCTGCAGGCCAGTTTACCCATCTGAGAAATGGGGACACACTACATCTCCTTCACGGGGCTGTGGAGAGGATGCAGGGAGGTGGTCCCCAGGCAAGGCTCTGACCCAGTGCTCGATGTGGAGACACCCCCTCCCAGGGTGACACACTTGGGTCCCGATTCCAATTACAGCCTGCAGGAAGGGGAGCGGGCCACCAAAGGTCTTTCCTGACTGCACACGGAGACACACGCATGTACATGCAGACACACGCATGGAGATACACCCACACACATAGAGACGCATGTGAAAGGCACATGGGTGTGCACTGCAGAGAAGCGTGGGTGCAAATCACATCCCCCCACATGCACTTTCCAAATGGAAATCGATGCCTTCAGCTCAATACTTCACAGCTTTCAGAAAACATTAAAAATATGGTTTGCTATAAAGCTCCATTTAGCCCCTTACGTTTTTTGTGCGCAAGAAAAATACCTCATTGATTGTTGCCTAGATACTGTAATCATCTATGTCTTGGAGCCCAGCCTGTGGCTCCAGCAGGGAGCCTGGAACCCAGGACAGGCACCTGCTAGCCCTCCGGGGGCCTCTGACCTTCCCCCTCACCCTCACACACCTCCTTCGTGTCCTGTGCGTGGCCTGGTGACCACAGACGGCTCACAGGGGCCCACACACAGTCCACAGCAACCCAGGTCTGACACGGAGACAGGTCCTGGGCCCAGACACTGTGGTCGTGCGCGCTCAGGAGGACAGTGGGGGAGGGACGCCCCCAGATCCCAAGGTCTCTGCTGCTTCTGCAAGGTCCCTCGACCGAGAGCTGGACGGCGGTGCGCCAGAGGCCGGTCTGCCCGGCCTGCTCTCAGGTTCCTCCTGTGTGCCAGCGGCACCCCGGGAATGAGGGACACCGGGCTCACTTGCAGCCTGGGCCCTCTGCCCCTGGGACCTGAAGGAGTCCCAGCTGGGCTGCAGGGGTGGCGCTCTCTGTCCACCACCAGACACCTCATGCTGGGACCCAGAGTTACCCCAACTTCCTCTTCCAGACACCACATGCCGAGTTGACTCCGACCTTCATCCGGGAGAAGCCTCTTCACCAAATAACCAGGCCCGCACGTGCTTTCCGGAACAGGGCCCTTTCCTGGGTGGGGGAGGGGCTCCTACAGAGGGCAGGGCTGAGGCTGGGGCGGGTTTAAGCAGGGTGGGTGAGCTGACTTGTCCCACCTATGGTGACCTGGGCCTGCCAGGACTCAGGACACCCAGTCCTGACCACGGATTGTCCGCACTGCTCACATGCTGAGCTCCGATCCTGGTCACACGCTGAGCCCTGACGCTGGTCACACACTGAGCCCCAATGCAGTCCCAGATGAGCCTTCATGCTTGCCGCACACTGAGTTCAGGGACCCTGGGGGTTGTGAGGACCCCAGGGTCATGGCCACACACACTTTGGAGAGACCCTGGCCTGGACCTCGGTGGCGCCTGCTGGGTGGCAGCCGCTGTCCCAGCTGAGCGAGCGCCGACCCCGACCAGGATGGAGGCCGCCCCAGAGCTCTGTAGATGGGGAGCAGCTGCACTCACGGGGGTGGTCACAGCCATGGGAGCGGGTGAGGGTGCCCAGCGGGTGGCCCAGACAGTGGGCGTGCCATCGGGGGCGGCTTTGCCCCTCCGAGCTGCCGGACGGCACAGTCTCACCCCGAAACGAGCAGGTGCGCGGGGCTGTCTCAGGCTTCTTCCAAGCCCAAGAACAGGGAATGGAGCTCCTCCCTCAGAGGCTGCTTTCCTCCGAGGAAATAATCCGCACGCCCCCCCCCCCAACCTGCTTTTGAGTCAAGTCTTTTCCTTCAGGCAAGTGCTGTTTATACTCAGCTGCCTTTGTCCTCAGAGAGGGAAGGAGTACAGCCACCCCAGCCCCACTTCCCTGGGGCTGAGCAAGGGCCCCATGTGAGACCCTGCCCCCGCCCCCGGGTCGGCCGTGGGCAGACCGCGTCCGGGGGGCGCAGGGCCTCTCTTCTGGCCTGGCTGGCAGCCTCAGATGAGGTGTCCCTGCGTCACCCAGGACCCCTGGCCCACAGCCGCCCTTGCCTCCCTCTGGCCCAGGAAAGGGCTCCAGAGCGCCGAGCAGCTGTGTAGTCTTCACTGCTCCCCGACCAGGAAAGAGAAGGAGGGAATCTGATGGAGAGAGGCGAGCTGCAGGAGTTAGAGCCCCAGGCCCGGGGGCGGGGCAGCAAGGGGAAGGTCCAGCCTTTACAGCCCCTCCCTGCTCTCCAGATCCCTGGGGATCCGTCTGCTGGGCACCCAAACTGACCTTCTTCCCAGGTCCATCTGTGTGGCCCTTGAAGACCATCCCACCCTCCACCCCGCCATGCAGATGTCAGTCGTGGCTTCAACACATGAAGATGCTCCTGGGTGCCTGCCCGGCCTCTTGTGTCCTACTTCTGACCTCAGCACAGGAGGCCGTGTGTGACCAAGGGCAAGCCCTGAGAATGGACCAGTCTCCCCTGCAGAATGGGATTGCGGGGCTGGTGGTGCCCTCCCCCCTCCCTCCGAACCCCACCTTGTTGGCTGAGGGGCACCAGCTGTGGACCCTAGCAGGAAGGGACTGGGCACAGGCTCACTGGTCTTGAGCCCCAGATGGGGAACCCCTGGAATGGGGAGGCAGGAAGCATGGGCTCCCCAAGTGCCCTGGAGGAGGGTGGTCTGTCCCCACCAGGGCAGCCCCGAGGGCCTAGTACGGAGGCCACCTGGGGCCCCGCCCTTCCCAGGGCTCAAAGGCCTTGGGGGCTCACCCCACCTGGCCTGCTGCTAGAGGCAAGCTGCTGACCTCGCCTGGAAAGCAGGCCCCGCCCACAGTCCCAGCCCCCGAGAGGCTCCTAGCACTGGGAGTTCTCTCTGTGGGTCTGAGACTTCAGCAGCAAACCCATCTGGACCCCACTGAATCCACAGCTGCTTGGGACTTCCACGTGTTCCCCTTACTACGAACAGCGAAAGTTCTGTGGCAGCACGATGGAGACGCCGAGTAGGGGGGTACCAGGGGCTGTTGGTACCTGGTATGTTCCCAGGGAAAGCCAAGACCTCTGAGCCCTCCTGGCCGCAGGGTTCAGCCAGGTTGGGACCTGCCTACCTCGGGGTGCTGGGAGGACCAGTCAAGGTGACACCGTGTGTGTCCACAGCGGGCCAACCACCAATGCGTCTCCCTTCCCCACCCCCAACCCCAATGCTCCACACAGACCGGGAGCTGGCTCCTGGTTCTCCTGGTGACATCCCAGCACAGCCTTAGGGACAGCGTGACCCAAAGAGATGCTGCCTGCCAAGGACAAGCCTCGGACTGCCGGAGCTCCCTGTCCCTGACCTGGCATCTCAGCTTTGCTAGGGTGGCTCTGGACGAGAGAGCAGGCCTAAGCAAGTCTGGATGCAGGATCCTGAGGGCCCCGGACAAGGGAACTGTCGTGGAACTTCCTGCATCCCCTCACCTCCCCCCCGCAATTGCTCATGTACTGCCCGCCTCAGACACCGTCACAGGCTGTGGGGGACAGTGGGTGACAGGGACTGGGGGACATCAAGGGTGGCTGCGGAACTCAGCAGGGCCTGCCTGCCCCTCCCCGGACCCATCCCACAGCCCCCGCGGTGTCCCAGGGACAGGCCCCCGGGGGGCTGGACCACAAGGTGCCCAGAGGACACACAGAACCCTTCGGGCCATGGCCCTCACACCGTGCACCCCAACCTGCAGCCAAAGTCATCCTTGCGTAGCGCTTGCCATGCTCTGGATGTGGAAGCCAGCCTCCAGGGGCCCATGGTCCTCCCTCCATGGAGCCACGCCCTGGGGGATGGCCTCTCCCACCAGTGCGGCCGGCCCTGAGGGAGTGATGCTGCATGGTGACCAGGGGTGGCTCTTAGGGACCTGCCTCCCTGCGGGCCTCACATAGGGGGAGCCAGATTTGAGCCGGATCCTCCTGCCCCTGTCGGGCCCCCGGGTCACACGGCCCTGAGCCCACACCTGCCAGCACCTTCGGAGAGATGCTGAGCAGAACTGCTGGCCAAACTCCTTCTGAAACCTGACTCAGAGAAACTCAATGTAGGAGATGGTGATTGCTGTTTGGGCCACGAAGTTTGAGGCCTCTTTGCTGCACAGCATAGAGAACCCTGGTGCCTGCTCTGCATGTGGCAGTGGCCCCACTGCTCTGGGTCAGTCCCAGGTCGGCCCCGGTTCCTGCCCAGCGCCCGCCCTGGGGCTCAGCACCTCCGCTTCCCGCCCAACACCCCCCAGCAGCCTGGCTCCCCACCTTCGGCTCCAGCCCCTGCCTGCTGCACCCCCCCAACACGAGCTGCTACCGACCACCCCAGGGTAATGGCCAGGCAGGACCTGGCAGAAGTCAGTGCCTGTAGGAAGGTGAGCTCAGAGTTGGCCTCGGCCATGGGCTCCAGGAAGACAGGCCCCACCTGCCATGTCACCTGCCGGGTGGCTGGGACCAAGCCCGTGCCTGACACAGAAGACCCTGGACAGACAGACAGATGAGCCGAAGGGCAGCGGGACAGAAGACGCAGGAGCCACTGCAGCACTCGCTGTTGGCAGCACTACTGCCAGAGAGAGGTGGCCACGATGATGACGAGCAGCAGGACCGTGACTCCAGACGACAAGAAGAGTAGCACTTGGCCCTGCGTCTCTGGAGCTGTTGTCATGGTGACGAGAGCCCCAGCCTCCCATCCCGGGGCACAGGGTGTCTGCCTGCCTGGGGCTGGGGGCCCAGGCCGAACCCATCCCCTGCAGGCGGCTTCACACTGAGCTGGTGCGTGTGCTCAGCCAACGATGGCTTGGGCTGTCAGGTGGATGTTGGTGCTGTCTATTCATCTATCCATCCATTATCCACCCACCCACCCATCCATGCCCCCGTCCACCCAACGATCCACCCACCCGTCCATCCATCCATCCATCCATCCACCCACCCATCTACCTAACTCTCCATCCACACACACATACACCCACCCACCCACCATCTACTTTCTCAAAACCATTACAGGGGTGTGGGGGGAGTGAGGCACAGAAACTCAGCCATGAGGGTGGGAAAGGATTGGTGGGGACAGGGGGAGTCGGCAGCTTCTTAGAGTAGGTGGGACTGAAATTGGGTTTTGGTTGGGGGGTGTCCACAATGAGTTTTTGAGGGAGGATCCAGTCCCACTGCAGGGTGGCGTGGGGGACCTGCTGGGCGTTCTGCTGTTCAGCTTCCTCAAGCTGCCTCAGTGTCATCTCCGCTTTGGAAGGAACCCACACACCAGCCTAAAGACAGCCGCCATCTGAACAACCCTGCTTCCCAGCCTTGAGCTATTACTACCCTGGGTTCTAGGTCAGGACACTGGGCCAGAGAGTTAAGTGGCCTGCCCAGGACTTCCAAGATGGTGTGAACAGCTCTGAGGCTCAGGTCTCTCTGCCCCCAGCTGTTGTCACAGGTCGCAGGCCAGCTATGTGGGGGAGGGGACAGGGAGGAGCCAGGAAGCCCAGAGTGAATGAGAAGCAGACCTCCAGTTGCTCACAGCTGGGGGTGGGAGAGCAGCAGAAGCCCACCGCCCTCCCAGCAGGGAAAGGACATCTGAGCCATGGAGCAGTTCAGCACCCAGGACAGCGCCGTCTCCAGGCGCCTGGACCGCGCACCCAGGTCCTTAGTGCAGACACACAAGCAGTGTCCCCATCAGCAGGACACCTGCCCTTTTCTGAGCCTTCGCTCATGATACCCTCACCCGGAGCTGTGGGGCGGGTCCTGTCAACACCCCAGTCTACAGATGGTTCAGAATGGGAAGTAACCTGCTCAAAGCCACCAGTTTGTGAGCTGTGGGGTCAGGATTTGAACCTGGTGCCCAGCAACACAGCCAGCTTTTAACCACGTCTTCTGCACTGCGCAGAAGGGCTGACATCAGAGATGTGCCCTGAGGTCGGTCTGACTCTCTGCACATGTCTGGTCTGCTAAAGGAAGCTTGGAACACGTGGGACCAGTTACACACTTCATCACAAGCCACCTGCACGGATCTGGTGCCTCCAAGGGAGGTGATGGGCTGTACAGAGCACAGCAACACAGCCCAACCATGTGACCTGGGGCACGTCGCTGGCCTCCCCGAAGCTCCAGGGCCTGGCTATCCCATCTGTGCAGCCCAGGCAGAGCCCAGCCAACCGGACCCTGCTCTGGCCTCACATTCACCATCTGCCAGAGTTGTGTTCACGCCTCCCCTGCCCGGGCTCAGACCAGCCTTCCTGGACAGCAGCCAAGTGCCCCCTTAGATGCGATCAGCACTCGGGCCTGTCCCTCCACATCTACCCTCCATCCCTGCACCTCGTTGCGGAGGGGAGGAGAGGCAGGGAAGCTGGGAGCCACCGGAGCAGCTGCAGGGACTGGGCTGGGGTGGAGCACGATCCCAACATGACCCTCCAAACCTGCGCTCAACCTCCACCAAGCGTGCCTCTTTCTACCCCAGCAGCAAGCCGCTGGGCCTCTCCACGGACGTCAAGAGAAAGAGACAGGTGGGCTGACAGGCAGGGCCCAGGAGCCAGCAGACACATAGGCTAGGACATATGGTGGAGGCGGAGGCAGTCTTTGATGGGGAGCTCTGCGGACCCAGCCTGTAGCTCCCCTCCTGGCACGAGGCATAGCCCCACCCCTACCACCCCTGCTCCAGCCCCCCAGCACCTGCTGCCTCCCCAGCAGCGAGGGAGCCAATGCAGAGATACCGGCTCCTGCCGGCAGCCGGGGGCCGGCTGTCCAGGAGCAGCAGACCTCACTCAGTTCAGCGTCCAGTAACAGGACGAGCAGCAGAGGGTAGGTCAAGAGTCACCTGAGGGGCTGACCTCTCGGCTCCCCAGACACCTTCTGGTAAAGCCCAGACAGACTTCCTTAAGGAGAGGAGATGGTTTTCCCATTGGGCATCACTCCCTCTGAGAAGGGAGGGGACATCCAAGGCCACACGAGGCTCGAAGAGTGATGGAGCGGGGAGATCTGGAAAGGCAGGAGGGCCCAGGACCCAGGCGGGGCTGCCAGGTGGGTAGATGGTTGGGGCCCCAGAGCAGCCCCCCATGAGCCCTCCACGGCCCATGCTGGGGAGGCGCCCTTGTCCATATCAAGCCCTCATGAACCACACGGTGATCACTGCCCTGTTCCAGTGGTCAGAGGGCAAGTGCCGATGGGGAGGCCACAGCACTGACCTGGGCAATGCGGTGGCATGGGCTGAATTGTGTCCCCTAAATTCACACGCTGAGGTCCTAGCCCCCAGGACCCCAGGGTGGAGCCTTCGCGGAGGAGATGGTGTCGGCGAGCTCGCGTGTGTGAGCGCGAAACCACGATGACCAGCAGCCTCGGAAGATGGGACGTGTGGGCGCAGATGTGCAGGCGGAGCGCCGTGCGCACACGGGGACGGCGGCCTGTCCACTAGCCAAGGAGAGGAGCAGGTCCTCCCTCCCGGCCCTCGGAATGAGCCAGCGGGGCCACACCTTGACCTTGGACTTCCGGCCTCCAGACGGTGGAACAGTAAACAGTGGGCATTGTGGCCACTCGGTCTGTGGTAATTAACAGATCCAGGGCCGGGTCCATCTCCTCGCTGACCCTAGAGAGTGGCCTCCTGATGGAGAGCTCAGGGACTGAGCCAATTCTCAGCCTCGTCCAGGCCAGAGAATTGGCCTGAGCAGAGCTGTCCCTTCCTCCTCTCCCAGCCTGCCCTGAAGCCCTCACTGTCCTGGGAACCCGCGGGCCCCACCCCTCCTCTCCTGGGCCTCCCAAGTCTGCCAGGACCAGAGGGCCTGAGGTCCTGCAGTACAGGGCCACAGGTCAGTCTCTGCAAGTGAGGCTGGAGTCCCCCAGCCTCTACCCAGGTCCCGTTCCCAAGACACAGAGTCGCCCCATCCCGAGGGCTGCCTCCCTCGGTCCTGCCGGGGACGGTGCTGGGCACTGCGCACCGACCATGACCCTTGGGACAGCCGGTGTCAGAAAGCAAATCCCGAGGCCGGGCAATCCCAGCCGCTCTAGCAGACCCAGTGTGGCGCTGGGACAAAGCGGCTTGGGGACCAGGCAGGAAGGAAAGGGCAGGGACCCCAGCCCCACCTACCACCCAGGTGTGGTCTCTGGCCAGCCTCCACCTGCTCCCCCATGCTCTGGGTGCTCTGGGCACCTCCGCCCCTCCAGACAGCCGCTGGGATTAATCACTCTTAAATGACAGCCACGCACCGAAGGAGCTGCCGGGGCTGGCGGTGGGGGCCAATTAACCCGACTTACGCTCTTGACTGGGCCCAATTACTGTGCGCTGTACGGGTCAACAGTGTCCCCGGCTGTAATTGTGGAATTAATTCATGGCCTGGGGAGGAGCTCCACCTTCCTGTCCCCGGGTCGGGCTCACTTCCCGCCACTCCGCAGTGGTCCCTCCCAGGCTGCTCCTGGGTCCAGTGCAGGAGGGGCGGCTGCGGAGCCAAGTCTGAGTCACAGGCACCATCTGGGAAGGGGGCTTGCTGCCAATGTGCCCTTCACTTGGAGAACGCCCGCTCGCTCTCCAGAACCCAGCTCGGGCACTGCCACCACCTCCAGGAGGCCTTCGCCCAGCCCATGCTTCCTTCCGCACATAGCCTGGGGCCGCTGCAGTGGCTCAGCCCCTTCCTCCCAGTAGGACCCAGGAGGGGGTGTGGCCAACTGCTGCCTGAACTAGGCAAGGCTTCGTGGAAAGGAAAGGGCCAAGGGCTTGGAACCCGCTGTGTCTGCCGTGGGTCCTGCGACCCTCAGGCCTCCACAGGTCCCGTGTCCACCGTGAAGGACGGGTCCTTGGCCATCGGCCCAGTGGGCACGCACCCAGGTGCCACCCTCTGCCGGCTCCCCTTCCACTAAAGAGAGGGTAGTGGGTGGACCCCCAGCACAGCCTGCAGGGGTGCAGTGGCCTGGCTGAGCAGAGTGGGGGAGTGCCCCCCCCCCGGGCCCATACAGTGGTGCTCAGGTGAGAAGTGAGGCCCCAGCTCCTCCCAGCCTGGGTGAGGGGACGGCAGGAGGGAGGGGCTTTAGGCTCCCACCCCCACCCCTGTAATTCTCTGGGACTGGAGGGCAGCTGAAGCTGGGGTCAGAGCAGGGGCGGGGTGGCCAGGAGGAGGGTGTCCCACGGCAGGCCCGGAACCTGGGAGAGCTCTCTTCAAAGACAGGCAGGTCGGGGAGGGGGACACCGTGTCCCCAACACCGCTGTGTGCCCCAGTGAAGGTCGCAGGGATTCACACCTGGGGAAGCCCCCAACATGCGCCCACATCCTTCCAGACAGCATTTTGATGCCGCAGCCTCAGATGCAGCGCGACGCAGGGACCCCACACAGTGGGGTGTGCCTTCCCCACAACAGACAGAAAACAAAGCAAACCAAGAGAAATTCAAAGAACCAGGGTCAGTGCAGGAGAAGGAAACTCACAAGGGCTAACACAATCCTCAAAGAGCAGAGATGCCGCCCCCAGGGACAATATGGAGGGGGAAGGCCTGGGCAGCAGAGGGTAGCCGGGGGTGGTGACCCCCAGAGCCCTCTGGCCCCCAGCCCTCCAGGCCCCGCCCCAGCCCTCCGGCCCCGCCCTGAGTCCTCTGGGCCCCACCCTTCGCACCAGCTCACAAGGTGGGTGCTGGCCCCAGGACGCGAGGGCGGGGTTGCTGCCCGCAGGACAGGATCCCATCCCTGAGCCCCGCCCGACCGCTCCCTCCGCTCATGCCCCGCCTGGTGGGAGTGTGGGGTGCGCAGGCCCAGAGCAGCTCGGGCAGGAAGGCCAGGATGGGCCTGGTGCTTTGCCCACTTCCCAGCAGCCTGACCAGCACCGGGGCAGGGCCTGGGGGCCAGAAAGGTCACAGGTCCAGCAGGCAGGGGCGGGCAGTGAGCCAGTGACAACCGAGGCTCCGCAGGCACGCTGCACACACTCGCCTGGACGCCCACCGAGGGACGGAGGGGCTTGCCCACGGAACTGCACACTAAGTGTGGCATCAGGCCTCGAGCCCGAGGTCAGGGCTCCCAGCCTCCCTCCTGGGCCTGTGCACGGGGCCGGCACCTTGTCTCCCTCCAAGGGACGGGAGCCCCAGGTTGCTGGCTCTTCAGTCCCTGCTGGCCGCTGGAAGCTGTCTGGGGCAGTCACTCCCCGCTTCCTGAGCCTCAGTACCCTCCTGCGACAGTTGGGGGTGTCCCCGCCCCTCACGGCTTCTCTGAAGGTGGACGCCCGCGTGGACCCACAGGGCACTTATCCCCTCAGCCTCGGGCTGTTGGGGACCTGGAGTCCCAGGCCAGCAGCGCCCGCAGACAGTGGGTGCTCCCTGAAGCCAGAGCCTTCTCAGGGGTCCGGGCAGCTGGAGGCCTCTGTGTGCTGGACCCGAGGTGGGCCCCCACCCCTGGGCTCTGCTGTCTCGTGGTGCAGGGATCCAGAAGGGCTCAGTGGGGGCGTGGGGGGGGGGTGTCCTGGAACCCTGGCTCCTGCAGCCGGAGACTCCTCAGGGAAAATGTAGCGAAGGGAAGGGAGGGGGGGTTGGCGGGAGTGACGGGCGACGGGTGACGGGCATTTGGGCATCAAGTGCTGGCTCTGGACTCAGTGGGCCAAAGGCACACCCCCCCTTGTCTGCAGGGATCTGGTCCTGGTGCCCGTCCCGGTGGTCCTGGAGAGGATGCCCAGGTGTTCGTGGCCCGGGGGCTGGGCCGGCGGCACCTGCACGCGGGACTCCTGGGCCAGCCTCCATGCCCCCGGCTACACTGCTCTGTGCCCGCTCTCAGCCGGGCGCTCGGGCCCTCTGCCCCCTGGGCCCCTTCCCTCTGACCCACCGGCCCCCTCATTCTGTACCCCCCACCCCCGAGGCTGCCCAGCCCCCACCCCACTCCTCTGAAGCCGCTTCCCATGCAAATGTGTTCAGAATACATGACATTTCAGAAACATCTATTTGTATATATTTAGACTCCATTTCAAAAGAATTATTCAAAATCGGAGCCATTTGGATAGATGGGTGTGGAACGGATTGTTTCTTAAGTGTTCACGTTAAAAATACCATGTTTTCTAAGTGGATCACAAATGCTGTAATTATTGAAATGGGCACATTCTGCTGGGGAAAATTACCGAATCATGACTTGATTTACGGATTCTGTGTCCCGAGGACACGGCACCAGGGCACCCGCCCCAGGCAGCGCTCTGAGGCTGCGGACAGCGCTCCGGGGCAACCACGCTAAAGGGGCGTGGGGAGCCACTGACAGCTGGTGGCTTCGCCAGCGGCTCCACTGAGACCCCGAGCACCTGTTCCCAGCGGGGGCCTGCCCTGGGGGACGGAGAAGTCCTGGTGTGAGGACACAGGTGGAGGCCAGTGACTGAGGCCGAAGTGGGAGCTGGAAGTTCTGAGGTCGGGCAAGGGCCTCGCTCTCCAGGGGCCTGGGACATGGAGGGGCTGGAGTCGGGGTGACCTGGGCTCCCGCCCAGCCCTAACACGCGTGTGCTTGCTCAGCTGCAGACTGGCCACAGTGACCCCACTCTCACAAGGAAGGAGTGGGGAAGGGTCTGGAATGGCACCTAGAATGCCCCGTGATTGCTGTGGGGCTCAGCTGCAGGGGGGCGGGCCTCAGCCAGGCCTCATCCTCGCTCTCCTGGCCCCCTCACCCCAACCCCTCCCACCCCCACAAAAAGCTCCGCCTGTACTCCTGCTTCTCTGAGCCTCATGCAAGGCCTCACCAGACTGAGTCCTCTTCCCTCAATAGGAAGCCCAGCCCTGGCCCCAGGGCCTTTGCATGGGCTACTCCAGCTGTGTGAACCACCCTAGACCCCTCTCCCATCTGTGTATGTCCTGCACTTTGGGGGATGACCCCCCAACCCCTGCTGCTGCCCTCTGGGATCAGGACAGCTGGGGCTGGTCTCGGCTCTCTTCGGAGACCCTGACATCTGGTGGGTAGGGCTCAGTCATGCCATGCAGCGTCACTGGCGGGGACAGATGTAGACCAGGGAGCCAGACGCCACATACTGCAGACCTCACTCGCTGGCTGCAGAGAGCAGGCTAGGGGACCACCCTCCGTGCATGCGTACAGGAGTGAGGCCAGCATCCCTCTGAGGGGTGCCCGAGGCTGCCGGCGAGCGGCGTGTGTGCCACATGCCAGACCCAAAACGGGTGCCCTATCAGGGCCGGTCCCTCAGGTTGAAGGTCTTGCTGGTGAATGAAACCCAACCCATGTTTTCATGCCACCCACTGGCTTTGTCTGGACCCCTCCCATCGGGGGAGGGCCCACTGGTGGGCCCTCCCCTGGCCTCAGGGGAGTGAGGTTGGAAGGCTCCAAATAGACTCCCCCCCGCTGCCCCACCCCACCACTTGGGGGGTCACTCAGGGGACAGACACGCCCAGCCTGTCCCCAAGGCCCCTCCAGGCTTCCGAAGGCCACGACTGGGTGCCATGAGTAGGTAAGGACGTGCGGGCCCCGTCACATAGCGAGCCCTCTGTGGCATCAACAGGGGGTGCGCCAGCTGAGTGCGCTGCGGGGAGATACGCAGTGGGAAGGTGACTGCAAGACAGGCCCCAGGAAGCCGTCGGGCCACAGGGGGTGATCGTTGCCTGGAGACACGACACCATTGTGCCACTGTCAGCATCACGTCTCTGGGGGGGGGATTATGGGGAGCTCACATTCTGTTTGATTTTTGTTTTTGTGTTTTGGCTACAAAGAGCTTCTGTAATGAAGACAAAAGTCTGGGCAGGGAAGGCTTTCGGGCGTCACTGCTGCTCTTCCCAGCTGCCCCGGGAGAGTGGGGCAGGGAGTGTCCCGGCTGGGACCTGTGCCCCCAGGAGGTCAGGGCGGGGACCAGCCCCCAGGCCCCACCCTGACCTCAATCCCTCACGTCTGCCCTGAGTCTCCCGGGGCAGCCTCCTGCGGGCACTAGGCAACCTCTGAGCGTGTCAGACACGGAAACCCACTGATTAGCCCCCTGCCCCTGCCCTATCCCTGTGACTCAGTCCCCAGGGCCCTCCTGCTAGAGGCTCCAGGACAGGGGAACCATCGAAGATCCCCATAGACATCCAGCTCGCTAGCCCCCAGCCTCCACACGGGTGTCCCCTGTGTCCCCTGATGAACGGCCACTCCTCCCCAGAGAGCTCCAGACAACCCCCGACTCTGGGCAGAGTCGCACGGATACCCGATTGCCCCAAGCTCCTCCCTCATTTCCAGAGTTCATAACAAATACGCACTGCCTGAGTGCCGGACGATCAGTGCGGAGGCCGCAGCCCTGGTAGAAGGACCCAGGTAAAAAGTGCACTTTCAGGGAAAACCCACAGGGTACAGCACTGTGATGGAGACTAGGAGAAGAAGAGGCAGTGGTCAGGGTTGGTCAGCAAAGGCATCACTACAAAGCTGACTTTTCCGTCCAGACCAGAAAACAGAAGGGGAGGGAGCCAGCAGATTTGTGAGAACGGTCCAGGCAGGAGGGCGGCACATGCGAAGGTCCTGGGGCACAGGGCACCTGGGTATCCCTGAAATGAGGGGGCAGCGCTGGTGCGGTCTGAACAATGGAGAGCAGAGGTGAGGCCTCCGTGCCTCAGGACCTTGGCATGTACTGTCCACACCACCTGGGGTGCTCATCCCCGAATACCAGCCTAACCCACACTCACCTCCCATAGGTCTTCACTCATTTGGCAGCAAGACCTGCCTGTCCTCGGGGGATGCGTCCCTCTTCATGCCATGCCCTCCACTACTCGTCCCTCTCTGCTCAGTCATCCGTGTGCGGTACGAGTGTCTCTGGGACTCCTGCTCACATGCAGCTCCCCCGACTGGACCGTCCACTCTGCGATGACAGGACAGTGGCTCAGAGAGGGGCTTGTGTTTTTGGTGGTTGCTCTGGTAACCGTCACCCTGTCAGGGGTCCGCGGCCTTCCACGAGCTACTCCAGCTAAAGGGCCCCTAGGAAGGCAGCTCCCACGGCACACACAGGTCTCCCAGCTCTGCCCCGCCGTTCGAGCTGGTACTGGACCCCCGGGTTCTCAGTGTCCTTATCTACAAAACATGGTAACGCTGGGTCTCGTGGACTCAAGGGAGGTGGCACATGTGGTCCCTGGTGACTCGAGCCATAGACACGCACATTCTCCTCCTTGCTAAGAACCTCCCGCACGGGCGTCCTTCGGCGTCCTGGGGAACCCCCCGCATGACCCCAAGTAGCAGCGGGAGGAAACGCCGCCTCTTGGCCGAGAGTTGGCCTCTCCCCCAGCAGCGTGCACGTGACGATGCCACGGGGGCAACCGCGGTGCTCACAGCGCCTTCCTGGGCAGGGGTCAGAATCGGGGTACAGGCGGGTCTGAGACGATCAGCTGTCGCTCGTCCTCGCCTCCCAACCTGCGCCGCGGGCCTGGATCTGTGCATCCTCACTTGGGGTGGCGGCCAGCCCGACCCGTCGGAGGGAGCCCAGCCACTTTATCCAAAGGGGGGGTTCTAGAGCCCCCTTGCCCACTGCGTGAGGCCCCCTGCCCCCCACCAGCCTCTTCTCTGGGAGGAGGGCCCCAGAACCCGGGTCTCCATTACCCCAGCCCCCTCCAGGCTGCACGGGAAGTGCTCGGCTCCCCTAGACCCTGCGCCCCCCATTACCACCATCGGGCAGCTCCCGACTTCTGCTGGCTGAGCTCCGCCCTGAGGGGCGTCCAGCTGGGCTACAGAGGTCCCACCTGCTGCTCAGCCCACTGGCCACTGGCATTCCCCAGAAGCCCGCCCTCCAGCAGAGGCCTCTGTGGGACACAGCCCTCCCCCGCCCCCCAGGACCACCCCCCACTCCTCCTGCCTCCTGCAGACCCCACCCAAGTTGGCGCAGCGCAGACACAGATTCGCCAGGCACTAGCAGGGCCTGGGGACTGGAGGAGAGGCGCGGGTCAGGGCAAGGCTCCCAGGGGAGGTCCTGGGGGCGAGGGCAGGTGGAAAGAGAGAAGATACACACTCTGAGGTCAAGGTCGGGCTGAGTGCCCTTGGCAGCCCAGCCATAGCCCTCGGTAGCCATATCCCCCTGCCAGCCCCGAGCCTATAAGGACAGGGCCTCCTGGGGCCACCGGGAGCCCCTGACTGAACACCAGAGGCCACAGCGCTGCCCAGGAGCCGACGGGGGGCAGAGGTCAGACAAGGACAGTCGGCACAGTGCACAGCTCCAGCAGACGGAAAACAGGCGAAACCGCCATGGAGGGCGGACCACGAGCCGTGGGGGCAGGGGCGAGGCGAGGGCGAGCAGGGAAGTCAAGGCCTCAGGGTGGGGCTCCCCGGGGGGTACCTGAGTCGAGTGGGGCTGCGGAGGGGTGCATCTGGGCGGAGGGAACAGCCAGAGCAAAGGCCCCGAGGCAGGAACGTGTGGGTGTGGGTGAGGAACTGCGTGGCTGGTCCCAGTCCATGCCTACACCACGCGCTGAGTTCTCAGAGACACGGCAGCCCGGGCCTCGGGACCCCCGCCCAGGGGGGACCCCAAAGACGTAAGCAGGAGAGATGCCTGGGGAAGCCACGTGGGGAGGGCAGTGAGCTTGCTGCCCCCAGCGCCTCCTCCAGGGTGACCCCCTGGGATTCCCCCTCCTGTGCCGGAACAGGTCTGCTGGTGAGGACACCCCGACTTACGCCCCGACCTTACCCCTGACTACCCTCACAAGCCATTAATGAGTCGGCGCCTCAGGGTCCTCTTCTGGAAAGGCCGAGCCCACCTTCCTGGGCTGGAGGGGGAGGACCAAGGTCACCCATGGTGCGTGCAGAGCTTGGAGCATAGGACAGGGTCCCTGAGCAGAAATGACAAGTGTCCGGCTGTCGCAGAGGCTGCGGCCACCATCATCATCGCCCCCGACGAGAGGCCAGAGAGGAGGGGAGGAGCCGCGGCCTGGAGGGGGTCGCCTGTCCCGTCAGCGCCAGACCCTCCCCGCCGCCCCCCACGTAAGGCAGCGCTGGCAGGAGGCTCCCCACCCCAGAGACTGCTGTCCCCACCCCAAGCCTGTGCCTCAGAATTAGAAAGACACCGTTTGACGTTGTTTCCTTTGGTTTCAGGTGAAAAGACCCAGACCGCATTGGAACAGCCGGAGTCTACGGGGAGACGCGACACACCGAACACTCCTCAGCACAGTGTCACTCCTGGTGCCCCCTCTGGGGAGGGGTGCCTGCAGGCTTCCCCAGCTGTTCCCACCCCCGGATTCCTGACTCAGGAAGGGGCCACGGCCTGAGACGGTCACAGTGGGGACACCTGGCAAAAGTGTAAGGAAAACACAAAGTAGAAACGGAACACTTCTTAAATAAAAGAAAAACATGAACTAATTTTTTGAAAATGCAGCTGATTATAGACCCGTGACAACGACGTTGGGTGAGATTAGGGGTTCGATCCTGGACTTCTGGACACGGTGCTGGGATCCCCCCTGCAGGGTCCGTGCTCCGCTGGAAGCTCCATGAGCGCAGGTTTGAGGCGGCCGCCGACGGCGGAGCGTCCAGCACCGAGCGCCGCGCCCCGAGGGTGACGGCATAACAGGCATCGAGGGACGGATCCGCTGGCGGCCAAGGGGCAGCGACCGCCGGGGGGTGCGGCCGAAGCCCGCAGTCACTCCGCACTCTTTCCGACACGCTTGTGTACATCAGCACCAGTTTTCAAAATAACAGTTAAAAACCAATTCTAAGAAAGGAGCGTCCGCAAACAAAGACAAATACAATCCAACAACGCGGGGGAAACTCGAGATGAGGCGGCTAGCACGATCGAACCCACCGGCGGAGAGACAGGGTCACGGCCCAGTTCTTAACTCCAGGCAGAACCGACGTGTCCGAGGCCTCGAGGCTCGGAAATACTGACGCCGAGAGAATGGAAAACCGTGAAGACACGAATCCCGAGAAAGCTGCCACGGACGCCACGGGGAGCGGAAAGGCTGCTCCGTGGGTGGAAAGCTCCCCTGGGCCAAGACGAGACAGAGTCCCTCCCCGTACGGGGCCTGAGACTTCCCACCGCGGCACGCGGAACGCCGGCCTTCACAGAGCCACGGCGGGATGGCCCCGATCCCACACCCCGCACAAGCGTTCAGCTGGTCGCAGGTCGGGTGGACCACGGAGGCCACGGACACGGAGATCTCAGTTAGCAAGTGACGAGTGACGAGCTCCCCGCGCCTTCTTCTCACACGCACGTGGGGCTCATAGTCGATTCTCTAAGCTGTAAAGCAAGTTCACGCATCTCAACGAACCAGCATCGCAAAGGAGACATTCCCCGAGCAAGATGCAACCCTTGGAAGGTCACGTAGCAGGGGTGCATTTCAAACGCCCCCGCGTCCCCGCGTGTCACAATCTGCTTCCTACTAACCCACGGCGCACGGCAAACGCCCTGCGGACAGCGTGCGTTAAGCTGAGCCAAGAGGACGGTCCAGGGCGTCCCATGTGGGGCGCAGGGAGCGCAGCCCACAGGCGGGGGGATAGAGAGAGCGGGGTGCGAGCGTTGGGCCGTGGCAACAAGAAGGAGGGGTGCAGGACGCACCCGAGGGAGGGGAGGGGAGAGGCGGCGGAGAAAACGGCCCACAAGCCGGAGTCAGCACAGAGCACGGAGGCCCGACACGAGCCATGGAGACCAGCTCCAGGGAGGCTGACGAGGGCACCACGATTGTGGACGAGCCAGGCCGGCAGGGCAGGTGCAGGGTAGGGACAGGGCCGAGGGTGCGCGGGGACAGCAGGGACACGGGGGGCCAGCGTAGGGGCACAAATCCTGAAGGAAGCACGGGCACGTGACGGCCTTCCATGACACCGTGACAGTGGATTATTGTCACGGCTACTTGCTGTGGCCACGTCGGAGATGCCCCAGAGATGCAGGAGGCTTCGGTCCGGACGTCTGCTTCCACCCCCACCCCTGGCCAGGCTCCCCGGCGGCGGCAGAGGCTGAGGACCCGTCTCACAGGACACGAGCGTGTTGACACCACGAAGCGCCCATCGCCCGTGCAGGACTTGACACCAGCGACCACCGCACACCGTCCTCCAGCCCTTCGCGAACGTCCTCGGTCTGACAACAAACGTGCCCCTCTCCCGACAGGGCGGTGCCAGGCGCGTCCCTGTCACAGCCGGCCCAGACACCACCAGGGCTGCCACCACCGGCCCCAGCGCCGCGGGGAAGCTGGCGTCGGAAGGACACCCAGGAGGGGCACATGGGAGGGAAAGCCGAGGGCTGAGCAGAGTCGGCAGACACACGTCCTCCATTCACGGGACTGCACGCGTGTGCACGCCAGCAACAGGCTGGCCCGTGCACCGTTCCCGTGAGCAGACAGAAACACGCGTTTAGGGACAAACCTCTGAAAAGATAAGAAAGCTACAGGCGGAGGAAATCATGGTTTTAATGTTTCGGCAGCATCGAAGTCGGCAGAAACGCGGAGAGCGACACGGCGTTCGCAGACGGGAGGACCCGGCGTCGTGAAGACCGGCTCTCCCCCGACGATCTTGAGCCCATCGAACTGCCAGCGGCGGCCCCGACGGAACCTGGAGTCGGGTCGTGATATGCGTGGCAGAGCCAAGGGCCGGGAAGGAGCCATGTGGCGAGGCCGGCAGGCGTCTGAGCAGAGCTGCGGGCCCCACTCAGGGAGGCGGGAGGCGGGGGAGGGACTCAGGGAGGGGGACGAGAGCGCGGCACCGTGGGGCGCTGGAGCGCGGCACGCCCTGGGGGGTGGGGCAGGCGGACGGGGGAGGCGTCTCCCCGCACTGTGAGGGCAACTGCATGCATCGAGGAGGAGTGAGTGTGAGCAGCAAACGACCGGCAGCGTCTTTCAGACGAGTGTGCACGTTGCCCGGGAGTCACCGAGAGACCCCACGGGGACGGGCAGGAAAAGCTGTAGCCGGGCGGGGTGTCTGGCGCGGACCCGCAGAGCCCCGGCGTCTACGTGGGAAACCCGCGCCCATATGTGTGTGTCTACATTCCAGAAACCATTAGGAAGGAAAAAAACAAACAATCCAATTTTTAAAATGGGCAAAAGTCATGAACAGACTTTTCGCAGCTCAGGAAACACAAACATAAACATGAAAAATTCCAGCCTCGTTAGTGATCAGGGAAATGCAAATGAAGACCACGATTAGATACTATTTAACACCCAACACACTGGCAAAAATCAAAGAATCTGACATTGTCAAATAGCGGGTAGGCAGAGCTCTCCCACGGCCGCAGAGAGCGTGGCAGCCGGCGGCGCGGGGCAAACCGGGACCGGCCCGCGCTGCCGCGTGAGGCCGACGCGGAGTCGGAGCAGGGCCGTGTGTGTGACCCGAGCGCCGGAAGCACGCCACGTCCCGTTGGGAGTCGCTGTCTCGCCGCTCTAGGTCGCTCTGCGCCCCCGTGAGACCCTCGCGGCCCAGCCCGGCGCAGGCCCGCGGACGACTGCTGGGAACGAAGCTCAATGAAACGGGCGAAGCCCTGGACGCAAACGGCCTCATCATTACGCAGCTAAAGCGAAACGAGAGAAGCCGTGGTCTGGCCGTCAACATCTTCTACCAACACCGTCTGTTTAAAGTAACACGAAACCGAGGTAGGTAAGGGCCGGGGGGATCACAAACAGGAACTTTAGGGAGAGCTTCTGGGGGCCAAGCAGAGGGCGGGGCCGAGCCCAGGAACACGCGGGTGTGATGTGGGGCATGGGACCGCAGGTGCTGCCCGCAAGCACTGATGTCGCGCCCCGCAGCTGCCCTGCGATGTGTGCCGCGTAGTGGGTCAAGCAGCTGCTCGGAAAAGAGCATGAACGCCAACACGGACAGCTGCACGACTGTGACCACACAGCAGCCCTCCCTGTCTGGGAACACGGGTCAGGGTCCCCGGCCCCATGATCCTGATGTGCCAGGTTCATGCTCCTCGCCGTCCAGCGGTGCCGTCCGCGAGCCCAGCATTAGGATCCTGACATCCCAGCAGGAGACTCCCCGACTCTCACGTCCTGAAGACACACCCCATAAAGGTCCCGGAAGGCATGTCGATGGCCAAGGCCACGTGGGGCCGTGCTCACTGGCTGGGCCTCCCTCCCCCACAGCCCCTACCCCACACTCCCCGCCAAGGCGGCCCCTAAGACAGTAGGGCTCTGGTCCCCACGAGAGGCCCTCACCGTGCAGATGGCTCAGGGTCCCTTTCTCTTGGGCCGAGCCCAAGACTCCCCAGCTGCCGGGTCCCTCCGCCCAGCCCCAGCCCAGTCCCGAGCAGGGGCCAAGAGCCAGTTTCCCAACCCCTGCCCAGTCCCTGGCCCGCAGACCGCTTCCTGCCTCTGCCTCCCCCAGACGTCTCTGGGCATGGCCCTGGCTTCCACCCGAGGAGGGAGGCAGCCGGACCAGGAGTCCAGCGGACAGATTTGGGGTTTGGGGGAGGCCCTGAGCCTGCTTAGGGTTGGCCCTGTCCCCACCCAGACTGGGACATCCCAGGGCCCCCCGAGCACCCGGTGGGAAGTGTCCACACGAGGCAGAAGCTGGTTGGTCGTGAACCCTCCCCCGCTACCCGCCGGCACAGCCTGGGCTCTTCACACAGGGCGAGCCAGGAGGGCACGGGCCGCTGCCCAATGCGGCCGCACTATGCCCTCTTCCCTCCGCCCATGGAGCCCGTGTGATCTCCACCGTCTCACACCTGTGTGCGCAGGTGCCGGCAGCAGCCGGACGGCACCTTGCACCTGCGGCTCTCTGCTCCTCGGCCAGCATGGACGTCAGTCCTGGCCCCCGTGCATCCACGGAGCCTGGAGCCCGGGAGCCCACGGGGCTGGAGGGAGGGACAGGCAGGAGGTGAGGGCTCGTCCGGGGGCCTGAGGATGCGGCGATGGTGCTGACACCTGCCCAGGGGGTGGGGGTGGGGGACAGAGTACAAGGAGAGCCCGGGAGAAGTCCTGGGAAAGAAAATCCTAGACACCTAGGACTGGGGGCAGTGGGCGGAGCCCCGTCGGGGCGGGACTGAGCCGCTGGAGAGCTAGGACGGCAGGCCCCGGCAGGGGTGTCCGAACCTGAAGGGTCACGGAGGCTGGCCGGGGGCGGGGCGGGACTGCGGCCCCTCCCTGGAGCTGGAAAAGCCTTCACCCCCCAGCAGAACCGAGTCCAGGGAACGGAGGCACGGGCTGGCGGCTTCTCAGACCCCCCAAGACGGGCAGGGCCTGGAAGAGGCCAGGAGACGAGGGAAGATGACAGCCAGGGTGGGTGGAGGGTCGCGGCAGACACAGGCGCGACCGTGGGGATGTGGGCGTTACACACTGTTCAGGACGCCCGCGCCCCTTCTGCTCCCGCCCCCGCAGCAGGTCTGGCTTCTGGATCGCTTCATCCCAACAGGAGAGCGGGAGTGTCTCACCGCTTCCACATAGACCCTGGCAAAGCTCACGTGAGTGTCGCCGGCCACCCCACTCCCCCTGCCCGGAGCCCGGCGGTGTCTGGGGTGCTGCCCGGCCAGTCTGCGCCCTGGAGTCAGAGCACAGGGGCAAAGCCACTACTATCCTGCTGTGGACACGAACACAGACCCAGCCTTGAGCCGGCAGGGTGGGGTGTGGTTCTGTTACTACAGCCACACAGCCTGACAGACAGACGCAGGGACACAGCTTGACAGACAGGTGCAGGGAGGCGCGGGACGAGCTCCAATTCACAGAACAAAGGCCGGCAAGTCCGGCCACCGACCCGCTGTATGGGGTTCTTAGGATCCCGGCTCCCTCGTTCAGAGCAGACAAGCAAGGCTCTGGGCCCTGGGAGACACGGGGGCTCAGGATGGGGGGGCGGGGACCAGTCACAGAGGCAGGTGGCCCCAGGCTCCCAGAATCCACGGCTCCGCTCCTGCTCACAGCCCAGCGCCTCCCTCGGAGTTTCACATCTGTCCTCGCCGCACCGTGGAAAGCGCATTCGGAGGGGAGGTGCACGCTGGGGGCTCACTGGGGCTCCTGACCAGGCCAGCACGGGGCTGTGGCACCTCCACTCCCTGCAGAGCAGAAGCCAGGTAAGCCCCGGCTGGTGGGTGCCCCGTGGCAATCCTGGACGAGGCCAGATCCCAGGCCCCTCCCCGAGCAGGCAGCCAGCGGGCTGGAGCAAAGGGGCGCAGCCGTCCATCCCCGCCTGGTCGGCCAACCCGCCGCGCCACTCCCCCTGCAAAGGCCCGTGGGCTGCAACTGTCCTGGGAACACAGGCATCCCTGGGCTTTGGTTTTTCCTTGAGAACCTTTCTGTCTGTCCTGCTGACAGCATCATTAACAAGCCCTCGTGGGCGTCCTGGAAGCAGATAAGAACCAGGTGCAGAACACAGTCGACGTCGTCCAGGAACACACAGACGTGAGCTGGGCAGAGCCGGACAGGACGGCCACCTGGTGCTCCCGACTTCCCCACGGGCAGGAGGTCACTCGGGAAAGGGCAGAGCCCCACACCGACAGCCTCATTGACTGACCTTCCCGCCGGTGCCCCTCGCAGAGGGCGAGGGTGAACCGCTGCTCCCCCAGGCCCGGGGTCTGCACCCGGCCAAAGAGGACACAGGGACCCTGGAGGGTGACTCGGTGCCTCTGGAGGGAAGGCGGGCTCTCCCGAAACCCTTCCTCAGACCAGAGCGCATTTCTGGGACGGGAGTACTGAGCCCCATGAACACACAGGACTGGGGGAGGAGCCCGAGTCAGGGTCATCGGATCCAGGCTTCCCAAACCCCGCCTTTGGGCAGGCCTGACCCCCCTGTCCCACGACACCTGCTCCGGGGGCTTCTCTCTCTGTGGTTCCAGCACCCAGGGCTGAAGGGGGGCACCAGACCCCCAAAAGGCCACGATCACGAGTCGAGAGCTCATCCTCCCTGACTGGGGGATCAGGAGGGGGCACACTATGAGCCCCCCGCCCACATCCTGCCCTGTCCACGCCCCCACACGCCCCATGACGGGGCCCACCGGCAGCTTCAGCACCTGTGGTTCGTCCACTTAGGGCACACCACACTCCTGCCCATCCCGTGGCGAGGCCGCAGGACGGCTCTCTAGGGAGTCAGGCAGGCCCGGGAGCGCTCCCGCCCTGGAGACGCACCCCTGGCTCGTTCGGAGAGCAGGTCACATCCTCCGCGGGCCTCACATGCCTTCTGTCTGCAGAGGACGCGCTGGGAGAGGCGGCTTGTTTGACGTCCGGGCCGTGCGCTTGGCTCAAGTCTGTTGTTCTCCATTCCTGCTGTCTAGAGATAAACAGACACCGATCCGTCTTCCCAAGGAGGCCAGACAGATGACCCATTAGAGCAGGCAGGAGGAAGGGCTGGGCTGTGCCTCCAACCAGCTGTGTGACCCAGGCCAAGTGGCTGTGCCTCTTTGGGCCTCTGCTCCTCGGGTATCTTTGGGGCCGCGATCCTGCCCCACTCCGAGCCCGAGGAGGTGCCTGCGGCAGTTGTGTTCGGGGCAAGAGAAGGCACCCATGTGCGCTCAGCCCCCAACCGGCTGCTGCCTGCCCGAGTCACTTCACGGCCGAAACCTGGGAGGGAGGCGTTTCCAGATGAGGCAGCACGGCTCAGAGATGGGACTTAGTTTCATCGAAGTCTGGGAGCAGGTAACCAACCTGCTGGGAAGAGCCAGGACTCAGGCCAGGCCATTTCCAAGCTTTGCTCCTTCTCTGGCCACGAGCTCGTGGGGACACTGGGGCGCGCTGGCTTCCCGATGGTCGTCACCACCCTCGTCACTCCTGCATGCAGTGGTTTGGAGGCAGGCCTGGGGGTCCATGGCCGCGAGTGCCCACCCTGGTTCCTCCTTGCACTGGGCGGGTCTCCCGCCCTCCTGCCCCTCGGCTGCTTTATCTGCAGGATGGACACGTCACTTCTGCCCTGCGTCCTGCCCAGGACAGGTGTGAGGCTCGGCTAAGCCACGCAGGGACAGGCTTGCTCCCCGGCAGGCCCTGCCCGAGTACAAGGACCACGAGGACGTGCAGTTGCACACCAGGCCCTTCCTCCCTGGCTCATGCCCTTCCCACCCGAAGCACGGCACTCAGTGGCTCACACCGACTGGCCTCAGACCCGGTGCGGCTCCCCCGAGTGCGGGAGGCATATTAGGTCGCTGGACTGGGCCGACGTGGGTGGTCGGAAGGAGCAGCCTCCGTTGCGGGAGGGGCTCCGGAGCCGCACAACCGGGCAGCCTCCCGGCCAGGCCTGGGTGGCACCTTGCGTGGGGACGCAGCAGGTGCACTCACAGCCGTGGGGACGCAGCGGGCGCACTCACAGTGGGGCCGGGACGTGGCCTGCCCCTCCTTCCTGCCACCTCCAGCCCTTTAGACCCAGGGCTGCCCTGGGAAGAGCCCAGCCTTTTCCAGAAGACGGGAATGATTTCACGCAGATATTCCTGGCTTTTTGCTGTGCGAGCAACACAGTTCTGTGTCTCCTTTCCCTCCTTTCTTGGCAGAAAGGGCAGCAGAGCCGTGGGCCCTGGTCCCGTAGGCCTGGCAGCACTGAGGTGTTTCAATGAAACCCAGCCTGCGTCTGTCTGCAGGCGGCGGGGCTCAGCCAGCTGGACCGAGAGGCTCCCTGCCCCGACGCACTGCCTTGCCCAGCACAGCTACACCTTCCCCTTCCCGCCCATCCTACCCCGCAGCCTAGCTGACCAGCCAACCCCCATCAGCCCCAGAACAAGCTGCCATGCCCCACCGGGCCCACCGCCCCTCTCCAGCCTGCCTCTACCAGCTCGAGGCGACATGCAGCTTGAATACTCCCCGAGCTTCCAGAAAGCTCCAAATCCCCATCTGTGCACAGTGGGTGGGAGCGGGGCTGCCCCGTGGGGCTGTCTGCGCCATTGCTCCCTGGCCATCTTCTCTGGGTCTTCCCAGCTGCTTGCAGAAAACCAGCTGTTTCCTGACCATCTGGCTCCCTGGGGAATTCAGAGAGCACGGGGGAGCTTGGCCTTCGGAGACCTGGGCTCAGAGTCTTCTCCTCCACTTGCCAGGCCCGTGATCTCAGGCAAATGCAAGCCTTTCCTGAGTTTCTGTTCCACATCTACAAACGGGTGGACAGCAACACATTGTGAGGGGTGCATTGGCCCAAGAGTGTGGTAAGGAAGTGGACCACACTCCCGGAGCTCCTGGTGCTGTGCTAGGTGCCCTGTGCCCTCCATCGCCAGGCGCTGCCCCATGGGAAGCTCTGAGGAGACCACGCAGGGCCCTCTGGCAGGCCCTCCACCCTCACTCTGTGCTCAGCCCTCGGCCGACCCCCAGAATGGCCGGGAGGGGCAGGACTGTGTCTTCCCTCAGGGAGCTGGAGGCCAGCGGGGAGGGGTGGGGCTCTGACGTCCAGAGGAAGCCACTGGACATCATCCAAGGGGAGAACAGGACAGGGTGTGGTCCTGCATGCGAGGCCACGTGGCCAAGAACGGTGGCACTTCCAGAGCCAGGACCACATCTTAGCCTCCCCGTGTTGCCCACCCACCTAGGGTGGCCTTCTTGGCAAGGCAGGAGCTCTGGAAAAGGAAGCCACTGTCCCCACTGACAGGAGAGCTGACCGTGGAGGGAGGCTGAACAATGGACCATGCCCTCCAGTGCTTGCAGGGGAGGGACATGGGTTGAGACAATGCCCTCACACCGAGGAGGCCTCTGAATAAGGTGTGAACATCTCAGCATGGAGATTTTTATTCCATTTTTCCAATGCTTTTCACCATGCCTGGTATAGAAGCCTCATAGTGACCACCATCATCGCCACCACCATCGCCACCACCACCACCACCATCACAATTATCTCCATCACCACCATCACCATCATCACCATCACCACCATCACCTCCATCACCATCATCACCATCACCACCATCACCATCATCACCATCACCACCGCCACCATCACCACCATCATCACCACCATCACCATCACCTCCATCACTATCATCACCACCATCACCACCATCACCATCATCACCATCACCACCACCACCATCACCACCATCATCACCACCATCACCATCACCACCATCATCACCACCATCACCACCATCACCATCACCTCCATCACCATCATCACCACCATCACTATCACCTCCATCACCATCATCACCACCATCACCACCATCACCACCACCATTACCACCACCTCCATTAGAATGAGTCACGGTGCCATGTGCTTCGCATGCATCCCTGAGAGCTGTTACTGATACATATTTTACAGAAAAAGAGAACGAGAAGCAGAGAGCTTATGCGATGCGCTCAAGGTCACACGCAAGGAGTCATTTACAGAATTGGGATTGGAACTGTCTGACCCAAGGGACCATCTGCATTTGTTTAATAAGTCGCAGCGGCTGCCTCTACTCAGTACAGCTCCTGGAGAAGGGGGTGCTTGCTGTGAAGGAGACAAGATGCTGGGCCGACTCTGGGCCTCGAGAACATGGTTGCTCTGGGCCACAGGTACTGGAAAGAAAATACGCTCATTTGCATGTAATTTGCATACAGCTGCTGAAAATAAGCCCAGATTCCCCATCACTTAAAAACTGCATTGTTTCTGTCTTGAATGGGACCTTCCCACGCGCACACCACCCCCAGTCACCCTACTGTGGGGTTATGTCCCCTTGTCACCCCTCTGAAGGAGGCAATTCCCCACTGGGGGTGACCGTAGACAGGGAACCTCCTCTCTCTCAAGGAGCTAAGTCTTCCCACGGCCCTCCCGGCTGAAGCATGCAAAGTTGGACGGAGGCAGGGTGGGAGGCTGCGTTCTCCTGCAGGGGAGAGGCTGAGGGGGACCACCTTGCCTGGGTAGGTGTTTTGTGAGCCGATGAGTTCCTTGACAGCAGACCTAATGCCTCTAAACACCCGGGCTGGGCAGGATGCCAGGGGCTGCTTCCACGGGCAGGCTGGCTGCCGTCTGCCTGGCCCAAGAGCCTCTCAGGGCCTCCTGCCTACTCCAGGCCAACATCTTCCAGCCCCGACCCTCCCACCTGCCTGCCCCTGGGCCAGGGCTCAGGAACGCTGGGCAACTTCCCTGCTGCTACAGCTCTCCCATCTCTGGGACTCAAGGCTGTTGGGCTTGGAAGAAGCTGGGCTACTCGGGGCCCCTGGAGGCTGCCCCCCTGGGTGAGATTACAGAAACGCTTGTGAACAGGTTCTGGGTCTCTCTGGAGATCCACCTGAGACCGGGGTCTGTCTGGGAGATTGGGAGGTGCGGCCACGCCCCTCCCTTTATGGCAGCCCGGGTGGGGGCAGCTCAGAGGCTGCAGGTTGGGCCCCGGGCATGCCGCTCTTCTGTCCGCGGGCCCGGCTCCCTCCATCGCTCCCAGCCCCCATCTGCTCATGGCAGAGCCAGCCACCTCCCGGAGCGGCCCTTCTGGCCACTTGGTTGGTGCCACGCCAAGAAAATGGACCAGTTCCGCCTCCGTGCTCCAAACGCTGCCCCAGGAGGCAGACAAGTGCTCAGGGGCACACACCATACACCCACACACGACAGGTGCACCACGCCTGGGCGTACACATCTGCCCCCACACAGACAAGCATGCACACCCACCCCCCGCACAGACAGACGTGCACAGACAAGTATGCACACCCACCCCCCCCCGCACAGACAGACGTGCACACCCACCCCCTCACCCCCTCCTCCGCACAGACAGGTGTGCACAGGCTCACCGCCACCCCCAGGGTGTGCCTGTGCCTCCAGGCTGGGCGCAGGTGCTCCTGGTACCTTGCACAAGTCTCTCCCTCACTGTGCAGGGATCACAGGCATCTCAGCTCAAGGGGCTGCTGTAAGGACCGCACAGGGAGGCTCCCCCACCCTAGGGGGCAGACCTTTCCTGCTCTAAGATCCCTCCTTTGGGAGGCTTTTCCAAATCTATCGGAGCCATGCTGATTTATCCGCGGTCCTTGTCTGGCTCAAGTGCTGGCATTTAATTAGCCACTCTCTCTGGCCGCTTCTTCCGGGCCTCAAGGGCACGCCCTGACCCTGGCCCATGAGACAGGAACACAGTGGCCAGGCCAACCGGCCGCCCCAAGCCACCCCTCCCAAAGCCCGGTTGCCAGCACCTGCTGGCCCTCCCAGAGCGCAAGGTGGGCGCCCATTTGCTGGAAGAGCGCAGCAAGTCCACAGGGAGGAGGCAGCACCCAGGGCTCACGAGGTCCGGTCCTTTTGAGCAGGACTTCTTCAAGGATCAAGAAAGGGTGACGCAGCCTGTGCCTGGGGGGGCCGGAGGGCCACACACCTATCGCTGCCTCCCTCCGTCAGCTTTGGGGGCACCGCCTGCGGGAGTTCACTCCCACCTGGAGCGGCCAAAGCCACCAACAGCCTGGCCCCAAGGCCCGCACACCTTCCTGCAGGCTCCCCAGGTCCCGACCTGAGGACACTCGCACTGCCGGCCCAGAGACCAGGCGTGTCACCCCAGGTCCCTGACATCCTGGACGCAGCACGGCAGACACAGAGGAGCGGGGCCACCCCCAAAGTCGGGATGAGCCCAGGCCTCAGGCGGCTCCGAGTAGCCAAGGACACTGTGGGGCAGGTAGGCGGGGGGGCTGCGGGGGGTGCGGGGGCTGGGCCGCATCCCCCCTCCTTCCTCAGGAGGACACCGTGGCTCTGGCCCACAGCACAGGGTGTTATCAAACCCTAAATGGATAGATTTTAATCTCCGCCTAGGGCTATTTTTCTGCCCGGTGCTCTTGCCTGGAGGAGGACTGGAGGGGCCAGTAATGCTGCGGCTGGGAAAGGGCAAGGCTCTGGGGCCCTGGGCCTGAGGCCCAAGTGCACACAGGGTCACCCCTCCCCACCCCCCCACGTCCCCGCCAGCTGTCACCCAGGGCGCCCAGAACACAGCTCACATCTACATCGCTCAGCAGATGGAGGAGAGAATCTGTAACAATCTGATCAGGAGAATGAGATTGTCCCGTGTTCTCTGCGCCCGGGGAGTCACACGCTCTCAGGCCTCCACGAAATCCAATTGCTGCTTATTTAACCTGCTCAGCCTCCAAATTAAAAGGCAGCCTCCCCTCCCTGTCCCCTGCCCCCACTCTCCCCTCCCCCCGCAGCAGGCTTCAACGGCCCACTGGGCTGCCGTGGTAAAAACACCCCGTCCCCACGAATGCCAGGAAGAGGCCCCCACAGCCTCCCCTGGGGCACCGTGGAGCTGAGTCACGGGGAGGGCAGGGGCAGCCGGCCTTCAGGGACAGGGAGCGCGGCTCCAAGCCGGCCAGACCCCGCACCCGCAGGCCTGGGAAGGCTAAGTCTCCCTCCCCCCTGCACCGGGCTGGGGATGACTCCTGGGCCCTGACAGCCGGCAGGCACCCAGCAGAAGTCTCTGCGATTGTAAGCAGATCCAAACCCCGAATTTTACAGAGAAAATGGGAAAGGTCAAGGCATGGTCATGGGAAAACCAGCCCAGAGCCTGAGCCCCTGGGAAGCTCAACAGACTTGTGAAGGGAGAGGAGGGGAGGGGAGGGGGGAGGCGGAAGGAAGGGAGGGGAGGGAGGGGAAAATTAAGGAGCCTCTGAGCAAGCCAAGCGGAGCCTGGACAGTCCCGCCCCTCCCTGGAGGCGCATGAGCGGGGGCTGGGCCAGGTGGCCGGAGGGGTCCTGGGCCAGGCCTGCCCTTGGCTGGATGTGGATGAGCTCAGGAGCCCCCGCTGCACCGGCTGTGTTAGTCACCTGCCCAGGGGGCCGGCCCCAGCCGTGCCTCCCAAGACCCTCCAACTCCCGCCCTCCCCACTGCCCAGACGAAGTACGGGAGGACTTTTATTGAGCACCGACTGCATGCTGAGCTCTGTCAGAGGTGCCAGGTGGGGACCACCGCCATAACCCTGCCCGTGGAGCCTGCATCCCACTTGGCAGAGACTGCGCCCTGGGAGACAAGTCCCCACGGGGGCATCAGCCGCAGGGGCACGCATCGGGGAGTCCTCTCTATAAAGGGCCGCGGTGGGCAGGCAAGGGGTGGGCGCAGGGAAGGCGGCCGCACTGACGGAGGGTCCGTGACCGGCAGGCTTGCTGGGCTCGTGGGGAGAGGCCGGGCAAGGGGCCGCCGCCGAGTTCGTGTTCCATGACACGGCTCCTGGCATCCGTCGGATCCTCGTGGCAAACGCGAGGCTCCGGAAAGGCAGGTGCCCTGGTGCAGCGTGGCTACGGCTCTGCCGGGATCACTGCCTCTGCGGTCCTGGGACGGGTACGCAGTCCCCGGAAAGGCGCGTCCAGTCCATGGTGCCCTTTGCAGCGGGCCCATCTCTGACGATCAGGAGTCTGCGAACTCCCCTCTTTGTCCGGCCTCTAGAAGAGTCTGTAGAGGCTGGATCTCTTCCTTGAAGGTCGGGGGATGGGGGCACCTGAGGGTGGGCATGGGCTGCCCGTGCCCCGCGACCCGCGTGCCTCTCCAGGAACCTGTGTGTTTTCTACGTTGAAACGGTGCTGGCATCAAACCTTCATAGAATGCTCCTGTTCTGGGATCTCGGCTCTTCCTTCCTGGGTCCGTCTCACGAGTGGCTGGTCTACGGTCCCGCTCTCTCCGGCGTCCAGGAGACTCGGCCGTCACTCCCTCGATGTGCCCTCGTCGCCAGCGTCCCCCGCCGGCTCGCGGGTTTGTGCGTCCTCCTTCCTCCGGCTCTAACCTCTGCCTCCCGTCGAGGCACGCGGTCCTCCGGCCGCCTGCCTGGTTGTGGCCGAAGCGTCTAAGGCCACAGACTTCTTCCGCAGGTCCCCAGAGGTCCCCACATCGACGAGTCCTTCCTCGACCTCTGAGCTACGTAGAAGTCTTTTTAAACTTCCCAACATACAAAAAACGTATTTTTCTTTTACTACTTACACCGTCAGTTGCATTTCTCCAGCTGCGTGTTCTAAGCATCGGGGTGTGTTTTGTTCTTTACGGACGCCCTGAAGTCTGCCGACACCTGGCACCAGGGGGTGAGCACGTCCCCGGCACACTGGGTGCGGGGGAGGGAGCTGCTCCGGGGCGGTCCGGGCTCTGCGGGTCAGGGGAGCCCGGGCTCACTCACCCCCCTGAGCCCCCCGCAGAGCCTCCCCCACGAGGCGGGGCTCCCCCTGGCGGAGGGAGAACCTGGAACTTTCTCATCACAGGCTCAGAACCCACAGGCACGGAACCCACAGGCACAGAACCCACGGAACCCACGGAACCCACAGTCCTCCCTGAGCGTGGCCCCCTTTCCCGTCTGCCGGATGCTTTTCCTTCCACGTTACTCTTGTTTTCTCTTTTTTATTTAATCTTTGCCTTTTTTGCTCAATAAGAACTTGTGTTTGCTCAATTGTGTTCTCATTCCGTTCTCACTGGTTGGAAAGCCCAATCCCCTCTGACTCCTGCTTCCAAGGGGACCCCTGCCTCAGACCTCACTGTGCTTTTCACTGATCCCGTGAGATCCCGAGATCTCGTCACGTGCGCTCTGGCCAGCGCCACCAAGACCCGCACACCACGGCCCCGTGGTCCCCCTGCAGCTGCGCCTTGGCCACCACGGCATTCATCCTGCCACCATCGCCACAGGGCCGCGGCTCTGACCACGTTCTATGTGGGGACTCACATGGCAGGGACCCCGAGCCCAGCCGGTCTGCTCAGAGCCCTCGCGCCGCACCACACCGCGTGGAGACACTGTGCTTCCACGGCTAACCAGGAAGGACATTCGGCGCTTCCAGTCGGGGACTCCTACAAACACAGATGCTGCGGACGTCTGAGTACAGGTTTTTGGTGAATGGGACTTTTTACTTGCCTTGGATAAGTGCCCAGGAGTGCGGTTGCTGCGCGGTGTATTTAAGAAACTACCTAACCAGCTTTCAGAGTGGCCTCCCCGCAGGCAGTGCACGGACAGCCCAGGCTCCCCGTGTCCCCACGTCTCGCCTTCTGCCTCTGGGGCAGGTGTGCGGCAGGACCCCATTACAGTTTTACGCCGCATTTCTCTAACAGCTGGTGGTGCTGGATGTCTTCTCAGGTGCTCACGGGACCATCAAAAATCTTTGGTAAATATCTGCTCAAATCTTCTGCCATTTTCTCACTGAATTGTTTGTTTTCTTACTGTTGAATTTAGAGAACTCTTTACATATACAGGATACAGGCCCTCTGCTTCTCTCCCTAAATAGCTTGTCTTCCCAGCGTCTTCATAGGGTGTAAGTTTTTAATTTTGATGAAGGAGTTTTTACCGTGTGTAATTATTAACAGAAGCCAAAATTAATCCATATTTAACTTCCCTACGAACAACATGAGATGAGAAAACTTCAGCAGCTCTTCCCATCGGTTACACTACCTGTCTGGGTGTCGGTCTGAGCTCTCCAAAAACGTCGCCCCACGAATTAGACGCTATAATCATCATTACTACCTTATTACAAGGTAACTTCACTATTTCACAGTCATTTGTTGGTCCTTGTGTCCCAGGTGTTCCTTCCAGGGCCGCCTCCCTCCTCCTGGTGAGCCCACCAGGCTTTCACCGGCGCGGACGCTCCTGCGTTAGTCTTAGTCTTCGTCCTCGGCGGGCGTTGTTGCTGGCAACAGAACTAACGCTCACGGTTATTTTCCGAACGCTTCGCAGACGGCCATGCCGGGCTCCGGGCTCTGGTTGTGGCCGTGATGTGGGCGGCAAGTACACCAGTCACACTCGTCCGTTCCACGCGGACGGGATCCCCTGCCGTGGTGCTCCGCGGCTTCTCCCCGCGCGGCTGGGACAGCAGTTGCCTCATTTCTGCTGCGGGGTGTCCCCGCGCCCGCCCTGTGCCTGCCTGGCCCACGCCCGACTCCGGCCCTCTAGGCCCCGGTGACCACACTCTGCCGGGCTCCGCGCTCTGCAACACACCAGCCGCTCCGGGTGTCCTCTGGTCGCCGTTTGTCACGTCCTCTGCCACCAGATGCCCAGGCTCGTGGCCGTCCACGGAGCTCTTCATTCTAGAAGTTGGAGGTGATCTTTTTCAGGCACACGTGGTCACTTTTGATAATCTCTTATCGCCCATTGTTGTGATTTCATCTTATTTTAAAGCATTTCACAGCAACCACCTGCGGCACAGCCGGCTAATTCCCGCAGCTAATTTTCGGCGCCGACGGGCTCGGCGCCCCAGTGGACACAGGCCGGGCACCCGGGACAGCGGGAACCACTCTCCTCCCGGCCCCGGCGGCTGCAAGTCCGAGCCCAGGACCCGGGCGCAGGTGGGGCTGGTGCCCGAGGCCCCTCTGCCGGCGTGTGGACGGCATCTCCTCCCCGTGTCCTCACGCGGTCGTCCCCCAGTGCATGTCTGCGTCCTGCTCTCCCCTCATAAGGACACTGGTCAGCGTGGATAAGGGCTGTCATCCTCTGAGGGCCCGGGGTGAGGACTCAGCACGTGCAACTGGGGACAGAGCTGGACCCATAGTGGGGCCTGTTTTCTTATCTCTGCAACTGGTCCTGCCTGCCTGGCTTTCTGCTCTGCTGCCCCATCACATACAGAGTGGCCTCCAGCCGTGGGGTCACATGGGCCCCTCATTCTGTGGGCCTCCCACAGGCCTCACTGGCCACTCCTGCCATGAAGGGCTTTGCAGGTCTGGGGTCTCAGATCAGTCCTGAACTTGCTCCCCACGCTGCGCTTCCCATTAGGGCTGCCGGGGCGGCGATGGGGGCGGATCAGTTTCCTTGTCGCTTCCTGGCAAGGCGGCAAAGCACCGGAGCTGGGGGTTTCCAGGTCAGACTGTTCTAGCAGGAGGGCCGCTGGGATGGCTAGCCCCGTCGTCCGAGGGCAGATGTGGCCAGCTGCCCGCACACCCGCAGCTGCTCCAGGAGTGAGACGCCGAGGCTCCCTCACCTGGGAAGGCCGCGCAGCGAGGGAATGGGGTGAGAGCCTGCGGTCCTGACCCGGGCTCCAGGCGTCACCCCTGCACCCCAGATTCCTGCAGGAGGGTGCACAGAGGTGACCTGCAGCGTCTTCCCGATCCCGGCCTATCTGACCTCTGTGCAGTCGAGCCGCAGACCGGCTCCTGTCGCGGCCACTGACCCCTTCTAGATGCCCCACACTGGGACCGTTTCTTCTCTACCCCACCGGCCCCTCCGGATCCCTCCCCTGGCATCTGTCAGGGCAGCCCTCCCGCTCTCCTCCATGGGACTGCTCCTGCCTTCTCTCACGGCCCTGTCCCCCTCCTCTCGCACAGGGTCCTCAGAGCCCTGTCCCCTCCACGCCCCTTCCCTCCTCAGGCCCCACAGCCCCAGCGACCCCCGTGCTGCTGGGACAGCCCGCTCATGCACCTGCTCCCGAGCACCCCACTGCTGGGCCCAGGGTCACCTGGGACGGCCCCCAACCCTGGCTTCACCCCCCACCTGCTCGCTTCCATCCTGAGTCTGTGCTGCTGGGGAGCGTGCGAGCAGGGGTGCTGCTGGGGAGCGTGCGAGCAGGGGTGCTGCTGCGGAGCGTGCGAGCAGGGGTGCTGCTGGGGAGCGTGCGAGCAGGGGTGCTGCTGGGGAGCGTGCGAGCAGGGTGTGCTGCTGGGGAGCGTGCGAGCAGGGGTGCTGCTGGGGAGCGTGCGAGCAGGGGTGCTGCTGCGGAGCGTGCGAGCAGGGCAGGGTCGAGGCCGGGCCGAGCTCAGGCCACTGCAGTCCCACCTGGGGGGGGGGCGTACTTTCACTGCCCCCTTCCCACGCTCCCCAAAGATTCCTCTTCCCGGGACACTCTGACAGCTCCTGTCTAACCCGAGATCACAGCTTTTTCCGAGAGGCCCTGAAGGCTCCCCTGATGCATCCCTGAGAGGAGGTTCCAGAGCCGCAGGGGTGAGGGCGGCACCTCTCCATGCACGGCCAGCCTATTCTCCCTGGGCCGTGGCCCAGCCTCCTCGTGCGCGCCGACCCGTGGCCTGCGGACAGGCCTCCCGCGGTGGTGGTGGGGGGGTTCCTGCAGCCAGCCTGGGCCACGGGCACGCGACTGAGCAGCGCCCGCAGGCCGCGTGAGCCCGAGGACCGCAGAGCCGCCCGCGGCGTCGACTCACCAAGCACGGACTGCTTCTAAGTAAACGTCATCCCGCCCGTGTTCTCCAAAACAAGCCATCTGGGCTTTCTGTCAGATGCAGCCAAATCTAGTCTAACTTAAACGCAGGAAACACTTACCCGGAATGTATTTACTTCTAAGTATTGTTTTCTATGGCCGACCGTGAGCTCCGCAAGCACAGGCTTCTGGTCTGCCTGGTCACTCCTGCATCTTCAGCACCTAGCACGGGGCCCGGGCCAGAGGAGGCTCGTGGTAGGTGTTACAGAAATAACAGGGTCAGGGCTCAGGGTAACCCAGGTTAGGGCCCAGAATATAACTAGGATGAAGGCTCATAGTGTGACCAGAGTCAGTGCTCAGTGTGGGACCAGGGTCAGGGCCCAGAGTGGGACCAGGGTCAGTGCTCAGTGTGTGACCAGGGTCAGGGCCCAGAGTGGGACCAGGGTCAGGGCTCAGTGTGTAACCAGGCTCAGGGCTCAGTGTGTGACCAGGATCAGGGCTCAGAGTGGGACCAGGATCAGGGCTCAGAGTGGGACCAGAGTCAGGGCTCAGTGTGGGACTAGGGTCAGGGCTCAGTGTGGGACCAGGGTCAGGGCCCAGAGCAGGACCAGGGTCAGGGCTCACTGCATGACCAGGGTCAGGGCTCACTGCATGACCAGGGTCAGGGCTCAGAGCGGGACCAGGGTCAGGGCTCAGTGTGGGACCAGGGTCAGGGCTCAGAGTGGGACCAGGGTCAGGGCTCACTGCATGACCAGGGTCAGGGCTCAGTGTGGGACCAGGGTCAGGGCCCAGAGTGGGACCAGGGTTAGCATCTAGAGGGTGACCAGGCACAGGGCTCAGCGAGTGACCGGGATCAGAGCTCGGTCTGAGACTGAAGGTGTCAGCCTGCATCACAGAGGAGCAGCGCTCACAGCCAGTAGGGAGGTGAACGACCACCTGGGGGGCATCTTTTAGCAGACAGGAACATCCATCCCCTCCATCCAGAGCGAAGATGAACGAGGCTTAAGAGCTGGCATGAAGACGGACCTGAGGTTTTAGCAGAAAGAAGGCTTCCCAGGGAGGGGCCGTCGGAGTGAGGCTGCCATGGGCAGCCCATGGCATCATAAGCCCCATGGGGCGGGGGGCGGGATGGCGGCTGGGCCACGCCGCAGGGAGCAGAGATCGCGCGCTCTTCTGAGACGAAGTTACAGGCGTGCTGCTGCGCCACGACGAACACAGAAAACCAGAGCAGGGTCCCGCCCAATGTGCTGGTGACACTAGTCTTGGCCCTCCTCGATGCTGGGCTTCCCTGGGGCCCGGGAGCCAGCACACCGTCCCGTCCACGCCAACACTTGAGGCTGCCACTTCTGGAGAAGACTTTTGCCCACAGCGGTCAGGAGAAGGAAGCCGAGGGGAGAGGGGCAAAGGGCACGTGGCCCAGGACCAGCGAGGACCTGGGGTTCAGGGAGCCCTGCCCTCTCCTGCTGGCCCCTGCGGAGCTGTGTGGCTGCAGCCGTGTGACAGGGGTGGACACCAGCTCCCTGAGGGACCCTAGCACGGGTGCGGCAGGTCACCCATGGAGATCTGAACACCCCGCCAGCGCTCGGGGCTCCCTGCCGGGGCTGAGCACAGCAGCCCGTCCGCAAGAACAGCACTGGGCTCGTCTCATGGGTTGGCGGGTATCATCAGCACGGTTACTGCATTTTTTTTTTTTTTTTGGTTACTTTATGCTTATGTAAGAAAAATAACTTCTTTGTGAGAAAATCAGGAGGTACAAAACAGCATCCCACCCAATACAGTACCAAGTCCCACATACATGTCCGTGTGTCTATCACACCACTGATCTAAAACCGGGAGAAATGACAGCAGGCCCGCAAGACGTGGTTCCCTTGGCAGGATCGTGGAAAGCATCGGAGCGCGGCCCACAGAGCCCGTACAAGCAGGAGGAGGAGGCGGCTTGCAGGGGGGCTATCCAGGTGGGGGATGCTGTACCCCTGCGGCTGTCCTCCAAGGCACGCAGCCCAGCCGGTGAGAGAGCGGGACGGGAGGGGGGCTGGGCTCGGCCCCGCCCCTCTGCCTCCTCCAGCCATAAGGTCCCTGAGTAGATGTCTGCCCAGGACCCACGGGCCGGCCCCAGAGCCTTTCCCTGCACATCATTGAGCCCCACAGACAACGCCCATGAAGGTGTCCTTCATCCTCACTGGCTCCATGGAGGCCCAGCTAAGCCCAGCTGCCCCCAAGCCCACCTCCCAGAAGGGCTGGAGTCCCTGCTGTGGCCCTCGGGGGGGGGTCAGACCTCCTCCTCCACCTTCAGGATCATCCCTGAGAAGACCTCCAGGCCCGGGTGGGGGCGCTGGGGGCTGCCCCGGGAGCCTCCGCTGGGCCCGCAGGCCGCTCTGCCAACAGGGGTGCCGTCCCCGACGGGGGGCGAGGCTCCCGGCACGGGGCAGGCCTCCACCAGCTTCTCGAGGGTGCGGTTGAGGGCCTCCATGCCGTCAGCCAGCCGCTGGTTCTGCTCCGCCAGCCTCTGCAGCAGCCGGTTCTGCTGGGCCATCAGCACGCTCTGCTGCTGGGACCAGTGGGACAGCAGGGCCCCCTGTCGCCGCTGCGAGTCCAGCAGCCGCTGCTCAAACTCGGAGGCCTCCCCCGCGGGCCTCCAGGGGGGTGGGGGTGGTGCGGTGGGGGTTGGGAAGGGCCCGAGGGCCCCTGGGAACGCAGCCGCAGGGGGCACGGAAGCTGGGGAGGCCAGAGAGGCCGGCGGGGAGGGCGAGGACGTAGGCGCGGGGATCGTCCCTCGTCGGTCCGAGGGCTCGGGTTCCGGCAGGCTCGGCCCCTCCAGGGTCCGCAGGGGTAGCCACAGGCTGCTGGGGGCGTCATCGTTCTCGTCCGCTGGTGGAGGGAGACAGGAAACGTCAGCCGCAGCAGCCATGATGGGGCGACACATCGGAGGGGCGGAGAGGTGACGGAAGGGGCCCTCTGCACACAGAGCTGCTTGGGTCTGCAGTGCGCTTCTGTGGTGGGCAGCGGCACCCACACGAGGAAACTAGGGGGACTCACGGGGTGAGTCTTCATCCAGCAACACTGAGGTCCTAACCTCAGCCTGGAACTGCGAAGCCTCGGTGCCCTGATGCTTGTCCATACGTCCAGCCAGCTGGCCGCTGTCTGTCCCCCCCCCCCCCGCCTGCCCACCTGTTCCACTGCAATACCACCCACTCATCTACCTGCCGGTTTCTTCCTCCAACATCCAACCGTCTTCTTCCCTTCGTCTCTCCTCCTTCCGTAAGCTCATCTGTCCGCGCGCCCACCCACCGCCCACCCAACATCCTTCCGTTCACCACACCTCTGTGCACCCACACAACCATCCAACCTTCCACCCATCCAGGCCCCCACCCATCGATCTCCGGGTCCTCCGACGAGTGGGTGTTCCGGGAGGAGGGGAAGGTGCACCAGAGCTTCCCCAGGGCAGCAGGACCAGTCCCGGACAGGAATCCGAGAGCCTCGGCGGCAACACGGCGCCGCCTCTTGAGAGCTGGGAAGCCCTGCTCCTCCCGGAACCGCCGGCCCCAACACGTGCATGTAGGGACGTCACCCTCTCTCTCGTCAGGTGGGGTGGGGTAGGGGGGACACTGGCCAACTTCTCAGGGAAAACCTGGACCTGAGGCCTGGGCCTGGGCCCCGTGCTGCCCGCCAGGCTGGCGATGAGCAGGACCTTCCCTTGCGGCAGCCATATGGCCGCGCCTCCCGTCAGGGCCTGCCTCGCCTCACCTGTGGCACAGGTGTTACCGCTCCACAGCGGAAATGGGGTAGGGATCGGGTCACCAGAGGGTCCAGTGGGCTTCCCGGGAACGGGACGGGGGTGGGGCTTGGGCCCGATGAGGACCCCCCCGCGCCGCCTCCACGTCCTCCTGCCGCTCCTCCTCCTCACGGCCCCGTCTTCGCGTGTGGTCCTGGCACCCGCCGATCCCGCCGACGGCCAGCCCCGGCGGTTCCCAGAGGCAGCCACCGGCCGGCTCAGTGCTTCCCTCTCAAGCTGCCGCGGTAGGGAGGGCGCCCGCAGGCCCCGCCGTTGGAAGAGCTCCCATCCGAGGGACGCCGGGCCCTGAGCTTCGGGCAAGTCTGCCCTGCATGTCATCTGCGACCTGCACCTTCCACTCCAGGAGGGCCCCGGAAGGACCAGGCCTGGTGGAGAGGCCCCAGCTGGAGGGCCTGGCTGCCCTCCGTGTGCTGCAAGCGGCGGGGCCGTGGGCCAGGCGGTGAGCCCCGAGCTGACGTCAGCCTGCCTCCACTCCCATCCTGCGGACGAGACCTTGGCCCAGCCTGGTTCTTCCCCGCTCTCACGGGCCGCTGTCCGTCAGCCCGACTTCTCTTTCCAGGGCCGCCGATGCAGGAGACGGGAAGCCAACACCAGCTGTGACTTCCCGGAGACCCCAGGCAATGAGGGCATCATGGGCCTCACTCTCCCCAGGGTGCTGTGTGCTGCTCCCACCCACCACGGCCCGCGCACGGGGCTCGCACTCCAGCCCCCGGATCCTGAGCGGGCCTGGGTGGCTCCGCCTTCCGCCTCTGAGCGCGCCGCCCCCTCCACCAGGACAATCACTACTTGGCCTTCAAGATGGAGCGCGCGCCCTCCCGGGAAAGTCAGCCTGCCCCAGCGGCCCAGAGGCCTCCTCTCACTGGACTGGCCCGTCCACTGCACCCTCCCCCTGCGATGCCCCCTCGCGGAGCGACAGGCTCTACAGTGTCCATCCCTGAGTGTCAGAGCCCAGCGCGGAGCAAAGGGCCAGTGAGCGGTGAGGAGGGAGTGGGCACAGCTGCCCCGCCCTCCGCCCACCTGATGGGGCCGAAGCCTACCAGGCCCCATCACGCGCTTACACGGCAGCTGCGGGTCGCACAGAGGCCTGGCCATCAGCCCCCGGGACTGCTCGAAGCCCCATCGCAAAAAGATGCAGGCCTGATGTTTGCTGTCACTCCCTCTGAGCAGCCAACTTGCCCCAAGCCGGGCTCTGATGGCTCTAAGAAGGGGCCGCCCATCCCAGCCTCCAGACCAGAGCCCGGCCGGAGGCAGCCCCGAGCCACACAGGGGCCTGGGCGGCTGGTGCAGGCAGGAGGGTCAGAGGAGGGTCAGAGGAAGGGGACAGACCCAGCTTGCCCATCTGGGCACAAGAGACGCCACAGAGCTTTCTGGAGAGGCAGCCTGGCGATCACGCTCCTGAGCGCCCACAGCAGTTAGATCCCCCACACGCGCCCTGTTCACATTCACGACCAGTTCCCTGCCCTCCGACTGCCACTAAGCCAGCTGGGCCAAGGCCAGGGCCACCTGCCTCGGAAGGTGCAGACCCTGCAGCCCTACCTTTCCCTCCGCAGCACCAGTCCCCCTTGGCTCTGAGAAGATCCTGTGGGCGCGCCCTCCCAAGTACAGGGCGGGGCCTAGGCCTCCCAGGGAAACGGGACGGAGGGGGCCATGGGCCAGCCAGGCCTGTCCCTTCATACTGACTTACTTGATGCCGGCTGGCTCCAGCCAGGAGCTCGCTGGCCACCTCTGTGTGCGAGGACGCAGCCTCAAGGCTGGCTTCAATACTATCTGCAAATCAAGACAACAGAAGGAATTACAGATTGTGACCCTGAGGACACCACAAGGGCAAGCCCTGGGGAGCCCAGGCCCAGAGATGGGGTAGGCTGGAGGGCTGCTGCCCCACCCCAGGCTCACGGAGGCCCTATGCTGGCGTTACTGGAGACCAGGCGAGGAGGCCAGCCTCCAGAGCCGGGAAGAGCGCTGGGCTACCTGGCTGGCATAGGCACTGGCCACCAGAGCCATCAGGAGGCACACCTAGGGACAGGGGCAGCTCACTCAGGAGAAGACAGAGGCCAGCCCGGAAAGAGGCCTGGCCTGTGACTCTTCTGTGCCCTGGGCCAGTCCTCCTGCTCCTGACCACGGCCCCTGCCTCGAAGAAAGGAGCAGGGGACCTGTCTCTGTGGGTGTCCTGGAGCCACGGGGAGGACCCCTGCCTGGGCTGGGAGCAAAGGCGCAGGGGACCGGCAGCACTGCGCCGGCCCAAGGTCTCCGGACCGTGGCCGACCAGCTCGGTCTTCAGTGTGGGGCCTCAGGCACACGCAGGGTAGGGCTGTCAGTGTGGCGCTGAGCTGTCCCACCGGCGGCACAGTCGAGCCACCCCCACACGCCCCAGGTCAGCCCCAGGAAACTGGAGCACTCCACGCCGCGATGCCGCGGTGAAAACACGCGCCAAATTCATAACTGGACCCGCTCGGGGCTCAAGGCCAGGCCACGCAGACACACAGAGCGATGGTGAGTGAAGACGGCGACATCCTCCACGGCAGGAGCTGAGTGTGAATCCCGACAAAGGACGGGTCTACACCGTGCCCTCCTCTACCCCCAGGGATCCGGTAGCAGAGACAGAGCGAGAAGGTGGCCGCAGCAGGAGGCACTCTCCTCGCAGACCAGCGGCCGCGACGCCGGCTGCCGCGAACACGCAGCTCCTTCTCCGAGGAGGAGGTGACAGGACTCCAGGCTCCAAGGACATCGGGGGGCAGAAACAGCCTGATTGCTCTCTTCCATCTCCCTGGACCGCGACACGTCTAGTCCGGAGCGGAGCGCGGTGGCAGGGGACACCCAGCCTCTGCCCGGCGACGGCTCTGAGGGGCGGCTGTCTCCTCCGGGCTTCCCTCCCCCAGGCCCTCCACGCTGAGCCCCACTGGGAGGAGAGCAAGGAGGGACTTACCCCTTCTCGTGCTGGGGCAGCCCTGCTTCTCCCCCACCTGCAGCACTGGCAGCGCATCGGCCACCCAGGCCCCTGGTCCTGCCTCGGCCCCGCGGACGTGCCAAGGAGCCAGCTCACACCCCGAGGCCTTGGGCAGCGGCAACCCCGCCCTCCCCCTGCGGAGGTTAGAGACGGACGCCCAAGACAGGAGTGATGACCTCCACGCACAGACAGACTGCAGTGTCGGGGACAGAGCCTGGGCCGCCCTGCACCCTGCTCTCGGGCTCCAAGAAAGCCCGAGTCTGGTCAGCCTCCAGCACAGGCCCTGGGGACACTGGGAACCAGCTCTGACGGCAAGAGACGGCCTGGAGACACGAGCGAGCCCACGGCCAAGCCCACCTCGGACCAAGAACAAACATATCCAGCCCACAGAGCGCTCCCCAGATCAGACTCGGCTCTGCCCTGGGCTGCCACATTAAGCAGACCCGCCCCCCACAGCCGGCTCCTTCCCCAAGGGGCTACTGGGCAGCCCCCCACCACCTGGCCTGCTCGCTCTGATGCTTCATCTGCCCTGAACCACTTCTGCTCCCTCCTAAAGACCCCTGGTTGTTCGGGGCAGATCTACAGGTGCCCCCTGCTCACCCCCACTCCCACGCAGGGGCTCTGCTCCGGAGACCACAGTGCCCAGACTCTGGGCCAGGCCTGTCGGGGAGAGAACCTCCCGCCAGCACCACCTCCAAACATTCAGAGATAGCAGGGGTGCACCCCAAAGCACAGAGAGCTGCCCGCTCAGCACCCCGCGGAGGCCCCCAACTCTGCCAACGGGCTATCCACAGCCCCTGTGGCCGCGAGGAGCCCCTGCAGGCCTCCCCCTGCCCAGGCACCAGGCCACCGCTGACCCAGACAGAAGAACTGGTGTGCCGCGCCGCAGTCATTTCTGCCACCGCCTCCTGCCCCGAATCAGGGTCTGCAGCCACCTCCCTGACCCACACTCAGCCCTGCCAGGGAGATCCGGCCCCAGGCCACTCCCTCGCCCTCGGTTGCTCGGCGACAGTCAGCCCAGGATGCACAACCCCAGGAGGGGCTCCCCATCACTAAGGGACCAGTCAGCCGCCACTGTGACGGAGGCGAGCCCGGAGCCGGCAGGGTCTAGGGAAGGGGGCTCCCGGCCCAGCCGCGCAGGCAGGGACATCTGTGCTGGACTGGACCCCACCATCAGCCAGTTTGCTGAGCCAGCACCAGCGACCTTCAGGAACAACACGATCACCAAGTTCGGGCCGGGCTGCAGGGCTAGGGACTCGTGGGGTGGGCCCAGGCACCCCAGTGTGCACCCCAAAACCGGGTCTGGCTCTGTCTCTAGCAGAATGTGGCAGCCTCCCCTGGCCTGAGAGGCTGGCCGCATCCCGCGCCGTCCCCCAGGCCCACGAGCAAGGCCAGTGCCAGGGAACGGTGTGTCCACCCACATCTTCTGCCGGGCCCGTACAAGCCGCGCCGTGGCCAACTGCCGGCGTGCCTGCGTGCAGGCTGAGTCCTGTGCTGCACTGTGTGGCCTTCAGGAGAGCTGGGCCTGCTCCAAGCTTCATCCCCAAGGTACGTCCAACAGCTCCTCAGGAAGCAGAGTCTGTGTCGGCCGAGAGCAGGGGTGCAGCCGGCACGAGCAGCCTGACTGGGACATTCCGAGGCATCTCGAGGAGGAGGAGCGGCAGGAGGCATGGAAGGTGGTGGTGAGCAGAAGTCCAAGCCAGCACCCCTGGGAGCCGGAGGGGGCTGTGCGTGGCAGGGAAGACCCCATCACGCCCCCTAGGCCTTCCTTACCAGGTACAGAAACTTCCAGCAAAGGGGGGGCCCTACAGACGGGCACATGGGCTCAGAGTCAGAGGGTCCGTGTACCCTGGGAAGCAGGGAGCCACTGGAGACTGCCCTGGTCAGGGGGCTGAGTGACCCCAGGGAGAAGAGCCCCCATAATGAGAGCATGGGAAGGGGTGGTCCCCTCCCCCACATCGGGAGAGTGGCCCCAGGTGGGGATAGGGAGGGAAGCGTGGCCCCTTGTCCTCCGCTCCCTGAGCCTCTGGGGGCCCTCGGCTGTGCTAGGTCATGGTGGGGGGACCCCCAGCAGGGCTCCCAGCTTGGGGCCAGGAGGAGCCTGGCTCTGATCCTCAGCTCCTCAGCTGCCCAGGCGGACGGGCCCCTCTCTGACCCCAGGCTCAGTTCCCCAGCTGGAAGCAGAGAGCTACCACACGGGCGGTGGGCAGACCCACAGGCCCCCAGCCCTCCTGAGGGTCCCGCTCCCTGGGGCCCTTCACCGTACCGCCAGCACGGGGGCAGGCCCAGGGGGCTCACTTACTTGGCAGGGGCTCGGCGGCCTGGCCCTCGCCTGGGGGGGCTGGGGCTGAGAAGGTTTCGGCCACCATGCGCTCGACAGGGGTGAGCAGGAGGCCGGGGGCCGGCGGGCGCTCAGCCAGCTTCTTGCGTACCGCCCCACGCAGGTCCCGCCACTTGTGCTTCAGGTCGCCCAGGTCGCGCCGGCAGTGGCCCAGCGCGTTCACCGCCTGCAGGATCTTGTTCCACGTTCGGTGCTTCCGGGAGGGCGGGCCCCGCAGCGCCCCAAACAGCAGCGGGTAGTGGCGCGTCACCCTCCGTACCAGCACCTCCGTCTCCTGGGGGCTGAAGTTGGGCTTGCGTGTCTTGGTACGGGAGTGGAGGCCCTGCCGCAGGGACACACAGCCCAGCCCGGGCAGCGGGGCCGCCACGGCGGGCTCAGGGCTGGAGCTCTGCTGGCATGTGGCCTTGCTGCTGCCGGACCCTGGAAAGGCACCAGAGGCTGAAGGGGCAGGCAGGGGTCAGTGGTCAGCTAGGGGGACGGGGGGCAGGCGGGCTGGGGCCGGGCCCAGCCAAGCAACACCAAGCTCACCGCCTCCACTGTCCCTGCAGAGGGGCACACGGGCCCCTGCCCATCCCCCAGCACAGTAAGACCGCCCACAGCAGCACACGGTGGGATCCTCAGGTCTCAGCAGCACTCGGCCCCTGGTGCCCCACTCCAGGTGCCCCAAGGTCCCCAGGCCCTGATCACAGTGGCTGCGACTCAGCTCCCTCTGCACGTGCCCCTCTCAACTAGTCTGTCCCTGGGACTGAATGACCACCTGGATGACATCTGGAGTGGACAGAACACTCAGCACACCCCGCCCAGAGGTAGTCAGAGGAGGCAGGAACAGCGGCCACAGCCACGCTGAGGCCAACAGGGCTGCGAGGCAGGAGGACATGCAGCCCAGGCAGGCAGGGGACTGCACACCCCAGGGCACCCACTGCACACCCCAGAGCACAGCTCTACTGCGCAGCCCAGGCTGGGAGGAGTGAAAGGCCCAGGTGCTGGGCAGAAGGCCCCGCCCTCCTGGCAGCAGGCCCCGCCCTCCCCAGTCCCTTCCTCTACTGCCCATGCAGCAGGGCATGGCTGGGCCGCCCAGCGGGGAGCAGGACACACACAGACTTCAGAACCAGGGAACGGAGCGGGTGACAGAGGCTGGCTGGGAGCTGGCGGTGCTAGCCAGTGGCTCTAGTGCCAAGAGTCGTCCCCATGCTTCTGGGCCAGGGACCCACGGTTCCTATTACATGCCCCCCACCCCCTGGCCTCCCAGGCACTCAGGGCTGCAGCCGAAGAACCACGTGGCCACCTGGGTAGAGAGGACAGGCTAGGTGGGGCCAACGTCCTCACATGGAGGGAACACAGAGACCAGGGCCGGGTCCCCCCTGGTGCAGCCCTGCCCCCACCACACCCATTTCCTGAGGCATGGAAACCCCAAGGCAGCTCTGGGCTCCGCGTGTCCAGCACTCTCTGCTGGGTCACAAGCTGCAGCCTTGACCCCTCCCCCACCTAGCGCAGTCTGTCCTCAACCTGGAGAGTCCTCGAGTGGGAGGAAGGCCCAGGGCGGGAGGCATGGAGGCCCAGACTCCTCAATGAGCAGAAAGGGTGGGCCACCCTCTTGCAAGAGCCTCCCCAAACCCAGCCTTCCTGAGGGTCTGGGGACACCGGGGACACAGAGAGGGAAGCAGAGGCTCAGACCTCCAGAACCGCCCTGGCTCTCGTTCGTCTGGAAGGCAGCCTGCCCACACCTGGGGGGAAGGGCATGTGGCCATGGGGGGCAGGTGCTTAGAGGGTAGCACGGGTACCCACCGATGGCATCTCCTTGCTCTGCCACCATGGAAGCCAAGTCCTTGATGATCTGATTGACATCCAACAAGTCACTCTGTGGAAACAAGAGGATGGCCATTAGGTGCAGTGGTCAAGGGCACAGTCGTCAGGGAGTGCTGGGTGAAAGCCAAGAACCAGGAGCAAGCCTGGGCCACCACCCCCGAGACAAGGCAGAGATAGGTCTGGGATCTGAATATTCTTTCCTGGTCTCAAGGCCAAACCCCGAGGTCCCTGGGTATCCCTGGCTGTAAGGCACCACACTGGGTAGAGATGATCAGCGCTAGCCCCTGGGGCTACAGTCAAGTGCAGAGCAGTGCTGCCAACACCATCTGCAGCTTCTACAGGCCTGTCAGCCCTGGGGACACCTCGCTCCCCGTACCTGCTCTCAGGCTCCTCGAGTAAAGGAGGGTCTCTCTCCCTCTCCACAAACACACAGCCCCTGGCACAAGCCAGCACCCAAGTGCTGCTCAATATATCCTGGAGGAGTTGGGTGGACGGTGGGTGGACGGGGGATGGAGAACAGACAGGTGGAGAGATGATGGATGGACACATGGATGGATGAGTGGGTGGATGGCGGATGGATGGATGGACGGATGGGTGGACAGATGGATGGACGGATGGGTGGGTGGGTGGATGGCGGATGGATGGGTGGGTGGATGGGTGGACAGATGGATGGATGGATGGGTGGATGGGTTGATGGGTGGGTGGACGGACGGACGGATGGATGGTAGATGGCAGATGGATGGATGGGTGGATGGGTGGGTGGATGGCGGATGGATGGATGGATGGATGGGTGGACAGATGGATGGACGGATGGGTGGATGGATGGACAGAAAGATGGTTGTAGGGATAGAGATGACGGATGGACGGGTGGATGGGTGGGTGGATGGGTGACAGATGGACGGGTGGTGGAAGGTGGACAGACAATGGGCATATGGATGGATAAACAGCGAATTAAAGGGTGGACAGGTAGATACAAAGATGGATGCTGGATGGTGGATGGTGGGCGGTGGACGGACGCCAGTCCCATGGAAAGACTGAGTGGCTTCATGAAGCCATGAACATGGTAAGGAGTAGAGATTTGCACCAGGAAGGTTTGGGGCATCCCACGTAAGCATGTCTCACGTCCTCCGTGTGGCCCAACTGTCTTATCTGCATTTGCCAGCGAAGTAGCAGGGCCGCTTGTGAGGGATGTGGCCACACCCCTGGAGCAGTGTTGGGGGCACGTTGCACAACACTGTCGTACTCGGCAGCACCCCTCAGGCCAGGTCCCAACGGCCATCTGACAGTAAAGGTTGTGTACACTCAAGGGGGTCCGTGACCTGCGGGGCCTCTGAGAGAGAGAGATGGCTGGGACTGGCACCTGTGCCCACTGGCTCCAAGGCCACACTTTCCCTGAAGGCCACTTTGCAGGGCACAGCTCCTCCACCCGCCAGCCAGGTGACTGTGCACAAGACCATTCACCTCAGGGCCAGATTTCCTCATCTATCGTGTAAGCAAAACCAAAGCTTCCTCCCCAGGAGCCCGGCCCATGGCCAGGGCCGAGCATGACTCAGGGAAGAGTCCTTCAGGCCAGTGAGAGCGGCAGGGGAGGCAGGAGTGGGAACCCGACCCCAGGCCCACCCTCTCTGCAGCTCATTCTGGAACCTCAATCGATTTCCACAAGGGTCATCAAGACAGGACGGGGAAATTCATTTCTTTTTAGGAGTGTTCTGGGAAATGAAGCAATTAGCACGATCTTAACCCTGTATGTACTGTCGCTCACAATTCAATTACGGGTTTAGCCACAGTGCAGGCAGACAGCTGCTCAGTAGAAACAGCCCGTGGCTGGGAAGGTGGCGGCCCACTGGCAAGCCTGTGGGTCTCGGCTCTGCAGGATGGCAGCATCCATCCACCCATCCATCCGTCCATCCATCCATCCATCCATCTACCATCGGAGGGTGCTAGGTGGCCCTGAGCCTGGGCCCTCTTCTAAGCTTCCCGTCATCACAGCCTTCTGAGCGAGGCTATCAGCCAGGGAGCCCAAACCTAGGCTCTACCCTAAAGCCGAGACGTCAAGGTCATGAAACCAAGACTGCAGGCTCCGAGGGCCTCAGTCACCCTGCTTCCCTGCCCAGATTTCCAGGTTTCCACCTAAGCCCTGTCAAAGGCCCAGCACAGGCCATCACACCCAACCTCCAGCTTGGTCACCAAGGCCTCCCTCATAGGAGGCTTGTTAGGGGGCCCTGAGCCTGGCCCTGGGTGCACCTGGACTCTGGGACTCCTAGGAGCCTTTCTAAGGTGACTCGGTCTCCCCACGCTGTATGTGAGCACGCCTGCCGGTAACCGCACTTTGAGGACTGGGGAGACAGGGAGGCCAAGTCACCAAGAGGTCGAGGATCTCTCCCGAGGACACGAGACTAATCAACGTTGGCGCCAGTAATCAACGTTGGCGCCAAGTCTGGACTGGCCTGCCGCAGGCCACTACAAAACCAGACCTCACTGCTTTGGGGCACCCTGGCAGTCACGACACCTGGAAGTCCGTACACGGGGGTGTCACCCACATGGGCAGGACTCACGGACATGCACTCCATCACTCCATCTCCTCCCACGCAGGATCACGGCTGGCCTAGGGACCCAGTCTCCCTCAGCAAAGGAGCGGGCAGGGAGGGTGCTGTGGAGCAAGTGTTCCATGGCCCCACGTGCTTCTGCTGGTGTCTGCCAGGTCCGAGGGCTGCATGAACCCGGCAGACAACAGGGATGCTGCGAGGGGCCGCCCTCAGGAGGGAAACAGACTATGGGGAAGGGCTGGTGAGCTTGGGGCTGCAGACCCCTCCCAGACCCCCAGGCAGCAGCCCCCTGCAAGCCCCTGCCTACGGGCCCCCCAACAGCTCCAGGGACGAGTGGGGAGGTGGGGCCCTATGGACGGCTCTCCACCCAGGGTGCCTGGCTCCAGGGTGTGTGCCTCCTGCAAGACGCTCCCGTCACTGGGGCCTCCTGAGGTGTCTGCACCGTCTGCAGCATCGATGGGGTAACTAGACAAGGCCGGCTCTGGGGACAGAGCTGCTAATTTGCCACGAGGGAGGGCCTGACAGAAGAGGTGTGGACGGGTGGCCTCAAGCCGGAGGGAGCATGCAGAATGGCAACATCTGGGCACAGGCCACTGGCAGGGACGATGTCCCTCTGGTCACTGTGCCTGGACCCCTGGGTACGCCTTGGTTCCTGGAGAACAAGGCCAAGGGCAAGTGGGACCCAACTCCTGGGCTCCCCTGGAGGATACGCCAAACATGTGGGCCTGGAGCCCCCGGTGGGAGCCACATTCCAGCAGAAGCTCGGTCCTCGTTCTGGGGTCGGGGGCTCGGAGCCAGGCTGGTCACGGGCCTGAGGGGTGGTGGGCCCGCACTGGGGGCCCAGAAGTCCCCCAGAGCTGCCCCAGGAGGGCGCCCTCCAGGGACGGCAGGCGGCGCCAGCGGCGGCCCAGGAGAGCGGGAGAGTGGGCGACATGGAAAAACGCAAAACACCTTCACTTAGTAAACGTTTAAATCATGCAATTATTTTCCTGATTGCTTCTAAAACTAGAACTCATTAAAAGCTCTCACAGAATCTTCTTTCTCCTCTTCTCCTGGCACCGCGGAGTAACAGCCTTGCACGGGGCGCGGGAAAACCGCGAGGCGCGTGTGCAAGTGCACCTGCGCGCTCCCTCGCCGTCAGGAATGAGAAGCAAGAAAACACCGCAGCACTTTTTCCATTACACCAGCTCTTCTTATAATTAGGATCTTGGCAACTGCCAGCCTGTGAGCACGACTGTTCCAGGTAGCGGAACGCCCAGTTTCACTGATTTATTCACGGATTCATAGTCATCAGCCCCGTCAAACCCCCGCCCCTGCGTTCCGGTTGCACCGTGCCGACCTCCAGGAGGGCACCCCAGGGCTCTGCCCTGCAGAGGCCCCTCGTCCTGAGCCCCCTCCCTCCTGGGCCTGCCAGGTAGCAGTGGCGACAGAGCAGTTCCTGGGCTGGGTCAGGTGACGCCGCCCCAGAGGGAGTGGGCAGCGCCGCTTGCACAGGAGAGATCAGGTGAGGCTCGGCAGGGGGAGCCCGGGGCACAGCCGGCGGTCAGGCCCGATGGGCTGCCCAGGACAGGAGTGGATGGACACGCGACTCGAGTCCCAGCTCCATTAGCCAGACCCGAGCCTGGCAAGCTTGCTAGGTGCTGGCCTTGGCTGGAGGCGCGGCCCATCCCGCTGGACCTCCGCGGCCCTGGGAGGGGACAGGCTGCCCCACCCTTCGGACAGAAGGCGGGGTCTCAGCCAGAGTTAGGTAGCGGCCCCTGGGCCCTGCACACCTCGGGGACCACCTGCACACTTCCCCCGCCCCAGGGAGGCCAACAGAGGGGCGGGGATCGGACCGTGCTGCCACCAGCACACCCTGCGCCTGAGTCACGCAGCCCAGGCTCGAGGCCCCGCCCTGCCACACTGGTGCTGCACCGGGCCAAGTGACGCGGCTTCTCTCAGCCTCCGCATCATCTCGGATAAAACTGGAACACAGGAGCGCTCCCTCTCGCAGGGCTGCTGTGAGGGCTGATAAAGCAGCGTATAAACAGGCAACGGAGCCTCCTCGATAAGTCCCAGCCCTACTCGGGAGGCCCGCCACGTAAACCTTGCGCACGCCTCCACCGGCCCCCGCACAGCTGCCCGCGGGCCATCCATCCCTCCGCCCCCCATCCGTCTCCACCCAGCCATTTGTCTGCACGACAGTCATCATGTCATGCGTCCTCTGTGGTTAGGACGACCCCGGGCTCGGTTCTCGCAGAGAAAAATCACAAGACGGTCCGTGACGCGGTACGCTCAACGACGCACAGGGGAGCCCAGAATTTCAGACGGACAACACCTGCACCAAGACTGGAAGGTACAGAGCAGGAGGAAGGTGCTGGAGTGTCTACAGGAACAGGGTGCGGGCAGGAAGGCGCCAGCGGGTTCAGAGAGCCAGGGCAGCTGGCGGAAAGGACCAAGGGAAGTGTGTGTGCTCCCGGGTCGGTGCCGGACGGCCAGGGGGACCCCCAACCCACCTGCCATGCTGTTCCTAGCGGCACCCCACACGTCTGCACCGCCGTAACCACCTTGACCACCAGAGCCCAGGTGAGGCTGTGGGCTGCCTGCTGCTGGGTCACAGAAGCACCCCCAAGCCTCCTGCTGGGGTGAACCCCTAGTCAGTTCACACCTTCCCCAGGCCCGGCAGGGTGTGAACTAGGGCACGGCCCTCCAGGAGCTCCCAGGGAGGGGTGAGTAGGGGCTGGGGGGCTTGGGGGGCCAGCTGTGAGCTGCACCCTGCCCACCCCCACCCCCCACTGCCAGATCTGGCTCTGCCCAGTGAGACCCCTGGAAGCAGCCCAGCTCTGCGGTGCACGGTCACCTGTGGGCTCACAAAGGTCCTTTGGGTTCCCTTAAGCCTTTCAACAACTCCCAAGACCACAGTCCCGTCTTACAGAGAAACCGAAGCTCCCAGGAGACCCCTAGGCGCTCTCATGGCCAGGCAGCGGCATGGCTAGGACTCGAACCTGGGCCAGACCTCCACTTCCCCTCTGCCATTAAGAGCTGACAGAGGCCAGACGGCCCCTCCCTACATGGGGACGAGGAATTTCCGGCTACCACCACAGCAGCCCCCCAGGCTCCGCAGCGAGACTTCCCTTTGTGCCAGGACTGCCCTGGTGGCGGCAGGCCATGCTGGACCACGGGTGGGCTTGGCCGCTGCTGTGAGGACACCGGACTAGCCGCCCTCCCCCGGCAGCCTCATTCCCAGGAGAAAGGAATGAGGGGCCTCCTGGCCTGCCGCCTTGGAGCACAAGGCCCTGGACACATACCTTCTGCTCTTCTGGACAAGGGGCTCAGTCGAGGCTTTCAGAGGCAGCTGCCCACAGCCCATTTTCGGAGGGGGTCCCCAGCGCTAGGGAATGGGCTCAGAGAGGGGACCTAAGGCTGAAAGGGATGTGAGAAGCTGCGGCCTGAGGAGCCAGCTCTGTCCAGACCGGCCACGGCCTTGCGGGGCGCAATCCGCTGGGGAGAGCACAGGACGAGGGTCCACGGTCAATGGGAACGGGAAGTGGGGCCTCAGCCCCACAGGCCGGACTCCCAGGAGGCGGCACTGAGGCCACAGAGAAGAAGGAGCCGGCCGCTGGTGGGGCTCCAGCACAGCTGTGGTGGACAGACAGACCACCAAGGGCCGGCACACAGGCCTGGGGGCAAAGCTGCCCACCGCCAGTCACCAGCCAGCCCACGGTGTTGGGGGGCCGGCAGCTCTGGAGGCAGCTTAATGGGGAGCCTCTGCGGTCCTGCTTCCTCCCACCCACGCCCAGTTAAAGCCTGCGCTCCGAGTGGAACGGAAGCGGCCCTTCCCGCTTTACAGCAAGCCGTGATACCGAGCCCCTCAGGGCCACGGGAGGTTTGGGGTCACCCAGGTCACAGCCCACTGAGGACCAGTGTCAGGAAGGGACCCTAGGCTCAGTCCAGAGACCAGCTGCTTCCAAATCAGAGGTGAGAATAAGCAGCCCCAGAAAGTCCCGGAACTAGCCTGGCAGAAGGGGGGCCATGCCTCAAGCCCCCCACACTCCTCGTCGGAGGGGCCCATCCTCTGACTCCTGCCCATGGCTGGACACGCCCCTCCAGATGCACCTTGCCCAGGACGAGCCAGGGCTCAGGCCCCGTGGGCCCCAGGAGTTGGCCTCCCCCTTCAGGAAGGGGGTGACGTGGCCTGAGAGCCTGGCCCGGCCCCCTCTGCAGGAGCACAGTCGCCCCTGGGGCAGCTGCCAGGCACTGCTCTCCACGGGTGGTGTCCCCAGAGCTCCCCCTGCCCACGGGTGCCTTCCTTCCCAGCTCTAGTCACCAGCCCAAACTGCAGATAGTGTGGGATCCCGTCTAGGGCAGGGGTGTCTCAGGCGGGCCGCACTGCGTGGCCCTGCCGCCCTCCTCCCAACCCTCCACGGGCTCCAGCAGCCCTCATGGGAGTGGCCTGGCACTTCCCACAGGAGGGAAGCTGAGACCCACGGGGGGCCTGGGTCTGCCCTAGGCCACTCTGCTAGCACTTGGGGAAGGGGGGATAAGCCTGCAGCGTCCAGGCCCACGAAGCCAGGGATCAGAACGGAGGACGGCTGAGGCCAGGCGGGGGTCAGCTGTGCCAACGCAGCCTGTAAGCGGCCAAGCCGCCTGGGGGGTGGAGGGTTAGTAGGAGTGGGGGGGCCACAGAGCAGGGCGGGGTGGGGCAGGGCTGAGCTGGGTAGAGCCGGGCTGAGGGGGGCGGGTCAGGCCGGGGCAGAGCGGAGTCACCGTCCACAGGTCCCAGCGGCTGGGCGGGAGGAGCATGAGCCACAGAGCAGGACGGAAGCGAGGGGTGGAGGGACGGTGCGTCCAGCTCTGCGGCCCGGGGTTTGGGCACGGGCACAGACACCCGCGTGGGGGCCCGGCTCCGGCGGACAGACAGCACTGCAGCAGCCAGAGGAAGGGGAGGCGCAGAACTGACAGGGACGGACGGAAGGAGGTGAGGCAGGCCGCGCCGGTGGTAAGCAGCCCGCTCGGTGGCACGGGGAGGCCGTGTGAGCCGCCCACAGTCATCCCCAAGAGGCAGCCACACCTCTCTGCTGTCCTCTGTAGCTCTGGACAGACGGCCCCGCAGACCCTGAGCAGCTGGGCTTTGGGCCAGCCCTGTGGGGGCCTGGGGCAGCCCACCTGTCACCCGGGGTCCAGCCTGTCCCGGAGAGCACTGCGGGCCCCTCCCTCCCTGTATGCTCTGCGAGCCTCCGTCACCAGGGCCAGCAGTGCCGTCTGGGAGACAGACCCACAGACAAGGGCTGGCCACGCGTCCACGGCCCCTTGTGCCACACGTGGAGACCCTAGCTCCCGCAAGCCTAGCCACAGTGGTCCCCCCTGCTGACCACCCCGGGGCTCTGAGGGCCACAAAGGGACTGGCTGAATTCAGGCAACTCCCACACTACCCCAGGTCCTGGGGGGCCCGGGCCCCAGGCCCCTCCCACTCAGCTAAGGTGGGCTAATCAGCCCTGGTAAAACCCCCCCTCTGCCTAGTGACCATACAGAGAACTAGAGCAGGGCACAGGCCTGGGCTGCCCAGTGCAGGAGGTACCCTACTCACACAGGGGCTCCTCAGAACCCCAGCCTGGAGGTCCCCGCTTCTTGTTTGCTCTCAGAGGTGGGTGCTCACCTGCTCAGGGGGTCCTGGCCTCTCCCAGGGCCAGCCCTCACCCCGCCCATGTCCTTATGCCCAGGGCCCTGCCCTCAGCTTCCAACACCCGGACAAGACCCCTTCCTCAAGCACAGCATGGCCCCCCGCCCTCACCCGGCTGCCCAGCCTCCCAACCTCTGCCCCTTCTCCCCACTACCCACAGACAGTGCGCCAGAGGGGCTGCTGGGCCCTTCCTACAGGGACCGGAGTTCTCGAGCCAAAGAGGAGCCAAGTAAGTCTCCCCACCTCTCAGGACCCCAGCACCCCGTGTCTTCAGGGGCAATCGTGCTCGGATCCCTCACTCAGCTGCTGGTGGAAAGCCGGTCTTGCTGTGCCAGCAGACAGGGCTCTCCGTGTGTGTGTGCTTGGTCCTTCTCTGGATGTCTCAGCAGAGCGGAGCCCCGTGTCCCCGTGCCACCTCCTGCCCGGGCCACAAGCCGGTGGACTTTCCCTTCCGGGAAGCAGGACAGTGTGAAGGGATGGGTCCTCATGGAGGCAGCGGCTGAAGTGGGGAGGGGGCCCCAGAAGTAAGGGGGCTGAGCTCCGCCTCCCTGTGGGGGCATCTTCCTTCTCCCATGGTGGACAGCAAACACAGCCACAAGTTCTGTGCCACTGACTCAGTTTACCAACTTGCCCAGGTTCTCGTTTTTCTAGAAGAAGCTACTTTCAGAGAATATGCATCCAGAAACGGAGCCTCTGGAAGCAGCTCCAACGTCCCAGGCAGAGGAAGAGACGGAGGCCGGCGGGGGACAGAGAACGCACCCACATCTGCACGTGGGGGCTTGGGGGGTCAGCCCCACTGTCCGCGGAGCCAGCGTCCCTGCTGCGCTCCCGATGCACTTCCAGCACCCGGGACAAGAGGCCAGTGGCACGGTCACTCACACAGTCCCGCTGCCCACGCACACTCTGCAGGCCGGTCCTCACCTCGATCCGCGGGACGGCTTCCTCGCGCAGCCGGATGGCCTCCAGGTCCTCCTCCGGGATCTCCGGAAGTAGCGCCTGCTCCTGGCCCTGCCACATGCCATCAGTCCCGTTAAAGATCTTTTCATCATCAGGCAGTTCAGCAAAAGGGGCCCGGGGACTCTGCCGGCAACAGAGACAGACCAGTTAGCGCGGGTGCGCCGGACTGCCCACCAGGCTGAGGCCACAGCTGCTTCCCGGGCTCACGGCTTTGGGCACCGGGGCCTCCAGGGATCTGCAGAGCCCCCAGCCCGCACTCTCGGAGGGGAGAGGACCCACAGCCACGGGGCCTTGCCACGTAGGGCCACTACAGGGACCAGGGTCCAACAGACGTCCCGAGCCCACTTCGGGCCACCCCAGTTCTGGCCACCAGACGCACTCAGCAGCCCCCTGCTCCCCACCACAGCCCTGCTGGAGTTCAGACTCCTCGTGTCCCCAGCTGCTGTGACACCCGAGAAATGCCCCCTCACACATGGACACAAACGCAGCTTCTTACAGGGCTGTGAGCCCACCGCAAGTCCACTCTGGGGGCGGCCGCAGGTCACGGTCAGGGTCTAGCCACCAGGCAGGGGCTGTGGAAACGGAGGTGTGGCCACCCACACAGCAGGGCACGCACGCCACGGGGAACGGTGAGTCCCGCACACACCTTCACGGAGACTGGACCCGGGGGAGGGGTGCCAGGGGCCTTTCATGTCTTTCCGTTCTGTGTTGACTGCTTTAATTTACCTGATCTTGGAATTCAATAAAATGTGGCTTTTTCCTTCAATTAACGATCTGCTCTCTGATAGGACTCCGAGTACAAGTGAGTGGATGTGCAGGGCTGCCTGTGGGGAGCCGTCTCCGCGCTGCGCACCCCACAGGGCTGAGGGGGGCGGGCGGGCCCGGGTCTCACTCTGGAGCCGTGGCTTCCCACGGAAAACGTGCAACAGCAAAGACGACCGCCATGCCCGCCTCTGCCCCTCCTCCCCCATCAGAAAGCCAAAGCCCGCTCACAGCCGCTCCCCACCCCCAGGTCAGCTGAGCTCGGCTTTACATGGGGGCTGGGTGTGTGTGGGTGTGTAGCTACACGTGCGTACATGTGTGAGTGTGTGTGCGTCTGTGAGAGACGGGGATCGGCATCACGGAAGGCTGCAGGATGCGCTGAGCCAGCGGAAGACCCCAGGCTCCGTGCCTCCCACCAGCTGTCTCTGACACCTCTGACCGCCCTGCAAAGAGCCCTGAGCCCATTTTACAGATAAGGACATTGAGGCCAAGAGGCCAAGGAACCCAGAACAGGCAGGATGTGAAACTGGGGCTTCAGCTCCAACACAGAGGAGCCCCGGGGCAAGAAGCCACAAGGACGGTGCACCTGAGACCAGGGGTGTGGGAGGGGTGGCCCCGGCCCCCCGGTTGGAGCAGCTTCCTCCCCAGATGACCCTGTCCCCCGAGCTGCACCCGGGCCTCCTCGGCAACTCTCCTGCCCTCACTCCCGCCCCAGGTGCTGGCTCTGAGCACAACACCCTTCCCCTGTCCAGAGACCATGCTGGCACAGGGACAGAGGGCAGGGTACAGCTCGCCCCCGGTCTCCCAATGCCAGCCCGAACCCTGGTCGAGCCCCCTCCGCGCGTCCGGGCAATGGGCCTGGACTGAAATGCGGGACTGGCCCTCTGCTCCCTCACGGAGCCTCCCTCTGCAGGCTCCGTGTCTCTAGGACACTCCGCACTGGGCAGTCCGAAAGGAGGCTCTGGAGACGACCACCGGCCTGTCCACTCTCTTCCCTTCGTGACAAGACCAGCTTCCCACCCCGCCCCTATGCCTCTCGGGGCCACAGGGAAGGGCGCTGGCCAGGGCAGGGGCCAGCATGGGGCCCCCGCCAGGCAGCCGTCAGAGGGCCTCGGCAGCCGGGAGAGCACCACCCCCCACACACCCTCCCGGCCCCCCTGGCCCACCCTGCGCCAGCCCCGGGGTACAGCCAGCGGACGGCGAGAGCCCCGCGTACCAACAGGCTTGGCCGGGCACAGAAACCAACATGTCACAAAGACAACGAATTCAGCCCAGTTTGGACAAAGGCCTGCAGAAGGCCCTGTGCCCATGCGAGGGCCAGCCCCGGGAGCCACGGCAGGGACAAGGCAGGAGGCCAGCGCTCCTCTCTCCAGTGGGGCTCACGGCCTGCAAGGCAGGCATGCTCACACTGGGGTAAAGAGGGGGTGGTGCGGGTGCCCCAGGGGCACAGAGAGGCCCCCACTAACCCAGCTCTGCTTCCAAAGCCAACGTTCTGCCCCCACCCCACACTACGGCAGGCAGAACCTCTTCCCCCAGCGTCGGCAGAGGCCTTTACAGAAATAAATACGTGGAGAAATGAACATAAAATAAAAGATCTACAAAATCTGTTGACAAGCGCTACGGTCCAAGGTGGCAATTACCGCCTCCCCTTCCCGCTGTGGGCGGGCGGCAGCAGGGGGCGGGCACAGAGCCGAGCCATGGCTTCCGGCCCAGCACAGCAGGCTCGGTGCCTCAGTGTCCTGGGGACAAGCGCCCCAGAGCCCCAGGTGCTTAGCACACCTCTGTGCCACCGGCCAGACCCGTCCCGCGTCCCTTCTGGGCACTGCCGGGCACCCTCGCTCGCGCCAAAAGGGACCGAGTGGAGGTCTCCTTGCTGAGCACTCACTCACACCCCGGCCCAGGCGGCAAGGGCCAGGGCGCACGCTGGCTGTGCCACCTGGCAGTTTCCCGGCCTCCCTCTGCCCCCGGCACCCTCGCGCAGAGTCAGGGAAAGGAGCGAGAGGAGGAACCACCTCGCTGTGTCAGCAGGTGCACGTGAAGATGACGCATCAGCAGAAGCCAGAGGGGATGCCGAGGGACCGTGCTGCCCCCAGAGAGGGGTGTGAGGGCCACCTCTCCCAGGGGCCTGGCCCGGCCCATCAGCTCCAGTGGGAATGCCGCCTGGGCACGGCGTTCGGAAAGCCTCCCCGGTCTGCCCAACAGTCCCCGAGGGCCCCTCATCTGTGCACCCGGGGCCCAAGATAGAGGAAGGCTCCCTGCAAGCACGTACCCTGGGAGAAGGGGCTGGAAAAACCACCATGATGCCTACAGACCGACAGGCAGAAGCACTCAGATGTGCCTGACACCACAGCCACCTTCCCTGGATGCGGCCCGCGGAGGCAGCCCAGCAGCTGGGGACAGAGGGGCCTGCATGTCCTCACCTGCACAGGTATGGCCCGCCCCTCCCACAGCAGCGCACAGCAAGACAGAAGGCAGGGCAGCAAGAAATGGCTGGAACACCTGATCTCCAGAGAGCACCAGAAAGCGCCCCTTTATTCTCCTCACAAAGGCCCCCGTTTGGGGATTAGGGATTTGCTGGCAAGGCGCTGGGGCCGGTGTGGAGGAGACAGCCCTGTGATGGTTTTCCAGCACAAGAGGCCGCCAACAAAGACGGCTTTCTCCTCCCTCCAAGGCCGATGGTTTGGGTCCCACTCTGTGCGGAAGAAATGCACAAACCAACGTGACCGCTGGGCCGCGGCGCTGAGAGCGCTTTCCCGTGAGAAGAGCCAGGCGGGCGGAGGCACACAGGCTCCCTGGGTTCTCGGGGACTCTGGGAAAGGGGCCCCTTTCCCGCGCACTCCGACCCCGGGCTCTGCGCAGGAACGTCCATGACCCTGATGGGAGGGCAGGGGTCAGGGCGTGAGCCAGTCACAGGCTTGAGAAAACTGCTTTTGTTCAGCGGCCCAAGGCTGGCCATCCATTTCCCCAAGCAATAAATGACGCCGTTTGTTAGCAGGTGGAAGTGCCTGGAGATGCGTCAAAGCCCAGAATGTCAGAACTGGCGCGACCACAGCAATCCTTCCCCCCGACACCCACCCGACATAGCGGCACTGGGGCCCAGAGGCCAGGGGCACCCGCCCTGTGCAAGCATGAGAGGATTTCCAGCCAACACACGGTGCTCTGGCGGAAACGTGCGCCAAGCCGGCTGACGGCAGCACAGACCGTGGACCGTCCCCAGCAAGGGCCAGGAGCCAGCCCAGACACACCCAGCGCCCCCACTGGCTCTGCTTGACCAGGTCTGAGATGGACCGTGGACCCGACCCGGAGAGCGGATGCTAGTCGGCTGACCTGCAGCCAGCACTTGGCTCAGACGGGAGAAGGTGGCCGGTGGGCACCCCTCACTCCGGCCAGGACCACCGGGCCTGCAGACGGCGCCCCAGAGTCTGCGAGATCAGGGTCGCAGCCACGCCCGTGTTAAAGAGGATAGTGTGTCATCTCCCTGTTCGCGGTTTGCAGAATTCCTGGAAATAATCTCATCTCTCATAGTTTCTCAGAAACACTGCTGACCGTTCTCTTCCTTTTCTAAAAAAAAATGTGGCTGAAAGACAGCACATCTGCAGTCCAGAAATCAGACCCCGTCTGATCTTCATATATTACGGACATCATGCACAGTCTGAATTCTTACAGAAGAAAGTCCTCAGGCATGACACGGAACCTCGCCAGGACCCTGCCACGCCCCTCCAGCCCCTGGCCACCACGCTGCCTCCGACCAAGGGGAATGTTCTAGCTTCTAACGTGCCCATCCCCGTGGCCTGGCTTTGACCTCCCTCTGCTCTGGTTTCGGGCTTCTCTGGCTCGACACTCTGAGATCACACGGCGGGCCCCACTGGCGACAGCTGGCTTTTCCTGGCGCTACAGCCTCCATGCGGGAATCCAGCACGAGGGATCTGGCCGCTGCCCTGTGGGCTGGCTGTCTTCCCAGCACTATGAGACGCCTTCAGCGTGACTTCGGGAGAACACACAGGTGCCTCGCCACGGGCTGTGCACTTGGGGGAGGACTGCAAGGTCACAGGAAAAAGAAGGCGTGAACCCAGGAAGCATTTCAGGGTCCAGAGGGGCAGCATCTGTACGCCTCCACGGCACAGCCTCCCGGCCCTTGCGAGGCTGACCATGTGAGTGCGTTGGTGGGTGTGAGGGGAGGGGCCGGGATTGAGCTCCATGGGCTCCCTCGGCCCGCTTCTGAGGACGCCCACTGAGCACACATCCGTGCACTCTGACCATGTGGACGTCCCCTTTTGTGACACGTCTGTGCGCTACCGGCCACGTTGATGTCCCCTTTTGTGACATGCCTAAGGATTCTACCCTTCCATGATTTTGAAATGGGTTGTCTGCCTCTTTCTTATTGATTTCTCAGAGATCTTCATATATTACGGACATCAGGGCTTCCCAAACACATATACGTGAACACTGTCTCTTGCACTGAAGGGTATGTTGATTTAAGGACGTCAAGTTGATCTGCTCTATACGTGGTACCTTCTCATCTGTGCAAGAAATGTTCGCTCACCATGAAGACGTGCAGACTCCCATGATGTCTTCTAGAAGCGTCACTGCTTTCTCTCTCACACATAGATCCATGTTCTAACTCAAATCCTTCTTGCACACGGGGGGGCAGGTTTCGGGAAAGGATCTGCTGGCAAAGGCAGCCTTGTGCCTGTGCCCTCCCGGCCCCTCTCAGCCACATAAGAACGGACCACGGCCTGGAACATTTCCCCACCAAGAGACAGAGCCTTCCCAGCTGTGCTGCACTTGCTGGCTCGTGAGACAACGTCTTTCCCTGTTTCGGAGGCGATGCAGACTCTTTTGTTCTGTGAAAGCACGTGCATCCTGTGGCACCTGGCCAAGCCCACTGCTGCGTCTGTCCCCTGCGGGGGTTGGGGGGGAGACGGGGTCCCTCTGCGGCCACATGGGGATGCGTGCAAGCCGGTCAACGGTCAGGAGGGGCCTGCTAGCTGCAGGGGACCACACCCACCGCGGAGGCTGACCCTGCTGGCTCTTCTCTGCACAGGCAATACCAAGATGCAAGGCCAGGGGTGTCTGGACGTGGACTTGCCTGTTGCCCAACAGGATCCCTTTTCCCGGCTCAAAACCCCAGCAGCCCGGCATCGAACCCCAAACCGACCTCCATTCCCTACCGCATGGCAGCACCCTTGCTCCAACGGCTGGGGAAGACCTCTCCCGGGCCCGGAGCTCTCACAAGTGAGGCCACTGTTCATATTTCTTCGTGCGCTGTGCTGCTGGCACGGTGTCCCCTCAGACACAGACCCTGTCACCGTTGCTTCTCAGCTCAGTTCAGCGCAGGCTCGCTCACCTTTTCCAGCAACACAGTCGCGCTGTCTCTGCGGGGCCTGCTTCCTCCCCGGTTCCTCTTACACCTGTCGCTTCTGCTTCACGTCTCAGTGCAGCGGACACACTCTCCAGCGCGGGGAGGGGGGGGGGGACAGAACAGGACCAGACTCTGTGTCTCGCCCTCGGTCTCAGGAGGGACGCTTTTCATGTCTCAGCAGCCCGTGTGGCACTAACCGCAGGGCTTTGGAAGCCGCCCACCGTGAGATTAAAGGCTCTTCCGTCCCCAGCCCACTGAGAGCTCTGCCCCCGCCCGCAGGGGTGCACACGCTCACCAAGGACTCATCCCTCCCCACCGCGGTCTTGCTCCAAGGACATGGCGGCCTATGTGGGTTATTCCCGAAAATAAACCAGCTCCACGCCCCAGAGTAAGGCCCGCTTTAGGACCATGGTATCACCCTTTTACATACTGTCAGATCACGCCCGCTGGTGGTGTGGTTAGGGTCTTTGCTCTTATGCTTCTGAGAGAATGTTCCCTTCCTTTTTGTGACGCCGTCGTAGGAATCCGGCAACACAGCTCGCTGCCTCGCCAAGCTAGGAGACACGTGTCCGCCTCTTAATTTTACTTAAGAGTCTATGAGAACTAGTAATGTTTATTCCTCAAACATCTGGAAAAACTCACCAATAAAATCACTGAGGTCTTGAATTTTCTTGGTAGCATTTTAACAATGGAAATTGCAGAACTGTTTATTTCATTTCTGTAACAAATACCGGACTTTCCAGACTTTCGGTAGGTCTTGGTAACTTACATTTTTTTCTTAAAAAACAAAATAATAATTTAGGTGTCCCGCCTGAGCAGCAAGTTTATTGACATAAAGTCGTGTCACGGCATCTTCAAACCTCTATCGGCCGAGTGCGTGGGGTCCCCGATCTAGCTGTTGTCACTCCTGACGCCCGTAATTTGTATGCTCTGCTTCATGACTGATGTTCTGGGATTCACTATTAATCCTTCTAAACAAAACAAACCGGCTCTGCTGGAGCTGAACAATATGCATCAATTTTCTATTTCATGGATTTCTGCTTCTTCCAGTGTATTTTCTCAGAATTCAGTTTGGTGCTGCTTTTCCAGCTTCTTGAGACTGAGACCGATCTCGCGATTTTCAGCTTCTTCTCCAGAGGGAGGCACCCAGAGCTCTCCTCCAGCCGCACCCCAAGTCCGGGTGTGCCCCTGCTCTTCTGTTCCCGTCACGAGGGCAACGGTCTCCACTGCGATTTCTTCTCCGGTTCGTGGGTTCCTTCGAATCTTCTCACTCCCACGCTGGGAAACTGCCTCTTTGGTACCAAGTGGGAGCTGAACTGCGCTGACCCGAGAACTTGCTGGGGGTCGCACCCACCCCCTGGAGCCCGCGGAGGCCGGCGTCCGAGTCTGATGCGCATCGCACCCCGGCGGGGACGCCTGCTCTCCCGTGGCCGCTCACCGCGCCGTGAGCCGCCATCCGGCAGGAGCGCGTTCACCAGGCCGAGTCTCTCGGACACTCCCGCACTTTCCCGTTCCTTCCTCCGCCATCTCCACGGGTGTGTCCCCGTCTCCGGCCACGGATTTGCTGTTTCTCCTTTTATCACCATCGGTTTTGTCCCGCGTCTTCTGAGGCTCCGTGGTCAGCACGCAGGCAGCCCTGCATCTCGTGTCCAGACAATCACATTGTCCTGTGAGCCGGGGACGGCCTCCCCACGGACTTGCGTGCTCTGGCTCGGCCGTGAGCACCAATCTTCCTCGGGGCTGGCTTCACGGCGTGTCTCTGTCCAACCTCTAACTCCCGTCACATTTCTGGATTTCTATTTAACCGAGTCTGACGGTCTGTGCCTTTCCGTCGGAGGGGTCAGGCCATGCTCATGGAGTCACAAACAATCTGGTATAAATCTGCCTCTTACAACTTGTTTTCCGTTTTCTGTCCTTCCATTTTTCCTTTTATTTTGCAGGGAGGGAAGGGGGCTTTCTTTTAAATTAGTCAGGTTTGATTTATTCTTTCGCATATGCATTAGCTTACTGTGTAACTGACATTCTCCTGTTGTCCCTCAGTGTCCCCTGCATGAGATGAGATGCCCCGCGGCTCCCGTCACCTCCCGAGGATGCGGCAGGCTCGCACGCGGCTCACTCCTGAGCTTCCGCCGGCCAGGCTCTCGGACCCGCCCCGGCATCCAGGCCCCACAGGGCGGGAGCAGTGCTCAACAGCCACCTGAAGTCAGACGTGTCCGCACATCGGCGTTTCCGGGGCGCAGCCCCTTCCCGCGCTCCCGTCAGAGTTCCCTCGCTTTACGCTTCTCTAACAATGTTTTCCTTCCAGCCTCACTTCTGAAAAGTGTTTTCAGCAGGCGGAGGACACAACGGGAGCAGCGCCCTCTCAGTGTTTTAAAGACGCCTCCAGGTTGCCGTCCGGTGCCCACGGGCCCACCTCAGACGCCAGGTGTAAGTCTCCTCACTCCTTGAAAAATGACGTGACTTCTCCTCTTGGGTTTTAATCTGCTTTTAGGCCTTTTTGTCTTTGGTTTTCAAAATTGTATTATAAGGTGAGCTGGTAACAGAGGTCTTCGAGCTGTGGCCTGAGCTGCCCGGACAGCCCTGGAAACCCTCAGCTGTTGTACCGCCGGACGCTGTCTCCGCCCCTCTCTGCCCTGCTCGTGCAGGAGTCCGGGCGTGCTCGCGGCCCCACCGTTTCTATCACTTTCTGCTCCCAGGAGGGCCAGTCAGGTCCAAGTCAGTCCATGGGGCACGCGAAACTGTCTGCACTCAGGACTGTCTTGGCCCATGCTGGGGAACGAAGGTCCAAATGCCGGTTTGGGGGAAAGTCCTTCATCGAGTAAGACCCCCTTGGATGGCGCCCTCCGTGCGTCCCACTCCCCCAGAGGCACAAAGGGTCCCGGGCGCCGTGTCATCGTCACCTCACGCCCAGACCACAGCAATCACTTGGCACCTACCTGCTGCTCGCTGACCCGCTGCGCCGTGGGAAGCAGGGCTCGGGACTTCTCAGCGATTTTCTGTGGAAGAATGGAGGGAGACAGAAGAACAGAAGGTGGGGAGCAGGGAAGGAGGGGTCAGGTAAGCCCAAGGCCGTGGACAAGGCCTGGCAGCAGAGGCCACCTTCAGCTCCGGGGCACGTCGGCCCCCTCACCCCATGGAAGCCCTGGGTCTCTGTGTCCTCACCTGTCAGACAGGGGGTGCCCGCTCTCCCCCGCCGCCAGGGGCCCCTGAGCAGCACCCACAGGTGAGTCTCCCTCCAGCACATGCGGCAACTGGCTGCGGCAACTGGCGATGGGAGGCCGTCCACAGGCCCAGCCCACCCTCTGCTCTCGAGGACAGGACCCCCACCAGGCCAACCCAGACCAACCCAGGGGTGAGACAGTCGGTGAGGGAACCACAGGGCCCGAGGCGCCCCAGCTGGCCCACACGCCGTCCTGGGCAGCCGCACCTTCTGCACCCCGCCGTAGCGCTGCACGGCGTCGGACAGCTGAGTCTTCAGACGGTCCAGCTGGAGGCACTCCTGCTGCAAAGAGAGAAGGTGGGCTGTGGAGACAGCCGAGGCCCCGTCCCGCCCCATGGCCTCCCCCGTCCCTGGGGCGCTCCAGTCCCCCACACTCGCCATCCTCCCCAGCCCCCAGGGAACGCCCCTCCTCCCCTGGTTATGGCCACATGGGGGTGGAGTCAGGCCACCAAGCCAGGCCGCTGACTCCGGGGCCGTACGGCCAATCCAGCGCCAGGCTGGGTCTCACCCCCAGGGTCGAAACCACGCTCAAACCTTCATCCTACCGCCAGGCACTCTGCAGCGCACTGCCCCAGCCTGCACGTCTTGCTCGCCAACGCACCCCGGTGCCCCAGATCACACCGGGCACAGACCTGCCACGCAAGGGGACGAACGAGCAAACCAGGAAACCCAGGGCTGCCTGCTTGGGGTAGTGTGAGCACCAGCAGGCCGCTGGGACTCAACGCTCCTGTGTCTCCACACCGCACCGGCCACACAAAGACAAGCGAAAGCCCTGTGGCCTTGCACGAGGACCATGACGGGGACTCCTGGCCCCTCCTGCCCCATAAGCCCCAAGAAAGGCAGACCCTGAATCCCAAGTCACAGACGGCTACCCTTGCAGGGGGCTCCTCTCCACCTTCAACCAGACCCCGGCCCTAAGCTTGGCGCCCGCCCTGCCACCACCGCCACGCAGCATGGGCGCCCACGCAGGAGAGTAAGCTGGCCATGGTTTGGGGGCCCCAGCTTTCCGATGGGCACTTTTCAGAGGGACTCAACATGGTCCCTGCCAGACTGTAGGTCTGAGGAGCCCGTTTTACTGTCCAGGCAGACTCTTTTGAGGGGCACATACAGGGTGCCCCAGGACGGAGCCAAGAGCCCACAGACTCCTCAGTAGTCTCCAGCTGTGCAATCCGGCGTCAGCCCCGTATGACGGGCACAGCCTTTCTTCCGAGGAAACAGGGAGCAACGCTAGCCCCTCCCAGCCAGGCTGTCTGACCACAGAACCATGAGAGCCTCATCCATGTCCTTCCCCAGCATCTGGCATACAGTAGGCATTCAGTGTTTGCTGGGTTCTTAGATGGGTGATGGTTGGGCAGGTGGGTGGCCCCGTGGGCAGGCGGACAGACAAAAGGACACATTAGGCTAAAGGTGATCCCCCCACCTGCCAGGAACTCAAGCTTGGGGTCTCAGCCTTCGTGGTGCACACAGGTGACAATGTGGACTGTGGACCCAGAGAAACCAGAGCGGCCATCTAGCCGAGACCCCTGCCCGGAGCAGATGCTTGGCATAGGACACTCTCCGGGCCTCAGCGTTCCTCCAGATAAAAGGCCTGAGGACACCCACAGCAGGACGCCCACAGGCAGGATGGCCAGGAGTCCCCAGCGTGAACAATGTGCACAGGGCCGCCGGCGGGACGTGCCTGACACGCGCTCTAGAACGAGTGTGGTATGGAGAGTTCCAGAGAGCCCCCACGGAGCCCAAGAGCAAGGAGCACGGCCACGCGCGAGAAGCCGGCACGCCTGCACTGACCCCGCCGAGCAGTGTGGACGCTGGTGTGGGGAGCCACCACGATTTCCAGCAGCGTCTATGACCAGGCCCTGGCATGTCGTCCCGAACCACTGGGGGCTGTGCCTAAGTCGGGCTGAGCAGAGCGCCGCAGGCCCTGTAGCCAGAGATGGCCGGCACATGCTGCCCACCCCGCCAAGGACGGTGGACCCTCGCTCCCTAAACGTGCCTCTGGTACCGAAGCCCAGCTCGCCCTTTGTCTCTGGGCCTCCGTTTCTGTGAGAGGCTGACTTAAACTCTCGTAAGGAGAATGCGCTCATTTTAACTCAATGCTCTGTAACTGCTCGTTGTGCCGTGACCACCAGCTGGTTTTGGAACACGTCCACCACCCTGAAAAGTTGTCGGGACACCCTGCAGCCCATCCCAGCTCCCCCCACCAGCCACACAAGCCTCAGCCCCGCTGTCGGCACAGGCCTGCATTTCCTAGACACCCCAGATGTACAGGGCCACACGGCACAGGCGTCAGCAGCAGCCTCTCGCCCAGTGGACTGCTGTGGTCGCTGGGTGGCAGCCACGGCAGCTTCTCAGGCCCGTCACGGAGGCTGCCGGGCCCCTTCCCCACGACCACGGCAGCTTCTCAGGCCCGTCACGGAGGCTGCCGGGCACCCTCCCCACGACCACGGCAGCTTCTCAGGCCCGTCACGGAGGCTGCCGGGCACCCTCCCCACGACCACGGCAGCTTCTCAGGCCCGTCACGGAGGCTGCCGGGCACCCTCCCCACGACCACGGCAGCTTCTCAGGCCCGTCACGGAGGCTGCCGGGCACCCTCCCCACGACCACGGCAGCTTCTCAGGCCCGTCACGGAGGCTGCCGGGCACCCTCCCCACGACAGCCAGGCCGCTGTCTGCATCCAGGCATCTGCATCCCCCGATCTCCCTGGGGTCCCCAGCCCCCCACAGCCTCCAGGGCCACATACCCGGGAGCAGCCCCGCAGGAGCTCCATCATCTGCCTCACGGTGCCGGCGCCGGCCGCGATGCTCTTGTTCGCCTCCTGCTGCGTCACGTGCCTGAGGCCGGGGGTGGGGGGGCCAGAGGAGACAGCGTGACAGCGTGGATGGAGAGGGCAGAGCGGGCGGCCGCGAGGTGAGCGGACAGACGTCAGCAGGCGCAGGGCGTCAGGTGAGGCCGCACATGGCGGTGGAGGAAGCAGGAGCAGGGGAACCAGCGCAGAGAGCAGAGCCGGAGACATGGGAGGGGACGAAGGCCAGAGGTGCAGACGCGGAGAAGGCAGCGGCAGGGGCGAGGGAGGGAGAGAATGACAGGGGGAAGCTCAGATCGGGAGGACGGCCCGCCGCGCCCGTCACACCCGAGCGGCCGTGGTCAGGACCCCCGCCCCGCACACAAACCGTGTGTGCGCTGCCGCGGCCTGGGCCTCTGGTCTGGGGGTCAGCGCGGCACCTCCTCGGGAGCCCGGACCCCCTGGCGTCAGCAAGCAACCCGGGCACCACAACCCCCGAGGGTTGGAAGGACGGTCCCACCTCCAGACCCAAGAGCCCCAGGGGCCACGCCCATGTGTGCAGTCTGTGGTTCTGCGTGTGACCTGGAAGGGACTGAAAAGACCAGATCCTCAGCTGCTTGGGGACGACGACAGCCCCCCCGGAGGGAGTGACACCAGGAGCAAACCCTGCCCTCGGGCCTTAGAAAAGCGGTCGGATGCCCCCTTCGCTCCCTGTAGGGCCCCAAGTGGCAGGGGTGGGGGCACCGTCTGACCTGGGCCTGGGTCCGACACCCGCCTGGGCCACACGGAGTGTCCAGCATGGAGCCGGGGCTGGCGGGGCACAGGGTGCGGGGTGGCAGGACAGAAAGGACCCCCCAGGCCAGCTGGGGAGAGCACCCCTGGGGACAGCAGCACGAATGACCTTCCCAGCAGGCCGCCAACAGATCCCGGGAGCCCGGGGAACATGGCTTCTCCCCTCGACTCACTCACCTCGCTGCACACCACGGAGCATGGAGCACCCCCCCCCCACTTCTCCCTGCTGCAACCTCCCACGCCGTGGCCCAGAGTCTGCCCTCCTGGCGTCTCCACCTCCAGCTGGGGCCACGCTGCTCAGGGGCTTGCGGGACCCTCTCCTTCCTGACCTGCCCTGTCTGCGACCGGAGCTCAGGCCCTGGAACCCCCTGCGGCACCCCGTGCTCACCTCCTGGGTGCTCTCCTTTAGCCCCGTGGCCTGAAGTCACCTGTGTGCCACTGTCCCCACACACGTTCGCAGCTGGGCCTGAACAGGGGCCCGGCCCTGCCAGCAGCCCACTAGGCACCTCCACCTGGATGTCCGGAGCCTCTCCAACTCCACATGCCCAGGCCGCCTGCCCCTCTGTGGTTCAGTCCCTCTAGTCCCTCCAGCTAAAGCCCCAGGGGCGCCCCTCCCACAGCCTCTCTCCTTTCATCCTTGAGAGCAACGCGAGTCTCAGGCGCTGACCCAGACTCGGGCCACCTTTCCCCCACTGCTCCCATGTGCCCCCAACCAAGCCCCCGCCGGCTGCCCCATGCCCAGTGTGGCATCACAACGCATAGTACCCCGCAGCTGGGAGGTCCCGTTCTAGGACCTCTAGGCTGCGTGGGTCCCATGGAAGCATAGCCCCACCCGTCACCTCGTCTCCCTGTCCTCACCGTGCGGACAGACCCTGCCTCACTGCCCGCATCCCTGCCCCACCACCTCTGCAGCCACCCAGACGGACAGCGGGTACAGGCAGCCACAGCCGGGGCTGGTGACCAGCAGCAGCCACCCGCACAGAGGACACTGGACGGACAGGGGGCAGCAGGCCAAGTGCCTCCCGTTTGCGCAGGCCACCTCCCTGGGGTCAGGCTCACCCCCACCCCACACTCGTCCCTCTCCACTTCTGCTCTGATGCCACCCCAACTCCCAGCAGGGAACGCATCACAGAGGGCTCGCACTGCCACCCGCTGTGCCCACGGCTTAGCACAGCCTGTAGACAGAACAAGGAGCAGCGTGCGGACGCAGCCCCTTTCACGGGCCGGGAGAGCCACCATCTCACGTCTTGCTGGGGCCCCTGCTGCTGTGTCTACGAGGGACATGCAGCGCTTTTCCTTCTGGAGTCCTTGCTTCGCGGTGGTGTGGACACAGTGGCAGGAAGGCGAGCGGCCTGTCCGCATCTGGGGGCACACAGTGTTGCTCTGCACTCTGCTCTGGGTGTCGGTGGGAATGTTCTCAAGGTCACACCTATGTCCTCCAAGAGATGTGGAGCTATTTAGGCTTTCCCTTTCTTCCGGAGTCAGTTCTGAAAATTCACGTCTTTTGAGAAATTTTTCTGGCTCATCTTGGTTATAAAGTCTCAATTTATTGTCTTAAGAGCCACAATATTTCCTAATTAGCATTTTCCTATTGGATCTGGAGGCCTGGTTTCTCTCTCTTTTTCCTCTTTTGTTTCTATTACTAGTTCATGTTTTATTAATGAATGAATTTCCTCTTCTCTGTACACTCGCTCTCTCCTTCCTTCACGGCTGGCTTCTTAGGTGCCCTGTAAGGTGCTGTGAGGTGGCCCTGCTTCCTTTTCCAGGGCCACTCTCACTGGACCTGCGGCCCTCCTTCTCGTTCCATTTTCCGCTGGTCCCTCCTATATATGGTGGCACGGGCACTCTGCGCCAGCTTCCCCGTCATGCTGTGACTGGGTCTCTCCGTGAGGTTCTTGATCGCAAGGAGCAGTGTGGAGATGGCCTTTCTCCAGACGTCTGTGTGACCCTGACCGCCTTGCCCTGACCAATAGGCACCCCTCAGCCCCCCAAAAAAGGGATAATAGATCACAACCAAGAGGATTTCATCCCAGGAGCCCAGGGTGGCCTAACACTCAAAAAACAATGAATGAAATTCCTGTATTAACAGAGTAAATTTTGAAAGGAGAAAACAATCTCCGTAAACTTCACAGAAAAAGCATTTAATAAAATTTTACGGGTATTGATCACAAAAACTCCAGGAAAACCAGAACAAAGAAGGGAACATGTTCAGCTGGACAGAGACTCTAACGGACCCAGGACTCAAGGCAGAGTCACCGGTGTCTCTGCGTCATCGCAGCCAACACCAGAGTGAAATGTGAGCGAAGGCACTTTGTGTAACTGAACAAACGCACAGGGTGGGTAATGATGAACTGAGTACAACACACACAAGACCCACACACCAACCGCACAGGGAGCTGTGGGGAGAAATGGAAGAACATATAAACCAGAGAAATCCTGACCATATTCACGGGTTGGAAAACTCAAGATTGTCAAGAGGTCAGTTCTCCTTAAGTTGGTCTACAGAGTCACTGCAACCTCAATTCAAGTTAAACTGGATGTGAAAACTGCAGAAATCAACAAGCTATTCTAAAATTGATACTGAGATGTACAGCAGCGGAAGTCTGCAAAAGAGCTTCACAGAAAGATGGAAAAGCCGGAGGTGTCCACAGTGGAGGTCAGGACTTACTGCAGAACATCAGTGATCAAGAAAACCGGAGCGGGGCGGGGGCCTTCAGGAAGACAGGCACACGGGCTGTGAAACAGAGTAACCCAGAAGGCAGCCACACATACATGATCAGGGAATTTCGGGAGAAGATGCCAAGGTACTCACAACAGGGAAAGGACAGTGCTTCCGACAGTGTTGGAATAAGTGGAAAATCATGCCAAAATAAAAAAAATTAGCCTGGACTCCTGCGCTATGCTGCATTTCCAGGGGCTCAGGCGGGACACACGGCAGGCAGCCAGCAAGACCCAGGCGGCCCCCAGCCCCCAGTGCTCAGGCAAGCCTGCGGAAGGGGAGCTGCTCGGGCAGGCAGGGTCGGGAGGCCAAGTGAGGGACAGCGTCACACACGTGTGACCGGGGCGGGCAGTCCGTGGTCAAAGGAGGGCTGGAGGCTCAGGCCCAAGAGCGGGGAGGAGACACATTTGGGCAGGAAGGCCCAAGGTAAGGTAAGGTGAGGGGTGCCCACGGCCAGCAGCCGTGTCTCTGTGGGGGACAACGGGCCACGGGAACCCCACGGATGTGAGCTCCCCCAACGTGGGAAGGAAGCTAGAGAAGGAAGGAGGCCAGAACAAGGAGGAGTCAGAGGGGCAGAGTGACTCGTGAGCCACACCAGGGAAGACAAAAGCCCCAGAGAGCCCGGTCTGCACAGGCTAAAAGCTTCTAGAAGTAGGGAGTATCTCAACAATAAAAGACAAAATAAAAAGACAAAAAGCCCAATTCGAAAATGGGCAAAGGATCCAAACAGACACACCTCTGAAGAGACAGAAACAGTCAACATGACCGTGAAAAGACACTCACTCAACGTCGTTACTGGGAAACACAAGTCAGCTTCCCAGCGAGACGGCGTCTCGTCCCCACCAGACCTACGGTCACAGCCGGGTAACAAGAGTCGTGGGGCCTGGAGCACTCGAAACCTCACGCACTGCTTGGGGGAAGGCGGGGCGGTGCAGTCACCGTGGAAGACGGCCTGGCGGAGTCCCAGCATCAGACGCCGCTCAGGCCACAACCCCACATGCAGGCATCCGTGCGAGAACGCCGTCCACGCGCGAGCTCCCAGCAGCCTTCCTCAGGACGACCGAGAAGGGACAATGCCAAGACCATCCGTGATGAACAGCGCATCTTTGCCCGCTCGGGCTGCCATAACAAACACCACGAGCTGGACGCCTTGGGAGACAGCAGACGTGTCTGCTTCCAGGTGGGAGTCTGGGCGTCCGGGATCGGGGCGCTGGCAGCTTCCACGTGTGACGAGGGCCACCTTCCAGTCCACAGGCGGCACCTCCCCACGGCTGCCTCGCAAGAAGGGGTCACGGAGCTCTCCGGGTCCTTCCACAAGAGCGCTCGTCCCATTGCGAGGGCTGTACCCGCAGGACCCGCCGCCCTCCTGAGGCTCCGGGCCCCGCCCCCAGGGGTTAGGTCTCCGCCTACGGATTTGGAGGAACATCCACACGGGGAGACTACTCTGCCACACACAGGAGTGAAGGGCAGGTCCAGGCCACAACGGGGAGCACCACGATGGGCCTGGTGTCCTGCAGAGTCACTGGTCCCTCCCTTCAGCCAGCACGCTGTGACAGAGCAGAAATGGGTCCCCTTCCACGGCCCCTTGGTCCTTCTCAGGTTCCTTCAAAGATCCCTGCCCTGAGCCCGCTCGGCAGGAGGCAATCCCAGAGCCTTAGAAGGCCCCGCTGGAAGAGGACCGGGCCAGAGGGGGCTCTGCCACCCCAGAGCCGCGTCCAGGGTAGGTCCCAGGAAACCAGGAGACAACTGCCCGGTGCCCGCCTGAGCTCACCGGCCCCTGAGCCCCCGGAGGCAAGCACCCGGGCCAACCCTTTCCCAGTCCCACAGGCACGGGCGAGGCTATCCCCCAGCCCGGCAGGGTGGTCCCTGGGGGTGCTCAGGAGTCTCCGCTGCCTGCAGTCAGGGGGGTCCTGGTCAGGCAGGGGCTCAGCCCCCAGCCCACCAGGCCGAGGGGCAGCCGTCCAGGCCCTACACAGCCATCCCCCCCGCCTCTCCTGCACTCCCTCCGCCCACGGCGACGGCCCACTCCTCCAACTTGTCTTCATGGCCGTCCACCAGGCCACTGCGTTCTAGAACCCTCCACTGGCTTCCTACTACTTTGGAAATAAAGCCTGAGCCATGTTCCAGGCCCAGAAGGCCCATAGGGCCGGGCCTGCGCCCACCTTGCTGACACGCCTCCCCTCAGGGCTGCAGGCCCCTCCTGTGGGGGCTCCACCAACACACCCACTGCCTCGTGGAAGCTTAGAGCAGTCTTAAGCGTGGCCACGGTTTCTGACCGCTCCCCCCAGGGGTGGCGTTGAGTCCCTTCTCCTTGAACCTGGACAGGCTCGCTCCTCCCTCCTCCGCTAGCGCTTGCACCAGAGCCCTGAGCTGACCAAGGTCAGCACCACGAGGCTGCCGTGCCCCAGGGAGCCCCGGCCACAGGAGAGCCCGCGTGTGGACGCCGCAAGGGACCTCCCAGCTGAACTCCGCACATCTGCTGACCGGGAGTGGAGAAGAAGGCTCCAGGTCCTCCAGCCGCAGCGGCAGAGGACTCCCACGCACTGAGTGCTCCCAGCTGAGCCACAGGCATCTGGAGCCAACACAAACCTCCAGCGCTGGCCCAGTGGCCCACCAGCTCTGTGCTTCAAGCCCACGGGCCTCCAGGCCTGCAGGCTGGCCCCAGGGCTGCTGTCAGCTAGCCCCTGGGGACGGAGCTGAGCATCACGTCCAAGTCCTGGCGGCCCGCCCAGGTCACAATGTCAGGTACACAGCTCCTGCACCTCCCGGGGAGCAGTCCTCCACGGCCCCCGGGAAGGCCTCCTTCCCCGCCTGACTTCTGACATGCTTGAGGAGGTCCCAGCTCAGAGAAGTGGTCAGCCCAGGTGATGGGGCCAACGCCACTGCCGACAACCCGTAACAGCAGAGGACAGAGCGCTGGACGTGCGCCCGCCCCCGAGCCCCAGCTCTTGAGCAAGCCTTGCCCCGTCTCCGCAGATGCGCGCACTCATGACTGTGACCATGACCAGGCTGGAAGGAGCAGCTCACGGGGCTCAGGGCCCTGGCTAGGCTGAGCTCTGCGAGGAGGAAGACGGGGCCAGTCCAGGGCCCCTGCATCAGCCCTGGGCCACCCCCACTAAGACCTGCCAGGAGCCCTGGACCCGTACGACCCTAGATTAGCGGGACCCAGGCCTCTCTGATCCGCTTGGAGCTGGTCCAGACACAGAAATCCTGCCAAGGCGGGGGAACTGCTACCCACCTGGAGCCGGGGGCTCCCCAGGGCCCCATCCCCCTGCCGCAGCCTCTGCCCTGTCGCCCCACCGGCAGTGGGCAGATCCCAAGCAGACACCTCTTGCACACGCACCCACGTGGGCGCCCTCGACCACCACAGGGTCACGCGAGAGCACATGCACACACCGGCCCCCCCAGACCGGAGACAACCGGTTAGGAGACTGTCCCCTCTGTCACACACGAGTAGTGGGACACCAGGCGGTCACCTCCCTCCCCCAGGCACACCTGCCCCATCCAGTCCAGTCCCCGGCACAGGCCCCACAACACACACCCGGTGCATCAGTGAGTGTCCCACAGAGGCATCCGGTCAGAGCCCTGGATCAGTCAGCCCCCCAGCCCCGGCCAGGCCCACCGCCAGCAACATGGGGTGGTGTCTTGGAGCTCTGGGGTCCCCAGCGGTCGCCATAACCCCCAGGAAGCACTGCGACCCTCTGAGGCCATTTGCCATCCCCCTCCGGCTCCCTGCACCACACCCCTGCTCTGGGCCGTCCTCCCTCTGCAGCGAGGTCAGTCAGACGGGATCTCTGCAGGCTGAGCCCGGCACCACGCACGGACGCCATCACTGTCTCCTTCCCAAGGAACACCCAGCAGGGTCTGGGTCCACACGTCAAAGACCAAGACACCCAGGTCACCCTGAACGTCACACAGTCAGAGGGTGACAGGCTGGCCCCCGGGACCCCGCTGCTACAGCCTGTCAGCACGGGGCTCACCGGCTGAGCCGGCCCAGGGAACCAGGCTACAGACACGCAGGGCGCCAGGGAGTGCAGTGGGGGAGGGGGCACTGGGGTGGGAACCGGGAAAGGTGGGCTTGGAGGAGAAGAGGCAGGCCATGCTGGACCCGGGGGCCCTGGAGCTGGGGGCTCACCCCATCCAGTCACACACCTGCTGGGAGGAGCTGGGGCCACCGGGGTCCCAGCGCTGGGGCGCCCTCCGCGTCAGCCCAGAAAGAGCCTCCCTGCCTGTTGTGAATACAAGCTAACCCCAGCACCCTGATGCTGTGCCCAGGGACCTACAGACTGGAACCAGGGCTGTCCCACAGCGTGCCCACGAGGCTGCAGGGACAGGCCCCTTTCCGTAGCCACAAGGCTCTTGGAACGCCCACCCATCCCTCCACAGCAGCCTGGGTGACGCCCCCACAAGAAAGACTGGCCACTGAGCTGGCCAGTGAGCTGGCCACTGAGCTTCACACCACAGGGGAGAGAGATGTCCATCCCGGCCACCTCAGCCGGCTGGGGAGCCTACAGCAGTGTGCCCAAGGCGGGGTCCCCTCTTAGTCCTGACACAAGTGGCAAAGCCACACGTCTCATGCAAGGTGAGAAAGTCATGGTCAACTCTGTGTGGCTCTCTGGTCACTAGACGTACTCTTCTCGAAGGAACACCCCCTCCCGAGATCAGAGCCCGCCGTGTCACACTGAAGCCTTCTCTCCTCTACCCTCTAGAAAACACGGGCAGTGACGGATGGTGGTGACGTTTTTTTTTAGTCCTACATCACAAAATAAAAACCCACTGACTGTCAACGTGGAGAACGCACAGAGCTGGAACTTACACCGGCCTCAGTCACTTCCAGATGCTGCCAGTCTACCAGCAGCACCAGTTCCGCCACGAAAGGGGGCCCACAGCCAGTGTGGAGCTACCCCGCAGGCAAAGGGGCTCCAGGGGGGGTGTGGGGTTCTGGCTGGGGGGAGACAGGAAGGTGCTAAAGCCAGAGTTCCTGGGTCTAAAAGCTGAGGTCAACGGGGCAGGACAGGGGATGGCGCCAGCCACATATCACACGGGCAGGGGCAGGAGCAGGAGCCGGCTGTCCTCTCCAACCCATGCCGGTGACATCGGCCTTCGGCCAGCTGGGCAAGGCAGCCCAGGAAACACGCTCAAGGGCCCGGGCCCTGAAAATGCCCGCCGCTCAACCCCAGGGACACGGCTCCAGGGACCGACCCTGGAAACGGGCGCGAACAGGATCCACCACAGCATGGCTCCTGGGAACTCCGGTCACAGGACCGAGAAAGAGGAAGGGCTGGACGAGCCGGCCCGAGTGTCCGCTCGCTAATGACCCAGATCCAACCGTGCCCGCCACGCTGAAGAGCTGCACCCCGTGTGTGATAAGAGCACACACTCCAGGTTCCTAACAGTGAAAACCGGGATCCGGAGCATTATTCACTGAAATCCAATTCTGCAAATGCGTAAGGACTCGAGAAGAGGCTGGCAGGAAATACCGAAATGTTAACTCAGACATCCTGCGTGGCCACGTTTCCCGTAACGAACATATGCTACTTTCACAATCAGAAAACAATACGTTATTTTTAAGAAAAGAAACAAAACGAATAATTAAAGACAAAATTATACGTAAAATCTGCAAAGGGCCCCTGGTTGCTTTAAGCTCGGGACCCCCACACTGGGCAGAAGTGGTCCCAGCTAGTCTGTGTGGACGGACAAGAGGAAAGTCGGAGGGACGGGGAGCTGGGTGAGACGGACGGGTGAACCAGCCCCTGGGTGCGTGGGTGGGTGGGTGGCTGCGCCAGTGGGGGCGTGGCTGGACGGTGGGTGGGCACGCCCGTGGGTGGGCACACGGACGGACAGCAGGGTGGGCACAGGGAAGGGAATGAATGCACGGACGGGCGGCCGGATGGGCGGACACACAGATGGACTGGGTGACGGACAGAGAGACGGAGAGGGGCTGTGGCCTCTCCAACAGACACCAATGCCAAGAGGAGACACGTGGTCTCGGCCACAGCCCACACCCCTCGGAGCCCATGAGGTCCACCGGCCCACACTAGCATCCTTCCCAGGGGGGAGGCTCGAGCTCAGCCAACACAGGGTCCCCTGGCCCGGAGGTGGCGCAGGGAAGGAGCGCGTAAATGCTAGTCCCCAGCCCCCGCTCAGGACCCCACACCGGGCCGTGATGGCATTCTCATCACGTGTCACCAGGCCCTGGGTGACGGAGCCTAAACAGAGCGACCCCCTGCCCCGTGCCAGCCAGCCCAGCCCCCTGGCAGAGATCTCCCTTCTCTCTCCCCAGAGACGCAGCCCCTGAGAAGCCTTCCTGCGGGGAGCGCAGCCTCGCCCTGGGCTGGCTCTGTACCCGATCCAACCCGGGCTGGGCCGCTGGGCAAGCAGACAGGAAAGCCCAACAAGACGCCCACAGGGAGAACCACAGCCACAAAAACACAGGCCCAGCTGGGTGTCCACAGCGGCAAGCTGCCTGTGCTCTGGCAGCCCCGTGGCAGCCAGCATGCCCACACATGTGCTCACAAGGGTGCAGGGCCTGCCCGTGAGCTCTGCTGTGTGACACACACGTCTGTGCACACAGGTGGAAGCTGCTTCACCACTGAGTACACGCCAGCATGCACGGGTGTGTCTGCACAGGTGTGGCAGGCACAGCCGGGCTTCCACACGCGTGGATGGAGGGGACGCTGCTGTGAGCTCGGCCTCCAGCTCCAAGCACAGGCTTGGCTGGCCCTTAGGCGTGTGGGGTGGACGTGGGGCCCCAGCAGGTGTGGGGCTGGTCTGCAGACAGGCAGGCCTACGAGTGGGTGTAGGGCACACCTGTGCACGCTGATGCCCACGGTCACACTCACAGGCTCTCCCTCAGCTCCTGCGTGTCATTCGGCGTCCCCAGGGAACGGAGACTCTGCTCCAAGGAGGTCACTGCCCAGAGAAAGGAACATGCATCAGGAGCAGAAGGACCCCCGCCCGGGTGATCCCCAGACTCCGGGCTGCATCCCCCACCCCCAGGAGAGGCAGGACAGGGAGCCCCAGGACATGGGGGCCAAGGCCACAGAGACCACACAGTGACCGTGGGCACAGAACCAGGACAGCCAGTGCTACAGCCCAGCCCCAGCCCCACACTTGGCCAGTCATACCCCCGTGAGGTCCCCCAGGCACAGTCCTCCCCCACCCTTCAGGTACAGCCCATGGTCTCCAAGCTCTAGGAAACTGCCCCTGAGGGCCTCACCCCAGGTCTGGAGAGGGGTCTTCTCTCCCCTCCCGGTCCGCACTCCCCTGCTGACCTGCCAGAGCTCAGGGTTCAGGGACAAACACCAGCCCTTGCCCACAGGGGGCAGCGAGCCACCCCATCTCCCAGGTCTACAGGAACTAAGGATGGGGCGAGCTAGGACTCTGACTCCTGATCCCAGGGAGCTGTGAGGCGGCCCGTGCTACCAGGCAGAGGGAGGCTCTGAGGCACCCCCTCCAGGGGGACAGGACGGGTCCACACTGCAGGGAGCAGTGGACACACGGGCTGCACCCACCCTGCCCTGAGACTGCAGCACTCTCCTAGGACCAACCACAGGGCCTGGGCTGCAGGGCCGAGTCAAGGGACAGCTGGGTCAGCTGGGGGGGAGACGGGCCCGGCACAGACTCACCGTGGGAGTTGATTCGGAAGACGCTGGCCGACGTCTGCTGGAACAGCTCCTGGAGGTCACCTGGGTCCACCTGGGCAGCTAGGAGAGAGCAGAGGGGAGCACGCGCGTTCACGGGGCTGCCTGCTCGGGACGGTCTCACCCTCCCAGCCTGGGGTCACCTAGAGCCTGGGGATGGAATGCCACGCCCACCCTGGGGCACACAAGCCACAGCAAAGGGAGGAAAGCAGGGGGCAGCCCCTCAGAGAGGCCCCAGCGACCCCGCGCCCCCGTGCTGGTGCACTGGAGAGAAACAAGAACCCAGGCCCTTGGGAGTTCCTGCACACGCGCGTCAGGTCACTGCACACGTAGGAGACCCAGGACGGAAACAACCCAACGCCCAGCAACGGAGGCTGAAGCAGGGGCCGTGCCGACGACACACCACACAGCTGAACCTCTCACACGCACCGGAACCAAGTGTCCAGATCCACGGCAGCCGGGGGCTGGGCGGGACGGGATGGGGCTAATGGCTATGCGGTTTCTTCGTGGATAAAAGAAGGTTCTGGATGATTCGTGGTGACGGCTGCACACGGCGTTGGAGATACTAAAAACCACTGAAGCGCACGTTTAAAGACGGTGAATTTCATCTAGTTTAAGTTTTAACTCAATTTTAAAAACTCTATCGAACGTAATGTGGACACCACCAAGTCCTGGGGGCACAGGCCACACACTGTGGCACGAAGGCAAGGTCTGCCTTCCTTAAAGGACAAGGCCCCGCCTGCCCCGTGGTCCAGCCACGGCCCCCCAAGATTCACACAAAGAAACACTAACAGGCCCGTAAGACGCTCACGGTGGCTTCATTCTCAGAACCTGGAAAGGATGCCACTGGCCACCAACAGAACAGGCAGGGCTCTTTGCATGACGGAGCCACAGAGAGGAAGGACTCACACGGGTGTCTATGCTGCCCACCCCTAGCCACAGGGAAGCTGGGACCTCAGCCTGGATGGGGCAGACTGGGGCAGGTCTCCCGGCAATCGACAGGGACTTATCCATGATGACAAGGGTCGGCGGGGAGAGGGGGCGGTGGCCTGGCTGGGAATGGGGCGCCGTGGCCTCTGGACCCCTACCCCAGATTGAGCAGCCTCAAGGCCCTCGCCTGTGCAGCGGCGAGGCTGGTGGGAGTTTTTCTACGGGACAGACACATGCAGGGACTCAGGCTACACTGGTTCCCTCGCCACGGTACGAAATGAGAGGAGAAGGCGTGTGGCTCTGAAAGCCTTTCCTGTCCTCCAAGTCTGCGTGGAGATGATTCCAGAAGCCATTACACCGGGGCAGAGGCTGCCCATCCCCCTTCTCGAAGCTGTCTTCCTCTGGACACCACCTAAAGCCCAACCATGGGCTCGCCAGCGACCACCCAGCTCAGTCTACTCCTGACGCCATGGGCTCCGCATCTCTCCAGATGACAGATGACACTGGCTTACAGGCTTTGAGACATTCTGTCTCGGACCTGGGGCCAAAGCAGCTGAGCTCAGAGAGGAGAAGGAAGTAGCCCAGGAACGGGCAGAGGCGGGCGGGGAGAGCACACCCCACGGCGATGGCTGACGGGTCTCCGCAGGGGGACCCAGATGCAGCCCGCCAGCATGGCCCCTTCCTGGCCGGGGTGCAGGAAGCTGGGGCCTGCGAGCCGCCAGGGAGGCCGCCCGCGCAGCGGCCGTGGGCGCGCTAGCAGTCTCCGACACCACGCCCCCAGCCCCAGGGGGGTTTGTGCGCACTGAAGATGCCGTGCGCACGCCTGGAAAGCGTGGTGGGAAGGGGAGGGGGGCCGTCAGCGGGCTGCCTTGGGAACTACTGCTGACCCACGGGGCGCGGGGAAGTGCAAACGTCCCAGCCCAGCACCCAGACAGCCTTCCGCCCCCACCGAGGTCTGGGGGAGGCCTGGGGGCTTCTATCCCACCAGAGCACGCCCCGGAATGCCGGCTGAGGCCCGTTCCCTAGGAGCCAGGCTCCCCTCGGTCCTCGCACCCGGCCACACAGCTCGGACACTCCCCGGCAGCCAAGAGGGCCCGTGGGACAGTCCTCAGCCTGGAGCGGGAGCGTCCAAGAGCAGTTTCCCCTTGTGCTCTTACAAGGAAGCTGCTGGCCCGGATGGCCCCTCGCCCCTCTTCCCTGCTGGGATCTCATGGAGCATGACCCCTGACCTTGGCTAGAGCATGACCTCTTGACCCCTGGTGGTGGTGCGGGGAGACTGAGGCTTAACCTCTTTCCTCTGACACGGACACGGCAGCACAGGGGACAGAGGCCTACGGCCCCAAACACACTGCTGGGGCCGCTGGGGCGGGGGGGGATAGGCTCACAGGGACTGTGCACCCAGCCCCCACAGCCAGGGGCCCGCCCGTCAGACAGGGCAGGCAGCGAGACGGTGACCGCGCGACAGCAGCAGGGCCGCCGCATGCAGCCAGGGGACTGACGCAGGCCTAGGGTCCAGGCCAGGTGAGGGCAGGAGGACAGGGTCCGGGCCTCAGGGAAGAGGCGGCAGGGCTGCGGGAGGCTGAACTTGAGGAGCGGAGGGACAGGGAGGACATCATGCCCCTTGGGCCCAGATGTCCCGTAGGCGTGACTGGGGTGGGAAGGGGCCAGCCACCGGCACGGGAAACACAGAGAAGAACCAGGCAAGGGAGGACGCAAAGAGGTCGCTGCGATCGGCGTAGGTCAGCAACGCGGGGCGACTCTCGGCTCAGAGGTACGTGCCCGCCGACGAAATCCAGAAATTAAGACCCCAAAATATCAGCCGGCTTCTCCTAGAATCACAACGCAGCACAGCTTCTGTCATAAGGGAACGGGGCCCGGGATCACCGCGCCCTGAAAACAGCTAAAACTGCATGAAAGACAGGAAGCGACGTTCTGATCCTGGACAAGCTCCAGCACCGCCCCAGGAGAGCAGCGCCCGCCCATTCCCTGAGCCAGGCCAGACCACGGGCCTGAGGAGACAGAGGGGAGACTGAGGCAGACCCGGTCCCCTGGCTTCCGGCCAAAGCCATGTCCTGTGCCTCCACAGGGAAGGACACCCCTCGGGCGCAGGGCACAGGGGTTACGAAGGAGCTGCAGGCCGTCTCCTTCCCCAGCGCGGTCGGTGTGTGTCAGGGAAGTCTCCCAGGAGAAGGACAGCAGTTCTGGGCCCCGCGGCATCCGGCAGTGACCGCCCAGGCCACACCTCCGGAGCAGCGGGTAAAGTCAGTCACAGCGTGACGGCGACTTCAGAAATGCCCAGAGACAGCACAGTGACCCACAAGTCCCCTGCCCCAGAACCGAAATCTAATCCTCCTCAAGTGAAACAACCAAACCCAGCACAAAAGCACTCAAAACTCACAATTAGAACTTCCAGGACACATGAAGCAGCAGGAGCACATACGGGGCCCTTAACCGTAAGAAAAATCGGCCAACAGAGAATCAGACGCAGAAATGACAGAGACAACACCAGTAGTGGAGAAAATCGCTCCTCCCGGCTGCAACAGTGCTGAAGGACACGGGTCATCCACCCGGCAAGGAGGGACCGGAGACGCGGAAAAGCCGCAGGGGCACTTCTGAAGACCCCACGGAGGACATCGCCGTGCGCCTCCCCTGCATGGGGTCGGCAGCAGACAGCGTGCAGGGCACAGGGGAGTGGGTTCGAGGACAGCACGTCGGCTGAGCCACAGGGGACCTCAGGGCAACACCCAGCAGCCCAGCACCCGCGGAGCCACAGGCAGGCAACAAGCAAACAGGGAGAAGTTCAAGAAATAAGGACCAAAAGTACCGAAATTTAACACAATTAAAAACTGAGAGTTCCATGAAGAATTTAATAAAGCCCCAAGCAGAATAAATATTAAAAGTTCAGAGCCCAAGGCACAGTAGTCAAAACCACAGGAGACATCAAAACCGTGGTGACGAGGACACTTCCGAAGGGGCCGGAGGAGCATGCCCGCCGCCACGACGGGGACACGGGGAGCGCTTCGCCCAAACAAGCCACGGGGACAGGGCAAAGTGCCAAAAGAAGGAAAAAAATCTTTGAGCCAGAATTTTATACCCAGCAGAAATATATTCCGAACATAGAAGAAAAAGAAAGACTTCTTTAAGACAAAAAGGCCGAGAGACTCCATCCCGGCCGGACGTGCAGCCCGGGAAGCGTCAAACAAAATCTCTCAGGTCAGAAGAAACAGTAAAAGGAAACAGCGTCTACATGAGAAGCCAGAGTGTGGGAGGCGGGCGTAAGGGCGAAGGAAAGACACCTTGTCCCATTTGAGGTGATCTCAGAGAGCAGGGATTACTAAGGTAGAGGCAGGAACAAGACGCCGTTCCGAAGGGCGGCAGGGGTCGGCCGCGTGAGCCTCCCGCGTCACACGCAGTGACCGAGCGGGACCGGGGGGCACACACAGGCAGCAGCTCGGCGGACACCAGACTCCGAAGCGGCCACTGAAACACAGAGCGGGCAGGTACCGCTGATGAGCCACGAGCGGGGGCCAAAACGGAATAAACACGCAGTTCCTCCAAAACGCCACCGAAGCGAGAAAGAAGAAAGGGCAATCGCAGAGCAAACACCAAGACGGCAGTACACTGGCTTGAAGCGCGTGACCGAGCGCAGTCCACGTGCGGCCACGTCGTCAGCAAAGCCCCCATGGACGGCACCAAGGCAGCCGCTCCGGTCGAGGCAGGGGTGGTGAGACAGGGTCGGAGCAAACCCCACGGACGCGGAGCTCAGGAAAAGCACTTCATACGGACATCCAGACGTAAGTCGAAGGCGGGACTGGAGAACGCATTTCGTAAGCCGTGACCCTGAGAAAGCTGGGCCAGCGAGGCCGGCATGGAGAATTCAGAGCCACGCGCGTGAGCAGAGACAAAGGAACGTTTTACGGCGACAAGGGGTCAGCTGGTGAAGACGACACACCAGTCCCAGGCGGGCGCGGTCCCCATACCGCAGCGTGAGAATGTCTGAAGCAGAGACGGACAGGACTGAAAGGAGGAACAGACAAATCCACAGTTCCAGGGACAGTGCTCCCCCGCAGGCAGCAAGCGGGGCGGCAGACGGGAAATCCATGAGGACACCAAGACCTGAGCAACACCGTCGATCGACTGGACCCGAGTGACGTTTATAGGACGCCCCACCCAACAGAAGCCGGGTACACTCTCGTCAAACGCGCGGTACACACACCAGGATACGCTGTACTTCAGAAAATATGGCGGCTGACATCACACAACACAGTCTCCGAGCACCACGGAATTAAACTAGAAGTCAGTCAGACAGACATCTGGGAACAGAAAGACTTATCTGAAAATTTAACATGCTTTTGAACAACCATTCATTAAGGAAAAAATTACAAAGGAATCAAAATATTTCAAATGAATGAACGAAAACATAGTATGTGCAAAACTGTTTAAGTGAAGCAACGCGCAGAGGAAAACTTACAGCAAAAAACACTCACGTTCGGGAAAAAAGGCTCCAGTCAACGATGCAGCAGGAGCTCGTTAACCCCAGAGCGAGGAAAAGGAAGGAAATAACAAAGATGAGCAAAAATCAATTAACTCAACGTTGGATAAACAGAGAAGATTGACGAAATCGAAATCTGGTCCTTTGAAACAATCCATAAAATTGATAGACGTGCAGTCGGACCAGTCCAGTACGAAACAGAGAAAACACAATTAGAAATGTCAGCAGTGGGAGAGGCAGCCTCCGTGCCGGCCGGACAGCACGCCAGCACCACGCGGGGAGTCCCGCGGACGAGAGCCCGCAGCGAGCGCCACAGCCTGGACGCAGTGGGCAGGTTCCGTGAAAGCACCCATGACCAAAGGTCTTATGAGACGCGGCAGAAGGCCGGGCAGCACCGAACACGTAGCACCGAACGCGTAACACGCAGCACGTAACACGCGACACTGCGACACACGACACGTGATACGGGACACTAACGCATGACGCTGTGTGTGACACACGACACGTGAAACGGTGACACTGTAGCAATCACGTGACGCTGTGACGCTGAAGAAACTGGAGTTTCCGATCTTGCCACAATGAAAATCCCAGCTCAGAGGCCTCCCCGGCGAGATCTGCCGGAGAGCTCAGGGAAGAATAGCATCAATTCTACACAAATTCTCTCAGAAAACAGAGGCGGAGAAACCCATTCCCCGCCTGCCTCAAGACCTGCTCTGCAGTTACCGATAGGCACGGGGCCTGGCATTGCGAGAAGCAGGGACTCAGATCGCCAGGAACAGGACGACCTCCGGGTGGCGTCGTGACGTGTCAAGGTGACTCAGTCTCTTCAAGCAACGGCGGCCAACAGCTGGATGTCCGCCGATCCCCAGTCCCAAAGCAACAAAACTCACAATCAACTCTGCACGCATCAGTCAGACACAAAAGCTAAAACTTCAAAACACAGGGCCCCCGGGTGGCTCAGTCGGTCAAGCGTCTGTCTGCCTTTAGCTCGGCTCGTGACCTCGGGGTCCCGGGAGCGAGCCCCACGTCGGGCTCCCGGCTCAGCCGGAGTCTGCTTCTTCCTCAGCCCCTCCCCCCACCCGTGCTCTTCCCCACCCTCAAAAGAATAAATAAAGTCTTCAAAAAAAAAAAAAAAAAACCTTCAAAAAAACAATACTCCTGGGACTTTGGAGCAGGTGAGAACTTTGTAGGTGCGGTACAAAGAGCAGAAAGCCCAGAAGAAAACACTGATAACATCAAAACCTAAAAAGCTTCAAAAAGACCATCAAGGAAAGCAGAGGCAGCACAGAGCCCGCGGACGGTCTTCAACGCAGCTGCTGTCCCACGACCCCGGAACCCAGGAACCAGGACGGGCGGAGCAGGCCCGAGCCCGAGGCGAGCGCCGACCACCGCAGGGGAAATGCACGCACGGCCCACGAGTGCAGGGGCGTCCCCACCAGGGACGGGCGGGCTGCCGCTGCAGGGACACCCCTACCCGCACCGCCGGGCACCGGCCAAAGTCACACCCACGGCAGGAGCTCGTGGGGCTGCCGTGGGGACGGAGCAAGACAGCACTGCGGACACCAGTCTGGTGGTTTCGGAGACGGGGAAGCGTTGTCTGCCCAGCCCCCCAAAACGGTGACCGCGTCTGCCGCGGCAGAGGAGAGCGATTGTGGACCTTCACTCAGCCACAAGCCGCCAAGCACGGAACTGCGCATCAAGGTGACGGGACACGAACTGGGATGCCCAGTCCTGAGCGACGAGAGGACACGCCACAGGACCCCGACCCTGGAGTCCACGTGCCACGGGTCCAAGAGGCCCACCCCGTGGCGGCACAAAGCACGCCAGCAGCTGCCCTGGGCCGGGGCAGGCAAAGGGAGGGGGCCCCTCGCCAAAGTCCGCCCCTGGGGAACTGGGAGCGGGGGGACCCGGTGGGGGTGCGCTCGGGGCACGCCTCACATGCGGACGCGCCGCAGGCTCATGAGCTCCTCCCCGTGAAGCCGGGCCCCAGGCCCCATGCGGCGCGGATAAAGTAAAATAAAAAAAGGAAAATCGGCAGAACTTCTCCGGCTTTCCTCGGGAGTCCTCCTCCCCGCCCTCTGCTTCTACTGTGGGCAGAAATGATGGGACGCGGCTGAACCACCAACTCAGGGTTCCTGCCCCGGTGGCACCTCTGGCAGGTGCGCAGCGCGATCTGCCCGCGGCACGAAGGGGACCTGAGGCCGCCGACGCACACTTGCCAAAGCCTTGCAGCCACCAAGGGGCCCGGCCGCGCGTCAGCTCCAGCTCCAGCCCCTGCCCGTCCTCTCCCGGGCCCCCAGGCAGCTGCCGCAGCAGCCCCACCAGTCATACTGGAGGAGGGGGTAGGAGCACAGAGACCCCCTTGGAACCCAACACTGCCCCCACCTGCCCTGCGGCATGCGCCAAGCGGACAGCAGGCTCTGCCCCTCCGCAGCGGCTCCCAGGTGTGACAAACGGCTGGCGTCAGCTCGGGCTGGGCAGAAGAAGGCCAAGTGCAATACAGAGCCCCAGACGTAGGATGAGCAAGGGAAGCCAGGGGACCTCTCAGCTGCAGGGCGGACAGGCCTGGGCGAAACCCAGCACCGCAGCGCCCCGGCACCCCAGTGCACAGGTGCTGCTGCCTGGGGGAGTGGGGCCAGATCCACGTGTGGGCGGGCTGCAGGGACCCCAGTGAGCAGCAGCACACGCGCCGGGGCCCGTAACAGGGCAGCACCCCACGGCGCTCAACAGCCCCCAAAACTACAGTCAACGGCCGCTCCCCCTGCGAGGACGGGCTGACCCTCCAGGGCCTCACGAGCAGGAAACGTCTGGAAAGCAACTGCAAAGCCGTGCGAGCCAGGAGCTGGGGGCTTGCTCCTGCTTTGTTCTTGACGCCCCAGGTGTATTTTCCAGCCCCGGTTCAAAGTCAAAGACCAGGTGAGGACGGAGAAGCGGTCCTCAGAACCTACTGCCCACCTACGACGGAGCAAGCACGCACAAAGGACAGGCCCGCCTCCCTCCCAGCCCCAACTGCCGGAATCTGGGCTCAGCCTCCATGCTCCCCGCTCCCTGCCCGTGGCTGCAGCTGCCCCCACGCGTCTCTGTGCCCCGTGGGCCCCACAGGGACTGCGCATGTCCATGTGGCAGGCCTGTCTGGGACCCAGCCCGCTGGGCTCTCGGACACTGGGCTGATGCCCATCGGCCCCCCTGACCCACCGTGCCGGACGAGAAGTCACAGCCCACAGAGAAACTCTCCCTGGAAAACAGCCACGGAAGAACCTCACGGGCTCCAGGTGACCTGCCCCCCAGCCACCCGTCCTGACACGGCAGGGCTGGCCCAGCCTGGACAGAGGCCTGTCCTGCAGGTTAAGCCGGCAACAGAGCCCGGCCCTCCAGACCACAGCTCTGCCACCCAGTCACTTACTCAGCGGACGGTGGGAGCCAGGCTGGAGCGGGGCAGAGGCGACAAACATCAGGGCGTGGAGGACAAGGCGGAGGAACCCGGGCCTTGGAAAGCTCGTAGCTCGGGTGTGAGCGCATAGTGGGAGCGCACGAGAAAATGCGTTCCTTCCCGTAGGTGCCAGTGCAGAGGCAGGAAGCAGACATCCGCGTCTTGTGGACGCCCAGGTCCCCACCCCACAGCTGGGCGCAAGCAGGCAGAGGCAAAGCGCCGGGGAGGCAAGCGCAGCCGCCACGCCTCAATGTCCCTGCGCGGCCACGCGAGTGCCACACAAGTGCGGGCGCGAAGGAGCAGGAACCGCCCAAGAGCGGTGGCAGGAAGCCCCCGGGGGGAGGGACGTGGAGCAGCCACGGTGGGCCCGCGCGGCCAAGGGACTCACCTCGGGGCGGCTCCGGGCAGAAGCCCTCAGGGCACAGGGCCTGGCAGGAGAAGGTCTTGGCCACCGCCTGCTCCACGGGTGTGAGGGCCAGGGCCTGGGGCCCCCCAGGGCCGACGGCCACACGCCGGAGGTCAGCCAGCTTGCGCCGCACAACAGCGCGCAGGTCCCGCCACTTGTGCTTGAGGTCCACGAGGTCGCGGCGGCAGTAGCCCAGCGCGTTCACGGCCTGCAGGATGCGGCTCCACACGCGGTACCGGCGGGCCGGCCCGGCCTTCAGCAGCCCCGAGCCGAACAGCAGCTGGTGGTGTTTGCTGACCTTGGACACCAGGACCTCCGTCTCCTGCGGGCAGAAGTTGGGCTTCCTCTTCTTAGCCCGCGCGGCACTGGGCCCCGCCAGCCAGCTGTGGATGCTGCCGGCGGAGTCCTTCCTCGGGCCAGCCGTGGGTGGTGAGGGCAGCTCCGGCGTCCCACTGCCGTCAGGGGTGACCCCTGGCCCTGGAAAGGCACCAAAAGGTGGGTGTTTAAGGCCAGGGGCTGGTGGGGGAGGCGGCCGTGGCTCCCAGGGCGCCACCTCCTTCTCTGTGGCTTCGGCTTCAGGCATGGCTCTCTGCACCCAGCACCACCCCCTCCCTGCGGGGTGTCCAGAGGCCCGGGTCTGAGTACCAGCCCTGAGACTGCCTCGGAAACCATCCACCTTCCTGCCGAGCCATGAGCGCACAGCAAGTGGACAGCGGCAGCAGAAGGGCAGGCGGGTCGCCGTGGCCGCGGCCTCCACTCCCTCTGTGCCCCCACAGCACCCCTCTCCTGCGCTCCTGGGGGTCCCTGGGCTGGGCAGACACAGAGCACCCAGCCTGCAGGTCTTTGCCCACTGGGGGGGCCTCGTCAGCAGCCAGCCTGTGCCTGCCAGGGGGCAGGGGGACCCTCTATAAAAGCAGAAGAGGCAGCCCGCATGAGACCAAGCGTCTCCCAGTTGCAAGGAAAGAGGGAGCCCCCGACACTGAGAGACCCTGAGGACAGAGGGACATGTGAGCTCCTGGGGAGCACTCAGAGGGCAACCTGTCTCCCCCAGGCCCCTATCAACTGAAAGACCACCTCCTCAGAGGCCCACACATCCTCCCCTCCCTAATGCACATCTCAAGGACCCTGACGCGCCCTCCCCTCCTCCCCCTACAAGCAGCAGCCGGGCTCTGGAGTGAAGGGGCTGCGTGAACTCGCCCCACAGGCTGAGCCTCCTCCCTGGAGCCCAGGGGCCCTTACAAGCACCAGCCATCACACGACAGCCCTCACACCACTGGCCCAGCCACATCACACCATCTGCCATCCTTGGGGGAGGGGAAGGTGAGTGGGGGTGAGGGGCGGGCCACCCAGAATCCGTGCTGCACCTTGCTCCCTACTCCACATGCCTGTGCCCCTCCAGCGGACACACCCAGCCCCCGCCCCACACCTGGCGTCTCCGGGTGGTCTTTCCCAGGCCCCCCCAGACCCAGCACCCACGTGGAAGTACCTCGCTTCCTGGCCCTTGGGCCTCTGGGCGTGCCCGCCGACCCCAGATAACCTTCCCCATCCTTGCCCACACAGGGGTCCTGCGGGCTGCTCTCTGGCGACGGGCAGGGGAGATGGCGGATCCCGTACTCGGTCCAACATTTAGCGCACCCTACAGACAGCAAGGGACATCACAGTTACACCCCGCCGCCCTCAGAGCAGCTCAGGGTGCTGCTGGCAAAGCAAGGCCCCACACGGGACAGCAGGTGCCCTGAGCCCTCCAAGCATCCACGGCGAGAAGCTCCACTCAGGCCAGCCTCTTCCAAGAAACCCTCCCAGATGGCCACACCTTGTGCAACAGCCGCTTTGGCTGAAGACCAGCGGCAAATCCAGGACTTGACATGTTCCCAATCTCGAAACCATGATCATTCTTAAAAGCCCAGACAAGGTCAAAATCCCCGAGAGCAGGGCTGCAGGTGTGGCCCACAGACCAGACCAAGCCTTCCACGGTGTCACCTGTCAGCGACAAAAAACATACAAAACCGGGGGGTGAGGACGTCGGGGTTTTGGCGACGACGTGAAATCAGCACGGCACCGTCCCGTTCATAAAACCGGGTTCCAGGGCACAGTGAGTGAAAGTACAAACCAACACTCGTCCTTCCTGGAGCTCGACTGCAGGGCTGAGGGGCAGGGCCAGCACCGGGTGGCCTCCTCTCCACACGCACCCCCAAACAGCCCGCACAGGGTCGGACCCCAAGGACATTCTCATTGATTCAGAAACACGTCCTAGACCCGTTCTGCCAGAATTCCTCAACCATAAGACACACCTCATGAAAACATCTCACCACCTCTCGGAGACGAGCCTCTCGGCCCGTGGCCCCAGGGCCATCTCTGTGACCTTGTCTGCTCTGGAGCTCTCTGAAGGGCAGTTTCTGCAGAGTGAGCTCTAGGAGGTCACGGCTGGGCTGTCCGAGCACACCCACAGCTGCCCTGGGACAGGGACATGGCCTGTCCCGGCCAGCCCCAGCACCCAGCTCCCGAGGCAGTGCTTCTCGGAAAAGACCCTGGACTCGCATCTCCCAAGAGAACGGAGAGCAAAGAACACCCGTGCAGCTCACGCACGACAGGGACAGAAGGACTGCCCCAAGGGATCCCCCTGCACCCCAAGTGGGGTGGGAGAGGCCTCAAAATGCCACCTCGGCCATCCTCTGCCTGCAGACAGCAGGGACTCAAAGTGCACAGGCGGTCCACGGGGCTCCCGGCCAAACCTGGGGGAGAAGGAAGGGCAGGGCGGCCAGTCACCTTATTGGGGAGGGAGGTCCCCACACAGCCAACCACAGCAGAGTGGGTTTCTGACTCCGATGACAAGAACTCTTCTAGACATCCAGGGAGGCAGGCACAGACCTGGACAGTCACAGTCCGGGAGAGAGAGGCCATGGCCGAGGCCCTATGTCCAGATGTCTCCGTGGGTCTGAGGGTCTGACCATGAGCTTTCAGGACAGGAACCATCTCCCAACAGGGCAAATCAGAGCAAATCACTTGCCCAAATCACTGTCACTTGCCCTCTTCCCGAAGGGCTTGGTGGGGAGCCTGTGGGATGGGTCCTCCCCATAGACAGCCGCCGCCAGGCTCTCCTGCAGGCCCGGGAACGTGCCTAGACCAGTGTGAGAAGAGGCACAGCTGTCCGGGCACCTGGTGACCAGGGTCACCATCTGCTTCGGAGCCCCCAGAGCCCCTCCTGTGGGGAACAGAGAGAAAGGGGACCAGCTGGCGGTGGCCACGTCACTGCCCACATCACCATGTGATGACGTCCCCGTGCTGGCATCCGGTCACGGAAGCCCAGGCCCCACCCACCTCCTCCTGGTTACCCCATGTGGTCCAGACACCTGTGAAGGGGCCCGGCCGGGCCCCCCTCCAGAATCCCATGACCCTTAAACTTTGGGGTGGGGGGCTAAGTCAACACTCCTGATTATTAGAATAGACACAGTTACGGGGGAAGGTCCAACAGACAGTTAGAAAGAAACGATAAAGACCGTTTGCAGAGGTGGACACTGACCGTGGGGCGGGGTCTTGCACAGGCAGAAGACCACAGACGCAGCTTCCCCTCCCTCCGTTCCGCGCACTTGTCTCCGTGTCCCGACGTGTGCAGAAGCACCCAGCGACCTTCTGCAGCTCCAGCTGACGCCCACGTCACAGCCACCTCCCTCAGCACAGTGGTGACCGCACGCCCGCGTTCTCGGCCCACGCTGCCTTGATGACATCCTAGTGGCGCAGGAGGAAGCAGGGCCCAGCCCGGGAAGGGGCGGCGAAGGGGTCCGGGAGCAGCCGACCCCTGCGCCCTCTCCTCCAGAGCAAACCGGCTCCGCGGGCACATGGCCACCTTCAAGTCCGTCTGTCTGGGCAGCGGGTAGGCTCAGTCGGCTTTCCTATCTCTTCACAGGGCTGGCCCATTTGGAGGAATATTTTTAAGGTTTCCTTTGATTTATGTGAGTTCTTTATGTGTTAGTAATCTACCAGTTGGCTTTTTGCCGGTTTTTGCCGTGATCCTACCACAAGGGATCACCCCAAGCTCCACGTAATCACCTGCAGGCTCGCGTGTACCCCGCGGTGCTTGGCACACAGCAGGTCCTGAGCGATGGCAGCGGCAGACGGGGGTCTCCGCCTGGCCCCAGCGTCCTGCCTGGAGCACCAGCCCAACCATGAGAGCCTTCCCGCGTCCCACGCAGAGGAGAGGGTGGGGTGCCAGCAACAGCCGGGCCTTGACAACGGTCAACAAATCAGGACCACGTAGGTCCTTTCCTGACGAAAATGCAATTAAGTAGACCTCGTTTTTAAGAAACAACTAGGAAAAAAAAAAAAAAACGGTTGGAAACAATGAACTATGGTTCTAAATAAATCCGAGGGGGGAAAAAACAGTAAAATAAATAAATAAATAAAAAACAATTCCTGAGTCAGAGAACGGATCATAATGCAAATAAGAAAACACAACCGAGGGGCGCCTGGGTGGCTCAGTGGGTTAAGCCGCTGCCTTCGGCTCGGGTCATGGTCCTCAGGGTCCTGGGATCGAGTCCCGCATCGGGCTCTCTGCTTGGCAGGGAGCCTGCTTCCTCCTCTCTCTCTCTCTGCCTGCCTCTCCATCTACTTGTGATTTCTCTCTGTCAAATAAATAAATAAAAAAAAAAAAAAAAAAAAAAAGAAAACACAACCGAACCTTAATTTAAAAGCACTGCACACCCCTGAAGGTCTGACAGCTACCAGTGACCACCCGCACACTCACAACCTCAAGAGTTTTTACTACAAAAGAACAAAAACTGAAGATGAATGACGTAAGATAAACATCCAACTTAGGAGTCAGAAAAATAAAACAGCTTCAACTCAAAGACAGAAGGAAGACGATACAAGTGCGAGCGGAGAGCGACCCGCAGTAGAAGATCCCGGAGTCAGCTCTTGGGGAGACTGTAACGGCCAAGCCTCAGTCAACACTGATCATAAAAAAAGGAAATAGGGAAAGTACAAATTTCCCTTTGAGAAATAAAACGGAGGGTGTGATGCGGATACCGGGACCGTTAGAAAACAGCGGCACCACAACGGCGGGCCGTGTGCAGCCCTCGGCCTTCGCGAACACCCGTGCTCTGGCAGGAGCCACGGAGAGGGGCAGGCAGAGCCCGGCCAGGCCCGCGGCCACACCGCAGCGCTGCCCCGTGGACACCAGCGGCTACTGTCCACAGTCAAGTTCTCTAAATCCGCGCATTTTCGTGAAGCAGACGTGTCTCAGAAAACGCAGTTTAGCAAAACTGACCCAAGAAGAAACGGAGAGCCGGACGGTGCGGACGACGGGAGAAGTGCTGGTCCAACAGCACGCCGCGAGGGAAGCGCGGTTTTATGAGCCTGGACGGTTTCAGAGCAAAACCCCAGAAACACTTCAGGACCACGCAGTCCCATTCTTCCAGATGCCACACGGGACAGGAGCACATCGCCCAGCGTCACAGAGGCTCGGGGCAGCTCGGAAAGGTGGAGAGAACGGGCACGTTGGGGGAAGAAAGAAATGCTGCCACTTACACACGACCCCGTCCAAACACAACACCTGAGAGTCCCCAAATTCTTACAGTCGACAGGAGCGCAGCAAAACGGCACAACATGAAGCCAGCAGACAAAAACCAATGACACTCCCCAGGAAAACCGTGGTTCCTTGCAGAAATTAACTTCTACAGAAAGAGAAACAAACGTCAAAACACTGGAGGCAAATCTCGAGCGTCAGAAAGACTTGAAGGGCCAGTCAGTCGACTGCTGCACGCGGGTCTTCCAAGGCCCTGCCATGCACCACGGAGCCGCCAAGATGCCCGGGTGCGTGGGATGCTCTGGTTATGTGCACACGGAGCCCCCCCCCACCCCCCGCAGAGGCACGGGCACGGGTCGACGGGAGGCGTGCTGCATCTGGGACTTGCCACGGAATGACACGATGGCTGCCTGAGGTCACAGTGGCCGGACCGGCCACAGCGGACTCTGGATGAGGTAGAGGGGGCAGCACTGGGGACCGCTGCCTCCTCACGTCTGCTTCCCCGTGTTGGAAACTGTCCATATTTAGGAAGTTTGAAAACAAGGCATTTAAAAATCAAAATCTCTGGACTAAGCTTTTTTAAAAAAACCAATCGTCGCACACATGTACCAGCCACGAAGATTTGGAACGTGTAATGCTCGAGCGGTACCTCTTCTAATAGCAAGAAATGTGGCGGGGTTTTTTGTTAAACTCAATAAAGGATATATAAAGTCTTTATAATGAAAGTTATAAACCTTGACTGAAAACCGTGACAGAAGATTCGAGAAAGAGACACATGTGCTCGTGGACTGGGAGCCCACGAACAGGACGGACGCTGGTCCCCGCCACGTTCACGCCGCGGACGCACGGCGGCCGCAGCCCAAACTCCAAGCCTGACAAGGGATGCTGAAATGCATGTTCTGAGCAAACACCCGAGACCTGTCCCAGGGAAGACAAGTAGAGCCGCCTGCTGTGAAAATCATCAGAAACGCGGACTCGGAAAATTAAGGCGAGATTTTGCACAGGAAAGGAAAAACGGACCGGGAGAACCTACACGGGAACGCCCGTCAACGCAGAGCTCCGACCCTGCGGGTCTGTAGGAAGGGGACGGCACTTTGAATAAACAGTCCCAGGACCACGTGTGGATGAGAGAGAGACATGGGGTCATGGTTCCGCCTCCCCACATGGCACCCCACAAAGATCAAAGCCCGGGGACAGTGAGGACAGGCCCACAGACGGACACAGTCCCATCAGCGTCTGAGGAGAGTACACGAGACACAGGGTCCTCTCCTGTAGGATTCATCACACCGGACAGGGTCGCAGACCAGTCAGAAGAGATGGGCGCACTCAAGCGAGCCCCAAAGGAGAACTCCGCGCCCCAGGAACGCACACTCCCCAGCAGGTGCCACACCGAGAAGCCAACTGAAGAGACGCAGGGCGAGCAGACAAGGGTTGCTCTTCCAGAGCACGTCAGGAAACCTGGCGAGTCAGTAAGATGATGGCAAACGGGAGTCCGCTGGAGGACCAATGGGTCCACGCCAGTGGTCGCCACAGAAATGTAGATGAAAGCCCGAGGAGACCACACCGGCCCTCGGACTGCACACACTCACCCTCCAACACCGGCCCCCACTCCACGGGTGAGCCCAGGACACCAAGGGCATCCCAGGCAGTGCCAACAGCCCCCCCCACTGCCACGGGCCACCCACGCTCAGTGGCCCTCACACGTGGACCAGAACGGGTGCCACGCAGCCACGGAGAAGGAAAACAGAAGGGAACAGCGACTCACAGCATCAGGGACTCGGGAGCCGAACTAGCAAACAGCCGATAAGACAAATCCTGGGGTTCCATAAACAAAGTTCTAAGATGCGCAAAGCCAGCAAGGTGTGGTGTGGGGACAGAGCCAGGTCAGCTAAACCCAAGAAAACAGCAAGGAAGCCCCCAACACGGCCCTCGGGGCAAGGGCATCTGGGGAGACGGCAGGCAACTTAGTGCTATTCTGTCCTGTGCCAGAAGCATGGTGCCTCCCCGGCCCCACAAGCCTCGGTTTCCTCCTCTGGATTTGCAAAATTAAGGCCTGCACCCCACGGTCATTAGGGAGACCAGGCCAAGCCGTCCATCCACTCTGCCAGCGGCCAAACCCCTGGGCACCTCTAGAGCAGCTCAGTACCCCCATGGAGGGCTGGCTTGGTGCCAGGAGGACCTCAGACACCAAGTCTGCCCCCCTCGGCAGGGCAGCCGTACCCAGAAAAGCCTCCCATGCTGCTGACCCAGCCCAACACGCACAACCCCACCCCAGCCAAGGCTGGGGTCGCTCACCCCTAGCCACAGGCAACGTGAGTGCGAAAGAACCCACCTACCCCTGCTGCCGTCACGCCAGCAGAGACCCACCCACTGCCACCTGCCCCCCACCCGCCGCCAGCACTGCAAGCCGCTGTCATTACCTAGGGGTTGATAGCCTTGTCTGGAGGGTCCCCCGAAAGGGCTCCCCGGGCCACCACTGCCAGCGACGGATCCGTAGGACATCTTCTCACCAAGAGCAGGGCCTTCCCGCAGAGCTGGAGGAGACAAACCCGGGTCGGAACGGAGGACAGCAGTTAGTGCTCAGGTTCAGGGAGCACTCGGGCCCCTGCCCGCCCACCCACCAGCCCGCGACACTTCCTCCTCACCCCAGGCGGCCCCAGGCCCATATCTCAGCTCAGCTGGGCTCCTCCCGGGCCCAGGCAGTGGCCCCACTGAGCCCCTTCAAGGTGCCCCCTTGTCCCACAGTCCTGTGTGGGGACAGCACTGGGAATAACCTCTCGAAGACTGTGGTGGTCCCAAGCAGAGCCCCAGGGCCCCGTGCTCTCCCCTGCAGACGCCCACCCCCACTGAGCTGAGAACCCAGGGCTTGAGCACCTGCCCCCCACAGCTCCAGCTCAGTCCTTCTGAGCCACACAAGACAGCAGACGGCCAGGGACAGGCCGCTGGGGCTGAAATCACCTTGACACAGTTCCTACGGAGCTGCGACAAGACAATGACCATCCCCGGCCTCAAGGTCCTCATCCACAAAGCCAGGGTACTGAGAGGACCTGCCCCCAGGCCGGCCGTACAGAGCGGGTGACACACACTGATGGTGGGCACAGAAACCACCGCCTGTCCCGGCGCCTGAGCACGACCCCAGCCGTCCCTGCCGGAGACGGTTCGCATCCCACACACAGGATCGCCTCCGCCAGCGAACTGTGGCTCAGGATGGCGGAGAAGGGACGTCTCCAGCCTGACAAGGACCCCTGGGGCCCTCCAGGGTCACTGGTTTTCTGGGTGTCTGCACAGAGGCCACTAGAAGCACAGGGACTCGCCCAGTGTCTGCCTGACAGGCCACATGTTCCCGACGCCATGCGGCTCACGCAGCACTCCCAGCGGGCTGGGAAGGGCTCTCCGCACCTGCAAGCCGCAGTTCCACTCAGCCGGACCCCGGTGAGCTCGGGGGCGGCGGGAAGCAGGCCCAAGTCCCCGGGGTCGGTGGGAGCCTGCACCTCCACGGCTAGGACTCACCCAGAACCCCAGAGAACTATGGCTTACATGGGTAACATCTGCCAACATTCACTACATGAGAAATTAAAAAGACGTTTTTAAGATATATTACTCTGCTTCAAAGTGACAAGAAACCCATTACACATTAAATTGACGTCTTTACGGAACAGAGCCGCATTCTCCCGGACAAAACCATTCGGTGTGAAGAGCCAGAGCGTCTGCTTCTTGGCGACTCTGTCAGCGGCTCGACAGACGCGCTGGTTCTCACGCCTGCTTCCGGTCAGCTGTGACGCGACACTGGCCCGAGCATAGGACAGAATCTGGCCGCACAGAGGGGAGTTGTCTGCAGGGGCTGCTGCGGACCCGACAGGGACTCGGGGACCCCCAGGGATGCCCAGAGTCTGCACACTCTGGGGACCCCTGGGGAAAGCACGTGGTGTTCCTTCCACGGGTCCCAGGCACCCGCCTGCCTGGGCCGCACGGGGAACACATCAGATGAGGAGACGGAGCCCAGGACTCGGGGGACGCAACGTTTGGAGAAAGCAGACCCGGGAAGGACGGAGTCAAGGGGTAGCCTGCAGCGGGCACCCGGAGCCCCAGGCACAGGCCCGCACGTCCCCACACGCCTTACACAGGCCCACACCCCGTCCGCACGGAGACTGAAAGGAGGCCCCGCTGCCGCCTCACACGCAGACGAGGACACTGAGGCACGCGGGATAGGGCACCCAAGGCCATGCGGCTGGCGGCCGGCAGAGAAGGGCTTGGGATCCGGCAGGGCGACCCCGGTGCCCGTGATCTCAGGGCACGGCCCCTCGCCCCCATCCCCGGAGACAGGAGGCGCTGCCCAACCCCCATTAGGCCGCTGTTGGCGCCCAGAAAACACACAGCCAGGCTCTGAGCAAGGGCGTGGTGGGTGCGGAAGTGTGGAGCTCAGTGGGAGGGGCTCGCACTGCGTGGGGGACGCCACCCGCCGAGGGAGCGGAAAGACCAACCGGCCAGGACCAACTGTGCCGCCACGTCGGGGGACAGCAACCGTGGGGACACAAACACGCCCAGGGAAGGAGATGCACGACCCAGAGCTCATGGCCGCGGAGTGGAGCACTGGGAGGGGCCTGCCCTGCAGGGCACACGGCCCACAAAGGCAGCACCAAAACCTCGGCGGCCCCAAGCGGCACAGAAGATGCTTCCAGACAGAGATCGGCCCTTCCCTGTCCTTCCGGGGGAGGACGCAGGCCGTGCCCCGCCCAGCACAGGTGATCCCGGAAACAGCTGGGGCCGCCTGCAGCAGGAGCAAGGGGAGAGCCCGGGGCAGACGCTGTGCCCGAGCTGGGGGAGGGACCGGCTGGCGCGGTGGCCGAAGGTTCCAGAGAGACTCCCTCGGGGAGAGAGGAAGACGGCGGCATCGGGCCACGGCCAGGCTCCGGGGATCGCAGTGAGCGAGAAGGGAGGACGATCCAGGCTCACCGCGCGATCCGGCCCCCGGCGTTCTGTCCTCAGGGAAGGCCTCCTCCACCTGCCACGGACGGTGCAGCCTGGAGGGGGCCCGGGGGAGCGAGGGGCAGCGGACGAACGTGCGTGTGCTCGGGTGTGCGTGCGCAAGTACTCCAGCATGTGGGGACATGTGGGCTCAGGAGCTGTGTGTGTGCGGGTCTGCACGTGCGTGTGTGTGTGGAAGCGTGTGTGTGAGCGCGTGCGTGTGCGTAAACGCGTGTGTGCGGGTCTGCATGTGCGCGCGTGTGTGAGCGCGTGTGTGCGAGCGCGTGCGTGAACGCACACGTGAGTCCTCACCCTGCACGCCAACAGGCCAGGTGGGCAACAGCAGTGACGGACGGAGCCCGGGACCGAGGGCAGCACCTGCCGTCCGCAGGTCTGCGGGCTCAGACACAGCTAACTCGGGAAGGAGAAAGGAACGGCTGCTTTGTGTCAAACGACCGCGAAGGGCTCGTTTTTCCTCCAAACTTCAGACGCGATTCATCTTGACACACCAAAGCTTCATTCTAAAACTCCAGTGAGACTATCATCCAGAAAGAGGAGTCTGGAAACAGCAGCAGGCTGCGGGGGTGTCCGCTTTGACCGGCTTGCCCAGACGGGGACCCAGCACCCTCCTCTGATGTTGGCCGGGCGGCCCCAGAGAGGCCGTGTTGTTCTGGAGGGACGACGAGGAGCCCAGGCGGGCACCTGGGAGGCCGGGGCACAACTCGGCAGGTACACCCTGTGTCCACCGTGTCCAGTGTGAACGCGGTGGCCTCGTCCTGGCCTTGGGGACATGAATGTTAGTTGGGGGTCAGCCAGAGTATCCCATGATGAGGGCTCCAACGGGAGGGCGCAGGGGCCGGGGGACCTGGGGGCAAGAACCTGGACAGGGCGGGTCTGGTAGCCCCCGAGGAAGCAGCTCAAGCCACATCCGCGCGGAAGCAGGAAGGAGCTGGCCACCCGGCTTTGAAGGGAGACGCGCGGCACAGCCCAAGGACGGGAGGGCAGCACGCACACCGCAGGACCAGCACCGACCGCAGGAAGTGACAGAGGCCGGGTGCACAGCACTAGGGGCTCTCGCAGCCCAAGAGGTCTCCATGCGCCCAGCACAGGAGGGCGGGAAGAAGAAAGGGACAGAGGGGCCGAGGCGGCTGCCCTCAGCGGCGTCCGGGCACGGGAAGGGCAATGAGTGGCTGGTCTATGGAGGCAGGAGGGACAGAAGACTTCCAGCCGCCACCCGTCTGACTTGCGATCCATTTTGCTGTGCCCAGAGCCCATGTCCAGGCTGTGTGGGAGATAGAGGTGGCCCAAGGCCCGAGCCACGGAGAGGCACCCCAACTTGGGGAACAGAAACACAAAACGCCAGCACCCAGCCCCTGCCTGCCGCCTTGCACCCGGCCCAGCCGGACCCTTGGCGCCCCGAGCCACTGGGGGGCCCGGCACCGGCAGAGAGCGAGGGGCCACAGGCTCGCCCCAAGGCTCCCCAGGTGCCCCGTGCCTGGGCTGTGCCAGCCGCTTCCTCCACGCCGCTCCCGCCCACCCAGCCACAGCCAGTTCACGGCCCGGCTCCCCTGCGAGCGAGGGCGGGCTGCGGGCAGAGCCAGATGAGAAGGGAGGGGCAGCTGGACAAAGGAAGTTAGAGCCACTGGTGGCCCGGCTGGGCGGAAGCGGCATGAGGGCCCGGCCAGAGGGCGGGACAGATGCCGCCGGGCTGCAGTGCCCAGGAATAGCCCTGGACTGCCCCAGAGGGGTAGGCCGGAGGCCACAGGAACAAGGTCAGCTCCCAAGGAGGCCTCCCACTGGGCAGCTTCCTTGAGCCAGGCTGGCCAGCCTCCTCCAGCCCTGTGCCCCCGGGGCTGGCGCCAGGCTCTTCCCCGGCCACCTCCCCGCGCCCCCTGCCAGCAGCAGCCTGGAGGGGGCCAACAGTCCTGGCACGGCCCAAATCCTGCTCTTTGGGCAGCAGAGGAAGCAAAGGTGCCAGGGAACACCCCAGCAACGCAGCCCTGCCCCCAGAACAAAGCCCCTTGGCCCAGGAGGAAGTCAGACGGACAGCAGGACGTCACTGGACCCCGGTCAGGAGGAAGCACCCGGATACAGCTCTAGGCTGAGCTCCAGTGACCTGGACTCCGGGGCCAGCGCTGAGACAGGGCCGCTTCTGCCCCAGACGGGCTCCCAAGCAGGACACGCCCCTGCCTGCAGCTTTCCTCCATCGGCCTGGGGCGCTCGGAGGCAGTGAATTCCGAAGACTACGGATGAACCTCCTGGCAGCAGACACAGAACAGTATTTTCTAGACTGGGGTGCCCTAGAACAGACCCTGCTTCCCACAAGCTGAAGGGGACCCCAAAGATGGAAAGCAGGTCCTTCCCGGGGGGGTCCGTTTCTCATCTGTAACATGGGCGCTGCCCGGCCCTCAGAGGACCAGAGTGAGGAATGAATCAGTTCATCTCGGCCTTGGTCCAGTGGACCTGACCTGCACCGTGAAGGAGACACAGCAAAATCAGCATCACACAGTGCCCTCGGGGACCTCCTGCTCCAGCTGGGCACAGACAAGGAGGGGTGACACGCCATCATGTGGACCTTCACCCCAAGCACGCGGCCACACAGACCTGCCCTGCCAGCAGCCCTGGCGACCTGGCCCTCCGGCCTGTGCTCTGGCCTGGGCTGCTGTCCTTCACCCGAGTCCTCCCCACTCTGCCCGGCACCAGCCCCAGGGCTCCCCCTGCGCCCCCTGCCCTGCCTTTCCTCCCCACCTTGCACAACCACACCCCTGGTTACCCCTGCTTTCAGGCAAGACCTCGCCAGCTCCCTCCCACCATCCCGGCCCGCCCTAGACACACGGTGAGCCCCCTCGGGCCACACCGCCAGGCCACAGCCCCGACCACGGGCTTGTTCTGCTGCTCTGCAGCTCAGTGTCCTTTCCGTCTCCCCCACCCAACCAGAGCGAGCAGAGCCGGCTCGGAGCAGAGTCAGGACGCAGCCCACACCCGGAGAAGCGCCGACACAGAGAGCGGCCAACAGACGCCCGCGCTCCTCGGCGCCTCCCGTGTGCGGAGTGTCAGCAGGGGGAGACACACGCGGTGCTCCCGAAGGAAAGCTGGCCGCCCCCACCCCCGGATCCCCTGCTGGGAACCACCGTCTGCTCACCTGGGGGCCCGCGGAGAGGAAACCTGCAGCCCGCACCGCCCGGCACGGCTCCCCCGGGCCCAGCCGCCAACCCCGGGAGGCCCAGGGCTGCGTTGCTTAGAGACCACAGCGCTGCCCCAAGGAGGGCACAGTGAGCCCACGGGGATGCCCGGTCCCGCCCCCGCAGCTCCGGGCGGCCGAGCGGCCCAGGCTGCCTGATGATGGGAGGGCCGCGCGGACTCCACGAGTCAGCCTTGCGAAAGCCGTCGGGGGACTGCCGCCATCTGGACCCACACCTCCCTCCAAGGGCTGCGGCCCACAGACAGGCCCACGGACACGCGTCAGCCACGTGGGGTGCTCGAAAGCCAAACCAGCCTGAGAGCCTGGATGAAGGCCTCGACGTCACCAGACTTGGGGCCAAGGCTGGTCACACCAGACAGCAAGACAGGACCGACACATGGAAGACATCTGGGCTGCGTGTGTGGTTGCAGGGGCCGCGAAGAAGGCCGGGCGGCAATCACAGGCTCGCGGAGGGGTGGAATCCCCCGGGCTGGGGACGCCCAGATCTAATCAAACATTTTTAATATAAGAAAACCAAACTCAGAGAGAGAAAGTGACTTCTTCCAAATCACAGGCACAGGCAGGATCTCAGAGCGGCCACCGCCCATCGACCCGCGGTCGCGGCAGCGGCTCCCGCCCACCCCTCCCCAGCCCTCTCTCGGCAGCAGGCTCTGGGCTCAGGTCCACCTCACGGGGGTCTTCCTGCCGGACCACGAGCCTTGCCCTCACCCCTCCCTCACCCCAGCATCACCTCTGCCCCGACGGGAGCTTGGAGGCGCATGTGAACTCCGTGCTCAGCAGACTGCGTGTGTGTGACATTAGTGACCTGCCAGCTTGGCCCCTGCACGGCCGCTCACAAGCTCTGCCCCGTGGACACGAACACGACCCTGAGACGAGAGTGTCGCATCTGCGTTACCTTCCCGACGGCATCCCCGCACTGTGCCTGTGTGAGAGGCCACCGAGCCCAGGACCCGGGAGCATCGCGGCTGCAGCTCCCGGTCAAGCCGTGCAGAAGGAAACACGTGCGTGTGCACACGGACGCGCGGAAGGACGAGCCACTGCGGGGAAGGGGGCTGTGGCACGCGCAGCGCGCCCGCTAATCTGGGGACTCTTGTTTAATCTAAAATTACTGTGTCCAAAAATATTAAGTTAAAAATAAAATTAAAACTCACTGCAGACTTTTTTAAACTCTAGAAGTAAGTCTGTCCGGAAGGTACAGGATCTGAACAGAGGACTGAGTGTGTCTTGAACAAAAGGCGAGCAAAGGCGCCCTGTGTCCGTGGACGGGCGCTCGAGACGTGGGGATGAAGGTCCCGCGTCAGCACGGGCACAGTTTAAATGCTTCCTAAAACTAAGAAGTCCCTCCCATTTTAAGCACGAGCCACTAAACAACTCTTAGGGGAAAAAAGAAAAAAAATACTAAGATTAAGAGAATTCTAAAAAAAAAAATTAAAACCCCAAAAGTGAAAACCCTGCATAAGAATGGTGATCAGGTACCCTGAAAGCAGCGATCAGAGGAAATTCGTAACGCTACGTATCTCATGACAAAAGGTGAAAGCAAACGCATTTCTCAGCTGGAAGCTGTAGGAAAAGGCACGCGGCACCGTCTTCTGAGAGCAGCTCGCTCAACGCCTTCCCCACAGGGGCTCTGAGCGCGGAGGGCAGCGCCTGGGAACAGCGTCTGCTTGGGTGGCCGTCACCCATGTGCCCTCGGCTGGGAGCAGCCGCGGCCCTGCCGTCTGTCATCACAGCCCGGGAGCCCGAAGCAGCTCGCACGCCAGGAGGCCACGCCGAGGGGGCTGTGCGGGAACATGGCCATTCCCCAGACCCGCCGCATCCCCCACATGCCCCTTCCCACGAGCTCAGTCCGGTTTTCCGTCACTCACAGCCCAAGATTCTTTAATGAATATACCTATGCTTTAAAAAAGTTCAAGAGAAACAACACACTAATCCAAGGGCAACCAAAGAAAAGAAACAACACAAATAAACGTAAGCATTAACATGGCAGAAGACAGAAAGCAGCAGCCCTAACTTACAAAGCAAAATCCAGTTTCCTAAAACACACGAAGACGACGGCCCGGGAGCGAGCGCACTCAAGCAGAGAGAGTGGAAGCACGCGTGTGCGACCTGGAACGTTCCAAGGGAAGAGTCGCCCGGAGCCAGAGCTCAGGTTAAGGCAGCCTAAGGCCCCACTTGCAAATCCCTGTGCAAATCAGTTGTCAAACCCCGAGGAAAGGGGTTCCGTCTTAGGAAAGCGCAGTCTGCCGAAAGCGACCCACGGGAGGCAGCCTAAACAGACGAACCCAGAGAGAAGAAACAGAAACAGTTACCGCGAAGCCACCCGCAGCGACACCAGGGCCAGATGGCGGTGCGGGGGTCCTGCCACATCCCCAGCGCTCCGACGAGCATTCCAGGTTGCCGGTGGTGAGGGAGGCATCCTGACGCTTTGTAACGAAGCGTGTGTAGCACCGGTCCCCAAGCCCGAGAAGCGCCGTCCAAACACAAATGGCAAACAGCTTCAGCATGGACACAAGAGCACCAAACAGAACCCTCAAAGACAAAACTCAGAACCCCGCTCCGTATTGTCCCAGGAACGCGAGGCATGTCTGCTGTCCAGAAGTCCACCAGCCCAACAGACCACACAACTAACGGACCAAAGGCAAAGACTTACAGGCCCCCCACAGGCGCCAACCACATTTCTGATGCAAGCGCTGAAGAACTTTCTAGAAATGATGAAATCAATACCAGTTAGATAAAAGGTCCAGAAGGTGGCCTGAGCACCTCCACACCCAGCACCGCCCAACTCTGCTCTGGAGGCAGCGGCCAGGGCCACTGGACAGCAGGGGTCATCGCAAGACGACAGAGGGCTGGAAGCAACGGTCCCTCGTGGCCACTGGCTCAACGGCACACTCGCCAAATGCACATGGGACGCCGTGAGTCCGAGCTGTGGGCAGAGCAGCCGGCGAGGGGCTCACAGAGAGCAGCAGCCTCTGCACACACCGACGCCCGGCAGGAGGCCAGGCGGGCAGAGAAACCCCATTCGCAGCAGCAACGACGAAGCCCGCACACGTGGGAACCGACTTCCACGCACGTGGAGGCAGACAGGAAGCACCGGTCACGGGAAACCTTAGAACGACCCACGACGACAAAGAGCCAGCCCCAGCTCTCGGACCTCATGAAGACGTGCCTTCTCCACCCCGATAACACCACCAGCAAGCATCCTTCCAGAGCGGGGCAGGCTGGCGGGGAGGTCCCGCGGGAAACCACAGGACTGACGAGAGCCAGGACGAGGGCAAACAGACCCGCAGAAGGGACCGCTCTCCCCAGACCCGCGACGTCCCCGAGAAGGGAGCGCTGGCCCAGGCGGCAACACGCGCGGGTCTGGAGCACATCCTGTGGACTGAGGGGGTCTGACACGGAAACGACGCATGTGCGATTCCACTTTCCAGGCACGTCCCGAAGAAGCAGATCCGCGCGAACAGAGAGCAGACAGGAGGCTGCCAGAGGCTAGGGGCAGAGGGGTCTGGGGACGGACCACTCGGGGTGTGCCGTTTCTTTTAGGCTGGCGGGAATGTTCTGGAACTGGAGAGTGACGGTGGACACACAACTCTGTGCACAGACCGAAAACCACAGAACGCTCATTCCAAACCGAACTTCCAGGCATACGAAATCTCTCCCCACAACCACCGGAAATCTTCTACAGCCAAAACTCTGCACGAAAACATACACCAGTGGAGTGAGGACGTCTGAAAACAGAGCGGCCAGGTAAGGAATGGGGCGTCCCCAACCAAAGCAGGACCATCTGATAAGCAGCGCTGGGACATCTGGTTGCCGTGGGGGACGACAGAGCGGTCCAGGCCCACCCCAGTAAAAAGAACACGTTCCTAATGGCCCGTGGCTATCTGGGTGCAAGCTCAAAGGGTCTGCGGAAATGAAACGGTGAGCTCCTCTAGCCATGTGCGGAGAGTTTCCCAAGCAGGACACAACATCCAAAGGCTGCGAAAGGAAAGGCCACCCACAGGATGGGCCCCCAGCCCCCTCCTCCCCCAGGCCTCCGAGACCAGGCGCTGCCCATGGCCCTGCCGCCCAGGGACGCTCAGGGAGGACACTGGCTCCATGGAATGTCCTCCCACTGTCCTCACTGGGCCACCTCCCCGGCTCAGCTGGTCGGGTGGGCTCGTCAAGGCCCGGCCCCACCCCTGCGTCTGGTTTCTCCCTGCTCTGCTCCCCTCCTCTGCTCCTTCGGGCCGCCCAGCCACTCGGACCCCCACCTTCTTCCTGGCACTTTCCCCCAGCCCGGCCGGGGTGCGGTGCCACGAGAAGAAAAGAGAGCGGAGGGCAGGCCCAGGACCGGGTCCCTGGGAGGAACACCCTCTGGTCTCCGAAGCGGCCACAGGGCGCAGACCCCCCTGGGGCCTGCTCGGATGCCCCAGCCCGTCACGGCACAGCGCCGCCGTCTTAAGGGCCCTGGGAGCCCAAGGCCCCACTGGGCCAGGCTCACACGAGTAGGAGGGGGAGCCAACACCCAACCCAGGAGGGAGGCAGGGGAGGGCCGTGACTCCAGGACTCTCCCCACCCCCCGACATTCCACCCGACCCCCAACTTGCCCAAGACACCAGAAGAGCGTGAAGACAACGCAGTCACGGTTGCCCTCCAGGAGGAGGCCAGGGCGAACTTCAGAGCTCCTGCCAGGGCTGCCCCTCGGCCACGGTCCCCCAGGTCGTGCTCCCGGCTGCTGCAGGAGCCTGGGCTGGCGACAGGCGGGAACTGTGACAGCGGGAGACCCCGAGACCACCACGCAGCAGTTCTGAGAGTCACCACATCACCAGCCCCTCGGCCGCGCCAGGGTCTGCCCTGACACAGGGACGCCAGGGGGCGGGCCTGGGGGGGGGGGGACGGGAGGGCGGGGCCCAGGGAGGACGGGCGGAGGGGGTGGGCCTGAGGGGGAGGGGTGTCGGGGGCGGGGCCGGGAGGGCAGGGCCCAGGGAGGGCAGGGGGAGGTGGAGAAGGGCCAGCGGCGAAGGAGGGGTCGAGGGCAGCTGCGGGGACACAACCCAGCCCCACTGGCTGGGGCTCCGAAGCTGGACGACCTGGGCTGACCCGCTGCTGAGGGAGCCCAGCAGGCACTGTGGCCCCAGCAGGCAGACAGACGGACGACAGGGAGGGAGGGAGGAGTCACGCAGGCAGGAGAGGGCAACCGGCAGGATCAAACGGCCGCCGGCCCTTGCAGTCTGCAGCGAATGGGCAGCTGAGCGCAGCAAAGCAGGGCATTAGCTCCAAATCCACGGACAGGGACACGTTAGAAGACCACAGCCAGGCCGCCGGGAACCCGGCTTCCAAGCACAGCCCTTCAGAAGTGGGAAACCCCTGACCCGCAGGTCCCTCAGTGAAAACAGTGTGCAGCGGGAAAGAGGCACGAGTGGGCACGGAGAGGCCAGACCGCAAGGGGACCCCCACCACAGTGCACGTATGGGTGGCAGTAGGCCTGCCCCCGCCCCCGGGCCGCTAAGTGCCTGCGAGAAAGAGGAAGGTGGGCTGGCGGAGGAGGAGACGGGCACCCGCAGGCCCTGGGGTGGGCAGCAGCTGGCTCTGCCCCTCAGGATGTGCCGGGTAGCTGCCGGCCGCAGGGCCAGCCCACTGGGCAGTCCTGGCCATGCCTCCTGGCCAAGCCCACTGCCCAGTCTGTGATAGTGCACTCGGCAGCCGCGCAAAGCCGTGGTCCTTAAAGGAACGAGTCAAGTCATTCCCGCTAAAAACAGCACCGCGCCTGCCCGTCCACGTCCCGGGAGGAGCAGCAGGGCCTTAAAAGCAAGTGCCTGCTCCCCACCCACACACAGGGTCCCCACGCAGGAGACGCAGCTCGGTCCCCCCCGGCCCGGGTGCAGACAGCAACCGGAGCACGGCGTGGACAGAGGAAGGGAGGAGGGACACCCAGCGGGACGCTTGGGACCTGCTCCCTCTACCGGATGGGGGGGCAGGAAATGGCAGGTGCCACCAGGTCTGAGTCCCCAGTCCCCAGTCTGCCCACAAGGAAGGCCTGCTCTGTGCAGGGAGCCCTGAGAACCCCGCGGGTGGCCCAGGCGAAGGGCAGGGTGAGGGGAGAAGCCGAGGACCAAGGGCTGCCAGATTCAGGACCCCCGGGGCCACAGCCTTGGGGCAACGAGCTTCTGATCCAAAGGAACACTTAGGAACCCACCCCCGACACCCATGGCAGAAAGCCCACCTCCCCCCGGGAAGCAGCAGCTTCCGGCCGCCCCCGTCGGGACCTGGGCTGGGCAGGGACACAGCCGAGGACAGGGGTCAAGGACAAGTGGGCTTCAAGGAGCTCACCCATGTGGCCACCGCACGGGGCCTCGCCCAAGTCACAGCCCTCAGGCGCACGAGGCGGGTGGAAGCCTCACCTGAGCTCACACAGGCTCTAAGGAAGGAGTCCTCCCACCCAGAGCCCATCCCCACCCCTTCCAGGAGCCGGTGCTCGGACAGACCTACCAGCCGGTTCCCCAGCTCGCAGCCTCGACCAGAACGGTCCAGGTGGACGGGAGGCTGAGATTGAAAAACAAGTCAGAAGTAAGACAGCAACGCAACGTCACATACACACAGAGAAAGCACATTTGGCAGCACATCAGACAAACAAACAAAAAGCTTTAGTAAATTAAAACGCAACACGGGCAGAACCAGGAGACAACCAGCACGTAGAAACAGGCGCCACGAACAGGACAAAGGCTGCTCCCGTTCGCATGCGACGCACTCGTACAACATGAGTTTTAAACACATTCGAGGTGCTGTGAACACGCGAGGACGGCGCGGTCGCTGCGAGGAAGACACGGGCACGGCCCGCCTGCGGGAGGAGCCACGTAAGAGCAAACCGGGGCGCCCGGGCGCAGCGGGAAGGCCGGGACAGCGCGCTGGGATGCTGGCGGCAGGACACAGCCCGCACCCCGCCTGCACGCCCGCCAGTCGGATGGGAGCTGCTCAGAAACATGCAAAATAAACAACACAACCCAGAAACAGCCAAGACACCCAACGGCGAAGAGCCACATGTGTACGGGCCCCTAAGGCCGAGGACGACATCGTGACCCTCAACAGCCTTGACGGTACACGTTCAGCCACCGGGGAGACAGGCCAGCTGGAGAGAGAACCAAGCCGGACGTGCTCCCTTCAGTCACCCCGAGGTGTGGGCGGAGTGCGGTCTGCTTGTGGGAGTCCCTGCCGGGGACACCTGCTGCATGGTTCTGTGGAAAGACACCCCCGCTCCCGGTCGTCACTCCCACGCACAGAACAGCCCAGACTCAGCCCAACAGAAAGGACAACCCCCTGCCCGTCCATCCCCCCAAGGGACACAGGGCCTGCCGAGACGCGACACACAGGGACGCCAGGTCACGCACAGGAAACCAGCCCACGAGGAGGTCACGTTGGACGACACCACACACCCGAGAGTCTAGAACACACGACACGCACGTCTGCTGCTGGGGTCACGAGGGGGCACAGGGGCCAGAAGGGGCGGGGAGACCTTCCGGGGAGCCCGTGCTCAATCTGGCTGGCAGCGGCCACTTCACGGGTGAACACGGCGGCCGAAAGGCTCCAAACTGAACCCGTGAGGCCTGTGCGTGCCGGGGCCTCAGCTCCAGCACCCCAAACCCCATCCCTGTGCCGATGACAGACTGGGGCAGCTCCACCTGCTGAGTGTCATCCCGGGAGATACCCCGAGACGGGCCGCCGGTGCCGCCGGCAGAGATGGGCCCCTGCACGGCGGACTCCGTTTGCACGAAATGTCCATGACAGACCCATCTATGCAGACAAGGCGCACACCGGGGGCGGCCAAGTGGATGCAGGGCAGGGGTGGGGGGTGACAGCGGCGGCCGGGCTCTACCCGAAGGATGAAACCCCGGGGCGACTGCGTGGTGACGGCTGCACAAGGCTGAGAGTGCCAACACTGACCCGTCCGCGCGGACTGGGCCCTGCGGGGTGCGTGAGGACACGCCGAGGCGGTCACAGAACCAGTCGGTCGCTGCGGTAGAGGGACAGGGCAGAGGAGGCCGTGGGCGGGTGAGCCACGGGCGGGTCCTAGGTCACTAGGGGGCTGTCACCCCAGCCAGCCGCAGCCCAACCCAGGAGGAGCCCCAGCTGACCCTGGATTCAGTCAGCACATGAGCCTGGCTGGAGCACACGGTGAGCCCTGAACCTGCATTTCCTGACTCGGTTCTCAGGGACAGACCCACACGTCACAGGTCCATCCAACCCGGAATGTCCTTGTCCCCCAAGAGCCTCCAACACCCCCAGGGCACTACAGACAGAAGAGGGGCCGTGGACAGATGGAAGCGACACCAAGGTCGGCAGCCGGGCCCCCCAGTCCCACAGAGGTCGGCAGCCGGGCCCCCCAGTCCCACAGAGGTCGGCAGCCGGGCCCCCCAGTCCCACAGAGGTCGGCAGCCGGGCCCCCCAGTCCCACAGAGGTCGGCAGCCGGGCCCCCCAGTCCCACAGAGGTCGGCAGCCGGGCCCCCCAGTCCCCACAGAGGTCGGCAGCCGGGCCCCCCAGTCCCACAGAGGTCGGCAGCCGGGCCCCCCAGTCCCCACAGAGGTCGGCAGCCGGGCTCTGCAGCCTGGGGGCCCCACCCAGCCTCCCCTCCAGGAGCAGACTGGCCTCTGCCGCCAGCCCTAGGGCTACAGGCCACTGTGGCTCCGTAGGGCCAGAAGACCCTGGCTAGAGACCCAGCCTAGACCACCCTCGCCTATTCAAGTCCCTGAACCACCCGACAAGGGCCAGCCGCTCAGATGGGGGAGACGGGTCCAGTCTTTTTCCTCCCTGTGTCTGAAGAGCCTCTTCTCTGTCCCACAGGAGGCAGGAGCCAGAGGGAGGCACCCATGGGCGCCCAGGGAACCTGGCCCGGCCCCAGCCCTTCCTCCCGGAGCACTGGGCAAACACCCCTATGTCCCCAGGCGTCACTACTGTCCGTGCCGCCCCCTGCAGCCACAGGCGGCCCAAGGTCGGCGCCCATCGCAGCCACCTCCGCACCACCAGCCCCTGGCCCACTCAGGAAATGTCCGGATGAGTGACTGACCCACAGCCGGACACCAGGGCCGTGAGTCAGCACAAGGCAGCCAACCCTCGCCCAGGCCCAGGCCCTGAGCCTTCTCCTTACCACACCCTGTGACCTCTGCTGTCGAGGCCGGCGACTTCTGAGGGGCTGAGTGAGGTGCAGGTCAGGGTGTCTGGAGGGAGGGGCGGTGGCCGTGGCAGGCGTGGCTCTCGCAGGAGGGGAAGGAGGCAGAGGCAGGAGACTGAGGGCAGCAGCTCTGTTCCACTTCCTCCACGGGGTTTTCCCCACAGTACAGCACAGACACAGCCACCCTGACGGGACGGGCCAGACGAGACCTTCCCAGACGTCCCCACGAGGCGGGCACAGCCATCCCCCAGGTCCTGGGCACATGCTCCCGTTTGTGCAGTTCAGGAGTAAGACTTGGCCAAGACCCCCACAGGACTGCGCAGAAGCAGGTCCCTTGGCCATCTGTCTGCCAAGGTGGCCCATGAGTGTGGCCAGAGACTGGCTGCTGGCGACAGACACGTGGATGCCGGGCATCCTCTCCCACAGCAGGCGGCTGCCCCAGGCAGGCCGGACCCCAGATCCCCTGCCAAGGGCGGGGCACGAGAGAGGAGCGGCTCACAACGCTGACTTTCCCGTTTCCTTTGGGGGGTGCCGGCCACAGGTGGAGTAGGTCCCCTCCCCCACAGATGACCTCGGCACACACCCTCACCTCGCTAAGGGGCATATGGCCAAGGAGACCCTGAGTCACAGAGCCTCAGGTCATGCCCGCAGGCACTCTCAGCCACTCTTAGCCCATCCCCCTAACGCACTTCTGCATCCCCCCTGGGCGCCCACCCAGGCCAGACGCTCAGCCCCACATGCCCGTGTGCGCCGCAAGCCAGAGGCAGAGGAGGCCCAGCTGGGGGAGCAGCGGTGGCGCACCTCAGGGTGTTGCTATAGCAACCTGGACTCCACATCACACCCGGCGCCAGCCAGGCACCCCAGCCTCCTCCCAGACCAGCGCCCAGGACGGGCCACGGTGAAGCACGGCCACTGATGGCACCAAGCGGCAGTCAGGATGGCAGCCACGAGACGGCAGCCACACACGCCCGTCTCTCTCTCTGCCTGCCGTGCCGCCTCTGCCCCCCCCCCCACTCTCTGGGGAGGCCTCAGGAGGCCAGGCTTCCAGGCCTGGATCTGCCCACCACCCAGCTGTCTGCCCCGCCCACTGAGCCCCCTCCCAGGACGGTAGCAGCAAACAGGCAAGAAGACAGCCTGAGTCACGGGGTGGGGATGACGGCCACCCCCAGCTGCACAAGACCCACAAGCCACGGTCCTGCTCAGACCTGGAGACTTCTGCTGCAGGAGGGGTGGGTGGTGGGGACAGGGCTGGGGGCACCATGGCCCCCTTTTGCCTGGGCACAGCCCACCTGGTCACCATCTAACCCTCAGACCCACGGGAAAGGAACCTTGACTGTCACACTTCAGATGGGAAACTGAGGCGCAGAGAGGCAGGATCTTGCCCAGGAAGCCCAGTCAGGGGCCGAGGGGGGATAGAAACCCGGGTCCACGTCCTGCCAGGGTCCGTGCTGCCCCGCCCACCAGGCCGCAGCTATCGGGAGGGCTCATCAGGCTGGAGATCAACTGGGCCTGGGGGTCAGCTCTCTGCATGGAGGCCAGCAAGGAAGGATGACCACGGGCACCAGTGAGAATGTTCCATGAGACCGCAGAGCCCCAGGTCCCCTCGTGTGGGGCCAGGCACAGAGGGGCTGCCTGACGGCGATGCTGAGCCCCCGGTCGCAGGGAAAGAGGACAAAGCACATACATGAAACCTCAATCCTAACAGCGCACCCTTACGACCTCAGGCCCAGAACACCTTCTCCCTTACGAAAGGAGGATACGGGGCGCTGGGGCACTCAGCCCCACGCAGGCGAGCGGAGGAGACACGGGTCTGAGCGCTCCTCCCGCAGACACCATCACTCACAGCACCAACACATCGACGTGGCAGGGGTCCGGGTGTGGCTTCACCCCCGTGTCTGCCGCGCTGGGAGCAGCACCAACAGCAGGGTGACCCTACCAAGGCTGCCACACATCCGACCACCGGGAAGCCTCCCCTGGCCCTGCCACTTGCCGTCACCCCAGCCACAGGAACCTGCCCTCCAGGAGTCCGTCGTCACCGGGCCACCACCCAGACCACAAACACCCGCTCCTCCCTCGCAGCAGGAGTGCGGTGGCGCTCAGGGCGGGGAGGCTGGGCGCAGCTGGAGTGACACCAGCAGGTTAGCAGCGTAGGAGAGAGGACCCTCACCACAGGACAGGGGCAAGAGCAGCAGCAGGGTCTCAGGGAAGGTGGGGGGGAGGGGACCAAAGCAGAGCTAAATCACAGAGAGGCGCCACCTGGCAGGGGCGGCAGGGTGGCCGGGGGCAGGCCATAGCACAGCCCAGGGCCCCAAAGCCTACTGCTCCCCACAGCACCGGGAAACGCAGACCCACCGCAGAGGGGTCACCTGGTGAGAGAGCTCTCCCTCAGCCCCGCCCGCAGCGGTACCCCTGACTGCACACCCCGCCTGCCAGTGATGAGCACCAGGACAGCCCTGGCCCCTGGGGTCACCAGGGAGGAGACATCCCCGTGGGGGGACAGGCTGCCGGGGATGGAGGCCCCGTGAGGGTGAGGGGCTCCTGTGGGAGGCCCTGGAGCTGTCCGCGGTGCTGAACGCGACAGTCCCAGTCCTCTCCCCCAGCCTGGGCTCGGCCCTGCAGGGCAGGAGGGGGCAGGGGCGTGGAGGAGCCCTCACCAACCCCAGGCCCAGAGCAGGCACGGGACCACACTGCCCTGCTGCCCTTTCTCACAGTCCCACGTCACAGAATACGTGCTTTTTCTACTTCCTTCTAGAAATCACATTAAGATGATGAGAAGAATGACCCCCCAAAGTAATCAAACAAGAAATTTAAAAGCTCAGACTTTGTATTCAGAGGAAGTAGGAAACAGGTACAGTCTGCAGGCCCCACGACACAGGCACAGGCTCCCGAAGGCAGGTGAAGCCAGCGGGGTCCTCGGAGAAGGAGGCACCAGCGTGCCGAGAGCAGCAGCCGGTCTCAGAGAGCACCTGCAAAATACGTTCCCTGTGTGCTCCAGATTGACCCTGCGTCACCGAGGACAGAGCTGCACAAGCAGGGGCTGGTGTCAGAAGGCTCGAGAGGTCAGTCAGGCTGCAGGAAAGAAGCCGCTGACAGAGAGCTGCCCAGACAGGCTCTCCCTCGGGACGGGCTCTCCCGCAGGACAGACTCTCGGGAGGACGGGCTCTCTGGGGGATGGGAACGCCTGCAGGATGGGCTGTCCATGGGACAGGAGGATGGGCTCTCTGGGGACGACCTCTCAGGAGGACGGCCTCTCAGGAGGACGGGCTCCCTGCGGGACAGGCTCTCAGGAGGACTGGGGCCAGGCTCCCCCGCAGGACAGGCTCCCCCACGGACAACCGTCTGTGCCCACAAGCTGCTCACGGCTAGCTCCCCACACCCTGTGTCTCTGAGAAGGAGGCAGGGAGGACCCTTACAAAGAGCTGATCCAGGGGAAAAAATTTCATTCCAAAATGAGCAATAAATTCTCAATTGCCAAAATAATACTGAAAAATAGCAAAATTGGAGATATCACATTCCTGATTTTAGAACTTACAGTAAAGCTATAGCCATTGAGATACTGTGGTGTTGGCATAAAGACAGACACACGGACCGTGGGGCGGACAGAGAGCCCAGAGACAGCCCGTCACGTATGTGGCCGAATGATTCCAAGTAGGGCCCTGGGACCATGCAGCAGGGAAAGGAGAACGTCTCCAACAAGTGGTGCTGGGACCCCAGACACCCACGTGTAAAGAAATGAAGGTGACGCTGACCTAACACCACACACAAAATCAACGCAAAAAGAGGTCGAGGACCTAACTGTAGGAGCTAGAGCTATGAACCCCCAGACACAGGCACAGAGCAACAGCTTCGCGGCACTGGGTGTGACTGTGGTTGCTCGGGTCTGGCACCAAAAACAAAAGGAGAGGGACGCTCACCGCCCAACAGAAGCAGGGCAGGAGGGTGTACCCGGAAACGCACACGTAGCAAGTGTCCCCACACAGGAAGTCATCCAAGCAGAGCTACGAGACCTCACTCAGAGAGGGAACCCTGAGCAGGCAGAACTCAGAGAACAAAGGAAAAGAGAAGGAGCATTGAGGACAGAAATGGAGCAATGCCACCCGGAGGAAGAGCAGGTCTGCGGCTCCCGCACAGCGACACCCCGAGTCGGGAGGATGAGGGAGCAGGAGGCTGGCTGAGGACAGAGCAGAAGCTGGCGCCTCGCACCCCCTCTCCACCCGCTCCCCTCCGTAATCTGTGTGGCCTTCCTCAGGCACCCCTGACCGCCGTACAACGATAACTAGTTGACTTGCAGGGATCGCAATCCTGCGGGACAGCAGTCTCCCTTGCTCTGCAGATGTCCTGAGATCTACAAACAGGGAGGTTCCCTTATCACCAGCACAGATTTCCGGAGGCAAGTAACTCTCGGTTCCTGAAGCCCTCATGTCTCCCTGCCCACCATAAACGAAACTGGAGGAGGCTGAGGTAGAAGGGAATGTAAGTGACAGCAGGATCGTAACACCCACCAAGGATCTCCCAACTATCTTGATGTTAATGGCTGACCTAAAGACGACATTGGTCAAGCCACAAGGGCAAGCCCCCCGCCCCACACCTCCCAACCGCAGGGTATATAACCTGCCATCCCTCACAACCCCGGGACAGCTGCATCTCCGCCTGCCCATGGGTCCTGTCCCTGTGCTTTAATAAACCACCTTTTTGCACCAGCGACGAAGAAAGAATTCTTCCTTTAGCCGTCGGCTCCGAACCTCACCCCACCGAACCTGACCTAGGTTCTGGGACTTCATCAAGGAGACAGTGTGGGGGCCGCTGCAGGACCCGCAGGAGTGGAGGCCAAGGACTCCTGCCACGGGCGCCCAGCCCCCCACGCCCAGAACACGAAGGCCCCAGCCCAGAAGCCATTCTGAGAAAGCATCCGCAGGGCACACCACAGCCTGTCCGAGGCCAGCAGGGGAACTGGATCTAACAGGCGGGAGCATTTAGCACACGCCCCTGTGGGTGCAAGACAGACAGGCAGACACAGGGCTGGACTAAATGAGCCCAGGTAACATGCTGACTCTGGAGAAACGACCGACCGGTGAACACGGAGGGAGGGGAGAGGAGGAACAGCCAGCCCACTGCCCACCGCCCATCAGTGAGAACGCCCAAAGCCCGTGATTGACAGCGGACATCTCCGTCACAAAACAAGTATTAGCAGGACAAAGATAAACAGGGAGAAAGGGAAGGAACCACAGGGACTGCAGCTGAGTGATGGGAAGAATGCAGAGCACAGCAAGGCCACCAGCGCCCGCAGAAGGAGCCTGGGTTTCTTCCAGCAGCCGAGCAGATGACCATGAATTTGGCAGCAAAAGCACATAGTTGTGCCGTCACCCAGTTTCTGTAGGTGAGGAGTCAGGCTGGGCTGCAGGGGCTCTGGGGAATCTGAGAGCCCTAGCTAAACCAGGTCCCCATGGCCAGAGGGCTGAGGTCACGCCTCCCGTGCTAGCAGTCAGCTGGTCAGCCCGGGACCAGAAGCTCCCCTCCGGTCATCGCACACGGCCCTCTGCTCAAATCCTTCCCACACTTGGAATCTCTCTCATGTCTCGCTGGAGAAAGTTCTCTGCTTCTAAAGGCTCAAATAATCACTTTGAGCCCACCCAGATAATCCAAGATAAACTCTTTTAAGGACCACACAACCTTAATTACACCTGCAAATTCCCTTTCTGCCATGTACTAGAACGCACTCACAGTTTTCAGGGGTGAGAACAGTGACAGTGGCTCTGGGGGGCTTCGGAGGGACAAGGGCAGGGGTGATAATGTGCTGCCTGGCACAGAGGGTCCTTATCAGCGGTCCCCACAAACAGGGAGCTAAGGGCATTACGTGAGGGAGCATGACTTAAGACAGAAACTCTCCTAAATGTCAGAAACTTAGAAACTTTTTAAAAAAGAAAACGCAGCAGAGAGTAAGAGACAGTAAACACACGCAATGGAACTAAAACCAAATACACATGACCTGCCAACTCCTGTAAAGCACTTTAACTTATCTAGCGAAATTTTAAAAATTGAAAAATTCTCCGGTGGGATCTCAAAGCTAAACCTGACTTCCAGCGGCAGATGAGACGCAGCTGAGGTCACTCAGAAGGGGCGGGAAGAGAAGGACCAGAGTGAGCAGCACGAGTCACGACCCAAAGCAGACGACGCAGGAACAAGACAATGGCGGCAGGATGACACCAACAGATGCAATCCAGAATAAAAATAAAATCGTTTCGAACAGCTGCGCATCAGGTCCCACAGCAGCCAACACTCAGGGGAGACACGAGGAGAAAGAGACAGAGACGTACCCATGGCAGGGCACACAGCAGAGCAGGCGGACAGAGACCAGAGACACGCGTGACCCACACAACAGCACTGAGGGGGCACAACTGACGGACACCCACATCAACATCTCCACGTCCAAGTCAGGACACAGACCATCTTTTCAAGATCCTGGGACGCGGTGATGAAAACCGGCTCCATGTCGGGGCCACAAGGAAAACCACATAAAACCCAGAAAGAAGACAGTCAGTGTTCTTCCCTAAAAAGGCAGTTACACCTACCAAAATAAGAAAACCAATAAATCAAAACACACTTCGCTTGGAAATTTTAAAACTTGCGCCAAAGCAACTCTTGGACCAAAAATGAAAATAGAAACCAAAATTACAGACCCTCCAGACCGCGATGTTATGGAAAATACCCCGGATCCGAAAGTAAGGAAAAGCTCTCAAATGCTAACCACGTTTTGGAAAAGAGCCAATGAACGGCGCACACAAATCACACACCTAAGAAAAAGGACAAACTGAGAAAAAACAAAAGAAGTTAATTGTAAGCAAAACGCGATGAACTAAACAGCAGAAAAACAGGGGCGCCTGGGTGGCTCATTTTGCTTAACAACAGAACAGAGAACCCGGGAGTAAACCCACACGCATTCGGGCAACCGATCTCCAACCAGGCGCCACAGACACACACAGGGAAGAACAGGCTCTTCTGCAAAGGATGATGTGTATGAAAAAATGACATCGAGCCCAGCTTGCACTGCGCACAAAATCAACTCAAAATCAAATCTCAAACATCTGCAAGACCCAAACTGTAAGACCCTAGAAGAAAACCTCAGGGCAAAGCCTCTGACGTCCGTCTTGGCAATGCCTTCCTGGAGCACACGACAACAAAACCAGAAACAGAGAAGTGGGACAACATCAAACTAAAAAAAGTTTCTGCAAAGCCAAGGGAACCATCGCCAAAGGCACGTGAGGAACAGGAGGAAACGCAGAGGAACCACAGATCTGATGAGGGGTCCGCCTCCAGACCCACACGCCACTGTTATCACACGATGGTAAAAACGTCAAAAAAACGAAAGCCACCAAGCGCTGGGAAGGACGTGGAGAAACTGGAACCTTCACACACTCTGCACACAAAACAGCACAGCCACTAGGCAGAACAGAATGGAGGCTCCTCAGAAAATTAAAAATAGAACTCCTGTATAATCCAGCAACTCCACTTCTCAGTTTGCATCCAAAGGATCTGAAATCAGGATCTCAGACAGGAGCTTGGCCACGTTCCCTGCAGCATCCGTCCCGAGAGCCGAGGGAGAGGAACGGGGTAATCATCCGTCAACAGCTGGACGACGAGCACAGGGGCAGCTCCAATGGGGCACGGAGCACCTCTCAGCCTCAAAAAGGACAGAAACCCCACAACAGGCACCATCGCGGGTGAGCCCTGCAGACACGTGCTCCGTGACATAAGCCAGTCTCAGGAGGACACACACCGCGGATGCCACGGACCTGGCGCGTCTACAACAGCCAAGCCCAGAGTCAGGACGGCCCATGCCGGCAGGGGTTCAGGCAGTGGGCCACGGGGAGCTGCTGGTCAGCGGGCACAAAGCTGCAGTCAACCAAGTCAAGGGATGTGTTCTGCCAGCCGCAGGGCACGCCGGCAGTGAAGACAGTAGACCTCGCGCTGAGTGTTCGCATCATAAACAAACACATCTATAAAAATCTGAATACAGCGGAAACTGACAGCGTGACTCGGCTAGAACAAAAACCAGGGGCAGAAGCGGATCACATCAGTGCCCAGCTGGGAGCGCGAGCAAACCACGGGGAAAGAGACCCCTACCTCACACCGCTCAGCACGATGGAAGGGGAACGAGTGAGAACTCCAGAAGCGGACGCAGCCGAGGAAACGCGGGCCTTCGGGAAGGTGAGGGAAAGCTGCCCTCGCTAACTCCGCCGCAGGCCCAGCCTCGACGGAGCAGCGGAGCGGAGGACGCCACCGCGTGAGAGCCTGGACGCGGCGGATCACAAACAGGAAGCAGAGCGAAGGCCGGAGACGGACTCGTCTGGCACTCAAAGAGCTGATCTCCACGATCCACGGGGAACAGATCCACAACACCGTCCGTGAACCATGAACAGAGGCACGGAAAGCTCACAAAGAAAATACAAGAGTCTCTGATATTTGAAACGACACCGACTCATTCCTCATAAAAGGAACCTGACATGTCCCTGCCGAAGCCCGACGGCTGCGGGCACGGCAGGCATGGGCCCCCCCGGGAGCACCAACCTGGAGGAGGCCGGCGAGCGTGCTTCTTTGGGCCAGCCCCTGCATACGTACGAGCCACGTAAACGCGTACGAAGCGACACGGGAACAAGGCGGCTCCTTCTGTAGCGGGCGGAGACCGGAAATCACGGCAGGCGCCGCCGACGGATGGCGGGACCGATGCTGGCACCACCACACCTGAAGCAGCCTCGGCTGTCAAAGAGGAAAAGAGAAGCTCTCTGTACCAAGAGAGAAAAATTTCTGGCCGTTCCATTTAGTAGGGGAGAAATAAAAACCAGGGGCACAGGCCTGAGATCACACGCCTTGCACGAGACCAAGGACAAGTAAGAACGTGGACATCTGCGTCCGGCTGACCCAGGGCTCACCGAGCCGGGAGCACGTGAGACCGTGAGACCGCGAGACCGCGCTGCCTGCAGATGTGGAGCCGGGGCTGGCTGTAGGGGACTGCTCACTTCCGGCTGCGTGCTCCCCACGTTTCACTCTCGAACCCACAAACCACTGCCAGCCCGGCACGGCACGGACACCAGCGAGCCCCAGGGCGCTCCCTCCGCCCCACACAACAGGGCTCGGCCTTGAAAAGCAGCAAGCTCCCGATCCGCGTGGCAACCTTGAGAAATCTCCAGGGAACCACAGCAGAGGACCGAGCCGGTCCCCAGACGTGACGCGCTCTAGGACCCCATGTATGTAACCTTCTAGAAACGCCATTAGAGCAGGAAGGACAGACGAGCGGTTCCCAGGAGCTCCGGGGTGAAGGGCAGCCGGCAGGGGGCACACGGGATCCCCTCGTGATTGAATCTACTTGGACTGCGCCCACGCCTGCATCCTGGCTGTGACCCCGGTCACCCTGAGGAAAACCGCAGAAGGGTCCCCAGCATGCTCAGAATCATTTCCTACAAGTGCACGTGAACGTACCATTGTCGTGAAATAAAATAACTGAATGATGCAGAAGTGACACCAGCCTGTCCATCTCAAAGCACGAAGTCACTAAGTGGATGGAGCAGAGGCCACACTCAACCTGACCTGCTCTCCCAAGCACCGGCCTCCTGGAGCCTGAGACCGGAAGGCAGGTGGGCAGCCACGGGGCTCAACCTCTCCATGCACAGGGAAAGGGAGGAAGCCCAGGGATGAAGAGTGGTCTTCCAGACACACCAGGTTGCCTGGCCCAGCAGCATGAGTGTCCGGAAAGCTGTCCACCATCCCCAGTCCCCTCCCCCGGGAAGCAAGCCCACAGGGCACTCCTGGGTCTGGGGGAGGGTGGTCATGGGAATTCTTCTGGACTGTGAGTTGTGAACCAAAGCAACCCAGCTCCCTGCTGAGACAAGCATTTCATTCCCAGGACAAGGCCCCAGAGTTCTTTTCCTCTGGCAGGGAGACCACACAGTCCCCACGGCAGCTGCTCCATCCACCCAGGGCTCCAACTGCCCTGAGCCAGTCCTGCCGATCCCTGGTGGACCCGCACCCCTCCGGCTTCAGGCGACTGACCCTTGGGGAAGGACTGTGGCCACAGCAAGGCCTGGCCTGCACCGTCAGAACCTCTTCACACCCGACCGCGCCCGGCCTCCAGCTGGATGCCAACCGGCCCTTTCCACTACAAGGACAGACGCCTGCATGCTGAACCGTCTCCTACCACGGCCTCCAAACCCCCTCCTGCAGGGCGGCAGAGGCCCAGAAAAGCAGCAGGCATTCTGTCCCAACATGCCGTCAGACCAGAGGACGCAGGGCTGCGACCCCCCGTGGCGGACAGCTCTGGCCCAGACCTGCCCACACAGCAAAGGATGGCTGAACTGGCTTCAGGCGACGCCTGAAGAATCCCTTCTTCAAACACAACGGAACTCACAGGGTCCAGGGGACCCGTGACATCAGAGCTATCCTGGGGACAGAAAGGCGGCACGCACAGCAGGGAAGATTAGAGCCCCCATCCCGTCCCGATGAGAAGCCACAAGCCCGGTCTGGCAGCTCCCCACGGTCCAGCCTCCTCGGGGCTACAGGGCAGCATCGTCAAGCGGGGCCCAGGTCTCATGCAGGACACACTGTGTTCCAGCCCCAGCTCCGCTCTGCTCGCTGCTGGCCTTGGGAAAACCAAGTCCCTCTCACAGTCCAAGAGAAAGAACCTACCCACTGCCTTGCTCCGATCCGTGGCCTGAAGACCACCAAGTGGTCTCGCAGTCACCAGCACTGACCCCCACCCCACGCCTCCACCTGCCAAATGGTCATCTGCTCATGGCGGCAGGGCTACCTACACCCTGGGAAGCAGTGAGCTACAGGGTGTGGACGACTCCACCCCTGCAGCTGTGGTCACCCCTCCCCCTGCCCTGGCTCCAAGCGTGGGTCTCCTTTGGCTCTGAAGAGTGGACATCATGTCTGGGAAGCACCTGCTCACGGCTGGCCCACCCACGCTCTCGGTGCCCTCGCCGCTTCCTCCCACCAGCCCAAGAACCAGCTTCCTCCAGCCGCCAGCTCCCGCTTGCACAAGTGTTCGTGGAGGGCCTGTCACATGCGCTTCCCAGCCCAGGGCCACAGACACAGAGAAGACACAGGTAACCTGGGGGAGCGCACTGGAGCCCAACACCACGGCAAGCGAGGACCCGCCAGGCGGGACCGGTGGCCTGCAACCACCCAACGCCCCGCCCTCCCGAGAGACTGCAGCAAACAGCAGGAGCAGACGGGCGGCTTCCAGAGACGCCGCGGCGCCGAGCCTTCGACACGTGGAGCAGGTCACCACACGGGGCCAACACCGGCCCTTCCAGGCAGACAGCCGCAGCGGGACACCCGAGGGCAGGCTCGGGAGGCCAAGGAGTCGGCCAGGCAGGCCGACCAGAGCCCGGAAGATCAGGTCAAACCATGAGGAGCTGCAGAAGCCGGGGGAGGGAGGCGGCCGGCCCCAGCGCGGACCAGCGCCCCGAAGGCCTTCCGGCAGAAGAGGGCCACGGGCACTGCTCCCAGCAAGGGGGGCCGCCACGTCAAGAGGAAACAAAGACGGCCCGGCTGGAGGCTGCAGACCAGCGAGAAGGACCGCCCCTGCGACTGGACATTCTCTGGGTCTTGGATCAGGAGGAACGACTGGACACCGCTCCCCAGCCCCGGTGCCTGCTCGTCACCCCCACACCCGCTCCTCACCCCCAGCCCAGGCACCCTCGTTAGCACCTTCACGGAGGGGGGGGCGCAGCGGGGGAAGGAGGTCAGACCCGATCATGAGCCCGGGCTCTCGTTAGCGCTGCTTCTGAAAGCCCGTGCGGAGTGGGCAGCCGAGCCCAGGCAGGAGGCCGAGCCCAGGCAGGAGGCTGTTGCGCTGGGTGACTTCAGCATGGGAGAAGCCGCCGTCGGGGCCGTCGGGCTAAAACCCTGTGCCTTTCTGAAGCCTTGGCGGATCCCGGAGGAGGGCAGCCAAAGAGGAAGCTGGGTTGGGAAAGAGAGGGGGTTGCACCCCTCAGCCTGACCCCCCACCCCGTCTTCCCCAGATGCCATCAACCCCTCCTCCTTCACCACCGCGCACCCCACAGCCCGGCTTTCCGGCCAGCACAGGCTCAGTCCGCACCGCGCAGCCTGCACCCAGGGTCTGGCTCAGGTGACAGACGGCAGACGAGAAGCCGGATGCCTGGTGGCACGAGGCCCCCAAAGCCCTAAGAGCGCTGACTCACTCACAGGACACCCCTGCACGGGTCGGGGAAAGCCAGCCACCGGTCACCTGCGAGCTCATTCTACACACGTCCGTCCAGCCTCACCAGTCACCCCGGCCTCCAGTCTCCACGTGCTGGTCAGCACTTGGATGCCCGGAGTCCCTAGAGCTCTCAGACCTCCACCAAGCTCTCCTCTAGAATGAGCCCGACGGCACCTCAATATGGAGGAGAAGTCCAGGAGTCAGCCTTTCTTAACTCAACCACGAGGTCCTCTAACCCGCAGGCATCCTTCAGGCTGGACGCGCCTTACGATCAGGTCCCCCGCGAAGCAGCGGGGCAGGAGTGAGGGAAGGCGGGCCAGCTCAGGGTGAGGGACTCTGCAGCCCGAGGGCTGGGTTCACACCTGCCCGTGCCTCTGGACAAGCCTCCCAACCCTGAGCTGAGGACATCAGGAACCCAACAGGGGCTGGGCAGACACCAGCGGTCAGCAAGCAGGGATGGCCATTGCGGTGACCACGGTCGGCTGTCCCATGTTTCCACTCAAAGGCAGCCCACACCTCGCCCTGGTCATCCAGCAGAGTGGGCGCTCCGAAGAAGGAGCCAGCCCAGCCCCTGGGCCCCACGGGGCCCTCCTCCCCCCTGCTCTGGGCTTGTGTGCCCGCCCCTGCAATGGCACTGGTGCCCCGGTCCCCAAGGGGCTGCAGGACCAGAAAGGGCAGGCTCGGGGACATGCTAATGAGGGACGTCCGTCAGGATGCCAGAGCTGCGACGTGGCGCGGCCGCGTCTGGACATCCCTGCTTCCCTACCAGGACGGAACTCAGTCAGGCGGGGGCCCTGTCCCTCCCTCAGGGGAAATCAGAGACGGAAAATAACACCGATTCAGTCACAGAAAACGCCAACGGTGTGTGGGGCCAGAGCTCCAGGGTGGGGCTTGCGGGGTCAGCGTGACCCCTGGGCTTGCTCTCCCACGCCTGCCTCAGGGAGGGCTGCTCTCCCCCCACGAGCGGGAGCCCGGCACTGCGGGGACAGCAGCACCCTGCCACCCCCCCGTCCCGCAGGGAGAGACGCGGCGGTCCCCAGCCACCAATCGCTCCCTGGCGGGGGCCTGTGGCCTAACTGCCATCACCATGGACCCAGCCACAGGATCCTGAGCCCAGGTTCCCCGGCCTGGACCCCGTGGACGGGGGTAAGGCACAGGCCTGTCACTGCCTGCGGCAGCCTCTTGCCATCTGTCCCAGACCCCTACCCCACCTCTCCAGGCTCAGGAACAAAATCCAGGCCTTGCCTGGCTCCCAGGCCTGACAGCCTGACCCTGGTCACACAGGCCCGTGGGAGACGAGCACTGCTGTGCCGCCCCTCAGGCCTCTGCTGCCGAGAACACCCCCCCACACCGCATTCCATCCGCTCCCCCGACTGCTACTCGGTTTTTAAGACTCATCTCAGGCCTTGCCAGCATCCCGGACCCAGGCGGCCCGGCCCTCCAGCCCCACCCACAGCCGCACACACTTGGGGGAGAGGGTCTCTCTAGCCCATCACCGACCCCTCCCTGTGGCCTCCCTCCATACCTTGCACGCAGGAGCCTTGGTGACAACACCAGGGATGGCTTTCGGGCAGCCCCTGCACTCACCGCGTCTCCTGACCTGCGTGCAAGACGGGACCTTCAAGAACCCTTCTGAGCATTGCTCATCTCCGTGGCACCCCTGGGCACAGAAAGACCAAGGCAGGGCTCTGCCAGAGATCCCGTGCCCCAGACACTGCCCCGGTACTTTGACCCACATTGACGTGCGCAGCCTACCACCTACCACCCGGCCCCTCCTCACAGGGCTTCCCTGAGCCCGAGGTGGGCCTGAAAGCTGGGCAGGGCTCCATCCCGCACGGTGCGGCTTTGAAGACAAGTGCACGGTCACCTTTACCTCACGCCTGTCCTGCCCAGGCTTCAGGCTGACGGGGACAATCCCGCAGCTGCAACAGGTTTCCGAGGACAGCCCCCAGCGGCAGAGAGCACTGAACCGATGCCCGCCAGGAGGCGTCCCTGTCAGCGCTACGGGCTCAGGCAGCTGCAAGGTACCAGGTCCGGCTCACAGGCAAGTCCTGTCTTCGCCGGGACTCGGGCCAAGGTAACCAGCTCCATTCCCACAAGACGTTCTGGAGCCACGGCAGTGCTCACGGGCCCGCGTGGTGCGTGGATGCAGTTCAGCTCTGCTCCGCTGCACCAACCTCACCACTTCGCCGCACCGCCGCAGGCAGCCACTGGCCCCGGGCCTGGAACCCCAGGTGGGCTGGAGAGACGCGGCTCCCAGACGTGGGTGGCCGGCGGGGGAGCGCACAGAGGCCCCGGTCGGGTGCAGGAGCAGCTCCCTCTGAGCCCCACATTCATCACCCAGAACCAGGAATGGTGATTCCCGTTGCCCGCCTCCCACCCCCAAATGGGAGACAGGTGTTCGCGGCAGGGAGCCGAAGCAGGGCGAGAACCCTCATTCCTGCTGTCGGTCGGCTCCTCTCTCACAGGCTCCGTCACCGGGACGGGATGTGGCAGCGATGGGGGAACTACCGGAGAGCCGGGCAGTGCAGGGCGCCGCGGCAAGAGTAATTCCACTCGCAACATGTGATGGCATCAGAACAAATGCAGGAGCCACAGGCACACCTAAGCCGTGGCCAACTGTCCACACAGGAGTCTGAGCGACAAAAGGCCCAGCCTCAGAAGCCTTGTGGCCAAACGGGTAATGTCTTGGGACTTCGCAGTGAAGGAACTGGGGGCAAGTCCCCTTTTCCGGCCTGGTTCTTCACCTGTTCTGGGGGGGGGGGGGGGGGGGTTAGTCATAGGCCCTTGTCCTGGGCTCACTGGGAGGATGAGCTGAGGCCCTGGGCTCCAGCTGCTGAGGACCAGAGCCCAGCACCCGAGTGCCACGTGAGTGTGGCAGGGATGACGGGCACCTCCACCCCCAGGATGCCCCGCCCATCCTTTCTCCCAACCAAACCTTGCCCTGCTGCCTGGCCCTGCTGAAATCCCACATCCTAGGAGGTCCTCCCTTCTCTGGGGCGCTGCAGCACACACCCAGCCCTTGTCACTAATGGCTTGGGACAGGCCGGGCCACAGTGGCGGTCTTCTCCCCCAGGCAGAAGGTAAGCCCCACCTCCCTGCCTCAAGCTTCCCCACATGGTGAACAAACGCCCATCATGGCTGCATTTCTCACCACGGTCTCCTTGCCGCCTCAGACTGCCCGTCCACTCTCTCTTGGCTGCCGACAGGAGTCTCTGCTGGGCACCAAGATGCAAGGGTGACCGAGATGAAGGCCTCTGTGTGGTCACGTGCAGAACACACACAGACACAGGTCATCTCAGGGTGACACAGAAGAAAAGCCAAGCACCGGGGGCTGCGGGCCACAGGTATGGGGGTGGCCCTCCCCCAGGGGAGGAAGGGAACAGGGAGGTTCTAAAGGGGACACCCAGAACACAAGGGCCTTCCAAGAAGGAGACCGAGCTGTCACCGTGGCGGAAGAGAGGTGAGTCGCACAGGCGATGGACCCTGACAGAGCTGGGGTACGTGGTAGAAGATGTGGCTGGAGCGACACGCAGGAGCCAGACCCCGACCTCCACCCTAAAGGCAGCAGGGAGCTGGGGAAGGGAGCAGGGATGCCTGCCTGCCCAGGAGCCTGTGAGCCCGCCCCAGATGGCAGTCCCTGTGCACAGGCACCCACGCCGCCGCCACAGGGAACTTGCCCGGAAACAGTCAGGGCAGCCAGGCCAGCGGAGCACAGGTGTGGAGGGGGCCCAGCTAAAGCTCCACTTCTTCCAGGAAGCCCCCTTGGACTTGCCCACCTCGGACGGCTACCGCACCACGACTTGAGTCCTGAACCTGCCCTGTCCTGGGCAGGCAGCTGCGGCACCAGATTTCTCCGGGGGACCCAGGACGCCCCAGGCTGAACCTTGAGCGTCCCCTTCCCACGGGCTGCAACACCGCCACACCGACCCGGTTCATCCGCATCCGTGCCCCAAGTCGCTGTCCCCGGGGGGCTGCGTGAAGCGCCGTCCCCACGCCGGGCTCCCGCGGGCCCCCCGAGCCAGAAAGCAGGCAGACGCGCGGCGGGGACAGAGCACGGGGTGCCGAGGGCGGGAAGCAGCGGCCGGGGAGGGCCGTCGGCGCGTCCCGCAACAGGTGCGCGGCCAGGCCGGGGGAGGGGCCGGCAGCGGGCGGCGCGAGGGAGCCGGACGGCCGCGGCCCCCGCGCGGGCGCCAGAACTTTCGGCGCCGGGGCAGGGCCCCTACCTGAGCCACGCGCGGCCGCCGCGCCACGCCGGACGGCGCCCACGGAGCGCCGGGAGCGGCCCCGGGGTCGCAGGGGCCAGCGCGCGGCGGGTCCCGCGCGAGCTCCGCGGCCGGGAGGCCCCAGCGCCCGGCACCGGGAGGGCCTCGCAGGCCGAACGCGAAGGCGGCGGAAAGGCGCGGACGGGACGGCCTCGAGGGCGCGGAGCTGATGGCCGCCCCGCGCGCCCCACAAGTGGGACCCGAGGCCTCGGGGCGACCGCGCGCATGCGCCCTCAGGTGGGTCCCCCCCCCCGCACCGGCGCCCCGGGGGGCGGAGCCACAGCGCCCCCGGCCCGCCCGTCCGCCCCGCCCCACCCACCGCGACCACGCCCTCCGGCGGCCCCGCCCCCCTCCTACCGACCCCGCCCGCGGAGGCCCCACCCCCTCGCCCCGCCCCGGCCCCGACCTCGGACCGCGCGCCCTCCCGGCCGGACCCGCGTGACCCCGCCGGCCGGACCCGGCCAGACCCCGCCGCCTCACCTGGGCCGGGGTGGCTCGCGGGCGCGCTCCGCCGGCTCTCGGCGGGAGGGGCGGTGCAGGGGGCGGAGCCGGGCTCTGCACGTCACGTGACGGCCCCTCCCGCGTCGGGCGAGGGCCGCTAGGCCGTCCCTCGCCCGTCCCGTCGGCCCCGGCGCCTCGAGCCAGCCAATGGCCTCCCGAGCCGCGCCGCGCCGCGGACGGCGTGCGCCCGAGGACTACAAGTCCCAGACCGCCCCGCGCGGACGACCGGAAACGGCCGGAGCCGGCGGCCGGCTGGGCCGGAAGTGCTTTCTCAGCCCTGCGTGCCTGAGTGGCGTCGAGGGTCCCCGGGGCCGCGCGGTCCCCTCCCTGGCCGTGTGAGATGGCAGGCCCGTTGTCACCCCGAGCCAGTCTCCGTCCGTGGAACCGAGGCTGGCCGGGGAGAAGGGGGGAGACGGTGACCGTGAGAGTGATTAGACAAGACGTGCCCGTGGCCCAGCCTCCGCGGCCTTTGCCTGGGACCGCGGCCCCGTGGAGCCCCTTCCCGGGAGCCGCACCTGCCCCTCCAGAGGCCTTGCCGGGGCTGGGCCCCGCCCGTCCCCGCCTCCCCTGCAGGCCGGTTCCCCCCCCCCCCGTGGAAGGACCGTGGGCCAGTGTGCCCCGTCTGAGCCTGCGGCCCCACGGGTGAGCCGCCCCAGGGCCGGGTCCTCCGCACCGCCTCCCTACACCAGCCCCGGCCTCTCCTCGCGGGGCAAAGGCGGCCTCCCGGAACCTGCTGGTGGCCAGTGGTCGCAGGGGCATTTCCGCGGCAGGTCCGGCAGGGGCGGCCTCCTGCAGCGGGCTTCGGGGACAGGCGCTGCTTCCTGATGCTCGGGTGGTTCTCGGGTCTTAAGCTTGCGCACGGGTGTGTGCGCCCAAGACTCGAGTGAGAACAGATCCGTGTATGTGTGGGCACCGGGCACCTGGACGCTGAGCGGTGTGGACACGAGAGTGTGTGACCGAGTGTGTGAGGGTGAGCGTGCGTGTGTGCTTGGATGAGAGCGTGGGGACGATCGCGGGTGTGTGTGCGTGCGCGTGTGCAGGGGGGAAGGAGGAGGGGGTACCAGCAGGCCCGCAGGCGTTTGCTCAGATCAGCCGGTGCCACAGCCCGTAGTCATCGTCACCATGGCTGTGGGCCAGTGACGTGTGCCCATTTCATAGACAAGCCAGGATCTGGACGGGGCTTCTCGTCCTGCCCACACGACAGCTGGTGTGCGAAGGAAGCCCGTTCCGGTCCTGAGAGGCCGTGGCAGTGACTGCCCACCACAGCCTAGGGCTTCAGGGGAGAGGTCTCCCGAGACAGGCGCCTGCCTGAGAGCCAGATGCTCTGGCTCCACGGGCGCACCAGGCCCTTCTCTGGGCGGATGTCCACTGCCAGCAGAATGAGTGGCGGGCACTGGCTCCTGCTGGGAGGGCTCTTACTGAGAGCAGGGGTTGGCTTGTCCTTAGTGGGCAGTCCCCTCATTCGGATCTTCCCTTTAGACCTCAGCAGGGCTGCGAGCAACAAGGTCGGGGACGGGTCTTCAGAAGGAGCCTTGAGGCACCTCTCACTAAACTTGTACCTGGAAAGGCTTCTTGCCATGAGAAACAGCGCAGGCTTCCCGGTGGTTATGCTGGGTCTCCGGGGGGTGAGGGGGGCGGCTCAGCGTGCAGTTTGCAGGGAGCCTCCCTTCCTCCCATGCTCTCTGTGCGCTGGAGCCTGGCTCCCTCACCCCTGCCCAGACAGCAGGCTCGCACAGCCACACTGCTCCCGTAGCTCTCTTTTGGTCCCCACCAAGTCCCATGAACCGGAGACTCATGGCGGCCTAGTCTCCCATTGTCTCTTGTTCGGGGCAGGAGTGTGCCCAGCCTCACCGTCAGCAAGGGCCGGCTGTGTGACCGTCCTGGCAGGGGGATGACCATGGGAGGCACAGTAGTCTTCAGGCCCCTTCAGAAGGGAAGGATGTGGCTGGCCAGCTGATCGGACTGTCCTGCTTCCTCTGTGTCCGTGTCCTTTCTCCAGAGTGTGGGCAATGTTTGGAAGACAGCAGCCACGTGGGGAGCTAGGGAATGGACCCCAAGCTGGGGATGGGGAACCTTTGCCCCAACTGCACCCCCGGCCTCATTGTCATGGAGGAAACAGGCCCCTACTTCTTCCCTGCTGCTGCGGATGCCATTCCAAGCAGATGCGACCCCTGTGCACCTCAGGATGGACCTGCTGCCCTTTCGAGTGTGTGTCTAGCCAGGAGGGCTTTCGGAGGGCAGGCAGGACATTTGTGGCCTCAAGGAGCAGGAACAAGTGTGTGAGTGAGCATGGTTTCACATGGTGCCCCCATGTCACTGGTGAGGCAGGCCCAGGCACAAGCTGGATAGAGGGAATCTGGGCGTGTGGGCGGGCCCGGGCACCTGAGCAGGGGGCATGTTGAGAGGGGCACGGGCTGGGACAGGGCTGGCAGGGGATAGCAGGTGGCCTGCGCCACTCCCCCACACCGACCACGCCCCGACCGCGCCACCCCCCCACCCCCGACCAGGCTTGTCACCACACGGGGCTCCTAGGGCATCAACTCAGCCGTGAGACTTGTAACAGCCTCCCAGATACTTGACGCCAAGCAGCAGTGGCGGAAAAAAAAAGTAAAAAGTAAAAGCGGAAAAAAAAAGTAAAAAGTAAAAGCGAATCCATGAGTGTTATCTTTGCTAATCACCTCCTCGGTGAGGCGTACGTCTGCCGCCCCTCCTGGGAACCCCAGCCCTGAGGGAGGCGGCATCCCCATCCCCCAAGGCTTGCCTTCCACACCCGCCGCCCGGGCTTGCCGCCTAGCAGCGTCCCCTCCCGTGTCCCACCAGATCGTGCCCTGTTCGCCGTCGTGTACTCATTCCACAATCCTGGCTTCCGCTGTCAGGCAATGTGCTGGGCCCTGGGGACACCGAACAAGCAGATCGGGTTGCCAAGGACAGAAAACCCCAAAGACATCGGCTTAGACAAGGCCAGAGTTTATTCACTTCTAACACTACAACTTCGAGGCCAGCTGGGCGGCAGGCCTGCAGGGTGACCTCGCCGTCACCAGGACCCAGATTCCTTTACTCTGGGTGCCCTCCAGGTAGGTCTGCTGCTGCGGAGACCTGAGGGAAGAGGGTGGGCCGTGGGGCGGTGGACTGCTGCACTCCGGCCCCGAGCCTGCCTGCTTAAGGTCTCCTCCTAGATCCCCACCCCCTTGGCCAGAGCTGGGTCCCTGGGCCCCTGCCCCGGGCAGCTCAGGGCCAAGGAAGTGTCTTCCTCCTGGGAGCTAAGCTCCTAGCTGCCCACTGGGCCCTCGGGCCTGATCTGCGACGGGGGATGGGCTCACCTAGCCGTTGGCAGGACGCAGCCTGGACACACACGGTGCTCACGGTCAGGCAGACGTGAGTGGAGGCTGTGCAGGAGTGGGGTGGGGGGCATAGGGGACCCAAGGGGGCTGGGGTCAGGGAAGCCCCCCCAACCCCCCAATAAGGAGGCCAGCATGGGGAAGCCTTGAGCGGTAGCGATTCCGGGAGGGGCGGTGGGTGTCCCTGCTGGGCTGTCCCACGCTCCTTGGGGGACATGTCCTGACCTCTGCAGCCACCACGGACTTCCGAACCCTTCCGCTGCACCACGCTTTCTGCTCCTCATCCCACAGGTGGGACACCCAGCCAGGCTGGAGGGCTACACGCGGGACCGCTGGGCGCTCTCTGCAGGACAGGGTTGTGAGCCGAGGAGGCAGGGTCCCCCCCGCCCCTTCGCAGTCCGTGGCACACAGTTTGTGCGGCAGACCCCAGGGTGGTGAGCTGGGACCCTTGCTGGGCACGCGAGAGCACGTGAGCAGGGAGCTAAGCTAAGGGGCTGTGGCCATGATGCTCGCTGCTTTCTGGCCCCCTGGATGCGGTCACAGTCCCGGGTCACACTCCCTGGCAATGCGGTGGCTCGCCGCAGCCCGCAGTGGCCCCCAGACACAGGACTGTGATCAGAGGCCGGTACCTCTTCCCACTGCCTGAGCCCGCCCTACTGTCCTTCCAGCACCCACGGCAGAGGGGCTCAGCCTCTCCAGGCCTCCCGCTGATGCCCCAGGGCCAGAGGAGGGAGGACCAGGCAGGTAGGTGGCTTTCTTAGGAGGAGACTGAGTTCCAACGGACAAAGGTTGGGTGACAGGAAGTGGACGGAGGCAAAGGCGTGGCCCTCAGCAGGACCCAGGCTTCTGTCTTCTTCTTTTTTTTTTTTTTTAAGATTTTTATTTATTTATTTGACAGACAGAGATCACTAGTAGGCAGAGAGGCAGGCAGAGAGGGGGGGGGGGGGGAGCAGGCTCCCTGCTGAGCAGAGAGCCCGATGCAGGACTCGATCCCAGGACCCCGGGATCATGACCTCAGCTGAAGGCAGAGACTTTAACCCGCTGAGCCCCCCAGGCGCCCCAAGGCCTCCGTCTTCTTGAGCTCTAGGTGTTACCTGGGGGTTTGGGGACAGCGCGACAGGCTAGCACCCCTTCCCGGGGCTCAGGAAGGACAGGACTCCTCTCATCGTGGAGAGCAGGGGTGAGGGCTTGAAAATCAGGGGCAAGAGAAGTAGGTGGCAGAGGTGTGAAGGGCAGAGTGGGGCCCCCTCCACCTTGCATGGGGACACCCTCACCCCACACTGTGCTTTGGGCTCCGCGGGGAGCACCCACGGAGCGTGCCCTCAGGGCAAGGCTGGAAAGGCAGGCCTGGCAGTGGGACTTCCCACGAGGGAGGAGCAGAGCCCGGGCCCCCAGGGGGCACCCGTTGGGGGTTCCCCACAGTGAATTCACCTAGCTGCAGCCTGTGGCCCACTTGGATTTCCTCCGAGGGGTTCTGCAAATGCGGCACATTCTTCTTTTGATGATGTTCAGGGACAGGCCGGCTCCATCTTCCCTCCCCTGCCTTTCATCTCCCTCCGGCTGAGCCGCCAGCCCCTGCAGCCCCAGCCTCCTGCCGGCCCTGTGGCACCTTCCCCAGGGTGTGTGGCTTGAGCCTGGCCCTACCGTGTGCCCACCGGGTGGCCCAGCAGGTCAGACGTCAGCCCTGAGCCTCAGCCTCTTCATGCCTGTGGTGGCACAGACCGTAATGCTTCCTGCTCTGCGGGGCTAACAGAAGACTTGAGTGGGTCAGGCCAGAAATGCCTTTGGGGTCCTCAGGCCAGGGCCTGGCCTACTGGAAGCCTGTGGCACATGCTGAGCTCATGGGGCATCTTATTGGTCATTGATATCTTAGTGGGCGCTGGGCACTGGTGCTGAGAGCATACGGACAGGCCTGAGTATCTCAAAGGAGTGGAGGGGAGGGGCAGGGCCAAAGAGTCACCCACTGAGCCATGAGTCTGTTGTTAGAAGGTCTGAGAAAACAACACACGATCTGAACACCAGGGTGTTAGATTTCCCAGAGAAGGAACATTTGGGCTGGGCGCTGAGGGATGAGTAGGAGTTTGTGCGGCAGGAACAGCATGAACCTCACATGGATGCTGAAGAAGGTGGCCCCATCCTTTTCCTGTGTCAGTTTCTGCCCAAACATGGCGTGCAGGGCTTTGCCTCAGCCCCCACCCCCCTTTCCCCTTCCAGGCACCCGTGCGCACAGACACAGTCCCACACGCTCGCACAGTCACATGCCTTCTCACATTCACAGAGGCAAGAACTGACTTGGGTAAGCTCCCCTCACCCCCGCCCCAGGAGCCCAAGCCCCCACCCCCCCACGGCTGCTACAGGGAAACATGGTAATGAGATGCTAATGAGTGAAGGTAAAAATCACAGAGAACAGCATTTTGCAAAATCACAACACTCTGTTCTTCCAGGGGCTCCCTCCCCACAAGCACGCTGCTGAGGCTCAGACAGCGCTGTGTGTGGGCGGGAAGCGCCCGCCTGCCCCTCCTCCCGGGCTTGTTGATGGGGTCCAGGGTGCAGCAAGGGGCGCAGGGGCTACAGGCCCCGCCCGGGCGGTGCTCCTATTCTCCCCGGCTTATGCACCTGGTCTGATCTGGTGGGGGGGGCGACCGCCTGCCCGACACCCCTCCTGGGCCACGCACCACACCAGGATCACATCCAAGTGCCACCCGCCGGCGTTCCGGGCCTCTCCAGATGCTGCCTCGGGCCCTTGGCCGCACCTGTCTACCTCGGGCTCCACCCTTGGTGTCCGCCCTGCTTGGCTCCTCCGCTGGAAGAGGAAATCCTCCGACCTTCCTCAAGGCTGCCCTTCCCACACACTTGCCCCTGCTCCAGGAAGCCTTTCTAACTCTCAGCTTCGGTGCGGGGCCTCCTCCGGCTTGCCCTGTTCACAGCACCGAAGGCACCGTCTGAGCCCCCAAACCGGGAGCTACTTGTGGGCAGCAGCTGGCACGTGGCTGCTTTCCACTGTGTTTGCAGAGTGAGTGAAGGGCTGGGAGTGGCTGAGCTGCGGGGTCTGGGACATCGTCTGGACTGTTCCATGGGGCTAGACCCCCAGGTGTCCTCCTTCCCCGCGGGAGGTGACCCGCAGGTATCCTTACAAAGACCAGGTGCGTGGGGCCCAGCACAGCCCCCACGACAAAGGGCAAGGGCCCAGCTGGTGGGACTCTGCTGTGCCTGGCGCCAGGCCCTGGCAGGGTCAGTGGTCAGGGAGGGCCACGGGAGAGGGAGCCCGAGGCCCGAGGTCCGGCCCCGTGTCCGAAGCCACGTGGGCGTTTCCAGATCTGGACATTCCGTTCACAGCTGGACAAGGAGGCCCCTGACCTCGGTTCCTGTCCTCACTTGGGCTCAGCGTCACCTTCGGGGCGCAGCACGGCCTCCTGGCTGGGGGTCTCTGGGCCCTGGGTCTGCGGGGTGGGGCCTCGGGACAAAGTCCTTCTGAGGACTTTGTGACCCTCCAGTTGGAAGACCCCAGCCTTTGGTGAGTCCCCCACAAGTGTCATGGGGCCCGTCAGGGCAGGGCTGTGGCTGTGGAAGGACATCAGGCGGAGGGGCCTAGTGGGCAAGGCGCCAAGGGACACCCATGGTGGCAGCACTGTGACTGCAGCTCCCCTCAGCCCCTGGGTCCCACACTGGTCCACGGTGCAGCCACGCCCCTGCAGAGGTGACTTCAGGGACACTAGGAGCTTTGTCCGGGTTCAGACTGGGCTCTTGCTCATCCTCGCTGTGTGACTCGGAGCAAATCACTCCACCTCTCCGGGCCTCAGCTCCTCCGGGGGAAATGGGTACCTGAGACCGAGCCCAGGGACAGAAAGTATACCGAGCCCGGCCCACAGCCGGTCATCTGTACTTCGCACCGTACCCGAGCAGAAAGCGGAGCGGCAGGCTGTCCGAGATGGGAGGGGAGCAGCGGTCTGTCCCCGTGAGCCGCCTGCACCGGTGCCTCTGCCCTGGGTCCTGGGCCATGTGGGCGCGCAGATCGCCGGCCTCCTCTGGTGACCAGGGGCCGGTGCTTGGTGGGAGACGTCAAGAGCAGTGCCCATGTTTGGTGAGCACTGTCGCATTTATAGGGCTCGATGGGGATGAAAATAAAGTGAGGACGATCTCGGGAGTCACCACGGAGCGCGGTGCCGTGAGGACTCCGCCTCTCCTGCCTGGAGACGGGCCTGGAGGGGACGGGCAGGGGTGAGAGCACAGGCGCCCAGCATGCTGCGCGGACCTGTTGGTGGGCGTCAGTGGATCCACGGGCCACCTGGAGGCAGAATTCCCACCACTACTGCCCTCTGCTTCTCCTACCCAGGCCTCCCCGTGCCACAGCCTGTGTCAGCGGATGTCCAGTGAGGTAGGGCCTCAGCCTGGGACCAAGGTCTGCGTCAGCATACGACCAGGATCAGGGCTCAGAGTGTGACTGGGGTCAGGGCTCAGCATGTGACTGGGGTCAGGGTTCTGTGAGTGCCCGAGGTCAGGGCTCAGAGTGTGACCAGGGTCAGGGCTCAGGGAATGACCAGGGTCAGGTCTCACTGTGGCCAGGCCAGAGTCAGGGTCAGCCTTGGCCCAGAGGTGGGAGGTTGCTTCCAGACCTGATCCCAGGCAGAAACAGTGCTCAGGTCCCACCTGGGAACCTCACGCATCAGGCGTCCTGGGGTCTGGGTCCTTGTGCGCCAGGAGGTTGTCCTAAGCTCTTCTCTGGCCGCTAAGCCGTGCTTCACAGAAGGGGAACCCTGCCGCCCCTCCCCGTCTAAGGTCTCCCCACCCGAGTCCTCCAAAGAGGCAGTTTCCTCCCCAGCTACCTCTAACCCTCCCACTGGAGCCTCCTCACCTGGGAGCCCTTGCCGGATGTGGGGAAGTCTCAGAAGCAGGTGCTTTGCCCTCAAGTCTACCCCCTTCCCTGACCATGGAGTTTGCAGTGGCTCCCACAGACACCCCCAGAGGGTGTGGCCAGACCAGATCCTGCTTCCCTCTGTGGGATTGATCCTTGTGGTTGCCGTCCCCAGGGCTAGTTGACATGCACTGCGGAGCCCCACAGCCCTGTCCCTGGCTGGGACAGCTCTTCGGGGCCATCCCTGCTCCTGTGGGATCAGCTGAGGCTTCTACGATGGGGCACCCGGTTCGGGCTCTCCCTCCACCCAGCTTGCTGTGCTGACCCCTAACAAGAGACATTCCCATCAGCTTTGCCAGTAAATTTCCGGCAGGCAAATCTCAGTCTCAGGGTCTGCATCTGGGCTGAATCCCTCTTTCCCGTGGTCCCCAGGGTGCCGGGACCCCATTCCTGATGCTCCCCCTCCCAGCCTCTTCTGCCTTTCTTCTGCTGGGACCCTGTAGCAGATGCGTGTTTTGAAGGCACCCGGCTTTACGCCCCAGGCAGGAGCTTGTCTGAGAGCTGAGGCTTGGAACAGGCTGCGTAGGGTACCACATGAGCTCCTTGATCCCCCTAGGCCTGAAGCAGGCTCCTGCCAGGAATGGATGGGCCCTATTGGGTTTCTTTGCTCTCTGAGTTAGGACGCCAACCCGGCCTGGCTAGGAGACGCTCTGTGAAGGGAGGGACACCTTGTGTGTCCCCCCATCAGCTGACCTTGGCCCCAGACATGAGGCTGTCTGCACAAGCAGTGAGCAGAGCATGACCCCAGGGGAAGCTAGGTCAGCTCCGGACAGGCAGAGGCACAGCCAGGCTCGGGCATCCCTGGGGGAGCGCCCAGCCCCAGCACAAGGCGGCCGGCCACGGAGGGGACTCTCGTCCGCTTCACTCCCAGGCAACCCCTCCCAACTCCGCACCTGCCACCCACCCCCAGAAGCTGCCGGCCAACACAGACATCACTCTGTTGGCAGAAACCAGGGTGTCCAATAGCTGACCCCAAGATGTCCCTTCCTCGGATCCTGTGGCTGGCCTGGTTACCCTCCCTCAGCCCGGTGCACCCTCCACCCCCCTGTGGGCCAGCTGCTTTCTCTGCCTTGGGTCTCTGGGTGCCCCTCAGCCCAGCCTCCCAGGTGGAGTCATCTGGAACTTGCCATCCGTGAAGTGGGTATGAAACACGGGGAGACGGAGGCTCCGAGACGGTAGATGGCCCGGAGTCCCTGTAGAGGGACAGACCCGTCCCCTGCCGCCCTGCTCTGGACTCGGACTGGGACGGCCGAGTGGCCACAGCCTCTGGCAGCTTCCCTGTTCCCACTGCCAAGTGCAGCGGGGGCCAGGTGGGAGGGCTGCCGTGGGCAGCACAGACACCCCCACCCCCCAGCCGCGCAGAGGTGTGCCCACAGCTTTGAGCCGTGCTGGCCACATCAGGGGTGAGAACAGGCTGTGAGATGGAGAAGGGGTAGGCCACCCAAAACCGGGTCAAGGAGGTGTTAGTGGGTCACAGGGCAGGTGGCCTCCCCATGCAGGGCGTCCTGGCGCAGGGAGGAGGGGTAGCGGGCGGACCACCGCCGGCCCTCCCCAGCACACCTCCACCCCTCTGCTCTCCCTGCCCCACCCCTCCTCCAGGGGGCTCATCTCACCTGCTTTCCGGGAGCTTCATGGGGCCTCTTTGGGTCACATCTTGGGGCTGCAGACCCCCTGCCACCATCCCCCAGGACTCTGGACCCCCCCTCTCAGGGCCACAGCAGGCCGTCAGAAGGGTCTCCTGGGGGTGGGCTGCCCTCTTCCCAGGGGCCCGGGAAGCAGCCTGGAGCCCTCCTCACACATCCTGAAATGCCCACGGCTCCACAGGGTGGGTCCTCCACGTCCTGGCCCCCCCCCCACGACCCCTCCCCAAACCTGCTGGGAGAGTCTCCGGGTCCTGATTGGAGCTTGTTCCCAACAACGCTCCAAGCCAAGAGTGGAGACTCCGAAACTCCGCTTCTTCCACCCTGAAATTCAAAGTGGGTCCTTTCAAGGGAGACTGGGAAGGCGCCCTGTGCCCTCCCCAACACCGCGCAGGGCCCGCCCTGCCCCTGCTTCCGCAGCGCCTCCAAATTGGCCTCCCTGCCCCCAGCCCTCTAGACCAGCTCCCCATCCTTGTCGTCTAGCGCCCTTCTGTGACCTTGGCCTCTCCCCGCTGCTCCCCACTCCACCCCCCCACCTCCGGCTCAGTGGCTGGGCTCCCTGTGAGGACCAAGGGCAGCCGGGCCTTTCTGGGGCCTTAGCCTCGCCCCTCAGTCATCCTCTCCAGTGTGCTGTGTCCCCACAAACCCCCACACAGGGGTACGCTCCCACTCTTCCCACGGCAGAGGGGATGGAGACCATGGCCTTGCTGGTACCCAGACCCCTCCTCACATGGCTCCGGGTCCTGGAGGGGGTCCTGGAGGGGTCCTGGAGGGGTCCTGGAGGGGCTCCTGCCCATCAGCTTCCCTCCCCTTCCCCCCACCCTCCCACCCCACCCCTGGGCCCAGGTCAGTGCGCCAGCCCCGAGCCCTCTCATGCCATTTCCCCAGGCCCCTGAGGACACGCAGACCCACCACCCACAGACACAGGCCCCCCGGGCTCTGCCCTGGGCTGGGGAGGAGTCCTGGCCCCTGAAGGAGGGTCCCAGCACGTCCTTCCTGACTGCAGGATTCAAGCCCCATCCCTGGAGGCCCCGGGCCATGGTGCTGAGGCTGCCCCCCATGGCTCCGCCCCTGCCCAGGTCTGTGGGAATTACTGGGCTTCTCTGCGGTTGGGACACGCCAGTCAGACAGCGCTGCCTCCCAAGACGCTGAGGGCGGAGGGAATCCACGGAAAAGTGCTCAAAGCGGGGGCGGCCCCAGCACTGGGACCTTGGCCTCCCACTGTCATCTCCCGTCCCCACCCCGCAGACTGGGAAGGGGTCTCACCGGGTGGCCTGGGACCTGCGGTGCTGGGAGGAGTGTGAGGAGGACCACAGCGTGCAGAGGCCTGGGCAGCCCACGGTCACCAGCAGCCCGGCAGGCGTGAGGCTGGGCTCCTGGCCGGCTCCCCCTCGCCGGACTTGGCCGCGGCCGGGCGTCAGGAGGCACCGGCGCACCAAGAGGCCTGCGGTGACCATGGGGATGCCCGGGGCTGGGTGGGTCCGGATGTCCCTTCACCACCCGGCTGCCATTCCCACTGCCGACACGGGGTCACAGGCCGTCATTGTCACTGTCCCCACCACCGCCACGGAGCCGCCCCTTGTCCCATCTGCTGCCATCGCCACGCCGGCCGCGCCCACCAAGGGCCCTGTCATCTCACCCGCACCCGCCCCGTGGAGGCCGCATCTGGGCCACGCACGCTTGGTTCTCTCATGCGTTCGCTGACAGGGAAGAAGAGCAGCTTTGGCACAAACATCTAAGGCACCACAGGCCGGTCCCGGGGACATGACGGTGTTGTAAAGGATCAAGGAGGGAAGCCTCGTCTTAGTGGCCGAGCACATTCGTCTCATCGAAGAATCTAGAACCTTCACAGGATCAGACAAGGATGCGCACACTCACCTACCCCCTCCAGTTCAGGACAGATGCAGGAGCCTGGAGCCGGGCCCAGGCGCATGGTCAGTGATGATGTCGGGGTTCGAAGGCCCAACTGTTGCTACCCGATCACTGGACCTGGCCGGCTTCCCCCTGACCTTCTGCACGCGGGGTGATGCTTCGGCTTCAAGGGTCAAGCTGAGACCCTCCCGAGGGTCCCGGGAGAGGGTCGGGGACTCCCTGCTGTTGCAAAGGCAGACAGCGACTGGAGGGCACCCTGCCCCTTTGCCTTCTCCTCCCATGCGGAACTAGGGTGGGGTCGAGACCGGGGAGGAAGGTTGGATCCGGGCCTTGAGGTGCTGGGTGAGACAGAGCAGTACCCACTGCTTCCATCAGCGCCTCCAGGCCGGAGCAGCCCCGTCAGGACCCTGCAAAGTCGGCCCCCGCCCTCAAGTGGGGCAGATGCTGGAATCCGGAGCAATCCCCAAGTCCCTGGTGTCTGCCCTGTTTTCCCTCTGGCGTCCTGAGGTCTGGGATGAGTGTTGGCGCCCACAGGAGAGCTCAGAGAAAGTCCCTCTAGTTCCAGCCCAAAGGAGGACCAAGAGGACCCCCAATGTGGAGAGTGGGAGAAACTCCCGTGGGCTTTTCCTTCCTTCTGCTACCCCGGCCCCCAGCCCCAGACGCCCCTGGCAGTGGCTGGCACAGCAGCCGTGGGTCTGCGGGCACCCACTGCCAAAGGACGGAACTCCCTCTGTGGTCAGGAGCCGTGCTCTCAAGGAGGCAAAAGAGACCCGCACTTTCCCCTTTCTACTCTGTCCTCCGCCAACGTGGCCCCAGATGTCGGTGCAGCAGCAGGAGGCACACAGCAGGTGAACCCGTGAAACCCCCACGTTTTGGCCCGAAGACCCCAGGGAGGGTCCCAGGAAAGAGCAGGTATCTGGAGAACACAGAGGAGGGTCTTGGGAAATGGCCCGTACACTTGTCTCTGATTGCCGGGGATGAAACCCACCCTGGACGTGCACGGCCCCCGCGAGAAGCCAGCGGCAGGACAGGCCCAGCCCAGCCCAGAGCGGCCGTGGGGGCTCGCCCAGGTCAAATAGGAACCGCACTGAGAGCTCTTAAACGCTGACCCGTAGCCGGAATCACAGCCTGCAGAGATCAACTGGCACAGAAGATAAAGCCACTTGCGTGCAAGTCCACACGCCGGAGGGAGGGGCAGCACGGCCGGGGCATGAGCACAGATCCGTGGAAAGGGTCCCACGTGACCAGGAGGAGGGCGTGAAGGGAGGGGGGTGAAACCGGAAAGTCTCCTCTTTGTGAGCGTAGAGATGGGGACAAGGGTCTCCGAGGGGGTGGGGAGGAGCATGGCGCAGAAGACAAGTGAGGAAGAGGGGCTGGCAGTTTGCCACATTTAGTAAAACGCAAGCGCTCACGGAGTCAGGGTCAGCAGACCAAGAAATTCGTTCTCGGGCTCATGGGATTCAAACTACAAGAAACTGAAGGTGTAGAATGAGCCCTTGATGGTGGACGGAGAAACATCACACGTTGTTTATAAGGAGAAATATCAGCCAGAGGACTTGGCTGTGTCGCCGGGAAGCATGGGGCCCAGAGGAGAGCACGTGTCATGGAGTGGTGTGTTCCAGGGGCCGGAAGGCGGGAGCCCAGTGGTCCCGGCCCAGTCCCGGCCCAGCGGAAGCAAAGGACCTCCTCCGGCACCGGCACCGGCGGAGGAGTGAAGACCTTGCAGGCGAGCGCAGGCCGGGAACTTCTGTGCTGATCCCGCAGCTTCCTGTGGGCCTCTCGTTATCCTGACGTAGAAAGTTAAGCAAACTGGCGAAACCCTTGAACGGACGGTCCACCGAGGAGGGAGCTGGTGGTAAGGAAGCACGTTCTCAACATCGTTAGTCCTCAGGAGCCACAAACCCAAACCATCACAAGGTCCCACGTCACTCCTGTTAGAGCATCTGAGCCGGAAAGCGCCAACCAGACCCAGTGGGGGCACGAGAGTGAGCGCTGGGAGCCCGTGTGGCTGGCGGGAGCGTCCCCTGGACAGCGGCTCTGCGCAGGGCGATGTCCACCTGCTAGCAAGGGGGAGCCCCCCCACCCCGGCATTCACCCGAGCGGAACAAGCCTCTCCGCCACTGTTCACGGCGCCTCCGAATGAGCCTGCTCCAAACTGAAGACTGACCAGTGTCCTCCTGTGGATGGCGCCGAGGCCCGTGGGCAGGTCCACGCTCCAGAATAGTTCCCAGCCAGAAAAGGGAGCAAGCTTTGGTCCACACAATAGCACAGCTGCATTTCAGGTCCCTGAAGCCAGCCACAGAGGACCGCGCTGGGGATCCTCCCACAGGACAACCTCGGAAGGAAGCGTGCAACTGTTAGAGCAGAGATCCCGGCGCGGCAGCCCGGGGCTGGGGTTGGGGCGCGTGTGACCACAAACTCCCTTCCCTCCTCCCTGCCTCTAAGCAGGTCTTTACGTAAAGTCAGCTGTGGGAAGGTTTGCGGCCGGCCCGTGTAGGGGAATGATTCCGGCTCCTGCAGCGGGCGGGGCGCCCGGTTCTGCCGGCTGCCTGGGAGCCGCCCGCTGGGCCCGCTGGCCGCCTGAGCCCCTCTCCTCTGGCTCAGTACCCAGCCCTGCTGCCGCCCTGCGCACCCAGCCCAGGGATCTTGGCCCGGTGGGGAAGTGTGCGGGCCATGACCCTGTTCTGTAACCAGTTGTGATGGTGGATTCCCAATGCGGACGCAGGTCACACTCACAGAATCCCACGTGTTCCCTTAGTGTGTTTGATTGTCTGGGATGAGGGCCTCAGCCCCAGGGGTGGCGCGGCTTCGGGACCTCTGCTGGTGGGAGCATCTGGGTGCGGGCGGCGGGAGAGAGGGACACTGGGGCTTACGGGGCGCCTGGAGCGGGCCGGCCTCTGCTGGGTGCTGCGGACACCACACCCTTCAGGGGAAGACCCTGCCCCCTGCTCGGCAGGCCCCGGGGCAGCCCAGGGACTGGGAGGGAATGGGATTCTAAACCAGGGCAGGCTGAAGCCAGCGCCCACCCCCAGGCCAGCAGCTGCCGCGGTCTGCCTCCGCCTTGTCCTCTGGCTGGGCCTGCACCACATCTGTGTCCTTCGGAGGGTGCCGTGGGGTTCTGGCAGTGACGACCCAGAGCAGGAGACTGGGGCAGAGACTGCCCCAGGCCTCCGGCACGGCCCCCAGCATGGGGGATGATGGGAAGGGGCTTAGCGCTCAGGGGCTCTGGGTTGGGGGCCAGGACCGGGTGCCTGTCTGCCAACCTCCCCTTGTACTGGTGGTTGGGGGTAGCGGGAGGTGCCAGAGCCTCTCCTGTTGCAGGAGGGGCTTGTTAACGAGTCACGCGACGCTTTGGCGTTGGGCACAGCACTTGCGGCTCTGAGGATCTGGGCAAGGCAAGGAGGCCAGGAAGCAGGCGACAGGGGTGGCGGGTCAGGCCCCAGGGCTTCGCCAGGTGGGGCAGCCAGGAGAGCTGGCCATTCTCCCGGTCCCACACCGCATCCAGCCCACTGATGGGCGCAAGCATCGCCCCTCCCGTCTCCGAGCAGCAGGCCAGCTCCCGTCTGGGGTGCCACCGCCAGCCCTGGGGTCCGCTCTGCCTCAGCCCATCCTGCCTCTTCCCTGCCCAAAACGCCCAAAGCAAACCCTTCCTCAGCCTCTGTCTGCCCATCTCCTGTGTCCTCCAGTATCCCTGCCTGTGTCTAAGTCTTGTGTCCCCAGCAGCGTGTGGGTGCCCAAGGGGAACACAGTGTCTGAGTCCCCCGCCCCACCTGCAGCTCCTGGAGAAGTCGCCGCTCTGCTTGCCTATGAGCACAGAGCCCTGGCCACAGGCTCAGCCCAGCCTGCCCAGCCCTGTGTCAGGATGTCCTAGCACTCCCAGAAGGTGGTATCTCTAGCCATGTGGCCCAGGCTCCCCTACCTAGTGCCCCTTCTTCCTCACAAATGGAAGCCTGGGTGTCTTACTGGGTGAGATGTGGCCCAAATAAACACCTCACTTCCCAGCCTGCCTTGCAACTTGATCTAAATTCTGACCAACAGAGTGTGTGAGAAGCTGGAGCCCTGATCACACTTGACCTGAAACCCGTAAAATTTAGACTCTTTGTCTACATAAGCCAATCCAACCCCTTTATGGTTTAAGCCAGCTTGGGTTGCATTTTCTGTCACAGACCAATGAAGCTTCCCAAAAGATCCTACAGGAGGGATGTGTGCTGTGAGAGAGGCATATGGCTCAGTCTTCCTGTGTGAGAAGAGGCCTGAGGAGGGAAAGGAGCCTGGGGAACGCACAGAAGGCTTCCTGTAGGAGGAGGAGCCCTGGGGAGGAGGGGAGAAGAGCATCCCAAACAGCCGGGTATGGGTTAGGGCACAGGAGCTGGCCATGGTGCTGGCTACCCATACAGACAGGGGGAAGCCATGCACCCCAAGCACAGCAATCCTAGGACCAAGAAGCCGGCCAGCCCTGGTTGCCGAGTCCAGGACACTCTGCTGGTCTCCATTTGGCCCAATTTAAAACTCACAGGTAGCACCTCACACCTTCCTGGAAACTGTGAAAAGCACAGCATGACCTTCATACATCTGAGAGGTTTGTTTCTCACACCACCCAGATTTTTCAAGGCAGGAGGGATTTGCCACTCTGTTCTCCTCCACCAGCTGCATGGATTGGGCGTGCTTGAACGCATATAATGAATACTTGTGTGTGTGCACTCAGCCTCGGAAGTCCACATGTACCTCGTGTGTTTGCACATGCCCCTGTGTGCAAACCAGGCCTGTCTGTGCTGTGCACCTGCACACATGTCCGTGCCCAAGGCTGGGGGGGTGGATACGCTCGCACATAGGTGTGGTACACATGAGCATGTGTGTGTTCAGGTGCACATATATGTACATGTGTGTGCAACCCAGATACACGCGTGTGCACACATGCACACAAGTGTGGTGCACGTGGACATGTCCAGGTGCAAATATATGTACACCTGTGCATGTGTGCACACCCAGATCACACACACGCACATTCACACAGGTGTGTGAACGTGGGCGTGAGTGTGTCTGCGTGCACATATATTCATGTGTGCGTGTGTGCACACCCAGATACGCAACGCATGCACACGGGTTGGTGCACATGGGCGTATACATGTCTACGTGCACACATATGTACATATGTGCGTGTGACACACCCAGATACACACACGCACGTGCATGCACAGGGCGTGGTGCACGTGAGCGTGGGTGCATCTGCGTGCACAGATGCATACATGTTGCACGTGCATATACCCAGATACACAGGTGTGCACACATGCACACGGGCATGGTCACGTGGGCGTGTGTGTCTGCATGCACATACACGTACATGTGTGCATGTGCGCACACTCAGATACACACACACGCACACATGCACATGGCCGTCGTGGATGTGGGTGTGTGCGTGTGCATGTGTGTGCACCTAGATACACACATGCACATGGATGTGCTGCACGTGGGCGTGTACGTGGCTACATGTACTTCCTTATACACATGTATGTGCTCGGGTACATGTTTATACACACAGGCACACGTGGGGTACACACAGAGGCATCTCCTCCACCCCCAGGTTCAGCAGTGATGGAGGCACTCGGGTGGGGACCCAGGGAGAGCCAGGGCCCAGCCAGACCGGAGAGGCGCCCCAGCCCTGACCCTCCGCCCCACCCATACCTGACGTGGACGCAGCTCTGGGCAATGGCCACAGTCTGCGGCTCCAGCTCCCTGCTGCTCTGCCCTGTTGAGCCGAGCCAGAGCCTCAGGTACAAACAGCTCATCTGTGAAACGGATGTCCCGTTCCCTCCTGGGACTCCTAGGAAGGCAGAAGGGGAAAGGCCAGTGGGACACTGGAAGGCCTTCTGTCAGCAGGGCTCCAGCCCCACCTTGCCTAATGCTGGGAACTGCCTACCCCCCAGACGTCTAAGAAGAGGCTCCGCAGGTGTGGTGGTTGGCATGGCAAAGCCCGAGATGCTCTGAGGTGGCTGCCCCACCCCCCTCTTGGCTCTGGGGGGGAGCAGGTCCCAGGGGACCACAGCGAGAGTAAGCGGGGGTGGGGGTTGCCGCCAGCCAGGCCCCTTCCCTTGCAGGAAACCCAGACACTGCTCATGGCCGAGATGAGTCCAGACCCGGGAGGAGCGAGCTGTGGGGGCTGGTGGCTAAGGAGAAGCGCCTTCGCCCCAGGCCTGGGGCCTGTCATGCGACTCCTGTTCCTGTTCGGAGCCAGGGAGGGGAGGAAGAACGGAGAAGGCCTTGTGTCTTTCCTCATCGATGTATTGGGAAACAGCTCCCCCACCTTCTCAGGGTTTGGGGAACAGCTGTTCACGCCATCTAAATACGGGGCTAGGAGGGCTCCGGTGGCCGTGGGCACTGAGGAGGTCAGCCCGGGGGGACAAGTTCCACAGCCATGACCCCATCTATGACCCACATGGCCTGCCCGTCCCACTCCGAGGAGGGTGGGAACGCACGACGCTGCGTGGTCCTGGGGTGTGGGGGTTGGGATGTGTGCCACGACCATCACCTTAAGGACACATCCCCCCAGTGAGATGTCTCTATAGACACCCTTGGGGGGCATGCCCCAGGCCCCCTCCCTTCCTGCACCCCATTCAGGGAGTGGGACTCGACACGGGCCTGGCTGGGGTGGGCGCTGGACGGACACCCCCCCCATGCCAGGCCGCGTGGGGACCCCAGCCCAGCCCAAGGCCTTCCCCACTTCACTAACTCTGGCAGGTCATCCCCCCCAGCCACACTCTGCCCACCTCTGGTCCTCAGGGAATATTCTGTTGGCAAGACGTGACCCCAAGGAACACAGACATCAGAGTAGAGATGGGATGGGCCCGAAGCCCCAGGACTTTTAGGGACCAAGCTGGGGTCTGAACCTGCCCCGGCGCTCCACCCCCGGCTGGACGCCAGCATCCGCCTGGCCCTGATGCCGCCTTCCCCCCCACCTCGCTGGCTCCTTCGTGCCGTGTCATCCTCCCACTAACCCTAACCCTAACCCTGCCGGTCCCAGCACCACCAGTGACGTCCTCCGTGCTGTCACGTCACACATCAGGGCACGGGGACACCGGCACCTAGTGGCCCGCAGCGTGTCTCTCCAGCTGGCATCTGTGCGACACAGCTGCGGCCCGGCACCACCTGGCCCTCGACCTCGCGGGACCAGCGCGGGCTCTCCTCTGCGCCATACACGAGGTGACCCTGACTCTGATGGGCCAGCGCTGCTACTCACCCCCCACCCGCCGCAGTGCCTGGCCCGGGGTGGTTCCACCCGCTGCCCCCCGGCCCCATGGGGCTCCTGGTCCCAGGCCGCTCGCAGCTGCCCTTCCCCTCCGCTAATTCCCTGAAGGAACACTGATGGAACCCTCTCGACCGGCTGGCTTTGGGTTTGTTGCCTGTTTATTTATTTTTTGTCTCCGCATCTCACTCTTTTTTCTCGTCTAACTTGGCACGGCACGGGGAACCCGCGACTCACCCCCCTGGTTCCCATTCCAGCACGCCCTCCTCTGCCGCCTTAATCATCTCATTTGTAATATTTCATCCCCTCCCTTTCCTCTCTCCGAACACCCCGACCGGTTAACATAAATATGTATTTTTAATTTTGAGGCGCCTAATTTAATCCAGCAGGCAACGTTCTGCCACTCACTGGCGCGCGGCTCTGGCTGAGTCACACTCGGGGCCATCAGACGCACCAGCCTCCCACGGTCCTGCCAGCGGGCTGGGCGGGGAGAGCCCCAGGAGGCAGGCCCGGGGCGGGCAGGCGGGGTCACGGCCCCAGCAGTGTCCTTTCCTGGAGAGAGCCCACTGGACGCCAACGCGGAATCCCACGGGAGGCTTTTGGCTCCGCAGAAGTCAGCCAGGGTCACGGTTCTCACACACTCTCTCCAGGGCCCCCCAGGCAGGTGAGAGCTGCCCCTTCCTGGGCTTCATAGTACTGATTCCCAGCCTTTCAGCCCCTTTGCTGGGCTCCTCTCAGACCACCAGAGGCCACTGCTAACTCCCTGGAGGCCACCAGCTCTCCCTACATTGCCATCCGTGCAACTGAACTGGGGCTGCTTTCTCCCTTGCCCTCTGAGCTCCAGGCCCTGGCTAGGTGCTCCATGGGTGGGCCAGGGTCGAGAGGTGAGGGCTGCGTCTGACCTGTCACCGGGTCTCATCGGGGTAAGGGTGCCCGTGAGGACAGAGAGGCAAGAGCCCCACTCTGTCCCCAGCCAGGCGTCCGCTCTTCTGTAGCTTGTTGATTGAATGTGACTTGAACTTCCCAGAGTTACTGAGCACCGTGCCTCCTAATGAAGTCCACCTGCTCTGTCCACTCGCTCGTCCATCCATCTGTCCACTGAGTCAGTGATCCCAGTGTGTCTGCCCGCAGGGAGAGGATTCGGAACCTGGGGCCTGAGAAAGGAGACAGCGGGGGGACGAGCTCTGGCATCAGGAAGGCTCACTGTGCTTAGGGCTGGGGACAGTGGGCGTGAAGACAAGCCCCCAGGCCTCAGGGTGTCTCCTAGGGGCCTGGATGCCACTCATGCAGGTGCCCATGGCGGAGACCTGAACCCGGACTGTACGCAGACTGCGGTCCAGCCTCCACGGGCCAGCTGTCTCTGCCACTTCAGCAGCTCTGTGCAACGCGTCTGCCAGCCTCTCCAGGTTCTTTCCACTGACCTGTCCCAGCTGACCTGCCCCTGCCCCTACCCCTCTTCCCCTCTGCCTCCAGGGTCAATACGAATATCTGAGAAACAGAGGGAGACACCAGAAAACCACATGATGTTCATCCTGGACACCCCCCCCCCCAGGCCAGACCAGCTACAAGATCAAGCACAGTGACAGCTGGTGCCCCTCATCCACATTGGACAGCAAGCTGTGCCTGCCCTTTGACCTGTGTACCTCTGTTTCCAGGTGCACACCCCAGAGGAGCCACCCCACACACCTAAGAGGACACAGGAGGTTGTTATCCATGGCTTGGGATGGAGAGAGCATGCAAATCTTGCCTGCACATGCCAGCCATTGCTCTCAGTCGAGACAAAGTCTCCTCTAATTTAGGTGACACCTGGGGGCTTTGGGAATGGGGTCAGGACAGAAGATTGAATGAAGATATTGGGGCCTGTCCTTGATGTGGTATTATACACAGTGAGGCCGAGGACGCACACAGTGAGGGGGTGGATGCACGCAGTGAGGCCGAGGATGCACAGAGTTGCCCCATCAGCCCGGCTCCACCTCACACAGAAGTGAGTGTATTCCCGGGAGTGCACATGCACCAGCTGGTGATGTCCATTTTGGGTACCCGCAGAAGCTCAGGTGGCACTAAAGGCCAAGTGGAGCACAGCGAGGGAACAGGGTCCCAGGTTCAGGAGAAGAGATGTTCAGTCTGGCTCCACTTAGCGTGGCTGTGTGCTCTGGGTCCTGTAGACTCAGTGCGTGCATTTATGAGTATGTATGATTATGTGGATGTCGGTGGGCTTGGTGTGTGCATGTGTTTGTGCCCATGTGTGTATATACATGCAGGCACACCATGGAACCAAGAGCATGTGCTCACAGTCCAGCAGTGAACATGAGACAGACAGAGCTCTGAGGGTCCTGCAGATCCTGCCTCTAGCGTGGGGGCTGTGGGAGGCAGCAGTGGGTGTCTGCCTGGCGCTGGGACATGGGGAAGGCAGAGGTGGGGAAGAGGGCTGCAGAGCAATGGAGGGCTCTTGGGGGTCGAGGGCACTCCTCCCCTTGCCTTATCATATTTCCACATCTGGACTCATTTTGGTCTCCATTCATCAGACAGTGACCAAGTAAGGAAGCCCAGCAGCCCATCCCTCAGCTAACTGTGGGATAGATGCAGAAATTAGGATGCCCCTGGCCACATCACCTGAGCACTGGGAGACAGCACACCAGAAAGGTGTTATCTGGGAGGACAGGATGTGGGGACAGCACTGAGACAGAGACACCCACTCAGAGCTGCAGACTAGAAAAGGAGACAGTTGACGAACCATAGGCAGAAGGACATCAGCATTAAATAATCCAGCCCCTGGCTCCAGGGGCATGGAGGAGAGACCCATATAGTCTCTTGTTCTGGGCTCCATGAGTCTTCCAAACGAGGCAGACCCATGCTCTTCAACATCACAAAAACCACCAATACTTCCACCACCTCCACCACCATCACCAACACCTCCACCACCATCACCGTCATAATTTCCACCATCACCTCCATCACCATCACCACCACAATCATCACCACCATGACCACCATCATCACCACCATCATCACCACCACCATCATCACCATCACCCCCACCATCATCACCATCATCATCACCACCATCACCACCACCATCACCACCACCATTAGCACCATTACCACCATCATCATCACCACCATCACCACCATCACCACCATCATCACCACCATCACCACCATCATCATCACCACCATCACCACCATCACCACCACCATCACCACCATCACCACCACCATCATCACCACCATCACCATCATCACCACCACCATCATCACCACCACCACCATCATCACCACCACCATCACCACCACCATCATCACCACCATCACCACCATCATCACCACCATCACCACTATCACCACCACCATCATCACCACCATCACCACCATCATCACCACCACCATCACCACCACCATCATCACCACCATTACCACCACCATCACCACCACCATCATCACCACCATCACCACCATCACCACCGCCATCATCACCACCATCACCACCATCACCACCGCCATCATCACCACCATAACCACCACCATTACCACCACCATCACCACCATCACCACCACCATCATCACCACCACCATCACCACCACCATCATCACCACCATCACCACCATCACCACCACCATCATCACCACCATCACCACCACCATTACCACCACCATCACCACCACCACCACCATCATCACCACCATCACCACCATCACCACCACCAGTGAAATAACTGGAGATATTTGCAGGTGTCATGTAAATTTTGAAGCGCGGAACAAACGTTATACATTATTAGCAGCATGTAAAGTCCAGTCCCGGTCATGCTCGCCTCTCAGCCCCCTCCCAGCACCACACACTGCCGCATGAGGGAGGGCCACAGTCCCCGAAAACAACCCCGGGAGCTGCCAGATTGCTTCCACTTTTGACTGGAAGGCAAACAATATACAAAGGAACATAGAGCGGCCCCGCCTGGCGTGGAGTGTGCTGCCTCCTGCCTCCGGCGCAGAACGTGTGGGAGAGACAAGGCTGCGGGAGGCGGAGAGGGAAGGCTCAGAGGCGCCGGCACCGCACGGAGGACTCGCTGACCGCCGCTCTGGCCAAGTCTTGGCTCCACAGAATTTCAGCGTGTCTTCACAGAGACGCAGGCTTCCTTTCATTGTCTTAGACACCAGCGCCTGTCCCTTGTGTGCGGAGCCACTCCCTCCTCTCTTCCCTTCTCCCGCTCTCCCCGGGCACCTGGGCAGGCCCTGGACTCGGTCTCCCTCAATGGCTTTGGGGACAGAGAGAAACAAGAGGGGACCCCCCATTCTACCCCGCAGTGTCCCCACCCCAGACAATGGTTGAGTAGGCAGAGGGACGTGGGAGCACTGGGCAGCGAGTCACCCTCCCCTCAGGGAAAGACAGGAATCCTCCCCGCGGGGCACATGGTCCACAGGGAGAGGATGTCCAGACAGAGGACACATCGGGAAGGGACTTGGGAGAGCAGGGAAGAACCCGGCTCAGACGGGAGGGCCCGGCAGGAGGGGTGAAGAGGGAATGCTTGGGACGAGGCAGGAGGGACAGCCGGGTGGACCAGGACAGGCCTCAGACTGGCTTTGGTTTGGGGCTTCCCGGCAGGAAATGGAGAGCCACTTAAGGCATTGAAGCCGTGAGAGTCGGGGGGTCGCGCCTGCCTGCAGAAGGGTGCCAGCCACCGCTGGAGGGCAGGCCATGGAGGCCCCAGAGGCCACCCTCACAGCCCTGGTATTTGATCCAGTTCTCCTTGAACCTGCGAAAATACTGGGGCCCAGGTGAGGAGGGGCCTGCCCTTGGGGTCAGATCCCATGAGCGTTCTTTGCCCTGCCCGAGGCAGAGGGCCCTCCTGTGAGTGGGCAGGGGAGCTGCACCCTGGGGCCTCACCCTGCACCCTGGGGCTTGAAGAAAATGCACTGTGACTGCTAATGACACTTGTCCTCAGGAAGTGACCAGGGTGCTAGAGGGTAGGACTCAGTCGGTGATTATGCATCAGAGATCAGCGCATGCCCAGGATCGGGGCTCAGCCGGTGACGAGAGATCAGAGCTCAGTCTGTGATCGGGAATCAGGATCAGCATGGGACCGAGACCAGGGCTCGGTCTGTGGTGAGGGATCCAGGCCGTCACGGGACCAGCCTGGGCTCCAGCAGGACACTGTGAGGATTGGAAACAGTGCTTGGGAAGGGTCCAGGGCGGTTCCTGGCCCGGGGCCACTCCCTCCCCTTCCCTTCCGACCTGTCAGTCTCAAAGACCCCCTTTCAAGAACAGGTCTTTGACTCGAGGGCCCAGCCTGGACGGAGTGAAGGATTCAGAGGCCGTCCTCGCCCTGGCCATGTGACCTTGGGCAAGCACATCACCTCTCTGAGCTGCAGGTTCTCCAGCTTTGGAAGGCACCGTGCCTCGTGGCTGGAATCAGGGAATCAGTGGAATCAGGGAAGCCTCTTCCTCCAGCAGAGTGGCCGAGCAAGTGCCAGGAGGACGTACAGCCAGGCTTCACCATCCGTGGGGGCCTCTGTGGCCCCAGGGGTTCCCCTGCTGGCCTCCCGCCCCAGGGGGCCCGCAGTACAGTGGCCGCATGGGCCGGTCATGCCGCTGGTGCCCCTGCACCCCTCCCTGACCCGCATCTCTTCTGCCACCGCCCCATACCCCCCACCGGGTGTTAGGAAAACCCGCCATTCGCACCTGGTTCTCACAGCTCTCAGTGAGAGTTGTGAGAACCAGTGGTTGGAAATAGCCTAAAACTCCCCAGCCAGCTCCTCCCCAAGGAGGACAGGGCCAGGTCAGGGGTGCCCGAGGAGTGCGCAGGGCCGCCGGGCTTACAGGCATTCCCACAGGCCCCACCACGCTGCTCCCCCGGAGAAGGCCAGGACTCGGTGTCAGCACCACGGTCAGGAGAACGCGGGGGTCTGGCCGCGCAGGGAACAACCAGGGTCCCAGCAGCCCAGCCCCCTGTCTAGCATCTGGACAGGCTTTCCTGGGGCTGGGAGCGGACAGGCTGCCAAGCACTTGGTCCCGAGTGTCCCCCACCCCCGCCGCCCCCCACAGCCTGCCTGGGTCTAGGCTGATGAGGACGCGCTGTGTGGCCGTGGCCCGAGCCTTCACCTCTCTGAGCCCTTCCTGCGGAACACAGAGAAGTCATGTTGCCCAGCCTGGACAAGGGCAGCTGTGGCCACCCAGGTGAGCTCGGCAAAGTGGACCGGCCACGTCCCGGCCGCACTCCCTCTGGTCCTTCTCTCTTCACCTCTGCCCTGTCCACTGCCTCTCTCCCAGCCAGCGGGGCCGGCTCTCAAGAAGCACATCTCACTTCTGAGCGCCCACACCCCGGTGCCCCCCAGGGTCCGACGCCATCCTTGGGAGCAAGCAGGTGCCAGGCTGAAGGGACCTTTGTCCTTCGAGGCGCGGGTGAGCCCTCAGATCTGTGACGGGGGGACTGCTGTGTCAAGACGGCCTGGCCTTCTCTGGGGCCCACACAGGCAGTGAGAGGGTCAGACACGGGCCCGGACAGGGCTCTGGTGAGGGGACTCTAACACTCAGGGTTGTACAGGGCGCCCTGTCCTGCATTCCTGCCCTGCCGGCCTGGGTTCCGGCCCACGGCCAGCCGCCCGCTCAGACACGAGCCCGCCGGGCCAGGCACCGTGCTGCGGGTGTTCATGGGGGCCCCTGGAAACTCCTGGGTGGGGCTGGAGGGGGACAAGGCAGGGCACCAGGGCCAGAAGGGGGACAGCGCCGTGGGCAGCACTCATGCCTGCTGACCCAGAGGGGCTGGAAGAAGGGGGTCCCATCCCGTGGGCTGGGCCGAGTCAGTGCAGGGGAGGCAGGATGGGGCCCCGAGCTGGGCGGGGCCAGGAAGTTCAACACCAAAGAAAAGGAGCCTGGGGGCCACCTCCCCTGGTATTCACCATCTGCGCTGGGCTGCATGAAGCCACTTCCCGGTGTAGCCCCACGAAGACCACACGGGTGGGTGCCATCATCATCCCCAGTTTGCAGGTGGAGCGGGCACAGAGGGGTCAGTAACTCGCCTGAGGTCACACAGCTAGAAACAGAGCGATCAGGACAGAACCCTGTTCAGTCAGCCCGCCTGCAGGACGCCCCACTGTCGCCCGGAGCCCCCAGTGTGGGGAGGGGAGAGGAGCTGCGCAGCCCCTCACCCGCTCCACGACAGAGCCTGGAACCAAAAGGGGGGCTGCTTGCTGGATTCGAGGAATGGCGGGTCTCTTGGCACCTCCCGGCCCAGGAACTCTGCCTCCGGGGAGCCTCCGGCCTGAATCATGTGAGCATCTGGCCCTGGCCTAGGCGTGTACAAGGGACCCTGGAATGTCAGAGGGTCAGAGCCCGGCGGCACATCCGCGCGGGACCCGCGGGACGATTGCCCATTACCCCAGGCCTGCTCTGGCCCCCACGCGGAGTCATTCGTCAGTGGAGGGTCTGCTCACGGTCCTCCTCTGGGCCCAGGCGAGAGCAGGACCTGCGGGCAGAGGAACCAGGGAGGACCCCCTCCCCCGGTATGTTCTGCGTCTGGAAGGGGCCTTGCCTGCTGACAGGGAAGTGAGGGCTTCTGGGAGGAGGAGGGCCCTCCCGGAGGAGCGGAGAACCTCTGCGCTCTTGGTCCTCCCTCCCCGCAGCTGCTCCTCCGCGGGTGTCTGGGGGTCCGTCCCTCGCTCGCGATCTCCGGCCAGGAGGCACTGGGGGCGGCGCGGGAGGTGGGAAGGGGTGGGGCGCGCGAGGCCATGGGGCGGGGCCTCGTTTCTGCGGAGCCGCGCTGCGGGCCCGTCTGTCCTGACTGGGAGGCTAATTGCGGCTTGTTGCATCCACAATTAATTATCGTGCGCGCGTGTGAATCAGCTAATTACTCACCGCGCTCAGCCCCCACCCCTCACCCTCCTGCCTCCCGCTTGCAGAGTTCACTGACGAGTTGGAGGACCCTGGGACGGCCTAGGCTGGAAATCCTGTGCGGCCGCCACCTTCCCTGCACCCGGTGCGCTCTGAAGACCCTGGAAAAGGTTCCCTGACGCTGAGTGCTCTCTCTCCACCTCTGTGCATGAAGGCAGGGTGGGGACACCGTCCTTTCTAGACCATCCCGATGCCCAGCCTGACCTCAAATAGCCCCCTTCCCCGAGCCCTCTCTGCTAGCTCTGAGAATGGGACAGTCCTGCATGAAAATGCCTGGAAATAGGCAGGACTTGAAGGTGCATTTCCGCTGCTCTGTCCTGGTGTCCCCCAGCCCCTGGAACGTTCCTGTTTGGCATTCCTGAGGAATGCCTTAGAGTTTATGCTCAGCCTAGCAACTAAGCCTGCCACGGAAACAGGCTTAGCATGTCACCAGCATCAGGGTCCAGAGTGTGACCAGGATCAGAGCTCACAGGGTGACCAGGGTCAGAGTTCAGGGTGTGATGAGGGTCAGGGCTCAATGTGTGACTGGGATCAGGGTTCAGGGTGTGGCCAGGTTCAGGGCTCACTTTGTGATCAAGGTCAGGATTCAGTGTGTGACCAGGATCAGGGCTCAGAGCGAGACCAGGATCAGGGCTCAGTATGTGATCTTGGTCAGGGTCAGTGTGTGACCAAGCTCAGTGATCAGTGAGTTCCAAGTCATTTAGAAGGCACAGCGGATTCAATCGCTGTGGTTGGGGCTGTGAAGGACCATGACGAGGGCTTTAAGGTGCCCAGCCCCATACTCCCTCTGGGTTTGTACAAGGAGGTTCTAGAGCCTGGTTTCCAGCTGGGTAAGTTTGGCCCAGCTGAGGACCATCCATTTCAACCTGCCAGACTGAGCCCATCCTGGGTTTCTTCAGGCTGTGGCCAGGCCTCCAGTTTTGGGTGTGAGCAGTGAGGGTCGAAGGTCAAGGTGGAAGGGTTGCCGGGTATGAATTGGTCGTGAATCTCTGGGAAAGGGGCCCTCGCTCGGCTCAGAGGTCTAGAATCTGGGAGTGTCTGGGCCCCAAGAAGCCTTCAGAACTGTCCAGCCAAGGTGCTCGCGCAGTAACAGGGTTAGACACGGCGCTGTGATGGGGTGAGGGCCAGGGTCTTTATTTCAAGCCACCCGCCGAGAGCCGGGCGGGAGCAGCGGGCAGAGACGACACCGGATCTTCGGGTTGACTCGTTTTTCTCCTCGGGGAGGGGCAGGCGGGGTCCTGGGCCCGCTCTGCCTGCAGGTGCGGGACCTCTCTGGATTCTGGGTCGCGATCTGGACAAGGGGTCCATTTTCTAAAAGGGGCAGGTCGGGGAGGGAGGCGAGGAGCGCCCACGAGGGGAGAGGCATGGCCTGGCCCTGCTGAGAAGCCCCAGTGCAAGGGGGCGCCGCCTCGCCCTGGGAACCCCAAGCCGAGACCCAGAGCAGGGCGGTGGGAGCGGCAGGGAGAAGGGCGGGTGGGGAAGCGGCTGAAACCCTGACTCAGAGCAGCCTGAGCACCGGCGCTGCCTCGCAGCCGCATGTCCCAGGCCCCCTGGTGGCCACGGGCTGCTGGTGCCGCAGGACGGCAAGGCCAAGCAGCTGCAGGAAGGACCCAGCAGAGGTGGGAAGGGTGGGCAGGTGTGGGGGTGGGGCAGGGAGGGGGCGCTCAGAGGCAGCCCCCCTCCGCACTGCCTCCATCTCTCCCAGCTCAGAGACTTGGGGAAGGGGGCTCGGTCCCTCAGGAGGGAAGGGACCCTTAAGGGTGTCTGAAGGTTGTCCTGGGGAGGACCCTCCCCTGCCTCGTGGTCTTCGTCTCCCCTGGCCGGTCTGACCAGCCCCTCAGGACGCCCCTAGAGCTTTGGGCCCCAAGTTGGCCTCGGGAGAGGGTCTGGTTTGGACAGACTCCATCTGCTGAGACGACCAGAGAGCCAGGAGCCAGGCGGACTCAAGTTGCCCCCCGCCGCCCCCCAGGGCCTGTGATGGTGTTGGCTGTGATGGGGATATCAGGGCTCTGGGTGGGGGTATGGTGACGATCACAGGGAGAGCGGCACAAGGGTGGATGATGACGAGGACTGTGCATTGATGTGTGACGTGACAGTGACAGAGTCTCTCACTGTGTCTGCCGAGAAGAGCGGACAGTTGGACCAGATGTTGGGCTTGAACAGCGGAAGTGTACGTGGACTGCTATGGTGACGCGTGTGCAACTTATCAGGTATTCAGGCAGAGCTGAAAAGGATCTTGCATTCAGAGTGGACCACAAGTTGTGCAGAAGGAGCGAGGACCTGCGAGGCAGTGGCATCCGAGTAGAAAAGAACCTTGAAGTAATTTCCCTGAGTCCTCCAAGACTCTGGATTTCACTCTAGAGAGGCCCCCTGTGGGGCTCTGGGTACAGGTCTCAGAAGAGGAGGGGTTATGGACACTTTAGGATGTGAGATAAAGCAGCTAAAGGGGCGTCGCCACCAGTGTATGGAAAAACAAAATCCAAATATGGAACTGGGATGTCCCACTGTCACCAAGTCAAAGGAGAAGGGATGGAGGAGGAGGACAGAGTGAGGACAGCCGCACAGGGTGCCGGGGGCTGCACCTTTCCTTTCAGCCCCGCTCCTCTGGGCTCTTGTCCTAGGCGCCTCCCGTGGCACTTCCTCCGAGCCCCCCCAAGGAGACAGTGGAGGAACCCAGCCCCAGGGAACAAGTCGGCCCTGCCTTCCCCCTCCCCCCTCTCATCCTCTAGGGTGGCTCTACCACCTGCCCAGAACTCACTGCTCCTTCCATCCAACCCAGCGTCCCCTGCCCTCCGCCACAGGCCACCGTCTCCGGCCCTCCCTCCGCTCTCGGCTGCTCATCAGGCTCCGTACCCGGCTAGCCGGTCCGTCCTCACGGGCCTCTCCTCCGTCCACACACCCACCCTCTATTCTTCATCCAACACCCACCCATCTCCCTGGCTTCAGATCCGTCCATCTACCCTCCGGCACACCTCCTTCCTCTGCACCGCTTGCCTCACCCATCCTTCCGTGGGCCTCTAGTTTCTCCGCACAACACCCTGTAACTTCCTTCCCTCCTTCCATCCGTCCGTCCATCCGTCCATCCATCCGTCCGTCCATCCATCCATCCACCCATCCATCCACCAACCAGCCAGTGGACAGCCACTCCTCGGTTCCTGGAAGAGACAGAGAACAGAGACCCAACTCTTGGCTTTCCTGCTGCATGGGGCAGGAGCTGGGCTCTCCTTGGCGTGCGCGCCTGTATGCATTTGATCCGTCCCCCCCATCTCTCTCCCCTCCCCCACACCCCGCCCCCCGCTCGCGCTCCCCTCTAATGTGTGATCTGGAAGCTCTATAAGCCTGATGTAATCCGTAATGCAGTCTCTGGCTCCCGATTCGGGATCCAGTTTCAGAGAGCGAGAGATTGGGGAGCGCCGGCAGCCCGGTGGGGGGAAGCAGCTCGCCTCTCTCTCTCCTCCTTCTCCCCGTCCTCGGCCTCCTCCTCCTCCTCCCCTCGCCGCCCCGCCCCCGGCTCAGCTCGGCTCGCCCCCCCCTCAGGAAGGGGAAAAAAGGCGAGAAGAGCGGGGCAGGCGAGAGGAGCGGAGCGGCGGCGGCCGGAGAGGGAGCGGCGGGCGCAGGCGGCGGCGGCGGGCGCGGCGTTGGCGGCGGCCCCGGCGGAGCGAGCGCGGAGCCGGCGAGCCGGGAGCACAGGCGGCCGCGCCGCGTCCTGGCCGGGCCCGGGCCCGCGCGCCCCGCATCGCCTGCAGCCCGGGCATCCGGACCCCCCGGCGCCTGGGGGGATCCAGCAGGCGGGGGGAGGGGGAGGGGGCCTGCGTGCGCCGGCGGGGGCACCCCGGGGTGCGTCCGGCTAGGCCTGGAGCGGGCCGGGGGCGGCGGCGGCAGGAGGAGCCCCCCCCTCCGCTCGGGTCGGGCTCCGGGCTCGGCCGCCGGCGACGCGGGGCGCTCCTGGGGATTTGCAACTCGCCGGATCAAGTCTTCGCTGGCGGAGCCGCCACTACTGGGGAAGGTAAGGAAGGCTTTGGCTGGGAATTGGGGGCTGGGGGCGCGGCGAGAGGGTCGCAGCGAGGGTGGGAGGGGGTCGGGGGAGGGGCAGGCGCCCGGACTTCTTAACTTCGCCGTTTGGGGCTTCGCAGCTCCGAGGTTTGCGCTCAGAGCTCGGGAGTTTGGACCCCCCCACCCCCAGCCCCCTGCCTCCTCCAGCGGCAGCCACGGAATCCGGCAGGTCTCTGAGCGCTCTGCCGGGCAGGCTGAGGAGGGGGCGACCCTGGCCGCGGCAGAGCTCCTTGGCGCTGCTCACCTCCCCCGAGTGCACACACGCAGCCTGGCCAGGCTGGCAGCCGGGGCTGGGGAAGGCATCCGCTCCCCATCACATGCACAGACCCAGGGCAGGCTGGAGAAGGCGTTCCCGTTGTGTCCCCAGCACATACAGATGATGGCAGGGGTCTTTGGGAGCCCCAGATGTAACCCCCCACAGCCACGCATAGACCCAGGTAGGTAAAGGAGAGACACCCCAGTGTGTCCCCCTTCCCTTCAGGAGCCCCCTACAGACATTGTAGGGGCCGGAGATGTCCTCCCCCCACGCAGAGCCCCCAGGCAAGCACGAGAAGCCGCCGTCTCAGCCCTCACCCATAGACCAGGCACTGGCTTTGGAGACCCCCGGAGGTTCTCTTCCCCCTGAATCCGCCGAGGGCCACCCTAGCGCCCACCACCACCCCCACACACACACGACCTGGCTCCTTCCGTTCTCGTCGTCTTTTCCACTCGCTCGGACAGGCCGTGCGGATAAGCCGCTCCGAACTTTAGGTCGGCCCTGCGCCCTCTCCGCGCGAAGCAGCGAGGCCAGGAGTCGGGTACTCCTCGGTCCCCATCCCCAGCGGGCAGAGGCCGCCGGCCCTCCGCCGCCGCCTCGCTCTCCGGGAGCTGCGCGTAGCTGCCTCGAGGAATGAGCACTGCCCCCCTCCCGGGGAGGCTGGGGGCTCTGGGCACGAACAGGCGCCCTGTCCCCGGGTCCCCGTGGCCCCCTGGGCAGGCAGAGCGCGCCTCCGGCCTGCCTCAGAACGGGCGGCACAGAGGAGAACCGCCGTGGAGCCAGGCGGCCGGGAGAGCTAGACCGAGGCTGCGGCTCGGAGCCCCGGTCCCTCCGCCGAGCTTCGGCGGCTCCTGCTGGGTCACTTCCCAGGCAGCTCCGAGAGAGCGCCCAGCCTGGCAGCCAGGCCCCAGCCCGCTGGGCACCTTACCCTTCCCACTTTTATTTTGGGCTTCCAAGTTTCTTGGAGCGCAAGGACCCAAGCTGGGACCTGACGAGCCTTAACCCATCCCTCCTCAGCACCCTTCGGCTTCGCGCGCTCGCATCACGTCCCATTCCCCCGGCCGGGGGTACGAATTCCTTCGCCGCAACTCGGGAGGAGTTGAAAGGCGGAAGGCGCGTGGGTGGGCAGGGGGCGCGCACCCCCGCCCTAGAGGAGCTTTTTAGCGTACTGTGTTAGGGAGGTGGCTGGGGGATGTGCGCTCCCACCCCACCCTGGGGACCCAAGGAGACCCTTGGTGCCCTCCCCCACAGACACAAACCCACGCCCCCTCGGAGCAGCGGCCGCGCGGGCGGTGGAGTGGGGGGGAGCACCCGAGGCTGGGGTCCCTTTTTGTTTCCGAGAGGCGGTGTATGGTGTTTGGGGTCTGGAGAAGCGGCCATGGCGTCTCCTAGAACCCCGCAGCCTTCCATTCCCCGACGACCCCCGCAGTCGAGGAGGCAAGGAGGGAGGTCGAGGAGGGGGCCGCTCCCTCCTCGACCGCAGGCGACAGAGAAACTCCGCGCCCGGACGCCGGGTGCCGCCGGGTCCAGCTTTGAGTACCCCGGCAAGGTCAAGCAGGCGAGGGAAGGGGCGGGGGCTCTTGAGCGCGCCCCCGCCCGCGCAGAGTCGCAGCCTGGGGAGGGGATGTGGGCCGCCCGCCGAGTCACCCGAGCACCCGCCACCCGAGCCTGGTCCCCGGAGGCGGGCGTTGCGCGCATTCGGGGATCCCGGAGCGCCCCGCGCCGAGCCCGGTGCCTTCCTTCCCGGCTCGCTCGCTGCTCCTCGGCGCTGCTTTCAGACTTGTTGCGCCTGGATCTGAGGGGCGGGGGACGGCCCGGGAGCCCGGGAGCCCGGGCGGCGGGGGGCCGAGCCCTAGGCCGGCAGGAATGCGCCTCCGCGGCGCGCGACTCCGCGGACGGGCACGGCGCGGGGGACTCGAGCGGGGAGTTTGCTGCCTCCGATCCTGGAGAAGGACGCCTGTCCCCGCCGCGCTCCCGCGCGGGGGCGGACACAAGGCGATTCAAGGCCCTCGGCCTCCCGCCGCACTCCGCGGGCCCCCGGCGAGGAGGGACCCAGCTAAGTTGCCGAGCCCTCCAAGTCCCTTCCCTCGTCCGCAGGCTCCGGCCCCTCTCGGGCCTCCGCGGCCGCGTCCGTGCAATGGGAGCGCGGGTTATGCTCTAGAGCCCTTCCAGCCCAAGCCCTCGGTGCTCGTCCGCGATCCAGCGTGGTGGGCTCGCAGCGGGCTGGATCTGCGGCGTCCGGGCCGGCGAGGTCCCGAGGCAGCTGCGCGCCTGCAGACACTCGGCTGCGAGGCCCGGCCCTAGGCGGCCCCGGCAGGCCCGGGCGAGCGGCCGAACGCAGGCGGCCTCGCTTGGCGCCCTCGCCACCGCCCCCCACCCCGTCCCCGGCCAGCCCGCCGGGCCCGGGCCCGCCTCCCGGAGCCGGTCCGGGAGCCCCCGAGCCCGCCCCCTGGGGACACCTCCGGGCTGGGGCCCGGGCGGCCGGCGTGGGGCTGCGGTGGCGGTGGCAGAGGGCGGCGTGCTGCCCCGGGCGGCCGGGAGAGGGCGCGCGCGCCCGCCCGCCGGCCTGCCCGCCCCTTCCGTCTCCTCCGCGCCCGCCCGTGCCCGCCCCATCCTGGGCAGCCCCGGCCGCCCCGCCCTCCCGCCGGGCCCTCTGCCGCCCGCCCGGCCGGTCACTGGCGTCTCGGCCAGGCCCCGTCACCTGTCCGTCCGCTCCCCCAGCCCCCGTGCCCTTGTGCACCGTGCACAGGCGCGCGCGAGCGTGTTTGTGCACGCGTGTGGCACGCACGCCGCCGGCATGCGTGTGCAGGCATGCACACTGTCACATCTGCGTGCGTGGCGCGGTGCAGGTCTCCCGGGAGTGTGCGCCCCGGCTGCATGCCCGGGATGGCCGTTTTTCGTTGAGCCGCCTTTCACCCTTGGGCAGGCCCTGTGTGTGCACCGTGGGCAGGAGGTGAGCCCCGGGAGCCAAGCTCTATGGGAGCCCCAGGAAGACCCTGAACCTGGAGGGGGCTGTTAACCCCATTGGTGCCAGCAAGCCCACGCTCTCCCATTGTCCTCTGGAATCCTCCCACCTCCGGCCTCCCTGGCTGCCGCTGCGCCATAGGGCAGAGCGTGCTTTCCAGGTAAACACGCATGCCTCCCCATGCGCAGTCCACAGGCACACCCGGACTAAACCTGGGCGTGCCCACGTGTATACTTGCCCTGGGGGCACAGTGAGGGCCATGGGAAGGGCATGGTTGCACCCCCACGCCCCCAGAGTGAAGGCTGACCGGAGGATGTGAGTGAAGACACTTGGACAAGCTCTACGAATCAGCTCTAGGGGGTGAGGGATAGCAGCCGGCCCGCAGGGGTCCAGATGTGGGGCTCCCACAGAGGCTTTCGCCAGGAAGCGACAGTTCACCAGGGCCCACAGAAGGGGTGGGTGGGTGGGTGGGTGTGGTGAAGGGAAGGGAACAGCCGTGCAAAGGCCCTGTGGCAGGTGACAGGACAGCTGTGAGGCGTGGACAGGACTTGGAAAGGACCGTGGATGGCAAGTGGGAGCTTCAGAGGGAATGGGGCCCGACCTAAGCCCTAGAGGCTTTGGGCTGCTTCCTGGCAGGTGGGGGAGGACTAATGGGGTCCTCAGTAGGGATGGTGTTTGGGCCCGATGGACACCCAGAGCAGTGGTGAGCTCCCCTGTGGACAGTGGGGTCACAGGAGACAGAGCGCCCAGCCGGCGACAAGGGCTGCCATAGCCCCCACCTGTGCCGCTCTACAGGCTACATTCATCAGGACGGAATGCCCCCCTCCCTGGCCCACCCAAGACCCCCCACATCACCGTGCAACAGGAGTAGACACCCAGTTGAGTGTGCACAGAAGACCCCCGCTCCGGGGCCTGGGTCCCACCGCACATGGGCACATCCCAGGCTGCAGTGCTCCTCGACGGGGACAAGGTCTCAAAGGGAACAGTCTCCGTGGGCACAGCGGCAGGGGGCGCAACATGAACCCCTCCCCCCGGGGGGCCACTCTCTGCCAGGATCCCTGAGACCTGCAGAGGTGGCTGGAGGCGGAGCCCCGGGCGCGGACCCCTGAGGAGCCTCCCCAGGCTCTGTGTCCTCAGCTGTGTGCTGGGGCCAGCCGTCCCCCCGTGTCACGGGGCAAGACAAAGGCTGGAGCTCAGGGACGAAGCACCATGCGCGCTCAGGGGCACCTCTGTCCTGCTCATCCTCCCTCCCGTGCCCGTTAACTCAAGAAGTGGCAACGCAGGGAACAGAAGCAGGGCAGGGGACAACAGGGCGCGTCCATGTCAGCCCCAAACCCCAGGCCCTCCTGTCCCATGTGAACCTTAGCAGTTCCCTGACTTTCCACACAACAGCTACGTACGTCTGTCCTGAAAATGGCTTAGGCAAATGACAATGTCCAGTGCACACTGTGGGTCCCTGCCTGTCCCCCACCCCCCGCTGTCACCTTTAACACCTCGATTATCGTTGTGCGGCTCCCACCGCCTGTCTTCCTGCCCACGGACCCCTGTGAGCCCCAGCTCCTCCCGAAGCCCGGAGAGGCCTCAGGGCAGGCACGAGAGTTGGGCCCCAGCCCAGGCAGTTTGGGGAGGCTGGCTGCCAGTTTTGGGGTGCCGACTCTTGGCTGAGATGTGGGCTGAGGGTCCCTGAGAAGGAGATGCTGAGGGCCGGTGGGCAGAGGCCTTGGAGCTCTGCAGGGGTCCCCAGGGACAGTCACTGACCGTCCCCCAACCTGGATGGGGGGGCAGAGGGAGAACCAGGCCCCACCCGTTGAAGTCTGTGCCTAGCCCCCAAGCCTGGTTAAGCCCTGAGCCTGTGTGGGAGTTGATGGCCCCAAGCTCCCTCCTGCTTGGCAAGGTGACTTTGGACCAGCCGCTTCTCTGAGACTCCGTGACTCAGGGCCGGGAGCCCTGCCGCCCAGTGCCCCCGAGTGCCGGCACTGCAAAGGGCGCGGCCGAGGTTGGGGATGCCAAGGGCAGGTCTTGGTGAGGATATGGTCTGCCTGGGCAGGGGAGGTGGTGACATCCAGTGCCCTGGGGGACGCACGGAAGGAGAAGGACTCAGCAGGCGGGAGAGCACGCCATCCGCCGCCCGCTGCCCCTGCTCCCAGCTGGTCCCAGAGGAGCCCTGACCTGTCCCTGGCTCCCGCCTCACAGGTGGCACCTCCTGAAGCCTTCTTCTTGACAAGAGCACACGAACTCGCACACCCACACGTGTACATGCACACACGTGCAAGCCAGAGACCCGCTCACACTGCAAGTGTGCACACGCTCTCCTTCCCCCCACAAAGCCTCATCCGTACACACTTGTCCTGGGACACACACTCCCTCATACACAGCACGCACACGTGTGTGCATGTGTGCTCCGCACCCACACATACTCCTCAGAACCCCAGCCGGTCCATCTGGGGGCCCCATGGTCCTGCTCAGGAGCGCCAGGTCCCCTTGTCCAGGTCTCCCTCCAGAGCCGGGGGAGGGGTGGGGTGGCCTTGAGTTCCAGCCCCTCCCCCTCTGCCTGTCCTCCTCTCCTGCCCCCGACAGAGAGCAGAGGTCACCCGTGGGTGGTGGTGGAGGCCCCGGGTGCAGCCTCCAGCTGGGGGAGCCTCCGCCCCTCCGAGCCTGAGACGGGACATCAGTGCTGCAGCCTGGGGTGCTGTGGAGGAGGTGCAGGGACCCCGGGAGCCAGGGGACCTTGGTTCCGTGAGACAGTTGTGGGCTAAGTTGCGATCTCCACGCGTTCCTTCCTCGCGCTCGCCACGGGACCCGCGTGGGCTCCGCCTGGCCAGGCCTGCCCGGAATGTCCCAGGGACCTCACACATTCTGCCCAGGGCAGCCCCACGACTGGAGTGTGTCCCCCAGCCCCTGCCTGACCGCTTCTTCCCACCTTTCTGCTGTCGGCTGGCCCTCTCCACGTGACCTTGGGCAGGTGACCTTGGACAAGCCCGTCCTGCTGGGGACCTGGGGAGCACAGATCCTAGTGTGGGGGCGTGGAGAGGAGCACCACTCGCAAGCCAGCAGCCGGCTGGGCAGGGCAGCAGGGCTTCCGCCCGTCACAGGGCGGAGGGCTCGCTCGGGCACTGAGCCGGCGATGCAGAGAGGAGAGAGCCCAGGCACCTCTGTCACACTCAGAATTGGAGCGACCCACTCCTCATGACCGCCCCCCCCCGCAGGGAGCCCCTAGCCCTGGGATAGAAGCTCTCGCTGTCCCCACATGGGACGCTCCCCAGGAGAGCCAGTCCGTGTGCACGTTTGCACTCGTGTGCGCGTGCCGGCCTCGGGTGTACGTCGCCCCACGTGCCCGTGTGTGCGAGGGCACATGCGTGCGTCGGGGTGCAGGCCACATCCACTCCCAGGAGGGCCTGCAGGGCTCAGGTGCGGCTTCCTGGGGCAGGCCCGTGCCCCGTGGCCCAAAGGGCAAGAAGGCGTGCTGGGCAGGGGCCACGGGGCCCCCCCGGGCAGGGCAGAACAGAGGCAAAGCCAGGAGCCCGAGTGCCCGGAGTGTCCTCAGGGAGCAGTTTGGGGTGATGGGATTCTGGGCCAGAGGAGGTGTGGTGAGGCCCCTCAGAGAGCTGGCCCTTGGTTCCAGGCCAGGGGGGCCTGGGGCAGTGGGGGCGGCACGGAGTGATGGCGTGTCTGTTGGCCTCCTTTGTGAAATAGAGGCGAGACCTCCTTGCCCTCCGTGGGAGGGGGGACCAGGTACGAGCCTGTAGGGGTGGCCTGGAGCAGACCAGGCACAGGACGGGCCCCTCCCAGCCACGGACCCTCGGGTGGGGAGGGGGGCTTCCTCTCTTCACTTGCACAGTTCTGCCTGGCTTCCAGCCAGGATCCCCCCACGACCCCCATGCCCAGGCAGGTGGCAAGGGAAGGAGGCTTCCTGAGGGGCTGGGGCTGGCGGGCACAGTGATGGGGGACATCTCAGGGGCCTGGCCTGGGGGCTCCTCAAGGCAAGCGTGGGATACCCCGCAGGTCAGCTGGGGGATCACTGGGAGCCTGGTTCGCACAGGCTGGGAGCAGGGGCTGCTGGTGGCTTGGGGGGGGGGGCAAGTTCTCACACCCCACCTGCTTCTGTGCTCATGGAGGGAGGCCTGCCCGGGCTCTCCCGGCCCCTCTGTGTCCTGGGTTGTCCTGGACCAATGTCAGCAGCCCCTCCCTGCCCAGGGACCAGGCTGCCACAGCCCCGGAGGGATACATGGGGGCTCACAGGACCACCCCCCGGCGCAGGGAGGACAGGCCGCTGCGGGCAGAGGTGGTTGCTTGTCCCTGGGCGGCCTCTCCTGCTCGCTCTCCTGGCCCCTGCCTGCCAGCCAGCCCCTGGGCTACTGCCGGTGCCGAGGGGGCGCAGCCACCCCTCCCCCAGGGCAGCCTCTTCCCAGGACACACAGGCAGGCCCTGTTCAGGGGGCCGGCCGGGACAACAGAGTGCCTTTTGTGGCTGGCATCTGGGATGCCATTGGTGGCCTGGGGTGGGTGGGGAGGGGAGGGGGAGGCCGGGCCTGAGGTGGGTCTGTGTGTGCACTGGGCCTGGCGGGGGAGGGTCGGACAGACCCAAATGAAGTTGGAGAGTCCTGGAGCCCGTGGAGGCAGTGTCCAGCCCAGGCCCTTGTACAGCGGGGAAACCGAGGCACTCGGGGCCTCTGATGGCAGGGCAGGGGCACGGACGCCTCTGGGATGGTGTGGAAGGTCGGCGCGGCGCCCCACACTGATGGTGGCCCTGAGAGGCCCACTGTGGGCTTGATTCTGCTCCTACCCCACAGGGGGTGCTGTGACATTGAACAAGGGGTCCCTGAGGAGCCGCCTGCGGTCAGTGCTCAGGAAATGGCCATCCCTCTCGCCCTGGCTCCCAGCTTCCTGTCCCCGCCTGGCACAGCCGGTTCTCTTTGTCCCCCTGCCCACTGTCACACCCCTCCTGTTCCAGTGGCCTCTACCCTGTGACCCCACTCAGACACCTGCAGGCTCCCTTGCCCTCCTCCTGAGCCCACAGCACAGGCTCTGGGAGGCCTCGCTGCCGGGCGGGACGGACGCCGGCCAGGGGGTGGGGACTGGACACCAGGAAGTACTTCCCGGCAGCAAAGGCAGTGTGGGAGAGGCAGGACCCCAAAGAGGCTCGGGTGCTCATGCCACCGTCCTTGGGAGCCCAAGAGGGGCAGTAGGCGACCAAAGCTGCAGTGACCCAGGCTGGGAGCTGGGGGGCCGATGACCAGACCAGCGGCCTGTGTGGGGAGGAGGCGGCCCCTGTGAGCGCTTGTGGAAAGGACCAGCGGGAGCCTCATCAGAGCCCGGCACCGGGGGCTGAGTGGGGCCTCCGTGCGCCCCTCACCAGGGGCCAGCCGGCTCAGAGAGCTCTGACAGCTTGCTGATGCCTGGGGGCCAAATGTGGTTGAGGAAGGGGCCCGAGCCGGCCCAGGGCACCCCAGATCTGGCCCACCAGTCTGAGGCCCTGCCTTGGGCTCATCAGGGCTCTGGCTTGGCCACTGGGCTCTCCCCAAGCCATCCCCTCCAGGTCCCCTCCTGTCCCAGCCCTGGTGTGCGTCAGGCTGACCCTCACATCCCAGAGAACACGTGCAGAGCCCGGCTCTCCTCTTGCCGTGGAGCCTTGCGTGAGTGTGGTACAGGTGTGCGTGCCGGCGCAGGTCTGTGGACACGCACACACCCCTGTGCTCTCACACACGTGCCCACATGTAGGCGTGTTCTGAGACGCGCCTGCATCCACACCTGTGCCCCATCTCTGTGACCCCGGCTCCCCCCGGCCCAGAGCCCATGCAGGCCACTTCCTCGCTCTCCCTGCCTGCACCTGTCCCTGGCCATTAGAGGGACCCCAGAATGGTCAGATCAGGCCCTGCCCCCACTCATCTGGGGACCAGACCCGGACACCCTCCCCTCCAGGACCCCACCCTGAGTGCCAGGGGGGCCAGGCCCATGCCTGTCTGCCCCTGCCCTGTGTCGGCACCAGTCCCCCTGGCCTGAGATAGACTCCACTTAGCCTCCCCCGTGGCTGTGTGACCTGGGGCCGGACCCGAGTGCGCCGCAAGCCTGCCCCGCTCCCTGCCTGCCATGGGCCACCTTTGGCGCAAGAAGGCTCAGATGGGCCTCGGGCCCGTTTATCCACAGTCTCCTTGGAGGGGCCTCGGGCCCGTTTATCCACAGTCTCGTTGGAGGGGATCAGGCAGGTGGCTCCAGGGGATGGAGGAGGCCTCGTCTCACTGGAGAGGCCTGGGAGGCAGAGGGCGAGTGCCCGCCAGCAGGTGCAGGAGCCATCACAATGACCGCCTGGGCCTCCTGCCCTCTCGGCCCTGCGACCCTGCCTGCGGAGCCCGCTGGGGCCGTGATGCTCACCCTCGCCGCTGGGACAGCCTTCTGGCCAGCGGAGCCTTCCCCAACGCCCAGGGTGTGGAGCAGTTTGAGTCCAAGATGCGAGCTGAGCCTAGCTCCCTGGTGGCCCTTGCAGGGAGAACCCCAGAGCTCCCAGGCACACTGTTTGAGAACCCCATGGCTAAACACTTTTAGGTCATCTTCAGGTCCCCGGAGTCCGTGAAGACGAACTCCAGAGCCTCGGTCCTGGGCTGCAGCTGCCCGAGAGGGTTCTGAGCTCTGTCTGACCTGCCCCTTACCACACCTCCACCCTCGCACGCCCCACCCCAGGGTCTAGGCAGCGAATGCCCCCCCCCCCACACACACACACATCCCACAGCCCAGCGGGCCACTGGGACTTCTGTCTTCTCTCCCGAGCACCCGCCCCTGCCCCGCCCCGCCTCCCTTCCCTTCCCCCAAGGCCACTCCCTGCCACCGACCACAGGGCGGCCCTTCTTGGGGGCACTGTCCTGCCTCCAGCCCTCCCTGACTCCTCTCTCCTGGTGTGCAGGACCCAGCAGGCCAACAGGTGCTCCAAGAGTGTGTGAGCTGGTGGGGGATGTGCAGAGGACCTTGGCTCGGCCTGGCTCCTGCGGGCCCTGGGACAGTGCGTGGTGGACCGGTAGACCGGGCCCAGCATCCTGGCTCAGGCACCCGGCACCTGGCACCTGGCACCGCCGAGCCCCACGGAGGCACAGCTCCCCAGGGGTTTCAGGGGAAACCCTAGCAGGTGTGCCCAGTTATAGCTCACTGCTGTCACCATGAAATGCCCAGCACAGCTCGGAGCCCCACAGAATGCCCCACCAGCCCGGACCCACCGAACCCGCGTGGGCGTGGAGCGGGCGGCCATGCCCATGCCCTTGTAGGCAGCACCACGTGGCTGAGCCTCCCTTTGTTCCAGATGGGATGATGGAGGCCCTAGAGGACCCCCTGCCTGGCACAGGCCCTCATGCCCCCTCCTGCCCCCGCTCTTGGCTCCCCAGAACCAGCTCTCCCCCATGGGAACACTGTGGGACAGGCTGCCTGGGGGCCTGGCTGAGGTGCGGGAGCTGGGCTGTTGTGTGCGGAGCTCAGTTTCTGCTGGGCTCTGCCAGCACCCCTCCCCCCAGGACTGGGGCATCACGGAGAGTCTGTCCCAGGGCTGGGGGCTGGCTCTCACCTTAGGTCCTGACATGGGGGGTTGCTGCCTCGGGGGTAAGGCTCGGGCAAGGTTCTGGAACACGTGACCATAAGACTGTGGGGACCTCCCGGGTCTGGGATTGGCTGCAGGACCCTGCCCTTTCTGTCCCCATAATGCGGGGACTGGCGGGCTCTTCTAGAGGCGTCTAGAAGCTGGGGGGCACCGAGGGCCTCCCAGAGGTAAGGGCCAAGGGCAGAGTCTGCTCAGCTCTGCCCAGAGGTGCCAGCATGAGAAGCTGCCAAATTCTTTTCTTGGGACCCCTAATGTCTGCCACGAAAGAGCCCCCAGAGGACCAGGTTTGGCCCAGCTCCCCCTGGTGATCCAGAGCCCTGCTCCCGCCTCCTCTCCCCTCAGGAGTCACCTCCTGCCCCGAACACAGGGAAACCCCCCGGTCTAGCTCTTACCCTCTTGCAGAAAGAGTGAGGCTTCATATTCTTTCTACCTGGGCAGCAAGGGACTCGCCCAAGGCCACACAGCCAGGAGGAGCAGCCTGAGTCCAGGCACCCCCACTCCAGTCTGCTCGGGGCCCGGGGCCACCTCTTCCCAGCTCCGTGCTCTGCTACCAGCCCGTGCAGGAAGGGTGCCGGCCAGCTGGGCCTGGGCAGCAGGACGTGGCGAGCACCTGTGGGCAGGTGGCCGCACGGGAAGGTTGACAGAGGGGAGGGGAGGCCAGGCCACCTGGGGAGCCGGCGGCAGCCCTCCCTTCTCACCCACCAGCTCAGCGGCTGCGAGGGACAGACAGTGGCCCAGCTAGGGGCCTTGGTGGTAGTGGGGAAACTGAGGACCGGAGGCAGAGGAGCCTTCCAGAGTCCGCGTGGTGGCGAATCCAGGCGGGGCATCGCCCATTCTGAGCCCAGAGTGGCTCCACTGTGTCCCTGCGCCATACGGCTGGTGGCTGCCCCCCCCCCACCAGAGCAGAGGGGGGAGCCCTGTGAGCTGTGGCACCGGCTGGGATCTGTGGGGGGGGTCCGCGGTGGCTTCTCCTACCAGTCACCGTGACCTCCTTCGAGTCGCTTACCCTCTTAGCCTCGGTCTCCCCGTCCTGAAGCTGGAGGGCCACGGCCCAGCCTGGCAAAGAAGGGGTGAGGCAAGGGGCCAGCGTTGGCTGAAGCCGGGTGAATGGGGTTCTAGTGACTCTGTCCCCAGCCCTCCCTGCCCAGAGCTGCAGGGCCCTGGAGCCAGTGGGGGCGAGGGTGGGAGGAGGGGGTGGCCCGAGAGGCCGCAGTGACCCCGTCACAACGGCACGGTCCGAGCCAGGGGCCCGGGTGGCCGGCGAGGGGTAGGGACACCCACCCCGGGATGGGGGGACGGCTTCTCCCTCCACAGCCCCCCACTTCCTTCCTCCGAGGTTTGTGGGTTCTTCCCTGAAAGACAGGGAGGGGGTGGAGACGAAGGGCAGAGAGGACAAAGACCCGGAGCGAGCGGGCCGGGAGGGAACGCCAGACCCCCCACCAGAGGCCCCGGGGGCGAATGGCGGCTGTGGCAGGGACAGGAGCAAGCAGGCAGGCCCTGAGCCCATGGGAGCCACGCCAGGCTGCTCAGCCGGACGGACACAGTGAAGGCCCCTATGGCACTCGGCCCTGGCCCGGCGCTGCCCACCCCTCCCCGATCCGGCCTGGCTGGAGGAGGAAGAGGCCCCCTGTCCCGCTGCAGGTGGACACACTGGCAGGAGGCGGACACGGTGCCTGGGAGCCACGCCAGGGCCTGTGGCAGCCACCCCAAGCCCAGGCCGGGCAGCGGGGCAAGGCCGCAGCGTCCCACGGGGCTCACCCTGTCCCCTGTTCTGCTCTTCCCACAGCTGCTGCTGAAGGCCGCAGGCCCGCGTCGGGGCCCCGGACTTTAGGAGCCGCTGCTGCACTCGAGGTCGTCGGAAGCGTTCTCCTCCTCCGGCCCCCCGGCTCCCGCCCCGCCTGGCACCCCGCCGCCGCCGGACCCTGGCATGTCAAGGCCTGGCCCGCGCCTGCCTGCCCAGCCCGCGGAACCCCGGCGGCCCCGCGAGCTAGGATGAGGGGCCAGGCCGCCGCCCCGGGCCCCCTCTGCCGGATCCTCTGCCTGCGGCCGCCGCTGCTACTACTGCTGCTGCTGCTGGTGCTGGTGCTGGGGCGTCGGGTGCGGGCGGCCGCAGGGGCCGACGCAGGGCCCGGGGCCGAGCCGTGCGCCACGCTGGTGCAGGGCAAGTTCTTCGGCTACTTCTCGGCGGCCGCCGTGTTCCCCTCCAACGCCTCGCGCTGCTCCTGGACCCTGCGCAACCCCGACCCCCGCCGCTACACGCTCTACATGAAGGTGGCCAAGCCGCCTGCCCCCTGCGGCGGCCCTGGCCGCATCCGTACCTACCAGTTCGACTCCTTCCTGGAGTCCACGCGCACCTACCTGGGCGTGGAGAGCTTCGACGACGTGCTGCAGCTCTGCGACCCCTCGGCACCCCTGGCCTTCCTGCAGGCCAGCAAGCAGTTCCTGCAAATGCTGCGCCAGCAGCCGCCCCCTGACCCCGGCCCCCGGCTGCTGGGGGCGTCCCCGGGCCCCAGCGATGACTTCTCCGTGGAGTACCTGGTCGTGGGCAACCGCCACCCGAGCCGGGCCGCCTGCCAGATGCTGTGTCGCTGGCTGGACGCCTGTCTGGCCGGCAGCCGCAGCTCGCACCCCTGCGGGATCATGCAGACCCCCTGCGCCTGTGTGGGTGGGGACGGCGGCGCCCCGGCCCCCCGCGGGGACGTCTGCCTGAGGGACGGTGTGGCCGGCGGCCCTGAGAACTGCCTCACCAGCCTGACCCAGGATCGGGGCGGAGACGGCGCAGCAGGTGAGTGCCTGGTGGGAAGAGCACCGCCCGCTGGCTCTCTGGGCAGAGGGTGGGCGGGGGAGGGAGTCATCTCAGCAGGGCTGCCCCGGTCCCCTGTCCCTGGAGAGAGCCACCAGGGAAGCCGAGGGCGTGGAGGTGAGGCTGCTGGGCGAGTGTGTTTGTCCCCGGCCTTGGGGTCCACGTACCCAGCCCCCAGGTGCTGCCCGCTGGCTGTCAGTGAAGGGACGAGCGACAGATTTCCGCCAGGATGAAGGACTGTCTCTGGCTGGGGGAGGGTCCTTCCATTTTAGCTCAGGAGCAGTGGGCTGCCGTGGCCTGCGGCGGGGTCCGTGGGGCCTCCAGGGACACGGGCCACCTGGAAGAATACTGAGCCGAGCGGACCTTTTGGAGATGTGGTCGGGACCTTAGATTTGGGGATCGTACGTGGTTGAACCCCTCCGGTCTTGTAGCCTCAGCTGTACTGCGCACCCGCAGGGTGCCGGGGTGCCAAGGACGCGCAGGGACAATGACAAGGGCCCGTTGTGGGGAGGCTGCCCTCAGGGTGGGAGAAGGTGCCAGCAGCCCTGCGGGAGCACATCAGGGAAACGCAGGGCAAGAGTCCCTGGCGGGCTGAGGCCTCTGCTTCACCCGGAGGCCGGGGTCGCCTGGACCAGGGGGCCGTGTTCAGGATTCCGGGATGCGTGCATGAGTCCCGGGGTGTCGAAGGGCATCGCCAGCTGCAGACGGGGCAGACGTGTGTCAGGGGTCCTCGCGGCGGGGCTGATGGGTCTTGTGCGTTCTCGGCCCTGGGAGCACCTTGGCTTCTCCTTGGAGAGCTGGGAGCCCGTGCGGGAGGATGAGACTCGGGGGATGGGGCGCCGGTGGGGCTCGGTGGGCAGTCCTGGTGGTGGAAGCCCCCTGGCAGGAGGCCTGGGGTTTTGTGGGAGCATCCAGGACCCTGGAGCTGTGGCCAGACTGGGGGGGCCACAGGCGACAGCTCTTCTCAGACTGCTGAGCTGTCCAGGCAGCTGAATACAGGCACCAGGCACCCGGGGGCTGGGCCTGGCTGAGGGTTCCACGCTGTGCAGGCCACTCTGCGGCCAGGTGACATTGTCCAGTGCCCTCGGCCAGTGGGGTCAGAGGACTGGTCAGAACCAAGTCTTTAAATGCAGAAAATAAGCTCTAAGAGGTTACAAGGAAGCCAGTTATCTGGGAACAAGGTTCCAATCTGGCCCCCAGCTGTAGATCCTGCAGCATCCAGGAAGCGGTGAGGATAGCTGGAGAGAAGCAGGGGGATGGGGGGAGGGTACCGCCTCTCCCATGGTCTCAGGAGGAGGCCAGCAGAGTCCCCGGGAGATGGGGACTGACGGGGGGTGCCCAGGAAACCAGCACAAATGCCCTGGGGACATTAGATGTGGGGGCGGGGGCAGCAGCAAGGTAGGAGGCTCGAAGGGCTGACCTTTGGGCTGGGCGAGATGTAGGACACTGTGTCCTTGACTTGGGCAGCTTCTGAGGCAAGGCGGGATGGAAGCAGTCCGCGGGGGGACGAGGAGGAGCCGAGCTTCGGGTCGTGGCCCGTTTGGGAGGTGGGAGGACCATGCGAGGCAGGGCCAGGTCCTGGCTGGCCTGTAGTCTGGCTCTGCCACTCCCCAGCGGACCTCGGTTGCTTTGTCGGCAAGGAAGGACTGTAGGCCCACATTGGGTCTGACGGGCCCAGGGCCAGCCCCTCGTGGCAGCCATGTGCATAAGAGCTGGGTGTGTTCACATCACGGGGCTTTAAGCAGAAGAGTGACGCGCTCTGGCGGTCCTCGGGCTGTCCGTGCAGAAGGCCGTGGAGCTCGGAGCAGGCTGGTCAGGGTGGGAGGGGGAGGGCCTGGCGGTAGGAGCTGATGGCTGTGCTGGTACGCGGGACACAGGGCAGGAGACAGCTAGACCCCCCCCCCCCAATTTCCAGCCAGGAGCTGGGAAAGCACTGGGTAGGGGCACAGTGGAGAGGAAGATCCAGAGGTCAGAGTGGGACTCCAGTGTGGGATTGCTGGGGCACCCCCCCTCCCCAGGTGGGACTGTCCCTTGAACAGGGCACTCTGGGATCTGGGGCACCAGGACAGGACCAGGTCAGCCCGCCCCGCACTCGCTGGGAGTCCTGGGCCAATCCCAGAAGCTCGGTTGGCCCCTCGGGCCACTTGTCTTTAAAATGGAAAGACAAAAATAGTCTTTCCTGGGTTGCGTGAGGAACGCAGATCAGGAGGAAGCGATTCTAAGCAAACACGATGCTAGTAATGAAACACCAAGGCCCGTGTCCACTGCTGGGTGCGGGGTGTCGGGGGAGGGGCGCTGGGGCGGAGCCGGAGGCGGGGGAGGACACGTTCGGAAGTGGTGCTCGGAAGAGGACGGAAAGGCGTGTGTGTTCACACCTCCACGTGCGTGTGTGTAAGCGTCGTGCACTGTATCATACGTGTATGTGTGCATCAGTGTGTGCGCACCGTGTGTCCGTGGGTACAAGTGTGTGTGCGCGTGTGTTCACACAAGCCTCACCCGTGTGTGCACGGGAGTGCCGATGTGCATGTGCAGGATAGCGAGCATGCACGGGTGCACGTTCACACGTACGTGTGTGTACACGCATGTGCACAGGATGCCACGAGTCCCCGGTGCTCGTGTGGGAACGAGCGCATGCGAGCACCCACGGCCCATATGCGTGTTTGTGCATGCACTTGCACACACGTGTGCACGGCTGGTGCATATGCGTGCGGAGCGCGTGTGCATTCTGAGGCTGGGCTCCGCGCAGGGCCGATGCCAGCGCCCTTGGCAAAGGACAGGGCCCAGGCTATGTGGCCAGGCCTGGTGGTCTTGTGGGAAGACCATTTGGAGCATGTGGGCTCAGACTGCACGCCCTGTGGAGGAGGAGCCGCGCTGGGCAAGATGGGCCGGACGGCGTGACCCGGGCCAGAGACCGGGCGCCCCTCGGGGCGTGTCCCCAGACCGGAACACACTGATACTTCTAGGACCTTGGGAATAAATACTCTCGTAGCAGTGTCACCAGCAGCCAGGTCCCGAGGGTGTCCTCTGTGCTGGAAACATCCGCACATATTAACAAGTTTCCTCTTTCCAGCAGCCCAGGAGTTGGCTCACCAAAGCACCCACCTTCCCCCGGGCCTTTGCACTCTCTGTTCCTCTGCCTGCAACACTCTCGCCCAGACCCGAGCAGGGCTCCCAAGTCCTTGCTCAGACATGCCCTCTCCACAAGCCCTGACCGTGCTGTGTCAGACGGCACCAGCCCAAGCCCACGCTCCACCCCCACACACTGTCTCCTTTTGTGAACACACTGCGAACTCCCTGATTTGGTTGGGTCCGTCCCCACCCTCTGTCTCTGCTGGGGCACAAGCACCCCGGGACAGGTGTTGGCCCTGCCCACCCTGGAGCCCCCGGCATGTGGAACGTGCCCGGCACAGAGCAGGAGTTCCTTGGAATAAGGCACAGAGATGTTCAGGCGGCAGCCAGAGTCACACAGCTCATAAGGGGCGGGCTGGCCGCAGCGCCCGTGGCTCCCAGGGGGTGTCTGGGGGGAAGCTTGCACTTCCGTGCACATTGTGTGCCGGCACATGGGCCGGGGAGAGGCAGCAAACACTTGGAAGACACACCGCTAAGCTAGGCAGGCGCCAGACCCCAGATCGCGGCCGCTGAGCCAGGTGCCCCGGGAGCTCCGCCCCCTCGCGCTGGCCAGGGGAGGCCGGAGCGGGCGCGGCTCTCCATCTGCACCCCAAGAAGGCCGCGTAGGCCGGCGCCGGGAGCGGGCAGGCGGCCTGGCCAGCCTGTGGCCCATTTTCCGCCCTCCCCCTGCCCAGCCTGTCCAAACGCCACATGGCCGCGTCACGCCTCCGACCCGGCAAGCGCTCCTCAGGCCAGAGCAACTGTCCCCCGTCCTCCCCGCCAGCTGCCTGCGGCCTGCGCCGCAGTCTCTCAGGCCGGTCCCACGGCTCACCTGCCCGGCTCTTTCCCACAGTCTCTCTTTGCATTTTTCTGCCTCTGGTGAGATGGGCCATTTCTCTCAAGGGTTGTTTTAAATATTCATGTTTTAATTAAAGAATTTTATTGCAGAAGCGACACAGAAGATAATGAAAAAGCAGCATCCTGGGGGCTGGGAGCAAGCTCATGTGTGTTCCTGTCTGTGTCCCCATGTGTGTCCCCATGTGTGTGTCCCCATGTGTGTGTCCCCGTGTGTCTGTGTCCCCATGTGTGTCCCCATGTGTCTGTGTCCCTGTCTGTGCCCCCATGTGTGTCCCTGTGTGACTGTGTCACTGTCTGTGTCCCCATGTGTGTCCCCGTGTCTGTGTCCTGTGTCCCCATGTGTGTTTCCTCATATGTGGCCCTCTGTGTTTCTGTGTCCCCATCTGTGTCCTTATGTGTCCCTGTGTGTCCCCGTGTGTCTGTGTCCATGTGTGTCCCTGTGTCCCCATGTGTATCCTTGTGTGTTCGTGTTCCCATCTGTGTCATATGTCCTTGTGTGTCCTCATGTCCACATGTGTGTCCCTGTGTGTCCATGTCCACGTGTCACTGTCCATGTCCACATGTGTGCCTATATCTGTGTTTGTGTCCCTGTGTCCTCATGTGTCCACGTGTGTCCCCATGTGTGTCCCTGTGTGTCTTCGTGTCCCCATCTGTGTCCTCATGTGTCCATGTATGTCCATGTCCATGTGTGTTCCCTGTGTCCATGTCCCATGTGTGTCCCTGCGTGTCCGTATCCATATGTGTCCACATGTATGTCCATGTCCATGTCCATGTGTGCCCCTGTCCATGTCCCCGTGTGTGTCCCTGCGCGTCCGTATCCATGTGTGTCCACATGTATGTCCATGTCCATGTGTGTCCCTGTCCATGTCCCCATGTGTGTCCGTGTCTCCCTGTGCATAGATGTTTCTGTGTGTCTATGCGTGTGCACCACCCACCATCACATGCCTGCACAAGTAGGGGTGCTGGGCTGCAGTGGGGGTCCCGGGGATGTGGGTGTGGGACAAGGCTGTGACGCAGGGCTGAGAAGCCAGACTTGCTCAAGGCCACAGCCCTGGCCCCGGGCCTGTCACCTCTCAGCCACGACACACAGGCCTCTGCAGGGCTTCGGGGTGTCCCAACCCTAAGTGCACCTCGACTCCCCTCAGAAAGAAGGGTCTGGAGCCCCTCCCCGGGGTCGACAGGGTACAGAAAGAGGGTGGGCTTGGGCCATGGATGGAGGATGGGGTCCAGGTGGAAGCGCAGCATCTCCGGACTTTGGGGGTGACAGGGGGAGTGGTGGGGGCTGGGAGGGTGTGCGGGTCTTCCTGCCAGGGACCAGGGCTGGTCATCTCAGCCAGGAATCTGCTCTTTTTGTACCAAGACCTGTTCACAAAAATCCAGAAAACCAGGTCCAGGACCCTTGTAGACAAGGCCTGTTCCGGATGAAACAGGAAGTGAGCCCAGGAAAAGGACAGGCTCAGGGGAGCCACAGGGGAATGCCCACGCGCGGTCAGAGCCCTCCCCATCGCCCCCCAGCCCAGGCTGCCGGGGATGCGGAGCGATACGGCCCTGTCTGCCTTCCACGTCCCAGGACGATGGTGAGAAGGGCTGTCGGCTGAGCAGCCGAGGCCCAAGGGGAGAAGCAGTGTGCGGGGGCCACTGATGCCGCAGGCCAGAGCTGCAGGGGGCGCCGGCCAGGCTTTTAACAGGACACCCTTCCCAGGACGGGGATAGATACCTGCCTGGCTGAGGGAGAGAGGCCACCAGAAGCATGTACACCTGCAGAGGAGGCCATGCCAGCCACGTAGGCAAGCCTCGTTGTCCCCACTGTGAAGTGGGGACGTGACAGGCCTGGTCCCAGGGTCTGCGTGAAGCTGAAGGAGACAGAGCGTCTGGCACAGGTACTCGCGGGAGCTCTCCCTGTCCCCCATACCTGAGCCGTGGCCCATGGCCAGTGGGCACAGCTCTCGGCCCTGTCCTGAGATCTGATGGTGGTTGCTGTGGCTGGTGGCCTGTTGGCCACTCGGGCTCTGAGAGTGGGAGCCGCGAGCCCCGGTGAGGGTCAGCTAAGGGTGGTCCCCTGTGGACAGGGTTGGGTTGGAGAGGGCGTCCCCAGGGGTCCACATTTGCGCATTCATGTGGGCACGGGAGAGGAGGAGCCTGGGTGCCCCCTGGATAGGCCCAAGCTCGGTAGGGAGCAGGGGGGGGGGGTGCTGGAGCAGACAGCGGGTCCCTGGGGAGGGGAGCTGGGCCAGCCCTGGCAGCAGTGGCAGGGACCCACGGGCCGCCCCCACCTGCGGGGCCGGGGAGACCTCTGCTGGAGGACAGGGGAAGTGCAAGCCCTCCTCTGAAGGGACCGAGGCCCCGGGGAGGCCTCGGACGTGGGGGGGCCTGGCGCGCCCCCGGCCGGCGTAGACTCGGGGCAGCACAGCCTGCAGGCTGGGGCGCCGGGGTGGGAAGGCGGCCGCAGAGGCCCCTCGCCGTTTCTCTCTCCTGGGCGGCCATTAATCGTCTCCATTCATCCATTAATGAGATGGAAATGAGACGCCGAGACAGAGGGGCATTGAGCGGGGGAAGAATACGGCTTCTTTCCGTGCCCGGAGGGGCCGCCCGCCCCCCAGCCTTGCCCACGGCTCCGGCCTCGGGAAGCCCGCTGGGCACTGGGGCCGAGGAGAGCTTGCGGGGGGACCCGCGGTCACGGACGCCTTTGCTCGGCCAACACCGACGCAGGGGCAGCCGTGTGTGGGAACGCGTGCTACAAGCAAAAACGGTGACAGAAATAGCAGCTCCCATCTCCCGAGTGATCGCCAGTGGCCAGAGCACGGCCAAGGCTGGGGACCGGTATGTGACGGGGCCCGGGCCTCCGTGCGTGATCGGGCAGCGGGGACCTGCGCCCAGCGTCCCAAGTCAGTCCGTCATGAGGATCGAGGCTCCGAGCGGGACCAGACTCAGGGCTAGACCTAGAGGCTGGCCTGTCCTCCGGGCCGGGCCGTGGCCCCCCTCCCCAGCCTCTCCTGACGCGCCCCCTCCTCCGCGCCCCTCCCCCCCCACCTGGGTCACCAAGGTAACCAGCCCTGAAATAGTGGGTGTTTTGGCAGCTGAGGCCTAACCTGAGTCTATCCTGAGACTCTGCGCTCGCAGCAGTTGCCATGGGAACCGAGTGGCATCCTCCAATTAGCCCGGCTTGGACACCCTCTCTCCCACCCACTGCCAGTTTCCGCGTCACTCAGGCTTCCTTGTGGGGGCTGGGCTGGGGCAGCCAGGAAGGACGGGCGGGACGTACCCCCCGACCCTGTCACCCGGCCTGTCGCCCCAGGCTCTGGGCTTCTCCGTTCCTTTGGGTCCACGTGACGGGATGGGGACACCACTGAGGCCTGCGGCCCGGGCTGGGGGCTTGTGGGCAGTCCTGGCCGGCAGCCTTAGTCGGGAGGCACAGGGGACTCTTAGAAGCTGATTCTGGGCTCCTATGCTTGCCAGCGGGAGGTACCACGGCCTCCCTACCTGCACCTGCCCGTCAGCGTGGGCACCGGGCTGCTGCCCGAGCCACCCACCCACCCTGGCCCCTGGCTGCTGGAGACTTGCCACCCCCTCCCCGGGCCCCTAGTCTACGCACCTGCTCGCGTGCCCAGCCCACCTCCCCACCGGCCGGCCTGCATATCGGTGGCATAACATGAAACGACATCCACATGTGTATTTCCCACTCGGCACTGAGACCTGGCTTCGTGCACCTCTGAGGCTCGGGCTTCCTCGGTGCCAGCCCCCCACCTCCCAGCCCCTGGCAGACCTTCGTAGCGGCAGCCTGGCACTAGCCCCTGGCTGTTGTGATCACCATTCTCTGAGCCTCAGTTTCCTCTGCTGTAATCAGGGTGAAGCTGGCCTCCTGGGTGGGCTAGGGCTCAAGGCTCCTGTGCCGAGGTGCCTGTCACAGAGGAGGGCCCCCCAGGCAGGCACCGGGACAGGAGGTCCACTGTGCAGGAGGTCCCCCAGAGGAACTGGCCCTGGTGGCCGGGGAAGGAGCCTCCTTCCTTGGAGTGTCCGATAGCCTAGCTCGATTGTCCTTTGGCCTCTTCCTAGCTGGGGGGCGTGGACACCCCTCCACTTAAGCTGGCCTTGGTCTTCATATGAACAGTGGGAGCCACAGCGTGGCCCCTCCACGCTCCCCGCCCCTCCGAGGGAGGAACCAGGTAATGTGTAGCCATCCCCCAACATCACGTGCCTGCACGGGTAGGAGTGGCCCTGGCAGGCCCTTCCAGGGCCTGCCAGCACATCTGGGAGCCCCGTGTGTTCCTGTGGGGGGGGCCCCAGAGAGCAGGGTGCATGCCCAGCCCCTGTGGGGTTGGGACTGCGGTCTGAGCCAGCCCCTCCCATGCGGTCCCTGTGGCCTGGATGCTGAGCTGGCCTGCCTTTCCTGTCCGCCAGCACCAGCCCACCGACGGTGAGGGCAAGAGGCTCACCCACCATGTGCCCTTGGCAGAGGTGCTCTGTCCCTCTGGGCCCAGGGGGAGGCAGCACCCACCAGCCAGGCCTTCCCGTGTGGCGGCCACTGGCTCCCCCTGCCGGTCGCATCCCAGCACAGGCCCACAGGCAACGAGGAGGGGCTCTGGCACCTTCCAAAGTGGCCGTTCAGAACAGATCAGCACTGCCCTGAGTCACCTGGACGCCAAGTAGGTTCTCCCCGGGGAAACTCTGACCCCAGTGAGTGCCCGCACCGGTCCTCCCCCAGCCCTTTCTTGCCACCGATCTCCACACCATCAGTTCTGGGAAGTGGCTCCCCGACACCCTCAGAGAAGAGGCCTGAGGCCAGGGCGGGATGAACTTGACCATCCCACAGCCAGCAAGCGGTGATGGGGGAAGCGAGCGGTGGTGGGGGCAGCGGGGAACCTGGTCTCCTGGTCTCTTGGCTCCAGCCCCGCCCCCTGCCCCGGCCCCAGGGCCCTGCTCCGGGTCTCCGGCAGCCTCATTCTCTCCCATGGGCTGGGGTCTGCTTCCCCAAGCCACAGACACAGCTGAACTCCCACAGGCACCTGGGGCCCTTCTCACAGGCCTCGTGTGACCTGCCCTTGGCCCTCGGGATGGCCCTGCCCCTGCCTCAGATGAGCCGCATGGGACAGTGGTCTGCCTGAGCGCAGCTTCCCCGTGGGTCCTGGCAATGCCTTCCAGTTCCCTGGACCCCGTGGAAGCTGGTGCCACGTCGGGGCGCCCCACCCATCGTCAGGGCTTGGCGGAGCTGCTTACCTTGACCGAGTGTGCTCTCATCCTGCTTCTGGGAGTGGGTGTCCTCAAGGAGACATGGGCAGGCGGTGGCCAGAGCCATGGTCCAGGCCCCTAAAGCATGGCCCTTGGACAGAAGCAGCCATCCTCAGCTCATCAGCGTGGCCTCCACTCTCTGGCCTGAGACAGGCCTGACTCGGCCCTTACGGTCCCCCCCCCGCCCGCTGCGCTGTACTTCGTCCGCTTGGCAAGCTTAGTGGACTCGGGCCACCCGGGGGCTCAGACCCAGGGATGGATTTGGGAGGCAACAGGGCCAGGATGGAGGAGACTCACGACAGAGGCTGAAAGGGGGTGGCTGGAGGCCTTCGTCCCCAAGCCCCCTCAGCAGCCAGGAACCTGCTCTGCCAGGTTGGGGGTGGGCCTTGGTCTTCATATGAACAGTGGGACCACCAGGTGTGGGACCGTGGTCGCCTCTGGTGGAGTGAGGGAGAGAGCACAGGTCATGGCCAGGAGGTCGGGGGTTCAGAGGACACTGGACGGAGGACCATGGGAAGGGCCTAGCAGGGCTTGAGGCTCTGTGTCTGGGAGTGAGGGCCCCCTCTGCCCTGGGGCCTGTCGCCAGAACCTTACAAGAGGCAGCCATGCTGGGGCAGGTGGGGGCAGGTGGGGGCAGGTGGGGCAGGTGGGGCAGGTGGGGCAGGCTGTCTTTCATTCATTCCTTCATTCTTCAGACACCCTTGGCGCTCCAGCTGTGTCCGGCCCCTGCACCGGGGCCCTGGGTTCAAAGCCTGTAGAGACCTTGGCACGGGTACCTGTAGATGGAGAACTGGAGAGCACTGTGGCCTGGCGCCCCAGAGGGACATCTGGGGAGTGGGGGAGGCCCCAGGCCCCAGGGCCATCCCCCAAGGCAGACCCTTTCCCCAGCCCCTCTGCCCCTCGCTGACCCTGCGGGCCTCTGCTTCCCAGGCCCAGGGCGGCTGTCCAGGCCCGACCTCCTCCCAGCCCGCCCTCCGCAGTGCTGTGCTGCCTCGCTGCCCGCTTCCCGGGGCGCGCAGGCTTCATACCAGCGGGGCCCGGGTGCAGGGACCCATGCCCTATGACCTCTAGACTCCCAGAGGTCACTCCCTGGAAGACACCCCAGCCCTCCGCCCCGCCCCGCGCCCTGACCCCCCGCCCTCTGATTCCTCCCAGGTGGCTGGAAGCTGTGGTCCCTGTGGGGCGAGTGCACGCGGGACTGCGGGGGAGGCCTGCAGACGCGGACCCGCACCTGCCTGCCGGCCCCCGGCGCGGAGGGCGGCGGCTGCGAGGGGGTGCTGGAGGAGGGGCGCCTGTGCAACCGCAAGGCCTGCGGCCGTGAGTGCGCGGACGACGCGCGGGCGCTTGGGCCTGGGGGGCCAGGTGTAGGACCCGGGTCGGCGAGGCCAGAGAGGGAGGGAGCGGCCCAGGGCGGGGCCGGGGGAGGCGCAGGAAGAACCCGGGGCCGGGTGGGACCGGGGAGGCGGGAAAGGAAACCTTCAGAGCAACGTCGGGTAGTGGAGCGAGGGGGTCCGGGGCGAGGCCAGGGGAGGGGAGGGAGGAGCCCGGGGCGGAGCCCGGGGTGGGCGGGGCCGGGGTGTCAGGAGAGGGGGAGGGGACTGGGGCGGGGCCACGAGAGGGAGGAGCCCAGGGGCGGAGCCAAGGTGGGAGGAGCCCGGGGCGGGGCCAGAGGAAGGAGTGGCCCGGGGCGTGGTGGGACCCGACAGAGGGGAAGGAAACCTCGTGGGCGAGGCAGGGGGAGGAGAGGGCTTGGTGGGAGAGAGGGAACCGGACTTTGTGGGGCGGGGTCTGGGGCGGGGCGGGGCCGAGGCCTGTCCAGGTGCCCCTAGGACCTTCAGAGAAGACTCAGAAGCAGGGCTGGGACCCCAGCCCCGCCCCGCCCCGCCCCACCAGGAGGTGGAACTGGGTGGAGGACCTGCTGGCCCCAGCCTGACCCTAACTCCAGGCTGTGTTTCTCTAATAAGCCTTCAACGTCCTGATGCATATCTTCCCGCTCCCCTCATGTTAAATCAGCCCGTAATGAGCCTGTCCTTCCGTGGTTTGTCCCGTGAGGGGCCTTTCCTGGGAGAGGAGCTCTTCTCAAGAAGCTGGGGCGGAATCGGGGGCGTCAGGAGGCCGGGCCTGGGAGGCAGGAGCGCTGGCGGGAGGCTGAGCGGGAGAGGGCGGCAGCCACTCAGACGTGGTCCTCTGGAGGAAGAGAGGGAAGGGGCTTAGGGCAGGGGAGACCCATAGGAGGAGTCTCCTGGGGACCTCACGGGCTGGTGTCAGGCCAGGGTGTCCCAGTCCCAGGTTCCCAACCGTCCAGGGGGACCAAATAACCCGGATGTGGAAAGCCTGACCCCACTCTGGCCCGGGACAGAGGGACACAGGGCCCAGAGCGCCCCTCCCGAATTCCCAAGGCGGTGCTGCAGGCGGTGGCCGGGACACTGACCTGAGCCCGTCCTGCAGCGGCCGGGCGTGCCAGCTCCCGAAGCCAGTCCCTGCGGTCCACTGACGCCCGGCGGCGCGAGGAGCTGGGGGATGAGCTACAGCGTTTCGGCTTCCCGTCCCCGCAGACAGGTGAGCCGCGGGCTGGGCGGGCCTGATGCGCCTGCAGTCGGACTAAAACCCTACAAAGTGGGGAAGGTTGGTTTCAGGGCGTGGGGTCTTTGGGCAAGAACTGCATGGTATTAGTTGCCGCTACATCTAGGTAACAACCTTGATGACTTACCTTCCAACTCCCTCTTAAGTGTCCGGCGCTTGTCTCCAAGCAGACTGGCTTTAGGGGATGGGTGCCAGGCAAGGGAGCCTGTTTGGGGCTAGACCCGGGGACCCAGAGGTGGCACAAGGACACCCACAGGGACTGTGAGCCTTGTAGGGGAGACGGCAAGTCCTGAAGGTCAGCCCGGGTCGGAACTAAGCCTCGCTGGCCGCCTGCTGCCCAGCGCGAAGGGGGTTGGGGGAGGTGGGGGCGTTCCTCCTCGGAGTCTGACCGCAGCCTCAGCACGGAGGCAGTGGCAAGCCTTCGATGCTGTCGGTCTGGGCCCGCAGGTGACCCCGCGGCCGAGGAGTGGTCCCCGTGGAGCGTGTGCTCCAGCACCTGCGGCGAAGGCTGGCAGACCCGCACGCGCTTCTGCGTGTCCTCCTCCTACAGCACGCAGTGCAGCGGGCCTCTGCGCGAGCAGCGGCTGTGCAACAATTCCGCGGTGTGTCCAGGTACGTCTGGGAGGGGGCGGGCCTGGGGGCGGGGCGGGCGGGCCAGGGGCCTGGGCAGCTGCGTCCCACCCCGAGGTGGCTGAGCCCAGCCGTGCCCTCCATTCCCTTCGCAGTGCACGGCGCCTGGGATGAGTGGTCGCCTTGGAGCCTCTGCTCCAGCACCTGTGGCCGTGGCTTCCGAGACCGCACGCGCACCTGCAGGCCCCCCCAGTTTGGAGGCAACCCCTGTGAGGGCCCTGAGAAGCAAACTAAGTTTTGCAACATTGCCCTGTGTCCTGGTAGGTGAGAGGGAGGGAGCTGGGCTGGGCGATGGGCAGCCCCAGGAGTCCAGGGGGGCGTGCTGGGGTGCTCAAAGGTCGGAGAGCCTAGGGCATTCTTACTTGTATGTCATGGGTGTTGGGACGGCATGGCCCCCCCCAGGTGGTCACACCCGTGTCCCAGGCTTGGTGGTGGTGCAGTGGGCCTCAGAGGTATTCACACCTAGGACCCAGGATGCATGGTGGATGGGCAGGCCCCTAGAGGGGCTCACGCTTGTGACCCAGGCTTCTGTCCCACCTTCACAGGCTTGGGCGGTGAGACCCCCCCAGGCGTGCAGTTGTCTCCTGTGGCCCAGGCGTGGTGGGGTGGGGGGAGTCCCCGGAGGCATTCGCACCCGTGCCCCAGGCTGGGTGTTCACGCTGGCTTCCTGTCCCGTGTCTCCCCTGGGCCGGGCAGTGGATGGAAACTGGAACGAGTGGTCGAGCTGGAGCGCGTGCTCCGCCAGCTGCTCCCAGGGCCGGCAGCAGCGCACACGGGAGTGCAACGGGCCGTCCTACGGGGGCGCTGAGTGCCAGGGCCACTGGGTGGAGACTCGGGACTGCTTCCTCCAGCAGTGCCCAGGTCAGGACCATGCCCTGGGTCCCATGGGGGGTACCTGGCGGGCATCTGGGGGGATCCGTAGGACAACGGGGGTGGTTGTGGGGCCTGTGCTTGCGGCGGGGGGTGGGGGGTCCTGGTTTCTTTTTTCCCTTGTGGCTTCCTGCTGCTACATCCCTGGGTCCCTGTGTCTCTGTGAGCCCCGGCCCCCGGAACTGTGCCTTCCTTGTCCCCATCTGTGTGCCCCGTGCCTGGCTGTGCCCTGCAGTGGATGGCAAGTGGCAGACCTGGGCGTCATGGGGCGGCTGCAGTGTGACGTGCGGGGGCGGCACCCAGCGACGAGAACGAGTCTGCTCCGGTCCGTTCTTCGGGGGAGCTGCCTGCCAGGGCCCTCAGGACGAGCAGCGGCCGTGCGGCGCCCAGCGGTGTCCCGGTGAGTGTCCTGCTTCCCACCCTCCGCTGGGCTCTGGGGAGGGGAGCCTCCCTCCCCCCCCCCCCCCGGAGCAGCTCGCTGGTAACAGCTCTGCCTGGAGAGAGTGGGTGTTCTGGAAGGGTCTTGGTTCCCCCATCTGCTGCCAGCCCCCGGCCCCCCTTCCCACACCCCACCCCACGTACTGCCTCTGGCCTCTCGGCAGAGCCCCATGAGATCTGTGACGAGGACAACTTCGGCACGGTGGTCTGGAAGGAGACTCCAGCAGGAGAGGTGGCTGCAGTCCGGTGTCCCCGCAATGCCACAGGTGAGGGCTGGGGGGACAGGCCATGTGGGGCTCCCGTCCCACCTCACGGACAGGCACCGACACGCCCTCCGGGCCTGCCCCAAAGAGCCGTCAGCTCGTGCCCACTGAAGCCAGGGCAGCACGGCTGGGCCCGCTGCGACCCGCCCCAGTGCTCTAAACGCTCCCCAAGAGCCAGTAGCCCCATAAAGCCCATCACAAGGGATGGACCCTTATTGCTATGTGACGTTAGGACGTGACTTGACCTCTCTGAGCCTCCATTTTCTCGCTGTAAAAGGGGCTCTCCAGATAGTGCTGTCCTAAGGAGAGGGTGGGGCGGTACACGCAGCGCGGGGACCGTGGTGGGGGCGCTGGGGCAGGTGGGCTTGCGTATCCCTGAGCCCCGCCCCATCTGGGTTACGTGTTCCCGGGAGCACATGGCAAACAGAGAAGCAAGATTAAGGAAACGCAGGTCACACGATGGTGTGACCTCTGGACTTTGGTCTGCAAGTGTGACCACATCCCTCCTTACTGTGATCCTGCGCCTCGCTCTGGAACAGGCGTCCGTTCCCCCACTTCGTGCGGCTCGTGGCCCGTGTCGGGTGGCCGTTCTCTGCGGCCAGCGCCATGGTGTGCACGCACAGCCATGCCCGGCTCTGGCCACGCCCCGGAAGTGCGTTCCCTGGCCCCAGGGCCCCCTGAGGTGTCCACGGGATGCCCAAGCCAGCTGAGGCCCCTGCTGTGCTGTGGGTGGCGCTGGGCAGGACCCCGGCTTGTCCACTCTCCCGGGGGCTCTGGGCTGAGAGGAGCCGCAGGACAGGCCTCCCGACGAGCCGCGGCCTACACCTCCATGCAGGCGGCGTGCTGGGTCCTTGCGGGAGCTGCCGCTGTACCTGCTGGAGGAAGAAAACAAGAGAGGCGGCCGCGCGGCCTCAGTGGGAGGCGGCCGGCCCGTCCCTGCTTCTGGGGGCTAGAGGCGCTTGTGCTGGGGAGCGGAGGGTGGGATCTCCCCGCTGCAGGCAGAGATGACCCGCCGTCTCCCCAGGCCTCATCCTGCGACGCTGCGAGCTGGACGAGGAGGGCATCGCCTACTGGGAGCCCCCTACCTACATCCGTTGTGTCTCCATCGACTACCGGAACATCCAGATGATGGTGAGAGCGGGCTCTGGGGTGTCCCGACCTGCCCGGCGCTTCTCTGCCCTTTGATCTCAGACCCGGCCCAACGGCCGACCCCCGCGGCATGGCCTGTGGACCTGAGTCAGCTCCGGCCACTGGCTGGGGGCAGCAGGAGGCCCAAGGGTGGGAGTCCTTGGGACCTGCCTTGCTGTATCCGGCGGAACCACAGCATCCACCCTGCTCCGTCTCCCCAGACTCGGGAGCACCTGGCGAAGGCGCAGCGTGGGCTGCCTGGGGAGGGGGTGTCCGAGGTGATCCAGACGCTGGTGGAGATCTCCCAGGACGGGACCAGCTACAGTGGGGACCTTCTCTCCACCATCGACGTCCTGAGGAACATGACGGAGATCTTCCGGAGGGCCTATTACAGTCCGACCCCCGGGGACGCGCAGGTGGGCTCCAGAGGGCAGCCCTGGGGAGGGCGCCTGGGAGGGTGACTAGGGAGTCCCTGACTCCAGCACCCCGCTACGCCCTGACCTGGCCACCTGCTGGGCCCTGACTCCCGTTACTGAGCCCTGATCCCGGGAGCATACGGAGCTAGAATTCTGGTGCCTTTTCCCTGCTCACTGGCACTTCTTCCTCTTCTTTCCAGAACTTTGTGCAGATCATCAGCAACCTGCTGGCAGAAGAGAACCGGGACAAGTGGGAGGAGGCCCAGCTGGTACGGACAGCAGTCTGGGGCCCCCTGGCCGGAGCAGCAGGGTGGGCACAGACATGTCTGCTTCCTTGCTGGGGCCCAGGCTAACCCAGGTGGGGTCCTGGGTTCAAGTCCCAGCAGGACCTCTGAGCTGGTCTGACTTTGATTTTCCGTCTCCCCATCCACCAGAGGACGGTAGCTCACCTGGTGGGCAGGTGCAGGAAAAGGTGTGGGCCACGTGGTACGTGTTGGGGTCACTGGGACATGGTCAGCCTCCCTTCCTCCTGGGCTGACCTAGAGCCTGCCACCATTCCTGGCCCCAGGACAATAATTGGTATAGGACTGTGGGTATCCAGAGACCCTGGCCTTGTCCCCAGGCTGACCCCTGCCCACGAGCACAGCAGTCTCTCTGGGCTCAAGGTTCTGTTGTGCACAATGGCAGCGGATACTCAGAGGTCCAACCCTGCTTCCCGAGTTGGGGCCAGAGCTTCTCGGTGCTAGGGAATGGGCGATAGGACCCTGGATAGTGGGTGACAGGTGCAGGAGCAGAGGAGCCGGAGGGTGCGTCCCAGGCTAGGTGGGGGCTTCGATGATACCCTTGTTTCCCTCCGTGGTCCCCATGGGTTCTGAGGCTCCCTGCCCCCCCCCACCCGGTCTCAGATGGGTCCCAACGCCAAGGAGCTCTTCCGGCTGGTGGAGGACTTCGTAGGCGTCATCGGCTTCCGCATGAAGGACCTGCGGGACGCGTACCAGGTCACAGACAACCTGGGTGAGCCCCTGCCCACTCTGCTGACCCCCTCCCCAGTCCTCTCCGCAGCCCTGGGCCACCCTCCACGTCGGTGTCCTTGTCCATGGGAGCAGGCGGCGGCCAGACGCCCTGCATGGGCCCTCCCTGCGCCTTCACATGGACACAGCCCCCAGCTCCATGTGGACCGTGGCCAGATGGGATCCCAGAGGGCGACCACAGGGCGTCTCAGCCCGGGACACAGCAGGAGCCCCGGCCAGGGCCAGCCCTCGCTTGCACCCCAGGGCCCTCTCTGCACTGGGACTGCCCGGAGGGTCCACGGCAGGACCGTGCAGCCAGCCCGTCCATGCCCTCTGCCCCCAAGTGTCTCATCAGAGGGTCTCCGGCTCCTCCCAGTGCAGGTGCACTGACCCAGTGGCCCAGTCTCTAACATGGGACAGCCACCAGCGATCGCCTTGGGGGGCTGCAGAGAGCCCCAGAGCACCCCAACTACCCTGTCAGACACCTGCGTCTCACGGACCCCGTGGTGTCACCTGTGTGCCCCACGGACTCACACCCCAGACCCACACCCACATTCACACACTTGCACACCCTGCACACTCCCACACACACTGACGCCCTCACACTCACACACCTCACACACCACACCCACACTCGCACACTCACCTCCCACACTCACACGCCCACACACTCACACACCCACATTCACACACACACACACACACTGACACCCACACCTCACGCTCATACCCCCCACACACATTCACTTCACACCCCACACACCCACAAACCCACACCCCACGGGCCTGCACACGCACACACCCTTGCCCTACTGGTACCTATATACCCCCACTTCACACACCCCACCCAACCCCATACCCACACGCCCCATATCCCGCAGCAGTGGCCCACATACCCCATATCCTGAATTCAGGGCCCTCAGCGAGAAGGGCTCCATCTCTGTGCTCAGGTCCTCCTAGATGGAAGGTGCCCTGGTCCCCAGGATGGACCACGCAGGGACGGGGAGGGCATAGCCAGGGAGCCAGGCGGGAGGGGCTGGGGGAGTGCGGGCGGGGGGCCCCATGGGAGCACAGGCGGGGGTGGAGGTGCAAACTGGCTGCCTGTGCTGGGTTTCTGTTGGGGTCGAGGCCGCAGAGGTGGGCGAAGGCCAGGCGGGCTGGAGCCGCGGGCGGAGGCTGTGGGCTCCGGAGCCCAGTCCTTCCCCCACACCTAGTGAGGGCAGGCCGTGGGGCGCTGGGAGAAGGGGGCATGGCGTCCGCCTGACATTGGCAGGCTGGGGTGGGGGGGACTTGGAGACACTGGGACCCCCCCACCCCAGTCCCATGCTCCCAATCCCGTGTGTGCCACCTTGCCCCCCCCTTGCCTCCAGGGACACCCTGGGGGGGTGGGGTCTGTTCCTTTTTGTGGAGCAGGTGGGGAGGGGGCTGGGCTCCAGCATCCCAGGGAGGAAAAGGCGGCCACTAAGGTGACAGTACTCCGGGGGACCCCTCTATGGCCACAGACCTGACCGCAGAAGCTGCCTTTGACCCCTGTGGGGCCATGGGGGCTGAGTCAAAGCCTGGGTCCTCACCGTGGGAGGGCGCTCCTGCTGGGGCCGGGGAGTGGGCGTCCTTCGAAGGCTTGGGAGAAGCTGGAAGGTTACCCAGGTTGGGGCCCCTTCTGAGCTGCGAGCTCCCCAGGGCCAAGGCTCCTGGTTGCACAGCTGCGCTGTCTTCGTCTGTCTCTGTCCCTGTTGTCTCTGGGTCCGTCTACTCCAGTCCTCAGCATCCATAAACTCCCGGCCAGCGGGGCCGCAGACATCAGCTTCCCCATGAAGGGCTGGAGGGCCACGGGCGACTGGGCCAAGGTGCCGGAGGACAGGGTCACGGTGTCCAGGAGCGTCTTCTCTACGGGGTTGGCAGGTGAGGAGCCCCAAGCTGCGGGAGGGGCCCTCAGGGGAGACTCGGGCCCTGGGTCCGAGGGCGCACCCCCCAGAAGCTTCCTTCTGGAGTCTGGCCTGCTGCCTCAAGGGCCAAGGGCAGCCTTCACTTCTTCTCCGTGATCCTGAGGTCACCCCTTCCTCTAGGAAGCCCTCCCTGCTCTTCCTGCCTTTGAAAGATCCTAGGCGACCTTTGCTGAATGCTCCCGTGGACCACAGGGAGGGGAGGGCCTCGCCTGCCCCCCCAAGCCCTCGGGGTCACTTCAGGGGACCCAGACCGCCACCCCAGCTCTCCAGCCACAGTGCTGTGTGTGTGATGGGGGTGGACACGACCAAGGAGCCTGCGCCTCCTCCCGGGGACTTGCCCTTCCCCGCACTGGAGTGCACCCCGGCTGTGGCAGGCGGGAGAGGGTGACCGCGGTGCTCCCTTCCAGAGGCTGATGACTCGTCTGTGTTCGTGGTGGGCACCGTGCTCTACAGAAACCTGGGCAGCTTCCTGGCCCTGCAGAGGTGGGAGGCCCAGCGGGCCTGGAAGGGACGTGGCATGGGGGGGGGGGGGGCGGCGTGGGCCAGCGGGAGGCACTCAGGGGAGGGACAGGGAGGGGAAGCCTGGCCCTTGCGCCCCCGCCCCCCGCCTCCCCCGACGCCTGCTGGCTCTGCCCCAGGAACACGACCGTGCTGAACTCCAAGGTCATCTCCGTGACAGTGAAGCCCCCGCCACGCTCCCTGCTCACACCCTTGGAGATAGAGTTCGCCCACCTGTACAACGTGAGTGCCATGCGCAGGGCCACGCAACTCCCCCACCTGCTCCATGGAGGGCCTGTGGCCTTCGTGGGTCTCCCTTGAGCCTGCTGCTCGCTTTCCTGCACTATGGAGGTGGAAACAGGCCCAAGAGGTGTGGTGATCTGCTCAAGCTATAGAGCGGGGGACGCCAGAGGCAAAACTCAGCCCACTTCTATAGCCACTGCCCGGTCTCCTGCCTTGGTTTCCTGGGGAAGAGCCGTCCCCTTCTGAGAAACAAGTCTGTCCCGGGCCTCACAGTCCCACTGTGCCCTGCTCCTTGGGGCTCTCTGTCAGGCCTCAGAGGACCCAGGGCCAACGTGCCCTTTGGACCTGCTGAAAGCCAGGAAGCCAAGAGTGTGAGCAGATCCATTACCCACCCAGGACCGAGCAGTGCCACGTCTCGAACCCAAGGCCAGGGTCATGTCGAGAACTGGCCCTGATCTGTCCCACTGTGTGGCCTCTGGCGAGTGGCTCAGCTTCTCTGTGCCTGGGCTCTCCCCTCATAGATGGGAGCCACAAGCTTGGTGGAGACCTAAGTCGTTCCCACCAGCCCTCGGGGTGCACCACGGCTCAGGGGTGACCAGGACCCCTGCTGCTCTCGCTCCACAGGCCTGCAGGACAGGGTCTGCTGAGGCCCCGCCTGTGCCCACCCCACAGGGCCCCGTGGGAGGGGGCAGTCTCGCCAGCACGCTGGACTGGCTGCCTGGGCTCCTGACATGGGCTTCAGCCATCACTGCCCAGCCCCACTTGGGGAGGGGCCGAGAGTGGCTTGAGAGCAGGGCCAGTGCCTTCCCCACTCTGGGCCTCAGTTTCCTCCTCCTCGTGCTCCTTCTCTGGGGGCGACAGCAGAGTCAGAATGTTCACCTAGCAGGCCTGTGAGTGGCCCCGGCGGTCACCCTAGGGCGGGCCCCGGGCAGGGGGGCGCATGACCCTGACTCCTCCTCTCTCTCCCCCAGGGCACCACCAACCAGACCTGCATCCTGTGGGACGAGTCGGACGTGTAAGTTCACGTGGACTTGGTGGCCTCAGGGCCTCTAGGGTGGGCTCAGGGGTGGCTGGCCCACGGGGAGGGGTGTAGTTTCAGGGTCGAGGCCATGACCTCCCACCTGTTCGTGTCTCACGTGACCCCTCCCTGCCCACGTCTGACTCTGAGGCAGCTTGGACCCCACCCAGCCCGCCCCTGGCCCCTCCCAGGAAAGAGCTGGGCCAAGGCCCCAAAGTGGGAGCAGCCTTCGGAGAAGGAGGGTCAGAATCCTGGGACCAGGCGGGGGCGGTCTGAATCCCGGGGGGGGGGGCGGTGAGGCCTTCTGTGGTGTGGTCAGAGGGCGGGCGTCACTGTCACCACCCGTCCCTCTCAGCGCTGGCGTCGGCAGCGCTGAGGCATCCCTGCAGCTCTTCCCCAGGCCGCCTGGGGGCGTGAGGCGCGCCGCCCGGCCCTCTGAGCCTGGGGGGCATGCTGCGAACCCCCTGTGCTCGGGGTGGGGCAGTCATGGGCATGTGTCCTGGGAGGGCAGGAAGGCTCCCGTGGCAGCTGATTCTCGAGACAAGCTCGCCTGGCAGAGAAGGGCGTGGAGGCAGAAACACAGCTTGAGCACAGACATGGGATTTGGATGGCACATGTGGCGTGTGAGGTGTGGCCAGGAAGAGCAGGAGGCTGGAGGACAGGCAAGATGGGGCCGGTGTGCGGGGGCTGTTGTGTCAGGAGCTAGGGACGTTATTGGGATGGGATCAGCATCTACCCATCCACCGCCCCCTCGACCCCCATTCATCCACCCGTCCATGCACACCTCCGTCCGTCCGTCCGTCCGTCCGCCATCCTCCAGTGATTACCAGCCACAGAGAAGGCATTTCTCTATCAGGTTTTGTCCTCAGCCTGTCCTATCCACGCTGAGGAGGGCAGTAAAGCAGGAATATGTAGATTCCTATGAAAGCGTCAGCTCGTGCCCCATGGCAAGAAGTGGAGCCAGATGGCTCTGGTGACAGGGGACACTTGTGGCAGGTGGGGTCAAGTGCCTTTTAAAGCAGGTTCATGGAAGCCTCTCTGAGGGGACGGTGTTTGAGCAGAGGCCTGACCTAGCACCGTGCACTGGAGACAACACTACAGCAAAAGGGACAGGCAGCTCCAGGCTCTATTCGGAGGCCACGCGGAGCCATCGGGCACATCCCACTGGCCTTTACCGGCTCTGGGCCTGGGGCGGCGGCTTGGTTGGGGGAGGGCTGGCCGGCCTGCTGCCCTGGCAAGTGGCCCTCTGGCTTTGGTTGCTGTCCTGCTTTTCTCTGGGTTTTACAAGCAGCAGAACCTCTTGGTATAAAATGGGGTGTCTGAAAAGAGTGATGGTGGCAAGACAAGAAAGCAGGCCCTCATGCTTGCGGCGTCCTGACCAGCCCCTCTGAGTCCCCATTCCCAGGCAGCCGGGCTGAGCTGTGGCTTCTGGTCTGTCCATCTGGCCCTTCCCCGACTCCCCAGGGGCTGTCCAAAGGCTGCCCGCAGCCCTGGGCCACACGGGTCACCCCTCCTGGAGGGCCTTCCTCTTTCTCCTGACGGCTCCACCCTCATTTCTGAGAGTCTCCTCGCCGGCCAGTCCTGGGACCGTGTGAAGCTCTTGGAAGCAAACTGCTCTCCAGAGAGGTGGGCTTCACCCGCTTTGCCTCCCTGTGCAGCAGCTGCGAGAGCTCCGGCCGGGCCAGCACGTCCCGCTCACGTCCTGAGGGCCTTCCTGTGGCCCAGGAGGACCTCGAGGCCAACTCTGCCCTCCAGGAGCCTCGGCTGCCCACCCTGTAGCCAGGTTCCCACTTCTCACCTCTGGCCATGAACTCTTTCAAGGGCCGGGGGGCCTGCCTACCATCCCAGCATGCCCCACCCACCCACGGTCCCCTCTGGAGGCATGGAATGGCTAAAGTTTCTGTACCTGGGGGCCCAGGGCCCCAGGTCAGAAGGAAGGGGCCAGCAACTGCGCCGTGTTTGCAACATGCCCCAGGTAGCATTCGCATGCGAGCTCCCTGTTTGGTCCTGGGCAGGGTCCTGGGCAGGGCCCCAGGAGCCTGACTGCACTGTTGCTGCCACCTCGGAGAAAGCCGGGCCATCTATGAGCCTGTGACTCAGTGGAACTCTCCGGAGTGGGGATGGAGGAATCCAATCCATGGCTGGGTAGCCCGGGGCCCACGGGGGAGGGTCTGAGACTGGGGTGCTGTGGTAGAGGGACCTGGCTGTGTCCCCAAGACCCACCCCTATTCTGTGCTGGATACCTCCCTTCCATGGCCAGGGTGGGGGGCTGCTCCTCACCCCATGAAAGGGCTCAGAGGAGCCCAGGGCTTCCTAGATGATCAGACAGAAGGTTCAAGTACAGGGCCCCAAGTCTGCTTCCACCTGTGACCTAGGAGCTGAGTCTGTGCTGGTGTAGACCCGTGGGGGGTGGGGGCTGAGAAAGAGGGTCACATGTGTGCGGGATTGTGGGTGGGGGTTTGCCGGAGAGGGAGGCAGTGACCACCTAAAGAGAAATAGTGATTTTCCATCCTTGACTGTGATCCCTGAGCCCAGTCCTAATCGCAGATGGAGTGTCTTGACCCCAGTCACCTGCTGAGCCCTGATCCCTGGTCACCTGCTGACCCCTTTCCCCAGTTACACTCTGAGCCCTGACCTTTATCAAATACTCAGCCCTGACCCTGGTCCCACTCTGAGCCCTGAAACTGGCCACACACTTAGCCCCGACCCCGGTCACACACTGAGCCCTGATCCTGGTCACTCTGAGCCCTGAGCCCTGGTCATACTCTGAGCCCTGATCCTGGTCCTACTCTGAGCCCTGACCCTGGTCACACACTTAGCCCCGACCCCGGTCACATGCTGAACCCTGATCCCTGGTCACACACTTAGCCCTGACCCCGGTCACATGCTGAACCCTGATCCTGGTCCCTCTCTGAGCCCTAATCCTGGTCACACACTGAGCCCTGACCCTGGCCCCATGCTGAACTCTGATCCTGGTCACACTCTGAATGCTGCCCTGTCACACACTGAGCCCTGACCCCGGTCACACTCTGAGCCCTGACCCTGGTCACACTCTGAGCCCTGATCCTTGTCCTGCTCTGAGCCCTCATCCTGGTCCTGCTCTGAGCCCTGAACCTGGTCACACTCTGAGCCCTGACCCCGGTCACATGCTGAGCCCTGCCCCTGTGTCTTCTCTGGAACCTGTTCAGGACGCTCACAGATGATCACATGAGTGTCACGTGCTTACCGGGCCACCTCCTCTTCTAGACACATGCGACAGTTGGCCATGTGATGTGCTCGTCTTAGAAATACTGAGTCAGAGGCTCCCGCCCACAGCACAGACCCTCCACGGCCTCGCCCCCAGCTACACACACATTTCCACACGAAGCCTCAACACCCACGCTCAGCGGCTCGGTTAACTCTGGTTCCTGACGGCTCCCTGGACCCCCCTCGCCCCAGGCGCCCGCATTATGCGGCCAAATCCCCCTTCCCAGCCGAAGACCCCGACGGCCCGCTCCAAATCCCCGGCTGGTGGCTCGGCGCCCCCACCCCCCGCCAAGCACTGCAGCAGCCTGGCCCTGGCAGGGAGGCCCGGGGAGCGGGGGCGTTGGGGAGGGAAAGGGGGGTCTGCGGAGCTCCCAGCTGTGCAGGAGGGCAGGTGGAGGATAGACTGGGCGACAGAGCTGATGAGGGCCCGGAGCCCGTCCTGGGCCCCCGTCTTGTGGTCCCAAGAGGCCAACTCCTGGCATCTCCCTCATGGCAGCCGCTAAGTTAGAACCTTGAAGTCAGAGCTGGTAAGATTCCGGGAGACCATCTGCTCTGCTCAGCTGGGACCCTGTGTGCAGGTGGGGGGCAGGGACTCCCCGCCAGTGAGCCTCCTGGGATGCCCGAGTTTTGGGGGAGGGTGTGCGGGGGACCAGCCCCAGGGGGGCCCCAGGACCCACACCCACATGGGCTGCGGAGCCTCTGACAAGTGCTCCCGGCTTGAGGGTTTCTCCCTCTGGCGAGCTGAGCCAGCGGCGCGGACGCCAGGACGGGCTGCCGGAGGGATGGCGTCCTGCACGCACCTGAAGCCCAGCCCCGATCCAGGCTCTTCAGACATGCCTCCTTGACTCCCACGGGCTGCTGTCTGCAGAGCAGCAGGCCTGGGAGGCCGCCTGGCCTGGCCCTGCCACCCAGGGACAGGCGGGACCCAGGCTCGCCCCTCCCCTGGGGCCCCTGCCCCCGTGTGTGTCCCAGTCCCTCTAAGAGCCTTGCCCCTATCCTTGGTTTCCGTGGAGAGGGCGGTGAGGGGCAGGCTAAGGGGAGCGGAAGGGACAGTTGGCAGGGTCCCTAGGTCCCTGTCAGCGGCTGGGAGCCAGCCGGAGTCCTCCCACTAAGGCTGGTTTCTGATGGGGGCAGAGGCGGCAGGCAGGAGGGAGATGGGAGAGGGCGGCCCGTGCCCCCCTCCCACCCCTGCAGCCCTGCAGTCCGCCCCAGCCCCTTCCCCTGTGCCCTTCCCTCCTCTGAGTCTCCCCCTACTTCGTCCTTGGGGGGCGGGGGCTGGCAGGGCCACGCTGGGGACCTGCCCTCTCCTGCAGGCGCTGCTGAGCCCAGGCCTTCCTGTCTCCTTGCAGGGGCGGGAGCGGGAGGGGGCAGATGGGCCAGGAGGTCATGGCACCCCCGGCTGCTTCCTGGCTGACAGCCCGGTTCCCCCCGGCCACTGCCCTCCACCCCACGGGCCCCTCGCTGCTGCCCCCCTCAGGGACGGGTGGCCTGTTTGCGCCTGGCCCCTGTGCCCAGTCCGGCTGCAGCCTCCAACACCACCTGCTCTGAGAGGCGCATCCTGCCCGCTTTCCCACACTCACAGTCCTGCCCCTCCTTCCCAGCTCAGACCCCAGGGAGTATTTGCTGCCTCCTGTTCGCCCCTACTCCTGCGGAACAGGGCCCCCCGGGCAGGGCCTGGGTCTCGTCCACTGCCCACGTGTCTCCCCTGCTGGGGACACACAGTTAAGCCCCCAGGAGGTGAACAGAGGCTGCTGGACTGTGCCCCGTTTGAAGGGGGCCCCTCATCCTCAGGGGACTGGGACTCGCCCGTTCCCTCCTTCCCTGCGGCCAGTCTGCCCCGTGGGGTCTGGCAGCGTCCCACTGTCGAGGTGCCCCCACGCCACCCACCCAGCGGGATAGCCACCAAGGTGCGCCCACCCCTCGCCACTCACTTGTGGGATGAGGGGGGGCCCCCAGGAGGGCAGGGGCCGAGGAAGCTGCCCCCACTGGAATGCCTGCTGGGCCGGGGTGTCCCAAGGGTGGGAGGTCCTGTGTGTGTCCTCCAGCCACACTTGGTGGGTCAGGGGAGCTCCTTGTTCCAGCTCAGGAACCCCGGTTCTGCCACACCCACCACGCACGCCCAGGCCTCAGCTTCTCTGACCGTATGATGGAGGAGACAGACCCATGCTGGGGAGGTGTCGCCAGCCCCCCAGCCCCCCCCCAGGCACCTCACAGGCCACGTCAAAGGACGGGACTGCCAGTGCTGGCCCAGAGCTGGCCATGGCCCTATCTGCCCCCTTCCTGTCCTGAAGCTCTCCCTTGCTTTCCCCTCATTCTGCTGGAACAGCGTGCTGGTCACTCCTGGCCGGGGACAGACCTGGGGGCATGTCTAGAGAGGGAGCTCTGGCTGAGGAAGGGGGTGGTCCGGCCAGGAGCACGGCGTGTTGGTGTGGAGGGCGCATCTCAGGGCAGGGCCCTTCCCTGCACACGAAACTCCTTCTGCTGTGTGTCAGCTGGGACCCGAGGCCCCTGCATCCGTCCCGTAGCCTCTCCACACGCGCAGGTGGGTGGGGATGGGGTCCTCTGAGCAGAGCACCCACAGAGACACAGGGGTCAAGGAGCGGGGCCCCTGAGCTCAAGAAACCAGGCCGGCAGAGTGGGACCGGCGCCGGGTGGCACGCGGGTGGCCCTATTCCAGAGGTGCCGGCAGGGGCGGGAGATCGGCTGGCGGGAGTGCGGTGTAGACGAAGTCACCTACGTTGCTTGTTTGCGGCCACAGGGCTGAGTGGCCAGAGGCCTGGGAAGGGGGGCTTGGGACCAGGCGGGGCCGTTGCCATCGGCACCCGCACTCCCCCAGCAGCCTCTCCACAGGCTCTGCCACGTGAGTCTGTGCCCGGCTCTGGCTTGGGGGGGTGGGCCACGTTGCTGCAGGAAGGGGTGCACGCGGCGACGCACAGGGCCCCTCTGGCCAGCGCACAGAGTTGCTTTGGAGCGCTCCTAGCCGGGCCCCGTCCCCCCGTCCGGCTGTCCTTCCAGGGGCACTGTGCCGGAGACGCATGTTCCCAGCGGCGCCCACCCACAGGGCATGCTCTGCCCATGGGCACACGGGGCCCCCCTGCATCCACCCAAGGGGGGGCTCCACTGTGCTCCAACATCTGGTCCCGCAGGGACCGCCCTGCCCAGACCCCGTCCTGCCGCCGTCCCCACCCTCCCGGGACCCTTCCAGGCCCGGCCCACCCTGTCGTAACGGCGGCATCTGTCCATCCCTCTCGGAGACCAGGCCCCCAGGTCCAGAGCACCCGCTGTGACCCGGCAGCTGGACCGGTGGGAGGAGCAGGGGTCCTGCCTGCTGCAGGCCTGGCCTCGAAGCCCGGCCCCATTCCTTACTAACCGGGTCGTGGTGGGTGAGCCCTTTTGGCTCCTTGAGACATGGGGTTGCCGCAGGGCCGAAATGAGGTGATGGGTGTTGAGGACAGGTGGGTCAGTGGGAAATGGTCAGCAGGTAGGCGCTGTCCCTACCCGTCCTCCAGGAAGCTCGGGAGAGAGAGGGCCACTCTCTGACCCACACTGTGCCCTGTGGGGTAAGCGCCGGCCTCGGGGGCCCAGCGTGAGGTTCCCCAGCTGGAGCCCACCTGGAGGCAGGCAGCAGAGGCCCTCGGGGCCCCAGCGCAGCATGTGCAAAGGAGCTGAGGCAGGGTCCACAGGCTGGACTTGCAGGGCAGGTGGAGCTCTCCTCCCTTGAGATGCTTGCTTCCCCTCTGCCAGAGGCTGCGACAGCTGGTTTCCTGAGGCAGAAAGGTCTTCATCCCACTCCCCAGGCAGCCACGGCCCCTGCTGGTGGCCTGCGGTGGGGGAGGTGGGGGCGTGATGCGACTTGTGGGAGGGTGCAGGGTGGGGCAGCTGTGGCACGGCCCGTTCTCGCCCCCAGGCCTCGGTGCTGGGGCCAGGGCGGCAGGAAGCAGGGCACGGTCGGATAACGTCGAGTGCCAGGGTCACTGGGCCTTTGGGAGTTGGGGGAACTGCGAGATGCCTGGAAGGTGGGGTGGCGGTCGGGGTGTGACAGGCAGTGGTGACGGTGTGGCTGCCTGTGCGCATCTGTCCCTGGGGGACGGGGACGGCGGGACCTCCCGTAAGACAGGTTCCGTCTACACAGCGCCCCGGACACGGCAGACGCGAGAAGTGCTCGCGGGTGAAAGCTGGCAACGGGCTTGGCAGCCGGTGTCGGTCCGGCGACGGTCGCGGGGCTGGTTCTGCCGAGGCCACGCCCGGGATGCTCGCGGCGGCGGTGACGCCGGGGACCATGAAAGCACAGAGACAGCGGGACAGCGGTGGGGACGATGGTGCTGCCGATGCCAATGGCGGCAGTGCCGGCGCGGATGGCGGTGATGGCCGTGGCGGTGTTGCTGGTGACAGTATGGGGGGTGATGGCGGCGGGTGCGTGGCCGACATCGGGGCTGTGGTGGTGGTGACGCGTCTGGGGGTCAGTGGCGGTGTGATTACAGCGTTCGCTCGGGGACTGCCCATGGCAGGGGCGACGTGGCGGTGATGGTGGCCTTGCCCATGCGTCGTGCTGATGGTGGCCGTGAGGGCGGCGGTGGCCACGGATGCATTGTCAGGGGCATCGATGGGGTTCGTGCGACGTCATCTAGGCCTCGGTGGCTTCGGGGCAGCTGTGAGGGCACAGACAGCAGTGACAGTGAAGGTGGTGAGCTCGCGGCCCCCTCCCTGTGGGGCCTGGGGCACGCCCGTGGCACAGTGGCCAGCCGGACCACAGCGATCAGTGTCAGATGCCCCCGGAGTGGAGAAGATTGAGTGGGAGGCTGGGGGGCTGGGGAGGCTGTGGCATCTGGGAGGGCCTCTTGGAGGCCACCGGGCTGAGCAGGCTGTGACAGGCGGCAGGTTTGGGATCTGTCGGGGGACACTGAGCACAGAGCCTGCCAAAGGCAGGCCGGGGAGGCGCTTCCTGGATGAATGAGTAAGCGGACCCCTGGCGGAAGTGTGGGTGCCAAGGCAGTGATCCATCAGTGGGCAGAGGTAGGGGACAGGAGGGACAGAGCTTGGACGGAGGGGTGCGGGGGGGAGTTCTAAGTGAGGTGACAGGCTCAGGTTGGGTCCCAGGGGTGCAGGCCTCTGAGCGGGGGGGAGGTTAGCAGATGGAGCAGGGTCAGAAGGCCAGACTGCTGGCTTGCAGGGCTGGTGGGCCAGGGTCCCACGCTCTCCCAGAGGCCCAGGTCTGCCCCGGGTGTGGTGGATGTGAGGGGGAGAGCTTGGACCACGGGAAGGACCAGGTCTCCAGGTCTGCAGCCGGGAGCGGACTCCGAGCGTGGCCGGCCCAGGGGGCAGAGAGGAGGCCGGCGTCTCCGCATCGTGGGCAGAGGCTCCCAGGACAGAATCCTGCGGCTCAGACACCAGCCGCACCAGGAGGGCCACCCATGTGCAGGAGCTGAGCGCGACCCTGGTCAGGCAGGTGTCCCTCCCCCAGGGTCCACGTGTTGCAGATATCAGGATCCTCCCAGGACCATGGGTGTTGCCCCCAGGACCTGAGCCAAGACTGGATAGAACTGACCTGGGCCAGGCCATGGCGGGGCAGACACGACCTGGCCTGCAGGTTCTCATGAGCTGGTGGCCAGCAGGGATAGGTCTGGGCACAGAGGGAGCTCAAGGAGGCTTCCCCAAAGGACCAGGCAAGCGAGTCAGCCAGGGGACAGGAGGGACCATGGTCAGAGACACTGGCCAAGGTCAAGGGCTGGAAGCAGGAGACGGCGCCTGTGTGCTGGGTCCCCGCTGGCTCCGTGCAGCTGGCGTGGGCCGGCAGGTGCAACGGGGCCGGGGGAGCCTGGGAGTCCTGACGAGCTCCGGCTGTGGGCTGAGGCAGGACCCAGGGAGAGGGGTCCTAGCGCAGAAGCAGGGTAGAGCCTGAAGGAGGGGTCTGGTGTAGTGCTCGGGAATTCACAGGCTATCCAGGGAGGAGACTCAGCACAGACCTTGATCTGTGGCTCAGAAGTCAGCAGGGAGAGGTGGTGGGGTAGGCCTTCTGATGGGTGAAGTGTGATTTAGCGGGGCCTCGTCCTAGGCTAGAGGGTGTAGGGAGCACGAGGGGAGGCCAGCCCATTGATGATCTTGAAGACCAGGCTGGAAAGTCCTGAGGGGCCTCTAGAAGCCTCTGCAGCAGATACTTTGCCCGTTTCCGGTTACCCTATTGGACTGTGCTGTGCCCACTCCGGCTTTTTTCGATTGTGTAGGAGGCTACCTATGAGTCATTCACACTCCAGTGTGAATTAGCCCATCAAACCCCAGGGGACCCTGACGGTTCTCGTCCCGTAATAGACCTGCTCCGTGGGCCGGCAGGAGGTTTCATGAATGCAGTGAGTGCCCTGGTTCGGTGGGTGGACGGATGGACGGGGCGGCGGGGCCGGCTGTCAGAGCACCCTCTCTGTTACCGTCCCCTGATGTACTATGAGCACCAGGCCCAAAGCAATGCGGCCCCACGTCTCCCACAACAACGCACTGGCGGAGCCTTGGTTCTCCCCTCACAGGACCGGCAGCTCAGCGCCGAGAAGCTGGGATGGAACCCGCCTGAGCAGGAACAGTTCCGCCTTCTTGGGCTGGGCACGGGCCAGAAGGCGGGGGGCCAGAGGTGCCATGGGCTGAGCCTCCTCCCAGGGTCTGTGACGCCCCTTGGCTCCCACGCATCCTGAGCGGGGTTGGGGACCAGGCCCGCTGCTGATGGCAGCCTGCTTATCTTCTCTGAGCCGCTCTTGGCCTGGGACACGGGGACAGGCAGCAGCTCCGCTCTGAGTGCTGAGTGTGCGGTGGCGGGGGGCAAGGTGGTTCTGTCCCGGGAGCCCCTAAATGTGGCCCAAGGAGAGCCCCTGAGGAGCAGAGTGGTGAGGTCAGGTCAGGGAGGCTGGACGGGCCCCCGGGGCCCTGGGGTGTCTCAGTGGGGAGGGGGCCGTGGGAGCTTTGAGCTGAGGACGACATGCCTGGCATGTTTTCTGGCACCGTGGGGAGGCCGGTCGGAGCTGCTGATGGGTGGGCCGTGGGCGTGGGAGAGGGCGAGGGGTGGGGTGGCGCCGAGGTTGCCATAGGCAGTGGAAGTTCAGGGGGCGGAGGGCTGGCTGCCCAGTCTGGGCGGGTGCCCCCACCGCTGGGCCGGCAGCAAGGTGAGCAGGCTGGGCCCGGGCCTGCCCCACCAGAGGAGGCTGCAGAAGAGAACGCTGAAGCCGTGAGCAGAGCAGAATGGAGGAGGAGGTTGTGGGTCAGGGACCACCTCACTGCGGGAGCCAGGAGCCGGCTGTGGCCACGGTGGCTGTGGAGGTGAACCAGCCTGGCCTCCCAGCAGGTCGGGCAGTGTGATGGCGGAGGCGTGGCTCTGCTCTGGGCGCCCTGGTCAGATGGGGGAAGACACAGCCCCCTGCCCAAACCTCCCCTGGACTCAGGCATGGACGAGCTCCCGCTCTCACCCTCTGGGTCTCCCTGCCCTCCTGGTCCTGAGGGTGCCACTGCCCCAGCTCCTCCTCTCGCCCTGGACCTAGCGAGGGGAGGAGGAGCAGGTGTCACTGACCCAGATTCCTCAGGCCTGGGCTCAGGGAGGTGGGGGGGGTGGCTCCATGACCCAGATATTCCAAGTTTTGGAAGCTCAGTCAAGAGGCAGCACATGGTCTCCCAGTGCAAGAGGGGAGAGTGACCTGCCTGGGTTGCAGAGACGGGGACGGGGTCCCTAGAGCAGGAAGCACTCCAGTCAGACATGGGAAGAACTTCCAGATGTTGGGGTACAAGAGGAGGCCTCCTAGAGGTTTTGCTGGAAGAAGGACTGAGAATCCCCTGGCCTTTCCCGGGTCGGAGGGGGAGCCTAAGACGCCAGCGACGGGGCTGGGGTCAGGCACTGCCTATCTACCTGTCTGGTTGCAGGTCAGCCCCTGGCTGACGTCTGCATGGCACGGGAGGCTTAGCTAGCCCTGGGCGCCCCGCATGGCCTGAGTTCTTTTCCTGGTGTGTGTGGGGGTGGGGGGAAAGGGCAGGGGAGCCCCTGGGCATGTCACCTCTCTGTGCGCCGCGTCCCGGCTTATCCTTGAGGATCCCTCGGATGTGTCCCCCGCAACCCAGGAGTTCGGAGGTTGTGTGCCTGGAACGGCTCCCGACAGATAAGGCGGGGCGCTTGTCCGCGGGCCCCGCCGCTCGCGCTGTGTGGCCCTGGGCGAGGGTAGCTCCTCTCTGAGCCTCAGCGGCTCTGTCTGCACGGGGCAGCTGAGGGCTGTCATCGCGCTTCAGGGACAAGTCGCAGGGGAAACCCTTATCACCCAGGAGTGGGAGGGAGCAAGGCGAGGGTCCCCGTCCCAGCCTCCCTGACACAGGCCGCAAGGGCTCTCCGCGTCAGGGAGAGGTAGGGCCCGAGGGGGGCCGCAAGGCAGTCCCACAGGGTCCCACGAGCCCCTGAGCCCCCCTGCAGAGTGAGCACCTCAGCCTGCCTCCTGGACAGCTGGCCTGGCCCAGGGCAGGGCCCTGCTCGTGTCCTCTGTGACCTGAGGCTGCGGGAGGCCAAAGCAGGCAGCAGCCCCCCCCCCCCCCGCCTCTGGGAGACCGATAAACTAATTAGTGTCCTCCTCAGTAGCCCAGGCTGGCGTTCTCCCAGGAGGTGGCCTGCAGCTCTCAGCCTGGCGCCCTGCAGGCCCGGCAGCCCGGCTGCAGACCAGCCCAGCCGGCCTCACCCTCCCCCCCCCCCGCCTCGGGGTGCCGTTCCCTCCTGGGCTCCCAGGCTGGAGAGCTGGCTTCCGGATGCCCCCGCCCCTCTCTGTGCTCGGAGGAGGGGAGCAGAGGCGGTGTTCACACCCGAACACTGAGAAGCACAGCGGGGACTGGAACCAGGACTGGCCAGCCCCAGACGCCTGCTCACAAGGACAGCTCTAGGGCTGATGTCCCGGACGAGCACGGAGTTGGAGAGCGGGTGGCGGCCTGGCCACAGACAGGGGTGGTCTGTGGGGCTCTCTTGGAGTGGCGCTGTTGGCTATCTCCTGGCCTGCGCCGTGGTGGCTGGCTCAGCATCTGGCCAGCAGCTTGGGCACGTGGGGACGGTCACATGTGCAGCTCCAGGCATGAGGACAGGGAGCTTCTGGCGGGAAGGGGCACACAGGGGCTATGGCAGGGGCCAGCGTTGGCCAGGGCTTAGCGCCCCATGCCCGTGTCCCACGTGGGGCCCTCGTACTCAGCGAGGCCCTGATAGGCCTCTGGCCAACGGTGTGGGGAGCACTAGGCTGGACCTGGGGTCTCCCGGGGAGCTCCAGGATGCTCCAGGACCCTGCACTCTTGGGCTCCTTCCATTGTCCTGCTCCTGGTTTGCAGCTGGTGGTCTCTCCGTCTCTGGAGGCAGGACATGGAGGTCTCTTGTCTTTGGGTGTGGCTGCCCCCCGCTGTGACTAATGGCTGCTTCCGCACTTATCTCGTGGAAGGGCCCCGACATGGATGAGCTTTGAGCTCCCCAATCCTGGGCCCTTTGAGCTCAGGCCACAGTGCTCTCTTCTCCCTGAACTCTAGACAGAGCGGGCCAGCTGGAGCTCCGGGGTGTGGTGGGGGTACTTTCCAGGGCCTGAGCCCCGGTGCTCCCGCAGAGCCTACGACTGACTCCTGGGCCATGAAAGTCTGCCTGGCCGCCACCGTGAACTCGGCTAGCCCGCTTGGGCCCCAGGGGCTAGCCCCCAGTTTTTCTTCTCCGCAGAATGGGGTCAGGTCCTTCCCTGAGAGAAGAGAATCAAGAGAGCAAGGCCACGTCCAGGCTTCGGGCCCGGCCCCGAATACACCCCTGCCCCCCGGGGCCTGGAGCTCAGAGCAGGGATTGTGTAACATCTCCTGGGCACCAGCACCAGCCCGGGCTCTCCGATCCCTGCAGCCAGTGACCCTCCTCGTTCCCGGAGGTGCTCCCGCGTCCACACAGGCACCGTGCTGGGGGCCTGGCGGTGTGTGCCCGCTGCACCCTCTCCGTTCTGCAGCTCAGGAAACAGGAGCTAGCAGCGAGGGTAGGAACTTCCCCAGGTGGCACCCTGAGGAGGTGGCCAAGGCTGGTGGATTGCAAACCCAGGTTTTGAGCAGAGGTGGCACTCCCAGGGTGTGTGTGTGTGTGTGTGTGTACACACCTGCCGGGTCAGGGCCCCCATGGGGAGAGCACTGGTTAGGGAGCTGTCAAACCCAGCCTGCAGGGCGTGCAGGGCCGGGGAAGGCAGTCCAGCTGGCGATGGCACTCTGCGGCTCCCTTGTGCTTGGGCTCAGAGGCCTGACGCCACCCACTCAATTCTAGGGCAGGTCCTGGGAAGACCCCCGCTGCAGAAACCTGGAACTTTCCCGGAAGTCCTGAGAGGAGGCATGGGGTCTGAGCTATCTGCGGGAGAACGCAGGCCTTTTGTGGCCCTGGGTTCGCAAGACCCCTCCAGGCTGTGGATCCCCAGGCAGGGTTTCCTGCTTGAGACATGCGGGAGTCCCCTCCCCCGGTCCCTAGTCGGCAGGCCCAGCGGCTCTCGCAACCCCCACCCCACCCCGCAGGCCAGGGGCTCCAGCAGGCAGGGCCAGCCCAGGGCCAGCTGTGGTGGCTGGACACTCCTAAGTTCCTGGGCAGGCCGGCGGGCCTTGCAGGGATGGGGATTGGATCTACAGCGGCGACCGGGTTCGCCGGCGGCCCCGGTGTGGAAATGGAAAGGCGCAATCCCGGCCTCCAGACCGTGGGGAAGGCTGTTGTGTCCCCGGCCTGGGGCGGCGGACGCCAGGGGCGACCAGCCCGCGGAGGGGGAGGCGGGGGCGGTCCCAAGGTCACCCCGCTGCGCCGGGCTCCGGGTTCCGGGCGGAGGCGGCCCCCCGCACCCCTCCCGGCGCGCCCCCGCCGCGCCCGCCGCCCCCGGCTCCGCTGGGCTCGGCTCCGCTGGGCTCGGGCTCGGGCTCCGGCTCCCGCTCGGGCTCCGGCGCTGGCGAGGGGGGGGGGGGGGGGTGCGGCGGCGGGCGGGGCGCTCGGCAGGCGCGGGGCCAGGGCTCGGCGGCCCGCGCTCCCGAGACTCGCTCTCCCGTGGCTCGGCGGCGGCCATGGGGCGCGGGGCTCCGGGGGCCGGCGGCGGGGCGGGCGCGCGGCTGCGGGCGCAGGTGCGGGCGCGGGCCGGCGGGGACAGGGGGCCGGGCCGCCGGCCGCCCGCCGCTCACGCCGCCCCTGTCCCCCCCCAACCCCACCCCGTGTGTCCCGCCCCCCAGGCCCTCCTCCCCCGCCCCCCCGCAGCTCGGGCCCTGGTCGTGGCGCGGCTGCCGCACGGTGCCCCTCGACGCCCTCCGGACGCGCTGCCTCTGTGACCGGCTCTCCACCTTCGCCATCTTAGCCCAGCTCAGCGCCGACGCGGTGAGACCCCGGCCGGGACGCGCGGGGGGCGCGGGGTGGGGGCGGGGAGGGGGCCGCGGGGCGGGCGCTTCCGGCGCGGGAGGGGCCGGACCCATCCCCGCCCGGGTCCGTGCGCCCGGTCGGTGTCGTGGCCCACTGGCCAGCCGGCCTCTGGAGAGGGTGGGTGGGAGCCGGGTGGGTGGCAGCGGGGAGTTGGGGACCGGCCCGGGAGGGGCTGGGCAGCCCCCCCTCTCCCCCAGGGGCCGATGGGTGAGTGTCCCCCACTCTCCTTGGAGGCATGGACCTTGGACGGAACCCATCCTCACGGGAGCGGGGCAGGCTGGGCCCAGGCTTTTGAGGACTGGGGGAGGGCTTGGCCTGGCGGAGTCCGTGTACCCCTTCACTTGGCAGTGCGTCCCTCAGCTGGGCCGTGGGGCCCTGGCCTGCCAAGCAGAGGGAGGGGAAGGAGCTGCCACCTTGGCTGGGAGACCTTCCCTGCCCTCCCCAAGTGGACCCTGGTCTTTGGAGGCAGCCACATCCCCAGGTCAGGGTCCCTGGGTGGCTGAGTGTGCTGGGTCTGGCCCAGGTCCACGGCTCCACTGGGGAAGGCCCCATCATCTCAGGGGCCTCCTTTTTGTTCCTGTGATTCTTGTGGGGGCTGCTGGTTTCTATGGCAACGGCATCTGGGGCCAGCTCCCAGGCTGGGGCCCTGGGTGCTGGGCTTGGCCCCCTGGGGCTGAGGGGTTGTCTGTTGCAGGGCTGAGCGCCATTCATGGGTCCCAGGAAACACCCCCCCCCCCCGCGCGCCCTACTCACTGAGTCCCCCGAGGAGGGAAAGGGGCTGGGGTCTTCGCTCACTAAGACCCCGGGTCTAAGGCCCGTGTGGAAGGATCGTTGAGCAGCAGATGTGGAGGATAGAGTGGGGTGGGGGACTAGGCTGTCCTGGTGTTTGGGGCAGCTGGCCCTCATCCAGTGGGGGCGGCACAGCTCTCCCTTCAGGGGATCCTGGGTTCAATGTGAAAGATGGCTCCGGGCCTTTCTGAGAACGTTCTGCCCACCACCCTTTGTCCAGTGGGACACGGGTAGGGAGAGCAGTGTTCCCCATGGGGTCAGAGCCCAACGGGACCCTGGGGGTCATCACTACTAAAACCTTCCGTCGGCAGGCAGGTAAACTGAGCCCTGGGGAGGGCGACTTGCTCAAGGTCTTGGGGCAAGTTGCTCGACGGGGGTCTGTGCTCTTGGTCCTGACTTTGGGGTACTCTCCCCCATTCTCCTGTCCCTGTGACAGGGCTGTTGGTGTTGTCGGTTCTGGGGAGGGCTCTGAAAGCTGCAACCAGGGGCATCCCAGGGACTGCCTGGAAGAGGTGGCTTTCTGCTTAGGTGGTCATCAGTGGTACAGCAGCAGACTTCTGCACAGGGGAGCAACCAATGGGACTTGTGACTTCCTGAGTCCCTGCGGGGCCAGACCCTGCAGGACGGGGTCCCCAGGTGGCCGCCCATTCTTCGGAGCATGGAGAGGAAGGACCGGGGGCAGGGGAGCCTTCCGGAGTGGGATGTGTGCCCAGGGTTGGTGTGGCGGAGTGTCACCGCACAGGCTGGTCCCTCATACACACAGACTCCAGGCTCGTGCCCTGTCACTCTGAGCCTCCCCCTCTGACCCCTGCCGTCAGACGGAAGTGACAGCCCTGAGGGTCGGGCCAGCTGAGGGGGGTGGGGGGAGGGCCCTGCCGGCCCAGGGTTTGTGGTGTGGACCGCGTGCCAGTCAGTGCCTTCCGCAGAAGGTGGCGTCCCACCAGGGGCTGAGCTCTGGGTCAGCTGGGCCATGGAGGCCGGGTCTGGTGAGGGTCAGGTGGCCAATGCTGGTGAAAGCTGGTGGAACCAGGAGCAGAAGGCTTGGGGCCCAGGGCCTTGCCCCCAGCCTGGCCTGCACCCAGGCCGCTGGGGCCAGGCATATTGGAGGTCGATGCATCAGGCCGGGCAGGTCTCGGTCTGGGAGGGGTTGGAGGTTTTGTTTGGTACGGGGGTCGGCAGCCACAGCTGGGGGGGTTCTGGTGTCAGCATCTGTGAAGGTGGGACCCCAGCCCCGTATCCCAGAAGGGGAGCTGAGGCTGAAGGCACAGCCGCTCACGGGGGCTGGAGTCACCCAGGGGCTTTGGGGCTGAGGGCAATGTGCCTGGCCACTGGGAGCCTAGGTGTCTCCAGCAGTAACTGGCACAGTGGTCATCTCTCCCCGACACTGGGGCCCCCCACGGGCATGCGCATGAGCTCAGAGCCAGAGCACCAGAAGGACCAGGGCTCTGCCGCCCACCTGGTGCCGGCCTGCCAGTGAAGCCTGCGGGCACCTCCCTCTCTTCCTGGCCGGCTCTGGCTCCGGGACTGACCCCAGAGACCCTGAGTGGAAGGGCCCAAGCACAAGGGTGAGATCCCCGTCATGCCGCCTGTGAGGGGCTGGGGCCTGTGCCAGACCCCAGTCCTGCCCAGGGGGAGCACGGGGTCTGCGTCCAGACAGACGGGGTCTGCGGCAGCCCAGGCCAAAGGGACAGGTGCCCTGGGCACGGCGACAGCTTCCTTCCCTCCCCCGGGTGGTTTGGGAAGGGAACACCAGGAGGAGGTGTCTCGTGGGGCCTTGAGGGGCAAACAGGAGTTGGCCGGCTGAGCTGAGTGGAGAAGAGCAATGGTCGTGCCAGGGAAGGTGAGGAAGGCAAAAGTCCGTGGGGGACAAGGTGGGGCTCGGAGGGCGGGGCAGGGGAGCAAGGCTAGTGCTGGGGAGTGCTGAAGCTACACCCCAAGGGCTGTGGGGAGCTGCGTGGTGGGGGGGTGACAGGGTGGCGGTGCGATTGTGGTCTCGGAGGGTTCCCAGCAGGAGTGGGGACAGAGCAACCCAGCCGGCAGGTGGGGTGGTGGCAGAGGTGGGCCGGGCCTGGGGCAAGACAGGGCGCCACCTCCCTCTTCCCTGGCTGGGGTGGGACGGGCATGGGGACTGGGGTCTGAGCAAGTGGAGGCGTTGGGAATCCTGGGGCCCGAAGTGGCCATGGGGACCAGGAGTCCAGGGGTGGAGAGGGGGTGCGGGGCTCCCACCCCAGGAGCCAGGGAGGAACGAGCTTCCAGACAGGGGCATGTACCCAGGCAACCCCCCACCGCCACTGCCACCCGAGCTCTGTGTGGAGCCAGACCATCAGAGTCCAGCTGTGCCACTGGCCGCTGGGTGGGCGAGTAGTGGCTCTGAGTCACATCTGTGAGGGGGCGATGCTGTCTGGCTCCGAGCTGCGGTGGGGCCTGGACAGGGGAGGGATCCACAGCCCGGCGCACAGCCTGGCAAGGAGGAGCACTGGAAAGCCAGCTGCTGCCATGATGTGCTCGGAAGTGTGTCCCCCACCTCCCCGGGGTCAGGGCTCAGCGTGGGACCAGGGGCCAGGACTGTTCTGTGCGGGAGCTGTGAGCCACGGGTGGTGTTGGAGCAGTAACAGGACAGCAAGGACCGTGCTCAAGGAGGGAGGTCTGTGTTTCGGACGTGTTGGCTGCGTAGAGGGTGCAAGAGGAGGTGGACAGTGCGGAGTTGATGGGGTAGAAACCAACGGGGACCTTATAGACAAAAAAGAACTCCTGGGTGCGTGGGGGCCCTGTTCCCCAGGGAGTCTCCAGATGGGGTGATGGGGCAGAGAGACGAGGGGCTGGTTCAGACAGAACCAGGTCAGTGAGGGCCCCTGGGAGGTGGTGACCTCTACGCTGAAGGCAGAGACAGCCATGTGAAGGTCAGAGGAAGAGCACCAGGCAGCAAGAGGAGCATGTGCAAAGGCCCTGGGGTGGCACCAAACTTGGCGAGGGAACCAGTCTCCGGTGGGAGGCCGGCTGGCTTCTGCTCTCTGTGTGTGGGTTGGGGCCAAGCTCCTGCCCAGAGATCTCTAGTCCAACCCTCCCAATGAGGGCTAGAGCTCCTTGGCGCCCTGCCCTCTAGTTCTCCCTCCTCCCTTCCTCACATCATCCAGAGCCCGCAGGCCGGGGCTGTCGGGAGTGACGGATGAGCCGGGTGGAGAGGAGAGAGCGGGCGGGCAGGTGGGCAAGCGGGCCGGCAGGTGGCTGCCAGGCTAATGAGAGCAGATGGAGGCAGATGGCCACAGAGGTCGGGGCCGGAGCCAGCCACAGAACGGGTGTGAGCCACTCACTTGGCCACCTGTGACTCGCGTGGCCAGCCGGGCTTTGAGGTTCCCTGGCGAGTGCAAGGGTGTGAGCCATGGCCCAGCTCCCCCGCTGCCCAGGGACCTCTGGCTCCCCGTGTGGAAACAGGTTCACCCTGGGCCGTGAATCCCGGGACCTCCGACTGCTTGGCTGACCTTGGCTGACTTTCTCCCTTTTCCCAGAGCCTGCCTTCCGTGTCTCCATTCATCTAGCCAGCCACGCGGCCTGTGTCCGAGCCGGGCCTGGCCCGAGGGGTTCAGGAACGTGAGGACGTGGGGCTGTGGGACCGGCAGTCCCCTCCAGCGGTTGGACCCGGGCTGGAACCCAGCAACACTCAGAAGGGCGGGGGGGGTGGGCGGGAGGGGGCGATTCCGGTGTGGGGAAGGGCAACCCAGGCCACGGGGAGGGCAGAGCATGGTTTCGGCACCGTGCTGTCCGTGGGTGGGAACAGCAGTGCGAGGTGGCGTGGGCTCCGGCTCCGACTCTGGGGGCCCAAGGGAGATGGAAGGCGCCGCCATGGGACATGAATGCGGGGCCTTCTGAGGCCGGTGAGGCAGGAGAGCCTCCCTGGGCAGCCCGCCTGGGTCGGCGGGGTCAGAGAGCTGCCCTGAAGAGCGTCAGCCTACTCAGACCGGGAGCGGGGACAGAAGCGTCCCCTTTAGAGTGGGGGAGCTCCTAGGAAGCCCCACACCCGCAGCACACCTCCTCCTCTCTCGAGCGCAGAGCCTGCAAGCTGGGGACGGCCGCAGGGACCGGTGTCCGTCCCTCCGAGTGTCCTTGGCCCTCCTCCAAGCGACCCCTGTCCACTGTGCGGCGGCCCTCTGTGTGTGCTGGGTGGGTCAGGCAGTGACACGGGGCTGAGCTCGACTGACTGGGTGCTTGGGGCTACGTAGTGGGGAGCAGCCGGGCCCCCCAGCCCAAGGCCCCCCCGAGAGGTACCACGTGACAGCTGGGAAGGGTGTTCTGGGCAGAGGGACCGACAGCGGCCACAGCTCTGCCTCGGTGGGAAGGAGGAGGTGGCCGGTGCCGGGGTCAGGCCTGGCTCAGCAGGCTTTGGAGCATTTGGACAGCTAGGGAGGGGATGGTCGGGCGGGGGTAAAACCCTGAGCAAAGCAGGGTTGCCATCTCTAATGGTGTTTTACATGGTTCTCCGGCAGCGGCTGGAGAAGAGCCGTGGGGGCCGGGCTCAGGCAGGAGTGGGTGTGCAGTGCTGGGATCTGGCAGAGCAGGAGGGAGGGGGAGGGAGGAGCGGAGAGCAGGGGTGCTTGGTGGGGCTGTGGGGCAGCAGGTGCTGGGGGTTGGAACTGGCATGGAGGCAGCAGAGGCTGGACGGATGCAGCTGGTGCCGAGGGGCCCTTCCAGGAAGCCCGGGGTCCTGCTCTCGGCTGGTGTTCCAGAAGCACGCGGCCGGGAGAGCTGTCCCTGTGGTGGGGCTGGCAGCCTCATGAGCCGACTGTGACGGGGGACATGGTCCTTCTCTGGAATGGGGGGGGGGGGGTCCGTGAAGTGCAGACAAAGCCTTCAGCGCTAGGCTTGGCAGGCGGCTCTGATACCAGTCATGGGAGGTGCACAGACCCCGCCCAGGGGCCAGCCCAGAAGCACGGGCAGCGCAGGAGGGGGGTGCGTGGGGGTGCTGGGGTGGAGGGGGAGGCTCCCCAGCACCCCCCAGCCTCAGCCTGCACGGGCCCGGCCCCTCACTCTGCTCTCTCTCCGCCCCGGCACCCTCAGAGCATGGAGAAGGTGATTGTGCCGTCGGTGACGCTCATCGTGGGCTGCGGCGTGTCGTCCCTCACTCTGCTCCTGCTGATCATCATCTACGTGTCTGTGTGGAGGTGCTGCCTGGCGCGTGGGCCCGGCGGGGGGGGTTGGGCACGGGGCGGCCGGGGTCAGGTCCTGTCCCCTCCCCCTCTGAGGACAGTCGTCGGGGGGTGGGCTGGTCCGGAGCCCCCTTCCCAGTCAGCAGCGCCACCCCCCCACCCCGTCCTCTCCTGCCCAGGCCATCAGGGATGGACCGCCCCACCGCCACCCTCCGCCCTCCGTCCCCCTCCCTCCCCGACGGCCCCCACCTGCTCTCCGAGTGTTGCCCCCTGGATGCCCAATGGCGGGGTGAGCGGGCACAGGCCCAGGGTGGGCTGGTTGCCCTTCTGCTCCTGTCTTCCACTGCCGCCCACGGGAGGAGCCACGCTTTCTCCTGCCCTTTGAAGGCACTGCCTGACCGGTACCAGCAAGTCCGCTCCCCAGCCCAGTGCCCTGCCCTGGGGCCTCAGAGCCCCCAGATTCCATGTCCTGTCATGTGGGTGTGCATGTCCACAGTCCTCTCGGAGCCTGGGTCATGGCTCAGGGCAAGAACCTCTGCTCACATCCCTGACCACCTCCCCCGGGCCACAGGGCCTCATCGCAGGGCCCTGCCCCCTCCCCCGGGCCGCAGGGCCTCATCGCAGGGCCCTGACCACCTCCCCCGGGCCGCAGGGCCTCATCGCAGGGCCCTGACCACCTCCTCAGGCAGGGCCTCATCGCAGGGCCCTGACCACCTCCCCAGGCAGGGCTGAGGCAAGGCAGCCATGCCCGGCCGACCCCAGCTCTGGGGGAGGGACGCACGTGAACAGGCCTGAACCCGGGCCCGTGACCAGGATGGGCTCAGGATGTGAAGGGTGTGCGAGGGCAGGTGTGGGCCTGGGGGCGGGTCTTGTCTCCCGCCCCCAGAGCCCTGGTGGAGCCCCACTGAGCAGAGGGTTAGGACAGGGCGTCTGAGTCAAGGTCATCTGCCCCCACAGCTGCACAGCCCAGAGCTGATGCCGCCCCCGAGGCCAGCGAGGAGAGATCGATGTGTGTGTGTCGATGGTAGGAGGCGGAGCAGGCGGCCTGTGTTCCCTGCCCCGCTTCCTGCCGGGGGGGCAGAAGCCGACCCCTACTGGCCAAACCAGTAGGTGCCCCAACGGCACCCAGTGGTGGCCCTCCTCCCCAACCCCTCCTCAGAACACCTGCCCCAAACCCCCCACCGGCCCAGCCCCTCCCTGGAGGCCTCGGTTTCCAGACACCTCTGGGACCGGGGACCTGGGGCCTGGCACAGCGTGTCCAACCCTCCCGGCTGCGGTTCTGAGGGGCTCGCCGGTGGTTTTCAAAGCGCCTCCTTCCTGAGTTCTGCTGGCCGAGTCACTGCCCCTGTGAGCTGTGGTCGGGAAGGTGGCCTGATGGTCCCCACGAGGAAATGGAGACCAACAGAGGGAAAGTGACCCACCCAAGGTCACATCTCGGCCCCTGAGGCCCAGCCCTGTCCCCTCTGCCCACCTGCATCTTGCCCCTCTGGTCTCAGCCGCAGCCCTGGCCGCAGGTGCTGTTCCCACCACGCATCTCACAGATCCAAAGACTGAGGCACAGAGGGGTTGAGCCCCTCGCCCAGGGTTCCACAGCCAGGATGAAGCTGGGCCGCGCATTGCCCAGGCTCTAGAGGCTGCCCTCGGAACCGCTCCGTCTTCCTCCCCCGAAGTCAGGATCACACAGGGTGGGAAGGGCTGGGGGCAGGGGGCCGGCAGGGGTGAAGCCAGGAGCAGGCCGAGAGCGAGACCCCGGAAACGAGCTGTGTCTAAGGGATGCAGAGACAGGGAGAGGATCTCACACAGAAAGGGGGAAACTGAGGATCAGCCACTCCCAGCAGGAATGGGCGGCCGGGCCCGGCAGCCTCCCGTGGCCCTCCCCGCGCAGGACCACGGGCTGGAGTTCAGTGCGCGGTAGAGAGGGTGCGGGGGTGGAGGTGATGGTGGCCTGGCCGGGGGCCCTGCAGGAAGGGGGTGGCGTTCTAGTCTCGCCGTGGCCGCAGGACCCCAGTTCCTGGAGACGCGACGCCCCCCCTCCGCCGCCGGGGCACTGAGCCGCGCTCCCCCACAGGTACATCCGCTCGGAGCGGTCTGTCATCCTCATCAACTTCTGCTTGTCCATCATCTCCTCCAATGCCCTCATCCTCATCGGGCAGACCCAGACCCGCAATAAGGTGCGTGAGCTCGGCCCTTCCCCGCACCCCCCAGGGAGCCCGGGCGGGATGGGGTGACAGGACCCCAGAATGCTCCCTGGGAAGCTGGTGCCGGCCCTTCAGTGGCCTCCTGTGAGGGGGACCTGACCTCGTGCCCCACCACGGACACCCGGCTCGGGCCGTCCCGGCCTCTCTGAGCTCCTCCGGTGGGGCGGGCCCAGGAAGGGCACCCGGGCCCCGGCCCGGCCTGAGCCGCCCGCCTGCCCCATGCAGGTGGTGTGCACGCTGGTGGCCGCCTTCCTGCACTTCTTCTTCCTGTCGTCCTTCTGCTGGGTGCTCACCGAGGCCTGGCAGTCGTACATGGCCGTGACGGGCCGCCTCAGGAACCGTCTCATCCGGAAACGCTTCCTCTGCCTGGGCTGGGGTGAGTGTTGCCGGGGGGGGGGGCTGCCCCCCGGCCTCCGCCCGCTGTCCCGGTGGGGGGGGTGCCCCCCGGCCTCCGCCCTCGTCCTCCTGGGGCCTCCACGAGGTTCCCAGGTAAGATGTGGCGGCAGGTTCTCTTTGAATTTCAGATACTGAGTTATTTTTTAAGGACATCCTGGTTGACGTTTGGGACATTTGCAAGAAAAATGATTTCTTTTAATCTGAAATTCAAGTGCGATCAGGCGTCCTGCATTTCGTTCGCTGTCTGGCCGCCGTGCCTACAGCCCGTGGGCTCCCGCCCGCGTCCCCCTCCCGTCCCCCTCTCCTGCTCAGCACGACCGCGTTCAGGACTCCGAGGACCCAGTTTGCCCGCGCCCCGCCCCATCCCCAGGGCTGGAAGGAGGAGGCAGAGCGTGGACGCGGGCTTGGATGGCGGGAGGACCAACCCCCTTTCTTTCTGGTCCTTCGCAGGGCTCCCTGCACTGGTCGTGGCCATTTCTGTGGGATTCACCAAGGCCAAAGGGTACAGCACCATGAACTAGTGAGTCGGGGCAGGGTGGGGATGGGGTAGAGGCCGCTCGGCTCCCCCAGACCCTCCCACTGCCCTAGAAGGTGACAGCTGGCTGCTGCCCGTCTCGCAGAGGAGAGCCAAGCTGGGAGAGGCCGGGAGCCCCGGGGCTGGAGGCCGCCTCGCTCCCCAGCTCCTCCCTGGCAGTGGGCAGCAGGATGGGTGAAATGGAGGCTCGGGGCCGTCAGAGCCTCCACCCCCTCCTTTGGTGCCCGTGGCCGGGTCTGTCAGCCTCAGTTTTCCCTCTGCAGCCGTGCGACCTTCCCGCATGACTGTGGTGGCAAGGGAGCTGTGTGGCCCCGAGGAGGGCAAGGCCGGTGGTAAGGGGCCTGTTGCTCCGATGAAGTCAGCGAGGCCCCGAAGGGTCGGCTGGGCCAGGCAGGTCCAGGGCCTTGAATGCCAAACCAGGAAGCTTGGGGAGCCCCTAAAAGCAGTGTAGCGTCCCGGGGTAAGGGGAGCCAAGGCCTGCAGGGGGCTGCAGCCGCAGGCACGGGTAGGAAATGGGGAGCCAGAGGAAGGAGGCGTGGCCAGGGTGGGCCGTGCAGGCTTGGCTCGCTGTGGAGCCCCAGGGGGACAGGCCGTGGCTGGGCCCTGGAGCAGGGCCCCCTGGGGCAGCAGGGGAAGTGGACATGAATGAGGTTCCAGTTACTGGAACCCCTGGTAGGGGGCGTGCCAGGAGGGAGTTACGGGCACGGCTGCACAGCTGGGAGGGCCGGGCGGATCAGGGGAGCCCCAGGGGTTTTGAAGGCCGAAGACGAGTTTGACTGCGTGGGGTGGACACTCGGGGCAGAGGAAACAGCACGTGGAAACTGCAGCGTCTTCACTGGGCCCGGGGCTCCTGCAGGCCGCCTCTCGCGAGGTCCAGGAGATCTGGGGGACCGTGGGGCCGGTGACCACGGCTGGTGTGAGGAGAGCCCGGGCCAGACGCATGAGCAGAGGCCTGGGCTACCTGGCCACGGGGCCTGGGTTGCGTGGGCAGGTGGGGGGCCGGAGCAGGGACCCGACCCAAAGTTTTGGCCCCGTGACCAGAGGAAGGGTCTGTGAGTGAGACTGGGGAGGACATAGGAGGACACTTGGGGGGCCGGTCCGGGGCAGTCAGCACAGCCTCGTGTCTGCCGAGCGAGGACAGCCTCGCGTCTGCCGGTGTCTGCTTCTCTCTCTGTAAACTGGGATTCAAGGGGCCACCGTGGAGGGGGCTTCCGAGGGCTCAGAGGCCAGAGTGAGCTGCTGTGTGCTGTGCCCCGGGGGGCCTGCTGGGTGCCGAGCTCCTTCTGCCGCTCCCCAGCGTCTTGCCAGCCTTCCCCGGGGGGCGGGGACGTCACGACTGGCCACTGACCAGCCCATCTCCCTCCCCAGCTGCTGGCTGTCCCTGGAGGGGGGACTGTTGTACGCCTTCGTGGGACCGGCTGCCGCTGTCGTACTGGTACTGACCCCCCCACCCCCCGCTGGCCCAGGCTGGGCCCTTGGGGGTACCTATTGCCCCTTCAGGGTCACCGCGGTCACCAGGGGGTGGGTGGCATTCCTGGCCCCCTGGAGCTGCCCTCAGGGTACACAGGTACAGACACGGGGGCAGGGGGGCGCCTGCTATCTTGGTGAGCCCCGCTGCATGGGTAATGGACACTGGCTGGGGACTGGCCAGCAGGTCCGTGTGGGCTCGCAGGCCGAGTGGCCGGACTGGGGGGGGATACCGAGCACACAGACGACTGACCCAGGACGGCAGGGAGTGCCAGCGAGGCCTGGGGGATGGGTAGAGCAGCTAGCAGAGCCTGAGGCAGGGGGGCCAGGACTGGGCCCTTGCTTCCAGCAGCTGTCCTGCTCTGGAGAAGGAAGCGGCTGCCCGCTCTCCCTCGCCACGAGTTCCCAGACACCTTCGGGGAGGGATGCACAACAGTGCCACGGGCACAGAGAGTTCCTGCCCCCGAGTTCGGACTGGGCAGGGGGAGCCGGGTGGCTGGGGGCCCCCCTGCATCCACACTGCCTGAGCCTGTCCCCCTCCAGCCCTCCGCCCCACATGGAGTGCCACACACCACTCAGTGGCTCTGTGGCGGGGAAGCTGGACACCGGCACAGGCACAGGGGAGGCTGGGGGACCCTGCGTGGGAGCGTGGGGCCATGGGCAGTGGGCCTAGCCCGAGGGTCCCGGCTCCTTTATTCCTTGAAGGGAGAGGCCTCCGTGCCGTGCATGTCAACGCGGCCCCTCAGAGACCGGGCCAGCTCACCATTTTAAAGACAGGCAACGTGGGAGCGGGGGAGGCTTAGCCAAGGGAGGCGGGAGCTCCCAGCCCCTATGTTCCCTGCCGGGGTGTCTGTAGGGCAAGGCCGGGGCCCCCTCAGGAACGTGGGGACACGCCAGTCAAGAGCGCACAGAGCCTGCTGTGGGCAGGGCGGGGATGGCTGGTGGCCTGTCCCCTGTGGCTCCGGCCTTGTCAGAAAATGAGGTCACCCGGGAAAGATGCCCCAACCCCAGTCAGGCCCTCCAGGGCTGGTGTCCGCGTCTGGGAACTTTCCATTCGCGCAGGGATGAACGGCAGGGCCTGCCCACGCGGTGTGCAGGGTCGGGGGCGCTAAGCGCGGTGGGGCCTCGGGCGGTCGGCCCCTCGCCCTTCTGCGTCCAAAGCGTCCGGGACAAGGCCTTGTTCCTCCACCGGGCGGCCTCTGCAGAGTGGAAGCCCAGGGGAGGAGCCGGGAGCCTCTCCACCCAGGAGAGAAGGCCCCAGGGCTCCAGGGCCACGGCGGGGCCAACAGCTGCCGTTGGCTGTGGCTTGCGGGACATGAACACCGGGGAGCACTTGCTGGGGAGCCGGTGCCCAGCAGGAAGGAGGCAGGGAAGGTGCCATGGCAGAGAGCGCAGGGGCAGTGCACCCCCGGGAAAAAACCTAGACAGGGATGCTGCCCCCGAGACGGCCCCCGAGGTGGGCCTTTGTGAGGAGTGAGCTCCCCGTCATGGGAGGGGCAGGGGAGCTGAAAGGCTGGGGTGGCCACAGGGCACCCCTGAGTGGGGGTGGCAGCTGGATCACCTGAGGCCCTTTCTGCCGTGGGAATGGGCCAGCACTCTAGGGGTGCGTGGGGGTCAGCCTGACGTCCCGACCTCCGGACAGCTGGAACCCCAGCTCCAGAAGCTGCTGCTGCCCACCGTGGAGATGGCAGCTAGGCCTCGGGGCTATTTTGTGCAGAGCGGCTGGGGATCCCGCCTGTCGGGAGAGCCCCCACATGACTCTCTGCGTCCCCACCCTGGGGCGTGCCGGCCCCTTTTCCTGTCCACCCCCGCCGGGCGGGCCTGCCAGATCCTCATGGATGGGTTGCGCGGGAGGGTCACGTGGGGGGCGGGAGCTGGAGCATCGCACCCCGGGTGGGGTCTTGTGGCAGGAGAACCCTACCTAACAGCCGGGGCTCTGGTGGGGGGCGGGGGAGAGCGTCGGGGGTGCTGGCGAGCCTGTGCCAGCGGCCCCGCCTCCTGGCCTGGGGAGCGGTGTCCATAGGGCCCGTGCTGCGGGCGGGAGCCCTGGTGAGGAGCCCGGAGCCCAGAGGGCAGTACCCTGCGCCCACACCCCACTGCTCTCTGCCTGGCAGGTGAACATGGTCATCGGGATCCTGGTGTTCAACAAGCTCGTGTCCAAGGACGGCATCACGGACAAGAAGCTGAAGGAGCGCGCAGGGTAGGGCAGGGCCCACTGGGTCGCCTCACCTGCCTCGAGTCCAGAAGACCCAGGGCCCACTCTCCCCGCCAGCCCCCAGAGCAGGCAGGGAAACTGGGGCACAGAGGTCTGTGAAGGCTCACAGCCAGCCCCGACCTTGCCCTGTGCCTCAGTTTCTCCGTCTGGCCTGTGGTCCATCCTCAGAAACTGGGAAGCCAGTTGTTTTCAGGGACCCTGCCCCTGCAGGATCCACTAGGGTGGGGGGAGGGAGCCCCCGGCCTCCGCCTTCCCCACTGTGGGGTCGGGTAACCCCCAGCAAGGGTGTGACCTGCCTGTCTTTGTGGTGCCTTCAGCCACAGGAGGAGAGTGCAGGGGACAAATAGGGCGTCCCTCCTGCATGGAGAGGCTGGGCCCAGAGAGGGCAGTGCGTGGCCAGACAGCACGTGGTCCCAAGCGGCTGGGCAATGTCCAGCAGTGAAGGCCAAGTGTGTTTGGGACAGCACTTCTTCTCCAGCCCCCCGGGGCATGGCAGTGCCGAGGTCATGGAGGGAGCGGAGGACCGGCTGAGACAGACCCTTTCCATCCTGCCCCTGCCCTTTGAGCCCTCCTCGCCTTGCCCCTGCCTACTGCTCTGTTCGTCCCTCTGCCCTGCTGGTGTCTGCGTGGGGGCTCCGCCCCTGTTCCCTCTGTGCCCGTCCTCCATGTCTGTCTCTGTCTCCCTCCTCCTCGTCCTGCGCTCCCGGAGTACCCTGGCTTCAGGACACCGTCCTCTGGGCTTCCTGATGGCTTCTCGTCGTGGTCGGGAGTCTGCTGTGTGGCTTGGGAGGACGTGTGGGATCCGGGGGCTGGCCTCGCTGTCCATGGGCCTGGGTGCCCCTCTCCCTGGGCAGTGAGCACAGAGGCGGCCTACCCCACCTGCCCACAGGTGTTTCTGGGGGCCCCGGGGCACGCAGGCCGGAGTGCTGGGGCAGCTCGCACGTGACGCCCACTCCCCAAAGGCACTGTGTGCTTTGTTTCCTACAAGAACCCCTGAGCCGACTCTCCTGCTCCTTCCCCGTCTGTGCGGCCGAGGGCCCCGGGGTCAGGTGGGGTGAGCGGCGGGTGCGGGAGCCCAGTGTGTCCGTGTGGCTGGCCGGCTCCCCAGCCCTGGCCCGGGTGAGCAGTGGGTGCCCTGGCCCCTGGGTGCCCCCGTGGCACCCTGGCGGGTCCCCCACGGACCGGACGCTCCCTGCGTGCTGCCACGGGCTTGCTCGCGCACGCACACACGCACACACGCACACGCTCAGGGCCTGTGGGAGGACACTGGCAGCTAGCTCCCTGAAACCCGGCGCGCTGGCTGGCGGAGCCCTAGCCCCCTGGCTGGCGCGGTACATGGTCAGGGCAGACTTGGGGGCCGTGGCCTCCCCCAGGAGTTCTGCTCCTTTGTGCAAACATGGACAGATTGGCTCCTCTCTCCTTCACCCAGGCATGCATGGGGGCCGAACCCCGACAGCCCCCACCTCCCCAAGGCTCCCCTGCTTCCCCCAGAGCCCCCCTGACCCCCCAGGACCGGCCCGGGGGATGCAGGTCGGTGAGCGTTCCGCCCCGTCTCCGTGAGAACTGAGAAGGCGGTCAGCTCTTGTCTTGGGCTTTGCTCTGCACTCCCGGTCAGCTGCTCCAGCCCCTCCAGCACGCCCTCCAACAGGCCGAGTGTGGAGCCCTCCCTGCGGCCCACGCCACCTCCCAGGGCGCCGGCCGTGCCACCTCAGACCCTCTCTTTCCCCGTGTGCGCCCGTCTCCACGCTGCTCTGAGTCACACAGTTTGTTTTAAGCTTTTTCTGTCCTCTCTGTCACTTGTGCCGTCCACTCTGGGGGTCGTCCCCCAGCTGGCCCTTCGCCAGGCTCCTCTCCCCCATCCCCCGGGGCCTTGGGACATGGAGGGCTGGACAGCAGGCGCCGCCCGGACGGGACGGGTGCGGGTCAGCTCGAGAACGTGCTCAGCCGGCAGCTCATTGACGTGTGGCCGTGCCGGGGGCTGGGGTGCGCGGTGTGTGCGTGTGAGCACAAGGGTGTGCGCGTGCGTGCGCCTCTGAGTGTGTGCACGTGTCAGCATGTGGGCGGGCACAAGCACAGGTACCGTGAGCGTGCGTGGGTGTTGCATGAGCGTGTGCGTGTGTGAGTGGGTGTCGGTGTGCACGTGTGTGCGTGTGTGAGCACGTGTACGTGCGTGAGCGTGTGGGCGTGTGGACACTGCTGCCCCATGGCGGCTGCAGGTTCGGGGCAGGTCAGGTCCCGTGAGGCAGAAAGCTGTGGGAGGACGGCCGGTGGGGACAGGACCGGAGGACACGTACTGTTTGCTCTGCCCCGTGACAGGCCTGTCGTGAGAGCCCCGGGGACATTCCCTGAGAGGCTCTGCCCCACCTGCCCCCACCACTCCCACCTCCTGCTCCCCCACCGCAGGGGCGTTGCACTTTCCAAAGGGCCAGGCGGTGCCACCGCCCCGGGCCTCCCTGCCAGCTCCCTGGCCCCCCCACCCCCCGGGCCCGCACCCGCTCTTCCGCGCGGCCCTTTGCCCCGGCAGAACCCATAGAGGCTGGGCTGCAGGACCCGAAGTGATTCCTGGGTCCCCTGGCCCCAGCCATCTGCTACCGGCCGCAGGCCGCGGGGGTCCTGCCCCCGGCCGCAGGCCCCAGGCCCCAAGGATCGTGACTCCCAGAGAAGGTCTGCTTCTGAAGGGAGGGCAGAGACGAGGGAGCCCCACCCGCCCTGCGGAGCCACAGAGCCTCAGGGTTGGGGAGGGCAGTGGAGGGCAGTGCGCGGAGCTGGGGAGGGCCGGCTTCCTGGGCCTCCACCCTAGGAGGCGAGGTGAGGCGGGTCTGTGAAGTCTCTTTCAGAAGCTCCTGTGAGGGCTTCTGCCTTGAGCCCCCGGGGAGCCTGGCCAGGGAGCTGTGCTGGAGCAGAAATGGGGCTGGGGCCGGGACGGGGACCTGGGTCCTGGCACAGGGAGTGGGGAGGGAATGGGGGGGGCGGAGGGGGAGGAGGCGGGCCTGTCTTCTGTGCCCGTGTCCAGGTCGGATAGACAGGGTGCAGAAGCCAGGGGCACAGATCTGGGGAGGGCTTCTGCCCCCGCCCCCTAACTAAGGTCCTGCTGGTTCGGGGGTCCTTCTCCAAGCTGGACTCACGGTCCTTCTAGCCTTTCTCCCATCGGGCCTGTGTCCGCCCCCCCGGCCCCCTGGCTCCTTCCTATGGCCCCTGTGATCCTGGCCCTGCCCGATGTTCCTCTACCCCTCCCCCTGCCCACTCCCTGCTTCTCCTGCCCCACCTGCTCCTGCTTCTGTCCTGTAAGGAGGAGAGTCGGTGGTCCTGACCTCAGCCCCCACCCCGGTGATGACAGGGCCCCGGCGGCTCCTTGGAGCCCCTGCGAGCCATCTCCTGCCCAGGCGGCCAAACGCTGGAGGTCGTCATTGTGGTGAGGGTGGGGTCAGGCACATTTCCCGGACACCTGCCACACGCCAGCCGTCCCGCCGGAGCCATCTGCCCTCAGCACGCGCCTCGAGGACTCGGCACAGTGACAGCGCCCTCCGGCGGAGGCAGGCTCAGAGCCGCCACGGTGTAGCCCACAGTGGCGAAGGGAGGCACCCGCCAGCAGAGGGCAGTGCCTGCCTCGGGCACTCCTGGAGGCCCGTCTCCCCTGGGGACCAGCAGAGCAGGGCCTGCCAAGAGCTGAAGCGCCCGTGGGTCTCTGTTTGTGTCTCTGCCTCCCCTCCCCTCTCCGTCTGGCCATGTCTGTCTGTCTGTTCCCTCTGTCCTCCTGGAGCAGCTCTCTGGTCCTCTGTGTTTCTCTCCCCATCTCTGTTCAGAGCTCAGAGGCCTGGCCGAACACCCCCTCCACAGCCGTCTTAGAGCTGGGCCCTGATCCCCTGGCGGCGGGGGTGGCGCAGAGAGCCCGGGGAGCTGGACGCAGGAGGGGCCGTGGCCCCCCAGCTCCCGCCTCCAGTGGGCATCCCTCCTGTGTCCTCCTGGACAGTTAGGAACCTGGGTGTCCCCGAGAGGTTCCCTCCCTCCCCGCTGCCCAGCCTCCAGGGACCATGCTCAGAGGCTCCAGCTGCTGGGCTGGTTGGGGCAGGACTCTGCTCCCCAGGAGGGACCACCAGGACCGCAGGGGAGAGGGGGGAGAGGAGGAGAAGTCCAGCAGGGGTGGGGGGTGGAGAGGGCGGCCAGGGCCAGCCCTGACGCAGCCGCCCGCTGCGCTGTCCCCAGGGCCTCGCTGTGGAGCTCCTGCGTGGTGCTGCCGCTGCTGGCGCTGACCTGGATGTCGGCCGTGCTCGCTGTCACCGACCGCCGCTCCGCCCTCTTCCAGATCCTGTTCGCCGTCTTCGACTCGCTGGAGGGCTTCGTCATAGTGATGGTCCACTGCATCTTGCGCAGAGAGGTGGGCACCCCCGGGGCTGCTGCGGGCCACGCCTGATGGCGGGCCCCGAGGCTGCGCCGGCACACGGTCCTAGTGGCTCCTAGTGTCCATCCTTCTTCCTGAAGACGCCCCCTGCGCCCCTGGAGGGCTTGGGCGGTGAGGGGGGCTCTGTCCTCCTAAGTCTTTAGGACCCGGAGCCCTGGAGACATGTGCAGCTTTCAGCAGAGCTGAGCCCCCCGTCCTGAATGGGAGCAAGGGAGGGCCTCAGCCGCCTGTCCCCACGGCTGGCTGCCGGTGACAGCAGCTAAGGTCCGGGACCTGCTCCCCCCTCAGGAGGGTTGAAATGTGGAGAAACGTGCTCTTGGCATGGACGGGAGGGGCCGTGGTGAGGCTGAAGGGGCCGGAGTGGGTGGGGGCGGAACCGCAGAATTCTCTCCCTCTCCCTTTGGAACCTCCTGGAAAGATAGCAGAGTGATTGGAGAGCACTTAGATTCGAAAAGATGAGAACAGGACAAGGGTTTTGCAGTGAACCCTGGGTTTTGGGGGAGAGAGGGACAAGGGGCCATGAGCCCAGTCCACCTGAGGAAGCCGGGTGCACAGCTGGCAGTGGGGGAGGCCAGGCAGCCGCTGCATCACAGCCCAAAGCCAGAGCACTTCTAGAAGGGGCTCCTGGGCCCCCGGGATGTCCAGGGAAGGATGCTGCGGACGACTGGCGGTGCACTTCGGGGCAGCTCAGCCCCGTCCTGAGCTGGCAGCCCCGCCCCCACCTGGCATCCCCCCCCGTGTAGCCCCACTGTCCCAGGTGGGGCCCTGGTCCCGGGGGCACCCTGTCCCCTGAGGCCCCCAGGCGGGGGGAAGGTGACGGGAGGACAAGAAGCCCGCGTTTTTGGTGTTGGGACGGCCCCACTGACAAGCTCCTGCATGTAAATGCCGGGGTGGCCGTGAGCATCTCCTCTGAGATCCGGAGAGCCTGTGCCCAGAAAGTCAGATCCTTGCAGCCACGGGCCCCCGACATGGCCCGAGCCGGCATCCGCAGAGAGGGAGAGGCTGCCAGCCCCAGCCCCACGCGTGCCTGGCTCCGGCCATGTTGACTCATGGTCGCGCTTCTCACTGTGGCTTCGGTGGGGTGGGGCCAGACGCCACCAACTCCCCAGGTGCAAAGGCCCCGCTTGTGGCCCTCAGCTGCCCTTGGCTGCCCAGCTTCTGAGACGAAAACGGCAGGTTACCAAGGAGGAACATCCGAGAATAGGAGGGAGCTTGTAGGAATTTAAAACCCGGGAACAGAAGCAGGACGGTCCTGCGCGGGGGTCCATGCGGGGGAGAGTCAGGTGCCCCAGAGACACTTGATTTGCCAGGAAGGCGGGACTTCCCCATCAGCCTCTCTCATCTAGGCTAGGGACCCTGGGGGCAGAGAAAAGTCGGGAGAGGGCCTCCATCCTCTGGCCTCTGTAGGCGGGACTCCAGGGGGCCGCGCTGAGGAAGACAGGCTGGGAGGGGGCAGGTACGGGCGATGCCAGGCAGCTTCAGCCAGCGCAGTGGGCGCGGAACATTTGGGAGGTGGATGAGTAAGGTGGTCATCTGAGTCTTCTGGGGGGAACAGAGGGGGTGAGGCTGGCCAGGTGGCCTTCCTGGAGGAGGAGGCCATGAGGCACTTGGGGAGACCATCTGTTTTTCGTGCCAGTGGAGAGAGTGCTTTCCCTTTGCTGTCTCCTGGATGGTGGCCTGCCTCCACTGGACCCACGGGAGGTGCTTGAGATGTTTGCTAGGTGGTCAGTGAGTGCACGCACGGGAGGAAGGCACACCTGCCAGGAGGCCAGAGGCTTGGCGGGTGCCTGCGGTCCCGGAGCCAGCGAGACCCCAGCACCGCCTCTCATCAGCTGTGTGGCTGAGGGGAGTGGGGACAGGTCCCCAGGTCTACGCTGGGTCTAGGTCTGGGAGCCCGGGACCCCCAGCGTACCCTCCTCCCAGAGCTCCCCCGCGGACTCCGGATGCCTCCTCCAGGACCCCCTCCATGCTTTCGCCGCCCCTGTGCCTCCCCTTGTTCCCTTTGCACATCATGGCCATGAAGGGGCGGCTTCTTGAGGGCGGGCACTGCTCGCCGCTCCGCCCACACCCAGAGCGCTCCGTGGCAGAGAAGGGGCCGGCCTTCACTCCTTGCTCACGCTGACCAGCCCTGCCTGTCCTCTGTGGACAAGCTCTGTGCTGGCTGCTTGGGTGGCCCCTTTCTGAAGAGCCCATGGCCGTAACACGTGAGACCTCCCTTGATGGAGCGTGCCCCACAGACGTGCTGTGCCCCCCAAGGGCCCTTGTGGACGCTCCGGTGTCTCCAGGGGGTGAGGCGGGGCCCCGGACTTGCCTGGACGGCGTGGACCCCAGTGCCCTCCGCAGCCTGATGGCAGGCTGGGAGGGCCGTGGCACGTTTACGGGGGGTCGAGGTGCCCGTGAAGGGCACAGAGAGACTCTGCGAGAGGGAAGGGAGGCAGGGCCCCGCACACAGGCACCCCTCGCGGAGACACAGCCCTGCTGCTCGCCCCGGCCTTACCGCCGACTCACGAGGCCACATTTGGGGACTGCCGTGGACCACTCTGCTCTCCCCCAGGTCCAGGACGCCGTGAAGTGCCGCGTGGTGGACCGGCAGGAGGAGGGCAACGGGGACTCGGGGGGCTCCTTCCAGAATGGCCACGCCCAGCTCATGGTAGGGCTCCGAGCGCGCGCCCCAGCGCTGTCTCCCTGCGCTGCTCTGGGCTCTGGCGGCCCCTGGGAAGAGCTCCGAGCCCAGTGTGAGCCTGGGGACACTGAGGCTCGCCAAGGTGACATCCCCGGCCCGGGGTCTGGGGCAGGCAGGACCCAGACGGTCAGGAGGGGGGCTGGCATCGGCCCACACTCACCCCCGCTACCGCAGCGTGCTTGCCCGGATGCCAGCTTCCTGGGGCCGTCGCCTCAGCGGCTGCCCCCCCCACCTCCCATGCCCCCTCATCGCCCTCCAGCCTGGCCGGGATGGGGCTGGGCTCCCTCCGTCTCCATCCAGGGGACCAGCCTGGGCTGTGCACACACCCTGCCCCCACCATGGCCTTGTTCCCAGCCAGGTCCCTCCAGCATTGCACCTGCCGTTCAGCCTGAGGCACAGCGCGGCCCTCCCACCCCGCTGCCCGCCTCGCGGTGTCCACTAAGATACCACCTCCAGGAAGTCCTCCCTGACTTTCCCCCCGGCTCCTGCCGGCAGGCCTCCCATTCAGGTCCTGGTGGTGCCCGGGCTGGATTCTCCGCGCTGTCACTGGGGGCCTGGCAGGAGCTGCTCACTCAGGCCTTGGGGTGCCCAGCCTCCTCACGGGGGCCGTGAGCGTCCCAGGCAGGGCCTCAGCAGAGGCCAACCGGTGGACCTGCGGAGGCTCCTTGGATCCTCAGGGGTGAGGGCAGGGGTCCCAGACTCCCAGGCCCTGCTCCCGGCCTGACCTCTGACCTCAGACTTTGAAGTCTTCCCAGAAGCCCACCTCTGCGTTTGCGCAGAGGGAACCTCCAGGTCTGAGACAAGGACCCAGCCCCGCAGCCCCTCCACCCCCCGCCCCTGAGAAGGCCACGCCCTGGCCCGTGGTGCCCAGGCCCGGGTGCCCCGCCCACCAGGCGCTCTGAGGCCGGGGACTGGTTGCCCACTCCCACTGGCGGGGCTCCTAGGCTGGGATGGGGCACACGCTCTAGCAGGGCCTCCGGCTCAAGGGACGGCCGGTGTCACCCGGGCACCGACGGCCATGTCCGAAGCCCGTTCTGCCTCTCTGGCCGGCCAGCCTCCATTTCCTCGTCCCCAGGGCCTGTGCTGAGGACCACAGGTGACACGGGGCAGGCCCCCCAGCTGCACACCAGCAGGCGGCGGGCTGGGCCGCAGGGGCCCCAGCGTGAGACACTTTGCGCCCCCCACCCCATCGGGGGATGTGAGGGACAGAGTGGGCTGCAGTCCCAGGGAGCCAGGGCCTGGGGGAGACTGAGGCAGAGGCTGAGAGTGTGAGGGAGCTGCCATGGGACTGGCCCCCCACGGCCCAGCTAAGCCGCCGACGCCCAGGAGGGAGCTCCCGTGCATGCGTGTACACACACACACACACACACACACTCTCACACTCACACACTCTCACATGCCTCCGAGGTATAGCTCAGCTCCACCGTTTCCCGCCAGCCCGGTGCGGGCAGCAGCCGGGCTGCTGGCTCGCAGGCCCTCACCCCACCCCGCCTCTGTCTTGCAGACTGACTTCGAGAAGGACGTGGATCTGGCCTGTAGATCAGGTGAGCGCCGGCCAGGTGAGAGCGACAGGTGGCCCCCGCCTGGGCCCACGTGCTTCTAACGTTCTCTGTGCGTCTGTCTGTTCACGCGTCTGTTCTCATCCCACCGCGGCCTGCCCCAGCCCATGCAGGGAGGCGGGGTCCGCTCCGCCCAGCCGGCGGGGACGCTGCCCAGAAGGCCGGGTCTGCCCACAAGGCCGGGTCTGCCCAGCGCCCGCCTCAGCCCGGGCCGCACCCGCCCCTTCCTGCCTCCCCACCCGCTGCCCTGTGGCCGCAGGCCCCATCTGTGGAAACCCGTCCTGGAGCTCTGGCTCAGCAGGGGTGAGGCCCGCGCTATGCAGGGCAGAGCTCTTAGCCCCGGGGGCAGGCCGTGGACTCCCTGCGCGGGGCCTGGCCCTGTCCTCTCCCTGCCGTGCCCCTTGCCTCGGCGGCCGCACACACACTCCTCTTCTTGGCTTTTCACCATCTTGGGAGGGGCCGGGAGGCTGGGCAAGCTGTGTGAGGGGAGCTGCCCGCCTCCGCCCTGTCACCCACCTCGCCGCCCACCCCTGCCTGCCCTCCCTCGGGGCCCACACTCCGTGTCGTCCTCATGTCTCCACCCCCACTAGCCCCACGGAGGAGGCTTGGGCATGCTTTCAGAATGGGGGTGGGGGGGCGGCAGCAGGAGTGCGGGGAGAGCACAGGGCAGGACCCACCACCGGACCCTGGGCTAACACTGAGTTTTCTGGAAGCAAATGGAAAAAGGGACTCAATTGCCCAATGAGAGGGAGCCCCTCAGGGGTCCATGTCCTGGGAGCCAGGAGGTTGGGGCAGGGACAGGCATCTGAGGCAGGGACAGGCAGTATCTTCCAGAACTGTGGAGACCCAGCCGGCCACAACTGCCTTGCATCCGTCAGAGAGAGTCTAAAGACAGCCATGGAGGCAGGGGCTGCGGCGGCCCTAGGCTGGGAGTGTCAGCTACTGCCAGGTGGACCCAGGAGGGCTTCCTGGAAGAGGTGGCCTTTGGTTGGGTTGAGTGAGGAACTGGACAGAATGGTCTTCCATCTCCTGTCTTGGTCTTATGTGGCCTAGGCAGCCGTCCTGAGAGGTGACCCCGAGACTCAAGGGCCTTCAGAGGCTGGGGTCCAGCCCTGTTCAGGTGGTCCTGACCTCTCTGAGCCTCTGATTTCTTCCTCATCAGTCAGCTGGCCCAGCGGGGCCTGTGGCCTCTCAAGCAGCTACTGGCTGGGGGTGGGGGGCACACCAGGGGGCGCCGGGGATCTCGAGGAGTCTGGAGGTAGGGCTGAGAGCGCCTGGGTCTGAGCGGAGAGGCGCATCCCGGGTCCATGGGGCTTCGTGTGCGCTCGGGAGGACCAAGAGACCCGAGTAGGAGGGACGCTGCAGGGGCGCAGGCTTGGCGGGGAAGATGGCAGGTCCCCCGCCGGGCCGCCCAGAGGATGTCAGCATCTGGAGGCTGGACACAAGCCAGGGCTGGGGGCTGGCAGAGCAGAGGGAGAGGACCCGGGGTGGCGAGGGACCGGCCACCGCTGGGAGGCTGTGTGCCCAGGGGGCGGCAGGCGACAGACAGCGCCTCTGGTGTGCGGGGGCTGGGCAGGGGTGTGGTCAGCAAAGAGAGGGCCCTGCGGTCACAGCAGGCTTTCAGGGACGGGCCCTGAGGGGGGCACGGGTGCAGAGCTGGGCCCAGCAGCTCTGTGCTCTCTGCCGGCCCAGGAGGCTAAATTGATTGGTAGGGGCAAGGTGGGTAGTGGGCCCATGGGAGCCCCGCTCAGAGGTCATGCGGAGCAGAAGTGGGGCAGCTAGGCGTCTGCAGCACGGCACCCCAGGAGCACCTCCCCCTCCATGAGGAGCTGTGTCCCTGCACTTCCAAGACACATGGGCTGGCTGCGGGGCGCTCAGGGGCTCCCGGCTGCCAGGAGAGCAGTGTGTGGGTGGCCGTCACTTGTTCTCCTGTCTGTGGGGGCAGGCAGAAGCACCCCATCTTCCAGCCTCATTAGAAACAGCAGAGGAAGCCTGGCTGCCGTGGCACCGGACAGCACATGGCAGGCCCCCACTGACCAGGGCTGGGGTGGCCTGTGGGGCGCGAGCGCCAGGAACTGCAGCTCCAGAGCCGTCAGAGGGCATGTGCCCGATTGGGGCCTGGCCGGGGCACCCTTGAGGCTACCCTGACCCCCACCCCCTCCTCTCCCCACAGTGCTGAACAAGGACATCGCAGCCTGCCGGACGGCCACGATCACCGGCACGCTCAAGCGGCCGTCGCTGCCCGAGGAGGAGAAGCTGAAGGTAGCCCACGCCAAGGTGCCCCCCACCAACTTCAACAGCCTGCCCGCCAACGTGTCCAAGCTGCACCTGCACGGCTCGCCCCGCTGCCCGGGCGGCCCCCTGCCAGACTTCCCCAACCACTCCCTGACCCTCAAGAAGGACAGGGCGCCCAAGTCCTCCTTTGCTGGCGATGGGGACATCTTCAAGAAGCTGGACTCGGAGCTGAGCCGGGCCCAGGAGAAGGCCCTGGACACCAGCTACGTCATCCTGCCTACGGCCACGGCCACGCTGCGGCCCAAGCCCCCAGAGGAAGCCAAGCACAGCATCCACCTGGACCAGATGCCCCAGACCCGCCTCATCCACCTCAACATGACCCCCGACGCCGGCCTCCCGGCCCGCAGCCCACCCACCCGCCAGCCTCCGGGCGCCGGGCCCCCGGAGGCCCCCCCTGCCCAGCCCCCGCCGCCGCCGCCGCCCCCCCCGCCCCCACCCCCCACCCTGGAGCCCACGCCCCCCAGCCTGGGGGAGCCTGGGGAGCCCGCGGCCCACCCGGGGCCTAGCTCGGGGGCCGGGACCAGGAATGAGAACGTCTCCACCTTGTCCGTGAGCTCCCTTGAGGTGAGGGCGGCCCGGGGACCCGGGGGGAGGGGCGGGGGGGGGCAGGGCCTGCTGTGGGCACCGCTGGTTTGGGTGCACAGCCCAGCCGGTGGGGCCCACGGCCAGTGCTAGGAAATCGGGGCCTGGGAATGCTGGGGACCAGCGTCCCGGCTCCCTGCTGCTGGCAGGTGTCCCTTGACGAGAAGGGGGACAAGCTGGCTGCTGACGGGGCGTCCCCTAGGACTCCCTCCGCGCGCCCACCGTCCTCTTTCTGTCCTCTAGCCACGCTGCCTGCTGGGCCTCGTGGCGGGGGGCGCCCGGCCTCTGCCGGAACAGGGGTCTCCCTCCCTGCAGAGGCCACCGAGCTGGGCGGGAGTCAGCTCAAGTGTAGCCCATCCCGCGCCTGCGGTCAGAGCAGCGAGTCCCTCCACAGAACAACCTGAAGCCTAGACTTGACCCCAAGCCCGCGCCCCAGCCTGTGCAACATGGGGTCAGAGCCTGGAGCGGGGAGCACCGCCCAGCACCCTCAGGGAGCCCCACCTCCCTAGGCCATGCTCCCTCCTCCTGGTTCACGGCCTGGGGGGGGGCCTCTCAGCTGGGCCGCTGGCCTGCGTCCCATGCTCCTTGTCCCTGGGCGCACGTCGTGGGCTGGCTGAGCCAGAGACCCTCGCCCAGCACCGGCCCTGGCCTGGAGGCCAGAGGTGGTCTGGAGGACAGTCCAGCTCCTCTGAAAGTGGAGCACCACAGTCCAGCACCACAGAAAGTGGTGACGAGGTTCTATAGACTGACCCTCACTCAGGCCCTGGAATACCAGAGCCCTAGGTTGTCATAGAGCCGAGAGCCTCCTCGTGATGGTCACTGACCTCTGGGGCCCCGCCTCCTGTCCAGCATCTTCTTGGCCGCCCCCGCTGTCTGAGGCAGCAGGGGGCCCGCAAAGGGCCCAGCTTCAGGGCTGACAGAGGCGCGACCCCAGGGCTCGGGCAAGACCCCAAGAGGAGGCCTGGGGCGAGGGGGTGCCTGGTCTCCCCCATCTTCAGGCAAGGAGAGGCCGGGACCTGTGGCCTCGGAGGTTTTAGGGAACTGCTTGCAAACGTGCACAAACCCCTTCTCCCCACAGCGGCGGAAATCACGGTATGCGGAACTGGATTTCGAGGTGGGTCCTGGCATCCCCTCCCCCACACGGCCAGGCCAGGCGCTCTGAACCCTTCCAGCAGGCAGGAAGGGGCGGGGCAGCACCCCTCTTCCGGGCTCAGGCTTCACCCCCTCCCACCCTGCAGAAAATCATGCACACGCGGAAACGGCACCAGGACCTGTTCCAGGACCTGAACCGAAAGCTGCAGCATGCCGAGAAGGACAAGGAGGCCCTGGGTCCGGACAGCAAGGTCTGCGGGGGAAAGGGCAGGGCCCTGGGGCGCTGGGGGGGCAGCACAGGATGGGGGCGTGCTGTGGGAGAGCCTTTACGTAAGGCTGTCTCCTGATTCATTCATTCTTTCCTGCGACCTTTCCCAGATGCTGGCCTGACCCAGCCCATGCTAGACTCTGGAGGGCAGGACAAGCCCATGGGCCTTCCTGGGCAGGGGGGAGGGCACACTGGCTTCTGGGGATGCCTGTCTGGAGGGGTAGGTGGTGTACTAGCTCCTGGGGGCCCATCTGGAGGGAGAGAGGTAGGCAATGCACTGGCTTCTGGGGCCCCCCACCCCGTCTGGAGGGGAGGCAGTGCACTGGCTTCTGGGGGACTGTCTGGAGGGGGAGGGGAAGGCAGTCCACTGGGGAATAGTCTGGCATCTCCTCAGGAAAGCCATGGCCAAGGGAGCGGTTTCAGGCAGGTGCCTTTCACAGCAGGCTGTTGCTCCCTACCCCGGACCCAATAGCAGGGGGCTCTCTGCTCTGTCTCCTTTCCCGGTTCCGACTCCGCCTTCTCTCCCCCTGCTCCCTCCGGTCTCCTCTTGCTCCGGCCCCTCCCCCCACCACCGCCCATCGGCCAGCAGCCGGAGAAGCAGCAGACGCCCAACAAGCGGCCCTGGGAGAGCCTTCGGAAAGCCCACGGGACGCCCGCGTGGGTGAAGAAGGAGCTGGAGCCACTGCCACCGTCCCCGCTGGAGCTGCGGAGCGTGGAGTGGGAGAAGTCGGGCGCCACGATCCCGCTGGTGGGCCAGGACATCATCGACCTCCAGACTGAGGTCTGAGCAGGTGGGCGGCGGCCTCGCACCGGGCCACGAGGAGGGATGCTGCTCTGCCCGCTCCTGCCACGGGATGGGCTCAGACGTGCTCTCGGGCTGCGGGCCAGACCCGCGTCCTGGCCTCAGGGCGCTCGGACGGCAGCCAGGTGGAGGCCCGCAGTGCTGGGACCAGAGCCAGACGGGACAGGAGGCGCCGGCGGCCCGGGGGGCGGGCACAGGGCTCCGGAGGCCAGAAGATGCCTCAGACTCTGCCCTTCTCCAGCCCAGCCCCGGCAGGCAGGCGGGCGGGCGGGCCGCAGCGGACGGTGGCCGGCCCGAGCGTGGCCAGCATCCCCAGGAGGCCCGCCTTGCTGCCGCAGCAGAGGACCAGCCCGCTTGGCCCAGCTGGCCTGGCACCATTTTTTAGACACCCCTATCCCTCGGGAAGCAGCCAGCCCCCCCCCAACCTTTCCAGGGCCCGGGGCCCCTCCCCAGACCCAGGTGGAGAGCACAGTCCTCTCTCTCACCTGCGCCGACCCCAGGGGCAGGACTAGAAGCCCACTCCGGGAAGAGCAGGGGTGGGGAATCTATTTTTTCTCTCCTTTTCTTTTCTTCAATAAAAAGAATTAAAAACCCACGTCCCGTCTGTGTGGCCTCTCTCTGCAGCCCACGCCACAGCCCCATGGACTTTCCACCCCTGCCCCCTGCCTGGCTGTCAGGAGCCCGTGATGTGTGGACCTTGACGTCCAGGCCTGAGATCATGCGGCCCCCAAGGGCGCTGTGGGAACGTTGATGGGGACCCCCCAATGCTGGGTCCCCTTGTTCTGCACCGCAGACCTTTAGACCCACAGGAGCCGTTGGCGTGGGACTTCCCTGTGCTGGTGCCGTCGCCAGGGGAACAGTCTGGGACTGGAGCAGAGCACGTGGACGGAGGGAGGGAGCCTTGGGCGTCGGGGCCCCCCTCCTTCCAGCCGGCCTTGATCTGCCCCGGATCTCCTCCAGGCCCTGCACCCACTGCCTCACCGCTGGCCCATGCACCTGCCTCTTGGTCCTGGGGCAGGCGTGAGGGACAAACTGGACATGCCCAGAGCTGCGCCCCCTGCCCATCCAGCCCAGCCTTCTGCCACCTCCCAGCTTGGCCAGTGGCCCACAGCTTGGCCAGTTTCTGAGCCTGGACTTGGAGATGCTCCTGTTCGAGAGCAGAAATGCCTGCCTCGCGCGCGTGCTTCCAGCAGGGGGCGGCCTGAGCCCGCACCGGGAGCCCGGCTGGGCGCTGCCAGGCGGAGGGCCGGTGAGCCAGGCTCCTCCCCTCGGCTGCGCTTCCCACCGCAGGCCGCAGGGGGCCGTTTGCACCCCGAGATGACAGCCCGACCATGTCACCCAAGGTGAACACAAGGCCGGGCTCACAGAAGGATGGCGGAGCCGCCCAGCGCGGGTGCCCACGGCGCTCCAGACCGCCTTGGGTGGTGACCACAGCGACCGAGGAAGGAGAGGGACCGCTGGTGACCAGGCATGGCTGCTGGGGACCGAGGGACCGCAAGTACCAGGAGAGTGGACAGCCAGGAGGGCATGGCAGGGCACGCAGCCCCGGTCTGGGGCACTTTGAAACACCCCCTTTGGAGAGACTGGGCAGCGAAACCCGCCCCCACGGAGGCTTGTTAAAGTCCATCCAACCACGGATGCGCCCACACTCCTTCACATGCGGCATCTCCCCCCACACCCCCTGCAGCCCGTCCTCCCCACCCCCTGCAGCCCGTGTGCTCCCACCCAAAGAGGCCTCGGACTCCAACCCCACCAGCCTTGGGGTGCAGAGGAGGGTGGGGGCCTGCGCCGGCTCCCTCGTCCCCCACAAATGCCGAAGGAAGCCGGAAGGGCTGGGGACTGGGGTCCAGGTGCAGACTGTCCTGATGAGGGGAACACGGAGCGCAGGGCTCCCCGCTGCTCTTGGGAAGTGACCTGATCTCCCCTGCCCTGATCACAAGCACCACAGAAAACCTAGAAGAAACCAACAAATCAGGTGCACCCGGCCTGGGCTCCCCACCTGTAGTGGGAGTGGCTCAGCGCCGGGACCCTCGGCTGAGACTCCCCTCCGTCCTGCTCCTCCCGCCCCCCCACCCCCCCACCCCCAAGGCTGAGTCCTTCCAGGAGAAGCCACACCCTCTGTCCTGCCCAGGCCCCACATTCCCAGCTGTTCAGTGCTCCACGGCCACCCGGCATGGGGACAGCGCCCAGAAACCCCAGTCCTCTCGGCCGCCCAGGGTGCAGGAAGCGGCCCGGACCGTCCAAGCCCGTCCAAGCCCGGTTCTCCCTGCGCTGGTCTGTCTCCACTGCCTTCTGCCGTGAGCACGGCTCCAGGCCAGTGACCACCGTGTGCCCAGAGCTTGTCTGTGGGTGGCCCTCTGTGTCCATCCAGCTGTCTCAGGGCTGGACAGACAGGGTCCTGACACCCTCTCCAGAGGAGGAAATGGAGATTCACGTGTCTGAGTGATGCTCCCCTGCAGCTCCCCGGCCCTAACCTCTGGACGCTCCCGTCGGTGGGGGAGGTCACCCAAGGGCAGCCGTGGGCCTCCCTCTCCTGTTTTCTCCACCACAGGCCACTCCTTTCCCTGGACCTTGTTTTTCTCATCATGTCCACACCTTTGTCCCCAGGCCGTCCTCCTTGGAACCCCGGGACCGCCTCCTGGGTCTCCCTTCCCCTGCAGCCAGCAGGACCACCGTGCCCTGCCGACGGGGCTGGCGATGGCGGCGATCACCGCAGTGGGCGGGAGCGTGGGCAGCTGAAGCTGGTGGGGACACTTGTGACGGGAGCTCGTGGTGCTGTTGGTGGCGGGGAGGGATCCCGGTGCTGGTGGTGGTGGCTCTGGCATGGCGAGGACAGTGTCCCCACAGACGCGAGGGTGGAAAGAGGAAGGCACCGGAGGACAATGACAAGAGCCTGAGTCTCCTGGGGGGCAGGTGCGCTGGCAGCGGCCACCCTCCAGTTACCCAGGCAGGCAGCTCCCGCACCCCTGCATGGAGTGGCCCTTCCTCTGGGTGGCTGGGGACTCTTGGAAAAGCCTTCATGCCCAGTCCCCCCAGGCCTCCTGGGCCCAGCTGCCCAGCCGACAGCAAGCATGGGCCATCAGGAAGTCCCTCTTCCTGTCTAACTGCCGGCCAGCTGCAGTAGGAGAGGCTCCTGTCCCCAGCCATGCAGTGGGGCCACCCCACAGCACCCTCGGGCTCCTCCGGGACCCGTTCGAGGTAAAGGTCCCGTCTCGGGCTCCCATCACCTCCCCAGCCCTGCGTCCCACACGGGCTTGCCTCCACAGAGAAGCCAATCCTCAGCGAGCCTCACACTCATTCCAGGGCTACGTTCCGGAACCTTCCCTGAGCTGGGAGTGCCCTCCCGGCTCTGCTGCACCCACCCCACTCCCTGGGACCTCCTCTTGAACCTGGAGCTCTGTCTGGGGAACGTGGCGCCTGTGCGGCTCCCCTGAGCTGACCAGGCAGCCGGCATCCCACCGCAGCTGCCTCCCACTGCCCTGGGGGTTACCGGGCAGCCCTTTCCCAGGGCGCCTACAGGGCTCAGTCAGGAGCGTCTGCCCTTGGCTCAGGCCATGACCTCTGGGTCATGGGACCAGGTGCTGCCCAGTGGGGAGACTGCTTCTCCCTCTGCCCCTCCCCCTGCTTGTGCTCTCTGTCTCTCTCTCAAATAAATCTTTAAAAAAAAAAAAATCCTGGGGTCCCTGGCAGCCATCCCCGCCCCCACCCCTGCAGAGGTCATACCTTAGGCCCTGGGAAGAGTGTCACGGCCCTGAAAGGACAGGCTGGCACACTGGTCATGACTGGAGGACCGGCCCTGGCCTCCCGCTGCATTACTGCTCTGCCACTGCCTGCTGGAGACCAAGGGAATTCAGACCTCCTGCACAGTGGGGGTCCCCAGCTGGGGCACCTCTCCCCTCACTGGGGTGTGCCATGGCACTGGCCAGGCCTGCTTGGAGTGGCCCATGAGGGCAGGGCCAAAGGTGGGCGGGGGAAGGGGGCAGAAGGCCTAGACCTTGGGCCACCCCCGCCCCTCTGGGCCTGAATTTCCCTTCTGGCACTGTGGCAGCAGGACTGGGTGACTGAGAGCCCTTCCGAGGCTAGCTCTGCAGCTTCTTGAGGTGTGGGGGGCAGCGAGCTCCCCAAGAATTCTTTTAGGGCCTAAAAATAACCGGGAGGGGAAGGGTATCTCTGAAAAGCTCAGGACGTGCCAGTCGCGGCCCCACCCGGAACTGCCTCCAAATAAGGCAGAGCCGGAAGCCCTGAGCCAGTCACTGCTCACGTCAGCTCCCAGCTGCGCGCTCCAGAACCTTCCCTCCCAGCCTGGCCAGCCCCTAGCCCAGCCCCAGGGGTCGCCCCAAGACGGTGGTCAGGGCCGGGGCTGGCCATGGGGCAGGGGTCCCGGGAGCCCCCTGTGGACCACAGCTCTTTGGTCAAAGAGTAAAGAAGTTACAGTCACAGAATCTGAGACTGACTCGTCTAGAAACTTCCATCTACATGCGTGGTATCAAGGAGATCCAGTTCAGACCCCTTCCCCCAAATCCCAGAAGGCGGAAGTGGGGGCCCCTGAGGAAACTAGGGTGGGCTCCGCGCGCTGCCCCCCGGCACCCCTGGGCATCCCAGGGAGAGGGCACCCCGACGATGGGGGGCAGCTTGGAGCTTGCTCTGACCAGGTGCAGGCGCAGGCGTCCCCAGCTGTCCCAGGAAGGCAGGGGAGGTGTTGCTGGACGCAATATGGCTCTCTGCGCACACCATATGGAGGCAGCCCTGGGAGGGGAGCCGGGAAGAGGCAGGACACAGCACCCCACCCCCTACACCCTCCCCCCTCCACTGCCGGGAGTTTCCTGGGAGGCAGCTGGTGGATGGGGTGGCCCGCAAGTCAGGTTCCGGGATTGTGCCCCTGCCTGTGACCTCAGGGGGCCTGTCCCCTCACCCAGGAAGGGGAGTCGGGAAGGGAGGCAGCTGGCAGACTCCACCCCAGGCCCTCCAATCCTCTAGGATGGATGAGAGTGTGTTTTGGGGGGACCAGGTGGCAGAAAAGGAAAGAGAAGGGAGAGAGTGGGGGTGGGGGAGCCCTTCCCGGGAGGGAAGGAGGGGACACGGCATGGTGACAGTGCAGCACAGTGACAGTGCCTGGAGAGCCGGAGCAGCGGTGGGACTCCCCACCAAGGCTTCCTGGAGAAGTGGGTCAGCCTGAGCCCGGAGGTCAGTGGGGTGGCCGATAGGGACCCAGGTGGGCAGCCCGAACCCAAGCTTGAGGCTGTGGGGGGTTGGAGACTCCAGCAGGGCCGTACCCGGAGAGGGGAGCTCCCACTCAGGGCCCATCCTGGGGGGATTCCTGGGACCAGGTGGGCTCTGACCCACCCCAGGTCACCAATAAGTCACCAGGAGAGAGGCCTGGCTAGGGTCCCAGAGCTGGGAGGGCTGCATGGCCAGACCTAGGAGCCCACACCACGTCCCAGCCCCAGCCCAGCCCCCATCCGTCCCCAGCAGGCTCTGCCCACGGCTGCCAGTCACTTCCAGGCGTCACCTTGCTGGAGCCTCCGGTCCCTGCCCTGCCTCCAGCTCTGAGTCTCTCTAGAGTCACCATGCATCCTGCATCAGGTTTTGGTGTAGGGGTCTTGTCCCATTCAGACTATGGGCCACTCCAAACCCCAGAATGCACAAGATCTCTGTCCCTCTCACAGCTGAGAGGGTCTCTGGGGACTGAGCCCTACCAGACCATGTTTGGGGAGGGTGTGCAGACCCCCTTCACCTACTCCGGGCCCAAGTTCAGGCATGGAGCCATGGGAGGACAAGGGAGACAGTGGAGTGAGCCAAGCAGGCAGGACAGGGAGAGGGGACAGCGGAGGCTAGCCCGGTGTCCAGGCTTGGCAGTGGAAGCATATGCCAAGGGCAGTGAGCCACTGGGCTGCCAGAGACTGAAGGAGAGGGGCCTCCTGGTGGGGCCTAGGCAGGACCTGAGCAGCACAGAATGACCAGTCAGGGTCTGGCACTGGTGCGGGGCACACGCGCGATGACCGTGGGCATCGCTAGCAGCCTGCCGGACTCCCCAGGGCAGATGGGATTTTGCCTCCCTGCCCACCCCCGCTCCCATTCCCCCGAGACACAGAGAGGGTGAGGGACTTGCCCATGGTTGCCAAGGAGCTCAGGCTTCCGCAGTGGCCACAGCCCCCCAACCAGGCCTCGTTGAGCTTCCTTATGTAGACGTGCAGGCTTTCTACTTTCTCACTCTCTTCTAGTGTGTTACCTCTTCTTAGAAATCCATCTATTGGGGCGCCTGGGTGGCTCAGTGGGTTAAAGCCTCTGCCTTCAGCTCGGGTCATGGTCTCAGGGTCCTGGGATGGAGCCCCGCATCGGGCTCTCTGCTCAGCAGGGAGCCTGCTTCCTCCTCTCTCTGCCTGCCTCTCTGCCTACTTGTGATCTCTGTCAAATAAATTCAAAAAAATCTTAAAAAAAAAAAAGTTTGAAAAAAAGAAATCCGTCTATTTCAACTAAGTTTTCCAAATGTGTTGGGAAGAGAACAAAAATAATTCTTGAAGCTCGATGCTTGTCACATTGACTTCTAGCTTCCAACTCTTACCGAAGTCTCCAGGCTACACATGTCCCTCAGGGCACTGCTTTAGCTGCACCTTACAAGGCTCCGTGTGTATAGTGTGTATTGTTTCCTTCCTCGTGCAGTTTCAATGGTTTCTATTTATTTAGTTATTTGGGAGAGGCCTGCAGGTGGGGGGAGGGGCGGAGGGGGAGAGAGAGGACCTTGAGCAGGTTCACGCCCAGCGTGGGGCCGGAAATGGGGCTCTGTCTCATGACCCTGAGACTACGACCTGAGCCAAAATCAAGAGTCGGATGCTTAACTGACTAACCCACCCCGGTGCCCCCCGTTTTAATGGTTTTTTAAATTTCCATCATGGTTACTTTCTTTGACATGTTATAGGATTTAAAAGTCGTAAATCATGGAAATTTTCAAACCCGCCTTTTTGTGATTTCCCTTGTAATTATGCTGTCACGGAATCTAGTCTTTAGGAGACCTGCCGGTATGTACCAATTTGGGGGGGGGGGAAGTATTCGACACATATATTTTTTTCTTTTTTTAAAAGATTTTATTTATCTGACAGAGAGATCACAAGTAGGCAGAGAGGCAGGCAGAGAGAGAGGAGGAAGCAGGCTCCCCGTGGAGCAGAGAGCCTGATGCGGGGCTCGATCCTGGACCCTGAGATCATGACCTGAGCCGAAGGCAGAGGCTTTAACCCCCGGAGCCCCCCAGGCGCCCCCTGCTGAGCACACAGTCATCTCTGTGGCCATCCCATGAAGGCTGTCATCCGTCGCTCCAATCTGCCGTCTGTCCAATCATTCCGTCTCTGCGCGACCTACCAAGAGTTGAAAAAGATGCACTGAAAATCCCCACATCATGATAGGAGACTGGTTTTCTTTCTGGAGTTCTGGCAAAGTTTGCTTTGCTCACATGTCCCTTTATAAGAGGAACAGAGTTTAGAACTGACACACCTTCCCAATCAAATCTTTTATTCTTTTGAGGTGACCCTCTCTCTGCATAATACTGTCTTTATCTTTTGACTTAGTCTCTTCTTTGATGCAAATATAAACACCCTAACTATCCTTTATTAAGCAGTATTTAAATCCCACCAGAGAATCTCCTTCTTGCTTTGGCTTCAGTCACACTGTGCCTAACCACGGCTGTGTGGGCGCGTTCCTCGTCTCCCGGTGTTCTGTACGTGTCCTGCTGCCACGGCACGTCTGAAGTCCTCTTCCTCGATTGCTGAAATAATTGCATTTTTACATATTTATTTTTTTAAAGATTTTATTAATCCATTTGACAGAGAGAGATCACAAGTAGACAGAGAGGCAGGCAGGGGGTCTGGGGAGAAGCAGGCTCCCCGCTGAGCAGAGAGCCCGATGAGGGACTCAATCCCAGGACCCTGAGATCATGACCTGAGCCGAAGGCCGAAGCTTAACCCACTGAGCCACCCAGGTACCCCTACATATTTATTTTTGATCCATCCCTGGTCCAGGAACCAGACAGGCTCTGCTCCTCTTCAGCTTATCTTAGAAACGTGACCCGCTATTCAACTTGATAAGGTCTGAAATTTACCAAAATATTAACACCCTTTTCAAACACTGCAAGGACCTCTGTGCATTTTAACCATTCTCTTTGGACTTACATGGTCTATTATTGTAGCTCTGTGTTTTTAAACTCCATAAATCAGACATTATTTTTCAAAAAAACAGACAATATTGGGTTGAATTCACTCATGTGCTGAGTAGTAACTTCTCTCTACATTTAAGTGGGTTCTGCACCCGATTCTGACTCATGGGTCTGTGCTGGGGTGGGTTCCCCACCACCAAGTGATTCTCCAGTTCTCAGTGGACCCTGACTGGGTGTGCTCTCAGCTCTGACATGACCTGGAGACGGCATCAGACCCCACGGGTGGAAGGCTCCGTCCCACAAGATGCCCCACCTCAGACGCCAACCGCAAGTCCAGCTTGTTGTGCCTTTTCTTCTGTCCCACCAGCTACAGATCGGAGGTTCCACACCCCCCTTCCCCTGCCATGGGATTGATTCATTTGCTAGAGCGGCTCACAGAACTCAGGAACATCTCACTCCTGGATCGTGGGTTTATTCTAAGAGCAGCTAACCCAGGAGCAGCCAGACAGCAGCGACCCCCCAGCCCCGGCGAGGGGAAGGGCACAGAGCTCCCGCGCTCTCTCTGGGCCGGCCACTCTCTCAGAACCCCGACCTGTTCACCAACCTGGAAGCTCTTGGAAGCTTCCGGGTGCTAAAGGTTCTGTTACACTAATGACAGATGATCTCATGGTCTCTTCGCCCTCAGGGCTACCTCCCACCCCTTCTCTCCCCACAGGTCGGCGGCGGGGCTGAAAATCCTAACCCTCTAATCCCAGGGTAGTTCCCAGGGCCACGAGCCCCATCTCCCCGGGGAGGCCCCAAAGTCATTTCGTTAACATAATAAAAGAGGCCTTTCCGGTTCTCCTGTCTTCGGAAACTCCAAGGTTTTAGCAGCTCTGCCCCAGAAAGGAGGCCGGAGGCCGGATCTGGGCTTCCTCTAAACCACGCCACACCAATCCGCCCGACAAGCCCCGTGAAGCTTCCTTTTTCCTGAGTACGTTCTCCCAAAGTCCGTGCAGTCGGCCGACCGTGACGCGCTCTCTTCTGCCACAGGCGAGGCCCGGGCCGCCCCTGCTCCGCGCCCCTGCGCCCACCGCAGGCCCATTCCTGTTTCTTTCTTCCCCGGTGTCCCCACAGCCCTCCCACCAGTCGGAAAACAACTACTCTGATTTAATGTGTCTTTTTGTAAGTGCATTTGGGGGGGAAAAAACGTTTCTGGGTTTGGTTGTTGGTTTTTTGTTTTTGTTTTTGTTTGAGTTTTTGTTTGAGTTTTTGAAATAGTTTTAGACGTGTGGAAGATTTGCAAAAGTAGCGCCGCGGTTCCGTGCACCCTCCACGAGCTTCCTCTGATGATAACATCTTATAGAGCCGTGGGACACTTATCAGAGTGCAGAGATTTTAAATGCCTTTAAATTATATTATACATCTCATTCTGTGTTTTACTTTCTCCCTCAAGATCTTTATTAAAAAAAGACCCTTCTGGGGCACCTGGGTGGCTCCATGGGTTAAAGCCTCTGCCTTTGGCTCAGGTCATGATCTCGGGGTCCTGGGATCGAGTCCCACATCGGGCTCTCTGCTCAGCGGGGAGCCTGCTTCCTCCTCTCTCTCTGCCTGCCTCTCTGCCTACTTGTGATCTCTGTCTGTCAAATAAATAAATAAAATCATTTTTTAAAAAAAGACCCTTCTGGGTTGCTGGGTGTGTATCTGGCCTATTACTCCATTTTCCTTTTTTGTCACATGATTTAGTTTAATTTTAAAAACCCTCCTGAGCGTATACCCCGATGACCAGAAGCTCCACGTCCTGACCCCCCCACCCCAGTTCATGGTGGCACATGCCAATGTCCGTGCTGGAAGCTTCCACGTTTTAGTCCATGTTACTGACGCGTGATCCAAGCCTGGTTACGACTCACCCGTTTGAGCATTTGAGGAGTTTATGGGGTGTGGACCCCACAGACCCCCCCCACTCACAGTCCGGGTGGTGGTGGACAGAGAGTCGCGGGCCTTCCAGCTGGTTCTGGGGCTCCGTCCGGGCTGCTGGTGGGAGTGGGGGGCAGTGAGCCCCGCGGGCTTGTCCCCTGCTGGTGGTGCCTCACCTTTCCCTGGCGGCTCCGGCCAAACACGCACCGAACTTGAGAGAAGTCACATGTCTGTCCTTTCCTCTCCTGAGCGGTGTCTTCCAGATCGAACGCACACACTTGCTCCTTGGGCCCAGCGCCCCCAGACTTGCTCCCGGCCGGTCTGGAATTCTAGAAGCTCTAGAGCTCTGGTCTTACAATAAGCTTTGAGGCCATCTGAACGCACGTTTATGCTGGTGTGAGGGCTCGTTGGGATTTTTTTTTTCTTTAATGAACATGGATGTTCCGTTATCCTGGCATCACCTTTTGGGAAGACCACGGCTCCCCCACGGAGGAACTTGCTCTCTGCCGGACCTCGGTCTGCTCTCTCGGGCTGGGTCTTTTTTGGGTCCTTCTCTGTGCTCCTGACCTGTCTGTGCCTTCTCTCGCCAATACTGCCCTGCCCTGTCATGCTGCTCCTTTCCTGTCTTGGATGGCCCTACTGAGAGGCTCTGTCTTCCGCCCGTCATGCGTCTCTGCGGCACCGGGACCTCGTCCGTGGAAAATGGTTCCTGCTGCGAGCCCCCTTTCCAGCCTGTACCCCGCATGGAGGTGTCTGTGTTTCTGCACTGGTCAAGGTCACGTGGGCTGCACCCCAGCCACATGGGCACCTCGTTGTGAGGCTCTACGTCCTCCTGAGACCCCATGAGGAGCCCGGATTCAGGGGCTTGTGTAGACCATGAGACAGGCGAGGTTTGCACTATTGGCCCCACCTTCTGGGAACACTGGTCCTAACACCAGCGGAGTTTAAACTCTTTCCCCCACGTTATTTAGGTCCGTGTTGCGTGGGCACGAGTGGCAAGTGCGGGACCAGAGCGGGTCCACCCCTTGGAGCAATTCTGAAATCGCGTGTGTGCTGGTTAGGGTTGCACACAAACGTGCCCAGGTCGGGGGGATCCCCGCACACACACGCCACTCCACGGCCCGCGCGCTCAAACTCCCTCCTCCGTGCGGTTTCCCAAGGCGTCCTGGCTCTTGGAGCCCTTCGCACCCCTCCTGGATTCCAGCTCAGAAGTCGGGGCTGCGGCCTGACACCCACTGTGCACCTTCTCTACCGGGTTCCGTCCCTCACCAAGTGCCACGACAGAGGAAAGAGAAACACAAATGCGCGTGGCAACCCCTCCCCACACCATGCCTGGCCAAGGAGTCTGCGCCACCAGCTGGGACATGGCCACCTCCTGGGGCCTGGAGTAGAGAACAGAAAACAAGGCAATCCCCATCCTTTTCTGGTCACATTAGGAGCCCCCCATTTCCAGCTCCTGCACCTGCTTAACACACGCAGGCCTGGGCTGGCCTTCGAGTCCAGCCAGGAGACACCAGGAAGGAAACCAGCTCAGGGCTCCTCCGCGCTCCACACTGCACGGGCAGCGTTCCCAAAGTCCACAGGGCACTGCCGTATGTGCGGCGTCCGGGGACTCCAGCCACGCTCGGCGGACAGGCCAGGCAGAGGAGGCGGACTCCCATCGCGCCCAGAACCAGAACCGGGTCTGACCCACTTCCTCCTACTGTCTCGCAGCAACCCGTGGCCTCCGTCCCCCCAGTTCATTTGTCTGCCTGCACGTGATTGTGCCAGGCCCTGCTCTGGTCTGCGTCCTTCTGCATCGGCACGAGAGCTGCTGTCTTCCGTGAAGGCAGGTGGGGACAGCGGGGTCGTTGGCCACGTGCCATCAGAGGGCTGCCCACCAGGTCCACACCCGCGGGCACCCTCGGGACGCACCAGCTCTCAGACCTGCGTGTTCTCCCCACACCAGGCAGCAACTCGCAGGCTCACATCTGTCCGACAGGAAGGTATCAGGCCCAGCGTCTTTCTGTTTAACGCGCGTTTCCTGAATGAGGGGTGGATGTCTGTCTGCATCTTTCCAAACACCTGCTGGCTTTCGGGTCCCCCCTACGTGCATTCTCGCTTCCATCTGGGGCCTGTGCTTCTGTGGGATTGCCACCTCGTCCCGACTGGTCTGTGTGCTCTAGATGACAGCGTCAGCTGCGGTGAGCCCCCCGGGGCTCCAGCGATCTCTTTGCTTTGCCCCCAGCGCCCATCAGGGCACACAAGCCCCCACTCCAGGGACGCGCCCTGTCTTCCCTTCTGCAGGGCGGTGTAATCGAATACTTCTGCTTGGGCCTCGCAGTTTCCTCTTCCACAGCTGCTTCTGGAGGCCCTTCATCGCCCGCGGGTCCTAAAGAGGTTCCCTGCTTTACTCTGTTACAAGGAAAGCCTGTCCTCGCATTCAGCCCCAGGGAACGAGCTTAGTTTTTCTCCAGGAAGTGAGTTTATCTCCAACACGATCGCTGAAGTATCCCTCCTTTCTCGACCGAGTTGTCCCGCTGTCTCTACCCCGGACCCTAGGATCTCAGCTGTTCTGTTCATCTGCTCTTGCGCTGAGACTCTCTTACTTACTTCCTGCCGTCATCGCTTCCTAAACTGACTGGACTGCCGTGACTTTGCAGTGCGTCTTCCATCCGGTCGTTGCTCGGGAGGTCCCGAGGCCGTGCTCTTGGCGGCGTCTGGTTTCGGACGGTTCGACTCATCGCAGCCTCCCTTCACCGCCCCCGCCAGCTTTGCTCATCAGTTTCTGGTCTCGGAGTGGATTTCGCCCGCTAACCAGACGGCTCACGGACGCTTAGGAGGCCGGGCTCTGCTCCGGGCTTCCCGGCTCCGGCCAGGCTGGCCCGTGCCGGGTGCCGGTGCTGGCGGTCTGAGCGAGCACGCGTCTCAGCTCCGTGCGCGCTGGGCAGCCGCGCTGCGGGCAGTGAACAGAGCCTCGCCCCCTGCCGCCTTCCACGGGGCGCTGGACTGCGGTCAGCCCAGGCTCTGTGCCTCCCTCCCTCCCTCCCAGCCCCACTGCCTTCTGTTCTGTTCTCTCCAGCGCGTGTCCGGTGGGGTGACCTTACTCAGGCTGCTGGAGAGCCGGGCGCTTCCCGTGCTGCGGACATGCCACCCAGCTCATTGGGCCTCTCTGGACGTCCCTCTGCGGCTTTCCCCTCCTGTCTCCCCCCACCTGCCTCGGCTAGAGGGCGTCTCCCCTCAAGGCCGAGATTCAAACGCAGCCACCGCGCTTTCCTAAAGCTCCGTTTCTGTTTCGGATCTGTTTGGCCATGTCTGGTAAATCTTTATCTTCCATCCTTTTCTGCTTGTCTTTGTGTCTCTTCAAGTATTTCACGCGCCATCACTCGGTGCGAAGTGCACTTGTCAATCCCAGTCTCTGAGGATCCCGGGAGCCTGGACCGGCTCTGGGTTTGCTCTCACTCCTCGGCTTCTTTCCTCGGGTCTGCAAACTTTTCTCAGAACCTCCAATACGGTTTCACTCGCCCCGTCTGCATGCTGAGGGCATAGGGTGTGAATCCCACCTGCAAGCAGCTCCCTGATCGCTGCTGCTCGGACCCGGGGGCAGGGCTGCCCGCAGGCCCTGCCAGAGCCCAGGCTAAGCACATCCGGTCCAGTGCTCCCTCCTCCGGCTCTGGGAACATGGCCCTGACCCCAGCCCGGCCCCCCAGCCCGGTCCCCCAGCCCCCAAGGTCTTGGGTGCTTCCTGCCCATCATTCTGGCTGTTGGCTCAGTTTTGGACACTCCCGCTTTTTTGCTTTTTGTTTCCAAGGCTCTAGAGACTTCCCTTACTGTTCTCAAGCACCAGCAACACATTAAAAAGTACATTTATCATCATCTACCCAAGAGCTGCCCGTGTTTTCAGGCTTCTCGGGAACACTAGTCCGTGCGCGGCGGACGTTGGTGGCTGGTGTCCCCTCGGCCGACCCCAGAGTGATCTGGAACAAGTCGCGGTCCCTTCCACTCTCCTCATCCCCTCTCCGAGGCACTGTGTCCCTGAGGCCACACCCCTGTCCCCTCCCCCACAGGCTGCTGCACAGGGGACCCTCTCCTCCTTCTGACCATAGGAAACAGGCATCCCTCTCAGCGCAGCGTCACGCTGCTTCTCCTCCCCAACACTCGCTGCCCTGATGCCGGGGACACCTCCCCAGAGCTCGCACCGCTCCTCGCCCCAGGGCCTCCTCCTGGCACCGGATGCCCCCATCCTCCCCACCCTGCCTTCTGGCTCTGCCCACTTGGCCCCACAACCACACAGGGCTCCCAGCAGCCACTGTTGGAAGAAGAGCCCCTGGTCCCCCTGGGGCTGGACACGACCGTGGGGGACAGCACAGGCTTCTCTCCCACCCAGCACCCTATGGCCTCCATGTTTCCAGCAGACCCAGGCCCAGACTCGCCTGCATCTGCAGCTCCCCAGCCTCCCCCCACCCCCGTCCGCCCTTCCTGCTCTCTGGCTGGGACCCCAGACTGTCAGGAGCCACCTCCGGCCAAGGCCAAGCGGGCTGCAGCTCAAGGCCTTCCACCCCTCCCCGCCCACCACCACTCACTGGCGACGTCCTCCAGCGGCCCTTCTCCGGGATGCCCCCTCACTTTCCTGGCTGGACTGTCTGGGGGATTCCTGGGCCTGCAGACAGCTGCCGGGGTGCACGGGCACAAGCAGACCCCCGGCACCTTGGGAAGATCAGAGCCGTGTCCCACGTCTGACTCACGTGCACCAGGCAACTATCACACGTCCAGAACCTTCTGAGCAGCTGTGGATGCCATCCCCAGAGCAGCCACAGGGAGCAAGGGGGCCATGGGACACAGCCGGATGACCCCTCAGCAGGGGCTGCAGCTGGCGGGAGGCTTTAGGTGCCTGGCTGGGGACCGGAGAGACAGCAGAGGGGACGGGGAGGAAAGCGGGAGGAGGCATCAGGCCGAGCAGCACAGCGATGGGGGCACTGGGTCCCCAGGGCGTCAGGGCCACGGACGGCGCAGGAGGAAAGGCCGGAGGAGAGGCCACGATGGGGGTGGGGGAGCTAGATCAGGCCAGGCCTGTGGCTGGGTTTCACATGCTGGGAAGTCAGGAGTCACTGGATCTGGGAAGCCCTGGGAGGGCGGGGGCTGCCCGGGCCCACCCCCAGGGCTCTGGGCTCCGCACCGGCAGGTGAGGTTTCGGCTCATGCGGCCGCAGAGGGGCTGAGGACCCGTGTCCTGAGTGTGTGGATCGGGAGAGGAGGTGCCCTAGCCTCACGGAGGAGCAGTGGCGGGAGGGTCCAGGGCACGGAGAGCCTGGGGAGGCCAAGGGGAACTCTGTCGCATTTAATAGAGAAATAACACAGCATATGCCGGGAGCAAGGCCAACGGCCAGGGCTCAATGAGTCACGAACTGGGACAGTTCACTGATGTCTTCCAAAACGCTGTGGTAGAATCTGCGGCTCATGGAGTCTGGGTCCTGCCTCAGGACCTCCACATCTGCGGCAGAGACCCCCAGTTGCTGCACAGTCCCCTCAGGCTGGGGTAGGGCAGGGTGGGGGGCACTGCTCTGTCCCAGGAAACCATTTGGGTGTGGGGGAGACCCGGCCCTGTCCCAGGAAAACATGCGGGGTATGGGAGGCACAGCCCTGTCCCAGGAGCCCATGCGGGGTGTGGGGGTCACAGCCGTGTCCAGGAATGGAATCTCAAGGACAAGATGGTGGCCCGTCATTGGGACAGGCTGGTTGAGGGCCCTTCTCAGGATTCGGGAGACAAAGAGGTGCCACGTCCTCGGCCCTCGGGGCTCACGTTTCCTGAGGACGTTCAGGTCGCCCTTCTTCAGGGAAAAGCAGAGGTCGGTGAAGTAGTCGTGCAGGAGGCCCCCTGGGGCAGAGAGGGAAGGCGGGGGGTTGCACGGGCGCCTCTGGGGCCCGAGGGAGGCCGGCTTGGCAGGGACGGGAGGTCAGTGCGTGGCTGATAGGACCAGCACCCCCACCCCCTCCGGGGCTGCCCCCCGGGGTACAGGAGCGTGGCCCGCAGTGTGGCAGCCCCAGCAGTGGGCGGTAGGGTGGTGCTGGTGGGCAGCATGGCGGGGGCGGGGGACTGTGGGCCGGCACGTACCGATGAACTTCATGGCCGTCCGCCTCAGGTTTCCGTGGGGGCTGGCGAGGTAGTGCAGGGCCTGCATGAGGAACTGGTGAAAGCTGCCCAAGTTGCTCTCCACCTGGGGGGCGGGGGACAAGGGTGCCCGTGGCTCCCCCGCCTCTGTGACCTGGCTCAGCCTGAGGCCCCAGCCAGCCCAGCAGTCCCAGGCCTGGAAGGACAAGGGCCCTACCTCAGTCTGGGTCCAGGCCCGGGGACCTGGTTCCTGCAGGGGTGGGGGAGAGGGGCTGGCGGGGCCCAGCTCTGGGCAACAGCTCCTACTCCCACCCACCTCGAGTGGGAGCCCGCGTCAAGGAGTCTGGGACCTTCCCTGTGGTCCCCACCGCCCAACACTGTCCCGAATGTCCTCCGGAAGCCACCTGTGCCCCTCCCAGTAGAGCTCCAGCGAGGGCCTCAGGGTGGGTCACCGCACGAGGAGGCAGCGAGGTCTGCTGGGATCCTGGGCTCCAGGCCAGGGCGTGGCCTCACCACCAGCCTCGCACATTCTCCCAGGCACAGGCTGGGCGGCTGCTCTTCCACACAGGAGGGAGCTGGCCCAGGACAGACGCCACCCCTGAGGGGGTGCACTAGGAGACGCACACAGCCCAGCTGCCCAGGCCAGCCCTTCTGTGGCCGCCTCCTCGCAGCCTTGCCAGGTTTAGAAACCGGTTTGTTGTACCATCTAAGCTGGCTTGAATCAGTTCTTTGCTGTGTGCCCGCCCCTTACCTGAGCCTCAAGGCCACCCTGTGGCCCACACTTCCCACCGAGAGTCGCAGGCCCCCGCCGTGTGCACACCAGGCCAGGGTTCCCCGAGTGGCACTACCTCCAGGCCACTACTGGCCGGCCTGGCCGGCCTCTCCGGCCCCGCGCAGGCTGGGCTGGCCCTCACAGCTGCATTCCCTCCACAGATGTCAGTGGGACCTCCAGGTCCTGACGGGAGGCAGCCTGAGGCCCACAGACTCCTCCTCCCACTCCTGAACCCGCCACAGCCAGACTCCTCTTCTGGTCACAAACCCACGTGCTGGGAATTTGGGCGTCTGCTCGTGACCTGAAAAGGACAGCAGCCTCCCCCTTCCGTGCCCGCCTGGGGCCCACCCCCAAAGCTGCGAGCCCTCTCAGCCGGACTCTGGGTCCCCATGCCCTCGGCCACTCAGACATCAGGACTTTCTGGCCGCGGCTGTTCCCATGTCTTGCAGAGGAAAAGCCCTGGGAAGGGTCTAGAACATTCTAATGCTCCACAAAGCAAGAAAGTCTAAAGAAAGAGTCCAGGGACAGGGCTCACAAGAGAAAGGACTCAAGTTCAGGACAAGCCGGGTGTGACAACTGAAGCGACACCCCTAACAGTGGCAATGATGTCTCCCTGAAGCGAGCAGGGTCATGAGCCGCAGGGCGGGCTGGGCTGCTTCCCCCAAAAGGATACGCTGAGTCCCAACCTCCAAGACCCCAGAACGGGACCATCCATGGAGATGGGGCCCCTGGAGGCAATGGCATTAAATGGGGTCAGGTGGCGGCCTCAGGAAGAGGGGAGGTGCCCACACAGCCATGCAGGGGGGGGCACCACGTGGGGGCAGTGACGCTGCACAAACCCAGGGACCCCAGCTTCCACAGCCGGGAGGTGACAGGCGTGTGGTTCAGGCTGGTGAACCAAATCCGCCAAGCGGGACGCGGCTGGCAGCCCACCCTCAGGGACGGAGGGCGGAGACAGCCGCCACGTGGAGGGCCGGGAGATCCACGACAGGAGCACCCGTGACCGCGTGTCTCAAGAGTGACAGAATTCCCACAGGCACGGGTCAGCAGAAGTATCAGCACAGCGGCACAGCAGGACAGGAGTGCAGGCCCACCCGGGACAGTTAGCTGAAGCATTTGGGTAAATGCGCAGAGTTTTGAAAAGTAAAAAGTAACTGCCAGTGGCTCCAAGATGGCATATCCTCGCCGACGGAGCTCCGGCCACCAGCAAGCCTGGCCATGCCACCCAGCCACACTCCAAGGACAACCTGGGTCCCCAGACCCAACCAGCCCGAGATGACATTGCTTCCTCTTGGGCAAAACTCCAGAACTCCTGCAAAGTGAGGATGTGGGGAACCCTGCAAACCCAGGGATGCCTCCGTGGGGAAGAGCAGGAAGGCAGGGCCGTGGAGTGGAAGGCAGTGGGGACCCTGTCGCTCCCCCAACACTTGAGCCGCCCCGGGACCCCACGGTCCCACCGAGGCCAGTGGCGAAGGCTCACAGGTGTCTCAAGAAGTCTGTAGCTGCTGAAATACACGGAGAAAGGAGAAACGGAGAAAGACTTTGTGGTTCACGACTGCAACTTAGTAACTTAGCAACTTAGTAACGCAACTTAGTAACCGTGGGATGTTGTAGCAGACAAGCAGCTCAGAGATCAGTAAGACTCAGAAAGTGGCTATCGGGCTTCCACGCGATCTCTACATCTCCACATCTCTTCCGCCACGCGTGAGACAGGGGTCCCCCGGGGCGGACATGGGTGGGATGGAACCAGAACTGGAAGCCCCTCCGGGCACCGTGTCCATGGGGGGGCACCCCACACACCGGGCATCGCACACGCGCCACTGCAGTCTAGGCCATGGAGGCTCCGAGGGGAGGCAGAGGGAAGCCGACAGGGGCTCTGCCCCTCGCGGCCTGAGTGAGGAGCAGGAGGAGACACCCGAACTGGGCGGCGGCAGCACGACACGGACCCGTGTGAGGACCAGGAGCCGCGCAGATACCACGCAACCGGGGCAGCTCAGAGCCGAAACATCAAATCCGTCCCAGGTCCTACCGGTGGGACAGTACGAAGGACTCTGGAATGGGGCGCACACAGAGAAGGACCCGCAATCCAGAATGACAGGGTACCAGAGCAGGAAAGAGACCCTGGGCCACGGGCAGAAAGCACCCGTAACAAGACTTGACGCCGAAATTCCAGGGACGGGAGCCACTTGGAGCAGGTAACAGCCCAGTGGGTGACCATAACCTCTGGGGACACCAGGAGCTCACCAGAAGAGAGCCAGATGCAGGAACCACGGCCAGGCCAGACCAGTGGAGGCGGCAGGAGGATGGGTGCCAGCAGGGGTGCTGAGGGTGAGGCAGAGGCGGGCGTGGAGAGCAGAGGTGGAGGGAAGACAGCGTGGGGCCACGGGGAGAAACTGTGGCACACAGAGGGTCACCAGCACCCCACGGGCCCCGCAGGGAGTCTGGCCCTGCGCTAGATGGGGGGGCACAGCCAACCCGCCCCCCCCATCCCCGCTGCAGATCTAGCTCTTGGCGGCTCCTGGCACCAGTGCCGTCCCCGAGCAGCGAGGGATTCCTGCACCAGACCCAAGTGCAAACCACGGCCAAGTAACACGTCTGCCTATGCAAAACTCAAAACCGCACGACCAGAGACACAGGAAGCAAAGTCACAAAGTCACAAACTGGGCAAAAACACGAGTAACTCACCGAGTTCCCACCCTGGAGCGCGCAAACGGCTCATCGTCCCCACGCATTCGAGCACACAAACCACAACACCGCAAGCACTGGGCAGAGGGCTCCTCCCCTCGGCCCCGCCAGTGAGGCAGCACCCATGGGAGACACTGTCCTCCAGATGCTGAGAAGCCCGGCCTCCCTCTCTCTGGGCACCTTCACCTCCAGACTGCAGGCCTCCCCCCTACCCAGGAAACATGCACCGTCTCCCAGCCTCAGCAGGACCCCCGGACCCCCACACCCCCACCAGATCCCGCGGGGGCCAGGTGAGACAGCCTGCCTGCTGCCCAGCCCAGGAAAAGCCTGGATTGTGGTCCCCAAGCAGCAGGGAGGGGTCCCCGGGGCCAACTGAGAAACAAGCCAACTGCTAGAAATCAGAGCTGCGGTTTCTTGTTTGCGCACCCCATGCACGTCCAGCTCCTTCCCGCCCTCCTCAGCAGGAGACGTTGATGGAGTGAGGTGGAGTCCTGGGTTCTGGGAGAGACGGGGCCCTCCCCAGGTCTGTGCTGGGGGCATCAGTGGGGGCCGACCCCCGAAGGCCCTCTCACCTGAGCTGTGGGCTCCGCCGTGCCCCCAGGGAGCCAGCCCTCGGTTCACACCCTCGGACTGAATCAGAGGCCCCCCACGGGCTTTCAGTGCCAAGCCCGCCCTGTCCGGGTGCCCCTGAGAGGGTGCCGGGCCTAAGCCCATTCCCAGAGGCCCCCGAGGGAGCACGGCCCCCATCCGCCTCCCTGGACTCCTTGCCCCGTGCCCAGGAGGGCGCTGGCGTCTTACTGTGTAGATGAAGATGTCGTTCTCGGCGCCCAAGCCGTGGCCCCATGCCAGCTTCCCGAACAGCTCCTTCCGAAACTCCCACTTGAGCAGAATGGCGCAGCGCAGGAAGGTGAGCTTGGTGTGCTGGGCCGGGGAGAGACGGCCTCAGGCTTCCTCTCGTGGGTGCCCTCTCGGCTACACCCCAACCGGCTGGCCTTCTGCAGCCACACCGGCCCGGAGACACTGAGGGTCCCGGCCCCATGAGGACCCCTCTCACAGCTGTGCCCATGCCCTGGAGGGGCTGTACCCATGGAGGGGCGCCCCACAATAGTGTCTTTACCCACCCGTACACCCCATGGGTGTTCCACTCTAATTCACAGGAAAACTCAAGAGGCCAGTGGTCACTCTGGCCACCCCGGCTTCCTTCCTGACCTTGAGGGGTTCTCTCAAGGGCTAGGGGATAGGCTTCCAGGAAAGGAAGACCAGCCCCTCAATCACCAGCACCCAATAGCCACAGCCTGTAGTCCCAGAACCCTCTAGAAAGTCTCTGGGTCCCTCTGTCTCCAGATAACCCCACGACCTCGGGTTGTGGGGTCTCTACGGAACTGATTAAGGTCACAGGGATCCTGGGCGGCCCTAGGGTAGCCTGACCTGTGTCATTGTAAGGACAAACTTGGACACACACACAAGGGGACAACCGCGTAAGGACACAGGGAGAAGACGTGGTCTACATACCCAGGAGAGAGACCCTCAGAGGGGACCAGCCCTACCCCACCCTGAACCCCGCAGCGGCCTGAACTAAGACAGGCCTGTTCCCAAGTGGGCCTTTCCCTGCCTTGCTGAGTTGAGGGGGCACTGGCCCACCCAGTCTTTAAGCAAAGCTCCGTTTCTTCCCAAGTCTACCTGCCACGTGCTCGCCCCTACGTCCGCAGGAGACTGAGCTCTCCCCCAGCAACAAGGAGGCCCTGATCACAGGCCAGGCCGGCACTCCCCCAACTCCTGACGTCCGCTGGCTCGGAGAATGCACTGCCCTCCTTCACTAGGAGGCTTCTGGCCTCTGGGCAGCTTATCCAGCTTCCCAGGCTTTATAAGCCCGCCTCCTCCAGGTAGCCTCTCCTGCTTACCTTGACACTCTCCTCCGAACGCCCATCTGTACCCCTCCACCTCCCACGGGCGGGCGACACTGCTGCCTTCTCCTAGTCTCCCGTCCACCCCCTGCCCCCCCCCCCCGGCTTCCTCGGCCACGCGGGCTCTCAGCAGCCACCTGGCGCCAGGCCCTCTCTCCGGCGGGAGGGTCTCCTCGCCGGGTCAGGCCACCAGAGAAGGGTCCAGAGGGCTGGGTCCCGGGGGGCGGGGGATGGCCTGGAACTGAAGGAAGCCCCTCCGTGGGAAAGAAGCAGTTTCCTGCGGGCTCAGGAGGGACTGGGGAGGGGCAGCGGGCAGGCCTGCGTGGGTAGGGGTGAGGGGTCCGAGCCAAGGCATTTGGTGACTGGAGGCCCGCCCTGGACAGCCGCTCGTTGGGCCCGCTTGCCTGTGCGGCTTGAGGCCGGGCGCTCACCGTGGCCACGTCGGGGCAGGGGTCCGCCAGGTGGAGGAGCAGTGGCACGAGGGCCTGAAAGGCGAAGGGCTTGAGCTCCGGCCGGTACTTCCTGCCGCCGCTGTGGAGAACGTCTCCGAACAGCGAGATGGCTCCTCCCCGCACCGGGGCCTGCTCCTGCGGGATGGGACGCGGGAGCCCTCAGCCGCCAGCAGCCCGTCCCCCACCTGCCCCCTCTCCCACCTTCTGCTCTGGCCTCAGACGTGGTGCGGCGGCGGCCTGGGCCCTCACGCCCTCTCCAGCTCGCCGCGCGACCCTGTCCGGCCCGCAGGGCTGCCTTCTCTCCAGCCGGTCCCCGCTCCTCCCGCCACCCCTCCAGTGGCTGCAGCCCTCCTGTTGGGTTGGCTTCTTGCCCCCAAGGTTTCGCTCTGCTGTTCTGCAGGTTCTCTGCAGGGCCTCGGGGGCGTGCCAGGTCGGGGCTGTGGCATGGGCCCTGTGGCCAGACCTGGGACGGTCGAGCTCTGTGACCCTGGCCGGATGGGGACCCTTCTGGCTTCAGGTCATCCTGGGGCCTCCACGGCCTCACCCAGCCTCGGGGACTGCAACACACTTGCCCCTAGACACCTGCCCACCGGGCCCTGTGGTCCCTCCCGGCCTCACCCCTCCTGCCGCTCCTGCCATCAGCTCCTGGGCTGCACTAGGGATCCCCCAGATCAGGGCCGTTCCTGCCCCATCCCCCTCCCCCACTCTGGTCCCCAGCCTCCCGGTGGAGGAGCATGTGGCTTGGGCAGGATCACAGTCCTGGCAGCCCAGAGGCCTCCCAGAAACTTGCCCCTCCGCGGGGCTCAGGAAGACTCCACCCACAAGCCCCGGGGGTGGGAGAGGGGAGCGGCTTCGGCTGCTCCGATTGGCTGCGCCGCTGCCCCGCCCTCACATCCTCGAACAGCGGCAGCAGGTGCTGGGCCATCTTGAGGCTGGCAGCACCGACGCCCTGGGTCCCCAGGCGGTGCAGGATGTCGCCCAGGATCTCCATCAGGCCCATGAGGTCCTTGGGGTCGGGCTTCCTGAAACGGTCCAGCAGCCCGGCCAGCTGCCCACGGAGCAGCACCACCTGCGGGGCAGGGAGGAGACAAAGCCACTCCACAGCCGCCCTGCTCCATCCCTAGCGGCCTTCTGCACCTGCCCCACCGTGTCCCCCTCCCCCATGGACCCCGAGGCTCTCTGCCCGCCCCGCCTCCCCGTCACAGGCAGCAGGGGCCTGAGCCCCAGCCCTTGCAGGAACACCCAGGTGGTTTGGCTGTCAGGTGAGGAAGCCAGAGTCCCAGCCCCCCAGCCCCCTCCATTCCAGAAACCCTAGGAGCCCCAGCCCGAGGCAATACAGCGGGGTTTCCTAAAATTCCCACCCTCTCCTGCCTTGGCCTGACTTGCCTTCCCCGCCTGTGCGGTCCAGTGGGACCATCAGAGGGGCTCTTCTCAAATGCCTCCTCCCTGCGGTCTTCCTGGCCTAGGAGCAGGCAGACCCTCGTCTCACCTTCTTGGGGTGCACGAGCGTGCTGCTGAGGCCCTTCAGGCTCATGGCCCGCACCAGCTGGTTGGGGTGGTTGAGGCCCAGGCTCAGGAAGCTGTCCACAGTCCTCCGGGACACGTACTGGGTGAGCTCTTGGCTGTTGAGAAACTGAGCGGTGTGGGCACTGTCAGCTGCCCAGGACCAACAGCCTGTAGCCCAAGGGAGGTCGTGGGCTTGGGCTTAAGGAAGCATTTCCAGGCAGCAAGCGGGTCGGATGCGGAAAGCAGAAGTTAGGAAGCCCCCATATCGGAGGGTCCCAGAGGAAGTTCAATTCTCAGAACTTCTTAAGGGCCAGAGGACAGAGGCCAAGAGCAGGGGCAGGGCAGAGCCAAGGAGGGGCTGACCTCCGTGATGATGAGAATGGCCACAATGTTGTCCCGTTCCTCGGAGCTCTTCAGGGAGATGACTGCCTGCCCCAGGACAGCCTTGACCTCACAGTCATAGTGGGCCATGGCCCTGGAGAGGCAGACACAGGGGCCTCAAGGTCTTCATCCTTGGCCAGGGGTTCCCCCAGCCCCCCTCGACCTTGCTCAGTCAGAGACATGGCCCAGGCAACAGAGTCTAGGGGACAGGTCCCAGGGTAGGGTGCAGGGGGGCCCCATGAGGGATGCCATCTGGGCCGGGCCCCCCCAGGCTCGCGCTCACCTAGCCAAGAGGGTTACTCCCTCTGTGTAGGTTTCCAGATGCTCGAAGAGCTCCCAGCTTCGCAGCAGCTTGAGGTGGGCAAACACCTCCCAGTAGTTGGTGGTCCAGAAGAGACCCTTCAGGGCCTCCAGGCAGGTCCTAGGGGCACGTGGAGTGTTCAGAGGAGGGGAGTCGGGGCTCCAGGCCGGGGTCTCCTCAGCTGCATCCTCCCTCTCCCATCTGGGCCCGGGGGAGCGGCCCCCTTCCAAGCTGTGTCTCGGGATTCCAGCTTCTGCCGGCTTTGGGTCCCTGGGGCCCTGCTCCCCGGACTGCGAGCCTCTAGCCGGGGCCGGAGTTCACCCCTTTCTGGGTCCCCAGCACTTAGCTCCGGGCCTGGGGCCCACCAGGGCCTTCCACGGGTGCATGGAAGGATGGCCTGGGGCCCGGGAGTGCGGGGCTGGGCCCCGAGTCCACGTTAGAGGTCTCACCTGCAGGGGCTGAGGGGCTGCACCTCCAGGACGTCCTCCTCGTAGTCCGAGATGCCGTCCGCCACGCCCAGCTCGAACAGGTAGCGCAGCTGGGTGAGGAGGCCCACCAGGAGGCCCGCGAAGGCCCAGCGCACGGTGGCCTTGTACTCCCGGGTGTACAGGAGCTCGTAAATGGTGCCCAGGGCCTGCAGCAGGCGACAGAGCCGGACTCGGGGAGGCGACACCCTCACCGGGGCCAGCGGAGTGGCCGTCACCCCACCCCACCCCCACCTGGGCCCCTGCTGCCTGTGCCTGGTGGGGGCTGGGAGGTCCACGCTGGGGCTCAGCATCGAGGGTCCTCGGCGGCTCCTGATGAGACTCTCCTCGGCCGGGTCACCCGGGGATCCCACAGGACACCCCCCGGATGACAACGCCGCTGCGAGGGGGGCGGGCGCTGGGGGCACACGGGGGTGGGGGGGTGGGGGGAGGAGGCTCACCAGCAGGGAGATGAGCTCCGCTGGCTGGCTGAGCCTGAGGAGCTTCCCGGTGGGCCGCACCTTCAGCTTCATGTAGAGCAGGGTGAGCACCCTGCGAGCCAGCTTCGGGTTGCCCGCCAGGGCCTTCCACAGCAGTAGGACCTGTCTGGGGAGGCAGGGAGCCCAGTCCCGCCAGGGGTGGAGGGGCCGGTGGGATGTGACCCTCGGGAAAGCAGGGTGACCTCCTCGCCGTGTGGGAGTGGAGACGACTGGGCCCATCGGGGGCGGAGAGGGAGCCCTTCCCTCGGGGAGCCCAGGAGGCTGTGTCCTAACGGCCTGTGAGGTCGCCCTCCCAGCCCCGCTCAGAGCCCGCAGCCCAGGCTAGCTTTCCCTAACATTAGAGCTTGTTCCCACTGTGCTGCCGTCCCTTGCCAAGTGACCTTCCCCAGCTTGCTTCCTCCCTGGGGACATGGGGCTCAGCCCTTAGGCGCCTACGATTAGATGGACCAGGCAAAGGGGCACCACATTGGGTGTGTCTCCCTGGGGACGGGGTGGGGGGCTCATGTTGCTGCATGCCTGGGAGCCCTGCTCCCTGTTGAAGGGACTGTGGCCCTGTGATGGCCTGGTGCTCCCCAAGAGGATCCTGGGGCCACCCTGGTCCCCCAGCACCCCTCAGACTTCAGGCCACACACACACAGACTACTCAGGGGTGCTCTGACTGGGGCTACTCCGCAGCCCAGGGCCCCCCACTTTGTCCAGGGCTCCAGCTTCCTGCTGCCGGGCCCATCTAACATCCCCAGGTGCAGCTTAGAAAGTGAACACTAGCCCCAAGGGGCAGTGGGGCGGTCTGTGTATGGGCCCGGGGCCCTGGCCAGCTGAGGGTGCTGCTTGGGGCAAGTTAGGTCCTTTGGGTCGCCCAGCTGACCTCCGAAAGCCCCTGCGATTTGGCCTCTAAGGGCTCTCTGAGTCTGAGGGACACTTCCATGCCGAAAGTCCCCTTCCTAGGACTGTTGGAGCCTCCTTTAATCCCTCAGCCTGGGACAGCTCCAGGGACCCCCCTGGCCTTGGCTCCAGAGTCTGGGAAGGAGAGGACAGGCGGGCGAGCACACAGCGGCCTGCTCAGGAGCGGGGGAGTCTGCCCAGAGACAGTGTGTGGTGTCTGGAGTGGTGAGGTGCAGGCATCTGCCTCAGGGTCATGGGCACAGGGGACCTACCTCTCGGAGGGGTGACCCAGGGACAGTATCACCTCGACAGTCTCTTGGGTGTACTGAGTCCCCAGCACCGTCACCACCTTCATCATGGTCTGCAGGACGCCCTTGAACATGACAGAGGACAGCTCCTGGAACAGGCCCTGCAGGATCTCGGCCACCTGCGCGTGGAAGGGCAGCGGGGAGCGGGTGTCACCGTGACCACCTGGGGCCGTGCAGTGCTGGGGGCCGGGGGCGCCCTCCGGACCCACCGCCTCTGGGGCTCAGTGGCACTGGTGACAAGGTGTACATGCCCACGGGCTCACGGACACGTCGGAGGTGCAGCTGGCTGGCTGGCTGGCTGCCCGCCCCTGGCCCGGGGCCGGCCACGAGGTCGCACCTGCTCTCTCTTGACGCGGCGTTCCTCCAGGAGCAGCAGGAGCAGCTGCGAGGCCAGGTCGCACTGTGGCTGGCTGCGGCTGCCCAGCCTCTCCACGAGGGTGAGGACGAGCTGCGTGTGCTGGGCCACCGTCAGGCTCCTGTTCAAGGCCTGGGCCGGGGTGCAGGGTGGGGGGTGGTGAGGGGCCACGGGGGCACTAGCCCCGGTCTCTCCTAATTGGGGCGAGGAGAGGGGGCACAGTTCTGACTCCGAGGCGGAGTGAGAGCCAGGATGCAGATGTGCAGGGACCCCCGAAAGGACCCTGCCCGGTCGCCCCTCCCCACCGGACTGTTGGTGACCCTCCTCCCCAGCTTGGCTCCATGGTGACTGCCGCTGCTCCAGACAGTTGCTCTGGGGATGGTGATGGGAGCAAGCGGTTCTGTCCGGAGGTCAGGGCCCCTCAGGAGCCGCCTACAGCCAGGGACTGACTCGGAGTCCAAGGGCCCAGCCGCTGCTTCGGGGGTGCGCTTCACACCGCGGCCCTCCTGTGGCTTGAGCTGAGACCACGCGCCCCCGGCTCGACCCTCGGCTCGTCCCTGCCGCTCTCGCTCCCCCCCTCCTCCTGAGCACACAGCTTCGTCCTCGGAACTGCCTGGGAACCCCTGTCCCCGGGCTGTTTCCAGGGACCCCACCAGGACAGCAGGCTTCTGAGCACCCTGCCCCCCCGGGAGGGATCCTGGGGGCCGTCTGTGTGTGTGGAGGCAAGGGATTGTGGCTCCTGTCCCAGCAGGCTGGGGGTCGGGCCCAGGGACCCTTGCATGAAGGCAGGGAAACCGAGGCAATGGAAGGGTTGGACACCCCCCAGGCCATTGGAGGCAGAGCTCGGACTTGAACCCAAACCCTGGACTGGGAAGGAGACACCCAGCGCAGGGAGGGCAGAGGCCGAGGGGAAAGTGCGGGCCAGTCCCGGCAGACCCACTAGTTACCCTCCTGAGGAACCACAGAGGAAAGGCCATGAGGACCGCCACGGCCGAGGTCAAGGAGAACCTTAGACCCTGACTCGGCGGGGGGTGGGGAGTGGGCACTGTCTCCAGGTCACAGGCGGGAGGGTGCAGCCTCCAGCCCGCTCCACCTGCCCAGCCCCCCACAGAGGTTAGAGAACGGGCGGGCGGCGCTCCAGGGTTCCACGTGGGGCCCACCGCCCCTCCCCCCGCTGCAGCAGGACCACCTTCACCACGTTGTAGCATTTCTTCTCTGACTGCCTGCGGGCCTTTGCCTCGAAGTTCTTCATCTTATTCAGAAGAATGAACTGCTCCGTGCTCCCTGAGGAGGGGCACCTGTCAGGAAGCCGGGACCCTGGCGGCCGCAGCCCCCTGCCCCCCCCTCACTCACCCTTCTGCTGGATCAGAAGCTGCAGAAGCAAGTAGATGCTCTGGCGGGAGTGGCTTCGCGTCACCGGGTCCTTGTCCTGCCACAGCAGCGCCAGCAGGCCGAGCTGGTGGCCCAGCAGGGAGGGTGTGGCCTCTTCCTGGGGAGGCCATGCGGGGAAGCCGGCCTGGGTCCAGACACCCCGCCCCGCGCCCCTGATCTCCGCTGTCCCTCCCTCCGTCCTGGGCCCAGCGTCTAGGCTGGCCTGTGCTCTTTGTTCCCTGGGCCGGAATGCGCTCCCTCTGCCCCCCAGTCTCTCTCCCCACCCTCCTCCAGGTCTCTGCTCCAAGGCAGCCTTGCCAGCAAGATCTCCCGGACTGTGCTATTTGAACCGCAACCTCTGCCCCAGGACAGGGGCACCACAGGGTCTTTGTGTCGTCCCCCAGCCCCGTGCCTAGCCACCGGATGCTCGGCGAATAGTGACTGTGAGACCTGGGGGGGAGGGTCGGTCCCGCAGGGAGGCAGGAGGCCCTGGGGGGTGTCCTTGCTCCTCCCCTCGCGCGCCCCTCCCCTCCTCACCACAGGTGCAGGGCAGGGGGACCCTCACAGTGAGTGTCACGTAGTCCACCGTGTACTGGAGGAGCAGGAAGGTGGTCTGTGCCGCTCGCTTGCGCTCGTGGCTCTTGTCTGAGTGCAGCCAGGGCTCCACGTGCTGCCGTGGGGAGGGGAGCCCGTGGGCCCTCGCTGCCCATACCTGGCCTTGGACGTGGCCGCTGGGGCCGAGTCACAGCGGGGCGATCCATGCCCGTCCCGCCCCCGGATGGTTCACCCCTCTAGGTCTGGCCACCAGCCCGGCTCCCTCAGGTGAGGCCAGGTCTGGGACCACGGGACCCAGAAAGACCCTGGGGCGGCCTCAGTGGCCTCAGGGGCTGCAGCGGCGGTAGGGGATGGTGGGCAGACCGGAGCCAGGAAGTTTGAGGGTCTGTCTCCAGCTGTGCAAGGGCCCGCATCCCATCCGAGTCTGTTCCTCCCCGCCCTCAGGGGCGCCTGCATTGGAGGTCACCAGATCAAGGTCACCTGATCCTTGCAGAGTCCTTAACTCTTCTGAAACGCCCGCCACTGCCTTCGTGAGAGGACAACCCCTGGAGCCCTTGGGTCAGCGGTGTAGGGCACAGTGGCCAGCCTGCCCCGCCCCCGTATAGGAGGGACCACCCTGAGTGGACCTTAGAGAGTCCAGGGCCCGGATCGCGCTGGGCAGCGAGAGCCGCCAGTTCTGCGCCCCGTGCCCCGCCGGCCCGCACCTGCAGCAGGAAGCACATCTCGTCCATGCTCTTGTTCTCGGAGAGGAAGCTCTGGAGAAGCAGGTCCAGCGCCTGCATGGATTTCTTGTACAGCGCCTGACAGGGCAGAGCGCGACCCTGCGTCAGGGTGGTTACACCAGCCTCTGTGGCCGACCCGCTCGCCGTCTCTCCCCTGGGGCTCCGTGAACTGCCCCTGATGAGGGCTTGGTCGCTGCTCCCTGCGGGGCTCAGGGAGATGGCTGTGACATCCGTGCCGGACCCTATCCTCACCCTGGGCCCCAGGGAGGACCGGCAGCACCCTTGTGCCTGCCAGGTCTTCCCGTGCTAACTGCTGCAGTGTTCCATCTGCCCCCAAGGCCTCAGGAAGGGACCGAGCCCAGAGAGCCACAGATGTCCCCACGGGCGCACCGCCGGCCCGGGCTGCACCCCGAGGCACTGCTCCCAGCACAGAAACAGAAACCAGAAAGTACTGCCCCATGAGACCCAGGGCAAGAGGATGTCTGCTCCCACGCGTGCAGGTCCGCGTGGCGCGGAAGGTTCTAGCGAGTGCGGGAAGCCAAGGAGATAGGGCCGGCATCCACACTGAAGAGAAAGAAGGAGACCCTTTATTCCCAGAAGCCATCAGAGTCCTACAGAGTCTCTAAACGGCTCGTCAGTGGTTCAGCAGAGCTCCTGGAAGATGTAGGATCAATGTACCGAAGTCAGTTGTATTTCTGCATACTGGCAAAGAACAAGGGGAAAGGAAAAAAAAATTTTTTAAGATTTTATTTATTTATTTGACAGACAGAGATCACAAGCAGGCAGAGAGGCAGGCAGAGAGAGGGGGAAGCAGACTCCCCGCTGAGCAGAGAGCCCAATGCGGGGCTTGATCCCAGGACCCGGGGATGATAACCTGAGCCAAAGGCAGAGGCTTTAACCCACTGAGCCACCCAGGCGCTCCAAGGGAAAGGAAAATTTTAAATATTACTGGCAATATCAGAAAAATATGCAAAATACACAGGAGAGAATCCAACGAAAGGCGTGCAAGACATCAAACACGAAAAACCGGGGAGCTCTTGAGGGGCTCAGAGACCACCGAAATGAACCGGTCGGCACGTCGAGCACCTCGATTACAAGACAAAATGATTTCCAGATGTCAGTTCCCCCTGATCTATCTATGGAATCAGTGTACGTCTAGAAGCTGACCTGCTGGTTCTGTAACTCAGATGTAAATGCACAGAACCTAGACATGCAGAAACAACTTTGAGAAAGATGAGCCAGTATGAAGGACTTCTACCACTTCTGAACTTACGCGAAGCTCCCAGGGCAGGACAGGGTGGCCTTAGCATAAGCAGATGGACAGAGCCAGGGGAGCCTGGGCGGCGCAGGTAGGGAAGACTCCGTCCCTTGGTTTCGTGCTCTCAGGGTCCTGTGATCAAGCCCGAGGTCGGGCTCAGCTTGGCGTCTGCCTAAGGCCCCGTCTCCTGCTGCCCCTCCCCGTCCTGTCCTGCTCCCTCACTGGCCCATGCTCTCTTGCTCTCTCTCAAACAAATAAATCCTAAAAAACAAAATGAAACAAAGAACAGATCAACAGATATGCAGACCAGAACAGAGGCCAGAAACGGAAGCAGACACACGATCAGCGGATTTTCTAGGGGCACAAAGGTAACCCAGAAGAGAAGGGATGATCTATTCCACGCACGGCTGGGCTCTGGGGGGTCCTGGGTCAACCAGGTTCCACGCACAAGAAGCTTCGCTCCAGACCAGACCCCCATAAGAGCTCAAAACGTCATGGACCTGAGGGTAAAACCTAGGAGACAAATCTTGGTGACCTTGGCTGAAGGAAAGAGTTCCTTGATACAACACCAGGAACACGGTCCCTGAAACTAAAAATAGGTAGATAGAACTTCGAGTAAAAAACGTCCTCTCTGCAGAAAAGACAAGATGATACAAAGATGAGCCACTGATGGGAAAAAAGTGTTTTCAAATCACCCGCTAAAGGACTCACATCGCAATTAGAAAAGGGACTCTAGGGGCGGCTGGGTGGCTCAGAGGGTTACAGCCTCTGCCTTCGGCTCAGGTCATGATCCCAGGGTCTTGGGATTGAGGGAGCCTGCTTCCCCCCTCCTCTCTGCCTAATTGTGATCTCTGCCTGTCAAATAAATAAAATCTTTAAAAAAGAAAGAAAGAAAGAGAAGAAAAGGGACTCTAGACACTAATGACCAAACAGATAATCCAACTTACAAATTAGGAACAAGATTTGGACAGACACCTCCCCAAAGAAGACATAAAGATGGTGAAAAGCACATGAAAAGATGTTCCGCATCTTCGTCAGCAGAGAGATGAAATTCGAAACCCCCGCTAGAATCACCGACCCCCGCAACAGAATGGCCAGAATGTAAGACCGACTCCAGCGTGTGCGGACGGGGACGTCGAAGGACCCGGAGCTCTCGGCCGCGCTGGGGGGGCTATGAGGCAGCGCAGCCCATCCGGAAGGCAGTTTGGCGAGTCAAACACAGCCGTCCCTGTCCTGGGTATTCACCTCCAGATCGAAATCAGGTTGGTACAAAGAGCTGCACGCACAGCAGACTATCCCAAAGAGTCCCAAACCGGAAGCGACGGGTGAGTACACCAACCCTCGGTCACCCCCAAACTCAGAGCCTGAGCTGCAGCAGAGAGCACGGGGCCGCAAACAGCAGCTGCGCGGTGCGGATGAGCCTCTGGGCCGTTCCGGCGGCAGGGCCAGTCCAGGCAGAGAAGCGCGTACTGTGCGACACAGCAGCACTTACAGGAAGGGAGTTCTAGAAGATTCAGACGATATGACGGCAATAGCAAGGAGGGACTCCACGGTGGCCTGACGAAGCTTGGGGTGATAAATACGCCCGCCATCCTGATTTTGAGGATAGTCTCAGAGGGAAAATGTGTAAAATCGCATACTCGACTGTGCACCCTGTTCCACTCTGGGGGTCAACCCCGTTAACCAGACCCAGCTCCCACGCGGGGTCGTGCCCAGTGGCATCCCGTCTGGCACCTGGCCCGTCCCTCCTCGGAGCTCCAGCTACAGGTCGGGCTTGGGGTCCAGGCACACCGTCCTAGCTGCTGGCCGCTCCGGACCTGGCCCCCACGCATACGTCCCAGTGGCTCGCTGGGGCTCAAAGTCAGCTGCTTTGGCGCCAGAGCCCCCCGGAGGGTCAGCGGAGACCCCCAGCGGCTGCATGGTGGTCCCCTTCTCCTGTGTCCCCCACCCTGCCCTCTGGAGCTGCCCCAAAGTGCACCAGCACGGCTCAGGTCCCCGCCTTGACTTGTCTCCATGCCGGTCTGCTGTCTGTCACCAACAGGGCCAGGGACGTGTGTTAACACTTAGTGGGCTGGACATTTCACTGCCTGTTCTGCTTTATTTTCATGGGACCAAACCCAAAGTCCTCAAAGAATAATGATTCCTGGGGGGTCCGCGTCCCCCAGCCTCCGGTTGGTGCACCCCGAAAGGCGGGTCACCAGGACTCCACTTCCCGACGGATGGAGAGCACGTTGGCCCGCACTCTGGATACCTGGGACCTGCATGGGGTGCATGTGTCTCTGCCGGCCCCTGGGGGGCAGCACACTGGGCCCAACAGCAGAACCGGACCGACTGCAGGCAGGAGCGGCACACGCTTGGGGGTTGCTTTTACGCCCTTGTCCTCTCTGAGCCTCAAAACATCAGTGGGGCAGCGCGGAGACCAGAGCCCCACTGCAGGGACAGATCTCAAGACGCAGGCTTTCCCAGGGTCAAGGCAAGGCTGCAGCACAGCCAGGATGAAAGCCGTCCCGGGCCAGGGTTCTCTCCCATGCTCTTCTCACTCGCACACGCGGCGAGGGCTCGGCAAACCAGCCCAGCACCCAGGACCCAGCACCCAGAGACAGGAGAGCGGCCCGGGAGCAGGCAGTCACCAGGACGTCCGGGGCCGAGTCTAGCGGAGGTAAGCAGCTCTTCAACCTCTCCCCGGGCGGGAGCATGAACAGGGTCTGCAGGCAGGTCTGCAGGATCTGGGACTTCACCACGGGTTTGAGGCTCGGCCGCAGGCTGCTGGAAGGACGGAGATTGCGGACTTCTCCACAGAGCCCCGGCTGAGACAGACGCCCAGCAGGGAGAGGCTCTCAACCTAAAATTCGGAAGTGGGCCTGGATTCCAGAAATTCCTCACACTCTGGCTTGGTGGGGGGGACGCTGTAGGGGAACACAGAGCTCATTCAGCCTGGGCAAGGCCGTCCCAATGCGTTTGGGCTCACTGGCATCTGCGGTCATTGTCAGCAGTGTGAATGGGGTCAGGGGTCAGCCAGTGGAAAAGGTCAGGGCCAGAGCGTAACCAGTGTTAAGGTTCAACGTGTGACCAGGATCAGGGTGTGTGGCCAGCGTCAGGGCTCAGCGTGTGACTGAGGCCAGGATTTGGTGAGTGACCAGGTCAGTGCTCGGTCAGTGCCAAGGTCGGCAACCTGTCTGGGATAGGCCACAAGGCAAATGGGTCCCCTGGGGCACCTGCCTGAGCCCCTTGGGGCACCTGCCTGAGCCCCCTGGGGCACCTGCCTGAGTCCCCGGGGCACCTGCCTGAGTCCCCTGGGGCACCTGCCTGAGCCCCCTGGGGCACCTGCCTTGGCTTCAGCGGGGCCAGCCCCTCCCACGCACTGCGACCCCTTTTCCACATCCATCTCCTCACACACACGCGGACTCCTGCCCCGTCCACAAAGGACTTGGCCTATCTTCATTCCCGGACCCCAAAGGAGAGTTACCTCAGTTTCACAATGACCAATATGACCTTCTGCCGGAAAAGGGTGGCCAGGAAGTTGGGCTCCTTTTGAAGGATGCGCTGGTCAGGGGGGCAGGGTGTGGTCAGACAAGAGGCGCTTGGCCATGAGTGCCAGCCCGGCTCCCCATGCCGGGCGCCCTGCTCACTGCCCCCGTGGGCACCGCTCACCAGGAGGCACTGGATGAGGTCTGGTATCTGAGTGAACTTGTAGCTCTGGGTGCCGTCCTCTTGCCTGAGAGCTTTCGTAAGCATGATGGCCGCCAAGAGGAAGCTGGTTTTCAGGATGTTGTCCTGTCCGTGCAGAGCCGCGGATGCTCAGCAGGGGTCCCTTGTCTCTCCCCCTCCCCCGCAGAGCCCGAGCACCCTCCCCCCCAGCTCAGAGGCCGGGCGGCCCCCGTGCACACGCAGACGCCCCGCGCCCCTGCCGCCCGAGCCTACGGGCTCACGTAGCAGCTGCAGGAGAAGTAGTAGACCATCCTGGAGATGATGTTGTCCACCCAGGGCAGGATCTGCTCCCGGGCGTGCAGGGCCATCTGCCCGTAGCACAGCAGGTACGTGCTGCTGACCCACCTCCAGTGCCTGTCAGGGTCTGACTGCTGTGGACGGGGAGCTGGTCGGTCCCACACTCCGGTGCCAGCCCTCCCCCGGGCGCCCCCAGCTCGCGCACCCCTCCAGTCGGGAGCTTCTGCCTTTCCAGGCAGGCCAGGGCCTCTGAGGGTCTCCCGCGCGTCCGCTTTTCCCAGCGAGGAGCCGAGGACCAACAAAACACAGGGGCCCCGCGCAGACCGGCAGGGGAAGTGCCCCGGTGAGGAAGCTGGGGTCAGGGCAAGCCCATGGTCGCCAACCGTCAGACCCCACCGAGGTTCCGGATCACACGTGTGGGGCCCCAGCAGCCAGGGTCACAAGGGCCAGGCCACAGCAAGAACTGAGACGGTCTGAGAGCCACGCACCAGCCGCTCAGGGAAGCAGGCAGGGCAGCGTCCACGTTTCCAGCAAGCAAACGGAAACTCGGGGTGCCCACCTGATGTCTGCGGGCCCCAGGCCCTCCCGCCCGCCAGCTGCCCACTCTACCGGGCACTCCGGGGACATGAAGGTGGTCCTCAGAAACCTGGTGCGGCCCAGGTGCTCCAGCAAGGCCCACACCGCCTGCAGGTGTGAGGAAGACACGATGCCGACAGTCTCCGCGATGCCCTGCGGGGCCGGAGGAGCCCATGAGTTGGTCCCCGTGTGGCTGCGCAGGGTGCGCTGCCATCTCCCGCCCATGCCTCCCACGGGCCCTACAAAGGCAGGCAGGGGAGCCTACCCCAGACCTCAAGGGCGTGCACCCCACTGTGGCCACCAGGTCAGGATGAAACCAGGCCACAGCTGCCGTCAGTCCCGAGGTCAGGACCAGGCAGCCCCTGCGCCGGGGGCCCCATTTACCAGCGCAGTGCTGGGCACTGTGGGAGTCGCACAGCCGGGGTGTGGAGGGCGGAAAGGTCAGGCACCCCGAGTAGCAAGGCCCGTGCTGGGGACTCAGGGCCCCCGGGGGTGCGAGGGCAGCAGACCCACCTCCCGCTGGCTGCTGGACTGGTGGGACAGCTCCAGGAGGTCCGCCAGGTGCCTTCTCACTAGCTCCTGGTCGGTAGTCTCTCTGAGGATCAGCCCAAAAACGTGGAAGAGGAAGGTCTGGGAGGAGGAGGCATGGAGCAGGCGCTGGGCCGGCAGCAGGACGAGGGGCAGCCGCCCCCACTGCGTGAAAGACGCTGGGGAGCACCCCCCGGCCGCTGTGCCCACTGCCTGTGTGAGACTGGGGGAGGCACGTGGGGTCACCGCAGCCCCTCCCCCCCCACCTGGTTTGCTTCCCGGCTGGGCCTGGGGGGCTGTCCCTGGGCCCAGAGCTTCGGATCATACATTACCACTTGGGGAGTGGGGCCGGGGGGTGCCTCAACAGCCACGTGCTCCGCCACAGTCAGAGCCTCGTGGGGGTCTCAGAGACCACAAAGGACACCCTGGGCAGCATCACCCAGGACTGACCTTCTCCAAAGGCTGCTTGAGCTCCAGGTTCAAGGGCGCCAGGAGCTCCTGGATGCCGGTGTCAGCCACCTCCTTCCCGATGAGCTGCAGGCAGGACACAGGGCTTGGGCCCCACCCGCCCCACCCCAGGGAGCTGGACACCAACTCCATCAGGAACCCCCAAGGATGGCGGTCACCTGTGGGTGAGCAGGGAAGATAAGCTACTGCCAAAAGGTAAGGGGAGATTTGGGGGTGCTACCCTCCAACAACCCACTAGGGCACTCGCTTCAAGTGTGATTCTGGCCAGGTCTACTTCTCCTTGATCCCTGGCAACCTGTAGGACAGAGGCTGGTGAGCCCCTGATGGCCTGGCCCCGCTGGCCTCTCCTGCCACCATCTTGCCAGCCTCAGGGCCTTTGCACAGACTCTTCCCCACTGGCTGGATTTCCCCTCCTCCCTGCCTCTGAGCAAGAGTCCCTGAGCCTGGGCTGGCCTTCGGCCAGATTCCAGGTCCCGAAGCTGAGCTCTCTATGTGCTTGGAGCCTTCTCCCTCTGTGCGCACCCATCCTGAGGCAAAAGGGGGTGTCCTGCAGGGGCGAGCGGGTCTCCTAGAATCCCACCTGGGTTTGCTCCTTGATGCAGTGGTGGATGGTGTCCAGCACCACGTTCTTCTCCAAGACAGACATGGTCCTAATTTTGTCAACGAGGGCTTCCTCCTCGAGTGGTCTGTCTTTCAGGGGCTCCTCCAAGATCGCCCTCTCTGGCTGACCTGCAGACCGCAGAGAAGCAACCCTGTGTCGGGGGTGCCAGAGAGAAGCTGCATCCCCAGTCCTGGCTCTGGCTGGGCCCCTGAGTCATGCGGCCTGAGTGACTGTCTTGGCAGCGTGTCTGCATCTGCATCTGCGGGAGAGCGGTGGGAAAGCAGCCAGCCAGACTGAAGGCCGGAAGTGCAGAGGGCAGACGCCTCTTGGGACAGGGGGCTGGGACACAGCTGGGAGGCGTGACCACCTGCAGAAGCCAGCCCCCCAGCAAAGGGAACGCGCCTTACGACAGGAGTGCCGAACGCCAGCCCAAGAGAACAGGTACCCGAAGTTTGTCATTTGGAATAAAAACTTAGGTCTCTACAGTACTTGTCACACCAGAATAATCAGCAGGCAGTGACGATACTGGAATTTCTAAATGAAAACTGCAAACGTTCTGAGCAGACTGGGCTTTGCTATTAGAGAGATTCTCTAATATTCTAACATTCTCTCCCAGAGGAGAGAAGAGCTTTCTCAGCGGGATGCAGAGACCGGAACAGAGTTTTCAGGCTAGCAACGCAGTCAGCACAGCCCACCATGCAGGGGACACAGAAAAGATTTTTGCCGTGTGTACAGCAGGTCACTATTACTGCATAAGGACCTCTCCTACGACCGGAGATGGGGAGGAGAGATGCCCAGAGGAAAGCCTGGCCGACAGAGAAATAAGAAAATGGGACCTCGCTGCTGGTTAAAGAAACGCAAATTAAAACCACCAGAGATGGGGCGCCTGGGTGGCTCAGTGGGTCAAAGCCTCTGCCTTCCGCTCAGGTCATGATCCCAGGGTCCTGGGATCGAGCCCCGCATCGGGCTCTCTGCTCAGCGGGGAGCCTGCTTCCTCCCCTCTCTGCCTGCCTCTCTGCCTACTTCTGATCTGTCTGTCAAAGAAATAAATAAAATCTTTACAAACAAACAAACAAACAAACAAACCCCCCAGAGACAGGAGATGTGTATCCTCGAGGCCGGGCTGGAGGGGGGCAGGGTGAGAAGTGAGGGCATTTTCCCACCCCCCGGGGCCAGAGGGGGCAGGAATTCGTCCTCTTCAAAAGGAGATTTAACAACAGGTCTCAAGCATAAATAAAAATCACGTTCAAAGCCACTCCGCCAAGAGGCTTCCTGTCTCAGGCCCCAACACAGCCTGGGAGCGAAGAGAACCCTCAGAGCAGGTTTCCAAGCGCTCTAACACTTTGCAACGCTAATCCATACTTCTTTGATCAGGAGAAAGAGGTGGGAGCGAAGCCAGGGCCCCCCAGGAATGGAAACAAAGTCAGGCCTGGGGTCAGGTGTCGCCGGCCGGAAGCAGCGTTACCTGCAGGCTCTGCCCTCCCAGCCACAGCCTGCCCCACAGTCTCGGGCCCACTGGTGTGTCCCAGCACACCCACTCGGGGACCCCCCACCCCAGCTGATCCCCACAGCCAGGGTCACTGCTTAAATCGAGAGCCAGGCCCAGGCTGCCTATTAGGCGGCCTCACAGGCGATGCTGCCCCCTGCCCGCTGGACCCGCCCCCTGCCCTCTGGACCCGCCCGTCCAACTATCCTGCTCCTTCCTTCATTCAATAGAAGTTTGTTCAAAATCTGCTATTTGCCTGACACCAGAACCACAAATAACCACAAAATGCTTGTGTTTACAGCACTCGCAAAGCGTCTGGGCCCCCAGAGCGGGCGGGAGACCACCCGCCACTCCCTTCCCAGGGTCGTAGGCGGGGCAGCGCCGAGGGGGTCGCCGGGTGTCCCGCCTCCCGCACCTGCGCCCGAAGAGCTGAGACCCTGACTCCGTGGGTACAGGGCCAGCTGCGGCCCTTCGCGTCGCCTCAGGCAGGCAGAGCAAGGCTCCAAATCAAGCCTCGACCACTGGGTAAGGCTCCAGAGACCCTGCCTTTCTACAAGTTTCTGTCAGGTGCAAAGGAGCTGTCTCCACCCCCGGAAGACGTGAGACCCCGACACCCCTCGGTGCGGCCCTAGGCCCTGCGTCCCTGCCCTGCACAGAGCAGACGCTCAGACAGTGGACACGAGGGGCCTGAAATGAGGGAAGGGGTGCGCTCCAGGGGACCAGGACAGTGCCGACCAGAGACAGCCCAGAAGGCCCTTGAAGGCCCTGGACCCCCGCTCTCCACAGCCCCCTGCCCACTCTACTCACCATTGTCCCACTCCTGCTCCTCTGTGGGGGACAGGCAGTTGGACCTGCACTGGGGACAGTGAGGGTCATCGCTGGGGGCAGCCACCATGGACAGCGGCACCTCCTGGGAGCACAGGTCCTGGGGTGGGGGCAGAGGGTAGGACCAGTCAGACCCACTCAAAAGGGGCCAGACCGCACTGGGGCCCCTGCCTCAGTCACCCACCCCAACTCTACCAGGTACCCCCAGCAGGTCACCCAACCCTATCAGGGGACCCCCCACCTCAGTCAGTCACCCCGAACTTACTGGGGTCCCCAGGGGACATGGAAAGGAGGGAAGGATGGGGTTCCTACCTGGAGCTGACATTCAAGGCCCTCCCACCTTGCCAGGCCCCAGGCTCCCCTCCCTAGACACTCTGGGATTCCGAGTCCTGTGATCGTGTGGCAGTGACTACTCGGTCTGGACTCTCTGCTTCCCACTGTCCGTACAACTACAGCTCAGGGACCAGAGAGAGGTGCCAAAGAAGCTTTAGCGTCTGGCCTGAGCTGGGGGGAAGGGTCATGTGCCCCATAGCAGCCTGGGCCCTCCCTGGCCCTCACCAGCCTCCGACCGTCCACACCCAACCACCCGTCTACCAGGCTCCCCAGCATGAGGAGATGGTGAGGGGCCTGGGTCTGGGCACCTTCTGGTTCAGAGGGCCCAGGACAGGCCAAATTCTGCATTCTCAGAAGCCTCCAGGTGCCCCCGATGCTGCCAGGCTGAGCTCAGGGACCACCTGGAGGCCCCACAGACCCTTTCTGGGCTGGACCTACATAACCCAGACGCCTGCAGATAGACCTCCCTCAAGGCCCTGACCTGGGGACTCTTCTTCTGAGAGAGGGCACCTCTGAGACCATGGCCACCCTAGGGCTCTGGCATCCTGTGGACCCCCTCCCGCTCCCCTCACCTCAACTCCCCGGGGCTCCCCAAAACTGTCCATTCACCCACCACTGCCCCCAAAGGACCCTCAGACCTCTCCCGAGCCCTTACCTCTCTTCCAGCCTCTGCCTCAGGCCTCCCAGAAAGCACGGCCTCCAGGGGGCCGTCTGGCCCTCGCCCACCAGCCCTCACCTGGCACCCTCCCCTCTGGAGGCAGGGGGCGGTCTGCACCCCAAAGCCCCAACGTGTATGGGGATGAGCGAAGGCGCGCAGACCCACGAGTCTGTGCCTTGAGTAGATGCACCCAACGGCGAGCCGAGGAAAGCGGCCAGCCTCTCCCTGAACGGCGGGCACCTGGGCACCTGGGATCTTCCCCCCCACCCCGGCTCGGTGCCAGCGAAGACATGGGCACCATCTGGTGTTCATGAGTCAAACCTGTGTCTCGGGACCTCGTGCCCCTGTGAGTCTCCCTGCTCCTTCCCTCTGGCCACCTTTCTGCCCCCACTTGACAGACGTCTGGGGTCCCTCTGCCCCAGGCCTGGAGGGTATGACAACTGACAAGTTCAGCCCAGTCCTGCCCTCTGTCCCAAGCCACCCTCGACCAGGCGTCCCCCACATCCCAACGTCAGATCCAGACTTCTCGCCCAGACGCTCCAGTGCCCTGTTCCTTCAGGGGCTGCGTCAGACCCTTCCCTCCCCGCCCTGGCTGAGCTGGCTGTTCCCTCAAGTGGGGCCCCTGCAACTCCTTCCCGACCCCAGCAGACCCCACTCTTGCTCTGGCGTGACTCGTGCTGACCCGTCCCCGAGGGCGCCCCCCACACAGGTGCGGGTCCACACGCAGACCCCCGTGGCCTGTGCTCCGGCTACGGGCTCTGGCTCGGTGTTGACGTGTTTGGAGAAGACAGTTTTCCCTGGATGTTTAACCCCCTTCTTGCAGATTGGTCCCCAAGACCCTCTTCATGCTTAAGACAAAGGCCATAGTCATCCATTGCAAGCCTGGGGTGAGGCCGGGCTGCTACTGGGAACGGTGGAAGAAGCCTGGGCAGGTTTCCTGGAGAAGGTGAGGTGAGACCGCAAAGTCAGAAAGGGGACAGTAGACCCGAAGAGGTGATGTTAGGGTGGCTCATGGTAACCAAATCCCAAAGAGGATACTTTGGTCAGAGAGGACAGAGGTCACCTGGGGATGCAGCTGGGGGAGGGGCGAGGGCGGGTCTCCCTCCTCCTGCCAGACCCCGCCTCTCCCTCCACCTCTGCCGGATCGGTGACCTCCTGGCTCCCTGCTGCCCACACCCCCCCCCCCATGCCGGGTCCCCTCAGCCTGCAGGCCTTAAGCTCTGGCCCCCCCCACTCCGTCCACCTCTGCGGGGGTCCCCATGGAGGCGGGCTGGGGGGGTTGGGGGGGTCGGCAGCCTGCAAAACTGCTCAGGCATCCCGCAAGTCAACTTGGCAAGGAGGGTCAGGCTCATCCCAGAAACGCATATGAAAGATGTTATTCACCCATAAACATTGTTTAAAAGGTCACCGAAGACAACAGCCCTGAGGGGGTGTCTGCCAAGACCCCCAGAGAACACAGTCCTTGACTGGGAATCCTGCTGCCGGGAATCTAATCTACAGAAAAGTGAGAGATGCATGAACAGACTCAGGACTCAATTATGCTTCCTGGGTTTAAAAAAAGCCAGACATGGGGGCGTCTGGGTGGCACAGTTGGTTAAGGGTCAGAGTCCTGATTTCGGCTTAGGTCATGATCTCGGGGTCCTTAGTGGAGAGTCTGCTTCTCCCTCTCCCTCTGTCCCTCCCCCGGCTCACACTCACCTGCACGCTCTCTCTGTCTCTCTCTCCCAAATACATAAATAAATCTTTTTTTAAAAAGCTGTGGGTGGTCAAAACCAGAGGAAGGAAACTGCGGACAGGGGTTAAGGTCATGTTCGTGAAGACCATCCCATGGTGTGGGAGACACTTAGGATCCCACACGGAGTCACGAAGTCCTAGGATTCTCATGGAAAATGACAAGGGGTCTCGAGTGCAAGGTTCAGGGGGCTTTGCCCCCAGGCCCCTCTCACCGGGGTACAGCCCGTCTGTGGCGGGCCCAGCCGACCCTCTTTGGAGACGGAATGCCCATTGAAAACCGAAGGCAGTGAGGGGTTAGAACAAAGGTAAGGACAAGACAGGTCAGTGGACACTACCTGGGGTCCTGAGGGGGCAGGGCCAGCTCCGGAGTGGGGCGGGGAGGGCTGCACGGGGCACTCTGCCCAGGTCTGAGGTCCAGGGAGCCTGAGAAGACAGGAGGGTCAGGCCTTGGAGCAGCCTATGTGGGCTCACGGGTGGGGGTGGGGGAGGGCAGGACGCAGCCCCTCTGGGCCAACCAGGGCCTCCTTTGGGCCTCTGAGGCCCTGGGAGACGGTGCGCCCAAGGTCACTCTGCCTCTCGAGGCCCCGAGCGTCCCGCGGGAGGCCAGCCGCCATCAGACAGCACAGGAGGTGTTCTCTGAGAAAGGATGTGGACGTGGGCTGTGTTCTCGATGACCAGCCACCAGGGGACAGTTTGAGGACAAACCCGAGTTCACAGGGTCCGGAGAAAAGCCAGCCCGAGGCGACGCGAGGGGCGTCGTGGCACATGGTTCGTGGGGGAGCTGGGGAGCACCAGGCAGGACGGAGGGGTGGGTCCAGCCAGTACTTACGACTGCTGGGCTGCCGCTCAGCTGGTTACAGGCATCCCCAAGAGACGCCACTATGAGTCACGAGTCCCTGTCCCCAGGGCTCACTGGGGACTCGTCTCCTGAGAAAGTGAGTCTGTGAACCAAGGTTCTCCCGGGGGCCCTGTCCCCAACAGCCACACGGGCCTGAGAATTCCGTCCTCCAACCGACACCTTGGGCAGTTGGGCCCTCCCCGTGCAGGAGGCCGTGATTTCTGCTCTCCGAGGCCAAGAGGGACCCCAGGCTGGACGCTGACCCAGACAGGACTTGGGACAGTGGTGCCACCCTGGCTCACGGCAGCCATCCCAGAAGGCAGGACCTGCGCCACCCCAGGCAGACTCCTTGGGGCTGCCGGCCGGGCCGGGCTCCAGAGGCTCCTTTCTGGAGAGACCTGGGCCTGCGCTGCCAGCACTCTGGAGACCCTTGGGGGTGCGTGGGTCACACAGGTGCTGCCCGCCTGAGTTCATTCCTGACTTTGGGCTCACTGGGTCGCCGGGTTGTGGTCTCCGACCCAAGGTGGCTGTGCTCTCAGCTCCCTCAGCCAAGGACCATGCCCCCCAAGGTGCGGAGAATAGAAGATGGGTCCAGACTTGCCGCTACCTGCCCAATGGCGTCTTCGCTGACATTCCCCCGACATGCACACTGCGACCAGAGGGCACTCGGGGGCTGAGCTGAAGCACCAGCCCTTGAGGGGGCCTCTGGGGAAACGGAGCCCCTTCCTGGTATAGGGACCCTCCTCCTGCCTCACCACCCCCTAGGGCAGCTCAGGGACAGAAAGCCAGCTCTGGCCTGGCAGACCAGCAGTGCCCTCCCCCTGGGGCCTCGGGCTGACCCCTCCCCCAGGACCTGCTGGCCACCAGCAGGGATCATCCCTGTAGTTGTCCTGGGGGCTGGGCTGTGGCAAATCCGGCTGAGAGAGAAAGACCCTCCTCCTCCCATGAGCTCTGGGTGAGGCCCAGAAGGTGAGGCCAGTGGGCCGGAAGCAGGGGTCCCAAAGGATTGGGCCCCAAGGAGCCTGGGCGTGACCCCACAAGAGGGTCACTGGGGAGGTTTCCACCGTAAGTCCTGTCGGAAGGTGGACCCCGGGCCCCCTGAGAGAACCAGGACCCTGGGGCCTGTGGGCGGCTGGCCTGGCGCCCATCTCAGAGCCATGTGTAGAAAGAAAGCCTGGAATAAGCTCCCCGCCCCCACCCAGGACGGGCAGCCACCGCCTCGGTGGGCCTGTTGGAAGCTGCAGCCCCGAGGGACTGTGCTCGGGGCCTGCGGGGCCTGCGGGGCGGCGGAGGGTGTTTCTCTCTCTGAGTCCATCACGCCCCCTGCTCCCTGACAGGACCCGTGGGGCTGGTGGGACAGGGGTGGGGAGCACCCGATGCAGCCCAGCCTGGGCTCTGGGGCACTGTAGCGTCATATGAAGTGTTTTCCCAAACCCCACGAACCCTCTGGATCCCCACAAGAAGAGGGGCTGGAGCGGACCCCAGGGTGCGTCGGGCGGGACTTGTGAGAGGCTCAGCACCCCCGCGTCACCATCGGGTGGGGCCAGAGGGACCTTCGGGCCCCGGGGGTGATGTGACTCTGGAGGGCCATGGTCACCCAGGGGCAGTTCTGAGCAGAAGTGGGGAGGCACTGGGGCACTGGGAACAGTCGGATCCCCCCAGCCGAGGGACTTAGTGCCCCCCAGGCCCTGTGCTCAGCGGGTATGCCCCCCAAGGCTGGCAGCATGGTGGGGGGGGCGGGGGCTGGGGGAAGGCATCCAGCTCCCCGAAGGCTTTTCCCCGGGCCCTCAGCCCAGCCTGGAGGGCGCATCCTGGAGGAGGAAGAAACAGGGACTGGGGAAACTGAGGCCTGACTGCAGTCGGAGAAGAGAGTTTCAGGACAGGAGTGGCCCATTTCCCCAGGAGCTGGCAGAGGGCCTAGCAGGAGACAAAGGCTCAGGGGACCCTGGGGACGGAGCTGGCAAGGTCCAGCCCAGCTGGGGTCGGAAGTCAAGCAGTGACCAGGACTCAAAGGGCAATTTCTAAACGGGGAGTGTGGGTGCCGTGGTGCGTCCATTGCCCTGTGGTTGGGGACCAAAGATCTGAGGAAGCAAGAGATGGCCCTCATCCCAGCATGGGCGCAGAGTCTGGTGCAGCCCGGGAGGGCTTCTTGGAGGACGCAGAGAGGGACAGAGGAACCGGGGCTCTTGAGGGGACCATGGTGAGAGAAGGGGCAGGATGCGCACACAGGTGGGGCGTCCTGGGGGGGTGACAATGGCCGCCGTGGGCATCAGGGGAGGGGCCGAGGGTGGGGTCGGGCGAGGACCCCAGCTGGAGCAGTAAGGCTTAGTGGAGACAGAAGGCAGTGTGGCTGCTCCGCGGCAGGGGTGGGGTGGGAGAGGGAATCAGGTCCCTGGTGCAGGGAGAGGTGTGGGGTGAATAGGGCGGGACAAGCAGGCCGAGGGGTGGGGACAGGCCCTGTTGTGGCCAAAGTTACGTCCCTGACCTTGTCCTCAGTTCCCCAGCACGCACCTGTCACGGCTAGAGCTGGAAGCCCAGAACCCGGTGAAGAGGAATCTAGATTTACAGCCAGACAGAGCAGCACGGGGCACCCGCACCCCCATCCGGAGTTGCCCCAGGTTGGGGAGGGCCCTGAACAGTCCAAGCCCTTGAGTCACATGGGGGGTGGGGAAGCCCAAGCTGCTCAGTCCCAAGGGGCCGGCTCTACCTACGCCTCCCACTGTGCTCGCCGGTCTCACCGTGATGACTCTGCTCCATGCCGCCCAAGTTGCCCAAGATCCACACGGGGGCTGGGGGAGCCAGGGAGGCGGGGCAGCGGGGACCGCACTGTGTCAGATGGACGGATCCCTCCCTGGGCGGGGGAGAGGTGGGAAGGGAAAGACAGGCTCCTCCGAGTCCTGTTACAGCCCACGGCTCCCCACGGCAGGCTGGTGCCATCTGACTCATTCACTTATTCAAGCAGATGAAAACTGAAGCCCAGAACGTACTGTCCCCCATCAGCTCGGGAAAGGAAGAAGGTGTGACTGAGGCAGGTTGTGTCTTGGGGGCTCAGCCGGGTAGGCAGACAGATGCATAAGCGAACAGCCTCTTCAAAGGGCAAGGGCCCCGTAGAAATGATCCAGTTCTGCCTGGGAGAATCAGGGCAGGCTTCCTGGAGGAAGAGGCATCTGAGCTGGGGCCTGAAGCATAGGTAGGAGTTCGCCGGCTGGCCAGGAAGGGAGAGGTATTGAAGCGCACAACGGGAAACTGCCTATGAAGGCACAGAGCAGGCTCCAGCCAGGGTCAGGGCAGGGCTGTGGTGTGCAGGGGTGTGGTGTGCAAGAGCGGAGCCCAGGGGAAGGAGGTATTTGCAGAGGAGAGCTTGGCAGAGGCGGGGGGCATGGGGGGGGTCTCACGTGGCCCACACAGCAGGGGGCAGCGGGCTGGTATCCTTGTTAAACGCAAGGCTCTGGATTCGGGTTTTGCCTTTGGTAACAGGAGCTCTGTGAGGTCCCAAAGTGGCGGGAGCAGGGTCTGGGAGGGAAGAAGACAGTGTCTGGTCTCCACCAGACTCCGGACTTCCAGGCTCCACCAAAGGCCTCAGCACCGGCCCACACTCTCCTCCCAGGTTGGCTCCTGCTCCCGCCCACACAAGCCCCAGCTGCCCCCGCTCCTCCTCCCTGATTCTCCCGGGTCCAACAGGGCCGGGGGGGCCGGAGATGGAGAGGCTGGGGACGGACAGGGACGTGGGGGCTTCCAGATGCCCACAGCCAAGCCACCTGGGCCAAGGCTCGCACCTCCTGGGGTCAGCCCGACCCGGTCCCACAGGACCCCTCCTGCTGCCAGCCTGGGCTCAGATCTGGTCCTCCCCCATGTGCTGTGTGGCCTTGGGCAGATTACTGAGGCTCTCTGGGCCTCAGTTTCCCGTAGAGCAGCTCCTGCTGCCTAGGGCTGTGATGAACGTTGACTGAGCATCTCCGTGTAAAAGGACCCTGACCGCTGACCACCCTGGGGCGGGAGCAGCAGGAGAAAGACAACAGATGTGAGGCTGCCTGGAGCAGAGTGGGGTGCAGATCCTCAGGGCGCCCCCTAGGAGGGCTGGCAGCAGGGAGGGGCCCGGGAGGGAAGTGCTTGAGGCAGAAGGACTGGGAGCCCAGCACAGCCCGGCAAGTGGAGCGAGGAACAGAACACGCCGGGCACGGAGCCCAGCAGCCGGCCTCCCCGACGACTTTCCCGGCTGCAGCTCGAGGCGGCGCCCCCACGATGATGTCTTTGCCCACTGGCTGCAACGTCCTTCTGTGCAGTCTGGCCCCATTCAGCGCTCTCTCTCTCACAGGAGATTTCGAGAAGCCTGGAATAACACAGACTTTGTCCTAGTTTTCTGGCAACACTGTGAGGCTCCGGGAGTGTGTGCTGAGCGAATGAATGAGTGAGCGAGTAAATGAGCGGGAGCAGCGGGCAGCGGCAGCGAGCGGGGCCGCGATGGGCTCAGGGCCCAGCTTCCAAGACCTCCCTTGCCTCCCTCCTGCTTCCTCCCTCCCTCCTCCCCCCTGCCTCCGGCTCCACCAACAGCCCCCCACCCCACTCCACCTCACCCTGCCTCGGGCCATGCCCAGCTGTGTCAGGCGGGCCCTGGTGGCTGCACCCTGTCAGCTGGGCCAGCCTCAGCCCTGCCCTGCTCTTCCCTAGTGCCCCCTGCCCACATGTCAGAGCTGGGACTGGGGGCTCGGCCTGGCCTTGGCCACAGGCCAGCTGCTAGCCTTCTGCTCGGGGTGGGGCTGGGGCACTCTGAGCGCACGGCCAGCTGGGGGCTCCCTCCGGGGGTCCAGAGGACTCTGCACCTCCCAACCATGCCTGCAGGCCAGCCCTGCCCTTTGGAGGTAGCCTGGAGCGAGGAAGGAGAGAAGCAGTCAGGCCAAGAGCGGCCCGCCACGATAGCAAGGGTCCCACGTGGGCTGAGCAGGATGGCAGGGGCACCGACTGCGTCTGTCCCAGTTAGAATTCCAGCCAGCTGAAGTTAACTCCAGCCCAGCAGTAGTGGCTCAAACAAGTGCATCTTCCTCTCCTATCAGAAGTCCAGAGCGGGCAGCCCAGCCCTAGTTTGCAAACCCCATGCCCCGCCAAGGATACTGACGCCTCCTGCCTTTTTAACGCGGGGTTTTTTTTTCCTCCCTCTTGTCTCCAATATGGCTGCTTTACCTCCAGCCATCACATCACCAAACAGCAAAGGTCACATCGCAGTGGCAAAAGGGGTGAACGGTTCCGCATCAGCTGAAATCAAGCGTTTTCCTGTCAACTCCACCCAGGGACTTCTTATTCTGCATTGGCGAGAAACGGGCCGCGAGGCTAAAGGTTCTGGAGAGGGGCTCTGGGGACAGCCATGTGGCCACTTCAGACGAAAGCAGGGCTTCAGTGGGGAAGAGCAGGGCGTGTATGAGAGAAGGCTGCCGGCAGATCTGCAGAGAGAGACAGTGTTGCTCACCGTGGTTCCTTGGAAACCCCGTTCTCCTACCTCCCTGGCTCACCCCGTCCTCACCGGCTCCGCGAACACCATGCCACTGTCACTGCTAGGACACCCCCTTTGCACTGTGTTCGCCAGTGTGGATCTGTCCCCCGACTTGACCCTCTGAAGTCTCCTCAGGGCGCCCATCTGCCCACAGAGATGCCGGTGGGACTCGGGACAGCGATGATGCGGACGACGGGCGACCACCCTACCTGGGGCTTCCCGGGGGCCCAGGAGTCAGATCCTCGGCGCTCCGGCACCTGGTTATCCCGGAGGCCAAGCGCAGGGACACCGGCGCCACTCACACACGTGGGCGCGGTGATGCTGCGTCATTCATCACAGACAGCCCGCGAGCCCCGGCCGGTAGGACCTCTGCGGCAGAGGTGTGGTTGCTCCCTCAAGGATGACCTCGGAGGCAGCGTGAGGTGACAGCTGTGAGAGGGAGCGTGGCAGAGCCATGGTGGGTGAGGACGTGGGTATTTCCCTCCAACCCCCAGCATTTGACAGTCACTTGATGATTCCTTCACTTTGTCCTTGGCCAGCCCTCCAAGGCTGAAACTACCCCCAGCTACCGGCAGCCACCTTCAAAGGGACCAGCTCAGCGCGCCTGGGGCGCTTGGTCAGCCGGTCAGTCGGGCCAGGATCCCCGGGGCCTGGGATCAGCCCCGCCGGGCTCCCTGCTGGGCGGCGAGTGGGCTTCTCCCTCTCCCGCTGCCCCTCGCCCTGCTCGGGCGATTGCGCTCTCGCCCCCTCTCCCCAGTTGGACGGTGCTGTCTGTGTGACGTCACGTTACCTTGTTGTCCCCCTTCCTTGGCTCAGGTCTTTGTGTCCTGCGGGTTCATTTCTCGAAGCGAGCACCACCCTGGCCCCAGACCAGAGAGTATGAGAGAAGAAGAGAGGGAGGGAGGGAGCGAGCCTTATCTCTCCCTTTCACTCTGTGCATCTTTTAGGTAGTTTTCTGGCCTCCCTTCAGTGGCTAGAACTTCCAGCATTGCTGACGTTGAGGAGGAAAGCGTTGGGACTCCCAGCACTGGTGTGATGTCACGCATACGTTGCCTGTGACTCTCCGGATCGGGTTGGAAGAGCTCCCCTCTGCTCCCATTTTTCGGAGGTTTTATCATAACCCGAGCGCCACATTTTCTCAACTATCTTTTCAGCTTCAAGCGTCTGACCTGGGATTTATTTTCTTGAACCTGTTAATACGGTGAATTACATTGTTTAATTTTTCCTTTTTCTTTCTTCCTTCCTCTTTCTTTCTTTCTCTCTTTTTAGGGGAGAGGGGCAACGGGAGAGGGAGAGAGAACCCTCAAGCAGGCCCCCTGCTGAGCACGGACCCTGATTCAAGGTTCACTCTCAGGACCCTGAGATCGTGCCTGACCTGAGCCAAAGTCAGGGCTCGATGCCTAATCCAGTGAGCCGCCCCGGCACATCCTCATTGCTTGATGCGCACACACTGAGCCAGCCTTGCATCCCGTTAACAAGCCTCTCGGTCACAGTACGTGGTTAGTCTCATACACCACTGAATTCTATTTGCTGCTATTTTGTTAAGGATTTTGCACCAAGATTCATGACAGACGTTGGTCTGTGTTTCCCCCTCCCTTCCTTCCTTCCCTCCTCCGACTGTCTGTCTGGGGGTCCAGGAAGGCTTGAAGTTCAATAGGTCCAGAGCTGCTGTGGGCGAGGGCAGGCATGAGCTATGGCTTTCTGCCCAAGACGAAATGCACCTAGGGTCAAAGCTGGCATTTGCCTCCTGTCCCAGGCCTTGGTCAAAGCCAGCAAGACATTAGGACCAGGTCAGGGGAGACAGAGCCCCACACAGAGACTGGGCAGAGGAAATGCTGAGACCCAGCGTGAAGCAGACAGGGCGAGGCCAGGGCTTGAGACTCCACGTTGGGACAGGCGGGGTCTGCCCTGCGATGGGTTTCCACGACTGGCCACTAGCACAGCCGTACGGTGGTTCAGAGGTCTCCTGGGAGGGTGGCAGCCCTTCCTGTGGCAGGGCGGGGAGGGGTCCCCTCTGGGAGACGGGGCTGGCCCATGGGACCTGGGCACAGTGGCCATGGCGGCCCAGGGCTGGGCATTATGAACGGCCAAGTCCAGGGTGGAGACAGGCTGGCATTGGGGGGACAGGCCCCCAGACATCGGGGCTCGAAAACCCTCCCCTCCAGGGCAGGTGGCAGAGCTCTCCAGCATCGCCCAGGGCACCAGCATCGCCCAGCCCTTGTGTCTAAGGCTGGGGGACAGAGGAGGCCGTGAGCAAGTGTTCTCTCTGTGGGCTGGGCCCAGAGACCACTGCAAGTACCTCTCCCCTTTCTGGACCCCTTGTGTTTACACAACGAGGGCACCTCTTTGGATTAAGGGGTCACCAACTAGTTGGGGGGGCTTCAGGCAAGGTTACTGCCCCGTGGTGTCCTGGGATCACTGCTGGCAATAATTGCTTGGGGTCTCAGGGTTCTAGAAAACACCCATGCAGCGGTTCTGACCTTCCCAGAGGTGGGACAGAGCCCTCTAGGATGCCGGGGTTCCTTGGCTGGCTGACAGTGACTCCTGGACTTGTCCCATCACCCAGCGGTCAGGCTTAGCAAACCAGCCCCCGTCCCTCCCCAGGGTGCACTGCCACCCCCTGTGACAGAACGAGCGTGAGCTGCCGATGTGACGGAAAATTTTCTAGTAGCCACCATAAAAAATAGAAAAATTCATTTAAATGATGCGGGTTTTTTTTTAATTTTTTAAAGATTTTATTTATTTATTTGACAGACAGAGATCACAAGTAGGCAGAGAGACAGGCAGAGAGAGAGGAGGAAGCAGACTTCCCCCTGAGCAGAGAGGCGGATGCGGGGCTCGATCCCGGGACTCTGAGATCATGACCTGAGCCGAGGGCAGAAGCTTTAACCCACTGAGCCATCTAATAATGCATTTTTTAACCCAATATATCCAAAGCATGAGCTGATGCAGGAAGTATCCTGGGGGAGGGGGAGGGAAAGTCCTCAAGCAGGTGCGAGCCTCAGGATGGTCCTTGGCCAGGTGTCCGGGGAGCAGGTCGTGATGGGGGGGCACAGCCCTGCCTTGGGAGCCTGCTCGCCTGGAGCCCAGGGGCCCTGATGTGGGTCAGACCCCCACCCCCAAGCCTGCTTCCCCTCCCCAGGCACCCAGTCCCACTGGCTGGGCCGGTAGGGGTCCGGCGAGGGGAGACTGCAGGAAGGGAGGAGCGCGGGGGCCGGCAGAAGGCCGGCCGTGCGGCTCTCCGCTCCCACCCACGCGGCTCATCAGGACTCCTGGCACGGAGCTCCCAGGTGGGCGGAGGCCGAGGACAGGCGACAGGGAGGGCACTGTCAGCACCGCAGCACTGAGATCAGTGCCGCAGCAGCCTCCCCAGGGGCCCCTCTCCCCTCAGCTCCCCTCCGTCCTCTGTGGTCTGGGTCCCAGGAGCAGCGGAGGGCTCTGGCGATGCCCCCCACTGGTGCCGTTGCAGAGACGGGGATGGCAGGGGGAGGAGGAGGCCCGGGGGACAGCAAGGACTTGGGCCCAGTGAGGCTGCAGGGCCTGCAGATCGGGGCACCCGCGTCACTGCGGGGTGCTGAGGCCGCTCTAACTCCGCTCCCGAAGCCGCCCCAGGGAGAGGAAGGGATCCAGCCTCAGCCCCCCACCCCGAGTCCGAGGAGAGGCAGAAGGACAGGGCCTGCCTCGGGGCCCCGGAGGGAAGGGAGGCCACTGGGGGCCATTCTCGGTCCCAGGGCCCAGGCCGATGTCAGCCGGGCTGGGCCCGGGCGGTGAGGAGCAGGACCACAGCAGTGATGGGGTCACGTCCCTGCTGGGGAGGCGGGGGGCACGTGGGGTGACTTTCCCACCACTGCCGCCTTTCTGCACCCCCTGCTCCAGACCACACACCCCAGGGGCCCTCGCTGCCCTAATACACACCTGCCCCCACCGCACGTGCACGCACACCTGACACGCACACATGCACACACAAATGCACACGAGCACACCTGTCCCATGTGCGCACATAGCCACCACACACACATGCATATGCCTGCCCACACACGTATACACACATGTGCACACGCATACACATACACACACCTGCACACGTGCACACGCACACAGGTGGTCCGGAAACTCATCCATCAAGGATGCCGCGGGTACCACAGCCTGGTTCCCATGGCAACACCTGGAGGCTGGGGCAGGGGAGAAGAGTGGAAACGCAGAGAGACTCTACATGAAGAACAGCAACTTCACAACAGGAGTGCGCAGGGAGAAGTAAGCGTGGACGGATGGCCTTGGGAGGACCTTGAAGGCCGGCCAGGGGGACCCAGAGGTGGCAGCTGACCTCAGGGGAAGCGTTGAGGTCTGGAGGCCAGGACCTCGAGTCCAAGGGGGATCCCAGCCCCAGCCCCTGGGCCGTGTGTCCTCCCGTACACCCAGAGGGAAGGGTCCTTCTGTGCCTCTGTTCCAGCAGGTGCCCGTCTCCAGCCCAAGGAAGGACCCGGGATCCCAGCCGCAGGCAGCTGTGGCCATGTCCCATCGCCTCCCAATGGGGAGTCCCGCACAGCAGTGGCTTTGCAGCTCAAAGGAGCAAACCCAGCTAGGGTCTCTTCGGAGGCTTCGAGGAACAGCAGGAACACAGAGTTCCTGCCTGCCAAGGACAGACGCCAGGAGATGAGGGGGCGGTCTGAGTGGCCCCCAAGCTCTTGTTTCCTCCAGGGATCACAGGAAAGCCGTGTCTGCTCCCCAAGGCCAGATCTGAACTCTCATGGACAAGAACTCCTTGTACAGACGGCTTTAGCGCGCCTCACACGGGTCAGGCCCCGTTTTGAATGTGGGCAGGGCATGGGGGTGGGGGCGCCTACAGTCTGCAAAGCCCAGCTGCAGGCCCAGCCCTGATTCCCTCTGGCTGGGACGTGTCAGAATTTCCTGTAAGGCTTTCCTGGCCTCTGTCAGGCAGGGCCAGTGTCACCTGCAGCGGCCAGAGCAGAGGGCCAACCCCCCCTCTCCGCTACCAAACTCCCAAGGGTTATAATTAGAGCAGCACGGCCGGCGCCCACCCACTCCATGGTGGGGGTCCCCCTCGTCCCTGTTTCCCCGGAGTGTGAAGGCAGACTGACATTTTCTGGCAGATCTGTACCAAGCACAGGGCAAAACAGAGACAAGATAATTACGGGGATAACAGAGGCTAAAAATAGCCTCCTTCACAGCCCAGACTCCTGCCACGGAAGACGCCAGACGAGCCAGCCGCAGGAACACGGGAGCCCTGGGCCCTCCGAGGAGGGGCGGCCTCCCACAGAAGGGCAAAGAGGGCGCACAGGACTGGCAGGGTGGTCTCTCTCTTCAGAGAGCACCAAGCAGGTGCCAGGACAGGGAGGGTCCACAGAGGTGACGCCAAGGGCGGCAGGACGGTGGTGGCCATGGAGGGGAGGGCAAGAGAGAGCAGGGCTTTGGAGGATGAATAGAAGTCCGGCAGGCAGGTGCAGGTGGGGGTCTCCCGGGCAGCTTGGTGGTTCCCTGTGAGACATCCAGACAAGCAAGCCAGGTGCATCCCGGAGAACCCTGGAGGTCCCCGTCCAACCCGCCCTGTGGAGCCATGTGCTTACGCCCGCGGTCCGGTCCTCACCCCTCCTCAGCTTGCTGCCATCCCCGGGGAGCGGCCTCTACGCCAGCCTCCCCTCCTTTGGGCGCCCTGAGCCAAGGCTTGCCCTGTTCTGTATGGGGCTGTGGCTCAGAGATGGCACAGTGGCTGGAACCGAGCTGTGGCCACGGGTCAGAGCCACACTCAGGGCCCAGCCATGGCCAGGGGAAGGACTCAGAGAGCGACAACACCTGGCACCCCCATCCCTTCCCAGGGCTGAGCCAAGCAGGCTGCGCTTGCAGGTCCCTCGGGGGTGGCAGGGACCTCTGCCCAAGGTCCAGGACTCTTATAAAGAGGCAGGTCAGAGGGAGGAGGTCTTCTGGAGCGGTTCCAGACGGACAGAGGTAGGCAGTGGGAGACAGGTGGGGAGAGCCCGGGAGAGGGCAGGGGCCGATGGGAAAGAATGGGGGAGGAGTTTTCTTCTAAGGGATTCTGGAAGGACACAGCGGCTGGCGGCTGGCGGGACGGGAGGGGCCGGAGGAGGCCGGAGGAGGCGGAGGTGGGGACAGAGGGGCGAGGTGGAGGGGACAAGGAGGCCAGGGAAGTCTGCGACGAACGGGGCACGTAGGCCATAGCGGGGCGCCCCGCAGCAGCGCTGGGGCAGGGGACAGGGGCGGGGCTGGAGCTGGACCAGAGGCGGTGGGAGGCGCCTGGGGAGCTGGGCCTTCCTGGTCAGCAGTTCTGGTTCTTAAAGGTCTTTGCCTTCTAGGACTAGAGTCTCTGGAAAAGATATCAGCACAAGAGGACACAGAAGCAGACGCCATGGGGCTGTCGTGTAGGACCACGTGCCTCCGAGGGCAGGAGCGAGCGGTGCCTGGGAGCAGAGCCGAAACTCCAGGAGAAACAAAGCAGAGAAAGGAAATGTCATCTCAGGCCCTCAGCCTGAATCCACGGAGGGTGCTGGCCTCTGGGGAGAGGCACGTGCTGCAGCTCTCGGTGGCAGGTGGCGTGGGGGCTCTGGGCGGCGTGGGGGCTCCAGGGGGAGGGCTCTGCGTGGTGTGGGGGCTCTGGCTGAGGCTGGCACAGGGTTAGTGGCTGTTAGTGGCACAGGTTAGTAGTTATGGAAGGAACAGGGTACCTAAGCCAGCTTGCCCTGGGGGGTAGACTGGGTAGGGAGGACGGGCAGGGTCTGGGTGCTGGGGTGGGGGTGTCCTGGCCCTTCCTAGGCTCCCAGCTGGGACTTGGGGGTCACTGTGCACGGGGGCTCAGGCCTGGGGGACCAAGGGTGTAGCCTCAGTGAAGAGAAAAGAATGGTACTTGCCATGGGGGGCTTTGGGGTGGAGTTCAGGGGAGCAAACCCCACCCTGCCAGTGGCTTTTGCTTCTGGAAAGACCACCCCCCAGGGGGCCGCTGTGGCAGCGCCCTTAGGCCACGCTGCCCTCAGCCGGATCCCTAGGGCGGCCTAGGTTCAGTACTGGGGCTATCGGCCATCCGGGCACGCTCGGTTTGGGGTGGCTAAGAAGGGGAGGGTTTGGTGGGCAGGGGTCCCCCGTGGGGCAGTGAAGGGCACGAGAGCGGGAAGGCAGAGGATGGAGCCCAGGAAGGAAGGCTTGCTCCCTGCCCTTCCGCTTTCGCTCTGCTGAGAGGTTGGCCCGAGGTGGACCAAGCCCTGAAGCAGGCTGTTTGGTTTGCCTGGTCACTCCCTGCCCTCGGGACCTCAGTCTCCCTCCTGCCCAGGTGGCTGGACTGGCTCCGAGGCTGCGTTATATAGGAAAGCCCTGCCTGAGGGCCATTTGGGGCCTCCAGAGCCACGAGCTGGGGGCTGGGGGCTGGAGGTGCCTGGCCTCCTTCCTGGAGGAAGCCAGCTGGTGGAAAGCAGAGTGCTGGCTGGGACCCCCGCAGTGTGGGTAGGGGGCACTCGGGGGTGCAGGGCCGGTCGGGGGGGGGGGATCTGGGCCGGGTCTGGAATCAGGGGGCAGTGGGGGCGGGGCCTGCCCCGGGCAGCAGAAGGCAGTCATGGGGACCGTCAGAGGCCCCCAGCAGAGCCACTGCCAACTCAGCCCCCACCGTGTCCTTTGCTGCTGGGAAGAAGAGCGTGTTCCAAGCAGGCCCCCCCAGAGGCAGATGGGCTCAGGAACATCCCTTCAGTGGCCATGACTTCCACCATCTTCCAGGCCATGGGCGTGGGGAGCAGGAGTCTGGCTGGTTCACTACAGTCTTAGGCATGCCCTTGTCCCTCCCTGTTCCTCGGTTTCTAGGTTGGGAGAGTGGGGCTGTGGAAGGGACCCATTGTAGGGATGCCCTCCTCGGGAGTCTCTCGGGGGGGGCCTGTCCTTGGGGAGCCCTCCTAGGAAACCCCATTCTAGGGGAACTGGTCCTAGGGAAGCCTTCCTGGGGGAACCTGTCCTCAGGGAGCCTCTCATGGAGAAGCCGGCCCTGATGGAGATTGTCCTGGGGCCTGTCATGGACAAGCCTGCCAGGGAGGCTTGCGGACGTCACAAGGAAGAGACAGACAGAGACAGAGAGTGATAGAGACAAGACAATGGAGACCTGGAGACGTCCCCGAAAGGCCACACCGTAAGGAAGAGGAGGAGGAAGGGAGCCTAAGGGGGCCGAACGGGGGTGAGCCGGTGGGGGGCATCGGGGGGCAGGAGGGGCAGCTGGCGGTGTTCCCCAGTCACTCAAGGGACCCGGAGCTCTGAGCACAGAGATGGAAGCCCTCTTGGAGGGAGCTCGGCCGTGCTGGGGACGGCAGCCGGGACCAAGGGCTCGGAAGCCACTCGGGTCTTTGCCTGAGTGCCAGCGCTGCAAATTACCAACCCCCAGCTGAGTTTCCCCTTCAGAGTCTAAGGGACACTCAGCAGCGCCACACGTGTGCAGCCGACTGAAGGGGACTTGAAAGTAATGTCCGGTCCCGCTGATGTCTCCGAAACTTTATAGCTACATCCGTAAAGTCAATATATTCTACACGGAATCTACTTTTCCAGATTTTGTGTAATTTCCAAATACTTAAAAATTATTATAAATTCAATAAATCAGGCTGAAGAATATGGTGATTCTTAAGCTCTCTCCAATGTTCCGTTACTATACACAAAATTTCATACGGTTTCTACCCAAAGTCACACGTCTGCCCCGCGGCCCCGTCAGACGCGCGTCGGCGCCGTGAGCTCGGTGAGCTTGTCCCTCACTCCTGTCAGCCTGATTCTCTCCAGTAGGAAAACGCCTGAAATACGGGGCACATGCAAATTCTTGACAAACACGGTAACATTTTGGGTTTGAGTCTGTTAAATTTCTATGATAACGCTAAACACCCTGGAGTTAAAAGTCGCTGACGGACTAGCAAGAGTCCCCGTCATCTGTGAAGCTGTATCACCTGGGAACGGTCTCAAGTCCACCCTTACTTCTGAGACCAGCTGTAGAGTCTGGGGTCCCCGAGACCCCGTGGGGTCCGCTAATTCGCTCCAAGAGCTCCCAGAACTCACGAGAGCGGTCAGGCTCCCGGTTAGGCTCATCGCAAGGAAAGGACGCAGACGCCCTCAGCCAGGGGCAGGGGCGCGCGGGCAGGGCCCGGGATGGGGGGGGCGTCCGCACCGCCCTCTCCCCGTGAAGTCGCGGGCAGCGTGTGCTCTCCCGGCCCGAAGTGCGGCTCGCACGAGTGCTGCCAGCCGGGGAAGCCCCCGCCTCTCCATCCAGGGTCTTCGTCCGGCTCCCGTCACGCTGACCTGGTCATCTTCCTGCCTGGCCAACCTCCGTCTCCAGCCCCTCGGGAGCCCGAGCTGACACCGTGTGGCCCAGAGCCCCAGGAAAACAGGACACTGGGCTCGTGATGTCCCTGGGCTCCACGATGACACCCACCCCCCACCACACACACAGCCGAGGACAGAGACCAGATCTCCCCCGGGCCAGGTGAAGTTTGCATCACCCCAAACAATCTTCTGTGTGGCCTTCTGCCCTCTGGCTGTCCCTGGAATCCCCCCCCCCACACCCTGCCCCTGCCCTCCTACACGCCCCTGGGCGTGGGCCTCTGGCTGCGTTCTCCAGGGTGGGCGGCAGGGACGAGCCTCTTCCGGGAGCATCTCTGAGCCTGAAGGCTGTTGTCTGCCCTGGCCATCTCCTTGCCCTTCCTCTGGCTTCTCCAGCAGACCCGGACAGAGGCCTGGAGGCGGCAGGGCGCTTAGAAGGTCTGAATGGGCAGTGGAGCTCAGGCCCCAGCCACGTGCTCCTGGGACAGAAGAGCAGCCGTCCGGTCCCCCCTCTGCGTTACAGCCGCCTGGCCTTGCGCGGGCTCAGACGCCTTCCCGAGCCAGTCCCTCGGGCGGGGACTTGCAGCTTTGCTTAACCTGTGGGGCTGAGGGCTCACCCCCAACTGCACATTTAAGGGGACACGTGAGACCACGTCTCAGCAGCTCCGAGCCTCTCCCCCCACCTGGGCTCGCTGCCCTCTGGCCCTCAAGCCCCCTCCGTGGGCGGACTTGATCTTAGAGAAAAGGCAGCCCTGGGGCTTGAGCCCACTGGCCCCTCCGGCTCGGAGACCCACAGCCAGCTGGGTCTGCAGGGTGGGCCCCCGCGGGGCTTCCAGACGCCCCGTCTCCAGTCCCAGGTCTGACCCCGGAAGCAAGGCAAGCACGGCCCCTCCCCGTGCCTCAGTTTCCCCAGTCAAGAGAGGAGGCTGGGTCGTCTGTGATAATGGGTGGGCAGGAAGGGGAGGGGCGAGGAAGGCCTGTGCCGGGCACACCCTGTCCCAGGGCTGGGGCTGGGGCTGGGGCTGGGCGCCTCCCCCCCCCCCCGCCCCTCCCCGCCCTCGGCCCCCGCCTCTTCTCCGAGGACCAAAAGACTCCGAGCTGTGTCCCCAGTCACTCGAAGTGCTCGATAGCCTGTCTCACAGTGCAATTACGGGGAGCAACTTGTTATTACGGAGAAGAAAAAGACACCTATAGCTTCCAGCTTTTGATGTGAGCCGTAGCGTTTCTCCGGGAGGGATCACAGCCGCTCAGGCGTCGAGGGGGGCCCAGCCTCCTGTTCCTGTCAATTTCCTTTCCCCATTCTTGTCAGAGCTTCCATTATTTAAAAGAAATAAAAGGGAAGAATAGGCAAGAGGCCGCCTTTTCACCAGGGAGCGCCTTGCTCAGGGCCGCCAGCCCTCTCCATGCGGATGTTTCCGGTATTTTGTCGTGGCCGGTGGCTCTTTCTGCCTCCCACTCGCTTCCGGCCTCCCCCGGTGTCCTCCTCACGCCGGGCAGGGATCTGTCCTCCCCCGGACCCTGGGGAGCGAGGCTCTGGCGAGGCTCTAGTGGGGCGGGCGCCCAGCTGGGCTGTGCTCAGCTTCCGCACCTGCCCTCCCCGCCCCCTCCAGCCCAGCGCCCCACAGAGCAGGGCGGCCCCTTTGTCAGTGGGGAGGACCTGATGTGGTTTGGGGGTACAGGAGAGGTTTAGTGCGGTGGAGTCCGGAGCCGACCACCAAGAAAGAACCCCTGAGGTGTCTTTGGTACAAAGCAGTGCACAGGGCCAGGCCTCGGGGGGGGGGGGGGCAGAAAGAGCTGCTGCCCCGCGACCCGCGGAGCGGCTGGTTCTATACTCGGCAGCTGGGGAGGTGAGGACAGAGGGGTGTCCAGAAGGACTGCCACACGCTAACGAAGACTCTCGGGACACTGGGGGCCTGGTCCTTGTCCAGCCACACTGGTTTTCCCTCTAATGAGGCACTAACGGGAAGACTGTTGGGAGCTTCCTGGAGGAACGTCACACACCTGCTCTCACACGGCCTTCTCAGTGGCGCTCGGGGCTAGAAGAAATTCAGCTTTATTCACGTGTCCCTCCGCCTCAGCCTCCCTCGGTTTTATGGGCGGGAGGGCGTCCCTCCGCCTCAGCCTCCCTCGGTTTTATGGGCGGGAGGGCGATGTCAGGGCTCCAGGGACTGAGCTGTGGGTCCTGGACTTAGGCTATGGATAAGAAAGCTTCTTGTAAATCGCAAGGGTCTTGCGGGGTTGTGGCCGCTGCAAGTTAGCTGTTTGTCCTTCCTTTAGGGCAGCGGAGAGTGCCTGAGGAATGTCACATAGGTCCCATGGCAGGGTGTGGGGAGGGGAGGTGTCGGCTTCTGCTTTGTCCTCAGCTGGCCTTCTGTTCCCTCATCAGACCTGTGCTGGGTAGGTCACTAGCCTCTGGCCACGACTGCGGCATTCCTGACGGTCAGTTGTACACATCAGCCTCGCTAGGGACCTGTCCCCGGCATTCAGTCAAACCCGAAGGTAGGTATTGTTCGGAAGGCCTTTTGCAGGTGTGACCAGAGCCCATCATCGCTTGACTCGACCACAGGATGATCAGCGAGGTCATCAGGGTGGGCCTGGCTCCATCAGTAGACGGGCCCTAATTGTGGAGCTGAGCCCCAGCAGGGGGAGAGGAAATCCTGCAGCGGTCTGGCCCACATTTGAGCAAGCCAACTCCCTGTGACCGACGGCTCGCTGTCCACCCCCACTGGGCCTGGTTCTCCTCGAACCCCAGCTGGTTCAGGGGTTTGAGCCTGCTCACGCTAGCTCTCCCTCTCTCGGGGGCCTCGAAAGCCCACAGAGACCACGGAGGCTGGCCACCCGCAGGACACAGGTGGCCGTTGTCTCTCAGTTCTTGAACCCACCCGTGGGTTTATATTAGTGGCACTTTTCTCATTTTGCTGATGAGGAAACAGACTTAGGCAGAACACAGCTATGACCCAGGACTTGTCAGGGGCACCTCCCAGTGGGGATCTTGCCTTGCTAGGTGCTGGAGAAGACCCCTAGGTGGAAGCCCTGGGCCTCCGTGGGGGCGGATCCCTGGCGACAGGAGAGCTCTCAGGACAGCCCACACCCCAGCAGGCGGGGTGCACAGGTTGTTGGGGGCCAGTCCTCTGCTTAGCCAGGAGGAGGTCTCCAGGTCTCTCCACCACTGCCTGCCTCAGGCCTGGAGGCCACAGGTCTTTGGCTTCCACAAGGGGAGCCCCTCAACCCTACTTCCCTGGGGATCCAGGACCCCTGGCCTGTGGGGTGGCGGGCTGTGTTCCCTCCATCCCCAAAGAGCGTTCAGTCTGCGCTCATGGGGCTTCCAGGAACGCACCTCCCCGAGCTGCCCCCCTCCACAGCTCCACACCAGTCAACCGAACCCGGCAGAGAAACAACAGCATGCACAGAGAAGTTTCATTGTTTTATTAACAAAATCTTACAAAAGAATCTGTCTTCAGGTAAGGTGATGAGGTACACGTGGCCCGGCCCTACATTCAAGGCCTGACCCGCCGGGGGGGGGGGGGGGAATGGGCCACACACACTCCTGAGGACCCCAGGGCCTCCCTGCACCCCTGGGTTATGGCTTATGTACAAAAATAAAATCTGGGGGGGGGGCGCCGGCAGGGGTGCAGGATGGAGGGGCTGGCAGCCATCATTCTCCTAAATCTGGAACCCCCCACCAGCTGGACAGAAAGGAGAACCCCCAGCCAGGGCCTGCTTGGCCTGCAGACATGAGTGGCCGGCCAGCACCAGGGCGTTCGTGCCGGCAGAGCTGGGGGTCTGGGCCCCAGCAGTGGTGGGGCCTGACAAAGAGCCCGCTTAAACCCCGGGTGCAGGGCTTCTAAGATCTCCTGCAGTGGGGCCCGGGCCTGGGGCTGCGGGCAGGGGCTGGGGCTGTGGCCTCAGCCTCAAAGCTCCTGGAAAGCTCTGGCAGGAGAGGGTGGCCGCCGTGCCCTGGGCAGGGCTTCCGGGGCTGGAGTGAGACAGGCCCTGCAGTAGCAGGCCCCAACTCCAGCCACAGCGGCCATGGGGGCGGGCAGGCTGGTGGCCAGCGGGGCAGGCCCTGGCCCTCACGCTGGCATGTCTTCATCACCAGCTCTCTGCCGGTCACGCCCTCTCTGCTGCGGCGCCTCTGCTGACCTCGGGGTCTCCTTCTTGTGTGCAGGCAGCTTGCGGGGGGAGGGGGTGGGACTGCACCAGGCTCAGCAGCGAAGGCTCTGTAGGAGCCTTAAGACCTGGAAGAAAGACACAGGCTGTCAGGGACATGGACCGCAGGCTGGGAGGGGCTGCCCAGGAGGGCTGGGGGGGGGGGAGTTCTGGGGCTGCTGCTCCCCCAGGGCCAAGCCCCCACTGTGGGCTGCCTCTCAGTGCCCAGAGCACTGGGCTGGGGGGTGCTGGGCCTGGGATCCTGGGGCAGGGGAGTGGCGGGGCAGGGACTCTCCGTGGGAGAGAGGGGGCCACCGTACCTGTCGTCACTCTCCTGGCTCCTCAGCGGAGTTTGAGGACTCAGGCCCCGTGGGACCCTCCGCAGTGAGTCCTGGAGCCCGGGCGATCCTTTTCCAGGCTGGGCTGGATCACTGGTGCCAAGGAGAGAGAGAGCACGGGGTCCTGTGAGCACAGGCTCCGCCTTCCCACCGCGCTGGCGCCCACCCCAGCCTCCTCCCAGACCCCTGGGGTCTCTGCTCCTTCCCACCACTGCTCACTGCAGCCTCCCACCCCACCCCTACAGCTGACCTGCTGGGGACACCCCTCCCCTGGGGCCTGGCCCTTTTGGGGGTGCCTCGGGGCTGGGGCTCACCTGAGGAGCCAGGAGGCACCAGGACGCCAGGTCTGCAGCCGCGGGGCCGCTGCTGCTGCTGCTGCTGCTGCTGCTGCCGCCGCCGCCGAGCCGGAGGCTCCGGAGACTCTGGCTTTCTGCCAGCAGGAGCGAGGCTCGCCGCTGCCGGAGGCTCGCCGCTGCCGGAGGCTGGCCGGCTGCCCTGGGCGGCGGCAAGAGTGCCAGCCGCTGGCTTCTGCCGGCTGCACGGCAACCGCCCCAGAGGGAGGCGGCGCTGGTGCTGTCTCAGCTTCTGCTCTGGGGCTGCCCCTTGGGCTTGGCGCTCACTGGACTGGGCCATCTGCACACTTGATTTCTGAGTGCCCAGGGGGCCCGGGCGGTGGGGGTGAGCAGAAGAACGAGGCTGGGAGATCCTGTGGTGGCCAGAGAGTGTGCAGGGAGTGGATGGGGGCATCGGAGGCCAGGAAAGATAGACAGAAGGCAGGTGAGGGGGCGGGGGCCCTTTGCTGCGTGGGGGTTGCCGCCCACAGCTGGACGGCATGTGTCTGTAGGAGTCAGGCTGGCAGGCTGAGGTCGGGTGCGCAGCCGGGTGAGGAAGAGAGGCTCCCCGTACAGGGGTCAGCCCAGCTCAACAGTCCTGGCTGGCGAAGGCCACAGGTGGGGTCCAGTGGGCAGGCCGGGGCCTGGGCTGGCCTCTACTCGGGCTGGGTCCGGTCACTGGCCACGGACTCGCTGGTGAGGGCCGGTGTGAGGGCGTCGGGCTCATCCTCAGTGGGGACAGGGGTGCCGGCGGGCTCGGCCCCCTGCTCCAGGCCGTCCTGCACTTCCCGGCCTCGCTGGATCAGCTGCTCCAGGGTCTTGGGCAGCGGGTGGCGCAGGAAGCGCTTGAGCTTGGGCTGCAGGGTGCCCACCACGTACTGGATGATCTCCTCCTCCTCTGCATCCACGTACAGCGTCTGGTACAGGTCCCGCTTGCGCCACAGGAACTGGTCCAGCGGCTCCCCCTGCTTCTGCGGCAGGTCCAGCTCCCGCTGGATGGCCTCCCGGGACAGCGTGCCCTCACTGTACTGCAGGAACTCTTTCTTGAACTCCACCCAGTTCTTCACGGAGCCCTGCTTGAACTCCCACCACTTCTTGGCCGGCCCGTTCATGTGGTTCTGGATCTGCGACAGCCAGTACTCCTCCGAGCCGCCTACCTGGCGCAGGTACTCCTCCAGGTGGCTGAGGAACTCCCTCGGGTCCTCGAAGATCTGCGTGTCCACGCCGGGGCTCGGCTGCCCGTCCTCACTGCTCCCCCAGGGCGGGTACTGCTGGTCCTCCCCGGGCTCCTGTCCTGGCAGCTCCCCAGCAGCCGGCGGAGGGGTGATGGCGTAGGGGCTGACCGGGTAGTCGTAGCCGTCCGCCTCCTGGCAGTAGCCCTCTGGACCCCCGACGCCCACTGACACGGTGTGGCGAGCCGGCTCGTTGCCCACCGGGTACTTGCCGCCCATGGACTCCAGGCGGTCGGCCCACTTCTCCAGCCGGTAGAAGACCTCCCGCCACACGTGCATCTCCCGCTTGACCCAGCGCTCCAGGTTGGCGATGGTCTCCTGGCAGCGACACAGGCAGGCCTTGATGGATTTCCTCCAACGCTGCGAGTCGCCGGTGGGCACGTAGCCGTCCAGGTTGCTCTCCAGCTTCCCGACCGACCGGTGCAGCCCCTTCAGCTCCCGCTCCACCTGCTTGGACACCTCGGTCAGCAGGTGCCGGTGGGTCCTCCGCACGTGCTCCAGCATCTCGGCCCGGCACTTACCGATCTGCAGGATCACGTTGGGCTTGGCCGCCGGCCCGCCCCGCGGCCCGGGGTAGGCGTGGAGGCCGCCGCTCGTCCTGTGGTCCAGCTCCATCGGTGCGCAGGTGGCCGCGGCGGTCGGACTGGCGCGAGGCGGCGGACTGCAGTGTCCTGCTGGGCCGGCGGTGCGGTGCAGCCGAGAGGGTCCCTTCGGTCCCGGCGCTGCGGCGGCGGAGCGCGGGAGAGCGCGGGCAGGAGAAGAGCGGGGAGCCGCGACGCCGAGCTCTGCGCCCTGCCGCCGCCGCCGGCCCTTTATGCGGCCGCACGGCCGTGGGCGGCCCCTCGCCGAGCCCCCGCTCCCATTGGTCCCCGCCGGGCTCCCCGCCCCGCGCGCCCCGCCTCCCGCGCCCGCCCGCGCGCCCGGCGCCCGGGAGGACCCGCCCCCCGCACGCGCCAGCGGCCCGGGTGACTAATCCGCCTGCGGGCTCCGGACGCCCCCTCCCCGGCTCATTCAGCCTTCGGGGCGAGGGATGGTGCCGGCCCCCGGCGACACCCCCCTGCCCGCGACCGGCGGAGGTGGAGGGGCGCAGGTGTGATTCCGCGGGGGCCTGGAGCGGGTACTGAGCTGCCCCCACCCACCCAAAGGTTAGGAGGAAGCCCCTCCCTCCCCCTGGGTCTCTGGGTGGGCCCCCTCCTCACCAGACTCGGTCCTCTCTAGGGGGCCGGGTGGTGCTCGACTCCGCTGTCCCGGGGCCTCAGTGCCCGTGTCCAGTCCGGCGTGGCTGGAAATCCCGCCACGGGTGAGCCCTAGCGACCCCCGCCCCCACGACAGCCATCCAGACCCTCCTCCCCGGAGCTGAAGGCTGCGAGGAGCTTTCCTGTGGTGGACAAGGGCACGCACGCCCCAGAGTCCGGTGTGGGTTCCCAGGTGTGGCCTCTAGTTCCTATCCACCCCTGCCCTGGGGGCTCTCAATCTGGGCGCCGGACTGGCCCTCCCTCCTGTGTGTGAGGGGCACGAGGGGCACTAGCACTCAGGCCTTGGCTCAGCCCCGCTGGGCCCCTGGCAGTGGTGTGGATGTGACACCAGGGTGACAATGGCTGGACAGGACTGCCTGGGGCCCCCACTCCCACAGCTTCAGTGAGGCCCAGGACTTCTCCATGTGGCGCCTCCAGAGAAGTCTGGAACCTGCTCCCTGCGGGCTGGGGTGTCGGGGTGGGGGAAGGGATGTGGGGGGAGGAAGGGGTCCTGGCGCCGGAACCTTCCAGGCCACAGAGGGACCCTGGTCAGAAGCTCTAAGACTTCGGAGAGGATGGAAGAGGGCTGGGGGGAGGGGGAGGGAGAAGGGGGAGGGGGAGGAGGAGGGGAAGGAGGGGAAGGAAGGTGAAGGGGAGGGGGGAGGGGGGAGGAAGCAGGAGAAGGAGGAGGCGGTGGCGGGCGGAAGGGGTGCTGGCAGCCTTATGCAGTCAGGAGAGGCAGAGAAAAGCAGAATGCCATATAAGGAATGGGGCTCCGGAAGCCGAGATTCCCTCGGGAGGGAGGCCCCTTCTGCCTCCCTGGCAACCGTGGTGGGGGAGGGACATCCTTTCTGGGTTACCCCGGGATGGAGGGTTATGGGTCCCAGGCCCTCCAATTTTACGCGGGCACGAGGAACACACGGCTTTATGCAGGCACAGGTAACACACGCTGCCCAGAGCCGGGGGCTCACCAGTGAGTCAAACCCCCAGCCCCTGCTGCCACTTTCCTGCTCCCGCTCTCAGACACACACTGCACACTCCTCTCATAGCCCGCACCCACCCTCCAGACACTCATTCCCCACCCACCATCCCCTAGACACACTCATACCCCCCCACCCACCATCCCTTAGACACACTCATACCCCCCCACCCACCATCCCCTAGACACACTCATACCCCCCCACCCACCATCCCCTAGACACACTCATACCCCCCCCCCCGCCCCGCCATCCTCCAGACACACTCATACCCCCTCACCGGTCCCCCGATCCGTGTCCAGCCCCCCTGTCTGACTCACACACTCTGGGATCCCCACTTGCTGCCCCTCCACCAGGCCCCTTCTCCCTGCTCTCCTGGAAACCCTGCTCCCTACCCCAGAGCCAATCTGTCTCTTTCCCCCTCTAAGCTTCCACCCCTAGCTGGGGGGAAATGTCTTTCTGGCAAAAACTTGCCCAAAATCGCTCTCCTGGCATTTCTAATTAAAGGCAAGTGGGTGAGCTGAAAGGGAGGGTGTAGGGGCAGCGTGGAGGAGGGAGGGGAGCCAGGCAGAGAAGCTGCGAGAACAGGAATCCCAGATCTGCCCAGCCCTGGCTGCATTCCTGGGAACCTGGCTGCGCCCCTGTGTGCGCTGTCTGTGGGGCGCAGCCTGTAACCAGGCCCACAGTGTGGCTGGCTGGTCACCTCGGGGCCTGCAGGGAGCCCTGAGTGTGTGTCCACGTCTGGGGTGAGCTCGGGCTCGTGTCCCAGGGCCAATGTCGGGGAAGACACCGTATAAGCCAGCTGGGCAGTTACGGCCCTCAAGTGCATGTGTGTGGTAGGCATGTGCAGGTGTGTGCAGGTGTGTGCGGGCGTGTAAAGGCGTGTGAAGGCGGTGGGAGTGCCAGAGAGCCCGCACCGAATGACAGCAGCTTACAAAGACTGCGTGACCCCGAGGATGACACTCAGGCCCAAGTCCCCTGAGCGGCTGCCTGGGCAGCCCCTGGCCGGGGTGACCTCCAGCCCCCGCTCCACCAGACCCAGCAAGGGCTAGGGCTTCCTGGAGTGGGGTGTCCGGCTGGGACCTAGAGGCCCGGAGGGGTTGGGCAGACGCAGGAAGGTGCTGGGGGTAGGCGAGACTCCCCTTTGTGGGGGGACCCGGGTTGGGGAGAGGACCTCAGACTCCGACCGCTCGGCGCCCCCTCTCTGGGGCTGGGGCAGCCCACCGCAGGCCTGAGGAAGCGGGGCCCAGTGGAAGGGGGGTGCTGGTGGGTCACGAGGAGAGCCGGCAGGACCTGGGGGGAGGCTGCGCGGTGCTGGCCATCACAGGTGACAGGAGTCAGCCTCTGCTCGGAACACTTCATCGCTGCCCAATTATCGCCCCGGAAACCCTCAGCAACCCCCGCACTGGGCCTCGGGCTCTGTTCTGCTGCCTCAGAGAAGAGGTCAGGCTGGCTCCCCACCTCTCAGGATGCAGGGCTCTATCCCACCCTGCTCTGCCGCCCCCTTTCTCCGCAGGCAGGGGTGAAGGTGCAGAGCGTGGGCCTCCAGCCCCAGGCCTCACCCAGAGCAGGGCAGTTCAGGGCTGCAGTGGGGGACAGGGAGAGGGAGGGGAAGCTGTGCAGGGGTAGGGAGCCTGGGAGCAGAGCTGGTCAGGTGCTCCTTGGATGGCCTTAGAAGGAGGGGCCTATGTTGGCAGGGAAGGCAGGCCAGAGCGACCACAGGGGAGGTCTGCTCGGCGCTAGGCTCCAGGCAGCAACGCCCCCCATTCAGGCCCCTTTGGGGTTCCAATCCTGTGGTTCAAGGGTTCTGGGCTTCCAGACGCCAGGTGCTGGTTTGCGGGGCTCAGAGGCCTATTTGGAGAGGAAGTCTCCCTCCCAGATGCACAGCCCAGGGAATCACACCCCCCACCGCACCCTCCTCCGAGGACCAGCCTCCTGCTGGCACCGGCCGCTCTGTGGCCCTGTCCTTTGGTCCTGTCTGCCTGGCTCCCACCTGCCTCTGGAGCCCCTGACGGCAGGCCCCCTGCCCCACTGCCTGGCTCCCTGGGTGAGGGGGCTGGGGGTACTGCTCACCCAGGCCTGGGGACTCATAGCCCTGGGACTTTCTGGGTCCCCCTGCCTACCCGGGGCCTCCCCCCGCAGCTAGTCTCCAGGAAATCCCCAGGTGGTCCGCAGTGAGCAGCCCTTAGAGCCCAGCGTGTGAGCACCAGCTCCGTGGGGGCTAGGGGGTCGGCAGGAGCGGTCAGAGCCCCCTCCAGCTCACGGCCCCCCGCCTCCTCCCCCACCGGGGCCACTGCTGTACTGGCTGCAGGACCCTGTCCTTGTGCAGTAGGAGCTGGACCGCTGGGGTCTGCCTGCTACTCACCGGCGCCCTGCCTGCCCAGCTTGGCCCCGGCCTGTGGTCCCGGCCTGCCACCTGTGGGGCCCTCCTGGGTCCTGGGGCCTCACTCCGGTGAGAGGGAAGGATGAGGTCCGCCCCAGATTCCCCGGTGGGGGGCCCCTGCAGGCCCAGCTCCTCCCCCTTCTCCTCAGGAGGGGTCTGCTTTGCTCCTTGCTTGCTCTGTCCACGCTGGGGGCTGGGGATGGCTGCCTGGGAGCGGGGCGGAGTTGGGGGGACACCTGCACGCCCTGCCCCACCCTCCTGGCCTGCCTCTCTGTCCTCTGGGTGCTTCCCTTAGGGAGCTGGGCCCTGGGGAGGCCGGGCCACAGAGGAGGCCTGGGGAGGCAGAGACAGGGCCAGGGCCTGGGCCACAGGGTGGCAGAGGTGAGACCCGGCCCAAGGCAGAGAGGAAGGTAGAGGGGCAGAGAAATGGGGACCCCAGGAGCGCGGCAGCGACAAGGGCATGGTTTCCTTCTCAAGGAGACACTCTCACCCTGTTTTTACAGAGGTTCCAAGAGGTGGGGGGCCCTGCCCTGGGCTGTACAGCCGGCAAGTGAGAGGCGGGGTCCCCCGGCCACACCTGCCCGCGCACCTGCAGCAGCCAGGTGGCCTCTGAGAGCGCCCGGGATGCGGAGCCGGGGTGGTGGGGGGTGGGCAGCGGCGGCAGGAGCCCCGTCAGCGCCAGGCGCACGCGTGGCCCCACGCATGCCCAACAGACCTGAGATGGGGGCTGGGCACGGGCCGGGGGGGCCCAGGGGAGGCAGAGGTGTCTGGCAGGGGGGGCTCCGACGGAGCGCCTAGAGCGGAGGGAACATCTTCTTTCCAGTCCCCCCCCCCCCAACTTCCTCTTGTCTCCGGCTTGGCAGGGTGTGTGTGCGGCGTCCTGTCCCTGGAACAGGCAGCCTGTTCGTTCCGGGCCCCCACACACCAGACCCTCCCCTCCCTCCTTCCTGCCTCCTGCCTCAGCACCTCCCCCCACCCGAGCTCCGAGGAAAGTTTGTATTTTTCCGATGAGGCTGGCACAGAGGGCCCCGAGCCAGCTGCTCCCTGTGCCCTGCTGGCGTCCCCCCTCCCCCAGGGCCAGGAGGTCACACCCCAGGCCCCGGAGACCACCCTCACTGCTGTCAGCCAGGATGGAAGGGGGAAACTGAGCCCTGGAGAGAGCCAGGGACGTGTCCAGGCTCCATGGCAAGGGGGCCAGATCCAGGGCACTGTGTGGGGGGCAAGGTCTGCAGGCTCCCCGAGGCCCTGTGAGCTCAGTCTGCACCCTGCGCAACAGTGGGTAAGTTCTCTCATTCCTGTGCCTTCTGGACATCTGCATTCTGCCCTGTAAAGAAGCTTGGCTCTACTCAGGCCGGGGGTGAGTCAGCTGTTCCACCCAGAGCAGCTCCCAAGCCCGGCTCGGCAGGCCCTCAGCAAGGTGGCCCACAGGGGGTGCAGATCACCCCCTAAAGCAGGGACATCACCCTGACCCGCACGCCGGCCCTGGAGGATGGGGCCCAGGAGGACCCAGGCTGCTTGTGGCTCTGGGCATGCCGTCAGCTGGGTCACCCCCCTTGGAATGGCAGGCTCCCGCAGGTCAGGCCTGGGTGCCGAGGCTTGGGCTCTTGCCCTCCAGGGCATCAGGGCAGATCCCTGAACCAGGACCAGGGCAGGAGGGATACTACTGCAGGGCAGGGGCGCGGGAGATTTCCGTGGCCTTGCTCCCGGAGGCGCTGTGCAGGGGGGGATCCCCGGACAGGGCGGGGGGCCCAGGACACGCTGCTCACACGCGGCTCGTCGTCTGAGCGCCCACATGGGGTCTGGGTCTCAAATGTCCCCTTGGCGTGGCAGGTGCCTCGGGCTGGGTCTGAGCATTCCCAGAGCACTGGACGGGTTCTGGGGCCCTGCTTCCGGGCCCCGCTTCTCCTCGAGGTGCTGTGACCCCCTGCACATGCCACAGGCCCTCTGGCCCCAGCGCCCTCCTTGTCACACCACGGGCTGCACTGCGTGGAGCCTGATGGCAGTGGCACGTGGTGACGACGACTGGGCCGGACCTCTGGCTGCTCTGTTCACCCCACCACGAACGCCCTATATGACCCGTGCCACATCACCCCTGATTCCAATGACAAAGGCCTCTCTGGTCTTAAAATTGAAGCCCAAAAACTCAGCATGATTTTACATGTCGTCTAAATCTGAGCCCACTGACACCGCCTCCAGGAAGCCTTCCCGGCCTCTTAGCGATTTGTTAACTGGATCGTTTGTGGCCTTGCCCCTCGTACGTGCTGCCTCAGAGCCCCTGAGCACGATGTTTTCCTCTCTGTGTTGGTTTATGAGCGTGAACGTGTGTGTGTGTGCACACACGCATTTGTGGGGGGGGTGTGTGCGCGCGCATGCGCACGCGTCAGTGCCTTCCTGATCTTCTGTCCCAGCCAGGCATGCTCTCGCCCACTGGGCCTGTGCTGGGCCCGTGGGGTGGACGATACCCAGCGCTCAGCTTTCCCGGCACCCCAGGTGTTCCGGAGCCAGCGGCCAGAGGAGCCCTGACGGTGGGGAGAGCTGGTGGCCGAGCACAGGTGGGCTGGCTGCAGGGGGCCGCGCAGGGCAGGGAGGACAGGATTTCTGGGTTCTGCCCCTCACCAGGGGCAGAGCCAGGAGGGGAGGGTTACTAGAGAGGGGACAGGTCCTAAGGTGGGGACTGAGGCCACCCACCTGGGTCTTTGGCCTGGCACAGGGACAGTGGCCTGGGCGGGGACAGAGGCCGCTGGAGAGCCAAGCGGTGGGTGGGAGAAGGCCCTGTCTCTGAGAGCCTGGGGGGGTCGGGAATGAGGGGAGAGGCGGGCAGTCAGGGGTAGGAGCGCTGTGAGGAACGGCTGTGAGGACGCGGCAGGCACGGCGGGGAGCCCGCCTGTGGGGGTGGGAGCCCGTGGCCACCCCCACCTCTCTGTCCCACTGGGCCCCCGGCCAGGGTGCTCCCGCCGCCTCCCCGGACACTCAGAGCAGATGGTGCAGCAGGACCCCCCGAGCGTGGCCGCCCCTCCACCCGGATGGGGGGTGTGCTGCCAGCTGGCCCTGGCCGGACTCCCCCGGAGCTGGGGCTTCAGGACGTCCACGGAGGGGGTGGCGGCCAACTTTCCTGCTGTTCTGGGCCTCTCCATTTAGCTCGCTCCCCAGCATAGAGCGCCAGCTCCCAGGCACACTTCCGGAGCCATACAAGGAGCGGGGCTGAGAATAGCTCCCTGTGACGCAGCCAGGAGCTCCCCCACGCACACAGGCTCTGCGTTCTGCCTGCTGGTGGGGGGGCGCCCTGGAGGGACCCCTGCCCGGCCCTGCCCCCCCGCCGGAAATGGCACAGGGTCCCTTCTGCCCCTCCCACCCCTCCCCTGGGGCCAGGGCCGGGGTGGGGGGGGCCTGCCCTTCACAGCTGTCACCCCTGCCCTGGTCATCTTGTCTGGTGAGACCTCTCTCCTGGGGTCTTGACCTGGGACGGATGTCCCAGGTGTGGGACATCCTGGCCCCACCGCTGCCCCACACGGACGTTGGGCGTCTTCCCCCGCTCCTGCTTCTTGGACGTGGGGCCTCCCTGTCTGCCACAGGTCTCGGGTGCCAGACGGGAGCCGTGATAGTTCTTGGCCCTCACGGCCGCCCGGTCTCAGATGTGAGCTCGTTCTCCCCCCAGCTGCGAGGCCCACGGGGTGCCTTGATGGCATCTGTCCCTCGTCACCTGTCTCTGGGCCCAGGCCACGGTCTGCCGCAGCTGTCCTGCAGTTCATGCTAACTGTGAATGAAAGGCCCCCCGTTTCCATTTTGCCGTGGGCCCCGCCACTCACACAGCCTGTCCCGCCCACCAGGGTTCCTTCCCGTCCTGGGCGTGGGGATCTGCTGCTCTGTGACCTGTCTGAAAAGAGGGTGGACACAGAACACGTGGGAGGGGGGCCCTGCTGTGTACTGGGCATCTCCCTGAACCTCGGACTCGCTGGGCTGGGGGTTGGGGTGCCGGGACGCCGATCAGGGGGCCAGTGGTCCTGGCACTTCCATGTGCTGTTATGTGCCGTGTGCAGCGCGGGACGGACAGCTTCTGGGCCTTGGCCTCTGGAGCCGGCAGAGGTCCCTCTGTGGAGGCTCATCCAGATGGTGGGTTCACAACCCCCGTCGCTCATTCTGCGTTCTTGGTCTTATGGTCTGGGTCTGGGGCAGGTGGCTGACTGGGGCGTTTGGGAGGGACGGCAGCCAGCCCTGGTGCAGGGGGCACAGGGCAGAGGGGCCGGGGGTGCTCTGAGGTGGGAGAGGACCTCTCGGCCATCCAGCTGGCCTACTCTATGCCTCCTGCGGGTGTGGGGACACCTGTCTGTTCCCCTGCAAGCCACTGCGGATGGCGGAGCTGGGCTGGAGGTCCAGGGTGGGGCGCCTGGACTTCTCCCACCATCCCTGGACAGGACCCGGCTGCTGTCCCTTCCTCTGTCTCCCCGGCCAGGCTCCAGGCTGGTCTCCAGCACCCCGAGAGTCGGGAATGGTCCAAGGCTGGACTCCAGGGCTCTTCCCACCGCAGCCCAGCCCCCCAGACCCATGGCCGCCCTGCCCTCTGCTCTGTCTTCGGCCTCACCAGCCACTGACATCCTAGGCCTGTCCAGGGCCCCGGGCGCCACCTGCCGGCTGCGTGCCCACCCAGCACGCTCTCTGGCCTCCCCCGACCCCTGCCTCCCTTCCTGCCCCCCCCTCCCCCGCCCCTCCTCCCCCGCCGCCCTCTCTCCCTCTCTCCCTCTGCTGCACTTCAGTCCCTCTGTCTCCAGGCCTGATGCCCACTGGTCTGACCCCTCAGCCAGCCCTGCGGTGTCACCGCTGCCACCTCCAAACCTGGAGTTCTGGGGAGAGCCCAGGGCCCCCGGGGGGTGGTGTCAGCTCACCACATCCAGACACACACACACACACACACACACACGCCCCTCCAAGTGGAGAAAAGAGCCCTTTCTTCCCAGCAGGCCCCAGACCCTGCCCCCCATCAGGCTTCTGCAGGGCCCACTCCTGTAAGGGACCAGCCTACACCCCCTTCACTTCCAAAACTTCAGCTAAAGCCACAGCTTCCACAACCTGCCTCTTTGGCCTCCTCCTGCCAGGGCCAATGGGAGCCGGCACCGGACCCCACTTCTCCCTCCCAGGACCGGTGGGAGCCGGCACCGGACCCCACTTCTCCCTGCACTTGAGTGGGGGCTCACCCACCTATCCCAGAACCCTCAGGCTCCCCCCAGGGCCCCATGTGTCCCCCACAGGTGGGGCTCAGGGTCTTGGCTCCTTCAGACCTGGGTCTGGGCAGGGCCTGGGAATGCAGGAGCCTCAGGGAGGGCGTCAGACACCCCCAGCCTCAGCGGTAAAGAGCCCAAGGCAGCCACCCTGACCCGGAACAAGGCAGTCAGGGGGCTCCCTCCCTAGGCACTGCTCCCCCCAGAGCCACCCAGGCCAGAGACGGATGACTGAGGTGGCACCATCACCGGGGCAGAGGCGTCGACTGAGTGACTTACGAGGTTCTGCCCCATTTCCGCGGCAGGAGCAGCCTGCGGAGCCCCCAGCCCCCTGCATGCCCCTGCTGGAAATGAGCCCCTCACTTTGGTCTGACCACCGCACGATGAGCCCACATTCCCTGAACTGAGTGGACCCTGCTTTTTTCTACATAAAAATAAAACACCTTGACAGAAGCCCACAAGGACCTCAGTGTCAAGTTGCCAGTGAACCCGGACAGCCGTCCAGGCCCGCAGGCTCAGCTGCCTGTGGTAGGAGCAGATGTGGCCATTAACCAAGGCCAGCCTCGGTAAGGAGGCAGTCCCCTAAAGCCCACTGCCACCGGGGAGGGGCCCAGGGCCAGGCCATAGCCTCCCTGGGGACAAACTGAAGACAGTGAAAGTAACCCCCTGCCAGCCCACATCTGGGGCAGGAGGTTGGGGGGCAGGGCAAGCCTTAAATCTGTAGATAGTCGTTCGAGCCAATCGTGGAAAAAGTTTTCAGTCCTCTCAGCTTTGGAGCCTGATCTCACCATTATCATCCTTGTCACCATCCATGGCATTCGCCTGGCCAACATCCTCATCAACTCCACCACAACCAAATGCCAGTTGTCACCAGGACTAGCACGGACACCAACACCTTCAGCGTCTCCTTCACCATATCACATTGCGATCACAGTGATTATCACCATCATCAGCACCACCACCATCCCCGTCACCACCACCATCATCCTCATCACCCTCGACACCATCACCACCACCATCACCATCATCACCACCACCATCACCATCAACATCACCACCACCATCACCACCACCATCATCAACATCACCACCACCATCACCATCAACATTACCACCGCCATCACTATCATCAACATCACCACCGCCATCACCATTATCAACATCACCACCACCATCACCATCAACATCACCATCGCCATCACTATCATCAGCATCACCACTGCCATCACCATCATCAACATCACCACCACCATCACTATCACCATCAACATCACCGCCGCCATCACTATCATCAACATCACCACCACCATGACCATCAACATCACCATCGCCATCACTATCATCAACATCACCACTGCCATCACCATCATCAACATCATCACCACCATCACCATCAACATCACCACCACCATCACTATCATCAACATCACCACCGCCATCACTATCATCAACATCACCACCACCATCATCAACATCACCACCACCATCACCATCAACATCACCACCGCCATCACTATCATCAACATCACCACCGCCATCACCATCAACATCACCACCACCATCACTATCATCAACATCACCATCAACATCACCACCGCCATCACCATCATCAACATCACCACCACCATCAGCACCACCATCATCAACATCACCACCACCATCACCATCAACATCACCACTGCCATCACTATCATCAACATCACCACCGCCATCACCATCATCAACATCACCACCACCATCACCATCATCAACATCATCAACATCACCACCACCATCACCATCATCAACATCATCACTGTTGTTACTATAATAATAACATCATCATGATCACTAATAACTCCTCCACGTTATGGCCACATCCTTCTTATCATGATGATGTCATTGTCATCAGAGTTACAGTCGCCTCTCCCAAGACCGCTACTGTCAGGAACAGCATCGTCATTGTCATCACCCCCTTCCTGGCACCGTCACCACTGTGACCGTCCTCACCATCGTCGTCACCATGACCATGGTCATCACCAGCGCTCCTGAGAACCTAGTAGCGCATCTGCATTTTGGCGATCCTTGTCCTCTGTGTCACTAGGATCACCACGCACAGTTAACCCTTCTTCCATCCAGCAGGACCTTCTCCACCCAGTTTCTGCCCAGTCATCCAAGCTTCGAGGTGCAAGAGGGTGAAGACCAAACCACAGTCCCCACAGAGTCTGATATGTGCAGACCTCTGGGGCACAGCCCACGGGGGGCTCTAACACTATGCATCGGGGCTCTAGGGACCAGAGGAGGAACCACTGCTCTTCTGGGGTCCTGGGGACAGAGCCCGGAGCAGCCACTGAGGAGTGGGTGGATGGTAAATGTGGCTGAGCTGGAGCGACTGTGTGAGCCTGGGGGCCTCTGTCCCTTCACCTCCATCCAGACAAGGGTCAGGAGGCTCGGCAGGGAGCCCCAGACCTTGGAGGTCAGGTTCACAGGAACAAAAGCTCATCTGCCCTGCCCTCAGTCACAGGCTGACTCTCCACTGACTCTCCTTCATGGGTCCCATCCATCTACTCATCTGTTGCATTCAGCACCTCCGGAGTGGTGACTCGCTTTGGCCCTACAGGGTGTTGGGGTGGCACACCAGTGACTCACCACACCTGCTCTGGGGGCATCTGGCTTGTTCGCAGGTGGCTCTCACCCGTGGTGGGGATGCTGAGGGTTCAGATGGCTCAGCCCTGGGGAGGGCAGGCATGCAAGGATGGGGAGCGCAGGAAGGCTGGTCAGGAACCACCCCGGCCGCCTCACAGGGGGAAGGACTGAGGCCCAGCAGGTGCCTCCAGGTGGGCAGAGCCCCATCAGCCCAAGCATCCTTCTGCCTGGCGTGAAGCCACTCCCACAGTGCTTCCCTGCTCCCCCATACCAGCTCCAGCACCCCGAATGGTAGGCTCAGCCTGCTGGCATCTGCGTTCCCTGTGCAGGGAGGCTGCTGGCACAGGGCCGCTGGGGGTGGTTATTTGCTGAATCACCGCAGAGATGTCACTGAGCCCTGGCACCCAGCGGCAATCCAGGTTGGGAGACAGCGCTCCCGCCTCCAGCTCCCCAGGCTCGCTCTCTGGCTCTCTCTGAGCCCCCCCCCCCCAGAAAGGCCTGGCCTGACCAGCAGGAAAAGGAGGCCGAACCAGGGTCTTCGAGCATGTTGGCCAAGTTTCCTGCGTTCAGGGCCCGTCTGGATGCCCCCGGCCCCCTACTCCCCTGCGAGAGGGTGTTCTGCCAAGCTCTGGGTAGAACAGCGTGCACGGCAGGGATCGGGGCAGGAAGAGCTGTCCCTCAACTGCTGTCCCTCAACTGCACTCCAGAGGCGGGGCCCCTTTTGTCACCCCGGGCCTGGACACGAAGGGCCAACCTCTTGGAATGACTGCGGGTGGCCGTGGCCTCCAGCCAGCTTCCTAGAACCAGGACCTAATGTGGGGACATCTGTCCCACAGTTCACTGAGGGGGGTGCTCTCTGCAGAGGCAGAACGGTGGGGGCAGGGAGAGGTCAGAGCTCAGAGCGGGCTTGCACACAGCCCACCCCACCCACGGAGTTCCGAAGGGTGCGTGTGGCTCCCTGGAGCCCAGCGGTCCACCGTCCATCCCACACGGGGTCAGTGGCCTCCCCTCTGAGAGGGGGCCCCTCCCCAAGGGCAGTTCTCCAAAGGAAGGGGCCTTGTGAATTGTTCCCAGCCAGCACTTGCAGCAGCTGGGCGAGGGGGCCCCCCAAAAGAAGGGGTCCGGGTGGGCCCAGGGGATGGGGAGCACTACGTTGTCGCTGCACCGCGAGCTGCCCTGAGCTCAGCGGCTTCAAGCAGCCCTCGTTGTCATCTCTGTTGGCGTCCACGGGGCAGGACCTCGGGGGGGCCTGGGCTCCCGTAGGGCTCTGCTGAGCCCCTGCGAGGCCGGCTGCCAGCCTCATCACAGGGACGGGCCTGGGAGTATCTGCTCCTGAGTTCACCTGCGCGGCTGCGGCAGGAGACTCCGCCGCCCACTAGTTGTCGGTCAGGCTGTGCAGCTGCTGTGATGGGGAGGCAGAGAGAGACCACGTCAAAATGGATCTGGGCTTCTCCCTGATGTGGCCCCACCGCCTCCTGGACGCCGGCCCCACCCCCTCCTGGACGCCGGCCTTTCGCTGTCACAGGGCTCTTTCGCCCTCCCAGTGTCCCCTCTGGGAAGTTTTCTCAGGCTCTTTTCCGCATCCCCTCAGCCCCCAGGCTCAGCCAGCGCCCGCCTCCAGGCCTCTTCAGGTGGGAGCCGCGTCCCAGGGAGCAGGGGGCCAGGCCAGACACGTGCTGAGAGAAAGGAGTTCCCTGCCCCTGCAGGGGCCCCCCGGCTGGCTCTCTAGGCTCACCCCCACTGTGGGACCTCCCTGCCTTCTGACTTCGGCAGCAAGAGGCCACTGACTACAGCTAGTGACAGGGAAGGGCCAGAGTCCAAGGTGGGGGGAAGGGCAGGGCAGGTGTCCAGTAGGCTCCAAGTACCCAGAGACACCGAGTGTGGAAGCCAGCACAGAGGGCTCTCTGCTCTGGCGCTGGCAGGCCCCTGCTCACTGTGTGACCTGGACGTGCTCTGTTCTGCAGGAAAGCACCCCCCTGCTCACTCCCCCAGCCGCCACCTGGATAGCTGCGGTCCGAGAGCTGCGTGGGGAGCCGGGGAGCCGGCTCTGACACGGACGCCTCCCCCGGCTCTTCAGTGAGTCAGCTCCATGACCGCTCGTCTGCCCCCACACCCGGAACCGCTGCTGTCACCCAGAGGACCTGGAACCACACTCAGCTGGAGCTGTGACAGAGGAGGAGCCGGGGAGTATTGCGGCCAGGGAGAGCACTGAGTCACACGTGGGGAGGAAGCAGGAGGTCAGCACAGGCTCTTGGCTTCTAGGGGTTAACACATACACAGGGGCTCCGGGCTCCCTAGTCTTGTCCTCTTTAGGAGCTGAGAAAATGCGTGGGCCGGGGTGCGAGCTCAGCCTGTGACCACAGTCAGGGCTCAGAGTGTGACCAGGGTCAGGCCTCGTGGTGTGATCAGTATCAAAGCTCAGAGTGTGACCAGGGTCAGGGCTCAGAGTGTGACTGGGATCAGGGCTCAGTGTGACCAGGATCAGGGATCAGTATGAGATCATGTTTGGGACTCAGCCTGCGGTTGGGATCAGGACTGTGTTGCACCTGGGTTTGCGCATAATCTGGGCTCCAATCTGGGGGTGATCCACCATCCCTGCTGTTGGGAGGAAGCGTTATTGGGCACCAGGTCGCCCTGATTGGTCCCTACCTGTCCGTATGCTGGGGCACCCCCAGGTGTGCCTTCCTCGGCTCCGTGTGTTTTTTCTGGCATTTACGGAGCACACTCCTGACCCAGGCATGCAGGGTTGCCCAGAGGAATCAGCCCGGCCTCAGCCCTGAGAAGCTCTGGGACCTCATGGGGCCCAGGGCCTGGATGCCGGGGTCGCCCTGGGGTCAGAGGAGCTGGGACGTGGTGGGAGGCTGTGAGGCCGCAGTGCTCTGCGCAATGAAAAGGCCCCGGGCGGCCCCTGGGAGGAAGACAGCGGAGGAGGAAGGAAGGGGAGGTCATGGAAGGGGCGGGGGAGGGGTGGGAATGGCTTGTGGAGGAGGGTCCCCAGGGGCTGGGAGGCCTGGTTTTCAGCCCATCTCTCAGCCACCCAGACATGCACCTGCCCGCCCAGGCCGGCTCCGCGGATCCCTGACTCCCCGCTGAGTGGAACCTTCCGGCTCCTCCGGCGGCGGGAGTTACGTGTACTCCCTCTCGCGTCCAGCAGAGGGCAATGTGCTGTCCGGAGAGAGCAAAGCGAGCCCCTGGAGGGTGCGGGTCTAGGGGTGCTGAAGGTGCCAGTGTCCACACTCACACGCCTCTTGTGTCCAGGCTGGAGACTGTCCCCGGGGAGGGGATGACAATCGCACCTAAACAGCCTCGTCTCTATCTGGGGGTGCTGGGAGGAGCCTAGCAAACCCAGATGCGGGCAGCCCCACGGGCCCTCCCCGGCTGCGTCTCCGGCTTGGACCCTGGCCCAGTTCCAGGGCGTGAGCTGACCCTGCCAGGGGGCTGTGGTGACTGCCCTGCTGGCCCCAGGGGCTCCAGCCTGTCCTTAGCTGTGCCCAACAATCCCTCCCAGCCCCCGGTCCAGGGAGGCAGACACACGGGCTGGGTGTCCCACGGTGGGAGGTCGGAGGCTGGGGGCGCCTAGGGACCCCCGGGGGTGGGGCAGCGGTGGGCACAGTCCACAATCCACCTTCCTGGCCTGGCCTTCTCCACCTCCAAAGGCCCATGCACCGAGAAGTTCTGGTTGGGACCAGAGAGGGGACAGGACCCAGCCACAGTTCAGGAGGGCACAGGAGCCCGGTGACATGAACCCCAGCCAGAGGCAGGCCCAGGCCACTGTCCCCACAGCCAGCCTCGGCGCCCCCCGCACGGGCACCGAGTGGGCAGAATGGACTCTCCATGCTCCCTGGTCTCGGGCAGGCAATGTGGAGACATCTGGCTTTCTCTCAGGCTGAGAGGGCTCCTGACCCGGAGTCCTGGGCCAGAGCTGGCCGCTAGACCTGTGCACCCTCAGGCAAGGTTCTGTCCTCCTGAGGGCTGTGGAGGGAGCCGCTGTCAGGGAGGTGGCACAGGGCTGGGTCCATGCGCAGGAGGGACATGTCCGCAGGCAGCTGGGGGAGGACAGGCTGCCACGCGCATCGCACGGCCCCTCCAGGCTCTGCCTGTCCAGAGCTGGGGGCCCAGCCTCCCTCCCTCCATCCCCCTTCGGGGAGGGGACCACCCCCACCATCCCCGTGCCGGTCCCCATGCTGTCCAGAGGGACAGATGTGACCCACAAGCAGTGACCACCAGCAGTGGCTGTTGCACCCCCGGGGGCCTCCTGGGACCTCGTCTTCAGGGACAGAGACGTTCGAGCCTCCAAGGAAGGTGCGTCCAGCAGCCACATGGTAGAGCCCCTGCCGGGGTGCCAGCAGGGCACCAGGTATGAGCCGTGGACCCCTCCGTCCCAGGTGCCAGGCCTGGGTCTCTGCGGAGCAAAGGCAGGAGGCCCTGCCTGGAGGCTCTGGGCAGCGGCACAGCCCCTCCCCGGGCCCCCGGGAAAGCATCTCCCTGAGCGAACGGTGCACAGGCAGAACGGGTGAGGCCCGTGCACCCTCGTCGTCCTGTCCCTCCCAACATCCCCAGGTCCCCCTTCATTCTCCCGCTTCTCCTGGAGAATCTGGGCAAACCCCACATCCCATGTCTTTTTGCCGGTAAAGCCTTTGGTGTGGATCTGTGAACAGAAGCAGACGTCGTGTGTGACTCTGGTAACCCTCGCACCATCCCGCTCGGATGGAAGCCCGACCACGCTCAGGGCTCCCCACGGCTACAGGATGTTTGCCATTGGTCTTCCGGGTCAAGAGTGAACGCAGCCCTGCATGGCGCGGCCAAAGCCTTGCCATGGGGCCTTGAGGGTCGGCCAGGAGACAGAGCCTTCTGTGTTGATCTGGTGAAACGGGCCCCCGGGACTCACCATAGTGGGGTGGCCAGGGAGGCCTCCGCAGAGTGACTGTAATGGACTCGGGCTGAGAGGCAAGCACATGCAAAGGCCCTGGGCCCGGAGCAAGCTTGCCACGTGTGAAAGACAGAGCTCCCCGGAGCGGGAGAGGAGAGGAGGCGTGAAATGCTGGAAGGAGGCTGGGGGTCAGCAGCAAGGTCCAGCCGAGAAGGCCCAAGGGCTGGGGGTGGAGGGGACTTACTCTGGGGAGAGGGCATGTGCTCTAGCCTTTGTGGGAGAAGGGGGAGGCAGACGGAGAGCAGGCGGCCACGGGGAGGCAGGCCGGAGTCCCCCGAGCCACTCCTGGGTACCAGGCCCTGCTTCAGACCCTGCAGCCAAGACCACAGGAACATCCCGTCTCTGCGTATTTTCTGCCCGTTATCCTTCTGCTCCTGGTCCTGCTCCCTCGGGGACGCCCAGAGGCCCCTCCCCAGGGCACAGTCCCCTCCTCTCTGGTGGGCTGCTCCGGGTGGAGTGCCGAGGGGGGGCCCAGGCTGCAGGGAGGAGAAAGGGAGCTTGTGAGGCCCAGGGTCCTGCCTGCTCACTGTCTCAGGCTCCAGGTCCCATGACTAGGTGGCCTGGACCTCCAATAAGGCAGAGAAAATTGTGGCTGGCGACTGCCTGGCCTGCTGAGGAGCCCATGCCCAGGCTGAGGGCAGGAGGGGCCGTGTCCTGCTGTGTCCCCCGCCCAGGGAGCATGAGATGGCTGTCAGGCTCAGGGTGGGCAGAGGGAGACCTACACACCTGCACACACTGTTCCCGGGAATGGGTGAGTTCCCTAGAAGTGGGCGAGGTCCCTGGGAGTGGGCAGGTCCCCGGGAGTGGGCGAGGTCCCCGGGAGTGGGTGAGGTCCCTGGGAGTGGGTGAGGTCCCCGAGAGTGGGCAGGTCCCCGGGAGTGGGCGAGGTCCCCGGGAGTGGGTGAGGTCCCCGAGAGTGGGCAGGTCCCCGGGAGTGGGCGAGGTCCCCGGGAGTGGGTGAGGTCCCCGGGAGTGGGCAGGTCCCTGGGAGTGGGCAGGTCCCCGGGAGTGGGGCAGGTCCCCAGGAGTGGGCAGGTCCCCGGGAGTGGGTGAGGTCCCCGAGAGTGGGCAGGTCCCCGGGAGTGGGCAGGTCCCCGGGAGTGGGCAGGTCCCTGGGAGTGGGTGAGGTCCCCGAGAGTGGGCGAGGTCCCCGGGAGTGGGCAGGTCCCCGGGAGTGGGCAGGTCCCTGGGAGTGGGTGAGGTCCCTGAGAGTGGGCAGGTCCCCGGGAGTGGGCGAGGTCCCTGGGAGAGGACAGGTCCCCGGGAGTGGGCGAGAATGGAGACAAAAGCCTGCTGGGGCACCTGGATGGCTCAGTCAGTCAAGCGTCTGACTCAGTTTCGGCTCGGGCCATGATCTCAGGGGCCGAGAGACTGAGCCCGTCAGGCTCTGCGCTTCAGCGGGGAGCCTGCTTCTCTCTCCCCCCTGGCTCTGCCCTTCCTCCTTCTCTCTCTAATTAACAGATCTTAAAACAAAAACGGAAGTACCTGGAGCACCAGTGTCCCCAGTGTCAGGAGGTCCAACAGCCCAGCACACGGGGCAGGAGGGTGAGGCTTTAGAAGCTGTTCCAGACCGTCAACACGGGGTGGCGTTCCCCTGCTTGTGTCCCTCACACACGTGACCCTTGTCTGGGACCCCGTGTCCTCTGTTGCCTAGCCTTGAGCTGCCCACTGCCTCTGCCACTGCTGCACCGCGACCCGGACTGCGCAGCCCTCCTCGCCGCTGGCTGTGGCCCCTTTCGGAGAGCCCTCCACGCATCCCCGCACATCGCACGTGTTGGGTCCTAAAGCTGTTAAATGTTCTGGAATTGGCTGGTGACGTGTTTGTCACCCCTTCAGGTCAGGGCCCCTCAAGTGTCCCCAGTGCCCAGGAACATGGGGGTCCAGAGAGGGGCTGGGGGGACCAGAGAACCAGGCCAAGTGGGCAGTGGAGACCCCAAGAGAAGCCCCAGGGCTCACTGCGGCCCAGATTTATGTGGCGACTCTGGGCAGTAGAAGGGGGGCCCTCCCAGGGCGGCACCAGGAGCCCCATCCAGCAGCACTTCTGTGCTGCCTGCGAGGAAGCGGGCACGGGGCCACAGAGGCCAGCACCATTGGACAAGGCTGGAGCGTGGGCATCTCCGGTTGGAAGGGGGCACACTCTGCTCGCCCGCACTCGTCCCATCATGCCCCTTCTGCCCACGTGGCCATGGCCATCGGAGGCCGTGAGCTATTGACGGATGTTTTTATTTCCCATCTGGGCCCAGGGGACAAGGACCCCTAATTCAGTGAGTGAAGCCAAGTCAAGCCCCTCACTGAGGCTCAGCATGCAATCACCAGAACTTGGGCTCTGGAAATTTCTGGGCTGTCTGAGGAAGTGAACTGCTCCGTGGAAGGCAGGACTGGCTGTGTGGTGCGGGCACGAGTGGCTTCCTTACTCCAGGTCCCGCACGCACCCCAAGGCTCCCAAGCCTGCTCTCCATCCCTGAGATTTTCTGGGGCCTGGTCTCTTGGTGGCTCAGGTAACTTCCAAGGGCAGGGGGCCAGCCATGGACATGACCTAGGAGGCCGAAGGACTGTCCCTGCTCCCAGTGGATGCCTGGCTGAGTGGACGCAGGGAACCCAGCTCCTCTGGCCTCAGGCTTCCCCTGGTAAAGGGGTGAGAATACTCACTCTCATCCACGGGTGTAGCAAGACGAGGCCCAGCGCAGCCTGGTGCCCCCCGGGAGCAATGTAGCAGTCCCGGCGGAGGGCACACAGAAGGCTGAGCGCACGTTGCGAAGAAGCTCGGTGTCTCAGCTGGTCCCATCTGTAGCCCGCCAGCAACTCGCCCTTCCTCTGGGCACCTCTGCTCCCATCTCTAAGAGGAGGACACCTACACGAGGACGGTGAGCCTCGGACGTGACTGATGAGGACACGGTGTGAACTCTTGTTCTGGGTGGAGGGAAGGCGTGGCCCCAGCTGTCCCCAGGGGTACGGGAGACCACGTGCAGTAAGCTCCGGGAGGGGACAAAGTCACAGCAGGCTGCTCAGTGAGAGCGAGAGGGTGGACGGACGGACGGACGGGTGGGTGGATGGATGGACGGACGGCTGGACTGACAGACGGACAGCGGTGTGGGTAAATGGGGGGTGGGCGGGTGGAGACAGAAATCCGAGAAATCCCCTCCCTTGCTCCCCACCCCCGTTATGTGACCAGGGGATCACCCAGGGCCGCCCTGATGGCGCTCAGAGTGGGGACGGGAACCGTGACGACTAGTGGGAGAGGCCCGTGGCGCCTTCAGAGCCTGCAGACAAGCTGGAGAACACAGCCCGTGTGAGGGACACGAAGTTCAGTAAACACAAGGTGCCGTTTCATTGACCCGTCTCAGCGGCAGTGGAGTTGAGCGCACATTTAATCCTCTGTCCTTGGGAAGTGGGGGACGTGGGTCTCCGTGCCAGGCAGCGTCCCGCGTGATCGATGCGGGCAGGGGCTGTGGGCGTGCTGGGGGGGCTCTCCCGTGTCCGGACTGGGGGGATGAGGCCGGCAGCAGGGGGTGAGAGAGGGCGCAGCCGCAGTCGGAGGCAGGCCCCGCCCGGGGAGGCCCCCCCCACCCCCGCCGGGCCCCTCTCTGCTATTTTACTATCTTATCTGTTATCAACTGTGAGGCCCAGTGAGAGCCCATGACCTCCCTTTTCAAGCCACAAGCAAGAGGAGATTATGGGTGCCCTCAGAGCTGCTGGCAACGGGCACGTCCCTGAGCTCGGTGAAAGTCTTACACTCTGGGCTCACGGAAAAAAGCACTTTATTAAAATGACGGCCACATGGAAAGGGGCAAAATGCCTTATTCAGGCGGGAAGAGGAAGTGGGCTCTGATGGCCCCAGGGACCCACCACCTCCCACACCTGCCTGCGGCCAGGGCCTCCCCTACCAGCTGCACGCCTCTGCGTGTCCCCCCCGCCCCCGGTTCCGGCCAGGACCCCCCACCCTCGCCCTCTGCAGCAGCAGGGCCGCTGGGACCCGCAGGGGAAGGAGGACGTGGCTGGCAGAGAAGTGGGGGCAAGGGACAGCGCCAGCTGGTGGGGCCCCAACACCCAGGCCACAGACAGTCGCTCAGTGGAGCTCCCCCTCCTCAGGGTCCAGGCTGGCCCCGGCCCCAGGGCCCAGTGCCTTCCCTCCATGGCGTCCCGCCGCCCATCCGAGAGCGTGGACCGGCCGAGGACACACCTGTCAGTGGGCAGATGTGCAGACTGTCAGGGGTCCGGACAGCCCACTGCAGCCCGTCCTCCAGGGTCCCACTGACTGGAGTAGTAAGCCCGTCACGCCCAGGGTGTGGGTAGTGCGGAGGTCCACAGCGCAGCCTAGAGCCCCGGGAGCCATGTGCTAGCTTCTGCAGGCCCCTGGTCCACACTCGCCTCCACTCCTACTCCGCCCCTACAGGGCAGGTGCGCGCCTCCACTCCTACTCCGACCCTACAGGGCAGGTGCCCACAGCTCTCCTTCCTGTTCCTTGCTTCCCGTGGGGGAGGAGTCACCACCTTGTGTGCTTCCAAGACCCCTGGCCCAGCAAGGTCATGGCCCACATTTTAAGGTGGACCTTGGGACAAGGTCCCCGACACACGGGTCAGGCTAAGACTAGCTCCCATGGCGTCAGATGGCCCGTCCGCTTGACCAGGGCTGGGGGTATGCTGTGAAGAGTGGGCCTCAGTCGGGTGTCCCCACAAGATGCCCTGAGCAAACCCAGACCCAGAGGCAACGTTATCAAGGGCTGTACCCAGACACCAGGTACCCACCAGGGCCAGCCCAGGCCAACCAGGACATGGGGTCCCCGTTGGGTCCCCCAGCCCAGCAGGGCCCAGACAGTGTAAAGCTACAAGCCCTCGAGACTGAGAGGAGCGCCTCCAGCTGCCGGGGCTGGCCAAGGAGGCACTTACCCAGGAAAGCAGGGGTGGACACAGCCAGGCCTGCGTCAGGGCCAAGCCCATCCGGCAGCCGCCTGAAGGAACATCGCGGGTCCCTCAGCTTCTGTGGCACAGCAGGTGCTGAGGCCGCTGACCGGGCCCAGGCCATTGGCCCTACTGGGGGGCTTCTCTAGGGGTGGGTAGCCTGGTGACCTCTGTGCTCTGTGTCTGATACAGTGGGTCACAGCCACACGGGGCCCCTGCATCTGCTGGCGTGGGAACACCAGAGCCAGCCCTACGGTCATTATCCCAAGGCCCTAGCTCTCCTGCTCAGGCTCCCTCTTGTCCTTCCGAGGCTCCTCCAGTCCCTAAGACCCAGTCAACTCAGGTCCCCCCAGGCCCAGGCCATCTCCCAGATTCCACCTCCCCGAGTCCCTGCTGTAGACTGAAGGGTCTCCGTCCTGGGGTCACCAGCTAACCAGATGGAGGTGTCCCTCGTTCCCTGGACGTGGAGCTGCCGCACCCCAGGGGGTCTCCCTGACGGGGACAGGCACAGAAGGTGCCCAGGTAGATGCCAGAGCAGTGAGGGGAAGGGCTGGGTGGGAGGCAGCCCAGAGACCACCCTCTCAGGTCACCATGACCCCACCTGCTGCGTCTCAAGTGTCCTGTCTGTCCTGCTGGGCCGCCACCCTACCTGGGGGCTGCTCCTGCTGGGGCACAACCTCCCCAAGTCGTGGTCTGCCTACAAGGTCCCATTCCCAATTGCGGCCAGAGAACTCCTACGCACCCTCCCAGGCCCACTTCCAAGCTCACCACCTCCATGAAGCCTGCTCAGGTCCCCCAGGCCTTTCCCGCAACCCCAACCTTCTTCTCACTGTCTCGAGGGCCCCCCTTTCGGGCTACGTTCATGCTGGTCACCTCTGTCCCACCAGCCAGGCAGCCCCTGGGACACAACGGTTGGATAAATGAGTCAAGGCCCTGAACAGCGCTGGGAGAGCCAGCTTTCCGCACACAAGACCGTCCCGGGCTCCTGCTGGCTCCCAAGTCCACGTGGGCTCAGGCGAAAGGACACGGCCCCTGCTTCCCGGACAAGCATTCAGCTGGAGCCCTAACTTGGCTTGGCTGCTCTCCCTCCTGCCTCCCCGGGGGTCTCTGGGACTGAAGGGTCGATGCACGCATGGCCCCGAGGACGGGACGGCCAGAGCTGCACTTCCCGTGCCGTGGTCCCAGCCGCGTAAGCCAGCCCTGGGCTCTCCACCAGATCTGTCAGCTGAACTTCCCTCTGTGCCAGCCCAGTGCAGGGTCTGGAAAGGAAAAGCCTGTCCCGGCCTCCGGGAGCTCGCCAGTGTAGACGGATGGCCGCGGATGTGGACGCCAAGGGTCCTGGGAGCACACCCAGCATCAGGCTGGAGAGCGAGCACTGGGGTGGGGAGGAGGCAGCCAGCACCGCGGGGGTCTACGGCGCAGGACCAGCCCACCTGCCTGTCCCTGCTTAGATGGGGCCCCTCCCCTCGGAAGCCCCCTTCCTGGGTCCCCCCTGGGGCCTGGCAGTCTGGAGGCCGGGCCTCCCATCTTGCTCCCGCTGCCTGCCCGCCCAGGACGAGGCCCGCGCTGAGGGTGGTGCGGGGCTGGTGTCCGCAGACACCGAGGTGAAGACGGGGCGTGGGGGGCCCCGTGGGAAGAGAGCCCGGGAAGCGCGCGCCGTCCTCTGTGGGTGCTCACAAAACACGCTTCTGCGCCGCAGACAGACCAAGCTCTCCAAGGCAAGATCACTGAGGAAGGTCCATGTGAAACGAGTCCGTGAGCCTGGAAGTGCCATGCGGCCTGACAAGGCCCTGGGTGAGGGCAGGGTCCTTCCCCGCTCCTGGGCGTTTCCCAGTGGCTCGAAGCAGTGCCGGCCTCAGACCAGAAGCCCGGCCCCAGGGAGCTGCTCGGTCACTGCTGCTGCTGCCGCCGCCTCAGCTCTGCGGGAGGAGTCGAGGTCCGGGGCCGCGGTGTGACCTCGGCTGTGGCGCAAATCGGCTCAGGGCTCAACTCTTGATTTCCGCAGCGGGCACCACGCTGCGGAGCTCACTGAGGGCCAGGGAGGTGAGGCGGGTCCGCGTGCTGAGGGTCCCACGTCTTTCTGTCCTTCTGTTCGCTCGAGGCTTTTCCATGAAGCATCTTCGACCATAGCCCTTGATTTCTCTAACAGATTTGTTTCCTACTTTGGGGTTATCTCCTGCTCGGCTGCTCTCAGGGCGACTGGAACGCCCTTGGGATGTGCCCGTGCACACCTCCTGCCGGAGACCCTTCCGGTGTGCCTGCACACGGCACATCTGTCGAGGTGACGAGCCCTAGACCACCACTTCAGGGAACGGTATGCCTCCTAGAGATGTGGACGGGCGCACCTGGGGGGCCGGCTGGTTAAGCTTCTGGCTCTTGGTTTCAAACCAGGCTGTGGGCGCAGGATCATGGGAGGAAGCCCCACGTCCGCTCTGTGCTGGGCAGAGTCTGCTTGAGACGCTCTCCCCTGCCCCTCCTGCTCATGCTCTCTCTAAAATAATCAGTCTCAAAAGCAGCGCCGCTGTTGCCAGAGGAAAGGGCAGCAGGGGGCGGGCACCCATTACCCAAGGTGTCCAAGGTCAAGCGCACAGAGCGCAGACTGCCTTTACCAGGGCTTTGCTCTGAGTGGATTTGGTTTACTGTCTGGGTCACTTGCTTTGAGCCCTAAGAACTTCCTGTAGCATTTCTCCGAAGGAAAGCGGGCCCACCAGCAGCAAATTCTCTGTGTGCATCTGGAAACCTTGTGCACTCACCTTACTCTGAGAGAGCTCTAGAGGCCACCTGAGTCTTGGCCGTGGGTTTCCTCTGAGCCAGACCACACTGCCCCCTGCCCCTTCTCGGACACCAGCCCAACTGTCCCCGGGGTGGGGACAGCTTTCCCCGTGTTCCCGACTCTGTGGATCGCAGTGGTGGTCCCGCTGGAGCTCACTGGCCTGCTGGCTTGTAGACGAACGTGGGAATTTTTCAGGCACCGTTTGAGTACTTTTTCTGTTCCTTTCTGCCTCCTGGAGCTCTGGTTGGTGTAGACGTGGGTGTCCCTGCATCGCGCGGTCACCAGGACCTCCAGGTCAGTCGAGGTCACGGGTTCTTTCTCCAGCTCACGTGGCTGCTGGGTCACTCTGGAGCTCTTCACTAGTCAGCTCTGGAATCCCCACTGGGTTCTTCCGGGCGTGCTGTCATCTCCCCAGTGATGCTGTGTGACGCGCCATCGCCAGTCTCTGCCTTTGCTCCTCCCCGTTCTGTGTTGAGCCGGGCTTCCCTCCACCGTGTGCAGAATGGCCAAGTTCAAGTCGCTTCTGTTAAATGCAGCCCCCGGTGGTTCTGCGACCCACTGCGCTCTCACCGGGTCTGAGCCACACCTGTTTCTTTGCGCGTTCCGGTGGGAAGCGGGTCGCTTCAAGGAGCCGGCTGCCACAGTTCCGGGCCCTGCCACCCCACGGGGTCGCAGTACTATTAGCCCGTCGCTTACTTTGTCTGCTGGTGCTGGGCTGGGTGGGGCTGGGGGAGGTGCTTGTCCCAGTCCGCACAGCCCCTGCTCCGGCCTCCCTGGTGCCTCCCAGGGATGCAGCCCGCCACTGGCCCAGCCGCCCTGCGAGGACAGCGGCCCCGCGAAGCTGCTGGACTGTGCCCCGCGCGCACCGGCCCTCGCCGGCCGACACTGACCACTCTGGCTCTTCAAGGCCTGCCCCGGGCATAAAGGTCTGCTAATCCGAGCAAATCCAGCTCCTTCGGAAGAACAGCTCCTGAGACCAGCGCTGGGAGATTTTTCCTGCCGCACAGCCAGCCCGCAGCTCTGCGCCAAGCCAAGTCAGTCCTTCCGTGGCGGGGAGGGGCCTGGGCCGCGGCCTGCCTCTCCCCTGGAAAACACCTCTGAGCCCCAGCGCGGGGAGCGGGGACAGCGCCGCTCGTCTCCGACAGCTCCGGGGGCAGCCGTCCCGGGGTCCCGGGCTGGAGTCCGTGTGGAGCCCCCACCCCCGCGTCCGACCCCCACTGGCTGTCGGCCTCCATCTCCACACACCGGGCTCTCCCGATCAGTGTCCACCGTGGCCTCGGGGGAGGGCTGAGGCCAGAGCGTGGCTGTGGAGAGCGAGGAGGAGGCAGGCAGGGGACCTGGCCCGGCTTTCCCGAACGGCGCCCTGGTGTGCACACTCCCCTCCCCAGCCACACTGTCCAGACGCCCTGGTGGCCAGTGGGGCCTGTGAACCGGGACCCCGCGCAAAGGCCCGGAGAAGAAGTGCTGTGGGGGGCAGCGGAGGGGCCGCTCAGAGGAACTGTGCTTCCTGCGGCTGAGGCTGGATGCAGCGGACACCAGCGCGGGACCTGGAACGGCTCTGAAACACGAAATGGGTCCCAAGCAGCAGAGGAGCCTGGCTCCCTGTGTCCCGCTGCCTCCCCACCCTGGGTCACCCTCCTGGACTTGCAGGCCGGGCCTGAGGCAGGCAGGAACCGTTCTCTTTCTCGCCCTCATGAACCCGCGAACAGCCCCGCGCCACCTTCCACTCCCATCCGCGTTCGGCCGCCCCCGCAGCTTCCTGCCCTCATCGGTAAACCCGTGCTCCCCGAGGACGGGAGCCTCGTCTGATCAACCCCCAGCCTCGGGCTGCGCACAGTGCCCGGCACACGGCGGGCAGGGAACACAGGCCACGCTCCACGCTCAACGACACGTGGCGTGGAAGGGCTCCACACCACGAGAAAGCCCGCCGAAGCCCGCAGCTGTCCGCCGCCTCCCCACAGCGGCTCAGGCTGACCCTCGGAGGCCGCAGCAGTAGCGTGTCCTGTTTCCCCTGAATTCGGCTTCCCGTGTACCTGGGCTCCAGCGAAAGCACGCAGTCTGCATGGCCGCCTACCCCTGCCTCTACCCCATCCCTCCAAGGCCACATCTGACTCTGGGGCCCTGAGCTGCCTCCTGAGGCTCCACCTTCTGACCCAGGAAAGACCAGCCAAGAGCGGGGCAGGCACGTCTGCACAGGACGGCAGGGCTTCCCAGATGCCGCACCCGCGGACCCCACCGCCAGGGCTCTGGGCCAAGTGCTCCTGGGGGATGCGGAGCCCAGGCCTCCTAACGGTGCCTCTGTGGCGACCGGAGAGGAAGGGGACCCTGGTCCCACCCGGCTCTGATTTCACATCCAGCCTAGTTAGGGGAAAAAGGATTCTGAGGCAAAAGCATTCTGACCGCCCGATCCTGGGGGGCCAGAAGTGCCGAGCACGGTGGCTGGGGTCCTCTCGGCGGGGGGGGCAGGGGTCTCTGGCAGGAGCGTGGGACAGCGGGACGGGTGCAGGTGCTCCCTGGACGGCCTCGCTGGGCCCTGGGCTCTGCCAGTGCCTGCTCGTGGCTCCGCAGCCGGCCGCAGCCCAGGGCCCCATAGCCGCCAGCAGAGGCCACGTGAGCAGCTGCCCGTGGAGGGGGCACAGGAGGCCAGACCCCGCTCTGCCCCAGAGCCTCCCGAGCAGCATGGGGGCTCAAGCAGGTGCTGTGCTTTGTGGCTGCTTCTGGAAGGAGCGCAGACACCCCTCAGGCCGTCGGTGACAAGCGTTTATTCGGTGGCCACAGAACGGCCAGGATGGGGGCACGAATCCACAACCTGATGGAACAAAGCCTCCGCAGGGGATCCAGGAGCCCCCCAAGTCCTGCCCCTCCAGCTGCACCCGCCGGCAAAGTCCTGTTTAAGAAGCATGCCAGGCTGCGGGGGAGAGCTCCTCGGCGTCCGGCCACCTCTCCGGGCTGCCCCCACGGCCACCGAGGCGAGGGCAGGTGCTGCAGGGACTCCGGACACCTCACTGCAAGCACCTGCCGTTTGAGGACACGGTGGGCCACGGCAGCCAATGGCAGTGCTGCATGGATGTCACTCCAGGCACAGGAAGGAAAGGGCGTGGAGGCGGCACAGCCCTGAGGCCGTCTGGCCCGGAGATACGGGTGCTCTGAGAACAGCCTCGCTCAGTTGTGGTCTCCGCCCCGCGTGCAGAGCAGGAAGCACACTTGTCCACCGGCAGCTGCGTCGCTGGCACGCGTGAAGACGGGCACGCAGCACACGAGCGGCCTGCAAACCACACGCCGCATCCCTCGCTACTGGCGGGCGCCCCAGTAGGCGCAGGAAAGAGAACCAGCATGTGGCCAGGCAGCGAGGCCGGACCCGAGGGTGCAGCAGTGAACAGAAGGGTGCGCTGCCGTCCCGGGCCACGGGCAGTCCTGGCTCTGGGCCAGTCCGGGCCGCGGGGAGTCCGCAAACAAGCTGTGCAGCCGGCTCCTCCCTGCCGGGGTAGGGGTTCAGATGCGGCCGGAAATCCAATCAGCTCCTTCTACTCCGGGTGGCAAGCGGAGGCCTAAAACTCATTTTCAAATGCCTCGGTGAAACTCAGGGATAGGCAGGTGGTGAGCGTGACCTCCTGCGGACGGGGATAGGACCTCGGAGTGGACTTGGCACCAGGACGCTAGACATGCCCGTGGTGAGCCATGAGCTCCCTGGGGCAACGGGTGGCTGGGGGGTGGGTGGGAAGGACAGTCCTGCTTGTGTTGGGGAAGGGCCTCTGCCATGCCAATCCCGCCTGTGGCCCCCACATCCTGGAGTCCAGACCCCAGGGCTGAGGCCTCCTGGCAACACTGAGGAACTTCCAAGAAGAGGCTGGCATGGTTAAGTGAGTTCACGGCTGACGGGACAACTGCCACCTGTAAGCCACAAGCAGCTGCAACGGAGCCCCAAGGGGAGGATGGGGCGGGCCCAGGGCAACGCCAGCCTCACGCAAGGGGCTGCAGGTCCTGGCATCAGCTGGCCCGAGGCCTGGCTTTCCTCGTCCTGGACAGACAGACAGCTCCACCCACTCATACAGCAGGGCTCAGCCGGCGAACACGAGCCCAGACTCTGCCCGGCTGGGCCCCGGCTTCCATTCACAGGACGCTGGGTCGGCTTCAGGTGTGGGTGACCCAGCCAGAGTGGCCGCTCACACTCGCGGGCCAGGAGAGAAAACACCGCAAGCCCCGATGAAGCAGATGCGTGGGGACTGGCCGCCCCGAGCGGCCGAGAGCGCACCCCGGCCGCCGCAACCTCCTAGACAAGCTCTGGCCCGCAGGCGAGGGCCGCACGGACATCAGTGCTCAGCGGCTGCAGAGGAGCAGGGCAGAGTGGAGGCCTCCTGGGGGGCCTCCAGTTTGACCACGGCCCTGAGGGCGCCGCGCCGCCACTTCACCTGCCTCTGCCTGGCGAACACGGAGCGCAGCGCGCGCAGCTGCCCCACCTCCTGCGCCGTGAAGCAGGGCTGCCCCTCGGCGAAGCGGACCACGGCATCGAAGGACAAGGCTGCCTGCTCCCAGGCCGCCTCGTCGCTGTCCTTCTTGGCGAGCTCCAGGCTCCCAGAGCCCAGGGCTGGGCCTTCTCCGACCGCATGTCCCGGCCTGCCCCGCTCGGCCGCCGCGGCCTGGGGAAGCCGGCTGCCAGGGCGGGCCGGGGCCTCCGTCCCCAGCTCCAGAATGTGCGCGAAAGTCTGGTCGTGAGGCTTCAAGCGGAGGCGCTCCGGCTCCTCCTCTGAAGACGAGCCCTCGGCGAACATGACCGCCGGCCACAGCTTCCTCCAGGCCCGGCTGAAGACGTCGCCGGGCACGGCGCTCCAGGCGCAGGCCACGTTGAAGACGGCGTCGTTCATGCCGTAGCGGGGGTGGCAGGCCTGCAGCGGGACGGGGGGGTTAACGAAGTGCCTCATGAAGTCCCTCCGGATGCCCTGGTCCATGGGCTGTAGCAGCGACGTGACGCTGGCGGGCAGGAAGACGGTGAAGATGTTGCCGGAGGCCAGCTCGGCCTCCCGCGGGCGGGCGCGGGCGTTGTCCAACAGCAGAATGGCTTTGCCATCCTCGGGCAGACCGGCAGCCCGGAAGTGCTCCTTCACTGACGGGACGAAGATGTGATGGAACCAGTCGGAAAAAATCTCCTTGTCCACCCACGCGTTCCCTTGGGCCTTGTAGGCGACGGGCAGCTGCTGGATGCCCCCGAAAGCCCGGGGACCGCCGCCCTTGCCGACCACCAGGGGCTTGATCTTGTGGGAGCCGGTGGCATTGGCACACATGAGGACGGTCAGCCTGTCTTTGCTCTGCCTGACGCCAGGCACCGCCCCACCTTCCAGGCTGGGACTGGGCAGGCACCGCCAGAAAAGGCCGGTCTCGTCGGCGTTGTACACCTGCTCGGGGGACAGGCCGTGCTCGGCCGTCAGGCTCCGGAAGAAGCCACAGAACTGCTCGGCGGCTCGGTGGTCGGCCGCCTGTTTCTCGACGGACGCGTCCAGCTTCTTGATGCCGTGTCTGGCCTTAAAACGCCAGAGCCACCCGCCCGAGAACACGCAGGGCTCCGTTAGCTGCATCTGCTCGTAGAAATCCTTGGCCTTCTCGATGAGCATGGGGCCCGACACGGGCACGCCCTCAGCCCGCTTGCCCAGGAACCACTGGTACAGGGCGCGGTCCAGGTGCTCAAGCTTGGGCGTGTGCAGGGTGCGCCGCTGCTCCGCCGCCGCGCTGGACGCCGAGTTGGCAAAGAAGCGCAGCAGCTGCGCCTTGTGGGCCTTGATGTCATACAGGGTGGACATGCCCACGTTGTACTCCTGCATCAGCACCTTCCTGCTCTCCCCCTTCTCCAGGCGTGCGCAAATGTCGATCTTCTCCTTCAGGGTCAGCACCACCCTCTTGCGCTTCTCCCCTGGGCTCCGCCCCGCAGCCTGCTTAGAGGCCATGGTGGGGGGTGGCTCGTCCCGGGAGCTGGGGAGGAGGGAGGACACGCGTGGCAGGGGGGAGGGATGGGGAGTCCTGGCAGACTCCTTGCCTCACCTCCCCCCGTCCTCCACTCCCTCACCTGCCCGTCCCGTTCCACGGACCCCGGGCCACCGTGAGCCCCGGTTCCTCCTGTGGTCTGCCCTCCAGTGCTAGCGACGTGGCCACCTCCCGGCCCCTCTGCAGGAGAGACGACTAGTGCCACACCGCCCCGGATGTGTCCACACGGTTGGAACCTCTGGTCTTCGAGGGGGACGGTGACTGCTCCCACCTTCAAATGTGGACCTTAGAGAGTACAGGGGTCCCGGGAGCGTGGTTCTGATGAATCGAGGTAGCACTGTCTGTGCTGCGGCTGCCTCTCCGGCGCATGGCGCTGTCTCCCGCCGTGCTCTAGGAACTGGAAAGCAGAACGGGGAAGAAAGAACGTTACGGGCCGCGGGCCTGGGCCCCCGCCAGCGTCTGCTCACTATTTCAGGCTGCAGCAGAAACCACCACGTCGTGAGGGCGACCGACCCCAGAGCTGGCCCGAGGGATGCAGCATCTAGGAGGCTACCCAGCTGGGCACACAGGCTCTTTCCAGTGACCTCTCAGTCACCACGGCTCCCTCAGGCCACACAACTCCATTCCCTCCTGACCCTTTACCGAACACCCCGCCTCTCCCTGTGCCGCTGGGCAGACTCGGAGGGCAGACAACAGGCATCCGTGCTGGATCCTTCCGGAATCACACCCTTGCCGCGCTTCTCCTGCTAAGACCCCACCTCCTCCATCCTGGGAGAAGCCAAGGGCTGCTGCCCTGACAGTGCCCAGCCCTGCAGGCCTAGTCCGGGCAGGGTCTGCTGGGCTGGTCCTGTCTTCTCCCCCCCAGCCTGCGTCCCCTCACTGCCTTCATGACTCAGCGCCCCCCCCCCCCCCCCCCCCCCCGTTCCTCACCCCTCCGCCCAGGAGACAGCAGATCCCCGGGGCGACAGCGACAGCCAGCTCGCAGCCGGGCACCCGTCCCGCCAGGAGAGGCATGCAGCACTCACAGGTGGGCTTCGAGCAACTCCCCACCTGCCGGCCACCCAAGCCCTCATTCTGGCAGTGCCGCCCCGCACAGATGCTGAGGCCGCAGCCCTGCTCATGGGCGCCGCGTGGAAACGGAGCTCCGTGAGAACACGACTCAAGACGAACGCCGTTCACTCAAACCCGGCGAGAGCTCCACGGACCGACTCTGGGCCCGTCGCCTGCCAGCGCCGGGCACAGTCTCCCCTGCGGGCCAGCCTCCGCGTGTGCAGGGCGCGGGTGCCGCTCCCTCGGGGCCTGCCTTCGTCCCACCGAGTGAGTGGACTGCGTGGCCACGGGCAGCAGAGGGAAGTAAAGGCCACCGCGCGCCCAGCAGCGAGGGGGAGGAGGGCGCCCCGGGAAGGCCTCGCGCAGGCTCTGCCCCCGAAACCCGAGGTGCCCGACGCTTCCGTCCCCGACGAGCAGGTGTCCCCGAGGTGCGTGCGGAGCGACATCCGCCAGCTGGAAGCGCGGGGCCCCGCGGGGTGCAACCACTGCGAAAACCGAGCCTCAGAGGCCCTGACGCTCTGAAGCGCGTTCTCAAGCCGAAAGGGCACCGGCGCGGCACTCGGGGCTCCTCGCCGCGACTTCGACGGAAGCACCAGGCGGAGGCCTCGGGAACGCGGCCGGACACACACACCCTCCGGGGCCGAGGGACGGACGAAACAGGGGGGTGGCGGGCGGGGAGGGGCACCTGCTCCCGGTCCCTGCGAGGGGAAGCCCCGACCTGAGAAGAGCCCGACGGGCTCGGGCCGGGGAGGCGGACCCCGGGGGCGCGGGGGCCACGAGAGGAAAATCCAAAGAAAACGAGTCATTTGGAGACGGAGGCAGACGCGGGAGGACTCCAGGGGCAGGGCAGGCGCGGGCACCGGGCGGGGGCGCGGCCCGCTGCGGGGGGGGGGGGGGCGCCGGGGCGGGGGGCGGGGCCGGGGCGGGGCGTCAGCGGGCGCGGGCCCGCCCACAGCGCCGGGGCGGGGCCTCCGCGGGACCCCGGGGCGCGCAGACGGGGCGGGCCGTCGCCCCCGGGGCCCCCGTCGGGGGCAGCAGCTCGGCCCGGGGCGCAGCACACACCGCAAAGGGAAGGAGGAAAACCGGCAAGTCCCCGTCCGGCAGGTCCCGGGGCGGGGACCCGCGGGGACCCCGGGACCCACCCCCTCCGCCGGCGGGCCCCCAGCGTCTGCGAGCGGCGGCACGGCCAGGCCCGGCGGCGGCGGGGCTGGGACGGGAGGAGCCTCCGCCCGGGGAGCACACACTGCGCGGCGCCCGCCCCCCGGCCTGCCCGGCCCCCACTCACCTGCGGACCCGGGCCGCCGCCGCTGCCGCCGCCGGAAGTGCCGCCGGTCCGCGCCTGGCCGCCTTCCCCGGGCCACTTCCGGGACGCTCTAGGCAGCCCGGAGGACTGACTCGGCCTCTCGGTAGTGCGGGCAGCCGGGCGCCGCGGCGCCGGGGGGCGGGGCCCCTGCGCGCGCACCTGCCGACGGGGCGCACCGGCCCGCGGGGCGCACCGGCCCGGGAGTCGCGGGTCTTGTGCGAGTGGAGCCCCGAGCTGAAGGGCGCGGGCGGGACTCCTGCGGTCCCGGGCCAGGGCTGGCAGGAGCGCGGTGATGCGGCCCCTCGCGTTAGTGAGATGCGGTGGCCCGAGCGGTTTCCTTCCCGCTGAGAGAAAACGCACTCCCCGGAGAGGGAAAAAGGAAAACCGTCGGGTCCCTGTCCGGCAGGGGCCGGGGCCTTGCTCGCTGCACATCTGATGTGCGGGCTTCGGATGCGGACGCGGGGCCCCTGCTCGGACCTGGGCCGTCCTGGGCTGAGCTCGTCGGGGACCTGGGGATGCGATGGATGTGGTCTGCGTGCGGGGCGGGCGGGAGTCTTTGGAGCCCGGAGTCCAGCCCCGGCGCGGAAGGTGCCCGCACGTCCACACCCCTCTCCCCAGCAAGCTAGGAGGCGGGGGTGCGGAGCGGCTGTGTGATCACGCGTCGGGTAGGAGGGAGGGAGGAGGGCCCGTCGGGGAAGGCGACGTGAGGGGCAGAGGGAGGAGAGGAGATGGGACAAGGGACGCGGGTCGCAGTGCTGCTCGGTAGCGAGCCCAGGGACGCGCACCTGCCTGGAGCCTCTGCGCCCTGCGCGTTATGGCTCTGCTGCCGAGTGGCTCCTTGTTGCAGCCGGGGACAGGGAGGAAGACAGTTCCACAGCCTCCTCCACTCCACTCCCTTTCTTCCCGGACTCCCCCAGAGGCTGCGGCCCCAGACCCTCCTTCCAGCGCTCCGCAGAGGGTTCCTGCGGCCTGGGCTCCCCCCTTGGCTCTCCCCTCTCTAGCACACCCACTCCCCGGGTGACCACCCCTCTCTGCGCAGAAGGAGCGCCGGGCGCCGCTCTGGAGAACCTTCCCAGCATGTCCTGGGCCAGCAGCTCACGCCCAGCCTTTCCAGACCTGAGCTCGGAACACGGCCCAGCGTCGACCCGTCAGCGCACCCCCACCCCGGTGAGTGGCACTGTCCTCTTCACCTTCACTCGGCCAAAAATTCAGTCATGCTTAACCCATGCTTAGCCCTGATTGACCAGGAGCTCCGCCCAGCTCTGCCCTCCCCATCCGCGCCCCATCTGACCTCCTGGCACCCCCAGCTGCTCTCTCCCTGGTCTTGGTCCCCACCCCACCCCCCGGCCTCCTGGCTTCTGTCTCTGCCCCACATCAGCCATCTGCTGCTGTGTGATGGAACACCCCAGACTCAGCGGCTTGAAATGAATCATCTTGCTGCACCTGGTTCTGTGGGTCAGGAATCTGGAGGTGCTAGGAGCAGCTGTGCTTGCCCGAGGAGAAAACTGGGGGCACTGAGCACCCTCTCCTGGGGCACTCGGTGGCCCCACAGGAAGGCTGGCTCTGTCCCCGTGGGAGACTCTCTGCTGCCACCTCATGGACACGGGATTACATGCACCTCCCAGAACCTACATGCAGCAGCAGAGGCGGCCTGGGGTTTGACCCGCCCCCCCAAGATGCACCGAGTTCCCCCAGAGGCTCCCATCATCACTCTGGGATTCTTGGGCCACATCTCCAGGTCTGAGCCCACGCTGGCAGAGAAGAGAGGGTCAGAAAGAGGATGAGAAGGAAGAACTTGGGTCTCCTGGGAATGGCCACTGATGACTCCACCGCCTCACCCCCCATTGCACAGGACCCAGGCCACAGCCGCTCCCCACCGCAGCTCCCCATCCCTGTTCACAACCAGAGTGGCCTTGAGGGTGTCAGTCTGAGCCGATTAATGCCCCACTCATCCCTGGAATCCCAGTGGGCTCCGCAGAACGGTCCCCAGCAGACCACACCACATCTGGCTCGAGCTGTCCCCTCCAGGCCCCACACAGGAGCCCCTTCCGGATGTGCTGTCCCTCAGCCCGCAGACCTCCACTTGAAGGCAAGACCGGAAGCAGCAGAACCACTCACCCAGATCCTGGAGGCCTCAGGTGGGGAGATGTCACCAGCCAGTCCCCAGAACAGGGGGGGTTTGGCTCCAGCCTGGGGATGCTTGTGAATTCCACAGCCTCTGGCAGAAGGGCCGCATTGCCCATGTGGACCAGGTGTCCTGGGCTCCCTGACCTCACTCCAGGACAGAGGAGAGGCGGCTGGAGATGGGGGACAGCTCTAAGAGGCACCAGCACCGGAAGGGGGCTGGAATGCAAGGCCAGAGACAGGAGGAGGGATGGGTTTGGGGCAGAGACACTGATGGCACGTAGGATACCTTTGTGAGAACCAGGACGAGGGCCCTTCTCTGGGGTGCAAGGCCCTTCCCAGAATTCGAGGTGGACAGGCACCCAGGCTGGCAGTAGGCCGAGGGAGCTCGGCCCTGGGGAACCGGGGGTGAGAAGCAGGCTCCCAGGCCCCGGCGTGGAACTCAGTGCCCGCAGGACCCACACACGTGCACACACTCACAGAGCTTACTTGACGCCTGAATTTCAAGAGCCCAGAATGGGAGGCCGGGCCCTGAGCATGCGCTCCCCAGGGGTCCGTGGTCTTGCAGCGTGCAGTTGACCCTCTCGATTTTACCAAGGCATTTTTCTCAAGAAGAAGGTCTACAGAAGTAGAAGGTGAAATCAGCTGTGGTTTTGTAATTAACTCACCATCTTTATTTTTTAAATTAATTCTGCCCCAAATATGAGATTCATCCAGCACTGGTGTCCATTCATGTGGCAGCTCTGGGCGGTCGCGGTCTGCTGCAAAGACCCTGCACAAGGTGGGGTCAGTGATCCCTCTTCCTTCCGGCTTTCTGTCCCGACAAGAAGGGGCAGGTGAGCAGGCAGGAGCTCCAGGGTACCCAGCAGGCGGGGCAGGCAGGTGAAGAGGCAAGAAAACAGGAAAATCTGGAGCCCCGAGAGGTGACCGCAGAGCCAAGAAGAGGAAGAAAGCTCAGGGTGAGTCACAGCGAAGGCCCACCCTGACCCCGTCCGCTGCAGGGAGGGACTCTTAGCGGCACACCTTCCCAGAAAGTGGGACAGCCAGGGAGTCCAGGCTCAGCCGAGGCCGAGGGGCTTATTCAGTGTGTCCCCAAAGCATGGGTGATGGGACAGAATGCAATCTGACCAGAGGAAGGTCGTCCACGTGAACGGGGTCAGCGTCAGTCTGTGACCCTAGTGAGGACTTAGTTGTAGACTAGGACAGAGGTCAGCCCGTGCCGGGGCGGGGGCTGTTCATAACCGTGGCTACGGCAGCATAGCCATGGGCTTCAATATTGGAGCTGTGGCTCTTAGGCTGTCCGCTCAGTCAACTCGGGCCCCGTCACACAACCCTGCGGGCTGGGCAGCCCACGCAGCCCACGGGTTTCTCGCAGCCCTGGAGGCTGGACGTCCGAGATCAGGGTGCCGGCAGGGCTGGGTTCTGCGAGGACCCACTTCCTGGCCTGCACCCGGCCCCCTCCTCGCTGTGTTCTTGAACCTGGCGGTGCGGGGAGCTCTGCCGTCCGATCTTACCGGGGCCCGAAAGCCTCCATGGGGGCCCGCCCTCATGACCTCATCGGGCCCGATCACCTGCCCACGGCCCCACCTTCAAGCACACCACACCGGGGCTGGCTTCAACGTAGGAATCTGGGGGGACACAATTCAGACCATAGCATTTTGGCCCCTGGGTCCCCAAAATTCATGTCCTTCTCACATGCAAGGTACACTCATTCCTTCCCTGTTCCGTCTAACCCCCTGCCTTCTACCCTCAGTGGGACGGCAGCTTCGTCTCCGTGGCTCTGGGCGGGCCTTCTCTCCCGGCGGTTCTGCCCGTATCAGGCTGGATGTGTCCCTGGGGTGGGGAGGTGCCCCGTCCACGATGGTGAGCAGCTTTCTTGGCCCGCACCCCTGGAAGGCAGTAGCACTCGCCTGCTGGGCCAACCACAGCGTCCTCAGACACTGCCAAGCCTCCCCTGGGGCCCGGAAGCCCCCTGCTTGAGAGCCACAGCCCTAGAGCAGTCACGTCGTAGTGAGTCAGGTGAACAAACGCGCGTGCACCTGTCAATATTTGCGGAATGAATGTTCCAGGCTGTGCTAGGTGCTGGGTGCCCGGAGCACGAAGGCAGATAAGAAAGGCTCCGGGCCAGGGCACCTCCAGTCCCGGGGGCTGGGCCGACAGGCAGACAGGGAGGTCACAAACATTTTACCGCACGAACCACCTGAGCTGACGGGGCTGTGGGCTGGAGTGGGGGTGTTCAGGGAGAAAGTTCTGAGCGGCCAGAGGAGACCAGGAAGGCAGCTGGTGGAGGAACCACACTCACCGCCACCTTTCCCACCACTGTGGGACCTTGGGCAGCGTCATGCCCCTCCCTGGCCCCAGGCTCCTCATCTGCTGAAGCAGAGATGCCATCTGCGGGAAAGGGCCCAAACTGGTGGGTGTCAGGGAGCCATGCAGGAAAGACCCCAATGCCAGGCAGTTCTGGGACTCAGCCCTGGCCCACGTCACTGTGTTGTCTTGATCGAGGTCTCAGGGTGAGAGGGTGGAAGCTGCTCCCCCCAGGGGCGTCGTTCTGCTCCCCCCGCCCCCCGCCCAGGAGAGCTGGGAGCTGGAGCTCACTGCCCCAGCGAGGGCCTTGCCGGCAGCACGCACTCGGCCCTGCCCTGTCCCAGGGGTGAGCCCAGCGGGGATGAGGTCAGATGCCAAAGCGAGGACAGACATGTCACCTCAGGGCCAGGCAAGCAGCAGGAAGCCAAACGTGCTCTCTCCACCCCTGGGAGGGGCCTGTCACCTCCCCAGACATGGGGTCAGCAGGCAGTGGGCATGGCCTGTACCTGCCCACACCCACCTGGACACCCCAAGGGGTCATGGGGAGACTGTTTACAAATGGAGGGTCACGTTTAGAGTGACCACTAACAGGGACCACTAATGGGCCCCTAGGCCAAGAGCAGAAGGAAGCCACTGGGCCCTGAGCTGGAGGGGTGAGGGATGGTCTGGGTCCCCCAGGCCGGCCAGGTCGGTGGGAAGGGGGGAGGCTGGTCCCCAGGGACACGGCCACCTCGCCGTCGGGGCACGGAGGAGGACACGGCCCGGCCTCCGCACCTCCACACTCAGGTCCCCAGCCATTGGAAGCCCTTTGGGGGCCTTCTGGTATCCTAGCACACAGACAGGGTGGAGAGCGGGTCTGGGGCACAGCCTGTGTCCAGCCCGGTGCCCCCTTCCATGGCCTCCTCAAGAGGCAGCTAATGCTCCATTTCCCAGACTCCCTTGCAGCTAGAGTTCCGTGTCCTGGGGGGGATTCAGGAAGGTGGTGAGGGTTAAGCCTGCAGCCCAGCGTGCACACATTTCCATGCACCACGCCGGTGCCCTTGGGCTGTGCCAGCCCCCCCTCCAGCCTCAGGGCCCTTCCCAGAACGGTCTCCCCCTTCCCTGTGCCCCTCTTGGGTGTGGCCATTCAAGGCCCGTAGTCCCTGGGGGACCAGGAGCCCTGGGAGCAGAGCAGGGCCTGAGGGAGGCTGGGCCTCAACCTTGGCCTTCCACACTTACCCCACCCTGGCCTCACTGTGAGCCCCATGCCTCGCCCTGGGGGTGCTGAGAGACGGCAGACAGTGGGGAGGGCAGGCCTGTCCCGGACAGGCCCCACCTTCCGGCAGCAGAGGGAGAGGACAAGGGGCGTGGTGGGGCGGCCAGAGATTGGGATCTACCTGCGCTGGGGTACTTGCTGGCTGGGGAGCCCGTCCGTGTTGACCGTGGGCGGTGGAGCCTCCCCCTTGCCAGGCAAAGCCTATAAAGCCACCCGGAGCCCAGCCCTGGGCCGCCCGTTGGTGACCATGAAGGCTGTCCTCCTAGCCCTGCTGGCTGTCGGCTTGGCCCTGCAGCCAGGTGAGACCTCTGCCCCCATGGGCCAGAGCGACGGAACGGCGCTGGGGGAGAGGGGACAATCAGGGGAGACCAGAGGGGCACTCAGCGAGGGCACCCACCCAGAAGGACAGAGAGAGGAGGCAGAGGCGGGGAGAGGGGGAGGGCGGTCAGGTGGAAGATAGGGAGGCAGCGGCAGGAGGAGGGGGCTTTGGTCCTTGCCCGTGTCCCCCTCTGGGGCGGCTCTGAGTACAGCCAGGGGGCAGCAGGGACTCACCCAGAGGCGGGAGGGCATGGGGGGGCCTGGCTTTCAGAGGACCAGCAGCCAGAGGGATGCACGGGGAACATGCAGTGTTGGGGGAGGCACAGGGGCAGAAGAACCTCAAGGCAACAAGTGCCTCAGAGGCAAGGAAGGGCCAAATGAACGGAGGGGGTGCTGGGGGGTGTCCCGACAGCATCGGGGGCCCCTCCCCCGGCCCTGCCCTGGGGTCCACTGTGGGCACCAAGGACCGCAGCCACCCAGGCCGAGGAGTGGGCCTCGGCTGCTCTGGTCTGCACTCCAGGCCCTGCGAGGTCCTGCCCATCGTGGGTCGTCACGAAGTCTCTTAGGGCCCCAGCTTCCTCTTCGGGAAACTGGGGCTCATGACGATGGCCCCCATGGCTGCTGGGGGGTCAGCTGGGGTGTGGGGTGACTGAGCACGGGACCGGCAGCTCGGGGCCTCCTTGCCTTGGGTGACTCCCTCGCACCATTGTTTGGACTGGAAGGGGCCTTACTGAGCCAGCTGGGGCCACTGCCCCCAGGGACAGAGCAGGGCCGGGCCGGGGGCCCACGCAGGGTCTCCCGGCCCTGGCGAGACCTGGGCAGGGCTGGGAGGCTGGGTCGAACTGGCACAGGTTATTGAGACAGTGACGTCCGGTGGCAGGAGCAGTTCTGGGGTCCGGCCCGCCCTGCCCTCCCCTGCTCACCGTGGAGCGTGTCACTCCCTTCCTTCTCAGACCGGGGCATTCGGCAGAGGGGCGGGCTGGGGCGCTCACGGTGGGTTCCAGGTGCCAGGGCAGCCAGGAGGCAGAGCAGCATTCCTGGTGGACTCTGATGAGCGGGTTCCCTCCCTGGGGGCCCCCAGTCTGCAGTGGGCTCTTGCGCTCCCACACACTGCCAGCGGCCTGGAAGCTATGACATGACAAGAGGAGGCTCCGTCCCCTCTCTGAGCTGCCCCTGCCCCCCAGGCTCCGCTCTGCGCTGCTACTCCTGCAAGGCCCAGGCGAGCAACCACGACTGTCAGCATGTGCAGAACTGCACCAGCTCCGAGACGTACTGCTGGACCGAGCGCATCCGTGAGTGGCCCTGTCCTTCCCGCGCCTCCCCGGGACCCTGCCCCGGGGCCCTGCCCAGACTCCCCCAGGGCCGGGTGGGGCTTGGCCCTCCCTTTTGCCATTCCCTTGGACTCCCTGCACCTTCCCACCCCCTGGTAGGGACTCGAAGACCTGTCCATCTGCCCACTTGTTCACCCACCCACAGATACAGGTGCTCAGCTTCCCGCCCACTCATCCCTCCACCCATCCCTTGTCTGGCTGTCCATCCGTCCCCCTCCGTTACTCCTCCACCCTCCCCCTCTGTCACCCACCCACCCACCATCCACCCACCACCCACCACCCATCCCTGTGGTCACCCATCAGGCATTTTCAGTTGCAGCAGAAGGTCGGGGTGCCTTGGGCATGTGGATATGGATGAGCCCAGGCACCTGCCCTGACGCTGCTGGCAGTCTTGAGGTAGTCACCCGGGGTGACTCTAAAGTGTTAGAGTGGGGACAGGAAGAGGGCCATGGGATCGAGGACAGGGCCAGGTAGGTGAGCTGAGCAGCCCCTACCCCCAGGTGTTGTTGACATCGTGACCAGGATTAGCAAGGGCTGCATGTCGCACTGCATGGACGACGCCCAGAACTACTACGTGGGCAAGAAGAACATCACGTGCTGCTCCACTGACCTGTGCAACGCCAGCGGGGCCCATGCCCTGCGGCCAGCGGCTGTCACCCTGGCGCTGCTCACCACTCTCGGTGGCCTGCTGCTGTGGGGTCCCAGCCCGCTGTAGGATCCGGGAGGGCCCCACTGTGTCCCACACTGGCTATCAGTGCCCAGGGGTCCTGGAGCGCTCTTCACACCCACTGGCCCAGTCGAGACCCCTCCGAGACCCCAGCTCATGTTGGGCCATGCCCCTCTGCCCCCTCCAGCCTTCTGTGGCTCCCTCCAGAAGCCCTGCCCAGCTCCCCCTGCTCAGCAGGCTGGGTCCCGTTGATGTGGCACCGTTCCAAATCCCTAGAACCCAGCCTGCACGTGGTCTGCGCAACACCCATGTCGCAGCCCCCTCCTCAACCCCTGCTTGGGCATTTCTTCCTCCGGCAAGACTTCTCTGCCCCACCCCCCATCGGCAGAGCCATTCCCACCCATGATTTCCCCCGCAACCAGCAAGGAGCAGGCACTTGGGAGGCCCCACAAAGGCTGAATAGAATTAGGGGCAGGGAGTGAGAGGTCCCATGAGCCCCAAGAGATGAGGTGTGGAGGGGGGTCCAGCTCCCCATGGCCATGGGAGTCCTGGGGCAGTAAGCCCAACCCACAGGAAGCCCTTAATAAAATCCCCCGACCTAGTGTCAGAGAGCTGTGTCCTTATGTGCCCTGGGTTGGGGTCCAGCGCTGTGTGGGATGGCCACCCGGCCCCGTGACCATGGGCTGTGGCCACAGCACTGACCAGCCACATGGGGTGGAGGTCCAGCCTGGGCAGGAGCCAATGACCTGGGCATTGCTGCAGAAGGTGGTGGCTTCCCTAGGGGCTCCTGGCTCTTGCGGTGAGACTCACTTGTGTCTTTCGACCTCTCTGAGCCTTGGATACTTATCTGTGACCCCTGTGCCATGAGGACTGAGCATTCACAGGACACAGAAGCTTCTGGGGGGAGGGGCTGCTACTGTGTGAGGTCCCCACAGTGTCCCTTCCCTGGCCTTCCCTTTTGTTCGAGGAGAGCCCTTCTGTCTCTTTCTTGAATTTTTTATTTTGTCTGTTATAAGGGAGGGCAGCCTATGTGGGTGGGGCAGGCCGTTGGGGATGTGAGCAGGGTGGTGGCCGTGAGCAGGGGGTGTCCTCGGAGCGGGAGCCAGGACAGGGACCTGCACGGGATGGTGCTTCCAAGACACATACCAAGCCTTGGGTGAGGCAGCATTAGAACCCAGGGTCTGGAGAGCTGGGCTGGGGGTGGGGCAGGATTACACTGACCAACAAGGTTGACCCAGAAGCTCAGTCTCCCTGTGTGTGTCCTCAGGCAGGCCACTGGGTCTCAGGGTCACCACCTCAAGAGGGTGGAAATCCCTCCCCGTGTTGAGTGGCGATTCTCTTGGCACCCTTCCCAGCCCTGGTGCCCGGCCCCTGGGGAGCAGCTGTGGGCTCTGGCCTCTCCCACGATGCTCCGCTAGGACCCAGCACACAGACCTGGCTTGGCTCCAGTCCAGGGTCCTGGATTCAAGGCTGGGCCTTTGCTTCCTGGGAGAACACCCCAGAACTGGGGGGACCCTGGGCAGAGCATTAGGCCCATCAGAGTCTGAGCTGTGCTGGAGCTTGGAGACTTAGGACTGGTGGGCACTCAGGACTAGGCTTCTTTGTGCCCTGAAATTGTGGGGCCCAGGCTCATTGACCCTGCCCAGGACACAGCAGACACCTCTGTAGTTACAGAGCACCTGCTAGTTCTAGGCGCTGTTCCAGACACACCAAAAACAGCAGTCGCCTGGGTTTGACTGGATTTTCCCGGACTCTCTTGATGCCCTGGGACCACCCCAGGTCATGGAGCTTACAGGACAACGGGCTTAGGTGAACAGGATCAATACAGAAATATGTAACATGTCAGCAGGAGAAGCTAGGAAAGGAGTAAAACACAGAGAGAAAATCACAAATACCGGTGGGGCCTGGAAGTCCAGAGGGATGGGCCACAGTCCACTGAACAAGGTGGGGACCCCTTGGGCAGGGGTCCTCCTCCCTGGGGCTGAGGCTCAGGGTGGTGAGGCGGTGCCTGGACCACCATATCCTGTCCCAGGCTCCTGGGTTTGAAACATCTGGGCCAGGGGCAGGGGAGAGGGCAGGTAGTCCCCTGTGACGTGGGAGACCTGGCAGGGTTCTTCATGTCCCAGAGCCAGGGGCTCTCCTCCGGCCTCCTGAGTGGTCTCCAAGTTCATGCAAACTACAGCACAACAGAAGGTGGGGCAGGAGCCCCTCCCGACACACAGCGCGCTGGGGCTCCTCCTCTCGGGGTGGGGAAAGCAGGGGGCCCCTGCAGGGGCAGCCCACTGGCCCAGGGCCCCTCAGCAGTGGGCCCTCATTCCCCCGTCCCCTCACCATCTAGTCCTCATGGACTACAGAAAAGCAAGGAATAAGAGAGCGCAGGGCTCAGATCCCCACACGCTGGGCTGGCGTGCGTCTCCGTCTGCACTGGCTCCGGGTGCTTCCTGTGTGAGAACGCGCAGGTGCACGCCGCGAGCCACACACCTGGCTCACCAGACACACGCTCCCCAGCAAACTGCTTTCTGAACCTAGATCTTTCCATAGCGAGGAATACAGACCCTCTCGGTTCCGTCCGGAGGCGGAGGCGTTCCCCTGGACAGATGGACTTGGGCTTGTCTTTACGATGCCGCTCCCGAGCACTTTCCGTGCTGGAGACATTGTCTGAGCCTTTCACCTCTGACCTGATAGGTGACAACAGGGGCTCAGGGGCTCGCCCATGGGTCTCCGTGCAATCCGTCATCAACTCCCCGCCACCCAGCGAAGCCAGCCATACAGGGAAAGAGCCAGGGCACAGAGAGGTGAAGGAACTGCCCCGAGGTCACACAGCTGGCTCGTCACCCTCCTCCCCTGTGTGCTTGTTCACCTTGAGCCAGACCTCCAGCGGCATCCCTAAGTGGGCACCTCTGGCCCTGGCATCGCGCCCAGTCTCAGGCTGGAGGCAGTCTGGTGCTGTCCTCCCCGCTGGGGACTCTGGCTCAGCCCGCCCCTCAATCCCAGGGCCTGTCTGCCTGGCCCCTCCAGGGCTGGGATCGCTGTGCCCCCGCCCCTGCCCCCGCCAACCCCATCCAGGTTGGTGAGTTCTCCATGTGTGGCCACTTGGGTGTTTGTGGAGTGCCCTGCCCACGTGACCCAGGACTGGACGAGCAAATCCCCGTGTCAGTCAGCAGCCTGGGCCCCGCTCTGTGAAGGGCTGCTCCTGCCTGGCTGGACTCGGGGTGCAGTAGGGAGGGAGCTGGAGTGGGGGCAGGGTGGTTGCCTGAGGGAGCCAGGTCAGACCCTCTGGAGGCAGCAAAGTCGGGGGGCGGGCGATGTCCATCTTCCTCTGTTTCTCGAAGCTCCACCTTTGTCACGTGACCCCCAGCCCCTTCTCCCTCTTTGCCTGTCTCTCTGTCTCCCTCATCTCTCTCTGCCCCCAGACTCCTCCCTGCAGTGGGGGTCCACCCACCTCCTCGGGGCTTCTCTCCTTCTTCTCCTGAGCCCATGAACAGGGACTCAGCTGCTTGCCTCACTGGGGCAAGCGAGACAGGAAGGAGTTCTGTCTTGAGGGCAGGGGTGGGGCGGGGCAGGCCCTATGGGAGCCTTAGGGCCTGGAGTGGCTTAGCGCCCCTGCCCAAGTGCCCACAGCTGCAGGGCACAGAGCGGGGACCCCATCTGCCCACTCCACAAAGGTTATGGGTGCAAGGGCTGTCCCTGGGGAGTGGCCCTTCTGGGCCAGGCCCTGCTCTGCACTGCACACGAACGTCACCCAAACGTCACCATGTGCCCACGGACACACGGCCTGCCTCACTGTGGAGCACTCGTGCCCGCGGTCTAGATGAGGGCACACAGCAGGCCGGCGACCCCTCTGGGAGCAAGAGTGCATCTGGGGAAACTGAGGCACAGCATTGCAGCAGAGCCGCCACCAGCTACAGCAAACACTCTTTTATGGACCCAAGGTTCCAGAGGGCTACGGGCTGGCTGCCCCACAGACAGATGGGTCCAAGCCCTCTCAACCCTCCCGAAGGGGCCCAGGGTGGGGTGGGGGTCCTCCAGTTGCTGGCTCCGAGGCTCCTGTTCCGCGCACTCCTCTCCCCCGGAGCCCTGTACCAGGCGGCGGCCACTAGAACTTGGGCCGTGGGGCCGCCCGTGTTGGTGACGCCAGGCACTACCCAGACAGGACAACTCTTGTGCAATCACGAGGACCCAGGAGTAGCCCTTCCGAAACTCGCCCACCCTGCCCAGCACCTGGGGCACAGACACTTCAGGCCAGGGCAAGGGAGGGGGTTCCAGGTCCAAGAGTCCCGGTCCTGACTGGGACCCCTCACCGTCTGCCGATGACCCCGCCATGCCCCGCGCCTGCTGTGGAAGACGGTCGCAGGAGGACGGCGGGCAGCTAAGAAGGAGTTTGCTCCTGCAGTGGTGTGCGGGTCCGCATGGATGGCTGGGCAGGGGGAGCCTCCTGGGGCCCCCACCCCCATTTTATCATTTACCAACCTTCACTGACGCCTCCAGAGCAACCTCTAGAGGCGGCCCCTCCCCTGTGGGGATGCGACAAAGTGTGTTCCCAGACCAGCTGCCCGGGGGGCTCAAGGGACATTGTCATCCTGAGAAGCTGCCCCACCCCATGGACAGGCGAGCACGACAGGGACAACGGTGAGCAGCGGGGAGAAGGCTTCTTACCTCCAGGGGCTCCTAGGGCAGCGGGATCAGCCCTGATAGAGAGCGAACTGCCTGTCCCTGGGAGCATCCAAGCAGATCCCCCGACCCAGGAAAACCCGGACCCCGTTCTGCCCAACTACGGGCCCCAGAAGAGCAGCCAGAAAGAGCGAAGACGGAGTCCAGAGAAGGGCCGGGACGCCGGACAGCGGGCTCCAGGCTGCGGGGGCCACAGCCCGTGCTGGCGACGCCTGCGGGGCCTTCGCGCTGCCCCCGCCCGGCGACCTGCCGCTGTCCGAAAGGCGGAGGCCGGGAGCTGGGGATGGAGGCTGAGACGCCCGGGCCTGGCGGTGCGGAACGAGGTCACAGGCTGGGACTGAGAAAGCCCCGGAAGGGCCCGACGGGGACGCGCCCCGAGTGGCCGCGGCGGCCCCGGGGGCGGTCGCCCTGCCGAGGGGGGTGCCCTGGGCGTTCCGGAGCCTCGAGGGTCGCTTTCCGGCGGAGTCCTGAAGCAGCGCCGCCGGGGCCGGGAAGGGCTGGAGCCCCTGCCCCTGCTCCGCTCCGTGTCCTCCTCTCCGGGGCTCGGCGGAGTGGCTTCAAGGGCCGGGGAGAGAGGCCGGAGAGGCGAGCTCGAGCCCCCAGCCAGGCCCGAGGAGACGCGGCGGAGCAGCACGGCTGCCTCTGCGCCTGCAGCGCGGGGCGCTCCCGCCAGATGGCGCTGTGGCGCGGCGCCCGGCGCGAGCGAAAGTGTGAGGGGCCGCGGGCGGAGGTGGGGGGGGGGGCGGGGCGGACCACTGAGGAAGCTGGGGGGAGGGGCGCCGGCGCGGGGGGGTGGCGGACCACTGAGAAAGCGGGGGGGGGGGGGAGGAGCGCGGGGCGGGGCGGACCACTGAGGGAGCGGTGGGGCGGGGCGGACCAGTAGGGCGCGGGGGGGGCCTCCGGCGCGGGGGTCGGGGCGGACCACTGAGGAAGCTGGGGGGAGGGGCGCCGGTGCGGGGGGGGGCGGGGCGGACCACTGAGGGCGCGGGGGGGGCCTCTGGCGCGGGGGGGGCGGGGCGGGGCGGACCAGTAAGGGCGCGGTGGGGCGGGGCGGACCACTGAGGACGCGGGGGGTGGGCACCGGCGCGCGGGGCCCGGGCCCGGGCCTGCGGCACCTGCGGCCTCCGGCGCGTCCCCCCCGGCCGGCCGCGCGAGGTGGTTCGCTCCGGCAGCGCGGCGCTCCCGGCAGGCGGGGCGCGGGCACCGTTGCCGCCGACACCAGGGCCGTGGCCTCCGCCGCCGCCGCCGCCTCCCCCCGCGCCCCGCGGCCGCCGCCACGATGCTGGGGCTGCTCGTGGCGGCGCTGCTCGTGGCGCTCGCCTACTTCGCGCTGCTGGACGGGTGGTACCTGGTGCGCGTGCCGTGCGCCGTGCTGCGCGCGCGCCTGCTGCAGCCGCGCGTCCGGGACCTGCTGGCCGAGCAGCGCTACGCGGGCCGCGTGCTGCCCTCGGACCTGGACCTGCTGCTGCACATGAACAACGCGCGCTACTTGCGGGAGGCCGACGTGGCGCGCGCCGCGCACCTGGCCCGCTGCGGGGTCTTGGAGGCGCTGCGCGCGCTCGGGGCCCGTGCGGTGCTGGCCGCCTCGTGCACGCGCTATCGCCGCTCGCTGCGCCTCTTCGAGCCCTTCGAGGTGCGCACCCGCCTGCTGGGCTGGGACGACCGCGCCTTTTACCTGGAGGCGCGCTTCATCAGCCTGCGCGACGGCTTCGTGTGCGCGCTGCTGCGCTCCCGCCAGCACGTGCTGGGCACCTCGCCGGAGTGCGTCGTGCAGCGCCTGTGCAAGCGCCGGGTGAGCACCCTCTACCCCGCCCCGGGTGCATGCCCCCCGCAGGGACCAAAGGGCTCCTGGTCTCTGAGCCCGCTCCGGCTGCTAGTGCCTCCTTAGGGGTGCTCCTGTCCCTCCGAGTGTCACCCCAGCCCTTGCCGTTGGATGCAGGACCTCGTGCTGGTTCTTAGCAGGGTCCCCCCCCCCCACCCTGCCACGGCTCCGCCTTGCGCCTCCGGACTCCATGCCATAACCTCCACCTTTCCCAGGGCAAGGAACCCTGGACCAGGCCTCTCCCAGGCGTCTGAGTCCTGGTGGTGCTGGGTGCTTGGAGTGTGCAGCCGCCGTCTCGAGTCCTTGGTTCTGAACGTGAGGGATGGTGTCGGTGAGGGGAGGTGACTGGGAATTCCCGAGGACCTGAGGACACCCCACCCCTCCCCCTGCCCTTTTCACACGGCTTGGACAGAGCCCCTGGGTTTGGGGTGGGGGGATTGAGCCCCCGAGAGCCCCAGGTTGTTCTGCGTTTACCGGTTGGAGTGAGTACCCGAGTGCGTGCGTGGGGCTGAAGGGCTCTCCCCAGGGCCTGCTCCTTCCAGCACAGCCGCTACTGCAGCGTGGCGACAGGGGCCCTGGGGACAAGCTAGGGCACCACTACGGTGATGGTTTCCAGGGCACGCTCCTGCCTGAGGCGGGTTCCCAAAAGCTTCTCTGTAGCCTCCATGCCAAAGCCAGGGCCCACCCCAACCTCTAGGTGCCCTAAACCAGGGCGCTGCCCTCTCTGGCTTTGGGCAGGGGCCTCCTGAGCCAGGAGGGACACAAGTGCACCTTTTTTTTTTTTTTTTTTTTTTTTTTTTTTTTTTTTTAAAGATTTTATTTATTTATTTGACAGAGAGAAATCACAAGTAGGCAGAGAGGCAGACAGAGAGAGAGAGAGGAGGAAGCAGGCTCCCTGCTGAGCAGAGAGCCCGATGCGGGACTCGATCCCAGGACCCTGAGATCATGACCTGAGCCGAAGGCAGCGGCTTAACCACTGAGCCACCCAGGCGCCCACAAGTGCACCTTAATTGTGAAAGGCCAGCCTTTCCCCGGTATCAGAGGTGGGGAAACTGAGGCTGAGAGGCAGCGGGAACCACCCAAGGCTATACTGTGGGCCATAGGCACAGCTCCCCAGTTTTCTATCTCTGTCTCTGAACACCCCTAAAGGTCCTGGATGTCCCCCACGCCATAGGGACAGAGATGCTCCAAGTGTCCTTTTATGTGTAGGGACTGAGCTGGAACTGAAAGGCAGAGGGGAGCCTTTCCTGCAAGAGAGGGTGCCAGGCGGCTGGCGGGGGCTGGAAGGGACTTCGCGGAGAGCTGGTGGCAAAGCTTAGCGGACATACCCCGAGGATGCCCAGCCAGGGACAGGAGGGCCAGTGTGGGGCCTGCAGGGGCCCGGGAGCCTGGCCTAGCCCATGGGTCAGGGAGTGCCCTAGACAGTCTCGGGTTTAGTGTGGGGCAGTCTGAGTCTGGTGCCCAGAGATCCTGCGTGCTGCAACTAGGGGGGCCGTGGGCCGATAGCTGGCCTACAGCCCAGCCACCGCAGCTGGACCCCACAGCTGGCTGGGTAGGCAGTTCTCCTGGAAGCCTGGCCTGGATGCTGAACAGAGCACCCCTGTCTGCAGGGGAGGCTGGGGCTGCACATCTCTGAGCCCTTCTGCCCCGGCTTCTCCCCTTGCCCCTGGGAACGCCCACAGCCCATCTGCAACCTGTGACCTCTCAGGCCTGAGCCTGCACCTTGCCTGCCTCCCCAGCACAGAATGGTGGCCGGGTGTGCCGCAGGGCCGCGGTGTGGCCGGGTGTGCAGGCTGGGGACGCATTAGCCAGGCCCAGAGCTGCAGGTTCAGCTTCTCCTGATGCACTCGGGAAGGACAGGGGCTTCAGGCAAGCCCCTGTCTGGCACTTTCCCAGCAGAGGGGCTCTGACCGTGGCCCCTCCGCCCCTCCCCCTTCTGCTACCTGCCCCTGCTCTTCCCTCCCTCCCCTGCTTCCACCCCTCCGCCCCTCCACCCCCAGCTTTAGACTCCTGACGCCCCCTGAGCTCCTCTCTCCTCCGCTTTCCAACCAGCTGGCCTCAGAGGTTCTCGCCTGGGTTCTGGGGACACACAGAAGGCTCAGATGTAGCCCCGTTGGGGAGACAGGCCTGGTGACGGAGGATAGGGTCGTGAGCGCCGGCCAGGGGGAAATGCAGACATTGAGGGCCTCGGGGAGGGGCACCTGGAAGAGGGAACAGCATGCGCAGAGGCGCAGAGGTGTGAAGGCAGCACCCCAGCGGGGGCCCCTCCTGGCAGCCCGGCGGCTGCTGCTGCTGGTAGGAACCTCACCGTCTCCCCCTGCAGGTGGAGCCCCCTGAGCTACCCGAAGACCTGCGGCACTGGGTCGCCTACAACGAGGCCAGCAGCCAGCTGCTCAGGGCGGAGAGTGGACTCAGTGACATCACCAAGGACCAGTGACCGCTGCGCCCTGCCGACCGGCCTCACTCTGGGGGCGGTTGCCCTCCCCTCGGTGCCTGCCAGGGGTGGAGAGTGCAGGATGGACTGGCTGTCCCGGCTGCTGAAGTCCGTCTCAGCCCCGCCCTCTCCCCACGCTCAGGCCCTCCCTCCCCCAGCCAGTAGTCGCCGCCCCCTCCCCTGCGCCATGCCGGGCACTGGACCCGGGGACAGAGACCCTGACCCAGCTCTGCCCTTGGGGTGGAGGTGATGAGGGAAGCGGGAGGCCCAGGGCCCTCAACGCCCTCATCCCAGGGGATGGAGGTTGGGCCCCACCTGGCAGGTGAAGCCAGTTTCTGTGGACTCCAGTCGGGAGAGGGACCAGCTAAAGCCACCCTGAGCACTGGAGCCTGGATTTTGAGCAGGCTGCAGGGGTGAGGCCTGATTCTGGCCTGGTGAGGATCTGCAAAGGGTCCGAACCGCATTTGAGGCAGAGCCCTGTGGCTGCGGGTGGGGGAGGGGCGGGCCCAGCGTGGAGTCTGGGCAATCAGGGCCCAGGCCGGCTGACCAGAGGGCAGAGGGGCTCCCCCAGAGTGCGGGTAGGGCCTGCGGCCGGACGCTGTGCCAGAGCCCGTCAGGTCAGATGGCACAGGGGTGCTGGTGGTGAGCTTCCCGTCCTGGCTGGGGCCTGCTGGAGGAGGGAGCCGTCTTCTGCCCAGGTGCCCTCTGCACCTTGCCCTTGCTCGTCTGCACCCCTGGGTCCTCACAGGGCTGCTCTGGGGCTGTGGGTCGGACCCCACCCTCTTCAGGCCTACAGCACCTCACACGTCTGCTCTCCTCCTGGGGTCGTCCTCAATAGACATCTTGCTGGCGACTTTTGCCTCCCTTTGCCGCTCCGTGGGCTGGGGCTGAGGAAGGGTCTTCCAGGGTTGGCCTGTGTGGCTCCCTGGTAGGTCCTGGGGCTGTGGGACACCAGCACAGCTACCTCCTCCTGCCTAATCACTTGCCCTCCAGTCCGGAAGGCCTGGAGAGAAGCAGACGGTGGCCCAGAGCACTGACAGCAAGGCAGGGGTGCGCAGAGCTGGCTGGGGAGTCGGGTCAGGGCCCCGGGGGAGGATGGGCGCGGGCTCATGGGTGTGCTCAGGTCGAGGGGCCACCTCGCTGTGTTCCCCTGTGGCGTAGGCCGGAGCCATGGAGCCCCTGGACCGCTGCTCTCGCCCTGTCCGGGCAGCCCGCTGCCCGCTGGAGCGGAGACCGCAGCAGCGCCCCAGCCCCTGCCTGCCCCTCCCCCACGCTGACCTCTGCCTTACAGCTGCAATGGGAAAGCTGCAATGTTTCTGATTTATTTAAAGAAAACCCAAGATTAAAGGGTTTGATGTCCATGTGCTGGGGAAAGTCGTTCGTCCAGTCCTGCCCCCGCCCCCCCTGGGAAGCAGGGGGCCGCTCGCGGCGGTGTCTTTCTGCGGGGGGTTTGTCTAGGCTTCTTGGGCCCCCCGTCTTGGGCCGAGCAAGATGTGCTCCCATCTCACAGAACACGGGACCGAGGCCACGAAGGATGGCCCCAAACCCTTGTAAGCCGTGCTGCTTCCCTCGTCCCCAGCCCCTGGACCTGGCTGTCCCAGTCTGTGGGTGGCAGTGCTCCTTTCTGATTTGGTCCCAGATCCCCCGAGGTGTCTGGGAGGTCCGGCCTTGGAGCCTGGGGTTACCGAGGTGAGGCTGTGGGGTGGCAGGTGGGCAGAGTTCAGCGGACCGTGGTGGGTAGAGGGTGCGGCCGGCATAGGGCTCATTCTGCCAGCCCCTCAACGAGGGTAAGAAGTGGGGCTGCCGGAACACAAGGTGGCCGGGGGAGGGGAAGACGGCAGGGGCCACGTCAGGCTCTGACCACCTGCTCAGGAGGGCCCGGCTGTGCGGGCCTGGGAGATACTGGGTGATTGGGAAAGTTGGGTTAGCAGCCAGCGTTCGGTGATGGGGGAAGCGATGCGGGCTGGCAGGCCAGTGGTCTGTGGCCGAGGAGGTCACCTGATGCCTCACTCTTCCCACCTCCCAGGCAGGCCAGGGCGCCCTGGGCTGGCCACGCTGGGCCTCGCCCCTGCCCTGGGCAGCAGCCTCCGGCCCACGGGGGCCCTCGGGCATCCCCTTGGATATCCGCGTCTCCTTGTCTAACAGGTGTTTGGGCAGGTCCTGTGGGGCATGTGCGGGGAGTGGGGAGCTTGGGGATCGCCGCAGCTGTCAGACAGGGACACATTCCCCAGTGCGAGTGGGGACAGGGGAGGGTGTGCACACAGTGGGTCTGGGTCCCTGTGGGTCCACATGGTGCGGGCAGCCATGCGGCACCCTGGAGGGGGCAGGGGCTGGGGGGCAGGATGGGTCTGTGCATCTGCAGGAGGCATTCGGGATGGTCGGGCATCTGGGCTGAACGTCACTGTGTCCCACAGGCCACTGCAGTTTCTCTGTCCTCTCAAGGGAGACACGCCCCAGCGGGTGGGGGCAGGGGGAGGAGAGGCTCGCTCTCGCCCTTGCTGTGTGGAGGAGGTCCAGCCACGGAGTTTGGGAGGGGCTTGCTGACCAGGGCACAGGCCTGGCCCCAGTGGGGTTTAAGCGTCCCGCGTGTGGATGACCTCCCGTCCTTCTGCATTCTCTGTGACCGCACGTGCCCCCTCCTCCAAGGCCCCAAGTGTCCCCTGCCAGTGTGAGCAGCTCCAGGCAGCACCGCGGCCACCCCAGGGCCGGTCCGCCCAGGGCCCCGTGTGCGGCTTCCCCAGCTCCTGAGGCACACCGGGCTCTGCAGGGCTGGGAGCTGTTCTCAGGCCTACAGACCTCAGGGGCTCTCCTCAGGTCAACTTGGCTGAGTTGGCGGGGTGGGGGGGTGGGGCGGGGAAGTGCGCAGCTCTGGAGGGGGAGGGCCCCGCAGCCTGGCGCTCAGGCGGTGATGGGCAGGGGCGCCCTCTGCTGGTCGTGCCGCTGCAGTGCGGAGGCCCCGCAGGTCCCTGGGGCCACCTGCCTGCTTCCCCCAGGACTAGGGTGGCTGCTGAGCCTCCCACCGGCCCACCCTCCTCATCCTGAAGAAGGATCCTTGTCGACCCCTGGAAGCGGAAGCCAAGAGCTGCGGTGTCCCCATGGGGAGGCCGTGGCCTTGGCCCCTCGCCTCCAAACCCGGGGCCGCTAGAGGCTCTCAGGAACACTGGCCATAATGCAGAACCTGGAAAGGGCCCCGCCCAGAGCGCTGGTGGGCATTTGGGCCTGGAGAGGGGAAGCCGCAGGCTCTGAGGCTGCTGTGTGCGAGACGTGGCTCCTGCCCCCACCTCCCTCCAGGGCTGCCGAGCCTGGTCATGACCAGGGCCAGCTGGGGGTCATCGTGAGGGGAAGGCAGGAGTCTGAGGCCGGACCCACAGGGCACAGAGCCGAGCGCTGGCCCTTGGGGTCTGGGACAAGCTGGCAGGCTCCATGCACACTGTTCTTTCTCATTGCAGCTGTGCCCGCGGCAAGGACATGGTGGGTCCCTTGTCAGGGGAGGTGACCGAAGCCCGTGGAGGTGTGTGGGTGTCCGCTGGCCCAGAGGCACCCCACCCCACACACTCCTGGGACGCCCAGGCTGGGCAGGCAGGCTCCCCACTCTCTTCCCAGCTTCCCTGTGCTGGCCCCGTAGAGCCGGGCATGCCCACCCTTGACTCCAGCTTCTTTCCCACCCCGGGAATGGGGTGGGGGGGGCTTGATGCCTCTGGGGCTGAGGGGAGACTCTGGGAGTAGGGGCAGACTCCCCTTGGGTTAAGGCACTGGTCCTGCTCTGAGGTGCCGTAGGACTGGTTTGCAGGAAGGCCAGCCTGGGATGCCTGTCTCCCCCGGAGCCTCCGGTTCCCGTTCTGTGAAATGAGTCCAAATGGCCCTGGGTGAGAAGGAAGGCCCGGGGCCCGGAATGTGCCTGACTCAGCCCGTCTCTCCTGAAAGCTGACTCCGTGCGCTGTCGGCGCCCAGGAAGGAGAAGTGGCCTCTGCCTCGTCTTTATTTATCCTCTGCAAGGGTGGGCGACAGAGGGCCCCTGGCAAAACTCGTAGCCCTTGGGGCCCGCGATTCACCTGAGGCTCGGGGAGCTCAAGGAAGCACGTGGGTAGAGGCGATCTCCAGTGGCGCTGGGCCCTTCAGGGAAGGAGGTGGCCGAGGACCGGGGCCCCCGGCGGCTGGCCCCCAGCCTGGTGCCCTGCATGGAGTTGCACAAGTCATAGAAGCAGCAGTAGACGGGGTGGGCGATTCCTATGCTGTCGGGGTCGGTGGCTATGCAGGAGTTGGCGCAGGAACGGGTCACCTTGGGGCTCTGGTTGAAGGGGTACTCTGCCGGGGGTGGACAGGCATCAGAGCCCGCTCCTCCGCTGCCTAGTGCCCTCTCCACCTGCCCCAAATTTCAGACACCTGCTCCAGCCCTTTTCAACTCTGCCAGGGACACCCCGTGACCCCCCCTCCCCAGGCTGGGCCATGCTGCTCCCTCCAGGCGTCTGTTGGGGCATGCCGTGCAGCCTTGGGGGGGCCTGGAGCCCCCAGGCTGATGCAGCCCTTGTGCACCCCAGAGCCAATCTGTGGGACCTCCACCGCTGTCCCCCAACCCTGAGGACCGTTTGGGGAAGGTGACCACTGTGGGCCGGACTCACCCGACTCCACCTGCACCAGCACCGTCTGGCAGGCCGTGGCCTCCGGCTTGCAGCGAGTGACGTTCTTACACAGCGAAATGGTTGTGGGCTGCTCGCATGTGAAGCATTTGAAGGCCTCACCTGGGCGGGGGAGGGGGCAGACCTCATCACCCGGCCTCGGGGGCCATCTGGGACGCAGGAGCAGAGGCCAAGTGCGGTCTAGCCCCTGGGCATACCCCTCGGATCCACCCCTGCTTGACTGAGACCCTTTGAGGCCCAGGGCTCCGGCCAGCGGACCGAACGCCGCATTCCTCCACTGAGCCTTGGTTTTCCTGCCTAGAAAATGGGGACTTGAAGTCTGACCCGAGCAAAGGCTCTTGGGCCCAGGAGGCTGATGTAGGGCCAGGGAGGTGAGCCTCGGGGGTGCCTATGGAGGCCTGCCCCAGGGCCTGAAGGGCCTCCTGCCCGCTGAGGAGGTGGGCTGAGTGAGGCCAATGACAGGTCCCTCCCAGCCGTCCCGCTCACCGCCACGCACGCTGGACGCTGCGATAAGCAGCAGTGGGAGGGCAGCCCTGCACCAGGCCATCTGCCACGCTCAGAAGCCGGGACAGGCAGCACCAGGGCCGCCTCCGTGGACACTTATACCCTGCCCGCCCTGCAGGGCCTGCCAGGGTGGTGGCGGAAGAAACATGTGAGTCAGCCGGGCGGCACAGGGTAGGAGTGGGAGGGAGCGGGCGGGACGGTGGGCAGGCGGGCAGCGTCACGCCCAGGCCCTCAAGGAGGGGGACCCCCATGGCTGGAGCCTGTCTGGTGCCGGCCCGCGAGGACGCCTCCCAGGCACCAAACGGGGGCCTGGCTCCTTCACACCCAGATGTCCTCCTCCTGACACAGGAGCCCCCCAGAGCACAGGCCCAGGGGCAGGGAATCGGGCCAGGTGCAGAGGAGGGTGGGCGCCCGGTGGGGTGGTGTCACGGGGGCTGGGATGGGCCCCCCAGGGTTCTCTCGGGCTGACGGGTGTGGGCTCCAGGCAGACCCCACAGTCACTGCCAGCCCCTTCCCTACAAATGATCAAGCCTGAGCTTCCCGATTTTAGGCCCCAGACAACAGGGCTCTGCCCAACCCCTGCCTCTTGACCTAACGGCCTTCTCCGGCTGTTCACGGCCCGCCTCTGCCTCTTGGTGGGAGCCCTCCCGGGCCTCCCATCCTGGCCTCAACTCTTCCCCGTGCTGGAAGGTCCAGGCCAGGCGCCCCTCATCCAGGGGTCTTCCTGGTGTTCCAGACCCTCTCGTTTCTCTGTCCCCGGACAGCCTAATGGGGGGTGGACGGGTGAGTGGGTGAGGAGATGGGGGGGGCGGGGGGCGGGGGGGCGATGTTTGAGGACGTGGCTGGGTAGAAGGCGGAGGGTGTGGCTGGGCCCAGCGTGCAGGGGGAAGGAAAGGAGGGGGCGGCGGTAGACGGAGACGAGCGGCTGGCCGGCCAGGTGGCTGAGGACAGATTGTGAGTGTGCTGCAGGCTGCGTGTGTGGACGGCGCCCGCTGTCGGGTGTGGAGTCGTCCCCCAGCCTCCCGGCGGGATGAGTGCGGGGAGGAGCGGAGACCGGCGCTCAGGAGATCCTGGTTTGGGTCTTGGTTTCGGTCTTGGCTTTGCTGCTGGCTGCACGTGTGGCCTTGAGGTGACTCCTTTGCCCTCTAGACCGTACTCCTGGGGGAGGATGAGACTAGGGACCCAGGGCGGTTTTGAGGGCAGGTGTGATGGGGCCTCGTGGACTGAGGGAACAAAGGGAGGCCCTGCTTGCAAAGGGAGAGACTGTGCTTGCTGCCAAGCCAACAGCCTCACATGGCAGGTGCGGGCGCGGACAGCAGCCGGGTGGCCCTTCCCCAGGGCCTGGTCCCGCGACTGCGCCCCGGATGTTGCAAGAGCAACTGGGGAGTGTCTAGTGTGGAGTCTGACAGATTGAGTGGGCCCTGGCCCCACCTGACCTCCTGTGGGACCAGTCTGCTCACGAACCCTCGTGACCCCCTTTCTTTCACCTGCGAACCAGGCAGAACGTCCTGTGCCTCCGAGGGCAGCTGGGAAGGCAAGGGGCGGACGGGAACCGGGAGCAGTGGTGGGGCGAGTGTGCCAGGAAGGCGGCTGGGGTGGGCAGGAAGGGGAGAGGCCCCGTGTGCTGTCAGGGGCTGCCTGGAAGGGCCCTGGCTCTGGCTTCGGAGGGGAGGAAGGCCAGGCAGGAGCAGCGACCAGGAGGGACGGGGGGCACACAGTGTTCCCATGCTTCCCTGGAGGGCTGTGTGTGTGTGTGTGTGTGTGTGTGTGTGTGTGTGTACTGGGTCCCAAACCAGGCTCTAGAGCTCTAGTGACCCTGCCATTCTCTTCACTTTTGTGAGACACACAGGAACACCAGAAGAAAGGTGTGCTGCATTACTGGACGGGGCCTCTTCTGTGGTCAAGTCAGAGTTCAGAGCTACAACCCCAAACGAAGGCATCTTGCCAGCACTTGGCCGTGCCTGGCTTCCCAGTTTCCCTGCCATTCCCGGAGTCAGGGGTCTCTGGCAGGTGGTGGCCAGGCTGTGCAACCAGTCTGTGCTAGACACACAGTACAGGGCTCGCTGGGCTGCGGGGGTGTTCTGCCCCCCAGGATCTGGCTCAGGACCACAGAGCCCCTGAGATGGACAGGAGGCAGAGATGTCGGGTTCCTGGGGTCCCAGGGATAGCGGGCCTTCTGGCCATGGGTCTCCTCTCTCAGAGGCATGGGGTGTCCCTTGCCCCAGGAGAGACCTGCTTCAGGTCCTGACTGCTGCTCTCTACCATCCAAGGGAAGGAAACCCCAGAAGAGGGGCGAGGGCTGACTGTGAGGGCTCTGGACTCAGAGGCCAGTGGGGATGAGCCAGAAAGAGGGCTTCCCAGCCCCAACTCAGGCTGGACCCCAGTGCTGTGCCCCCTTCCCAGGGCCGGGCCAACTCACCCAGGGGTCCAGGAGGAGCTGCTGGAGCAGGAGGACAGGGAGGAGGCGCAGGTCCCAGGGTGACTGGAGGCTCTCTCCTCCCCTCCCCCTCTTGCCTCCCTCAGGTGGTCCTGGGGAGGGGGCAGCACTGGGTGGGAGAGCCGGGGCCTGTCTTCCTCAAGTCCATGGCCTGCACTGTGTGTTTCCAGGACCACGTGTGTACGCACATACATGTATATGCATGTGTGTGTGAGCATCGAGTCTCAACCCAGATGCAGAGCTGGGAGCCCTCCGGGCAAGAGGCCTCCGGGGTAGGTGACTCCTGGGAGGGTGATCTGGAGGATTTGGTGCTGGCCAAGGTGAAGATGGAGCTCTGCATTGGAGCTTGGGCTGCCCTAGGCCCCCAGGGAGTGGGGCTTGGTGAGCCTGGAGAGGGCAGGTGGTGGGTATGCCCAGCAGCAAGCCCCGCCAACCAACAGAAGGGGACCATGTCACCAGGGCCAGGTGAGCAAGCAGTAGGCACTTCACGGGTCTATCCTGGATCCCGGGCCACTCTGAGCCCGCCTGATCTTCCTTCCACCTGACTTGGCCTGACCTCCTCTTCCCAGTCCTTCAAAGCCTGGCCTTAATGGCCCCCTCCTCTGAGAAGCCACCTGTGATCCGACCCTGGCAGGTGCAGTGCTGCCCTTGCCTGTGGGGTCCCGCTTTCTGTCCCACCACAATCAGCCCCCCCCCCCCCGCGGGGCCCAGAGAGCAGAGCCCTGCCTAGTTTCCTGCCCTACTGCCCATCCCTGCTTAGCACATCTTGGTAGTGCAGAGGAGACAGGTGGGGGCAGCCGTGTGGCTGAAGAGAGCCCCAGAGAGAACCCAGAGGCCAGGAGGGGCAGGAAAGGACCAGGAGAGGAGGGGCTGAGAAGGGGTGGAAGGGGGACACAGGGTCGGGTGGAGGGAGCTGGACTTGAGGCTCAAAGCCCTCCCGCCCTGGTGGGACAGGGCTGCCAAAAAGGAGATTCAGGAGGCCTGGTGCAGGAACAATGCTTCTTCCGGGACACTCAGGACTGGCTTGCACGGGGTGGGGGTAGGGGTGGGGACAGAGGTGGCGCGGGCTCTAGAGGCTGAGGCTGCCCAGCAGGAGGAGCGCCAGCGCCAAGGCCAGGCCGCAGCTGCAGGCCAGTGCAGGGGCCCCGTCTATGTTGCAGAGGTCCGTGTTGCAGCAGGACACGGGCCGGGTCTGGCCGATGCCGTCCACGTCTGAGGGCACACACTTGACGGCGCAGGACTTGGTCACCGTGGAGTCCCCCACGAAGGGGTACACTGTGGGCCATGTTGGGTGTCCGGTCAGCTCGCGAGCTTCAGGGCCCCCACGTCCAGCCCATGACCCCAGGGTGGCGTGACCCGCTCCCCGCTCCTCTTTCCTTCCGCCTCTGTGAGCTGAGTGCGGGCTCCCAGCTGGCTGCGGGAGGCCATCCCTTTCCAGGGAATCCCCGGGCAAGGGGAGGCTTCCTCTCCGTTTAAGGAAAGAAAGGAGGAGGGAGGGAGGCCTAACTGCTGGGAACCAAAATCCCTTTTGCAAACAAATGGCTAAGGTGGTGGAGGCGCACTGTGCAGGGCCGGCCGGGGTGAGGGTCCTGGAGGCGCTCTGACCCTGGGACCCCGGCCCCGCCACCGCAGCTCCCGCGGACCTATCGCCCCGCCCTCCAACTCCCGCGGACCTATCGCCCCGCCCACCAGCTCCCGCGGACCCATCGTCCCGCCCACCAGCTCCCGCGGACCTATCGCCCCGCCCACCAACTCCCGCGGACCCATCGTCCCGCCCACCAGCTCCCGCGGACCTATCGCCCCGCCCCCCAGCTCCCGCGGACCCATCGTCCCGCCCTCCAACTCCCGCGGACCCATCGTCCCGCCCACCAGCTCCCGCGGACCTATCGCCCCGCCCACCAGCTCCCGCTGACCTATCGCCCCGCCCACCAGCTCCCGCGGACCCATCGTCCCGCCCACCAGCTCCCGCGGACCTATCGCCCCGCCCCCCAGCTCCCGCGGACCTATCTCCAGGGAGTAGAGGGTGGTCTTGCACATGGTCTCGTTGGCATTGCAGGTGACGACGGTGACGCAGCTGGACACACCTGTAGGCTCATGACAGGTGTAGCATCGCAGGGCCTCCCCTGGGTAAGAAGGGACAAAGGACACATCAGGCTTGCCCTGCCCCTCCCTGAGCCCCCGTCCTGGAGGCCCAGGTTTGAGGGGGCCGCACGGTCCAGGCTGCTGTTGCCCAGCGGCCCAGATTCTGGGAGGTGTCAGGAGGTTTGAGCTGTGGTCCTTAGAGACAGAGCGTGCCCCTGATAGGCTCAGCCTGCAGGGCCAAGGGGTGGAGGGGACAGCTCTGGAAGCATCGAGGAGGGGCCTGTAGGGAGCCAGGCGTCCTTGCAGGGTCAGGGAGGGCCTCAGTGTGGCCGGACACCCCCTCGGAATCCTGACCAGCAAAGAGCAGCGCGCAATGAGTAACAGTGGGCACCGGGAACAGATAAGGAGGTGTGTGGGGTGCAGGGTGGGTCGGGCTGGGCCTGGGGCACCCACTGGTGCCAGATTAACAAAGGAGGGAAGAGCCACAGCTCGGGGACAGGGGCAGGTTGGGGTGCGGGCCGGCAGGGGCGGGGCCCCAGGGTGTGCTGTTCTGCCCCACCCACCGCTGGACCAGCACAGCCGAGGCCACAGGCTCCTCTACCCCCACTGCGTGTCACTGTGCCTCTGGTTGATCTGTTTCCCTTCTGGCTGGGGCCCCCACTGCCTAGCTCCTTTTCTGGCTGAATGTGGGGGCCCTGTGGGGCTGGGGCATCTCCCCCAGGTGTTCTCTCAGACCGCCGTGTCAGCCCCAGTTCCCAGAGCCTTCCTGGTCTCCCCAAGACGCCCCTGAGCCCTGCCTTCACATGGCCCCAGAATTGGGGAATCTGGTTCTGCCCACGACCTCTCCAGCTACAGCCTCTCCGGGGCGCCCAGGGCCCCTAGTGACATGCAGCTCCCCAGCTGGCTCCCAGAGCCTCTGCAGCCTCCCCAGCCCTGGGCGGGCAGCCCTTGGGGCTATGCCCTCCTCCCCCTCAGACACCTGCGCCCTTCCCTGCGGCTCATCCTTGCTCCCCACCCCGCCTCTCCTCGGTCTCCCCGCCTTCCTCCACTCCCTGGGCCCCCTGCCCCGTGCCTCTCACCGAGCTCGTGGCCGCAGGTCACCAGCCCCAGCATCAGGAGCGCCAGCCGTGGCCCCCTCATGGTCTAGTCCTCACCCTGCTCTGCAGCACGCTCGCCTTCGGCCTGCCCGCAGGGACAGTGGACACCCAGTGCAGCCACCCGACCGGTCAGCCAAGCAGATTAGTGGGATTGGGTTTCTTGTGGGCGGCAGAGGTGCAGAGACCCGCCCCCTCCACCCACTGGGGCCCCTCCCGCCTGCACCGGAAGCCCAATCGCTCTGTGGGGGCTCCTCCTGCCTCCATGTCCTTTTCCTCTTTCCTCTCCCTCCTCACAGCCTGGGGTCCCTTCCTGGCCCTGACGGCCCCTCTCTGTGATTCGGCGCCCCCACCTCCCTCTAGGACTCCCTTCCCCAGGCTCCACGCCGTCTCCTTCCTCCTCCACCCCTACCCCCACCCTGGTTTCTGCCTCTGCCAGGCACCCTTCCCACAGGGGTCCCCAGGCCTGCCTCCAGGGCAGAGTCTGAGTCTAGTAATTCTGGGTTTGAATGCTACCAAGGGGGCCTGCAACCCCACCCCCACCCCCACCCCAGCTCCCTTGAGGGAATCTCACGGGGCTCGGAGAGACGGGAACGACCACTGCCGGGACAACCAGCCGAAGTGTACAGAGAGGCTTATGGGCACAAAGACAGGAAAAGAGCTGGGTCAACAGGAAGGTCCTGGGTGGAGGGTGGAGCTGGGGAGGGGCCAGGGTCACTTTGGGGACACTAGCCCCAGTGCCCACTGGAGGGGCAGGTACACCTTGGTCTCTAAAGAAACCACAGGGGCTGCCCCTTGGGCAGGGCTCTCCTGGACCGTTGTAGGTCAGGCCATCGACAGCAAGGCCCTTGCCCAAGGCCCAGACAGCACCGAAGTGTGGCTTCAGCCGCGGCTGCCCCCCAACACACAGGCGCACACACATCCCCCCCAGAGTGCTTGCACTTCAGCCGCCCCAGGATGTCCCCTACCCGTGACCCAGTCACACCCTCTAGCAAGCCCACAGCTGCCAGGGTGAACCCCAGGGTAGGGTGGGGAGGGCTGTTGGCAGGTCCCAGGGCCTCTTGCTGGGAAGTCAAGGCCATGGCGTCCAGACTCACTTGGGGCCACACGGCAACCCCACCCAACTCCTCCGTCTTCTCCCAGAGGGTCCAAATCTTACTCCCCTCCAAGACTTGGCTCCTGCTTTTCCTGTCACCAGGGATGCCCGTTCCTCCCCCACCCTCCTGTGGTTGACATTCTGTCTGGGGACTCCCCCCTCCCCACCCCACAGCGTTTATGCGGTCCTTGGCTTTCCTTTGAGATCAGCTCCATGTGGGAGCTGACAGGTCCTGTGCCCGTCTAGACACTGGGTGGGGGCTGTGGGCTGGGTGCGTGGCTTCCCGGAGCGCCCAGCCTGGGGGAGCCACCTGCCCTGCTGGATCATGCTTTCCTCACCACAGCTCTGGAGACACGACACTAGCACACAACACTAACCACTGACTCTGCTTCGGGCATAGGATCGGACGCTCCTGGCAGCTGCTGACTTGAGCAGGTCACCTTGCGCGGGCTGGGGAAACGCAAGCAGCAGCCGGGCTTGTCTGATTTCACACTTGAGCAAGCCGCCACGCTGCCGTCGGCGCTGACGCGGATGCCGTTAACAGGATTAGACACCCACCACACACACCCTAGCTTCCTCCTTCCGTCCAGCCCAATTCCATTGCTGCAGCCCGGACCAAGCCCAGCTCCTTGTGCTCAGACCCAAAGGCCCCACCTGTGCTTTCCATGCAGAGCACACCCCTGGCCCCTGGGCGTTCACCGCTCCTATAGTTTCTGCCTGATCCCTGGGCAGCCAGGCTGAAACTTAACTGCAAATTTGCACCTGTCTACTCAGGTCGGGGAGGGATGCGGCTCAGAGTTTGGGTGGGCTCTGTCTAGTGCCTCCATGCTGAGAAGCCAGCCATCCCCAGTCCTACTAGGAGCCTCGAAGGCAGGGCTCAAGAGTGTGACCAGGGTCCAGACTCAGAGTGCAACAAAATCAGGGCCCATCATGTGACCAGAGTCAGGGCTCAGAGTGTGAGTAGGTCAAGGGTCAGAGTATGAGTAGGATCATGGCTCAGAGTGTGACCAGGGTGGGGGTCTCGAGGGTGATCAGGGTTAGGACTCAGAGTATGACCAGAATAAGGGCTCAGAGAGTGACCAGGGTCAGGGTTCAGTGTGTGACCAGGGTCAGGGTTCATCATGTGAACAGGGTCAGGGCTCAGCATGTGACCAGGGTCAGGGCTCAGAGTGTGACAAAGATCAGGACTTGCAGTGTGACCGGGGTTGAGATATAGCATGTGACCAGGGTCAGGACTTAGAATGCCAGGATCAGGGTTCAGGATGTGACCAGGAATCAGGGCTCAGAGTGTGACCAGGATCAGGGATCAGTATATGACCAGGAATCAGGGCTCAGAGTGTGACCAGGGTCAGGGCTCATGACCAGGGTCAGGGCTCAGGTTGTGACCAGGATCAGGGCTCAGAGTGTGACCAGGATCAAGGCTCAGAGTGTGACCAGGAATCAGGGCTCAGAGTGTGACCAGGGTCAGGGCTCATGACCAGGATCAGGGCTCAGAGTATGACCAGGATCAGGGATCAGTATGTGACCAGGAATCAGGGCTCAGAGTGTGACCAGGATCAGGGATCAGTATATGACCAGGAATCAGGGCTCAGAGTGTGACCAGGGTCAGGGCTCATGACCAGGGTCAGGGCTCAGGTTGTGACCAGGATCAGGGCTCAGAGTGTGACCAGGATCAAGGCTCAGAGTGTGACCAGGAATCAGGGCTCAGAGTGTGACCAGGGTCAGGGCTCATGACCAGGATCAGGGCTCAGAGTATAACCAGGATCAGGGATCAGTATGTGACCAGGAATCAGGGCTCAGAGTGTGACCAGGGTCAGGGTTCAGTATATGACCAGGAATCAGGGCTCAGAGTGTGACCAGGGTCAGGGTTCATGACCAGGGTCAGGGCTCAGAGTGTGACCAGGATCAGGGATCAGTATGTGACCAGGAATCAGGGCTCAGAGTGTGACCAGGATCAGGGATCAGAGTGTGGCGAGGGTCAGGGTTTAGAGTGTGACCGGATTAGGGCTCTCTGCTGCTACTCCATCTCCGGACTAGGCTTCCTCCCCAGCCGTCTGTGAGTGGCCTCCTCTGGGCAGTGCCTGCAGGCCCCCAGGAAGGTAGTGGGGTGTCTGGCTCCTGCTCACCCGTTCCCCTGTGCGGAGCATCGACAGAGTAGCCTGAATGCTCCATGTTTCTACACAGTGAAGAAAATGCGGGGAGGGACCTTATCCCCGAGGCAGCCCTTTCGGCGGCACCCTTCTTGAAGGACCCCGATGTGGATGTGCCCTAATATACAGTCACCTGTGTGCCGGCAGACCTGAGGCTGCTCCCCTCTGTGCTGGGACACCTGGGAACCCTCGCTGCCCCCCACCCCAACACTGCGCACTCCTTGTCACGTGATAGCGCTTCCCGTCCCTGCGCGCCACAGCCTGACCCTCCCAGGGGGTTTGCAGGAACCCTGTGAAAGACCCATCCGCTCTTGACTCAGCACCCCTGCCTCAAGACCCATCATGCCTCAAGACTCAGCACCCCTGCCTCGGGGCCTAAGTTGCTTCCCCCTGTGCTTACCCAGGCCTCACCAGGCCTTCACATCGGGAGCCCTGCCTTTCACCAGATTCTCAAGCCTGGAGCAGGGGGGTTGCGGCCGTGTGGGTAGGCACTCCCTGCCGCAGGTGTCTGGTGACGTTTGGGGGCAGGCGGCGGACCTGCCGGACCTGCCGGTGAGGGCTGCAGCGCCCCACCCTGGGGCACAGAGGGGTGGCTTCCTGCCTGCCCTGAACCCCTCTTCTCTGTGTGCTTGCTCCTAGATGTGAAGGCTACTTTTTGGCTCCGCGTGGGGCTGACGTTCTCCTCGGGGGAACCTGCCGGTGGGACCGGGCAGCACTCTTCACTGCGCCCAGGAGTGGCACGCCGTGGGGGCTGCCTGCGCGGTCACCTGCGCAGTCGCCTGCGCTCTGGTTTTGCGCAGCGCATCCTTTCCTGCGCTACTGCGGTCGCGAACCTTTCTCAGTCTGGATGTGCGGTCCTGTTTTTCTTGCAAACAACTTTTTCTTTTTTTTCTCTTTGAAATTTGTATCAGATTTATTGGACACGCGTCCCCGTCCGTACAGTTCGCGCACGGAGAGCTGGTGCACTCACAGGTCCTGAAGCCCTCCCCAGTCAGGCTCAGGAAGGAGCCCTCCCCGCGCCCCAGTGCCTCCGCGACCCCGCACCCCCGCGGGCTGCCAGCCCCCCACACCAGGGCTCTCCCAGCCTGCCCTGGCCGCCTGCCCGCCCCCCCGATTGGCCTGTGCTGGGCGCTTCGCAGAAACGGGAGCGGAGCGCAGTTTGCGGTTCTCCGCATGTGGCCTCTCGCTCTCGACGTCTCACTCAGGTCTCAGCTTCGTGCCGCCGCCATTAGCAGCGCGGGGTGCGCGGGTGGTGGGGACGCACCCTGCGGTCTGGACAGACCGGGCTGTCTATCCACGCTGTCGCTGTTACGAGGGAGGCTGGTGTGAGCGGTCACCGAGAGGCTTCGTGTGAACTTGGGTTCGTCCGGCGCAGGTATGGGATTGCTGGGGGTCTCGGTTTCCTATGCCAAACACTTTAACACACTCTCTCTCTCTTTTTAACACTTAAATCTGTGATTCAGTGGCAATGCCTTTCGAGTGAGTGGGAGTGAAGGCCCAGAGCCGGTTTGGTTTTCTTCTCGGGGTGGTCAGCTACCCGCAGCCTGTGCCGGGTCCCCCCCCCGCCCCCCCCCCCGCCCCTGCACCTGCCACGCGCCACATTGTCTCCTGCGCAGTCCTGTCCTTCCCGCGTGCCGCCCTCACCCCGCTAGCCGTAAGCCCTGCTTGTGCCTCTCTGTGGGGTCACTCTCTGCTGGGACACTGCCCCCCACACTGGGTGGCTGCACCACCGCACTGGCTTTTCCACGTTTTCTTTCATGGGACCGTGGTCAGGGTACGGACGAGGCAAGGGCTGGGCGCTGTGCTGGGGGTCATGTGGTGGGGAGGAGCCACGTCCCTGGCCGGTAGGGTCTTGGACCACTCCGCAGCTGGAGGCCGGCTGGAACCCTGATTAAAAGTTTCTCAGCGTGTGGGGGCGGTGTGTGGGGACGTGCGTGGTTGTGGGTGTGGGTGCGGGGATGCGATTGCACCCGTGCGTGGGTGGGGGCCAGCTGCCTCCGGCCCCCCCCTCACCTGTCTGCTCTGTTCCCTCCAGCTTCCCCTTTCCAGTTCCCCCAAAGGTCCCTTCCTCTGCCGGGGGCCCTCCCCCTTCCTCTGGACCACCCAGTGCCACCTCTAGTTCTTAGGACCTCCCGCTCTGAGCCCTGGGATGCTCGAGCAGCCCCCCCAGCCAGTGCCCCCTCTCAGCTGCCTGAGCAGCCTCAGCCTGGGGCTCTGGGCGTCTCTTAGCCCTGGGCCGGGGGGGGGGGTGCTGAGGGTGGGGGGGCTGTCAGTCCGTGTTGCAGAGGCTGAACTGGCAGCAGACGATGGACACGTGGGGGCCAAGGCCAAGGGTAGAGATGTCCGGGCAGCCACTGTAGCACGATTTGGTCACCAGAGGCAGGTCAGCGACACTGAAGGGGACTCCTGGGGTGGACAGAAGGTAAACAGTGCAAGCTCCCTGAGGCCCTGAGCTGCCTGTGCCCCCGCCCCACTTGCCACCAAGCCAAGAGTCAGCGCCCAAACTGGGTGTAACCGGCCCCCTCCCTCGAGTCCTCTCCTGCACTGAGGTCAGTGGGTGCCCCTCCCATCCTGTTCCAGCCTCGTTGGGAGCCTGGACCAGTTCTGCCCCCTCTGAGCCTGGGTCTCCTCTCCTGGGCAGGGAGAGCACAGCTGGGCTACCCCACGCATCCCTTACTCACGAGTGGCGATGCTGACGCAGTAGTTGGAGCCCCATGGGCATCTGGACGCATGGGTGCACCCTCCAAAGCCCTTGCACTGGTGACAGTTCAAGCCTTGCGCTGCAGCCATGAGCAGAGGAGGGACAAGCCGGTCAGCCGTGGGCAGAGGGACAGGCGGATGGACGCACAGATCGAGAGGGACACAGGTGTGGGCAGTGCTGGCCTGACAGCACCCTCTCTTCCCACCCAGGACCCCCCTCATTCTCAGGACCCCAGGCTCTCATCTTGGCGTGCACAGCCCCTTAAGACCTTCTAGATAAGGGGGTGGGAAGGCCACCCTGTCCCAAGCCTCAGCCCAGGGCTGGCGCTCTGCCCTTCCATCCTGCGGGACCGCTCTTCCCAGGGTGCAGGTGGCCAGGCCCGGGGCCACAGCGGGGTCGGCTGCAGCTGGAGGTGGCTCTGCTGAGTCCCCTGGCCCAGGACAGCATTGGGCTGGGGGGCAGGATGGAGTCTTTGCGGACTCTCTGTACGACCCCCCCCCCAGTGGATGGCGTGAGCAGTAGCTTCACACAGAACGAGCTGGGGGTTGGGAAGCGCCGGAGATGGGGGGAAGGTGGTGAGGGCTCCCCATGATGTGGCCGTGCCCATTTCCACGTCAGCAGAACCCTGAGACCCACAGGCTCCTTCGTTCTGGTGGCTGTGGTGGGGGGGGCCTCACTGACCTCCGTGGGGAGTGGGAAGCCATGGGGACAGGAGCGCCGGATGACGAAAGGGACTGGAGGGCGGCCGGCGCAGTTTTGTTCAATGTTTCTTCTCTGAGGACAACCCGGAGACTTTTGAAATACTAAGTTCATTCCATAAATGTCTGGCCGATCTGCCCATCAGCCTTGTCCTCGCACCGGGGCACGGCGGGGGCCTCTCTGTCCTTCGGCACCCCCTCCCCACCATGCTCCTTGCCTTGAATTTCCTCCCTCCCTGGCTGCCCCTCCTTCTCTGGTTCCTGCGCTCAGTGCCTCTGTCCGGGGTGAGCGCAGTGCACACCTGCAGGGGTCACTCCAGCTGAGGGCAGGCTCTGAGCCTCAGGGCATCACAGTTCGGGGCGGGCTCCTCCCACCCCATCCATGCCCCAGTCCATCCTTTGGGCCTCTGCTGGCTGCCCCAGCCCTGCCATCACTGTCGCCCTGGATATGCCCCGGATCACCACACTTTCCGACCTGGGCCAGGGGGCACCGTGAGGCGCTGCACACTTTCACCAAACCCCAGTGTGCACGAGCACACACACGCACACCTGGCCAAGGCACACACACCTCCTGGCCAGCCCTGAGCCCTCTGCTCAGCCCCTGGGGTTGTGGGCAGCCTCCTCCCAGAGCCCCAGAGCAGTGATGGAGACACAAAGTCCCCACCATGGGAGTGTGCCCAGTTGGCCCTGACTCATCGGCCAGCCCTGCAGAGCGATCTGAGACCGCGTGACCAGGAAAGGTGACAGCTCCTGTCACAAAGCTCATCACGGCTGCCTGAAGCCACCGACACATCATGCCCGAGGACGGTATAGTAAGCTACGTGTGCCACCTAATGGACAGACAGGGGACTGTCACCTGGGAAACTGGGGTGTCTCTGCCCCAAGGGAGCCCCTTGAGAAGTGCAGTTCCCGCCGCCCGCTCGCCTCTGCTTTCCTCTCTCATTCGCCCAGACGCCTCCCTGCCTCGCCCATGCTCTTCCCTCTGCCTTCCTGGCAAGACAGGCCCCCCTCAAATGCCACCTCCTCTAAGAAGGCCTTCTGGATTTCCAGGCAGAGTTGATGGCTCTCCTTTGACATGCCCCCCATGTGGCTGGTACCTCTGCCCCAGCCTGGTGGCAGCGTCCCTGCCTCCGTGTGACCTTGCTCAGGGCTCCCTCCCCACCCCACCCTCTCCGACCTGAAGGACATGGGTGGGGTGTTTCACCCACTCTTCTGCGGCCCCAGAGCATCCCCCGCTGTACCTAGTGGAGGCCAGGAGAGCTTCGTGGAAGGAAGGGAGGAAGGGGGGAGGGGGAGGGCGGGAGGGGGGAGGGGGAAGGGGAAGGAAGGGCCGTCTGGGGGCAGGGCTGTGGGAGCAGCCGGCCAGGCTTGCGCCCTGTCCTGGCTCACTGTGCAGCAGATGGGACCTCTCCCACTCTGCACCCCGTGCGTTCCCTCTGACAGGGCAGGCGTGGGACTGGGCGGGAGCAGGGAGAGGACACCAGCAATGCTGTGGCAGGTGCAGTGTCCCTGATCCGCTGGACCCCGGCGGAGCCAGAGGGAGGAGGGGCCTGTGACTTAGCGCTGGGGGTGACGAAGGCTTTCCCCACCCCTGTCCATCCACACTGACGACCCTGGGGCAGTTCTTAGGGTTCGCTGGTGAGACCCTCCCCACCGAACAGAGAGCCCGCAAGTGCCTGGGCCTAGGGTGGGGGGTTCCTGCAGGGGGACAGCAGTGGATCCCAGACGGCCCTGGGTGGAGCCGAGGCCCAGGAGCAGTCCAGACAGTCCCCGTGCCCATCTCATTTAGGGCCACAGGCCGTGAGGAAGATGCCTTCCCAGGCATGGAGGCAGGGGCCTTGTCAGGTGAGGGCTGGGCAAGTGGGGCCGCTGCGGTTGGATCGGGCGTCTGGCTGGTTTCTTTTGGGGCTGTGGGTGGGTGGGCGGAGACGCCGTCCCCCATCGGGTGCTCTAGGAAGATGAGGCCAGGTGGGGCAGCCCCATTTGAGGCAGAGTTCCCCGAGAAGCCCTTAGACAGGCATTCGGTCCGCCGGGCCTGGAGCTGGACCAGACCTGGCCAGCAAGGGCAGACGTGGGCACAGCCAAACACGGAAATAAATGGCGGGAGTGGGGAACTGGCGCCGAAGGAAGCCCGAGCAAAAGGAGGAGAGGCCCATGTCCCAGTCAGAAGAGAACCACTAGGGTCCAGAAGAGGGTGTCCTAGGAAACGGGCAGACCACGGAGAGCTGGAAGAGGCCCTCACTCAGTGTGGGGGTCACTGTTGCGCGGAGAAGCCTGTGGGGGGCGGGCTGTCAAGCTCGGGGCAGGGCGCCGGGAGGCTGGCGGCCCTCGCAGGAGCAAGGACAGCACGGTGGGCTCCGCGGATGGGCCTGCGGGTCCGGCGGGGGGGAGCGCTGCGCGCTATCCACACGCGGAAGGTAGGAGATGGCAGGTGGGGAGGGTCTAGAGCTCAGAAAAGGGGGTGGGGGACAGGAATCGGGCTTCCCTGAGGTGACAAGCCCCAGCCCAGGGCTCGGTAGTGGCTGGGGTTGGGGGACTGGCTTAGAGCAGTGGGGACGGAGGTGGCCCTTGGACTCACCCAGCTCCAGGCTCAAGGCAGCGGCCAGCAAGAGCCCAGGGAGCAGCCGCATGGTTTCCTGGGTCAAGGCTGGCTTGCAGGTACCAGGCCACCGTCTTATATTGGCTGCTCCCGCCAGCTCTGACTCACCTGGCCGCTGACTCAGCGGAGGGGCCAGGCTGGGACCTGCCCAGCCCCCAGGCCCCAGGCTCAGCCCCGTTTATCTCACAGACCTCTTTGTCCATCAGATGGCAGCATGGGGACCAGGTAAGACCCCCTGGCACAGGGGGGACCCTCAGCTCAGTGTCTGGTTTTCCTGTGAGGAACTGGATCGAGGGTCCAGCACGGGCCTGAGCTCGCCCTTCCCGCTCAACACGCCTGCGAAGCTTAGGGGTAGCCAGAAGTGCCCCCCAAGGTGTCCGATGACCAGCTCCCCTCCTCAGAGCCGGAACAGGTGCGTCCTCCGCGGTCCTGGCGGTGGAGAGCTGCCGGCCTTGCTAGGAGTGAGGAGGGCTAGTGGCCGTCGCCGAGCTCACACGGCAGGGCCCAAGACCTGCGGCAGTGTGCCCGTGTGCCCTGTGGCTGGGGGGCGGGGGGAGGTGCGGGGAGCAGAGAGATATTTCAAGGGGTCCCGTGATGGGTGAGAGCCCAAAAGGGTGCATGTGAGAGCAGAAGCCGGACGTGCAGAGCGACCTGCCAGCCCCACCGTTCTGCCAAAAGCCATGGGGGCAGCGCAGAAGCTTATCCCCGCACGGATCCTTGTGTCTGCTCTGGACGCCGAGTGGCTTCGGTCCACTGCTCTATCGGGTGGGCTCCTTCCGGCTGGGAGCTGGGTGGATTCAGACCCTGCTCCCAGGGGAAGAGCTTTAAAAGCAGGGGTGGTAGGTGGGTTCCTGGGGTTCCGCCTGCCTCCCCCAGGCCCCCCTAGGGACTCCTCTCAGAGGGAGGCCGGGTGAGTCAGTGGGCCTGTCACTTTTCCCTGGAGCCCCGGGTCCTCGGCTTCTCGTGCCCGCTCCCCTCCCCTGGGTCGTCCCCTTGTCCCATGCCAGCCCTGGCTCCAAGGGCGACAGGACGAGCCAGGGCGAACTGGAGTCTGGGAGCCACGGAGCCGGCGCGACCAGCCGTGCGAGGCCAGGGAGGGGAGCTGGCGCAGGCCGCGGCGGCTGCTGAGAACAGAGAGAAGGGTGGACGCGCGTATTCACCCGTTTATTCACTCGAGACACTGACGCGGCCTCCCCGAGGTGCCTGGTGTGAGCAAAGGAGGGAGCCCTGGCCGGAAGACGGGTTCTCATGCCGATCAAGGTCAGGGTCAGGGCTGCGGGGCTTAGCATGAGCTGCCAGGGTGCGGCACAGCCCTGGAAGGGCCCAGCCCTCGCACGTGGCACCAAGGGAAGAGGGGCCACCCGTCCATCCGTCCACCCGTCCGTCCTTCCGTCTGAGGCCTCCTGTGTGCTGGGCCCGAGGCTGGGCACGTTCACCCACAGCTTCGGCCATGCTCCCGAGGCTCGGCTTGGGGGGACCGACCATTCCCATCTTACCAATGAGACAGCTGAGGCTCAGAGAAATGGGTGAGGACCTGCAGGCACCCCGAGTTGTGGGACCCAACAAAACTCACGGGAGGGGGTAGAAGACAGAAGGAGGCGTCCCCATTTCTTTGTACCCTTTCCAGCGGTAAGATGGGTGTTGAACAAATCAGCCGCTGCAGAGGGAGGTGGGGTAGTGGATGCCGCCCTCCCCTCCCAGCTTTGGAGGGTGCCCCCAAGGTCAGCGCCCGCAGTTCCGGCTGCTCAGCTGTGCCCCGAGGGGACCCATGGCAGGCGGCACCGAGACTGGGCTGCTTCCAGACTTGAGACGCCACAGGGAGCTTCGAGGAGCACCTCTATTCCCATCCGGGGGGTACTCGCTTCTGTTGGAGGGACCCCTCCCCACAGAGGACATGCCCACTGCCTGCGGGCAGCCTGGCAACCCCAGCCAGACCGGGACACAGATACAGGGCTGGACACCTGCCTGGGGGCCTCGTGGCTTCTCAAGTCTCTGGTTCCACTCTTCTCCTTCTAGAGCTCTCCTGACCCTAAGCTCTTGTATTTCCCAGGAGCAGTTTGTTTTCAGTTTATAAAACCCCTCCTTGGTTTCCCAACCCCAGGCTCAGGGGTGCACCCTCCTAGCCGGCGGGAGAAGACTGCTCGGCGGGGCAGGGGTGTGGTGGCCGGGCACCCCGTCCCGATTTGTGCCTCACCTGTGAAGGGGCCGTGAGAATGGCTCGCTCCTCGCAGGGTGGTCATGATGTGCCGGTGGCCGGGGCACAGGGAAGCCAGACAGAGGTCAGCTCCTGTCCTTGTCAGTGTGGTCCCCACTGGCACTGCCCTTCGAGTTCAGTGTCACAGGTTCCCCACTACGGTCCGGGTCCCCTATCAGCTGAGGGCCTGCCAAGGGCTCCATGCTGGGGTCTGGGGACAGCCCAGCCAGCCACGGGGCTGTGGGAGCGTGGGGGAGGGGTGTGGCATGGTCCTGCAGGCCGGGTGCAATGTTCTGGGTCTTGGCCTTGGATCGGGTCACAGCGGAGGATGGGCAGATGGGGACAGAAGGCAGGTATAAGCACCCCTATACTGCAGCAATACCGGCTCCCTGCTCTCGGGGACCCCAGAACCCCAAGGTGGCCAGGCAGGTCTCTAAGATCATCACCCACCGGGGCAAGGGAGGACTGATCCTGTGCTCCTCCCAGCTGTGGCCTAGGACGCTGCTGACCCGGGACAAGTCTTACACAAGCTAACAACTGCTTCCAAGCCTCTCCCACTGAGTCAGGAGGCCAAGGGCGGCTGGGGCTGCAGGCTCACGTCCACCCTTCCTCCTAGCAGGCTTCTGCAGCCAGAGGCCTGGGCCGACCTTCCAGCCAGCTCTGTGGGCGAGCTGGGTCACTTCCCCGAGGCTGATCACTCCTGGGGGCTCCTGCTGGACCTTTGGGAACCGTGGCTGGGGTCCGGCTTGCTCCCAGCCTCCCCCAGGGAGCGCTCACACTGGACTGGGCTGTGGAGGACAGAGACGCCCAGGTCTCTGTGGGGACTGAGCTGGTGACCAGGTGGTCCTTGAGTGCAGCGCCTTCTGGCCCAGGATGAGGCCCATCTTCCAGGACGTTCTGGGAGGTCCAGGCAGCCAGTCAAGCCTGAGGACCCCGCCCGAGGGTCTCCCAGTCCCTTGAGTTCCAGAAGGGCCTGGGTGAAACTCTCTGGGCACACTGTCCAGCTCCACACCCCCACCCCCACCATGAGAGCCACGCTCTTGGGCCACGGGCTCCTGAGTCCCAGGGACAATCCCACCATAGAAGCATTTGCCACTGTCCTGCCAACTTAGGCCCAGACAGCTTGAAGGGGCTCCTCTACGGACGCTGGAGCTGGGGACACTGGTCAGGTAAGGCCTCAAGCCCTGTGTGCCCTGGGGCATGAGGACATGTGCACAGCCTGGCCCCACTGGCAGGAAGACGTGTTTCCCAGGCCACCCTTACCCAGCACGGTCCATGCTGGGAGGACTCTTGTTACCCAAACCAGGACAGGGATGGGGTTCACCTAGGCTGGGCACCCTTTAAATAATGCCAATTCTTGGGCTCTTGGGGGTCCCAATGCCCCACCGGCTTGAGGGCACCAGCACGCCGCTCTTCACATCAAGGAGGGAGCTCTTCAGCCCCGGGGGGACCTCTCTCTCCCGGCTCAGGCAGAGTCAGAGGCCACCCCCCCCCCCCCAAGCTTGCTTCCCTCCCTGCCAAAAATAGTCCTGGTGTCAGCTCTGGGCTTCACCAAATATAGCTCCCCCCCCCCCCCAAGTGCCTGCCAGCCTCAGGCCAGGGTGGGGAAGGGGGAGAGTCAAAAACGGAAGACTCCCTTACCAGGTTTCTGGGGGCGGGGGAGGCGCTCAGGGTGCTCTTTAGGTTGAGTCCACCCCCAAACCCCAGCCAAGGGGGGTTCCTGGCACTTCTACCTGGGACAACAGATGGGGACAAAGACCGGCCTCCCTCAGGCCTCTAAGCCACAGCTCCCTCGGGGCAGCTCCCTCAGTCAGAGGCACAAAGACAGCCCTCCTGGTGCCCCAGAAAGCCCTTCTTCCCAGGATGGCCCCTCACCCATCCTGGGTCCCCACTTGTTCCCCCACGGCTCCCCACACTTCCTGGTGGACTGGGGCGGAGCCTGGCTCCCAGAGCTGCCAGGAAGGCGGGCCAAGTCTCCCTTCAAATCAGTGTTCCCCAGCCAGCAGAGGACCCCAGCTAAGCAGCACACTTCACCAGGCTCCTCTGGGAGGGCTGGGCCTACATCGACCTTTCAAGAACAGAAGGTCGTGGTCTGGGAGCGAGGCCCAGTGAGGCCCAGGGTGGCAGGCAGGCGAGGGAGTCCCTCTAGCAGGCAGTGCTGGGGGTAGCTGGGTGGGGGTGGGGGTGGGGTGCAGCTGGTGGGTGGGGTGTGCGGGGTCAAAGGGAAAGGCTGAACCTCTCAGGACTTTGTCCTGGAGTGGGTCCTGGGGGGTGGGGTTTAGAGCAGACCCCAGAGGGTAGCCAGGAGAACGGGCGCCAGGGCCAGGGTCCCGGGCACGGCGAGGCCAGCGCTGTTACAGAGGTCGTACTGGCAGCAGGCGGTGGTGGAGGCGTGTTTGGAGTAACCGTCATACACGGTCTCAAAGCAGCTGGTCACGCAGGACTTGCTGACCTTCATCCTGGTCGGGGTGTAGTCTGCAGAGGGGAGGCAGGCGAGGGGCCAGGGTTGGTCCACCCTGGCCGGGTCTCCCCCAGCCAGGTGCTCCCACAATCCCAGGGCAGCAGGGAGGCTCCCTCCTCCCGGTCCCACACTGCCCGGGGCAGGGGAGGACAGCCCTCACACCCCCTCCCCAGGAAGGGCAGCAGGGGGCGCCCGCGGACTCACACGTGCGCGTGGTCATGCAGTAGGAGACCATGGCTGGGCAACGCATGGGGTTGAAGCAGTTCTCTCCATTGTAGGCGCACACGTGGCAGTCTAGAGCCTGGGCTGGGGGTCAGGGCATGGGGTGGGAGCTGGATTGGAGAGGCCCCTCCTCCAGCCCGTCAGACCCCAGGCCCTGTCACCTTCCTCAGGGCAGAACAGCTGGATGGAGGTGGTCAGGCCTTCTGGTCTCCCTCCCCATTTCTGGCCCACCTGTTCTCCCCCCCACCCCCCGAACAGGGGTCTGTGCATCGCTCTGTTCTCCAACTGTCTTACCTAGAGGGAGGCCCACCAGGGCTGCCAGGAACAGGGTGAGGAGGGCCGCCATGGCTGGAGGTAAGAGGACAGAGTGGGAGTGGTGGGCTGGGCAGGGCACAGGGGGTCAGACGACCCCTGCCATCCAGGAGCTCCTGGTTGCCTCAAAGCACTGCAGCGCTGCACAGAGGGAGACAAAGACAGGTGGTCACCAGGAGGACTGAGGGACCTCAGGGGACCTGCGCAGAAGGGCCACCCTACCCAGAGTGTCAGGCTTCCTGAAGAAAGGAACATGAAAAGAGATGAGAAGGGACCAGGGTGGGGATATTCCAAGGGGAGAGGCAGGCATCCGCGAAACAGGAGACCTGTGGCGCAGACTCTCGGGGGGCGGTCCCTGCAGGGCCCCGTGGGAGCCTGACACGCTGCCCCCCCCCCCCATCACCTAGGGCCCTGAGTGCAGGACTGGGCCCCAGGGCTGGGTCTCTCCTCTCGGCTCCCCCCCACCCTTGCTCCCAGTGATGAGGGAGCAGAAGGCTAGCTGAAGAAGCAGAAGGTGACACCCTACAACCCCCCCCCCACTGCCGCCCACTCCTGGGGGGACATGTGATGTTCTTCCCAGAAGCTCCCAACTGTCTTAATGTTACTGTGCTTTGCTACGGGGAAATAACCTGGACAATGGCGAGGCCTCCAGTACCCTGCAGGTCCTCTTGAGCATATAAAAGTTCTTTTGAAAAACTCCCTTTCTCCATACCTCCCCCAACCCCATGGTACATAGTCATTTGCTCCTCAGGACCCCAGTGCAGCTCTTTCTGCCCGCAGGTCCCATCCCTGGGCTTTAATAAAACCACCAATTTGCACCAAAGACCTCTCAAGAATTCTCTCTTGGGCACCGGCTCCAGACCCCACTCCACCAAACCTCATCTATATTCCAAAGTCATGTCACTGGGGTATCCCTGAGTGGGTCCCCACTCCTGCTCCTTTCAGGGCCCAGGCGGGGGCCGCGCTCCCCTGAAGACCTCCAGAGCCCCGCCCTACTTGGGCCTTCCAGGTCTGCGTCCCTGGCCGCAGCCGCAGCTCCGCGCAGTGCTGAGCTCGGGCCAGGCGGAGGGGCACTGGGCGAACAGCAGCAGAATAACTTCCCAGTTCCCCTACGGTGTCTGGGATGGAGACATCCAGTCTCCGGGGAGAGGCGGGGCGGGGGTGGGGTGCGGAATTTGGACTAGGACTCCCCTCCGCCCTGCGGGGACATTCGGGGCTGGTGGGGGTGCGCGTCCCCACCCCAGCGGACTAAATTAGACTCCGCCCTCCCCAGCACGTCAAACCCGCACTTCTTCAGGCCCCGTTTCCCGAGAGCCGACTTCAGGGCGCCCGAGGCCTGAGCGAGGCCGAGCCGCGGCTCCAGCGCTTCCCGCCCCTCCCGGAGAGCTCCGCCCCGAAGATTGCGGTCCCCAGCCGAAGGGGAAGGTTTCGGGTGACCTCAACCGTCACCTTCAGCACACCGTACCTCCGCTGAGCCCGGGACTCCCCCGCGGCCGCTCGCCGAGCCCCGGGTCTGACAGCAGGATGGTCCGAGCGCCCCGCGATGACCACGCGGCAGTGCCCCTCCGCGGCCTGTGCGGCTGGAAGCCACCCGCCGCGCGTGAGCTCTCCGCTGGAGGCCCCGCCCCGGCCCGCCCCCGGCCGGCTTTGGGCCCGCCCCGGCCCGGCCCCGGCCCGCCCCGGCCCGTCCCGGGCCCGCCCCTCCCCAGCTCTTCCCAGTCTCCGCCCCGAACTCCAGTCAGTCTCAGCCCCGCCCCTTCCCCGCCCCCTCTCCAGCTCCGTCCCTGGCACTATTTAGCCTCGGCCCCGCCCACTGCCCAGTCTCGGTCCTGCTCCGGCTCCACCCCCTTCCCAGCTCGGCCCAATCCTCGCCCCGGCTCCGCCCCCGACTCGCGGTCATTTTGGCCACTCCCCCAGATCCGCCCGCTCCCCGCCTCGTCCCAGCTCCGCCCCCGGTTCCGTTTCTTCTCGGTCACGCCCCAGCTCCGCCCAGTCTCAGCCCCGCGCCGGCTCCGCTATCTCCGCCCCCGCCCCAGGTCGGCCCAGGCTCCACCCCAACGCCCCTCCCATCTCGCTTCAGTCCGCCCGCCGCCCACGGGGATTCAGACCCCAGCCCCGGCGTCCGCGGCGTCCGCACCGGAGTGCGGCCAGACGGGGATCCCCACGCGATCCTCAGATGCGCGCGCCGTTCAGGAGCTACCTCCACGGGGTCTGGCCGCAGCGACTCCGTTGAAGCTTCGGGCTCTCCCAGTCTCCTCCTGCTGCTGCCAGGTGCACTTGGACCCCTCCTCCATGCCACCACCCAGGCCCTAGTCCTCGAGCCCAGTTCAGCGGAGGTGCTGCATGGAGCTGTCCCAGGGCGCAGTGACCCCTGGACCCGGCTCCCTGTTCAGCCTGCCTGGGTCCCTACCTGGCCCTGCCTTAGCTGCTGAGTGACTTCTGCATTTTACCGAGCATTTCCGGCCTTCAGTCCCCGCATCGGTCCCTGGTCCCGTCTAGCAAAGCGTAACGGCAAGACTTGAAATTGAATCCCATAACTTCAGGGCCCCTCCAACCATAGTATCAATATGAAATACCTGGTTTTTACTTACATAACTTCACTTCAACATTTAGTTTTTGTTCTGATTTAGGTGAAATTTAAGATTTTCATGGGCCCTAAGTTTTTCTTTTTTTCTTTTTTTTTTTTTTTTGATGCAAAAACACAACATTCCATTTGACTACATATAAGGGTTTTTTTTCTGTGTGTGTGTGTGTGTGTGTGTGTGTGTGTGTGTGTGTTTGGTGTTTTTTGTTTTGTTTTGAAAGGAGGTGAATTGTTTGGGGGGGGCCCTAGGCACTGAGCCTCCAGACCCATGGAGGCAATCTCTGTGGGCAGACTAGAATGGTTGGTCACCCTGTTTGCCAGTGGTCACTGAGATGTCCGTCCCACGTACCCCAAATATCTCATCCTCATGAAGCTCACACTCTAAAACAGGGCAGAGAATAAACACATGGGTCAAAACCAGAGCACACCACCGGCTTCAGCATCAGGCTATGCGCATTAATGAGAACTGGGTTTACCGCCTTGCCTTAAGCAAGCAAAAAAGGGAGAATAAATGAAGCAGCGTTTTTTGGACATTGCATGACAGGCCAGCAGAGTCCGGGACTCTGGAGGAAGGGCTTCGCAGAAGGGACTGCAGGCTTTACCTCGGGGGGCCGAACAGAGCCTGCGTGCTCTAGGGCTGCTCAAGAGAGAGGAGGTGAGCAGAGGGGCTGTTGACAAGGGGCAGCAAAACAGTCCCCAGAGTCACACGGGGCTGGGGGTTCACCTGTGTGAGCTGGGACCAGAAACCTTAAAATATGGGGTCACCAGGCGGAGTGCTCAGAAGGAAATCGTCTTCATCGTGGGCACTACTCGCCTGGATCACAGATCACGTCTGGTCCCACCTAACAAAGCCTTGAAGGGGTCCAGTCATCTCCAAGTAATTTCATTGCATCCTAAGACAAAGCTGGAAAGAGAAAATAAGCCAGCATTCCACAATGTAACATCTAATTAAGTGCCTGGCATCCGAGGGAAAACACCATCAGGCATGGGAAGAAGCAGGAAAAATGAGACCCATGGTGGGGAGAAAAAAATCATTAGAAACAGACCCACAAATGACACAGCCAGTAGTGTTATTGAGCATGCACATTAAAACAGACACCATAGTTGTTAAGTGTCTGCCTTTGGCTCGGGTCATGATCCCTGGAGTCCCAGGATGAAGCCCCACGTAGGGCTCTGTGCTCATCGGTGAGCCTGCTTCTCCCTCTCCCACTACTTGTGTTCCTTCCCTTTGTCTCTCTCTGTCAAATAAATAAAATCTTAAAAAAAAAAAACAAAAAACAAACAAACAAACAAAAAAAACCAACCAGACACCATATTTCCCATACTCAAGCAGGCAGAGGGGAGCATGACTGTGTCAGGGAGCTGTGGGAAGTACAAAAGTACAAACTGAATTTCTAACGATAAAAAATGGGTCTGTGATGAAAAACGTGCTGGGGGGTAATTAACGGTCCACTGGAGTCTGCGGGTCAAGATCAGAGGCTTGAGGGTAAAGCACCAGGCAGAGGCTGCCAGGAAACAATGAGCAGGGACAGCCTGGCCGCAGCTTCCAGCGGCCCCCGTGTGCGTCACCGGAGTCCCAGAAGGAGAGGCGAGAAAAAATGCTTCCAAGAAATAATGGCCACATTTTCCCGAATTTGTTGAGAACTATAAATCCATGGAACCTAGAAACTCAATGAATACAAAGTACAAGAAATATGAAGAAAACCAGGCCAGAGCACGTCTGGAGGCAGGTGTGGAGAAGCAGCGACAGTGAGGGAACCCCGGGGACCGCTCCAGAGAGCGCGGGGACAGAGCTGCCCGGTGCACTAGTGGCAGAGACAGAGGGAATGTCAGGGACCGCAGAACCCAGCGGTGGAGTCTGAAAGTGCAGGGGGCGGTGCCGCGAAGCCCTCGCCCAGGGCAGCGTGGAGGGGGTGGGGGTGCGTGGAGGGGCCGCGGAGGGGCGTGGAGGGGGCGTGGAGGGGGCGCGGAGGGGCGTGGAGGGGCGTGGAGGGGCGTGGAGGGGGCGTGGAGGGAGCGCGGAGGGGCGTGGAGGGGCCGCGGAGGGGTGTGGAGGGAGCGCGGAGGGGCGTGGAGGGGCGTGGAGGGGGCGTGGGACGCCCCTCCACCCCCGTCCTTTTTTTCTTACTTTGGAATTGGGAGGTAAGTGGCCGCTTGGAGCAGACGCGGTTCTGCTCCGTGAGGAGCTGCTCAGCAAGTGCAGGAGTCGCGCGAGGGTCGCGGCCACGCGGTGCGGACAGAAGGGAAGCGCAGCGCCGCGTGCGCTCTGGAGCCCGACGGCGTCCGCTGAAGACGGACAAACGCCAGAGCAAGCGCGCGCGCAGGGGAGGAGCGGAAAGCGGAGTCGGAGAGCTGCGCCGGAGAACGGAGCAAAGGGGATTCGACGGAATCAGAAAAAATTAATCTGCGAGTCACAGAGAAGGCTGGGGGGCAGCTCGGGCGCCAAGGAGAAGATAAGGGCCGGACAACGGACTCTGCACCCGAAACCCCGCTGGGCGGCCCGGACGCCCGGAGAGAAGCAGGGACAGAGCCTCGCGGTGCCGTCCTCAGGCGCCCTCCGTTCCCGCTGAGCGCGCAGGACAGAGATCCACGCGACACGGCGGACGGGAAAGCACGGTCGGGCGCAGTCCCAGCAGACACAGTGCGCCCGGAGCCGAGGATTTAGCCAGTGAGGACAGGGGACACTCTGTAAGTGCGAAGGGATCGGCTTAGAAAGGCACAGAACGACCCTAAATGTTCCCGTCCCTGACAGTGGCGCTTTGGAACACACCAGCGCGGGGGCCTGGCAGAAGGGAAGAGAGAAGAAGAAACTCACACGCACAGTCCGAGGGTGATTCCTCCTTCCTCCACCCTCAGGATCCGAGAGCAGAAATGCGCAAACCCAGGGAGGGCAGAGAGGACCTGAGCAGCACAGCCGCCCGCTGCGTGGGCAGGGAGCCCTGTGCCCGGCCGGCTCGGGACAGAGCATTTCCCGGGACAGCCTGTGCTCTGGGGCCATAGGACAAATCCCGGTACACTCACAGGGACTGGAATTGGATGAGGGGTTTCCTCGGACAGCTTGGAATCAGAAACAAGCAACAGACAAGTATGTGTGGGAGCGCCCAGGTATTTCGACACTGAGCCCAGCGTTCTAGGTAACTGCCAGGCCAGAGGAGAAGTTTGCCAGGAAATAAGAAAGAATTTCCAGGCCACGGAAAGTGAAGGCAACCCAGGGAGGTCCGTGGGCACCGTGGAAGCAGGGTTGGGACGGGGAGCATCCTTGCGGCTCATGGTAGAAAACCAGAAAGCTCTCAACACAGTGAGACTAGAACAAGAGCATAGCAAAGCCCAAGGAAACAAGATAAAAGGAATAATACAAATAAGAGCCAAAAAAGAGAAAAACCTGTGAAAAAAGCAGAAGAAAAACAACAATGAAATCGGCCAAACCGAAAGCTGACTCTTGGAGAACATCGGTATGATTCTTGAACCTCTGTGTAGACGGATCAAACAGAGACCAGCGCAAAGCAGGGATGAGAAAGGGGACATGGGGACAGGTTGTGACAACATTACGCTGGTGCGTCCCACAGGTGAGAGGAATTGGGCCAGGCCCTACACGTGTACAGGCCGGCTTCGTTCTCGGGCCAGGAAACGCATAATGGAGACCCCTCTGTCTTTGGAAGAAAAGTCTGGAAGGGCTGGGAGGCCACCCTCCCTCTGAGACCCAGAACCAGACTCAGACATTGCTGGGCACCACAGTGGGCCTGCGCCCCGCCCGGACTTAGCTGTAGAAGTTAGGAACGAAAGCATAGTAAACGCATCTGAAAATAGAGAAAAAGAAATGCAACGTGATTAGGCCCAAGGCGGCGTTGACATCGAAGACCACGTGTGACTCGCCGTGTCCACAAGACGACCGTCTGCATAGATTTGAGGAAAATGTTTCATAAAATCTCACGTCCGTTTCTGATTAAACCAACCCACCCAGTCACCAAGCAACCAAGGTCTCGGCAAACCAGGAACGGGGGAGCTGTCTTAGCCCGATGAAGGCTCCTGCAGAAGCCCTGCGGCTCCTCCCTCTGGTCTGGAAGGACCGGCCACGGGCCTCCGACGGCGCGTGCGCAGCCGCGTGCGGCAAGCCTGGCGGTGCAGCGGGCAGGACAGAGACATAAACGACGCAGAGACTGGGGCGCTGGGTGGCTCAGCGGGTTAAAGCCACTGCCTTCGGCTCAGGTCAGGATCTCGGGGTCCTGGGATCGAGCCCCGCATCGGGCTCTCTGCTCCGCAGGGAGCCTGCTTCCTCCTCTCTCTCTGCCTGCCTCTCTGCCTACTTGGGATCTCTGTCTGTCAAATAAATAAATAAAATCTTTAAAAAAAAAAATGACGCAAAGATTGGAAGGGAAGTGAAACCGCCCCCGGTTTTCGGATGACAGCACTGTTCACATAGAAAATTTGGGGGAATTTTCAAAAAAAAAAAAAAGGATTACGAAGAGTGTCCCATGTAGTGTTTAGGGACGACACTGAGGAAGGATGGGAAGGCCTGCTCCCTTTGAAAGCCACGGAACAGTGCAGATATGCATTTCCAAGGGCTCCACCAGATGGAGAGTCTCGTCCCGCTGCGTGACACACACTCGCAGTCAGAATTCACAACGGGACCTAACTTCTCCCTGAGACCCTCTGTGGACTCGGCCCATTCCCAGCCCAAAGCCTAAGGGTATTTTTCTTGAAGAAATGAGCAGACTAACTCAGAAATTTGTATGGAAATGCAAAGGATCTGAAGTAGCTAAAACCTTTTGAGAAAGAAGATAAAGGGTAGAGGTCTCACAAGACTTGATTTTAAGTCTTAAGATACTCACGGTAGTATGGTAGGGGTCAGGACAGACGTACAGACCCAGTGGACAGAGCTAGTGCCTAGGACAGACCCCATGTGTATGACTGACTTTTGACAAAGGTACTAAGTCATGTCAACGGAGAGAGGACGAGCGTTGCCACCAGCGAGGCCAGATGCGAGCAAACTTGACGTCTGTCTGTGTGTCCCATCCGTGGGCTCGCAGTGGGTCACAGGCCTTACGTAAGAGCGATACCACTGGAAATCTTAGTGACCTTGGGTATGGCAGACACTTCTTTAAAAACACAGACCTAAGAGAAGAAACCCATAAACGGGGCTTGATCAAAACGGAACTTTTACTCTTCACAGAACAATGTTATAAAAATGACAAGACCAGCCGGGTCGGGAGAACATATCTGCAAGTTGTTGTGTCCGAGGAGTTGTGTCTACAATGGGTGAACGGCTTTTACACATAATCATCAGCCAAATGACCCAAAAGAGACAAGGGAGTAAAAGGAGTCGAACAATTTATCAGAGAAGGTACCCAGACGCAAACACACACGACATGCTCTGTCGATCGAGGAGAGGTGTGCAAACGGGACCCGCAGGGAGACCCCACAGCCCCCGAATCAGGACGGTCGAAGACTGACCACAGCAAGGCGCGGATGTGCAGTGACCGGAACCTTCTTCCTCTGCCAGAAAGAACATGGGGAGAACAGCCACTTTGGAGAACAGTTTGGTGGCCTCTCAACCCGGAGGCATCCCTCTGTCCTCTGCCCCCGGCACCCCCTCCTGGCCTTTACCCAAGTGAGAGGAAGCCTGTCCCCATGAAGACCTGCATGTGGGTGTCCATAGCAGCATCCCTCTGAGCGCTCGGGCCTGGGGACACGCCAGCTGCCGGCCGGCAGATGCACGGAGGGACGGGCCACAGCCCACGGCGGCTGGGCCGCACGGTGGCCGCACAGCCGAGCTCCAGCAGGGCCAGGAGCGAAGTCTGGGACGCCCCAGAGCAGGGCTGCATCTCTGAATCCTGTCGGCTCTGTTTTACCGAGTTCTGGACAACGTGGCCTGCTGTGCAGTGTGGGGGTCTCCGTCTGAGCAGTCGCGAAGAACACGGCCAGGAACAGAGCAGACCCGGGGTTGCCCGGGGTGGGGTGCGCAGGGAAGGATGGAGGGGGCACGGGCAGGGGTGCGGGCGGCTTTGGGGGGAATGGCTGTGCTCATTGTCTTGATGGTAGTGACAACCTCATGCCCACGACATGTCCAAGCCCATCGCTGTGCACACTTGAGGGCGCTTCGCGCTGTACCTCGAGGGCGCCTTGATGAAACAGCACCGTGGGTCAGGTGGTGAGGAAAGAGCTGTGGGGAAACAGGGATGGGGGTGGGGCTGGGGCAGCCTCCGCGCATGGGCCGCACAGGGACACGGGTGCGTCAGACGGTGGTGCCCGTGCGAGGCTCCTGGGACGGCAGCACAGGCACCAGGCCCCGCGGCTCAGGCCGCGTGGCGCCGCTCCTGGGGGCCCCATAGCTTCACCATCTCCCTGCCCTGCACCCTGCTGGGGCCCCCAGCAGCCAGGACTCCCCCTTGCCGGCACTGGACTTGGGCCTCTGTCTGACCCACAGTGAGTCCTGAGAGCGTGGTGACTATCCGAGGGGTGGAGGAAGCCCCCAGAAGCCTCTGGTCCCCCGAGGAGCGGGGAGGCTGCTGGCTTGGACACCTGCCGGGTTCTGGGAACTCCCAGATGCAATGGTTCAAATTGTCCGGATCCAGACAGCAAGCCCCTAACCCAGGCAGTGGGGCCCTGAAGCCATGCAGCTGGGTCAGGGTCAGTTTACCTGCCTTGGGTTGATCCCGATCCCTGGTGAGCTCAGCAGCCCCCTTGGCCAACCTCCCCAGGGTGGATTTGGGGTGTGTGTGTGTGTGTGTGTGTCTGAGCACTTGGGCTGGGTGCCAGAAAGAGCACTCGAGCCTTCTGCCCTGCACTCCAACCCCCACCCCGAGCATTCCCCCTTCTGGGGCTGGCAGAGGGCGCCTGGGGAGAGTTATGTCTCCTCTGAAGATGAGGAGTGATGATGGCATTTCAGGCCTCGTGCACGATGCCAAGACTGGGCCCGGGTGACAAGCCCCAGGAGCTGGGGGCCTGTGTGCCCGGATGGCCCCCTCCCCACCCCCTGCAGCCCCTGGATAGCACAGACACAGCCACAGTGATTTTCAGTCATTTATTCCTCTGCAAATAGAAAAATAAACAAAACCCGAACAGAATGAGTGTCCAGTCAGAAGGGGTCCAAATGCCTTCTGTCCCCTGCCTTCCTGCCACTCGGGGACGTACCTCACCGTCCTGTCTGGGAGAGGGGGCCCCAGACCCTGGCAGGCCAGCTCAGCCAGGGGCTTCCCAAGCTCCCCTCCCCGCAGGCCAGTGGGAGGGGCTGTGGAGCAGGAAGGGCCTGGGAAAGGGATGGGGTTCCCCGCCGTGGGGAGGTCACAGGCTGGGGCCCGCGAGGAGGGCGAGGAGGCCGAGGGCTAGGGCCAGGCCGAGGCTGGCGCCGGGGGACAGGGTGCGGGCGGGCGCGCTGCTCTGCAGGCTCCGGTTGCACAAGTCGTCCTGGCAGCACAGGGTGGCGGCCGCCCCGCTGCTCACCTGGCCGGGCAGGCTGTGCGTGGGCGTGCACGCCTCCACGCAGTCCTTCTCCACCAGGTTCCCCAGCAGGGGCTCCACTGCGGACAGGTGGTTCGGTCAGCCGGCACCGCGGCTTCGGGCCCCCCAGCCCAGGCAGCCGGCCCCTGTAGCCCCCAAGTCCCAGTCCCCCGCCCCTGGGGCCCCGGGACCCACCGACACGGACATCCTCCTGCCAGCCTTCTGGCCATGGTCCCGCGAGCCCTGGGGCACTCGCACAGAGCCCCGCCCCAGCCCGCACTCACCCTTGGTCCTGGTCCTGCAGTAGCGCGAGCCGGCCGCACAAGTCTGGGGTCTCTCGCAGTTGGAGGAGCTGGAGCAAACATGGCAGCGGAGGGCACGGGCTGGGGGGGGAAGGACACAGGGGGGGCTGGAGCACGGGCTGGGAGGGACACGGGGGGCCTGGGGTCGCTGCCTGGCCACAGCCCTCTGCCAGCCTTGCCACCGGCCCCTCTGAGGGGACCCCGCTGGTGCTCCTGCACACACCCCCCGGGGCCAGGAGGTGACGATCCTCCATGGCTGGGGCAGTGGGAGGAGGCTCCTGTGCCGGGCGTGTCTAGAGAACGGGTGTCAAGGTGGCTGGTGCAGGCTGGGGACCTTGCCACGGGAGAGTCCCGGAGCTCTGACGCTTCCAGAGAGCAGCCCACCATGGCTGGCCCCGCCCCAGAGCCTGTCCCCAGTGGTCCCCACCACGGTCATGAGGACCTGAGGCTAAGTCAGGGCCAGGGGGTTTCAGCTCTACCATGCTGAGCTTGCGGGAGGCGGGTTGCCTTGGGGACAGAGTCAGGGGCTGGATGACTGGCCGCTGGTCATCCTCGGAGGTGGGGGAGTCTCAAGACAGCTCCCCGCCCTGCTCTCCCTCTCTGTGTTGGATCCTGGGGGCCGATTCTCAGCGTCTCCGACTCTGTGATATGTTACATCTGATTCCACTAAGCTAAGACCTGGGTTCGTTTTGTTTTAAATTCTGAGTCTGGCATCCCGGGAGCCCAGAATGCCCGGAGCCTAATGGGGGGTACTGCAGGCTTCCCACGCGTGTCCCGCAGGTCCCTGCTGCCTGCCCCCCGCCCCCTGCCCAGCCCCTCACCCACCTGGCCCAGCAGCCACGGCCAGCACAGCAAGGAGCAGGAGAGCTGTCTTCATCTCGGGGCGTCTCTGGGAGCAGTGGGGGCCCCTCCTCTCTGGAGACCTTATAGCCCAGGACCGGTGCTGGTGGGAGGGGTGAAGGTGGGGACCCAGCCAGCGGCATTCCAGCTGCCCCACCCTGGCTGGCCCACGCCCACCAGCCCGGTGCATGGCTGCCCCTGCCCCTGCCGCCTGGAGGGATCGCTGCGCCTTGGCTGCCTGTCCCCACGGGGCAGGGGTCTGCCGTCCCCCATCTCAGCTCTGACGAGGCCTCAGCAGGCTCTGTAGCTCAGCGCCGGCTCCTCTCTCCGATGCTCCGTCCGTCCCTAGATTGCTTCGTCTCGGACTTTCCACTCCCTCCCTCACCCTGACCCTCAGATAAGGTCGACGGAGTCACAAGCCTAGGCAGGTGCCCTGTGGGGAGCCAGAGTTGTGCCCGGGGGCAAGCGAGGCAGGTGTAGGCTCTGGCCCTGGCTTCCTGGGCTTGGGGCTCAAGACTGCTCGGTGGGCCCACGGGGTGTTGGGAGAAGGACCCCTAGGCGAGCAAGGCATCTTGCTGAGAGGTCAGGACCTCAGGGTAGTGAGGAGGGAGGAGGCCGTCCTGGGGCGGGACCGGCGGCCGGACAAGCCTGTGGATGAACCTGCAGAGACGTGAGCCCGGACCAGGTGCATCAGGGGGAGGCGCAGGGGCAGAGCTGATGGGGGAAGGGTGGGGGTGGAGGCAGAGACTCAAGGGTTCACTGACCCAGAGACCCCAAGGGCCCCTGAGTCTGCAGCGGCCCTGCCTTGGACGCCGCCCCTCCAGTACTCTGCACTTGCTCCGGACACGGTGGAGGACCAGCAGCCTTTATCCGGCCTTGGGACCAGGCCTCTCTGTCTCCTGCTCTGGTCCCCAAGGGCAGTGAGCTCTTCCAGGTCAGGGGTGCAGGGCGCTGGGTAGATCCCCCCAACGTCACCGTCACCGTCTCAGAGCGCTCGTGGGGAGGGAAGACCCCGCCCCTACGCGCAGGCACGGTCCTCCCTTCCCTGAAGCTTTCCCTGTCTGCTGGCTGGCCACGGCCCCTCCCGCCGCTCGGCTGTGCCCGGCAGACCCTGCTGGGTTCTGGGGGGTCCCCTATGGAGGCCTCCCCTGATCCTGTCCTGGCAGGCCACGCTGACTGTGACGGGGTGACGGGGAGTCAGGCCAGAGCACAGAACTTGGCCCTGGGCCTGCGCCAGCCCCCTTCCTGCAAGTACTGGAGGGGCAGGGCCTGTGGCTGGGAAGGCGGCCCTGGGCTGGGGGGAGGGCAGGGGCGGAGCCAGCCTGCAGCTCTTGGGAGCCCTGTGGGCTCAGGCCGGGGAGATCTGGGAGCCCTTGGCCCTTCCTCCCGCGTGCCCTGCACAAGCCAGCTCCTGAGCGGGGCCCCACCTGGGCGAGGCCGGCCGCCTCGTGGTGCCAAGGGGCCGGGAACGTGCGGCCTGACCCTCTGGGCCGCCCTCCCTAAAGATGCTGCTGGCCCTGGTGGGACGTGGCCAGAGGCGCAAGGCCGGCAGAGCGTTTCCTTCCAGGACCCCGGCGGTGCAGGGAGGGATGCCGGCAAGCCCCCGGGGCAGCCCCACACCAGCAGTCTGAGCCTGTCCCCGGGCTGGTCCCAGGCTCCCTGGGCCTTATGCAGGGTAGCTGGGGCCTCTTTTGACGAGGCAGGTAATATGGGGGAACTGTGCACTCAGCCAGAGAGAGGAGGTCACCCCAAGCTCTGAGGCCTGGAATTCATCGGGCACAGCCCGTCATGGACAGATGAAGGAGGCCTCAGGAAGCAGGATGTGGGGCTCAGTGACAGGGTGGTGACTGGCATGGGGGGTGGGGTGGGAATGACAGGTGCGGAGGGATGACTCACTGAGGCCAGGGGCAGAGAAGCTACTAGAACAACGGGTTTGGGGGATTGGGTTTCCTGTAGGGCCTGGTAGAGCTAGGGGTCCAGACCAGGAGTGGAAGTTTGAGCACGAGGCTGCCGGGCTGCCGGTTCCCCCCACTGCACCCCTGTCCCATCCTCACGGGCACCTGAGGCTTCACTGGCCATGTGCCCGTCAGGCAGGGACAGACACCTGCCAGAAAAGAGGGGGATCCGTGGGAAGACAGCCGTCGGCTCTGACAGGGCTGCCAGTGAGGGCATGGGCTGCCCACTTAGACGAGAGCTGCCTGTCCAGGGGCTTCCCAGCAGGGCCGTCATCGGCAGCCTCAGACACAGTTTACTTGAGCAAGAAAGCGGGCGATTTCCATGGCAGGAGCTCTCCGTGTCGTTGGAACAGTACAGTCAGGGAGGGCTGCCTGGAGGTGGTGGCCTGGCTGCCCTGATCTTGGAGGCAGATCTCAGGGGAGAGAGGAGCCGTCATGGCCCCTTAGGTTGGCCCCCTTCCAACATCCTTTCACTGGTGAGGAGACGAGGTCCTGCGGGGACCCCGCTGGTGCCAGCCCGACAGTTCCAGGTGATGTGGCCTCCCCTCCTGTCCTCGCTCGTCCTCCGGAGAAAGCCGCCACTCTCCGGAATGCAAGCCCTCTCACCCAGTCCCCGGGGCCGCTGGGTCGCTGGGCCCGATGGCGCCAGGGAATTGTTGGCAGCAGAAACAAGGCCTCGAAGAGGTCTTGGAGGGGCCAGGAGTGCTCACGCCCTCACCCCTCAGCCCTGCCTGCTTCCTGAACTCAGCGGCGCCAGGACAAGCCCAGACCTCTGCTGCCTCGTGCCTTTCCTGCTCACGCCCCCGCCCCCCTCCCCCTGTTCCCCAGGGTCTCAGCCTTGGGGTCGGAGAGGGGAATCAAGGCCTCGATCACTGGGCTCTGGGGGTCCCTGGGGTCCCACAAAGGGGGCGAGTGGCTCAAAGAGGAAGCGCCTGGCTCAGGGCAGACAGTGGCCACTCCAGACTTTCTGAAAAGGCAGCCTAAGGGGTCCCGGGGCCCTGCCTAGGGCGAGGGTGGGCATTAGGATGGGCAGGTCGGGTTCCCTCCCTGGGGGCGCCCCCGCACCTTGGGGTCTGCAGACAAGGCTTCTTTCGTTTCCGGATGCATCCTGCATGAGGGCTGGCCGGCTGCACACAGGGACGCACGGCGCCGGGCCGCCGCTCACTCGTCATTGAGCAGTACCCGACATGGACCACGCGCTCAGGGCCCAACAGAGACAGACAGGAGGGACGGGGCCAGCCCGCAGGACCCCAGGTGAGCTGGGGAGATGGGGCACAGACAAGTGGGCCCCATGTGCGCGGGATGATCGGGGGAAGGGTTGGGGCCTCCTGAAGAGCGGAGCAGGGACAGGCCGTTGGGGCCTCGGTCTGGGCTGGGGGGGCCTCGGGCTTGGCACATCCCTCCGTCCCCACAGGGCTGAGGTGACGACCCAGTGAGTCAGGCCGTGCAGGGGTACAGGGTCACACTGCCCTGGGGGGGCCTGCCTTGTGCCTCCACTCACGGACCCGCACATGCCGACAGGGCCTCCCTCGGACGATGTAGAGAGGGCAGGGCCTTGCTCAGGATCACCCGGCCAGCCGGTAGGAGCCAGAGCCGGGCCTGCCCTCCTCCCCCAATTCAGTCCCTGGCTGGCCTGGGGCTCTTACCCCATGCCCACGTCTCCCTACTCCTCCCTCCTGTGCGGGAGACTCGCCGTCACACACAGGGCCACAGGCCTAGACACGGGTCTCTCTCACCTGCTTCCCAGGGCTTGGCATGGCCCACCTGTCTAGATCATCCCCTGGGACCCTGGCCACTAGTGCGGGGCCTCCCTTTCCTGCTGTGCCAGAGTGCAAACCCAGGGAGCAGACACACCGGTTCTCAGGTCTGGCAGCCATCTCCCCTGAGAGAGGCCCCACAGGATCTCTGCCCACATCAGCACCTAGCACCAGCACTTAGGACTAGCACCTTAAGACCAGCACCTAGTGCCAGCACCTAGGACGAGCAGAGGTCTGGCATGCACCCTGCCTATCAGTTTCTCTGGCTGTGTCCCTTTGTGAAGTAGAGGAAGAGGGCCTGCCGAAGGCCGTGGGCACAAGCCATAGAACCCAGCAACCCTGGGGACCTTGGAGTTCCAAGGGCACAGGCTCTTAGCACTGTGGGCTTGTAGAGCCTGGGATCCCAGAGCTGAAGAACCCAAAGAACCTGAGAATCATGAATCCAAACCACATGACTCCAGTTAGAATGGCCAAAATCAACAGGACAGGAAACAACAAGCGTTGGAGAGGATGTGGAGAAAGGGGAGCCCTCTTCCACTGTTGGTGGGAATGCAAGTTGGTGCAGCCACTTTGGAGAACAGTGTGGAGATTCCTCAAGAAATTAAAAATAGAGCTTCCCTATGGCCCTGCCATTGCACTACTGGGTATTTACCCCAAAGATACAGATGGAGTGAAAAGAAGGGCCCTCTGTACCCCAATGTTCATAGCAGCAATGGCCACGGTCGCCAAACTGTGGAAAGAGCCAAGATGCCCATCAATGGACGAATGGATAAGGAAGCTGTGGTCCATATACACTATGGGGTATGATGCCTCCATCAGAAAGGACGAATACCCAACTTTTGTAGCAACATGGACGGGACTGGAAGAGATGATGCTGAGTGAAATAAGTCAAGCAGAGAGAGTCAATTATCATATGGTTTCCCTTACTTGTGGAGCTTAAGGAATAACACGGAGGACATGGGGAGATGGAGAGGAGAAGTGAGGTGGGGGAAATCGGAGGGGGGAGACGAACCATGAGAGACCGTGGACTCAGAAACAAGCTGAGGGGTTTGGAGGGCAGGGAGGTGGGGGATTGGGAGGTGGTGGGTATTGGGGAGGGCACAGATTGCATGGAGCACTGGGTGTGGTGCATAAACACTGAGTCTTGGAACACTGGAAAAATAAAATTAAAAAAAAAAAAAAAAAAGAAGAACCTGGGAATCAGGTATCCTGTAGGGAGTTTATTCTCCCCATGTGAGCAAAGCTCCCTCTAGGGTTCTAGAAAAAGACAGAGTGTTCACGTTCTATCTCTAGGTTCACCGCTCTGCTGTGCCGCTGCTCAGTGCTCCTCCTATTGTAGCCTGAGCCTGTGGCTCTAAACCCTTGAGCTCCATGATGGCATTGGGTATAAGTTCCAGGGTAGCGAACACCAACAACCTATGCAATCCACCATCTCTCTGTTACTTGTCCACTCATTCTTCCATCTGCCCATCCACAGGCTGCCAGCCAGCCCTGTATCCATCGATAGATCCCTTCATCCGCCCATGGACCCACCGTAGACCCACCATAGACCCACCCATCCGTCCTCCATCCATCCTTCCGTCCACCATCCGTCCTCCATCCATCCACCCATGCGTCCTGTAGGAGAGTTTCCGTGATGTCGCTCTCCCGTCTTCTCTTCCCTTTCTGATGTACCTGCACACCTGTCCTTGACAAGAGAACACAGGAATTCTCAAAGACTGTGAGTGAACCCAGGTGGGGGCTCTCAGAGCCTTACCTCTGCGAGTGGTTGGCGGGCAGCTCTGGGTCTTGCGACACCCAACATGCAGAAATGCTCTTTTTATTTAAGATTGTATGATCAGGTGGGGGTGGCTTTGAGAGGGTGTCATTGATCCTAACCCTTAAGAGTTGGTCTGTCTGTCTCTGGCCACTAGTGCCTCTTACACAGAGCATGACAATCCTGAGCCCTCTCATTGGTCCCTTGTCCCTTGAGAATAGCAAATGGCCCCTTGTTGGGTCCTGCCAGCCTTTTAAGTTCCACTAAAACACTACCAGGGCAACCAGATTTTTTTAAAGGTTTTTTTCTTTTAAGATTTCAACATCATTTTCTTTTTAAAAAAGATTTTATTTATTTATTTGACAGCGAAAGAGGGTTCACAAGCAGGCAGAGAGGCAGGCAGAGGGAGAGGGGCAAGCAGGCTCCCCACCGAGCAGAGAGCCCCATGTGGGGCTCGACCCCAGGACCCTGAGATCATGACCCGAGCCGAAGGCAGAGGCTTAACCCACTGAGCCCCCCAGGTGCCCCAACCAGACTTTTAAAAATAGGTTTTTTTGGAAATAACTGGTGACGTTCTTGGATGGGGACTACTGTCCTCCCAAGTACGTGTGGGGGAGGGCTTCAGTCTCGCACTGAGACCCACACTCCAGGCGTAAGCAGCCTTTTCCCAGCCCCGTACTTTATAGACGAGGTTCCTGGAGCTCGTCAGGGCACAGGGTGAGGCACGGGAGCCGGCAGGGCCAGGCGGCCTGGGCGCTGTCCTTACTCAGCCTGACGCGGAGGAGATGCAGCCCCTGCCCCCTGGGGCTCGGCAGTTGCTGAGTTTGGAATCTACAGCAGCCCGGCTCAGCCAATCCCTGCTCAGCCTAGTGGCCTCAGGGGCCTGCTTTGGCACTGGGCCCTGGTCTAGGGGGTTTCATGCTGTTGCAACCTGCTCTGGGTGTGGGGCTGGGCTCTTCAGGGCAGGGAGTGGGTCCTAAGCTGGGCCCAGCAGAGAGCTCATTGCCTACAGAGCTTATCAAGGGCTTATGTCATCTCACCCTGGGAATATTATGTAAGGACAGAGCAGGGCTGCTCCTTGGGGAGCAGGGGATGTTGGGGGGAGGCCCAGGAACCCCCAGAGCGGAGCACAGCCTTGGGGCCAGCCCCGGCGGTGACCCCCGGGGCACACAGAGCCAGGACCAAAGCCACCAGGCCGGCCACTCTGGGCTGCAAGGAGCAAGTTGACCAAGCTCTCCGCTCTGGCTGCCTTCCCGCCTGTGTCCTCAGCAGCTTCGGGAGGGACAGGTCAAAGCCCGAGTCCCTGGCTGCGGCCCCACACCCATGCCACCCTGCAATGTTCCTCCCTGAGGCTCCAGCCCTGCTGCCCCCTCAGGATTCCTGCCCCGGGGTCTCCCTACACACCCTCCAGCCCTTTCTCACCCTGGGCCTTTATACCTGTTGTCCTCACAGGTTCCCAGGGTCCGGATCACAGCTGTCATCTGCCCCTCAGAGAGGCTGGTGTTCCCTCCAGCACTGCCCTTCCCCCCTCCTCCCCCCCTGCCCCAGTCCTGGGGAGGACTGGCCTGCGCTGGTCTGTAGGCTTGCTGGCTGTGGCCCCATGTGCGTGCTGCTGCACTGGTCCCAGCGCCAGCACGACCCTGGTGTGTGGTGGGCGCTCTCTGAGTGTCTGTTGATTTAGTGACTGTGGTGCCGCCGTGGGGGGTGGGGGAGAAAATTCTGGCTCTGGGCAGACCACTCTGCCAGCCCAGAGTTGAATCTGAAAAGCTGTTTGTGTCTCAGTGTCCTCTAATGTCCTCACGTGGAACAGTCTCTTGGTCCTCCCCCCCCCCCCCGACTTCTGAACGCAGAAGCTCCCGGAGGAAGAGGCGGTGGGTCATGATGTGGCACCCACTGCGGCTTTCCGTTGTGACTTGTAGGGGTGGGGCGTGCCCTGGAGGGAGGGCTGGTCGGACAGGAGTCAAGAGAGGGACTTTCCACTCTGCTTAAGAAAACCGACCTTCCAAGGCTGCGTGGGGCCACCGTACCCCAAATGCCTGAGATGTGAACACTTCACATGGACCCCAAACCAACCTCCTCCTGGGTCCCTGGAGCCCCGCAGGCCTGGCCACGAAGGGAAATCGTACTGGAGGCTCGGAGGGGCCCCAGGGGAAGGCTGGCATCCTTGCTTCCAAGCCGGGCCCCCTCTGCTGCCGGGTCTTCCAGGGTCTTCCTGGGCACAGAAGGAGCCACAGCAAGTCTGCCAGCACCAGGCACCCTCCCACCGGCCTGAGTCCCCACACGCCTCCGGAGCACTGAGCTTCCGCCAGAACGGCCGGCCCAGGGCAGGAGCAGGCACCGGGCGCCCGCAGCAGGCCGAGCTCACAGGCGCCGGGGGGCAGGGGCGCTGCCAGGCCAGAGAGGCGGCCGCTGGGAATGGGAAGGAGCGCCAGGCCGGGCGGTGGGGGCTGGCGGCTGAGAGAACGGTGGTGGGGAGGCCGGGCGGGTAGCGGCGCATCTGCGGCCGGTTCCCAGACCTGAGGCCCATGCCCAACCGGGGAAGCGGCTGCCTTTACCACGCCCCGTGGCCGTGGCCTTGAGCTGTGGGAGCCCACCTCCGCCAAGCAGGCCCCCCAGGAGGGAGGTGAGGGTCAGTGATGTGACGGAAGGGAAAGGACTCGGGGCCTGCGTGGGGGGAGGCAGGCGGACCGGGCTAGGCCCCATAGGCTGGGACAGGGAGACCCCGCAGGAGCCGTGGGCAAGGGCACCCGTGTGAGGCTCTGCGGAGAGGCCCTGCGCAGAGGCTAGGGAGGGCCTTGCCGGCCAAGGAGAGCCTCGCGTGCCTGGCTGGGCCCCGACCGGGGGTGCAGCGCGGTGGGGGTTGTGGGGCACACGGTGGGGCTACCACGGATGTCAGGGGACCCCATGTGAGCCCCCAGGTCGAGGGGGTGGGAGGGGGTGCTGGCTTCTTGGGTTCCGAGGGGAGCGTGCTTGTCCCCGCTGAGCTTGTGCGTGAGAGTGCGCCCACCCTCTGTAGAGAGCTCCCCGCCTCGCCTCGTCGGAGGCACAGCCCTCCACCCCACAGTTCAGCGTCTCAGAGAATGGGACAGGACAGGATATGTGGCTTTATTCCCCCTCACGGGCTCCCAGGGGTGGGCTTGCTGCAGGCACCCCTGCCGGAGGCGGTGACAGCCGGCAGCCGAGGGATCGGCACAAGCCTGCCTTCACCTGGCAGGGACTGGGCGGGGACGTGGCGATCCCTGAAAGCCTCATCCTCTCTCCAAGCTTCGGGCAGTGAGCCAAGGGCCCCGGGAGGGGCCTGGCAGATCCGACAGGGTGCCTGGCTCCCAGGAGGCCCTGGTGGGCCAGGAGGAGTGAGCGTGCCCACTGGGGTGTGAGTCAGCCGTGGAAGGAGTGGGCGGGGGATGCACGTGGGAGCCCAGGGGTGGCTGGTGCTGGGGTGGGGGGAATGCCCCGACCTCTGAACCACCCCTCCATGCACAGTGGCTCTGGGCACACGAAGCTGGTTGGGAAGGAACCCCCAGTGGAAGCCCCTGAAAACGGATGGAGGGAGCCAGGGGGATGGAGGTGCCCTTCCCACTGCTGGGTGGCTGGGACCCAGGGACTCAGGACAGGGCTGAGGGTCCCTCGGAGGGGGCTTCCTGAGCAGGGGGGAGCCTCCCTCCCAGGGACAGGAGCCCGGGCTCTGGGTGGGGCCCAGGGGAAGCCAGGAGGAGCCCCAGGAGAGACAGAAGCTCTTCTTGCCAGCTTGGCAGTGTGCGGGGAGTGGCATGGCTGCAAAGGACCACAGGGTCCAGGCGACAGCCAGCGCCAGGGCGGGCACGGCAGGCTCACCAGGCTGCCCGGAGCAGTGGCCATAGCAGGCTGGCCAAGGCGCTGAGCCACAGGGCCCCTGGGCTGCCTGCCAGGCCCACGGCTGCGCTGCGGTTACACTGGCTGCCCTGGCAGCAGGAGACGGAGAGGGTGCGGCCGTCCGAGGACATGGTGCTGTTGGGACACACCGGGGCGCAGGACTTCATGACCAAGATGCCTCCGGGGTTTGCTGTGGAGAGAGGCACGAGGGCCCATGGCTGGCGTGCTCTGGGTACCCCACCACCACCAGCCAGCCGCAGCGGGGCAGGCCAGTAGCCCAGGGCCATCAGCACCGCCCACACGGCCAACCTCTAGGGCCTCCTTCCGTGGTGCCCGCAGGCCCGGGGAGTCCCGTCCAGGCCCCTCAGTGACCCCCCACCTCAACCTTTCCGTCTCACAGGTGCCTGGACTCATTCCTGGGTCTAGAGCAAGGACCAGGCCCAGTCCCCAGCCCTGCCCTGTCCTGGGCCGGGAGGCAGAACACCTCGCTATGTGACCCTCTGGCTTGGCCTCTGCGCCTGCACCTGGGGACAGCTGAGCACCAGGTTCCCAAAGTGCCCGGATGGCCGCGCAAGCCAGCGGTGTTGTGACCGTGCGGGACTTCCCTCCACCTGTGACCTGTGACTCAGTGCACTTGCCACGGCCCTGCCAGAAAGGGATGACCCCAGTGCGCGGCCTGACCTCTCGGCTCAGCCTCCTGGTCCAGGAGACAGGGGCCCAGAGCCGCCCCTCCCAGACTGTTCGGGGGTCGGCAAAGTTACTCCCCGCACAGCTCTGAGCGGGTCGAGAAAATGCTGCCCGTAGTGAGTGCCATGCGCGGGGGCAGAGCAGGGACATAGGTGGGCGGCAACAGCACTGGGAGGCCCAGGGTGAGTGGCAGGCCCCAGCCCCCGCACACATCCCCCCTCCCGCAAGCGGGACCGCACGCAGCCCAGGAGCAAACTCTTAGCTGAACGTGATGACTGGTCAGGACCGTGCTCAGTCGGGGCAGGAAGGGGCAGGAAGGGGCCTGTGTTTATGGACAGAATGGGTGGGGGCAGGGGCTGCCCTGAGTCTCCAGGGCCCAGTGGCATTTCCACAACGCAGCAGCCTCCTTCCTGCTGGGGTCTGAGCTCCGGGCTCTTCCCTTGAGAAACGGGCTACGGGGCCAGGCTTGGGAGGGCTGAGTCGGAGGGCGCGACGGGTGGCCTGACGGCCCCTGACGCTCCCCTTCGTCACAGGCAAGACTGCTTGGCGCTGTGCTGCGTGGACGGCAGTGCCCCCTGCCCCTGGGATTGCCAGCAGGGAGCTGGACGCGCTGCCACCCCCAGAACCCGCCGGAGGGGCCTCAGTGGTGCAGGAGGCCCACGGGAGTGACGGCACGACCACCTGCCCACGGCCGGACCCCCCAACCAAGGGACCCCCGGTGCTGCTCCCGGAGGCCCCCCACCTCCTCCGCTCACACAGGAGCACCTCGTTCATGGCCCCCTGTAGGGAGCACAGCCCTCCAGCACGGCCCCAAGGTCAACACATCCGCTGCTCCTGGGGGACCTGCTCAGGGAGCGCTGCCCGGCCGGACCCAGGGACAGACAGATGCAACGGACGGTCCATGAGGGAGAGGGCCAGCCTGGGGGTCTGAAGGAAGCCCCCACCGTGGGGCTGGAACTAGGGGCCCATGGGGGCTCCTGGTACTCTGGGGACAACCAGGGAGAAGCCCCCTCGGCCCCTCCTCAACGCCCCCCGACCCCTCACATCAAGGTCTGTGGTTTTAAGGCCCTTCCGCCACCGATGCTGCTCAAGGCCGAGAGCCACACGGGCCCAGCCTCACACCCGGCCAGAGCCAGCAGGCGCCAGGCTGTGGGTGACCGACGGAGAGCACGGCTGGCTGCGGCCCCCCACCCCCAGGGCTTGGCTGAGTGGGGCAAGTTCCCCTGCCCCCTGAGAACGCGACACGGTCCTGGGACGCGGTCCTCCTCTGTCTGACAGGGAAGGGTCCTGGGGGCAGTGGACTGTTTGTGCTGCTTCCTCATGGGGCCCTGGGCCGAGCGGGGGTGGGGGTGGGGCAAGACCACCTGTGTCCCTGGCCAGACACCACATCTCCTCGTACTAAGGGGCCTGTGTCCCAAGCAGGAAAGCCTTCGTGATCACCCAGGTTTATAGGGAGCTGGGCCCAGTGTGGCTGCCTGGCTGCCTGGCTGCCTGGCCCACGGCAGAGCCCCTGAGTCAACCAGGGAGTCTGGGGATGCTGCTGGGACCCCCCCCCCCCCCCCGACAGGACACTCATGGTGACAGCAGCCTGTGGGGCTCCTCATTCCCTCCCTGGAGCCCAGAGCCTCCTGGACCGCCACACACCACCGTCTGCAGGGGACCCAGCTCGCGTCATGCCTCCTCCTCTCTCGGGGGTTGCCGGGGGGGCTCACAGCAGCTTCTAGGCCCCTCCCTTCAGTCCCCACCCTGTCCTTGCTGTGCCTCCAGGCCGGCTTCCCACTGCCCTGTCCAGGCCTCTACGACCCGTCAGGCTCGCCACTCCTCGGGGTCACTGGAATCACCGCCACACTCCTTGCCTCCCTGCCATGTGACCTTCTGTGGTCTGTGCCCCGACCCTGCCTGTCACCACCACTCTCAGTCCCCGACTCAGCCCTTGACGGCTCACGGAGGGAGCAGACTGCAAAGGGCATCCTGGGAGGTCGGAGGAAGGAGAGAGCCTGTCCCATGGGGTCGGAGGAGGCCGGCAGCCGGGGGGCGGGGGGAGTCTGGAGGAGACGGGTCACAGGTGTGGTGGTGACATCCCCCTCCCCGGGCGGAAGCTGAGAGGGGCGCGGGGGCCCGTCACCTGCCACCGGCCAGGTGGCCCTGCAGGGCTGTGCCCGCCGGGTCCTCCAGGGGCCAGCCTCCCTCCATGTCTCGTCCTGCCACAGCCCTGTAGGGCCTGCTCCCCGCCGCCTACATCTCCTGCGTGGACCCCTCTGACTCCGGCTGGAGGGCGTGGGGTACTCACTGGCCTGCGTGATCACGCAGTACTTGTCGGTTGGGGCACACTCCACCAGAGACTCGCAGTCCTTGTGGCCGCAGCACACGTGGCAGTGCAGGGCCGGGGCTGGGGAGAAGCAAGCACAGGCCCCTGTCAGTCTGGGCAGAGGAGCCCGGGGCGGGGCAGGGGGACGGGGAGGCCGGGCCACTGCGCAGCTGGCTCTCTCTGCACCTTGTCTTCCTCCCAGACTCCCTGCAGAGCTGCTCCCGGTCCCCTGGGCTGGGACTAGAGACTCGGTGGCTGGAGACGCACCCCAGGCCACAGCGCTGTGCAGGGAGTGCTGGCCCACAGGCGGGGTGTGTGTGTGTGTGAGTGTGTGTGTGTGTGTGTGTGTGTGCGCGGCGTGTGGCCTGGTGTCTGCAGGCGGCCCTGGGACCGGGACAGAGGCGGGCACCGGCAGCAGGGGGCAATGCGAGGAGAGCTAACTTTGGGGGGATCCGGACTCTGCTTCTCAGTGCCCTTGCCTCTATCACGGGACTAGCGCAGCCTTGCTGGGAGAGGACACGACATGGGCATCGGGCACTTCTCTCGCCCCTGCCCCGCCCCCACCCCCGCCCCACGCGGAGCTCCCAGCCACGGTCCGCAGGGGTTTGCACACTGAGGGCTGCTTAGTTGCCAGGAGGCACCAGCCCTGCCCCTCACTGCCTGGGACCTGCCTGCCTGATCCAAGGGGAGTCTACAGCAAAAGGCCCCTGTTCTAGCCAGACCCCCATGTGGTATGACTGGCCCCAGTTCCCAGCCACGAGGAGACCCTGCAGGACCCGGGGGTGGCTGACTGAGGTACTATGTGTGACTGAGTGGGATGGATTGGAAGCTACAATAGGGACACCTGTGGGACACCAGGCCCAGAAAGAACTGAGTCTCAGTACAGGGCGGGGTCCATCTGGGAGGGCTGCCAGAGCAGCAGCTGGGCTGGTGGGAAAGCCAGGATGCCTTGCCCAGGATAGGGGGGGACTGTGCTGCCAGAGAGGGCACCTCTGCACCAGGTCTGGGGCCCTGTGGTGTGCTCTGGGCAAGGCAATGCCACTCGGACATCGAAGCCGGCACCTGAGAAAGGAGGTGATGGCGTCCCCTACACATGGGTCAGCGGCCATCAAAGACCCTTCCCCCTGTGCGGAAAGTGAGGACACTTGGGGCTGAACCATGGGCAATCAAGTCAAGGTCAGACCCCAGGCTCCCAGGCTATCTTCCCAGGCTAGGGTTCTGGAACCTCCAAGAAGAATCGGTATCTGGGGTGACCCTGGCTGTCCCTAGGGTCCTGTCTGCAACGGAGTCCCAGATGCTGGTGGGCGCAAGTCCTAGGTTCCTCTGAACAAGAACCTTACTATGCCTCTGTTTCCCCCCAAAGGGTTGGAGGGGCCCTGTGAGCTGGGGGCTCTGAGCACATCCTCAGTGGGGCCCCGCACAGCCACACCCCACCTCCGCGCCAGCCTCTCTTCTGATAAGCACGTTGTCCTCTGCTCTCTCCCCAGAGCCAGCCTCGCAACCTTGCCCAAGCGTCCCCTGCCTGTTTCCAGACCGCCCCACTGCAGGCTGGGTCTGATCCCCAAGGTGCCTTTCCCGGCGGCCAGAGGCCCCACCTCACCGCCTCCACTCAGGGGACGCTGAGGGGCCATTATCCCTGGATGGTAATTACTCTGCTGATAATCACAGGCTGGATCACCCCCTCCTCGGGCCCCATTTCCGGTGGCCCCAAAGCAGCAGGTGCTCTGGCTCAAGGTCACACAGCCAGGTCATCAGGTAGAGACAGGGCTGGGGCTGGGAGGGGGGGACCCGCTCCTTTTCCTGGTTTCAGCACGAGAACGCCCTTTTCCCAGGAGCACGGGGTGGAGGTCCCCCAGCTGCTCCCACCGCCAGCCCGGAGCTCTGGAGACTCGGGCCCCCCCACCGGGGTCTTTCACCCCACAAGATGCAGACAGACCAGAAACTGGGCCCAAGGGGACACAAGGAGCACAAAAGTCTCCAGGTCTGGCTGATCAAGGAGCAGCCACAAGAGCTCCCCCTTGGCTCCCTGCCGCCCCCAGCGGGCCTGATGGGAGCCGGTCCCGCCCAGCGCCTGCTTGTCCAGTCCTTCCCACCCGGGTCAGTGGCCCTTACCCAGGTCAGCGCACAGAGTAGCCAGAAGCAGAGACAGCAGGAGCGGCCTCATCGTGGGGTATCCACCGGGACTGGGCAGCCGCCAGCACCAGGTGCCTTTATATGGCTGGCGTCCCGGCGGGGGTCAAACCTAGTAATTTAGCTGGAGCAGAGCTCGGGGTGGCAGGGCTGGCCTGACTCCTGCTGCCTGGGCTTCCCTCTGCCCCACCCCCAGGCTCTGGGGGCTCTCTGGAGGCCCCCTGTGTCCTCTCTCTCCTGAACCATTGGCCTCCTGGTCCCCATAGGTACCATGGGGCCCCAGGTCAGGCTGGGGAGAAGGAAGAGGAATGATGGTCTATGGGTGCTGGCCCACTCTAGGGACCTGGGGGACGCAGCCCTGCCAGGGGTCTTCTGAGTTTCTCCTGAGCCTCCCCCTTTGGACAGGCAATCAGAGAGACACCAACCCCATTTTGATGGGGACACTGAGGCACTGTAGGCTGAAAGCTGGCTGCGGACCAGCCCGTCTCAATTTTCATGTACACACGGATCACATGGGACTCTGGTAAAGTGCTGGTCTGGGTTGGGGGCCCAGGCAGGACCCGAGACCATGCATTCCTGGTAAGCCCCTGGGCGTGCTTCTGCTGCTGGTCCGCGGGGCCGACCAAGTGGGGATGGGCAGAGCCAGAGGTGCGGCCCAGCATCTCAGGTAGCACCGGACTACGGCCCATTGGCCTCCAGACCAGGCTTGGGGGAACCACGGAAGACAAGGGTGCCTGGGGAGGAGGCAGGGAAGAGTCTGCCCATGGCAGGCTGAGCCCAGTTGCTCTTTTGGGGTCTGGCTGGACTGCCAGGGCTGAGGGTCGGAGATCACACCTCCTGGTGTCTCTCCTGCAGCCCCTCCCAGGGCCACAGGCACCTCTCTTCTGGCGGCTGGAGTCCCTTCTCCAGTGACCATAGCCACCCTTCTAGATGCCACCCTGACTGTGCCACCACCCACTGAGAGCCCCGAAGCTGTGCACCATCTGCATAACCCCGGCTCCCCGGCCTCCCCTGTGTCCCCCAGGCCCTTGCCTTCCCCACAGCCTCTGGAGTGAACCCACAGGCCTCCGTGCCCTCATCCAGGCCTGGCCTGATGCCTGAGTACCCTCCCCTTCTTTCATGCCCCTGCAGAATCATCCTTGTCTAGGACCAGAAACGGGGCCCAAGGGACATCCTCAGACCCAGTATTCCTGTCTGTGTCCACCCGGAGCCTGTGTCCAGGCGGGGCTGGGCCGAGCTGCGCGTGCCCATCCCTGGGTACAAGCAGCAGAGACAGTTGGTGGCGGGGTGGGGGGTGGAGCAGGCGCTGGGGGCCGTGTGCTTGAACATGGGGGCCCTGCTGTGTTGCAGGGGTCAGACCCTGGGCTGGGACGGGCGTTCTCTGCACAGCCACCACCTAGCAGATTGTCTCAGAGCCTGGCATCCCAACACACTGGACCGCTTGCTTACTCTGATGGGATGTTTGTCGACGATACTTTATGTTCCTTTTTTAAACTTCTTTGAGAACTTTTAAGTTTAGCTACATGGGGTGTGAGGCCTCATTTGCCCAGAAAGATGGGGAGGGTTCCCCCTTATCAGGAGCCTGCTTACAGGCACCAGGTGCGGCAAACACACAGCTCAGGTCACGAAGCCTGAAATTCATTCACATCCAGACGCTAAGATGGGAGGGGTCATGGCTGCACAAACCCAGTGCCCAACCGTGCCTCCAGCCTCATTCAGTTTCTCTCCCCGCCATGCCCTCCACCCATCGGGCCCCTGAATCCCTGTTCATTCCATGCCCTCCACCTCCTCTCTCCACGCCACCCTGCATCCCTTCAGCTCATCCATTCATGGCACCCGCTCCGTGCACACCAGCCGCCCGTGCACACCAGCCGCCCGTGCACACCAGCCGCCGTGCATGCCAGCTGCCCAGTGCACGCCAGCTGCCTGTGCACACCAGCTGCCCGTGCACACCAGCCGCCCGTGCACACCAGCTGCCCGTGCACACCAGCCGCCCGTGCACACCATCCCTCTATCCATTCCATCCCCTAAAGCCGCTCCGTCCACACCATTCACTCCATCTCTCCGTCCATGCCACCCCCTCTACCCCCGCGTCTCCTCCATCCTGGTCATCCCCTCCATCAAACCACCTCCTCCACTCCCACCCCCACACCGCGCAGCCCATTTCTCGGGTCACCGCATCCGGACCGTCCCCTCCACCGTCATCCCCCGCACGCCCACTCCGCGCCCCCCCCCCCCCCGTCCTCACCAGCTGCTCCTCCCGCCGGCCGCCCCCTCCTCCCCATCAACGCCAGCCCCTCCTCCCGCTCTGTCCGGGTTAGTGCGTTCCGTTTCCCGCAGCTGCTCTGTCCGCTCTGGCTCCCCGCATCTCTGCACCCCACGCGCCCCGTGCGCTGGACCCCACGCACCATCCTGGGTCACGCCATGTGCTCCGGTCCGTGGTCCCAGAATTCCCGCCTTCATCTCACCACTGATCTTGGTGACCTCCTGCAGCCATGGCCATGACCGGCAGCCGGGCCTTGCTTAGCAGCCCCTGGCCTCGATGGACCCCGCCCGCATGAGGCTGCCCTGGGACAGCGACCAGCCCCTGAGGACTGAGTTCCTTCCCAGACCCCACGTCGTCCTCAGCTCAGGCCTGAGAGAGTTCTTGACTCTGCTTCCAGGATGCGAAGGGGCGTGACGGAGCCCAGACCGTGATGTCGGAGCACAAGGCAGGGGGATGGCCCTCCATTCGGCTCAGCGCTCACGGGGGAGAGGCCAGGTGCTCAGGGGCCGATCGCATTCTCCAGCTCTTCTAGCAGGGCCCTACCTGGGTTCCAGGGAAGGGGAGCCCCTCCCTACACGTGCGAGCTGCCCTTGCCCTCTTGGGTGACTCTGACTACAGCCCCTCCTCTCGGTGAACTCAAACCTGCTTCTCACCTTTCTCCCACCCCCAGCACCCAGGTAACTCTGCCTGCGCCTCCGTGCCTGTCCGAGTGTGCCGCAGAGCAGCTGTGCGTGGGGAGGGAGCCTGGGACTCTGGGATCTCCCGACCCAGGCAGTAAACCATTGTTGGCTCCAGCAGCTCTCACTCCTACTGTCAGGCTCGGGCCCTTGGTGCAGGGGTGCGGAGATGAGAGGTTGAATGTGGGCACACGGCAGACCTGCACTAATGGAGATCCGTCAGGTACCGTGATGGGGACCCCACGCACAGCCCCCCACGCACAGCCGAGGGGCTGTGTCGGAGGCTTCTACCTGAAGAAGGTACCAGGTGGGCCGCATTTTGAAGTAGGGGCGAGGAGAAGGGGAAGGAAGGGCCGATGTGAAGGGGCCAGCTGAGCCAGGGACATGGGTCCCCAGAACTGTCTGTGCAAGCAAGCTTGGCTGGATCTTACCGAATGGGCACACCATGTCTCAGATCGGGCTCCATATGCTTGGGTTTCTCTGAGTATATTCTCCTCTAGTAAGGTGATCTGAGAAATGCTGAACTTTGCGCATCTGAAAGGACCTTTGGGGCAAAGACTCTGCAGCCTCGTGGGGTAGGGTCTCTGGGATGGGTCCCTGTGGGGCGTCATCCCTCACGGGAGCAGGGACTCTTCCCACGGGAAAAGCAGGGAGGACAGGGCCTGTCCGGGGCTGCGGTGGGACGGGTGGCCCAGGCGCTGGCGGAGGAGGCGGTCCCACCCCGCATTGAACTAATTGGGCATCTGCGACTTTACAAGCTGGGTCTTCTCCAATTAAGCCCCAGACTCCCACCCCAGGCCACAATTAATGCCTGGCTTCCCTCTCCTGCTGCCGCACTCCATTCCAGAGTGACTGAGAGGGAGACGTGGGACTTCCTGTCCCGCAGGTGCGCAGTGCAGGTGAGGGAACTGGGGCAGCAGTGGGGCTCTCAGCTGACACCCAGCATACACCTTGCCAGCCCGGAAGAGCCTGATCTCACCTTCCCGGAAGTGACCTTGACTTCTGATAGGAAGCCCAAGATGGCCACATGAACCAGAGGCCGAATCCTGTCCCTACCTCCCCTTCCCTCTGTCCTCCCCCTCCCTCGGCCCTTTCTTTCTGCCCCGTCTCTTTCCCGTCTTTCCTGCTGTTCTGGCAAGGAAGGGAGCAGGACCCAGAATTTGAAGTGACGCCCTTCCCTGTCGGGCAGGGCCTGGAAAAGGGGTCTCCTGTGCCTACATTAACCAAGGAGTGCCCTGATCTTGGTCACACCCTAAGCCCTCATCGTGTTCATGCCCTGAGCCCTGACCCTGACGAACGGGTTCAAGACAGCCGCCCACCTACACCCCCAGCAGATACTACCGCTTTGGTACATGGATTATTTTGAGCTGAAGGCACTTGAGACCCTATAGGCGCAAGAGAAACTTTGTCCCTCCCTAGACTACACAGAAGAACCTAAATTGGGGCCTTTCCCAGAAGAGGGTGATTAGCAGAGAGAAATTTTATCGGAGTGACCCGTCTGTACGGTGGGGCAAACGTCTGACCACCAAACACCTGCTCTTCGTTCCGCCTTGTGAAATGTGTCCTTTTCTTCTGACCCGCCGAGCCCCTTCTCTTTAGCTCAGAATGACACTGGACCCTTTTCCTCTCTCTGGAATTTGTGTGTCTATGTTAAACCGTTGCAGTCCATTCACTAAATTTGATTTTCTCCTGTTAATCTGTTTTATGTTGATTTGATTCTTAATCCAAACAAGCTCAGAGGATCTCGCAGGGGACAGAGTTCTTGCTCCCCGACCCTGCGCACACTCCGAGCCCTGTGTTTCCTGTCTGAGCCCTGACACTGTCCATAGACTGAGCCCTAACCCTGGCCATAGAGATTAGAAGCTGTTCTAGTCTTAGGACCCACAACCAGAGCATGGGGAGAAGCAACGAAAGGCCAGTTTGCTTGAGGGCTCAGAGGACCATTTGGAGGTAGTAAGGGTAGCGCAAGTCTTGGAGTGTTTTGAGCAAAAACTTTGGTGTTCTGAGGTGTTCTGGCCCCTGCTCTCGGTCAGCCTAGCCTCTCCCTGCCCTGCCCTGGCACTGATGCCCTCCATTTTCTTACAGCAGCTAGAATACCGGCTTCTCTGTATCTATCCTGAGGGATCCCAGCCTCACGGGTTGGGTTCTCTGAGACTACACACAGAAACACAATGAGCTCTTGTCTGGGCATGTCCCAGCTGGTCCCTTTGAGGGCAGGTCCCTTGGGCCAGAGTGGGAGGGATTCCCTCTATGTGCCCGGGGCAGGGGGTGGTTGGCTGATCCAGTTCTGGTCTGTCTGGACAGCAAGGAGCCAGGATGTAGGGAGGCCCCTGTTGCTAAGTATGGGCAGCTGGTATTTTCCAGAAGAGGCAAGATGGCCCACTGGATAAACAAGGTTGTCCCCGCTGCCGGCATCCGGTCCCGCAGGACGCACCTGAGATTGCCCCGCCTGCCCTGCCCTGCAGGCTAGGGCTGAGCCCTGGGCGGGACCCCACAGCCAGCTTCCCAGAGGAAAGGCACTGGCAGTGGGCCAGGAAGGGTGGAGAGGAACTCCATAGCCAGAGCAGGGCCCAAGATGGACAATGAGGCCGTCCTAGGGACTGTGTGCGTGGGAGCAGCTCCCTCTCTGAGCCAGGTTCCCTAGGCTTCTGTTCTGGCCCCATGGAAATCATAGCACTCCCTGGGCAAAGGCTGGCCATGGAATTTTATGTGCCATTATCCTGCTTGACAGTGCCAGGGGATGGGGTCGTGAGCACGGTCTGAAGGTGCACACAGGAGCTGTATCTTTCCACAATGCCCGCTCTAGTCATCATCAAACAAGGTGATGTCATCATAAAGCAGACTCAGGTCTCCAAATTTAGCGACATTTCACCACGTGATTAACACAGCATAGAGAGTGAACACAAGACAAGCCACACGACAAACAAGATACCAAGGGGGCAGGGAGTTCACGAACCCGAACCCCAAGTCCGTCTGTGGGCGGCGGCTGAGAGGGGGCCCGGGTCTTGCCCCCGGTCAGCTCTTGGCACTTGCTGCTGCTTCTGTTTAAGCAGGGACGCATCTCAGTCCTGTTCGGAGGCCAGCTGGGCGAGGCTTGGGCAGCAGCTGCCTTTCTGAGGTGGTCAGACTGAGGGGGTCTGTCTGTCTAGGGGCGTCCGTCCGGAGAGTCTGATGTTTGCTGCAAAACCCCTCCCTTTTAATTTATTTATTGTTTTAATTTTTTATTTAAGTTCAGTTAATTAACATATAGCATGCCATTAGTTTCAGAGGTAGAGGTCAGGGATTCCTCGTCTGTTTTGTTCCTTAAATTCCACATATGAATGAGATCAGACGATAATTGTCTTCCTCTGACTGATTTCACTCAGCGTAACTCCCTCTAGCTCCATCCACATCATTGCGAATGACAAGGTTTCATTTGCTGATGGCTGAGTAATACTCCACTGTGTATATGAACCACGTCTTCTTATCCATTCAGCTGTCAGTGGACATCTGGGCTCTTTCCATAGTTTGGCTGTGGTGCTGGGTCCCCTTTGGATCATTATGTTTCTATCCTTTGGAGTAAAATACCCAGTAATGTAATTTCTGGGTTGTGGGATAGCTCTATTTTTAATGTCCTGAAGACCCTCCATACCATTTTCCAGAATGACGGCGCTGACTTGAGTTCTCACAAGCAGTGTAAGACATTTCCTTTTTCTCCACGCCCTCCCCAACATCTGCTGTTTCCCACTTGTTAATTTTGGCCATTCTGGCTGGTAAGAGGTGGTATCTTATTGTGGGTTTGATTTGTATTTCCCTGATGCCAAATGACATTGCATACTTTTTCATGCATACTTTTCATGCGTTTGTTGCAGAAATGTCTGCTCATGTCTTTTGCCCATTTCTTGATTGGATTATTTGTTCTTTGGGTGTCGAGTTTTGATAAGTTCTTTATAGATTTTGGATACTAGCCCTTTATCTGATATGCCGTTTAAAAATATCTTTTCCCATTCTTTTGGTTGTCTTTTGGTTTTGTTGACTGTTTTCTTTGCTGTGCAAAAGATTTGATCTTGATGAAGTCCCAGTAGTTCATTTTTGCCCTTGCTTCCTTGCCTTTGGCGATGTTCCTAGGAAGAAGTTACTGAGGCTGAGGTCGAAGAGGTTGCTGCCTGTGTTCTTCCCAAGGATTTTGTTGGATTCCTGTCTCACATTGAGGTCTTTCATCCATTTTGAGTCTATTTTTGTGAATGGTATAAGGAAATAGTCCAGTTTCATTCTTCTACATGTGGCCATCCAATGTTCCTAACACCATTCGTTGAAGACACTACCTTTTTTCCATGGAACATTCTTTCCTGCTTTGTTGAAGATTGGTTGACCATAGAGTTGAGGGTCTATTTCTGGACTCTCTATTCTGTTCCATTGATCTATGTGTCTGTTTTTGTGCCAGGACCATATTGTCTCGATGATGACAGCTTTGTAATAGAGCTTGAAGTCTGGAATTGTGATGCCGTCAGCTTTGCTTTTCTTTTTCAACATTCTTCTGGCTATTTGGGGTCTTTACTGGTTCCATACAAATTTTAGGATTATTTGTTCCATTTCTTTGAAAAAAGTTGATGGTATTTTAATAGATATTGCATTAAATGTGTAGATTGCTCTAGATAGTATAGACATTTTCACAATATTTGTTCTTCCAATCCATGAGCATGGAACATTTTTCCATTTCTTTTTGTCTTCCTCAATTTTTGCCCTGAGTATTCTCTAATTTTCTGAGTGCAGATTCTTTGCCTCTTTGGTTAGATTATTTCCTATGTATCTTACAGTTTTGGCTGCAATTTTAAATGGGATCGACTCCTTAATCTCTCTCTCTTCTGTCTTCTTGTTGGTGTATAGAAATGCAACTCATTTATGTGCATTGATTTGCTATCCTGACACTTTACTGAATTGCTATAAGAGTTCTAGCAGTTTTGGGGTGGAGTCTTTGGCTTTTCCACATAAAATATCATATCATCATGAAGAGTGAGAGTTTGACTTTTTTGCCAATTCAGATGCCTTTTATTTCTTTTTGTTGTCTGATAGCTGAGGCTAGTCTATTACTATACGGAATAGCACTGGTGATTGTGGAGATCCCTGCCATCATCCTGACCTTAGGGGAAAAAGCTCTCTGTTTTTCCCAATGAGAATGATATTCACTGAGGGTTTTTCACAGGTGGCTTTTATAGTATTGAGGTATGTACCCTCTATCCCTTCATTGTGGAGAGTTTTAATCAAGAAAGGATGCTGTGCTTTGTCAAATGCTTTTTCTGCATCTACTGAGAGGATCATATGGTTCTTATTCTGTCTTTTACTAATGTATTGTATCACATGGATTAATTTGTGGATTTGAACCAACCTTGCAGCCCAGGAATAAATCCCACTTGGTCATGGTGAGTAATCCTTTCAAGGTACTGTTGGATCTTAGTGACTAGTATCTTGGTGAGAATTTTGGCATCCATGCTCATCAGGGATATTTGTCTGTAATTCTCCTTTCTGATAGTGTCTTTGTCAGGTCTTTGATCAAGGTAATGCTGGCCTCATGGAAAGAGTTTGGAAGTTTTCCTTCCAGTTCAATTTTTTGAAACAACTTCAGAAGAATAGATATTAATTCTTCTTTAAGCATTTGGTAGAATTCCCCTGGGAAGCCATCTAGCACAGGGCTCTTGTTTGTTGGGAGATTTTTGATGACTGCTTCAATCTCCTTCCTGGTCATGAGTCTGTTTAGGTTTTCTGTTTCTTCCCGGTCCAGTTTTGGTAGTTTCTATGTGTCTAGGAATGCCTCCATTTCCTCCAGATTGTCTAATTTGTTGGCATATAGTTGCTCATAATATGTTCTTGTAACTGTTTGTATTTCTTTGGTGGTGGTTGTGATCTCTCCTCTTTCATTCATGATTTTATTAATTCAGGTCCTTTCTCTTTTCTTCTTGATAAGTCTGGCTAGGGGTTTATCAATCTTATTCATTCTTTCAAAGAGCCAGCTCCTCGTTTCGTTGATTAGTTCTGCTGGGGTTTTTTGTTTGTTTGTTTGGTTGGTTGGTTTCTAGTTCATTGATTTCTGCTCTGATCTTTACTATTTCTCTTCTCCTGCAGGGTTAAGGCTTTATTTGCTGTTCTTTCTCAAGCTCCTTTAGGTCTGGGGTTATGTTGTGTATTTGAGACCTTCCCTGTTTCTTGAGAAAGGCTTGTAGTGCTGCAAATTTTCCTCTTAGGACTGCTTTTGCTGCATCCCAAAGTTCTGAACAGTTGTGTTTTCATTTTCATTTGTGTCCATGAATTTAAATTCTTCTTTAATTTCCTGGTTGACCCATTCATTCCTTAGTAGGATGCTCCTTAGCCTCCATGTATTTGAGTTCTTTCCAACTTTCCTCTCATGATTGAGTTGGAGTTTCAAAGCACTGTGGTCTGAAAATATGCAAGGAATGATCCCAATCTTCTGGTACCATTAGAGACCTGATTTGTGACCCAGTGTGTGATCTCTTCTGGAAAATGTTCTGTGTGAACTTGAGAAGAATGTGTATTTTGTTGCCTTGGGATGGAACGTTCTGAATATATTCATGAAGTCCTTCTGGTCCGGTGTGTTACCAAAAAACCTTCTTTCTTTACTGATCTGCTTAGATGATCTGTCCATTTTAGTGAAGGAGGTGTTAAAGTCCCCTACTATTATTGTGTTATTATCAATGTGTTTCTTTGATTTTGTTATTAATTGGCTGGTCCCAAATTAGGCGCATAAATAGTTACAATTGTTAGATCTTCTGGCTGCATAGACCCTTTAATTTTGAGATAGTGTCCTTCTTCATCTCTTATTACAGTCTTTGGTTTAAAATCTAATTTTTCTGGGGGCGCCTGGGTGGCTCAGTGGATTAAGCCACTGCCTTCGGCTCAGGTCATGATCCCAGTGTCCTAGGATCGAGCCCCGCATCGGGCTCTCTGCTCAGCGGGGAGCCTGCTTCCCCTTCTCTCTCTGCGTAACTCTCTGCCTACTTGTGATCTCTCTCTGTCAAATAAATAAATAAAATCTTTAAAAATAAATAAATAAAAAAATAAAATCTAATTTTTCTGATATGAGGATTGCCACCCCAGCTTTCTTTTGATGTCTATTAGCATGATGAATGGTTTTCCACCCCTCACTTTATTTTTATTTTATTTTTTTTCAGTGTTCCAAAAATCATTGTTTATGCACCACATCCAGTGCTCCATGCAATCCATGTCTTCCTTAATACCCACCACCAAGCTCACCCATCCCCCCAACACCATCCCCTCCAAAACCCTCAGTTTGTTTCTCAAAGTCCACAGTCTCTCATGCTTCATCTCCCCCTCCCATTTCCCCCAACTCACTTTTCCTTTCCTTCTCCTAATGTCCTCCATGTTGTTCCTTAAGCTCCACAAGTAAGTGAAACCATATGGTAGTTGACTTTCTCTGCTTGACTTATTTCACTCAGCATAATCTCCTCCAGTCCCGTCCATGTTGATACAAAAGTTGGGCATTCATCCTTTCTGATGGAGGCATAATATTCCGTTGTATATATGGACCATATCTTCTTTGTCCCTTTGTCTGTTGAAGGGCATCTTGGCTCTTTCCACAGTTTGGTGGTTGTGGCCATTGCTGCTATGAACATTGGGGTACAGATGGCCCTTCTTTTTGCTACATCTGTATCTTTGGGGTAAATACACAGTAGTGCAATTGCAGGGTCATAGGGTAGCTCTACTTTTTTTTTTTTTTAGTTAGTTTTTTTTTAAATTTTTTATTTTCAGCATAACAGTATTCATTATTTTTGCACCACACCCAGTGCTCCATGCAATCTGTGCCCTCTCTAATACCCATCACCTGGTTCCCCCAACCTCCCACCCCCTGCCCCTTCAAAACCCTCATTGTTTTTCAGAGTCCATAGTCTCTCATGGTTGATCTCCCCCTCCAACTTCCCTCAACTCCCCCTCCTCTCCATCTCCCCAAGTCCTCTGTGTTATTTGTTATGCTCCACAAATAAGTGAAACCATATGATAATTAACTCTCCCTGCTTGACTTATTTCACTCACATAATCTCTTCCAGTCCCGTCCATGTTGCTACAAAAGTTGGGTATTCATCCCTTCTGATGGAGGCATAATACTCCATAGTGTATATGGACCATGTCTTCCTTATCCATTTGTCTGTTGAAGGGTATCTTGGTTCTTTCCACAGTTTGGCGACCGTGGCCATTGCTGCTATAAACATTGGGGTGCAGATGGCCCTTCTTTTCACTACATCTGTATCTTTGGGGTAAATACCCAGTAGTGCAATTGCAGGGTCATAGGGAAGCTCTATTTTTAATTTCTTAAGGAATCTCCACACTGTTCTCCAAAGTGGCTGCACCAACTTGCATTCCCACCAACAGTGTAAGAGGGTTCCCCTTTCTCCACATCCCCTCCAACACATGCTTTGCTGAGGAAAATTTGGAAAGAGGAAAATTTGCAGCACTACAAGCCTTTCTCAAGAAACAGGGAAGGTCTCAAATACACAACATAACCCCAGACCTAAAGGAGCTTGAGAAAGAACAGCAAATAAAGCCTTAACCCTGCAGGAGAAGAGAAATAGTAAAGATCAGAGCAGAAATCAATGAACTAGAAACCAACCAACCAAACAAACAAACAAAAAACCCCAGCAGAACTAATCAACGAAACGAGGAGCTGGCTCTTTGAAAGAATGAATAAGATTGATAAACCCCTAGCCAGACTTATCAAGAAGAAAAGAGAAAGGACCTGAATTAATAAAATCATGAATGAAAGAGGAGAGATCACAACCACCACCAAAGAAATACAAACAGTTACAAGAACATATTATGAGCAACTATATGCCAACAAATTAGACAATCTGGAGGAAATGGAGGCATTCCTAGACACATAGAAACTACCAAAACTGGACCGGGAAGAAACAGAAAACCTAAACAGACTCATGACCAGGAAGGAGATTGAAGCAGTCATCAAAAATCTCCCAACAAACAAGAGCCCTGTGCTAGACGGCTTCCCAGGGGAATTCTACCAAATGCTTAAAGAAGAATTAATATCTATTCTTCTGAAGTTGTTTCAAAAAATTGAACTGGAAGGAAAACTTCCAAACTCTTTCCATGAGGCCAGCATTACCTTGATCAAAGACCTGACAAAGACACTATCAGAAAGGAGAATTACAGACAAATATCCCTGATGAGCATGGATGCCAAAATTCTCACCAAGATACTAGTCACTAAGATCCAACAGTACCTTGAAAGGATTACTCACCATGACCAAGTGGGATTTATTCCTGGGCTGCAAGGTTGGTTCAAATCCACAAATTAATCCATGTGATACAATACATTAGTAAAAGACAGAATAAGAACCATATGATCGGGGCAGCTGGGTGGCTCAGTGGGTTAAGCGGCTGCCTTTGGCTCAGGTCATGATCTCAGGGTCCTGGGATTGAGCTCCACATTGGGCTCCCTGCTCAGAGAGGAGCCTGCTTCTCACTCTTCCTCGGCCTGCTGCTCTGCCTACTTGTGGTCTCTATCTATCTCTCTAATAAGTAAATAAAATCTTTAAAAAAAAAATAACCATATGATCCTCTCAGTAGATGCAGAAAAAGCATTTGACAAAGCACAGCATCCTTTCTTGATTAAAACTCTCCACAATGAAGGGATAGAGGATACATACCTCAATACTGTAAAAGCCACCTGTGAAAAACCCTCAGTGAATATCATTCTCATTGGGGCAAAACAGAGAGCAGGGCCAGATAGTTTCCCAGGGGAATTCTACCAAACACTTAAAGAAGAATTAGTATTTATTCTTTTGAAGTTGTTTCAAAAAATCGAAATGGAAGGAAAACTTCCAAACCCTTTCTATGAGGTCAGCATCACCTTGACCCCGATACCTGACAGAGACTCCACCAAACAGGAGAATTACAAACGATGATGAACCCTGATGAACATGGATGCTAAAATTCTCACCAATGTATTAGCCACTAGGATCCAACAGTACCTTAATAGGATTTATTCCTGGGCTGCAAGCTTGGTTCAACATTCACAAATCAATCAGTGTGATACACCACATTAATAAAATACAGAACAAGAACCATATGATCATCTCAATAGATGCAGAAAAAGCATTTGAGAACATACATCTTTTTTTTTTTTTAAAGGGACAGAGACAGTGACAGAGATAGTGAGAGAAAGCACCAGCAGGGAGGAGAGGGAGATGCAGGCTATCAGCTGAGCAGGTAGCCTGTTGCAGGGATTGGCCCCAGGAGCCTGGCATCATGACCTGAGCCAAAGGCAGACGCTTAACCCAACTGAGACACCCAGGTCCCCCTACAACATGCTTTCTTGATTAAAACTTTTCACAGTGTAGAGATAGAGGGTACATACCTCAAAATCATAAAATCCACCTATGAAAAACCCACAGCAAATATCATTCTCAATGGGGAAAAACGGAGAACTTTCCCCCTGGTCAGAAACACGACAGGGATGTTCAATATCACCACTGTCATTCAGCATAGTGCTAGAGGTCCCAGTCTCAGCAGTCAGACAACAACAAAAAAACAAAATAAAAGACATCCAAATCTGCAAAGAAGAAGTCAAACTTTCACTCTTTGCAGATGACATGATACTCTATGTAAAAACCCAAAAGACTCCACCCCAATACTGCTAGAAATCATATAGGAATTCAGTAAGTGACAGAATATAAAATCAATACACAGAAGTCAGCTGCATTTTATACACTAACAATGAGACAGAATAAAGAGAAATGAAGGAATCAATCCCATATACAATTGTACCCCAAAACACAAGATATGTAGGAATAAACCGAACCAAAGAGGTAAAGGATTTTCTTTGGATTCTTTGGATCTTCTTCAGGATCCTAAAGTACCCAGAAAACTACAGAACACTCGTGAAAGAAACTTTGAAGAAGATACAAAGAAATTGAAAATCATCCCATGCTCATGGATTGGAAGAACAAATACTGTGAAAATGTCTGTGCTACCTGGAGCAATCTACATATCCAGTGAAATCCCTACCAAAATACCATCAACTTTTTTTCAAAGAAATAGAACAAAATAATCCTTAAATTTGTATGGAACTAGAAAAGACCCTGAACAGCCAGAGGTATGTTGGAAAAGAAATCCAAAACCGGTGACATCACAATTCCAGATGTCAGGTTCTATTACAAGGCTGTATTCATCAAGACAGTATGGTACTGGCACAAAAACAGACACATAAATCAGTGGAACAGAGTAGAGAGTCCAGAAATGGATCCTCAATTCTATGGTCAACTAGTCTTAGACAAAGCAGGGAAGACTATCCAATGAAAAAAAGACAGTATCTTCAACAAATGATGTTGGGAAAATTGGACAGCCACATGCAGAAAAATGAAACTGGGCCATTTTCTTACACCACAGAAAAATAGGCTACAAAATGGATGAAAGACCTCAATGTGAGACAGGAATCCAACAAAATCCTTGAGAAGAACACAGGGAGCAGCTTCTTCAACCTCGCCCGCAGCAACTTCTTCCTGGAAACAACATCAAAGGCAAGGGAAGCAAGGGCAAACATGAAATATTGGGACTTCATTGAGTTAAATCTTTTGCACAGCAAAGGAAACAGTCAACAAAATGAAAAGACAACCAACAAAATGGGAGAAAATATTCACAAATGACATCAGATAAAGGGCTAGTATTCAAAATATAGAAAGAACTTATCAAACTCAACACCCAAAGAACGAATAATCCAATCAAGAAATGGGCAAAAGACATGAGCAGACATTTCTGCAAAGAAGATACCAAAATGGCCAACAGACATATGAAAAAGTGCTCCACATCACTCAACATCAGGGAAATACAAATCAAAACCACAGTGAGATCCCACCTCACACCAGTCAGAATGGCTAAAATTAATAAGTCAGGAAACAACAGATGTTGGCGAGGATGCACAGAAAGGGCAACCCTCCTACACTGTTGGTGGGAATGCAAGCTGGTGCAGCCGCTCTGGAAGACAGTATGGAGATTCTTCATAGAGTTAAAAATAGAGCTACCCTACGACCCAGCAACTATAGTGACATTCACCCCCAAAGACACAAATGTAGTAATGTGAAGGGGCACATGTACTCCAATGTATAGCAGCAATGTCCACAACAGCCAAACTATGGGAAAAGCCTCAATGGCCATTACACGGGAAGACTATGCAGCCATCAAAAATGAAATCTTGCCATTTTCAATGACATGGATGGTTTGAGAGGATATTATCCTAAGCAAAATAAGTCAATCAGAAAAAGTCAATTATCATATGATCTCATATGATTTAAGAAACAAGGCAAGGAAAAAAAAAGAAACAAGGCAGAGGATCGTAGGGGAAGAGAGGAAAAAAATAAAACAAGATGAAACTAGAGAGGGAGACAGACCTTAACAGACTCTTAATCACGGGAAACGAACTGGTTGATGAACACTGTGGTGGGAGGTATGTGTTGTAATGAACACTGGGTATTGTATAAGACTGATGAATCCCAGACCCGTACCTCTGAAGTAAATAACATGTGTTAATTAATTGAATTTAAATAAAAATTTTAAAAAGTAAGCATTCTGACTTTGCACTCCACTGCTCCATCACTTTCTAGTAGCCAGCTGACAGAGATTCCCTCCCCTGAGGTTTATCTCCCAACAGAGCACCCCAAATTCACATCCCTGCAACTTCCACCCTGCAAACAGTAGCTCCTTTCCTATTCGTAGATTGGCAGCCGTCCTTCTCCCAGACGTCCACTTGATTTCGCAGGAGTTCAGAATGATTTGTAACGATCTAGCTGAATTCCGGGAAAACAGACGAAACTAGGATTCCCTACTCCTCCACCATCTTAACTCCTCCCCAAAGCCTCCCCTTTTAAAGGGATTTAATTGGTCTCGGGCCCTGCAGACCTCTTCTGCTTCTACTGGTTATCAGTTCTAGGGCTGGTCTCGGCAACGTCCATGCCGTGCTGGTCTCAGCAATGTCTGGTCTTAGTAGCCATGCCCTTGACACAAGCCACTGTTCGACATGAGTGACGCCATCTTGCTCTCTACTGATGGCAGTGGCACAAGCATGGCTCCTCCCCTCCAGCATGCAGCTCCCTCGAGCACTTCCTGCTGGCAAAGTAGAAATGTGGAGGGCAGAGTGGCCATGGGAAGCTGGGCACAGAGGCCAGTGGCATGGACCTGAGCCCTGACTTCACTACCAGTGGCCCTCCTGCCACTAAGGCCAGGCACCCTTCAGGACTCCTGCACGCCATAGGGAGTAGAGTGGACCAATGCTGCAGCCAAGGACAACAAACAGGAAGCTTGGGCCTGGCCGGCATCTCAGAACACCCTCCACCATCCTCCCTGCACTGAGGGCAGACTCGGCCACTCCTCCTGGCTCCTGCTGCCCTTCCCAGCATCAGCCCCCTATGAACTCACGCACGAAGCACACTCAGAGCTGTCAGCCCCGCTTCACCCCAGTCTGCCCTCCACTGCTTCACAACACCCCCCCGCAGGCTCACACACTATCACACATGTGTGCATCCTCATACATACATATGTTCACACACAGATGTGCACGTATACACTGCCCCACGCCCACTCACGCATACGCACACATGTGCTCGCATGTCCATGTGCACCAAGCCTGAGAGTGTCAAGCTCAGTCCAGCTTCCTGGCCTTCAGGAGGAATCGCTCTGCAAGACCCCCATATCTCATTGACCTGCTGTCCTTCATGGCTGGCAGGCTCTCCTGTGAGAGTCTGGGGGCCCTGAGTACTTCCCACATGATTGGCTGGAAGGGCATGAGAGGGCAGGAGGGAGGCAGCCTTCCTGCACTGGGAAGACACCCTGGGGTCTCTTCCCCACAGTGACAACACTGTATCAGGCAGGCCTGCTTTGGTGTCCCCAGACCAGTCAATCTGGTCTTGGCTGTGTGGCCTCTCCTTCCACAACTTTAAATTTGTCAGTAAGCTAAGGTGCCCTCCCCAGGGGAAGTTTAAGGGGATAAAACATGTAGCATGTCCGGCCCAGCAGGGAAGCAGGAGACGATATGATGGGGAAGAGGGGGGCGATGACTTTGGGGCCACGAGGTGTGGGGTTCGCATCAAGGCATCGGGAAGACAGGTGAAAGGGAGTTTGCAGAAGGGCCTGGGAGGACGCATGCAACAAGAGAAGCTTCTAGAGCTCCAGAGCACATGGGAACTGGTGGCTTCAGGGTCACGCTCCTCACCGGAAGACAGCACGGGGGACAGTGGAGACTGAGCTGGCTCAGGACCCTGGGCCTTCCCTGCTGGGTCCAGACCCGGAGCTCATATGCTTTTGCCAGATAGGGTGGGTCTGGGCGGGACTGACACGGCCATCTTCGCCCAGCTGGGGGAATGCCAGCAAAGGTGGCTCTGAAGGAGCTTCCCAAACCCCTTCACGGGTGAGCTCCGGTGGCCCCAGCCGAGCAGGGAAAGGAAAGTGGCTCATCTGTGAGCACACACCCTCAGCCTCAGGACCCCGGCTCCCTCCTCATCCTCTAGCCCACGTTACCCTGTTTCCACCCCCACCAGGCCCACTCTACACACAGTGGGCACCGCCCCCGGCCTGTGGTGCCCAGCCTGGCACCTGTCCCCTGGGAGGCCCTCTGTCACTGTGCTGCCTCCTGTAGGATCATGTCTGGCCCTGGGGAAGCCAGCTGGCTGCCTGGAGGCTGGAGCGCCCTGTGGGGGGGCACCACCTTGCTGGTTCCGCTACCGAAGCCTGGCCAGTGGGGCAGGCAGGGGCCCGGCAGACATCGGTCTGCAAACAGGAGCCAGGTAGGGGAGGACTTGTCCAACCGGAGTTGAGGAGGCCCCCCGCCCTGAAGTCATTTAGCTATTCATTCACTCCACAAATATTTATTGTGCCTCCCACATGGCGGGCATGGCGCCCAGCCTTGGCTCGCCGTGGTCTTGGCTGGGGTTGGAAGGGCCAATGGTTTTCACAGGAAGGAGGGCCCTAGGGGCTAGTGAGTGCCAGCCTGTGGCAGCAGGGAATGGCTTCTTCTCCTCCCCCTCCTCCTCCTCCTCCCCTTCCCCCTCCTCCTTCTTCTTCTAAGATTATTTATTCATTTGTTTGGGTCAGAATGCCCAGCAGGGAGGGGGCAGAGGGAGAGAGAGAAGCAGACTCCCCACTGAGCAGGGAACCTGAGGCAGGACTCAATCCCAGGACCCCAGGATCATGACCCAAGCCAAAGGAAGACACTTCACCCACTGAGCCACCAAGGTGCCCCAAGGGAATGGCTTCCTCATGGGCTTCCCACAGTCCCAGGTAGTAGAGAGACCTACTCAAGAAAGCCTCTGGGCTCAGCGGCTCCCACACCTGGCTGTGTCCTCCCTGCAGTGACGCCCTGGGCAAGCTTCCTGCCTTGCTGGCCTCACCTTTACCGCAGAGTCCCCCGTGTGGCCAGCCTCGGAAGGCCCTGCTGAGTTCTAGTGAGACGATGCCACAGACAGCTCCTGTGTGCCCGCTCATACTCTCTGCCCCACAACCCCTTGCGGGTGCCTGGCTCTCAATGCTGGGACCAAAATTCTGGGGCTGGGGCTTGTGCCAGGATCTTAGCAAGGTTGGCCAGCAATGCCAGAAAAATAGATGCCCCCCTCAGTCCCTGAGGTGCTCCAAGTCCCTTGCCAGGTGGGACAGTCAGAGGGGAAAGTTCTACACAAATACCCTGTGATTCCCGTGGGAGGAACCCATGGCCTGCAGTGGCAACTGGCTAGTCACTGCCTTCTCTTCATCATCTCCCCCAGAGAGGTCCCTTTACCTCCTGAATGAATCAAGGGCTCTCCAACCCTCCCTTCGGGGTCTGCTTCTAGAGGGGCTCCAACTGGTCACCTTCAGTGGCCGGCACACAGTCGGTCCCCCAGCAGCCACGGCAATGGCAGTGAGTATCCAGTAGTAGTGGACACCTGCATGGTAGACCAGATGTCCGTGTGCATGTGACCTAGGATCTGGAAGCCTGTGATTTCATCTTCCCTGGGCTGCCAAGTCCACCGGAGCAGTCCCGGGTGGCAGCTGAGCCAGCCATCTCCCCCCAAGGGAGCCCCATCTCCAGAAGCAGCCATGGACAGGCAGGCCTGAGCTGGGAATCTCAGGGTCTGGTCCAAGGCCTGGCAGTGCAGTTTAGTGGGAGCGCCGAGCACGGCACCAAGGCTAAGAGCCCTGGTCTCCCACCTTAGGTTGTGGGGCTTCCTCTAGGCTGACCCTGAGGATCAAACACTGTTTGGGTGGGAAATGCTCGGTGACCTCTAAAGTCTGGCCACCATCCCAGAGCTCTTGTATCCCAGAATTCCCCAGAAAGTTGTGTTGACACCGGCATCAAGACTTCTGGGGAAGGGAGAAATGTCATGAACACTGTGACCTTTGGTGCCGTTAACTGGAAGAACTGATCAAGGGTATGGAGAGTCTAGGCCACCTGAAGCAAAAAGGAATCATATGGGGGGGGATATGAGAGAGAGAAAGGGCCGAAGAAGGGAGAGGCATCCACAAGACAAGATGCACAGTAGACAGGAGGGGTGCACTGGGGAAGGTTAAACCAGCAGCTCGTCCACAAAACCATGCAGTTGTACACATGTGCTTAAGTTTACTGCAAATTATATGCATATAAAAGACATGTAGCACACCAGTCATGAAGAGTGAAAAAATGCACAGTACTCCTTATGGTCCCCCCCGACGGCCAACAGATGTGGCCAGGTGCCTTGCTGGGCTTCTTGCAGCACAAGGGAAGTGCCCATTCTGACTGAAGTACTGACTGATATTTCCCTCTGTATCACAGGCTAAGAGGAATGTGGAACAATACAGACGTCACAGGTGAGGGTCACTCATCAACACTGTCCGTGAATTCTCTGTGCGAGTGGACACTGGTTTTCAAATTCTGGAAGAGGACATCCCGCCAGTTTGGGGCCACTCACAGTGGTAACAATCTCTCCTGCGTGATCAGCGTTTCCCTGTCACTTTCTTAAGTGTAAATAACCCAAAAAAGGACCCATTGAGACGTGGTTTTCTCTGATGATCTGCCGATTTCTGTGGTGTGGACCATCCCCTCTGGCTGACCTCTGCTGCCAGGGTCATGCCGCTGGGCCCTGAGTGAGGAAGAGGAACACAGAGGCGCCGCCACGTCACAGCCCCGCCATCAGGTGCAGTGGGCAGAGCCACCACAAGAGACTAGATGATGGTCACATGTGGCAAAATAATCCGAAGTAGTCAGTTCTGAGTATCACCTTTGTCGTAATATGGCTTATTAAATTGCAAGGTGATAGAACTTAACTTGACATATGACCATCCTTACCGAAAGCTCCCCAAATTCTTGAAAGCCGAACGGCTGACTCTGGGGCACACCACTGCTGTCCCTGCAGTGTCCCTACAGTGGCCAGGGGAAAGGGAGGGGAGGCAGCTGGTAGGGAATGGTTGGGGGCGGGAGAAGGAAGCAAGCATGCGGAGACAGAACATTAAGTGGAAAGTCAGGTCGGAGGAAAGGGAGAGATGCCGGGGGGCTGGGGTAGCTCGGGGGCAAAGCTTGTGGTCCCCCAGCTGATCAGTGGGCCTCAGACATGCTGTGGTCTGTGGAGAGGGTGGCCAGGGCTGGTCGGCACTGGGGCCACAGGAGGGTGCCTAGGGCTGTTTGCACCATGGGGTCTGTGGCCAGAGTTTCCCAACCTCACGGGGGCTGCGAAGACCATGCTCACACAGAAGAGGACACGCTGTAAGGTTAATTCAGCTGTGTCCCACTGTTAGGACTTGGGGGATGGATTTTCTTGATTAAATTTTAAAAGATACGAGGAATAGGAATGGGGTACCTGGGTGGCTCAGTCAGTTGGGTGACTGACTCTTGATTTCAGCTCAGGTCATGATCTCCTGGTTGTGGGACTCAGCCCCATGCTGGGCCCCGTGATCTGCAGGGCATCTATTTGAGATTCTCTCCCTCTGTCTCTGCCCCTTCCCCCTGTTCACTCCCTCTCTCCCTCTCTCTCAAACAAATAAATCCATCTTTTAAAGAAATGCAAGGAATAGCAAGACATGCACAATAAATGTCTATGAGACCTGTGCCCCGACATCGCCTAGAGAGTGGAACCACTGAGAGTCAAACTCACTCAAATTAAATAACATTTAAAATTCTGTTCCTCTGTGGCACTATCGACCTTTTGAGCACTTGATAGCCAGTTATGGCTGGTGGCTGATGGCATCTTAACCAACCGCAGGTGACGTGCGGAGCCCAGCAAAGTCCGAGAGCTGTGGTTTGGGATCACAAAACCTCTCCTCTAGCTTCCTGTTTCCCCAGCTCCAAGCAAACTAACATTACTGTTTAGGTTATTTGGATTTGTCAGGGAAAAGGGTTCCTTTGCTTGAAAACCAAACATATCTCTTCAGTTCCGCTTGTCTAAGTGGTCTGTGGGGGTGACCAGACTTCCATCTTTCTCTGTTTGCCATAAAGAAGGCCAAGAGCAGGTCTGAGGCTCTGACCATGAGCGAGGAGGCAGCACTGGACAGCCACAGAACTTTCCATCCCAGTCCCATGTGCTTCCTCAGCTCCTTCTGGAGGCCCAGACGTGCTTCTGATAGATCGAACAAGGCAAGGAGCTACCCCGCAGGGAGACACACCAGACCCTCTCAAATGGTGCAGATATAAACTTTTTTTTTTTTTTTTTCTATAAGTGTCCCAAAGAGAAGGAGTGCTCTAACTTAGCTTTTACACTTGCGGCAAGTTTGAAATATGCTTTCAACCATGCCTTCATTTTCTTATTTGTCAGATAGAGGCGCGAGTGAAGAACAAGAGCTCACCACGCACCACGCAGTGATCCGTCCGCCGTCGCCACACAGCAACGGCTGTCTTCTCCCTCGCAGGGGGTTCTGCTGTAAGGATTTCCCATCACAAGCTCAGGGTTTCTGGCTGTTTCTGTTCTGTTTCTGATACAAAGCTTGTATCATTTGGGGGACTCTTCTGCAAAAAGAACCCAATAGAATGTAGGGAGTGTGACTTTTTCACTCAAAATAATTCCCTTGAGTTTCATTCAGGTTGTTGCATGTGCCACGATTTCAACCCTTTCATTGTTGAGAAATGTTCTACAGTGTGGATACACCACAGCTGGCTTAACCACTTGCTTCCTGAGGGGCATATAAGTGGTTCCCAGTTTATTTACTATTATGAATGAAGCCCCATCACGAATTCAGTGAAAGGGCAGGTTATAAAATCAATGCACAGAAATCAGTTCTATTTCTAGACACCAACAACAAGCCAGAAGAGAGAGAGATTAAGGAGTCAGTCCCATTTACAATTGCACACCAAACTGTAAGATACCTAGGAATAAATCTAACCAAAGAGGCAAAGAATCTGTACTCAGAAAACTAGAGAACACTCATGAAAGAAATTGAGAAAGACACAAAGAAATAGAAAAATATTCTATGTTCATGGATTGGAAGAACAAATATTGTGAAAATATCTAGGCTACTTAGAGCAATCTACACCTTTAATGCAATCCCTATTGAAACACCTTCTACTTTTTTTCAAAGAAATGGAACAAATAATTCTAAAAATTTGTATGGAACCAGAAAAGACTCTGAGCCTGGGTGGCTCAGTGGGTTAAAGCCTCAGCCTTTGGCTTGGGTTGTGATCTCAGGGTCCTGGAATCGAGCCCCGCATTGGGCTCTCTGCTCAGCAGGGAGCCTGCTTCCCCCTCTCTCTCTGCCTGCCTCTCTGCCTACTTGTGATCTCTCTCTGTCAAATAAATAAATAAAATCTTAAAAAAAAAAAACCAAAGCTGTAATCATCAAGACAGTATGGTATTGGCACAAAAGCAGACACATTGATCAATGGAACAGAATAGAGAGCCCAGAAATGGACCTTCCACTCTATGGTCAACTAATCTTTGACAAAGCAGGGAAGACTATCCAATTTCCATTGGATACAGTGAAGTCTTCCTTTGAAGACAGTCTCTTCAACAAATGATGCTGGGTAAAATTGGACAGCCACGTGCAGAAAAATGAAACTGGACCATTTTCTTACACCACAGAAAAATAGACTCAAAAATGGATGAAAGACCTCAATACAAGACAGGAATCCATCAAAATCCTTGAGGAGAACACAGGCAGCAACCCCTTTGACCTCAGCTGCAGCAACTTCTTCCTAGACACATCGTCAAAGGCAAGGGAAGCAAGGGCAAAAATGGACTATTGGGACTTCATCAAGATAAAATCCTTTACACAGTAAAGGAAACAGTCAACAAAATGAAAAGACAACTAATGGGAGAATGGGAGAAGACATTTGCAAATGACCTATCAGATAAGGGCTATTATCCAAAATCTATAAAGAACTTATCAAATTCAACACCCAAAGGAAAAACAACCCAATCAATAAATGGGCAGAAGACATGAACAGACATTTCTGCAAAGAAGACATCCAAATGGCCAACAGACACATGAAAAAATGTTCCACATCACTCAACATCAGGAAAATACAAATCAAAACCACAGTGAGATCCCACCTCACACCAGTCAGAATGGCTAAAATTAACAAGTCAGGAAACGGGAGATGGTGGTGAGGATGCGGAGAAAGGGGATCCCTCCTACACTGTTGGTGGGAATGCGAGCTGGTGTGGCCACTCTGGAAAACAGTATGGAGGGTCGTCAGAACTTGAAAATAGAGCTACCCTATGACCCAGCAATCACACTACTAGGTATTTAAAGTTACAAATGCAGTGATCCAAAGGGGCACATGCACCCCGTGTTCACAGCAACAACGTCCAAAATAGCCAAACTATGGAAAAACTCTTGCTGGCCATCAACAGAAGAATGGATACAGATGTGGTATATATACATAATGGAATATTACGCACTCATCACAAAATGAAATCCCGTCATTGGCAACAGGGTGGATGGAACTAGAGAATTTTATGCTAAGCAAAATAATTCAATCAGGGAAAGAGACTTTTCATATGATCTCACTGGCATGTGGGATTTGAGAAACAGGGCAGAGGCTCATAGGGGAAGGGAGGAAAAAATGAAACAAGACAAAACCAGAGAGGGAGACACACCATGAGTCTCTTGATCTCAGGAAACATACGGAAGGTATTCCTGGAGTGGAGGGGGGTGGGAGGGATGGGGTGGCTTATGATGGACACTGGGGAAGGTATGTGCTATGCTGAAGTGCTGTAAATTGTGTTAGACTGACGATTCACAGACTTGTACCCCAGAAACAAATAATACATTAAACAGAAGTTTTTAAAAATTTTACTTTGAATTCTGTATCTATTATTTACAGTGTTTGACACCCCTAGTGGTCTATTTCCACTTATTCATTGTATCTTTTATTAAAAGATTTTATTCAACAGAAAGAGAGATCACAAGTAGGCAGAGAGGCAGACAGAGAGAAGCAGCAGCAGGCTCCCCACCGAGCAGAGAGCCTGATGCAGTGCTCAATCCCAGGACCCCGGGACCATGACCCAAGCCGAAGGCTGAAGGCTTTAATCCACCGAGCAACTCAGGCACCCCTCGACCTCTATACTTCTCATGCTAAATTCTCTGTAAAGGACATTATTAATTTCCCAATCAGAAAACTAAACACAACACCCCAAGCTAATGATACACAGTGGAAAATGATATGAATAGAGATATTTCTGTCTCTTAACTCCTTAATATATGCCACTCTGTTATTCATTGTATCTGGTTTCCTTCTGTCTTGGGCAAATTTTAGTATTTTAGCAGGTATTTATGAGATAATACTGGAAAGGTCGTATGAATTCTGAGTTTTGGTATTTGACGTTTCGGGTAGGTAACTTTTATTACGTGATTGAAATTTCCTTATACTCTGGAATTTTTAGAAAATCATGTTATGTGAATGTAGACAATCACAGGGTTCTCACCCGATATTCTCAGATGAGAGGACGCGACACCCTGTGTACCATGGACCGTGCTCCGCTTGCTGGAGGAAGCCGAATTTTCTCATACCCTACCCGTTGCCTTCATCTGCCCAGGCTTGGTTAGCTTCCATATCTCTCTCGTTCACAGTTACATCGGCCCCCGGCCTTCTTGGGCTCCTGATGCCTCGTGGTCATACCCGTTCTGTACAAAGGAGGAGGTAGTGGAAGGTTTCTAAGTGCTTGGAACAGAATGATGTTTCAGACAGATGGACATGTCGTTCAAAGACGCAGAGGCTGCAGAGAGCCTGCATGTTCAGGAACGTGCCAGCAGCTGCACGAGTATCAATCAGGAGACAGGTCCCCAGCAGCCTCCGGTGGGCAAGATTTGAAGCCTCGACTCCTAAGCTCCTCCCATGGGCCCTTGTGTGACCCACCAAGTCCAGACATCAGAGAAGAGGGATGGGCAGCTCATGGAGCTTCAGAGAGTTTTCTTCTCCTTGGAAGATGGCTTCTTAGATTCAAAGTGATCCTCAGACTCCCATTTTTCTAGGTCTGAAAGCCAACACAGAGGTGCTGAAGCTCACGGGCGCGCATGCTCTAGCATGGGGATATCGGCCAGCTGGCAGCACTGCTGCCTCGCCCGAACCCACACCGCCCACTCCCCAGGCTGTGCTCCCAGGTGCAGCGGCACTCAGCAAGGGGAGGCTCCCCGGCTCTGCTGCCGGCTACTGGACCCACGTTCCCGACGATGGACGAAGGCCCATGGGCACACCTGTGAGCCCACACACCTCTGCTGGGTACTGGGCAGAGTCCAAGTTCATTGCACAGGATTTCCCCTGTTCCGTCTCCCAGAGTCTGCGTGGAGGAGCCCAGAGAGAGCAGCTGTGGTCTGCTCTGCCATCGGAGCTGGGCTGTCCCTGGATGCTGTCCCCCACCTCGTGTTGGGTCCTTCACTCCTGGGTGTCCCACGCCCCGCTCCTCCAGTCTTCCTGCTGGCCCAGGGTCTTCCAAGGCCAGAAGCATCTGAGCACTACTCTCCATGGGTACCACTAGGGATCCCCTCCACCAGGACTGAAGCCTTCAAAGACCAAGAGGAGGAAAGCGTGGCAGCAATGAACAGAGTTACAAGGCCTCTCTTCAAAGAGAATCTTTGTAAACAAGATCACTGTCAGGGGATGGACTTGCTCCAAAGGCAAGCTACGGGCCAGGCCCACTGGACGTGGTCCCCACCCAGCTCCCCTCACACCCCTCGAAAGTCAGACCATGAGTTATTCAGCAGAAAACACGTTTGATGCAACAGGTTCCAGGCATCGGCAGCAAGTGCGCTTCCTTTGTGACATGCTCCAGAAGACAGGGCCTGATGCATGCTCCGTTGCTCAGGGCAGCCTGACTTCCTTGAGCCCAGAGGACAGGGTAGGGAAGAGAACCAGCCAAACACGGCTGCTCCCTGCGAGGCTTGTGCTCCCGGCTCGTCTGTACACTGGGTCCGGCTCCTCTCCATTGCCTAACATCCCATGATAGCTCCTTGCATGCAGAAAAGGTGTAGGCTTTAAGGGGACAAAGGTCTTGGCTATCCAATCCAACGAGTCGCCCAATGGATCCAACGAGTCACCCAGCAGACAACCCTTTGAGCACTGCTTTGAAACATAGTAGAAACGTGGATATATCCCTAAGAGCAAATACACACAGAGAGAAAGGAATCAGCCCCCAAAGCACGTTCTGTCAGTACCTGCCCATCCCTGACCTTCTGGTTCTCCCTGCTCAGAGGCCCAAGCTTAAAGAGGACCCCTCTGTCTAGGAGGTAGTCAGGAGCCCTCGCCGAGGAGAAAATGGACAGGACTTAGTGTTAGGAACTGCTCTTGTGGATGGGGAAGGCTTGCCTACAGAGTGGCCAGGAGATGGCCGCCCCACAACCCCTTCCCCAGGCTTGGCCTGTGCATGCGTACTGGGAACCTGGGGCTCGGCTCTCCATTTGGGACCACAGAGGCTCCTAGGCCTCAGCATGTCACTAGCAGGAAACCCAGGCCTTGGTAGCCAGGGGACACACTCGGGAGCTGGGACTTTTGCTTACCTGGGCTATGGCCCAGGGATCAGCTCTGGGCTGTCAATGAGCCGCCAGCCAGGGCCCCAGGCTGTTGCCAAGCACTTCTCAGGGACAGCGTGGGTCGGCGCTTGTGGCTGGGCACTCTTCTGGCTTCCCCTCATCTTTAGTTTCTCGTGCCATTCACTCTTCCCCAGGAGCCTGTGAAGTCTGCCATGGGACGAGCGCAGGTCCTCAGCCTCCACTCTGCACCCCACACATTTCCGGTTCGTCGGCAGGACCACCGGAAGTGGCTGCCGTGCTGCATCTGAGTTCCCGAGTCCTGACCACGCTCTGCTCCCTGGTGCTGGGCCTCCAGACTCCTCTTCCGAGGGGAGCATTGTGTGGCCAGAAGGTCTTGGGTGATTTGCCTGTAACAGAACGATGGTCTGCAAACATTTAACAGCGTACGCCTTCGTTCCCGAACATATGGTGCGCTCACACCCCTGATTATGTAGCTCTCTTGTAGAAGCTACTCCCTCCGGGACAGGTGAAATTATTACAGCTTCATTTTTCACTTAAAATTCAGTACAAATAGGGGCGCCTGGGTGGCTCAGTCAGTGGAGCGTCCGACTCTTGGTTTCAGCTCAGGGTGATCTTCGGGTCCTACGATCAGCCTGGCATTGGGCTCCACGCTCAGTGGGGAGTCGGCTTGGGACTCTCTCCCTCTGCCCCTCCCCTAAGGACCCCTCTTTCCCTCTAACTCTCTTTCCAGGGTAGATACACACATTCTATAAAAACAGAAACAAATACACCACGACCACTTTCCTCCTGCACCCCACTTTACCCTGGTCCAACTCTTTGTGGACTGCTGTATGTTGGCACTGGCCTTCCAAAAGCTGGTGTCCTCTGCCACCGGGTTTCCGTCCTGATGCCTCAGGACGTTGTTCTCCAATTTGTTTAAAGGTCACTTTTATATTAGTTATTCCTTATTGAGAAAACCTGGACAGACCCTAATTCCTGTTAGCATTTACTGAGCTGCCTATGATCCCCAGGAGAAGCCGAGATCCTTATTCATGGAAACAGAGTAATTCAGTTTACTCAGAGTAACTCAGGGCACATTTTTTTCCTGGGTGCAGCGGAAGCTGTTCTCTGCCTCACATAGATGACACATCAGTGTTATATCTAAAAGGAGGAAAAAAAACCCGAAGTGGGTAGTTACAGTCCCCGGTCCTGTCAGATGAACACCCAGCGCCATCATTTCCCTCCTCCACGTGGGTCTGGAGTGCTTTGTCTTCCCTCCTGGGCTTCCCTCCTCCTCCCCCAGGCTGTGCCTCGCTCACACACCCACACCCAGACACACGGCATGGACATGTACACACACAGACACACATCAGTGCACACGGACACCGGAACTACCTGCCTACCCACCCATGCCTTTCCAGAGAAGAACCCTCCCTCCCCACGCTCACACGTGCACATGAACACACAGGCACACGCACATGCACACGCTCGTAGGCACATTCACACACATGCACACACACACACGCACACACTTGGCATCTCACATTGGCAGCTCAGCAGATTTGCCATCTGTTCTCCCGGCCCTTCCCACTCACCTTCGTGGGCCACCGAACCTCCTCCAGCACTAGCTGTGCCGTCCTCAATCCCTCTAGGCCCTGCGCCCTGACTCCCGCGCAGTAGCCCGCTGTTGGGTCTGTATTAGGGCAGGACATGCTCCCGGGAGAGAAGCTGGTCACCGTCTCGCTGCTGCTCCCGTTCTCGGACACAGCCCTGGACGGTCCCATGCGGAACAGGCCAGGCTTGGCTCCCATCATGACCTCTCCCAGGAAGGCAGTCTGACGGGACATCGAGGAGACAGCAGGGTGCTAGGGAAGACACCAGGATTCTAGCACTCCTGCCCGTCTCTGCCCGGGGAGCCCCAAGATGAGAGACTCTCCCTTGAGGTGACCAAATCCACAAGCTGGCTGTCCTGACCATCTCTTGGTCCCTGATGCTTCTGCTTTCCACTTCCCAGAACGACCTGGGGCCCTGAAAGTGTCCATTATGGGTGGCCCCGCCATGTCTGCAACTCAACACCTGCTGGCCTGCCTTCTTCTCCCAGTCAGGAGGCCGGCGGCCTGACTTACCTCTTTGGTGACATTTGTCTCCACGCATGGCAGGGCCATGACCAGGATCATCATTTCTAGCGATGCCTGATCCTGGACACAAGGAGCTGGACGATGTGCTCAGCTCTGTGGCCCCAGGGTCAGGCCTAACTGCCAATGGGACCAGGAGTCCAGGATCAGGGAGGGAGTGTGGTCTCTCTGGGAGGGTGGACACCCATGCCAACCAGATCCCAGGTCCAGCCACGCTCACCCTCACCATCCACTCCAGACCCTCCTGCTTCCTGACACCAACTGTGCCCATGGCCCACCTCACTCACTATAGCCACCGAGCATAGGCCCTATCTACCCACACACCGGTTAGTAGGCGAGTTAAGCCACTGACGTTTATTGAAATGATTGGTATGTTGGGTGTGAACTCCCTCAGAATCTCTCTCTGCTTTAGATTACTACGTACATTAATCATAGTACAAAGTTGACTGATTCTTTCTGTGATGTGTCATCCCTGTTCTTTTTAATATCCCTCTGGATGGCTCCACTTTGCATTTCTGTTTCCGTTTTACCTTACACCCCAGGCTCCTGAAACAGCTTTCTTTCTCCACGTTTTCCTATGTGACTGTTCACTCCCGGCTGTCTGGCTTCAGTGGTGCCCCTTCATTCCCGCTGACCGCCGGGATTAATGACGACCATTCCCCGTGACCCGTGAGCTGTTCTCCGTGACGCTCTCTTCTTACCCCATTCTGTAGTCCCACGACCTCCGCTTCATCTGCGCTGACAGAGGAAGCCTGGAGCATTTAGCCCTACATAGTAGGAGTTCGGGGCCATCACTCCCAAAATTAAACACCTGCCAAACTGGAAACCAACCACATTTCGTAGCCCCTCAGAAAACTGAGGTCACCGAAGTGACAGTCCAAATCCGCTGAGCCAGGGGGACCCTGCCAGGACGTGGTGAAACATGCTGACCTGGAGCAGAAGCTGCTAGAGCTGTCAGCCAGGAGGATCTTACACCTGATTTTGAAAACATGCCGGAGGCTGGGTGTAGCAGCAGTCCTCGGGAATCTCCCGTTCTCACAAGAGTCCGCATCCTGCCCCAAGCTCTTGGCCACCAAGCCCTTTCTTTTGCTTTTGGAAGGATAACTGCTGAAAGTGCCACCAAACACACCCTCCGCCCTAGGAGCAATGCACAGGAAAGATGCGAGCTACAACAGGAGACAAAAGCAAGGACACTCAAGAATGTGAACCCTAAGGAAGCAGAGCTGCAGCAAACATTACAGCGTCCAACCCCAGGCCAAGTAGCATGAATCGTCATGCCCACGGCCTATTTACAGCAGTTCCTACTAACCAGCTCCATGCGTTGGATTTCAACCAGAAATACAAGAAGTGCCAAAGCCAAGAAAACAGTTTTGCGGAGGGAAAGCACGCACGAGGACAAGACCTATGTAACAGATCTATCACAGTCATTAGAGAGGGAGGTGACAGGACTAGGATTGGAACACGAAGAACCCCAGTGGAAAATGCAGATGACACGCGAGAACACATACATAATGTGAGCATAGAGATGAAAACTCTGAGAGTCAAATGGGAATGCTGGAAGCCAAAACCAGTGTGGCAGAGTGCCGAAGGCTGGAGAGGGCCCATCAGTGGATTCGAGACACATTCGGAAAGACTCGGTGAGTTTGAAGACGGGTCAGTAGAAATCTCCCCAGCCGAAAAACAAAGGCAACAGACAATGAGAAAACAGAATAGAATATCGAAGAACTGTGGGAAGGTGAAAACTTTAAGGAACCCGTGCAAAGAAACAAGCAGGGGAACTACAGTGGGCTTCATGTCAGAAACCACGCAAGCCAAAGGAGTGTAACGAAACATGTCCCGGGTTGGAAGACAGATCGCGCCTACCTGGGATCCCGTACCCGGAGGAGTTACCCTTTGAGGTACAGCAGAACACAGTTTTGAAAAAGCACATAACGTGTAACCTCCATTTCGTCCCCTATTGACTGGAACTCTCCTTTACTACTGCGTGATGACAAAATACACCGCACACGTTTGCGGTAGCAACTCCCATCTCCTTTACAATTCCGAGTCAATGGCTCCGAGAACGTACATCACAACTGCAAGGATGCGCTCTCGACGTAGTTATCGGCACGTGCTACAAGCCGCACCCCTCCAACAGCACAGACGCCCGGGGGTGCCCCCGCTCCCTGCACATGAGCAGAGAGCACAGCTCCTCGGGAGGGTCAGCATCGGCCAGCCGCCCGGCGCCTCGCCCCACCGGCCCCTGCATCCCCCGCAGCAGGGCCCCAAGCTGCTGCAGGCAGGGACGGGGCACAGCAGGCCTTTCCCAGCACGAAGGCCCTGTCACTGCTGCCTCCGTCCGGAGGAAGGTCCCCTGCCTGCTCTCCATCAGGCAGCGCTCCGCGCAGACAGCCAGGCCCTGCGGCCGCCTCCCCCCGGAGCTCGGCCCCGGTCCCTGTGCCCGCAGATGCGGCTCCGGAGGCAGTCCTTGACCGGACCCTCAGGAGCAGCTTGGGCACGTGCCGGGAACCCGTCCCTCCGACACTCCCTGCTCCTACCGGCGTCCTGACCAGCGTCTCTGGGAAGGGGAGGCGCGTGTGGAACGGGCCAGAAGCGTCCGTCGCGCGGAGGCTGCAGTGGGGCCCAGGAACCTCCCGCCAGGCCCGCCCCCGCCCCTCTCCCCGCTGCGGGATCAGGTGGCCCGAAGGGCGGGCGCGGAGGGGCGGGGACCCCCGCAGCGAAGCCCACACCCGGGCCCTCTGCTCCCGGAGGGCCCCCGGCCCCGGGCAGCGCCTGCCCCCGCAGCGAGGTCTCGCGGCTCGCCGTGGAGGGTTCGCGTCCACACGGGCCGGAGGAACTCCGAGCCGCTTCTTCCGACGAGGGGCGCCGAGCAGAAGTGAGTCCCCGGCGACCCGGGGCACGGGGTACGGGGCGCGGCCACGTTCACCCCCGCAGCCCCGCGGCCCCGCCGCCGCGCCCCCGGGAGAGGACGGCAGGTGTCTGGGACCGCGGGCAGCGCGGGAAGGACAAGGCGACAAAACAGCGCCCGACAGGGCGGCCCCAAGGGCGGGCGGAGGAAGGGCGGCCCCGGCAGCCCCGCGAGGAGGGCCGAGCGCGCCGGCGCAGGCTCCGCTCCGCGTCCGCGAGACCAGGAGGGCGCGACCCCGCTCCGCCGCACCAGCGGCCCGCGGGAGGACGCGCAGAGCCGGGCCGAAGCGCTCCCCCAGGGTCCCGCTGGGGCTGCGACCCCCGTGCGGAGGGACGCCCCGCACCACCGCCCCGCGCCCGCCCCGCGCCCGCCCCGCACCACCGCCCCGCGCCCGCCCCGCGCCCGCCCAGGCCCCGCGGACCCGGCCGGCCTCCGCGCCCCTCCCCCGCCCCGGGGACGCCCGACCTTCTGTCAGCGACGCTGCTGCTGGGCTGCTGCGGGCCGGCGACCACCTTCCGGAAACCTCGGGAACGGTTCCCGCCTCCCGGCCCTGGAGGGCGGGGCCCTCGGAGCCTGCCGAAGCTTCTGGAATCCCGCGCACCTGAGAGCGCATGCGCACGGGCGTGCGCGCGCAGGGCCCCGCGGGAGTTGGCGCGCCGGCGCGAACAGCCTCCGGGGCGCGCTCCAGCTGAGGGACGCGCCGCTGTGCTGCGGAGGGTCGTCTCGCTCAGCTGCTTCGGCTGTGCACGGAACCCCGCTGTGCCCGCGGCCTCAGGCCCCGAAGTCCGGGGCTCCAGAAGGTTCTCTGGGGTCGTCGAGGGTCGGGTGTGGACGGGGGGCTGCGGGAGCCGGCCGGTGGGCGCGGGAAGGGACTGCGGGGGCGGCGGCGGCGGCGGGAGGCCGGCGGGGAAGCTTCTCCCCCGCGGCGCGGCGGGCCTTGTGCCCCGGCGGCCCCGCCCCCACCGGGTGCTCCCGCAGGCGCGCGGCCGCTCGCCCCCGCCGGCTGCTCCCCAACAGCGGCCGCCTCTGCGCCGACAACCGGCCGGCTCCCTGACAGGCCGGCGCGGCCCTCAGACGGCGCTCCTCCCGCAGCAGGCGGCCGCCTCCCTCAGGCAGCGGCTCCCCGCGCCCCGCACGGCGACGTCCACCTCGGCCAAGGGCTCACACACGCCCCCGTAGGGGCCACCACCCCCTGCCGCAAGGGGCTCCCCCCCGCAGAGACGGCGCCACCCCCCAGGCAGGTGCTGTCCCCAGCCCGGTGGTCGCGCCCCCGCAGCCGGGCGCTCCCCGCGGGGACAGGCGGCGCCCCTCGGGGGCTCGGCCCCATGACCGGCGGCCGCTTCCTCGGGCAGATGCTGCCCCGCCGGACGGTGGCCCCGAGCAGACGGCCGCGCCCCTGCCGGACAGGCGGGCGGGTCCCCACAGGGGCTCCCCCACCGCCACCCCTGCTCAGGCAGGGACTCGCCCTGGAGAAGGCCGGAAGCGCCTGTCAGGAAGGGCGTCTCCCCACACGCAGGTGGACGCCCCTCGTGCAGGTGGCCTCTGCCCTCAGGAAGGCGGCCGCACCCCTGCCCTCAGGAAGGCGGCCGCACCCCTGCCTTCAGGAAGGCGGCCCGCACCCCTGCCCTCAGGAAGGCGGCCCGCACCCCTGCCTTCAGGAAGGCGGCCGCACCCCTGCCCCTCAGGAAGGCCGCCGCACCCCTGCCCCTCAGGAAGGCGGCCCGCACCCCTGCCCTGAGGAAGGCCGCCGCACCCCTGCCCCTCAGGAAGGCGGCCCGCACCCCTGCCCTCAGGAAGGCGGCCCGCACCCCTGCCCTCAGGAAGGCCGCCGCACCCCTGCCCCTCAGGAAGGCGGCCCGCACCCCTGCCCTCAGGAAGGCGGCCCGCACCGCTGCCCTCAGGAAGGCGGCCGCACCCCTGCCCCTCAGGTAGGCGGCCCGCACCCCTGCCCCTCATGAAGGCGGCCGCACCCCTGCCCTCAGGAAGGCGGCCCGCACCGCTGCCCTCAGGAAGGCGGCCCGCACCCCTGCCCTCAGGAAGGCGGCCCGCACCCCTGCCCTCAGGAAGGCGGCCCGCACCCCTGCCCTCAGGAAGGCGGCCCGCACCCCTGCCCCTCAGGAAGGCGGCCCGCACCCCTGCCCTGAGGAAGGCCGCCGCACCCCTGCCCCTCAGGAAGGCGGCCCGCACCCCTGCCCTGAGGAAGGCCGCCGCACCCCTGCCCCTCAGGAAGGCGGCCCGCACCCCTGCCCTCAGGAAGGCCGCCGCACCCCTGCCCCTCAGGAAGGCGGCCCGCACCCCTGCCCTCAGGAAGGCGGCCCGCACCGCTGCCCTCAGGAAGGCGGCCCGCACCGCTGCCCTCAGGAAGGCGGCCCGCACCCCTGCCCTCAGGAAGGCGGCCCGCACCCCTGCCCTCAGGAAGGCGGCCCGCACCCCGGCCCCTCAGGAAGGCGGCCCGCACCGCTGCCCTCAGAAAGGCGGCCGCACCCCGGCCCCTCAGGTAGGCGGCCTGCACCCCGGCCCCTCAGGAAGGCGGCCCCACCCCTGCCCCTCAGGTAGGCGGCCCGCACCGCTGCCCTCAGAAAGGCGGCCGCACCCCGGCCCCTCAGGTAGGCGGCCCGCACCCCGGCCCCTCAGGAAGGCGGCCCGCACCCCTGCCCTCAGGAAGGCGGCCCGCACCCCGGCCCCTCAGGAAGGCGGCCCGCACCGCTGCCCTCAGAAAGGCGGCCGCACCCCGGCCCCTCAGGTAGGCGGCCTGCACCCCGGCCCCTCAGGAAGGCGGCCCCACCCCTGCCCCTCAGGTAGGCGGCCCGCACCGCTGCCCTCAGAAAGGCGGCCGCACCCCGGCCCCTCAGGTAGGCGGCCCGCACCCCGGCCCCTCAGGAAGGCGGCCCGCACCGCTGCCCTCAGGAAGGCGGCCGCACCCCTGCCCTCAGGAAGGCGGCCCGCACCCCTGCCCTCAGGAAGGCGGCCCGCACCCCGGCCCCTCAGGAAGGCGGCCGCACCCCTGCCCCTCAGGAAGGCGGCCCCACCCCTGCCCCTCAGGTAGGCGGCCCGCACCGCTGCCCTCAGAAAGGCGGCCGCACCCCGGCCCCTCAGGTAGGCGGCCCGCACCCCGGCCCCTCAGGAAGGCGGCCCGCACCCCTGCCCTCAGGAAGGCTGCCGCACCCCTGCCCTCAGGAAGGCGGCCGCACCCCTGCCCTCAGGAAGGCGGCCGCACCCCTGCCCTCAGGAAGGCGGCCGCACCCCTGCCCTCAGGAAGCCGGCCGCACCCCTGCCCTCAGGAAGCCGGCCGCACCCCTGCCCTCAGGAAGGCGGACCGCACCCCTACCCCTCAGGAAGGCGGACCGCACCCCTACCCCTCAGGAAGGCGGACCGCACCCCTGCCCCTCAGGAAGGCGGACCGCACCCCTACCCCTCAGGAAGGCGGCCCGCACCGCTGCCCTCAGGAAGGCGGCCCGCACCGCTGCCCCTCATGAAGGCGGCCGCACCCCTCCCCTCAGGAAGGCGGCCCGCACCGCTGCCCACAGGAAGGCGGCCCGCACCGCTGCCCTCAGGAAGGCGGCCCGCACCCCTACCCTCAGGAAGGCGGCCCGCACCCCTGCCCCTCAGGAAGGCGGCCCGCACCCCTACCCCTCAGGAAGGCCGCCCGCACCCCTGCCCTCAGGAAGGCGGCCGGCACCACTGCCCCTCAGGAAGGCGGCCGCACCCCTGTCCCTCAGGTAGGCGGCCCGCACCCCGGCCCCTCAGAAAGGCGGCCCGCACCGCTGCCCTCAGAAAGGCGGCCGCACCCCGGCCCCTCAGGTAGGCGGCCCGCACCCCGGCCCCTCAGGAAGGCGGCCCGCACCCCTGCCCTCAGGAAGGCGGCCCGCACCCCTGCCCTCAGGAAGGCGGCCCGCACCCCTGCCCTCAGGAAGGCGGCCGCACCCCTGCCCTCAGGAGGCCGGCCGCACCCCTGCCCTCAGGAGGCCGGCCGCACCCCTACCCCTCAGTAAGACGGACCGCACCCCTGCCCTCAGGAAGGCGGCCGCACCCCTGCCCCTCAGGAAGGCGGCCCCATGCCCCCACACCCCTTCCCCAGCACCTCACGCAGGTGCTTCCCGCCGGGCAGGCGCCGACTCTCAGCCTCAGCCTGTCGCCTCTGGCCTCAGCGCAGAGCCCCCCGCTCTCGGGCATGTGGCCTCCCCCGCGCTCAGGGTCGGCCCCAGTGAGGCAGGTGCCAGGCTGCCCCCCAGTCAGGCTCCGTCTCCAGCAGGACCCACCTCCTGCCCCATGGGGAGAGGCGTCCCCTGAGTACCGAGGACTGGTCGTGACCCTGAAAAGGCAGGTGGGGCCTCCAGGGCGACAAGCTGCTGGGGCGGGGCACGAGGGTTCCTGCAGGACACCGGACAGGCACAGGTCGGGGTGCCGCCGGGGCCCCAGGGGAGCTGGAGGAGAGGCAGGCGCTGCTGGTGCCTCGGGGGCCGCCCTGGAGCAGAGGGCCAGGGTCCGGGCTCAGCTGTGGGGGGCCCCAGGCGCTCCCAGGCCTGCACCTCGGGGCCACCTGATTCCGCAGAGGTGGGGTTCGGGGAGAACGTTCCTGGGGCACACTGTGGCCAGTGTGCTAGGAGGCTTCTGGCATCTTCCACGCTGTAGTCACGCCCTGTCCCCCATGTCTGTCCAGACGCTGGCGGGAGCAGGAAATAGCCAGGCGGACAGTGTTCTGGCGCTTTCCCCAGGTTGCTCTTGAGATGGAGGGGTGCATAAGGAGGAGCATCTGGGGGCACAGGGGACCTCGGGCGAGCTCCAGGTGGAGGCGGCCCCGGGACCTGGCTGCCTGGGCCGAGCGCTCCTGGGGGCGAGCAGGCGGGATGACTTCCCCCAAGATGAAGTCGCTGGTGGTAGCGCAGCCTTCCTGCTGGGAAAGGCCAAGCCCCAGTCCCTGCGTGGAGCAGCTTGGGCCCTGCTGGGCGGGGGTGCAGGGGCAGGTGGGGAGAGGAGCCCAGCGGCGCGAGCAGGTATGCGCTGCCCCTCCCCGAGGAGCCCGGCTCATGCCCCCCTGGCTCCTGCACACATGCAGCCGGGGGGCGGCGCTCTGTGCACACGGAGCTTGCTGACACGCGTGTGCACATGGAGCTTGCTGACACGCGTGCCCTGCGTCTCCTTGCCTGTAGGTTCGAGCCTCTGCAGGAGATGATGCTTCTCTGCGCCTTGCTGCTAGCCGGCGGCTGGCCATTGGTCATGGCTTCAAGTGAGCATTGTGAGTATGTTGAGTCCCTCAGGAATGGGATAAGCATTTACTGTGATATCCTCATCAGAGAAGGAGTTCGAGGGGGAATTTCTGTCATCTTAGCCAGCAGAGACCTTTGTCATCAGTGCAGATGGCGGACACGGGGTGGAACTTCCTCATGTGAGCAGGCAGGGGTGGCTGGTCCAGCAGCCTCTGGGAGGGCACCGGCCGTTTATGACTCTCAAGCTTCCTCGGGCAGTTGAGGCTTATCTGCAGAGGGCAGGGTCTCCCCCTTGCCCTCTGGGAGCAGGAACAGGCCCCGGCTTCTGTGCAGAAGCTCGTGCTGCCAACAGCAAAGGGGCCTTCAAGGCAGGGGGAGGGTCAGCTGCCAGGGGAGGGCGCAGCCGGCTGGTAACGGGGCAGAGACACGCGGGCCTGATGCCGCTGTGTCTTCTGTCAGGGCCTGCCAACATGAAATGCCACGAGTGCTCGGTATTCAACACCTTCCACTGTCCGACTCTAAGGGTCTGTGAAAACGACGTCAAGTACTGCCTGACAATCTCTGTTCGTAAGTATCTGTTCGTCCTTCCTACGCCTTGTGATTGAGTCCGTTACAGGGAGCAGGTCCAATAGGTTATTTCTCTGCACCCTGAATCGGCCTTGGCCCGCCCTGACCCATCCCGGGAGCACATCCCAAGCACTAGGCTCAGCCCAGCGAAGGGCAGTGCCACCATCGTGGAGAGGCCCATAATCTGCCGGGGCGGGCTGCAGTGTGCACATGTCCTGAGCTGTCTCGCGGGCTCGGGGGTGGCTGCTTCTCTAGGGCTCCAGCTCCTGGAGGAAGCGGACATGCCGTGGCCATGTCAGGGCAACACCTACCTCCCGCAGATGCCAAGACAAAGCGTGGGCTCAGGCAGAAAGGTCAGGCAGTCGGGCCCTCCCAGCATGCTCTCGCCTCTCACTCAGAGGCTCTCGGGCCCTGAGAAAGGCGCCCCACTCTCCAGGCCCCTAAGCTGAGCAATGTGAAGCACCGGCGGCCAGTGACCACTTGTCACCCCAGAAACACTCCACACACATGCCCCGGGGGTTCTGGGCAACCGTGCCGGCGCCATCGGTGGGGAAAGACCGCCTCTTCAAGAGCATCGGGCAAAAATTCATCTTCACCTAAACCTCAACTGGGATTCAAAAATTCCCTCCGAAGGACCGTGGGCTAAGTGTAAAAGGTGCAGTCTGGGACTTTCAGGAGGAGAGAGCGCCGAGGAGGCTAAGCAAAGAGGACCGGGCCTGGCCGCCAGAGCGGGGCCCACAGAGGGGGACTGGCGGTGGGGGACGCCCAGCGATGAGAAGCGCTTCTGTGCGGAAGGCCCTGTTCGGAGGGTGGAGAGGCTACGCACGGGAGCACCAGCGTGCAGCCCGCACTCCCCACAGAAGACCGCGGTCCCCAGCACAGACAGAGCTCTCGCCGTTCAACAGCAAACAATGCAGCCCTCCCGCTAGAACGAGGCCAAAGACACGAAGAGATATTTCACCGATGCAGAGAAACCCATGAACAGATGTTCAGCATCTTGCGCCACTGCCAAAATGAACACTGACACACACAGTTAGGCGTCCTGAATCCGAGTGGCCGAAGTAGAAGAGAGTGACCGCCCCGAATGCTGGCCGGGACAGTAAAGAAACCAGATTCTCACACACCGCCAGCGACAGTGAAGTTGGGGCAGCCGAGACGGGGTCCGGTTTCTTACAAACTGAACATGCAGCTACTCTGCGTGCCCGGAATGGCACTTCTGAGGGTTTCCCCAGAGTAACCAAGTAAAACGGTGCGGCTGTTCACAGCAGATGAATGTGCGACACGCCCGGCCGGAGCATCCCGGCTGTTCTGCACTGCTTAAAGGGTACGGAAGCCATGGGACGGCCGCCCTGCGGGTGCTCCTGCCAGTAAAGAGGAGCAGGTACCGATCCGCCAGCCTGAGCGAATGTCTGGGGCTTCTGCGGAACGAGGGAGGGTGAACCCCAGAGGTGACCGTCCGTGGTCCCGGTTGAGGCCGTGCTCGAAATGACCAACTGCGAGAAGCGGACCCCAGGTTAGTTCTGAGCGCGTGTGGACGAGGGTCCGTGGCTGGCATCTGGGTGGCAAAGACGTCAGTGCATCCGTCTGAGGGCGGAGCGCGGTGATGCAACTGTTGTCTGTCCTGACCGTTCTGAAAGCCAGTGCCCTGGCTGTGACAGCCCGCTGTGCCCTCGCCAAATGTTCCTTTGCAAGTGACTGAGCGACGCTACACGGGAGCTTGCTGTATTTCCTGCGAGTGCTTTGAATATGCCGTTGTCAAAGGGAAAACGTTTAGCGGAAAAGCAATTAAAAATCTACGTGGTTAGATGGTGAAGCCCGGTGGACGTAACGTGGCTGTTTTCCCCAAATTAATCTAAGAACGTCCTGTTCCAGTCAGACTCTCAGTAGGTCTGTGTGTGTGTGTGTCTGTGCACCCACATGCAAGCTGAACCAGATACTGGGATGTGCCGGGGTTAGGAAGGGCTGGAGGGCCCGAGGCAATCTTGCGGGAGAGGAGAGAAACTGGAGGATGGCGCTCTGAACTCGCAAGATGATTTATACCTTTTTGTCGATTCAGACAGTCTGATGTTGGTGTCAAGGTTGAAGAATAGACCTTTAGAGGGGGAAGGAGATCTCAGGTGTGTCTGGTTTCATGCTTTCTGACGACTTTGGCCCCGCAGGTTTAGGGAAGGAGGCTTGTCTGCGCTCACAGCTGGTGGGAGATGGGACCTTAGTCACCGTATGTACTTTACACCAAAGCAGCAGCTTCGGGTGTCTTCTGGATCTCCTTGTAAATACGAAGAGAGCAAGGGGGTCCTGGGCATTTATCCAAAGAACAGTGATCCGAAGGGGCACATGCACCCCAATGTTTAGAGCAGCAGTGTCCACAGTCCCCGAAATACGGAAAGTGCCCAGAGAATGCATAGAGATGGCGTGTGTGTGTGTGTGTGTGTGTGTGTGTACACACATAATGGAGTATTACTCAGCCGTGAAAAGAACGAATCTTGCCATTTGCAACGACATGGTTACAACTAGAGTGTCTTATGCTCAGAGAAATGAGTCACTCAGAGAGACAAATGTCACATGATTTTACCGGCATGTGGAGTTTAAGAAACAAAACAGATGAATGTAGGGGAAGGGAAGAAAAACACAAGAAGCTGAAAGCAGAGAGGGAGAGAAACCACACGAGTCTCTTAACTGCAGGAGATAAGCTGAGGGTTCCTGGAGGTGAGGGATGGGGACGGGGTGACTGGACGATGGGCAGTAAGGAGACCGCCGGCTGGATGAGAACTGGCTGTGGTTCGCACCTGATGACTCGTGCGGTTCTGCGTCTGACACTCGGAATACCGTAGACGTTCCCTGAATTGCATTTAAAGAAGATAAATTTTAAGACGTCAGCTGAAGGGAAACGTAGAAGAATATCTTTGTATCCTTGGATAATTGTGAACTTGAGAAAAGCGAACAATATCGTGCTGGTCACATGTGGCCAAAGTGGCAGGTGCGCTTACATAAAAACTCACCACTTCTGCCCCTGAGAAGACACTGAGGAGACAGTGAAAATGATGCCAGAGATGAAGAGAGAGCAGTGAAAGGCGCTCTGCGGAGGGGCTGTACGCGGTGTATACAATGACCTTCGTCCTACAGATCAGCAGTTGAACAAGCAGATCGCTGCATAGAAATTCGAGCAAAGCGGCTTGAAGGATGTTACCAGAAGATGATACCCACATGGGCAGGAAGTCTCCACAACGAAGCTCAGCATCATCGTTTTTGGTGGAAACGCCAGTCTGAGCCTTGATGCGGTACCCCCAAGGCAACGGCTCCGCATTCACAAACGCCCAGTCAGGGGTGGCGAGTCGTCGAAGCGTCCACCACCCTGTGGAGCGTGCATAGGTACGGCAGGCCCGGCAGCGTGTTCGGCAGCATCTGCCGCAGCCACGCGTCCGCACCCTGAGGACGCGGCGTTATCAGCTCTAAAGAACTCTGCGCGCTCGCCTCTGGATGAGGCCCAGAACATTCCTTGCCATGCTCCTTGGGGATAGACAAGAGCCAGGAACAGCCCTGACGCCCATCACGCACGTGCCGTGGCACAGTCAGCGGGGAAGCATAGAGCTACCGAGCAGGCGGGATACAACAGGGGCCGCGGCGGGGGTGGGTGTCCCAAACACGAAGCAGGCAGGAGAAGCCAGACACCGAAAGGACACAGCGGGAGTACGTAATCACAACGTCCAACGACAACAACGAAGTTCAAGGACGGACGAAGTTAACATATGGCTTACACACCGAGACACTTGCTGTCTTGGGCGCTGGCTGCTCGTCATGCCTGATGGAGGAAGAAAAGCAGGAATGAGGGTTTTCATCCAGTTCTGTTTCTGGACTTTGACGCTGCCGATATTGTTACCAACCCTTCCTGGAAACCCCCTCGGCGGCCGACTTAGGATTCTGCGCTCCACAGGACGGTACGGAACTTTCAAGAGTCCTTTACGTGGCAAAGAAAGAAAAGCAAGTTCCTGGAGCCGGCTGTTCGTTCCTTCTCTGTAACCCCGGAGCCATGAACGGCACATCAACTGCGGCAAGTCCCAGGGAAACAAGTCGTGGGTCAACACGGGTCCCCGGGGGCAGGCTCATGAGCGAGAGCCGAGGACTCGAACTCAAGGACTCGCGAAGGAGGCCTCAGAGGGAGCCTCGCTCCAGCGGCACTGGCTGGCCGAGGCTGTTGGGTGTGCCCGCCACTGAGGTGATCACAGTCACTGTGGGACCCTCGTTGGGACAGAGCGTCCAGTCTGTGCTGGGGAGCAGGTTGGCACTACGCGCGCATCGCCAGTTCCTGTGTTGGGCCAAGAGCTGGGAACATCTGGCCGAGGGGCCGCTCCAACTGCAGAAAATCAGGTGAGGGTCACGGTTTTGGGGTGCTCCACGCCAGGGGCTATGTGATCCTGCGGGACACAAGCCACCGTATTTCTAGAGCCCTGGGAGTCTTAGTGCACGTACCGAGCCGGGCATGTCACACGTGCGGCTGCATGCCAAGGTGCCCAGCGACTATCGGGGAGAGCCCGAGGCAGAGGTGAGGTGGCAGTGCGGACAGAAAAACGTTTCCAGGAGAACCTGTTCAAGGAGGAACAGAACCTCTCGAGGCCTCACTTGACATTCTCTACCAGCGAAGAATTCTAGGCAATGGAGAAGCTTTTGCGGATGTAGAATGTGGGCGCAGCACTAGTTAGACTGGTGAGGTGTGTGTCGATACTCGCAAGCAGAAAGCCTGAAATCAATGATTTTCATGTCTGTATCTCTAGGTGTGCATGAACGGGAACTCCTTGTTTACAAGAACTGTACGAGCAACTGCACGTTCGTGTATCCATCCGAAGTACCTCTTGAAGCCCCAAGAGTCTTGAGGACTAATAGTTTCTATTTTGTTCGGTGTTGTAACAAGATTAATTGCAACGATGGAGGACCTAGTTCTCTGGAGAAGGATATCTCCCTGGAGAGTACAATTGAGGAGACTCTGTCAGGGACCGGGCGCTTGGCGGAGTCGGCATTTTTCCTGGGTGCTGCCTCCATCCTAGTCAGCAACACACTGACGTGAGAAGCCCTCCTAGAGGGTCTGCCCCCCCCATTCCTCAGAGCAAGTTCACGTTCCATCCCTCCCTCGTGAGCCAGGCGCCCTGACCCACATGGCTCCCAGGTGGCGGGTTACCCCTTTGCAGCCTACTTGGAGAGAGAAATAAAGAGCATCATTGTTTGGACTCTGGTGCCCTGGAGGTTTCTTTGTGGTTTTAGCGTTCGATCCGTTTGTTCCTCTTCAGTCATCAGCTCACGAGTAGACCAAAGCCTCTGCCACTCCGGCACACGGGGATCGAGCGTTTGAGTGAAAAGCGGAACGGTTAGAGGGGACAGCGCACGTCTCAGCTGGCAGCGCCGGCCCAGCTGTGCCCAGACCACAGGGAGCTGAGGCCCCCCGAGACCCCAAGCTTCCCTCTCAGAGCGGGACGGTGGTTGCAGGAGGGCGCTTGGCCATAAAGCAGCACACGGCCCACAGTGCCTGACGTTAGAGACTGTGCCGGTGCCTTCTCGCGGGTCAGTGAGCCAAGACCTGCATGAAGCGCCATCCTCCGTCACAATGGCCCCTGTCGTCACGCCAGCGAGAGAAGGTCTCCTCAGATGCTGACGTCAGAGGGCTAAGGGGCCAGAGCCAGCTGCTGAGCGCCTTGAACCGGCAGGGAGACTTCTGGGCGGTGCTGTCATCCTCATTGTGCTCGGGGTCTGTGTCAGGAGAGAGACGTGAAGGGAGCACTAGAGCTCCACCTTCTTTGGCGTCGACCTCTCCTTCTCTAAACTGGATTTGAAATTAGCTAAACTTCACATAACAGGAAAGTCATCATTTCAAAGAGTGTAATTCAGTGTTTTTTACCATATTCACCATACTGTGCAGCCATCCCCACCGCCTAATTCCAGAACATTTGGCAACCCAAAGGGACAGCCTGCTTCAACAAACAGCCAGTCACTCTAAGACCTCTCCTGTGAGACCGGCAAATATTTCTGCACGAGGGCGCGACAGTGTTTGCAAACAGAGTGAGACGTCCTGTCAGCAGCGGCGACTGTGCCACAGTTGTCAGCTCTGTGCCCTGCAAGGCAGCACGACAGCCTCGGCACCAACCCTCCTCCCTCTCCTCCTGGGAGCTCAGGTCAGGAGCCCTCACCGCCAGTCATGAGGCAATCAAGCTTCAGTGTTTCCTCTTCCAGCGGGTAGACTCTCAAACATGTGAAAAAGAAAGCGCCTGCCTGCGCTGGCAGGAAGGACCGGCCATCTTTCCAGTACGGAAATGAGGGCAATGTCAGGTACGGGAGAGGCCGGGCCAGCCCAGCAGCCCCGGGGCCGGGTGGGTCCGCTTCTAAGGGGGAAAGGATGAAGGCGTAGGACCCAGGTAGGATCAAAGCTGCGATTGGAACCCCACAGAAGGGCAGGACTTTTTTTTAAGAAGATTTTGTTTATTTATTTGAGACACCGAGAGAGAGCAGGAGCTAGAGCAGAGGCAGAGGGAGAGCAGGCGCAGACTCCCCGCTGAATGTGGAGAGGATGCCCGAGACGCCGGATCCTGCCCTGGGCCGAGGTCAGGAGTTGGACACTCAACTGAGGAGCCACCCAGGGACCCTGATCTGCCGCTGATCTCCAGGGGCTTTTAGATTCTTGTGTTCACTATGAATGTTCTGCTTAAACTACAGTAAAATCTACATGGTGCCATGTGGTTCGTGAGGGTGTGCAGTAGAGGAAGGTATTTGCAAGAATGCGTGAGCCCGTGGGGACTCGACACCAGCGGAGTGACCTGCCGGTTCGTACATGGTGAACATGGTTGTTGCAAACGCTTGTGTACGAACCTCGTTTCCGTTTCAGGTTTCCTGTTGGCCTCCTTCCAGTGGACAGACACACAAGCCAGCAAATGCTTTTTAAAAAGATTTAAATTCAATTAGCTAACATAAACTATAGCACTTGTTTTTTATTTTTATTTTTTTTAGAAATTTATCTAGTTGAGAGGGAGACAAAGACTGAGAGAGAACGTGAGGGGCTGAGAGGCAGAGGGGGAGCAGCTCCCCACTGAGCAGGGAGCCTGACGTGGGGCTCGATCCCGGAACCTGAGGATCATGACCAGAGCTGACTGCAGACGCCCAACCCACGGAGCCACCCAGGCGCCCCACATCATTTGTATTGTAGTGTTCAAGGATTGTAGCGTTCAAGGATAGCTAGTTGTGTGTAATACCTAGTGCTCATCAGATCACATGTCCTCCTTTTTCCGTTATGATTTTATTTCTTTGTCAGAGAGAGAGCGAGCGTGATAGCACAAGAGGGGAAGCAAGAGAGGGAGAGGCAGACTCCCCACTGAGCAGGAAACCCGATGCAGGGCTTGATCCCAGGACCCTGGCTTTGGGACCCGAGCTGAAGGCAGACACCTAACCTTCGGAGCCACCCCGGCACCCCAGGACAGGACTTTGAAAGACCGCGGCGACACTGAAGACGTAGGGCGGCAATGGTCTGTCTGGCAGTATCGCGACAAGAGAAGGAAGCTGATGTCCACAAGGCGGGAGGGACACCTGTTCCCGCCCGACAACCAGGAGAAACGCCCTCATGCTGGCTTAGGGTTCTTGTCACTCACGTCCTCGGGGAACCCTCACGCTGAGGGATGAACACAGGACGTGGCCCTGGGCAGGGGACCATGCTTGGGTGACTGGAAGAAGCCAGAGAAACGCCTATGGGCAGTGCGGACTCAGCCCAGGCCCCCTCTGGCCAAGGAACAGGTGTCCCACTTGGGGACATCCACGATGTGAAGGTCTAGGCAGCCTGTGCATGGGAAGTCCTGACGAGATAGGAGTGAGGATCATCAAGCTGGGTCTCTCCAGATCGCCTGGACCATTTTCAGAAAGAGCCCAGGGACATCCACCGCCCAAGGACTCAGGGAATCCCAAGCGGGACTCACGGGAAGGGACTGCCACGAGCGATCGCACAGTGAGACATCGGGAGCCACGCAAAACGAGAGATGACCTTGACCCCGAGACCCGTTACTGGGAGGTCATTCCAAGATGTGTGCGGTCACTGCCAACCCAAGGTCCTCCGCTGGCGGGAAGGGGTGCAGGGAGGGCCTGACAGGCGGGGGTCGCAGGGCGCCTCTGCCCGGGGGAGCTGCGAGGCTGTGCAGCAGGAGGGACCCTCTGAGCCTCGGCTTCCCGGCCTGGCCCGCACGCATGAGCTCCTCGCTCCCCTGGAGGGCTGCAGTGACCATGAGGTGAACACGTGTGCTGCCCGCAACAGAGCATCCCTCCGGCCGAGCCTCTTCCGTTCCAGGCCCGCCTCCCTCCCGCGATCCCACAGAGCAGGGCCGCAAACAAGGAAGCGACTTTGGAGCGGCGGGAGAAGCCGGAGCTGCTGACTGAGCGCCTGCTGCAGCAGAGAGCTGGGCCCCTTGCAGACCCAACCTTGCTGTGTCCTCCCCGGGGCCTGGGGGGTGGGAATTCTCCAGCAGAATGCCCACGGGAAGCACTCGAGGCTCAGAGGGGTGAAGGGCCAGGCGCGATGGAAGGGCCAGGCCCGCGTGTGCCTGTGCCCGCAGGGTCCGGGAGCCGCTCTCTTCTCCACGGCTCCACGGCCCCTTGAGCCGTGCCTGGCGGGAGCGGGAGAAGCCCACGCCCCCGCTGCGGCCCTTCTCCGCGGCCAGTGGAGCCAGAAGGGTGCACATCGCCTCCCTCCTCCAGGGAGTCTGGGCAGGACCAGATGCCCGAGGGGCCCCTCAGTGCAGGCAGGGCGGGCCAGACCAGGGTGGAGGGCAGCCCCTCCTCCTCACTGCCTTGCCTGGTTCTCCCCGGGTGAGGTGGGGGTGGGGTGGGGATGGAGGGCGAGCACAGCGACCCCACCCCCCGCTTGGCCTCCCGGTGCCTTTCGACTTGCGGGTGTCACCTGGCCCCAGGCCGCGTGGGACGCACTGCTCGCTCCTGCCAGCTAGGAGACCCCAGCCGACTCTCAGCTGTTCAGAGCCTCTTCCTCCCAGGTCAGGGCCGGTCCCCTGTCCTGAGGGTCACTGCAAGAGGGCAGCCGGCACCGCACACAGAGGGCTTCATTAAAGGGAGCATGTGCCTGTGCCTGGCTGTTATGGCCCCAAGCCTTCTTCTAGAGACTCCTCTGAGGTCGGTCACCCTGCGGCCAGCCAGAGGAGTCCACCTCCACCCAGCTGTCAGAGGAGGATCATTGGCCCAGATGTCCCCGGCAGCTCCTTGGAGGCCATCCTTCCAGGACACACGACACCCGACCCGCGTATTTGGTTCCCCGGCTGGGTGCTTCAGCCACAACCAGAGCCTGGCAGTGCCGGGAGGGCCCAAGCAGCCTGAGCGCAACAGGTAGGGGGACTGAGAGCCCAGCTCGAAGCTCTGGGCCGGACGAGAGCAGTGCAGACAAGGAGTTTGAAGTGGCAACGGGCAAGACTGAGGGAGCCCCAGCTGTCAGCTCTTCATGGGGACAGAGTTGAGTACAGAGGCTGAGGGTTCCCCGAGAGACTAGACAGGGAGGCGGGCGCGGGGCGGGTCCGAAGACCCTGGAGCTAGTGTGGGGCGACAGGGGCTCTAAGGCCCTCCGATGGTGCTCCTTGGTGGACAGGGCACTGGCGGGACTGAGCACGCAGCCAGGACGTGCAACCCAGAGTCATCCCCGACCCTTCGAGCAAGGTGCTGGCCTGGCCGCACAGTGTCGCGGGGCAGGGAGCAGCGCTCTTGGGAGATAACGGGGTGGCCTGGGGTCAGGCAGGGAGGGGCTGGTGGCGCGGCTGTCCCCACAGCATGGTGACGTGACTAGTTGATGGCCCGGAAGGTGAGGAGCGGGAGGGTGGAGGGGATCAGGATGAACTGGTACGTCATCTTTATATCCTCCTGCGTGAGGGTCTCCACCAGGAAGTGGTTCAGCACCTAGGACAGAGGCGCGGCTTCCACCTGCACAACTGCTCAGCCTGGGGTCTGGCCCAGCCTCCCCCTCCTCCTCCTTCCTGGGCCCTGCTCCGTGGGCTGCGTGCCGTGGGCTGCGTGCCGTGCCGGGGAAGCCAGTGGTTCCCAGCCAGGCCGCCCAGCACGCCCAGCCCCCACCCCACCCACTTCCCCCCACCCCCACCCTGGGCCGGGCCCGGGCAGTGGCATGTCATTGCGGCCAGGGCAGCCCCGGCCTGCTCACGTGGTGCAGCAGCAGCAGCATCTCTGTCTCTGCCAGGCGCCGCCCCAGGCACTGGCGCAGGCCGAAGCCGAAGGCCAGGCTGGGGGACCTGGTGCCGGAGCTCCTGCTGTCCAGCCAGCGCCTGGGATGATAGCGCTCCGGCCTCGGGAACACAGAGGGGTTTCGACCCAGGGAGTAGAGCAGCACCTTGACCACGGTCTGTAGAGAGGTGGGGAGGGGCAGCGTCAGCGCCTCGCTGCGGGCAAAGGTCAGCCGGGCCTGGCGTCTGCTGCAGGGGCTGTGGGGCCCCACTCACCCCTGCCGGGATGTGGTAGTTCTGCAGCACCACGTCCGAGCCCACCTGCCGGTCCAGTGAGATGCCCACGGGGTACAGCCTGTGCACAGGGGCATCCAACGGGGACCTCAGCTTCACCCGGACCCTCGCTTGCGTTCTGCGGCCTTCCTATCCAGGAGGCACGGGCGAGGGGAGCTCCCCGCCACGCCCACAGGTGGCTTCGGGCACCGGGAAGCCCAGACCATGAGGGGCGGGCTCCCTGCACCTCCGGAGCCCAGGCAAAGCTCTCCCGGCCTGAGCGGTCCGGCCGAGGAAGCGCCCAGGGCGCCGAAGCGGGATCCCAGGGAGGGAAGCACCCCTATCCCTCAGGGAGAAGAAGAGGAGCTACAGGGCACACAACTGGGGCAAAGTTGCTCGTCAGCCCCAGGATCTGTCTGCAGGTCCGCTGAGCACGGCTCTCCAGACACTGGAGCCGGGGCACCGGGGCGGCCAGGGTCTGCCACACCCACCTCAAGGTCTCCTTGAGGGCCGCCCGCAGCAGGGGCAGCTCTGTGGTTGCCCTCTGGGGATTCTCAGTGATCCCGGCCTCGGCCACCAGGCTCTCCTGGCGTAGGGCCTGCTGCACGTCAGGGTTCCGCGCCAGCTCGAAGAGAGTCATCAGCAAGGGGTAGGCCGTCTGCGGGAGCCACGGTGCGGGGCTCAGACCTTGGCACAGGCCACGCACCTCCGACCCCAGGGGCTCTCCCCCAGGAAGACGCCCTTCCCCCGGGGGTGGATGTGCGTGCCCAGGGAAGCACCGACCCTGGGGATCTGAGACCTCAAGATCTAACACTCGCCTCATCTGCTTCCACTGAATGCCTCAGGGAAGGTGTCCCCATGTTTGGTGAAGACCCAGGCCGCCTCCTCCCATTGCCCCAGGGCCTGCTTCTCCCCTCCTCGGGGGTCCATCTACTCAAGTGTATAGGTACGGGGGGTGCGGGGGTGTAGCCCTTCATCCCCAGACCCCTTGGCACCCACTGCGTCATGTCCCCTGGGCTCCCATAGGCAGGTCAGCCCAGACCCCGGGGTCCCAACAGGAACGGGCCACCCTGGACCCTAAGTGGCCGAACTGCAGCCTCTGCTCATGGGCTTTCTCTAGCCAGTGCTCTGTGCCTCTGCTACGAAGCCTGCGGGCCTGGCCCAGAGCAGGACCTCAGGGATGCTGGCAGATGAGGGTTGGCTGTAGGGCAGGAGGCTCACTGCACTCCACACCCTGGGACCTGCCTGCACCTCCCTACAGCACCCCGGCCCCGGGGCTGGGCTGCCAGCTGCTCTCTCTTCCACAAGCTGGAGCCTCCGCTGCCCTCTGTGTCTTCAGCCCATCACCTCCGAAGCCTCTGTAACGACAGCCCAACGGACTGTGGCCCCGGCAGGGGCTCCTTGTGTGGGCATCCCTGCTTGTGCGCACCCCTCCTTGTGCAGCGGCCCCTCAGCCCCCCTCCTTCCCAGGGCCCAGACGTCGGCCGGGGTCTGCGCTGCTGCATGTTCCTGGGCCTCACCCATTCTGCACTGGGCCTGGAGCACACTTCCCTCCAGAGCATCTGCAAACCCTTCCCTGGGAAGATCAGCTCCGGAGTGCTCTCCCCACCAGCCCCCTCAGATCAGAGCCCTCCATCCGCTCCAAACAGGGCCTGTGGGAGCCACGCGCCATGGGGGTCTCTGCCTGTAGTCAGGAGGCTCCGAGTGCTAGGGCAGGGCTGGCTGCCGGCCTGACCGTGTCCACGCTCCCGGCGGTGAGTTCGATGGAGTTGGCCCTGACTGCCTCCAGGGTCATGTCCGCGTGCATCAGCAGCTCCCCCACGATGCCGCTGTAGTGCTGTGGGCCGCCGAGGGCCAACTCCTGGTAGATTTTCTGGATGGCATTGTTGGCTGTGCGGAAGGGGGAACAGGGGCCTGGGCCTGGTGCTGGGCAGCACCTGTCCTCATGCCGCCACCTGGCAGCACCCCCCACCCCCCAAGACTCACTGTTCCTGTGCCAGATGCTCAGGACCGGCCCAGCCCAGCCTCCCTGCCAAGTCTCTTGGGCCCCGAGGACGCCATGAGCCCAGTGAAGTGGCTTCAGCGCCCCCCACCCCGATTTCGGTGAGTGGCTACTGGGGGCCCTGGTGTCCTTGCTACTCGGCACTGCCCCGTCTCTGGGCCTCACCGTACTGGAAGATGTAGTCCCAGGACTCGAAGTGCTCCTTCCACACCCTGGCACTCGTCCAGCGTGACAGGTCCCTGGGCATGAACATGAGCTGCGCGGTGGACTTCAACATGGCCTCCAGAGCCCGGATGAACTGCAGGCTGGCAGGACTCGGGCTAGGGCCGAGGAGGCCCAGCCGCTCTCCAAAAAGGGCTAAATTGCTGGCTGAGGAGAGGGTATGGCTGCTGAGCCTCGGGCAGCCGATGGCCTCATGGGGGCCTCCTGCAGCACACCCACACGGTCCCAGTCCAGTTCCTGGCTGCCCCTGCCCCACAGAGCCCGGCACCTCCCTACCTTCTACGGTGTAGTTGAGGATGCTCGGCCGGATGTCCAGCGTCAGACTGCCCCGGGCATTCTGCAGCACTCTTGACTTCAGGGCCTTTGAGAAATCCCTTGCCACCCTGTCCACCATGGGGATGTACTTCTGCACCGCCTGCGGCGACAGCACGTCCGGGTTGAGCTTCAGCCGGTTCACGCGCCATTCGGGCCCGTTTCTGGAGAGCAGAGGGAGGAGCTTCAGGGAAGCCGGAGTCAGCAGCTCGGGGCCAGCCCCGGACACATCTTCTCCGGATGGGGTGTGGGGGGGGGGGGGCGCGGACAGGGAGCTGCCTGCTGGGCCTGAGGGGCAGATGCCTGCCTGTCGGCCTCAGCCGCAGCCCTTTCTCTGAGGGAGGCCTTGCGTGCTGTGCCCAGCGTGCTCCCGTCTAAAGAGGGGCTGACCCAGAACTTCTGCATGGCCACGCCACGAGTGGGTTCCTGGCGTTCACTCGTGCACACCTACAGGTCCCCTGCTGGCCCGTCAGCACCCGTCTGGGCCGTCCCTGTCCCGGGAGGAAGGAGGGAGGGGCGACTTCCTGTCCGCCTTTGCCACCCTGCTCACACCAGGCCCCAGAGGCAGAGGCCCGGGGCTTCACCTCCCACCCTCCCCGTTGCTGAGAGTGCTACCCCTGTGCCAGTCACACCTAGTCCGTCCCGGCCCGTCTCCTGGTCCTCCAGGGCAGGAGCCAAACCACGGGTCCTGTCACGTGCTCAGAACAGAGCCCAGAATTGTACTTCTTCCTTTCCCAGCTGCATGACTTTTGTTTCTTTTTCTTGTCTGATCGCTGTGGCTACACCTCGAGTGGGTAAAGAAGCAGTAATAAAATGTTCTTCCCGCCTGTAGATGGCATGAGACTGTATAGAGGGAAAGCTCTAAAGTGTCCAGCAGTGAAACCAACACAAAACAAAAAGAACTGACAACTGAATTCAATCAGGTCGCAGGACACAGAATCAATACACAGAAACCTGCTGGATTTCTGTACACTCATGATGAAGTAGCAGTAAATGATATGAAGAAAACAGTCCCATGTACGGTCGCACCCAAAATAACAAAACATCTAGGAATACGCTTAACCAAGGAGGTACGAGCCCCGTAGTCAGAAAGTCTACGACACAGATGAAAGAAACAGAAGGAAATGGAAAGCCATCCCAGGCTCATGGTAAGGAAGCACCAGTGGTGTTAAAATGTCCGTGCTGCCCAAAGCAATCTACAGGTTCGCTGCAATCCTTATCACAAGAGCGACATTTTTCACGGACTAGAACAACGAATGCTAAAATTTGGAGGGGACCCTAATAGACCTTGACTAGCCAAGGCAACCTTGAGAAAGAAGATGGAAGCCGGAACCCCAGAACCCCAGATTTCCACCCAGATGACAAAGCGCTAGCGATCAGTTCTGTGTGGTGCTGGCACAGAAGCAGGCACACCCATCGATGAAGGAGCATAGAAAGCCCAGAAGCAAACCCATGATTGGACGGTCCACTGTATGGCCGACCTATGACGAAGGAGGCAAGGACACCCGATGGGGAACGACCGTCTCTTCAACAATGGTGCTGGGAAAGCTGGACAGCCCCATGCAGAAGAATGAAGCCGGACCACTGCCTTACGCCACACAGAAAAATAAACTTGAAATGGATGAGAGACCCATGGGTGAGACCTGAAACCACAAAACTCCTAGAAGACAAGGCAGGCAGTAATGACTCTGCCACGGGCCACAGAAACATTTTTCTAGATGTGTCTCCGGAGACAAGGGAAAGAAAAGCAAAATTAAGCTATCCGCACCTTGCCACAATTTGGAAAGGTTTTGCCCAGCGAAGAAACCATCAACAGAAGGAAAAGGGGGAAGCTCCTGATTGGCGGAAGATACTTGCCAGTGGTACGTATGGTAACCTTAATATCTAAAGCATACAAAGAACCCAAGCAGCAGCACACCGAGCAAACAAACGATCCCATTAAAAATGGCCGAAGAGGGACGCCTGGGTGGCTCAGTTGGTTAAGCAGCTGCCTTTGGCTCAGGTCATGATCCCAGCATCCTGGGATCGAGTCCCACATCGGGCTACTTGCTCCGCAGGGAGCCTGCTTCTCCCTCTGACTCTGCCTCCCACTCTGTCTGCCTGTGCTCACTCTCACTCTCTCTCTCTTACAAATAAATAAATAAAATCTTAAAAAAAAAAAAAAAAAAAAAAAAAAAAATGGCCGAAGACCGGAAGAGACCTTCTTCCACGGAAGACCTGGCGATGGCCAACAGACACGTGAACGGGCGCTCAGCAGCACCCTTCATCACGGAGGTCCGCGTCAGCTCTAAGGACACATCACCTCCCAGCGGTCGGCTAAAATCAGAATCACAAGAAACAACGGGCGTTGGTGAGGATGTGGAGAAAGGGGAGCCCTTGTGTACCGTTGGTGGGAATGCAGACGGGTGCGGCCACTCTGGAGAAAAGTGTGGAGGTCCCTCAAAAAGCTAAAGCGAGTTCCACTACTGGTCATTTACCCAAAGATGATGAAACCACAAATGCGACGAGATACCTGCCCCTGTGTTTCCTGCAGCACGGGTACGATGGCCCAGAGAGGGATACAGAGAGATACTCGTCCACATGATGGGGTACTACTCGGTCCCTAAAAGGAATGGGATCTTGGCCATTTGCGAGCCCATGGATGGACGCAGAGGGTATTAGGCTAAGAGAGAAATGTCAGTCAGGGTAAGACAGATTAGTATAAGGTTTCGCTCATGTATGGAATTGAACAAAGCAAATGAACAAAGACACAGAGAGATCAAACCAAACGCGGACGGAGTCTTAAATCCAGACAACAAACTGTGGTTGCAGGAGCGGGGGGATTTCGGGGGTGGGGGACGGGGATCCAGAGTGCGCGCGTCGGGGTGAGCGCTGAGCAGCACACGGAAGTGTTGAGTTTTCCACTGGACCCCGGGTCCTAGTGCGCCAGTTCCTGGGAGTACAGGTCCGTGAGCCGGAAGTAGCAGCAAGAGGAGAACAGGAGCGGAACAGGAGAGGGAGGGGAGGAAGAGAAGGAGAGACAGGCTAAGAAGAGGGGGAGCGGAGGGAGAGGCTGAGGAGGAAGAGGGGGAGGAGGGGGAGGAGGAGGAGGAGAAGAGGCCACAGCAGCAGCAGAAGGGAAGGGGAGTAGGAGCTGGAGGGCGGAGGGGGGGGGAGGGGGAAGGGGGAGGGGGAGGAGAGAAGCTTCTCCCCCACAGGCTGATGAGGACCTGGTTAGATCAGTTTTCTCCGAGGGCACCAGGGCCCAGGGCATTGGCTGCTCCAAAGACAGGCCCATGCCCTCAGCGCACGGCGGGGAGGCCCCTGCATCCTCAGCCACACTCAAGCAGAAACACCTTCCTGGCTTCGGCTGGCCGCCGGCAGGTCTTCAGAACAGTCGCGTGCACACACGTGCACACTTGCACACCAGCGAACACACGTATGCCCGGAGAGATGCGCATACCACAGCGGGACGCCTGCACACGCGCTCGCTGACCAGGACGACGCGCGTGAGCACGCCCACAATCCCCACACGCACCGCTGCCACAGCACAGCTGGAGCGCTCAACCCATGCGCACACGGAGACACACGCGCACGTATGCAGCACTCACAGCGCACACCTACTCCGAGGCTGCGGACAGCTCCAGCCAGGAAGCCACACACACACGGGCACACGCACAGGCTCACGCTCGCAGGGGCACCCGCTTAGAGTTTCGCTTCTGAACAAGGGCGCCTTTCCTACTGCCTGCCCTCTCCCCACCCCAGCCTCCCCATCCTGAGCTACCTGCGCTCACCTGGAAGTCCCACAGGGGACCTCGTGCAGAGGGCTGCTGTCCGGGGGGCCCTCAGGCTGACATGGACGCCTGGCCGGTGAACCCCCCCCACCCCAGGCCTGGGCGTCCCAACCTATAGGAAGGGAGAAGCCCACCCTGCCGGGACAACGCGCAGAGGCGGGCGCAGAGTGGGTGCTCCCTAGTGCCAGTGGTCATCCTTCCTCGTCTCTGGGCTGTGGTCCCACAGCCCCTTCCCGCCCCTGCGACACACAGGGCCCACCTGCTCTCAGGATCTCCCTGGCCAGGGGCGCTTGTGGGCTTCTGGACCTGGCTGGACCCCGCACTGGGGTGCGCGCCACCCGTGCCCCCCCTCCCCCGCCCCGTCCCCCGCCCTCCACGCCACCGCCACCCCTCCTGGCTCTCACAGCAAGAACACGCCACATTTGTGCCCACGATGCTGTCGGTAGGCCAGCCAGGGATCCAGGAGCGGCCGCCAGGGCTGAGGGCTCTCGGCCCGCTGCAGGCTCTCCACATCCTCGGGCAGCATCACGTACACCATGTGTGTCCCTCCCACGTCATACCTGCGGGGCAAAGCTCAGAGCCCTGCCAGAGGGGCCTGCCCTCCCCTGGGCCTCGTTCCGCAGCACCAAGCCGGCCTGTCTCCGGGGGGCCTCTCCCTTCCAGAGCAGGCGCTCCCTCCCGCTGTCTAAGGCAGGAAGCCTCTGGGGCTCTGCTGTCTGCACTCCGCCCTCTCAGCGGCCAGTGGGACTGCTCTGTCCTCACCGAGAGCCGCCGCCTCCACGGTCAAAGGCCCAGAACAGCCACCCCTCGGCTCCCACCCTGCCTTCGTGAGGGCGCAGACAGAGCCCAGGCCACGGGCGCCCGGCGGGGACGGGGCAGCGCTGGTGCGAGGCACCCAGCCGGGACTCAGTCGTCCGGAGGGACAGCCGGTGAGGGTGCTCTCTCGGCCAGGCGGGCAGGAAGGGCTTTACCTGAAGATGGGCCCCAGCTCCTGGAAGGTCCGGTGCATCTCCAGGTGGAGGTTCTCGGAGCCCTGCTCCTTCCAGATCTGCAGCAGCCTCAGCCACTTGTTGCCGGGGCACTGGGGGATGGCTTCGAAGGGCAGCACCGCCTTGGGGGCCTGAGCGGCGCTGGTGCCCAGTGTGCGTGCACAGCTCAGGGACAGCCGGCGCCCGGCCAGCCACCGGCGTGCCTTTGCCCCCAGTGCCATTCTGAAGCTCCCTCTGACCCTGGGCAGCGCAACCCTTTTATCTCGCCGGGAGGCCTGGAGCGGCCGACCTGACCACGTCACGGGAGAAGCTGTCCCTGGACCAGGCCAGGAAACCCAAGGCAGGGGTCAGGGCTGGAGGCCTCCGGCTGTAGGCAGAGGAAAGAGATGGATGGGTGCCTTGTCTCCCACTGACGCAAGACCTGCGGGCGGGTGGCTGTTGAGAGCCTGTGCAGGGTCTGGCCTGGGGGCTCGGTGGGCTCGGCCGGTCGGCGGCGGGATAGGGGCCCTTCCGTCCTTCCCGTGGAGAATAGAGAGAGAGGAGAGCCGCCTGGGACAGGAGCTGGGGCGAGCGAGGGCCTCCATCCCATTAACGCAGGGCCTTTCTGTCTGCTCCTCCCCAGGCCTTCGGCTAGGTGCAGGGCACCGGGACTCAAACCAGGAGCCGTGAGCTGGCAAGAGTCCCCGAGTCCCCGCCAGTGAGGCCTTTCAGTGCTGGGGGTCAGTCAGAGGAACCCAGAGACACACCTGGGGATGGCAGTGATGTGGCGGAGGCCCCGGGAGAGGCTCGCTCGCCTTGGCCCCAGCTTGGCCGACCCCGCCTGGGCCTGTGCTCGGGGCCACGCCCTCCTTTCTCCTCCTTCGGAAGCGGGCTCTCCCGGATGGACGCAGACTCTGAGCGCAGGCCGGGGGCAGCGTGGAGTCTGTGCTGGGGGTGCTGCGGGCGTGGGCTGTCCACCCTCTGCAGGCTGGGCCCGCGGGTCGGGGTCCCAGGGCACCTATCCCCCCGAATCCTGGCAGCCTTCCCATGGCCGCCATTGTTCCCATGCCCACACAAGGGGACAGAAGCCCCTCGCTCCTGCTACCTCCCAGGGTCGCCCTCCTGCTGAATCCGTTCCCTGCTCCTGCCCCTTCCGTGGGTTGGGGGCTTAGGGGAAGGTCTTCAGGTGCGGCGGCCGAGGAGTCAGGACGGCCAGGCAGGCCCCTTCAGCAAGCTGAGATGTGTGCGGTGCCTCAGCCCCGGAGGGGGCCCAAGCGGTCCTCGGGCAGAGAGGCAGGCTGGAGGCACATCGGCCCACGCCACGCCGGACACTCCTGTTGCCCGTGCCTGCCCGTGGGCCCTCTGCCTCCCGGCCCCTCCGGACCTCTGCTGCCCGTTCTCAGGCCTGACAGGGCTACCGCAAGGGGTCTGCTTTCCGTGTCCCCACACAGCCTGCCGTGAGGACCTGGGGAGGCAGGTGGCCTGGAGCCAGCCTCTCCTGCCGAGAGGAACGGTGCAGCCGGCTCCAGCAGGGACGTGCCGGTGGCGGACGGTCCTGCACTTGCCCCGAAGTCCCGGTGCGGGCCGGCGCCCCAGCCCTGTGCCCGGGAGCAGGTTCCGGAAAACTCTTCCTGTGAAGCCTCCTCCTTGGTGCGCACCCAGGAGGGCTGCCAGCGCCGCTGCTGGGCTGCTGCCCCCCCCGCCCCCCATGGACCCACAGGCCGGGCAGGCCCTGGGGGGCGGGGCAGGGTGGCTGCTCTGAGGCAGAGCTGGGGGGCCCAGGCCCAAGCGGCCTGATAGGGAGATCCCCAGCCCTGGCGCTGCCCGTGCCTGCTGACAGCGCACCAGCGGGGGAGGGAGAAGAACACAGTCGGAGGCGGGCCAGGGCAAGGCCAGTGCAAGGTGTCCCTGAATGAGGCGGGCGCCCCAAGGCCCAGTGTCCGGAAAAAGAACCGTCTGCTGACGGGCACCCTGAGCCCCGGGCCCGCCTCTGCAAAAGAGCTGAGGTTGGCACGTGGGCTGCTGGGAGCAAGTCCGGCAGGGTCAGCCGCTCCGCCCTCCCTGGGGCTTGGGTCCCAGCTGTCCACACTTTATATCTAGTCCTTCCTGGCCCCAACGGCAGGGACGGAGCCCGCCCCCAAGGGGCTTCTCTGACGCCCTCCCCTGGGCTGCGGGCAGCAAACCCAAGCCCGGCCTGGCCCCATCAGCTGCCTCGCCATGCCCACGGCACAGGTCATGGGGAACACGGGGGCCCCTCTTCTGGAAGCAGGGAGCTCCGCACAGAACATGCCCTGGTACCCGGGAGTCTTCGCCCCTCTATTTCCATTGTTGTGCCCGAGTTTTCCCCTCCGAGAGACCACCAAGGAGCCAAGCACCGATGCAATCACGCGAGGGTTTATTTGTCAAGCTTAAGCTTGGGCCCAAGTATACCCGACCCAGCGGAGCAGGGACTCGGATGCGAGCTTGGTAAAGGCAGGGGTGTTTATGGGTTCCTGCTACTAGAGCAGGGTGGGGATTCCTGCAACCAAAGCAGCGTGGGGCTTACGAAAGCGAAGTAGGGGAAAGTTCAGCCCTTGGACACAGGGTCTGAGCCGGCCGCCGGGGCTGTGGTGGCCGTACTTATGCGAGAGCTAAGCCTGACGGGGGATGGCCTTAATGTTCTCGGCCTCCACGCCATGATACTATATTCCCAACATGGCATTAAGTGTGCGCTGGTACTCTAGGAGAACCGGGGAGAAACGGGGAACAAGTGCCCCCCGATGTCCGGTCGGGGGGAAAGGGCTGTCACGGCCGCGCGTGCGCACCACTGAAGGGGAGGCGATGGACGGGCCGGGCCGGGGCGGCCTCCCTCCCTTCCCCCTTCTGCCCCTCCCTCCCTCCCGTGCTCAGCAGGCATCACCACGGGACCCGGAGCAAGAGAAGCGCCTCTTTGCCTTCCAAGCCGGTAGCTGGCTTCCCCGGCGGGGGCGGCGCTGCCCAGGGCGTGCAGGGAGAAGGGCCCGCAGCGAGCGCAGGGCCAGGGGGCCAGACAGCCCCGGGTGAGGAGGAACGCGTCTCAGCTGCTCACCGCGGCACCACACGCTCGGCATCAGGTTTGAGCCCGGCCAGAAGCTAGACGCTGAAGTGCACTACGTATGGCTGTTTAAGGTCAGGTCCCCCATGAGGTCTGGGGGAGACGGAGACCCCACGACGGGCCTTAGGTTGGGGGAAACAGGGAGGTGGTGCGCCGGGATCGGAGGTGGGGGAACTGCCCGCTCTTCTTCTAGGGCTGGGCTGGGTCCTTCCTTCCACTCCGAAGAGGGCCCCCGCGAGAAAGCAACAGACCTCGAGGCCTGTAGGACAATGTCAGTGGTCCGTGGGCACCAGTGCGGGGAGCCTGCTCTGGCCGGGCAGGACCCAGTCAGGCCCCACGCTGCTCCTGGGTCCCCGGGACAGGAGCTTTGCCCCCGCGGCAGGCTGCAGACCAGCAGAGGGCAGGCACCTGCTCAAATGTCCTGAAGCTCTGGATGGGAGCCCCTCCTACCAGACAGACTGACAGACCAAGGAGCAGACAAACAGGCTCTAGCCATCCCGAGCTCCCCTCCTCCCAGGCTGATCGCTGGCCGGTGGCAGACCGTCAATCCGAACGCCAGGCAGAGAGTGGCCCCCACAGTGGTCCGCAGCTCCTGCGTCGAGCCTGGGCTCTCTGAGCGCCTCCTGCGGTGCTCCGGGAACACGAGGGGCTCCAAGTGCAGTGTGCTGGCCTTTCAGCTTGTCCTTCCGTGCCGGACCAGCACCTGGGTCTGGCCGCGTGGGTGGCAGAGGTGACGTGGGGAGGACTCAGGCAGTGTTTCTCGAACGGACCCACAGCCCCGACGGGCAGACAGCAGTGGCCGTCCAGCGCCCTGTGCCTCCTCCCCGCTAGGTTCTTTGGGGCCCTCGGGTGCTTTTCCACAGAACATGGGTGTCTCCAACCTCTGGACCATTGTGCTTCCTGCTTCCCTGCTGGGATCAACTCTGAGAACTGCAGAGCTCACTGCTTTGAACTTGGGTCTCCGGGAGGCCGGTGGCCGCAGTGGGAGAGGGTGTGTGTGTGGGGGGGGGGGTATGTGTGTGCGTTCGTGCACGCGCACACACACCTCTTCCTCTCTCTGTCCCTCTGCCACCCAGCTGCTCACCAGTGTGAGATGGGACAGCACGAGGCCATGCGAGGGCCGTCAGTGAATCTTGCCATCCGGAGTGGACGTCACTCTGTCCAAGCCAGGCAGCTGGACCGACCTGACGCTTTCTGCGCTGGGTGCTTCTCCGGCGCGGCTCTCCCTGGCAGTGTTCTGACGTCGCCAGCTGCGTCTGTATTCCGGGTGGTCGGTCGCTGGAGAAGACGCTGACAGCCCGAGGGCTGGTGAGGTGTGCTCATCACCACCCACGCCTGCCCCGGTGCCCCCATCCCTCTGGGCAGACTACTGAGCGGGTAGCAAGAGGGACCCATGCTGGCTCACCAGCCCGGGGCCCTGCCCTGGTCCACGGAAGACATGGGTGCACCTCCCCCCCAGCAGCACGGAGGCAGCCTTTTCCTGTGGCCACCGTCGCCTGCGACGTAGATTTCCGTCCTGCGACTCTCGGCGTCTCAGGAAACTGCATCGGAGACAGTGGCTCCTGGAGTGCCGTGCGGCGGTGTCTGGTTGCCCATCTCGGCGCCTTTTCCTCCCAGATTCATTCTGGTGGCATACGTGCGATAACTGATGTAGAATGATGATTCTTCACGTTCTGTTGTCAGATCACGCCATGTTTTCCGTTTGTCTCGCTTTCCCTGGTTTTAAGATGCGCAGAGTAAGAACTTGACCTTCTTGACCATTTTGTAGTGCCCAGCTCAGGGGTATTGAGTGCCATCCGCTCGTTCTGTGTCCTTCACTGCTACCCTCTGCAAGTCTCTTCGCCCCATACAACGGAAGCGTTGTGCCGAGGAACCATCCATACCTCCCGTCTCCTTGCCCTGCCCTCAGCCCCCTTGGCACATCCCCCACGGTTCTCACTTTGAATGTTGCCTGCGCGCCCTCTTCCCTTGACCTCTTTGGCCTTCTCCCTACTTCTCTACACTGTGGCCTCCACTGGCCACGCACTTGGGCCTCCGGCTGCATTTCCCACCTCTTTTCCTTCCTGTGGATTTCAGTTAAGGAACGTGTTTAGCTTGTGAAAAAGAGGAAAGGAAAGCCTCATGGATGTGGACGCTGGGAGCTAGAAGGGGACGCCAGAAGGGGTCCCTAGCCCTCCATGTCTGTCACAGGAAACACCATGAGTTGTGGGCCCCCGCAGGGAAAGATGGGGCTCCCACACGAAGTCACCACCCCCTGCAGCACAGCCACCAGAAGCCAGCATCTGTCTGGAGCCCTGCCAGCCTCCGGTGGCCTTTCCCTCAAACCCACTCTCCCAGCGTCCTCTTCTGCACCCTCAAGTAACACTCGTGCCCTTTGTTTGTGGGACTAGACTGTGGCTCAGCTGTTGCTTGCTCGTCCGGTCCTGCAATTCTCTGAAACTCCCATTTTGCTGGCAAAATCACGGCTGTGACGTTGACAGCTTACACCCCAGTTTCTTACTCACTCTTCACCCATGTGTAATGTGTAATATTTCACTTTCCCCAATTTCTTTGCTCAGCTCTTCCATTTCTCATTCCTAAGAGTTATCTGTAGATTTTTTTCTTTCAGGAAAATCCCCATACCATTTTTTGACTATGTCTTCTTCTTTTGTCGTGTTTTCTCTGCTCTTCTTCTTCATCTTCTTCTTTTAAGATTATTATTTGTTTATTTGACAGACAGAGATCACAAGTAGGCAGAGAGGCAGAGAGAGAGAGAGGGGGAAGCAGGCTCCCCGCTGACCAGTGAACCCGATGCGGGGCTCAGTCCCAGGACCCCAGGACCATGACCGGAGCCGAAGGCAGAGGCTTTAAATCACTGAGCCACCCAGTCACCCCATATGCTCTTATTCTTCTATAAGCAAAGTTACTTGTGAGATGGTGGTCACTCCATGGCTTCGTGCCAATCCAGCGGTCACCTGCCCCTCTAGTTTCACTCGGATTTCATTAAAGTGTTTATATTAGCTGCAGACCTATTCACAGAGACCTGACGGGCCAGAAAGGACTGGCATGATATATTTGGGCACTAAACAAGAAAAATATGCAGCCAACAATACTATATCCAACTAGGCTATCATTGAAAATAGTAGGACAGGCAAAAAGCTTCCAGGACAAAGAGAAACTAAAAGAATTGGTGATCACCAAACCAGAGCTACAGGAAATATTGAAAGGGGTCTTCTAAGCAAGGAGAGAGTGTCAAAGTAACATAGACCAGAAGGGAACAAAGACAATACACAGTAACAGTCACCTTACAGGCTTTAAGATGGCACTAAATTCCTTTCTCAATCATTATCCTGAATGTAAAGGGACTAAATGCCCCATTCAAAAAACACAGCTTCTCAGATTGGATAAAACAACAACAACAATAACAAAACAACCCAGACCAATCGATATGCTGTCTGCAAGAGACTCATCTTAGACTCAGAGACACCTCCCGATTTAAAGCGAGGGGGTGGAAAACTATTTACCACACTAAAGGATGTAAACAAGCAAACAAACAAACAAACAAAAAACCTGGGGTAGCAATCCTTTTATCTGACAAAGACTGTAATAAGAGACGGGGAAGGACACTATATCATACTAAAAAAGTCTATCCAACAAGATCTAACAACTATAAATATATATGCCCCCGATATGAGAGCAGCCAATTTCCTAAGCCAATTAATAACAAAATCATGAAACACATCAAGAATAATACAACCATACTAGGGAGTTTTAACAACCCCCTCAGTGAAATGGACAGATTGCTGCTGCCCCTCGGAACAATTTGTTACTTAAACTATAATCCCTGGAGGATTTTAATAGTTGCCAAGCACATTTAGATATGGCCTTAATAAAAGCATATACTGGCAACGGGTCTTTGGGGAGAAGGATGATATACGACCGTGAATCTGGGCAGCTGGGGATGCCCGGCTCGCTCAGGGCAAAAGGCTGCCCCTTCACAGAAGCCGGGCAGCTGGGAACGCTGGCCCGCCCAGGGCAGAACAGTGCCTGCTTCAGGGAAGCCCAGCACCTGGTCAGCTGGGTCCACCCGGTCAGCTCAGGGTGGAACGAAATACCGGCTGCCTCCCTTTTCCGTTCTCGCTCCTTTCTCTTCCCAGAAGCGCCCGTTGTGAGTTAGAGGAGTCCCTCGAGTGTGCTTGGTTAACTAGAAACTGGATCCTCCTCCTTGCTTGTCCACAAGACATGTGATTAACGTTTGACCTTCATCGGGTCTTCTGTTGGCTATTGTTTCTATCTAATAAAAGTGCGACTGTGGAGTTGCTCATGGCAGCAGTCTTTTTGACTGTTGTCCCCTGCTCCCAATCTCTTGCAGCTGACTTGTTTGTGCCTAATTCTTCTCCCGTCGCCGACTGGACGCGGCAACAGATCATTTAGAGAGAAGCTCCACAAGGAAGTAAGGACTTCCAATGACACACGGGACCACATGGACACCACAGATATATTCAGAACATTCCATCCCAAAGCAACAGAATATACATTCTTCTCTAGTGCACATGGAAGAGTCTCCAGAATACATCACATCCTGGGTCACACATCAGGTCTCAACTGGTACCAAGAGACTGGGGTGATTCCCTGCATATTTTCAGACCACACTGCTTTGAACATTGAACTCAATCACAAGAGGGAAGCTGAAAGACCTCAAATAAATGGAGGTTAAAGAACATCCTACTAAAGAATGAATGGGTCAACCAGGAGATTATAGAAGATTTTTTAAAAATTCATGAAAACATAGCTGTTTAAAACCTTTGGGATGCAGTGAAATCTATCCTAAGAGGAAAGTACACAGCACTACAAAGCCTTTCTCAAGAAACAAGGAGGTCTCAAGTACACAACCTACCCTCACACCTAAAGGAGCTGGAGAAAGAACAGCAAATAAAGCCTAAACCCAGCAAGAGAAGAGAAATAATAAAGATCACAGCAGCAATCAATTAAATAGAAACCAAAAGAACAGCAGAACAGAATTATTAAGAATTATTAAGATTCTTTGAAAGAATTATTAAGATTGACAAACACCTGGCCCGCTTTATCAAAAAGAAAAGAGAAAGGACCCAAATTAATAAAATCATGAATGAAAGTGGAGAGATCACAACCAACACCAAAGAAATACAATCAGTTAGAAGAACGTATTATGAGCAACTATATGTCAACAATCGGGAAGAAAGGGATGCGCTCCTAGAGATGTAAAAACTACCAAAACTGAACCGTGAAGAAGTAGAAAACCTGAACAGACACATAACCAGCAAGAAAAATGAAGCAGTCATCAAAAATCTCCTAACAGACAGGAGCCCAGGGCCAGATGGCTTCTAGGGGAATTCTCCCAAACTTTGAAAGAAGAATTAATACCTATTCTTCCAAAAGACAGACACGGAAGGAAAACTTCCAAAAACATTTTATGAGGCCAGCATTACCTTGATCCCAAATCCAGACAAACACCCCATCAAAAAGGAGAGTTACAGGCCAATATCCCTAATAAACACGGATGCGAAAATTCTCACCAAAATTCTAGCCAATAGGATCCAACACTACCTTAAAAGGATTATTCACCATGATTTATTTCTGGGCTGCAAGGTTGCTTCGACATCTGGAAATCAATCAACTAATGCAACACACTACATTAATAAAAGAAAGAACAAGAACCATATGTTCTCGATAGATGCAGAAAAACAATTAACAAAGTACAGCATCCTTTTAAAATTTTTTTTAATTCATTTAAAAAATTTCTATTTAAAATTTTTATTTATTTTTAAAATTTCTTTTCAGTGTTCCAGAATTCATTGTTTATGCACCACAACCAGTGCTCCATGCAATACGTGCCCTCCTTAATTCCCATCACCAGGCTCACCTAACCTCCACCCTCCACCCCTCCCAAACCCTCAGATGGTTTTTCAGAGTCCACAGTCTCTCTTAATTAAAACTCTTCACAGTGCAGAGATAGAGGGTGCATACCTCAAAATCATAAAAGCCACCTATGAAAAACCCACACTGAATATTATTCTCAATGGGGAAGAACGGAGAGCTTTATCCCTAAGGTCAGGAACACAGCAGGGATGTCCACTGTCAGCACTGCTACTCAGCATAGTACTAGATGTCCCAGCCTCAGCAATCAGACAACAACAACAACAACAAATTTTTAAAAAGATTTTATTTATTTATTTACTTGACAGAGAGAGAGAGAGAGGGAGAGAGAGAGAAGGCACAAGTAGGTAGAGCTGAGGGAGAGGGAGAAGCAGGCTCTCCACTGAGCAGAAAGCCCAATGTGGGGCTCGATCCCAGGACTCTGGGATCATGACCTGAGCCGAAGGCAGCCGCTTAAGGACTGAGCCTCCCAGGCACCCCCTCCTTTTTAAAGATTTTATTTATTTATTTGACAAAGAAATTTTTTTAAAGGCATCTGAATCAGCAAAGAAGAAGTCAAACTCTCACTCTTTGCAGAGGACATGATACTCTATGTGAAAACCCAAAGGACTCCACCCCAAAACTACCAGAACTCGTGCAAGAATTCAGTAAAGTGGCAGGATATACAATCAATGCCCAGAATTCAGTTGCAATTCTATACACCAACAAGACAAAAGAAAGAGACATCAAAGAGTCAATCCCATTTACAATTGCACCCCAAACCATAAGACACCTAGGAATAAATCTAACCAAAGAGTCAAAGAACCTGTACTCAGAAAACTAGAGAATGCTCACGAAAGAAATTGAGGAAGACACAAAGAAATGGAAAAACGTTCCATGCTCATGAATTGGAAGAACGAATATTGTGAAAATGTCTATGCTACCTAGAACAATGGACAAATTCAGTACAATCACTATCAAAATACCATCAACGTTTTTCAAAGAAATGGAACAAGTAATCCTAAAATTTGCCTGGAATGAGAAAGTAGCCAGAGGAATGTTGAAAAAGAAAACCAAAGCTGGTGGTACCACGATTCCGGACATCAACTCTATTTCAAAGCTGCCATCATCAAGACAGTATGGCACTGGCACAAAAACAGACACATCGATCAATGAAGCAGAGTAGAGAGCCCAGAAATAGACCCCCAACTCAATGGTGAATTAATCTTGACAAAGAACGAAAGAAAGTCCAATGGAAAAGAGTCTCTTCAACAAATGGTGCTGGGAAAATTGGACGGCCACATTGAGAAGAATGAAACAGGACCGTTTCCTTACACCACACACAAGATTAGACTCCAAATGGACGAAAGACCTCAATGTGAGACAGGAATCCATCCAAATCCTTGAGGAGAACACACGCAGCCACCCCTTTGAACTCAGCTGCAGCAACTTCTTCCTAGAAACATCGCCAAAGGCAAGGGAAGCAAGGGCAAAAATGAACTGTTGGGACTTCATCAAGGTAGCGTGCTTTTGCACAGCAAAGCAAACGGTCGACAAAACCAAATGACAACTGACACAATGGGAGAAGTTATTTGCCCATGACATATCAGATAAAGGGCTAGTATTTGAAATCTAGAAAGAACTTATCAAACTCAACACCCAAAGAACAAATAATCCGATCGAGAACTGGGCAGAAGACATGAACGGACATTTCTGCAAAGAAGACATCGAAATGGCCAGCAGATACACGAAAAGGTGCTCTACATCACTTGGCATCGGGGACATACAAATCAAAACCACAATGAGATACCACCTCACACCAGTCAGAATGACTAAAATTAACCAGTCAGGAAATGACCAGCACTGTCAAGGATGCGGAGAAAGGGGATCCCTCCTACACTGTTGGTGGGAGTGCAAGCTGGTGCAGCCACTCTGGAAAACAGTATGGAGGGTCCTCAAGAACTTGAAAATAGAGCCACCCTACGACCCTGCAACCGCACAACTGGGCATTTACCACAAAGATACAACTTGCAGTGATCCAGAGAGTCCAATGTTCCCCAATGTATAGCAGCAATGTCCACAATAGCCAAACTATGGAAAGAGCTATCAACAGATGAATGGATAAAGAACATGTGGTTTGCCCATACAATGGAATATTATGCCTCCATCAGACAATGAAATCCTGCCATTGCAACAATGTGGATGGAACTAGAGAGCATTCAGAGAAAGAGAATTTTCATATAATCTCACTGGCATGTGGGATTTGAGAAACAGGGCAGAGGGTCATAGGGGAAGAGAGGAAAAAAATGAAGCAAGACAAAAACCAGAGAGGGAGACACACCATAAAAGACTCCTTCGATCTCAGGAAACAAACAGAGGGTTGCTGGAGTGGAGGGGGTGGGAGGGATGGGGTGGCTGGATGCCTGACACCGGGGAGGGTATGTGCTATGGTGAGTGCTGTGAATTGTGTTAGACTGATGAATCAGAGACCTGTACCCCTGAGATTAATACAACATTATATGTTAACCTGAAAACATTACTTTGTATTCCATATCTATTATTTGCAGTGTTTGACACCCCTGGTGGTCTCTTTCTACTTATTCCTTGTATCTTGTTTCCCTGTGCTTTTGTCTTTTTTTTTTTTAATTTAATTTTATTTTCCCAGTGTTTCGAGATTCACTGTTTATGCACCACATCCAGTGGTCCATGCAATCCGTGCCCTCCTTAATACTCACCACCGGGCTCACCCATCTTCCACCTCCCTCCCCTCCAAAACCCTCAGTTTGTTTCTCAGAGTCCACAGTCGCTCATGCTTCATGTCCCCCTCTGATTTTCCCCAATTCATTTTTCCTTTCCTTCTCCTAATGTCCTCCATGTTATTCCTTATGCTCCACAAGTAAGTGAAACCATATGGCAATTGACTTTCTGCTTGACTTATTTCACTCAGCATAATCTCCCCCAGTCCTGTCCATGTTGATACAAAAGTTGGATATGCACCCTTCCTCTTGGCTGTGTAATATTCCATTGTGTATATGGACCACATCTTTTTTATCCCTTCATCTGATGAAGGGCATCTTGGCTCTTTCCACAGTTTGGCAGTTGTGGCACTGCTGCTATGAACGTGGGGGTACACATGGTCCTTCTTTTCACTACATCTCTATCCTTGGGGCAAATACCCAGTAGCGTAATTGCCGGGTCATAGGGTAGCTCTATTTTTAAGTTTTTGAGGGATCTCCACACTGTTCTCCAAAGTGGCTGCACCAACTTGCATTCCCACCAACAGTGTAAGAGGGCTCCCCTTTCTCCACATCCTCTCCAACACGTGTTTCCTGTCCTGTTAATTTTGGCCATTCTAACTGGTTTCAGGTGGTATCTCAATGTGCTTTTTGACTTGAAATTCTGTGATAGCTAAAGATGATGAACATGTTTTCATGTGTCTGTTAGCCATTTCTAGGTCTCCTTTTGAGAAGTGTCTGTTCATGTCCTCTGTCCATTTTTTGACTTGATTATCTGTTTTCTGTGTGTTGAGTTTGAGGAGCTCTTTACAGATCTTAGCTATCAGCCCTTTGTCTGTAGTGTCATTTGCGAATAACTTCTCCCATTCCGTGGGTTGTCTCTTTGTTTTGTTGACTGTTTCCTTTGCTGTGCAGAAGTTTTTTTTACCTTGAGGAAGTACTAAAAGTTCATTTTCACTTTTTTTCCTTTGCCTTTGGAGACATGTCCTGAAAGAAGTTGCTGTGGCTGATATCAAAGAGGTTACTGCCTGTGCTCTCCTCTAGGATTTTGATGGATTCCTGCCTCATGTTGGGGTCTCCCATCCATCTCGAGTTTATTATTGTGTATGTTGTAAAAGAATGGTCGAGTTTCATTCTATATGTAGCCAAGCAACTTTCCAGTCTCCACTTACTCTTTTTAAAAATATTTTATTTATTTATTTATTTATTTATTTATTTGACGTCAGACAGAGATCACAAGCAGGCAGAGAGACAGGCAGAGAGAGAGGAAGAGAAGCAGGCTCCCTGCCGAGCCAAAAGCCAATTTGGGTCTTGATGCCAGGACCCTGGGATCATGACCTGAGCCAAAGGCAAAGGTTTTAACCTACTGAGCCACCCAGGCGCCCCATCCCAGCACCATTTATTGAAGAGACCGCCTTTTTTCCACTGGATATTTTTTCCTCCTTTGTCAAAGATTATTTGACCACAGAGTTGCAGGTCCATATCTGGACTCTCTATTCTGTTCTATTGCTCTATGTGTCTGTTTTTGTGCCAGTACCATGCTGTCTTGGTGATCATAGTTTTGTAGTAAAGTTTGAAATCAGGCAATGTGATTCCCCCAGCTCGGTTTTTCTTTTCCAACATGTCCTTAGCGATTCAGAGTTGTTTCCGGCTCCATACAAATTCTAGGATTGTTTGTTCCAGCACTTTGAAAAATGCCGGTGGAATTTTGATCAGGATGGCATTGAAAGTATAGATTGCTCTGGGCAGTATAGACATTTTCACAATGTTTATTCTTGTGATCCATGAGCATGGAATGCTTTTCCATCTTTTTGTGTCTTTTGAATTTCATTCATGAGTGTTCTATAGTTCCTCGGGTACAGATCCTTTACCTCTTTGGAGAGGTTTACTCCAAGGTATCTTATAATTCTTGGTATTAGAATAAATGGAATTGATTCTCTAATTTTCCTTCCTATGGTTTCATTGTTAGTGTATAAGAAAGGAATTGATTTCTGTGCATTGATTTTGTATCCTGCCCCATTACTGAATGGCTGTATGAGTTCTAGAAATTTGGGGGTGGAGGCTTTTGGATTTTCCATAGAAAGTTATCCTGTCAACTGTGAAGAGAGAGCGTTTGAGTTCTTCTTTGCCAATTTGAGTGCCTTTTATTTCTCTTTGTTGTCTGATTGCCGTTGCTAGGACTTCTAGAGCTATGTTGAGCAACAATGGTGAGAGTGGGTATCCTTGTCATGTTCCTGATCTCAATGGGAGGGCTGTCAGTTTTGTCCCACTGAGAAGGATATTTGGTAAATTTTAGTATTTTAAGCAGGTATTTATGAGATAATACTGGAAAGGTCATATGAATTCTGAGTTTTGGCATTTGTTTTACATTTTGGGTAGGTAACTTTTATTACATGATTGAAATTTCCTACTTCTCTGGAATTTTTAGAAAGTCATGTTATGTGAATGTAGACAATCATAGGGTTCTCACCCGATATTCTCAGATGAGAGGACGCGACACCCTGTGTACCATGGACCATGCTCCGCTTGCTGGAGGAAGCCGAACTTTCTCATACCCTACCCGTTGCCTTTATCTGCCCAGGCTTGGTTAGCTTCCATATCTCTCTCGTTCACAGTTACATCGGCCCCCGGCCTTCTTGGGCTCCTGATGCCTCGTGGTCATACCCGTTCTGTACAAAGGAGGAGGTAGTGGAAGGTTTCTAAGTGCTTGGAACAGAATGATGTTTCAGACAGATGGACATGTCGTTCAAAGACGCAGAGGCTGCAGAGAGCCTGCATGTTCAGGAACGTGCCAGCAGCTGCACGAGTATCAATCAGGGGACAGGTCCCCGGCAGCCTCCGGTGGGCAAGATTTGAAGCCTCGACTCCTGAGCTCCTCCCATGGGCCCTTGTGTGACCCACCAAGTCCAGACATCAGAGAAGAGGAACGGGCAGCTTATGGAGCTTCAGTGAGTTTTCTTCTCCTTGGAAGATGGCTTCTTAGACTCAAAGTGATCCTCAGACTCCCGTTTTTCTAGGTCTGAAAGCCAACGCAGAGGTGCTGAGGCTCACAGGCGTGCATGTTCTAGCATGGCGACACAGGCCACTTGGCAGCACTGCTGCCTCGCCCGAACCCACACCGCCCACTCCCCAGGCTGTGCTCCCAGGAGCAGCGGCACTCAGCAAGGGGAGGTACCTGGCCCTGCTGTTGGCTACTGGACCCACGTTCCCGATGATGGATGAAGGAACATGGGCACACCTGTGAGCCCACATACCTCTGCTGGGTGCTGAGCAAAGTCCAAGTTCATTGCACAGAATTTCCCCTGTTCCATCTCCCACAGTCTGCATGGAGGAGTCCAGAGAGAGCAGCTGTGGTCTGCTCTGCTATCAGAGCTGGGCTGTCCCTGGATGCTGCCCCCCACCACATGCTGAGTCCTTCACTGTCAGAGGCAGGCCCCTGGCCAGGGCGGCCTCCGCCATTAAAAGATGGCGCCTGGCTAGTTGCCAGGTTAGGATTGCCTTGTGAGACTAAGCGGAACGCCCAAAGAGGAAGTAAACACCATTGGTTGCTAGCGTAGTTGTTCGTTTGGGTGCACAGCCTGATTCGCTCCCTCCTGTACCCTGCTCCCAGATTGGTCACGTAAGCGTATATAAGTGTGTAGACTTGCGGAAATAAGGAGAGAGAAGATGCATCCGAACTGGGGCTTCTTGTCGTCCTTGCGGGCCGAGGGCGATACTTCACTCCTGGGTGTCCCACACCCAGCTCCTCCAGTCTTCCTGCTGGCCCGGGGTCCTCCCAAGGCCAGAAGCATCTGAGCACTACTCTCCCTGGGTACCACTAGGGCTGGTACAAATACACACAGAGAGAAAGGAATCAGCCCCCAAAGCACGTTCTGTCAGTACCTACCCTTCCCTGACCTTCTGGTTCTCCCTGCTCAGAGGCCCACGCGTAGAGGCCCCCTCTGTCTAGGAGGTAGTCAGGAGCCATCGCTGAGGGGGACTGGGACAGGCCTTTACGTTAGGAACTGCTGTAGTGGATGGGGAAGGCTTGCCTACAGAGTGGCCAGGAGATGGTCCCCCCACCACGCCCCACAGCCCCTTCCCCAAGTCTGGCCTGTGCATGCGTACCAGGAACCTGGGGCTCAGCTCTCCATTTGGGACCACAGAGGCTCCTAGGCCTCAGCATGTCACTAGCAGGGAGCCCAGGCCTTGGTAGCCAGGGGACACACTCGGGAGCTGGGACTTTTGCTTATCTGGGCTATGGCCCAGGGATCAGCTCTGGGCTGTCAATGAGCCGCCAGCCAGTGCCCCAAGCTGTTGCCGAGCACCTCTCAAGGGCACCATGGCTCGGCGCTGGTGGCCGGGCACTTTTCTGGCTTCCCTTTTGTCTTTAGTTCCTCGTGCCATTCACTCTTCCCCAGGAGCCTGTGAAGTCTGCCATGGGACGAGCTCGGGTCCTCAGCCTCCACTCTGCACCCCACACGTTTCCGGTTCGTTGGCAGGACCACCGGAAGTGGCTGCCACGCTGCATCTGAGTTCCTGAGTCCTGACCACGCTCTGCTGTCTGGTGCTGGGCCTCCAGACTCCTCTTCCGAGGGGAGCATCGTGTGGCCAGAAGGTCTTGGGTGATTTGCCCGCAACAGAATGGTGGTCTGCAAATATTTAACAGCGTACGCCTTCGTTCCCGAACATATGGTGCGCTCACACCCCTGATTATGTAGCTCTCTTGTAGAAGCTACTCCCTCCGGGACAGGTGAAATTATTACAGCTTCATTTTTCACTTAAAATTCAGTACAAATAGGGGCGCCTGGGTGGCTCAGTCAGTGGAGCGTCCAACTCTTGGTTTCAGCTCAGGGTGATCTTCGGGTCCTACGATCAGCCTGGCATTGGGCTCCACGCTCAGTGGGGAGTCGGCTTGGGACTCTTTCTCCCTCTGCCCCTCCCCTAAGGACCCCTCTTTCCCTCTAACTCTCTTTCCAGGGTAGGTACACACATTTCTATAAAAACAGAAATAAATACACTTCGACCACTTTCCTCCTGCACCCCTCTATCTCCCCTGGTCCAACTCTTTGTGGTCTGCTGTATGTCGGCACTGGCCTTCCAAAAACTGGTGTCCTCTGCCACCGGGTTTCGGTCCTGATGCCTCAGGATGTTGTTCTCCAATTTGTTTAAAGGTCACTTTTATATTAGTTATTCCCTATTGAGAAAACCTTGACAGACCCTAATTCCTGTTAGCATTTACTGAGCTGCCTATGAACCCCAGGAGAAGCCGAGATCCTTATTCATGGAAACAGAGTAACTCAGTTTACTCAGAGTAACTCAGGGCACATTTTTTTCTTAGGTGCAGCGGAAGCTGTTCTCTGCCTCACATAGATGACACCTCAGTGTTATATCTAAAAGGAGAAAAAAAACCCCGAAGTGGGTAGTTACAGTCCCCGGTCCTGTCAGATGAACACCCAGCACCATCATTTCCCTCCTCCACGTGGGTCTGGAGTGCTTTGTCTTCCCTCCTGGGCTTCCCTCCTCCTCCCCCAGGCTGTGCCTCACTCACACACCCACACCCAGACACACGGCATGGACATGTACACACACAGACACACACCAGTGCACACGGACACCGGAACTACCTGCCTACCCACCCATGCCTTTCCAGAGAAGAACCCTCCCCACGCTCACACGTGCACATGAACACACAAGCACACGCACATACACGCACATGCACACGCTTGTAGGCACATTCACACACATGCACACACACACACGCACACACTTGGCATCTCACATTGGCAGCTCAGCAGATTTGCCATCTGTTCTCCCGGCCCTTCCCACTCACCTTCGTGGGCCACCGAACCTCCTCCAGCACTAGCTGTGCCGTCCTCAATCCCTCTAGGCCCTGCGCCCTGACTCCCGCGCAGTAGCCCGCTGTTGGGTCTGTATTAGGGCAGGACATGCTCCCGGGAGAGAAGCTGGTCACCGTCTCGCTGCTGCTCCCGTTCTCGGACACAGCCCTGGACGGTCCCATGCGGAACAGGCCAGGCTTGGCTCCCATCATGACCTCTCCCAGGAAGGCAGTCTGACGGGACATCGAGGAGACAGCAGGGTGCTAGGGAAGACACCAGGATTCTAGCACTCCTGCCCGTCTCTGCCCGGGGAGCCCCAAGATGAGAGACTCTCCCTTGAGGTGACCAAATCCACAAGCTGGCTGTCCTGACCATCTCTTGGTCCCTGATGCTTCTGCTTTCCACTTCCCAGAACGACCTGGGGCCCTGAAAGTGTCCATTATGGGTGGCCCCGCCATGTCTGCAACTCAACACCTGCTGGCCTGCCTTCTTCTCCCAGTCAGGAGGCCGGCGGCCTGACTTACCTCTTTGGTGACATTTGTCTCCACGCATGGCAGGGCCATGACCAGGATCATCATTTCTAGCGATGCCTGATCCTGGACACAAGGAGCTGGACGATGTGCTCAGCTCTGTGGCCCCAGGGTCAGGCCTAACTGCCAATGGGACCAGGAGTCCAGGATCAGGGAGGGAGTGTGGTCTCTCTGGGAGGGTGGACACCCATGCCAACCAGATCCCAGGTCCAGCCACGCTCACCCTCACCATCCACTCCAGACCCTCCTGCTTCCTGACACCAACTGTGCCCATGGCCCACCTCACTCACTATAGCCACCGAGCATAGGCCCTATCTACCCACACACCGGTTAGTAGGCGAGTTAAGCCACTGACGTTTATTGAAATGATTGGTATGTTGGGTGTGAACTCCCTCAGAATCTCTCTCTGCTTTAGATTACTACGTACATTAATCATAGTACAAAGTTGACTGATTCTTTCTGTGATGTGTCATCCCTGTTCTTTTTAATATCCCTCTGGATGGCTCCACTTTGCATTTCTGTTTCCGTTTTACCTTACACCCCAGGCTCCTGAAACAGCTTTCTTTCTCCACGTTTTCCTATGTGACTGTTCACTCCCGGCTGTCTGGCTTCAGTGGTGCCCCTTCATTCCCGCTGACCGCCGGGATTAATGACGACCATTCCCCGTGACCCGTGAGCTGTTCTCCGTGACGCTCTCTTCTTACCCCATTCTGTAGTCCCACGACCTCCGCTTCATCTGCGCTGACAGAGGAAGCCTGGAGCATTTAGCCCTACATAGTAGGAGTTCGGGGCCATCACTCCCAAAATTAAACACCTGCCAAACTGGAAACCAACCACATTTCGTAGCCCCTCAGAAAACTGAGGTCACCGAAGTGACAGTCCAAATCCGCTGAGCCAGGGGGACCCTGCCAGGACGTGGTGAAACATGCTGACCTGGAGCAGAAGCTGCTAGAGCTGTCAGCCAGGAGGATCTTACACCTGATTTTGAAAACATGCCGGAGGCTGGGTGTAGCAGCAGTCCTCGGGAATCTCCCGTTCTCACAAGAGTCCGCATCCTGCCCCAAGCTCTTGGCCACCAAGCCCTTTCTTTTGCTTTTGGAAGGATAACTGCTGAAAGTGCCACCAAACACACCCTCCGCCCTAGGAGCAATGCACAGGAAAGATGCGAGCTACAACAGGAGACAAAAGCAAGGACACTCAAGAATGTGAACCCTAAGGAAGCAGAGCTGCAGCAAACATTACAGCGTCCAACCCCAGGCCAAGTAGCATGAATCGTCATGCCCACGGCCTATTTACAGCAGTTCCTACTAACCAGCTCCATGCGTCGGATTTCAACCAGAAATACAAGAAGTGCCAAAGCCAAGAAAACAGTTTTGCGGAGGGAAAGCACGCACGAGGACAAGACCTATGTAACAGATCTATCACAGTCATTAGAGAGGGAGGTGACAGGACTAGGATTGGAACACGAAGAACCCCAGTGGAAAATGCAGATGACACGCGAGAACACATACATAATGTGAGCATAGAGATGAAAACTCTGAGAGTCAAATGGGAATGCTGGAAGCCAAAACCAGTGTGGCAGAGTGCCGAAGGCTGGAGAGGGCCCATCAGTGGATTCGAGACACATTCGGAAAGACTCGGTGAGTTTGAAGACGGGTCAGTAGAAATCTCCCCAGCCGAAAAACAAAGGCAACAGACAATGAGAAAACAGAATAGAATATCGAAGAACTGTGGGAAGGTGAAAACTTTAAGGAACCCGTGCAAAGAAACAAGCAGGGGAACTACAGTGGGCTTCATGTCAGAAACCACGCAAGCCAAAGGAGTGTAACGAAACATGTCCCGGGTTGGAAGACAGATCGCGCCTACCTGGGATCCCGTACCCGGAGGAGTTACCCTTTGAGGTACAGCAGAACACAGTTTTGAAAAAGCACATAACGTGTAACCTCCATTTCGTCCCCTATTGACTGGAACTCTCCTTTACTACTGCGTGATGACAAAATACACCGCACACGTTTGCGGTAGCAACTCCCATCTCCTTTACAATTCCGAGTCAATGGCTCCGAGAACGTACATCACAACTGCAAGGATGCGCTCTCGACGTAGTTATCGGCACGTGCTACAAGCCGCACCCCTCCAACAGCACAGACGCCCGGGGGTGCCCCCGCTCCCTGCACATGAGCAGAGAGCACAGCTCCTCGGGAGGGTCAGCATCGGCCAGCCGCCCGGCGCCTCGCCCCACCGGCCCCTGCATCCCCCGCAGCAGGGCCCCAAGCTGCTGCAGGCAGGGACGGGGCACAGCAGGCCTTTCCCAGCACGAAGGCCCTGTCACTGCTGCCTCCGTCCGGAGGAAGGTCCCCTGCCTGCTCTCCATCAGGCAGCGCTCCGCGCAGACAGCCAGGCCCTGCGGCCGCCTCCCCCCGGAGCTCGGCCCCGGTCCCTGTGCCCGCAGATGCGGCTCCGGAGGCAGTCCTTGACCGGACCCTCAGGAGCAGCTTGGGCACGTGCCGGGAACCCGTCCCTCCGACACTCCCTGCTCCTACCGGCGTCCTGACCAGCGTCTCTGGGAAGGGGAGGCGCGTGTGGAACGGGCCAGAAGCGTCCGTCGCGCGGAGGCTGCAGTGGGGCCCAGGAACCTCCCGCCAGGCCCGCCCCCGCCCCTCTCCCCGCTGCGGGATCAGGTGGCCCGAAGGGCGGGCGCGGAGGGGCGGGGACCCCCGCAGCGAAGCCCACACCCGGGCCCTCTGCTCCCGGAGGGCCCCCGGCCCCGGGCAGCGCCTGCCCCCGCAGCGAGGTCTCGCGGCTCGCCGTGGAGGGTTCGCGTCCACACGGGCCGGAGGAACTCCGAGCCGCTTCTTCCGACGAGGGGCGCCGAGCAGAAGTGAGTCCCCGGCGACCCGGGGCACGGGGTACGGGGCGCGGCCACGTTCACCCCCGCAGCCCCGCGGCCCCGCCGCCGCGCCCCCGGGAGAGGACGGCAGGTGTCTGGGACCGCGGGCAGCGCGGGAAGGACAAGGCGACAAAACAGCGCCCGACAGGGCGGCCCCAAGGGCGGGCGGAGGAAGGGCGGCCCCGGCAGCCCCGCGAGGAGGGCCGAGCGCGCCGGCGCAGGCTCCGCTCCGCGTCCGCGAGACCAGGAGGGCGCGACCCCGCTCCGCCGCACCAGCGGCCCGCGGGAGGACGCGCAGAGCCGGGCCGAAGCGCTCCCCCAGGGTCCCGCTGGGGCTGCGACCCCCGTGCGGAGGGACGCCCCGCACCACCGCCCCGCGCCCGCCCCGCGCCCGCCCCGCACCACCGCCCCGCGCCCGCCCCGCGCCCGCCCAGGCCCCGCGGACCCGGCCGGCCTCCGCGCCCCTCCCCCGCCCCGGGGACGCCCGACCTTCTGTCAGCGACGCTGCTGCTGGGCTGCTGCGGGCCGGCGACCACCTTCCGGAAACCTCGGGAACGGTTCCCGCCTCCCGGCCCTGGAGGGCGGGGCCCTCGGAGCCTGCCGAAGCTTCTGGAATCCCGCGCACCTGAGAGCGCATGCGCACGGGCGTGCGCGCGCAGGGCCCCGCGGGAGTTGGCGCGCCGGCGCGAACGGCCTCCGGGGCGCGCTCCAGCTGAGGGACGCGCCGCTGTGCTGCGGAGGGTCGTCTCGCTCAGCTGCTTCGGCTGTGCACGGAACCCCGCTGTGCCCGCGGCCTCAGGCCCCGAAGTCCGGGGCTCCAGAAGGTTCTCTGGGGTCGTCGAGGGTCGGGTGTGGACGGGGGGCTGCGGGAGCCGGCCGGTGGGCGCGGGAAGGGACTGCGGGGGCGGCGGCGGCGGCGGGAGGCCGGCGGGGAAGCTTCTCCCCCGCGGCGCGGCGGGCCTTGTGCCCCGGCGGCCCCGCCCCCACCGGGTGCTCCCGCAGGCGCGCGGCCGCTCGCCCCCGCCGGCTGCTCCCCAACAGCGGCCGCCTCTGCGCCGACAACCGGCCGGCTCCCTGACAGGCCGGCGCGGCCCTCAGACGGCGCTCCTCCCGCAGCAGGCGGCCGCCTCCCTCAGGCAGCGGCTCCCCGCGCCCCGCACGGCGACGTCCACCTCGGCCAAGGGCTCACACACGCCCCCGTAGGGGCCACCACCCCCTGCCGCAAGGGGCTCCCCCCCGCAGAGACGGCGCCACCCCCCAGGCAGGTGCTGTCCCCAGCCCGGTGGTCGCGCCCCCGCAGCCGGGCGCTCCCCGCGGGGACAGGCGGCGCCCCTCGGGGGCTCGGCCCCATGACCGGCGGCCGCTTCCTCGGGCAGATGCTGCCCCGCCGGACGGTGGCCCCGAGCAGACGGCCGCGCCCCTGCCGGACAGGCGGGCGGGTCCCCACAGGGGCTCCCCCACCGCCACCCCTGCTCAGGCAGGGACTCGCCCTGGAGAAGGCCGGAAGCGCCTGTCAGGAAGGGCGTCTCCCCACACGCAGGTGGACGCCCCTCGTGCAGGTGGCCTCTGCCCTCAGGAAGGCGGCCGCACCCCTGCCCTCAGGAAGGCGGCCGCACCCCTGCCCTCAGGAAGGCGGCCCGCACCCCTGCCCTCAGGAAGGCGGCCCGCACCCCTGCCTTCAGGAAGGCGGCCGCACCCCTGCCCCTCAGGAAGGCCGCCGCACCCCTGCCCCTCAGGAAGGCGGCCCGCACCCCTGCCCTGAGGAAGGCCGCCGCACCCCTGCCCCTCAGGAAGGCGGCCCGCACCCCTGCCCTCAGGAAGGCGGCCCGCACCCCTGCCCTCAGGAAGGCCGCCGCACCCCTGCCCCTCAGGAAGGCGGCCCGCACCCCTGCCCTCAGGAAGGCGGCCCGCACCGCTGCCCTCAGGAAGGCGGCCGCACCCCTGCCCCTCAGGTAGGCGGCCCGCACCCCTGCCCCTCATGAAGGCGGCCGCACCCCTGCCCTCAGGAAGGCGGCCCGCACCGCTGCCCTCAGGAAGGCGGCCCGCACCCCTGCCCTCAGGAAGGCGGCCCGCACCCCTGCCCTCAGGAAGGCGGCCCGCACCCCTGCCCTCAGGAAGGCGGCCCGCACCCCTGCCCCTCAGGAAGGCGGCCCGCACCCCTGCCCTCAGGAAGGCCGCCGCACCCCTGCCCCTCAGGAAGGCGGCCCGCACCCCTGCCCTCAGGAAGGCCGCCGCACCCCTGCCCCTCAGGAAGGCGGCCCGCACCCCTGCCCTCAGGAAGGCGGCCCGCACCGCTGCCCTCAGGAAGGCGGCCCGCACCCCTGCCCTCAGGAAGGCGGCCCGCACCGCTGCCCTCAGGAAGGCGGCCCGCACCCCTGCCCTCAGGAAGGCGGCCCGCACCCCTGCCCTCAGGAAGGCGGCCCGCACCCCGGCCCCTCAGGAAGGCGGCCCGCACCGCTGCCCTCAGAAAGGCGGCCGCACCCCGGCCCCTCAGGTAGGCGGCCTGCACCCCGGCCCCTCAGGAAGGCGGCCCGCACCCCTGCCCTCAGGAAGGCTGCCGCACCCCTGCCCTCAGGAAGGCGGCCTGCACCCCTGCCCTCAGGAAGGCGGCCGCACCCCTGCCCTCAGGAAGGCGGCCGCACCCCTGCCCTCAGGAAGGCGGCCGCACCCCTGCCCTCAGGAAGCCGGCCGCACCCCTGCCCTCAGGAAGGCGGACCGCACCCCTACCCCTCAGGAAGGCGGACCGCACCCCTGCCCTCAGGAAGGCGGCCGCACCCCTGCCCCTCAGGAAGGCGGCCGCACCCCTGCCCCTCAGGAAGGCGGGCCGCACCCCTGCCCCTCAGGAAGGCGGCCCGCTACCCTGCCCTCAGGAAGGCGGCCGCACCCCTGCCCCTCAGGAAGGCGGCCCCATGCCCCCACACCCCTTCCCCAGCACCTCACGCAGGTGCTTCCCGCCGGGCAGGCGCCGACTCTCAGCCTCAGCCTGTCGCCTCTGGCCTCAGCGCAGAGCCCCCCGCTCTCGGGCATGTGGCCTCCCCCGCGCTCAGGGTCGGCCCCAGTGAGGCAGGTGCCAGGCTGCCCCCCAGTCAGGCTCCGTCTCCAGCAGGACCCACCTCCTGCCCCATGGGGAGAGGCGTCCCCTGAGCACCGAGGACTGGTCGTGACCCTGAAAAGGCAGGTGGGGCCTCCAGGGCGACAAGCTGCTGGGGCGGGGCACGAGGGTTCCTGCAGGACACCGGACAGGCACAGGTCGGGGTGCCGCCGGGGCCCCAGGGGAGCTGGAGGAGAGGCAGGCGCTGCTGGTGCCTCGGGGGCCGCCCTGGAGCAGAGGGCCAGGGTCCGGGCTCAGCTGTGGGGGGCCCCAGGCGCTCCCAGGCCTGCACCTCGGGGCCACCTGATTCCGCAGAGGTGGGGTTCGGGGAGAACGTTCCTGGGGCACACTGTGGCCAGTGTGCTAGGAGGCTTCTGGCATCTTCCACGCTGTAGTCACGCCCTGTCCCCCATGTCTGTCCAGACGCTGGCGGGAGCAGGAAATAGCCAGGCGGACAGTGTTCTGGCGCTTTCCCCAGGTTGCTCTTGAGATGGAGGGGTGCATAAGGAGGAGCATCTGGGGGCACAGGGGACCTCGGGCGAGCTCCAGGTGGAGGCGGCCCCGGGACCTGGCTGACTGGGCCGAGCGCTCCTGGGGGCGAGCAGGCGGGATGACTTCCCCCAAGATGAAGTCGCTGGTGGTAGCGCAGCCTTCCTGCTGGGAAAGGCCAAGCCCCAGTCCCTGCGTGGAGCAGCTTGGGCCCTGCTGGGCGGGGGTGCAGGGGCAGGTGGGGAGAGGAGCCCAGCGGCGCGAGCAGGTATGCGCTGCCCCTCCCCGAGGAGCCCGGCTCATGCCCCCCTGGCTCCTGCACACATGCAGCCGGGGGGCGGCGCTCTGTGCACACGGAGCTTGCTGACACGCGTGTGCACATGGAGCTTGCTGACACGCGTGCCCTGCGTCTCCTTGCCTGTAGGTTCGAGCCTCTGCAGGAGATGATGCTTCTCTGCGCCTTGCTGCTAGCCGGCGGCTGGCCATTGGTCATGGCTTCAAGTGAGCATTGTGAGTATGTTGAGTCCCTCAGGAATGGGATAAGCATTTACTGTGATATCCTCATCAGAGAAGGAGTTCGAGGGGGAATTTCTGTCATCTTAGCCAGCAGAGACCTTTGTCATCAGTGCAGATGGCGGACACGGGGTGGAACTTCCTCATGTGAGCAGGCAGGGGTGGCTGGTCCAGCAGCCTCTGGGAGGGCACCGGCCGTTTATGACTCTCAAGCTTCCTCGGGCAGTTGAGGCTTATCTGCAGAGGGCAGGGTCTCCCCCTTGCCCTCTGGGAGCAGGAACAGGCCCCGGCTTCTGTGCAGAAGCTCGTGCTGCCAACAGCAAAGGGGCCTTCAAGGCAGGGGGAGGGTCAGCTGCCAGGGGAGGGCGCAGCCGGCTGGTAACGGGGCAGAGACACGCGGGCCTGATGCCGCTGCGTCTTCCCTCAGGGCCCTACAATATGAGGTGCTACAACTGTTGGACCATCAACAATTTCTACTGTTCACAATCTAACCTCTGTCCCTTAAATTTGAGGCGCTGCCTGACAATCTCCGTTCGTAAGTATCTGTTTGTCCTTCCTACGCCTTGTGATTGAGTCCGTTACAGGGAGCAGGTCCAATAAGTTCTATCTCTGCACCCAGAACCGGCCCTTGGCCCACCCTGACCCATCCCGGGAGCACATCCCAAGCACTAGGCTCAACCCAGCAAAGGGCAGTGCCACCATCATGGAGAGCCCAGCCCCGTAATCTGCCAGGGCAGGCTGCAGTGTGCACATGTCCTGAGCTGTCTTGAGGGCTTGGGGGTGGCTGCTTCTCTAGGCTCTAGTCCCTGGCAGGCCTGGTCGTGTGTGTCGACAGCGCTGTGTAACCTGGGTAGTTCCTCGTGGCCCATTTGATTCTGGTCGTTGCCAGAGGCTTCCAGATAAGCAGACCCAGGAAGTGGACACGCCATGGTCGTATCAGGGCAACACCTACCTCCCGCAGATTCCAAGACCAAGCGTGGGCTCAGGCAGAAAGGTCAGGCAGTCGGGCCCTCCCAGCACGCTCTCGCCTCTCACTCAGAGGCTCTTGGGCCCTGAGAAAGGCGCCCCACTCTCCAGGCCCCTAAGCTGAGCAACGTGAAGCACCGGCGGCCAGTGACCACTTGTCACCCCAGAAACACTCCACACACATGCCCCGGGGGTTCTGGGCAACCGTGCCGGCGCCATCGGTGGGGAAAGACCGCCTCTTCAAGAGCATCGGGCAAAAATTCATCTTCACCTAAACCTCAACTGGGATTCAAAAATTCCCTCCGAAGGACCGTGGGCTAAGTGTAAAAGGTGCAGTCTGGGACTTTCAGGAGGAGAGAGCGCCGAGGAGGCTAAGCAAAGAGGACCGGGCCTGGCCGCCAGAGCGGGGCCCACAGAGGGGGACTGGCGGTGGGGGACGCCCAGCGATGAGAAGCGCTTCTGTGCGGAAGGCCCTGTTCGGAGGGTGGAGAGGCTACGCACGGGAGCACCAGCGTGCAGCCCGCACTCCCCACAGAAGACCGCGGTCCCCAGCACAGACAGAGCTCTCGCCGTTCAACAGCAAACAATGCAGCCCTCCCGCTAGAACGAGGCCAAAGACACGAAGAGATATTTCACCGATGCAGAGAAACCCATGAACAGATGTTCAGCATCTTGCGCCACTGCCAAAATGAACACTGACACACACAGTTAGGCGTCCTGAATCCGAGTGGCCGAAGTAGAAGAGAGTGACTGCCCCGAATGCTGGCCGGGACAGTAAAGAAACCAGATTCTCACACACCGCCAGCGACAGTGAAGTTGGGGCAGCCGAGACGGGGTCCGGTTTCTTACAAACTGAACATGCAGCTACTCTGCGTGCCCGGAATGGCACTTCTGAGGGTTTCCCCAGAGTAACCAAGTAAAACGGTGCGGCTGTTCACAGCAGATGAATGTGCGACACGCCCGGCCGGAGCATCCCGGCTGTTCTGCACTGCTTAAAGGGTACGGAAGCCATGGGACGGCCGCCCTGCGGGTGCTCCTGCCAGTAAAGAGGAGCAGGTACCGATCCGCCAGCCTGAGCGAATGTCTGGGGCTTCTGCGGAACGAGGGAGGGTGAACCCCAGAGGTGACCGTCCGTGGTCCCGGTTGAGGCCGTGCTCGAAATGACCAACTGCGAGAAGCGGACCCCAGGTTAGTTCTGAGCGCGTGTGGACGAGGGTCCGTGGCTGGCATCTGGGTGGCAAAGACGTCAGTGCATCCGTCTGAGGGCGGAGCGCGGTGATGCAACTGTTGTCTGTCCTGACCGTTCTGAAAGCCAGTGCCCTGGCTGTGACAGCCCGCTGTGCCCTCGCCAAATGTTCCTTTGCAAGTGACTGAGCGACGCTACACGGGAGCTTGCTGTATTTCCTGCGAGTGCTTTGAATATGCCGTTGTCAAAGGGAAAACGTTTAGCGGAAAAGCAATTAAAAATCTACGTGGTTAGATGGTGAAGCCCGGTGGACGTAACGTGGCTGTTTTCCCCAAATTAATCTAAGAACGTCCTGTTCCAGTCAGACTCTCAGTAGGTCTGTGTGTGTGTGTGTCTGTGCACCCACATGCAAGCTGAACCAGATACTGGGATGTGCCGGGGTTAGGAGGGGCTGGAGGGCCCGAGGCAATCTTGCGGGAGAGGAGAGAAACTGGAGGATGGCGCTCTGAACTCGCAAGATGATTTATACCTTTTTGTCGATTCAGACAGTCTGATGTTGGTGTCAAGGTTGAAGAATAGACCTTTAGAGGGGGAAGGAGATCTCAGGTGTGTCTGGTTTCATGCTTTCTGACGACTTTGGCCCCGCAGGTTTAGGGAAGGAGGCTTGTCTGCGCTCACAGCTGGTGGGAGATGGGACCTTAGTCACCGTATGTACTTTACACCAAAGCAGCAGCTTCGGGTGTCTTCTGGATCTCCTTGTAAATACGAAGAGAGCAAGGGGGTCCTGGGCATTTATCCAAAGAACAGTGATCCGAAGGGGCACATGCACCCCAATGTTTAGAGCAGCAGTGTCCACAGTCCCCGAAATACGGAAAGTGCCCAGAGAATGCATAGAGATGGCGTGTGTGTGTGTGTGTGTGTGTGTGTACACACATAATGGAGTATTACTCAGCCGTGAAAAGAACGAATCTTGCCATTTGCAACGACATGGTTACAACTAGAGTGTCTTATGCTCAGAGAAATGAGTCACTCAGAGAGACAAATGTCACATGATTTTACCGGCATGTGGAGTTTAAGAAACAAAACAGATGAATGTAGGGGAAGGGAAGAAAAACACAAGAAGCTGAAAGCAGAGAGGGAGAGAAACCACACGAGTCTCTTAACTGCAGGAGATAAGCTGAGGGTTCCTGGAGGTGAGGGATGGGGACGGGGTGACTGGACGATGGGCAGTAAGGAGACCGCCGGCTGGATGAGAACTGGCTGTGGTTCGCACCTGATGACTCGTGCGGTTCTGCGTCTGACACTCGGAATACCGTAGACGTTCCCTGAATTGCATTTAAAGAAGATAAATTTTAAGACGTCAGCTGAAGGGAAACGTAGAAGATCTTTGTATCCTTGGATAATTGTGAACTTGAGAAAAGCGAACAATATCGTGCTGGTCACATGTGGCCAAAGTGGCAGGTGCGCTTACATAAAAACTCACCACTTCTGCCCCTGAGAAGACACTGAGGAGACAGTGAAAATGATGCCAGAGATGAAGAGAGAGCAGTGAAAGGCGCTCTGCGGAGGGGCTGTACGCGGTGTATACAATGACCTTCGTCCTACAGATCAGCAGTTGAACAAGCAGATCGCTGCATAGAAATTCGAGCAAAGCGGCTTGAAGGATGTTACCAGAAGATGATACCCACATGGGCAGGAAGTCTCCACAACGAAGCTCAGCATCATCGTTTTTGGTGGAAACGCCAGTCTGAGCCTTGATGCGGTACCCCCAAGGCAACGGCTCCGCATTCACAAACGCCCAGTCAGGGGTGGCGAGTCGTCGAAGCGTCCACCACCCTGTGGAGCGTGCATAGGTACGGCAGGCCCGGCAGCGTGTTCGGCAGCATCTGCCGCAGCCACGCGTCCGCACCCTGAGGACGCGGCGTTATCAGCTCTAAAGAACTCTGCGCGCTCGCCTCTGGATGAGGCCCAGAACATTCCTTGCCATGCTCCTTGGGGATAGACAAGAGCCAGGAACAGCCCTGACGCCCATCACGCACGTGCCGTGGCACAGTCAGCGGGGAAGCATAGAGCTACCGAGCAGGCGGGATACAACAGGGGCCGCGGCGGGGGTGGGTGTCCCAAACACGAAGCAGGCAGGAGAAGCCAGACACCGAAAGGACACAGCGGGAGTACGTAATCACAACGTCCAACGACAACAACGAAGTTCAAGGACGGACGAAGTTAACATATGGCTTACACACCGAGACACTTGCTGTCTTGGGCGCTGGCTGCTCGTCATGCCTGATGGAGGAAGAAAAGCAGGAATGAGGGTTTTCATCCAGTTCTGTTTCTGGACTTTGACGCTGCCGATATTGTTACCAACCCTTCCTGGAAACCCCCTCGGCGGCCGACTTAGGATTCTGCGCTCCACAGGACGGTACGGAACTTTCAAGAGTCCTTTACGTGGCAAAGAAAGAAAAGCAAGTTCCTGGAGCCGGCTGTTCGTTCCTTCTCTGTAACCCCGGAGCCATGAACGGCACATCAACTGCGGCAAGTCCCAGGGAAACAAGTCGTGGGTCAACACGGGTCCCCGGGGGCAGGCTCATGAGCGAGAGCCGAGGACTCGAACTCAAGGACTCGCGAAGGAGGCCTCAGAGGGAGCCTCGCTCCAGCGGCACTGGCTGGCCGAGGCTGTTGGGTGTGCCCGCCACTGAGGTGATCACAGTCACTGTGGGACCCTCGTTGGGACAGAGCGTCCAGTCTGTGCTGGGGAGCAGGTTGGCACTACGCGCGCATCGCCAGTTCCTGTGTTGGGCCAAGAGCTGGGAACATCTGGCCGAGGGGCCGCTCCAACTGCAGAAAATCAGGTGAGGGTCACGGTTTTGGGGTGCTCCACGCCAGGGGCTATGTGATCCTGCGGGACACAAGCCACCGTATTTCTAGAGCCCTGGGAGTCTTAGTGCACGTACCGAGCCGGGCATGTCACACGTGCGGCTGCATGCCAAGGTGCCCAGCGACTATCGGGGAGAGCCCGAGGCAGAGGTGAGGTGGCAGTGCGGACAGAAAAACGTTTCCAGGAGAACCTGTTCAAGGAGGAAGAGAACCTCTAGAGGCCTCACTTGACGTTCTCTAGCAGCGAAGAATTCTAAGCATCGGAGAAGCAGATGTAGAAGGAGGGTGCGGTGCTACGCGGCGCTAGTTAGACTGGTGAGGTGTGTGTTGATGCTCGCAAGCAGAAAGCCTGAAATCAATGATTTTCATGTCTGTATCTCTAGGTTTGAATGAACGGGAACTCCTTGTTTACAAGAACTGTACGAGCAACTGCACGTTCGTGTATCCATCCGAAGTACCCCCTGAAGCCCCGAGATCCAAATTTTTCAAAACTAATAGTTTCTATTATGTTCGTTGTTGTAACTTTATTAATTGCAACGAGGGAGGACCTCTGTCTCTGGAGAAGGATTTCTCCCCCGAGCGTACAATTGAGGAGACTCTGTCAGGGACCGGGCGCTTGGCGGAGTCGGCATTTTTCCTGGGTGCTGCCTCCATCCTAGTCAGCAACACACTGACGTGAGAAGCCCTCCTAGAGGGTCTGCCCCCCCCCCCATTCCTCAGAGCAAGTTCACGTTCCATCCCTCCCTCGTGAGCCAGGCGCCCTGACCCACATGGCTCCCGGGTGGCGGGTTACCCCTTTGCAGCCTACTTGGAGAGAGAAATAAAGAGCATCATTGTTTGGACTCTGGTGCCCTGGAGGTTTCTTTGTGGTTTTAGCGTTCGATCCGTTTGTTCCTCTTCAGTCATCAGCTCACGAGTAGACCAAAGCCTCTGCCACTCCGGCACACGGGGATCGAGCGTTTGAGTGAAAAGCGGAACGGTTAGAGGGGACAGCGCACGTCTCAGCTGGCAGCGCCGGCCCAGCTGTGCCCAGACCACAGGGAGCTGAGGCCCCCCGAGACCCCAAGCTTCCCTCTCAGAGCGGGACGGTGGTTGCAGGAGGGCGCTTGGCCATAAAGCAGCACGCGGCCCACAGTGCCTGACGTTAGAGACTGTGCCGGTGCCTTCTCGCGGGTCAGTGAGCCAAGACCTGCATGAAGCGCCATCCTCCGTCACAATGGCCCCTGTCGTCACGCCAGCGAGAGAAGGTCTCCTCAGATGCTGACGTCAGAGGGCTAAGGGGCCAGAGCCAGCTGCTGAGCGCCTTGAACCGGCAGGGAGACTTCTGGGCGGTGCTGTCATCCTCATTGTGCTCGGGGTCTGTGTCAGGAGAGAGACGTGAAGGGAGCACTAGAGCTCCACCTTCTTTGGCGTCGACCTCTCCTTCTCTAAACTGGATTTGAAATTAGCTAAACTTCACATAACAGGAAAGTCATCATTTCAAAGAGTGTAATTCAGTGTTTTTTACCATATTCACCATACTGTGCAGCCATCCCCACCGCCTAATTCCAGAACATTTGGCAACCCAAAGGGACAGCCTGCTTCAACAAACAGCTAGTCACTCTAGGACCTCTCCTGTGAGACCGGCAAATATTTCTGCACGAGGGCGCGACAGTGTTTGCAAACAGAGTGAGACGTCCTGTCAGCAGCGGCGACTGTGCCACAGTTGTCAGCTCTGTGCTCTCCAGGGCATCCCCAACTAAAGAACTCAGGGATTCCCAAGCGGGACTCATGGTAAGGGACTGCCACGGGTGATTGCACAGTGAGACATCGGGAGAGCCTGAAAGAAGAGATGACCTTGACCCCAAGAAACTTTACTGGGAGGTTGTTTTCAAGATGTGTGCGGTCACTGCCAACCCAAGGTCCTCTGCTGGGGGGAAGGGGTGCGGGGAGGGCCTGACAGGCGGGGGTCGCAGGGCGCCTCTGCCCGGGGGAGCTGCGAGGCTGTGCAGCAGGAGGGACCCTCTGAGCCTCGGCTTCCCGGCCTGGCCCGCACACATGAGCTCCTCGCTCCCCTGGAGGGCTGCAGTGACCATGAAGTGAACACGTGTGCTGCCCGCAACAGAGCATCCCTCCGGCCGAGCCTCTTCCGTTCCAGGCCCGCCTCCCTCCCGCGATCCCACAGAGCAGGGCCGCAAACAAGGAAGCGACTTTGGAGCGGCGGGAGAAGCCGGAGCTGCTGACTGAGCGCCTGCTGCAGCAGAGAGCTGGGCCCCTTGCAGACCCAACCTTGCTGTGTCCTCCCCGGGGCCTGGGGGGTGGGAATTCTCCAGCAGAATGCCCACGGGAAGCACTCGAGGCTCAGAGGGGTGAAGGGCCAGGCGCGATGGAAGGGCCAGGCCCGTGTGTGCCTGTGCCCGCAGGGTCCGGGAGCCGCTCTCTTCTCCACGGCTCCACGGCCCCTTGAGCCGTGCCTGGCGGGAGCGGGAGAAGCCCACGCCCCCCGCTGCGGCCCTTCTCCGCGGCCAGTGGAGCCAGAAGGGTTCACATCGCCTCCCTCCTCCAGGGAATCTGGGCAGGACCAGATGCCTGAGGGGCCCCTCAGTGCAGGCAGGGCAGGCTCAGCAAGGGAGCCACCCATCCTCCTCACTGCGCTGCCGGGAGCTCAGTGCCTGGTTAATGGTAGGTCAGTAAATACTTACTAGACAGGGGTTTGTCTATTTTTTCTCAACAGTGAATAACTGATATAAAAATGAGATTTTAAAAAAATTGGAGAGCAAGGTCCTGAGACGTCACCACTGAAACCTGGTGGCAGAGGAAACCAGCTTTTGGATGGCCAGTGCCGACATATGGCAGACCACGTTAGACCAGGGGAAATAGTGGGGTACAGGAAGAAAGTAATCGAGGTTTATTTGTATGTGTTTTTACACAAATGTATATATCTACCCTGGAGAAAGAGAGAAAGAAAGAGAGGTCCCTGCAGGAGAGGGGCAAAGGGAGAAAGAGTCCCAAGCCGACTTCCCACTGAGCGTGGAGCCCAATGCCAGCTGATCGTAGGAACGGAAGATCATCCTGAGCTGAAACCAAGAGTCGGACGCTCCACTGACTGATCCACCCTGGCACCCCTATTCTTACTCAATTTTAAGTGAAAAATGAAGCTGTAATAATTTCACCTGTCCCGGGGGGAGTAGCTTCTACAAGAGAGCTACATAATTGGGGTGTGAGTGCACCATATGTTCGGGAACGAAGGCGTACACGGTTAAATGTTTGTAGACCATCGTTCTGTTGCGGGCAAATCACCCAAGACCTTCTGGCCACACGATGCTCCCCTCGGAAGAGGAGTCTGGAGGCCCAGCACCAGGGAGCAGAGCGTGGTCAGGACTCGGGAACTCAGATGCAGCACGGCAGCCACTTCCGGTGGTCCTGCCGACGAACCGGAAACGTGTGGGGTGCAGAGTGGAGGCTGAGGACCTGCGCTCGTCCCATGGCAGACTTCACAGGCTCCTGGGGAAGAGTGAATGGCACGAGAAACTAAAGATGAGGGGAAGCCAGAAGAGTGCCCAGCCACAAGCGCCGACCCACGCTGTCCCTGAGAAGTGCTTGACAACAGCATGGGGCCCTGGCTGGCGGCTCATTGACAGCCCAGAGCTGAGCCTAGGAGCCTCTGTGATCCCAAATGGAGAGCCGAGCCCCAGGTTCCCGGTACACATGCACAGGCCAGGCTTGGAGAAGGGGCTTTGAGGCGCGGTGGGGGGCCCTCTCCTGGCACTCTGTAAGCAAGCCTTCCCCATCCACAACAGCAGTTCCTAACACAAAAGCCTGTCCTGTTCCCCCTCACCGATGGCTCCTGAGTACCTCCTAGACAGAGGGGGCCTCTTTAAGCTTGGGCCTCTGAGCAGGGAGAACCAGAAGGTCAGGGATGGGCAGGTACTGACAGAACGTTCTTTGGGGGCTCTGCTTTCAGCTCACGTGATTCCTTTCTTTCTGTGTGTATTTGCTTTTAGGGATATATCCACGTTTCTACTATGTTTCAAAGCAGTGCTCAAAGGGTTGTCTGGTGGGCGACTCGTTGGATCCGCTGGGTGACTCGTTGGATTGGATAGCCAAGTCCTTTGTCCTATTAAAGCCTTCGTCTTTTCTGTATGCGAGGAGCTGTCATGGGATGTTATGCAATGGAAAGGAGCCGGACCTCCCCGACCCAGTGTACAGACGAGCCGGGAGCACAAGTGTCGCAGGGAGCAGCTGTGTTTGGCTGGTTCTCTTCCCGACCCTGTCTTCTGGGGTCAAGGACCTCAGGCTGCCCTGAGCCATGGAGCATGCATCAGGCCCCAGCTTTTGGAGTGCACTTGCTGGCGATGCCTGGAACCTGTTGCATCAAACTTGTCTTCTGCCGACAAACTCAGGGTCTGACTTTCCAGGGGCGTGAGGGGAGCTAGATTGGGACCACATCCAGTGTGGCTGGCCTGTAGCTTGCCTTCGGAGAAAGTCCATCCCCTGACAGTGATCTTATTTACAAGGGTTCTCTTTGAACACAGGCCTTGTAACTCTGTTCATTGCTGTCACGCTTTCCTCCTCTTGGCCTTTGAGGGATTCAGTCTTGCTGGAGGGGATCCCTAGTGGTACCCATGGAGAGTAGTGCTCAGATGCTTCTGGCTTTGGAAGGACCCCCGGCCAGTGGGAAGACAGGAGGAGGAGCGGGGCGTGGGACACCTAGGAGTGAAGGACTCAACATGAGGTGGGGGACAGCATCCAGGGACAGCCCAGCTCCGATGGCAGAGCAGACCACAGCTGCTCTCTCTGGGCTCCTCAACGCAGACTCTGGAGATGGAACAGGTGAAATTCTGTGCAAAGAACTTGGACTTTGCCCAGCACCCAGCACAAGTGTGTGGGCTCACAGGTGTGCCCATGTTCCTTCATCCATCGTCAGGAACGTGGGTCCAGTAGCCTGCAGCGGGGCCCGGTAGCCTCCCCTTGCTGAGTGCCGCTGCTCCTGGGAGCACAGCCTGGAGTGTGGGTGGTGTGGGTTTGGGCGAGGCAGCAGTGCTGCCAAGTGGCCTATGTCGCCATGCTAGAACATGCGCACCCGTGAGCTTCAGCACCTCTGTGTTGGCTTTCAGACCTAGAAAAACGAGAGTCTGAGATTGCACATTGAGTCTAGGAAGCCATCTTCCAAGGGGAAGAAAACTCTCTGAAGCTCCATGAGCTGCCCATCCCCCTTCTCTGATGTCTGGACTTGGTGGGTCACACAAGGGCCCATGGGAGGAGCTCAGGAGTCGAGGCTTCAAGTCTTGCCCACCGGAGGCTGCCGGGGACCTGTCCCCTGATTGATACTCGTGCAGCTGCTGGCACGTTCCTGAACATGCAGGCTCTCTGCAGCCTCTGCGTCTTTGAACGACATGTCCATCTGTCTGAAACATCATTCTGTTCCAAGCACTTAGAAACCTTCCACTACCTCCTCCTTTGTACAGAACGGGTATGACCACGAGGCATCAGGAGCCCAAGAAGGCCGGGGGCCGATGTAACTGTGAACGAGAGAGATATGGAAGCTAACCAAGCCTGGGCAGATAAAGGCAACGGGTAGGGTATGAGAAAGTTCGGCTTCCTCCAGCAAGCGGAGCATGGTCCATGGTACACAGGGTGTCGCGTCCTCTCATCTGAGAATATCGGGTGAGAACCCTATGATTGTCTACATTCACATAACATGACTTTCTAAAAATTCCAGAGAAGTAGGAAATTTCAATCATGTAATAAAAGTTACCTACCCAAAATGTAAAACAAATGCCAAAACTCAGAATTCATATGACCTTTCCAGTATTATCTCATAAATACCTGCTTAAAATACTAAAATTTACCAAATATCCTTCTCAGTGGGACAAAACTGACAGCCCTCCCATTGAGATCAGGAACATGACAAGGATACCCACTCTCACCATTGTTGCTCAACATAGCTCTAGAAGTCCTAGCAACGGCAATCAGACAACAAAGAGAAATAAAAGGCACTCAAATTGGCAAAGAAGAACTCAAACGCTCTCTCTTCACAGTTGACAGGATAACTTTCTATGGAAAATCCAAAAGCCTCCACCCCCAAATTTCTAGAACTCATACAGCCATTCAGTAATGGGGCAGGATACAAAATCAATGCACAGAAATCAATTCCTTTCTTATACACTAACAATGAAACCATAGGAAGGAAAATTAGAGAATCAATTCCATTTATTCTAATACCAAGAATTATAAGATACCTTGGAGTAAACCTCTCCAAAGAGGTAAAGGATCTGTACCCGAGGAACTATAGAACACTCATGAATGAAATTCAAAAGACACAAAAAGATGGAAAAGCATTCCATGCTCATGGATCACAAGAATAAACATTGTGAAAATGTCTATACTGCCCAGAGCAATCTATACTTTCAATGCCATCCTGATCAAAATTCCACCGGCATTTTTCAAAGTGCTGGAACAAACAATCCTAGAATTTGTATGGAGCCGGAAACAACTCTGAATCGCTAAGGACATGTTGGAAAAGAAAAACCGAGCTGGGGGAATCACATTGCCTGATTTCAAACTTTACTACAAAACTATGATCACCAAGACAGCATGGTACTGGCACAAAAACAGACACATAGAGCAATAGAACAGAATAGAGAGTCCAGATATGGACCTGCAACTCTGTGGTCAAATAATCTTTGACAAAGGAGGAAAAAATATCCAGTGGAAAAAAGGCGGTCTCTTCAATAAATGGTGCTGGGATGGGGCGCCTGGGTGGCTCAGTAGGTTAAAACCTTTGCCTTTGGCTCAGGTCATGATCCCAGGGTCCTGGCATCAAGACCCAAATTGGCTTTTGGCTCGGCAGGGAGCCTGCTTCTCTTCCTCTCTCTCTGCCTGTCTCTCTGCCTGCTTGTGATCTCTGTCTGACGTCAAATAAATAAATAAATAAATAAATAAATAAAATATTTTTAAAAAGAGTAAGTGGAGACTGGAAAGTTGCTTGGCTACATATAGAATGAAACTCGACCATTCTTTTACAACATACACAATAATAAACTCGAGATGGATGGGAGACCCCAACATGAGGCAGGAATCCATCAAAATCCTAGAGGAGAGCACAGGCAGTAACCTCTTTGATATCAGCCACAGCAACTTCTTTCAGGACATGTCTCCAAAGGCAAAGGAAAAAAAGTGAAAATGAACTTTTAGTACTTCCTCAAGGTAAAAAAAACTTCTGCACAGCAAAGGAAACAGTCAACAAAACAAAGAGACAACCCACGGAATGGGAGAAGTTATTCGCAAATGACACTACAGACAAAGGGCTGATAGCTAAGATCTGTAAAGAGCTCCTCAAACTCAACACACAGAAAACAGATAATCAAGTCAAAAAATGGACAGAGGACATGAACAGACACTTCTCAAAAGGAGACCTAGAAATGGCTAACAGACACATGAAAACATGTTCATCATCTTTAGCTATCACAGAATTTCAAGTCAAAAAGCACATTGAGATACCACCTGAAACCAGTTAGAATGGCCAAAATTAACAGGACAGGAAACACGTGTTGGAGAGGATGTGGAGAAAGGGGAGCCCTCTTACACTGTTGGTGGGAATGCAAGTTGGTGCAGCCACTTTGGAGAACAGTGTGGAGATCCCTCAAAAACTTAAAAATAGAGCTACCCTATGACCCGGCAATTACGCTACTGGGTATTTGCCCCAAGGATAGAGATGTAGTGAAAAGAAGGACCATGTGTACCCCCACGTTCATAGCAGCAGTGCCACAACTGCCAAACTGTGGAAAGAGCCAAGATGCCCTTCATCAGATGAAGGGATAAAAAAGATGTGGTCCATATACACAATGGAATATTACACAGCCAAGAGGAAGGGTGCATATCCAACTTTTGTATCAACATGGACAGGACTGGGGGAGATTATGCTGAGTGAAATAAGTCAAGCAGAAAGTCAATTGCCATATGGTTTCACTTACTTGTGGAGCATAAGGAATAACATGGAGGACATTAGGAGAAGGAAAGGAAAAATGAATTGGGGAAAATCAGAGGGGGACATGAAGCATGAGCGACTGTGGACTCTGAGAAACAAACTGAGGGTTTTGGAGGGGAGGGAGGTGGAAGATGGGTGAGCCCGGTGGTGAGTATTAAGGAGGGCACGGATTGCATGGACCACTGGATGTGGTGCATAAACAGTGAATCTCGAAACACTGGGAAAATAAAATTAAATTAAAAAAAAAAAAGACAAAAGCACAGGGAAACAAGATACAAGGAATAAGTAGAAAGAGACCACCAGGGGTGTCAAACACTGCAAATAATAGATATGGAATACAAAGTAATGTTTTCAGGTTAACATATAATGTTGTATTAATCTCAGGGGTACAGGTCTCTGATTCATCAGTCTAACACAATTCACAGCACTCACCATAGCACATACCCTCCCCGGTGTCAGGCATCCAGCCACCCCATCCCTCCCACCCCCTCCACTCCAGCAACCCTCTGTTTGTTTCCTGAGATCGAAGGAGTCTTTTATGGTGTGTCTCCCTCTCTGGTTTTTGTCTTGCTTCATTTTTTTCCTCTCTTCCCCTATGACCCTCTGCCCTGTTTCTCAAATCCCACATGCCAGTGAGATTATATGAAAATTCTCTTTCTCTGAATGCTCTCTAGTTCCATCCACATTGTTGCAATGGCAGGATTTCATTGTCTGATGGAGGCATAATATTCCATTGTATGGGCAAACCACATGTTCTTTATCCATTCATCTGTTGATAGCTCTTTCCATAGTTTGGCTATTGTGGACATTGCTGCTATACATTGGGGAACATTGGACTCTCTGGATCACTGCAAGTTGTATCTTTGTGGTAAATGCCCAGTTGTGCGGTTGCAGGGTCGTAGGGTGGCTCTATTTTCAAGTTCTTGAGGACCCTCCATACTGTTTTCCAGAGTGGCTGCACCAGCTTGCACTCCCACCAACAGTGTAGGAGGGATCCCCTTTCTCCGCATCCTTGACAGTGCTGGTCATTTCCTGACTGGTTAATTTTAGTCATTCTGACTGGTGTGAGGTGGTATCTCATTGTGGTTTTGATTTGTATGTCCCCGATGCCAAGTGATGTAGAGCACCTTTTCGTGTATCTGCTGGCCATTTCGATGTCTTCTTTGCAGAAATGTCCGTTCATGTCTTCTGCCCAGTTCTCGATCGGATTATTTGTTCTTTGGGTGTTGAGTTTGATAAGTTCTTTCTAGATTTCAAATACTAGCCCTTTATCTGATATGTCATGGGCAAATAACTTCTCCCATTGTGTCAGTTGTCATTTGGTTTTGTCGACCGTTTGCTTTGCTGTGCAAAAGCACGCTACCTTGATGAAGTCCCAACAGTTCATTTTTGCCCTTGCTTCCCTTGCCTTTGGCGATGTTTCTAGGAAGAAGTTGCTGCAGCTGAGTTCAAAGGGGTGGCTGCGTGTGTTCTCCTCAAGGATTTGGATGGATTCCTGTCTCACATTGAGGTCTTTCGTCCATTTGGAGTCTAATCTTGTGTGTGGTGTAAGGAAACGGTCCTGTTTCATTCTTCTCAATGTGGCCGTCCAATTTTCCCAGCACCATTTGTTGAAGAGACTCTTTTCCATTGGACTTTCTTTCGTTCTTTGTCAAGATTAATTCACCATTGAGTTGGGGGTCTATTTCTGGGCTCTCTACTCTGCTTCATTGATCGATGTGTCTGTTTTTGTGCCAGTGCCATACTGTCTTGATGATGGCAGCTTTGAAATAGAGTTGATGTCCGGAATCGTGGTACCACCAGCTTTGGTTTTCTTTTTCAACATTCCTCTGGCTACTTTCTCATTCCAGGCAAATTTTAGGATTACTTGTTCCATTTCTTTGAAAAACGTTGATGGTATTTTGATAGTGATTGTACTGAATTTGTCCATTGTTCTAGGTAGCATAGACATTTTCACAATATTCGTTCTTCCAATTCATGAGCATGGAACGTTTTTCCATTTCTTTGTGTCTTCCTCAATTTCTTTCGTGAGCATTCTCTAGTTTTCTGAGTACAGGTTCTTTGACTCTTTGGTTAGATTTATTCCTAGGTGTCTTATGGTTTGGGGTGCAATTGTAAATGGGATTGACTCTTTGATGTCTCTTTCTTTTGTCTTGTTGGTGTATAGAATTGCAACTGAATTCTGGGCATTGATTGTATATCCTGCCACTTTACTGAATTCTTGCACGAGTTCTGGTAGTTTTGGGGTGGAGTCCTTTGGGTTTTCACATAGAGTATCATGTCCTCTGCAAAGAGTGAGAGTTTGACTTCTTCTTTGCTGATTCAGATGCCTTTAAAAAAATTTCTTTGTCAAATAAATAAATAAAATCTTTAAAAAGGAGGGGGTGCCTGGGAGGCTCAGTCCTTAAGCGGCTGCCTTCGGCTCAGGTCATGATCCCAGAGTCCTGGGATCGAGCCCCACATTGGGCTTTCTGCTCAGTGGAGAGCCTGCTTCTCCCTCTCCCTCAGCTCTACCTACTTGTGCCTTCTCTCTCTCTCCCTCTCTCTCTCTCTCTGTCAAGTAAATAAATAAATAAAATCTTTTTAAAAATTTGTTGTTGTTGTTGTTGTCTGATTGCTGAGGCTGGGACATCTAGTACTATGCTGAGTAGCAGTGCTGACAGTGGACATCCCTGCTGTGTTCCTGACCTTAGGGATAAAGCTCTCCGTTCTTCCCCATTGAGAATAATATTCAGTGTGGGTTTTTCATAGGTGGCTTTTATGATTTTGAGGTATGCACCCTCTATCTCTGCACTGTGAAGAGTTTTAATTAAGAGAGACTGTGGACTCTGAAAAACCATCTGAGGGTTTGGGAGGGGTGGAGGGTGGAGGTTAGGTGAGCCTGGTGATGGGAATTAAGGAGGGCACGTATTGCATGGAGCACTGGTTGTGGTGCATAAACAATGAATTCTGGAACACTGAAAAGAAATTTTAAAAATAAATAAAAATTTTAAATAGAAATTTTTTAAATGAATTAAAAAAAATTTTAAAAGGATGCTGTACTTTGTTAATTGTTTTTCTGCATCTATCGAGAACATATGGTTCTTGTTCTTTCTTTTATTAATGTAGTGTGTTGCATTAGTTGATTGATTTCCAGATGTCGAAGCAACCTTGCAGCCCAGAAATAAATCATGGTGAATAATCCTTTTAAGGTAGTGTTGGATCCTATTGGCTAGAATTTTGGTGAGAATTTTCGCATCCGTGTTTATTAGGGATATTGGCCTGTAACTCTCCTTTTTGATGGGGTGTTTGTCTGGATTTGGGATCAAGGTAATGCTGGCCTCATAAAATGTTTTTGGAAGTTTTCCTTCCGTGTCTGTCTTTTGGAAGAATAGGTATTAATTCTTCTTTCAAAGTTTGGGAGAATTCCCCTAGAAGCCATCTGGCCCTGGGCTCCTGTCTGTTAGGAGATTTTTGATGACTGCTTCATTTTTCTTGCTGGTTATGTGTCTGTTCAGGTTTTCTACTTCTTCACGGTTCAGTTTTGGTAGTTTTTACATCTCTAGGAGCGCATCCCTTTCTTCCCGATTGTTGACATATAGTTGCTCATAATACGTTCTTCTAACTGATTGTATTTCTTTGGTGTTGGTTGTGATCTCTCCACTTTCATTCATGATTTTATTAATTTGGGTCCTTTCTCTTTTCTTTTTGATAAAGCGGGCCAGGTGTTTGTCAATCTTAATAATTCTTTCAAAGAATCTTAATAATTCTTAATAATTCTGTTCTGCTGTTCTTTTGGTTTCTATTTAATTGATTGCTGCTGTGATCTTTATTATTTCTCTTCTCTTGCTGGGTTTAGGCTTTATTTGCTGTTCTTTCTCCAGCTCCTTTAGGTGTGAGGGTAGGTTGTGTACTTGAGACCTCCTTGTTTCTTGAGAAAGGCTTTGTAGTGCTGTGTACTTTCCTCTTAGGATAGATTTCACTGCATCCCAAAGGTTTTAAACAGCTATGTTTTCATGAATTTTTAAAAAATCTTCTATAATCTCCTGGTTGACCCATTCATTCTTTAGTAGGATGTTCTTTAACCTCCATTTATTTGAGGTCTTTCAGCTTCCCTCTTGTGATTGAGTTCAATGTTCAAAGCAGTGTGGTCTGAAAATATGCAGGGAATCACCCCAGTCTCTTGGTACCAGTTGAGACCTGATGTGTGACCCAGGATGTGATGTATTCTGGAGACTCTTCCATGTGCACTAGAGAAGAATGTATATTCTGTTGCTTTGGGATGGAATGTTCTGAATATATCTGTGGTGTCCATGTGGTCCCGTGTGTCATTGGAAGTCCTTACTTCCTTGTGGAGCTTCTCTCTAAATGATCTGTTGCCGCGTCCAGTCGGCGACGGGAGAAGAATTAGGCACAAACAAGTCAGCTGCAAGAGATTGGGAGCAGGGGACAACAGTCAAAAAGACTGCTGCCATGAGCAACTCCACAGTCGCACTTTTATTAGATAGAAACAATAGCCAACAGAAGACCCGATGAAGGTCAAACGTTAATCACATGTCTTGTGGACAAGCAAGGAGGAGGATCCAGTTTCTAGTTAACCAAGCACACTCGAGGGACTCCTCTAACTCACAACGGGCGCTTCTGGGAAGAGAAAGGAGCGAGAACGGAAAAGGGAGGCAGCCGGTATTTCGTTCCACCCTGAGCTGACCGGGTGGACCCAGCTGACCAGGTGCTGGGCTTCCCTGAAGCAGGCACTGTTCTGCCCTGGGCGGGCCAGCGTTCCCAGCTGCCCGGCTTCTGTGAAGGGGCAGCCTTTTGCCCTGAGCGAGCCGGGCATCCCCAGCTGCCCAGATTCACGGTCGTATATCATCCTTCTCCCCAAAGACCCGTTGCCAGTATATGCTTTTATTAAGGCCATATCTAAATGTGCTTGGCAACTATTAAAATCCTCCAGGGATTATAGTTTAAGTAACAAATTGTTCCGAGGGGCAGCAGCAATCTGTCCATTTCACTGAGGGGGTTGTTAAAACTCCCTAGTATGGTTGTATTATTCTTGATGTGTTTCATGATTTTGTTATTAATTGGCTTAGGAAATTGGCTGCTCTCATATCGGGGGCATATATATTTATAGTTGTTAGATCTTGTTGGATAGACTTTTTTAGTATGATATAGTGTCCTTCCCCGTCTCTTATTACAGTCTTTGTCAGATAAAAGGATTGCTACCCCAGGTTTTTTGTTTGTTTGTTTGTTTGCTTGTTTACATCCTTTAGTGTGGTAAATAGTTTTCCACCCCCTCGCTTTAAATCGGGAGGTGTCTCTGAGTCTAAGATGAGTCTCTTGCAGACAGCATATCGATTGGTCTGGGTTGTTTTGTTATTGTTGTTGTTGTTTTATCCAATCTGAGAAGCTGTGTTTTTTGAATGGGGCATTTAGTCCCTTTACATTCAGGATAATGATTGAGAAAGGAATTTAGTGCCATCTTAAAGCCTGTAAGGTGACTGTTACTGTGTATTGTCTTTGTTCCCTTCTGGTCTATGTTACTTTGACACTCTCTCCTTGCTTAGAAGACCCCTTTCAATATTTCCTGTAGCTCTGGTTTGGTGATCACCAATTCTTTTAGTTTCTCTTTGTCCTGGAAGCTTTTTGCCTGTCCTACTATTTTCAATGATAGCCTAGTTGGATATAGTATTGTTGGCTGCATATTTTTCTTGTTTAGTGCCCAAATATATCATGCCAGTCCTTTCTGGCCCGTCAGGTCTCTGTGAATAGGTCTGCAGCTAATATAAACACTTTAATGAAATCCGAGTGAAACTAGAGGGGCAGGTGACCGCTGGATTGGCACGAAGCCATGGAGTGACCACCATCTCACAAGTAACTTTGCTTATAGAAGAATAAGAGCATATGGGGTGACTGGGTGGCTCAGTGATTTAAAGCCTCTGCCTTCGGCTCCGGTCATGGTCCTGGGGTCCTGGGACTGAGCCCCGCATCGGGTTCACTGGTCAGCGGGGAGCCTGCTTCCCCCTCTCTCTCTCTCTGCCTCTCTGCCTACTTGTGATCTCTGTCTGTCAAATAAACAAATAATAATCTTAAAAGAAGAAGATGAAGAAGAAGAGCAGAGAAAACACGACAAAAGAAGAAGACATAGTCAAAAAATGGTATGGGGATTTTCCTGAAAGAAAAAAATCTACAGATAACTCTTAGGAATGAGAAATGGAAGAGCTGAGCAAAGAAATTGGGGAAAGTGAAATATTACACATTACACATGGGTGAAGAGTGAGTAAGAAACTGGGGTGTAAGCTGTCAACGTCACAGCCGTGATTTTGCCAGCAAAATGGGAGTTTCAGAGAATTGCAGGACCGGACGAGCAAGCAACAGCTGAGCCACAGTCTAGTCCCACAAACAAAGGGCACGAGTGTTACTTGAGGGTGCAGAAGAGGACGCTGGGAGAGTGGGTTTGAGGGAAAGGCCACCGGAGGCTGGCAGGGCTCCAGACAGATGCTGGCTTCTGGTGGCTGTGCTGCAGGGGGTGGTGACTTCGTGTGGGAGCCCCATCTTTCCCTGCGGGGGCCCACAACTCATGGTGTTTCCTGTGACAGACATGGAGGGCTAGGGACCCCTTCTGGCGTCCCCTTCTAGCTCCCAGCGTCCACATCCATGAGGCTTTCCTTTCCTCTTTTTCACAAGCTAAACACGTTCCTTAACTGAAATCCACAGGAAGGAAAAGAGGTGGGAAATGCAGCCGGAGGCCCAAGTGCGTGGCCAGTGGAGGCCACAGTGTAGAGAAGTAGGGAGAAGGCCAAAGAGGTCAAGGGAAGAGGGCGCGCAGGCAACATTCAAAGTGAGAACCGTGGGGGATGTGCCAAGGGGGCTGAGGGCAGGGCAAGGAGACGGGAGGTATGGATGGTTCCTCGGCACAACGCTTCCGTTGTATGGGGCGAAGAGACTTGCAGAGGGTAGCAGTGAAGGACACAGAACGAGCGGATGGCACTCAATACCCCTGAGCTGGGCACTACAAAATGGTCAAGAAGGTCAAGTTCTTACTCTGCGCATCTTAAAACCAGGGAAAGCGAGACAAACGGAAAACATGGCGTGATCTGACAACAGAACGTGAAGAATCATCATTCTACATCAGTTATCGCACGTATGCCACCAGAATGAATCTGGGAGGAAAAGGCGCCGAGATGGGCAACCAGACACCGCCGCACGGCACTCCAGGAGCCACTGTCTCCGATGCAGTTTCCTGAGACGCCGAGAGTCGCAGGACGGAAATCTACGTCGCAGGCGACGGTGGCCACAGGAAAAGGCTGCCTCCGTGCTGCTGGGGGGGAGGTGCACCCATGTCTTCCGTGGACCAGGGCAGGGCCCCGGGCTGGTGAGCCAGCATGGGTCCCTCTTGCTACCCGCTCAGTAGTCTGCCCAGAGGGATGGGGGCACCGGGGCAGGCGTGGGTGGTGATGAGCACACCTCACCAGCCCTCGGGCTGTCAGCGTCTTCTCCAGCGACCGACCACCCGGAATACAGACGCAGCTGGCGACGTCAGAACACTGCCAGGGAGAGCCGCGCCGGAGAAGCACCCAGCGCAGAAAGCGTCAGGTCGGTCCAGCTGCCTGGCTTGGACAGAGTGACGTCCACTCCGGATGGCAAGATTCACTGACGGCCCTCGCATGGCCTCGTGCTGTCCCATCTCACACTGGTGAGCAGCTGGGTGGCAGAGGGACAGAGAGAGGAAGAGGTGTGTGTGCGCGTGCACGAACGCACACACATACCCCCCCCCCCACACACACACCCTCTCCCACTGCGGCCACCGGCCTCCCGGAGACCCAAGTTCAAAGCAGTGAGCTCTGCAGTTCTCAGAGTTGATCCCAGCAGGGAAGCAGGAAGCACAATGGTCCAGAGGTTGGAGACACCCATGTTCTGTGGAAAAGCACCCGAGGGCCCCAAAGAACCTAGCGGGGAGGAGGCACAGGGCGCTGGACGGCCACTGCTGTCTGCCCGTCGGGGCTGTGGGTCCGTTCGAGAAACACTGCCTGAGTCCTCCCCACGTCACCTCTGCCACCCACGCGGCCAGACCCAGGTGCTGGTCCGGCACGGAAGGACAAGCTGAAAGGCCAGCACACTGCACTTGGAGCCCCTCGTGTTCCCGGAGCACCGCAGGAGGCGCTCAGAGAGCCCAGGCTCGACGCAGGAGCTGCGGACCACTGTGGGGGCCACTCTCTGCCTGGCGTTCGGATTGACGGTCTGCCACCGGCCAGCGATCAGCCTGGGAGGAGGGGAGCTCGGGATGGCTAGAGCCTGTTTGTCTGCTCCTTGGTCTGTCAGTCTGTCTGGTAGGAGGGGCTCCCATCCAGAGCTTCAGGACATTTGAGCAGGTGCCTGCCCTCTGCTGGTCTGCAGCCTGCCGCGGGGGCAAAGCTCCTGTCCCGGGGACCCAGGAGCAGCGTGGGGCCTGACTGGGTCCTGCCCGGCCAGAGCAGGCTCCCCGCACTGGTGCCCACGGACCACTGACATTGTCCTACAGGCCTCGAGGTCTGTTGCTTTCTCGCGGGGGCCCTCTTCGGAGTGGAAGGAAGGACCCAGCCCAGCCCTAGAAGAAGAGCGGGCAGTTCCCCCACCTCCGATCCCGGCGCACCACCTCCCTGTTTCCCCCAACCTAAGGCCCGTCGTGGGGTCTCCGTCTCCCCCAGACCTCATGGGGGACCTGACCTTAAACAGCCATACGTAGTGCACTTCAGCGTCTAGCTTCTGGCCGGGCTCAAACCTGATGCCGAGCGTGTGGTGCCGCGGTGAGCAGCTGAGACGCGTTCCTCCTCACCCGGGGCTGTCTGGCCCCCTGGCCCTGCGCTCGCTGCGGGCCCTTCTCCCTGCACGCCCTGGGCAGCGCCGCCCCCGCCGGGGAAGCCAGCTACCGGCTTGGAAGGCAAAGAGGCGCTTCTCTTGCTCCGGGTCCCGTGGTGATGCCTGCTGAGCACGGGAGGGAGGGAGGGGCAGAAGGGGGAAGGGAGGGAGGCCGCCCCGGCCCGGCCCGTCCATCGCCTCCCCTTCAGTGGTGCGCACGCGCGGCCGTGACAGCCCTTTCCCCCCGACCGGACATCGGGGGGCACTTGTTCCCCGTTTCTCCCCGGTTCTCCTAGAGTACCAGCGCACACTTAATGCCATGTTGGGAATATAGTATCATGGCGTGGAGGCCGAGAACATTAAGGCCATCCCCCGTCAGGCTTAGCTCTCGCATAAGTACGGCCACCACAGCCCCGGCGGCCGGCTCAGACCCTGTGTCCAAGGGCTGAACTTTCCCCTACTTCGCTTTCGTAAGCCCCACGCTGCTTTGGTTGCAGGAATCCCCACCCTGCTCTAGTAGCAGGAACCCATAAACACCCCTGCCTTTACCAAGCTCGCATCCGAGTCCCTGCTCCGCTGGGTCGGGTATACTTGGGCCCAAGCTTAAGCTTGACAAATAAACCCTCGCGTGATTGCATCGGTGCTTGGCTCCTTGGTGGTCTCTCGGAGGGGAAAACTCGGGCACAACAATGGAAATAGAGGGGCGAAGACTCCCGGGTACCAGGGCATGTTCTGTGCGGAGCTCCCTGCTTCCAGAAGAGGGGCCCCCGTGTTCCCCATGACCTGTGCCGTGGGCATGGCGAGGCAGCTGATGGGGCCAGGCCGGGCTTGGGTTTGCTGCCCGCAGCCCAGGGGAGGGCGTCAGAGAAGCCCCTTGGGGGCGGGCTCCGTCCCTGCCGTTGGGGCCAGGAAGGACTAGATATAAAGTGTGGACAGCTGGGACCCAAGCCCCAGGGAGGGCGGAGCGGCTGACCCTGCCGGACTTGCTCCCAGCAGCCCACGTGCCAACCTCAGCTCTTTTGCAGAGGCGGGCCCGGGGCTCAGGGTGCCCGTCAGCAGACGGTTCTTTTTCCGGACACTGGGCCTTGGGGCGCCCGCCTCATTCAGGGACACCTTGCACTGGCCTTGCCCTGGCCCGCCTCCGACTGTGTTCTTCTCCCTCCCCCGCTGGTGCGCTGTCAGCAGGCACGGGCAGCGCCAGGGCTGGGGATCTCCCTATCAGGCCGCTTGGGCCTGGGCCCCCCAGCTCTGCCTCAGAGCAGCCACCCTGCCCCGCCCCCCAGGGCCTGCCCGGCCTGTGGGTCCATGGGGGGCGGGGGGGGCAGCAGCCCAGCAGCGGCGCTGGCAGCCCTCCTGGGTGCGCACCAAGGAGGAGGCTTCACAGGAAGAGTTTTCCGGAACCTGCTCCCGGGCACAGGGCTGGGGCGCCGGCCCGCACCGGGACTTCGGGGCAAGTGCAGGACCGTCCGCCACCGGCACGTCCCTGCTGGAGCCGGCTGCACCGTTCCTCTCGGCAGGAGAGGCTGGCTCCAGGCCACCTGCCTCCCCAGGTCCTCACGGCAGGCTGTGTGGGGACACGGAAAGCAGACCCCTTGCGGTAGCCCTGTCAGGCCTGAGAACGGGCAGCAGAGGTCCGGAGGGGCCGGGAGGCAGAGGGCCCACGGGCAGGCACGGGCAACAGGAGTGTCCGGCGTGGCGTGGGCCGATGTGCCTCCAGCCTGCCTCTCTGCCCGAGGACCGCTTGGGCCCCCTCCGGGGCTGAGGCACCGCACACATCTCAGCTTGCTGAAGGGGCCTGCCTGGCCGTCCTGACTCCTCGGCCGCCGCACCTGAAGACCTTCCCCTAAGCCCCCAACCCACGGAAGGGGCAGGAGCAGGGAACGGATTCAGCAGGAGGGCGACCCTGGGAGGTAGCAGGAGCGAGGGGCTTCTGTCCCCTTGTGTGGGCATGGGAACAATGGCGGCCATGGGAAGGCTGCCAGGATTCGGGGGGATAGGTGCCCTGGGACCCCGACCCGCGGGCCCAGCCTGCAGAGGGTGGACAGCCCACGCCCGCAGCACCCCCAGCACAGACTCCACGCTGCCCCCGGCCTGCGCTCAGAGTCTGCGTCCATCCGGGAGAGCCCGCTTCCGAAGGAGGAGAAAGGAGGGCGTGGCCCCGAGCACAGGCCCAGGCGGGGTCGGCCAAGCTGGGGCCAAGGCGAGCGAGCCTCTCCCGGGGCCTCCGCCACATCACTGCCATCCCCAGGTGTGTCTCTGGGTTCCTCTGACTGACCCCCAGCACTGAAAGGCCTCACTGGCGGGGACTCGGGGACTCTTGCCAGCTCACGGCTCCTGGTTTGAGTCCCGGTGCCCTGCACCTAGCCGAAGGCCTGGGGAGGAGCAGACAGAAAGGCCCTGCGTTAATGGGATGGAGGCCCTCGCTCGCCCCAGCTCCTGTCCCAGGCGGCTCTCCTCTCTCTCTATTCTCCACGGGAAGGACGGAAGGGCCCCTATCCCGCCGCCGACCGGCCGAGCCCACCGAGCCCCCAGGCCAGACCCTGCACAGGCTCTCAACAGCCACCCGCCCGCAGGTCTTGCGTCAGTGGGAGACAAGGCACCCATCCATCTCTTTCCTCTGCCTACAGCCGGAGGCCTCCAGCCCTGACCCCTGCCTTGGGTTTCCTGGCCTGGTCCAGGGACAGCTTCTCCCGTGACGTGGTCAGGTCGGCCGCTCCAGGCCTCCCGGCGAGATAAAAGGGTTGCGCTGCCCAGGGTCAGAGGGAGCTTCAGAATGGCACTGGGGGCAAAGGCACGCCGGTGGCTGGCCGGGCGCCGGCTGTCCCTGAGCTGTGCACGCACACTGGGCACCAGCGCCGCTCAGGCCCCCAAGGCGGTGCTGCCCTTCGAAGCCATCCCCCAGTGCCCCGGCAACAAGTGGCTGAGGCTGCTGCAGATCTGGAAGGAGCAGGGCTCCGAGAACCTCCACCTGGAGATGCACCGGACCTTCCAGGAGCTGGGGCCCATCTTCAGGTAAAGCCCTTCCTGCCCGCCTGGCCGAGAGAGCACCCTCACCGGCTGTCCCTCCGGACGACTGAGTCCCGGCTGGGTGCCTCGCACCAGCGCTGCCCCGTCCCCGCCGGGCGCCCGTGGCCTGGGCTCTGTCTGCGCCCTCACGAAGGCAGGGTGGGAGCCGAGGGGTGGCTGTTCTGGGCCTTTGACCGTGGAGGCGGCGGCTCTCGGTGAGGACAGAGCAGTCCCACTGGCCGCTGAGAGGGCGGAGTGCAGACAGCAGAGCCCCAGAGGCTTCCTGCCTTAGACAGCGGGAGGGAGCGCCTGCTCTGGAAGGGAGAGGCCCCCCGGAGACAGGCCGGCTTGGTGCTGCGGAACGAGGCCCAGGGGAGGGCAGGCCCCTCTGGCAGGGCTCTGAGCTTTGCCCCGCAGGTATGACGTGGGAGGGACACACATGGTGTACGTGATGCTGCCCGAGGATGTGGAGAGCCTGCAGCGGGCCGAGAGCCCTCAGCCCTGGCGGCCGCTCCTGGATCCCTGGCTGGCCTACCGACAGCATCGTGGGCACAAATGTGGCGTGTTCTTGCTGTGAGAGCCAGGAGGGGTGGCGGTGGCGTGGAGGGCGGGGGACGGGGCGGGGGAGGGGGGGCACGGGTGGCGCGCACCCCAGTGCGGGGTCCAGCCAGGTCCAGAAGCCCACAAGCGCCCCTGGCCAGGGAGATCCTGAGAGCAGGTGGGCCCTGTGTGTCGCAGGGGCGGGAAGGGGCTGTGGGACCACAGCCCAGAGACGAGGAAGGATGACCACTGGCACTAGGGAGCACCCACTCTGCGCCCGCCTCTGCGCGTTGTCCCGGCAGGGTGGGCTTCTCCCTTCCTATAGGTTGGGACGCCCAGGCCTGGGGTGGGGGGGGTTCACCGGCCAGGCGTCCATGTCAGCCTGAGGGCCCCCCGGACAGCAGCCCTCTGCACGAGGTCCCCTGTGGGACTTCCAGGTGAGCGCAGGTAGCTCAGGATGGGGAGGCTGGGGTGGGGAGAGGGCAGGCAGTAGGAAAGGCGCCCTTGTTCAGAAGCGAAACTCTAAGCGGGTGCCCCTGCGAGCGTGAGCCTGTGCGTGTGCCCGTGTGTGTGTGGCTTCCTGGCTGGAGCTGTCCGCAGCCTCGGAGTAGGTGTGCGCTGTGAGTGCTGCATACGTGCGCGTGTGTCTCCGTGTGCGCATGGGTTGAGCGCTCCAGCTGTGCTGTGGCAGCGGTGCGTGTGGGGATTGTGGGCGTGCTCACGCGCGTCGTCCTGGTCAGCGAGCGCGTGTGCAGGCGTCCCGCTGTGGTATGCGCATCTCTCCGGGCATACGTGTGTTCGCTGGTGTGCAAGTGTGCACGTGTGTGCACGCGACTGTTCTGAAGACCTGCCGGCGGCCAGCCGAAGCCAGGAAGGTGTTTCTGCTTGAGTGTGGCTGAGGATGCAGGGGCCTCCCCGCCGTGCGCTGAGGGCATGGGCCTGTCTTTGGAGCAGCCAATGCCCTGGGCCCTGGTGCCCTCGGAGAAAACTGATCTAACCAGGTCCTCATCAGCCTGTGGGGGAGAAGCTTCTCTCCTCCCCCTCCCCCTTCCCCCTCCCCCCCCCCTCCGCCCTCCAGCTCCTACTCCCCTTCCCTTCTGCTGCTGCTGTGGCCTCTTCTCCTCCTCCTCCTCCCCCTCCTCCCCCTCTTCCTCCTCAGCCTCTCCCTCCGCTCCCCCTCTTCTTAGCCTGTCTCTCCTTCTCTTCCTCCCCTCCCTCTCCTGTTCCGCTCCTGTTCTCCTCTTGCTGCTACTTCCGGCTCACGGACCTGTACTCCCAGGAACTGGCGCACTAGGACCCGGGGTCCAGTGGAAAACTCAACACTTCCGTGTGCTGCTCAGCGCTCACCCCGACGCGCGCACTCTGGATCCCCGTCCCCCACCCCCGAAATCCCCCCGCTCCTGCAACCACAGTTTGTTGTCTGGATTTAAGACTCCGTCCGCGTTTGGTTTGATCTCTCTGTGTCTTTGTTCATTTGCTTTGTTCAATTCCATACATGAGCGAAACCTTATACTAATCTGTCTTACCCTGACTGACATTTCTCTCTTAGCCTAATACCCTCTGCGTCCATCCATGGGCTCGCAAATGGCCAAGATCCCATTCCTTTTAGGGACCGAGTAGTACCCCATCATGTGGACGAGTATCTCTCTGTATCCCTCTCTGGGCCATCGTACCCGTGCTGCAGGAAACACAGGGGCAGGTATCTCGTCGCATTTGTGGTTTCATCATCTTTGGGTAAATGACCAGTAGTGGAACTCGCTTTAGCTTTTTGAGGGACCTCCACACTTTTCTCCAGAGTGGCCGCACCCGTCTGCATTCCCACCAACGGTACACAAGGGCTCCCCTTTCTCCACATCCTCACCAACGCCCGTTGTTTCTTGTGATTCTGATTTTAGCCGACCGCTGGGAGGTGATGTGTCCTTAGAGCTGACGCGGACCTCCGTGATGAAGGGTGCTGCTGAGCGCCCGTTCACGTGTCTGTTGGCCATCGCCAGGTCTTCCGTGGAAGAAGGTCTCTTCCGGTCTTCGGCCATTTTTTTTTTTTTTTTTTTTTTTTAAGATTTTATTTATTTATTTGTAAGAGAGAGAGAGTGAGAGCGAGCACAGGCAGACAGAGTGGGAGGCAGAGTCAGAGGGAGAAGCAGGCTCCCTGCGGAGCAAGTAGCCCGATGTGGGACTCGATCCCAGGATGCTGGGATCATGACCTGAGCCAAAGGCAGCTGCTTAACCAACTGAGCCACCCAGGCGTCCCTCTTCGGCCATTTTTAATGGGATCGTTTGTTTGCTCGGTGTGCTGCTGCTTGGGTTCTTTGTATGCTTTAGATATTAAGGTTACCATACGTACCACTGGCAAGTATCTTCCGCCAATCAGGAGCTTCCCCCTTTTCCTTCTGTTGATGGTTTCTTCGCTGGGCAAAACCTTTCCAAATTGTGGCAAGGTGCGGATAGCTTAATTTTGCTTTTCTTTCCCTTGTCTCCGGAGACACATCTAGAAAAATGTTTCTGTGGCCCGTGGCAGAGTCATTACTGCCTGCCTTGTCTTCTAGGAGTTTTGTGGTTTCAGGTCTCACCCATGGGTCTCTCATCCATTTCAAGTTTATTTTTCTGTGTGGCGTAAGGCAGTGGTCCGGCTTCATTCTTCTGCATGGGGCTGTCCAGCTTTCCCAGCACCATTGTTGAAGAGACGGTCGTTCCCCATCGGGTGTCCTTGCCTCCTTCGTCATAGGTCGGCCATACAGTGGACCGTCCAATCATGGGTTTGCTTCTGGGCTTTCTATGCTCCTTCATCGATGGGTGTGCCTGCTTCTGTGCCAGCACCACACAGAACTGATCGCTAGCGCTTTGTCATCTGGGTGGAAATCTGGGGTTCTGGGGTTCCGGCTTCCATCTTCTTTCTCAAGGTTGCCTTGGCTAGTCAAGGTCTATTAGGGTCCCCTCCAAATTTTAGCATTCGTTGTTCTAGTCCGTGAAAAATGTCGCTCTTGTGATAAGGATTGCAGCGAACCTGTAGATTGCTTTGGGCAGCACGGACATTTTAACACCACTGGTGCTTCCTTACCATGAGCCTGGGATGGCTTTCCATTTCCTTCTGTTTCTTTCATCTGTGTCGTAGACTTTCTGACTACGGGGCTCGTACCTCCTTGGTTAAGCGTATTCCTAGATGTTTTGTTATTTTGGGTGCGACCGTACATGGGACTGTTTTCTTCATATCATTTACTGCTACTTCATCATGAGTGTACAGAAATCCAGCAGGTTTCTGTGTATTGATTCTGTGTCCTGCGACCTGATTGAATTCAGTTGTCAGTTCTTTTTGTTTTGTGTTGGTTTCACTGCTGGACACTTTAGAGCTTTCCCTCTATACAGTCTCATGCCATCTACAGGCGGGAAGAACATTTTATTACTGCTTCTTTACCCACTCGAGGTGTAGCCACAGCGATCAGACAAGAAAAAGAAACAAAAGTCATGCAGCTGGGAAAGGAAGAAGTACAATTCTGGGCTCTGTTCTGAGCACGTGACAGGACCCGTGGTTTGGCTCCTGCCCTGGAGGACCAGGAGACGGGCCGGGACGGACTAGGTGTGACTGGCACAGGGGTAGCACTCTCAGCAACGGGGAGGGTGGGAGGTGAAGCCCCGGGCCTCTGCCTCTGGGGCCTGGTGTGAGCAGGGTGGCAAAGGCGGACAGGAAGTCGCCCCTCCCTCCTTCCTCCCGGGACAGGGACGGCCCAGACGGGTGCTGACGGGCCAGCAGGGGACCTGTAGGTGTGCACGAGTGAACGCCAGGAACCCACTCGTGGCGTGGCCATGCAGAAGTTCTGGGTCAGCCCCTCTTTAGACGGGAGCACGCTGGGCACAGCACGCAAGGCCTCCCTCAGAGAAAGGGCTGCGGCTGAGGCCGACAGGCAGGCATCTGCCCCTCAGGCCCAGCAGGCAGCTCCCTGTCCGCGCCCCCCCCCCCCCCACACCCCATCCGGAGAAGATGTGTCCGGGGCTGGCCCCGAGCTGCTGACTCCGGCTTCCCTGAAGCTCCTCCCTCTGCTCTCCAGAAACGGGCCCGAATGGCGCGTGAACCGGCTGAAGCTCAACCCGGACGTGCTGTCGCCGCAGGCGGTGCAGAAGTACATCCCCATGGTGGACAGGGTGGCAAGGGATTTCTCAAAGGCCCTGAAGTCAAGAGTGCTGCAGAATGCCCGGGGCAGTCTGACGCTGGACATCCGGCCGAGCATCCTCAACTACACCGTAGAAGGTAGGGAGGTGCCGGGCTCTGTGGGGCAGGGGCAGCCAGGAACTGGACTGGGACCGTGTGGGTGTGCTGCAGGAGGCCCCCATGAGGCCATCGGCTGCCCGAGGCTCAGCAGCCATACCCTCTCCTCAGCCAGCAATTTAGCCCTTTTTGGAGAGCGGCTGGGCCTCCTCGGCCCTAGCCCGAGTCCTGCCAGCCTGCAGTTCATCCGGGCTCTGGAGGCCATGTTGAAGTCCACCGCGCAGCTCATGTTCATGCCCAGGGACCTGTCACGCTGGACGAGTGCCAGGGTGTGGAAGGAGCACTTCGAGTCCTGGGACTACATCTTCCAGTACGGTGAGGCCCAGAGACGGGGCAGTGCCGAGTAGCAAGGACACCAGGGCCCCCAGTAGCCACTCACCGAAATCGGGGTGGGGGGCGCTGAAGCCACTTCACTGGGCTCATGGCGTCCTCGGGGCCCAAGAGACTTGGCAGGGAGGCTGGGCTGGGCCGGTCCTGAGCATCTGGCACAGGAACAGTGAGTCTTGGGGGGTGGGGGGTGCTGCCAGGTGGCGGCATGAGGACAGGTGCTGCCCAGCACCAGGCCCAGGCCCCTGTTCCCCCTTCCGCACAGCCAACAATGCCATCCAGAAAATCTACCAGGAGTTGGCCCTCGGCGGCCCACAGCACTACAGCGGCATCGTGGGGGAGCTGCTGATGCACGCGGACATGACCCTGGAGGCAGTCAGGGCCAACTCCATCGAACTCACCGCCGGGAGCGTGGACACGGTCAGGCCGGCAGCCAGCCCTGCCCTAGCACTCGGAGCCTCCTGACTACAGGCAGAGACCCCCATGGCGCGTGGCTCCCACAGGCCCTGTTTGGAGCGGATGGAGGGCTCTGATCTGAGGGGGCTGGTGGGGAGAGCACTCCGGAGCTGATCTTCCCAGGGAAGGGTTTGCAGATGCTCTGGAGGGAAGTGTGCTCCAGGCCCAGTGCAGAATGGGTGAGGCCCAGGAACATGCAGCAGCGCAGACCCCGGCCGACGTCTGGGCCCTGGGAAGGAGGGGGGCTGAGGGGCCGCTGCACAAGGAGGGGTGCGCACAAGCAGGGATGCCCACACAAGGAGCCCCTGCCGGGGCCACAGTCCGTTGGGCTGTCGTTACAGAGGCTTCGGAGGTGATGGGCTGAAGACACAGAGGGCAGCGGAGGCTCCAGCTTGTGGAAGAGAGAGCAGCTGGCAGCCCAGCCCCGGGGCCGGGGTGCTGTAGGGAGGTGCAGGCAGGTCCCAGGGTGTGGAGTGCAGTGAGCCTCCTGCCCTACAGCCAACCCTCATCTGCCAGCATCCCTGAGGTCCTGCTCTGGGCCAGGCCCGCAGGCTTCGTAGCAGAGGCACAGAGCACTGGCTAGAGAAAGCCCATGAGCAGAGGCTGCAGTTCGGCCACTTAGGGTCCAGGGTGGCCCGTTCCTGTTGGGACCCCGGGGTCTGGGCTGACCTGCCTATGGGAGCCCAGGGGACATGACGCAGTGGGTGCCAAGGGGTCTGGGGATGAAGGGCTACACCCCCGCACCCCCCGTACCTATACACTTGAGTAGATGGACCCCCGAGGAGGGGAGAAGCAGGCCCTGGGGCAATGGGAGGAGGCGGCCTGGGTCTTCACCAAACATGGGGACACCTTCCCTGAGGCATTCAGTGGAAGCAGATGAGGCGAGTGTTAGATCTTGAGGTCTCAGATCCCCAGGGTCGGTGCTTCCCTGGGCACGCACATCCACCCCCGGGGGAAGGGCGTCTTCCTGGGGGAGAGCCCCTGGGGTCGGAGGTGCGTGGCCTGTGCCAAGGTCTGAGCCCCGCACCGTGGCTCCCGCAGACGGCCTACCCCTTGCTGATGACTCTCTTCGAGCTGGCGCGGAACCCTGACGTGCAGCAGGCCCTACGCCAGGAGAGCCTGGTGGCCGAGGCCGGGATCACTGAGAATCCCCAGAGGGCAACCACAGAGCTGCCCCTGCTGCGGGCGGCCCTCAAGGAGACCTTGAGGTGGGTGTGGCAGACCCTGGCCGCCCCGGTGCCCCGGCTCCAGTGTCTGGAGAGCCGTGCTCAGCGGACCTGCAGACAGATCCTGGGGCTGACGAGCAACTTTGCCCCAGTTGTGTGCCCTGTAGCTCCTCTTCTTCTCCCTGAGGGATAGGGGTGCTTCCCTCCCTGGGATCCCGCTTCGGCGCCCTGGGCGCTTCCTCGGCCGGACCGCTCAGGCCGGGAGAGCTTTGCCTGGGCTCCGGAGGTGCAGGGAGCCCGCCCCTCATGGTCTGGGCTTCCCGGTGCCCGAAGCCACCTGTGGGCGTGGCGGGGAGCTCCCCTCGCCCGTGCCTCCTGGATAGGAAGGCCGCAGAACGCAAGCGAGGGTCCGGGTGAAGCTGAGGTCCCCGTTGGATGCCCCTGTGCACAGGCTGTACCCCGTGGGCATCTCACTGGACCGGCAGGTGGGCTCGGACGTGGTGCTGCAGAACTACCACATCCCGGCAGGGGTGAGTGGGGCCCCACAGCCCCTGCAGCAGACGCCAGGCCCGGCTGACCTTTGCCCGCAGCGAGGCGCTGACGCTGCCCCTCCCCACCTCTCTACAGACCGTGGTCAAGGTGCTGCTCTACTCCCTGGGTCGAAACCCCTCTGTGTTCCCGAGGCCGGAGCGCTATCATCCCAGGCGCTGGCTGGACAGCAGGAGCTCCGGCACCAGGTCCCCCAGCCTGGCCTTCGGCTTCGGCCTGCGCCAGTGCCTGGGGCGGCGCCTGGCAGAGACAGAGATGCTGCTGCTGCTGCACCACGTGAGCAGGCCGGGGCTGCCCTGGCCGCAATGACATGCCACTGCCCGGGCCCGGCCCAGGGTGGGGGTGGGGGGAAGTGGGTGGGGTGGGGGCTGGGCGTGCTGGGCGGCCTGGCTGGGAACCACTGGCTTCCCCGGCACGGCACGCAGCCCACGGCACGCAGCCCACGGAGCAGGGCCCAGGAAGGAGGAGGAGGGGGAGGCTGGGCCAGACCCCAGGCTGAGCAGTTGTGCAGGTGGAAGCCGCGCCTCTGTCCTAGGTGCTGAACCACTTCCTGGTGGAGACCCTCACGCAGGAGGATATAAAGATGACGTACCAGTTCATCCTGATCCCCTCCACCCTCCCGCTCCTCACCTTCCGGGCCATCAACTAGTCACGTCACCATGCTGTGGGGACAGCCGCGCCACCAGCCCCTCCCTGCCTGACCCCAGGCCACCCCGTTATCTCCCAAGAGCGCTGCTCCCTGCCCCGCGACACTGTGCGGCCAGGCCAGCACCTTGCTCGAAGGGTCGGGGATGACTCTGGGTTGCACGTCCTGGCTGCGTGCTCAGTCCCGCCAGTGCCCTGTCCACCAAGGAGCACCATCGGAGGGCCTTAGAGCCCCTGTCGCCCCACACTAGCTCCAGGGTCTTCGGACCCGCCCCGCGCCCGCCTCCCTGTCTAGTCTCTCGGGGAACCCTCAGCCTCTGTACTCAACTCTGTCCCCATGAAGAGCTGACAGCTGGGGCTCCCTCAGTCTTGCCCGTTGCCACTTCAAACTCCTTGTCTGCACTGCTCTCGTCCGGCCCAGAGCTTCGAGCTGGGCTCTCAGTCCCCCTACCTGTTGCGCTCAGGCTGCTTGGGCCCTCCCGGCACTGCCAGGCTCTGGTTGTGGCTGAAGCACCCAGCCGGGGAACCAAATACGCGGGTCGGGTGTCGTGTGTCCTGGAAGGATGGCCTCCAAGGAGCTGCCGGGGACATCTGGGCCAATGATCCTCCTCTGACAGCTGGGTGGAGGTGGACTCCTCTGGCTGGCCGCAGGGTGACCGACCTCAGAGGAGTCTCTAGAAGAAGGCTTGGGGCCATAACAGCCAGGCACAGGCACATGCTCCCTTTAATGAAGCCCTCTGTGTGCGGTGCCGGCTGCCCTCTTGCAGTGACCCTCAGGACAGGGGACCGGCCCTGACCTGGGAGGAAGAGGCTCTGAACAGCTGAGAGTCGGCTGGGGTCTCCTAGCTGGCAGGAGCGAGCAGTGCGTCCCACGCGGCCTGGGGCCAGGTGACACCCGCAAGTCGAAAGGCACCGGGAGGCCAAGCGGGGGGTGGGGTCGCTGTGCTCGCCCTCCATCCCCACCCCACCCCCACCTCACCCGGGGAGAACCAGGCAAGGCAGTGAGGAGGAGGGGCTGCCCTCCACCCTGGTCTGGCCCGCCCTGCCTGCACTGAGGGGCCCCTCGGGCATCTGGTCCTGCCCAGACTCCCTGGAGGAGGGAGGCGATGTGCACCCTTCTGGCTCCACTGGCCGCGGAGAAGGGCCGCAGCGGGGGCGTGGGCTTCTCCCGCTCCCGCCAGGCACGGCTCAAGGGGCCGTGGAGCCGTGGAGAAGAGAGCGGCTCCCGGACCCTGCGGGCACAGGCACACGCGGGCCTGGCCCTTCCATCGCGCCTGGCCCTTCACCCCTCTGAGCCTCGAGTGCTTCCCGTGGGCATTCTGCTGGAGAATTCCCACCCCCCAGGCCCCGGGGAGGACACAGCAAGGTTGGGTCTGCAAGGGGCCCAGCTCTCTGCTGCAGCAGGCGCTCAGTCAGCAGCTCCGGCTTCTCCCGCCGCTCCAAAGTCGCTTCCTTGTTTGCGGCCCTGCTCTGTGGGATCGCGGGAGGGAGGCGGGCCTGGAACGGAAGAGGCTCGGCCGGAGGGATGCTCTGTTGCGGGCAGCACACGTGTTCACCTCATGGTCACTGCAGCCCTCCAGGGGAGCGAGGAGCTCATGCGTGCGGGCCAGGCCGGGAAGCCGAGGCTCAGAGGGTCCCTCCTGCTGCACAGCCTCGCAGCTCCCCCGGGCAGAGGCGCCCTGCGACCCCCGCCTGTCAGGCCCTCCCTGCACCCCTTCCCGCCAGCGGAGGACCTTGGGTTGGCAGTGACCGCACACATCTTGGAATGACCTCCCAGTAACGGGTCTCGGGGTCAAGGTCATCTCTCGTTTTGCGTGGCTCCCGATGTCTCACTGTGCGATCGCTCGTGGCAGTCCCTTCCCGTGAGTCCCGCTTGGGATTCCCTGAGTCCTTGGGCGGTGGATGTCCCTGGGCTCTTTCTGAAAATGGTCCAGGCGATCTGGAGAGACCCAGCTTGATGATCCTCACTCCTATCTCGTCAGGACTTCCCATGCACAGGCTGCCTAGACCTTCACATCGTGGATGTCCCCAAGTGGGACACCTGTTCCTTGGCCAGAGGGGGCCTGGGCTGAGTCCGCACTGCCCATAGGCGTTTCTCTGGCTTCTTCCAGTCACCCAAGCATGGTCCCCTGCCCAGGGCCACGTCCTGTGTTCATCCCTCAGCGTGAGGGTTCCCCGAGGACGTGAGTGACAAGAACCCTAAGCCAGCATGAGGGCGTTTCTCCTGGTTGTCGGGCGGGAACAGGTGTCCCTCCCGCCTTGTGGACATCAGCTTCCTTCTCTTGTCGCGATACTGCCAGACAGACCATTGCCGCCCTACGTCTTCAGTGTCGCCGCGGTCTTTCAAAGTCCTGTCCTGGGGTGCCGGGGTGGCTCCGAAGGTTAGGTGTCTGCCTTCAGCTCGGGTCCCAAAGCCAGGGTCCTGGGATCAAGCCCTGCATCGGGTTTCCTGCTCAGTGGGGAGTCTGCCTCTCCCTCTCTTGCTTCCCCTCTTGTGCTATCACGCTCGCTCTCTCTCTGACAAAGAAATAAAATCATAACGGAAAAAGGAGGACATGTGATCTGATGAGCACTAGGTATTACACACAACTAGCTATCCTTGAACGCTACAATCCTTGAACACTACAATACAAATGATGTGGGGCGCCTGGGTGGCTCCGTGGGTTGGGCGTCTGCAGTCAGCTCTGGTCATGATCCTCAGGTTCCGGGATCGAGCCCCACGTCAGGCTCCCTGCTCAGTGGGGAGTCTGCTTCCCACTCTGCTTCTGCCCATCCTCTCTCTTGTCTCTCAAATAAATAACTTCTCCCCCCTCCATAAAAAATCTCAGACAAATGTCCTGTGCATTTGTGCTGAGGTCATTAGGTTTCGGAGAAGAGGACAGTGTGCTCACAGCACCGAGGAGAATGACTTCCGAGGCGGAAGCATGGCTCAGCCCACCACACAGCCATGCGTACCCGCTGAATAAAACTTTTCAGCCAAGCATCTCATTATCCAGAACCTTTCTGAAGGGACCACTCAGAATCTGCTTCAAAAAAGGAAAATTGAGGGGCGCCTGGGTGGCTCAGTGAAGTGTCTGCCTTCGGCTCCAGTCGTAATTCCAGGGCCCCGGGATTGAGCCCCGCACTGGGCTCCCTGCCCCCAAGGGAACCTGCTTCTCCCTCTCCTACTCACCCTGCTTGTCCCCTCCACTCCTTTTTGCTGTCTCTGTCAAATAAATAAGATATTTTTTTAAAAAAATAGAAAAAAGGAAAGTTGGGAAAGGGGGAAATGTTTGGCAGGCTCACGAGTTCCAGCCTGCCCCACGGGGGGTGGAGAGCTTCCTTTTTTTTTTTATTATTTTTATTAACATATGATGTATTATTTGCCCCAGGGGTACAGGTCTGTGAATCTTCAGGCTTACACACTTCACAGCACTCACCATAGCACAGACCCTCCCCAATGTCCATAACCCAACCACCCTCTCCCCATCCCCCACCCTCAGCAGCCCTCAGTTTTTTGTGTGAGATTCAGAGTCTCTTATGCTTTGTCTCCATCCTGATCCCATCTTGTTTCATTTTTTCCTTTCCTGCCCCCCATAATCCCCCCTCTGCCTCTCGAATTCCTCAAATCAGAGAGATCATGTGATAATTGTCTTTCTCTGATTGACTTTTTTCGCTAAGCATAATATCCTCTTGTTCCATCCATGTCATCGCAAATGGCAAGATTTCATTTCTTTTGATGGCTGCATAGTATCCAATTGTATATATACACCATATCTTTCTCCATTCATCTGTTGATGGACATCAAGGCTCTTTCCATAGTTTGGCTATTGTGGATATTGCTGCTATAAACATTCGGATGCACGTGCCCCTTCGGATCACTACATTTGTATCTTTAGGGTAAATACCCAGTAGTGCAATTGCTGGGTCATAGGGTAGCTCTATTTTCAACTTTTTAAGGAAACTCCATGTTTTTTCCAGAGTGGCTGCACCAGCTCGCATTCCCACCAACAGTGGAGGAGGGTTCCCCTTTCTCCGCATCCTCGCCAGCATCTGTCATTTCCTGACTTGTTGATTTTAGCCATTCTGACTGGTGTGAGGTGGGATCTCATTGTGGTTTGGATTTGTATTTCCCTGATGCCGAGTGATATGGAGCACTTTTTCATGTGTCTGTTAGCCATCTGGATATCTTCTTTGCAGAAATGTCTGTTCATGTCCTCTGCCCATTTCTTGGATTATTTGTTCTTTGGGTGTTGAGTTTGATAAGTTCTTTATAGATTTCGGATACTAGCCCTTTATCTGATATGTCATTTGTGAATATCTTCTCCAGTTCTTTCATTTGTCTTTTGGTTTTGTTGACTGTTTCCTTTGCTCTAAGCTTTTGATCTTGATGAAGTCCCAATAGTTCATTTTTGCCCTTGCTTCCCTTGCCTTTGGCGATGTTCCTAGGAAGATGTTGCTGCGGCTGAGGTCGAAGAGGTTGCTGCCTGTGTTCTCCTCAAGGATTTTGTTGGATTCCTGTCTCACATTGAGGTCTTTCATCCATTTTGAGTCTCTTTGTGTGTGGTGTAAGGAAATGGTCCAGTTTCGGGGCACCTGGGTGGCTCAATGGGTTAAGCCTCTGCCTTCAGTTCAGGTCATGATCCCAGGGTCCTGGGATTGAGCCCCACATTGGCCTCTCTGCTCATCGGGGACCCTGCTTCCCCCTCTCTCTCTGCCTGCCTCTCTGCCTGCTTGTGATCTCTGTCTGTCAAATAAATAAATAAATAAATAAAAAGAAGTTGTCCAGTTTCATTCTTCTGCATGTGGCTGTCCAATTTTCCCAGCACCATTTGTTGAAGAGACTGGACATTCCTTCCCGCTTTGTCGAAGATTAGTTGAGGGTCCATTTCTGGGCTCTCTACTCTGTTCCATTGATCCATGTGTCTGTTTTTGTGCCAGTACCTTGCTGTCTTGATGATGACAGCTTTGTAATAGAGCTTGAAGTCTGAAATTGTGATGCCACCAACTTTGGTTTTCTTTTTCAATGTTTCTCTGGCTATTCGGGACCTTTTCTGGTTCCATATAAATTTTAGGATTATTTGTTCTATTCCTTTGAAAAAAAAAATGGATGGTATTTTGGTAGGTATTGCATTATATGCATAGATTGCTTTAGGTAGCACAGACATTTTCACAGTATTTGTTCTTCCAATCCATGAGCATGGAACATTTTTCCATTTCTTTGTGTCTTCCTCAATTTCTTTCATGAGTACTTTATAGTTTTCTAAGTACAGATTCTTTGCCTCTTTGGTTAGGTTTATTCCTAGGTATCTTATGGTTTTGGGTGCAACTGCAAATGGGACTGACTCCTTAAATTCTCTTTGTTCTGTCTTGCTGGTGATGTATAGAAATGCAATTGATTTCTGTGAATTGATTTTATATCCTGACACTTTCCTGAATTCCTGTATAAGTTCTAGCAGTTTTGGGGTAGAATCTTTTGGGTTTATGCATAAAGTAACATATCATCTGCAAAGCCTGAGAGTTTGATTTCTTCTTTGCCAATTTGGCTCCTGTTATTTCTTATTATTGTCTGATTGCCTAGGCTGGGACTTCTAGTACTATGTGGACTAGCAGTGGTGATAATGGGCATCCCTCCCGTGTTCCTGACCTTAGCAGAAAAGCTCTCCGTTTTTCTCCATTCAGAATGATACTCATGGTGGGTTTTTCATAGATGGCTTTGATGATACTGAGGTATGTACCCTCTATCCCTACACTGTGAAGAGTTTTGATCAAGAAAGGATGCTATGCTTTGTCAAATGCTTTTTCTGCATCTATTGAGAGTATCATATGGTTCTTGTTCTTTCTTTTTTTAATGTATTGTATCACATTGATTGATTTGCAGATGTCGAACCAAACTTGCAGCCCTGAAATAAATCCCACTTGTTCGTGGTGAATAATCCTTTTAATGTACTGTTGGATCCTATTGGCTAGTATTTTGGTGAGAACTTTCACATCTGTGTTCATCAAGGATATTGGTCTATAATTCTCTTTTTTGATGGGATCCTTGTCTGGTTTTGGGATCAAGATAATGTTGGCCTCATAAAATGAGTTTGGAAGTTTTCCTTCCATTTCTATCTTTTGGAATAGTTTCAGGAGAATAGGTATTAATTCTTCTTTAAATGTTTATTAGAATTTCCCTGGGAAGCCATCGGGCCCTGGACTCTTGTTTATTGGGAGATTTTTGATGACTGCTTCAATCTCCTTAGGTTATGGGTCTGTTCAGGTTTTCTATTTCTTCCTGGTTCAGTTTTGGGAGAGCTTCCTTTTGAAGAAGAGAAGGGAAAGGAACAGGAGCTGAGGTACTCTGCAGAGCATACACCATGAGTGTGAGCCCAGCAGCGGCGGCGGCCACGTGTGGACACAGTGACCAGCCACCGACCACAGAACCCAAGAGCCATATCCTGCAGCACAGAGCTCTGGGTCACTTGGAACATCTGGATGCAACCAGCTCCCAGCTGTGATGCATGTTCCTCGTCAACGTTCCTGATCAGTCCCTCTCAGCCTTCAGTATATGCCAAGGGCACTGTGTCAAGCCCAGCACCAGGCATCCCTGTCCAGCACCAGGCTCCCTCCAGAAACCAACGTGCTCCCTGATGGCCCGAGGCAGCCTGGGCAGCCTGAGTCGCAGAGTGAGCTCCCACTCTGGGAGCCTGGAGAAGTGGTTTAACTCCTGGCCTCCAAGATTTTTCCTCCATCTGTAAAACCATACTGAACGTGTAAGAACCATGGTAGTTATGATATTGCTTTCATGTATCAACCATGAGCAGTCTTGAGCCCTCAGGTGTGACCTGGTCCGCAGTTTCTGATAGTCACATAGCTAGAAGGTTATGGAGGAGGGACTGTCATTCTTCTACCTTACAATCAGCAAACGGAAGCCCAAAATATAAACATCTTTCTTTGCCTGAGGATATAAGGCTAATGGGTGGGACAGCGGGGATCAGCACCCTCATCCCTGTGACTGCATGGCCAGAGGTCCTCCTGGGCTTCCACACAAAGCCAGGTATGGGGAGACCTTCCTGCCGATGAAGGCCAGGGATCAGGGTGCATGAGGAGGAAACTCTCTGGGGAAACTGACCCCAGCTGGACCACCTGAAGGATGCTGGGTCTGACCAAGACTGACTCTGGGATTCAGCGGGGTCTATGAGGCCTCCTGTCCTTCAGTTCTTCCCTGCCACAGCAGTTGAAATAAGAAGCAAGCAGCCCGCCCGTCACCCCTAGGAAACAGGGCTAACATCTCCCCGGGGCCTGATGCCACCCCACGTCCACCCACCCGCCGAGAGCTGCACACATGTCTCCCACACCCTGCTCAGTCCCTGTAATCCCTGAGCCCAGTCTGGGATGTTCCCCTGACAGAGACTTCGGGCACACCCAGCACCTCTGTCCAGGAGCTCCCCTGGTGCCCCTGTGCCTCTCACCTAGGCTCCAGGGTCTGGTGCTCAGACAGACCAAGTTTACAGCTCTCCTTCTCCTAACTGCCCTGGGTAAGACGTGCCTTCCCCTTATCTGAATAAAATTCATATCTGTTTCCACTCAGAGGCTGTCTGTCCTTCTGAAGATAAGGCAAGAGAATACCAACTGCCTAGATCCTGGTCCTTCCTTCCCGGTAAGATCTGGGAGAGCCGCCAGCATGGAAGGTGAGGGGTGCTTGGAAGGAGGGACATGGCATAGACAGGAGGCCAGCCGGCACACCGTGCTCCTCCATGCCCGGGGAACACTCCCCACTGCCCCCTTCCCACTCCTCCATGCCCTGGGCACACTCCTCCCCGCTAAGGCCCCAGATTCCCCTGGTCCTCCACTGAAGGATTAGATCCTGCTTACGGAGTCGAGACCCCCCAAGGCCCACTTCCCCGTCAGGCCAAGGAGGGCTGGGGTCCATGCTCTGAGTTATATTGTGGGAAAATGTTTTCATTTTAATTTTTGTAAACGACAATGAAAGAGTCATAACAATAATGCTGATGTGATCATACACACGATGGAGTCGTGAACCCAGCCTGGAGTGCTGTTGCCTTCGTACTGGTGCAGTCCGACGCGTACTTGTTAATCTTCCTCTACGGAGAGAAGAGCCCATGAAGGGACCGGGCCTTGGACCTGTGAGAGCAGCAGCACCCGGCCGAGGGGTCTCGGCTGCTCAGTCCCATGTCCCCTCTCTCTTTCTGCCCCTCCCACACACGTGTGTGCACACGCGGCTCTCCGAAGGGCATCGCGACTCGTGGTACCTGAGGAGCCGCACGACCAGCAGCTCTCTGCAGCAGTGAGTACGTATTTACTGAGCGCCCACCGTTCGCCAAGTAATTTTGCGGGTTTGGGGCACAGGCTGGACTCCACCGCAAACTTCTCTGCATGGACTTTGCGCGCTAGTCAGAGAGTCGACACCTAGATGGGGCGGGAGAGGCGTGTGTGCTGAGGGCGGGGTAGAGGCCGGGGGCGGGGGAGAACAAGGTGCCCGAGCTCAGCTGAGGACAACAAGCCTCTCTCCAATCAAGTCAATCTTTTCACCTTATTCCCAAGTTTTGACTTTTTTTCCTTAGTGGGGAACCAGGAGATGGAAATACATTTTTACAGATATGTGAAGCCACCAGACAGGCCACCAGGGAATTCGGTAGCCAAGTCTGAAAACCAAGCCGGGGGCCCTGCCAGAGTGGGACTGGGGGTCTCTTGGGGGAGGGGGCTGCAGGAAGGAGGCCCCCCAGCACTGAGTGCGTGAGCAAGGAGTGAGTCGGGGACTGAAGTCAATGCCTGGGTTTGCACTGCAGCGGTCCCAGGTGGACATGAACACAGTTGTGTTCGTGGAGTGACGGCTGGGAACCCTTCTAGAGCAGGAGCGAGAGGAGAAGCAGCCACAGAACACAGAGAAGGTTCTCGGCCACTTTTCTATAAAAGTAGACAAATGGGGACTCACTGGACAGGAGGAGACATCAGGAAGAGAAGGGTGTCCTCACAGCTGATACCCCAGTGGGGCGCTGCTCTACCAAGGGGACAGCGGTGAGAGGAGCAGCTCCTGGAGCCCTGTCCTTGAGCAGAGAGACGGGGGCGAGTGCTGCTGGGGAGCAGAGCGCTGGCCACTGGCCCCCCTGCAGCCACGACCCTTGCTGGGACGAGTGAGGTGGAGATGCAGCCAGCAGGAGCCTCTCTCTCAGGCTCTCTCTGAGTCACGAACACTAGACCCCCAACTTATGACGCTCAGGAAAGAGTGTCCTTGGGGAGCCCCTCGCCCTCGGACACAACTATGAAGAAAAGAGAAGAGGACACTGTCGCTTTCAGAGGGTGAGCGGGCACTACAACACCCGCCAGGGAGCAGGCGGTTCGGAGACCTCCACACTTAAAAGCCGCAGGAGGCGGACGCGGTCTGTTCTTCGGGGGGGACCATCCAGGAGGGAGGACAACCAGTAGCCGGACGCAAAGAGGGAGCAGACAGAAGGGCGGCCTGTCCGCACCGAGCGCCAGGGAGCGTGTACGCACAGACACGTCCTCGGGGTGACTCAGGGCTCTCACAGCGGATCTGGGAGCACTGGACCGGCTCAGATGCTCCCCACAGTGTTTGGCAGAGCCCCCCCAGATTGCGGCCTTGGAGACAAGGAAGAGAAGCAACGCTCACCACCGTCAGCTGTCAACCAAGGCCAAGGCCGTAGGCCATTCTGAAGAAGCATTTCTCAGTCCCTGCATCGCCAACCCTCGTGAGGGTCACCCCTTCTGCAGCGAGACCTCCTGGCTGCGCGGGCCCGGGGAGCGGCTTCGGGTGTGCGCCCTCCGACCCCCAGGCCCTGAGAGTGGACAGCAGGCGCTATGCCCCCAGGGCCCTGGCGGCGACCGTCTTTGCTCTCTCTGCTGCCTCCGTCCCTGGAAGCTCCAGTTAGGAGGGGGCTGTGTGCTGCCTCAAGAGCAGCGGTGTCCCCAAACCTGGGCTTTTGGGGGATGCTTCCTTGTTGGTGATGCGAGCAGTGCGCAGCGGGGCCTCGGGGCAGCAAGCACTTGGCTTATCAGACCTGGCCAGGGCCCCACCCTCTTCCTTCAGGGCTTCAAGGACACAGAAACCAGGAAGAGTGGAGTTTCAGGAACTCACTTGGCCTCTGGGTCTTCTAACAGGAGCCATCACAGGGGGCACCTGCTGCTCTCCCCGGAGGCACTTGCCCAGATTCCTCACACGACACCATTGTCCCAAAGACCCGCATGTGCCCATCCTACACAGGCACCTGTTGCCTGCCTGATCTCTCTTTCTGTTCATGGAAGACCGCAGCCCCCAGCACCTGGTTCCTGGCCTTGTCTTGATGAAGTTTTAGAATATAGGTGAGGTTCAACGGGGGTAAGGTCTGGAGCCGAGGACCCAGAAAGAATTCTTGAGACATCTTTGGTGCAAAACGGTGGTTTATTAAAGCCCGGGGACAGGACCTGTGGGAAGAGCTGCTGCCCCGGGGATGTGAGGGGGGCAGGTTCTGCATGTACGATCCCCGGGGATGTGAGGGGGGCAGGTTCTGCATGTGCGATCCCCGGGGATGTGAGGGGGGCAGGTTCTGCATGTGTGATGGGGTTGGGGAGAGAAGAAAGAGAGGTGTCAACGGAACTTCCATCCGCTAACGGGGACCTGCAAGACCCGGGATGCCAGAGGCCTTGCCATCGCCAGGGTCGTTCTGCCCTTTTTAGCAGGCTGTTAACATTAAGATGTTGTGAGATTCCCGGAGAACGTCAGAACGTCACACACGTCCCACCCGGGAGTGGGGGTGGGAGGGCTGCAGCGTGTCAGGTTCTTCCCCTCCCACGGAACCCAGCAACCCTGTCCCATGACTCACCCGGGAACCTGCCATCTGCCAGTCTTTCTCTCCCAAGCCCCGGACCCCACTTGCCCACAGGAAGCATCACCGTCTCTCCGGAGCCCTCCCTCGCTGCACGGCCTGCCACAGCCCCATCTTGTTAGCGCATTGGCCCAGCCTGAGAATGCAGGGTCTTTCCCCACACCCTCCTAATCTACCCCACCCAGATCTCCTGTTTGAGGCTCTGGTCTTGCAACGCTCACACCCTGAAGATCCCGGACCACTGGGCAATGTCACAGCTTAGCGGCCTGGTGGACTGAGTCAGCCACGGGCCCAAAGGTCGGTACTCTATCACCACCAGGTTTATGATGCTGGGCAAGTCACTGGCCTGCCTCATCTACTTTTATAGCCTCGGATACAGAAGAGGTGGTAATTAAGCCACATTGCGTAATGAACACTGAGAAGCTCCCGGAATAGACTGAATATTTTCCGTAAATGTCAGAGTCCCGATGCACGTTTCCTGCTCACAGTGGCTCTGAGAAGCTGGGCAGGTAAGCAGACACAGTCTCGTCCCAGGCCAATGTGCGGCCATGTTCCCCGCGGCCACAGTGCCCGCAGCCCTCCACCTCCGCGGCCACCACGACCCCTCTCCCTTGACCCACAGCCATGGGGCAAGGGGAGCCAGGCAGGACACCCTCCCTCGGACAGCAGTCCCCTCTCCCCCCCCACACACACAGCCAGGCCCCTCCTGCCTCTTGAGGCGAGATGAGGCACCCAGGAAGGGCAGGCACGGCCAGGAAGGAGGAGGTCGTTGGATGGAGAGGAAGGGACGCGGGACCCGCCAGCCGAGGGGTCTGCGCCAGCGCAAAGCTCCCTGACAAACGTGTGTGGACCCGGGCCTCTACCCACACACCAAACACTTGGGCTGCTTTAAGGGGAAATACACTGTTGCTGTTTTTAACAGCGCTTCTCCAGCCCTACCGCGCGGGAGCCTCACCGGGACGTCGCCGACAGAGTGCAGGCTCCGATTTGGCGGCTCAGACACAGCCACGCACCACTGTCCGTCTCCAACGGGCCTTGGGCGCAGTGGGAGCCGCCCCCCGCCCCAGCCGGTCCGCGGGACCAGGCGTGGAGGCGTGAGGCTTCGGTGCAGAGAACGCCCCAGCAACACCACCACCGTCCCCCCCCCTCCCCCAAAAAAAACCAAAAATTGCAGGCTGGGCTCCCAGACACAGCCGCAGACCTGGCCTGCTCTGGACGCTGCTGTGTCCACAGTGGCCGTGGCCCCAGCACCGGGCCTCCTCGGGCCCACGCGCAGCTGCCATCCCGCCGGCCGGCTCCAGGGCTGCCTCCAACTGCCACCCTCCGCGCCTGCCGATGGGCTTGGGAACCTAGTCTTCTGGCAAGTTCCACCTGGCACTTCTGATTGGTGGAGCTACGTCACATGTCCAGCCACCGCCGCAGGGGAGGCTGGGAAATGTAGTTTTCGAGCGTCCACTGTGGGGAGGAGGCGCCGCATGGTGGAGAACTGTCCGCAACGAGTGCCACCCGCTAGGACGGCTGGTGCGAGGTCGAGTCACGAGTGTTGGCGAGGACGCGGGGCACCGGGGCCCATGTGCTGCTGGCGGGGACGTAAAATGATGCCGCCGCTGCGGAACACGGTCTGGATTCTCCCCAAACCCTAGGCCGGAGTCCCCTTTGGACTTGCAGGCCCGCTCGGGGCAGGGGTGCAGGGGCAGGGCCCCCAGAGAGCCACGCACCGCGTCCGCAGCAGCCGCGCCTCCGGCCGGGTGACCGACCGACACGACGCAGTCGGGCTGCCGCAGAGGAAGGAGGAGACGCGGTCACCTGCTACCGCGGGTGGACCTGGAGGACGGCGAGACAGGCCGGGGCCGAGAAAGCAAACCCTGTGGACGCCGCTCCCGCGAAGCACCTGCGGACGCGGTTCCCCGCGGCCGTGGAGGTGGGGGAGGGGCGGGGAGCCGGTGTTGGAAGGGACGGCCTGTCCCTGTCGGCCTGGGAAGGTGGAAGGATCTGGAGGTGTGCCTGGGTGAAGGTCGCACAGCGACGTGATCGTGCTTAGTGAACAATGGCTAAAATAGTAAATTTTATGTTATATATATTGTAAAACGATTTTTTATTTTTTTAAATATTTTATTTATTTATCTGTCAGAGGGAGACCGTGAGCGCACAGCTGCAGGAGCAGCAGGAGGGACGGGGGAAGCAGGCTCCCCGCTGAGCAGGGTGCTGGATGCGGGGCTCCATCCCGGGCACAAAGGCAGACGCACAACCCACTGAGCCACCCAGGCGGCCCAGCGCGATTTTTTATAAAGATACAGGAGGATTTTTAGAAGGTCTGAGACTTCCCTAAGTGGTTAAGTGGCGGCTTATTTCTCTGCCTTCTCACATCAGTACCATTGAACAAAGTCCTGTCTGTAGCCCCCATGGTGCCCCTCTCTTTTTTTCCCCTCACGGCCCCCAAACCAACAAAAACCGGCCAGTCTACCCCAGTTGCCTCCCCTGTGGTCCGTCTGCTCTGGGGCTTTCGCCTCCCATCTGGCCAGTGTTATTCCCCACGGGCGGCTGTGGTCCTACAAGTGAGGACGGCTACATTCCTCCCCCCGCAGAGGCTCCGACACCCCCTTCTCCATATTCCTTCCCTCCGTTTCCTCCTGGGGACCAACGACCCCCTGTCGCTGACTGCCAGGTCACGGGGTCTCAAGGTCTCCGCTCACCCGGTCCGCCTTGTCAGCCGCCCAGAAGCTCAGACTTCCATCTCCTGGCAGGGAGGCTGGTGAGGCTGAGCTCCGGGCCACTCGCCCGATGCTTCCCACGGATGGCACGGACTCCTGTCTGTGAGCGCCCACAGGCACCCAGGCTGCGTGGGCACCCCTGGTACGCGGGCTCGGGTTTCTGCCCAAGGGGCCCCAGGCCTCCACAGCCACAGAAGAAGGGGCCGCTCATCAGAGCACGTGTCCTCAAGGCCACGTTAAAGCACCGTTTTCTTCAGCCAGACACGTGGGTCTCATAGGCAGACGCGGTGGCAGTGGCACCCAGCTGCAGGATAAGTATGGAGGCTTCCAGGCCCTCCGCATTTCTGAGAGGCTGCTCTGGGCTCTTGCCTCCTTCCACGTCCTTTGTCCCAGAGACCCCAGAAGGAACTAGTGAGCCCAAGCGCCTCGTCTCTGTCCTCAGCGCAGGACGTGGGAAGCACCGCCAAGGGATGTCTTGATCACTTGTCCGTGTGGGCCTGGGATAAAGGACCTTTGCTCTGGGGGTGTGTCTGGCCCAGGCTGCAGGGGCGTGACCGTGACCCGCAGGGTTGGAGGCAGGAGCCACTGAGGAGGAGGAGACTGGCAGCTACATAAGGGCCAGCCCAGCCCAGCCTGGAGCTCTCTGGGAGGTGGTCGCTGTGAGGATGAAGGCTGTTGTTCTGCTGGTGGCCCTGCTGTGCCAGGGTGGTGAGGCAGGGAGACAGGGTGACGGGGTGGGGGGGACGCCTCTTCCCAGACTCACCCTTCCTAGTGCCTGCCGTGTGTCCTCTGCTGTACTTTCTGACCACTCCCCCCCCCCCCCCGCTCACTGGGGGTCCTCCTTCCTGCCCCGCCCTCACCTGTCCCTCCTCCCTGGAGCACCTGGATTCTGCACTCCGGTCTGTGCTGGATCCCAGGTCCCGGGCAGCAGACGGGGCTCTGCCTCCTTTCCTGCCTCCTTTCCTGCCGTGGCCAGGCCCTGGGGCTTCAGCACACCAGGCGGTTGATGCTGGCCTCTGTCCCCCCACAGCCTGGGCCTTGAGATGCCACAATTGCTCTAGCACTGGAGGGAGCACGTGCTCAGGACCTATAGAATGCCCCAGCCACGCGCAAGCCTGCATTTCAGAGAAGCTAAGTGAGTCCCTCTCCTCCTGCTCTTCCCCCTTCTGCCTTCTAGAAGCCAAGAGGGGTAGATGGGATGTGAAGACCTCGGCAGGGGTTGGGGGAGCAGGACAGGGCAGCCCGGGGCGGGTGGGGGGGGGGGGGCACTTCCCTACCTGGCAGAGGTGCGACACATGTCACTCTGTAACAAGAAAGCCTGTGTTCCGGGGCATCTGGGTGGCTCAATCCGTGAGCATCTCACTCTTCATTTCTGGGGGTCACAGTCTCAGGGTGGGGGGTTGGAGCTCTGCGCTCAGGGGAGCGCCAGCTTGGGATTCTCATTCTCTATCTGCCCCTCCCTCTCTAGCTCTCACTCAAAAAACAAAAAACAAAAACAAAAAAAACCCCAAAATCTGGATGTCAGAATGAGAATCCCCAGGGGATTTCCTGCAAATCCAAATGTGGCTTTGTAGCGTGAGCCAGATCCTGGCCTCGAGGGCACCCCTCCACTGTGGGTCCAGCCAGGGGCTCTGTGGCCAGCCTGGCTCTCTGGGCTGTTGGGCTGGGTGCCATCCGTGTGCTCTCGGGCCTGGGCTCCAGAATGAGCCCATTCTGGGGTCAGGAGGAAGGTTCCAGGCACCGCTCGCAGACCCGCAGCCTCTGGGTGTTTCTTCTGTGCGACAGGCATGGACGTGCTGGGCGGGAAGTACACCTTAGTGGCCAAGACCTGTGTGGAGTCCTGCGACTACCCCAACCCCGTGAAAGCCAGAGCGTACATCAAGGAGATGCAAGTCTTCCAACACTGCTGTAGCACTGACCTGTGTAACGGAGCCGGGAACTGGGGCCCGGGGACCACCACCGTGGGCCTCATGCTTGTGGCCACTGTCCTCGTCACCCTCCCAGGGGCCTTCTTGTGACCCAGAGGTGCAGGACGTGCATGAGGCGGCACAACCCCCGTCCCCATCCAACTGTCTGTGAGCACATCCATGGAGGAGGAGCCTGGGGAGGTGGGGGACTGGGCGGGATGGTCACAAAGGACTGCGCCAACTCATCCCCGATCTTCAAGGCTGACAGATGTCCCCACCCCCAGCACGCCGATGCGAGAACCCCCCAGTCTTTGACTTTGTCTGAGGGTCCTCCCTGGCCTTTCAGCAAAACCAGCCCTGCCCTTGTCCTCTGGGAGCTGCCGCCCCATCCGGGTGGTGCTGGGAGGAGTGTCCTTTGCCCTGGGTGGAGGACCCAACAGCCAGGATGTTGCTTTCAAGGGCAGAACGTGAGGCCTGACTCACACCCCAGAGCCCCTGGTCAGGCTGGGGCTCCGGGGGTCACAAGCCCTCCCCGCGGCGCCTCCCGTCCCTGTCCAAAGCCCCGCTTCCTGACGGGTCCCCCAGGAGCCTCTGGAATAAAGCTCGTACACGGGAATCCTGCCTCAGTGTCTGCTTCAAGAGAACCCAGCCTGAAGCCGAGCTTCGTGCCCGCTGTGGCCATGGCTCCCAGGCGGAGGCGTGTTCTCTGCTCTCCGGGGGTCTCTGCGCCTCGCGAAACCTTTCAAACCATACAGTGTGTCATTCGTGTAGCACTGAGGCCATCAGTCAGGAAATGCTCGGGGTGCTCTGAGAAGAGGTGACTGGGGGGGCCCTCTGGAGACAAAGTGGCCACAGGCCGGGGTGCCTGGATCAGGTTGGCCAGAGTCCAGTGGCCTGTTAGCCGTCGCCTCCTCCCGAGGCAACTGGGGAGGAGTCCCAGGCAGGGCCAGGGACCAGCGGGAGCACTGGGCAGGACTGGCCCATCCCAGGCCCTGCAGACAGAACTCAGACCCCTAAGTTGATGCCTGGCAGAGAGGGTGGCCGGTGGGAGGCCGGGGGATACTCACCATGGACCCCCCTACACAGCCAGGGGAGGTGGGCTTTTCCCAAAGACCTTACCAAACCCTGGGGCAGAAGGCACTCGGGGCGGGGCTCTCAGCTCCTTCTCTCCTTTAGTCCCAAAACCACCACCACCACCCCGCCCCGAGAATCAGACGTCACTCTAATTGTCCTTTGTCTGGTGAAGGGACCTGCTGAGAGTCTGGGTGCTGGTCAGCTCAGGTGTGACAAATCACCAGCGACCAGTGCGATTAGCCTCCCCTGGTCCTGCAGCCGCCGGCGTGTCCTCCCCCTACCCTCACATAGTCTTCGGGTTTCCCCTTCTTATCAGGACACCAGTAACACAGGTTTAGGGCATCTGTAGGACTATCTCGAGACACAGTCACCTTCTGAGGTCCTGAGGCTTAACACTTCAACCTCGGAGTTTGGGAAGGACTCAATTCAGGCCACTATACAGGAGGAGGGAGGGTCCCATTGAAGTCCAAGTTCAGACTCACCAGGATCCCACAGAGGTGAAGGGGCTGCTCCCACACGAGCGGCTGGAAGGTCCAGCCCAGACAGCTGCGCGAATCCCTGTGAGTAGAATGTTTAATCTCGCCCCAGGGAATGCCGGCGTCGGTCCTCCGCTGCAGGTCATCGCAGAGCCTGGGGACGTCCCGAGCACAGTGTCCCGTTTCCCCGGGGCTCTGGGCCACACGGTGTCAGCTCGGGCTCCCGAGGGGCTGGAGACGGAGGTAGGCCACGCAGGAAGACGACCAGGTCAGCGTGACGGGAGCCCGACGAAGACCCTGGACGGGGAGGCGGGGGCTTCCCTGGCCGGCAGCACTCGTGCGAGCCGCACTTCGGGCCGGGAGAGCACACGCTGCCCGTGACTCCACGGGGAGAGGGCGGTGCGGACCCTCCCAGGCCCTGCCCGCGCGCCCCTGCCCCTGGCTGAGGGCGTCTGCGTCCTTTCCTTGCGATGAGCCTAACCGGGAGCCTGACCGCTCTCGTGAGTTCTGGGAGCCCTTGGAGCGAATTAGCGGACCCCACGGGGTCTCGGGGACGGCTGCCTCACTTCACAGTATGACAAAGCTAGTAACCGTGCCTCTTACAGTGGATGTTAAGGGCCCGTGAGACGGAGAACGGCAGGCCCCGCACACCGGCGGCACCGACGCAACGCCCGGAAAGGCCAGGACGGAGCCAGCAGGGCGCGTCCGGTCCGCCCCCAAGCCCTGAGCCCACTGATGGCCTCGGCCCACCAGGACCCCCCAGAGCTGTAAATTCAGGACCCGACGGACAACTCTGAAAAATAAAGAAGAGTCCAAGAAATTATTCTCTGGAGGTGAGATGTAGCCACTGGAATCCCACGAACCCTAACAACCCCGCCCAGCGGGACTCGGAGGCCGCGGCGTGGCCGCGCAGGGTCTCCACGGCGCCCAGCGCGCCCGGCTCGCGCGCGTCTAAGCCCCGCCTCAGGGCTGTTTCCCCCTCCAGATACTTCGCCAGCGCGACTTGCAGGTGCGCCCCGGTCTCCCAGAGGCCTCAAACGTGTGCGAGCAGGAAGCAAGGGAGCGGAGGGTGAAGGACCTTCCGCAGACGCCGGCGCCGGAGGAGCTCCGCCGGGCCGGCGGCAGGACAGACGGACGCGTGGGCGCCAGACAGGTGCGCGTGTGCGTGCGATGCAAGGACGGGCGGGAGGCTTCCAGCCTCCAAGCCTGCGGCGCCCAGCGACATCCCAGCCGCGCAGCGCCGGCAGGAAAGAGCGGGCGGCGGGGCAGGCGGGGAGAGCCGCGCAGCGCAGGCTGCCGAGGAGTGGGGCAAGAGAAAGAAATCTAGAAACTGCGATTTAGAGACGACCAGAGGTTCCTGCTGATGGCCTTAGAACAGAATAGCTTGGACCAATGTTTATGAATTTTAAATTCTTCAAAAGTAAAAATATTTGCGTAACAAACATAAACAGTAAAACGTAAAAACAGCAAATGTGGGGCGCCCGGGGGGGCTCAGCGGGCAAAGTGTCTGCCTTCGGCTCAGGTCATGATTCTGGGGTCCCGGGATCGAGCCCCGCATGGGGCTCCCTGCTCAGTGGGGAGCCTGCTGCTCCCTCTGCCTCTACCCCTCCCCTTGCCCGTGCCCTCTCTGCGCCCCCACATAAACAAAATCTTAAAAAAAAAAAAAAAGCAAACGGTAAAAAGGAGGAAATATGGCCGCCTGGGGGGCTCCGTGGGGTGAAGCCGCTGCCTTCAGGGCAGGTCATGATCCCAGGGTCCTGGGGATGGAGCCCCGCATCGGGCTCTCTGCTTCCCCCTGTCTCTCTGCCTGCCTCTTGGCCTACTTATGATCTCTGTCTGTCAAATAAATAAATAAAATCTTAAAATAAATAAATAAATAAAATGAAAAGGAGGAAATATTTGCAATCGTGTAACAAGCAAAGGTTAATATTCAGGACCTTCTACTGTCCCCTAATTAACATGGAATATATACATCCCACCAAATACAAGAGCACGGGATATGAGTAGGCAGTTTGTACGCGAGAGCCTGCCCCCCCCCCCCCCCCCGCAAGCGAAACTCAGCTCGGCTCCAGAATGTTCTGGGAAGTGGCAAAGGTGTCCCTGCCGGCTCAAACTTTGTAAGGGATGGAGACACGAGCTTATTCACCGTATAAGCTGATGCAACATTTTGGGGGTGATGGAGGGTAGCGATTTGTTAGTAGAATCAAAATTTTACAGATGCTGGCATTTCTCCTTTTTCCAGAAATTTCTCTTCTAGGAATTGTCCAATAGAAATACTGATTTGGGTGCAAAGGTGTGTGCGGATGATCTGTAGAGCCGTGAAAACAAGAGCCTGGAAACACACTAAGTACAAACTGAAGGGGCAGGCGCTGAGCCACAGCTCCTGACGCGGCCACTTACAGACCAGATTTGGGTCCTGAAATTCAAGTATCTCTAAGACGTGTTGTCAGTTTTTAAGATCAAGGCACATCCCGATCCTGTGGACTAACGTGTGGAGGGACAGAGGTGAGTACACAGCAGGCAAATGTCCAGGGAAGGGCTGGAAGTACTTTGCATAAACCTGACTGGGGCCTCTGCCCTCCCAACCAACCCGCCCCTCAGGAGGGACCCGGGGGAGGACAGGCAACCAGTGATGTGTCCACTCCCTTCCCGGGAGCGATTTCTCACCAGGTTTTCCCAGCACCTGTCATGGGGCAGGTGACCCGCTTGTTTGAGGGACCTCCTTGCTCCGGCCAGGTGCACAGGGAATGTTAGTCAGGTAGAAGAACTAATTGCATGGCAGCGGCCGCAGGGGAACATGGCAGAGACCCCTGGAACCTCCATTATCTTGGCACGGTCCCCTTCCTGCCAGCTATCCCCAGACTTGTGCTTTGGGTCTGATCTCGGACGAGGCCTGCAGGGGTGGCTGTGTGTGGGGCGGGAGGGTGGTCGGTGTGCCCGGCTAGGGCAGGGCTGCTGCTGGGCCTTTAAGCCTGGCCTTGCCCTTGTCCCCAAGGGCAGAGCTGCCCTGTCGCTCTTGCCCACCAGCAGGTGGGGCTGGCGGTCACATTCTAGAAAAGGACACCGTGGTGGATGGACCAGTCGTGAAAATCTAGCTTGCAATTTACAGCAGTCAGAATGGTCGGGGTCCATCCCAAGAGTGTGCGGTTTTGGGTTTTTACCCGTTTGCCCACTTTTGACCTTTCTGAGGCCATTCTAGCCTTTTTTCCTTAAACTTATTTATTTGACAGAGAGAGAGAGTGAGAGCGGGCACAAGCAAGGGGAGTGGCAGGCAGAGGGAGAGGGAGGAGCAGGCTTTCTGCCAAGCCAGGAGCCCGATGCCGGACTCCCGGATCAAGACCTGAGCCAAAGGCAGACACTGAACTGACTGAGCCCCCCGGGCGCCCCCCATTCTAGCCTTTTGTTCTAAGGACTCATCTTCCCAATTTCATGTCACACGCAGGCGTTGCAAGCTAAGCAGAAAGTGGGGGCCTGCCTGAGGCTGTGAGCTGGGGAGCCGCGGACACTGTCTGTCCCCCACACCCAGCGTCAGGAACACGAGGAAGGAAGGGACCCAGACTCGGACTCGGAGAAATGCCATCTCCCTCAGGAAGCAGAGATGCTCGGGGTTCTGCCAGCCACTCCCCTCCCCCGAGGGCCAGCCCTTCACTTGGCATCAGGACAAATGTCATCGGGACCCAGATGGGTCAAAGTTCAAAGGAGAGACAGCAACTTCAGAGAGACTCTGCTCCAGCTGTGGAAGGGACTTGCTGGCCAGCAAAGGGAAGGCTTCATAGTTTCCAGGATAGAAAAGGTCCATCTTGGGGTTCCCAGCGGCTCAGTCAGTGAAGCATCTGCCTTCGGCTCAGGTCACGTTCCCAGGGCCCTGGGATCGAGCCCCGTGTCAGGCTCCTTGCTCCATGGGGAGCCAGCTTCTCCCTCTCGCACTCCCCCTGCTTGTGTTCCCTCTCTCCCTGTGTCTTTCTGTCAAATAAATAAATAAAATCGTTAAGAAGAAAGAAAGGAAACGTCGATTTTACGCACAAGAAAATTTAAAGTATATAGAAAGCTGAGAAAATGCACAATGGGAGATTTTTATCTTTAATACATGAGCAAGTGTTAAAATTTCCATGCAGGCAAATCACAGGAAGGAGGGGCCAGTGATTCTGAAGCACGTGGACAGACAGACGGGAACCCTCAGCCTCCCTGGCAATAAAATTCCAACAAGGGAGCCCCGTATCACCCAGCCCATGCCTTCCACTGTTCTATTTGATTTTGGGTCATAAAACCCAGTGTTACGCAGAGTTACGAATGAGCCCTGAGGAAAACAGCACATAGCTGGGGGTTCTTCTAGAAGGCAGTAGGCTCATCTGCGCCCAAAGCTTTAGACTATCCCCAGCCTCTGACCTGGTCATCCCAATTTAAGAAAATTATTGGAAGTCAATAAACAAAAATGCAATGTGCTTTTACGACTATATTATTCATTTCAGGAAAGGCATGAGCGAATCAGTTCGAAGGAGAAGAACCAGAGGAAGAGGAGAGAGCGCGATTTTTCAGAGGGTTAAGAGACTGACAGAGATTGTAGGTCTGGGCCTGGAGGCAGCTAGGGGAGGTGATGGGGGCTCAGCCCAGGAGCCCCGGGAAGACCAACAGTGGCCAGCTCCCCAGACCATACCCTGGACAGTGGCAAGGACCCAGCACAGACACACACAAGTGTCTTGTAATGTCTCACATCTGTGAGAAGATGGTCTCTCTTGGAATCTGAAGTATGGAGGTGCCAGGCCCAGTGGTGGGGCAGGCCAGGAACTGGGGCGGGGAGGTGGGGCCCAGAGACGGGGAGCGCCATGCCTGAGGTCACACAACATGTCAGCCTCACAGTGAGATCGGGCCCCAGACTCCTAACACTGCGTCTCCTGGGTATTCCTGAGGCTGGCCCCTCTGCGATTAACCGAGGTGGGCTCCAGGACGCAGGGCCAGTCGCGCCCCGGCTGCTGCAGCTCCGCCCCCGGCCGCTGCAGCTCCGCCTCCCGGCCGCTGCAGCCCCGCCCCCGGTCGCTGCAGCTCCGCCCCCCGGCCGCTGCAGCTCCGCCCCCGGTCGCTGCAGCTCCGCCTCCTGGCCGCTGCAGCCCCGCCCCCCCCGGCCGCTGCAGCCCCGCCCCCGGTCGCTGCAGCTCCGCCTCCTGGCCGCTGCAACCCCGCCCCCGGCCGCTGCAGCTCCGCCCCCCGGCCGCTGCAGCTCCGCCCCTGGTCGCTGCAGTCCCGCCCCCGGTCGCTGCAGCCCCGCCCCCCGGCCGCTGAAGCTCCGCCCCCCGGCTGCTGAAGCTCCGCCCCCTGGCCGCTGCAGCTCCGCCCCCCGGCCCCTGCAGCCCCGCCCCCGGCCGCTGCAGCTCCGCCCCCTGCCGCTGCAGCTCCGCCCCCCGGCCGCTGCAGCTCCGCCCCCCGGCTGCTGCAGCTCCGCCCCCCGGCCGCTGCAGCCCCGCCCCCGGCCGCTGCAGCCCCGCCCCCCTGCTGCTGCACTGGCCACGTGGTTGCAGAGAGCTGTGCTCCGACGGGAGGACTTGGAGAAAACCAGACTCCGTGGAACGCAGGGCAGCGGTTTTGATGGCTATCCTTTCCCGGCCTGGGGAACCCGGGACCCACGGGACAGAGGGTTATTGATTGAAACCTGCAGAATGCACTCTTCACCCCTTTGAGCAAACCTGCCAGCGCCTGCCTGGACCTTTTCAGATAACTCTCCCATTCTGTGGGGATGCACAGGAAAAGGTAAGTGAAGTCATGTCTCCTCATGTACCCAGGATCGGGGCTCAGAGTGTGACCAGGGTTGGAGAGGGCCCAGCGTGTGACTGGGATCAAGTCTACCCTCTGCCCCATACTTCTCCCTCTTCCTTTCTGTGCAGCCTACACCCTGCAGTCAGTAACTGTAACGACCTGTCTTACAACCTGGGCATGCCTGTGCCACACGCTGTGTGGAATGCCCATATGGACCATCTCCTTCACTCATCCTAAGGACCTTGAGATGGACACAACCACCTCAGTCCCATTCTGGCAAGAGAAGACTGAGACCAGCATTTTCCTGGCAAATGCATGTACTTGGATTAAAAACGAGGTCTTCAGGGGCACCTGGGTGGCTCAGTGGGTTAGCCTCTGCCTACCACTCAGGTCATGATCTCAGGGTCTTGGGATCGAGTCCGCATCGGGCTCTCTGCTTGGTGGGGAGCCTGCTTCCTCCTCTCTCTCTGCCTGCCTCTCTGCCTGCTTGTGATCTCTGTCTGTCAAATAAATCAATAAAACATTAGAAAAAATTTTAAAATAAAAAACGAGGTCTTTAGACACCTGGGTGCCGCAGTCGGTGAAGTGTCTGCCTTCCGCTCAGGTCATGCCAGGGTCCTGGGATGGAGCCCCGCGTCTGGCTCCCTGCTCAGCGGGGAGTCTGCTTCTCCCTTTCCCCAACCCCCTGCTCGTTTTCTCAATCTCCCGCTTTCACGCTCTCTCTCAAATAAATAAACAAAATCTTAAAAAAAAAAAAAAAAAAAAAAAAAACTATGGGAAAAAAAGCGGAGGAAGGAAGGAAGGAACCAGGCTTTCTTGGGGCCCCTGGCTGACTCAGTCAGTGACGCATGTGGCGTGATCTCAGGTTTGTAAGTTTGAGCTCCAAGCTGGGTGTTGAGATTGCTTACAAATAAAATCTAAAAGGGTCGGAAGGAAAGATGTGAAGAAGGAAGGGGGAGGGAGGAAGGAAGGGGGGATGGAAGGGAGACAGAAGAGAAACCGGGTCTTCTCAGACTCTGCCGATCTCGCCTGCCACTCCGCAGCCTCCTGCTGAAGGACCCACGAGCTCCGTGGCGCCCAGCCTCCCTGCCCTCCGGCAGCGCTGCGCTTGCTGCCCGTGTGGTCTGCCAGAGCAGTCTTCTCTCCCCCCCCCCTTTTTTTTTAAAGGATTTTGTTCATTTGAGAGAGCGAGAGGGCACGGGGTGGGAGGAGAAGCAGAGGGAGACGGAGACGCTGACTTTCCGCTGAGCAGGGAGCCCGATGCGGGGCTCCATCCTGGGACCCCGAGATCATGACCTGAGCGACTGAGCCCCCTGGTGCCCCAAGCAAATGTTCTCTGCAGGAGGTGGGCTGGAAGCACTGCCTGGGCACCAAGGAGCACCTCGGCTGCTGGGGGAGACACAGCTGGTGGTCAGAGACCGCGCCCAGTTCCCTGCCTGGTCCTCTGACCCCACAGCTGCACAGCCTGGGGCCTGGCAGGAGCCCACTGCCGTCTCCCACACTAACTCTGGGAAGTACCAGCTTGCCAGGCTCACCTCCCCTCACCCACGCAGGGCAGCCCCTGAACGTCATGGCCCCGTGGGTGCACACAGGGGCTCAGACAAGGAGCCACCACGACGCAGAGCCTGTCAGTGCCTCCAGGGGAGGGCAGCACAAAGCCCTGGGGTGGGGGCTCTGAGCGGTGGAGGTCCTGGGAACCGGTGAGCCCAGCCCGACGGTGCCTCACAGCATTTCCAGGGTCGTCAGCCAGCCTGGTGGAAAGCACCTCTCCGGGGGCTGCAAAGGCAACAGTAGGTCCAGCGACACGTCTGGGTAATGCGGGAAAAGGCAGAGGGGTGTGGGCATGTCGGGACGAGGAGAGCTTGGCTGCTGGCTGCGCTCGATGTGGGACCTCTGGCAACCCCCTTCCTTTCTGTGCCCTGGCTTCCCCCTCTGGGCAGCAAGGGACCCCTCCAGCAGGTCAGCTCCCAGCGCCCAGGATTGGAGCCCAGGTACCCCAGGGACGGGGGGAAGAATGAAGGGGGACCCAGGCCAGCACATCCATTGGCTCACCCGGCTAAGCCAGCAGGAGCACAGGCAGTGGCTGGACAGAGCAGGTGCAGGGCAAGAGGGCAAGTTGTGTGGGGCCTGGATCAGGCCAGCCTGTCCTCAGAGGGCCTCTGTCCAGCTGTGACTGGGGTGGGGCCCTTGCAGCCCTCACGGTCTCCTGACTCTCTCCAACCCGGCGTGCCTCATCACCTGAGCTGTGGTCAAAGCAAGAAACCCTTCCCCCTGCCCCCCGAATGCCCACAGCTGTCCAGGCCCCCTCTTCCTCGTGACCCTCTCACACACTGCCCCCTCCACCCTCCGTTTCCCGTGACTCCCTCACACATACCCCTTCCACCCCCCTTCACCTAACAGACCTCCAGGGCGGGTTGCAGACAAGTGGGAGCCCAGACATCCCCTGGAGAGGGCTGTTCGCCAGCATTCATGACAGACACCACAGACAGGACAGCTCAAGTGACAGAAGGCTGTTACTCATAGTCCCAGAGGCTGGAAGTCTGAGCTCCAGGCACGAGCGGGGCTGCTCCTCCTGGCATGTAGATGACCGTCCCCTCCCCATGTCCTCCCATGGGCATCTCTGTGTGTGTCTGCGTCCTGCTCTCCCCTTCTCTTCGGGACACCGGTCAGCGTGGATCAGAGCGTTTCTCCTAACACTTCCACAAACACCCATCTCCAGGCATGGTCACCCTCCAGGGTGCTCCAACATGTGAATTCTGTGACACAAGAGGAGGTAGAAAACGGGTCATGACTACTTGATGGCAGCTTTGTTGCCACACCCTAAAGTGGAGACCCCCGAGATGCCCCTCTCCAGGTCACAGACCCACCTCGGGAAGGGCCCAGTGGAAGAGCTAACTCGGGGTCTCCAGGATGTACGCTGTGCGGGAAATGCTGTGTGACTGCATTGAAATGACATTGTCCTGCATCCATGTTCACAGCAGTGTCCTTCACAATCGCCAAGACATGGAAGCAACCTAAGTGTCCTCCCACAGTCCATGGGTAAAGGACTGGTGGTGGTGGCCCTTCTGAGATAAGTCAGAGACAAATGCGGCCAGATACTGCACGATCTCACATACACGTGGAACCTAAAAAAATAGGAGGGAGGCAGAAAAACCAAACTTCTAGAAAAAGAGATCAGATCTGAATGCCTGGGTGGCTCAGTCTGCTAAGCCTCTGCCTTCTGCTGAGGTCATGATCGCAGGGTCCTGGGACAGAGGCCCCAGTGCCTAATAGGGTTCCCTTCTGGGAGGGGAGCGGTGGCCTGCTTCTCCCTCTCCCTCTGCACCTTCCCCTGACCCCTCCCGCTCGTGCGTGTGCTCTCGCTCTCTCCCGTAACGCTCGCTCGCTCGCTCTCTCAAAATCTTTTTTTTTTTTAAAGTTTTCTAAGAGAAATCAGATCTGCGGTTTCCTCGGGTGGAGTGCGGGAGGGAGGAGGTGGGGGGGCGTCCGAAGGGCCGATTTCCCTGGTGGAGAAGCAGGAGCTGCACCGTGCGATGGGCGGCTCGTGCTGCTGGGCTCCCAGCGCAGACGAGGGAGAGGACACCTGTGTACCCGCCTGACAGCCTGTGGCCGCCCTGGGTTCACTGCCAACGTGACTTCTCATCACTGCACACGGGACGCTGGCGGTCTTCACGTCCGTCAGGTCTCCGGAGAATGGGCGGGAAAGCAAAAGGCCAAGTGCACGAAGCAGCATTCTCAAAGTGACCCGTTTGCAGGGCAGAGAGCGGCCGCGGACCAGCTATGCGAGCCAGTGTCGGGGGAGGAGGGGGCTGCGCGGTGGAGGGGTGAAGGCCGCGGGACGCTCGGCGAGGAAGCCCTCCCTGCACCTGTACCGGTGTCCCCGCGCGCGCCACACCGCCTGCCCCCACCCCAAGGCTGGGCTGCTGCTAGGGGCCAAGCGCCTGCCCGCAAGCCTCCCCTGAGTGCATAGCTCCGTCCAAGTAAAAGTTAACACCCCCCCCCAAAAAAATCAGAACTTTTTGTGTTCTATTATTTCTTGTAAGTTTTATTAGCTTTTGATGCATAATTTACCTCATTAACTTAAATTTTCAGAATTTTTTTATATTGAACATGTTAGTACAATCCTTGCGCTGTGGGGGCTCCTGGGTGGCTCAGTGGGTTAAAGCCTCTGCCTTCAGCTCAGGTCATGATCCCAGGGTCCTGGGATCGATCCCCGCATGGGGCTCTCTGCTCAGCGGGGAGCCTGCTTCCTCCTCTCTCTGCCTGCCTCTCTGCCTGCTTGTGATCTCTGTCTGTCAAATAAAATCTTTTAGAAAAAAAAAACCCTTGCGCTGTGTGCTGTGTTTTAAACCAGTTGGTGTCTGTTTGGGCTGCAGCCACAAACGCCTAGGCCAGGCTGGGGGCAGGGGAGCCATGCCCAGCACTGAGGTCAGTGTGGGCCACCCTTTGGCTCAGAGCTGTCTCCTCCGGCTGTCAGCCCCTCCCCAAGGGCTCAGGGGGTCCCGACACTAGTCCCATTCCAGAAGGCGGCCCTCACAGGACTCGGATCCCAGCCAGGGTTAGGCTGCGGGGCAGGTTTGAAGGAGCACGATTTTACAAGGGCTGAGACCACTGCTTCCCCTTTTTATCCTGACTAGTGTCACCAGATTTCCACCCGTCATTATGAAATGCCAATAGAGTATTACCCCCACCTTAAAAGACCACCAGAGACGTGAGTCAAAGCCAATCAGCAAGGGTTGTTTATTGCAGGTTCGAACCTGGACCTCTGCGCTGCTCGCTGCTCGTTGCCGATAACGCCGAGAGGTCCAGAGCTGGGTCGGTGCAGGGTTTTTATAGACAGATACAAACAAGTTTCGGGTGGGGCTGAGCTGTTTGAACAGGCATACTTGGCGTCAGTGAATTGGGTCAGGGGACCCCCGCGCGAAAGCAGACAAAGCAATCTTTTTTTTTTTTTTTTTTTTAAAGATTTTATTTATTTATTTGACAGAGAGAGATCACAAGTAGGCAGAGAGGCAGGCAGAGAGAGAGGAGGAAGCAGGCTCCCTGCTGAGCAGAGAGCCCGATGCGGGACTCGATCCCAGGACCCTGAGATCATGACCTGAGCCGAAGGCAGCGGCTCAACCCACTGAGCCACCCAGGCGCCCCCAGACAAAGCAATCTTACAGAAGCAGAACTGGCCGGTGAGCTCACGCAGGCGAAAAAAGCACTACCAGGATATTGAAGGCCTGGTTACTATCAAGTAAAGACCACTGGGAGTCTCCTGGTGGAATGTTACATTCCTGCTATCAAGCATCCTTGTTAATGAGATTTAGGTTTAGAAGAAATTTAACTTTACTTTTCCTTCTACCTCCGCCTCCTTCGGTTTTTTTATGGAGGGGAGGGTGACATTAGGGCTTGTGGAACTGAGTTCTGTGTCCCTGGAAATTGGGCTATTGATAAGGTAACTTCTTTGTTGTAAATCTCAAGGACATTTGCAAACCAAGGGAGACTCCTGTCTTGCAGGATTGTGATCTCAGCAAGTTAACCATTTATCATTTTATGGCAGTCAGGGGTGCCTGAGGAACACCACACATATGGAGGGGAGCGGGTGAAGGGGGGGTGCAAGGCGCCAGCCTTTGCTTTGTCCTCAGCCAGCCTCCTGCTCCTTCAATTAATGTTGGGTCGGTGGCTCGGCTGGCTCGGGGAATGCAGAGAAACAATAGAAACGACCGCCAGGGCTGCCATCTTCCAGCCCCTCCCCCCACTTCCCTAACCCTTGACTCCCGCCTAAAGGATGCCCAGGTCACGTCTCCATAAGTAACCCAACACCTATGCAGGAAAAAGGAGTATCAGGGGCCCCACCCCATACCCTCCAATCACCAAATACCTTACCATGTATGGACGTGAACCCATGCCCTGCCTTGGCCCGATGAAAGACCCCCGCCGACTCCCTGCCACCGCGACTTCCGCGACTCCCCTTTCTGTAGAGTCCGGGAACCTCACCCGAGGGTGCCCACCTCCTCCCCTCGCGACTTTCCTGGCTCTCCTTCTCCTGAGCCCCAAAACTTCACAGAGACGCCTTTAATAAATCTTGCCTTGCGCCTTCCTCGCCTGGTGTTGTGTCTACCTCATGTGCAAAACTTTACAATTAATGTTTCCAAACACATCCTGTTTTGGGAGAGCTCTGTCCCTGTGGTTAAGTTCCACTCTGGTTAGTGTTCCCTCCGCTTTCTTGTATCTTCTATTTGTTGGGTGCCGCTTCCAGTCGGCGACGGGAGAAGAATTAGGCACAAACAAGTCAGCGGCAAGAGACCGGGAGCAGCGCACAACAGTCGAAAAGGACGGCTGCCCCAGCAACTCCACAGTCGCACTTTTATTAGACAAAAGACAACAGCCAACAGAAGGACTGATGAAGGTCAGACGTTAGTCACTGGTCGCGTCTTGTGGACAAGCAAGGAGGAGGATCCAGTTTCTAGTTAACCAAGCACACTCGAGGGACTCCTCTAACTCACGACGGGCGCTTCTGGGAAGAGAAAGGAGCGAGAACGGAAAAGGGAGGCAGCCGGTATTTCGTTCCGCCCTGAGCTGCCCGGGCGTCCCCAGCTGCCCAGCTTCACGGTCGTCCATCGTCCCCCTCCGTTGCCAGTATATGTATTTCTGAAGGCCGTATCTCAATGTGCTTGGCCACTAGTAAAATCCTCCAGGGGTTGCAGTTTAAGTAACAAATTGTTCCGAGGGGCGGCAGCAGTTGGGGACTTCTTTGGCGGTTCTTTTTGAGGGACACTTATTTGCTTCATTAATGTTGACTCTTTTCTTTTCCTTTTTTTTTTTTTTAAGATTGTATTTATTTGACAAACAGAGATCACAAGTCGGCAGAGAGGCAGGCAGAGAGAGAGGGGGAAGCAGGCTCCCTGCTGAGCAGAGAGCCCGATGCGGGGCTCGATCCCAGGACCCTGAGATCATGGCCTGAGCTGAAGGCAGAGGCTTGAACCCACTGAGCCACCCAGGTGCTGCAATGTTGACTCTTGTTTTGGATGTAGGAAAGTAAGACCACACAGTTCTCTCCAGGTGTGGTCAGTGGTTTGCATGTGAGTGGACACATCCCATATCTGCAATCACTTACTTAGCAAGCCGAGTCTCATTTTGATTTCTTCTGTGACCCATGAGGTATTTATTTTAAAAACTTATTTCCAAATAGAGGGGGATTTTCTGTATTTGTGTTAATAGTTTACAGTATAATTGCATGGTGAATAGTTTACAGTATAATTGCATGGTGACTGGAGAAACTATTTTGCATGATTTCTGTTTTGTTTGTTGATAATGTAATTATGTAAGATTGATTTTTTTTTTTTAATGTCATGGCTGTTATGCCCCAATAATGGGTCCGTGATTAAAGGAGCGAGCCTGATACAAAGCGAAGGTCAAGCAAAGCTTTATTTCGCACCAAGCATGAAGAATCTAACCGAACGTTCAGGGCCGCACCTCTCCCAAGAGAGGGCAACCCCTCTGTTTCAGAGACTAGCTTCTAAGGGCAAAGGCCATGCGGTCGGGCCTGGCCACGCACAGGTGACCGATGAGATTGTAACACACACAGGAAAGTCCACCGTGATGCAGGTGACCAGTGGAGTTACAATTGACCCTAGTAGACATTTGACCCAGCCTATCACACCTTGGCTGGGATTGGCGCCAAAAGGGCTCCCAAAGGGCGGGGCCCATACTCCTTGGTAACCAGGGAGACAGTACGCATCCCCCACTGCATCCCCCACTGATCCGCTGTCTCCACCTGGCCTGACCCACCCTTGTATCTGGGCGTTGTGACCTGTAAATCCCCTGGGGGAAGGGAGCGGGGACAGTTTCTAAATAGGCCCCCACGTTCCCCCCTTTTCTTTGGAGACAAGTCAAATCTTTGACTTTTTAGCCAGTTCTATGCCCTCCTTTTTTTTTTTTTTTTAAATTTGTAATTGCTTATACCTCCCGCCTATATCTTAAGAATTTAATGAACTCATTGTTTTTCGAGTCTTAGTTTGAGTCCACGATTGGCAGGGCCATTGGCGGCGGCATCCACCTCTGCGGGGCGTTCTCGTGCTCGGCTCCTTTGACGGGACCCACAGGAATCCAGATCCTGACGCCCTCTACTTTTATTGCCATGGGGGTGGTCAGGATGACAATAAACGGTCCCTTCCAGCCAGGCTCCAAGCCTCCCACTTGGCAGTAGCGCCTCCAAACGAAGTCCCTGGGTTGGCGAAGTCCCTGGGTTGGCGAGGATGTGGCTCCACCTCCGATTCTGTGCCAGCGTGGGCAGTCCGGATCCCTGTATGGGCTCTTTGAAGACAGACTGTGACGCCTGCCGTGACTGGAGCACAGACTGATCCGTCCTTTCTGCTACAGCAACCTCTTTCTCTTTTCCCTCTTCCCATTCTAGTTCTTTCCGCATTTACCGCCTGACATTGAGCGCATCTGTCAACCATAGCTTGAGCCATACGCCCGAAGTTAGAAACCTAGAACTGCTTGCCCATAAGCTCTTTAAACTTGCATGTTCTTCTAGTCTTAGTCCAATCTCCTTTATAGTCTAATTTAGTCCACTCTACCATAGTGAGTCCTCCCTTAGTCAGTTCACAGAGGTCACGCCATCTCCACCAACCACGGTATCCACAGCCTGCAGTAGCCCAACGTCCGAAGAAACTCCCTCATGGAGACCAAAGCCTAAGTAAATGGTGTAGCTCTTACAAAGCTTGTGTTTTCATTGCTGACACCCAATACCTTTTTCCTGCAGAGTCTGTAAGAGAGCTCTCATCCCCTGCAAGCAAGACCCAGAGTCCTCAGCGGCTATTTCCCACTAACTCAAGTCAGATTCTTCTTTTCAAATTCCTCAATTTTCTAAAGTTTCTCCCTTATATCTGGGGCTGACTGACTGGCAAAGGCAAAATGGCCTACACTGAGTTATCGTCCAACTTCTCTGAACTTTACCTTAAATTGTCTAGCTTAGGTAAACAAACATTTAATAACAATCTAATCTAGAACTTAACACCCATAAAGCCATGTTATTAAAACATAATTTTTCTCTCTAAAATAACCCTCATTTCCAGAGATAGCCAAATCAGGACTAACTTGTTTGAAAAACAAGTCCAGTTTTAACAAACTTGGCCTAATTATTTACATAAGTTCAACAAGAACAGAAAGTGTGATCATATAGATCTTTTAGAATCTGCTTTGCTGGAACGTTTTATAAAGAATCTATAGGTTGAACTTTTAGTAGCCTCTCCGGGCCAGAAGCCAAGCCGTGTACTTGCCATCAGACGTGCCTGTAATGCCTGTCGACTTGGGCAAACTCCTGAGGTGCCCAAGGTATCTTGAGGCCCTGCTCCTACCAGGGAGTGACATTCTTTACTCCCCTGGTGAGGCTGCTGGGAACTCTGTAAGCAAAGTATCGGGCCAACAGTTCCAAAGGGCTTTACGGCTCAACCTTAGTTCCTTTAAGCTGGTCATCAGTGTCTTTTCAAATAGGACATTCCAGTCAAAGCCTTGGTAAAATAACCAGTGTCCAATACTGTCCTGTTACAAGGAGAACAGATTCTTATTGAACTTATGCAAATGAATGATTACGGAGGAAGAACTTATTGAGCCCTTTTGGTTTCAGGGGGTTCAGATAGATAAAGGTTGAATGCCTTGATTCGTTTACAAATGAATACCTTTACATCTCTATAAGTTACAGGTAACTTAAGAAAAAGTTTCCCTAGTTTAGAGAGGAGCAAACATTACAGAAGCAGTAAGGTTTAAAACATTGAGAGACAGAACATTACCACCTTTCAGTTCATCTAGTCCCACGTTACTAATTCTGGTAAATCTGAATGTAACCCTTCTGTAAATCTTTACCCATTTTAGTTCCCAGGATTTTAACGTATCAAAGACCTGTATTTGTCCTGAAAGTCTTCCCATACGAATTTCCTCTTGATGAAGTCCCAGAACCTAAGTCAGGTTCGGTGGGGTGAGGAGGTCCGGAGCTGGCGACTAAAGAAAGAATTCTTAAGACGTCGTTGGTGCAAAAGGTGATTTATTAAAGCACGGGGACAGGGCCCGTGGGCAGGCAGAGATGTGGCTGCCCCGGGCTGTGAGGGATGGCAGGTTCTGTACCCTGCGGTTGGGGGAAGGTGAGGGAATGGGAGGTTCCAGTGGAGTTTTCACATGCTAAAGAGGGCCTACAAGGTGCCAGGATGTCCCAGGCCTGCCGGAGGCCTTGCCCTTGTGGCTGGATTAGTGTTGTCTTTAGGCCAGCCATGAACATTAAGATCGTTGGGAGACTTTTTGGTGGGGTGTTCCAATCCTGCTATCAATCGTCTTTGTTAGTGAGATTTAGGACATTTGTAAGCCAAGGGAGACTCCTGTCTAGCAGGATTGTGAGCTCTGCAAGTTAACTATTTGCTTATTGTTCGTGGCATCAGGGCTGCCTGAGGGATGCTACACTTACGGAGGGGAGCGGGTGAAGAGGGGGTGCAAGGCGCCAGCTTCTGCTTTGTCCTCAGCCAGCCTCCTGCTCCCTCATCACTCTTACAAGAGATCTAAAATAATTACAAATGAAAAATCTCAGAACAGATATAGTTAAATAGCAAGTGATGACCCTTACCAAAACATTAAAATTGTAGGAAATGTATAGAACCTCTAGAATAATTACAGCATTTACCCAAATGCAACCCAAGTTTTATCAGTAACTTAGCAAATCAAGGAAGCCTTATGAGCCAAAGAGATCTTATTTACAACTCTGGGCAGGCAAGGAGGAAACCATTTACATTTCAATTGACCGAAGAAAACTTTGCCCTTTTAAACAGAGAGAAAACCAGCTTTTCTATACCAGTGTCTTTCCTTTTTTTAAGTGTGCATCCTTAAAATATGAGTTTTCTGGGTTTCCCTCCCATCATGAATGATGTCGCGGACAAAGGGAGAGGCATCTTTCAGATGCTGTCCTGCTCACGTCCCTGGCGGGAACATAGGAGCGTCTTAGCTAAGGTCTGTCCAAGTAAGCCTCGGACCAGGCTACTCCGTGGAGTAGATGACCGTTACGCCATAGGACGCCCCGCGAGACTCAGGGTGCAGCCCACTCAGACTCCGTAGCGCCGAAGTGGTGGAGCCACACAGACACATTCACACAGTCAGGCACTCTTCAGATTCAAACAGGTTGGACACCCTCCCCCCACCGCGTCTCCCCTTCCATTCTGTACAAATGGATCTGGCTCAAACAGTGGCCCCAGGCCTGTTTTCCTTTCTTATTCAAACAGATCAGGCATCGGGTATTTCTCTCCTTTTTACCTATTTCCTACTTTTCTACGGAGTTGTTTCCTTTATTTCCATCAGTCTTAATTACACTTAGCAGAACTGTGTACTCTTAGAAATACCTTAACCTCTACTGAATTTAAATATAAACCAATTGTGAACTGTTTACAACAGAATTCTTCAGATGGCAAATTTATCAATTAGTTAAGAACACAACAGGTTTACCAACAGATTTCAAAAGCACAAACCTAGTTCCAGCAACCAGCGCTCTAGCACTTTATTCCATTTGGTTGAAGTTTCAGGTTAGCAAAGACTTTGAAAGTTACTTTAACAATTACCCATTGAAACTCTGAGACAACCATCAGTTTAGTCATCTCTTTGATAACAGATTTCAACACAGATTTTCACACAGATTTTTTTTGACCTTAAGTAAAAACTCTGAAGTTTCACATTTACTACTGTTAACTCAAAAGACATGTTCATCCTAATGAACCCAACAAGCTGAACTTCGATCCAATGCTGATTTACGTTCCACCTGGGCCCACTCCACTTCGAATGTTTCCCTGAGACCCGGGTGGGGAGATCCGGAGTGGGGGTGTTAGGTCCAGGGGCGCTCTTCTTGTTTCCCGACAGTGAAGAACAGAACAAAGTGCCATCAGAAGGCAGAGAAAGGGTTCCCAGTTCTAGGGCTCATCAGCTCCAAGAGAGGAGCACACACCACGCCTTCCCGCCAGCAAGGGGGAGGGGCTAGGCAGTCTCCCGTCGGGCCAGAGAGGGTGAGGAATGTCCCCAAAACAAAGTTGGTTCAGCAGCTGCTTGGGAAGATTCCTTAAAGTCTCTGTCTCGAGTGAGACTAACCCCAGTTGGCTCCAGTTATAGCCAGTTCAAAGTCAGAGTTCCCTTACTCTATCTGCCCCATTCCTTCAAACACAGCAGCAGACAAAACACAAAAAAAGGACAAGACAAAGACAACCTCAGGCCCTGCAGATCTTAGCCAGAACCTGCCACCGGTGGGGACTTTTTGATCTTCCGTCGTCTAGGGGGACTCGAACCCCTGGTGACCACGTGGGGGACTCGACCCCCTGACCCCCTAAGTGACCGCCTAGGGGGACTCAAACCCCCTTGACTGCCTAGGGGGACTCGAACCCCCTGACTCTCTCGGGGGACACGAACCCCCAGGCGATCTACCAGTGGAGGGAAGGGGCATCCCCACATCCTCTCCAGCCCTGGGGAGCATGGTCGCGTCTGGCTTCACCAGAGTGGGCTATACTCGGAGCTCCACCCAGACCGACCAACAGATCTCACAGACCACCTGGAGATCGGCGGATCCCACAGAGTACAATCTGTGAGATCTTACCTCGAGGCTTTTCCCAGAAATTCTGATGCTGGCTCAATTCTGGTCGTTTAATCCCGGACAGAGCCCCCGTATGTTCTGCCCCAATAATGGGTCCGTGATTAAAGGAGCGAGACTGATACAAAGTGAAGGTCAAGCAAAGCTTTATTTCGCGCCAAGCATCAAAAATCTAACCAAAGGTTGGGGGGCACACCTCTTCCAAGAGAGGGCGACCCCTCTCTGTTTCACAGGCTAGCTTCTAAGGGCAAAGGCCATGCGGTCGGGCCTGGCCACGCACAGGTGACCGATGAGATTGTAACACACACAGGAAAGTCCACCATGATGCAGGTGACCAGTGGAGTTACAATTGACCCTAGTAGACATTTGACCCAGCCTATCACACCTTGGCTGGGATTGGCGCCAAAAGGGCTCCCAAAGGGCGGGGCCCATACTCCTTGGTAACCAGGGAGACAGTACGCATCCCCCACTGCATCCCCCACTGCATCCCCCACTGGTCCACTGTCTCCACCTGGCCTGACCCACCCTTGTATCTGGGCTTTGTTACCTGAAGTTGGTTTCCCGGGACGTGTCTCCAAGTAAATCCCCTGGGGAAAGAGGGAGCAGGGACTATTTCTAAATAGGTCCTCACAATGGCTCGCCACGTTCCACGGTTTTGGTTCAACCTTTACCTCGTCTTACAGCTCAGGTGGATCTCTAGGAACAACATGTATTCAATATTTTAAAACTATGCAAATATTAATCCTTAATTGGAGCATTAAATCCATTTACGTTTAATAAATTACAGAGATATACTAGGGTTCTAATCTATCATATTACTGTAAAGAGCTATTTTATATTTTTATATTTTAGCAGGAGGCTTTCATTGAGGCAAAAAAAAAAAAAACCTTGTTGTTTAACCCTTAAACTGTCCCTGCTCCCCTTCCCCCAGGGGATTCACTTAAAAACAAGTCCCGGAAACCAGCTCCAGGTCACGACGCCCAGATACACGGGTGGGTCAGGCCAGGTGGAGACAGCGGATCAGTGGGGGATGCAGTGGGGGATGCGTACTGTCTCCCTGGTTACCAAGGAGTATGGGCCCCGCCCTTTGGGAGCCCTTTTGGCGCCAATCCCAGCCAAGGTATGATAGGCTGGGTCAAATGTCTACTAGGGTCAATTGTAACTCCACTGGTCACCTGCATCATGGTGGACTTTCCTGTGTGTGTTACAATCTCATCGGTCACCTGTGCGTGGCCAGGCCCGACCGCATGGCCTTTGCCCTTAGAAGCCAGTCTGTGGAGACGCCCGGTGGCTCAGTTGGTTGGACGACTGCTTTCAGCTCAGGTCGTGATCCCGGAGTCCGAGACCGAGTCCCGCGTCGGGCTCCCAGCTCCACGGGGAGTCTGCGTCTGTCTCGGACCTCCTCGTCACCCATGCGCTCTCTCACTGTCTCTCTCTCAAATAAATAAATAAAATCTTTAAAAAAAAAAAAAAACTAGTCTGTGAAACAGAGAAGGGTCGCCCTCTCTTGTAAGAGGTGTGTCCCCGAACGTTCGGTCTGATTCTTGATGCTTGGCGCGGAATCAAGGTTTCCTTGACCTTTGTTTTATATCACTCTCGCCCCTTTAGTCACGGACCCATTACTGGGGCATAATAACAATCACTATGATGTTTTACGATCTACCCCATACAACAATATTCCTTTCTTCTCTCTTTCTTTCGTTGCCTCTTTTGCTTGTCATTCTATGGGTTTTTTTTTTTGTCATTCCCACTCCTAGTTTAGAAGTGGAGACTCCCTTTGGAGGTGTGTAGTGCAGCTCTGGCGAGGGGACAGTCACTGGCTGGAGAGGCCTCCCTGAGGTGGCATCCAGGACACCTGAGCCACCCCCTGCCCCCGCAGGTTATGCAGCTGTGCTCAGCTCAGCCCTTGGCTCTGCCTTGTAACTTTCCATTCTCCCTGTATCAATTTGTCTCCCACAAGACACAATTAATTAATGCTACAAAATCAGTGTCTGTTAGGAATTACCACGTGTTCACCAGGATTTCCCACATTCCTGGATCCTTCACTTCCAAGTGGCTTCCTTTTCCTTCGGGCTCACGAACACTTCTACACTTTCTTCCAGTGCAAGTCTGCGGTAAGAAACTCTGGGTTGTGTTTTTCCAATGATCGATGGTTTTCTTTCAATGTTTTCTTGGTACCTTTGCTGCCCAGAGAACGCTAGGTTCTCATGTACTTTCTTCTGCTTCACAGTTCCTGTCAAGAATTCAGGGGTTATTCTCAGTGTCACTCCTTAGTAGACTATCTTGTTCTCCAGCTCATTAAATGATGAAAGGGACAGGGAGAGGAGGCGCAGGGCCTGCCTGGCGTGCCTGGGCCGTGGCCACCCCGGAGACGCACAGCGGGTGGAGGCCAGAGCTGGGGCAGGATCCCTCCACCTCCCAGGCCAGCAGGCCCAGCAGCAGGGAGGGCAGGCGAGAGACAGGACCCGGACATGCCCTTCTTCTCCCCAGAGAGAGACCCCCTCCCTGGGGGCATGCGGAACAGACCAGAACAAAGAGCTGACTCCCCTACTGAGATGGGGCGGGGCGTCCCCCGGGCTCCAGGCGCTGAGATCAGGGAGTCTGGGCTCCTGGCCACCCTGTGCCTGGCCCCTCCCCGCAGCCTGGCCAGGTGCCAGGGCACCCCTAGAGTCTGGGGCACGAGGCCCCAGCAGGCCTCCCCCCGCGGCCCCGCCCCTCCCCGCCCTACCTGCCTTCCCCCAGGCGGCAGGAAATGGAAACTTAGAGCTCTGGGCTCCTCCTCCCACGGCTCAGCCCCTTCTCACCCACCCCACCCCCCTCCCTCTGCTCCCTCTGGGGCCTGCACCCTCCCCGCCCTCCAACCTCCCCCCTACCCAGGGGGAGGCAGAGGGAACCCGGGGGCCCACCGGCCTCTGAGCCCAGCTCTGCAAGGACTTGACCCCAGAGCAGTGCGGGGCCCCGGGGTCCCCCAGCCAGCAGTGCGGGTGGCTTCAAGCCCCCGGCCTCAGGGGGCTTCTGAGAACCAGATAAGCATCACCATCTCTGAGTGTAGGTGCGGGAAGGGCAGTGACAGAGGAATGCCACCAGGGAGACAGCAGGTGCGGGGGGGGGGGGGGGGGCGGAAGCCTGCGCGACATGGGCAGGAGCAGAGCGCGGAGGCCACGGGATCCTGCCGCGTGGCCGCCGCCCGCCGGGCACCTCGCGACTCAGAGTCACGCCAGCGCCATCGCTTGACCAATGTTGAGTGAACAATACCGCCAGTGCCTTCTACACGGGGACTCGGAGCCCCGCGGAGGACCCTTGCCCACCACAACAGCTGCCCCTGTGTATCTGGGGGACATTCTGATGTCTAGTTCCTGGGATTCCTTTTCCTTTTTAAATATTTTTTATTTTTTTAAGTGACCTCTATACCCAACGTGGGGCTTGAACTCGGAGATCAAGAGTCACCCGCTCCAGGGACCCAGCCAGACGCCCCTTCTTCTGTTCTTAATGGCAGCCTGACCCCTTCAGGTGCGTCCCACGGTCACTGCCCACTCAGTCTCAGTCAGGCTGCCCCAAGGTGCTTCCCGATCCTTCCCCAAGGCACTGGTCAGCCGGGGTCTCCTTCCTCTTGTCGCCCTACCGGGGCAGATCCTTCCTGCCTCCCTTATTTGGGGACTGTCCCCTCCGCGGATGCAATCCCTGCACCGTCACCTGGCTGTGTGTTGGCGGGGTGTCCCCACTTTGGTGGCCGTGGCGATGAGAACCCGCATTTCCGAGCGTCCGTGCCCACGCTGGAGCTCAAGAGATTCCCCAGAGACGGGCCACGACCCTGAGCCCCACACGGACCACTGTCCCGCGCTGCTGGACAGTATTCTGCGGCCACTGGCACAGGCACAGCACTTGGGGCCCCGGGGTCAGCCTGAGTGCGCGGGCAGGTGTGAGCGGGGGAAGCCCCAGGGACCGCGACGCCCAGAGTCTCCGTCCCGAAGCCCAGAGTCTCCGTCCAGCTCTTCCTAGGGCGGGCGTGTCCCAGCGACGCCTGCTCGGCGCTTCCCTGGCTCGGAATGGGCCCAGAGAAGCTGGTTTTCCACTCCACGGGCCGCCGGTTCATCCCTCTGAGTTCCTCCTGGGCCCCAAACACCTGGAAAGGCCTCAGAGAACAGGATCCCAAGCGCATTCCAGGGCCGGCCCTGGCGCCAACACCTCACCCCCGGTGAGTCTCGGCCCAACTCCCATGGTGACCCTCGCTGTCCATGGACTCTACCCTGGCTTCCTGAAGGAGCAGGCGCCCGGACCCCTTTCCAGTAGGGAGCTCACCCCAAGGGCGCCGGTGCCCCAGGCACGGTCTGCTCCGCTCTCCCTCGTGCTGGTCAGGAAGCCCTTCCCTCGATCCCTCCCGGCTCCCTTCGGATTTCCAGCCCGCAGGAAGCCACGGACACTCTCAGCTCATCCTTTGGGGCCCCTCTGGGTCCTCAGACCTGGCCCGCGGGCATCAAGTAGACCCCGACTTCCCACCTTCCGGGAGTGCCCGACGCGCCCCGGCCCAGGCAAAGGAGCCATGGGCTGGGAGCACAGAGCCTTGCCGGCAGGGACGGCTTCCCTGGTCACCACAGACACAGCGTGGCTGGCAGAGAGGAGGTGGGCACAGGGCAGTGTCCCGCTCCCCCGCTCCCTGGCCCCTGCCCGTCCTGCCAGGTTTGCCTGTGCCTGCGGGGACCCGACGGGCCGCCATCCCATCGTCGAGTCCCGGAGAGCCGGACGCCGGTGCCCACCGAGTGCCTGCTCCTGTAGGCTCCTTCTCCCCACTCCAAACCCGTGCCTGCCTCTGGAGGGGGCTGCCTTCCTCCCAGAAGCAGACTGACCTCCCTCCCTGATTCCGGTCCTGCCCTGTCCCGCCTGATGATGAACTTCCCACGTGGCCAAGCCTGGAGGTTCCCTTCTAGGCCTGGAGGGCAGAGAGCTATGGACTCAGGGGAGCCCCTCTCCCCATGTGGGCCTCTGGGTGGGGCCATGGGGGTCCCCCCGCAGTGAGGCCCCTGCAGGGAGAGGGTCCCCCACACTGCAGTCATGGCCACAGGCAGTCACAGCCAGCGCAAAAGGTGGAGAACATGTGTTTATGAGAGGCACCGAGCAGCAGGCAGAATCCAGTGTGGGGGCGGAGGGAGAGGGTGGGGCCGCAGCTGGAGGTCGGGGTGGGGGGGGGGTTCCTGGGTCAGCGGCCTAAACCCTGATGCACTGAAACCCCATCTTCCTCCCAAAGGCCAGCCTTACCGTGAGTGAATGCGGGCTGCAGAAAGGCCAGAGAAAAGCAGCTTCGGTGTTGGGGTTGGGGAGCTCCGCGGCTAATGTTGGATTCCGGCGTGACTGTGGGCAGGAGCAGAGCACAGGGGCCACGGGGTCCTGCCTCTGCCCCTGCCTGGGGATTTGAATGGAGAAGCTCACTAAGGCCGAGATGTAAGGAAGTCACTCCAGATCACCTTCCAAACCAGCACGACTGTACGGAGACTTGTTTAAACCCAAAGCCTGGGGAGGATGAGGGAGCAGGAGGCTGGCTGAGGACAGAGCAAAAGCTGGCACCTTGCACCCCCTCTCCACCCGCTCCCCTCGGTAATGTGTGCAACATTCCTCAGGCACCCCGACTGCCATCAGCGAGAAACAAACAGTTAACTTGCAGAGATACAATCCTGCAGGACGGAGTCTCCCTGGGTTTACAAATGTCCTAGAGATCTACAAAGAAGTTACCTTATCAAGAGCCCAATTTCCAGAGGCACATAACTCAGTTCCTCAAGCCCTAAGTCGCGCTCCCCTCCATAAAAACCGAAGGAGGCCGAGGCAGAAGGAAATGTAAATAAAGTTAAATTTCTTCTAAACCCAAATCTCACTAACAAGGACACTTGATAGCAGGAATGTGACATTCCATCAGGAAACCCCCAACTGTCTTCCTGCTAGTGCCTCATTAAGGGGAAAAACGGCCTTGGCTTGATAGGAACCAGGCCTCCAATATCCTGACAGTCTTCTGTACCCCAAGAGCCCTTCTGAACACGCCTTTGTCCTCACCTACCCAACTCCTGTGTATATAACCAGCCCCTCCTCACACCCCCAGGCAGCATCTCCCCCTGCCCACCAGCCCTGTCCCCGTGCTCTAATAAACCACCTTTTTGCACCAAAGGCGTCTTAATTTTCTTTCTTAGCCGTCGGCTTCGAACCTCACCCCACCGAACCTCACCTGGGTTCAAGAACTTCATTAGGGACACCTGGGGGGGCTCGGTCGTTAAGCATCTGCCTTTGGCTCAGGTCATGATCGCGGGGTCCTGGGATCAATCCCCGCATCAGGCTCCCTTCTTGGTGGGAAGCTTGCTTCTCCCTCTCTCTCCCTGCTTGGTTCCCTCTCTCACTGTCTCTCCGTCAAGTAAACAAATGAAATCTTTAAGAATAAACAAATAAGTAAATGAATAAACCCGAAGGCTGATCCCAGCCCACCAAGCTGACATTACACACCTGCTGTTCAACTGAGTCATCTAAAGGAAGATCCTCAATGTATGGACCGATTCTACTCTCCACACTCCTTGCCGTTAGACTTATGATTCCTGCCTGTGTGCTGATCTATCATCTTTTGAGCTTTTACAAGATGTGAGAATGTATTAAACCGCTGTAACATGGCTCATTCTCTGGAGTACTAGACATAGTTTTGGAATATTGGTGAAGTTCAGGGCCCACAGCCCAAGAAAGAATTCTTGAGGCATCTTCGGTGCAAAAAGGTGGTTTTATTAAAGCCCGGGGACAGGACCGGGGGCAGGTAGAGCTGCACTGGGTCCTGGGGAGGGGCCCCTATATACTTCCAAGTCGGGAGGGGTTAGGGAGAGCGCGGGCCTCCCAGGTATTTTGGGAACAAGGTTTCCAGGACCCTGAGGGGGCAGCTCTAGCGAGGAGAAGGTCATGCACTACTGTTCCATGAAAACTCAGTCCTGAGACCTTTGGGATTTACTGAGGCGGACAGAGCCTCCTGGCTCCAGCTCCTTTCCGTCCCGGGCTCCCCTTGGCTCCTGCAAAGGCCAAGAAAAGACCAAATGGAAGTCCCCATTGACAAAGATACAGTAACAAGTCATTGCTCCTGCTGAGCCGGAAGAAAAAGACCAGATCCCCGGTGTTGTTTGAATAAGAAAAGAAAGGGAAACAGCCCCCCCCCCCAGGTGATTTAGTACTCTCCGGAGATACCGGCACAGAGATTATGCTGCCACAGGAAAGGACCATTCAGCCTTGGGGAACTGGGAAACCGTCCAGGGAACTGTGAAAACACCCCGCTGCTACCATCCCCCATTGCCTGTTCCCATAAAAACTCTCTCCTCACCCGGTCCGGTGCTCAGTCTCTGCGAGCGATGCCACTGAGCCCGCTGCTATTCACAAAGCCGTGCTCCCCCGTCTCGCCGTGGGCCCTTTGGGTTTTCTCGGTCAACTCAGATTTTCCTCAACAGTAGCTCAGTGCGTGTATGCTTCTGGCGATGATGGCCACCGTGTACTCGGGATACGTAAAGGAAGTCTCCAAAGAAATGTTTATGTTAAAATAGACTTACAGGATCCTGGGGGTCGGGCCAGAATGGCTTGTTGCCCTTCGTGAAGTGTCAGCATGGAGGCCGCTGAGCCCCTAGAGGAAGGTCGCTCTGCCTGTTCCGAGGACTTGTCAGTGGGCTGTAGGGAGAAAGGAAATTTGATTTTTCTTCTGCTTTTGGTTCCCACGTCACCCCCCCCACCCCGAACCCTCTGATCCTTCAGCCTGTAAGTTGTTGATGGAAGGTCTCATCTTCCGAGAGGTCTCCCTGCTGACTGGGGGCGCAGAGACGGCCGTGCTGGGCTCCACGCTGTCCCTGGGGCGTTCGCAGCGAGAGCAGCAGCGAGGGGCAGAGGCGCTGAGTCAGGAGAGGCCGCACGTGCAGATCCCCCGAGCGGGAAGCACCCTCGGCGGGACGCGGCGGCAGAGAAAGCGTCTCGGCACCGGGCGGAGAGACGTGGGGAAAGACACAAACGGGGTTAGAGGAACAGAAAGAAAAAGAACCCAAATAGGAGTCTTTTTTTTTTTTTTTTTAAGATTTTATTAATCTACTTGAGAGAGAGCGAGAGCGGGCGACAGCACAAGCAGCGGGAGGGTCGGAGGGAGAAGCAGGCTCCATCCCGGACCCGGACGGAGCCAGAGGCGGACGCTCGACCGACCCAGGGCTTCCCAGAGAAAGCTTTGAGACAGAAAATGAACCATCATTTTAGTCATTTTTTGCTGACAAATTGCAACTGAGACAACAGCCTATTTGACCTTCAGCAAACCCTGGTAGAATAAATGTTTCATCTTTAATGCTGATAATTCTAAAGATATGTTCATCTTAATTAATCCAACAAACTTAAATTAGTTTCAATGCCAATTACATTCCACCTGGACCCTCTTTTAAAAGCCAATCAGTTTGTTGCCCTCTGTGGTTTTTCCCTGGGACCCTGGGGGGAGTCTGGAGTGCTAGGGGTCAAGTGTTGACCCTCCTCTCTGCTCCTGGGGGGGGGGGGGGAGGCCCGAGCACCAGCAAGGAGGGCCCCAAAGCCAGTTAAGCAGGAGGCCCCCGGGGCCATGCAGACACGGGAGGGGGAGGCCTGGAGAGGAGGCCACGTGCCCCCAGAAGGCAGAGAACGCGGTTTCTTGGTTCTAAAGCTCCTCGGCTCAGACAGACGAACAGACACCCTGTTTGTTTGTCCCCCAGCGTGGACACCTGTGATCCAGGTCGGGCTGGAGAAGACAGGAAACTCCCCGGACACAGAGGGAGTTTCGGCAGCTGCTTGGGAAACCTCCTTCAAGTCCCCATCCCCGGGTCCAGCCCCACAGCTGGCTCTAACTGCAGCCAGCAAGCCCGCGAAATGCAGGAGACGCCCCCACAGCCGTCAGGAGGAGGGACCGTGAGACCCCGTCCGTCTCCTCGGGACCACGGCCCCTGTTTCCTCCAGCAACCTGGATCCTGTCGGGACGAGGCATGTTTAGATCATTATCGTCCTCCACGCTGGGAGGGAATTGACCGGCCCGGTTCCTGACCCGACCTGTTCTGCAAGAGGCCCCTTAGGTCGGTCCGATGCGGAGCCCGCAGGCTGCCCTAGAGCATCCCCGCCCATGCGCCCCGCTTCCTGCGGAAGAGACGAACCGCCACATCCCACCGAGGCCACGCGGGGCTACAGGAGCTCAATCCTTTCCTCAACTTCGCAATCCACATGGTTTCCGGGGGGTTAGAAGGCTCCCCGAGGGAGAGTCCTTGGGAACTGGGGAGAGAGAGAGAGAGAAGGTCCATCACGGGGAATCCCATTCCCGACTCCCAGGTGGCGTCCCACACGGGATCCGTCAGAGGCTCCTGGCGTCAAAGGGACTCAACATGTCCCTCCGATGAGGTCGCTCTGATCACCGCTCTGCCTTAAAGTCCCCGGAGGAGCGATGCCAGCGTCCCCCCATGTTCCCACTGCGTCCTAGGCTAGTAGGGCCTGAAATACCATGCCTCGGAGGTCCTGCCATGAAGGTCACCTCTTACTCCACCTTGCCTTGAAGGACCCACCATTGTTAGCCCATGGAAAACACTAGAGAAGTTTTACAAGGGGAAATGTCCCAATATTGGAGTTTAAGTACTTAGAGGACCTTGACGGAAAACAGTAAAGATAGAAACCCGTCACGTTCTGAGTGACATTCCCACACGTGTGGTCTTTACAGCCAGAGTCCCCAGGAAGCCATCCCCGTTGGGTTTTAGTTCAGTCGGGTGCTGGGTTCTGCCGGCTCCCCGTGGAGGTCCCGCGGCCAGAAGGGGCCAGACCAGGGAGGTGGGTAGGATCACATTAGACCGATGAGGAGGGAACCTCACATGGGAGAGTTAAGATGGGCAGCCAGGCTGGTCGCTGGGGTGGCTGTCCCGTGCCCACGACAGATGACTTTGTCGAAGGACAGGAACAAAGAGAGGGCATCAAGTTTCTGGGTCTTATTACCGTTCAGGCTCGGGGACTGACTTCCAGCGAAATGGCAGGGTTTCTCCGTCTGTCCTGGTAGAGCAGCATTGGGCTGGACAATCGTACCTTAGCGATCGACCTGAACGTGTTCCAGTAAGACGATACTCCTCAAAAAGCCCCTGCAATGAGAGTGGGGAGACGAGAGAACGTACTCGCCAGGCCCACACCAAGGCTGAGTCCAGGAGACACAACCGGAGCCCCACACTGAGCGCCAAAGCATGTAGTTTTGGAATGTCTGTGAGGAGCCCATGGCCCAAGGAGGGATTTTTGAGACCTCTTTGGTCCAAAAAGGTGGTTTTATTAAAGCACAGGGAGAGGACCCGGGGGCAGATGGAGCGGTCCTGGGGTCATGAGTAGTGACCCATTAAATACTCTCAGGTTGGGAAGGGGTTAGGAACGGTGAAAGCCTCCCAGGTATTTTGGAACAAGGTTCCCAGGATGCTGAGGGGGCCCCTATTGTTAGGAGAAGGTCATTTATTACTGTTTCACTGTTTCATAAAAACTCCGTCACAAGACACTTCAGATGTATATCAATGGGTCATATGCTGGGGGGACATGTATCTTGGGGTTCAGAGATAAAGGAGTTTTCCAAAAGAATTTTTATATGTTAAAATAGACTAACAGGGTCCTGGCAGTTGGGCCAGAATGGCTCGTTGCCCTTAGCAAAGTGTCAACATCGAGGCAGCTGAGCTCCTAGAGGAAGGTCCCCCTGCCTCCTTCAAGGCCTTGTGAGTGGGCTCCAGGATCCAGGGTAGCTAACAGTGTTCCATTGCCTTGTTTCCCCTCACACTTTCTGCCCCGGGTACAGCACATTCCCCAGCAGCTGTCCTGCCTCGGACTGGACACAACGCCTTCCTAGAGATGCCTAACGCCTTGTTCATTTGGTGTGGTGAGGCTCCCCGTGTTCTGCAGCTGAAGCATGAGTTCCTGACTCTAACCCTGGAGGCCTGTAGCCCTCACTGCCTTCCAGGACAGCTTCCCCTCCGCAGATGACCCCAGCCAGAGCACAGGCTTTCACCTCCCACTGAGGCCGTGCACAGCTCGGGGGCAGAAGACGGGCCCTCCCCAGCCTGCCGGTGCTCATCCCCCGGGGAGGGGGCTCAGTCCCCCTGGATGGGGTGAAAGACCCCAAACCAGGCTGGAAATCAGGAGGACTCAGGACGGTGACCTTCACACACACCCCTACACTGCCTCCGTCCATGGAGCCGGTGACTCTGATCTCAGGGTTGTGAGTTCAAGCCCCACACTGGGCGTGGAGATTACATAAAAATAAAAATCTCTTTCTTAAAACAGTGTAAACTCCAGAGGGAAACAAGCCTGCACGGCCTCACCGGCACAGACACACGTGTGTGTGTGTGTGCGTGTGTGTGTGTGTGTGTGTGTGAACTCTGCACTGAGTAGGGCACAGAGACAACAACCCACCATTGGGAAGGACGCCTCACACAATTTAACAGGCACAGAACAGCCCATTGTCTGTGCAGCTGAAGCACTTCCCCAGCGAGGGCCCGTGCTCCCCTTCACTCCGTTTCTCAGCGGTTCTCGGGGAAATCCGGTCGGTTCTGCCACCCGAGCTCCTGGGACCGACCTCTGCTCCGCTCACAGGCACCGCAGCGAGACCCGGGCTGCGGCCCTCTTCCCCCCACCACACCCCCTTGGATGTTTCTAGAACACTCCAGGCACGTTGCGCACTAACTGTCCTCTCCTTTTTCTGTCTTTGCTCAAATTACTTTCTCCTGCTTGAAATTACAAAATAAGCTTAAAATTGCCACGCCCCTCCTCCCACGTGCTGGACTCCAGCTGCAGAGCCGCTGCTGCCCGCTGTCCCTCCTGTCCAGCCCCCTGACATTGAGCAAGTTCCTTCTTACTGAGCTTCATAATCCGACTTTCATTAAGGCAAAGGAATCCCCTTTTTCGCTGACGGACTGCAAGCAGCTGGCGCAGCCTGTTAGGCATGGCACTGACTTAGCAAGGACCGCATGAACGGGGCTCTGACGGTCGCCTGCCCGGCCTGCAGTGACTGGGGCCGCGGGGAGGGAGATCTTTCTAGCTTCCTTTATTTGTTGCCAAACCCCTTTACATTCTCCCTTCTGAGCTCGAAAGAGACGCTCCCTCCTCCTCCTGGGGCACTGAGTCAGAAGTCCCTGGAGGACAGAGCAGCCCCACCTCAGCTTCATCCCCTCAGCCCGACTCGACTCCGCACACAGGGGGTCTCGTGGAAGGCCTGCCAGCTCTCCCCTTATCTCTGGGGTGTCTTTTTGCCGTGCAGCCCCTCCTCTCTGCCCACAGCAGGAGGCCTGCCAACAAGCTGGTGCCAGGTTTGGGGCTGAGGATGGAGAAGCCGCCTGTTGGGTTTGGGACAACTCCCCCCCTCCAAAGCCATTGGAAAGCAAGCAGCCCTTTGGGGCTTTTGCCTAGGCTCTCCTGTGAGTGTGCACGTTGACACGGTCATAGGGCCACATCCCGTGGCGCTCACCTGCAGGGACCTTGAGCTCGTGGCCGCACAGTGGACAGTGCAGGTGTCCCCGGGGTCCGCAGCACCTGGGCCTCACAGTCTCCCACTCTCCAAGCCCGAGTTAACCCTGCCCTACAGGACTTCCCAATGCCCATTGCCCTGGGCTGTTAGGCTCAGGAACAGGCAGAGGGAGGGACCCCAGTGAATCAAGAGCCCAGACCTTATAATTCTTGCTCAGTTAGTGAAACCGCTGTCTTCTATCCTGGGGTAATCAGCATACACACCCAGCTTGTCAGGGACCCTATTCTCTGCCTTAAGGGGCCCCAGATGGGGCGGTGGTGTGAGGGTAGTGCTCAACTGGCAGAAATGACCGCAGTGGGGTAGAAGGTCCCCCCACAGGGCCCGGCAGGGCGGGGGCTGCGGCATCTGACAACCCTAACCGGCCGACTGGCCGCACTCGATAGAAACATGTTCTGTTGCAGTTCCAGAGGCTGGAAGTCCAAAGCCGAGGTGGGCAGGGCCGTGCTCCCCTGGAAGCTGCAGGGGAGACTTGCGCATCACCCTCTCTGCTCCCAGTGCCGGCCTGCAGTCCTTGCTCGCCCCTGTGGCCACTCGGCCGTTCTCTCCTTGCACGCCTGATCTAAGAAGGCTCTCGCTGACACAGGAGTCTCCCTATTCCAGTATGGGTTCATCTCAACTCAGCCAGTTATATCTGCAATGACCCTACTTCCAAATAAGGTCAAATTCACCGGGAGTTAGGACCTGGACATATCTCTTGGGCGACACAGTTCAACCCAGATCGGGGGAGATGGGAGACTGGCAGCAGGCGGGGGAACCGAGCTGCTGTGGGCGGGGGAGCCGTGGGAAAGGGGCAGCCAGGAGGCAGCCAAGGCTGTTGGATCCCATGAAGACGCTGGTGTGAAGCCATGGTTCCCCTGAGCATAGGCACAGAAGTGCCACAGGTGTCCAGGCATGAGCAACAGCATCGACATGCGTCTCCTGGCTCTGGGCACTGAGGGAGTCTGAGGACAGTGGCCCCCAGCAGCAGTGAGCATGTCCACGGCCGAGAACAGCTCTCCACCAGGAAGAACTGGGGCTCGGGGGAGAAACAGCCGCTCCAGGGCTGGATCCCGGAGAGAGGAGGAGGAGCCTGGAATATTCTTTCCGCCAAAAAACCAAGATGTGCCTCTGCCCGCTGGGGACACAGCAGAGCACAGAGGTCAGTTCTAAGGGCTCCGAGTACCAAGTCTAGGATAGTGTGAGCCTCAATGTGGGTCTCCACCTCCCAAACCAAGTGGACACCCACCGGCCGGTGAGCGTGAATAAAGCAAGACCGGCGGAGAGGAGGAAGCTTGCCTCGGGCTCCTTGAGTTCTGGAGCCGAGAGCAGCTCCGAGTGCAAGTGCCGCCGGGGCACCGTGTGCACGTCACCACTCCCCACCCCCGCCCCGGGGGCCTTGGCTGGGAGATGACGGATCAGAGTCCACCAGGAAGGTCCTGGGGCTTCCTCCAGTTCGTGGAGCACATGGCGGGTGTTCCGAGCTTACCTCCCACCCCATTCCCCGTCCCTCCTGCGCATGAATGCGTCGACACGTTGCCGTCTGAACATTTCAGAGTTGGTGCGTTTCTGTGCACCCTCCCAAACCCAGCTGTCTTCTCCCGCGCCGGCCAAGGCCCACCCAGCACCTCCCAGGACAGCTGCAGGGGGGAGTTGCTCCCGACCCACAGGACAAGAGGGACACCATTCAGCCCGCGCCCAGGACCGACTCTTTAGAGCCCAGGAACTTGGCGCCAGATCTGCCGGGGTTGACATGCGGTCCTTGTGGTTCAGGTGGCTGCCTCCCTGCGGCTCCCCCCACCCCGCCCCACCTCCCCCCACCCCGCCCCGTCCCTGGCTTCTGCAGACTGCCAGGGCCCTGCCGCCCGCCACCATGGTGCTAGCTCTGTCCCCTTCCTCCTGATGGCAAGATTTCACCAAGGATGATTTGGACCTCTGGAGACCTCTTTAGGACACTGAAGACCTCCCCAGACTGGTTCTTCCCGGACCTCTCTGTTCCCAAGCTTTACCACCACCAGCCCCCGCCTGTCCTTGGGTGTCCTTCAAACCCCAACCCCTCTCCACCCCGTCCACTCCACCCTCCGCCCCTGCGGCCACTCAAGCCCGAGGCTGCCTGCCCTCACTGGAGGCTCTCAGGGACACAGGGACCCTACCAGCAGACCCGTCAAGCTGGGAGGCTCATTGGAAACCCTATTTCAGCCCCTCAGAGGAGGCCGGCCCTCAGCACCCCAACCGAGCCGTAGTCCGCAGCCCCCGTAAGACTGCACATGGCGCCGGAGAAAATCTTGAGGTCTGTTCTATCAACCTGGATGAGAAGCATTCTCCCTCAGGTGAGGCAGGAGATCTCAAATGGTCTCATCTGCAGAAACACAATTCAGGTAAAAACAGAAAGCGGGGGCTCTCTGCTCTTCCCCGTTCGACAGACAGCCGCATCTCCAGGTGCAGTGCTAGCCCCGTGCCCGAGACACAATGGTGAAGGTCGGAGTGGACGGATTTGGCCGTAGTGGGCGCCTGGTCACCAGGGCTGCTTTTAACTCTGGTAAAGTGGATATTGTCACCATCAATGACCCTTTCATGGATCTCAACTACATGGTCTGCATGTTCCAGTATGATTCTACCCACGGTAAATTCCACAGCACAGTCAAGGCTGAGAACGGGAAGCTTGTCATCAATGGGAAGTCCATCGCCATCTTCCAGGAGCGAGATCCCGCCAACATCAAATGGGGCGATGCTGGTGCTGAGTATGTTGTGGAGTCCACTGGGGTCTTCACCACCATGGAGAAGGCTGGGGCTCACTTGAAGGGCGGGGCCAAGAGAGTCATCATCTCTGCTCCTTCTGCTGATGCCCCCATGTTCGTGATGGGTGTGAACCATGAGAAGTATGACAACTCCCTCAAGATTGTCAGCAATGGGGGTTCCTGGGTGGCTCAGTGGGTTGGGCCTCTGCCTTTGGCTCGGGTCATGGTCCCAGGGTCCTGGGATCCAGCCCAGCGTCGGGCTCTCTGCTCAGCGGGGACCCTGCTTCTCCCTCTCTCTCTGCCTGCCTCTCTGCCTGCTTGCGATCTCTGTCTGTCGAATAAATAAATAAATAAATAAATAATCTTTTAAAAAAAGATTGTCAGCAATGCCTCCTGTACCACCAACTGCTTGGCTCCTCTGGCCAAGGTCATCCATGACAACTTCGGCATTGTGGAGGGACTCGTGACCACCGTCCATGCCATCACTGCCATCCAGAAGACTGTGGACGGCCCCTCTGGGAAGCTGTGGTGTGACGGCCGAGGGGCTGCCCAGAACATCATCCCTGCTTCCACTGGTGCGGCTAAAGGCTGTAGGCAAGGTCATCCCTGAGCTGAATGGGAAGCTCACTGGCATGGCCTTCCGTGTCCCCACCCCCAACGTGTCTGTTGTGGATCTGACCTGCCGCCTGGAGAAAGCTGCCAAATATGATGACATCAAGAAGGTGGTGAAGCAGGCATCAGAGGGCCCCCTTAAGGGCATCCTGGGGTATACTGAGTACCAGGTTGTCTCCTGCGACTTCAACAGTGACACCCACTCCTCTACCTTCAATGCCAGGGCTGGCATTGCTCTCAATGACCACTTTGTCAAGCTCATTTCTGGGTATGACAATGAATTTGGCTACAGCAACCGGGTGGTGGACCTTATGGTCCACATGGCCTCCAAGGAATAAGAACCCCTTGAACCACCAGCCCCAGCCAGTGCAAGAGGAAGAGAGAGGCCCTCAGCTGCTGGGGGATCCCTGCCCCAACTTATCCCCCAAAACACTGAGAATCCCCCAACCTCCACTCTTTCCTTCCCAGACCTCCTGAAGAAGGGGAGGGGCTTGGGGAGCCCTATCTTGTCATGTAACATCAATAAAGTATACTGTACCCAGTCAAAAAAAAAAAAAAAAACAGAAGCGGCGCGAAGAGGAAAGTCAAGTCTTTCATATAAACCAGAGAATTTTGTCTCACTGGGCTTCTGCCTGATGCGTGGCTAGAACTTCGGATAGAGCGGCACCGTGACCGTCTGCACCTTGTCACCTCGGTCACCTTGTGACATTCTCCTGCCTCTGGGTGAGATCAGCAAATTCAGTTATAAAATCCCATGGACAAAACTCTTCTGTTCTAATTTGCTTCCATCAAAACAAACTATCCCTAACACTATTGTCAATAGAGAAATGAACCAAGTACCGTTCAAGTTTATGTGATTTGGGCAAATCTTCGGTAAATAAGACTAGTTTGGGGGTGCCTGGGGGGCTCAGTGGGTTAAAGCCTCTGCCTTCGGCTCAGGTCATGATCTCAGGGTCCTGGGATCGAGTCCCGCGTCGGGCTCTCTGCTCAGTGGGGAGCCTGCTTCCCCCTCTCTCTCTGCCTGCCTCTCTGTCTAATTGTGATCTCTGTCTGTCAAATAAATAAATAAAATGAAAAAATTAAAAAAAAATTTTTTTTAAAAGCTCATGAAGACTAGTTTGATATCGTGAGTCTCGTCGAGACGGCCGCGTCTCCAGAGCTGTCAGCCCCCAGTCTCACACGAGCACGCGTCTTCACTCGGTTTGAGCTCGGGCCTCAGATAAGCTACTGTTGCATCCCCGGGATGGCTAAGATCATCAAAACTATAAACTCAACCAAAGAATAAGTGTGTAAGGACAGAGATCCTGAGACAATGAGCCGCTCGGCACCCATTACTACACGAACACCAAATGCAGCAGAAAAACGAGAAAAAATCAACAACGATGTGTTTAACATTAAAAAAATTTGTTTCTGCTTCTGTGACTTGTGAGGAGCACTTTTTGGGGAGCATATATGGAGGACAGGACGGGTTTATGGGTCTGGGGACTGGGGGCCAGGAATGGAAGAGGGACAGAGAGGTCTCAGCTGTATAGCTGGGGAGGGCCCCACAGCCTCCGAGAGACCCTGGAAGGTGAAGCCAGAAACAGAGAGCGCCCAGCTTCCTCCTGCAATTTCCCTGAAGGCACCACTGGTCGGCTAGGTGAGACCCCGTCCTGGCCTGGGACTCAGGTCGGGTGTGATAGCTACTCCGGAAAGGGTGGAGACAAAAGAGTCCAGCCCCAGCTTCCTCCTGATGGGGCACAGGATGCTGGGGGAGGACTTCTTGGCCGGGGGATAAGAGGCTCCAGTGCCAGCCGACAGACGGGAACCTGACGCCTGCGGGTGAGTGAGGCAGGAGGGAACTGGGCTGGCGAGGGCTCAGCCTTGGAGGGCCAGGGTCTGGGGAGGGGTGGCAGCACCCCTCCCCCAGCAGGAGCCCAGGCACATCTTCTCACCTCCAGGAGCCATGACAGGCCTCCACCTCCTCCTGCTGGCCATCCTGCTGTGCTGGGAGCGCGGTGAGCAGCGGGGCACCAGGCCGGGGTCTGTGCTGCTGGGCATGGCTGGCCATCCCCTGTGCGATCCCATGTGTGCGCATGGGACGGGTCTGCCCCCCAGGCCCCAAGAGGGTGGGAAGGGGCCGGGGTTCAGGCCTGAAGAGGTCTGACCCCGTGCTCCCTGCCCCCCAGCGCCAGCCCTGAGCCTACAGTGCTACACCTGCATTGATATGGAGAACGGTGGTCCCTGCCAGCCCCTCCCGTGTCCGATGCCCGGTGTCTGCTACAGCAGCAACATGACCTTGACCAAGGGCGATGGTGAGTCCCCAGGGCCCAGCGGGTGGGGGCAGGCCAGGGGGCTCTGCTCTGATGCTCCCCCAGCCCCTCGGAGGAGTGTGGGCTTGCCAGCGGCCCCGCTCCCGCCTGCCTCAACATCCCCAACTGCATGGCGAGGGGCCGGCCTCCAGAGGCCTCCGCGGGGACGGGGCGGGATGCCACTCCAGCAGCGGGACGGAGGACCAAGTGCTCCCTGGGAGCTGGTGACCAGGGGCGAGTCTAGGAGGCTGAGAGGGGCGTGGAGCTTCTCACGCCAGGCTCCCCCCTCCTTGCCCACAGGAAAGCAGCTGAAATACCAGCAGAAGGGGTGCGCCCCCTCCTGCGACGAAGTTTCCAGGGTAATGCAGCAGCTCTCCCAGATGAGCCCCATGGATGTCCTGGACCCTGCAGACCTGCAGGGCCAACCTAAGTTTGAATCGCAGGGTCTGGTGTGCTGTGAAAAGGACCTGTGTAACGGGGGGACAGGGCACCTTGGCCCTGGTGGGGGGCTCCTGCTCAGCCTAGGACCCGTCCTGCTCTGGGCCCTGCTGTGACCAGCTCTGACTCCAGCACAGAAAGCGGGGCCTCGTTCTGAACAGAGTCTGACACAGCACACGCACGCACAGGCACACACACGCACCCACGAGCACAGACCCTGAAAACCTCCGCCACCCCTACCCAGCCCACCTGTCCAGCCCTAGGCTCAGGCCCCCAGTGCCCTGCTATGTTCACAAGCTTATCCAATTTTGCAAACACCATCAACCAACTATTGGCCCAAGATGCAGAGACGGCCGCGCCCTGACCGGAGGGGCCTCTAGGAGAGCAAAGGCAGCAGCCCTGCCCAGGTCCTGCCCCCAGTGTGCCAGCCCGTGCCAGGAGAAAATAAACCTTTCTGCACCCTCCTGTTCTCTGCTGGTCCTTCGGCCCCCCTAGGGGTGGGGGGTGGGGAGGTCTCATGGCCTGCCTAGGAGGGAGACTGCTCTGCCCCATGGTTTTCCCTCAGCGGGGCTAGGGCCCATGACCCCAGGAATGGGAGTGGTTCTGGAGGGGTGCTGGGCACAGCTGGGGGTGGCTCCCACTCATCCCCATGAGGCGTTTCCTCCAATGCACGTGACCCACCCAGTCCCCCTGGGGGCCTCCATGGGAGCATCTGCCCAGGGCCTTCTCTGGTGGCTGATGCGCTGGTGGGCGGTGGGGCTTCAGCCGAGGCAGGTGGTGGTGGGAGGGGGGTCTCAGGGGGTTCCTTTCCTCTTCCACACATTCCTCCCCTCTGAGCTCCTGCCCCCAAGGCTGACCCTGAAGCTCTGGCCCCGCTCCCCAGCCCACAGGACCCTGCTCCTCCCCCACGGGGTGGAGAGCCCGGGACCCTCATCTTCCCTCTAGGTCCCCCCAGTTGCCTCTTCCAGGAAGAGAAGCCCCCTCTCCTCCCTGCCCGGTCCAGAAAGGCTGAGTGTGTCTCTGGGGACTCCCGGGATCGTCAGGGTCAGGTCTGCAGGGCCTTCGCTTCACGACCAGGGAACCTGAGGCACGGGAAGTTAATGCCAGTCTCGGCCAAAGACAAGGAACCAGAAGTGTCGCCCTGCCCACATGTGCCGTCTGCGCCTCCACAGACTGGACCAAGAGACAGCAAGGGCGTGCTCCCGCCCCCAGGCTGGGGGTGCTGGAGGAAATACAGGGGCTGGGGAAGGGGACACCAGCCCCACAGGGACAGGTCCTGAGGCCTCTGAGGTCTGGAAATCCGAAGCGTCTTCCCCATCACCCCTCCTCCCAGCATCTCCCAACTCGCCCCCCCACGGTGCTGGCCACAACCCACACACCCTGACTCTACACCCCTAGAGCGACCAACCAACAGTGCCATGCAGTGGGGGAGGGCTCCGGAGTGAGGGTGCGTTGGGTGGGGGGTACAGGGGCGTTTTGTGGGCAGAGGGGTTTGAAGAACCACATCCATCCTGCACCTCCTGACCTCACCCTGCACCCCCCGGTGACCTTGGGCAAGGGCCCACATCCTCTAGCCTGCTCCGGTGAAGGCACCCCGTGCCAAGCAGAGCCTCTGCAGGCGCCGGCACAGGCTCAGGGGACACAGCTGGGTCCTGTCCCCCGCAGCAGCGTAGACAGTAGCCAGAGCCACCGGTCCGCACACTCACCATGACACCATCTCCATGGGCTTCTTGGTGCGTCCATCCTGGTAACTGGTGCCCATTCCTGAAGGAAACTGGTCTTTCCTTATTGATCGCTGTATCCTGATAACAGGCAAACTGTTTTCACTGTTAATATCCTTAAATGTATTAGTGGGTTACCTAAAAATATTTTCTGTTAATATATGAAGAACTTTTGGGATGCCTGGGTGGCTCAGTTGGTTAAGCAGCTGCCTTCGGCTCAGGTCATGATCCCAGCGTCCTGGGATCGAGTCCCACATCGGGCTCCTTGCTCCGCAGGGAGCCTGCTTCTCCCTCTGACTCTGCCTGCCACTCTGCCTGTGCTCGCTCTTGCTCTCTCTCTCTCTCTGACAAATAAATAAATAAAATCTTTAAAAATATATATATATATATATGAAGAACTTTTCTCATGTTTTTTCTTAAAATTGCCAAGTTCTCCATTTTCAATTTGTGTCTGGAGCCATCGGAAATGTGTTCTCCCTGGCACGCCAGCCCTGACCCCACAGGGTCTGGGGCAGAGCTCACCCTTCTCTGATCTGCTGCCCGGACACCCCCCCACACAGACCCCATGAGGCCACGGGAGGTAGGAGTGGGGGGGGAACGGCCAGCGACCCCCATTCTTATCTCTCACCGAGCTAAAAACGTTCCAGCTTTTCATTCTGAAATAGGTTCACACTCACAAAGAAGTTTCAAAAATAGCACCGAGTTCCTATATTCCCTTCAGTCGCTACATCCGATGTTGACCTCTTATATAACCAGGGTCGGAAACAGGAAACCGCCGTGACGCCGACTCACAGATCCCCACTGCCGACCTGGGCCGAGCCCCCACGGCGCCCACGGGGCTCTGCTTGGGTCCAGAGCCCAGTCCTAGGGGTCTACCTGCCCGCGGTCCTCCCCGGGGCCGGCTCCTACAGCTTTCCCGCCAGGCGTGGCCAGTGCCCGTGGCAGAGTTCCAGGTGTTTCCCTCCACCTCGTGCTAAGATCTTAGTTAATCCTGACTATTCCTGCTCTGGACAGTCCACGCTTCCCAAGGTTCGCCTTCCTGTTTGTGGACTGGAAATGCCCGGGGGGGCCTCCAGAGGCCACTGGAAGTGGGGTCCCAGATCCGACCCCATTGTCCCCACCCGACCCTGGGCAGCTCCTATCTGAGGGAGGCCCGTGGGCACGGGCTCGGAGAACAGTAGCCTCCAAAAGCTGGTGGACTTGAATCAAAGTGGGTCTTTCTGTCTGTGTGGCTTCAGCATCCGTCTTGCCCAGTCCTACTGTGCAGTTAGGGATACGTGCCCCTTGGACACGCCCCTTTCTGTGCAATGGGTGAGCGGCCTCACCTGCCCCCTGGCCCAGCTTCTGGTCCTACTTGGCGAGATGCCCCTCCGCCCCCGGCGTGCAAGGTATCCAGGGAGCAGGGTGCACGTGTCTATGTGGTGTGTGCATGTGAGTGGGGTTGTGTGTGTCACTTGTGTTCAGGGAAGGGACACAATGAGGGCAGGGCCGCAGGCTGGGCTTCGGGGGAGACGAGGTCCTGGTGACCCTCCGCTGTCCTGTTCCCGTAGGGCCCGGCCCAGCCTGCGCAGCGGAGAAGGTGAGGGGCACCGAGACAGTCGGCTCCTTTGGCCCGGAATGCGGCAGGTCAAGGCCCTGGGTGCCCCGCGTGGGGAGGGGTCGGCCCCAGCGCACCCAGAACCGGAGACTTAAGACCTCCCCAGCCTCCTCGGCCACTCCCCTGCCGTGGACAGGAGAGGCTTCCTAGTGAGGAGATAAAATCTCTGTCTGAATGGGGCGCCTGGGTGGCTCAGTGGGTTAAAGCCTCTGCCTTCGGCTCAGGTCATGATCCCAGAGTCCTGGGATCGAGCCCCGCATCGGGCTCTCTGCTCAACAGGGAGTCTGCTTCTCCCTCTCTCTGCCTGCCTCTCTGCCTACTTGTGATCTCTGTCTGTCAAATAAATAAAATATATATATATTTAAAAAAAAAAAATCTCTGTCTGAACATGGTGCTCAAGGTGCACTCAAAGGTGCTCAAGGTCTTGGGGGCCTGGCCAGAGCCTACCCTTCCTGAATGAGCTGCCTGGCATTTCCAAAGCTGGAGGTGGGGCCAGGAGAGGGTGGGGGGAGCAGATCTGTGCAGCTCCCCCCAATACACACCGACGACCGAGCAGAAGCCAAGCTGAAGATAAAGCAGAAGCTGACAGACCGCAGCCCCCACCCCAAACCCTGTGACCTTCCTCCTGAAGCTCCCGGCTGTCTTACTGTGTCTTACTGTTCATGCCTTGCTAGGGGGAAAAACAACTTGAACTTGACAATGGCAAGGGCCCTCCCTGGTCAGAGTGCTCTTCTACACATGAAACCTCTCCTGTCCTTACCCTCTCCACTCCCACCCCCCACAGCCCAGGGGCAGCAGCTCCTGCCCACGGGTCCCATCCCTGGGCTTTAATAAAACCGCCCTTTTGCACCCTACCCACAAGCCCCACGTACAGAATCAGATCCCGCTCCCCCAGCCCTGGGACAGCTGCTCCTTCTGCCCACGGTCCTGCCCCTGGGCTTTAATTAGACCAGCGTTTTGCATCAAAGGCCTCCCAAGAATTCTTCCTTGGTCCTGGGCTCCAGACCCACCCCACCGAAGCTCCCCTACCTTCCCAAACTACATCAATACGCCTCCCCACCTACGGGCGTCCAGAGCGCTGCGGGAGCACTGACCAGTGTCCACCCAGAGACGCACGGACAGATGCAGGATCAGCTCGGGCCAAAAGCTGTCCTGGTCTGGGGCAGGTGGGAGTGGGGGGGTGTCTCTGGAGGGGTGGAGCGGGGAAGACAAAGGCAGAGGACCCCTGGGAGGAAGGAGACACCGGGCTGGGGCTGGGGCTCGGAGGACAGGCAGCAAAGCCCCACAGACTGCATGCGTGCGGAGTGGGTGGACAGCAGGCACGAGGGGACGCCGGTAGACTCAGACCAGAGGACACAGGCCATCTGCGGATCCCCCGTGGTCCCTGCAGGGAGGGGCGCGCCTCCCCCACCCACCTTGGCGCTGCAAAGCACCAGTCTCTGCCTCCCCTCTCTGAGCATGCGCTGGAGAGATCTGGTCCTGGCAAGTTCCGCGCTGCCCCGTGGAGAAGCGTTTCTGTCTCTTGAACAGGTGACCCGGCGGCCAGCGGCTCTCCCTGGGCCCAGCTGTCTGTCTGGACGCCCAGACCGGGGCTGCCCCTGCCGTGCACGAGGCTGCGGGTAGCCCGCGCTCCCTCTGCTCTGTCGGGCGATGCTCTGGGGAGCAGTTTTCTGGGTCAGCCCAAGATTTTGGTTTTATGTTTCTCAACATGGCAGTTCGCGGTCGGGCATGAGTGAGTGTGCCCAAAGGCCACCGTCACTGCGCGGTGAACACGAACTTCAGTTCCTGGGGGTCCTGCTCCTCCAAACTTGGTGGCACCTGGGCACACCCAGTTCCCAGCTGGGCGCTGTCGGGGCTGAGCTTGGAGGCCCCTTTCTGGGGGAGGTTGGTCCCTTTGGCCCCAGTGCAGCCACCGTGCAGCCCGTGGTCCTCCCTAACTTCCCCACAGGCACAGGTCCCGGCTGAGTGCTTTCCTGCCCTCAGGGGTGATGTGGTTTTTTGGAGTATAGGTTCAGTTCGGTGGGGTGGGATCTGGAGTCCACGGCCAAGAAAGAATTCTTGGGAGGTCTTTGATGCAAAATGCTGGTCTAATTGAAGCCCAGGGGCAGGACCGTGGGCAGAAGGAGCAGCTGTCCCAGGGCTGGGGGAGCGGGATCTGATTCTGTACGTGGGGCTTGTGGGTACGGTAGGGAAAAAGAGATTTTCCAAAGAGCCTTCATATGCTAAAGAGGCTCCCGGGATACCTGAGGCCGTGCCATTGTCAAGTTAAAGTTGCTTTTCCCTCTAGTGAGGCGTTAACTGCAAGAGAGATGGCGGCTTCCTGGAGGAAGGTCCCGCAGGTCGCACCCAGGAGTGGGGGAGGGACAGGCTGCCTTGGTCCTCAGCCAGCCTTCTGCTCCCCCCATCCGTTCCTCTGCTGGTACCCGGGCTTGGGAGGGCTGAGGCAGGCGCCGGGCTCGCACTGTGCGGAACACGGGCCGGGGGCGGGGAGGGGAGGCGCCCCCAGGGGTGGGCCACGCCTGCTAAGGCATCAGTGAGGCCACCCGCATTTCCTGGGGTGGGGGGGGGGTTAGCTGCTGTTCCCAGGGCTGCAACCAAGTTCATCTGCATTTACCATTCCATTTCTTTTGCAAACATGATGGTTTCCCTTACTCAAGTAACTATTTTCTGTAAGAAAGTCCCAATTAAGCTCTCTGAAAAATAAATGTCGGGTGACTAAGGGTTTCGGTGGTGCCTTTTAGAATGGCGGTGAAGTCAGCATAGTGACTTCTTGCTTGATTTTCTTACAAAATGGGGCGACCGGGTGGCTCAGTTGGTTAAGAGTCTGCCTTGAGCTCTGGAGTCCTGGGATGGAGCCCCTCGATGGGCTCCCTGCTCAGTAGGGAGCCTGCTTCTCCCTCTCCCTCTGCCCCTCCCTCCGCTTGTGTGCTCGCTCCCTCTCAAATAATTTTTTTTTAAAGATTTATATATTTAACACAGGAAGAAAGATCACAAGCAGGCAGAGAGAGAAGAGGGAGAAGCAGGCTTCCACGGAGCAGGGAGCCCAACGGGGGGCTCGACCCCAGGATCATGACCTGAGCCGAAGGCAGACACTTCACCCACTGAGCCACCCAGGTGCCCCTCAAATAATTTTTTAAAGATTTTATTTATTTGACAGAAGAGAGAGAGCACAAGAGGGGGAGCAGCAGAGGGAGAGGAAGAAGCAGGCTCCCTGCGGACATGGAGCTCCATCCCAGGACCCTGGGTTTGGGATCATGATCTGAGCAGAAGGCAGATGCTTAACTGACTGAGCCACCCAGGCGCCCTCAAATAAACAAAATCTTTTTTTTTTTTTTTTAAGATTTTATTTATTTATTTATTTGACAGAGACAGCAAGAGAGGGAACACAAGCAGGGGGAGTGGGAGAGGGAGAAGCAGGCTTCCTGCTGAGCAGGGAGCCCGATATGGGGCTCCATCCCAGGATCCTGGGATCATGACCTGAGGCAGAGGCAGACACTTAACTGAGTGAGCCACCCAGGCGCCCCACAAAATCTTGAAAAAAGACAGAATGGAGCAAGACAAAACTGCATAGAATAGGAAACACAGAGTGTCCCCCACACAGTGGGGATTTACATATACTGGTCATAAAGTAAAGTATCTTTTTTACAGTGCATCTGGGATAAAATACAGAAGAGTGGCTCACTAAGGCTTGAGCCTCCCAGGGGGTGGGAGAGGCTCGTGGCCCCCCAGGGAGGGGCAGGACTGTAGCTGAGCCCCACCCCAGCCTGAATACTACCCTCAGGCCCACAGAGAATTACCCCAGGGCCCAGGCTGAGGCCTGGCTCTGGGGGTGTTGGGGAGCTCTGGGAAAACCCCGTCCCTCACCAGACCCAAAGTCATGAGATGTGGGAGACAGTTGAAGATCCTCTAGGCTCCCAGTAGTTCAATGTTGTTAGGACAAAGTCACTTTCAAATGCTTCCCATCATCCCCTTTCCGTCGTGACGCCAGGGAAGCGCCTCCCCGAGAGCGTGCAGGCCTCCCGGCTCCAGACGGTGAGCTACCCCCAGGGCCCGGCTCCTCCCCCCTCCCTCCAGGCCTCCCTGCATGGCGACCTGAAGGCCCCCACCACCCCCTTCTCCTTCACAGAGTCCCTGGGCACCCTCTCTTGAACCGGACTCTCCCTTGGGGTCCGCTTCCAGGGCACCCAGACTGACCCCTCTCTCCCCCTCCCGTTCCCCCCCAGCTCCCCCCTTCCCTGCTCTTCCAGGCAAGGAGTCAGGCGACCTGAGGGGCTGAGGGCAAGGGAGGCAGCCGGCTGTAGGGAGCCATCCAGGGAGCCCTGGGACCCAGCACCAAGGACCAAGCGTAGGAGGAGAGGGGCAGAGGGAGCCCATGCGGGCGTGCGGGAACATGCCCTCTCTTGGAGGGGCCGAACTCTAGCCTCACCGCCCCGGGGCTGGGTTCCGAGGACAGCCATGCTCACCTGCTTTCCCATCTGTTGTGCCCAGCGGTGAGTTTTCTCCATTTCCTAGTAGAAATTTTACAAATAAGCTGGTCTGCAAAATATAAGAGAGGCCTCTTGGGGTCGTAGCCGCTCTGCTGGCTGGCTGGGCGCGGGAACCCGGGAGGGCCACCCTGTAGGACGGACCTCAAGAGCTGGCTCAGACAAGCCCAGGCGCGGGGGTGCCCCAGCCGGGCGTCTCTGCCCCCAAGGAAGCCTCTGCTAATGGGCAACCCATGGGCAGGCCTGAGGCTTTTCAGAATCAGGTTGAAGTCAAAGTCTAGAGAGAGGCACATCCAGCCTCCACCCATCTGGGCCCCCAGGGCAATAGGTGGCTGGTTTCTGCCCCTCGGTTGGGGTGGCAAAGGGCCAGAGATGGCCTGTGCTGACGGCTCTGTTGGAGAAACTCAGAGCCTCACTCACGCTCCACCTAGCTGGGCCCCACGCTCCCTCCAGGCAGAGCCTCAGGGAGGGTTCCCAGGGTCCTGGGGCCAGCAGCCTGCTAGGATCCAGGTCCCACTCCCCAGCAAGAGAGCAGCGAGTGTGCCCTGAGGAGGACTCTTCCCCACCCCCTAGGACACCCCGCAGAGCCTGAAGCAGATTTGCTTGTGAGAGCAGAGGACCCCGAGCCTCAAGTGTGGGAGATGGGCTGGGCCAGCCTGAGGGTCCTGACCAGGGCCCAGGACAGGGGCGGCAGGGAAAGAATGAAGCCGGCCTGTCCTGGGACCATTTAAGTGAATCCATAGAGTTGATGAAGTCCCGGAACTAAGTCAGGTTCGGTGGGGTGAGGAGGTTCGGAGCTGACGACTAAAGAAAGAATTCTTAAGACGTCGTTGGTGCAAAATGGTGGTTTATTAAAGCACGGGGACAGGGCCCGTGGGCAGGTTGTGAGGGGTGGTTGGTTATATACGCAGGAGTTGGGTAGGTGAGGACAAAGGGGTATTCAGAAGGGCTATTGGGGCAAAGAATACTATCAGGATATTGAAGGCTTAGTTACTATCAAGTAAAGACAATTGAGAGTCTCCTGGTGGAATGTTACATTCCTGCCATCAAGCATCCTTGTTAATGAGATTTAGGTTTAGAAGAAATTTAACTTTATTTACTTTTCCTTCTACCTCCACCTCCTTCGGTTTTTATGGAGGGGAGGGTGACATTAGGCTTGAGAAACTGAGTTCTGTGTCTTTGGAATTTGGGCTATTGATAAGGTAACTTCTTTGTTTGTAAATCTCAAGGACATTTGCAAACCAAGGGAAACTCCTGTCTTGCAGGATTGTGATCTTAGCAAGTTAACTATTTATCATTTTATGGCAGTCAGGGGTGCCTGAGGAATGCTACACCTATGGAGGGGAGCGGATGGAAGGGGGGGGGGTGCAAGGCGCCAGCTCTTGCTTTGTCCTCAGCCAGCCTCCTGCTCCCTCATCAGAGTGTCCAGAAGAATGGAGACCCAGCTGGCCCAGACTGAGCACAGCCTCGGGGGTGGACCGGCCCCAGCCTCACGGCCTGCAGCAGGGCACTGCTCAATCTAGGGAGACCGGAGGGGAACAGGGAGCGCTCGGGGATGAGGGAAGTGTCCTGCGAAGGAAGACAGAAGGGCAGAGGGGCGCTGGGACAGGAGCTGTGCTGGAGGAGGACCCTGGGAGCTGGGCAGTGGGAGGGGGGCTGGCCAGGGGACAAAGGCTCACACACCTGTCCAGGGTCCTGCTGGGTTCACATGTGGTGGGGAGGATGGGCAGGGACGAGTGTGAATTGGCTGGAGGGGAGGCGGTGTGGGGGTGTGGGAGGACCCATGCTTGTGGCCTCCTGTGAGCCCAGCTCCCAGCCAGCACCGGGGACAGGGACAGAGAACAGCCCTAAGGCTGGAGGAGGCCATCCCGGGTGTAGAAGAGGTCTGAGGCTTTTCAGAATCATGTTGAGACAGAGCACCCCTGGAGGCACGGTGAGAGCTCGGTGGGAGTGGGGGCTGGGTGATCCCACCGAGCGGAGACTGATGAGGGAGCAGGAGGCTGGCTGAGGACAGAGCAGAAGCTGGCACCTTGCACCCCCTCTCCATCCGCTCCCCCCACCCCAGTAATATGTGTCTCATTCCTCAGGCACCCCTGACCACCATAAGCAGCAAACAGTTACCTTGCAGAGATCACTGTGCGGCAAGACGGAGTCTCCCTTGGTTTACAAATGTCCTAGAGAGCTACAAACAAAGACGTTACCTTAACAATAGCACAATTTCCTGAGGCAAATAACTCAGTTCCTCAAGCCCTAAGGTCTCCCTCCCCACCAGAAACAAAACCAATGGAGGCTGAGGCCGAAGGAAATGTAAATACAGCTAAATCTCTTCTAAACCTAAATCTCACTAACGGAGACGCTCGCTCCCAGAAATGGGAAGGGCCGGCCCAAAGACAACACCGGCGCAGCCGCAGGGCCGCCGGCTACCCCGCACCTCGCAGGCCCTCTTTAGCATATGGAAGCTCCGTTGAACCCTCCCTGCCCTTCCCCTTCCCCCAACCGCAGGGCACACAACCTGCCAGCCCCGCAGCGCTTGCTGCCCACGGGTCCTGTCCTTGTGCTTTAATAAACCACCACTTCGCACCAAAGATGTCTCAAGAATTCTTTCTTGGTCATCGGCTCCAGACCTCAGCCCACTGAACCTCACCTAGGTTCTAGAACCTCATCAAGACCACCGCAGGACCTTCTGCCAAATGGGTGGTGGCACCTTTTCCGCGCACTCATCGGTTGGACATGGCTGTAAGGGACAGCTCTGCCCTCCGCGTCTTCATCAACCAACAGCAAAGTCCCAGCCGCAGGTGCGAGATCCCGAGCGTTCTAGAACCTGTAGGTCAGGGGTCTGTCTTCACGTGCTCTGTAGCAAGTTCCGTACCGGATCCCGATGGGCCATCTCAGAGCCCAGGTCTGCTGACCTAGAGTCCCACTGGCTGTCACGGGAGCTCCGCACGGCCAGCCACCAGGACCTCTGAAGAGGTTCTTGTAAGGACCTATTTAGAAACTGTCCCTGCTCCCCTGCCCCCAGGGGATTTACTTGGAGACACGTCCCCGTCCCGGAAACCAGCTCCAGGTCACAACGCCCAGATACAAGGGTGGGTCAGGCCAGGTGGAGACAGCGGATCAGTGAGGGGATGCTTACTGTCTCCCTGGTTACCAAGGAGTATGGGCCCTATCCTTCAGGAGGCTTTTTGGTGCCAATCCTAATCAAGGTGTGATAGGCTGGGTCAAATGTCTACTAGGGTCAATTGTAACTCCACTGGTCACCTGCATCACGGTGGACTTTCCTGTGTGTGTTACAATCTCATCGGTCACCTGTGCGTGGCCAGGCCCGACCGCATGGCCTTTGCCCTTCGAAGCTAGTCTGTGAAACAGAGAGGGGTCGCCCTCTCTTGGAAGAGGTGCGGCCCTGAACGTTCGGTTAGATTCTTGATGCTTGGCACGAAATAAAGCTTTGCTTGACCTTTGCTTTGTATCAGTCTCGCTCCTTTGATCACGGACCGATTATTGGGGCACAACAGTTCTCAGGTTGTGTCTGTAGGAAGCCTGAGGTCTTGCACGTGAAGGGGCCTGGCGGACTACGGCCCCAGCACCCCCACCCCCCCCATGCCCTGCCATGCTTGCAAACATCACGCTTTCTTTTAGCTTCTAAATTCTAAGTGTGGTGGTGATGAGGGAGCAGGAGGCTGACTGAGGACAGGGCAAAAGCTGGCACCTTGCGCCCCCTCTGCACCCGCTCCCCTCAGTAATTTGTGTCACATTCCTCAGGCACCCCTGACTGCCCCAAAAGAAAAACAAATAGTTAACTTGCGGAGATCACAATCCTGCAAGGCAGGAGTCGCCCTTGGTTTATAAACATCTTTGAGATTTACAAGAAAGAAGTTACCTTATCAGTAGCCCAATTTCCAGGGGCACAGAACTCAGTTCCTCAAGCCCTAATGTCACCCTCCCCTCCATAAACAAAACTGAAGGAGGCCGAGGTAGAAGAAAAAGCAAATAAAGTTAAATTTCTTCTAAACCTAAATCTCACTAACAAGAACACTTGATAGCAGGAATGTGATGGTCCACCAGGAGACTCCCCACTGTCTTTATGTTAGTGCCTCATTAGAGGGAAAGCGGCCTTGGCTGGATAGTAACCAGGCCTCCAATATCCTGACAGTCTTCTTTACCCCAATAGCCCTTCTGAACACCCCTTTGTCCTCACCTACCCAACTCCTGTGTATATAACCAGCCCCTCCTCACATGCCCGGCACAGCATCTCCATCTGCCTACGGGTCCTGTCTCTGTGCTCTAATAAACCACCTTTTTGCACCAAAGACGTCTTTTTTTTTTTTTAAAGATTTTATTTATTTATTCCACAGAGAGAGAGATCACAAGCAGACAGAGAGACAGGCAGAGGGAGAGCGGGGAAGCAGGCTCCCCACTGAGCAGAGAGTCTGATGCGGGGCTTGATCCCAGGACCCTGGGATCACGACCTGAGCTGAAGGCAGAGGCTTAACCCACTGAGCCACCCAGGCACCCCTGCACCAAAGACGTCTTAAGAATTCTTGGGCGCCTGGGTGGCTCAGTGGGTTAAGCCGCTGCCTTCGGCTCAGGTCATGATCTCAGGGTCCTGGGATCGAGTCCCACATCGGGCTCTCTGCTCAGCGGGGGGCCTGCTTCCCTTCCTCTCTCTCTGCCTGCCTCTCTGCCTACTTGTGATCTCTCTCTGTCAAATAAATAAATAAAATCTTTAAAAAAAAAAAAAAAAGAATTCTTTCTTAGCTGTCGGCTTCAAACCTCACCGGACCGAACCTCACCTAGGTTCAAGAACTTCATCAGTGGGGGTTCTTTTGTTTTGGGGGGTTATTAGCTTCTAAATTATAAGCGTGCACACGCACATGTGTGTGTGTATGTGTGCGCATGTGTGTATTTAACTTCTAAATTCTAAGTGGCTTTCTATCCCACAACACCAGCTCTCAAGCTGTTTCCATGCAAATGTACTCGTCTGATTATTCACTGGGCATCAAATCTTGCCTGGCCGTGTCTCCACTCAGAGACGGGGAGCTGTGCCCAGAGAGGTAAGGCAGGCGTACCACGCCCCACAGTGTGGCCTCACGCAGCTCTCCTTGCACACTGAGCCCCACTGCCCAAGGACGCCTTGCCTCCCATCCGGCTAGAGCACGAGTGAGAGCGACTCAGGGCTTCCTGGCCTGGGAGAGTCAGAGCAGCAGGAGAGGAGGGCCGGGGCTCTGCACACTTCCCCACAGGACCCCTGAGCACAGACCTGCAGTAGGAGTCTCGGAGGAGGGGGGCAGCTCCAGATGGGAGAGCTCGGCTGCCGGGCCCCAAAGAGGCCAAGCGCACCTGCCACAGCTCCAGCTCGAGAGCCCCCACGGAAGCTGCAGGCGCTGACCGTCTGGGGCCGGGGCTGTGCCTCCCTCTTAGGGTGAGAACGCAGAATGCTGGCCAAGGACGACTGCCTACCTGCCCCCCGTGGCCCCCGTCTCCAGCCTCAGCACTCCGCGCCAGCCTCCTCTTATTGGCTCCTCCAGCCCCTGGATCCCCTTTCTGCAGACAGTGAGGGCAGTGGGCACCCGTCTCGCCCAGTTCCGGACAAGCCAGACGGTGCGCACCCCTGGGTCCAGACCCCGGACAGGACTAGGAGACATCCAGCGGCAAATGTGTACCCCCAAACTCCAGCCACTTCTGCCAAGAGAAAGTTCCCCAGAGAGCATGAGCAGGGGGAGAGCTGCCAGGGGAAAGGCTGGCGAACACCACGGCACTGGAGTAGAGAAAGAAAGAACATTCTAGGCCCCCGGGTGGGGCAGTGGCTGGCCCAGGAAATCAGCAGGGGGTCTACAAAGCCCAAAGACTTCAGCAAGCCCAAGAAAGAGAAACAGAAGCAGAAGCAGGAGTGTCCACTGACACATGTCCACCAGATGGACATGTACCTTGCCATTCCAGGGGGTGTCCCGTGCGTGTGAAGGAGGCTCCCAGAGTTCAGGGTTGAAGGAGGGAGCCTGAGTGGGTCCACCATGGTGGGCAGACCTTATCTAGGAGGCCTCCAGGTGTCACCGTGGTCCCAGGGAACACGTGTGACTGGTAACTCCCGGATAGGCCAAGTCCCTGGATGTGGGGCCTCCTTTGGGAGGAATGGGTCTGCGGGCATGACCCTCTATCCTAGTCACGGCACCCACCCTCTCCAACTCACCTGGCTGGACCTGCCTAGAATCCTTCCTGTATCACGAAACACCTCACAGAAACGAACTGGAGACACAGTCCTTCTACTTCCAGGAATCTGTGGAGGGGAAGGTTCTCAGAAGGACCCCACAGATTACACCATCAGGCACTGCCCAAGCTCCTGGCTTGGCCATATGTGTTCAGACACATTTTCAAAGGATATCTGAGTCTCATTGTGACTTGGTTGTTCAAACTCACAGAGCTCCCCGAATCACGGGGTCCTGTCTTGAATGGCACAGAGCCCCCATATGCTTTTGGCCACAAATACTTGCTGAGCCCGGACCACTAGCCGGCGGTGGTCTGGGTGCCAGGCACTGCCCTCCAGGGCTGATCTGCTGGGTGGAATCAACAAGCAAGGAGCCCAACGGGAAGTGACGGGCACTGCCAAGATGAAACATATGCCTCTGATGGGGACCAAAATTCATCTTACCTCTGGAGGTAAGATCCAGAGCCGGTAACCAAGGGTTATGGCTTACTGCATGTCCCTGGGGACAGCAGGGCCATCACCCTTAGAAGTGTGGAACCCCAGATACCACCGCTCTTTGCCTGGGGACCTCTTGAGACACGCGCAGACCCCCCAGGGAGAGAGCCCCTAAAGCCTTTCCAAGTTGAGCCATCCCACTTCATTGGGACATTACAGAGAACCACGCAGTGTCTGACCTTGATCCTCAACTGAAGACACACACACTCTTACGTGCACACTCACACACACCGACACACTCACTCACTCCCCTGCACACTCACATACCCCTGGACCTTTCCCACGCAACCGGTGTGTTAGGAGGGCCCCTCTCCCATGCAGCTCCGCGGCCACCCTGCCATTCTGCCTCAGCTCCCTCCCCCTCACCTGTCCTCCCCAACAGGAGGAAGAAGAGGAAGAGGCTTCTAGGCCTGGCAGCGCCTTTCACCACCCTCACCCTCACGTAAGTGCTGTCCAGAAAGGCAGAGAGAAAAGGTCAGGTATCACAGCCCCTCCCAGGACCCGCGGTGTGAAACTGTGACGTGTACTTCCAAAACAAGCAGGTGGCTGAGACTCAGCAAACAAGCTGCCGCCCAAGTCCCTGCAGGAGGAGGGGAACCCCCGCAAACGAGGCTGCGGGGGGCGGGGGGGTGGGGTTAGGGCCCGGCAGCCTGGCCTGCCGCAAGCCCAGCATCCCCAGCTGCCCAGGCCGCACGCAGCCTCCCAGCCCCGCCAATGAGAAGCAGGATGCGAGGGCGTGGAGCCCTGCCAGGCCGCGCTCCCCCGCCAGGGCCCGGCCTCCCTGCCCAGAGTCGATGGTGCGGGTCCAGCCAGGGTCCACCTACTGACACGGCGCCCAAAGGCTGTGCTGGACGGACGAAAGGTGCTGCCTTTACCCTAGCGGGCCTCTCGGCTCTGCGCCGGGAGGGTCCCATCAGGCGGGCTTTGGGCACCCATCCCCTCGTCGCACAGCGCGCTGGGGGCCTGGGAGCAGCCTGGCTGAGAGTCTTGGCCCAGGTCGGGCAGCCGCAGAAGAGGCAGCCCCTGCGCCCAGGGCAGAAAGGAATCCAGAAGCAGCGAAGATCGATGTCCCGCCGGGGATTCCCACGGCCACAACCACTGCCCTCTGCGGCCTTCGTCCCCCACCCCTCGCCACGGGAGGGCTAAGGGCTCACCCCCGAGGCGGCGAGGCCGGGAGCCGAGGACCCCGGGGGCCCGGGGCGAGGGAGCGGCGTGCTAGAGGCAAGCTCCCCGCCTCCTCCCCGCCCCGCCCGGGAGTCTGAAACGCTCCCACCGGACCGGGAGGAAGGGACGCGAGCCCTCCCTGGGCGCGGCCGGCGAAGGTGGGCCCCGTCCCCGCCCCCACACGCCCGCCAAGCGTCGCCGGGCTGCCCGGCGATGACGCGCGCCCCGCGTGGGGACGAGAAGGACCAGCCGGGCGGGCCAGCGACACCTCCCTGGGGCTGGGCTCCGGGCCCGTCGTGGGGGGCCTGCCAGCCCCGCCCAGGCCTGAAGTCCGACCCTGCCCGGGTCCCCCCCCCCCCCCCCCGGAATGCCGGCCCCGCGCCCGCCCGCGGGAGCCCCCACTCCGGCCCTGCTCCTGCTCCCCAGCGCGCCGGAGCGCCAGCTCTGCGCCGCCCGCCCCTTTGCCCCCAGCTCGCCCTGCGCCCCTAGCCCGCTGGAACCCCGACTCCGCCCCTGCTCCCCCCGCCCGCTGGAGCCCCGACTCCGCCCCTGCTTCCCCCGCCCGCGCGAGCGCCGACTCCGCCCGCTGTTCCCCGCCCGCCGCCGCGGCCACGAGTCCGGGGCTTTCGTGCGCTTGGGCGCCAGGCTTGGGGAGCTCGGCGAGGCCGTGGACCTGCGTCTGCCCCACGTAAGTCGGCCGGGTCCGGACCGGGGAGGGGGGACGGGGACGACCCCCTTGGCGCCGGGCAGGGCGGAGAGGAGCGGCGAGCGGGGTGCCGGGAACGCCGCGGGGGGGTCTGGGGGAGGCTGGGAGGCTGGGCTTACGCGTGGGCCCGGCGCTCGGGGGCTGAGCCTCCACTCCCATCCCCCAGCCCTCCCAGCCCTTCCGAACAGTGCCCAAGATCGGGGCTGGAGCGGGCACACACCAGCAGCAGGCGCCCTCCCTGGCTGGGTGACCCAGAGCCGCGCAGGCTGGGGGCCATCACCCGACTCTAGGTTCGCCTTCACCTCTCCCGTGGGGACTGGAGAGGGGCAGCGTTGCTAACTCGAGAAGGGGGCTGGGATCTCGGCGGTCCGGCAGGATGGGAAGAATTAAGGGCCCATCCTGGTGGACCGACCACCCTGGGGACTGGAGCCTACCCTGGCAAAGGGGTGAAACCTAGTTTGCCAAAGATTATGCAAGCGTATGAGGTGCCTAGGAACGTCGGTCCCCAAAGCCCCCGCTCCCTGGCCCCTGCTGAGCCACCTTTGATCTTCAGGACAAGGACTTGTTCCTACCTCTGTAGTGGCCCCCAGTCCCTGCATGCCTGGCTTTGTCAGAAATCAGCCCCGTGAGCCTGGGGGAGGAGTGGGCAGTTCCGATCCCAGATGGCACTGTCCCCTCAGGGCTCCCATTGCCTAACCTGCTCGTGTCCATCCACTCCAGCCCGTGCCTCGACTCAGCCCAGTGCGGCCTGTTTGGTTGCATGCCTGGCCGGGGACAGTGGGGACACCAGATGTGACTGGTGGCTGTGCATTCCAGAGCTTCCTGGAGAACAGCTCAGAGCTTCCCCAGATCCAAACCTCACATTCTAGGAGAGGAAGCTGGGGCTCCTTTCTCCGGCGCTGTCCGCATCTGGAGATGGGCTCAGCCCTGAACTCGGGCATCCGAAGCTCCTGTCCCAGACCCCAAGGTGTTAACCCCGGGCCCAAAACTGGGCGGGGGAAGCCTGTTCTCTCCCTGGCATTCCTCTTCCCAGTGCCTGGGACCCAGGTTCCTGGGCCCAGAATGCCCTCCCACCGCCCATGGCTGTCCCCCAGGAAGGCACCAGACTGCTCCTCCCACACCTTGCCTCCTGCAGAACAGGGAACCAGAGCCCCAGCTGCTCCCCCTGGGGCTTCCACCACCAACGGCCACTGGTTTCTGCCTGGGAGAGGGTCCCAATGGAGGGCACCAGGCAGCCTCCATAGACAGATCTCCCTGGCTGAACCTCGCTGAACCTATGTTTCAGGCAGGAAATGGAGGAATAGCAGATTTTACAGGCTCGCTGTCGTCAGCGCTGAATCATACAGAGCGGGAAGCGCCCCTAGCCTCCGCAACACTGAAGCTGCTGGAGGCAGGTGCCCAGTGCCCAGCCGGCCCCTGAGTCCTCACGGCAGGAACGGAAAGTTCTGGATGTGGGCTGGCTAATATTCCTGGTCACCATCTTTCCCCCCCGCCCTCCCAGCATCACCAACCAGCAAGGGCCAGTCTCTTGGCCTTCCTTTTTGTGTGGTCCGGAGATCTGTCATGATTCCCCAGCCCGCCCCAGCCGCAAGCCCCTCGGGCTGGGGCAGGGGTCTCAGCGCGGAGTGTGCCCTGAGCGAGGTGGGCGGGAATGGAGCAGGAGGACCCTCCGTGTGCTGGTTGTGTGGCTGCCGGAAGACAGCCCACCCCACCCCACTGTCTGTCAAACGGAGGGCAGCGTGGATCCCAGGGCCCGGGGCTCCGGTATCTCCTCCCAAGGGGCAGCTGTGTCCCCCACCGAGCTGTTGTCTAAGCAGGACCCGTATCTTTGGCTTTGTGAGAGCCCAGACTGGACACCCATCTCCTCCGGAATGAAGGTCTTCCTACCCGTGCTACTGGCTGCCCTGCTGGGTGTGGAGCGAGGTGAGATGCCCCCCCACCCCGGGCTCCGGGCCCTGGCTTTGCGTGAGCCCTGCTGCCCTCTCTCCCAAGTGGTGCCCAGCAGCGCCCAGGGGACCTTCAGGCCCGCTCCCACGTGACCTGTTCCAGACGGCCCCACGGCGCTCTGCTGGGGGCCCTCTGCCCCAGCAGAGCGGGTCACTCCTCACTGCTCCCCTGGAGGCCTCGGGTCGGCCCCTGACACTCCCCGCTGTGCATTTGGACCCGCGGCCTGGGTCTGGAGTGTGATGATTGCTCGATTAACACCCACCAAGGATTGGGGGTTGCGGACTGGCAGGGGACACGGGGCGGGGGGGGCACCGCTGGGAGGCCCCCCAGGGCCCGAGACAGGTGTCACATGCCGCGCCTCCCTTCCTCCGCAGCCTGCTCCCTGGTGTGCTTCTCGTGCACGAATCAGAACAGTAACTTCTACTGCCTGAAGCCGACCGTGTGCTCGGACTCGGACAACTACTGCGTCACGGTGTCCGCCTCTGCCGGCCTCGGTGAGCGCCGCCCGCCGCCTCTGCCCGCGGCCCAGGCCCCTGCCCCCCACGCCGGCCCTCACCGCCTTGTCTTCCTGCGCAGGGAAACTGGTGGACTTCGGCCATACCCTGAACAAGGGCTGCTCCCCGATCTGCCCCAGCCCCAGCGTCAACCTCGGCGTGGCGTCCATCGGCACCTACTGCTGCCAGAGCTTCCTGTGTAACATCAGCACGGCCGGCCGGGGGCTGCGCGCCAGCGCCGCGGTGCTGGGCCTCGGGCTCCTGCTCAGCCTGCTGTCCGCCCTGCAGCGGCTCGGGCCCTGACTGCGGCCGCCCGGCAGCCGACCCGGACTCCCCCAGCTCAGGAAGGAAGGCCCGGCCCCTCGCAGACCCCCCAAACCATACGGAAGCCTCTTCCTCTTCCTCCGACCCCTCACCCCGCTCGATCCCAGCCCCTGCCTCTCGAACCTCCTCTCCCCTGAGAGGCGCCCGCAGGGCTCACTCCCCAGGCGGCCGGCCTTGCGACCTTCCTAAGGGAACCTGGGAAGGGCTGAGGGCTGGGGACACACTGGGAGCGGCACGTCTGTTGGGAGCTGTGCTTTGGGCCGCTGCTTCCGAGAAGGCCTGTTGTCACGTCCGAGGACGGTGTTGTCTCAGAGGATGGCCTAGCGCAGTGGCGCGGACGGGGCCTGGGTGCACCCTGGGCATGCATGCGGGTGTGCAGGACAGTCAGGGTTGGGGGGGAGGGGTCAGGAGTCCAACGTTAGCCGCGGAGCTCCCCAGCCCCAACAACGAAGCTGCTTTTCTCTGGCCTTTCTGCAGCCCGCATTCACTCACGGTAAGGCTGGCCTTTGGGAGGAAGATGGGGTTTCAGTGCATCAGGGTTTAGGCCGCTGGACCCAGGAACCCCCTCCACCCCGACCTCCAGCTGCGGCCCCACCCTCTCCCTCCGCCCCCACACTGGATTCTGCCTGCTGCTCGGTGCCTCTCATAAACACATGTTCTCCACCTTTTGCTCTGGCTGTGACTGCCTGTGGCCATTACTGCAGTGTGGGGGACCCTCTCCCTGCAGGGGCCTCACTGCGGGGGGACACCCATGGCCCCACCCAGAGGCCCACATGGGGAGAGGGGCTCCCCTGAGTCCATAGCTCTCTGCCCTCCAGGCCTAGAAGGGAACCTCCAGGCTTGGCCACGTGGGAAGTTCATCATCAGGCGGGACAGGGCAGGACCGGAATCAGGGAGGGAGGTCAGTCTGCTTCTGGGAGGAAGGCAGCCCCCTCCAGAGGCAGGCACGGGTTTGGAGTGGGGAGAAGGAGCCTACAGGAGCAGGCACTCGGTGGGCACCGGCGTCCGGCTCTCTGGGACTCGACGATGGGATGGCGGCCCGTCGGGTCCCCGCAGGCACAGGCAAACCTGGCAGGACGGGCGGGAGCCGGGGAGCTGGGGAGCGGGACACTGCCCTGTGCCCACCTCCTCTCTGCCAGCCACGCTGTGTCTGTAGTGACCAGGGAAGCCGTCCCTGCCGGCAAGGCTCTGTGCTCCCAGCCCACGGCTCCTTAGCCTGGGCCGGGGCGCGTCGGGCACTCCCGGAAGGTGGGAAGTCGGGGTCTACTTGATGCCCGCGGGCCAGGTCTGAGGACCCAGAGGGGCCCCAAAGGATGAGCTGAGAGTGTCCGTGGCTTCCTGCGGGCTGGAAATCCGAAGGGAGCCGGGAGGGATCGAGGGAAGGGCTTCCTGACCAGCACGAGGGAGAGCGGAGCAGACCGTGCCTGGGGCACCGGCGCCCTTGGGGTGAGCTCCCTACTGGAAAGGGGTCCGGGCGCCTGCTCCTTCAGGAAGCCAGGGTAGAGTCCATGGACAGCGAGGGTCACCATGGGAGTTGGGCCGAGACTCACCGGGGGTGAGGTGTTGGCGCCAGGGCCGGCCCTGGAATGCGCTTGGGATCCTGTTCTCTGAGGCCTTCCCAGGTGTTTGGGGCCCAGGAGGAACTCAGAGGGATGAACCGGCGGCCCGTGGAGTGGAAAACCAGCTTCTCTGGGCCCATTCCGAGCCAGGGAAGCGCCGAGCAGGCGTCGCTGGGACACGCCCGCCCTAGGAAGAGCGGAACGGAGACTCTGGGCGTCGCGGTCCCTGGGGCTTCCCTGCTCACACCTGCCCGCGCACTCAGGCTGACCCTGGGGCCCCAAGTGCTGTGCCTGTGCCAGTGGCCGCAGAATACTGTCCAGCAGCGCGGGACAGTGGTCCGTGTGGGGCTCAGGGTCGTGGCCCGTCTCTGGGGAATCTCTTGAGCTCCAGCGTGGGCACGGACGCTCGGAAATGCGGGTTCTCATCGCCACGGCCACCAAAGTGGGGACACCCCGCCAACACACAGCCAGGTGACGGTGCAGGGATTGCATCCGCGGAGGGGACAGTCCCCAAATAAGGGAGGCAGGAAGGATCTGCCCCGGTAGGGCGACAAGAGGAAGGAGACCCCGGCTGACCAGTGCCTTGGGGAAGGATCGGGAAGCACCTTGGGGCAGCCTGACTGAGACTGAGTGGGCAGTGACCGTGGGACGCACCTGAAGGGGTCAGGCTGCCATTAAGAACAGAAGAAGGGGCGTCTGGCTGGGTCCCTGGAGCGGGTGACTCTTGATCTCCGAGTTCAAGCCCCACGTTGGGTATAGAGGTCACTTAAAAAAATAAAAAATATTTAAAAAGGAAAAGGAATCCCAGGAACTAGACATCAGAATGTCCCCCAGATACACAGGGGCAGCTGTTGTGGTGGGCAAGGGTCCTCCGCGGGGCTCCGAGTCCCCGTGTAGAAGGCACTGGCGGTATTGTTCACTCAACATTGGTCAAGCGATGGCGCTGGCGTGACTCTGAGTCGCGAGGTGCCTGGCGGGCGGCGGCCACGCGGCAGGACCCCGTGGCCCCCACGCTCTGCTCCTGCCCACGTCACGCAGGCTTCCGCCCCCCGCACCTGCTGTCTCCCTGGTGGCATTCCTCTCACTGCCCTTCCCGCACCTACACTCAGAGATGGTGATGCTTATCTGGTTCTCAGAAGCCCCCTGAGGCCGGGGGCTTGAAGCCACCCGCACTGCTGGCTGGGGGACCCCGGCCCCGCACTGCTCTGGGGTCAAGTCCTTGCAGAGCTGGGCTCAGAGGCCGGTGGGCCCCCGGGTTCCCTCTGCCTCCCCCTGGGTAGGGGGGAGGTTGGAGGGCGGGGAGGGTGCAGGCCCCAGAGGGAGCAGAGGGAGGGGGGTGGGGTGGGTGAGAAGGGGCTGAGCCGTGGGAGGAGGAGCCCAGAGCTCTAAGTTTCCATTTCCTGCCGCCTGGGGGAAGGCAGGTAGGGCGGGGAGGGGCGGGGCCGCGGGGGGAGGCCTGCTGGGGCCTCGTGCCCCAGACTCTAGGGGTGCCCTGGCACCTGGCCAGGCTGCGGGGAGGGGCCAGGCACAGGGTGGCCAGGAGCCCAGACTCCCTGATCTCAGCGCCTGGAGCCCGGGGGACGCCCCGCCCCATCTCAGTAGGGGAGTCAGCTCTTTGTTCTGGTCTGTTCCGCATGCCCCGAGGGAGGGGGTCTCTCTCTGGGGAGAAGAAGGGCATGTCCGGGTCCTGTCTCTCGCCTGCCCTCCCTGCTGCTGGGCCTGCTGGCCTGGGAGGTGGAGGGATCCTGCCCCAGCTCTGGCCTCCACCCGCTGTGCGTCTCCGGGGTGGCCACGGCCCAGGCACGCCAGGCAGGCCCTGCGCCTCCTCTCCCCCTCCTGACCATCCGCCACTTCGCCCTGCTCCTGCTCTCCCGTGATTTCCAGGGTCCCCAGCGTGCTCGGCCACGGGCCCAGTTGGGATGGAGGAGATCTGGGAAGTGGAAAGCACAGAGCCGGACGGAGATGGGGACCGAGCAGACCCAGGGACGACACGGCAGCTCTGGCTGGGGCTCAGGCCCGTGGACACCCCACCAGCCCCCCACAGCGGGCCTGGGACGGTCTTTCTGAGGGCCCACCTCCGCAGGCCCCAGTCATGAGGCTGTGCTCCAGCCTGTGGGGACGTCTCTTGTGTAAAGAGCCTGCCTCGTGTCCCCATGGGGGATCTTATCGAACACGCCGTTTCTCCTCACCTGGGGCCCCAGACTGTCACCTTGGGAGTGTCCCCTCGGCTGTCCGTCGTGAGGAGGTGACGTGGGAAGAGGGGGGTCTCTGAGGAAAATGCAAGAGACATGGATTCGGGAGGGGTGCACAGAGAGGAGGGGCCAGCTGGGGGTCGGGGAGGGCAGTGTGCGGGGCAGCAGACACCACACCCCCAAGGGGTTCTAAGGCTGGGGGAGGGACCACTGGGAGCCCAGCAGATTCTAAGAGGAGAAGATCCAAGTGGCGTGTTGATGCCACGGGCCCCCTCCTGCAGGGTCTCCCTCCTGCAGGGTCTCCTGGGACAGTCCCATCACTCGTGAGCACCTGCGGCAACTGCCCCTCTGGCTGCCTTTCCAGCCTGGCCAGTAGACAGCAGGTGTCCCTGTCACCGGGGCTGGAGGGGGCGCCGCATGGCTTCCCTAAGTCCTGCCCACCCTCTCCAAAGAGCACCTTCCGCCGCACTCTTCCTATTTTTCTGGTTCGGATGTGCCATCTGTTCTCTGCCGGGAATTTGGCCAAACCTGCCTTTGCCTGACTCTCATTCGGGGAGGGACTCAGACTGGCACCCCTTCCATCCGCTCCCCGAGCAGAGGATAACCTGACCCTCTCTTCCAAGAGTTCTCTGGGGACCAGAGTAGAGTAGGACTCTGCAGAACGACATGCCGCCTCCTCCAGGGGCCTGGGTTTCTGGCGCCCGGACTGAAGCAGCAGACCCAGGGCCTCAGCAGACGAGGGAAACTAAGGCCAAAACAATTTGCATTCCCTCAACCTACCGCCCAGGGACTGACAAGTCCTCGGAACAGGCAGAGCGACCTTCCTCTAGGGGCTCAGCGGCCTCCATGCTGACACTTCGTGAAGGGCAACAAGCCATTCTGGCCCGACCCCCAGGATCCTGTAAGTCTATTTTAACATAAAAATTCCTCTGGAGACTTCCTTTATCTCTAAACCCCAAGATACATGGTGGTCATCATCGCCGCAAGCATACACGCACCGAGAGACATCCGAAAGGTCTCAGGACTGAGTTTTCATGGAACAGTAGTGCATGACCTTCTCCTCGCTAGAGCTGCCCCCTCAGGGTCCTGGAAACCTTGTTCCCAAAATACCTGGGAGGCCCGCACTCTCCCTAACCCCTCCCGACTTGGAAGTATATAGGGGCCCCTCCCCAGGACCCAGTGCAGCTGTACCTGGCCCCGGTCCTGTCCCCAGGCTTTAATAAAACCCCCTTTTTGCACCAAAGACGCCTCAAGAATTCTTTCTTGACTGTTCTCTCCTAAACCCCAACAGTTCCTACATGATTTGGTGCACGGCATGGGGCATCGGCCTTCATCTGGCCTCTGAGCCTTGCTGCAAACTTGACGACGGCTTTCTTTTCCTCCATTCCCATTTCAGGGGCTTTGAAAGGAATATGGTATTTTTTCGTTAATAAATTTTTTTTAATTTTTAAAAAAGATTTTATTTATTTATTTGACAGGCAGAGATCACAAGTAGGCAGAGCAGCAGGCAGAGAGAGAGGAGGAAGCAGGCTCCCTGCTGAGCAGAGAGCCCGATGTGGGACTCGATCCCAGGTCCCTGAGACCATGACCTGAGCCGAAGGCAGTGGCTTAACCCACTCAACCACCCAGGCGCCCAGTAAATTTTTTTAAAAAGATTTTATTTATTTATTTGAGAGAGTGGGAGAGAGCACAGGTGGGGGAAGCAGCAGAGGGAGAGGGAGAAGCAGGCTCTCCACTGAGCCAGGAGCCTAATCAGGGCTTGATCCGGGGACCCTGGGATCATGACCTGAGCCAAAGGCAGATGCTTAACTGACTGAGCCACCCAGGTGCCCCAAGGACTATCATCTTTTTTTTTTTTTTTTTTTAAGATTGTATTTATTTGACAAAGAGACGGAGTGAGACGGAACACAAGCAGGGGGAGTGGGAGAGGGAGAAGCAGGCTTCCCACCAAGCAAGGAGTCTGATGTGGGGCTCGATCCCAGCATCATGACCTGAGCCGAAGGCAGACGCTTAACAACTGAGCCCCCCAGGCGCCCCCCAGGGAGTATCGTCTTACTGGAACACTCTCCTGTTGTTGGCTCAGGCTACGATCCTCCTGCCTGCGGCTGCTCTACAGGGACGGAAGGAGAAACCCTGCCGTTTCGCTGGAAGTCAGTCCCCGAGCCTGAACGATAATAAGACCCAGAAACTTGATGCCCTCTCTTTGTTCCTGTCCTTCGACAAAGTCATCTGTCGTGGGCAGGGGACAGCCACCCCAGCGACCAGCCTGGCTGCCCATCTTAACTCTCCCATGTGAGGTTCCCTCCTCATCGGTCTAATGTGATCCTACCCACCTCCCTGGTCTGGCCCCTTCTGGCCGCGGGACCTCCACGGGGAGCCGGCAGAACCCAGCACCCGACTGAACTAAAACCCAACGGGGATGGCTTCCTGGGGACTCTGGCTGTAAAGACCACACGTGTGGGAATGTCACTCAGAACGTGACGGGTTTCTATCTTTACTGTTTTCCGTCAAGGTCCTCTAAGTACTTAAACTCCAATATTGGGACATTTCCCCTTGTAAAACTTCTCTAGTGTTTTCCATGGGCTAACAATGGTGGGTCCTTCAAGGCAAGGTGGAGTAAGAGGTGACCTTCACGGCAGGACCTCCGAGGCATGGTATTTCAGGCCCTACTAGCCTAGGACGCAGTGGGGACATGGGGGGACGCTGGCATCGCTCCTCCGGGGACTTTAAGGCAGAGCGGTGATCAGAGCGACCTCATCGGAGGGACATGTTGAGTCCCTTTGACGCCAGGAGCCTCTGACGGATCCCGTGTGGGACGCCACCTGGGAGTCGGGAATGGGATTCCCCGTGATGGACCTTCTCTCTCTCTCTCTCCCCAGTTCCCAAGGACTCTCCCTCGGGGAGCCTTCTAACCCCCCGGAAACCATGTGGATTGCGAAGTTGAGGAAAGGACTGAGCTCCTGTAGCCCCGCGTGGCCTCGGTGGGATGTGGCGGTTCGTCTCTTCCGCAGGAAGCGGGGCGCATTGGTGGGGATGCTCTAGGGCAGCCTGCGGGCTCCGCATCGGACCGACCTAAGGGGCCTCTTGCAGAACAGGTCGGGTCAGGAACCGGGCCGGTCAATTCCCTCCCAGCGTGGAGGACGATAATGATCTAAACATGCCTCGTCCCGACAGGATCCAGGTTGCTGGAGGAAACAGGGGCCGTGGTCCCGAGGAGACGGACGGGGTCTCACGGTCCCTCCTCCTGACGGCTGTGGGGGCGTCTCCTGCATTTCGCGGGCTTGCTGGCTGCAGTTAGAGCCAGCTGTGGGGCTGGACCCGGGGATGGGGACTTGAAGGAGGTTTCCCAAGCAGCTGCCGAAACTCCCTCTGTGTCCGGGGAGTTTCCTGTCTTCTCCAGCCCGACCTGGATCACAGGTGTCCACGCTGGGGGACAAACAAACAGGGTGTCTGTTCGTCTGTCTGAGTCGAGGAGCTTTAGAACCAAGAAACCGCATTCTCTGCCTTCTGGGGGCACGTGGCCTCCTCTCCAGGCCTCCCCCTCCCGTGTCTGCATGGCCCCGGGGCCCTCCTTGCTGTTGCTTCCCCCCCCCCCCCACCGTGAGGAGCAGAGAGGAGGGTCAACACTTGACCCCGCGCACTCCAGATTCCCCCCAGGGTCCCAGGGAAAAACCACAGAGGGCAACAAACTGATTGGCTTTTAAGTGGGTGTTTTAATCTGCCTGACCGTCCTGCACCCATCACGCAATCAGGTTTTTGTCCACGCACGTGTCTAACTACAGGTACTTGTTCACGTGGGAAGGGCGGCAGGCTCCTTACCAGATGGTGTTTAATAGAATCGGGTTCAAGAGGTCCGGGGGGGGGGCCCACCCCCTAAAGCAGGCCGGCCAGGAGCCCCCAGGTCAAGCTCCTCATTTAGCTGTCCCACTGGCCGCAGAGCTGACACCCCCCTTCCCCCCGCCCGGGATGTGGTTGAGACCCCCGAGGCCATTCCCTTCCTTCTGTCACATACCAGTTGTAAGTCTTCCCCACAGGAAGACTTTAGATGGGGCACGGGGTAAGCTGAGGAAAGCTTAGAATACCAGGACGGAGTCCTTCCCATTTTAAAGGTAGTTTCCCCCCTGGGACAGAGGGTCCTTGTCTCTGCCGACCTTTCTTCTGGTCGTGTTCCATCAATGCGCCATCATTGTTCATCAGTGTCCTAGCAAGGCTTGCCCAAGGTCGGATAAGCTCTTGATCTCTGTTGCAACTTACTAGCAAAAAAAGTGACATAAGGGCCCTGGGTGGCTCAGTGGATTAAGCCTCTGCCTTCAGCTCGGGTCATGATGGCAGGGTCCTGGGATCAAGTCCTGCTTCAGGCTCTCTGCTCCACGGGGAGCCTGCTTCCTCCTCCCTCTCTGCCTGCCTCTCTGCCTGCTTGTGATCTGTCTGTCAAATAAATAAATAAAATCTTTTTTAAAAAGATGACTTAAAATCATGGTTAATTTTGTCTGTCTCAAGGTTTTCATGGGTAACTAAGAGAGCTTTCAAAGTCTGTCATAACCTGAAACTTAACATTTTGCCCAATGATAAATTGGGATTGAAATCATTGGACACCTAGGTCTTTTCCAAATAGGAGAGAGTGCCACTGGACACAGCTTTGCACTTTTGACTTCTTATTGCTAAGAAACTAAGGATATTTGGGTCTGTTGGAAAATGTGCTTTGTGCTTAATAGAGTCATAAAACTGCCATCTGCAGAACTCTGGAGTGACAGTTCACAACTGGTTACTGTTTAGTTCTCCGGAGACTAAGAGTTAAAATCCTGCTACATGTAATTAAAACCGGTGGGAATAAGGGAAGAAACTCAGTATGTGTAAGAAAGATCTGAGGAAAGGGAACACATTTTTGTCGAAGGGAAGGTGTGGGAGGTTTGCGAAGGGAAGTCTTCGGAAAGGGATTTCACGTGTGGTCAGGACGGACCAAGGTTGAAATGAGCAGATTTGAAAATACGCTAGTGTGAGACTGAAATTCTGTTTTCTCTCTGTTCAAAAGACACAATTTTCTGGGATTGTTGGTCTGCTCTTGGGAAAAAAATATAAACAAAGCTGTTTGCTCTTTCTTTGCCCCCAAAACCGGCCTCTACGGTTTGTGTTTATCAGGTTTTTAATGATCCATAATCCTGCTTAAGCATGTGCTTTAACTTCCTAAGGTTTTACCAAAATTCCCTGAGATTTCAAATTGTAAACAACGTCTCTTTGACTAATAAGGCTTGTTTACACGGTGTGTTGTGTTCTGGTGCAAGGTCATCATTGAACCGTCGGAACCATGGCTGGTGTCTAACGTTTGCTCTTCCAGACCTTTCTCTTGCGATATTGTGATTTACAGAAACATGATAAAGTATGCATTTGTGAACACAATGAAGCATTTAACTTTTCTCTCTGATTGAACCCCCTGAAGCTCAAAAGGTCTCAGTAAGTGTCCTTTCTTCTCGGGCAATCACAGTATCTGCATGAGCTCTGTAAGGATCTGTTCTCCTCGTAACAGGGCATCATTGGAAACACTGATGATTTTACCATGGCTTTCAGATGTCACGTTTGAGAGAGACGTGCACAGACTCAGATGTGACCAGACAGCTTTAAGGAGCTAAGGTTGACTTTATGAAACCTGGAGCCATAAAGCCCCTTGGAACTGTTGGCCTGACCCCTTGCTTACGGAGTCCCCAGCAGCCTCACCAGGTGAGTCAAGAATGTCACTTCCCAGCAGGTGCAGGACTCTCGGGCTGTCCTGGGGACCTGGTGGAGAGGAATCCGCCGCATCTACAGGTACAGCGGGCATGTCTGATGGCAAGTACGTGGCTTGGCTCCCAGCCTGGAGAGGCTACTGAAAGTTCAACCTAGAGATTCCTTATAAAGTTCCAGCAAAGCAGATTCTAAAAGATCTGTAGGATCACTCACTGTTCTTGCTGAGCTTATGGAAATAATCAGGCCAGGTGTGTTAAAATTGAACTTGTTTTACAAACAATGTAGTCTTAACTTGGCTACCTCTGGAAATAACAGCGATTTTAGTGAGAAAATTTGCATTTCGATAACACACCTTTGCAGATGTTAAATCGTAGTTCTGATTGTCTTTGAGTGTTTGCTCTTTGCCTGAGCGAGCCAGCTTGAGAACCTTCAGAGAAATTAGCCCAAGAGCTCATGTGTAGACAATCTTGCTTGTTACTCTGTGGAGACAATAATGAGACCCCGTGGGCACAGGATTGTTTGGACAGCTGGAGCATGGGATCGGTTCCCCAACAGTGTATAGGTCAGCGATCACCGCGACCAGTTCCGTGTGGCTGGGATGACAAAATTGCTCCTTAGAAGCACAGCGCACCCCACGCCACGGGGCTACCCATGGGCTTCTGCAGATGGTGGACGGCCCCACGTTCCTTAGGATTGCATTGGGTGATGCACTGGGGGCTGCCCTTATCCCGAGGCAAGTCTTACCCCACTTGCCAGTGATTCCTGCTAACTAGGGTTGTGTGAAGGCCCAACCTCCTACAATGAAGGCTTCTTGATGCCACATTTATCCTAGAAGTTACCGCTGTTGACGTAAACTCACAAGAGGAGGCTTCAGGCAATCATGCAGCTGCCACCTGGAACTAAGCGGGAACGCAGTCACCCACAAATGCGGAAGGCGGCCTTGCAGAACCAAAGGGCCCTTGAAACCCCAACTGCAGTCCAAGGAGGCCCAGAAGCAGGTGGCCAGCTCCACGCGGACCCGAAGTGGCTCTAACCTGTGGCTGCGCCTTCCCCCAGGCTGGATAGGCCGCTGGACCGTGGGTGTTGCCGGGATGCGCGGACCCACTGATAAAGCCATGACAAGCACAGCCAACCTTCCGAACCGAAAACGAGGGTACACGTGCCAGGCTTCAGGGGTCCGACCACCTAGCACCCATCTTTGCTCCTTCTTTGGGCCTGGGGGATGTTGTTTGGCACACGGAAGCTCCTAATAAGGGCATGGCCCAAGCCCTAAATGACACCCCAAATCACATTTCTCTATGAAATACTGAAATAGCACAAATGCGTGAACCAGCTTTACAAAACAGAAAGGCGTGAGATGCTTTACTGCTGCACCCGGTGGAACGCGAGCGCTTCACAGAAACAAAGTGCGACGCCCGCGTTCCAGATGCCACGATCCTCCGCCTGCATCTCTAACCGACAGGAACACTCGGTGGGCGACCTGGGAGACCCTGTCTCTCCTTCAATGACTGGTTAAACTCCCGGACTGGACAGGATTTTTGTCAACTTTCCAAGGACTCTGGGGGCACCTGGGTGGCTGGGTCGGTCGAGCGTCCGCCTCTGACTCCGTCCGGGTCCCGGGATGGAGCCGTCGCCCGCTCTCGCTCTCTCTCAAGTAGATAAATAAAATCTTAAAAAAAAAAAAAAAAAAAAAAAGACTCCTATTTGGGTTCTTTTTCTTTCTGTTCCTCTAACCCCGTTCGTGTCTTTCCCCACGTCTCTCCGCCCGGTGCCGAGACGCTTTCTCTGCCGCCGCGTCCCGCCGAGGGTGCTTCCCGCTCGGGGGATCCGCACGTGCGGCCTCTCCTGACTCAGCGCCTCTGCCCCTCGCTGCTGCTCTCGCTGCGAACGCCCCAGGGACAGCGTGGAGCCCAGCACGGCCGTCTCTGCGCCCCCAGTCAGCAGGGAGACCTCTCGGAAGATGAGACCTTCCATCAACAACTTACAGGCTGAAGGGTCAGAGGGTTCGGGGTGGGGGGGGTGACGTGGGAACCAAAAGCAGAAGAAAAATCAAATTTCCTTTCTCCCTACAGCCCACTGACAAGTCCTCGGAACAGGCAGAGCGACCTTCCTCTAGGGGCTCAGCGGCCTCCATGCTGACACTTCACGAAGGGCAACAAGCCATTCTGGCCCGACCCCCAGGATCCTGTAAGTCTATTTTAACATAAAAATTCCTCTGGAAACTTCCTTTATCTCTAAACCCCAAGATACGTGGTGGCCATCATCGCCGCAAGCATACACGCACCGAGAGACATCCGAAAGGTCTCAGGACTGAGTTTTCATGGAACAGTAGTGCATGACCTTCTCTCTCCTCGCTAGAGCTGCCCCCTCAGGGTCCTGGAAACCTTGTTCCCAAAATACCTGGGAGGCCCGCGCTCTCCCTATCCCCTCCCGACTTGGAAGTATATAGGGGCCCCTCCCCAGGACCCAGTGCAGCTGTACCTGGCCCCGGTCCTGTCCCCGGGCTTTAATAAAACCACCTTTTTGCACCAAAGATGACTCAAGAATTCTCTCTTGGCCATGGGCTTCGAAAGCAAACATCGTTCGTTCGTCAGTAGGCTGGGTCACAAACTAGGTACCAGCTCCTCCTCCCCGGCACCGTGTGTAAGTTCTGCACTAACTGCCAGAGGAGACCGCGCTTGGAGTCCCGTCTCCCTCGTCCTTACCCACTGCGAGTGACAGACCCTTTGCTCAAACCAAGAGACTTGGGCCAACGCACCCCCCCAAGGGGAAGACCCCTTGTCCTCAGGGACAGGAGGGGTGTTCACGCCCAAGTAGGAGTCTGCAGAACTGTCGGAGGCAGGCCCCTGGCCAGGGCGGCCTCCGCCATTAAAAGATGGCGCCTGGCTAGTTGCGAGGTGAGGATGGCCGCGTGAGACTCAGCGGAACGCCCAAAGAGGAGGTAAACAGCATTGGTTGTTAGCAAAGTTGTTCGTTTAGGTGCACAGCCTGATTCGCTCCCTCCTGTACCCTGCTCGCTGATTGGTCATGTAAGCGTATGTAAGTGTGTAGACTTGCGGAAACAGAGAGAGAGAGGATGCATCCGAACCAGGCTTCTTGTCGACCTTGCGGGCCGAGGGCGATACAGAACCCCCTGGAGACCCAGGCCCTTCCTTGCTTTGAACAGAGGGTCCTGAGTTCACCAACATAAAGGCACCCCCTTCATGCTCGTGCTTTGGGGAGCCCCTCAGTAGATTACAACGAACACCGTTCTTTGAGAACAGTGTCTCTCTGCCCTCCTGGCACCAGGAACCCAGGGCAGGAACAGGAGGAAGCCACCATCCTCAAGATCCTTCCTGGGGATGCTGGTGGCTCCGTGGGTGGAGCATCGGACTCAGTCTCTGCTCTGGTCCTGAGCTCCGGGTTGTGGGATCGAGCCTTGAGTCGGGCTCCACGCTGAGTGGGGGTCTGCTTCGGGCTCCGTCTCCCTCTCCCCCTGCTTTTACTGCCTACTCTCTCTCTCAAAAACGAAACAAACCCCGCAACACCCACTCTGAGAGGGGCTGGGCAGGGGTGAGATCGAGCAGTCGCCGCGCTCTCCCACGGGGTTCAAATGCCTTTTTTGTAATGAGACTTTTGCTTGGTTCCTGGAGAACGTTGTCCCTCCACGTGCGCACCCGCCCACTCTCCTGCCCCTACCCCTGGCTCGCGGGACTTACACCCTCCTGCTGGGTCTCATGCACGCGCTGGGTCTCATGCACGCGCCGGCTCTGAGCTGGTCTCTCCGAGTCGTGTTCCCGCAGGTTCCCTGGGCTGCCCGCGCCCGCCTCTTCCTCCTCGTGCACTGTCTTCCGCACTTGCGGTCACCGAGGGAGCTCTGGTCACCGCGGGAGCTCCTCAGAGAGCTGCCACAGCACCCTCGTATGTGGCCCCCACACGGCTGTGGATGTGTCTAAGAAGGTGTTTGTAGGGAAGATGAACATTCCAGTGGGTGAAACACAAGTACAGCAGGCTGCCCTCCGTCGCGTCGGTGGACCTCGTCCAGTCAGTTGAGGATCTGGATGGCACCCCGACGGACACCCCCGCCCCCCACCCCGCAAGAAAGGGGCAGTTCAGCATTGAACAGCCTCTGGCCTTAACTTGCGATGTTGGCTCTTCCCGGCCTCTGCTCGGCCAGACCGCGCTGATGACTCTGAACTTGCCGGCTCCCATAACCGTATAAGCCGGCTCAGTCCACGAGATCTAGTCCTGTACAGAAACGTTCTCTTATTCTGTTTCTCCCGAGAATCCTGATCATCACCCAGAATGTCCTTTTGATTTGCTCTCGGGAGCCACGTTCTGTCGGAACGCCCGGTCTTTGAATCACCTGTTTGTCTTTTCCTCTGTTTTATGGATCACAGTATCGTTGCTCTTCTAAAATTCTCTTGTGCTAACTCCCTTCTGTGGACCATCTGCTGGTCTGTACGTGTGGCTTTCCCCTATTGTGATTGGTCATGGTCCCCTGCCTCTGGAGATCCTCGGAGGCTTTATTGTGCGCTGGGCATTGTAGAAGTAAGAACCACAGAGGCTGCACTCACACACCCCCGGGACAGGGGCCCCACACCCTCCTTAGCCGGATCAGCGGGTACCAAGTACCAAGCACCTACAGCTTTGTGGGGTCTGGCCTGCAGGTTGAGAAAGGTGCATGGAAACTCCCGTGCGTCCCTTTCCCCTGCCCCAGCCTCTGGCTGAGACTGGCCTGCGTCCTTGGCCCTGGAGCACGTGGGACAGGCTGTTCTGCTCACTCACTGGGTCCTTACGCTCTGCCTGTAAGCCTCCCGCGTTCGGAAGCAGCTTCCCAGTCTGACAGCTCTCTTGGGAGCAAGTTCAGACATGCATCGGAGGCCCGCCCCTTCCTCTGCGGGGATTTGCTGCCTAGGGAGACTGTGGGAAGGGTCACCTTCCTGGCAGCGGTCCCTTCCAGGGCGTGTCTCCCGCATCGCCAGCTCTGCGTGCATTCTGGGCGGGAGAAGGCGTTGGCAGCTTTGCAAATGTCTACCCGGTGGTAAGATCATCACCGGTTTCCCTTGCCCAGAGCCAAGTCTGTGTGGGTCGCACCCACCCCTTGGTGCCTGGAGGTGCCACATGGCCATGGGAAGGAAAGGCCGCTGCACTAGCCCACCTGGGAAGGATTCTGACCTCTGACCCTGGTCACTCAGCACTTGCCCCCCGTCACAACTCTCCAGCATATTTTAAACACAGCGATGGTGATCTGTCTGGCTTTCTCTCCCCGGTCCGGTGAAGTACTTGACCGCACGGTCCACGTCATCCTCCCGCACCCTCTCCTCGTGGGAGCCTCGGATGGCTGCGGAATCGCATGCCCACTCTGCATCCCGGTCCGTCGGACGGTTTCCCAAGTTTGCTGTTTTTACTACTTATTCTCCAGGATTCCCGGGTACAGTATCATATCATCTACAAACAGCAGGTTTTACTTTTTCCATTCCTTTTTTTTTTTAATTTATTTATTTGAGAGGCAGAGAGAGAGTACGGTTTTGAGGGGGGCATGAAACAGAGGCAGAAGGAGAGAGAGAATCTCAGGCAGGCTCCACATCCAGCACGGGGCCGGACACAGGCTGGATCTCATGACCCCAGGAAGACCTGTGCCAAAATCAAGAGCCCCAGCCTAAACCACAGGAGCCCCCAGGTGCCCCTTCTTCCTGTTCTAATGCCTGCCCTGCGCACCCCTGCTGAGCACTTCCTGTTCACATGCGCATCGAGATGGGGACACTTCTGCTGTCCTTATAATGTAAGATGATGACTTCAGGAGATTGGGTTTTTATTGAATGTTTTTAATCAAGAAAGGTTATTCGACTTATCAGAGGTATTTGCCAAGTCTGTAGATTTGCCCCTATATTTATTTTCATTTCTATTAATAGGAAGAACTACGTTGACAAGTTCCCTAGTATTTTTTTTTAAGATTTTATTTATTTATTTGACAGATCACAAGTAGGCAGAGAGGCAGACAGAGAGAGAGAAGGAAGCAGGCTCCCCGCTGAGCAGAGAGCCTGATACCGGGCTCGATCCCAGGACCCAGAGATCATGACCGGAGCCGAAGGCAGAGGCTTTAACCCACTGAGCCACCCAGGTGCCCCGACAAGTTCCCTAGTATTTTTTTTTTAATTTTTTTTTTTTAAGATTTTATTTATTTATTTGTCAGGGATAGAGGGAGAGAGAGCGAGCAAGCATAGGCAGATAGAGAGGCAGGCAGAGGCAGAGGGAGAAGCAGGCTCCCTGCCAAGCAAGGAGCCCGATGTGGGACTCGATCCCAGGACGCTGGGATCATGACCTGAGCCGAAGGCAGCTGCCCAACCAACTGAGCCACCCAGGCGTCCCAACTTCCCTAGTATTTAACGGTCATTGAATTCCTGGGATATACCCGGCTTTGTCACACTATATGACGGTCTCAACGGGCTGCTGGATACTGTTTGTTTATATTTTTTTACGATTTTTGCTCTGGTATTTCTAAGCGATGTTAGTAGGTGATTTTCTTTCTTTTTCCAATTTTTTTTTTAAAGGAAATGTTCCTTTTAAAGATTTTATTTATTTATTTATTTATTTGACAGACAGAAATCACAAGCAGGCAGAGAGGCAGGCAGAGAGAGAGGAGGAAGCAGGCTCCCCGCTGAGCAGAGAGCCCGATGCGGGGCTCGATCCCAGGACCCCGAGATCATGACCCGAGCCGAAGGCAGCGGCTTAACCCACTGAGCCACCCAGGCGCCCCTCAGGCGCCCCTTTCTTTTTCCAATTTTCTGTGTTACCACGTCTTCTTCTTTTCAATGAAACCGAAATTTGGGCTTTAAAATCTTCTACAGCACTGGGAGGAGCCCCTGACAGCGCAGGGAAATACTCGCTTCGATCCTTACTTGTCATCACTTCTGCCCCGCGGCCGACAAGGCGGCATCAAGCCGCGTTTTTCTTACAGGTGTTTGGGGGGGCGGGTGCTAGGACTATTTCTGGGTCGTCGACGCCGCTGTGCCCACTGAGCTGCGGTTCCTCTGGGGCCCAGGCCGCGTCCGGGACCCGCGTCGCCCCCGGCTGCCCTCCGCCACCCCCACCCCCACCCCCACCCTGTGCCGCTCCCCGCCCCCCGCCCCCGCCCGCCCCCGCGCGGCCGCCTCCCTCCCCTCCCCCTCCCCGCAGGCGGGGCTCCGAGCGGCCCGTCGCCTCCTGCCCTTCCTCCCCCGTCCGTCGTCCCGTCCGTCGTCCCCGCCGTCGCCCGCTCGAGCCCTCGGTCCGGCCGTCGCTCCGCGCGTGGCTCGCCCGCGGCCGCGGACCGCTCCGGCCGCCGCCGGTTTCCCCGCACGGTCCGACGCGGGCCCGGCGGGCGTCTGCGAGCGGCGCTGCCCTCTGCCGGCGGCGCGGGGACGTGCGGGCTGTCGCCGCGCTCGCGCCTCGCTCGGCGGCCGGTCCGCGGTCGCTCGGGGGCAGGGGCCCCGCCCCGGGGCGTCCGGTACTTTCCCGTCTTACTCCCCCTTCCCGTTTGCCACCAGCCCGCAGGGGTCCGCGCCCCGGGAAGGGCCGCATGTCCGGCCCCGCGCCCAGGTCGCCTGTGGCTGGTCCCCCCGCCACCAGCTCTACGTCCAGACGCTCCCCTTCTGGGGCCGGCTTCTGTCTGGTTCATCCGCCTCGGACTCTGCCTTCCTCCCGCCTTCCTCCCCGCCGCCCCCAGGTGCCCAGGTCCTCCGCCCCCGCCAGACCGGGTCTGTCCCCGCCAGGGACATCCCGGCGTCTCCATCTCCCCGGTGCTGAGGTCACGGCAGAGGTCGGGTCTGTTGCCTCTCCGTTGACCTGCGCTCCTGCTCTTGCTAGAAAGGACCTAGAAGTGCCCTGGGAAACCCAGAATTCGGGGAGGGGGGGATGTAAGAGTCTAAATTTCTTGGTGGCACGGACAAGACACTGGGTTCTGGGTTCTGATTCCGCAGCCGGTGACCTTTTAAGTTCGTGCGTGAATTCCAATAGCGCCTCATCCTGCACTTTCCGAATTCAATCCGCAGGGCGTCCGGATGGTGGCGGCTGATTTCCCACCTTAAATAGAAGCGGTGACAGCGCCAGAAGCAGGGGTGAAGCAGTTCTAGGAGCCCCTTGTCCCATCAGAGGACCCTCGCAGGCCTGGCTCGCTGAGAGCGCTCATACATTCTGTTGGATTTAATCAAATGATTTTCTGCACATCTGGGAATATAGTATGTTTTCCCTTTGTGAGGGGCCTTGGTGATTTTCTGACATTAGAGTACATTTTCATTATTTTTTATGGGACATTGCCCTGGAATTTTCATTTCTTCTAATACCGTGTGCATGTTTTTCAAACTCTAGTTAACGCTAGCATCTGAAAATTAATTAGGGAGTGTTCATTTCTTCCTTTCCTCTGAAAGAGGTTTTGGAAGATTGAGGCTATCTTTTCTTTGAATGTTTGGAAGAATTAACCAGTGAGAGCCGGTAAATCGGGCTTTCTTTTTATCTTAATAAATTTTCTTTTAATTTTTTATTTATTTAAGTTAATTTTAAATGAGTCTTTTGAAGTATACTTTGTAAGAATGAAATTCACAAACTTTATGGGCACGATCTCATGAGGTTTGTCAAGTCCATGCAGTCCTGTAACCATCTCCACAGTCAGAACACGGAACCTGTCCTCACGCCCCAAGAGGTCCCTGGAGATGGGGTTTTGGAATAAGGTGAGGTTCGGTGGGGTGGGGTCCGGAGCCCACAGAGTAAGACTCGTTGAACGCGGGCATCAGGTCTGTGCTGCCCTCCGCTTCCATTCCTCTGGGATAAAGGGCCAGAGCAGCACCTGCCGGTCACACGCTAAGACTAGGTTTCACTTTCTAAGAAACTGCCAACCATTTTTCCAAATAGCTGCTCTGGCCTGTGTGGGTGTCCAGCTCCCTCCTTAGACTCTGGTGATGAGGGCTGCCTGTGTGTGACCCTGGTCCTTCTGTCCCCCACACACGGGTACCGCAGCATCTCCTTGTGGTTTGCGTGTGCATTTTCCTAAGGGCTGAAGACACCCAGCTTCTTGTCCTGAGCTCTTTGCCCTTGAACTTCTTCTCTGGTGAAGTGTGGATTCAGATCTTCTGCCCATTTATTGTATTTAATCTTATTATTTAATCGTATGCACTATTTTAATATACACAAATATTTACTTCTGGCTTTGGATTTCAATTTTATTTCCTTAAAGTGTCTTTTGAAAAGCAGAAGTTTTTAATTTTGATGAAGTGTAACTTATGTTTTTCCTGTTACAGATCATGCTGTTTGTGTCCTAAGAAACCCGTATCTCATCAAAGTCATACAAATGCTCTCCTGGGCTTGTTTCTAGAAGTGTAAGCACTTGTGTCTACGTGTTAGACCCGCCCCACAGAAAAATGACACGCAGGGTATGAGGAACCACGTGTATGGTTAGAGATACAGGTTACTTTTGTCGTATGAAAGTCTAATGATCCCAGCACCACTTACAATCCTGTCCCCACTGAATCACCTTGATGACTTTCTAAAAATCAGCTGACCGTACACGTGTGGGTTTATTTCTGTTCCACTGATGCGTGTGTCCATCCTGATGCCCGAAACAAAACTGTCCTTTTTCTCTTTCTTGTTTTATTTAAAATATTTTTAAATTTTTCTTTCTTTATTTTTTAAGTTTTTAAATTCAGTTAATTAACATGTAATGCATTATTGGTTTCAGAGGTAAAGGTCAGTGATTCATCCATTTTTAAAATTTTAATTTATTTTTTAAAATTTAAATTAAATTAATTAACATATAATGTATTATTGGAAAACTATCTTAATTACTGGAGTCTTACGTTCTGGCTTAAAACCAGGTAATGTCATATCTCCAGATTTGTTTGTTCTTCCTTTTCAAAAGTGTTTTTGGCTGCTTTGGCTACTTCGCATTTTCATGTAAGTTTTTTATTCAGACGGAGGTTGCGTGGATACTGGTCTGGGGAGGCCTGAAACCACAGGAATACGAGTCTTCCAATCTGTGAACAAAATATCTTCTCTAGGGGTGCCTGGGGGGCTCAGTCAGTGAAGCGTCTGCCTTCAGCTCAGGTCATGGTCATGGTCATGATGGCAAGGGGCTCTCTACTCGGCAGGGAGTCTGCGTCTCTCTGCTTCTCCCCCTGCTTGTGCATACTCTCTCACTGACAAAGTCTTTAAAAAATTAGCTTTTAAAAAATAGGCTTCTTTAATTTTTTTTTAAATATTTTGTTGAATTCATTGCTAAGTACATCGTGTTTTGATGATATCCTGATTTTTGATTTTTGAAATATTTTGCCATTTATTTTTTAAAGAGAGAGTGGGGGAGCAAGTGTGTGGCGGGGCTGGGCCAAGGCTCCAGGCTTGGCCCAGAGCCTGACGCAGGGCTCGATCCCACCACCCTGAGATCATGACCCGAGCTGAAATCAAGAGCCGGTAACTCAACCAACTGAGCCACCCGGGCGCCCCTTTTGTAATTTAATTTTTAAAATTTTTATTGAGATAATTGTAGATTCACTTGAGTCTTAAGAAAGAACACAGTGGTCTGTGCACACTTCACCCAGTGTCTGCTAATGGTTACGTTTGCAAAACCAGATAAAACATCACAAGCAAGATGCCGACATCGATACAACCCACCAGCCGCTCGCCCCACCGTCTCCCTTGTGTGTGGCTGTTTAGACCCACGACCTTGTCACCAGCAGGTCCCTGCGTGTGCCCCCCCCCACCCCCTGGTCAAGATAGTGCACTTCCCCACCGACCCAAACACCTGCCGCTTGACCCCACCTCCCTGCCTCTCACTCCTCCCACCCCACCCTCTGCCTTCAGGAATCTCCGGCTCCGCCCGGCAGCGTCTGTCTCTTCTAACTTGACGGGGTTGGAGTTGTGCACTGTGGGTCTTGTCGGTGTCAGCTTCTCTCCCAGCTCACTGCCTGCCGAGTCATCCAAGTCCTGCCTCGCCGGGGGCTGTGGTTTAACTGCGCACCTGCGGGGGGACCTCTGGGCCGCGGCAGCTCTCGCTCACAGGTAAGCTGCTGTGGACGCAGCTTCCCACGCGCAAGGCCCAACCTTGCACTTGCTGGTTCCTGGGGCGACGTCCTCTCTGGTTTTACTAGACGCTTGCAGACTGGTTCCCGAGTGGCTGTACCATTCCCATTCCCTCTAGCAAGGTGCCAGTGGAGCAAGGGGATCCCAGACATTTCAAGCCGCGGGTGGTACAGGACGTGCCCGGAGCCCTGCAGCGTCACCGTGGCCGGGCTGTCGGCTCAGCGGAGCTGATCCAAGCCAGAGCTCCATGGACGGGGCGGTGCCGCCTTTCCTCCTTCTGGACACTGTGAGCAAAAGCCTAAGACGGGGACAAGGTGCCCACCGCCCTGCTCTATAGTCCTCTGGGGGACAGTCTCTCTGATGAAGCTTCGGGGGGTTTTGAGGACCGGGGATCGGAGTGGGGGGAGCGCTGGGGTGGGAAAGCATGGGGTCGTGGTGAGGCGCCCTCACGGCCCCCCTCGCCCTCCTGCGAGGAAGCCAGAGGCCACTGGGGCTGGGTGTGTGGATGAATGAACATAAGCGTGGACTTACAGGGCCGCGGTGCACCCAGGCCGAGCCCCACGAGGCCGGCACTCGCAGCCCCTGTAACTGCCTGTGGTCGGGCTCAACACACACGTAGGGTTTGAACCAGGAGCCCAGCCGCTCAGCTGTGAGCCTTGCTCTCCAAGGACCCGAGAGCGAATCCCAGGCTGTCCCATCAAGAACCCAAGTGGACGGACTTGAGGGGCTGGGATCGTGATCAGCACGGAGGCTGAGGCAGCAGTGGCCCAAGGCCACAAGGACCCAAGGACCCGCAGGGTAAGATGTGACTGTGAGTCCCAGCAGTCTCCAAGCCAGGAGGACACGCCTCAGAGCACAGACGGTGGCTGTCGGACTTTGGTCTGGAAGTTTTACCTGGTGCAGCCCCAGCCCAGCACAGCCGCAGGCGGCCCCGGAAGCTCCCGGGGAGCCTTGCTGGGCCGGGGCAGCGCCTCAGTGGTCGGGCAGGTGTAAGAAACACAATCCTGGGGCGCCTGGGGGGCTCAGCCGTTAAGCCTCTGCCTTCAGCTCAGGTCACGGTCCCAGGGTCCTGGGATTAAGCCCCGCCTCCGGCTCCTACTCTCGCCGTCTCTCTCTGTGTCAGATAAATAAATAAAATCTTTAAAAAGAAAGAAAGAAAGACCCACAACCCCATGTGGCACCCAGGTCCCCCTGGGGACAGTCTGTGATGTCAGGACCTCCATGAGGATGACAGTCCCCCATGCAGCCTTCTGTCCTGGGGTCTCCCATCAAGCTCGGTGGGTTCCGGGCAGCCCTGGGTCTCTGGGGTACTTCGGGGTGGTCAGCTGTAAAGAGTTGTTTGTTGTGACATCAGGTCCCCCCTACAGGGCCGGGCAGCGTCGGGAGGGTTTCTGTGCACAATGGCCAGGAGCTGAGGCTCCCTGTGCCATGCCGGCTGTGACCCAAGGATCACACGACCCACTCACGGTCACTTAAGGCAGCACCCAGAAGATTCTATGTTCGTTTTTGCTTTATTTTGTTTTGTTTAGGGGGCGGAGAAAGCTTCCTGAAGAACTGAGGTGGCGAACCTCCCCCTTGGCCCACACTTCCCCAGTCCCAGGGGCTCTGTGTTGGCTTGTGGCATCTCGGTGTCCCGTTGGGTAATCAGAACTTTACACTAAACAAATAATTCCCCATTTTCACCTAGAACGTGAGCCCGGCAGGGTTGGAAAGGAGGAACACAGAAGCGTTATTACGGAAAGATACTCGAGCTGCTTAGCACGAGGTCCCGAATTGGTTCACTAGTTTAAAATGGGTCTCCTGGGGCATCTGGGTGGCTCAGTGGGTTAGAGCCTGTGCCTTTGCCTCAGGTCATGATCCCGGGGTCCTGGGATCGAGCCCCGCATCGGGCTCTCTGCTCAGCGGGGAGTCTGCTTCCCCCTCTCTCTCTCTGCCTGCCTCTCTGCCTACTTGGGATCTCTGTCTGTCAGATGAATAAACAAAATCTTTTAAAAAAGATAAAAATAAAATGGGTCTCCCAAAGGGCTTGGTGGCTGGTCCATTGGTCTTCAGACAGCGCGAAGCCCTCAAGGGCCCCGCGTCCCCACGGCGGCGTCAGGCGCTGGAACACAGCGCGCAGGGCTGAGCGCAGGCCTGATAGGAAGCCCCTGGTGGGGACCTGGTGCCCTGACCCCAGGCCGCTGTTTCGGACCTGCCGTCCCGCTGGGGTTCTTGTCCCTTCCTGCCAGCTGCCTCAGCCTGCCCCGTCCTCGCCCACTAGCACGCGCAGTCACCGCTATGGCCTGGGGGAGACACAGGCCCTGGCGAAGCCCCCCCCGCCCCCCGCCTGCCCTCGGACCGGGCCTCTCGCCCAGCTCGGCTGCGCCCCACGGCGGGGACTGGAGCCTGAGCAGGAGCCGAGCGCAGTCGCGGAGGCAGTGAGAGCACCGGGCTGAACCCGGAGAGAGCATCGAGGCAGCCGGGAGCCAGCGGACCCTCTGGACGGGGAAGAAGCCGCGTGGGAGGCACCTGGAGTCGCGCTGCCCCTCAGCTCAGATCCCTCCCTGGGCAGAGTCTGGCCTTGACAGGGTCTGGGGGGCCCACCCTGGGGGGACGCAGTCCAGGCAGAGGCCCAGCCTCAGACCGTGTCAGAATTTCCGTGGGCTGTCCTCTGCGGGCGAAGGAGGGGACAGGCGGGGCTCCTGTGTGCTCTGGGGCGGAGGGCACTTTCTCTGTGGTCAGTCGACAACGAGGGCTGCAGAGGGCCCCTCCAGTGGGCACATGGGGTCACAAGAGGGTCACAAAACACTTCTCGGGAGACCCGATTTTTATCCAAATGCTCGTCCCCACAGGGCTTTGTTGTGTGCACCAGTCTGGACCTGCCCAGTGGCCCACTCACAGCCCATGAGTCAGGCAGCCTTGTGGAACCAAAGGGTAGCCCCCCCTGCAGAATCCTTGGGGGAGGGGAGCTTGGGGCAGAGCCTGGCAGGTGTACGTGACCACACGCCAACAGCAGAGGCACATTCTGCGGGGCAGAGCCGTCCCCTGTGCCTGGGGCCAGAAGGTCCCTGAAGCACAGTTCTCTCCCTCCCGCTGAACCTGAGCCTCAGGGACAGGACCTCCTGTCCCTCCTGGTGACCCAGGGACCTGGGCCTCCCTCCAGCTCTTGATTTCTGAAAGCCAAGACATCGGGGCCATGGGACCCTCTCCCGCCCCTCCCCCCACATGGCTCCCTGCCTCCCTGTGGGGAAGCAAGGTGACCAGTAACTGGGGTCCCACAAAGGGTCCCGCTGACCGCGAGCTGGCCGTCTGGCTCTTCCCTGACTCCTCGGAGCCTTCTCCCCTTGTGTCCCCCAGCCACCGTGGCTTCCCAGAAACTCCTTCCTGGAGGCCAGGAGGACAGCTGGACATCCAGCAATCCTGTCCACTGTGCCCTCGGCTGTCCCTCACCCAGCAACGAAGCGGTGGCCATGCTTGACACAGCCACTCCATCCCTGCTCGTGGGGGCTGACAACTGTGTGACCCAGGCACGTCCCTCTCTGTTGTGGTCAGGACACCAGGCATTCAGCCCCGCTCTGGGGAACTCACCGCAGTCCTCCCTAGGGAGACCAGCCTGCCCCCCACGCCCCTGCCCAGGCTCCTTTCTCACACCTGCCTGCCACGCCCCCTTTTTTCCCATCTTTGTGTCTTTGTGGATCTCACAGTCCCAAATTCACCATCAACTCAATCACAGCATGAATGGACAAATGGACAAAAATATAGTATAATGAATGGACACCCGCCCACCCTGCAGACTTCTTCCATCGCCTGTAGACCCCCCTCCAAGCCGGAGAGCTTCAGTGGCTGGAGAGGGCAGGACCTGAGGCTCCCTGGGGCCAGGTGGAGTCCCCAGGACTTGCGTCCCACAAGGAGGGAGGAGGGAGGAGGGCAGTGCTGGTGGGTCCACGGAGTGGCGGGAGGGCAGATGACCCCGGCAGCCTCATTCGGGACCATCATATTCTCTGCCTGTAGCTGTTACAGAAAAGCTGGCCCATGGTGGGGAGGGGGAGAGGGGGAGGAGGGGCTGTGTGTCTGGGGTGGCGTGGAGGCTCCAGGAGCCCAGGGGCCACGGGGGGGGGGGGAGCAGCAGTCACTGTGGGGGCTGGGCTGGCCCTTCCCCAGCACCTACCACCTCGGGGCCGCCCCTCCGGCCTTTCCACCCCCTCGACTCCTGCTGGACTCTGGCGGGCAGGGAGCTGGGCTTGCGCTGTCCGGGAAGACCCTGACCCAGGACCCACACCAGGCCCTGCTGCACACGGCTCTGAGGATGCCCTTCAGGGAATCAGGCCGCAAGAAGAGGAAGAAAACCCGTGGGAAAGACTTGACTGACAGGCCAGGGTGTGAAGAGGTGGACAACCTGACCACCCGCGGGTCCCTAGGCAAGGGGGAGCTGCGCCGTTGGGGGAGCCTGGGGAGACGGGGCGGGCGGGGCCTCAGAGGAGAGGGCAGCCTCCCTCCAGGCTGCGGAGCGCTGCGGTGTCAGGGGACAGATTCTCTGCTTGGCCAAATTCTAGTTGGGCTCCGGAGCCTTCCCCAGGCCCATCCGTGCCCTCCGGTGACATCCAGTTTTAGCGAGAAGCCCCCACCCTCCACCCCTGCCGCCCACAACATCCATCAGTTTCCTCATCTCCCCCCAGGTGAGGTCTGGCCACCTGGCTTGCCCTCAGCAAAAGTCCCGGGAGGTGGGTTCAGCCTGACCGTCCCCGCCCCCAAAGGCTCCTCTCGGTCACGGTCACTGTCCATCGCTGACCCGAAGCTGCTCCTTGCCTGTAAATCCTGCGGCCCCCGCTGCATTCAGAGGGGAGGCCATCTGCTTCTCCCCCAACCCCCCAACCCTCCTCCATACACCCCTCCCCAACCCATGGCCCCTGAGCTCTGGTTTCAGACCCGCCCCTGCGCATAAGGCTTCACAGGCTTTCACAAGTGTCAGTGAGGGCTCCTGGGTAGCTCGGTGGGTTAAGCCTCTGCCTTCGGCTGATCTCAGGGTCCTGATCTCAGGGTCCTGGGATGGAGCCCCGCATCGGGCTCTCTCCTTGGTGGGGAGCCTGCGTCCCCCTCTCTCTGCCTGCCTGTGATCTCTCTCTCTCTGTCAAATAAATAAATAAAATCTTTAAAAAAACAGTCAGTGAATTTTGTTTCTTAAGCTGGCTCAGGTAAGAACAGGTCCTGGGGAGCCCAGCGCGTGGAGAGCACAGTTCGGGCCAAAGGCTCTGGAAACCAAGGACAGCCAGCCAGGACAAAGGGGCCTGGGAAGATGAGCTGGGGGGCAAGGTCTGGGGCTGTGCGGCCGGTGGGGAGGGTCACCCTCCACACTGGGCCCACCTCTTCCCCGAGGAGCGGCATTGAGGAGAGTCAGCCCCGAGGACACCTGTGGGAGACAGCCCGGCCTGAGCTGAGGACCTGGGTCCCCGAAGCCCCAGGCCCAGCACAGCCCGGAGCACACATGAGTGACATTGGGGAAGAGCCTGTCCTCCTGCTCTGGCTCTCGCAGGCTCCAGAAACTCTGCAGGGCCCCAGGGCTTTCCAGGGTTCTGGGGGCGGGGCAGTCTCCAGCCCTGGGGTTGGAAGGGGCGTGGCAGAGCCCAGAGGTCCCTAGACACAGGCCTTGGTGTCCGAGTAGGCCGTCCAGCACCCAGCAGTCCGGCTCCCCCTGCCCCTCCCCACCCCAGCCTCCACCTCTCTCCTCCACTTCTGACCCGGGAGGGCCCTGGAGGCAGGGACCCAGCCTGTGCACAGTTCTGTGGTGAGAACAGGCCCTGAGTAAAAGGCGAGGAGATGCTGGGGGCCCAGCCCAGGCATGGACCCTGGGGGGATGCAGCCCGCCCTCCTACTCAGTGTTGGAGGTGACTGGTGGCTAAGGAGGAGCTGGGACAGGAGCTGCCTAAGAGGGCCTGGCGGGCCCCCATGGGCCCTCCCCAGGTGACCCTCCTCCAAAGGCGAGCGACCTGCAGCGCGGTGTAGAGGGTGGGAAGGGTGCCGGGCCAGCAGCGTCCGGGGAGAACCAGCATCTGCAGCTGGTAGGGAAGTGGGGCCCAGGAGAGAAAAGAGAGCCTGCCCCGGGGGAGGGAGGGCATGGGTGGGGGGCCGGGAACACCTCCTGCTCTGCCCCACTCTCAGGCGGAGGCTCTGGCGCCATGGGGGGGCTGCTTCCAGCCCTGTGGGCTTTGCTGGCGTCTGCGGGTCTTGCTGGCAGCAAGGAAGAGCCAGGTAGGGGCGGCCCGGGGGGCGTGGGGGGCGTGGGGGGAGCAGGCCATGTGGGCAGCCCTCTCCACCGTGACCCTCTGGCTGCCCCACAGGTGGGAACCTGAGCTGTTACCAGTGTTTCAAAGTGGCCAGCCTGGCACGGTGCAGGCCCACCGCGTGCCGCCCCACCGACCAGGTCTGCCTGTCCAATGCCGTGGTGTTCCTCAACAGCAAGTCCAGTAAGTCCAGCGGTGGCCCAGGAGGGCCCGGGGCTGCATCCCGTCTCCCACGGGTCACTCCCCTAACACGGGGCTCCTGGTGGTGGGGGGGGGGGCACGCACGCATTGCGAGTGGTTCTCCTCTTTCAGAAGCGCTAGTCCCTAAATGCTGCTGCTCTGGGGGCTGCCTGCGGGCCCGAGGCTCGGGAGTAGCTGAATGCATGGGGAGAGCCCGGCGCCCAGACCGCTGAGCGGGCAGTGGACGGCCAGGCAGGCGAGACGCTGGCCGGGCACACCTGGCTGCCCACTGCTGCCCTCCACGCCTCTCTGCCGCCTGGCCGCTGTGGGGCGCAGGTAGTGAGGTTTGACTCGATGAGCCGGCCTTAGAGGAGATTCTTTTTTTTTTTTAAGATTTATTTTTATTTTTATTTATTTATTTGACAGACAGAGATCACAAGCAGGCAGAGAGGCAGGCAGAGAGAGAGAGAGAGGGAAGCAGGCTCCCCGCTGAGCAGAGAGCCCGATGCGGGACTCGATCCCCGGACCCTGAGATCATGACCTGAGCCGCAGCGGCTTAACCCACTGAGCCACCCAGGTGCCCCTTAGAGGAGATTCTGAAGTGGAACGGGAACTTGTCCCCCAGAGAAATGTCACAGAGCCCACCGCCGGAAGCCCTCTCCTGTGAAACCTTGAAAGGGTCCAGCGAGAACTAGGTGTGGAGAGACGCATCTGTCCTGAGAAAGGGCGTCAGGGCCGTGGAGGGTGGCCAGAGGGTTCGGGGCGCCTGCGCACCTGCCCACGCCCACACAGCCGCGCCCTCCCTGGCATCGAGGCCTCCGGGCCTGGCTGGGACACTGCTCACCCAGTCCATTCCACGATGAACCTCAGCAGGTGTCCTGTCTCCTGGTCTTCCGGTCACGATGCAAGAAAGTCCCTGCTGCCCCGTCGGGCTTCCCCGCGATGAGCCGGTCCAGTGTCCGCGCACCTGCGCCGCAAGGGCCGTTTGGCGGACTTGCTGGGCTGGCGGCAGCCCCCGGGGAGCTGGGGCTGCTCCACCTTTCATCTCAGGAGGGCGTTTAACCCGAGGGCCGCCGGCCCCTCCAATCTCCTCCTGCCTCCTGGAGGTGGCGCCCAGTGCTCTGCCCGAGGCTGCGCCCCTTCCCGGCCTGGCTTTTCAGTACTGGGGGAGCTGAGGCCGGGGACATCGGTGCTTATACTGAGTGTTGTGGGAACCGCCCCCCCTTCCCTTAGCAGTTTCCCTGCCCTGGGATCTGCCCAGGGACTCTGCGCCAGGTTTTGTGGCCTGAGGGCACAGAGGGAGGGCACATATTGGTGGCCTGCTCTCCAGGGACCTTCTGGCCGGCTCCCTGACCTCTGCCCCCCAGATCTCCAACCTGAGCACTGGAGGCTCTAGGGGGAGGAGGAGTAGTAGGAGGTCCGGGTCTTGACTGCCTTCAGGTTGCCCAAACCCAGCAGCACCCGCAGCCCAGGAGCTTCCATGATACCGTGTAACACGATCCCCACAGCCCGCAACTTGATATCATTCAACAGGACAAAATCTAACAACACAACCCAGACCACCGGGCCACATGGGAGAGCCTGTAGGAGAGGGTCTCCTACAATTTGGGTTGTTTTGAGTGTTTTCCTTTCTTGCGATGTTCCCTTCGGAGGTTTCGCCACATCTTCCAGCGAGCAGCGGCAGAACGAGGCTGAGCCCGGGACTGAGCGAGCAGAGGGGACAGCCACGTCCAGTCCCTTGTCCACTCTGCTCTACCCCACATCCCTAAGACTTGCAGGCTTCTTGGCAGGCCAGCGTGGTCTGGGCTGTGTGTGGCTGGAGGGAAAAGTCCTTACCAGGGCCAGCAGTCCTGAACCCTGATTTTGTTGGGACCTCAAGGGTGACCGTGGGCAACCAGGTCCCCACTGCCCTTGCGGGGCCCAGGGTTCTCTGACTCTCAGGTTAAGTTCTGGCTTTTGCCACTCATGTGGAAAGCACCCCCTCCCCCACCTTTGGGCCTCTTCTGCAGCCTGGCGGCCACCTGGCCCCTCCTCTCTTTTGCAGAATCAAAGGTGAGCCTCTCTGTCAGCAAGCGCTGTGCTCCCAGGTGTCCCAACACCAACACGAACTATGAGTGGACAGTGGGGCCCAGGATACTGGGCAGGATCATAAGGCGGTGTTGTTCTGGAAATCTCTGCAACAGGGCACCCGCCATACAAGAGGGGCCCTGGGCCCTTCTAAGGGGGGTCCTGCTTGGAGGCGGCCTCCTCTGGGTCCTGCTGGGGGCACCTTCCTCTTGGCCGGGCAGACCCACCATATCCCCCCCACCCCTCCCCTCAGCCCAGCCCCCATCCTTTTCAAGACACTGGGTGGCAGGAAGGACGCCACCGCCTCCGTCCCAGGCCTGGCCACTACTCCCATCTCTGGCAGACGCCCTTTGTTCAGACGGTCCGGAGAAGGTAGCCCAGTTTCCCAGTATGGGGTAATGGCTCCCGGGATTCACCCTGAACACACTGCTTAGGGCCCCGTCGGGGGCAGGAAGAGCCGAGGGGAGCCCGAGGGCGGCTGCCGCCCGGACTCTGGCTCAGACCTGGCCAGCCCCGCCTCTGCTGTAGTGGCCCGGGCAGAGTGCGGCTGTGGGTGTCCGCCTGTGCATGGAGACCACGACCACCGCCCACAGAGACAATAAACTCCTGGCCTGACCGTTCCGCATTCCCGCTCCTTCAGCCGTTTCTGCCCGCCAGGCCTAGACCACATCCCCCGCCCACGTCCACGCGGTCGTGCACGACCTCAGCGGCCAGGTCTGGACAGAACCATCCAGTGGGGCCAGCCGAGCGTGGGGATGGCCCCTGGGTTCTGGCCTAGCAGTGTGTAAGCAGCAGACCAGAAGGCCAGTAAGCCACTGCGTGGACGTGGGGGAGACCCCGGAGGGTGGGGGTCTGGGGCGTGTGGGTGGTGCCCATGTAAGTACTGACGCAGGGACGCTGGGACAGGACGGCCGGACAGAGGGGCTGTGTCTGGTGGGCAGCGGGGTGGGCGAGGGGGAGGGGTGAGGGCTGCTGGAAGGGCTACTGGTGCCCGGGACAGCCCCCTGCCTGGCCAGGCAGAGGGTCGCCCAGGTGAGGGCCCAGGTGCGGAGCAGGTTGGGACAGGTAGAACCGGTGACAAGCTCAGGACTGTCCAGGCTGAGCTGGGGCCCCCTGCCGCCCCCCCCCCCCCAGGGACGTCCTGGCGGATGGGCAGAGAGCAGAGCCCTTGTGTGGGGGACAGGGAAGGAGATAAGAGTCCGGGGTGGGGGGTCCGGGGCGGGGGTGGCATCAACAGGCAGCAAGTCACCCAACACGCAGGAGGGTGCTGCTCCCCACTCCCAGCTCCTCGGGCTTGCCTGACCCCCAGTCGGCACACCGCCACCCACCATGCACTCCCGACTCCTCCCCACACCCCACCTTCACACCTCTCCCCTGCCCTGGGTGCTCACCCCTCCCCACCCCCACCAGGGTCTGCACCATCCAGGCTCTAGGTCCTTACACCACTCTCCAGCCACTTGTCATTTCCCCCGTGGACTCAGGTGCACCCACCTCTTGGTGCCCCGGGGCCTCGGCAATTTCAGGACAGCCCTGGGCCTTGGCTCACCTCTGGAGGCCACTGGAGTTGAGCTGAGACCAGACGAGATGCCCCAGGGTTCCCAGCCTGGAGCAGGATGTTCTCTGTGCTTGTGAGTTTTCACGCTGGATTTAAACCTCACCTCACAGCCCGGGCTGTCCAGGCAGGCCTGTCGCCATCTGTTGTCTGAATCTCCCCACTCAGGGACCCTGGCCTGTTGGGGCATCAGGAGTCTCTGGCTCCCTGAGCTTTGGGCCAGCTGGAGAGCCGGTGCAAGATGGAAATGACTGCTGCTGCGAAGGGCTGGGGTCTCCGCTCAGAGCTGCGTTTCCCTGGGAAGAACGTGTGTGAGATCGGGGTCGGGGGCCGCCGTGCCCTGTGTCCCCACGGACCCCCGCTCCAGCCACTCTCCGTGTCCCTCTTCATGAAGATGAGTGTCTTTGGAACTGGGGGCTCTGGTCCCTCCTCAGGACAGGAGACCAAGGACTACAAGCCCTCGGGGCAGCCTCTCAGCTAGAAATCAGACCTTTGCTGAATAAATGGGCACAGGAGTCACTAAAGAATGAGTGAGGGGAAATGACCAAGAGCAGTGGCAAATGTTTAGCGAGGCTAGAAGCTGGGGCTCGGGGCCTGCAGCCGGGGCACCGGAGCCACAGAGAGGGCGACCTGTCCGCCTGCAGAGCCCCCGCGTCCTGCCCAGCCGCTCCACTTCCCGAGTCCCCAAATGCCCGATGAGTGCCCCCCCTGCCCACAAGCAATGTGGGGCGACGGTGGGCTGACGCGAAGCCCCTGCAGCCTGTACTCGTGGCTCTGCTCACTCATTAGTTCCACGGAGCTCTGCTGTTGACTTTGGGGGCCGGAGTCTCTTCCGCACTCACTGCTAGAAAACTCAGATCCTGACGCGAGGCCCGCCGAGCTTCCTGCTGATGCCCAAATTTGCTGCCACCATCTCGATTCCGGGCCAGGCCCTGCCTCCCCTCTCTCCCACCCCACCTCCTTCCGATTCTCCTATTTCGCACATCTTACCTCTGACTGTGATATGCATTTGGTGACTCAGTGTCCATCATTTCTCTCTTTCCTGACATTGGTCCTTGGTGCTGTGCGCAGGGCACTACCTGTGGGGGACAAGGGGTCCCTGCCCAGCGGCAGGTCTTCACCGCACCGATGGAGCTTGGGTCCCTCTGCCCAGATGTCCTGCATGAGGCAGGTGTTCTCAGGAGGGGCTCACAGGGCATCCCGAGGGGAGGGCACAGGATGTGGATCTAGAAGGGGAGAGCTGGCAGTGAGAGTGTCCCGGTGTGGCTTCCACTCCCCTTAGCCTTGAAAGTAGATTCAAACGCCCTTATCCTATGCCTGCCCTGTCTGCCGTCTGTCCTGTGAATTAGGTCCCATGCAAGAGAATGACTCGTCCACTGTCCCCTGCAGAGTCCCATCCCTGGCCACGCCCACCCCGGCCCTGGGTAAGCACCAGCCTCGTGGCCGCTGGCCCCGCTGAGCCTGGAACACGGCACCCAGTGTCCTCGCTTTGTCCTTAGTGTCTGGATTTTATCATTTAACAATAAATTATCTCATGGGCCGTGTTCTCTGACCATAACCCCGTAGAGGGAGTGGAGATACAAAGAAGATGAACCCGAAAGTCCCATAAATTACGGCACTTCATGGTATAAACCGGGAAAGAAATCCCTTTTCCTTTATCACTGATTGATTGAAGGAGAAATAGTTGCAGGATTCTTTAATGCCTTGAATTGAATGGGAATAAAGATCAGTGCAAACTCACATTTTAACAAGAAAGTGGCACTTCGAGGAGGGCTTACAGGACAGGACGGGGGCTGAGATCTAGCGCCGGGAAACCCACCCGGAACAGAGAAGATCCACGAAGCCAGTGGTGGCGGGCCGGGCAGAACCGAGAAAGGCAAGGGGAGACGTGCCCACACGGGCTCCGGGGTCCCCGGGGTCTCGGGAGGGGCAGCCGCTCCAAATCCGGGACGCGGCTTAGGAACTCGTCGGAACGCCCTGAACCGCCCGCTGCGGAAGGGAGCTTTGGGGCCTGCGTGGAAATCACACTTCGGCCAAGTTAACCGAACTGTCACAGGAGAGTTGTCGCTTTCCTGTGCGGAATAAGGTTGAAAACTGAGAGGAAATGGAGTATTTCCTGGTAAGCCCAGTTTACTAAATTTAACCCAAGGAGTAAAATTTCCAAGTTTCTTCTACAAAGTGAGCATAACACGGACAGCCGAGGACGCCGAGGGGGAGGGGGAGAAGAAATCCCAGCCCTTCTCACATGCGGCCGCACAAGATGTGTGCAGAACCAGCTCCACAGCGCGGCTCACGACGACGTGTGCGCGTCGACCTGAGGCCGGACTCTGGCCGCGATCCTGGGACGGAGGAAGGAGGGAGAGGAGCCTGCATCACCGCTTCCTTGCCCGGATGGGAGGCGCGAGCAACAGAGGCCGAGCCAGAGCAAGCGACGGGGGCGTGAGAACCAACGAAAATGCAATCTCCGCGCAGCACACGTCGGAAAAGACCGAAGCTACAACCGGCAGAATCAATAAAAATTGTTGATTAAGGCAGTAGAATATGAAATTAAAATGAGATTCACTGCCTGCTGAAACATTACCATGAAAACCGATAACCTTTTGTATACAAGGGAGAGCCACCGAGAGGGCGGAACGGGAGAGAAAACCTCACGACTGGGGAAAGAACGCTCACACTGAGCATGAATTCGGACCCCGAATGTGCAAAGTCTACAGGAGGAAAATTCAGTACGCTTCCGAGAGACGCAGCAGTAACCCCGAGCAGCTGTAAAGACCCTCCTTGCTCTTGGAGAGGACGACTCAAACTAGCATTAAAACGTCAGTTCTCAAAAAAAAAAAAGTCAGTTCTCTCTAATTTACAGATTTTTTTAAAAAGATTTTATTTACTTATTTCACAGAGAGAAGTCACAAGTAGGCAGAGAGGCAGGCAGAGAGAGAGAAGGAAGAAGGCTCCTTGCTGAGCAGAGAGCCCAATGTGGGACTCGATCCCAGGACCCTGAGATCATGACCTGAGCCGAAGGCAGTGGCTTAACCCACCGAGCCACCCAGGCGTCCCTAATTTACAAATTTTTAAATTTAATGTGACTTCCATAAAAATAATAACCAGTTTTCTTCTTGACCTAGTTAAGTTGAAATTTATGTAAACAAAAACATTCTCAAGATCAGTTAGAAATAGTCTGGGAAGAAGGAAAACACAGAGTTGTGCGGGGAATTCGTGCCACCAGCAGCTAAAACATACTTTAAAAATAATAAATAAAGATTCCAGGGCGCCTGGGTGGCTCAGTGGGTTAAGCCGCTGCCTTCGGCTCAGGTCATGATCTCAGGGTCCTGGGATCGAGTCCCACATCGGGCTCTCTGCTCAGCGGGGAGCCTGCTTCTTCCTCTCACTCTCTGCCTGCCTCTCTGCCTACCTGTGATCTCTCTCTGTCAAATAAATAAATAAAACTTAAAAAAAAAAAAAAAGATTCCAAATGGTGTGCTACTGTCACGTGAATGGGTAACCGAGTGAAAACGATCATAAAGACCAAAAGTAGACCCAAACCATATGGAAATGTTGTGTGTGACAAAGGAGGACTCTCAAATGACTGGACCAAAGATGAACCAGAAAAGTTCCTGGTACGTGAACAAATGTGAGGCTATTTGGAAAAAGTGAAAACATGCTTCCGGATGTCACACATAAGGACAAACAGACCGGCAAACAACCAAAACTCTGCAAACACCAAAAGAAGCGATATGTGAGAATCTTCACAACCTGGGTGTGGAGAAGGGGTTCTGAAGACCGATCAGGATCCGATGCAAGAAATAAAAAGACAGACGAATGCGACTGAGTATGAAAATAGGAAGGGGCGCTTGGGTGGCTCCGTCGGGAGGCGTCGACTCGATTCCGGCTCAGGTCACGATCTCAGGGTGGTGGGATCGAGCCCCACGTGGGATTCTCTCTCTCCCTCTGCCCCTCCCCCACTAAGAATATATAAAGATCTTCCATCACATACACACACACACACACACACACACACACACCAGGGGCTATGAAGAACTCTTCGAAAATTGAGGACGTGGGGGAAGCCAAAAACCTGAGAGCAAATATGAGCAAAATATTTTTTTTAATGTGACAAAGATGACATGAACTACCACTTAAACATAAGAAAATAGGTTTTCCTGCCTGAGAGAAGCTCGAATTAGTGCCAGGGAGGTGGTGCGGCACCTGCTGGGGACAGTCGTGCTCAGAACGCCAAGGGCGGCCCCCTCAAGGCTGTTTTGCTTCTGGGGAGGGGGACCGGCAGCCCTCACCCCTCTCCCACTGGACGCAGCTCAGGGCCCGGATGAAGCACCTGCACGGGCCGGGTGAGGGCTCTGAGCAGAAAACAGCGGCAGAAAGACGGGAGTGAGACAAACACGTGAAGAGCCTCCAAACTGGTGGTAGGTTTCCCCTTTTCATTTCCTGGAATGTTCCTTGGACTGGACTGAAGACAGTCCCCCGCCCGGATGTGCTACCAGAGCACAAGCAGAGCAGCTCTGGAGAGTGCCCCAGACTTCCCTCGATATGTGGGGAGAGCAGCCAGCGCAGAGCCACCACAAGACCCTGCACGTAGCTCACACTCGGGGAAGGAAACCCACCTCCCTGACCCGCGGAGCTGCGATGCCCAGACAGCGGGTAAACCCACTGACCTTTTCTCTCCAGATCACCCCACTGACGACCCAGACATGGGTGCAGGCGTGGGACGCACACAGCACTGTGGCATAACGAAGCTCCAGCTTTCTGACGAGATGACTAAAAAGCGGAACCCCAGGTAACTTGAAAGTGCTGAGAGACCATGGGGAGGGAGAAGCTTGGGAACGAAATCCCATAAAGGTGCTTAGGAAAGCCCAGGCTCACTTCTGACCTGTGTCTGCAGGTCTGGATTCAAACACCAGAGGTCACGGAAAACAAACTATGGGACTGACCTCCACCGGTGTATCAGACTGGCCTCTGGTGTCCAAACACCGCAAAATCTTTGGAAACTGAGCTAATGCAGAAGCCAGAATCCATAAAACATTGATCTGCACTTGTGGCAAAAACCCAGCTAGGTTGATTGCCTGTAAAAACGAAAACATCAACATTTTCCAGAACATGGAAATAAGACTCAGCAGCTCGTAATGTGACATTCAGAATTACTCTTTTATTTATTTATTTGAGAGAGAGAGCACGAGCCAGAGGAGGGGCAGAGGGAGAAGAAGATTCCCTGCCAAGTGGGGAGCCCCATGTGGGCTCGATCCCGTGACCCTTTGGCTCACGACCTGAGCCAAAGTCAAATGCTCAACTGACTGAGCCACCCAGGCGCCCCCTCAAAATTACTCTTTACACCAAAGATCAGGAATAATCTCAACTAGGAATTATCACACAAAGGCTTTAAAGCAGCTATTGCAAAAATGCAATAGAACCAATGCCCAAGAACTAAGGGCAAACATTCTTGAGATGAAGTGGAAGATAAGTCACAGCAAGGAAGGAAAACATGTAAAGAATATCAAAATGAGAATTGTGGGACTGAAAAATACAATGACCAAAATAAAATACTCACTAGCTGGGCTCAGTAGCAGCTCAGAGATGAGAAAAGAAAGCCTCAGGCAACTTGAGAACAAGTCATAGCAATTACCCAGAGTGAATAACACAAGGAAAAGGCACTGAAAAAATGAACAGAGCCTCAGGGACAAACCAAAGAGTCTAACACCTAGTAAATGACATGTGGAGGAAGAGCACCAAACAATGGAGGACAGGAAAAATGAAGAAATAACGACTAATAATTTTCTGATCTTGGAAAAAGACATAAAACTATAGATTTGAGAAGCCCAATGAACCCCAAGCAGGAAAACTCCCAAGAAATACACATGCAGACATAGCATATTCTGTCTATGTAAATACACGGACGTCACACGTCAGTGTTCTCACTGTGGGAGAAACTGGATGAAAAGCACAGAAAGGGGAAGGAAGTATAGGGTGTGCCGGGAAGCGGTGTGTGTGTCAACCGACGGCCTCCGAAAGCCCACCAGCGGTAAGCATGCACTGGCCCAGACGCTGGGGTTCCAATACTAGAAAGTGACCTTTCCTTCTCAAAAGAATATGAATTTTAAAAGAAAAAGGAGAGGGCGAGAGAAAGAAAGCTGATCCCAGGTATGGAGAGGAAAAAGAGAGTAAAGTGCAGTCAGATCCCAACCGGTGTAGAAGAAATGATGGAAACCTAATGACCACCAGCAAAAACCCGCAGTCATAATTGTTTCAAGCGAGAATCATCAACAGATAGTAAGCATGTGGGCAAAGAATGGTGAGAAATAGTGTCTCCCAAGATGCACAGTCAATGCTCTGGGACAAGTGGGACTTTGCAGTGGAAACACCTTGGGGGCGCCACCTTAGCCAAGTGATCAAAGTGCGCCCCACCGGGGCCGGGACGAGTCAGCTTCATGGGCCTCCTGGTGCACCAAGAAGAACACAGCTACGTCCCCACGGTTCCCGTTTTGTCAAAATGCTCCAGTAAATTTAGCCAGAGTAAACAACAAGGCCCAACGAAACACAACTACTCTACAATTACTCTTCCCAAAGTGTGAAGATCCTGAAAGAAATCAACGCTGGGACCTGCCCCAGGAGAGGAAGCCAGCAAGTGACATGTTTGGTCTCAGCTCGGATGGCGGACCGGAGAAGGCCCAGAGGCACAGCTGGTGAGAGCAGCACAAGACCTATGGGTCGGATGACAATGTGTCAGGGCTAATGTCATGGGTGTGTGGGAACTACTATAGTTGTATACAACTGTGACATCTGGGAAGTCTGTGTAAAGCGTTCTCTAGAATAATGCTTGTACTTGGTTGCAACTTTTGTATAGATCTGAAGTTATTTCCAAATGCAAGATTTAAACGATGATCCTCTCTGGGGCGTTTAGGTGACTCAGTCCGTTTAAGCATCTGCTGTCAGCTCAGGTGATGATCCCAGCGTCTCGGACTGAGCCCCATGTCAGGAGAACCTGCTTCGGCCGCTCCCCTCTGCCCGTCCCCACCCCTGCTGCTGCGCACTCTTTCTCTCTCTTCCTTTCTCTCGCTTTTACACTCTCCCTCTCAAATAAATAAATAAAATCTTTGAAAAAATTAACTATGAGCCTCTCCACAGAACATTCGTCTCTTCTTCCCTCACGTAAGTACGGAAGGAGAAACATTCCATTCCAAATACCCACACCTCACTGCGTCCCAGACATTTTGAGAAGGTGCATGTTTCTCATTCATCTGTTCTATGTAAATAAATACTAAAGATGCTGTCTTTCTAACAACTGTGTGAGGGCTTTTATGCATTTGCTATCATTTAAAAATGTTTAAACTTTACTTAAATTCAGCTCATTAACTTAAGAATATTATTCATTTGAGAAGTAGAGTGCAGTGATTCATCAGTTGCGTGTAACACTGAGCGCTCAGCTCCTCCCATGCCCCCCTTCATGCCCATGGCCAAGGTACTCCCACCCACCTCCCCTCCAGCAGCCCTCAGTTTGTCTCCTAGAGTTAAGAGTCTCTGATGGTTTGTCTCCTTCTCTCAGTTCATCTTATTTTGTTTTTTCCTCCCTTCTCCTGTGATCCCCTGTTTTGTTTCTTAAATTCCACATGTGAGTGAAGTCATAGGATACTTGTCTTTCTCTGACTGACTTATTTCACTTAGCATAATACCTTCTAGTTCCATTCACATCACAGCAAATGGCAAGATATCTTTCTTTTTTGATGACTGAGTAATAGTCCATTGTATATAGAGACCACATCTTTATCCATTGATCTGTTGATGGACATCTGGGCTCTTTCCATAGTTTGGTTCTTGTGGACGTTGCTGCTATAAACATCGGGATACAGGTGCCTCTTCAGATCACCACGTTTGTATCTTTGAGGTAAATACCCAGTAGAACAGATGCTGAGTCAGAGGATAGCTGTATTTGTAACTTAGTCAAGATTAGTTGACCACCATACTGTTTTCCAGAGTGGATACACCAGCTTGCATTCCCACCAACAGTGTAAGAAGGTTCCTCTTTCTCCACATCCTTGCCAACATCTGTCATTGCCTGACTTGTTAATTTTGACCATTCTGGCTGGTGTGAGGTGGTTATCTCATTGTGGTTTTAACGTGTATTGCTCTGATGCCAAGTGATGTTGAGCATTTTTTAAGGTGTATGTATGTATGTCTTTGGAGAAATGTCTTCTGCCCATTTCTTAACTGAGTTATTTGGAGTTTTGGGTGTTGAGTTTGATAAGTTCTTTATAGGTTTGGGATACTAGCCCTTTATCTGATATGTAACTTGAAAATATCTTCCCCATTCTGTAAGTCATCATTTGGTTTTGTCAACTGTTCCCTTTGCTGTGCAAAAGCTTTTTTTCTTGATGAAGTCCAAATAGTTCATTTTTGCTTTTGTTTCCTTTGCCTTTGGAGACATGTCTAGCAAGAAGTTGCTGTGGCTGAGGTCAGAGAGGTTACTGCCTGTTTTCTCCTCTAGGATTTTGATGGATTTAGGTTTTTCATCCATTTTGAGTCTATTTTTGTGTATGGTGTAAGAAAACGGTCTAGTTTCATTCTTCTGCATGTGGTTGTCCAATTTTCCCAACACCATTTGTTGAAGACACTGTCTTTTTTCCACAGAACATTCTTTCCTGTTTTGTCAAAGATTGGTTGACCATAGAGATGAGGGTCCATTTCTGGGTTGCTATTCTGTTCCGTTGATCTATGTGTCTGTTTTTATGCCAGTACCATACTGTAACAGCTTTGTAATAGAGCTTGACATCTGGAATTATGATGCCACCAACTTTGGTTTTCTTTTTCAACATTCCTCTGGCTATTCAGGGTCTTTTCTGGTTCCATACAAATTTTAGGATTATTTGTTCTAGCTCTATGAAAAGATTTGATGGTATTTTGATAGGGATTGCATTGAATGTGATTGTTCCAGGTAGCATAGATATTTTCACAATACTTGTTCTTCTAATCCATGAGCCTGGGATGCTTTTACATTCCCTTGTATCTTCCTCAATTTATCTGATAAGTGTTCAATAGCTTTCAGATTACAGATTCTTTTCCTCTTTGTTTAGGTTTATTCCTAGGTATCTTATACGTTTGGGAGCAATTGTAAATAGGATCAATCCCTTAATTTCTCCTCCTTCTGTCTCATTGTTAGTGTATAGAAATGCAACTGACTTCTGCGCATTGGTTTTCTATCCTGCCACTTTCCTGAATTCCTATATGCGTTCTACAAATTTGGAGGTGGAGTTTTTGGGGGGATGTTTTCCACATAGAATATCGGGTCATCTGCATAGAGTTAGAGTTTGACTTCTTCTTTGCCAATTCAGATGCATTTTATTTCTTTTTGTTGTCTGATTGCTGAGGCTAGGACTTCTAGTAATATGTTGAATAACGGTGGTGATACTGGACATCCCTGCCATGTTCCTGACCTTAGGGGAAAACCTCTCAGTTGTTACCCATTGAGAATGATATTCACTGTGGGTTTTTCATAGACGGTTTTTAGGATATTGAAGTATGTTTGCTCTATCCCTATATAGTGGAGAATTTTAATCAAGAAAGGACATTGTACTTTGTCAAATGCTTTTTCTGCATCTATTGAGATCATATGGCTCTTGTTCTGTCTTTTATTAATGTGGTGTATCACACTGATTGGTTTGCAGATGTTGAACCACCCTTGAAGCCCAGGAATAAAGCCCATTTGGTCATGGTGAGTAATCCTTTTAATGTACTGTTGAATCCTATTGGCTAGTATTTTGGTGAGAATTTTTGCCTCCATGCTTCTCAGGGATATTGGTCAGCAATTCTTTTTGATGGAGTCTTTGTCTGGTTTTGGGATCAAGGTAATGTTGATCTCATAATATGAATTTGGAAGTTTTCCTTCCATTTCTATTTTTTGAAAAGTTTCAGAATAATAAGTATTAATTCCTCTTTAAATGTTTGGTAGAGTTCCCCTGGGAGGGCATCTGGTCCTGGACTCTTGTTTTTTTGAGAGATTTTTGACTACTGCTTCAATTTCCTTGCTGTTATGGGTCTATTCAGGTTTCCTATTTCTTCCTGGTTCAGTTTTGGTAGTTGAAACGTCTTTAGGACGTTTGGTAGTTGAAACGTCTTTAGGAATGCATCCATTTCTTCCAGATTGTCAAATTTGTTGGCATATAGTTGCTCATAGATTCTTATAGATTCTTGTTTGTATTTCTTCAGTGCTGGTTGTGAACTTTCTTCTTTCATTTATGAATTCATTTATTTGGATCCTTTCTCTTTTCTTTTTTTTTAAGGTTTATATTCATTTTTAAAAGATTTTATTTATTTATTTGAGAGAGAGAGTGAGAGCACGAGAGAGAACAGGAGTAAGAGAAAGTGTGCTCACAGAGGGAGAGGGAGAAGCAGACTCCCTGCTAAGCAAGGAGCTCGATGTGGGGCTTGATCCCAGAACCATGACCCAAATGCAGACACTTAAAAAACTGACCCACCCAGGTGTCTCTCTCTTTTCTTTTTGATAAGTCTGGCTAGGGTTTTATTGATCTTATTAATTCTTTCAAAGAACCAGTCTCACTGCTCTGTTCTACTATTCTTTTGGTTTCTATTTCATTGATTTCTGCTCTAATCTCTATCATTTCTCTTCTTCTGCTGGGTTTAGGCTTTATTTGTTGTTCTTTCTCCAGCTCCTTTAGGTGATAGGTTAGGTTGTGTATTTGAGACCTTTCTTGTTTCTTGAGAAAGGCTTGTAGTGCTATATACTTCTCTCTTAGCCACCTTTACAGCATCCCTATGGTTCTGAAGGTTGTGTTTTCATTTTCATTTGTTTCCATGAATTTTTAAAATTCCTTTAATTTCCTGGTTGACACATTTGTTCTTTAGTAGGAAGCTTTTTAACCTCCATGTACTGGTGTTCCTTCCAAATTTTCTCTTGTGATTGAGTTTGTTTTAAAGCATTGTGCTCTGAAAATATGCAGGAAATGTTCCCAATCTTTTGGTACTGGTTGAGTCCTGATTTGTGACCCAGCATGTGATGTGTTCTGGAGACCGTTCCAGGTGCACTAGAGCACATGGAATACACACAGAATGTGTATTCTGTTGCTTTGGGATGGAATGTTCTGAATATATCTGTGAAGACCTTCTGGTCCAGTGTGTCATCCAAAGCCCTTGTTTCCTTGTTGATCTTCTGCCTAGATGATCTGTCCATTGCTGTGAGTGGGGTGTTAAATTCTCCTAGTATTACTGTATTATTGTCAATGTATTTCTTTAATTTTGTTATTAATTGGTTTATGTAATTGGCTGCTCCCATGTTAGGGGCACAAATATTTACAACTGTTAGATCTTCTCATGGGATAGAGCCTTCTTTATGGCATAATGTCCTCCTTCATCTCTTATTACAGTCTTTGGTTTAAAATCTAATTTATCTGATACAAGGTTTGCTACTCCAGCTTTCTTTTGATGTCCATTAGTGTGATAAATCGTTCTCCACCCTTTTATTTTCAATCTGAGGATATCGTTGGGTCTAACATGAGTCTCTTGCAGACAGCATCTCAATGGGTGTTGCTTTTTTATCCAATCCGATACCCTGTGTCTTTTCATTGGAGCCTTTAGTCCACTTTAATTCAGAGTAACTGGTAAAAGATATGAATTTAGTGCCATTGTACTACCTGTAAGGTGACTGTTACTGTATATTTTCTCTGTTCCTTTCTGGTCTATGTTACTTTCAGGCTCTCTTTTTCCATAGAGGACCCTTTTCAATATTTCCTTCAGGGCTGGTTTGGTGATCCCAAATTCTTTCAGTTTCTGTTTGTCCTGGAAGCTCTTTATCACTCCTTCCATTCTGAATGACAGCCTTGTTGGAGAAAGTATTTTTCGTTGTGTATTTTTCTCATGAACACCCTGACTATATCCTGCAAGTCCTTTCTAGCCTGCCAGGTCTCTGTAGACAGGTCTGCTGCCAGTATAATGTTTCTACCCTCATAGGTTACAGACCTCTTGTCCCAAGTTTCTTTCAGAATTTTCTCTTTGTCTCTGAACTTTGCAAGCTTCACTATTTTATGTTGAGGTGTTGACCTATTTTTATTAATTTTTGAGAGGGGTTCTCTGTATCTCTTCAACTTGAATGCCTGTTCCTTCCCTGGATTTGGGAAGTTCCCAGCTAGAATTTGCTCAAACAAACCTTCCACTCCTCTCTCTCTCTCTCTCTCCTTCTCTCCTTCTTCCTCTGGGACCCCAGTTATTCTAAAATTGTTTTGCTTTATGGTATTACTGATTTCTCAAATCCCGCCTTCACAGTCTAGTAGTTGTTTATCTTTTCCTCAGCTTCCTTATTTTCCATCACTTTGTCTTCTATATCACTGACTCTTCTGCTTCATGTATTGTAGCAGCTAGAGCCTCCATTTTTTATTGCATCTAATTAATAGCCTTTTTTATTTCGACTTGATTTGATTTTAGTTCTTTCATTTCTCCAGTAAGGGACTCTCTAGTGTCTTCTATGACCTTTTCAAGCCCAGCTAGTATCTTTATGATTATTGTTTTGAATTCTAGTTCCAACATCTTACTTATGGCCATATTGATAACATCCCTGGCAGTGAGTACTGCCTCCTGTTCTCTCTTTTGGGGTGAGTTTCTCCCTCTTGTCATTATGTCCAGAAAAGAATAGATGAAAGAGAGAGAAAATGCAAAAAGAGCAACAATGGCCCCAGAAAAAATATACTTTAAACAAATCAGAAGAGAAGAAACATCAAAAAGAGTGAGAGGGAGAGAATAAAATCCAACAAGAAGGAAAACAGAACTCGGGGTGCCTAGGTGGCTCAGTAGGTGAAGTGTCTGCCTGCAGTTCAGGTCATGACCCCAGAGACCTGGGATGGAGCCCCACATGGGTTCCCTGCTCAGCGGGAAGCCTGCTGCGCCCTCTGCTTTCTCCTTCCCCTACTTGTGTGCTCGCTCTTTCTCTCTCTCTGATAGATAAATAAATAAAATCTTTTTAAAAATAAGAAGAAGAAGAAGTAGAACAGAACAGAACAATAAACTAGATCCTGGGTGTATTTTGGTCTGTTTGTTAGAAGAAACTAGATCCCAAAATAGGAAAGAAAGAAAAACATATATATACAAAAATAAAATTGAGTAGAATGAAAGAAAACCAAAAATGAAAAATACATATGTGTATGTGTGTATATATATATATATATATATATATATATATATATATAATAAATGTAAAAATTAAACATTAAAAAGGACTTTAGAAAAGAGTTGATAAGGGGCACCTGGGTGGCTTGGGTGGTTAAGCATCTTCCTTCAGCTCAGGTCATGGTCTCAGGGTTCTGGGATGGAGCCCCGCATGGGTTCCCTGCTCAGCAGGGAGTCTGTTTCTTGCTCTGCCCCTTCCCCCCACCCCACCCCCCACCCCATGCTCATGTTCTTTTTGTCTCTCTCCCAAATAAATAAATAAAATCTTTAAATTTTTTTTGTAAAATAAGAAAAGCCCTGAAAAGGAAAAATATATATAAAACTGAAAAACTAAAGAATAATAAGAAAAAACCCACAAATGCTATATATTTCTTTCCCCAAGAGTTGGAGATTTGCAGTTCTGTGTAGAGGATAAACTTGGTGTTCAAGGAGTTCCTGCTGGTCTGGGGGAGGGGTCTGTTGCGATGATTCTTAGGTGTCTTTGGTGGAGGGATTTGCACCACCCTTGGGCTCAGTGTAAGTGTCTCCAGAGGCCACGTGGGAATGCACATCTAGGCCTCAGATCTCCAGCTCCAGAGCCAAAAGCCCAGAGCCCTGCTCCTCAGTGCCCCCTCGTGGAAAACAGTCCGTCTCTCCTGTCTCCCTGCACGCCATGCTCACCTGGCCCATGACCAAGCCTCTATCTCAGGCTCATGACCACAGTTCGAGTCTCCAAAGTGCTCCTGGTGGGAGGGTCTCCCCTTGGTTCTGCTGCTTGCTGGGCCCCTGCTCATAGGGCAGTCACGTGACCGGCCCCAGGTTTACAGTTTATGGCCCCTCCAAGCTGAGAACACACTCCCAGGCTTGCTGATTGCAGCCGGCTTCCCCAGTCCGACGCCTGGGATCTCTGTCACCCTCGGGTGTTCCTGTTCTTTCTGTGACCCCCAGGGATCCCAAGACCACACTGTCCCACTAGGGTTCTGCCCAGTTCTCCACCTGAGTGCCTGTCAGGCAGGGACATCCCTCCCCGGAGCAGACTTTGAAAAGATGACTTTGCGCTCCGCTGCTCTCTCACTATCCAGCAGCCGGCAGAGGCCCCTCTGCCCCGGTTTATCTCCCACTATAGCACCCCGGATTCACATCACTGCACCTCCTACCCTGCAGAAAGTGATCACTTTTCTATTTGCAGAATTAGGGCGATTCTTTTCTCAGATCTCTGGTTGATTTCGCAGGTGTTCACAATGTGTTGACAATTATCTAGCTGAATTCCGGGGACCAGACGAAATTAGGGTTCCCTACTCCTCTGCCATCCTAACTCCTCTCCCTAACAACTGTGTTCATTTGAAATGTGGTGGGGGGGGTTCACTTTTACATGTGAAAAGATTGTATTTCTCTTCTTTGTGATTGATTTCTAGCTTAATTGTATCTAGGTCAGAGAAGATGGCCTTAAGATGTGAGACAAAAAAATAAAATCTAGACCCTTGAACAAAAGCAAAGTCCTGGAAGCTCTAGTTCAGGTTTTGGTTAAACACCTGAGTGCCAGGTGCGTGGGTATTTAATTCCTTTCCCGGAAGAATGGGCCTGAGGGAGCCCATTGGACCAAGTGTTTCGTGGACAAGGACATCACACAAGCTGTCTTTTCTCACGTCAGGGAACAGACCTCAGCACCCTCTTCTTCCACATGAAGTTTTATCCTGTCTTATTCTGTCATTGAATAAAGCGGTGAAAGTAGATACCCGTGTATGGTTTCTGATGTTACAGGAAACACCATTAATGTTTCCCTATTTCCAATTGGTGATAAGTTTTTTTACAGAGCGCCTTTATCGAGTTAAGTTAGTTTTCTGCTAGCCCTACTTACAAGAAGTCTCTCACAAATTTATGTTAAATTTTTTTCAAAGCCTTTTCCTTGAAGTGACCAGGTGACTTTTTCTCACTGAATCTGGTGCTGAAGCCATACTCTGCACTCCTGGATTAAACCTACCTTGGTCATCTTCAATTATTTTTTTACACATTCATTTTTTTAAAAGAATTTATTTATTTATTTATTTGAGAGAGAGAGCCAAAGAGAGAGCACAAGCAGGGGGAGCAGCAGGCAGAGGGAGAAGCGGGGCTCAATCCCAAGACACCGGACCCATGACCTGAGCGGGCAGAAGGCAGATGCTTAACAGACTGAGCCACCCAGGTGTCCTGAAGAAGATCCTTATTAGGTATTTAATGCTGTACAGTTTCTTCTAAACACTGCTTTCGCTGTATGCAGCAAATTTTTATTTGTTGCATTTTCATGTACGCATTTCCTTTGTCCTTTGTTTTTGGTCCACGTGTTATGTAGAAATAGGTTATGTAAGTGGATACTTGGAAGTATTTCAATTGTCTTTCTATTATTGGTTTCTAAAGCTTTTTTTTTTTTTTTTTTTAAAGATTTTATTTGTTTGTCGGAGAGAGAGAGAACACAAGCAGGGAAAGTGGCAGGCAGAGGGAGAAGCAAATTCTCCGCTGAGCAGGGAGCCCGATGCAGGGCTCCATCCCAGGGCTCCGGGATCATGACCTGAGCCCAAGGCAGCCGCTTAACCACTGAGCTCCCAGACGCTCACCCCCAATTGTTGTTTTTCTTTTTTCTTACATTTGAAGTTGGGCACTTCTAACTTCTCTTATTCTCTACATAAGTGGCGAAAGATAGAAATCCCCACTTCCTTGCAACTTAAAACTTTTGATACATAGTTTTATCATTGGTATGTAGTTAGAGATGGTTTTGCATTTCCACTGTGATTTCACTTTTTGTCCATAAGTATATCAGAAGAATATTTTTAATTTACTAGCACAGATACAATTTTACTTGTTTGTATTAACATTTAGCTTAGGTGGGTGGTGACTGGAGAGTGTGGCCGTTGTGATACATTAGACACTTGGGGAAATCTGGACCTTGAGAATGAAGCTGGCGTTGGGGAGCACAGTGTGTAAGGCTCTGCAGCCAACGCCCACCTGTTCCCCTGGAGGATTCAGAATCCGAGGCAGAGCGAGGGCAGAATTTGCAGGAGTTGCCCTGGGCAGGAATCCCGAAACGGGAGGGTCGGAGGAGCCAGTCCCCACTTTTACAGCCAAAGGGGGAAGCACCCTAGAGGTTGACAAGCAGAGCCTTCAGGGATTGGGGAGAGCGGGAGAAGCGGAAGGAAGCCAAAGACACAACGTGGTCAGTCACGAAGGAGCGAACACGAGGCTGAACCCCACAGCCTTCAAACGGTGTGGGGGTGCGGCAGAGACTGGACTCCACGGCGGAAAAAAGGCAGGCGGCCCTTTCTCCCTCCCACAAGCCAAAGCAGAGCAAGGTCCCCAGATGGCCAAGTTCCTACCCAGTGTCCTCACAGAGGAGACAGGGACAAAAAGCCAGGGCTCCCTCATGAGCGCATGTGGGACAGGCCCCTCGACCTCAGACGTGGCCCCATCAGTGACAGGAGTTCCGCGTGTCCTCCGTGCTTGTTTGGGCTGCGGACCGGCAGCCGCAGCAGCGGGGACATGGCGCGCCCACCTCGGGCGTCCGGACTGATCTGGAAGTAACCAGGAAAAGGAGCTGAGCTCCGTCCTCTAAGCCGGTGGCCGTCCACGACCATGGTGCGTGTGAAGAGACACAGCATGTGAGTGTACAGACACACACTCACGCTCAAACTCACTCCCGCACACAGGCGCACCTGGAAAGGACAGATTAGCCCTGGGGATACCCCCACACCTCCCTCCCCGGGGGCTGCCCTTGGAGAGAGAAAAATAAGAAGAAAAAAAACATGGTACCAACCACATTTCCTTATAAATTTGTAATGGGAGCGGGGTGTTTACCAGAGGACAGACTCAGCAGTCTTCCTTTCTTGACCTGCCCCGGCTCCTTCCAAATACCTCAGAATTTATAGAGCTTGGCTGCTGGGAAACGTCAGCATCTCCATGGAATTATCCGTTTGAAGGAAAAGGTTTTATAAAGGAAGCACCTCTGAGCGGCTGGGTGGCTCAGTAGGTTACAGCCTCTGCCTTCGGCTCAGGTCATGATCTCAGGGTCCTGGGATCGAGTCCCGCATCGGGCTCTCTGCTCAGCAGGGAGCCTGCTTCCCTCTCTCTCTGCCTGCCTCTCTGCCTACTTGTGATCTCTGTCAAATAAATAAAATAATAAATAAATAAAGGAAGCACCTCCTCGTGTGATGGCCTCGTGCCCCACGGGGAGTTTTTCTCCGGGAACGTGGTCGCTGGGCTGTGCCACGCGCCAGGAGGAAGGGGCAGCGGGCGAGCGCAGGGCTGGGGCTCTCACGGGCCACTCTGACCCGCGCCTCCCGCCTGCTCAGCCCGGGGCAGTGGGAGCACTGCGGCTGTCTGCGGCAGGCCCTGGGTCTTGGGTGCCAGGACGCCTGTCCACCTGCCCTGGACACAGACGGCGAGGAGGGTAGACCCGGACCCGGCGGAACCCGCCAGGAGGAGAGATGGGGGGACCGCGGGGAAACAGCGAACGTCCTCTGCGCCGCTGGCAAGGCCCAGGGGGAACCTAGAGCTTTGGGAGCCGCCGGGCAGCGAGGAGAACCGGAGTTTCTCTGCTCTGGAAACTTCCTTCTCCTGCGACCGGTTAAACAGACGTCACGCTCACTAGGAAAGTCGCCCCACCAAGACCACTGGTCCCCAGACCGCTCTGCTGGCGGCCGCTGCAGCCCGAGCCGGAGCCGCGGGGCGGCGGAGGCCTCTGCGGGGGACCGGGACGCGGGGCGACTCAGACCCTCCCACCTCCCAGAGTCCCGCTCCCACTCCCGGGGCTCCTGCGGGAACGTGGGCCGCACATGCGCCCGAAGGAACGTCAGTCCGGTTCGTGGCCTGACCCGGCGACTCCAACCCCGGCTGTGAACGCGGGGTTGTGAATGCTGGGTTGTTGCCGCCCACGCTGAGGCCCGCGAGACGCGGCCTCGGGGTCCCCGGGTGAGCCCCGCGGCTCGGAGCAGGGAAACGCGGCGCGGGAGGGCGAGCAGGGCCGCCCGATCCGGGAGGGACGCAGCCGGGGCCGCCCGTTCCGGGGGGGGGGGGGGGACCCGCCCATGGCCCGCGGCAGAGAACCTCCCGCCTTCCGGGCTCCGCCTCGCAGACCCCCACCCGGGGAATCGGACACCGGACAGCGTCCCCCCGGGCCTCTGCGGCCGCCACCAGGCAGAACACCAGGCTGCATTTCCCACCCGGTGAGAGTCCGAGAAGCGACCCGGGCAGCGCCTGGGGGAGGGGCCAGGCTGCTGCCCGTCCCCGCCCCCCCCGCAGGGGCGGAGCCTGATTTGTTCTTCCGAGTGTGCTGCTGAGTGTGGGTGACCTCGGGACGTGCGGCGGGGTCAGCCCCGTCCTGCCGGCTGGGCTGGGGGCTCAGAGCGGCCTCTGACACAGCCAGGGTGTGGGGGGTTGGGGGGGCAGAGAACCCCCAGGGAGCTCACCCTCGCGGACACTCGCGTGTTTGTAAGTACAACGTCTTCCCACACTTCTTCGAAGGCAGAAACCCGTGTGCTGGCCTCGAGTGGCCCCATCCTGCCAGAAGTCCTGCGGGACTGGAGGATTTGGTGTTGGGGTGCCGAGTCCGGCAGAAAGGATCCTCCAAGCTCAGAAGGACAAAGAGGACTTTGGCTGGAAATGAGCTCTGGAGGCGTTTAGAAGCCATGAGCCAAGGGTCACCCCATCAGCCACATGAGGAGGAAGAGGGCTCACTTCCTCCCCCCCCTCCCCCGCAGGCTCTAGGGCCTTCTGACCACCAGGAGCTATCACAGACCCCAGCGAGTCCCAGTCATGGAGGGACCGTGCTGGTCCGTGTGCCCTCCAAGGACCTGAGGACCACAGCATAAAACAGAAGCCTGACCCACCGCCCTACGGCTGGCTGGGCTGACCTGGTCCCTCCAGGAGGGCCCTCAACCTGGCCATATCTGTGCTGTTCCACCTGGGGTGACTTGTCCACAAGCCAGAAGGGACATGGGCTGAAAGACCACCTCCCAGCGGTGCCCCACTGCCCGGGAGCTGGAACCAGGGTGAAGGTCACTTCTGCCCCAAAGGAATGAAAATGATGCTGTGATTTTAAGTGTCATGTAGCAGACATCATTTTAATCTCTCTGCTACAGGCATATGGTGTAACAAAGGACTTAGAAATTTACTGATAAAATTAAACTAAGGGGGTGGGGGGAGCAGGCCAGTGCCAACAATGACGCCAGGAGGAGAAAGTGATTAGGGAGCGTGTTTGAAACCGGTGTCAGGGCAGTACCTCTGAAAACAGATCAGACAAGAAGCAAGGAGCACTTGGCTTTGGAAAAATCCTGCACACAATGAACTGTTTCCACCGACACATATAAAATCCTGAAATAATCATTGAGGGTACAGTGTGATGGAGCCAGGGGCCGACCTGGTCTGGGACCCCTGGTCCCACTCCATCCCCTGTGCCGGCAGGAAGCAGCCCTCTACTCTGCTCTGAGCTGGCTTCTCGGGGACTCAGCTGCCTCCCATGGAGCCACGAACACGGGCTGGAACAGACCATGCACACGCTTCACACCGTCAGTGATGGTGGCTGGAATTCCTCCCCGCTAAAGATTACATTTCTCTCCAGAAGTTCTGATCTTCTTTGGGCAACTGTCCCCCTCCCGGCCACAGAAGAAAGCAACATTTAGTCACTCGATGCCCCAACCAAGGGGCAGGCAACAGGGTCCTGCAACCCAACCCCAAACACTGCAGCCCAGTTCCTGAGCCCTGATCACTTATGGCAGGTGTTTCCAAAGACGTTCCTTGGCTGCAAATATTGTCAATTCCCACTATTTGCGACAGTTTTGTTCTATGACATCACCAAAAACACTGAATTAGTGAACACTAGACTTTGCTTGGAAGGGACACGCAGGATTAGTCTCCCTGCAAGCCTCTGGCCACATGTGTTCATCAACCAATTAATGTTAAATATTTGCCCACCACACATCTAGTAAGGGGCTGATATTCAAAATATGTAAAGAACTCATGCAAGTCAAAAGCAAAACCCCCCAAATAATCCAATCACAGATGTTTTCCCAGAGCTATGCAGACAGCTAACAGATACAGGAAAATGAGCTTGTCATCAGGAAATGCAAATCAAAACCACAATGAGATCCCACCTCACACCTGTCAAGTGGGCTGGTCTCAAGAAGATAAGAGACAATGGGGCGCCTGGGTGGCTCAGTGGGTTAAGCCGCTGCCTTCGGCTCAGGTCATGATCTCAGGGTCCTGGGATCGAGTCCCGAATGGGGCTCTCTGCTCAGCAGGGAGCCTGCTTCCTCCTCTCTCTCTCTCTGCCTACCTTTCTGCCTACTTGTGATCTCTCTCTGTCAAATAAATAAATAAAATCTTTAAAAAAAAAAAAAAAGATAAGAGACAGCAAGTCTTGGTGCATGTGGAGAAGCTCATGTGCTGTTGGTGGGAATGCAGACTGGTACAGCCACTCTGGAGAAGAGCTTGGAGCCTCCCTAAAAAAATTAAATACAGAACTACCGTATGACCCAGCAACTCCACGTAGGTATATATCCACAGGAAATGAAAACAGGATCTTAAAGAAATGTCTACACCCACGGATACTGCAGCAGTATTCACAAGAGCCAAGACACGGAAACAAGCCAAGTGTCCTTGGATGGATGGACGGATGGATGGACAGACGGATGGATGGATGGATGGATGGGTGGACGGATGGGTGGGTGGATGGCTGGCTGGATGGGTGGACAGATGGATGGACGGACGGGTGGGTGGATGGATGGACAGACAGGTGGGTGGATGGATGGGTGGACGGACGGGTGGACGTGTGGATGGATGGGAAAGAGGTGGTGTATATACACAACAGAATATTACTCAACCATAAAAAGAGAGGAAATCGTGCCATTTGGCAACAGCATGGACGAACCTAAAAGATATTGTGCTAATTGAAGTAAGTCAGACAAAGGAAGACAAATACTGTGACTCCTCTTGTAGGTGGAAAATAAAAGCCAAGTTCACAGATACAGAGAACAGACTGATGGTCACTGGAGGCAAGGGGCATACAGGATGGGAGAAATGGTCGCACCGTTTTAGTTGTGGTTTTATTTTATTTTATTTTTTTAGCTTAAATGAATTGTCCTTTTTATTAGATTTTTTTTTTTTTTATTCAAGAGAGAGAGAATGAGAGAGAGAAGGGGGAGGGTCAGAGGGAGAAGCAGATTCCCCGTGGAGCAGGGAGCCTGATGTGGGACTTGATCCCAGGACTCCAGAATCATGATCTGAGCCGAAGGCAGCAGCTGAACAGACTGAGCCACCCAGGGGCCCCTGAACTGTCTCTTTTACAAAAGGTTTTTAAATTTATTTGTCAGAGAGAGAGAGAGAGAGGGCACAAGCAGGGGGAGCAGCAGAGAAAGAGGGAGAAGCAGACTCCCCGTGGAGCAGGGAGCCTGATGTGGGACTCGAACCCAGGACCCAGGGATCGTGACCTGAGCTGAAGGCAGACACTTAACCAGTCACTCTGGTTTACCTTTTTATTTAAAAGAAAAAAAAAAAAAGTGGTGAAGTCCTGGACAAGGGTCGTAGCAGTGGGAAGAAAGGGCTGGGGAGGTTCTGGAACCTCTATAAGGTCTGAGGAGAGGAATGGGGACCACTCAAGCTCGGAGTTACTGGGGTGACGGAGGCTTTTATACTTCCAGAAAGGATTCTTACGGCCGCAGGAGAGTCTGTGAGCTCACTCCAGCGGACGCCGAGAGGAGGGCAGAGCGCAGGACGGTGGTGGGGGCTGACCCGCGGCATCTCCAAGCGTCAGCTCCCCCAGACCCGCCGGCAGACGACCTGACGGTGGCATCCAGACCGCTCTCCAGCCTCTTGGCCAGCGCCTCCAGCGCCCCCAGCTACCCCAGCCTCCTGAGTACGTCTCTCGCCACCACCACGCAACAGCCACGGAGCCAGGGCGTGGCTGAGGTCCCCCTCACAGCCTCAGCTTCTCACACAGCCACCTTCAGGCCACAGCGGGCTCCAGTCCGCACCCCCGCCCCTGCTGCCGGTGTCCAGGAGCCCCATTCTGTCTTTCTGCTTCCACATCAGACGGGCAATGGGCGAGGTCGTACCGAGGCTTGGGGGAGGCGCAGGTGAAGAGTGTGAGCACCCAGTCATCATGCTGAGGAGCTACAGGAAGCTCCCGGAGCCTGGTGCTAAGCCCGGCCCTGGAGGACAGGGGGATGCAGCCCCGAGCCCGCGCATGGGGTGAACACGGCGTCCGGAAGCCCAAGCCCTCTGGGAACCTCAGCGCGTGACCTTGTTTAGAAATAGGGTCTCTGGGGGCGCCTGGGTGGCTCAGTGGGTTAAGCCTCTGCCTTCAGCTCAGGTCATGATCCCGGGGTCCTGAGATCGAGCCCCGCGTCGGGCTCTCTGCTCAGCGGGAAGCCTGCTTCCTCCTCTCTCTCTCTGCCTGCTTGTGATCTCTCTGTCAAATAAATAAAATCTTTAAAAAAAAAAAATAAAAGAAATAGGGTCTCTGCAGGCATGATTACCATGGGGTTTGCAGTGAGACCATCCCGGATGGGCAGGTCCTAGATCGAATGGGAGCATCCTTGTCAGAGACAGGAAAGGGCCCACAGAGACACGGGGAAGAGACCAGGTAGAGATGAAGCAGAGACTGAGGGACGTGGCCACAAGCCAGGGACCCCAGGAGCCCCAGCAGCCGGAAGAGGCAGGGGGCAGCCTCCCCCAGAGCCTCCAAGGGAGCGCGGTCCTCTGACACGCTGGTTTCAGCATCTGGTCCCCAGATTGTGGGGGTGGTGCTTTGTTACGACAGCCCGGACACTGACCGCGACCCCATGGCTGCAGCTCACACCTCGGGGTCTCCAGAGCCCATCCTGAGGCCAGCGGCCCTCCACACCCTTCCCCCACCTCCAGCTCCGCCCCTGGCCTCTGCAGGTCCAAGACCCCTCAAAACCCCATTCTTCTTCCCAGAGAAACCTCCTTTGGGGGTGCCTGGGTGGCTCTGTTGGTTACGTGTCTGATTCTTGATTTCAGCTCAGGTCATGATCTTAGGGTCGTGAAATCAGGCCCCTCGACGGGCTCTGAGCTGGGTGTGGAACCCGCTTGAGATTCTCTCTCTCCCTCTCCTGCGGCGCCTCCCGCCCTGCTTCCCACTGTCCCTCAGGAAGGAAGAAAGGAGACAAGACAAGAAGGAAGGAAGGAATCACTTCACTCTCCAAGGTTTACAGGCCCCTTGAGCAAAACTCAGGCTCTCCATTTGCTGGGATGAATAGGCCTCCTGGCCCCTGGGGACAGCATTCACAGCATAAATGGAAGCCTGTTCCCCCAGGACAATGACTCCCATCCGTGTGCAGGGACAGAGGTGGCGCCGGGAGGCCTCCCGCTCACCGGTCCAGAGCAGTGGACGTGTTCGAAACGCAAGGTACGTGGCACAGACACGACTGCTGAAGCGTTTGCTCTGTTTTGTTTCATGCTGAGTATTTCTGATACTTCAGGGTCATAAAACCAAATTTTACTCGTAGTCTTTGGTCTATGACACCCACTCCCCATTGGTCCCCACACAGCCCTGATTTCTTTCTTTCCTTTTAATAATATAACAACATTCCGTGAGCTCGCCAGCCGACAGGAGGACTCACACTTTGACACAAGCTTCCCGCTCCCTTGAAACCCTGCTCAGTACCCTCTGTGCCCCTACACAACCCTGTCTCCGTGTCCTGGGGGAGGGACACTGCATTCTGGAATCTTGAGATCTTGAGTTGATTGTTCTCATCCTCCCGAGAGGGACAATTGCTAGAGATGGATGGACGGACGGACGATGGAGGGACGGACAGGTGGGTGGGTGGACGGTGCTTGGAGGGCTGGACGGACGGAGAGACAGACAGATGGATGTTAGATGACAGATACACAAATAGATGTCATAGAGTGTTATCATCTACGAAGCTATATTTGCCACCAAACTTACATAAAACCACAGTGTAAAGTACTTGGTGGATGAACGCCAGCTTTGTGTCATTTGCTGGGACTCGCCCACTCGATTCCACGCCGCTAGCCTTCTCCCGTACCGTGGCGGACTAGCTCGCCCACGGCACGTGCCACACAGCACCTGGCCGCCTCTCCCTCATGACCCCAAGTCCCCGCGACGGTCCCTTGGGCTACTTTCAGACAGCCGTTCCGTGAACAATGCAGCCACACATCCTGGCACACGTGTCCCTTACACACACGTGACGTGTCCCACTGAGGAATGTGCCGGGAAGAGATCGCTTGACTGTGGGGAACAGAACACTCAGAGAACACGCCGCGGTCTCCCCAGGCGGCCGCACCCTGGCTCCTCCGACGTGCAGGTGCGAGAGAAACTGGCATTCCTCGTGGCCTCATCAGACTCGTGAACATTTGCTCACTAGGGGTATGACGGACTGTTTGTGACTGGCATCTCCCTGGTAACTAGGGATGCCGGACATGTCTCTGCGGGCTGCGTGCTGTGGGACTGGCCTGCGTGTGTCCCCCGCAGCTTAGTGAGGGCACTCCCTGGCTCCAAGGTAGAGGAGAAATGAGGCCTGGCTTGAGCAGGAGGGCTCTGTGAGAAAACCCAAAGGTTCGAAGGCATGCTAACCATGGTGACCAGTGCGTGGGACAGTGGGGGCACTCACCAAACAATGAGTGGATTTCTGATCGGCTAATCTTTACGTCTTCCCAGCTGGGCCCATCAGGTCGACCAGTGCCCCCTACAACTCCTCCCCTGGATCAAGACCCCAGACTGTGTTGCCTCAGGAAGATGGAAGCTTGCCTTTCTGACCACCTGTGTGTCTTCTTGCCCGACAGGGCCCACACGTTGCTTAGTCCCCAAGTGAGGGGATGAAGACACAGTGCTCTGGAGGGATTGGGGCAGGGACCCTGCTTTCCCCTCAAAGGGAGACTTGGGAAGGGGGCAGTTGGAGAGAACTGGGGCCCAGGGGCAGAGCTAGGATGGGGTCCCCATCCACAGGAGGGCCCCACTACCTCCGCACCGCCCGTTGGCCCCTCCTAGTGAGCCGGGACTCACCCGCCGTCCCTCTCCGCCCTCACCCACCCACCTTTCGCTCCACTTGTTCATTCTCCAGCAAAACTGCCACCGGCCTGCGGGGGGAGGCGGCTGGCCGGGGAGGCCAGTTCTGGGGCGTCTCTGTCCAGGGATGGCCCGGGGTCCCGCTCCAAATGAGCAACCTCCCAGCAAGCAGCCCCCCTGGGAGGACGGATGCAGCCTGACACGGACACCCTGCCCACCTCAGCCCCCCGCCCCAGGCACGCGGGCGCTCCCTGGGCAAAGCAGCTCACGCACACCAAACCCCCAGCCTCACGGCTGCCTCCAGCCTCCCACGCGGCACTGGCTCTCCTAGCTGGACAGACACTTGACAAGTTCTCCCAAACCCCTCCCTGGCCTTCACCCAGCCAAGGTTCTGGGGCTGCTGCCAGCTCTCCGACAGGCACCAAGACTAGTGTGAGGTCGGGGGCCCTTGGGCACCGTGAGGGGTGGGGGAGACTTGCCTTCATCCCGGGGCTTCTGGAACTTCAGCGAAGGCAATACGAGACCCACCCTGTCCACAGACTCTCCCTCCACACCAGGGCCCCCCCCATCTCTCCTGGTGTCCCGTAGGTGTCCCAGCTCAGCCTGTACAGCCCCCAGCTTGTCACCTGTCCAGAACTGCTCCTCACCTGGGCCCTCACCCGGGCCCCTCCCCCAGGCCAGGAGCCGTCCCCACTGTCAGCTGTCACTCAGCCCCCCTCAGTGTCCCGAAGCCCTGTCACTTGCCCCGCCCCCCCACCTCCATGTGGTGACTCTCTGGCCCTTCAGAGAACCTGGACGGGAGCCCACGACCCCAGCGCCCGGCCAGCTCGCTGCTGCACGCCGGCAGGACTTGAGAAGTGTCCGGGCCGGCCTGCTTCCCTGAAATCTGAGCTCCTCAACCTCGAACTTTCTCAGTCACTGTCCACCTGTCCCCTAACAGGCAGAAAGACCCGCCTGTCAACCCCTCTCGCAGGTCCAGGCCAGCAACACGTGGTCTCCCCAGTGGGAACCAGTCCCCTTGCCCACGTGCTGAGGGCCGTGGCCTGTACAACCTCGCCTGGTCTGCCCAGGCTTTCTTAGTGCCAGCTCAGGGGTGAGTCAGGGTACGCCCACACCCCTGACTGAGGCCAATCCCACCCCCACTCAGGGAATTTCGGTGTCGGCGGCACAGACCCAGGCATCGACCACTGACCAAGAGAAAGAGGAGAGGCTGACTCCTAACCAGTGTGGCAGTACCACCCCCAGTGCAACGCCCAGTCAAAGACCAGAACGCTCTGTTGTCTCTGCAGGGACTGGGACAGGCACAGCCCCTAAGGCTGGTGAGACGGCCAGACCCGCCAAGGGGACAGGCCACGGACCCTGGGGCTCAGCAAGACCCGCGCAGAAGCCTGGGGCAGAGCCTGAGAACATCCCTAGAAAGGGGGTACGGGGAGACCCCCGCACTGCCCTGTCCCTGCGCAAAGACGCCCAGGATGCACAGGGGCTCCGGCAGGCGGCGGTGGGCACGGGGGACGGGAGACACTCCTCCCCTCCCTGACGGGCACGCACGTAGGCCCTACTCAAAACCTGAAGTTAAAAGAAAACGGAGGAGCCTCTCAGCCACTCCACAGGACGGGGTCCCTGCTCCCCTGCCCCAGCAGCACTCTCCAGGGCAGGTAAGGAAGCCTCAATGCCCCGAGGCCCCGGAGGAAGGTCTGGCCCTCCCGGTACCCTCTGCAGGGGTGCGACCCGGGGCCGTCACAACTGTGTGCCCACTGTTCTGTCCCTGCGACCGAGAGCCTGGCACTTGGCTCCCCAAAAGTGGAAAATGAACCCATGAGCCCCTAAAACCGTGAGCTCGCTCTTCCCAGGTGTCCCGGTGGGCACCCTCTGCTGGCCGGGCTGCGGGTAGGGCAGACTCTGGAGCCAAACCCGGGCACTTTGCTGGGAGGTGGGTGTAGGGCCCCACCTGTGCCTTCAAGGCCTCGTTGGCTGAGGTCTCATTGCCACCGGGGACCTTGCGGGAAGGACCAACTTCTTCACCTGCCACAGGGGAAGGTCTACTTTCCCGAAAAACTCAAGGACTTTTGGGTCTCCGGTGGGCAGGTGCTGGGTAGAAGCGGGAGATACCCACAGACAACATCTCAGGTAAACGTCCCTCCCGTAGAACGTGAAGCAGGGTGCCTGGGGGCTTGTCAACAAGCGCTGTGTGCAGGACAAGGTGCCAGTGGTGCCCTGGGACCCCGGGAGGAGACGGAAGCAGCAGGCGGTGGGGGAGGGGGTGCAGCCGGGAGGCCAGGGGCTGGTGGCACGGAGACTTGAGATACGGACTCGCTCAGACAAGGCTGAGGCATCCACGGCGGGGCTGGGGGCACAGGCGGGGGGCAGGGTGGGAGAAAGAGCACCAGGGAAGGCCCCCCAGGATGAGTAGCGCTTCAGAGGAGGCCACAAGTTGGGGGGTGGGGGGTTGTCAGAATGGGGGAGGGGTCAAGGCAAGCCTCAGGCCCCAAGAAAGGAGGGGTGCCCACTTTCCCGCCCCTCCTCCCCCACTGCCATCTGCCCCACCAGCTGGAACAGGGTTCCTCTGCCTGCGCCCGCCCCCCCGGTGCCCCGAGAACTGGGCGTACCCCCACCTCACAGACAGAAGTGCGGCTCAGAGGGGACGGAGGGCTTGGTCAAGATCAAATAGCAAAGACCCAAGTCCGGGCGTGTCCTGTACACACGGTGAGGATTTCGGGGTCTCGGGGTCTTACCTCTTCTAGGTCTGTTTCCTCGGTGTCAAGTGGGCAGAATAAGACCTCCAGCCGGGCTGAGGTCCCCAGTCCCCCGGTCCTGCAGCTTCCCTGGGCCCACACTAGAGGCCTCCAGAGCCCCCCAAGAGCCAGACCGCTCCAGATGGGGCACCCATCTCCTTTGTGAAGCTGCCAAATCCCTAGTTCACCTCCAATGAGGACACCCGAGGACTAGAGACCCGTCTCGATCCTGGACCCGAAACACAGGGGACCTTAATGCGGCAGGGCGATGGGAGTCTGGCGGTGGTGGAGAAGAACGTGGTGCCGGGACCCCCCGGGGCTTACCTGTCGCGAACGCCCAGGCGCCTCCTCTCCAGGACACCGAGCAATGGAGCCCACTTAGTAGCCACTGGTTTCGCGAACGGACACGTCCTCGTATCAGCAAAGGGCGAAAGGCTGTTTCTCTTAAACTCATCACCGTTCCTCCTAAAAAATCTAATTGAATTATGAATAAAGAGCACGAGCCGAACAGAGTCCGATTTCAAGTCCCAAGGCAAAGGCCAACCCAAGGCGCCACAGAGGAGGGACTGTTCTGGCCTCACTCGCCCCGCCGCGGGCCCCGCCCACGCGTGGAAGCACGAAGGGCGTGAGCACCAAGTGCTGGGAAAGCAGAGTCGTGTGTCCGTTTGCTCACAGCCTGCTGCACGCCTTGAAAATCCAGGGTCAGGGACCACGCAGAGCTCGGGGGAGAACAAGTATCTTTTCCCTGCGTGGGTTCAGCGCCGACGGTGGCCGCCTCGTCACCCCCACTCCCTCTGCACCTCGCGGCCGCCCCTGCCCCTGCGTTTCGCCCACACTCAGCAGCCTCCCAGCCCCTAAGGCATCCCTCCGTAACCTTGGCTTTGCTGGGAGATGCGTCCAGACCACACCATGGAAGAGGGTTGCGGGGGGCGGGCAAGGAGCGCCTGCCCGCCGGGAGCAGCACCCCCTCCCCCGCCAGCAGAGCCCCCCCGCCACCGAAAGCCCTCCACGTATGAGCACAGCCCCCAAGCCCGGGCGAGAAGAACAGAACTTGAACCTTTCTGTCCCCATCCGCTCCAGACCCGTCTCTCCAGGCGGCAGAAGCCTGACGTCTTGGTCTTTTCCCTCCCAGGGCTGCGTGCAGTGAGGGACAGCTGGCGGACCCACAGCCTCACCCCGGCCCATCTGGTCGTCGCCCAGTGCCAGGACCCACGGCTGTGCCCTCGCTCGGGTCACGGGGGCCTGGCCCTGACCGTGCTCCCAGGCCCACCGCAGCACAGAGGCCCGCGGCTGTCTGCAGCCCCCAGCCCAGACCTCCGCCAGCGGGTATCGCTCAAAGGTCCTGCCGCTGGGACCCACCTTCGGCTCCTGCCAGCCCGAGGCCTTCTCAGCCCCGGCATCTCCGCCTAGTCGGAGGCAGCCGCCTCTCTCCCCTCCACGTGTTGAAGTGGTGCGACGGGCCTGTCTGAATACTCACTCCCGCCGACTCGGAGAGGCCTGTGGCGGGGGCTCCGGGAAACACGGAGGCCAGTGACCCACGGGCTCCCTCGGTTGTCCACCGTCCTGAGCCGCAGACCCCCCCAGCCATCCTGCTTCAGTGGAGGCCAGCTGGGGATGGGGGGGGGACTTCTGGAAAGAATGGCATGAAGAAAATGGAAAACAGGGGTGCCTGGGTGGCTCAGTGGGTTAAGCCTCTGCCTTCAGCGCAGGCCATGATCCCAGGGTCCTGGGATCGAGCCCCACATCGGGCTCTCTGCTAGGCGGGGAGCCTGCTTCCTCCTCTCTCTCTCTGCCTGTCTCTCTGCCTACTTGTGATCTCTGTCTGTCAAATAAATAAATAAAATCTTTAAAAAAAAAAAAAAAAGAAAAGAAAATGGAAAACATCAGCTCGCCACATGGAAAATGGCCACTTTGGTTTAAAGAGAAGGAAGAAGTCTCGATCACAAGCACCAAAACTGCACGTTACCTAGCTTCGACACGGGGGAGTACAAGGCCCACGGGGGAAACGAGCTGGAACGGGGCACAATCCGGGCCCGTGGGACGGGAGGAGCGTCGCGCTGGTGCCGGGGACCCCTCACACAGGCCAGGCAGCTCGGCCCCAGCGGCAGGCCCAGACAGTGACCGTCGCTGCCGAGCAGCCTTCCGGAACCGGACAAACGGACCCCAGCATTCACCTGTAAGAACAAGTCGCAAGAAGCGAGGAGGGGACTCGCCCCACCAGAGGAGCAAGGCGCCCGGTGGGCCCACGCACCGCGGCCAGAACATCCCGGCTCGTACTATGACCCAGGCGGCACCTGGAGTCACGGGGGACAGACGGGCGCGCTCAAGATCGGCACTGAGAAACACCGGCCGCGTATTTCGGAGAAGTCCTGACTCCTGCCACGTGGTAAGCACACTCCGGGACCTTCGGGATCAGAGGGAAGGAGCCCAATCCGGAACAAAGAGCGGAATAGGAAGACCGTTTTCCTAAGATAAGCGCCGAGGAGCCTGTCCTCAGATCTGAAAGCCAGAAGCAATAAAGATCGATTAGACTCAGCCACACGGAACCCGAGGGCATACCTGGGTGTGCAGGAAAATGCCCCAAAATGAAGGTCCTTGGAAAACACAGACCACAGGCAGATGCTACCCCACTCACAAAAGGGTCTCACACTTCAGTAAGAAAAGACAAAAGCCACAGCGGAAAAACGGACCAAGGCAATTACGAGGCAACACTCACAAGTCAGGACAAACGTTCCGTCTCACTAACAAGCTCTCCAGGGGAAATCAGGATGAGAGTCTAGTGTTGTCTCCCAGGCGGACACGGAAGCTCCTGGGGGATCGCACGGGGCAGGGTGGGAAGAGCCTCCCTTCGAGGAGATGGGCATCTTCCAAGGAGACATTTTCCTGGCTCAGCCGCATGCTCCCGGAATCCCCGGAGATGGAGAGTCACTCGACCCCATAAGAACACGAGGCCGAGGGCACTCCCAGCCTGGCCGATCAGAGACTGAGAGCAGCCCCTCTGCCCGCAGGGGAGGGGTGGTTAAGAAGGGGTCAGCTCATTCGGAGGGACACTAAGCAGACCCCCAAAACAAAAGGTCTGCGTAGATCCTGAAGGACAACCTTGGTGGAGTCTTTAGAAAAATAATCAAGGGGCACATGGGTTTACCAGCACCTGCCCTCTGGCCCCAGCATGCCACACGGACGGTGGGGTTTGACCCTGCAAGGACAGCTCACCCTGGGGGACAGGGCTCGCTCGCTCTCAAGCGTGAGAACCCAGACTTAGAAGGGGCCGCCGGAAGCGGAGAGCAAAGAGGTCCGAGCGGGCTCTCTGGGCCACGCTGCCCTCAAGCCCCCATCTGCCTGGAATCGCACCGCTCTCTCAAAGAGCTGGAAGGAGCTCCCCACTTTCTGTGTTTTAAATACTTCCCTCAGATAATAAAGTCAGCACAAAGATTGACCTGGAAGTGGGTTTGAACCCAGTGCCCACGGGATGGCCCTTGTCCTCCGGGAACCTCCGGGGCCCCCACGGTGTCCTGTCCTCGCTGGCACCAGTGTTCAGCCTCTGGGTCTTCAAGGCGCTCTTTGCACTTGCCCTACGTGACAGTGCCCGGTCCCTACACACCGCAGACACCAAGCCCCCGTGGCGGGCAGCACATGGTGTGGAAGTTTGGACGCGGTGGGAACCAGGTGCATCGTAGAGCAATGTTACAACAGAGCAGGAGACACGTCCCTGGCCAGTCCCACCAGCAGGAAGTGGACATGGTCTCCAGTGACCCCTCTTCCATCTGGCTCACCCCGGACATCAGATTCCTCTCCCTCGCTCACACGCGGGAGCCCCGGGAGGAACGCTACGGCCAGCTCTTAGTGAAACCACGGTTCTTGCCACAGGGTCCCGGCCTGGGAGTCACCACGGCCTGGGTCAGCCACGAAGGACAAGGAAGAACCGACGGAAGGCCGGACCCTGCAGTGGCTGCTGACCTCACATGGCGAGCCCGGGCCCCAGGGTGACCCACGTGGCCAGAAGTGTGGGAGACTGGGCTGAACCCAGCGGTGCAGAGACCCACGGCTACGGCAGGTCCCTAAGAATTACCTGTCGGTACCCCCTGCCTCCTCCCTCCCAAAGCCCCCGTCCCTCTGCACCACTCCACAGGGGCTGCCTCAGCCCCCACTCAGGGGCTGGCCTTCACGACCCTGTCCGCAAGGTGCCCTTGGTGGAGGCAGGGGTGTCTGGCTAAGAGGCAGAGTCCGGGCACAAGCGCGATCCTGACAGCGCTCTGGGGAGCGGTGCCCGAGTCCGGTCGCCCCAAGGCTCCACGAGAGAGCAAGTGAGAAGAAGAGTGAGGTGTCCCTGTGTGTGCGAGGTGCTGAGGGCCAGGGATAGTGTGCGAGCAGACGTGAGTGTGTGGGGGCTGGAGCACACCAGTCCAGGCGCTGGGGGGGCAGCACTGTTTCGGCGTGCACACCTGTGGACGTCTGCGGGGCGCGTGTGCACGCAGGTGTACACGTCTAGCGTGCCCGTCTGCACATCTGGCTGTCCACATGCACATATGAACACTGACAAGGCCTTATCCTCGCGTACCGGCCCCGAGATTCTGCCCACTCCAACCTCCCCTTCCATCTGCTGTCAGGCCCCAGGCCCCCCAGCAGCCCCCGTGCCCCGCAGACCCCCAATCTCAATGCCCCACAATCTCCGCCCTCGGCCTGCACACCCTCGGAGCCCCTCGCTGCTCTGCCGGCCTCATCCCGACACCCAGGCTCAGACCCAGGTCTCTGGACCACAAGTGAGTTTATTTCTCCGCGGAAGATGCCCACACAGCCGGGCTGTTGGGCTGGGCCTGGCTCTGCCTGGCTTCCCCTAGGAGACCTGGGGGTCCCAGCCCCCAGACCAACACCCCCCACGGGGGCCTCCTTCAGACACCAGGTTTCCTGGAGCCGTCCTGCTGGCCGGAGCTCAGAGCTGGTGGAGAGAGGGAGGCTTCCCTGTGCAGGGAGGGGTGAGGCCAGGCTCTGGGGAGGAAGCTGGGGGGCCTGCAGCGGTGGGAGCTTAGGGCCCAGCCCCCAGGACGGTGGGCCCCAGGCTGAGCAGGAGCCCCCCCGCCAGGGCCCAGGGGCTGCCCCCCACCCCCGGCCCTCCATTGCACAGGTCTCCCCCACAACAGTCCACGTCCACTTTTAAGATCCCAGAGTTAATGAAGCCCATCAGATAGTCTGAGAAGAAGTGTCGCTTCACGAAGTCACAAGACGAGGCGCACATCTTGTTGACAGAGTGGTCTTTCCGGCCTGGGGGAGAGGTAGGGCGCCTGGGACCGGAGCCACACCCCGCCCTCTCCGCCTCACACCCGGCCCGGATCGCCACCCCAGCCGGCAGAGCTGAGTCCCCCACCCGCCCACACTGTCTCCACATACGGAGAGGGCCACACAGGGCCCAGGGCCTCACACTGGGCAGCACTCTGCCCACAGCCCTGTGCCCTCAGCCAAGGACAGAGGGGCTCAGAGGACACCAACCGCTCCCCGCCCAAGCCCTGGGCCTGACTCACTGCTGCTGGGGTCGGTGATCCGCACGCTGGCGCACACTGTGTCTGATGGCTGACACTGCTTTGGGGTGCAGTGGCTCGAGTTGGTGGTCAGGGTGCAGTCCTGGCACCACAGGCCGTGAGCTGGGCAGGGCACAGGGACGCGAATGACCAGAGGACCTGCGGGGGGCGGGGGTCAAGCCCGCCGTCCTTCTGTCCCCACCCACCCGAGGCTGGCACTGCTGAGAGAACCAGGCCACGGTAGGAGGCCGAGCACCCCCTGCCAGGAGCGAGAAGGCCACGCTGGCCCCTGGAGGTCAGGCCCTGGGAGAACCTCTGTGCCTTCCTGACAGTTGGGGGGGGTCCCCCCACTGGAACTCTGGCAGCCCTGGGCACCCTCCGTGGCCCGTTCGCAGCTGTGCCCACACTCCAGCCACACAACCCCCGCACCTCTGGGCTCTCCTGCACACTCCTACCCCATTCCCACACCTCCCCTCGGGCTTCAGTTGGGTCCAAGGAAGGAAGGACCACACGGACTAGATGCGAGGCCAGGTGGGGCTCTGCGGGGGTTGATGGGGCGCGAGAACCCCGCCCCCTGCACCGGGCCAGGGGCGTCTGGGCGGGACTAGCTGCAGCGGGCTTCCCGGCTGGGATGGGGAGGGGGCGAAATCGCTGGGTGTCCTCAGAAGCTGGGAGGGCCCCACGTGGCTGGGGCTGGAGCTGGGGCTGGAGCTGGAGCACCAAGAGTGAAGGCGACAGGCGCGAGGGCCCGGAGAGGGCGTGGATGTGACGGGCACCGTCGGAGGATGGCGGCCCCGCAGCCCGGCTCTCTCCGGAGCCGCCTCGGGCTCTTCCGGCGACCTGGCCCAACCCCGCGGGGCGCCCCCAGACTCACCGGGCGCAGAGCACAGCAGGCCGGCGAGCAGCACCAGGCCGAGACTGTTCAGGGCCGCAGGCGGCATGCTCCGGGCTGGCCTCGGGAAGGCGCGGGGGTTGTGGGCGGAGGTCCTCCGGGGCGCGGGCCTGGCAAGTAGCCTCGGTCAGGAGCCCCAGCCTCCTGCCGAACCCGAAGCCCCCTCCCCTTTTCCGGGACGGGAGGGCAACCTCTCCCCCTTCCCCCCCCCCCCGCCCCCGCCTCGGAATCACCGGCCCGGGAAGGGGGGCCGGGGTAGGGGGTCGTTCGCGAGCTCGAAAAGCCCCACCCCCAGCCCATCCCCCAGAGCGTCCACCATCGCAGCATTCCCCCAGGGAGAATAGGTCCGCCGTCTCGGGCAGGGCGACCTCTCGAAACGCCCCAACCCGCTCCTGGCACCTGCGGGAGCGCGTCTTCTCCTCCCTGGGGAGCGGTAGGTGCGTCCGGAGAGAAAAGGGCAAGACAAGGTGCGAGCGGGCGGTACCTGCCGATGGGGGAGGGGCGCGCGCCACGTCCCCACCCCCACCCCTGGGCTGGGGGCCCGGGAACCCCGCGCCGAGTCCCCTCCCGCCGCCTCCCGCGCGCGTCCGGGTGCTCACCGCAGGTCGGGGCGTGGAGCACGGGCCTCGGGTCGGGGGCGCACTCACATCCCTGGGGGGTCGGCGCTCCGGGGCTCTGGGAGGCACAGGGAGCGGTGCCCTTCGGTCTCCCTGCGGACCAGAACCCGGGCGCAGCCTTGTCTTTCGGGGAACGCAGCCGCAGACGCGGACCCCGCGCGAGGGGCGGAGCGGAGCCGGGGCGGGGGCGCGCGGGGGGCGGGGGCGGCGGGAGAAGCGCGGGCGGGGCGCGGGGGGCTCCGGGGGCCGCGGCGGGTCGCGCCCCTCGACAGCCAACGACGGGCCCGCGCGTCCGCCCCCTCCGGTGCCGGCTCCCGCCGCGGCCGCCCCGCGCAGCCCTCCCCGGCGTGGGCAAGATCGCTTCCCCGCTGCTTGGCCGAGATCCCCTCGGAATCTCTCGGAAGGACGTTTACTGCGAAAGGAAGCGAGCGAAGCGCACAAAGACGCAGAGAGGGGAGGAGGTAACAGCCACGGTGATCGCGCAGGGCCCGTCCGCGGGCTCCGGTGCTCGGAGCGTCCCCTCCCCAGCCCCGCCGTCCCGGCTCCCGGGTCCGGCGCTTTGAGGCTGCGCTCCCCCCATCCGCCGCGACCCGGAGCACCCGCGACGCCCCCGCTGGCCACCACTGCCCCCAGGCCTGGGGCTCCAACCACGCCCGCCCCCCGCCCGAGGGCGGAGGCCCGAGTGCTGGTCGCGGCGTTCAAGGCCGTCGGATGCCCGCTCGGCCCGTTTCAGCTTTGTCCCTCGCGTTCCGGCCCCACGAAGCTTCCGAGTGTTGTGCCTTTGCACTTGCGGTCTGTCCCGGAGCCTGGAATCCTCTCTGCTGAGCACGTGCTGGGGGCCCTTCCTCTTTGCCCTCCTTCATTTGGCCAAAAAATAGTCACCGAGTGGCCCCGGTTGGCGGGTCGCTGCCCTGGGCCTGGCACCACAAAGGAGAAGATTCACTCAGCCTCGCGTCCGACAAAGGATCATCACTGAGACGCCCTCGTGAGATGATCCAGTCGCCGTGGGCACTGACCAGGCGCTTGCTATGAGCTCTGCTCCCGGCACCTGCGACCTGCGACGTTAGAGACTCCCCCCCCACCCGCGGGGAAGGACTCTCCACATCCCCACCTTATAATGAGGAAGCCCGAGCACAGAGACCTTGAGCTCCCTGCCCAAGGTCACACGGTGGCAGGTGACACAGCCAGTGCTGGAACCCAAGCAGTGTGGTGGCAGGACCCTACACCTCCGTGCTCAGGTCTCCGGAGGCCTGAAGGCAAAGGAGACAGACAGGCAGACCCAGCCCCCATACTAGGGCTACCACAGAGCCATCCCACTGAATGGACTCCACAGAGTCTGTTCAAATAGGAAAGTCAAAACTTTCAAAGTTTTCAAGTCAAAGTCAAAACTCAGCAAACATCCAAAGAGCACAAGCCTGCAATGACACAACAGAAACCATGAAGAGCGACCGATTTAAATCTCCACAAACTTTCTAAACTGGAAGTGGTAGCTATAGGATATAAAATTAACCTGTCTCGAGGGTTTAAGATATATTTAAAGGAAAGAAAACTGACCAGGCTTCGCTGTGAAAAACAGGAGAGCCTCTGAAAATGAAAAACTCACCACAGAAATTAAAAGGTCATCAGAAACGTTGAAATATGTTTGCCAAATACACATAAAAGTCGTTTCAAAACACGTGGCATGGTTTCACTTCTGTGAGACGTCCAGAATGGAAAAGCCGAAAAAGAGGAAACGGAGATTCATGGGTGCCTCGGCCTGGGAGCAAGAAGGAGTGCGGAGTTTCTGCCAAGGTCAAGGGGTTTCCTTGTAAGTGATGAAATGTTTTTTAAAAAGATAGTGATGGGGACACCTGGGTGGCTCAGTGGGTTAAAACCTCTTCCTTCAGGTCATGATCTCAGGGTCCTGGGATCGAGCCCCGCATCGGGCTCTCTGCTCAGTGGGGAGCCTGCTTCCTCCTCTCTCTCTGCCTGCCTCTCTGCCTACTTGCGATCTCTGTCTCTCAAATAAATAAATAAAATCTTAAAAAAGAAAACTTAGTGATGATAGTTACACAACACTGAATGTACTTGAACCCACTGGATTAGAAACTTTAAAAGGGTGAACTTCAAAGTACGGGAGTTGCATCTCGGTCAAGCTGTTGACACAACTGAAGAAGGAGTTTGTGAACTGGAATTTGAGTCTCCAGAAATGATCGAGAATGTGTGCAAGGGGTACCAAGATAGAAGACAGGAGAGGTTGGGGCACACAGTGGGCCCCGTGCTGAGCACTGAGGGAAGTCGCGTGGGTGCTGTCCTGAGCGGGGTAGGGGGAGCTGCTGGAGATGCTCTCTCTCCCACTCCCCCTCCCGCTCACACTCTCTCTTGAAAAAAAAAAAAAAAGCTGATGAAAGATAAGCGTTTACAGGGAAACATAATGTGTACTAAATGGTATCAATAAACAGAAAATCCACGCCTTATGCAGCATCCAAAGCCGTGGACTGCCGAAGACGAAAGAAGATGCTTCAGTAGCCGGCCAGAAAGGGACCTGAGCTCCGCAGATACAGTTGCTCGCGCCGAGGCGGGGACTGAGGACCCAGGAAACGTGCTCAGACGAAGAGGAACGGTCAGCTAAGAACTTCACGCACAGTTTCCCCAAAATCAGTGCAAAATAAAATTTTCAGATCATTAAAACTTTAGACAAATATATTTTTTCAGATAAAATGTTGGAGACGTTGAGAGAGGTTAGGACTAGCAGGCACTTTTTTTTTTTTTTAAGATTTTATTTATTTATTTGACAGACAGATCACAAGTAGGCAGAGATAGAGGGAAAGTGTAAGGTTTTGCAGCCGAGGTAAACACAACACCAGGCGAGGTAGGCGCAAGGCAAGATTTATTAAAGGCGTCTCCGGCGAAGTTTCAGGGCTCAGGAAAAGGGGAGCCGGGAGCCCGGAGGAGGTGAGTTTCCTTGACTCGGGAAAGGGGAGTGAAAGACGTCACACTGGGACGTCGGGGTGGGGGGATCTTTTATTGGACCAAGTAGGGCAGGGCTCACATCCATATTTGGTGATCAGAAGGTATGGGGTGAGAGCTCCTAATACTCCTGTTTCCTGCAAAGGTATCAGGTTACCTATGGAGATGTGACCTGGGGTACACCCTTTTGGTGGGAGAGTCTAGAGTTAAGGAAGGGGTGGTGGGGACTGGAAGATGCCAGCCGGCGGTTGTTTCTATTGTTCCTCCTGCATTCCTAGAGCTGCGGACCCAACAGGAAGCAGGCTCCCTGCTGCGCGGAGAGCCTGATGTGGGACTTGATACCAGGACCCTGGGATCGTGACCTGAGCCGAAGGCAGAGGCTTAACCCGCTGAGCCTCCCAGACACCCCATAGCATGCACTTTCAAAAAGGTGTACTTCAGGAGGGAAGAACTAGACACAAGAAGGGACTGTGGGAAGAACCTGGCTTTCGAGGAGAGGGAAACCGCAGTTAGCATTGCCGTCCAGGATGGCGGGAACGTGGGACCCGTGAGGTCTGAGCTGCCGACGTGGAATGGGGGGGTGACTGAGTCAGAGGGTCCCCGACCCTCGCAGCGCGTGAGAGGAGCCCTGCTCACCATGAACTTGCGCCTGTTCGGGCGTTAAGGGTGCAGGGAAGGTTTTGAGGATGCCGGCAGAAGGCGCGGCACTCGTGCGGGGACCCCCCCCCTGCCCCCAGCAAAGGCGGGACGTGGAGATGGTCCCTGTGTCCGGCCCTGCCCAGTGAAGGCAGGCATGCCTGGGCAAACAGAAAGGTGGCTCTGGAGTGATGTGAGCGGTTCTGAGAGCAATCCGGGGCGGGGACAAGGCCTCTGTGAAGGGGACATTGAGCCAAGGCCCGAAGATGAGGCTGCCTGGAGCTCCACGTCCCAGAGCTGGGAGTCGGCAGGGGCGGGAGCGTTCGGGAGAGGAGCCCTCCCAAGCAAGGAGGAGGAGGGCAGAGCAGGAAGAGGGAGGGGGAGGGGGAGGAGAAAGAGGGGAAGGGGAAGGAGGGGGAGGGGATGGGGAAGATGGAGGAGGAGAGGGAGGGGAGGGAAAGGGGGAGAGAAGGGGAGGGTGTAGGAAGGCTGCGTGCAGAAACGGTTTGGAGTTTGTCCTAAAAGCCGTGGGCCCCAGGAAGTTTCCAGGCTGGTTGTGCCCAGACCCCATCACCCTCCTCGGAACTGACACACGCATTTCAGATTCACACTGCCTTCTCCGTGGGACTGGGGCGGGCGGCGGACGGATGTGTCTGGGTGTCTGCTGCAAGGCCAGCCTCCGTCCCCTTCTGGTCAGCTGGATTCCAGGTGCCCCGCCCAGTCATGGGGTGCTTGCAGGGGGCACTTGATGGGGTCCCTGCCAACCACAGTCAGTCCACTCCAGGAATATGATTCTCAGCCAAATCTCTGTCCAGAGATGAACAAGGCCCCTGCCAGGCCTGGGGCGGGAAGGCCAGCCCCAACATCTGGAAATGTGGCGTAGTGGGTGGACTGGCAGAGCCCCTGGGCCGGTGCCCGCACTAGGCTGGGCTTCATGGAGCACTCCCCCTGGGCCTGGGCTGGACTTAGCCATCTTCTTCTAGCAAAGAGAGGGGGGCAGAGGGACAGAGGGACAAGATGTCACTCTGAGACAAGGTTATAAAAAGACAGAGGCTTCTGAGGCAGGCTCCTTCCCACTCCCAGACCGTGCATACTGGGGAAGCCAGCTGCCCCGCGGCAGGAGTGAGGTCTGCCCACGACCACACAAGGGCAGGAGTGAGGTCTTCCGAGAACCACACAAGGGAGCTTCAGTGCTGACTGCCCCACCCAGCCCCCGCCCCGCCAGATGAGACCACAGCCCTGGACCACAGCGGACAGCAACCTCCTGAGGGGCCCCAGTGAGGCCATGCCTGGAATTCTGGTCCCCAGACACCGGGAGAGAATAAACCATATTGTCTGAAGCCCCTAAATTTGGGGTAATTTGTTATGCAGTAAGAGAGAGCGCAAGTGGGTCAAGTCTGACTTGGGCATGCTGTGAGGGAACAGATGTCAGGTGTTTGAAGAGTGAAGTCCGCCAAGCCCTGGGGAGGCGGCTCTGGGCCCACTCCGACGGAGAGCAGAGATGGCACTCTCCCCTCTCCTGCTTGGTGGGCTTGGTTGCCAGGGGGATGGAGATTCCTAACCCAGTTTCCAAGCTGCTCTGCCTCATCCCAAGCATGTGGGTCAGTTTTACCCTATCAGGATTTTTGCAAACAAAGAATAACAATCAGTCATGATTAGCAGAAGAAAGGGCTTCCTGTAAAGCAGTGGGAGCAGGAGTCCCTGTGTGTCCTGGGCCCTTGCAGTCTGGACAGCTCCTGCACCGAGCTGCTGACCACTGGGCTTGCTCTCCGTCATCCCAGGCTGCCTTGGCCCAGAGCCCCAGATCCTGGTGAGGGAGCACGGGGATCTCACCCTGCCTGGGCTGGGGGGTGGGCCCTCTGCACCCAGAGCAACTATAGGGCAGCCCCAATCCCATGCTATGCTCAGGGCCCAGGATGAGGGGCGGAGGGGCCCTCCTCACTGCAGAGGCCAAGCTCAGGTGGTCAGAACCAGGGACAGCGTCAAAAGCCCTTGCACTTGGCCAGAGCATCTTGAGTCTCTAAGCCCACAGAAGCAGAGGACAGACCTCTCTAAGGACAGGCCAGGAGCGGGCTGAGGTTGGGGTCCCGCCTGAGACCCGCTCCCAGAGCTTCCCTGACTTGTGTTTTGGTCACACTGTCAGAGCCCCTCCAAGCCATCCCAGACTGGCTACGAGGAGTTTGTCCCCAAGGACTGCCCTGCCTCCGAGAGAGGCCAGCCTGTCCACCAGGGCGGACTGTCACTCACGTGTCAAACACTCCCTGAAGGGCTGCCGACTCAGGGAGGGAGGAAGTTTCTGATCCCCAGGATTTGCCCTCCCAAAGAGTGGGTGCAAGGTGTGTGCTGGGCCAAAGTGTGGCCCCAACAAGATGGCCAAGTCCTGACTCCAGAAGGTGACCTTGTTTGGAGATGAGGTCATCCTGCATCTGGCGTGGGCCCCACACCCACCATCTGGCACCCTTAGCCAGAAGGGAGAGAGCTGAGGCACAAACCTCCCGGGGGAAGGTCTCTTGGCAGCGGAGACCTACCCTGGGGGTTGGAGTCTGGCCGCAGGCCACGCCCCCCTGGAGCCACCGGACTCGGAAGGAGCCAGAAGGAGGAGGAGTCTGCGATTTGCGGCAGGAAACAAACACAGGGTGTCCCAGCACCGGGAGAGGGGACGCTGCTCCCCAGCCCTGGCCAGCTGCCGGGGTGCGAGAAGCCGGAAGGCCTCCTGGGCTCTGAGCACCCAGGGACCCGTCCTGGGCCCAGGACAGACAACAGAGGGACGCTCCGCTCCCACTCACGGTCCCACTCAGGCGCGTCTGCGGAGGGGCGGGGCCGAGGGCGGAGGGGCGGGGCCGAGGGCGGAGGAGCGGACAGTGGAGCCTTGGCTAGGAGAGGAGCAGGGGGAGGCCGGGAAGAGGAAGGAGCTCCGCGCAGGCCCAGTAGGACCTGGGCAGGAGGGAGGGCCCCAAGTTCGGCTGCAGCTCACCCTCACCCAGGACACACCCCGAGGGCAAGACCCCATCACATCAGCACTGCTGGGCTTAACTCCAGTCTTCCGCAAAACCAGCCCCCACCTCAGCATCCAAGGGAGAGGGAGGGGCGGCTCTCAGATACCCTCCGTCCTCCGCCCCCCTCGGGGGCTCCGGCTGCCCCCGCCCCGCCCCAGTTGTACCCCCTGACTTTCCCACTGGGCCCAACAGGCCTGACCTTTTCCTGCGGCTCCAGCGCCCCCACCCCCACCCCAGGAGCCTGGGGCTGAGCTTCCCTTCACCCTTCCCGAACCCCCAGCAGGGACGTGGCGGCCCCCCCCAGCTGGGTTGGGAGCCAAGGGGGAGTCCTGGGAAGAGAACCGTGTCCCCTCCTTTCCACTCCCCTGCGCACCCAGCACAAGGGCACAGGTTGTGAGGCCTGTGGGGTGTCTCTGGCCGTGAAGGGGGGGTGGACACCTGATGGTGTCCTGTTTCCTGAAGGCGGTGGCCCAGGGGTATCTCCTGCCTCACGTGGGGGCGTGAGATGCCTGGGTGACCCCCAGGAGACCCCTGAAAAACACACCCATCTACGAATGAAAATACATGTGAGCACACGCACGTGAATGCGAAGACCCACGTGCACAGGTACACACCCACACGCTAACACGCGAGTGTGCAAGCCCACACACGCAACCACACGAGTACAAACAAGCAAACACACATATGCAGACATACACGTGCTCACACACACGCGCGCTCACACGCACAGAGTCCAACGTCTTTGGGAAGAGCCCCCTGTGTGGGAGGGCCCGAGGGTGGCCCCACCTGAGAGAGAGAGACCGGAGGGCAGGGGTCCAGGCCCAGTGAGGACACCAAGCCAGGTCCCCCCACCTACAGGGCCAGCAGCATTCCGGGACTTCTCTGTCCGTCTGCCGTCCTCCGCAGGCCCCACCTGGTCTGGGCCCAACCGCCCCTCACCTGGACCCCACCGGAGCCTCACGGGGGCTCCTCACACCCACTCCCCCCCACCCCGACCCATTCTCCAGAAGAGGCCAGAGCGGCTTCAGCAAACATCCCTGTTTAAACGTTTCAGGGGCTCCCAATAGTTCTCAAAATGAAGTCCAGAGTCTCCTGCAGGGCCCACAGGGATGCAGGTCTGACCCCGTCACCCCTCACTTCTTCTCCCCCCCACCCAGCCCCAATCATTCAGCTCCTTCCAGTTCCTTGTACTTGTCAAACTCCTCCCGCCTCAGGACATTTGCACCTGAGGCTGGAACCACTTTACCCCTTCTCCTGCACCTGTCCAACTCCTACTCAGCTCTGAGGTCCCATCTTAAATGTCACTTCGCCTGGGAAGTCCTCCCTCACTGCTCCTAAAGCTTCGTGTTCTCACAGCACTTACACGGGTTTGTTTTCTGTAGAACCCCTCACCACGCCACCATATTAAACAGTTGCTTGGGGGGCACATGGGGGGCTCAGCCATTAAGCCTCTACCTTCAGCTCAGGTCACAATCTCTGGGGTCCTGCGATCGAGCCCCGAGTCGGGCTCCCTGCTGAGCAGGAAGCCTGGTTCTCCCTCTCCCCCTCCCCTGGCCGGTGTTCCCTCTCTCGCCGTATGTCTCCATCAAACAAATAAATAAAATCTTTAAAAAAATAAAAACAAAGAGCCGCTTGCAGACTTGCTGGCTGGGCGCGGTCCCCGACCCTCCCACCGCTGAGTGTGTCTGCCATGTGCGCACTGTGCTCCCCACACCCGGCCGTCCGGGCTCAGACCCTCATCGCCGAGTGAGGTGTGTGTGCCTCTGCCAGGAACTGCGACACAGCGGCCAGTGCTCACGAAGCATGGCTGGGAGACATGCTGGCGTCCAGAACAGAGGAGGTCTGAGATGTTTCATCCAGTAGCCTTTAGTTATCTAGACGGACTCCTCCCCAGCCTTGGTCGGCTCTGTCACGCCCAGCCCAGCCTCGCCGTCTCTCACTCACACCACCTGAGGGTCTCTCCTTGACTAAGCTCAAAAGCCACCTCCTCCAGGAAGCCCTCCCTGGTAGATCCCCACCAACTCTTCCCACCCAGTGAGGAGCCCTTAACTCAGTCTTCTCCCCTTTCCTATCTCCACCTACCCCCATTTCTCGGTCCCCAGTTCCCAGCTCAAAGTCCCACACAGCAGCTTCCAGAGAACATTATGTGTTTATCTGCCGCCATGCCCCCAAACCACACCTGAGCTTCTGGACAGCAAGGCCCCTTGCTCCTCATCCAGCCCTCTCCCTCGGTAACCTGTGGTTCAGTGCTCGCTGAGGGCTGTCTGCTGGGGCCAGAGCTCAGGGCTCAGGGGCATCTAGGAGATGCCTCTGCTTCCTGCACTCAGGTCCCAGGCCCCAGGGAGGGAACATGTGGATGTCTGCATTGACTCTGGGATCAGGCTCCAGCCCAGCAGCCAAGCCTGGACCGGCGCCCAGCGCACCCCCTCTGGGGTTCCCACCCCGGTTTCAGCCTGGAACCCAACTCATGCCACGGAGGGTGAGCCTCTCAGCTTTTCCTATGGGCAAACACCCCAGGTCATAGGGCGGTCCGCCCCACAGGACCCTCTTGGGCTGTCCTGTGCACCCTTCCCCCCGTTAAGCGGTCTGTTCTTACATGTGTCCATGGCCAGCCCAGGAGACCCTGGACCCCTTGCTCAGTGGCCAACATGACCAGCATCAAACCCAGGAAAATGCACTAAATCCCGGGATGGCCCCCAAATAAAGTGATATACCAACCCGCCAAGCACTAGCAGCCCACATCGATAAGGACACGACCCAAACCACACCCTGACCGGGACTGACACCCTAACCAAGGCAAAAATAGAAACAAACCCAGAGTGCTCTGCTCATGTGTGCCGTGACCTGACGTCTGCTCCAAGTAAAGCCTCGCGCAAGCCAGGGCATTCGTTTCCGCAGCAGTGAGGGAGGTGAGCACGCCGGCGGCGAGCGGGCCGTCCCCTGCCTCCTCTCCCCTCTACACCAGGGTTCCCGGGGCCGGTCTCCCTCACAAACAACCGCAGGTAAAAATACTGGTGCCCCTCAGAGCACGGCGGGCAGGGCTCCCACCGCGGCGGGAAAGCGAAGGTCGCAGCGAGGAGAGTCCAGTGAACGTGCGGTCTCCCCGCAGCTATCCATGTCGTGTCTACACCGTGGTCTGGCCCAGGAAGCCTGCAGCAGCGTCAGGTCTAAAACAGCATCCACGCGCCTCGTTACGGAAGTTCCTCCTTGCTGTGAAATGTTCCCGTCACCAGAGCTGTCAGCCAGTCCATCTTTCTGCCCGAAGCCCGCGGCGGCTAAATCATCCGCAGGGGTGGGGTGGTGGGGAGTCTGGCCAGTTCTGAAAACAGGACATCAGTGAAGTTGGCCACTGGGACTGCCCCTTCCTCTCACGGAACGGTCTCTCCGCAGCCTGTGACGCTGACGGCATCTCACCCACAGAACTGCCTCCAAAGCCGGCGTCCGTCCTCGCAAACCTGGCTGCCGCCGTGCCAACTCGGGCCATGGAAGGTTCTGGATCGTCTGTTGTCTTTCCCCGTCTTCACAGCCTCTGTGTTCACGCTCCGGGAAGCACGTTCTCCGCTCCTCCCCGCGCAGCACCTCCTCAGCCGTGAGTTCGAGCCAGAGATTGCGGCAGTGCGGTCCCGCGTCCCGGCTCCGCTTGGGGCTCTGGTTCTCCTGCTGCTGGCCCCACGTCTGTGGGGACACCCTCCGCGGACGTCCTGAGCCCCTCCACCATCCACGGGGGTGATCCCCTTCCTCCAAACTCCTGTCTCTGTTCACATTTTGGCCTCTTGCCATGAACCACAAATTCTTTTTTTTTTTAAATTTTATTTATTTATTTGACAGACAGAGATCACAAGTAGGCAGAGAGGCAGAGAGAGAGGAGGAAGCAGGCTCCCCGCTGAGCAGAGAGCCCGATGTGGGGCTCGATCTCAGGACCCTGGGATCATGACCTAAGCCGAAGGCAGAGGCTTTAACCCACTGAGCCACCCAGGCGCCCATGAACCACAAATTCTTCACGACATCTAGGATGACGCATCTGTTGGGGCCGATTTAATGTTAAAGCCTGTTTAACTCTTAGGGCTGCTGAGCCAGAGCGACTCCATGTTGCCCAGGTAGCCATGTTGCTGGTTACATCCACAGACTTCATTCCGGGAATAAACACCCCCGTAGTTCCTGGTGTGGCTCCAGCTATCGATTCCAGGAGTAAACGCTTTAACAACAGAAGCCACGTACCTGGGGTCTGCGGTTACGCCCTATAAAACCAGCTTGTGAGATCAGGACAGGATCGCTCTCTTCGGAGGCGGCCCTGGCCGGTCAGTCGGACTTCTAATGCCTGGCATAGAATAAGGCTTTGCATTACTTTCATTTTGTCTCGGTCTCGTTCCTTTGATAACGGACCCCATCTGCGTCCTTTCCAGAAGGTTTTCAGCTGGCTTCGCCCAGCTCCGTCGGAGGACTCCCTACCCATGGCCGCTATCACCGTCTTAAATAAGACGACTTGACCGTGGATGCTACTCCTTGATCTCCTGGCCACAGATCCGCCTAAACCTCCGCGGCCGTCCCCATCAGAGCTCCTGGTGACCAGGTACACTGCCGGTGAGCGGTCCTATTTCAAAACGAATCTTTTCTTCCAGGCAGGAGGTCTCAAGAGTGGGCTTAAAACGGTCAATGAGTCCTGCTGTAAGCAGATGGCGGTGCACAGGCTCTCCCACTCCGTTGATAGAGCTCAGGCAGAAAGATTCCACATGATTCTGCAGGGCCTAGGACTTCCAGAATGGCCCGTGGGCACCGGCCTCATCTTACCTTCACCAGCTGCGGGAGCCCCTAACAAGGGGTCAGCCTGTCCTTTGAGGCTTTAAAGCCAGCCACCGACTTCTCTCCAGCTGCCGATGTCCTAGATGGCGTCTCCTCCCCGTACAAGGGACACCTGTTCATCTACACGGGACACCTGTTGCTTGGCACAGCGCCTTCGTGAGTGACCTGAGCTCGATCTTCTGGAGAACCACAGCGGCTCTGACGTCGGCACTGCCGTTCGGTCCTGCACGGGGACGGTCTGGAGACGACCCCTTCCTGCAGCCTCAGGGACCGCCGCCGGCTTCCGGCTGCTCTCCCGAGGCTTCCTCACCTCTCCCAGCCGACCCGGAACTGAAGAGCGCGCAGGCCTTGCTCTGGGTGAGGCTCTGGCTCGAGAGAAAGCGGTTCCTGCTGGGATCTTCTATCCAGACCAGAACCACGCTCTCCACGTCGGCAAGAAGGCCGTTTTGCTTTCTTACCAGCTGGGTATCCGGGAGAAGCTCGTGTGATTTCCTTCCAGAACTTCTTGCGTTCACAATGTGGCTGTGGGTGCAGGAGGCCTCGCCTTCCGCCTGTCTGGGTCCCCATCGGCCTTCTCACGACACTTGATCGTTTCTAGCTTTCCGATTTAAAGTGGGATGTGGGACTTTTCCTCTCACCTCAACAGACGGGTGCCTGTGGGGTTATTAACTGCCTAATCTCCGTGTTGTTGTGTCAGGGAACAGGGCTATCCGAGGAGAGGGCGAGAGAGGCGCGGGGCTGGCCGGTCGCGGAGCGGCCGCACAGAGACCGTGTTTACGAAGTTCTCCAGCTCCTGTGGGTGCGGTTTGTGTTGCCCCAAAACAATCACAGTAGTGACATCAAAGATCGCTGGTCACCATAACAAATCACGAACAATTAAAATGTTTGAAATACTGCAAGAATTGTTGAAGCACGACACAGAAGCGTGAAGTGAGCCAGCGCTGTTGGAGAAGCGGTGCGGACAGACTTGCGCGTGCGGTGGCCACAAATGCTCAGTGGTACAACACGCAGTGTCCGCAAAGCCGGAGACAACGGGGGAGCCCACAGGTGTTTCTCGTTACAAATCACAACATCTCAGTGTTCGACCACGGTGACCGCTTGGAAATGTTCATCATGAAACGTCCACATGGGGGGGGGGGGGCAGACTCTTCCCCATGCGTCTCCTTGACTGTCTGACAATTAAAAAAAAAAAAAAAAAAAAGTTGGGACGCCTGGGTGGCTCAGTTGGTTGAGCAGCTGCCTTCAGCCCAGGTCATGATCCCAGCGTCCTGGGATCGAGTCCCACATCGGGCTCCTTGCTTGGCAGGGAGCCTGCTTCTCCCTCTGACTCTGCCTGCCACTCTGTCTGCCTGTGCTCACTCTTACTCGCTCTCTCTCTAACAAATAAATAAATAAATAAAATCTTTTTTAAAAAAAAAGTTACCCAAACTTCTGTCACTAATTGAATGTGTCTTCTTTTTTTATTTTATTTTATTTATTGGAGAGACAACACGGGCGGGGACAGCGCGTAAGAACTTGTACCAGGCCGGTAGATGGTGTTTGATCACGTGTCAGTCCTCGCCCTGCTGCCCACGCAGCGGACACAAGGACGTGTCTACGCCGAAACAGGTGTGAAGAATAGGCAGAGCGAGCTTCTTCATAAATGCCCAAACCGGAACCAATGCCAACGCCACCCCATGAGATGAGGCTCCGTCTCCAGGATTCCCACATCGTGTAAATCTACACGGCAGCAAAAATGCGTGTGGACAGACCTCCACTCCACGGGGCCCGGGGGACAGTTGTCGCAAGCACTGTGGCCGGATGGAAGTAGTCGGATACAAAGCAGCTGAAACTCTGGGTGCCGTTGACGCGAGGTCTCACAACAGACAAAGTGAGTGTAGTGTTAGAAGTCCGAACTGTGGTCACCTTCAGGGGAGGGACACAGACTGAAAGGAACCCAAGGGAGTCTTCTGGGTTTCTAGAATGCTCTGCATCTTGAACGATACGAGTTTTTACTACATATGTATGTGTATACATGTTTCCTCGATCTGTACACTCAGTGTGCTATTTGCACACGCAGTTGTATGTAAATTCTATCTCCGCCTTTTTCGTGAAACAAAAAGACACGTGCTAGAATGTTCAGAGCCAAACACTGGGAACTGCCCACAGTTCGTCGGCTGGGCGATGGATAAAACAACTGTGGGGTGTGTTCCCAGGACACAATACTGCGCAGCACTGAAGGAAACCAGTGACATCTAACCTCCATGGTGCAAACGGACCTCAGGGGCCCAGCAGGAGTCAGAGGGTCCGGACAGGAAAGAGCACCGACAGGCTGACTCTAATTACATAAACAGGTTTCAGATAAAACCTTAGTTTGTCTACCAAGACCTTGCATCTTGCACAGCTTCTCCGAGCTCCCCTCCCGGTGCTGGATGGGGCGATGCCTGATTAACAAATTGTTTAATAAAGTCAGCTAGATCTTCCAATTCACTCCATCAAGTTTTGTTTTTTAATGCTTAAAAATAAAACCGCCAGTTATTTTTCCAGCAAAAGTGGGTTCATTAGGGAGCAGCAGAGATGGGCACCGTGGGACAAGCAGATAGTCACCTCCGCAGAACAGAAGAGGGGCTCTTTTTTTTTTTTTTTAAGATTTTATTTATTTATTTGACAGAGAGAGGCACAGCGAGAGAGGGAACACAAGCAGGGGGAGTGGGAGAGGGAGAAGCAGGCTTCCCACCAAGCAGGGAGCCCAATGCGGGGCTCCATCCCAGGACCCGGGGTTGTAGCCAAAGGCAGACGCTTAATGACTGAGCTGCGGGGCATCCAAGGGAGGCTCTTTTGTAGAAAGGGCAGGGGTGCGAGGAAGAGCAGTTGCAAACTGAGAGCTCATTGGAGTGAAGTGGGAGCTGGAAGTCTAGGGCTTCCCATGGCTGGGCACTGGCGTCTCTCACCAGCCGAGGAGGAGGACACTGGGCTTCCTACCTAGTCGGGTGGTAGTAGCAGCCTGCAAGGTGCGGCTCTCCCTGTCGGGCCTGCAGCGGAGGAGTGGTTGGGGTGAGAGCCGCCCCTGCTGGCCTCCAGACTCCAGTTCAGCGAGGCCCCTTTTACTCATGTCCCTGTGTCTGCAGATCTGCCACCATACCCGCCAGGCATCCCAGTGGGACCTCTCCAGGACGCGGGTCCCCTGCTCTGATGCTCGAGAGGCGCCCTGCTGCCAGGAGGACATCGGCAGCCCGTGAAGCCTGGGGCGGGGCCCAGCCCATAACCCGGCGAGGGGGGCCCCGCTCACCCTTGGGCTTCCCCGCTGCCACGCTGGACTGAGGGACCCTCCCCCAAGTGTGGACCCCCATGTCGAGCTCGGCCATCGGTGTCCTTCTGTCCAGACGCCCAGGGCTTACACACGCGCACGCGCACACGCACTCCTTCCCCCGCAGGGGGGTGGACAGTGCCGGAGGCAAACTTGAGTGGAAGTTGGTACTTCGGAGACCCGTTTCCTCCCCAGTCCCTCGGAAAGCAGCGCGCATGGTCGCGGCCGCTTGGACCGCGTCATCTTCTTCCGATTCGGGACACAAAGAGACCCTTCGTTCCTTTACACGGCTGCGGGGCACCCCTGCAAGATTCCAATGCGACCCAGTAAATGACAGCACCGTGTGCCGGCCCCGCGTGGCTTTTCCCAAGGGAGCCCCAGTGTAAGGCACCGGCGCCCCAGACTCCTGGCGGGCCGACCAAGGAACCCCTCGGCAGGGGCACGGGGTGGGGAAGGGTCTCTGGGAGGCAGCGCCCCAGGCAGAGAGTGCGGCGGGGTCGGCGGGGTGCGGGGCCGGGCGGGAGCAGCGGCCTCCGGACGCTCTGACCTGCGCGTACACGTGGGAGCCCGAGTTAGTGGCAGTTTAATGAGACACGCGGGTGCAGAACTGCAGACGGAGAGGGACCGATGCGACGCAGCCGCGCCGCCCGTGCCAGCAAGCCCCCTCCTGAGTGCGCGTCCGCGGGACGGGAAGGCAGGGACTTGAAGAGACACTCGGGGTCACCGCGGCCAGAGCGCCCGGTCCCTGCACCCGTCCACCGGCCAGCGGAGAAGCAGCGCAGCGGATCCGCAGAAGGGAACGCCATGGAGATGTGTCACGTGGAGGAACACATGGAGATGTGTCACACGCGTGTCACACGTGCGTGCGCCCCAAGGCTTGTGTGAGTGAAGTAAGCCAGTTACAAGAGGACACGCTGGTGTTTCACTTCTGCGAGGTCCCCAGCGCTGGGTTCAGAGACAGCAGGTGGGTCGGCGGTGCCAGGGGCTGGGGGAGGGGAGCTAGTGTTTCAGCGCAAGACGGAAAGTTCTGGAGGTGGATGGTGGGGAAGGCGGCACAACCAAGGCGCTGACCCTGCGGGGGGGGGGGGCTTGGAGGGGCCAGAGACCTGGGACCCTGGGTCACCCTCCACCGTGGGGCTTCCGCGGAAAGGGAGGCTGAGACTTTCCAGGGTTGATGTGGATGGAACCAATGGTGCCCAAGGACTAGGGAAAATGAAGGCCACAGGTGCCCAGGGGCGGGGGGGGGGGGGGGGGAGGCAGGCCGACTGACCGAAAGAATGAGGCGCGCCTCAAGCCCGGAGGGACGAATGGATGAGCTCCTGAGACCCTGAGCTTCCTCACAGGCTCCTGGTGTGACGGGGGGGGGGGGGGGGGGGTGCAGGGCACGTGCCCTCCAGCACCACTCGGAGCTCCCAGTGGCCAGCCCCGCCCCACTGTCTGCTAGTTTCTCAGTGCTGGGTTGCAGGGGAGAACGGGGCTTGTGTCCCCTGGCAAACCCCAGAACAGCCTGGGCAGGAGAGCAGCTTGGAGAGAGAGAATCCGGGGAGACTCCTCAGGGCCCCCTGCCCACTGGGGTGACAGGGTCCAGACTCTGCTGTAAGAGGGAAGCCCCTTCCTCCGCTCCCAGAGACTGAGTGTTGGCTGCAGAGAGGATGGGGGAGAGCCCGACCCGGGGGACACATGTGAGGACCAGCGCAGCTACAGCCCACCTCTGTCCCCCCAAACCCCATCCCCCTAGGCCTGTGGGCTGCAGGTGGGGACAGACACCCTTCCTGTCCCCACAGACACCAGACCTTTGCCCCTCAGTCAGAGACACCACTCACCTTTCCCCAGGTCTGGATCTGATCCAACTGGGTGGCCACAGAAGCCCACATGGGGAGCATGAGGGGGCATAGAATAGGGACTCAGGGCTCGGGCCAGAGCAGCAAGGCTCCCCAGGGAAAGCAGCGCCCTGCCCCACCCCCACCATGTCCTCCTCTGCCAGAATGACAGCAAATATGGATGGTTGGGATATCCTGTCCACGGCTGGCATGAGGTCTGAGCCCACGTCTGCTCCTGCCAGGAAAAACAAGGTGACCCACTAGGTTCACTTGGCTGGAGGGAGGCCACGGGAACTGCAGACCAGCCACGTCCACAGGGCCACCCACTGGAGCCAGCCGGGCCCAACCAGGCAGCACAGGCAAGATCGGATCCTTGCTGTGCAGGGGGTCTGCGGGCCGGGAGTGGGTGGCCCTGGGGCTGCCTCTGGACATGGGTATGGCCAAGGGGGAAGGGCTCCAAGCCCAGGGCGCAGGCCATGTAGCATGCAAGCTCTAACGTGGCACTCAGCTGCCCATGGGGCCGCCAGCCCTGAGCCCGGCCCTGGGTCTAAGGGAACCAAGTGGCTGTGCTGGGGTCGTAGGAGGCGCCCCTGTCCTCGAAGCCTGGGGTCAGGAAGCCGCCACTAAGGCATGTATTTGAACCAGAACATCTGAAAAGGCCTGGGTGGGCAGAGGGGTGGGTGCACCCTCCCCCAACCCAAGGGCTGGGGGTCCTGTGGATGCCAGGGGTCTGCCATCAGGGGGTTGGGGCAGGAGGTTGAGCTCCCTCAGCCTCGACAGGCCTCTAGCACACATGTTGGCCCCCAGCCCGGGGCTGGCTGGTCAGCGGCTTCTGCAGGGGCAGGCCTGGACGTCTCCCTCCCTGGACGGGGCAGAGGGCACAGCGAGCGCCCTCCATGGAGGGGAAGGGCGGCCAGCAGGGCTGAAGCTGGGCGGTGGCTCCTGGTCAGTAAGGCAGGGCTCTAACTCCACTGCTCCCCGGGGCTGCCCAGGAGCTGCGGTGTTGCAAGCACTGAAATGAACAGGACGTTACCATCCTCGGAGGCTTCTCACAGGCAGCTCTGGCTGGGCCTGTGGGGGTGGGGGGCACAGCTGGCAGGGGGCCCCTGCTCCCTAATAGTTCTGCGCCCCCACCCAGGGCCCTCCTGGGAGCAGCTCTGGGCCTGCTGGCAAGTAGGGTCCAGGAATGAAGAGGGTGGGCCCAGGGCCGTGTGCACCCGGCAGATGGACCCTTGCTGGAACGTGACTTTGGCCTTGGTGTGGGGAAGTCCTGGGGGCAGCCTCTCCCGGAGAATGAGGGGGCTCTGGGGGAGGCAAGGGTGCATGGCTCCCTAGGAATTGAGGCGGGACAACACCTCTTGCTGGCTGAGGCTTCAGAGAAGGGTCGTGGCAGCCAGCCCTGCAGGGACCGAGGCCGGGTGCTGTCCTCAGCACTGGCAGGCATTGGCTCCCGCTGGCCAAGACGTCCTATGAGGACCCTGAGGCCCAGAGGCCCAAGTGGAGCTGGTCCCAGATGCAGAGGGGGAAAAGGAGCCAGGCCCCAGGCCCAGCTGATCTCACCCCCGAGCCACCTCTCACCTCCTCTCTAGGTGGCCCCAGAGAATGTTCGAGGCACCTGCTGACAGTCAGAGAGGTGACTCCAGGCACCAAGGCACGCACATAGCTGGCAGGCGTGCGGCCCGGGCTCCAGGTCAAATCCAACTCCCTGCCCCTGTCCCCACTTTCCCACTGCCCCCCAGGAGGGGGAAGGGGCTCTCAGTGTCCCTTCAGGTCTGCGGCCCGCAGAGGAGGAGGGGTGCCCCCAGAGAAAGAGCGGGGTGCTGCCAAAGTTGCTAGAGGGTAGGAGGAACCCAGAAGGTAGGGCCCAGAGGCTCGGTCACAGGAGGCTTCCCCAGCCTTCCGCAAGCACTGCCCCCAGCGTGGGGCCAGGTTCGCCAGCTGCATTGCTCACGCCAGCAGGCCGGGCCAGCGCGGGACTGCGCAGGTGGACAAGACGCCCCCCACAGTGACTTCCTGTCCCCCCAGGCCCCTGAAGTCGGGGGGGAAATTGCTGTCCCTGGCCTGACGCCTGGCACCGGGGCCGGGTGAGGCCCATTGTTTGAGGCTGGAGCCGGGGCGGGGGGGGGCCAGGGCTCAGGGGCCTCCAGGAAGCCCCCGAATGCCCTCTGTCCCACTTCCCACAGACTGTGAGCCTGAGCAGGAGCCCTCGAGAGCGGACCGGCAGCCCCCGGCGGGATGAAGGTGCTCTCGGCTCTCCTGCTGGCCCTCCTGCTGTGCGGGCAGCCAGGTATCGGGGCCAGGGGACACCCCTGCAGTGAGAAGGGTTGGCACGGTCTGGGCCCACAGGGACCCTCAGGACACCCAGCCTGAGGGCAGGACATGGCACGGGGAGCGCGGGGGTCAGGCTGGAGTCTGAGGCTAGAGGGATGTTGACGTGGGCTGTCCTGGGCTCCCAAGGTCCCCAAACCTGTCCCTCCCTAGCTCCAGACCCCACCTCTTTGAATTGCAAGCTTCAGGGTTACCTCTGCTGTCCCGGCCTCAGTGTCCTCTTCTGTCACACAAGCGGACCGTCCTGAGGGTTTACTGGGGCGGGAGGGGCAGGGGCAGCGGCTGGTGCAGGGAAGCGAGCAGGGCCAGCAGCCGGGGGCCCGCAGAAAGGACCGAGTGGGAAGGAAGAGGGCGGAGGAGTGACGGAGGACAGATGGGGGGGACCCAGCCCTGGACCTTGAGCATGTGCGCTCGGTGCCTGGAAGCGGGCTCACAGGCTTCCCTGTGTGGCCAGGCACGGGGCGGGCGCAGGAGGACGACGACGACGACCAGGACATCGGGCAGGACGGCTACGACGATGAGGAGGAGGACGAGGAGGAGGCCAGTGTGGCTGCAGGCGGCGGGGACAGAGGTGACCGTCCGCCCCTCCTGAGGGCGCAGGCACTCTCACTTCCTGGGGGCTCCGCTGACCGCCAGGCTTGGTGCAGGACTGGCAGGATGTGGATCGACAAGCAAAGCCTTCCAGGGGGCAGGGGAAGGCACGGGAAGGGCCCTGACCCTCGGCAGCCCCTTGCCTCTCACCCTGGCTGAGACCCTCGACGGCCACCTAGAGTGGGGAGCCTAGAGAAGGAGCCACTCCTGGGCAGGGAGCCTGAATAGGAGGTCGCTAGGCAGAGAGGGACGCAGTGGAGTCCCTGCCTGGAGAGACCAGCGAGTGTGCAGGCCCTGGGCACGGAGTCCAGCTCAGCCAGACAGGACGGTTTGGGGCTGGTGGGGAGAGGCGGGACGGGGCAGCCCTGGCCAGCCCTGAGGCAGGGTGTGGGCAGGCTGGGCAGGGGCTTTGAGAGGCATCTGCTGGGAACAAAGCACTGGCCTGCAGGGGGAGACGCAGGGCTGCAGGGGGAGGAACTGGGCCTGCAGGGGGGACTCTGGGCCTGCAGGGGAGGCTTTGACCTGCAGGGGGAGGCGCTGGGCCTGCAGGGGGGTTGGAACTGGGCTGCAGGGTGGGCTCTGGGCTGCAGGGGGAGGCCCTTGGCTTGAGCCCGCCTTGCCTCCCAGCGCTGCTGCAGTGCTACTCCTGCCAGTCCCTGCGCAGAGGGGAAGGCTGCGAGCAAGTTCAGATCTGTGCCCACAGCCACAGCTTCTGCAAAACCCTCATCTCCCACGGAAACACGGGTAAGCGGGCCCCAGGGTGGCCAGGGCGGGGGGAGCCCCAGCTTGCATGCAGAAAGGCGCACGCCCCTGCCCCAGCCTCTCCAGCCTGACGAAGACTTTCTCCGCCACCCCTCCCCACTCCCAGAGTCAGGGCCTCTGACCACTTACTCCGTATGGTGTACAGACACGTGTCACCCCTTCACCAAGACACTGGAGGGGACCCTGATGACTGTGACCTGCTGCCAGTCCACTCTCTGCAACCTCCCGCCCTGGCAGGACCCCCCGGGCAGCGGGGCCAGCAGCGCCCGGGGCCGCCGCACGGTGGTGGCCATCGCCCTGCTGCTCGGCCTCCTCTCCGGCCTCCAGGCCATGGGGTCCTGAACAGGTCGTCCCACCCGCACCCCAGCTCCCACTCTGGATGGCCAGCACTTTGTCCAGAGCCCGACCCACCTGCCCCTCCTCCCAGCCCCGGTTTGGCGAATAAACTCAGCATCGTACTGGTCCAGCCGGCGCGGCGCTCCCCAGCCCCGTCTGCATTTCCTCTTTCCTGTCTGTCTGGCGTCTCTGGCCTCCTCCTCCCCCCACTGCCTGTGCCAGCATGGGGACCCCAGGTCCAGGGCTCCGCTGCTCACGTGGCGGGTCCACACGGCCTGGGTAGAGAACACACGCATCCTAGGCCGGGGGAGAAGGCCGTGCCCTCTCCCCACTGTCCCATCACGGAAACGCCTCCGCCCACGACTGTGACCTGGGTCCTGAGAAGAGAAGTGGGCAGTGGGAGAGGCTAGGGAAGGGAACCCCAGGGTGCCCAGCCCCTGTCCTGGCCAGGCTGACCCCCTTGGCTGCTGGGGGCCCTCAGCCTTCCTGACTGGTGGCAACACAGAGCCCTGGGAGAGGAGGGAGGAGGCCTGGGTCCAGGCCTCAGTTTCCCCATCAGAGCAGCATGGAGCAAGGCTTAGAAGACCCCTCAATCCCCAGCAGCTCAACAGCCCCTGTGTAGAGAAGCCCAGAGTCCTACCCTGCCTGCCAAGTAACTCCGGCAGGCGGAGTAGCCTCCCATTTTCCGCTTCCTTTTTTTCCTTATTAAAGAAAACCTCAAGGCCTAGCTGGGGGGCAGATCCCTGGGGCAGAGGAGACAGGCCTTTCTTCTCCTTCCTCCTCCCTGCTGGCTCGAGTGATGCCTGGGGCTCAGCAGCCACTTTGCACCATGAGGCAGCACACTGAGGCCGGCAGGGCAGCATGGATCCAGGAAGGGCGCGGAGATCACTGGCGAACAGGAGCATCAGCCCCACACTGCCTACCTCGGGACCCCTGTCTCTGGGCGGGAAATGGCTGTGGGGTTAAAGTGAGTCATTTCTCCGTCATCACCTCATCACACACTGTCACACACACGTGCTCCTGGGGGTGCACACACTGTCATGTTACTCCCACCGGTGTACGCACTCGTGGCCGCACACGCTCACCCACACAGCCCCTCCCAGGGCAGCAAATAAAAGCAGAGCTCGGGGGTCACTCCGTCTGGGTTAAAATGTTAGCTAAGCCCACGCCCCAGCTCCATGACCCGTATGAACGCCACGCCGCACCTGCTCCGTGACCCAGACGAACCCCTGCTCCTGCCGCCCCCGCCCCAGCTGGGTTTCCCTGTCTGCTGCGTGGCAAGGGGGGGCCTCCTGGAAGGACCAGCCTCAGGGAAGGCCGACAGCGCTATGGGGAAGAGCCCCAGGCCTGAGCCAGTGGTTGGGAGGGGCCGGAGGAGGACCGAGTCCAGTCTGACGCACCAGGGCCGGTCAGGAGGGGACGGTCACCATCAGAAGGAACTGCCGGAATCAGGAGGTGGTCCCAGGGGACGACTCCCTCTCATCCGGGGTGGGCAGCCCCTCCCCACACAGTGGGCCCGCGGCAGTGTCGCTCTCTCCATCCAGCTCCACCGCTGCCTCCGCTGCTCAGGACGGCCTGGCACGTGACCACACGCGGCGGCTCACACCAGCTCCAACCGGTCACCTGTGGTCCTGAGGCTCGGGCTCCGACGGGAAGGGCGACGTTCCCTCCGGAGCCTGGGACCCTGCGTTTCCGCGTCAGCCTGACTGGGTCAAGGGAGGCGCGGATTCTGGGTGTGTCTGGGAGGGGCTTTCCAGAAGACATTAGCATTGGAGCGCCAAGATGGTCCCTGCCAATGTGGGGGCCTCACCCCGTCCCTGAGCCCCAGTGGAACAAAAAGGCAGAAAGGGCAAACTGGCCCTTCTGGAACTGGACGCCCGCCGTCTCCTGCCCTCAGACCTGGGCCTCCTGGTTCTCAGTTCTCAGGCTCCAGCCACTCCCCCCAGGGGCCCCCCTAGGGCTCCAGCTTGCGGGGCCGTGGGGACCTCTCGGTCTCCACAGCCACGTGAGCCAGGCCCTGTGATGGCTCTCACAGACACGACCGGGCGTCCGCCGCGCCTCTGGAACTGTCCCCTCACCCCCGTCTGCCTCAAATCTGCCTCCTCCTCCCTCTTACCAGGGTCTTTGTGGTGACATGGGGCTACCACCCAATGGAGATTCAACCCCACCACATCGCCCCTTCGCCACATGAGGCCACACACTCCGAGCCGCAGGGACCCGGACGTGGACGTCAGCCGGTCCTTATGGAGCAGCGCCCACCATCCGACCTCAGAGCCCCCAGCCTTGGACCCGAGGAGGGTGAAGCCCAGGTCCAGGGCCCAGCAGAAGGGCAAACTGGCCACAGGGGCCACAGCCCAGAAGTCAGGCGTAGCTCTCAGCCCCCGCACGGCCTCTAGCAATGCTCCCGCCGTCCAGACACCGTCAGACGCCCTTGCCTTTCCCACTCCTAGATTCAGGCTCCTAGAGAGCTGGGATTTTTGAGATTGAATCTGTGATGGGCAGGTGGGGGAGGGGGAGAAAGACAAACCACCGGACGGACAGCCTCCCCCGCGCTGCCCCTGCGTGCATGGCCTCCCTGTGTCTGGAGGCTGCTGTCACCCTCGGCCTGAGGCGGCAGAGTCGCCTGGGCTGATGTGCCTCAAGGCAGGCCGTTCCCCAAGTCACACACAGTCTTCCCTCCACCAGATACGCCAGTGCCCACAGCACTGTGCGCGGTGCCCCATGCCCCCGCTGGTCGTCGCGGATTCCAACTCATGGGACAAATTCTAACCCCACCTCCCTGCCCCGAGCTCTGACCAGCTGGGGACAAGGCACACAGAGACATGGGGCTCTAACGCTCCCCCAAGGAACATGCAGCTGAGTATGGGGGCCCCAGGCTGGGGGGTGAGGGTGGGGAGTGTGCCGGGGGCAGGCAGACCCTAGGGGCTGCAGGAGAGACAGCGGCAGAGCTGGAGGGCTGCTAGGACCGAAAGGTACTGTCGCACGGTCCTGGAGGCCAGAAGGCTAAGGTCAAGGTGTCAGTGGTATTGGTTGCTCCCGGGGCTCTCTCGTGGGTGTGTAGGTGGCCATCCTGCCCCCGCGTCCTCATGGGGTCATCCCTCAGTGCGTGTCTATGTCCTGGTCTCTTCTTGTAAGGGCATCGGTCAGTGGGGATCAGGGCCCCCAGTGACCTCCCCTACCCTCATGACCTCCACAAAGACCCATCTCCAAGCACGGTCACCCTCTGAAGTCCTGAGAAGGACCCTGCATGTGGATTCTGGGGACACGACGCAGGCCATAACCAGGGGCTGAGACAGAGCTCTGTGCAGCAGGCAGAGTGGCGTCAGCCCAGGCTGAGCTTAGGGAGGTGTTTCCAGGATGGGAGAGATGGGGCTTGGTGACAGCCTGGCCCGGGGGGACCCGCAGACACATGGGGGTGCTGAAGCACGTGCCCAAAAAAACAAGAATTCAAGGGCCCCTGCCTGTGGCCCTTCTGAGTGCATCCGGTAGCTCCTGCTGGCTTCCTCAGTCCTCTGTCCGTCGGTCCGTCCGGGTGCTCAGTGACCTGTCAGGGCTATTTGTGACGCCTGTGTCCCCCATGCGTTTGCAGCAGCACCAGCCGGCTGGCCCAGGAGCACTGGGTTCTGCCCACAGACCTCTGTAAATGGAGACGGGCTTCTCCCTCCCTGTCCCACAGAACCGGCAGTTCCTGTGGGGATTCGGCTCGGGCCGGCCTCAGGAGGTTGTAGTGGGTGACAGCAGGCACTTGGCTGAGGTCCCTTCTTCTAGACTGAAAGCCCGGGCAGGAGGCTTCCAAGATCCAGGCTCGCCACAGACAAGGAAGGACGTGTCCATCCCAGAGGTCACTAGCATAGGACAGGGAGAGGCCGCGGCTGGGAAAGCAGCCTCTGGGGCTTGGTCAGACTTCAGCGGTCCTCACCCCAGGGCACCTGCAGGTACACAAATGCCCAGAAGGTGCTTCTCAAGAGCCCTAATGCTGGTAACTTCTGGAGCTGGTGGCCGTGTGGCTCCCTGGCCTTTGTCAGTGTGCGTGGGAGCTGCTGAGATGACAAGGAGCCCCCGGGCTGACCTGCTGGCCAGGCCTCAAGTCTGAATGGGCCACTTCCCAGCTGCGTGACCTTGGCCAGCCACGCGGCCTCTCTGTGCACGGTCCCCTGGCCCACAGAGCCAGAGGAGAGCAGAACCCGTCTCCTAGGATCCGTGTGGAGGCTGACTCAGGTGCTGGCCACCAGGCGCTGGTGCTCCTGTGCCAGGGGTGATGCTGGTGGTCTCCGCTCTGACCCCTGGAGCTGTTCCGGAGGGAAGGGGAGTGCAGGCTCTGTCACCCTCTATCCCCTTCCCCGTACTGGGTCCGCCCGCTCACCCTTTCCCTTCTGCTCCCCCACAACTGACCCCCGACATGGAGAGGACAAACAAGCCCACTGGGCTGAGGAACCCCTTCCCAAGCTCTCTCTCCACTCACACCTCGGAACCAGCCCCTGGGGCCACCTAAAGGCCCTGTGTGCCCCCACCCAGTCCTGGCCCTGGGAGCAAGCTCAGCAAGAAGGCTCTGCTCCCTCTTCTGGGCCCTCAGGGCTGCCGGCCCGAACAAGGGATCCGGGGAGAGGGCGCACGCAGACAGTCCCTGGGCACACCAGCCCGGCAGCCTCCTTCCTCCCCACAGCGCCGGGCTCCTCCCCTCTCCTGCCCACCCAAGCCCCCCCACCCCCCAGTTCAGCTGCCATTGTCCACTCACCGCCCCCCCACCCTGGGGTGGTCTCAGGACATCCTTTCTCCCAAAACAGGAAGCAGGTGGCCACGTGCATTTCCTGTTCTTGTTCTCTCTGCGAGAACCAAGGATGAGGCATTGACCCAAAAGAGAGGCTCCTGACAATGGAGCTTGCTAAACACTGGCCCTCTGGTGACCGCTGGGTCTGCAGAAGCTGATGGACCCAGGGCCCCACCTGGAACCTTCCAGATGGAGAGGAGTCATGGGCTCCCCCCCGCGCTGGTGAGGGGTCCCATGTGGTTTGGCCTCAGAGGAGGCTCCAGGCAGAGGTGTGTCCTGCCTGAGGGTGCACCGGGGAGGGCACCAGGCTCCGGGGCGGGGCTGCTGGAGGTGGAGGGATGGCTGGCGCCTGGCCACAGGGTCTCAGAGAGTGGGGGGCAAGGGGCAGGAACGGAGAAACAGGGGAAAGCCTCTCCGTGGCTCCCCTCTCCCCCGACATCCTCATTCCTCCCAGAAAGAGCTTGAGCTGAGCTGTGGGTGTGGAAGTGTCTGTGCGGGAACTCAGTTCTCGTCCCACTACAGAGGACAGAGGACAGAGGACGCCGGCCCAGGGCCCGATCCCAGGAGCCCTGACCTGGGAGCATCCGTCGACAAGCAAGCCTTGAAGGCCGTGGCCACAGGAAAGCCTTCTGTGCCCCCGCAGCGTGCAGTCCACACGGTCACACAACCCTACAGTCGCCCAGAGAAGCCACGCCAGTGCCGCGCAGCCTCTGGGGCCAGGCGGACCTGACAGAGAACTGACGCTGGAGGGGAGCGGGGGCCTGACCTAGGGCTCGGGCTCCCCAGGCCTGCTGCCACCCGCGCAACCCCCAATCGTTCACTTCCCACAGCCGGCCCGTGGGGCGCCTGCGTGGCACTGACGCTTGGTCTCAGCTCGGGTCTTGATCTCAGGTTGTGAGTTCAGGCCCCGGGGTGGGCTTCGTGCTGGGTGTGGAGCCTCGTTAAAAAGAAACATATATAGAGACATATGAGGCCCGTCAGCAGACGAACACGGGGAAGGAGCGTACTTACCACCCGCCTGTCACTAACCGCAGGCTCAAGGGGCCAGGGGTGTGATGCATAATCGAGGATCCGCTCACGGGCAAGGAATCGGTGCTTCTAGGAATGGGAAACCTGACACCTGACGCTTAGGTCCTCACTCAGCACCAGGCATCTGAGGCCTCACTGAGCCCCTGCGAGCGTCCCCACTCCTGTGCTCTGGAGCAGTGGTTCTGGCCCCCGGCCGCCCAGAAGAGTCATCGAGGGGCACTTTTAAATCCTACCAATGTTAGGTGTCCACTCCCCCCCCACCGCTCGCCACCGGGAAACCGAACATTGATTTGACTGGCCAGGCTGTGACCTTTGCTTTACCCCGGCAGCCCGGAGCCCCGCTCTACTCGCCCTCCGGGCCTGCCTCTGCCTGATAAACACACAAATAAGGAGATATCAGAGTATGTCAGAGCCTGGAATGTGCTAGAAAAAAAATCACAGGGCCAGGCCCAGGAGTCTGAGGTAGGGGAAGAGACCAGCTGTGGCGTCACGGAGACCACTCCCTCCCTAAATGCAGGTGGCACCTGGGACTTGCTTCGAAACCACAGTATGGCAGAAGTGACAGACAGGACGTCAGGCCTGAGGTTACAGTGTACTGGTGACGTCACTCCCACAGTAAGGCTACACTCTATGAGACTCCATCTGTGCAGACCCGGGACAGAGGCTCTCTTGCTGGCCCTAAAGAAACAAACAGCCGCTGGGAACTGCCCATGGAGGGGGCAACACCACAGGGAATGGCTGGGGGCCACTAGGACCCACGGCCAGCCTCTAGCCAGCGGCCAATGAGAAGCAGGCCCTCCCTGCCACAGCCCCCAGGAAAGGCGTCCTGCCAGTAAGCAGGGGAGTGTGGAAGAGGCTCCTTCCCCAGGTGAGCCTCCGGCTGAGAACGCAGCCAGCTGGCACCCAGCTGCAGCCTGCAGCACCCGCACTGGACGGCGGCTGGTCGGGGCACCAGGATGCGCGCCCGCACGAACCCTGCTAGCAGACAAGTGCGGCGGTAAGCGGCTAAGTTTGTGGGAAGCAGGAAAGGGGCACAGAGGGCGGCCGGGTGGGCTCCACGGAGGCTGAGCTCCCAGGACAGCCCAGGCAGAGCGAGCACCAGCGCCCCGAACACCCGCGGTGCGCGAGGAGCACCGTCTGGGGCTGGAGAGGAGGGAGGGGGGCGCAGGGGCGAGGGAGGGAGCGAGGGAGGGGGCAAGAGCGGAGGGGGGTGGGGAACCGGGAAAGGAAGAGTGCGCAGGGGTGAAGGAAGGAGGACAGGCCGAAGGAGGGGATGTAGGGGCGAGGGCGCAGGGGGTAGGGAGAGGAGGATGCCGCGAGGGAGGGGCGCAGCGGCGAGGGAGGGGAGGACGAGGCGAGGGAGGTCGGTGCGAGGAAGACAGGGTCCGGGAGCCGGGGCAGAGGTGAGGGGCGGGCCGGGGCGGGGCATGGGCGGGGCCGGGGCGGGGCCTTGCGGAAATGGAAAAGCGGGGACGAGCCGGGCGGGGCCGCGCGCGGTACCACTGAGAGGCCCGGGGCCCCTCCTCCTAGAGCGGCGCCGGAAGGGGCGGGTCCTTCCGGCGGGCTCGGCGGCCCGGCTGCTCCGCTGGGCGCGCGGCCGGGCGCTGGCGCGGGAGGCGGGGGCGGCGGGGCCGGCCGGGGCGGGCGTCGGTCCCGGGCCCCGACCTGCAGCCGGGGACGCGCCGGTTCCCTCCGGCGTCGCTCGGGCCCGCACCCCGGCCGCGGCCTCTCCTCCGGCTCCCGGGCGCCGCGGGGACAAGGCGAGGAGCCGCTCGGAGCGGATCGAGGTGACGCGGCGCCCCGAGGCCGTTGGCGGGGCCGCGCCGTGCTGCCCGCGGGGCCCTCTCCGCGGCCGGCCCCGCTCGCGGCTGCTGCGGGCGGGCCCGGCGGGCTGGCGGGGCGCGAGCGCGTCTCTGGGTCCCGAGCCGGGCCCCGGGCTTCCGACGGCGGGGTTGGCGGGGACCCGGGCCGCGGGGGCTCCCCGCAGCCTCAGGAGGCCTGGCCGGAGGGGAGGGCGCTGCCCCGGCGCTGCCCCGCGCGCCGCACCGCAGCCCTGGGGCCGGGTGGCCGGAGCGCCGCGGCGGCTGCGAGGTGCGGGCCTGGCCGTCGGGCGACGCGGTTCGCGGCTGGTGCGGCGCGCGGGGTCCGCGGTCCGGCCCTGCCGGCTGGAGCTGGGCGGCGGGACGAGCCCCGAGGACGGTTCCCGAGCGCGGCGTGCGGGCTGCGGCCTCGCAGCTGGCGGTGCCGGCGGGAAGGCGCCGCCTCGGAGCCGGTCCCCCAGGAGCCCGGAGCGCAGAGGAGCCCCGCGCGGGCGCTGCAGTGGGTGGGGCCGGGGTTGAGGGCGCTTTCCCGGCCGCTGCTGGTGTTGCGGTTTCCCGCCGACGCTGCTCCGCGCACTCGCCTCCCCGGGCCGCCCTCAGCCCCACGAGCTGCCCTCGCCCTCGGGTCAGGCTCCGCCCGGGTGCTGAGAGCGGCTCCTCGCGGAACCTGCCTGGCTGGCTGCGTCCGTGGAGCCTGGCACGCTCCCCCTGGGGTCTTGAGTTCAAGCCCCCACGTTGGCATAGAGATTACTTTAAAAATTTTATTTAAAACGCTACAGTGTCGTCATACACACGAGTTGGACAGACGCACAGATGAAAATGTTCAGGTAGATAAATGAGATGGAAAACACGATTCAAAGAAAAATACACCACTGGGTCATTACCACCTAGGACATCACATTTTGGGGTGAGACAGCCTGTCAGGGATACGGTAGCCGTCACAGGCCACGAGATACCTTTACAGAGACAGAAGAGGGAACTCCACAAAAGAACTAGGGGCTGTGACACTCCTACAAACACGGGGGGGGGGGGGAGCTGTTGGATCCCATGTGAGTTTGTGGTGGGATTGGGTGCCGTTAGATGGAGCTAGGGATCAGGTGTTCACAGTGTACGCAAGATCTAGGTGTTTAAGGAGTGGGCTCTGGTTCAGGGCCCCAGGGAGGACTGGAGCCTGGTCAGTGAACAGGGAATGGGGGCGGCGTTTGGTGGAGTCAGGGAGGCGTCTCCGAGAAGGGCCCATTCAGAGCTCCGACGTGAGGGGCCGGCCTCATGCACACCTACCCTTGGCCTGTGTCTGGAATCAACCAAGCGCGGAGGCAGGAAGGACTGGGTATGTTTGAGGAGCCTAAAGAAAGCTAGATGGTGGAGGGGAGTGAGGAGGGGGCCCAGTCAGGCAGGTCTAGGGCTCGTAAGTATGAGGGAAGCCACTGGGATTTGGGACAGATGTGTAGGGGTTTTGCCGGCTGCTGTATGGAGATGGACCATGGGAGGAGGGCTGGGGTGCCCCTGGGGAGCCAGCCCCACATCTGATCCATCTCAGACTCCAGGCCCTAGGTGACCGGAGGATAGCTTCCAAAGGGGCCCTTGTGGGTCCCACACGTGGAGAGCACATTCTCTGGTCCCAAATACAGGCAGTGGAGAAGGAGGGAGAAAATGGGGAAAAAAACGAACATGGGGACCACACCATTACTGGTCCCTGGTTCATGTCAGAGCCCACGGACACAGGCCTGGAGACCCCATCCCCTGGGAGAGGGTTAGAGCAAGTGTTGTGTTTGAAAGGGGAACCAGCGAGCAGAGAAAGGGCCACGTTTCTGGGTGCCCCCATCTGTCCTTTAGCCTCTCTGCACTGCAGGGGCCCACAGCTGTGGTCCTCGCGCACACCCGTGTGATCTAACCTTCACGGTCTGGCTTCTCCGGCAGCACAAGGATTGGTGGCGTCCTCTCTCCAGTGCAGACCCTGCCCCAGAGCCCAGAGCGCTCATCACTAGCTCAGGAGGATCAAGAGCTGTGACTAAAGCAAGAGCTTTCGGAAGAAGTGGGGCGTCTGTACCCTGGCCTTTCTCCTCAGCCCATCCTGGCTTCTAGTGGCCCTTCCTCTCCCGGGAACAAAGGAAGATGGAAAAGCCCAGGGGCAAAAAGAAGGCACAGACCCCAAAAGAAGAAGGAGATTTGCTAAAGGACACTCCCAAAGAAGAGAAAGCTTCTGGGGAGAAAAGGGTCAACCAGAGGTCAGCGTCGGCCAGGAAGGCCGGCCTGAGCCCTGCAGACGAGGAGCAGGTGTTCGACGCCTTCGATGCTTCGTTTCAAGACGACTTTGAGGGGGTTCCTGTGTTCGTGCCTTTTCAGAGAAAGCAGCCCTTCAAGTGTGGCGAGTGTGGCCGCGTCTTCAAGCACAAGACAGACCACCTTCGCCACCAGAGGGTTCACACGGGAGAAAAGCCCTTCAGGTGTGAGGAGTGCGGGAAGACGTTCCGGCACAGCTCCGACGTCCCCAAGCACCAGAGAATCCACACCGGAGAAAAGCCCTTTAAATGCAGCGACTGTGGGAAGGCCTTCAACTGCGGTTCCAACCTCCTAAAACATCAGAAGACGCACACCGGAGAGAAGCCGTTCGAGTGCAAGGAATGTGGGAAAACCTTTGCCTACAGCTCGTGTCTCATTCGCCATCGGAAGCGTCACCCCCGGAAGAAGCACTGAGCGAGGGCAGCTGCGCTGTATTGGTGCCGATGGGAGCCGTGCCTCCCGCAGCGCCTGCTCGATGCCGCGGGCTCCGGGAGCACAGCACGCCTGTGCCTGGGCGACCCCGTCGCCGACTGGAAAATCAAGCCAGTGGGGGAAGCGGGTGCTTGAGTGTGCTAAAGACCTGGACCGATACACCACGACAACGTGGGAGGGGCTTGTGGCCCCAGAGACGCTGGGGACACGAGCAGCCGTCTGGGACTCTGGAGATGGCTGCTTGCGAGTGGCCCAGCACCTTCCACAGCGGCCTCTGCCCATGGCGTCCGCTGTGGCTTCAGCCCTCTCAGCTCTCTTGAAGACTTGACTGCAGATCCCCGACCTGCCGGGTCCTCCCTGTGCAGCCTGGCGGGAGAGGGGTGGCCCTGAGCTGGAGCTGTGCTCTGCGGTCGCGCCCCCAGCACCGCACCAGACGCCGGCCGGCCCCACTCAGCTGGCCGTGGGGACAGCGGTTCGTGCTCCGGCTTCCCTCCTCGGGCTGCAGCAGCCCCACCCCCACCCGACCCCTTGTGCGTCCCCCTGGCCCAGGTGAGCGGCCTCACTCACCCAGGTGGGTCCCTCAGGACCTGTGCCGCCACCGTGGGAGATTCCTGCCCCGGACACGTGGTAGACGTCCCGAGGATGTGCGGGCAGCTTCGAGCCGGCCCCATCTGCCATGGGGCTCTTCGGTTGTGAGGCCGTGCGCCCTGCCCCCCGGAGGGCAGCTCTCCAGGTTAGTTTCACTTCTTCCTGCCTGGCCCCCAAGTTCCATCTTATCCCCCGGGTGAGGCCACATGCTGTGCCCACCTTGGTTTCCCCCTGGGAGTGGCCTGGAGGAGGCTCCATGTTCTCAGAGTGGCCCGGTGTGTCCCAGAGTTTCCGACAGTGTAAGGGGAGCCAGGTGACCGCCAACCGGCAGGTAATGGGCTTTCACTAGGAAAATGTTGATGCCACACTTGCAGCTGTTGGGACCCTCAGAATGGCCTCACTCTTTGGGGTTCCATCCTGCAAGCAGGCCCTGAATGAGGGGGAGACCTGTTTCTCCATCAGGAGGTCACAGACGCCAGAGGGCAGGTGCTCCCGGCGGAAATGCTTCTCCAGGCTGGTAGGTGTTTGCTCCCCTTCTTCCTAGAAGCCGCAGTGTTTCGACGCCGGAGCTGGCTCCCCGCCCGGCCCCAGCGCAGCCCTCACAGCTGACTCCGCTCACCCCAGGCCTGGCAGGGGATCCAGGGGGACACACCGTGTATGGTCCTCGATGGGCAAGATAGCCGCAGAGGCCATCACAGGGACATTAGCAAACTTCGTGTGCACACTGTCCACTGGGGGGCAGAGCTGCATCAGTTTCCCGGGGCCTGCTTGGATCGCGGCCATCCACCTGTCCTTGTTGGGAAGGACTAAGGTTTTCCCAGGGGTATGCGGTCATGATGTCTGCGATTTACTCTCAGACGTTCAGCAGAGAATACAGGACCTGCGTTCACTCGGAGCGCGACGAGGCAGATGGCGCGCGCTGGTCGTTCCCGCACCTGGAGCAGGTCGGCAGACGTCTTCTGTGAAGGGTCAGATAGCGACCGTTCCTGGCCCTGCAGCCCTAAGGCGTCTGTCCCTGCTCAACTCCACTGCGGCATGTGACCGCAGCCCCGACAGCACAAGGGAACGCGCGTGGCCGAGTTCCGCAGAAGCTGTATGTGCACAGACCGGCAGCCACCAGGCTGGGTGTTGTCGGGGAGGGGCGCGCGAGAGTCGCCCGTCCGGGCGCACGTCCTCCCAGACCCACTGCTGGGGGGAAGCGGGGGGCCCCAGGCAGAAGGAGACCCTGGGAGGCCATGGAGGGGCCCAGAGCGGCGAGCCCTGCTGCTCGTCTTGGGGTGCTGGAGCGCAGGGTGCGATGCCCGGCCAGCAGCCACCCCCACAGCACGCACGTCCAGGGCTGTCCATGTCCTCCTCAGCGTGTGGGTTTGTCTTGTCTACGGCCTAAGACACGCCAGGTCGCATGTGTCTGTAGGATCTGTATCCCAGGTTGCCACTGGTTTCTGTTCGGAGGGCGGCGAGCGTGGTCTGTGCCGCTGCCTGGAGGTGGGGGAGGGAGGGCTGACTGTCTCCTGACGGGCACGTGGGCTGTTTCTGGCTTCGAGCATTATAAATAATACTGAGATAAATATGTTTCTGCATTTAGGGCTGACAGGATGGGTGCCCAGACACGAATGACAGGTGGAGATGGTGGTGGCAGGCCTCCTGCTCTGCGCCCTGCAGGGTGGGCGTCCCGGCGGCACAGTCGGCGGCTGGCCCGGCCTCTCCCATCAGCAGCCAGGTGGGTTTTCGTCATGGCCAGGTTGTCAGAAGAGAAAGATACATGCTCTGACCCCATGGCTCCGATTTCTAGAGAGGGAGTGCGTGGGGAAGAGCCTGGGCTCTTGGACTCCAGCCAGTGCCTTGGCGACGTGCGACCAAGGGCATGTCCCTTAACCTCCTCATGCTGCCTCAGTTTCCTGTGGCGTGACGTGGGCATCCGCACGGGGCTTACCCCGACCCAGCGAGTCGTGTGAAGTCGCAGGTGCAGGGCCGGCTCCCCGCAAGTGTTTCAGGAGTGTCAGCTCAGGGTGAGCCTGGCTGACGCGGTGGGTGGTGAGGTCTAGCCCCACGTTGGATGTGGGCGTCTTGCCATGGGGTTGTGTTCGTAGGGAGGCGGACATTTGCCCGTGTGTGTGGGAGGCGGGCCGTGCGCACCCACAGCCCTCAGCGCCTCTCCCAGGAAGGCTGCCGGTGACTTCAACTGCACTGGCCCACAAGAGAGCCACAGAAAAATACATTTTAAAAAATAAGACTTGGAAATTTGTTTTTCCAGTACAGTTGAGTCATGAGAAAAGTCACAAAATCAATCTCAAAGCAGCGAGTGGCCTTTTCTGCCTCCTGTCTCTCTGGAAGTTTTGAGGGGCTTTCTATTGTTCTAGTGAAACTCCTCTCCTAAGAAAAAGAAAACTCTCAACAATCTGACCCAAATTTAAAAAAAAAAAAAAATCTATAAAACGTGCAGACCTCCCTGACACTAAAGAGAGGCTCGCCCGGCTTCTCTGGGAGCCACAGAAGCTGCATGGGGTCATGTCACCCCCAAGCACTTCCGTCCCGACAGCAGACAAGCTAGAAATCAGAAGCCGAAGCTCCGGCTTCGGAAGTTACAAAAACGAGAACGGAACAAACGCACTGTGGCACGGAGGAAATCGCAAGGAGCAGAGAGCGGCATAACCCATGGGCACGGAGGCCATTGTGGGCAGGAGACAGTGGATGCTGGTTGTTTACCAGGACCGTTCAGGCTGGCACTGGCCAGCAGCAGCGTCCAAGAACAGAGCAGGAGCCACCGAACCGTCAGGAATGCAAAGGGGACGTGACAGCAGGGACACCAGGGATCGGGGAAGCCCAAGCTCGGGGCCAGGGAACGGGATCACAGACGAGGAAGGGAGACTGGTGCACGAGCAAGCGGCCCAGAGACCCCGTGCCTGCCACGCGGGGTGTGTCCGGAGTCTCGAGTCTTCCTCGAAGAATGCAAGTCCAGATGGCATACAGGGGGTCAGGAACCCATTCTGGTCCTCTAGGGACTCAAAGGTTGAAAAGAGGAAACCCCTTGCCTTACTTTATGAGCTGGGACAGCCCGGATGTCTGTGCTCACGGCTGCAGAGGCCAGCACGGCGCGGACAGACCCGGTCCCAAAGGGCAGGAGCGCAGCTCATAGTACAGCCAGGTGAGGTCTCCTTCAGAAAAGGCAAAAGTAGCTCAAAACGGATGTGATCTCTCCCCTCAACCGATGGGGGAGGGGCCTGTTATCACAGAGTTAAGTCTCTGCCAAAACCCACCATCCGTTCGTGATTCGGATGCCTTCATAAATAAGGAGCATCGCAGCGTTGTCTAAACCCGTACGGAACCTCTCCCGGCACCCGGAACGGTGCTGTGGCCCGGGCTCCCGTGCGGCCCACGTCCCCTCTGAGGGCAGAACATAAGGGGGCCGCCTTCACGGCTCCCCCTGCGCCCGGAGCCAGGCCAGGAGGAAAGAACGCACTAGGATTACAGTAGAAACCCCCGAGTGTGGTCGTCAGCAAGTGACCTACCGTCTACACAGAATCCACACACTGTCCCCGCGTACTGGACTGAAGGGCTGAGCAGGCTCTTGGCGAGAAGGTCAGCATTGGGACTCCCAGAGGACCCCGGTGCGAAGAAGGGGAGTAGGGTTCCTCCGGCGCCGGGGGGTGCGGTACTGTAGCAGGCATTCGCGGTGGCCTCTGGAGGACACAGCTCGAGTGTCCCTCACCAGACAAGCGTGGTAATGCCGCCAGACGCGGGCTCAGCTGTCAGCCGCCAGGGAAATAAGCGCAGACCCCTGGGTCGCAGGAGTGGGAGCCTCGGAAGCCCGGGGCAGAGTGCCAGAGGCCGGCGGGGACACCGCCGTGCGGCCTGCACTCACGGGAGGGGCCGAGGCCGTGCCTCCCCCACACCGCCCGGCAGGAGATGTTCCCCTTTAACAGGTGCAGGGTTCTGCTGGGAATGATGAAAAGGCTTTGAGCGTAGGGCATAAGGCCGTGATGCACACAGTTGAGTCAGTAAACACCTGCATCTTTCCTGCCGCGAGAACAGTCTGTGGAGTCCGCGGTCCTGGTAGCAGCGGTCAGTCCACTTTAGCAACAAAACCGCATTTCATAGCAAGTTAGAGACGCACCCTACCGTGCTAGCCCAGAAGTCTCGCTCGTTAAAATCCCGTAGGGAACCTCTGTGCACGCGCAGTAACGTCGCTAGTGCATGTGGAATGTCAGAAAAATTGGAAATAACCCCAGCGTGTCCCTGCAGGGGAGTGGGGCGGCGGGCGGGCGGCAGTGCGGGGCTCCCGACCCGCCGGGACCGGGGGCGGGGCTCTGAGCTGCTCTCGAATCCCATCATACCCACGACGTTTCCGAGGTTTACGTGGGTTTGAAATGTTAGTTTCTAACTTCCTTAACTTCTTTGAGACCTGATGCTCCCCCTCGCTGCCCCGTTCTGTTGCTGTCCAGGCTGGGGGGCGTGGGTCAGGACCTGGCCACAAGCACGGGCCAGTCTGGCTCCTGCGCCAGGAGTGGAGTGGGGGTGGGGCAAGCCAGGTCATAATTGCATTTCTTTGTTTAAAAGGTAATTCGTGTCCCTTTCTGGCTGTGAGAGCAGATCACCCTGGTCAGGAAGCTCCTGATGCGTAAGAGTGACCCGTCCAGCCGGACAGGCCAGCCCTGAGCCCCGGCAGGCGGTGAGGAGGGTGCGGGGCAAGCGGAGAGGCCCTAACCCAGACGTCCTCTCCGTCTGGGGGCGCGGGGGCGGGGCTGGGCTGGCAATCTCTGGGCAGTGGGGGTGGTGCTGGTGGGCAGGTGACCCCCAGCAGGTGGACGGGGTGGTGCGACAGGTGAGCGGCGCCTCCTGTCCCCTCGCAGAGCCCCGTGAAGGCAGCGAACACCCCGAGGGCCCTTCACCGGTTCCCTAGCCTCTCTGAAGGCCACAAAATTCACACCCGTGGCCCGCTGCACCCAGGAAGGCAATGCAGACACCACCTGCCTTCTAGGGAAGCGCTGCAGGCAGAAACCCCACAGACAACGTCAAGAACTTCCCCAGCATCCTGGGACGGTCCCAGAGAAATGCCTTTTCCCCATGGAAAACCTTCAGGGACCCCCGGCTGAGCGTGGTTCTCAAAGCCCGATGCCCGGGACCACTTAGGGCCGCGCCCACAGAGCACCTCAGCGCCTGGCCCAGCCTGGAGGGCGCGGGACAGACACCAGGCGGGGAGCCACGGAGGACACCTGCGGATGACCCAGGGAGGTGATGTGGATCGTCCTTCACGCTGGCGTCCTGTGAGCCGGGCCGGCGCATCCCCGCGGGGCCCCTGCCAGGCCCGATCTGAGGGAAGGTGGCCGCCAGCGCTGTGGCAGAGTGGGCAGCCGGTGGGGCTTTGCTTCCTCCTCCGCCTGCCAGTTGGGGGGTTGTCCTGTGACCAGGCCCACTGCGGTCCTGAGGAGGCTATAGGCACCGGGGTGCTTCCTGGCCTTGATTTGCAGCAGCCTCTGTGTCCATCCCCAGTCTGGACACCAAGTGTGCTGGTCCTTTCCCTGCAAGTGAGCGAGGCCCCAAGACACACCGCGGACAATGCAGGTCCGGACACAGCCCGGAGACCTCGGCTTCGGGGAGCTGAACCCCGGGCTCCTGAGTCCTGGTGCTCGCAGCAGAAGCTTGTGGCACAGAGGACACTTGGACATTTGCTCTGGAGCAGGATCGGCGAGGACAGGGTTCTCAGCCACGACAGAGGGGTAAAAGGGGTGTCCCCAAGGCCCAGGGAAGCAGTGTTGGACCAGAAAGGAAATGGACTGAGGACCAGTTCAGGCTGGGACCAGCCACGTGGATGAGGGGCAGACTCCGGTCTCTCGCCCAAGGACACAGCTCTGCTCTGGGTGGGGCCCGTGCCTCCTGGGACCTCTGTGCACTGAGCATAGAGTTGGCGGTCTCCTGGTGTCCCAAACTCCAGGCTGCCCATTCCACAAACTACAGGGTCCTCCCCCTGACCAGAGTCCTGCCAGGATCCAGACAGGGCCAGGGGGCCCTGGGGACACTGCTGCTGGGCTTGCCTGCTGTCTCCATAGGTGTGGGCTTCCCAGGCCTGCAGCCTGAGCACCCCCCCCCCCGTGCCTCCTGCCCGGTGCCCACGTGGATGCCAGCACCGAGATCCGCACGAGCTCCCTGTCACACTATGTGGGCCCCGAGTCCCTGCACCACCCTGTGGCCGTCGGGTTCTAACACGTGCGTGAGTCCTGGTGAGCTCCGGCAGCGTCCTGGGATCGTCTTCAACCGCCGGCAGAGCGCGTCCACTGGGCTCTCGGCGCGCAGCTGTGGGTCCCACGCGGCCGAAAATGGGACTTTCCCAGCAGTGACCTCTGACGGGCTCCGGCTCCGATCCCTTCATGTCCTTCAGGCCCCAGAGCGCAAGCACGTGCGCATCTGGGGACGCGTTCCATTTCGGTTTATCCGAGTTCTGTGGCTTACGCTCCATGGAGCGCTGCCTCCATCCCGACCGGCATTGCACTGGTTCTGGTACCTTCCAGCCACCCTTCTCCCCAGCACATGTCCTGTCCTGCTGCTTGTGGATAATCTGTTTCCCCCGTAATAAACTCTGTTCTGACCCGTTCGCTGGGTCCCGCTCATCTCCCTGCAGTTTAGGGGTGCAGTCGGGACTCCCCAGGGCCTGCAGAGCCAGAGACCCAACTGGTCACTTCTTCCAGGTCTCTTGGGGGCTGCCTCACATGAACCAGACTCGTAAGAGACTGACAACCAGAGATGGAGTCTGCTGGCTCAAGATGGGAGTGAGCCCTCGGGGGACAAAATACTATGTCCCTCCACGGACATGGGCCTCCTGGCCCCAGATGCTGGGGAACTAGGGGTTTTTTGGCGGCTGATGCCTGTACTCATAACGCTGGAGGGGGTCTGGGAGGCCCTCTGCCTGCTTCCTCTACTGCAGAGCCTGGGTCGGCGCGCCCTGCCACACTGTTGTTCTCTTCTCCTGAGGCCACTCCTGCCCCCCAGAAGAGGACGTGGTAATGTCTGGAGACATTTTGTGTTTGTCACAACTGAAGGGAGGTGCTACCGGCGTCCGCTGGGTGGTGGGAGCGAGAAAGCGGCTCAGTGTCCTGCAGAGCGCCGATGTCCAGTGGCTGAGGACCTGGCTAAGGATGGAACTCCAGGTCAGACCCAGAGTCAGGGACCGGTGGGGAGACACACAGGCAAGACAGAGAAGAGCAGAGCTGTTGGCTAGGGGAGGGCCAGGCAGCTCTCTACAGAACCCCACACACTTGGTAGGAGCTCTGTGGAGGCTGAGGAGCCTGGCTACTGGGCAGCTGGGGCTGTGGCCCCCTGAAAGTGGGGCAGAGGCAGGCGGGACACCTGACTGGCTGGGAGTCTCCACACCAGTAATTACCCACCCCCACCTCCTCAACCTCGTAGGAAACAGGAGGGTGCTCCACCCCACTGAAGCTAACCCAGCAGGGCCACGCACAGGGCAGCAAGGAGACGGTGAGGGACAGACTGAGAAGGGGAACTGGGAGCCCCCAGCTACCTCTGTGTATCGTGGGCCGCGTGTCCAAGACAGAACTCGGCTTGTGGCACTGCCCTGTCTCGAAGCAGGCTTTCAAGTCAAACTCCAGCCTGAACCCCAAGTCATCGTGCCCCACATCCCAGCAAGCAGCAGGTGCTGTTAGTTTGGTCCCCAACACGGGCCCTACCCAGCCCACTCTCGACCTACATCATCTGTCCCTTCCTGCCTCCCTGCTGTCCCAAACTGCTGTTAAAATGCACAGCCGATCTCACGCCCCGGCTCAGGACCCTCCGTGGCTCCCGGTGCACTTAAAACCCAGGCTCCTAATGGTGCCTTCAAGACTGCTTGTCCACCTTGTTTCATTCCCCCTTGGCTCACCACACTCCCAGCTTGCCTGGTTGCTGCAAAACCCTGGGCAACACTCATGCCTCAGGACCTTGGCACATGCTCTTTCTTCTGCTTTGAATACTCTTCTCTCTAGCCTTTGTGTGACTAGCTTGCCCCACTCTCCTCCTCCCTTCTGGTGTCACTGCCTTCCTGAGCCGTCCTTGGATCGCTAGGCTCTTGGAAGCTTCCTCCAAGTTCTTACCGGGGCTGTGGTGCCCATGTGTTTGCCGACGTGCGGTGTGCTCTCTCCCACGTGCTGGAATGGCAGCTCCATTGAGTCAGGGAGCTAGCCTGTTCCCAACGTACCCCTGCTCCTGGCCCAGGGCCTGGCACGAGGTCAGGCAGAGGCGAGCAGCGGGAGGTTCTTCGAGAACCTGCAGGGCTGGGAGCCTGAGGTGCGGGCAAGGGAGGCAGCTGTGGCAGGAGGCTGCCCTGTCTGCAGGTTTTAACCCTCCAGGGGTCAGCGGCTCGGGGCTGCCGCTGCCTGTTTGCCAGCGCTCACCCCGTCTCCCCACACCGAGTCCTTCACTTGTCCCCGATGCCCCAGCTTCTCTGCCGCCTGGCACCCGCCTGGGACCTGGGACCAGATGCCGGGATTCTTGGGTTTGGGCTCCCTCCCTGCGTCCTGGGCATCCCCGCAGCCTGGAGCTCCCTGGCTGTCCTCGTGCTGTCCACCCGCCCGGCCGAAGGGCCGGCGTCCATCCCGCCGGGTGAGTTCGCGGAGCCGTGCCGGCTGTCCGCTTTCCTGCAAGGCCGGACGCCTGCTCCCCTCGCTGCGACCGCAGAAGCGACGGGGCGCGCGTGCAGGAGGCGCTCCGCGGTGAGGGCTCGGGAGAGCCTGCGGCCGCGCCTCCGCGCGCCCGGGAGCTCGGGAACACTTGGCGCGCCGCGGCCCGGAGGGCGGTTGAGACACCCCGTAAAAGAAGAGAATCTGGCGGCGACTGACGGCGGCCAGCTGGACCCCGCGAGGGCGGCCGCGCGGCACGGACCGCGCGGTGGGCGCAGCGGCTCCTGGAGAACTCGGGCCGCCCGCCACGCCCCCGCCACGCCCCCGCCACGGAGGCGGTGTCCTCCGGCGCCCAGAGCGTCCCGGAAGTGCGCGCGGGCGGGCCGGGGCGGGGCATGGGCGCACTTCCGGCCGGCGCGCGGGCGGCCGCCTCCCGCTCGGAAGGTGAGTGGGCGCCGGGCGGCGGCGGCGGCGGCGGCGGCGGTGGCGGCTGTCGGGGTTCCCGGCCGGTCCGCGCTCGCACGTCGTCCCCGCGGGCCCCGCCCCGGCCGCACCCCGCGGCGCCGTGACCTCGGCCCGGGCCCGGCCTGGGGGCGCGGGTGGGCGCCCCGCCGCTCCGGGGCGCAGAGGAGGCCTCCGCGGGGTGCGGGCCGCAGCGGGCGCACCGGCCCCCGGCGAGCGCGGGCGTCCGTGTGCGGGGCGCCTCCCACGCGCCGGGCACCGCGGGGACGCAGCCGGCTTGGTGCCCACGGTGCAGGTGCGACGCGGAGACAGAGAGGTCCTCGGCCGGGCAGCCTGCGCCCTGCCGCCCAGCGCCCCGAGATCGGGCCCTTCCCCGCGGGGCTCAGGCTGCGGGCCAGGAGGAGAGAGGGCGGGAAGGCCTGCTCCTGGCCGGGGCGTGTCTGTCCCTCCGCCTGCAGCCGAGTGGGGTGCAGTTGCGGCCGGAGCCCGTGCCGGCGGCCGGGTGGGCGCCACCCTCGCGCGGACAGCCGGGGCGGGGAGCGTGCCCCTTCCCTGAGAAGTCCTGGGAAGCGGACCGAGTAACTTGAGCTGGACGTAAGAGGTGGAGGGCCCGCGCCCGGACGTCCTGACTGCGGATCACCCTGCGTCCACCTGGGTCCACTTCCCTGAGAGTCCGCGACCCTTCCTGTCATTAGGGGGTGCGGTGTGCGGAGATGGCCCAGGCGCTGGCCAGGAGCCCACGTCCTTGAAGCAGACACTGTTAGGGGCCCTTGGTTAGTGTCCTGTAACCGGTGTCCTCGCCACACCCCAGTAAGGAGCCCCCCTTCCCCACAGTGCGGAAGGAAACCCTTCTCCCCCGGCACACACCATTCTTGCAAACCAAATTAAAGCAGGTACCTTGAACCTTCGAGGAGGCGCAGAGCCCTGTGGGCTGCCCGTGTGGTCTCCAGCGGCAGCCTCCGGGGCTCTGCAGGGTCTGCGGGGTCGGAGGTCGGCGGTGCTCCCCTCAGGAACTGTCTTGAGATTTAATCTGGAACGTTCATGCTCCAGCAGGCGGAGTGCGCCTTCTCACCCTTCCCGGGGGCGGCAGCGCCCAGCAGCGCTCCGGGCCGTTCTTCGTTCTTCGGGGAGAGCCCACGTGCTTTAAGCTCTGGGCTGGGACAGCGTTCCAGACCGGTGCTGGATGGGCGCTTGGGCTGGGTCCCTGCGGGTGTACAGGTGCTGTCCACGTGATGTGATGTGGCGGAGAAACGTACCAGGGGCCCAGCTGATCTCACCCCTGGCCCCACGTGGCCTCTCCGGCATCATTGTTCCTGTCCACGCCCCGTGAAGGAGCCCCCGGCTCCCTTGCGGCTCACGGGCAGCTGGCATTGCCCCACCGTCCACTCGTCCCTCTGACCCCCTTATCCTGCCATGGTTTTCATTTCCCCAGGTCCCAGGTGTGCATACCTTCAGCAGGCCTTGGGGAAGATGGCGACCCTGGGGGACAGTCAGGAGCCCCCTCGTGTCCCGTCCCCAGTCAATCTTGCGTCACCAGGGACACCTGGAACCTGCCAGCGCGAGGCCCAGCTTCTCCACAGTCATGAACACGGTACTCACCCTGCGCTGCACTCCCTCCGCCTCCCTGCACCGTCCGCCCGCCCCGCGCCACTGGCACTGCCTGCTGGAAACAAGGCAGCTCACCGGGTGCTGGGGTTCCTGCACCCTCGCACTTGGGTCAGGCCAGGGGCATCCGTGGCGGAGGCCAGAGACCGAGCCCTGTGAGCGATGGCTCCCCGGAGTCCCCTGGGACTGGGTTTGGGGGACTGGGGAAGAGCGGCCTCAGGGGTAGGGTCCTGTGTCCTGCCCTCTCCCTTTATGAGCTTCTGTTCCCACCCCAAGAAAATAGCACCCAGAGTTCTGGGCAGGCCAGTTTGGGTTGGGGGCCCCCCAGGACCTGCAGGGACGGAGCTGCCCGCCTGTCCCCCCTCCTGGCCGGGTCTCAGGATGTCAGAGGTGTGGAAGTAGCCAGTGATTGGTGGGGGCCAGGGGCGGAGAGGATGTTCAAGCCCATGGCGTGGGGTGCCCCTGGGTCTTACTCGCACTCAGCTATCAGGAAGCCACAGGGGCTCTGCCCGTGCCCCACGTGCCACAGGAGGCCTGGCCTCACTTCTCACAGCCGAGGACACGATGAACTGATGACCGCCAGGTCAAGGGCTTGGGCGTGTCTCATCCCACTCTTGGCATTACAGGAAGTGACGTGATGACGGCGGAGATGCGCCAGCTCTGTGCCAAGGACTCCGTGCGGGCTGTGTTGGAGCCCAGTGACCGCCCTCTCCAGGGCATTAGCAGATGAGGACAGTGAGGCCCACAGGGGTCACACAGGGCTAGGGAACGTGGGATTCACCCCCAGCTCAGTCCAGGATCGGAACGGGAGCGGTTGCTAACCTGCGCTGCGCCTGGCTCGGGGATGGCCGGCCCCCAGCCTCCTGCCCGTCCCAGGGGTGGCCAGGCTGGCGCTGGGGGCAGAGCTGGGTGCTGCGGGAAGAAGCACATAGTCTGCAGGGCTCTCCCTGCACGGTGCTTTCAGGCCTGTCCCCCATGCAGTCAGCATTACGGGGCCCGCTCTTCCCCTCCAGTTTCTCACATCCCCCCTCACAACAGCCTGGCAAGGTAGGACCTGCTGTACCCATGTTGCTGACACGGACATGGAAACCCAGATGTGAGCCAGTGGAGGCTGGTAGGACTCAGAACACATCATTGGGACTCAAGCCTGGGCCCTCAAGCCCACCTCCCCCCACTGGGCCCAGCAGGCTGGGGCTCGGGGCTCGTGTCTCCTAATAGGCAGGACGTAGGACCAGGGAGGGACTGTCCTGGAAGACATGCTGACCAAGCCAGTCTTGCTGGATGCGAAGACTGGTGCCGGGGATGCAAGTCCTCCCGCCCCAGCGAGTGGGGCTGCCCCCGACCCAGCAAGAGCCTGGGGGCCGGGCCGCACTCCCGGAGTCACAGCCAAGTGCCCTCAGGTGCCCAGGGGTCTTGCCCAGCGAGAAGGGGTGTGGACAGCAGCTTCAGCACTCCCTGTGCTGTTCCGAAATGGGCGGGGCGGGGGGGTTGTTGCCTGCCAGGAAAACAACCAAGACACCCTAAAGGAAGAGAGGCATGGGGCCTCTGGCAGGCTGTGAAGGAAGAGGTGTGGCTGGCGGGTGGGGGAGCCCACGGAGGTCCAAGGGGCCAGAAGGAGGAGAGCAGCCGGACAGAGAGAGCCGGGCCGCACGATCAAGCTGCTGTCCGGGGCAGAGACTGCCGCTCGCCGTCTCTGCGCCTCATTTCCCTTGCCGGTGGGTTCCTCAGTGCCGTGTGGTCCACCCATGCCCTCAGAGGAAAGACCCCAGCATCTCAGGAACCTGCCCAGGGCCCTCCAGCCAGTGAGACCAGGACTTCCGGAGCCCCAGCCTCCCTGCTCCCAGACCAGAGTGGGTGGTGCAGGCCGGAAAGAGCACTGGGGGTGGGGCCTGCCCAGGGAAACCTGGTGTCCCCATGCCCGCACCAGGGCTGGATCCCACAGTCTCCCACATCACCTGACGCAAGAGCCAGTTTCCAAACTCTGGCTGGACACAGTGCTGGAGGGGGTGGGAAGGGGCGGGCAGAGGACATCCTTGAGCGGGGAGCCATTTGTCCTTTGGGTGGGGTGGGCACGAAACTGGTCCAAAGAGGTGGCGGCCACTTATCCCTGAGCCTCCAGATCAGGGAGCTGGGCAGGTGGGGTGTGGGACAGGACAGAGACATTGGGAGCCAGGGTGCTGTGGGGCTGGCCAAGGGGCCTGGCATGAAGCTATGTCCGCCAGAGCCCAAGCTTCCAGAATGAGTTCTGGAAAGCATGGTCTGGAGCCCTGGGGCAGGAGGGGCAGCCAATGGGCAGCGGCAGGTGACGGAGAAGGATGCGCCTCCCCCCTACCCCACCGTACCACAGCCCGGAGGTGGGGAGGGACCTTGTGGCCAGGGCAGCTCCCCCTGCCCCCAAGCAGAGGCAGGCTTTCCAGATAGGGTTCCCCGCCTTGGCACTGAGACCTGAACTCTGGCTGATCCCCTACCCCAACTGCGTTCTCCCTGTGTCCACGTCCAAGTGTGGACTAACTGCCCTTTTACAAACAAGGAGTGCCCCTTCCAGCCGGAAAAGTTTGCCCCGCCCTCTTGGCCCCAGAATTCCTTCGTGTCCACAAGATCCCCAGGCCTGGGGCCTCCACAGAGGCAGAGCACTGTGTCACAGCACCCCCCCCCCCCACCGCCCGGAGGTGCCCAGGGCCTTCGGAGGTGGTGGTGAGCGACTTGGGGGCTGGGAGAGGGCAACGTGTGAAGGCTGCAGCCCAGAAAGGCCCATGTTCCCAGGACTGCCCACACTCCGGAGCAGCCAAGCAGTGCCAGAGGGCCCTCGCTCTCAGGGAAGGAGTGTCCCATGGCTGCGCCTGTCTCCCCTTGTGGCTCTTGGGGAGCATCAGCCCCGTGGGCCCCCCAGGAGGGCAAGGCGCAGGCGGCGTTCTGCAGGCGGCTGAGCGAGGCCTGGGCTAGGTTGCAGAGGAGGGGGAGATGAGCCCCCGTCCCCCTTTGCCTCCAGACTCCCCTGGCTGCAGCCCGGAGACCCTCTCCCAGCCACTGCCCGAGGAGGAGCCGTCCGGCCTGGATCTCCAAGATGTGGAGGAGGTCCAGATCGGCAGAGACACCTGCTGGCCAGGTGAGTGAGCAGAACCCCTGTCCGGCCCTGCCCGAGTGCACGTCCCATGGCTGCCGCGTGCCGGGCTCTCCACAGCACCCCTGCATCGGGCACGACCACTGCCAGGACACCAGCTCATTTGTCCCTGCCTCAGTGCTCGTTTCTGTCCTGGAGATGACCCCTACCCGGTTCAGTCCCAGTCTGTCACTGACCTTTCCCCAGGCTGTGAGTGCAGCCCAGACCCCTTCCCTGAGCCCCAGAGCTGTGGCCGGCCAGCATCCGCTGCTCAGTGGCACTCTGCAGCCAGAGAGTCGTCTGGATCCCCTACCCATCGTGTGGTGCCCTGGGCCTCCACTAGTCCCCTAGTTCAGCTCTGGTCCCCACCCCCTTCCCTACAGCCTGGCTGGGGCAGCACTCCTCCCACCCCTAGCCACACGCCCGCCCTCACGCCACCCCATGGAATCCCTGGGAGCCGACCCTCCCCGCCACAGTGTTAGGAGCAGCGGGCCAGGCCAGGAGACGGTGGCTACCCAGACTCCATCCTGTTCCCGGCGGTGCCCTGAAGTGGCCCCATCCCTGCCGGGAGCCCGGCGGCCCCTTTTGGAGCAGGGGGCGTGGTCCAGGCGGGTCCGCTGTCACCCCGGGCTCCAGCAGCTAGAGCGGCAGAGCCGGGGTGCGGCGGAGGGAGTGGCGGATGCCCGGGGGGGTGCCATCTGCCCCTCCCCATCTCTTTTCAGACTCAGAGGCAGAGCCGGAGCAGGCCCCGTCGTCCCCCGACCCCCACCACCCTGAAGCCGGGGCGGACCAGGCCGGGGGGGCACTGAGGACCCTTTCCCGTAGACCCCGGTGTGGGGGCCGCTTTGGGCAGGAGTCCAGCTTGGAGCGGCCTACGGGCCAGCCGCCGGGAACCGCGCCCTGCTCCCAGAAGAGGGGCCCATGGCGCGTGACGCTGCTGTCGCAGGGAGCCCCTGGGGCGGCGGGGGAGCCCGAGCGGCCCGGCGATCTGGAGGGCAGCCGGGGGTCGGGGCCTGGGGTCCGGCAGGGCGGCCCGCGGGGCGGGAAGCCGCACCGCTGCGAGGCCTGTGGCAAGAGCTTCAAGTACCGGTCGCTGCTGCTCAAGCACCAGCGCATCCACACGGGCGAGAAGCCGTACGCGTGCCACGAGTGCGGGAAGCGCTTCCGCGGCTGGTCGGGCTTCATCCAGCACCACCGCATCCACACGGGCGAGAAGCCGTACGAGTGCGGCCAGTGCGGCCGCGCCTTCAGCCACAGCTCGCACTTCACGCAGCACCTGCGGATCCACAACGGCGAGAAGCCCTACAAGTGCGGCGAGTGCGGCCAGGCCTTCAGCCAGAGCTCCAACCTCGTGCGGCACCAGCGGCTGCACACTGGCGAGAAGCCGTACGCCTGCAGCCAGTGCGGCAAGGCCTTCATCTGGAGCTCGGTGCTCATCGAGCACCAGCGCATCCACACCGGCGAGAAGCCCTACGAGTGCCCCGAGTGCGGGAAGGCCTTCCGCGGCCGCTCCCACTTCTTCCGCCACCTGCGGACCCACACGGGCGAGAAGCCCTTCGCCTGCGGCGCCTGCGGCAAGGCCTTCGGCCAGAGCTCCCAGCTCATCCAGCACCAGAGGGTGCACTACCGGGAGTAGCGGGCGGGCGGCTGCGGCGGGAGGGGCCCGGGTGCGCGGAGGTTGCAGAGAGAGGGCTCGCGCTGCCCCCTCTTCCCGAGCCGCGTCGCTATCCCCGCACGCCCAGCGGCCCAAATAAATTCTTTTTAACTGATGGAAGTAGGAGTTGCTGCTGCCTGTGTCCGGAGAGGTGTGGCTGGAGTTTGGTCTCTGGGGGCCCTGCCAGGAGGCCTCCTGACTTAACCTGGACCCATAGCTGGGTGTTTTCAGGTGCAGAGAGCCCAAGTGGGGCAGGCGAGGTCAAGTGGTGGCTGCCCAAGGCAAGGGCCCTCCTGTCCCTTACCTTTAGCCGTGTGCGAAGTGGCCCAGGCTTCACAGCTTCCTCCAGCCCCCAGAAGAGGTGGGGTTCTGGGGGTGGGGGGGGGACAGGATGTTTGCCCTCTGGTAGGCATACACCTCCGGGGCTGTGGCCCGGCCTTGGCTTTGGCCTTCCTCAGACCTGGCCTGCAGCTCTGACTTCAGCCTGAGGTACAGGAGAGAGATCAGCGAGGTGGAGAAGCCTGCATGTTCCCTGCCTCACCTGCTTCCTCCTGAACACTTCAGGGACCCAACCCCACACTGAGGAGCTGTTCAGCCCCTCCCGTGGCTACAACTCCGAGCTGGGCCTCCCCAGTTCCAAGCCCAAGGGCCTCTGGCTGGACTGCTTTACTTCTCTGGGCCACGCTCCCAAGGTTCCATGACCACCAAGCACTTTGGACTCCTCGCCGTGTGCCCCCACTCAGGGCCAGAGCAGGTGTAGGGGAGAAGAGTCAAAGTCAGGGTCAGGCAGTTTCTGAACCCCAGCTTTGAGGCTCCAGACACCTTATGAGTCACCTTTGCTGGCCTGAAATAGAAAAAGCCGCCTTCTCCCCCCAGTACGGCAAGGGTCATGTGGGACCTCGGCATTCTGACAGCCCTGCACGCACAGCCCCCAGGGCTTCACAGGGAGCGGGGGTGACAGACTGTGCACTGGAAGGGTCAGCCCACCACCTCTGTGCCCAAGCTGCACTCGGATGCTGGCACCGCGACCAGACCTGGTAGGTGGCCACCAAGAGTGGAACCTGGAGGTCTTCCACACCGCCCTAGACTGTCCCTAGACGCCAGTGCCCCATGCACCTCTTAAAAGGACTGGGTGGGGACGCCTGAGTGGCTCAGTGGGTTAAGCCGCTGCCTTCGGCTCAGGTCATGATCTCAGAGTCCTGGGATAGAGCCCCACATCGGGCTCTCTGCTCAGCAGGGAGCCTGCTTCCTCCTCTCTCTCTGCCTGCCTCTCTGCCTACTTGTGATATCTGTCTGTTAAATAAATAAATAAAATCTTAAAAAAAAAAAAAGGACTGGGTGGGGCGGGGCCTGCACAGGTCAGACTGGACCTTTTTGTTCTATTCAGCCCTTCAACTGATTGAATGCGGCCCACCCACATAGGAGAGGGCGCCCCTTTCAGCCTGCTAACTGAAATGTCCATCTCTAGAAACAGCTTCACAGACAAACCAGAATAATGTCTGGCCAAATGTCTAAGCGCCCCATGGCTCGGTCAAGTTGACACATACAATTCACCACCACAAGCAAGGATAAGAATTGTCCTTAAGGCATAGGGTCAGCCTAATTCCTGCTGCTCCAGAAGGGCTCTCGCCGTGACAGAGCGGAGCCGAAGGCAGCCCCAGACCCGCCTCCTTCTAAAGGGGCGAGGAGTCTTCTGAAGCTCAGGCAGGTTGGAAACATCCGGACCTGCGCGGCGAAGCTTTGCACGCCGGAAAAACCGGCCGCAGGTTGCAGAGCGGCGGAGAGGACGGCCCCGCGGGGCCGCGGGGTGGGAGGCGCGGCAGAAGGAGCGCGTCCCTCCCACCCCCGGCGCCGCCCGCTCCGTCTGGCGCCCCTAGCGGCAGAGCCTGGCACGGCGGCAGCGGCCGGAGAAGCGGCGGTCGCGGGGCCTGGCGGGGGGTGGGCAGGGGGACGGCGGGGGGACGGGAGGCCAGCGGGGAGCGCGGGTGGAGGTGAGGGACAAAACTTAAAGTCTGGAGCCACTAGCATCTGAATGTTATTCACAAGAGAAATGCTAAAGGCCGCAGTTTAGTCCGTGCTCAGGTGGCCTCAAGCGACACTTTGCGGGAAATCCTCACCCACGTGCAACCCCCCCCCCCACGCTGTTCCTGGGTCTCAGACACGCGGCCACAGGGGCAGACCGGCGCCCAGTCGGGGCTGGAACCCGCAGTGCGCTCGAGAGACGAGGTGGATGTGCTGGCCGGGGAGGGCACGGGCTGGAGCGCGGCTTGCTGGAGCCTTTTGGGGCGGTGGGGCGAAGACCTGAGGACCGTCATGAACGCGCCAGCGGCCAGCGCGAGCTCAGGCTAGGTTCAACATCAGAGATTCACACCGGAAAGGAGCCAGTGAGCGGACCAGACATGGCGAAGCCTTTGGTTGGGGGGGGCAGTGGGTGCGGGATCAGAGTGGACGTGCAGAGACACCCTCTGAATGTGGCGAATGTGGAGAAGCGCGCTGGCTGATCGCGGAGTCAGGGAGGGGACCGTGGATGCCGGGCTCAGGGACAGGCCGCAGTCGTCTGCACTGCAGGGAACCGTGTCGCTGTCACCATGCGGGATACGACCATCACCCAACACTCCTGGTGTCTGAGAAATACTAGCGAGAGGACCTGCCGCACCCCTGCAGCGGGCTGCCACCATGAAGCCTTCGGGCAAAAACCCCATGCCCCAAACACCAGCACCATCAGGAGGGAAGCAGCAGGAGGTGACACTCTCCTTCCCTCGTGTTCCACCGACACCACAGCCGGGGCCCTCGAGGCAAAGGGCTGTGTGCCGCACCCCCACGCTGAGCCCAGCTTGCCTTGGTTGCAGGAAGCCAGAGCTGTCTCCCGCCGCTGCTGCGGGCCCCACCGAGACGCCCAAGAGAGGGAGGCTTCTCTGCAGTCTGTTCGACAGTGGACACATTTCAGGCGCTCTCCCCAGCCTCGCCCTCCCTGTTGTTCAGGCTGTACCTCCGCCTTGGGGTAGCTCCATACACCCCTGTCTTGGCCTTGGAGGTCTCATGCTGCGCTCAGCGAATTCTTCTCAGGCACCGGCCTCCCCCAAGACCCCTTGCCTTCTTTTCCTGAATCTCATTTCACGGGGTGTGAGCATCCAGTGAGAGGCCATCCGGTTACACCGGCCTGGGAACGTGCTGGAAAACAGCTCGCCAGGCCTGGGGTAAAGCAGGGAATCTGGGTTTGCTCCCAACACCCCCAGGGACAGTGACAGCGCTCCAGCTTGGGACCCTCTGGTCTCATGCGCCCTCAAAGGAGGAGCACCTGTGCGGGCAGGTGGGGCTCAGACCCCGCCTGGCCCGGCCGCCGGGACTGCCCGGCACACAGCCCGGCCCGCCGTCCCGGCCGGGGGCTCCGTTCTAAGCACCCGACTCCCTCGGCTGGCCGCAGGGCTCTAGGACTGGCCTTAGCGGTGCACGCGGTGCCCTCGCCCCAGTCCCAGTCCAGGCTGCAGCGGTGCCGGCCTCGCCGGGCCTTGCCCGCGGCCCTTCCTGCCCGGACCACTCCAAACCCCGCAGACCCGGGGGTCTGCACTCAGACGCTGGCCTCCCGAAGGCCCTCCTACGGCCTTCCGGGCCCTACACGCCAGGTGCCCCCGCTCATCGCCTCTGCGACCGCTGCGCGGAGGCTCCGGCGCCCCGGCAGCCCGGCACCTCGGACAGCTCCCGGCTCGCGCGCCCGCCTCAGTCTCTCGGGCGCCCCCACGCGGGTCCCCCGGGCAGGTCTCCGAGCTTCCCGGGGCGCCCGGAAGTGCCGGCGGCGCGGGGCGGGACTTCCTGTGGGCGCGGCGCGCGCCTGCGGTTCCGCGGGCCCGGGTCGAGGCCGCCTCCGGCCTTGCTTCCTGTGGCCGCCGGGGCCCGCCGGGGCCAGGGCGGCTGGAGCTGCGGGAGAGAGCCGAGGAGGGGCGGCGGCGCGCGCGTCCCCGCTCCGGGACCCCCTGGCTGCTGCTTCGCCCCGGCGTGACGCGCGCGTCCCCACGGCTCGGGCTTGCGGGGCGGTGCCGGCGACCCGGGGCCCTCGTCGCCCTTCCGGGGGGTCCCCGCGCCCCCGACGACGGCAGGAAGCCGAGGCTGCGAGGAGACTTACCCAGCCCCGGCGCGAACCCGGCGCGGGGCTCGCGGGAAGCCGGGCGGGGCCCCCGACGGAGAGTCGCGGTCCGCGCCGCACGGGGACCTCCGAGGGGACAGCTGCCCACGTGTGCCCGCGGACTCCCGGCCCTTTCCTGGGTCTCAGGCAGGGGATGTCCTCTGTCCAGACCCGCCCGCGCCGGCCTGGGAGGCGGGTGCTGTGACCCCGGCCCAGGGCCTCCCGGCGGCTGCCCCGGTAAGCACCCCCGGCTCGCCACCAGCCCGCAGAGGGTCGGCGGTGAGCCACACCTGGAACAGACGGAGGGACCTGCAGGCACAAGGGGCAGATCGCTTCCCTGGACCGCGACCCACTCGTCCGCCCAGCAGCACCCTCCGCCGGCCCCGCCTGGGAGAGGGCACCAGGCGATGGAGCAGGAGGCCTGGACACTGTCCACGGTCCCTGCCCTCCAAGGGCCCTCAAGCGTCTTTAAAATCCTTGGGAGTGTGTTCGTGGATTCGGGTTTTCCCTCGCGGGCCTCTCCTGAGCCTGAGCCTGTCCATGGTGTCGCCGCGGGGCGGCCTCACGTTTCCTGGCCCCCGAACTCGGAGAGCTTGCCCAAGCTGCACGGCCGCTGTGGGGCACGGGAGACGGAATTTGCCTGACGCGGAGTGGTTAGCGTTTTTAATTTCTTTATCAGGTGTAATTTAACATACTTAAAACTCCCCACCTTCAGTGGCCTGTCCCTGTGGGGGCCTGGCCTCAGATGGTGCTCACCTGAGCACGCGGCGCCGCTCGCGCGCACCCTCAGACCCGCCCCCTGGGCAGCGACCTGCGGCTCCGGGTCAGCGTCCTGCCGGCAGAGGCTCCAGCCAGACCTCTCAGAGGTGGGGCCTCCCAGGCTGGGCCGCAGGGCTCTCCTCACAGCTCGCCATTCTGCATGATCTTGATCTCCATGCTTCTGGCGGTTTGAGGGAAGAAGTCAGTAAAAAGCAGTTATCTTTGGCCGGAAGTTTTGGTTTATTTTTCGGAAAGGTAAGCAGATCCTACATATTTTCGGCGACTTTGTTCTGTCGCACTAGCACCAGGTGAGCCTGGGGCACACGAAACACAAGCTGCAGGGGCATCTTTCCAGTCCGACACAGGGCGCGAAGACCCTCCTGCGGGGACCCCCGGGCAGCCTGCCAGCGCCCCGAGCAGGCTCAGTGCAGTGGTGCAAGCCGGCGCTCTGTCCGCCTCCCCGCTGCCATGAGACAACGCTACACCAGCCAACTTGCCGCTTGCTGGCTCTCTTCCCCCTCCCCCTGCAGGAACCACAGTCCCAGCTCCTGAGCCTCCCAGGTGAGGCCCATCCAGGAGGAGGCCACACACCCCCAGGGGGTTAAGCTGCACTCCACACATGTGGGAGTGAGGACGGTCCAGGGGCACACTGCCAGCCCTTTCCCGTGTCCCTGTCACAGCTCTCCTGCCACCCGGCCCTGGGCCCTTCTCAGCCTGCCTCTGGCCTGGCCTCCCCCCTGCTCCCAACACACCCCTTCCTATCCGGAGCATCTGTCCTTGCTGCCTTTTAATCACTCACCCAGGCTCTAAGAAGACCCAAGTCTCCACGCTGTGGCTTGGAGTCTGATGATACTTGCATGTGCCCCACAAGGAGGAGCAGATTCTGCTGGAAATCCTGGCGGAGACAGACCCCCGGGGTGTGTGTGAGAGGAGAGAGGGTGGGCAGAGCTCCCAAGGCCTTGCCACTGGGCCAAAGACCAGCTGGGTCCTGCAGAAGCCATGGGGTGCCCTGGAGCTGGTGGAGCTGCCCCCAAGGAAGACGGGAACCATGACACGAGCCCGGAGGCAAAGGCAGCGTTACCTGAGCCTGGTGACCCACCAGAAACTGGACAGGTGGGAGACGCCGTAGCTGTGGCCCGGGCTGGAGGGGACATTCAGAATCCAGTAGGTGTGGGGAGACCCAGTGGGCCAAGCCAGCAATTCCCCCGGCGGAGTTCTGCAAGGTCACCCGGCGCGGGCCCCTCGCGCTCCAGCCTTGGAAGCTTCCCGGCTGGGAGCAGCTTCCCGAGGGCGCTGGGGGCTGGAGGGGTTTGGGCCTCCGGCCGGACGCGGTGAAGCAGGGGCGCAGGCCCACGCGCGCGAAGCCTTGCGAGCCCAGGAGAACCTCGTGCACAGCTCGCCCTTCACGGCGTACCCGCGGCCGCACAGCGGCGAGCGGCCCCGAGCGCGCCCGGAGCGCGGACACGCCTCCCGCCACTGCCGGCCCCTGACCCAGCGCCGTCGGTCCGCGAAGCCCAGGGAGCCCGGCGGCCGCGCCAGACGCTGGGGTGAGCCCTCACCCCGGGCCGGGCTAGCCGGGCCCTACCGGCGGGAGACCCAGCGGCCTGCCGTGGACAGACTCGCGGGGAAGCGCAGGACCGGAGGGCGGCGCGGACCCCCCGCGGCAGCCGCGCGCCGAGCCCCGGACCGAAGCTCCCGCCCAGCTTTCCTGCGGCCGTCGGCGCCGACGGTCCTTCCACTGCCAAAGGGCTCTTACGAAGGGTCACTACGCAAATCGTCCGTCCTGTCCAGCCCCTCACATAGTTTGCGGGCTCCTGGTCCGGGTCCTTGCCGCGCGACACGGACTCGTCCGCTCCCTGGCAGCTCGCCCCGGGCCGTCGGGGGGGCAGGTACGAGGGGGCAGGGTCGCGCAGCCCTTCCGGTCTCAGGGCTGGGATCGCGGGCTCGGGCGGGGCGGGGGGGGGGGGACCGTCCTGCAGCACCGAGGGGGCGGGGCCGGCGGCCTGGGGAGAGCCTGCGCCGGGGGCGGGGCCGGGGGGGCCGGGGGCGGGGCGGGGCGGGGGTCCCGCAGGTGGTGGGAGACCAGTCTGGGGAGCGGAGGCCGGACTTGTCGCTGGGAACGCCGCTTGTGGGAGGAGCCGCCCGCCCCAATACCCGAGGTATTCCCTGGAATGCGGAGGGAAAACTGTCTCCTTCGAGATCATCCTTTTAAAATGTCTTAATTTTTACGTGTTTTTTATAGTTAGAAATAAGTAATGCTGTGTGTGGTGGGCGTTTGCGGATGCCGGCGGCCGGGAAAAGCCTCGGCACACGAGATGCGGAGGCTGGACGGGCAGGCTGTCCTTGGGGACTGTCGGACCGGAGAGGCTCCAGAGGAGGCCGGGGCCTGGCCGGAGGGACGGGGTGGGCTGCAGGGTCCTGACGAAGCTCTGGGCCGCGCAGCCTGTGATCTCCATTCTGCCCTCTTCACTGGGATTGTGAAACTTCTTTGGGGCCAGAAGAGTACCTATCCTGGGGTGGGGGTGGGGTTTCCAGACGGCCTGGGCTCATTCCCTCCTGGCCCCACTGCTGGCCACCAGCCAGGACTGTCCTCCGTGGTCTTGGCCCTCATCTTTCTCCTCAGGTCACAACAGAATGACACACCCTAGTCCCCATGAACCTGGCTGTGCCTACAGCTTGCAATAAAAGGGAAGGAAGCATGACGAACCAGCAGGCTTTCTTCAGATTCTTTTCGCCCTCTGCTTAGTGACCAGCAGTGTTTTGTCAGCCTGGGCCCGGAATGAGGAAGACTGATGGAGCAGAGCCCGCCAGCTGGTTCCCAGCTGGTTTCCAGCCACAGACTGGGTGCTGGTGTCTCAGTACCAAAGCAGCCAGGATCATCCTGACTCGGTGAGGCTGTCACTTCCTTTACCCACGTGCCAGCTCCTTCCTCGGGAAACCCCCACTTTCTCCTCTGCAAAGTAGTGTCTCTCTCTCAGGGACCTTACTACCAGAAGGGGTAGTAAGGTGACACAGTGAGGGGCTACAGACAGGCTCTACCAGCAGAGGGACAGACCCCATGTACGGCAGGGTCTGCAGACCAATCGGCGAGACTCTGGCCCTCACCCCCTCAGCACGAGCCTGGCCTGGCTGACACCTGCTCCAGGCACCTGCCCTGTCTTGGGGGCCCAGGGCCTGGACCCTCGAAGTCAAGCGACCATGCCAAGGCACCAGTGTGAGCAACAGGAACTCCTTGGCAGCGTCTGGGGTGCCCCAGGCTCAGAAGGACTGGGGCCAGCCCACAGGGGCAAGCACTGCTCCAGCAACGCAGGGAATGCAGGTTTCCTGGCGGGGACCAGAACCTTGCTCGGCCCAAGTCTCCCTGTGCCCTTCCCAACTCTCATCCCTGCAGCGCCCTGTGTGGCCTCGGGCTCCAAAAAGATCTAGGGGCACAGAGGGAGAGCAGTGCTCCCCAGAAGGCAAGGCAAGCTCTTGAGGGAAGGGGTCCTTAAAAGAAGCAAGTATAGGTCCCTCGGATCCCTCCCCTCCACCCCCGACCTGCTGGAAAAGAAAAATAACGCGCAGGCCAGGATGGGGTTACCGCTCTAGCCAGCAAAGAGAAAGCCCTCTTCAGCCTCCTGGTTGTCAGAGCAGTTCCGGCAAGACAGGAAGTGGACCCCAACCCATTTTTATATAATAGAGGCAAAGTATTTTGTAGAAAATTTGGGAAACGGAGACAAACAGATGTCACAGTAGTTCTGTGTGGCAGAAATGTACTCTTCAAATTTGTTTTTATCTACACCATTCCTTTCTCCCAGACCTTTTTAAATTGTTTGCAAACACCAAGTGCTTCTTTGTGTGTGCTTCCTACCCTCGGGTGTTCTACGGAGCCACAGGACAGTCCCTGCCCCCAGCTCTGCCTCTGCCCACTGCTGTCACTGCAGTGCATTCCCTCCCATCCAGTGGCCATATCCTGCCTCCGGCTGCCACGTGTTCCTACTGTCCTCAGCAACCCCACCTTGCTCCTCAAGGATGGCTTACTAGTTGCAAAGGGAAAAGAGGAACTATACAGTGGGAAACCCAGACAACACTTGGACCATGTAATCAAAATGATCCCTAGTTAGTGACCAGCCGACAGATGCAGCGGACACCTCACTGCGGTCCCCCTCTGGCAGTGTAGGACCTGTGTTTGGTGAGGAGGAAAGGGAACGGGTCTGTGGACAGTGCCGGTGGAGCTTTCCAGGCTGGGAAGCAGGAGCAAAGGCTGAGAGAAAGGCAGGAGCAGGCTGGCAGGTCCGGGGAATGACAGCAGGTCCCATGGTTGGGAGATGGAGAGGCGGTGCTGGATGTGCTGGGGTGACGGGCCAGCGCCAGCCTGATGAAGGGGAGGGCCCGCTGGGCATAGCAGATGGCACAGAGTTCCTGGCTCCTGGAGAGCCAGTGCCCTCCATGGCCGCCACTGCTGGCCCAGCCCAGCTATGACAATCCCCCTCTTCTTGCCCGGCACCGGGGGCAACTCACTGCCCGTGCTTCTGTTTGGTGAGTGGGGTTAAGGACACAGAGCGGACACCACTGCAAGAGACTTTTGTAGAAGCCTGTAGAGAGGATCACTGTCAGGGAGCAGGTGAACGCTTCCAGGGGCCCTCCGTGCTCTGGGGTTTCCGTCTGAACGAGGGGGCTGAAGAGAGGCCACAGAAGTCACTGACAGGAAAGCTCCTGGGCACGGAGAGACAACCGTACGGTGCCTTGGGGACATGCTGTTCGAGACCCAAGCCCCATGACGCACACGTGAGGCAGATGCTGTGAAGGTTTCTCAGCAGCAATGAAACATGACAGCATCCACTGTGTTGAGAAACCCCGGAATGCAGTGCCCGTGGGAAAGCCCGCATCCCGGCGAGGAGGGGAGGGACACCAGCAAACTCCTAACTCCCACCCTCAGGACCTGAATCCGGCCAACATCCCCAGCCTGGAGGCAGACCCCACCCCTTGGAGCCTCAGGAGAGCCCCGGTCCCCACCCACACCTCAGGGCACCCTGGGACAGACCCAAAGACAGGCGTGGCTGGGCTGGCCGGACTCCCTGACCCAAACAAATGGAGATCGTAAAGGTAGGGAAGCTCAAGAAACATCATTTTTTCTTCATTTATTCTTTAAAAGACTTTGAGAGAGAGAGAGAGAGAGAGAGATCACAGAGCAGGGAGGGTCAGAGGGAGACGCGGCCTCCCCGCTGAGCCGGGAGCCGATGCGGGACTCGATCCTGGGACTCCAGAATCACGACCTGAGCCAGAGACCGTCGCTCCACTGACTGGGCCCCCCGGGCGGCCCCAGGGTGCGGGTTCCCCGCTAGGCGCGAGCACACGGGCCTCGGAACCGCCGACGCCTGTTCCCGCCGCAAGCGGCAGCCAGAAGGTCCTCACTGAGTTCTGTCCCCCGCGCACACGCCCGCGTACACCCGCACACCCCGCACACGCCCGGAGGGGCCAGATCCCGGCCGCGTCCCAGCGAGCGGCGGACCGGCCTGGGCGGGCATCAAGCCCCTGCCGCCCCGCGCGCCTCGGGCAGGGCCGCACCCGGGCCCCAGGCCACGCGGGGCTCACGTCCCCCCGAGTCCGCCAGAGCTGCGGCTGCCCTCGTCGCCCGCCACGAAACGTCCCCACCGGCCCCGCTCGCGCCCGACGTCGGGCCCCGCGAAGCCCAGCGCCCGCACGGCGGGTCCTCGGCCCCCCAGTGCGCGGGCGCGGAAGGCGGGCGGGGAGGCTGCGGGGCTCCCTCCCCGCCGCGGGCGCTCGCGGCCCCTGGCCCAGTGCGCTTTCCCCACACCCTCCCCGGCCCCGCTGCTCCCGCGCCCCGCGCCCCTCGCCCCCCGCCCGCGGCCCCGGGACTCGGCCCACCCCTCCCCCACCCTGTCCGCCCGCAAGGCCTTCGCTCATCCCGCGGCCCCCGACCCCACCGGGCCTGGCTGGAGGCGAGGGAGGAAAGACTTGGGAGGGTCGCGGCTCTAGGAGGCCGGCGGGCCGGAGCGGGGCGGCGGTGGGGTCCGTGAAGACGCGGCGACCGGAGCCAGCGCCCGGGCCGCCAAGCTGGGGAGCCGACCCGGGGGGCAGCGAGGTGCACGGCCCTCCCGCGGCCTAGAGCGTCACCGGAAGTGCCCGCGCCGCGGCCGCCCGGGCAGCAGGGTCCATAGTCCTCCGGCGCCTAGAGCGTCACCGGAAGTGCCGCGCGGCCGCGCGGGGGACGGCGGCGGTTCCGGCGAGCGGAGTGGCTGCCGGTGAGTGGCGGGGTCCGCCTGCGGGCCGCACCGCAGCGGGGACCTGGGGCGCGGACACGTGCGCTTATGCGGGGCGCGCGCTTCGGAAGAGCTGCAGGTGCGCCGTGGGGAGTGACAGCGGCGGGGAGTCGCGGCCCGAGCAGCGAGACGGCGCGGGGACGGCTCCCTGCGACCGGGTGACCGCGGGGACCGGCCCGCGACCCGTGCGGCGGCCCCGGACAGCCCCGCCCCCGCCCCCGCCAGGCGGGCACGCGGCCCTGGTCCCGGGGGGTCGCCGGGGGCCGCTGCGGCGCAGATTTCCGTCGAGACGAGGCGGTCGGCTTGCTCGGCCGCACTTGGGGCGCCGCGTCCGTGCGGGTCGCGCTCCCGGGGTCGCTCCCGCAGGTGTTCGGTCCCGAAGAGTAGGAACGGGGTGTTTCTCTTTGAAGACGGTACTGATTTGCCGGAGAAAGAGAACCGGGCGGCGGCGGGCAGAGGGGACCAGGCTCCCCCGAGCAGGGGCCGCCGGGCCGGACCGCAGGACCCGCGATCGCCCGACCGCAGCCGGAGGCAGGCCCTGACCCGACGGAAGCGCCCGGGCGCCCCGCGTCGCCGTCCTCCGCGGCGAATCAGGGGTCGGACCCTCGAGGGTCCATCGCGGCGCTGGCCGCCTGCCAGCTCTTCCGTGCGTCCCGGGGGGACTTCAGCGCTCGCCCTGATTTCCCACCAGTGTGTCGTGCTCCTCACGGGCAAGGCCGGGAACCTGGGTTAGAAACCTGCCGTCGACCCCCGCCCCGCCCCAGGTTCCTTCTTTCCTTCTCTGTGTCCGCACTGGACTTCCTCGTGTGGTCGCCTCTGTCCGACGGTGCCTCTGGTGTTAGCGCGCAGGGTCCTCCTCCGGCCAAACCTGCGCCAGTCCAGTAATTTCCTGTTTCCCTGGTTTCCTAGTTTTATGATCAAATCTTTATAATTACGGAGAGAAACCCTACATCCCTAGATGTGTCTGCAGACATCTGAGGACTGACCAGCCGGCGCTGGGCTTGCGGGTGGAGGAGCAGGACCAGGCCGGCAGCTAGTCCGGGACTGCCGCCTCCAGCGGTGCCCGCCGGGCAGGGCTCAGGGACGCCAGCTTGGTCCAGACTGCACCCTATGGAGCCCTAGCTACTGGGGTGTCCGTTTAGTCATGACTTCGAGTTCTAGTGGCAGACACAGGCCCGTGCAGTCCCCAGCAGTGCCTCTGCTGTCAGCAGTGGCTCCCCTGTCACGTTCTCCCCTTGTCTTCTCTCTTACCCAGGCAGGGATTCCCACTCCTGGTGCTTCTGCAAGGCACGGCAAGGAGAGCCCCCAGGCTTGGGTCTCCAGAACACCACGGACAGGGCTACCCTGATGGATACACACACAGGTGAGGGGTGGGCAACAAGGTGGGCTTAGGGAGGAGGGAACAGCTTAGGAATCGGGGCTCCCAGAGCCCACCTGCCTGGCTGCTAGGGGATGTACCTGGGCTCGGGCAGCACTTCTTCGTCCCTTTGTTTGCCTAACACAGCTCCCACCCCTACTGCCTGCTGTCCTCGCCACTCCGTGTTCCATCCCCTTGCTCTCGTGGCCACACTCTGCACCCCTCTTCCTCTGCCCCTCCCCTGCCTGGAGACTTCTGAGAACGAGACTGTTAATTCTGGCCCCATTTCTCAGGGCCCGGCTAGCCTGGGCTCAGACTAGGAGGCCCGGAAGAGTATGGAGAGAAAACCTGGCTAGCCTCTCCCCTCCCAGGCTCCAGGGCCCCTCTGTTCTGAAGGTTTAAGGCCTTGATTGCGGGCTGTCGAAGCTGAGGACTCCTGTCCCGCTTACCATTGTCACTGTGGCTTGGGACGATGCCCGACCCCTGCCCAGCATGGACACTCGCGCTGCCGCAGGCTCTCCCACCTCCCAGCTCTGGTGCAGCGTGCTCGGCAGCAGGAGCCTGGCTGGAGTAGACCCTGGCCCGCAGAACGTACTGCAGACCCCCTGCCCACACACCTGCATCCGTTTTCCCTGGAAGCCAGAGAACCCCTGCGTCAGGTGGTTCAGCCGCTCTGTGTCCACGAACACACGCTTGTCCCTTCTTTGGGTCTGCCATGAAGCTGCCCTTCAAGTCCCGGGCTTGCCAGGCCTCCCTTGTCTGACCATCCTGGCCAGATCTGTCCCAACGGGGCTCTTCACTGTCCTGCGGTTTTGGACCAAGTAACGGTTTTAGCAAATGTCAACATACACAGAGTGGCGGAGAAGAAACAGGTCACAACAAAGCACACATTTATAAAGGGAATAGGACCACTGTGTCCTGGTTGCTGGTCTCAAGCACATGCCCTGGGGTCCGTGGCCTGAAAGCAGGCTGCAGGGGAGCGTGAGACCGGAGGTGGTGCTGATGGGGCTGGTGCACGTCAGTCGGGAGACCAGCAGCTGTTGCCAGGGCCCTGAGTTTCTTGGTTCGAAACCAAGTTCTCACCTTTTGGGAAGACTTCCCTCCACCAGGGTTTCTCAGCCTTGGCACTGGACATCCTGGGATGGAAGACTTCTCATGGCTTACAGGGTGTCCTGGGCGTTCTAGAATAGTCAGCATCCCTGGTCTCCACCCACAGAAGGCCAGGACCACCTTCTGCAGGTGTGACAACCAGAGATGGTTCCCACATAGCCAGTGTGCCCCCCGGGCAAAACTGCCCCAGTCGGGAACAAGGCCTCCAAGTTTAGGGCTCCTCGGGGCACCCTGGGAGGTCATCACTGAGAGGATTCCCCCCTTCACACCCACACACACGCTCAGGGCTGCCTGCTGGGGGCTGGGATGGCCTCAGGAGGCAGGACCCAAGGCCTGACCCACTGGAACTGGAAAGGGTGTATGTACCCCCCCCCCAGCTTTTAATTCTGAATAATTCTTTCTTCAAAACCAGTGCCTATGAGTTGTTTTCTTGAACTTCTAAGTCTGCCAAACCTCACGACCAGACTGGGCCTTCCTAGAGGGCCTCCTGTTTCTTGGCCCTGTGCCTGGGATCTCTCCCCATCTCCAAGTGCTCAGGTGGGTGGCCCCCTAGTTAGTTAGGGAGTCGATGGAAAGCAGCTGTGGGTGCCTGCCCGCTCCACCGACCCCCGGGAATCCTGGCCTTGCCCTGCCCCCACCCCCCACGCAGGAGCCTCTTTCACCTGGGCGGGCTCAGTCCTTGCTCTGTTACAGCGGTGCAGGCACAGCCCCCTCGGTCCCCTTAGAAAGCTGCCCTGGGGGCTGCCCTCCTACCGAACCACCTGCAAGGAAGCATCCTTGTCTCTCCTCCCAGATGCCCCCATAGACCCTGTGAACGTGGCAGGAACTGCCTGGCATTCTGCCTTGTGGCCACATCCCTAAAGCCGTTTGTCTTAATGGGCGTGTGGTCTGTGCCCAGGAGCCAGAAGGGCCAGGGGCAACCAGCAGCCTCACCACCGAGCAGCCAGGACTGGGAGGCCCCGCAGTCCAGCCCGCTGGCTCCAGACGCTGGCTGCTGCTTGTTCTTGCCATGGATTGGTCTCTGAGGAAGGATCCTCTTACTTGCCTGGACCAGAGGCCTTTGAGTTTGGCGGGTCATGGGGAGGTGTCAGGGACAGAGTTGTCGGGGGCCCAGAGCTGGGACATGAGCTGGGACGGGGACCCGTGCCTCCCGGTCCCTCTGCCTCGGTGTTCCTCTGGCAGTGTTCTTTGCCTTACCGGCCATACAGCAGAGCCAGCGGCACTCAAGGCCCGGGCTTCTGCCTCCTGCTGTCCTGAGCCTGAGGGGAAAGGCTCAGGCCACCCTGGAGTCCCAGTGGAGGGACCACAGGCACTGGGGAGAGCTGGGCAGGCGTGGCGCTGGTCTGCCCCACACCGTTACTGTCAGCTCTGCCCATACCCCGGCGGCCACCACCCTGTCCATGCCCACACAGCTGTGTGCCCTCAGAGCTTCCTTAGGCCTCCAGTCACTCGCCTCTGACCCTCTTTTCCAGCTTCCCTGGCACAGGTGACGGGTGGCAGCCAGGCTTCCTGCTGGGCTCCTTCAGTGGCCGAGCAAGGGGCTCAGAGTGCCAAGCCGACGCCAGCGCAGGAGGCTTTGGAAGAAGAAGAGCCTTGCCAGGGAGAGAGAGTGCTGGGCCCATTACAGGGGCCTCCCTGGGCCCTGGGGCTTCTGGACGGCTGTGGGAATGAGGAGGCCGGAGACAGGCCCAGAGATTCCCTGAAGGTACCCGTTGTTTCTGTGAAACCTGGAGGGCAGAGCGGTCTGGACGGCAGAGTGTCCCCGTCAGAGGCCTCCCCAAACGCTCGCTCTGCCTCAAACAGGAGGGGCCCCCACAAAGGGCGGCCTTATCAGTGTGGCACCTGTGACCGGAGCTTCAAATGCTATTCGGACGTGGTGAAGCACCAGAGCATTCACTCCGGGGAAAAGCCGTATGCGTGCAGCGACTGCGGGAAGGCCTTCATCCACAGCTCACATGTGGTCCGGCACCAGCGCACCCACCACGGGGAGAAGCCCTACGTCTGCAAGGAGTGCGGGAGAGCCTTCAGCCAGAGCTTTAACCTTGTCCGGCACCAGCGAACTCACACGGGAGAGAAGCCGTACGGATGTGCTGAGTGCGGCAAGTCCTTTGGTCAGCGGTCAGACGCCGCCAAGCACCAGAGGACACACACGGGTGAGAGGCCGTATGTGTGCAGCGAGTGCGGGAAGGCCTTCCTGCATAGCTCCAATGTGGCCCGGCATCAGCGCACCCACCATGGGGAGAGCCCCTACGAATGTCAAGAGTGCGGCCAGGCCTTCAGCCAGAGCTCCAACCTCCTGCAGCACCGGCGAGTGCACACGGGTGAGAAGCCCTACGCCTGCCCCGAGTGCGGACGCGCCTTCAGCCGGAGCTCCTTCCTCAGCGAGCATCGGCGCATCCACACCGGGGAGAAGCCATACGCCTGCGGGGAGTGTGGCCGCGCCTTCAGAGCCCTGTCGGGCTTCTTCCGGCACCGGCGGGTCCACACGGGGGAGAAGCCTTTCTACTGCACCAAGTGCGGCCGTGCCTTCCGCCTGAGCTCACACCTGATCCAGCACCAGCGCGTCCACGGCACAGACTGAGCCTGCAAACGGGCCGGGATGCGGTGGGTGCAGCACCCGTGAAACTCTGGCTGCGCCTGGAGGGCTGTGTCCTTCATCCCACCTGCATGAGGAGCATGAGGGAGCAGCCTGGCACTTTAAGTTCTCGCCCATGGGGAAGCCCCTAGTGCGTCTGCTGCTCCCCAGCTGGCGGTCAGAGGAGAAAGAGTCCAAGGAAGACTGGTTTAATAGCAGGGAACAAAGGCTTCCCCGAAGGAGGGCGATCTGATGAGGACACGTGTCCCCTGAGACGGATTTCGTATGGGTAGCACTTGCTGACGTGTGATTCACATTTGTGTACCGCATAGATCTTAAGGGCTGGGTTTTATGAGATTTGACGAATGCGACCTGTTTTGACCTTTAGAATCGCTGTGCTCTCAAGATAATAGACTGTCTCCATTGCCCCCTTAGCCTCAGAGGCACCCAGTGACGTCATTTCTGTGGCTCTAGTTTTGCTCGTTCTAGAACCTTACGTAAATAGGATGATTTCACATATACTTTTTCATGTCTGGCTTCTTTTCCTCTGCTTAACGTTTTTGAGATTTATCTATTAGTGGTTCTCTGTTTTGCGTTATTGTTTTCTTAGTTCCATGGCGGTTTTTAAAAGGCAAGAGTCCCTTTCTATTTTGTGTCAAAGTTCTGAGTTTATGTCTGTGTCTCTCCATCCGAGTAGGAGCTCCTGTAGCCAGAACTGATTGAATACAGCCCTCAATTCAGAGTATGCCAGAACGGAACATACTCCACCAAAGGGTGTCTGTGAAGTATCTTGGGAAGGGTGTGAGAGATGCCCCACAGAGACCACAGGGTGGGCCAGAGGCGAGGACACAGATCTGCTGTGTTTTCACGCCATTTCAGAGAATGCTGCTTGCAGAGCTCTGCTCAGTCTCTTAAAGGTAGTACAAGAAAAGGAAGTTTAAGATATTTGTAATTTTTTTTTTAATTTAAATTTTACTAAGTTAACATACCGTGCAGTATTGGTTTCTGGAGTAGAATTCAAGATATTTGTTCAAGATATTTGTACTTTTGGGGCACCTGGGTGGCTCAGTTGGTGGATAGGGGAAGGAAAGGAAAAGGGGAAGAAAGATATCTGTGCCTTCTGCAGATGTTTCCTAGGCACATACTTGTCCAGACTCTGTGCACTGTTCTGGGAGAGACAAAACCAGCCTGACACATGTACTCAGGGACTCTACAGGTTAGAGAGTGACCCAGACAAGGAAAGCCTCTGTGGAATAGCAGTACCTCCAGAGTACCAAGAGCACAGACGATTGGGGCAAGAGAAAGACACTGGGCAGACTTCCCAGGAGGGCTGATTCCAGAGCCCGTTCTTCAAAAGATTTCATCAACAGATGGGCTCAGTGTCGTGTACAAAGCAGAGGTCAGGGTGCACTCGGGGGTGTGAAAGGTTACGAGACGTGTGCACATTCGTGGAATCTTGGAATCTGCAGTCAGAGAAGGCAGAAAGTAAAACTCAAGTGAAATCACTATTTATAACTTACTATTTCACATCATACCACAACAGCTCCTTGGATACAGACATGTGTTATTCGCCAGAAATGGAAGGAAGGAATGGCAAAGCGTCTTTGTTGCACGTCCTAGAACTCCGCCATAATGAATCGAGTGAGGTCATCTTGTTGAAAGTTTACTGTAATGACTAGGAAAAGTCAGCAGTCACCTGGCCATGAGTCCTGGGGCCCAGCTTCAGGATCCCAATCTGTGCTGGCCAGGCCGTGGTTCAATGCCATTTCCTGGTTATCACCTGCTCCAGTTGGTTGTGTTATTTTGGGCCCCATAAGCGGCTGGGACCTCTAAAATTGCTGTACAAGTTTAAAGCTCTCGGGGGTCACCTATTTCTTTTCTGATGCAAGCTTAGGCCAAGGGCTATGCAGCCTGTGGAGGCAGAGCTGCCCTCAGGTGGACTCAGTGGCACCACAGCTACTGGGCGCCTGACTCTTGGACCAATGGGGAGGTAGAAAACTGAGCCCCCAATTCAGGTGCTGAGCCCAAATCCTCAGATAAGCTGAAGGGTCCCAGGTTCATGATGCCTCTCAGAGACCAGTAGAAGCCAAAGCAGTCACACTTTGGAGGAATTAGACCTGTAGTACTCCTGTTTGTAAGGTCAAGCAATGAACTTAAAGATCACCAACCACACGGGAAGTTCTCACTGAATGAGGGCCGAGGAAAACAGCAAACAGTAGACAGAAACCTCAAAGAACTGCAGATAACGAAATCACCAGGTGATACAAGCAAGGGAACAGTTATGTGTGAAGTGTGCACAGAAATAAAGAAGCCAGTCACAGGAATGAGAAAGCAATATCAGACTATCAAGTATGGACAGGCAGGGTTTTTAAAGAACTTTTAGAATGAAAAATACAACTGTTGAAATAGAACTCAGTGGGTAGGTTAAATAGCAGAGGAGATGCTGCTGAAGAGAGCATTAGTGTAGTGGAAGACCCATCCAAGGAAATCAGATACCACATAAACAAGTTGATGAAAAATCTAAAGGAAAGGTGAAAGGGTTTGTAAAACAGAATAAGGAAGTCTGGCGTAGACCTGATAGGAGCCCCCGGAGAAGAGAGTGCAGGAGAGGATACCCAGTAAGGCCCTACGATGACATGCCCCCTGATTATAACAATTCCAACTTTTTTATTAAAAGATTTTATTCATTTATTTATCTGTCAGAGAGAGAACGCACAAGCAGGCAGAGTGGCAGGCAGAGGCAGAAAGAGAGAGCAGGCTCCCTGCCGAGCAAGGAGCCTGACACGGGACTCGATCACAGGACGCTGGGATCATGACCTGAGCTGAAGGCAGCGACTTAACTGACTGAACCACCAAGGCATCCCGCCAAGTCCAACTTTGTCAGCAGTTGGCTGCCACAGCCCACCCAGTCCCTATTCTCCAGCAGGCTCAATCTCCCATCCTGTGCCGGACTGAGAATGGAGGTGAAGGTGAGCTTGGGCAGGGAGACAGCACCCAACCCCAGCTGGGGAAGATGAGTGTCTGCAGCCCCCACCTGAACTGAGTGCCCCCCGTAATCAGGCCAACAAGACAATCAGTGAAAGGAGAGGACACTGAACTCGTTACCAATACACTGGAAGTTCCAGCCAGCCTCAAGACCCAGAACCGCCACCCCCAACATGTCAGCCACAAAGGACAATGGTAATCAAGCTGTGCTGGTAGACAGCTGAGACGCCTGGAAGGGCTGGCATCTGTGTGGGCTCATTCATTCTTCGCAAGGAAAAGCCTCTGCACTTTACAGGACTGGATTTCTTTGGAGCACCCATTTATAGTCCCTTCAAGCTCTTCTTTATTTACTGAAAAACCTACACATCTGGGCAGCATAATGTCTTTGAAGCAGCGTAAATAAAGAGAAATCCATACCTAGACACAGCACAGTGAGAGCACAGCCCAGCAAGAAAGACGTTCACATCGTCCCAGAGAAAGGCTCAATTGCTCCCAAAGGAGCCAGCGGCCCACCCTCAGTGGATTTCTCAAAGAGGCATAGAGGGGGCAGTTGGCTTCACCTCTTTGAGGTGCTGGGAGGAAACACCTGTCAACCTAGAATTGCATGCACAGCAAAATTATTTCTCATGAAGGTGAAAACAGACATTTACAGATAAGTAAAATATAAGATCGTTTACACTAAGGGACTTCCACTGAAACAACCTCTGAAGTTTATACAGCAAAGAGGGTGAAAATGACTGCAGAATGATGGTCTTAGGACACGGAGTGGGGAGCAAGCAAAATGACCGATACGAATGAGGTCCAAACGCTGTCTGTATAAAAGAATAATGTCTCCTGGAATACCAGACAGTCGCGTGCCCGTGAAGGGGCCAAACATCCAAGACCCTCCTACCGCTGGGAAGGGGCACAAGACTCTTTAATTTCAGACTTTAATAAACATGTGTAATATAAGTTAATGTTAATTAGTATAAGCTGTATATATTTTCAGTCTGAAAGAAAAAATGCAGTAATTCAAAGTGAACAACTACGATCGAGAAAAGCATAAGTTGAAAAAGAAGATAAGAAAAGCACTGGGCCACCAACCAGAGTGAGCTGGCAGAGCAAGTCCATGATCACGAAGGCCTAACGGGAGGAAACTTCCAGTTAAGAAACGAAGATGGGTTAGAGTCTGTTACTCAGAACCACAGCATAGACAAAGACAGAGGTAGATGGAGGCGTCAGCCCCCCATGGGGGCAAAGTCACACACGAACAGCTAGAGGGATGAGGAGCCAGTGTGCGGCGGGAAACGGGCAGCCACGGATGAGACGCTGGGAGGCTCGGGGCCCTCAGAGGAGCACGACATTCCAGAGAGAAGAGAAGAAGTGCTGTGCACTGCAAACCTCAAAGCCAGTGTGCTCGAGGGCTGGGGCGCCAATGAGCCTCGCCTGTGCCCACGGGGCTTCTGGCCACCTTCTTCACTCCTGCTTGGCGGGAAGCCCGTCTTCACCAGGCATCTTACGGTCGTTTCTGATGTGCAAGTGAGGAATCAGACCAAAGGGGTAGAGATGGTGCAGCCAGAGCAGAAACAGCCCGCAGAATGATGAGTAGTGACCTGAGGCTGAAAAGGAACCATGGGGGCACCTGGTGACTCATGTGGTTGAGCGTCTGTCTTCAGCTCAGGTCATGATCCCAGGGTCCCGGGACTGAGCCCCACATTGGGCTCGCTGCTCAGCGGGGAGCCTGCTTCTCCCTCTCCCACTGCTGCTTTCCTTGCTTGTGCTCTCTCCGTCTCTGTATCTCTCTCAAATGAATAAATTAAAAAATAATAATAATAAAAAATGAAAAGGAACTGTGTGCATTAAAAAAGAACACATAGTATTTTAAAAGGAAAATTTCAAAATGAAACATTTGAAGTTAAATGTGAGAGCCAAAATTCAAAACAAATTAGCAAGTTGGCTGAGAGGTGAAGTGGGGAAATCTTTTCTTAAAAAGGAAAAGGCAAAGAAGCAGGTGAGGAGGTAGACAGATGAGGCCTGATGAGTTCCAGGAAAAACCAGAACATGGTGGGAATGGGATGGCCAGAGACGGCATCAGATTCTCCCCAGGCCTGACAGTCCCACATCGCAGCAGCAGAAGCACCTGCCAGCTCCCCCTGCCGCCCAGTGACAGCACTCAGGGCATCCCTGGCCGTGTGTGCAGACCCCACAGGGGTGACGAGGCCTGGGGAAAACCTCTTCGCACCGTGTCACAGACAGAAGACAGTGCAATGAGGCTCTAACAATTACACGAGAAAATAATTTGCAGCCTAGAAGTTGACCCGTGTTCAGATCACCAGTCAAGTATTTTCAGAGATGCAGATTCACCAAAAATGCTTCATGACGTCTTGTGGAAGCGTGCTCCAGGAGACACTCAGAGGAGATCTCCGAAACAAGGGAGAGACCGAGAAAGAGGAAGGAGAGGGCTCCAGCAGACTGTCTCGGGGGAAGAGCAGAGGTCTGTGGCCAGCTTTGGTTTTCCCCAGCGCACCCTGCGGGCACAATGATTCACTGTCCTTGCCCGTGCAGAATACACTGGCTCCCTTCACGGCCCCCACAGGTCTCCACCTTTCATGGCACGCACAGAGGCCGATGGGCATCTCACGATCTTCATCAGGTCCGGAACGAGAGGAGATGCGTCTCGAGCCAGAGACCTATCAACGAAAAAGAAGTACCTGACCGCTGGCAAGAGAATTTAAGCCCCCTCCCACCCCATGAACGCCTCAAGCTACAGAACCTGGAGGGAAAGCCTGGCCACGGGCACTCGGCAGCCTCACCCCGGGACACGGGCTCGGGGCCGTGCCGTCCTGTCTGTTCAGCAGGTCTGAGGGGTCCCTGCCCAGCGTGGGGACAGAGGATGGGCGTGGCACACGGGTCTCTTGTGGGAAGACCGGATCCTTCCCTGAGTCAGGGCTTGGGGTCCACCCTCTTTAGGGCCCCCTCTGCTAGTGCCAACACCCTGCACATCCAGAGGGGGGCCGGGTGGGAACATAGCCACGGCCCGGTTCCTGGCCAGGCTGCCAAGTGGCACCGCCTCCTGTCCCTCCTGTGAAAAAAGCCTAAGAGCTGGAAGGGACATGCTTCAAAGGATGGGCCGCGTGTGTTGGTGATCTTCTGTGTAACGGCAACAGACGCTTGCACAAATAGCCCATTGTACAAAATCCCCAATACTGCTTTTATAGTGGGGGGAAAAAACACTAAGTTGCAGTGAGGCAGAGACGTGCCCTTAGAATTCAAGGTCTTGGGTTGCCGGGTCCGGAGCCCATGGAAACTTCCCCCTGCACCTTCTGTAAATCTCCATAGACAGCCGGGCCTCAAACTGGCAGAGAAGGCCAGGGTTCTTGGGAAGAGCCGGGACACAGGTCAGGACACCAGGGTCACCAGGACCTCCTGCCCCACAGCACAGCCACCCCTCCAAGGGTGCAGAGGGACCTGCTGGGGCCAGCGTCCCCGGCAGCCAACACGTGGGGCTCACGAGCGACTTGGCTTCGCTCACACACAGCGAGCAGGCTGAGTGCCTCCTGTCCGGGGGGGGGGGGCGGTGGTGCAGGCGGCCTGATACTCACGGTCACCCCACCTCCCCCGGCTCCGTGTCCCAGAGGCCTCAAGGAGCGAGGAACAAGACAGGAGACTTGGCATCAGACGATCAGCGGCGCCCATCCTAGGAAGGGCCTCTGCTGACCATGGGGACTCGGGCCAAGCTGGAGCCTGTGAAGCAGGTGACACAGATCCGAGGGTCCAGGCAACTGAGGCCGGGTGTGGCCAGGGCCCCAGACTTGCTCTCCTCCTGCCTGGAGTCCGCACTCTCCATCTCGGGCTGCTCCCCAGCTTCTCCAGCACTCTGGCAAAAGTAGGGAGGGCCACACTTCCTGACCTGGCCCTGGCCCGCCCACTGCCCTGACAGGATAGGGGAACCCCGGGAGGCAGGGACTCTGCCCGTGCCCCCAAAGAGCCCTTCCCAGGGTGGAAGCAGAGTCATTCTGGTCCAGGCTTTACAGAGAGGGTAAGTGTGGACATCTGATGGGCAAAGGCCATAGCCAGAGAGAAGAGGAGCAAACAGAGGAGCCTGTCCATGCCCGAGAAGATGCTCAGCTCTGTTCTGCCTATTTGTTTTTTTTTTTCAGGAGTGGGCAGCAAAGTGAGGTTTCCTGAGCAATAGCGAAGGGGTTAGCACAAAGCTCCCAGAGGCGGAGGGGACCTGAGGGGGTTGCCCTCTGTTTGCCTTTTATATATGTATTTACCGATGTATTTATTTAACAGAAGGAGCGTGAGCACAAGCAGCAGGGGAAGCAGCTCCCTGCCGAGCCAGCTGGGAGCCTGACGCAGGGCTCGATCCCAGGACCTGGAGATCACCACCTGCGCTGAAGGCAGACGCCCCGCCATGTGAGCGGCCCAGACGCCCCATCTGTTCCCCTTTTAAAGGAAAATCAAATGTGTTGGACAGGCCGAGGCTGCGGGACGGCATGGGGCAGACCACCGCTGTGCACATGGGCTCCGGGCCCAGGCCTCCTCCGGGAACTCTGCTCCGGACACGCATGTACGCGGACATGATGCCGCAGCTGCCAGAGCAGCCCCCAGAGGCTGGGGAAGTGGGCGTCCCTCCCGAGACGGCCAGGAGGCTCCCCGGCCAGGGCCGCAGGAGGACTGGAGACGCGGGGCTGCTGCTTCTGTGGAGCAACGGGCGGGTGGGGCCACACACCAGAAGCTTCCCAGCAGCTGCCTCTGGGGATGGGGAGGTCGGGGCGGGGTGCAGCCTGTCCCCAATGGCACGGGGACATTCTTTGATCTGACCACTTGCCATTCCCCACGCGCACGCCCCACTACTAAAACCTCCCTGTCTCCCTCTGGCTCCGCCCCCCGACCCCCACTTGCTCACGAGCACACTCTCTAAAGGATTACAAAATAAATCTTCTAAAAAATAAAGTTGAGTGTCCGAGGTGTGCCGATCTCCACTCCCCTTTGTGGCCATGTGACCCTGAGCAAGTCAGCAACCGCCCGGGAGCCCGGACTGCCCTGACAGGCTGACAGGGTCCCCTTCACCCAGGCCGCACCAGAGGCCGAGCAGCCACGGAGCATGCGCGACAGCGCGCAGGGTCCGCTGCACCCAGGGAGCCCACATTTGGGGCGCTGCGGGGCGCGGTCGGTGGAGCGCCGGATTCCTGGCTCCTGCTCGGGCCGCGACCGGGGGTCTGGGTCGAGCCTCGCCGTGCTCCAGGCCCAGCTCCGAGCTGGCTTCAGACGCTCTCTCTGCCCCTCTCCGCCAAGATAAACAGATGAACCTTAACACACACACACTCGAAAGCTGCCCCTGCACCCGAACATTCAGGAGTTACCCTCCAGGCCTCCCCTCAGGCCTCCCGCCGGCAGGTAGGGCTCCCCGCACCGAAGGCACCGCTCTCCCCGCGCACACCCTGGGCTCGGGCGCCCTAGCTCCGCGCTCGGACCCCAGCTGTGCCTCGCCCCTCGGCCTCTCCGCCCCTTCACCGCGGGGGTAGGTGGGAGGGGTGGGGGGGACCTCCGCGCCGGCCCGCCCCGCCCCTCCCGGCCGTGCCTCCCCGCGTGCGTCCGGTCCCCAGCCTCCTGGCGCTCATGCCGCGCGGCCCCCTCGGCGTCCCCTCCGCGGCTGGGCTCCCTGGGTCCCCGCGCCCCTTCGCGCTCGCTGCGTCCGCCGTCCTCCGGTGGAAAGCGCGGGCTCGCACCCGGACACGCTACCCTGCGCTCCCCGACGGCGGTGCCCGCGCCTGAGCCCATGGCTTGGCTCCGCCAGCGCCTTCCATCCACGCGCCTCCCGCCCGCCGGCCGCCAGCTCTTTGCTCCCGGATGCGGACGCTCCTCCTCCACGCCGCCCTCCACGCCGGCCCCTCGCCAGCCTTCCCCGGGGCGCGCTCTTCCTGGAGCCTCCGGCTTGTGCCTTTCCCATGATTGTTGCCGTTGTTTCTCTTCTGTTTGCTTCTCCTGTTCACCCCGTCCTTTCCCTGCCTAGCGTCCGCTTGCTGCCTGTCTCCCCTCCGGCGGCCCGTCCTCGGGGACAGCCCGCCATCCACCAAGGGCCGGCTTCCCCTCGTCCCCAGAATGGAGCCAACGCACCGTGACCGGCTGCAGCGCTCCAGGAGGCGCGAGGGTCCCGCGCTCGGGCGCCCCGCAGCACCGCCGCTGTGACCCCAGGCTGTTTCTGTGGCCAGAAATGGCCTGGTTTGTCCTTCTCAGGAGGGGAGCCCCGGGCAGCGCTCCTGCAGCCAGACCACGTCTCCGGCATCCGTCCCCGCAACGGCTCCCCCAGACCTGCCCCAAACACACACCCTCAGGTTCCAGCCGATTCCTTCACAAACTATCCCTACCAGAAAGTTAGGCCCTGGGTTCCTGCCCTGCCTCCTGGTATTTTCAAGAATAAACATCACGGGGCACCTGGGGGGCTCAGTGGGTTAAACCGCTGCCTTCGGCTCAGGTCATGATCCCAGAGTCCTGGGATCGAGCCCCACATCGGGCTCTCTGCTCAGCGGGGAGTCTGCTTCCTCCTCTCTCTCTGCCTGCCTCTCTGCCTACTTGTGATCTCTGCCTGTCAAATAAATAGATAAGATCTTTAAAAAAGAAGTATAAGCATCACAGCCCCAGGAGCACGGACAGGGCTGGTCAGGAGGCTCATGCTTTCGGATGTTTTGAGGCCGTTCTCCTTGCATGGCTTTTCAGGGTCATTCATCCTCACTGGCCTGGAGACCAGTGCAGATCTCGGACACAAACCGACCGTGACCGCCCAGCTCTGCTTACCAAGCCGCCGCTTCAGACACAGAGGGAAAGGGTCAAAGTCTTGTAGGCATCTCCTTCTCAAGGAACTTCGCTCTTGTTACACGTCTGCTTGGGAAAGAGCAGCTCTGGGAGCTGAGTAGCAGCAGGGCACAGCGCCAGCCCCAGCATGGGAGCTTTGGGAGCTCAGGGGCACGTGGGGCAGCGGCGGGCTGTGCCCCTGGGGCAGGGCCAGCACCCTTGCCCCCCCAGCCGTCTAGGAACACGGTCCTTCACAGCCGACTTCTAAATAACCAGCGTGACAAAATATATAGAGAAGCAAAAGGCAGACTAAACCGAGAGGACCCAACACCACGGCCTGGGCACACTCTCAGCTTGCCGCACAGCTGTCACCCACAAGGCCTCCACATCACCCGCACGGGGACCCGTGAGGAAGACAGAAAACAGCCAGTGTCCCCAAGGATGCAGAGACACGAATCCCTGGGTCATGCCGGGGGCAATGCAACTGTCCCCCTCGGGGACACAGCGGGCCGGTCCCTGACAAGGCACACAATTACCACAGGACCCAGTGATCCCACTTGCACGTGTGCGTGTGAGCACGTGCCGTGAGTGCGCACGGCGGTAACAGGAATAATCGCCCAAGGACGGGGACAATGCAGACGCTCAGCAGCACACGGAGGGACAGTCAGACCAGCAGAAGGTGCCGGCGCCCACCTGGCAGCACGTCCTCTGCCACAAACAGGAAGCAAGCTGACAGAGGCTACAGAGACACAAATGACAAATGCCGTGCGACCCCTTACCCAGAACGCCCGGAACAGGCCGGTCCGTGGACGCAGGAAGCTGCCCAGAGTCTGTCCGGAGCCGACGGGGGGAAGCAGGAGTACGGGCTTTCCTCTGGGGCGCTACGGGGTTCTGGAAGCCGGCGCGGGCGGCAGCACAGGGCTGGGAACACACTTCTCGCCACTGAACCGCAGACTTTAAGGGGGCTCAGGAGATGCCTTCTCTATTATTTAAGTTTTATCTCAATTAAAAGAAACGTAAAATGAATGCTTCTGTAACTTTGTGACATTTTCCAGGAGAGAAAAAGGTTGGAATGGGCCATCAGGGACAGAGAGAAACCCTGCCCCGGCCCATAGCACGGGCCAAAGGCAGTTGGCTCACGAGCTGAATCCACGCCACCCACGGTTCTGTCCTGAGGGCCACGCAGCTAGCTCTGTGCAGGGTCGGCAACATTTAACGGTGGGGACATGTCATCCTGATGGTCCCAATTTCTGTCACCTGAACAGATCAGCCACCTGGGCCGTGTGGGCCTCGGTCTGCACACGCCCACCTAGAGGCGGGCACACACTTCACGGCAGGGACACGGAAGCCACCAGTGGCCAGCCATGGAAGGAGCGCCTGCTCCCCAGTCTCTCCCCTAAGACCACAGGAGACTGGTAAACACCCCCGGATACTGCGCAGAGAAAACAACAAAACGAGGCACATGTTCCAGGCCAGGCGCTTCAGTCAAAAGTGGAAATGTATTCAGAAGTCAGCCTGACTGAAACGCACATCCCAGGCCCCGAGACGTGTTACGCAAACCCCGCCGTTGAGGCTCGGGCTGCTCACTGCGCCAGACTCTCAAAAGCAGACGCCCAGCGACCTTTTCCATCAGGTGTCTTCTCTGCTGCCCTGGACGCAGGGAGCCGTTCACGCGATCATCGGATACAAGAGTGGGCTACAGAACAAGAGCAGGAGAGGGAGGTGAGCCGCTCTGTATCTGGTGCCTTGTTAATCATGTTTGTGGTTACTTTGTTGCCAAACTCACAATTATTTCTGGAAAAATCATTTATTCAAAACAAAAAGAGAGCAAAAAAAAAAAAAAAAAAGGGCCCATGGCAACTGAGAACGCGTGCACAGGCCGTTAGCTTTCTGCCTCCGCTCCAGTTCGCCTGTCCTTACTCCTGCCTGAGTCAAGCCGACTGTCTAAACACAGCAGTGCAGGTCCCAGCCCCACTGCCAAGGCCAGATCGAGGCCCCCCCTCCCACTGCACTCACCTCACTTCCCCGCCGGCCCTCCCCTCCCCTCCTCCACAGAGATCAGAGATGGGGACTGAGAACAAACCCTACCTGGAAACAAGATTATCCTGGCCTGGGTTTTCTTTGGAAATGGAGAATGTACTGTCTTTCAAGCACAGCCACAAGTCACAAGGTAGCCGAGCGTTCCTTCACTGAGAGCTTTCCGTGTCATGATAGACAGTACCAACTTCTGTTAAAACTAAAAAGACCACCACCAACGTGGCCCTGGGAAGACCAAATATGGCAGCTGGGATGTGAGACCCCTGAGAGGTGACCCAGGTCACTGTGACATCTGCCAGCGGCTGCTGCTCCTCCAAACTCGGCAGGGGCTCTGACTAGTGAACAGCCACACGCACCCCCCGAGGACAGACTCCAGTCCCGCGCACCACACAGAAAGCAGCGCACCTTCTGAAATCTGAAATAAACATACTTCATGTGAACACGAAGTGCATATTTTTTAAATATTTTATTTATTTATTTGACAGAGATCCCTAGCAGGCAGAGAGAGAGGAGGAAACAGCCCCGCTGAGCAGAGAGCCCGATGCGGGGCTCGATCCCAGGACCCTGAGATCATGACCTGAGCCGAAGGCAGAGGCCTTAACCCACTGTGCCCCCCAGGCACCCTGAAGTGCATTTCTAATTAACAAGATGACATGCAAATTAAGAAAGGCTCAGGGGTTAAAAAACGCAGAACACAGCAACACAAAGTGCGGCTTTCAAAATGAGACGCTGACAGCAGCTAGAAGACCCAAACCGCATGTCCCCGCATCTCCCCCGATTTTCTTTTGGTTTGGTTCCTTCGCTCTCTATTTCTTGGAGTTTCTGGCCTCCTCTGCTCACCGGCGTCTTCTTCCTTTAATCAGAGAAATGTCTCCGTGGGACTCCCAGGGGGAGAAGCGCAAAGCCAGCCAAAGCCAACGTCGAAACAATGTCTTCGATGGGAAGAAACACAAACTGCACAGAAGTGACAGGATCACCCCCTCCGTCTCCTTCCCGTTTGCCAGCCGGGCCCTCGCTCCGCAGCATCTGCGTGGGTCGCCAGCGCACACCCCCTTCCCATTCCCCGGGCTGCAGGCAGGGCTCAGGCAGACGAGGCGACTACAGGAGCCCCGCCAGCTGGTGAACAAAAGTCACAGCCCACCCAGCCAAGGCCACTTCTTCCCAGAAGTATCCTGCCGTCTCAGGAGCGCAACTTTCTCGTTCACGGAGAGCGGCTTCCAGTCAGACACCGGACCAGCTCGCACGGCCCCTCCTTTACCTGTAACTGCATAGTCCCGACTGTAAGAAAGCGCAGAGGCCTGGGCAGCGTCTGGAAGACCCCAGGGCAGGTGACAGGTCAGCTCTGAAGGTGAGCCGTGACCCATGCAGCCAAGAGGAGAGCAAAGGCGCACTGCCCCCGAGTCTGGTGGCACGGACAGTCCGCGCAGCCATTCTTCCCCGTTCTCACTGTGCTGAGTCTCTCCGGGAGCGTGCGGGAAGTCCAGCCAGGCGCTGGGAACGCGGGCTCAGCCCCGCTGACAAGAGCCTGGGAGCCAACTCGAGCTTCAGAAGCATCAGACCAGAAGAAAAAGGGAAAACCCTGTAAACTCACAAAGTCCCAGGATTACAGGGCGTTACCAGCACGGTGCCAAGGAGGAGGAAGGCACATCGGGGTCACGAATGAGGGGCCGGGAAGACCGGCTCCCTGAGGTCAGCCAGGCGGGACCGGCAGGGTCCAGGGCAGGAGGCCCTTTACGGTGGAGGAGGACGGGGGCGTGGGGTGGGCCGTCATCGTCCCTGGGGAGGGGAAGCCCTGGGGGCGGGGCGGGACTCCCCCCACCTGGGCAGGTGCAGGGGCAGGGCTCGGGGGCGGTACCCGCGCACCCCCACCCGCCGCAGCAGGAGCGGCAGGGCGCGGGGTGGTCTCGCGGAGGAGAGGGTAAGGGCGCACGAGCAGGAGGCACCCTGAGCCGCGGCACAGCCGGGGGCACCGAGGCAAGGCCGGGTCAGCGGCGGGAATAAGTCACCCAAGGCTCGGCCTCCTCTGGGCCCCGCATTGGCCCCTGCACACTCAGACCGGGTCCCATCCCCCGTGCGGCTCTGCCAGGCTGCCCGGAGCCCCCACACCCACCGCACCTACACCGCCGGCCAGGCCGCGTCCTCGCGGTCGGTCCCACGCCCGCGCCGTCGCCGCCGGCACGCGCAGGCCGCTGCCGCGGGGGCCTCTGGGAAGGCCGGTGGGCGCATGCGCAGCTGGCGGAGGCAGGAGCCTGCGCACGGCGCCCCGCCCCCCACGACCCCCGCGCCGTGCGGGCACCCGGGCGGCGGAGCGGCGCGGACACCACGCTGCCTTCCGGAGGCCCAGCGGGCGATGCTGGAGAGAAGCTCCCGGAGCCGCTGTCGGTGGCCGGGGCGCGCCGCGGGCCGGCCTGCGGGGCCTGGGCTGGGTGTGGGGCTGCGCGGCAGAGGAGCGTGTCCTTCCGTCGCCCCCAGAGCGCGGCGGCGTGGGCCGGGCCCGCGGAGACGGTCGGGAGCGGCGTCCCCCGGGCGGCGTCGGGAAGGCGGAGACGGACTCCGGACGCATGCGCTGTGAGCACGAGGCCGCCGCCGGGGCTGCAGAGGGTGGACAGCGGGGGGTCCGCGCGCGCCGTGGGGGGTCCGCGCGCGCCGTGGGGCGCGTGTCCGACGCTGGCTTCGCCTCGCGGCGCGCCGTGCAGGTGCTGTGTCGGGAGGTGGGCCCAGGAGGCAGGGCTGAGGGAGCAGGAGCCCCGCAGGACCGGGAGAGGCCAGGCGCGGACCCGAGCACTGACTCACGGGCTGCCGGAGCCCCGCCGCAGGTCCCAGGTGCCCGCAGGAGGAATCGGGGCGCGTGGGAACAGCCAGTGCGGAGGGCGCCTGGCCGGACTGTGTCGCGGCGACTGTGGGAGTGTGTGTGCCCGTGGGGGACAGGGGTCGGGTGGGGGGAGGTGGCTGCTCCGGTAGCAGGGGCACCGCCATGTCTGGTAACAGAACCACTTTCTTCCTCTTTTTCTTTTTCTTTCTTTCTTTTTTTCTTTTTTTCTTTTTTTTTTTTTTTTAAGATTTTGTGTATTTACTTGACAGAAACAGAGAGAGGGAGCGCAAGCAGAGGAAGAGGGAGAAGCAGGCTTCGTGCTGAGCAGGGAGCCGGATGCGGGCTGGATGCTGGGCTCCATCCCGGGACCCCCGCATCCCGACCTGAGCCCAAAGCAGATGCTTAAGGACTGAGCCACCCACGCACCCCCCACTGGCATTTTGGAGATGACTGGGTTGGGCGGGCAGACGGCTCCGGGCCGGGAGGCCTGCAGGCAGCGGAACACCGCACCGCGGGAGACAAGTGAGGGTGCGGGGCGGTGGAAACTAGGAGCCTGCAGGGTTCTAGTCCGTGGGGCTGGCTGGGCCGGCGGCCTGTCTCCTGACCCTCCTGGCCGGTCACAGGAGAACCACCTGGAAACCATACAGAGGAGGCCAGGACGGGCTTCTCTGCGTTACACTTGGATCATTTTATAGGTTCGGTACGTTTGTGTGAGATGATTCAAGATGCCGTTTTCCCGCCTTCTGAACAAATGGACGTTAAGTAAATAGCTGTCCTCCTGCTTCGGGGAGTAACGGCCTGACAGCAGCCTCCGTGGGGCGGCGGGCCTCACTCCGCCAGCAGCGCGAGCCGCCCGAGCTTTGCACAAAGGTGACATGTCATCTACAATTGTGCCTGGATTTGCGCCAGGCCCGCAGAGCCTGAGCTCATTCGATTCCGAACGCCACGGGAACAATAACCAAAAAAGGGTACCGTGAAGGCAACATCTATCATACGCCTCTTAAAAAACCTCCTTGTCAGCATCAGTGACAATGGCATCACCACTCAGTCACTAAGATTAAAAATTAGTCATACGTGGAAAATAGAAACAGGTTTTCAGGGAGAAGGAAGCTTTGGTTCCACTGAATAATGCCCCCTTTTTTGCTTGGTGGAGAAATGATGCATATTTTCTGATGATACATTTTTGCGGGTAGCTGTGTGTAGGTGGTCCCAGATTTGGGGTAAAAGGCTTGTTCTCAAGTGACTGGCCAGACGAATGTCAAGGGCACTTCATAAATTATTTCCCAAACTGTCTGCCCATGGGGTGTCCTGTGGTCACGTCAGAATTCCCTCCATCTAGAATCTGAATCTTTCTGGCTCATGTCACAAATGAATTACAGTTTTGGGGAATTAAAGGTTTTTCTTTGCCGCCACGTATCCCGAGTGATCGGTATGGCACAATCATTATCCAAGGCCTCATTTCGCTGTCCCGTGCCCTCTCACCCCTGCAACCTCCCCCACCACAGAGCCCCACCCTCCTGCCACCACCTCTGTCCCTCCGAAGCCCACAGTCAGTGGGGGACCTTGCTTCCTTGGTCATCAACACACAGAAACAGTCCACAGGGAGCCACAGCACCCTCCCAACCCCACAGGCGCCATGCCCGCATCCCCCTTTCTCTGCCTTCTGTTCTGTGGTTGGACTGTTAGTACTTTTGCCAAAGGCCTGCCGGCTCTGTGGGCACTGCGCCCCCCTCCCGGCCCCACGGCCAGGGGTCACGCCAGTCCTGTGCTCCCGCCAGTGCAGAACGCCCCAGACGTGTTCTCTTCCTGCGTCCACCTCTTCTCCAGCTCGCTTTTGATTCCAGTCAGAGCAGCCTTTTGTCCACGCCCCCCGAGGAGTCTCCCGGAAGGGTCTGCGGCACATCCGTGACCCGTCCCTCCAGCCGTTGGCAGCATGACTCGAGGCATCAGCAGTCCTTGGACCTCTGCCCTTGTCCAGCAGTCCTTGGACCTCTGCCCTCCCCAGGTCTCTGGGTGCCGTCGGGCTCAGTCCCTGCTGCTCTGGGCTGCCCTGCTCTTCGGGACAGCTATGGTGCCCCAGCAGGGTTGCTTTCCACCTGTCCGCTGCCCTCCAGAGCGCCCTTCCGCGTCCAGCCCCAGGCGCTTCTTCAGCAGCAGGAGGCATGGCAGAGGGTCCCGGGGAGGTCTCCGTGGTGGAGGACATGCAGATGTTCCCTGCGGTCAGGCCAGTGCGTGCCTGAGTTAACGCTCAGGAACAGCCCTGGGGCCCTGGCCTGAGCCCTGCTAGGGATGGAGCCATTCCCCACGGTGGCCAGAAACAAAGTCCGCGGGGCCGTACGGTTCTGCAGATTTGCAAGGGCAGTGATTTGTGGCCTCTCCCTGTCTCCTTGGACCTCATTCCCGAAAAGTGCCATTTCCACAGAGGCCCACAGGCAGGGCTCCTCCCTCCCTCGCCATGTGCACACCCGACCCCTTTACACCCAGGACAGAAAGAGCAAAAAGGTGGCCTGGGAAGTCTAGAGAGCGGTGGGCCTGCAGAGCCCCTCCCCCTGGGCCCCGTGGGCAAGGCCCCCTCTTGAAGACGGGAGCTTGAAGTTCTCACGAGTCCCCAGTGGCATTTTGTATTGTGCCCTGCAAGCCGCCCTCCCAGTGGCAGTTCCCACTCCCGTCCAAATGACTCTCACCTTGTCTTCAAATAAGAATAAACACGTGTGTCTGTCCTCTGGGGCCTCTGACAGCGCTGAGCTGGCCCCTGACTTGGGCGGGATTGATGGCGCCATCTCGCTGGGAAGCCGGGTCTCGGGTGATGCATCGTGTCTCACAGACACAGAATTGGGGATAGTATTTACAAACAATTCATTCTTCACGTTCTGCTGATTCTCCTCCATCGTCCCTTGGCCTCCGCCCACCGCTGATGGTCGGAGGTGATCACTGCCATTGATTGAGGCTTCCTGTGGTCCCGCAGAGCCGTGTCTCCGTTTGTCACAGACAAGGGACTTGCACGCAGCAGTACATCACGCTCTCTCCGTGCCTCACTGTTACTTGCTTTTCAGTTTATGTCGTTGAGCGCGGGTGTGTGCGGGAACAGCAGACTCGCATCGGGCCGGGGTGCGGACAGGTAGACGCGTGGTCACATGGTCCGGCTTCTCCCTGATCCCTGGGCCTCCCGGCCTCGCAGCAGGGAAACACCAATGTAGATAAACAGGGTCAGCACGGTCACCTAATTGAGACCTGGGACGGGAGAGAAAGTCACAGAAGTCCCCCTACTTGCTTGACATTCAGGACTGAACCAAAAAACCCAAACCCGGAATTTTCAGCACTTCTGGGGACAGTCCTGGAAGTGGCCCAGTCCCAGCGTGGGGAGGATTTTCTAGAATTGGCCGCTTTCACCCTACTTCTCTACCTATACCGGTAGCTTGTGACCTCCAACGGCGTCTCGCACGGCCAGGAGACGGGCTGCTCTGGGCAGACGGTGCTGGACGGTGCGGGGCCCCGGGCTGCGTGCGGGGCCCCGGGCTGCGGGCAGGGCTCGTTGGGCCCGCCCGGTCCTCCTGGGGGCCGCGCAGAGGCTCGGGAAGGAGAGCACGTTTCCTGCAGGCTCCACGGCCCGCGTGCTCATGTTCACGTCGAGAGCCTGTTGGGCTTGGGTTTGCACATATGATCTGTGCGCCCGTGCGAGGCCGACTCACCAGCCCGTGGTGTCCCTGTCGTGGAAATCCCCGTGGAGGCCTTCGTCCCCCTCCAGCCACCGACCGGCCGTCTGTCTGCCTTTTCTAACCCAAGTTCTCCGCTTTCTCGTTCCCCTTCTCTCGTCCCCCGCCTTTGTTTAACCTCAGAAGCACAGAGCGCATTCTTGCTGCATTCTTGCTGCGACAAGTGTGATGACGGAAGCGCGGGGGCGACCTCAGCGGGCGCGGTGGCCCGTTCTGCCGACAAAGACGTGCGTCTGAGCCTCCTTCCTCATCTTTCTTTTTAAAAATACTGATGCGGGGTTCCTGCCCCGCACAGATGTCCTCTGAAGTCTGCGCTCTTTGCTTAACGATATGATGCAGTCTGCCTCTGAGGTCATTACATACAGCTTTCACTTTATTTTATTGTTTTCAAATATTTTATGTATTTGTGACAGAGAACCTGAGGGGCGGACACAGCCTCCTGCGGGGGCAGCTCGCTGGCACCGGCCGGCCGTGGGGTCCTGGACTTTGCGGCCTGGCCTGGGCCCCGGGGCCCACACCTGGCGCCCTCGCTCCTCCGCAGGGTCCCACCTGTGGGTTCTGCCTCCTCCGTGCGCAGCCTGGCGTGGGCTCGCTGTCCCAGCCGGGCACGGACAGAGCCCTAACCTTTCCTCGCTCCGTCCGCGGTCACCTTCGACGGCTCTGGAGTTAGTTTGGCGGCTCCGTGACTTGGGGCTCCCCTTTGTCCTTTACTGCACGTGTTGCAGTTTCTTCTCTCTCTCCTTTGTCTTTCGACCTCTTGGTGTTTTGTTAGAAATATTAAATCTCGGGTGCCCCGGGGGGCTCAGTCGGTGAAGCGTCTGCTTTCGTCCCAGGTCATGGTCCCAGAGTCCCACGATCGAGTCCCACAGCGGACTCCCTGCTCAAGCCGGGAGGCTGCTTCTCCCTCGGCCTCTCTTTCTCGGTCTCTCGTGAATAAATGAGTAAAATCTTTTTAAAGAACAGAAATATTAAATCTTGATATTATACAATCTTTTCCTCTACGGTGTCTGGATTTTCTGCTTCAGGGTCCAGCGTTCCCCCAGCCTGAGGTCATCCAGGTTAACCCCTTTTTCTTCTCACGTCGTTGGCAGTTTGCTTGTTTACGTGGAAACCTTTAAGCCCCATCTAGGGAGAGTGGACGCTTTTGTAGTAAGTAGGTATTTCCTCAAGGTGCGTGGTACAACCAGGGTCAAGTGTGGTTTTAAGTTGCTGAGTAAAACTGTACGTCGTGCAGATCATGTCATTGCTTCTGAAGCTCCCTGCTAGCCGTCAGACGGTCTTGCCGCGCTTGTGACTGGAAATGTTCCCGATTCCTATCTTTCAATCCCCAGCCGCGTGTGCATGTTTTAAGCAGTCAGTCTTTATACGGTGTCTTAATCTGCTCTGCCCCATAACACAATACCACAGGCTGGGCAGCCTACAGCAACCGGAATTGATTTGCTCACAGTTCTGGAGGCTAAGTCCAAGGTCAAGGTGCCCCTGCTTCAGTTTCCGGGGAGGGCCCTCTCCCTGGTTTGCAGAAGGCTGCCTCCTCCACGTGGGCCTGCCTGCTGGGGGCTGTAGGCTCTGCTCTCCCTTCTCACAATCCTGCCATGGGGCCCAACCCCCCACTGCCTCCTCTAAGCCTAACCACCCCCCACCCTCCCAAACACTGTCACTTTGGGACAGGCCTCAACATATGAAGAGGGGGCACAGTTCCATCCCTAACATAATTAGCTTGAAATGAGCTACCTTATCAAGTTCTGTAATTAGTTCTGATTGTTCTTTTGGCTGATATTCCTGGGATTTCAAATCACACAATCATGTCACCTCAATATAAAGATAATTTTGTCTCCTTTCCCTAAGATTTAGTTTTCCTGCATCATTATTATTACCATTATTATTTTTTTAATTTTTTTAAGATTTTATTTATTTGACAGAGATCACAACTAGGCAGAGAGGCAGGCAGAGAGGAGGAAGCAGGCTCCCTGCCGAGCAGAGAGCCCGATGTGGGGCTCCATCCCAGGACCCTGAAATCATGACCTGAGCTGAAGGCAGAGGCTTAACCCACTGAGCCACCCAGGCGCCCCTATTATTATTATTACATTATTTCCTTAACGAGAACTACAAAGCCACAAGGAAGAACAGTGGCATGCAGACCTTGTTCCTGATTTGAATGTGGATGGTTTAAAGATTTCCGTGTGTAATACACTCACTGTCTGTGTTTGATACAGTCTCTATGAAGGTGGGCTAGCCCCTTCCATTTCCGTTGTACCTAGAATTTGTCATAGAATAGCGGCTGAATTGTCCCGACATGCTGGGGGCCCGTGGGGATGCCCACGCAGCTTCCCCTCTGTGAGTCTGAGTTCCCCTTGGCTGGCGGGTTCCTGACGCGGGGCCTGCTCGGTCTGGCCGGTCATGCATTCACGCTGCGGGACCTGATTTGCTGTTACTTATGTTCCTGCTGTGTCGTGTTGGGACACTTTCGGCCGCCAGCATCCGAAGCCCGATGTTGGAGGAGTGACTGGGATGGAGAGGAGCCAGAAACCAGAGGAGGTGCCGGGCCCGGGGCCTCTGCCACGCTCAGCATGTCCATGCTTTCCCCCGAGTCCCAAGGTGACCACACCGTTCTCGGCACTGCGCCTGTAGCGACAGCGTCCGGAGGCGGGGAGACACGGTCTCCTCCCACGGGGCTCTCCCACGTGTCCTCGGAAGACTACCCTCTTGACCAGCTGAGTCCTCAGCCTCTAGGTGCAGATCAGTGACTGGCAGAAGGCCTGTGGGGACCACTGTGGCTCACTGTGTCCTCCTGGAGTCTGGAGAGCGAGTCTGAGTGCTGTCCCCGGCCTCTGCCAGCAGCCCCTCCCCGTGGTGCCCGCTCCCTTCCGTTACACCCCAGTGGTCTACACCTTCTGGGGCTGAGCCTGGCCATCCTTCCCTGGACAGGACAAGAGCCTGGGAACGGGTACCCTGCTCCCTGCTCCCCAGGCGGTCTGGGGACAAATAATAAACATGTCACTCCCTGTGGCTGAACTGCTGTGTCCGGATCCCACGCAGTCAGAGGCTGCTTGCTGACGCGACCTCTGTTCGCACTGCTGGGCCCTCTCGAGGACTTGTCAGCGTTGTTTTCCCGAACTCTCAGTATTTTTGCTACATGACTGAAGCCAAGTTTTAATCTTTATTCGTTTCCTCTTTGTACTTTGTGAATTGCTGTCATATATGCCCACACGTAGGTATAGGCAGTAAACCCACCTAAGTTTACAGAATTGCCTTGGGTTTATTCCATTTCTTTTATTTAATGTAATTTACTTTCCAGTTACATTATAGGTAATGTGCAGTTTGTGTTCTAACTTTCTTTCCATTCAAACCTTGTTTTAGAATGATATCCTCACTTCCAAATGTGTATGTTTTCCTTTGAATGTTTTTTGTTGCCAGTTTCGAAACATTCGCCGTCTAAAACACAGGCTCTGGGATGACTTCATTACCGAAGGTGCCCGGGGTCACCATGCACAGCCTTCTGCTGGAACTGCTTAGCGAAGAAGCAGCCACCCTCCCTCCGCCAGGGGCAACCCCTGTGACGCTGGGGCTGGTGAATCCCACGGTTCTGAAGGACATGCTTCTGCTCCCGGAGGTCTGTTTCCTAATTTCAGGGTTCCTCAGGAGGACGGAGTGTAAGCAGGTCTCCCTGCACTTGGCCTGTCCCTCCACCTTCACCTCTCCCCTCCTCCTAACAGAATCCCGTGGTAACTGCCCCGAGGTCAGGATGCCAGGAGGACGTCGGATTACACTATTAGGACTGCAAAAGGAATGCACAGCCAAGTCAGCTGAGTCTGTGATTACTTTTTATTTTCCCTGGAGTTACCGGCTGTCTTGTTTCGCTGCTCTCCTGTGTCAGATGGCCGGGGCCGGCCAAGCGGCTTAGCTTACAGGTTTAGCTCCGCCACTGCAGGCCTCGGCTTGCGTGGGGGTGTTGGGGGAGCGAGCCCGCGGGTCAGCGCCGGGATGCGCGTGGGGGGACAGCGAGCCCGCGGGCCGGCGCCGCAAGGACCCCGGCGGGCGGGGAGGACGGAGACCCGGTCTTCAGCGAACCCGAGGAGCACCGGCCCGCCTGCTGCTTGTGCGTGTGTCTCTGCCCCCACGAGAGGTGTGCGTGGAGGGAGGCGAGCCCCGCAGGAAACCCGCGCGTGTTCCGGAGCCCGCGGACCCGGGGAGGCTCTGGCGGGACGCGCGTGGGGGTCCGCCGCCGGCGCAGCCCCGCAGGGAGCGCGGGTTCTGGACGGTCTGACTCCGGAAGCCGGGTCTGCGGGCCAGGCTGGTCCTGGAGGCCGAGTCGGTTCTGGACGTCGGTTGTGCAGGCCGGTGCCGCGAGGGAGGCCGGGGTCGGGTTCCGGGACGAGCGCGCGGGCGGGGCCGCGAGCAGACGGACGGCGCGGGGGCAGCGGCCACATCCCTCGGACGCGCTCCTCGGGGGCCCGTCGCTGGGGGGCGGCACCCAGCGGCGCGGCGCACGTCCGTGGGGTCGGCCTCAGGGAGCCCAACACGCAGGCGCGTGGAAGGTCAGGCGGGCGCAGTTTGGAAGTTGCTTTTCTCCTTTTTCTCTAACTTTCCCGCACGCTGAGCGGCGCCGAGGCGCATGCGCAGTCTGAGCCCTTCCCGGCCGCGCGGCGTCGGGCCCGGCGGTTGCCAGGGGCAACCGCATTCCCCGGGGACTCCACGGCCGCGTGGGCGGGGTCTGGCCGACCCGAGCCCGCCTCCCTCGCGCTCTGGTTGGCTGCGGCTGCTGTTCGTTGGAGCCGTCGCGGCCGCCGGTTGGGCAAAGACGAGTTTCGCACGCTCGGCTCGGCGCCACGCCCCCTCAGCCGGCCCGCGCCCGCCGCCCGGGAGGAGGGAACGGCGGGGAACCCGGCTTCCAGGCGGGCACGGCCCGAGCGGCGGGCGGCGATGATCCCTGAGGAGAGGCCGGACGGCCCGGGCGCCGGCCAGGAGAGCGCGAGGCTGCAGGAGGCCGGCGGCGTTCTCAAGGTGGGTGCGTCCGCGGGGCGGGGGTCTCCCGGAGGCGGGGTCCGGGACCCCCAGCGTCGGCTTGCGGGGTCGGCGGCGGCTCCTGGGTCTGAGCGCGCGGCGGGAGTTGCGGCAGCCGCGCTCCTCCGCTCTCCCCCGGAGGCAAGCCGGCCTCCCTCTGGGGAAACTGAGGCGCGGTGAGCGCTCGCTCCGCGGTGCGCGCCTGTGCTGGCCTCCTCTTGCGGGTGCGGGGCTCGTCCTGTGCCGCCCAGGAGCGGGGGGGAGCGCAGGTGCAGCTCGGTCTCCGCCGCCGCTCCGCGGGGCTGGGGGGCGCTCCGGGCCCCGTTCTGGGGCAGGTGCTGGGCTCTGGTGTGTGACGGACCGTGGCCTCCGTGCTAGGTCGGAACCCCCATTTCTCCTTTCCTAGCTTTTCCCTCCGCGGGGCGGCTCCCCTTTACCCTGGGCACCTGGCTCTGTGTTTGATGAAACTTTCCATGGCGGCAGGCAGGCAGCCCGAGCCTCCCGGGGGCAGGAAATGGCCGCAGGACTCCACAGCTGGACAGTTCGCCCTTTTCTCACTCCCCACGCGCTCCTCCCCCTCCGCGGTCCCTAACCCTGGGGCCCCGACTGGGACCGTGGACCCTTTCCAGGAGTACTGGGGAAGCTCTGCAAGGTGGGTGGGAGGTGGAGACCGGGGGGGCCTGTGCTGGGAAGGAGGGCGCCGCCCCTCTCTGCAGCCTGGAGCTTAGGCATTCCCTGGGGGGGGGTGTCACCAAGAGGCGGTCACCATGTTCATACCACGCGCGTGAGGAGTGATACAGGGCTCAGAGTAGCTTCTGGCTCGGAGGCTGCAGGCCTCCCCACTTCCAGCACGTCTCTCCGGGAGCACTGGACATCAGAGACCAGACAGTGGGGATGATGACAGCCCTCCTGAGCTGATGGGCTCTGCCTGGCACATGGACCAGCCCCTATCCGGGCAGGCGGTCATGGCTGCTGGCCCAGAGCCTGCTGGAGCTTTGTAGTCGGACTTTCGGAAAGGGGCAGATGTAGCTTCGACAGTTGCCTGCTTCTCCCTTCCCAGGTTCTCAGGCCTCCTGGAGGGGATGCTGCCCAGGGAGGTCTTCCTTGATTGATCATTCTTGAGAACGCTGGAGCCTGGGGGAGATGTTGAGTCATGGTCCAAGTTGGCCGTCCGCCGGGAGCCTTCAAGGTGGGAGGGTGGGAGGCCTTCTTTAGGGGGACCCCTCCTTGAGGGCACACCCCAAAGGGTGTGAAATTGCCCTGTGCTTAACAGTGGGGGGCACACCGAGGGGGGATGCGTTTCCTCCAACATGAGGCAGACGGCGGACGCTGCAGGAGGCTGGTCTCAGCACTGCTTGGAGACACCTCCCTGTCCCTGTGTCAGGATGGGGTCCTGGGAGCCACTGGCCTCACGCCCACTGGGCTCAGGGGCCGTGTGACCATCTTTGGGGACGTTGCCCAGAGAAGGTGCATTCTGAGAAGTTCTTCCTGGCTCCAGGGCTGGCAACTGTCCCATACAGTAGATCCCTAAATGGCCAGGAGGCATGGTCACGTAGGGTCCCGAGAGCTGCTCCAGCTCCCCGTCCTGGCTCCTGCGGGGACCCTCACCTTCCCTGGCTGGATCCTCCAGGCACCCGTCTGCAGCATCTCTGTGCCTAGGGACCCTACATCTCTGCTTGCAGCTGCTGCATGGCTTTCCTGCCCCGGGGCCCCGAGACACCAGCAGCTGTCAAGATTGCCCCATACAATGAGGAATCATGGCCAAGGTGGGCAGTGGGCAGTCAGGAGGCCTGACCAGCTGCCTGGGAGCTGAGCGGCCCTGGGCCTGTGCTTTGAGCATTTGCCCAAAGGGATCCCACCAGTGAATAGCCCTCTGGGATGGAGCCCATCCCAGGCTCAAGGTGCACCAAGCACCCCGGAGAACAACTGGGCTGGAAAGCTTCCAGCGTCCTGTAGGCAGCCTCCTTGCCCTTAGCACCTTGGCAAGATCTAGGCTAGGGCGTCCCCGCATGGCCACGCCTGAGCTTATGCCAGAGTTGTGCAAGAAGAGTGAATCGTGGCGGTTATGGAATGAAATTCAGAAGTGCAGGAGGACGCCGGGGGACTCAGTTAGCTAAGCGTCTGACTCTACATTTCAGCTCAGGTCATGATCTCAGGGTTGTGAGATCGAGCCCCGGTCACGCTCCACACTCAGCAGGGCGTCTGCTCAAGATTTTTCTCTCCCGGGATGCCTGGGTGGCTCAGTGGGTTAAAGCCTCTGCCTTCGGCTCCGGTCATGGTCTCAGAGTCCTGGGATCGAGCCCCACATTGGGTTCTCTGCTCAGCGGGGAGCCTGCTTCCTCCTCTCTCTCTGCCTGCCTCTCTGCCTACTTGTGATCTGTCGAATAAATAAAATCTTTAGAAAAAAAATATTTTTCTCTTCCTCTGCCCCTTCCCCTCTCCGTGCGTGCCTGCAGGGACTCTCTCTCTCTCTCTCCCGCTCTCTCAAGTTAATACACATATTTTAAAAGATTTTTAAAATCACGTGCACAATCCAGGGAGCTGCAGAGGGAGGAGGAGAAGCAGGTTCTCCGCGGAGCCCAAAGCAGTTTGAGCCCAGACCCCTGGGATCACGATCCGAGCCGAAGGCAGATGCTTCCCCGACTGAGGCACCCAGGTGTCCCTAAGTCTTTTTTAAAAGTACAGAAGGCTGTGTGGTGAGCAGATGGCCCCCTCCTGCCAGCGGCTTCCAGAGTCCCATGGCACTGGTGCTGGCCCCACAGAGTAGGGCCACAGCCCCAGCCACGGCCCCCACCTGCTACGTTCTTCCCGGCCCTACTGCCCTCCTCGCGTCCTCCTGCCTCCGCCAGGCCTGAGTTGGCCGCTGCCATCAGTGGGGGCTGCGCCTCCCCCACCTGCCAGAGTCTTCTGGCACGTGGGAGCTGTTGGCAGACCCTGGCCCGGCGCCTGTCACCCTCAGCCTCTCCACAGGGCTCCGACCCGCTGGCCCAGAGCCCGCATGGGCACCCACAGAGCCGCAGGGCCCGGGTCCGCCAGCAGATCACCAAGGAGCTGCGGATGCGGACAGGCGCCGAGAACCTGTACAGGTGCGTGCCAGCGGCCACCCCCGTCGCTCAGGAGGGGGTGCCGCCCCCGGGCCCTCAGCCGGCCGGGCCTGTGCTGGGTGATGAGTGCAAGGCAGTGACCCACGCAGGTGCCCACCCTTGTGGTCTGGCTTGGGAGAGGGCCACGGGAGCGGATGATGATGGCCGTGGCAGGCTCCCAGGAGAAGGGGCTGGGCCTCCCACCGGGCTCTGGGGCGGCGATCGGCAGAAAGCCTCACAGGCCACCTGGGCTCCTGCCTTGCCGGCCCTCCCTGGCAGGGCTCAGCTCAGGGGCTGGCGGGGGCAGGTGTGTGGTGTGGGCGCCTCTGATTTGTATGTCGTGGCCCACAGGCACCGTTCAGGCTGAGATCTGACAGGTGTCCCAAGGTTGGGGAGCCAGGAAAGTGTCCTGTGGGCCGAAGGGGCTCATATCCACGAGAACGGCGGCTGCACATCTGCTCAGACCTTCACCCATGTCTCCTTCAGCCCACTCGGTGGCTGAGGGCCCGGGAAGGTGGTCCGACCTGCCAGACACAGTGCCAGCCACTGTGTGCAGAGCCGGCCGACAGGTTCTGGGACGGGGTTGCTGGGCCCCAAGGGCTCCTCCGTTTCCTTAGCAGCCCTGTGTCCCTGTCCAGGCCAACCCTGCTCTCAGCCGGGCCTTCCTGGGGACCCATCGGCCCTTCTGTCAGGTGCCCAGATGTAGGCACAGAGAGGACCTGACCCCCCACCTTTCCAGGAAAGCCAATTTTGTGTTGCTGTGGAGGGCGAGCCAGAGCCTGCGTCCAGGGAGAGCGGTGGGGGGAGGCCAGAGCCTGTGGCCTGGAAGGTCTGGGTCCGAGGGATGTGCCCTGGGCCGGAGGCGTTGTCTGTATGCGTGGACAGAAATCAACAGCCGCTGTAGGGGGCACTCAGAAGAGAAGAGAGAGGTCATCCGGTGGGCCCTGGGCCCAGTGCTGCCCCCAACAGGGCTGGGCCCGCAAGCACAGCACGCTGGGGGGTTCTGGAGGCCAGGGCCAGGGCCGCATGCCGTCCACCTGCAGAGCTGCGGCTCAACTCACCTTGGCCTCCCCAGAGCCACCAGCAACGCCTGGGTCAGGGAGACGGTGGCCCTGGAGCTGAGCTACGTCAACTCCAGTCTGCAGCTGCTCAAGGAGGAGCTACATGAGCTCAGCGGCGGCCGTGTGGAGGCCGACCGGCCCGAGGGGTGCGTGTGCGGGACACGGCTGGCCCCGGGGGTGTGCGTGCGCGTGTGCACGTGCGAGGACCTGGTTGGGGCCGGGGTTGTGTGTGTGTGCGCATGTGTGTGAGGACACAGCCGGCCCCGGCGGGGGTGTGTGTGCGTGTGCATCCAGAAGCACGGGATCCAGGTCAGAGGCTGAGTGGGAGCAGGTGTGAGGGCACCGGAGCAGCGTCCGTGCTGTAGGGTGTGTGTCGGATGGGAGTCAGAGTCGGAGGGGAGGGGTTCCGTGCAGCTGGGGACGGAGGGAGTAGCCACTGGGGACAGCAGGGGACAGCCTCAGAGACTGGGTTCCATGGCTCTGGTTCCAGCGAAGGCATCACTGTCCCTATGATCCCCCTGGGGCTGAAGGAGACCAAGGAGCTGGACTGGTCCACACCCCTGAAGGTGAGCGCTGACCTATGACCTGGGGCTTGCACCTGCCCTGGGGTGTGCAGGGATCACGGAGGCTTCCCGGTCCAGCGTGTCCGTGGACAGATGGGGAAAGAGGCGTGGAGGGAGGCTGAGCCTGCCTGGGCTGGGCTTGCGGTGGGTGGGGGGGCTGGCTTTGGAGAAGAGCCCCTACAGGGTTGGGGGGGTAGGCATGGCAGAGCCGGTCATCCTGCTGGAAGGCCAAGATGGCAACAGGGTTCCCCTACCCGCACTCTGAGCACCCCACTGGCCGGGGGCCCTCCAGTCAGAGCCAGAGCCTCTGCTGCAGAAAGGTCGTCGGGGTTCATGAGCCAGGCCCCCTGGGGCTGTGCCCAGTGGGCCTCTCACCTGTCTGGTGGTCGAGAGCCCTTGCTGTACAGGGCCTGGCGAGGGACTCTGCGTCCCCAAACCCCGTGTCTGTCCTCAGCCCTTCTCCAGGGGCCCAGGGCTTCCCTTCCACTCCCCGTCTTTGCCTGCGTGGGGCAGGGGGACCAGAGAAGCCTGGCACCTGCCCCTCCCCTACCAGGAGCTGATCTCTGGGCACTTTGGAGAGGACAGCGCCTCCTACGAGGCCGAAATCAGGGAGCTGGAGGACCTGCGGCAGGTGGGTGGGCTCTGCCCCCCCCCCGCTCCCCCTTCCCCGCCCCATCCCACGGCCAGTGGCTAGTCTCCCAGGTCATGTTGAGGGAAGGGGGGTTCCGTCAGGAACAGAGAAGAGGAGCATAGGCATCCGGCGGGCCGGAGTCCCCACCTGGGGCTGCTCTGGGGACAGTAGAAGGCTCGCAGGCGGCTGGTGCATGCGGAGCATGGTCTGTCCTCACCACCTTCTGCCTTCTGCCTTTGGGAACCGCTGCTCTGTGGTCCCTCCCAGGGACCCTGCCTGGGCCTCTCCTGGGCTTTTCACAGTCTCCCGCCCAGAGCGGGACCCACAACAGCCCCAGAGAGGGCCTATCCCCCATCCCCCCAAGAGCCTGGAGCGCTCCTGTGGGGCGGGGACGTCCGAGGGGGCTCCCGGGGCGGGGAGTCCTAGCTGTGGCCTGGCCTGGGTGCCGGGGCCTAGCTGGCACCTACCTGCAGGCCGCCCGGACCCCCAGCCAGAGTGAGGCGGGCCTGGGGCCACTCATGGCCTACTACAACCAGCTCTGCTTCCTGGACGCACGCTTCGTCGCCACTCCCGGGAATCTCGGGCTGCACTTCCACTGGTAGGGCCGGGCTGGGCGGGTGTCCGTGGTCCCCACCGACAGATCCCCCGAGCCCTGGCCGCAACTCCCGACCACTTTCTGTGGGAACACCACCCGGCCTCACCCCGCCACAGGTATGACTCGCTGACAGGGGTCCCAGCCCAGCAGCGGGCCCTGGCCTTCGAGAAGGCCAGTGTGCTTTTCAACATCGGGGCCCTGCACACCCAGATTGGGGCTCGCCAGGACCGCTCGTGCCTCGAGGGCACCCATCATGCCATCGAGGCCTTTCAGAGGGCTGCCGGTGAGGGCGGGCCGCGGTCAGGGTGCCTCTGGGGCATGTGGGGGCGGGGCCGGTGGGATGGCCCCTGCTGCTCCCGGATCCCCCCTTCCTGGGGGTGTGGCCGGGCTGTCCTGCCCGCCTGCTGTGAGCGCCCCTCCGCAGGGGCCTTCAGTCTCCTGAGGGAGAACTTCTCCCGAGCGCCCAGCCCTGACATGAGCCCAGCCTCGCTGTCCATGCTGGAGCGACTTATGACAGCCCAGGCCCAAGAGTGCGTCTTTGAGGGTCTCCTGCTCTCATCCCCTGAAGGCCCCCAGGATTGCTTGGCTCAGCTACGCCTGGCTCAGGAGGCTGCCCAGGTGAGGACAGCGAGCCCTTGTCCCACAGGAGGCCTGGCCAAGCCATGGGGGCTGGATGAGCAGGAGGGCCTGGACCGGGGGTCTGTGCAGGGAAGGGTGAGGTGCCACGCTGTGTCTCCGGCTGGTTCCCAAAGCCGGCAGTTAGGACCCGAGGGTCCTGAGTCCCTGTCCCTGGGGCAGCACCCGTCAGAGCAGCAGCTGGGGCCCAGACTCCTGAGCTGGGCCCGGTTGGGGCATGGGGCGGGGCCTGGGGTTGGGGCAGGTGGAGGCCTGGCCCCAGGGTGGGGAGGGGCGGGGCGGAGGCTGCTGGGTGACCCCAGTCTCCCACTACGTGCGCCCCAGGTGGCGGCCGAGTACAGGCAGGTGCACCAGACCATGGCCCAGCCACCTGTGCGGGACTACGTGCCCTTCCCCTGGACCACCCTGGCACACGTCAAGGAGGAATACTTCCGCGCCCTGGCCCATTACCACGCGGCCATGGCGCTCTGCGACAGTCCCCGTGAGTGCCCTGCCCGCCCGTCTTTGCCCCTTCAAGGCCCCAGCTGGAGGGGCTCACGGCCCGCTCTTGCCCCAGCAGCGGCCGAGGTGGACTTCCCCATGCGGCAGCAGGCCTTACGTGGGCACCCGGCCGCATCAGAGCCAGAGCCGTGGGGCACTGGGCTGCCCCAGAAGCCGGAGGAGCGCAGGAAGCTGGGTGAGGCAGCCTTGGGGGGGGGTGCCCGCCGAGGGGCCCGAGTGCCCCATCCTTCCTGAGTCACCTTGCCCAGGCATGCCTGGTGTCCCGGCCTGTTCCCTGCAGGCCCCCTGCTTCCCTCTTGCCTGTCCGCTGCTCGGGGCCGGCTCCCAGAGCAGGCCGGAGCGAGGCAGGGGGCCTGGGCATGTGCCGGCGCTCGCAGGAGGCCGCTCCTCCGTGGCCCAGCCTCCCACAAGGGGCAGTGCACCCCCCAGGATGGACCCAGAAGCCCTCGCCTGTCCCCGGCTTGCTGCGTCCAGGGGCGGGGGGGCGTGGGGGTCTGGTCCCTGGAGCCAGGTGGGGACCCGAGATGCGAGGTCTGCCCTGTCCCGCACAGGCAAGGCCCACCTGAAGCGCAGCATCCTGGGCCAGGAGGAGGCCCTGCGGCTGCACGCGGTGGGCCGCGCCCTGCGCACGGTCGACCTGCTGCAGGCCGTGCTGACCCAGGCGCTGAGGCGCTCCCTGGCCAAGTACTCGGAGCTCGACCTCGAGGACGACTTCCTGGAGACCACTGAGGCTCCCGACATCCAGCGTGAGCCACCCGGCCCCTCAGGACAGGGGTGTCCAGCGTGTGGGTGCCCGTGGGCTAAAGCCCGCAGAATGGCGTGGCCATTCCTTGGGAGGAGCCCGGGGGCTGTGCTCCCTTGCTCTTGGGGTCTCCCTTGCTCTCGGGTCTCCCCATCCCCAGGGTGGGAATCAGCTGTGGCCCGAAGGCAGGTGTCCACAGGCCGGCCGCCCAGCATCTCGGGCTTTGCAGGAGCAGGCAGGCGTGGCTGGGGCATGGGGACCCCCAGGAGCCCCCGGGGTGGGGGAGGAGGGAGCAGCCAGGCCCAGAGGGTGGCGGTATGCATCGAGCCGGCTGCTCCTCGGGCCGTGTGCTCTGCTGCGGCTGACCCAGGTCGCGGTGCACCCGGGGCTGAGCGTCCGCGAGCCTTGGGCTTTGTCCTGTTCTTTGTTCTTTCAGCTAAAACACAGCAGAAGCCGGAGATCAGGGCGCCCAGCTTCTCCAGGGTGAAGGTGACCGATATCTTTCAGCGGCTGGTGAGCACCCTGTGCCCGGGTCACCGCCGCCCCCGCATCCCGGCATGGGTGGGCTGAGGACCCCGCACAGGCAGCGATGACGCCCGGCCCTGCCCAGTCCCTTAGCCGCACCTGCTCTCTGACCCAAGACGCAGAGGTCGGGTGGGAGGTGTTGGGGTGGCCCAGCCAGGCCAGTGACACCCCCTCGCCCCACTCCCAGGGGCCCCTGTCCGTGTTTTCAGCCAGGAACCGCTGGCGGCTGGTGGGGCCCGTCCACGTGACCCGCGGGGAGGCGGGCTTTGGCCTCACACTGCGCGGGGACGCGCCTGTCCTCATCGCGGCCGTCATCCCAGGGGGCCCGGCGGCGGTAAGGCCCCTGTTCCACCCCCGGGACCAAGGTCCTGGGCTGAGCACAGGCTGCTGGCGTGTAGGGGGCAGACGGGACCGTGGGCAGAGGTGCTGGGTGCCCACAGGGGACTCCCGGACCTCTCCCGTCTCCCCGCAGGCAGCTGGCCTGCATGAGGGCGACTACATCGTGTCCCTGAACGGGCAGCCGTGCAAGTGGTGGCGGCACGCCGAGGTGGTGGCGCAGCTGAGGGGCGTGGGTGACGAGGGTGTGAGTCTGCAGGTGGCCACGCTGCTGCCCAGGGCGGAGCCCCCCGGCACGGTGAGCCCCGGCGGCCCCAGAACCCCAAAGGGCATGGGGAAGAGCAGGGCGCGTGCGGGCGACTCCCGCCCCGGGGCGGGGCTTCTGGGCAGCAGCCCCCCGCCCTCCGCGGGCCTCGTGCCCACACTTGAGGACGCTGGGGCTGAGGAGCTACAAGTGCTGTCCCGTGGCCTTCACCCAGCCCTGTGTGGTGCCCGGCCCTCCCGGGACCCCCGGCTCACCCCTGACGGCCCAGCCACCCCCTCTCCGGTCACTCCCTGGCTGGCCACAGGCAGGATGGGCCAGGGGTGCTGACTGGGATTCATTTCTGTCCCGGCAGCAGGGGCACCATCGGCCGGCCCTGGGGGCGCTTCTGAGGAGCCAGAAGGAGTGTGACTGGGGGGCGCCCACTCCCGCACGGGCCGGCCTCAGGCCCTTCCTTGGCCGGAGCCGCAACGCCAGGAGGAGCCAGGCCAGAGGAAGGCTGTCCCCGCAGCCCTGAGCCGTGGGCCACGCTCCCCCTCCGAGCGCCCGCCCCACACCCCCGTGTGCCTCCCTCCAGCCTGAGGGAACTTCAGGCCAGTTTGCTGCGCTTCCCACCCCCAGTGCTGCCATTAAAGACCATGTCACATGAGGCTTGTGTGAACCCGGTGCTGCAGGCCTGATGCTATACCTGCATGGGACGTGTCGCAGCTGCTCTGGGCAGGGGTCGCTGATGCCAGGACGCTGCCTTGGGGCTACCTGGTCCTCAGTGGGCCCCAAGTGCCCACTGGGGAAGGGCAGCCCCCCACCCAAAGGGACAGGGGTGACTAATAGGGACAGTGGGCTCCTGCAGCACAGATCCTGGCTCCTCGACCCCACACTGCCCCATCCTGTCCCCGTGGCCACACACCCACAGGGCTGGGTCGGCTGCTCACCACGCTGGGCCTGTGACCCCCTCCACGTGCCCTTCCGCTGGCTCAGCCCACCCGGCACCCCTAACCCTGACCCTACCGCCCTACCTGCGCTCTGGGCCCTCATCCTGCCCGACTCCCAGCCCCACGGCGGCTGTCCAGGCCTCCGAGCTCTCCGCCGGGCCTGCTCACCCCGCACCACCCCCAGCCCGCCCAGCTCAATCCACCCCGGCGGAGCCCTGGGGTCTGCAGAGGCCTGGGGCACGGGCGTGGGCAGGGGAGAAGCCCCAGGGTGAGGTGGGCCCGCCTGGGTGTCAGGCAGGGCGCCGGCCTGGCCGGAAGTCTGCATGGCCACCAGGGGGCGGCCCTTGCCCGCGCGAGCAGCCGCTGGAGGCAGCGTTTGGGGAGCCAAGTCTGGCCTTGGGGGAGCGCGGGGAAGCTCCCCTATGGGCGGGGACCCCGTCTCTTGCACACTCGTCCCCCGTCCCCTCTGGGAGCAGCACCGTCCTGGTCCCCGCCGCCTTCCCCTCGGTCCCGCCATGGTGGTAGGCGCCGCGGGGGCGCTCGGGGGTGGGGGGGCGGCCTTCTGGAAGAGGCCAGGGCTTCCCGCCTGCTGCAGCCTGGGCTGAGCACGGCCAGGTGCGTCCTGTCCCATCGACCACCTGCTCCTCCCGAAAGAACGCCCCTCTCGGCAGAACCGGCCAAGGTCACCTCGGCACTTAGTAATTCAATTAATGAAACTGTAGGTCAAGGAGGCCATTACCCGCTAATCAGGGATGACAGGCCTGGCAGGTCTCGTCCAGGAGGGTCCTGTGGCTCCCCTCCCTCCGGCGGCCAGTCCGGACCCAAGAGGGGCACGCGGGCTGGGGGAGCGGCTGGTGGGGAGGGGGCCGTCGGCAGGGATGCACAGCTCCCCACCACAGCCCGCCCACCCACGGTGCCGGCCTTCTGGCCTTCAGCCCTGTGCCTGGGGCTCGTCACAGCCGGAGCCGCTGGGGCTGGGACTAGGCTCCCTCGGTAGAAGGGTCAGGAGCTTTCCGAAGCGCTGTCCCCCAGACTGGGTGCTCCTAGGGTCCAGTTCACAGCTGCGGGAGGCAGTGCTGGGCCCACCTTCATCCCAGGCCAGGCGGGAACGGACATCAAGGGGAGAAGGGGAGTCTCCTCTCTGCTGGCTGCCACAAACCCCTTTCCCGGAGAGGGAAGTACGCGGTGAGCGAGGTGTGCAGGGCCGCAGTGGCACGGCCGGCCACTGAGAGCTCAGCCCCCACCTTCTGGCAGGAGCTAACTCCCGCCCCGCGCACCTCTGCCCAGGCCGCTGAGTGGGGAGCAAGCGGAACCCCAGGCCGGCCCTTGGGAATGGGTCGAGGACTGAGCAGAACCCACAGCTTTGCCCTGGTAGTCTGTCATGACCTGCTCCCACCCCGAGTGGCCTTGGCACAGACTCGGAGGCCGAGCCTCCAGAGGCCTGCCTGGGCACGAGGCCGCTCGGCAGTTCACGCAGGAGGCCCCGGGGCTGTCCGGTGCGCGCCAGAGGGAGTCCCGTGCAAGAGAGCCCAGATTGGCCAAGGCCTTTCTCAGCTGGAGCGGCCGCCCACGCACCCACAGGTGTGCCCCCCCGGCCCACACCCACACCCTCCGCCTGTGCTGTCCGCCTTCTCCGTCCCGCCGGAGCCCTCTCCGCTGTCCTCAGATCGGGCCACACCTCATGGTGCGGGCTCCAGCCCCGCTTTCCGGCTCAAGCATGTCCCCTATGTCTGTGTCACAGACAAGCCACGCGCAGGGACCCCGCCGTCTCTTCCACACGTGCCGTGAATGTCTGGGAGGGCTCAGGGACCTGGTAGGACTGTCACACGTGTGCGGCTAGGGAGGGAGGGTCGGCACCCGAGAGTGGCTCTGGGAGCGGCGGCACCCCGCCTCCCTCCCTGGCACCCCGAATGGCCCCGTGGGACAGCTCATTTCCCAGAGTGGTCCCCGCTGGGCAGGGAGGCCGGGGGTGAGTGCGCACGGCCATCCTTTTTGCTTTGCCAACAGAAAACTGCCGAGAGATGAAAAGGCAAACTCTGTTTCCGCTTGGGTCAGCAGGGAGCCTCGCGGAGATTAATGTGCGCAGAGGCGCGGCAGAAGGAGCCTTGGCGGCGTGGGAGGCGCAGGCTGGGATGAACGCAGAGTGGGGGCAGGGTCCGCCGTCCACACCAGAGAGTTGGGGGCCTGGGGGCGCCGCAGGGTGGGGGTCCCTGGCCTACGCTCCCTTGTCCCCTCTCCACTCACCCCCCCCAGGTCCCAGCTCACCCCACCCCTACTGGCTCAGCGTGGGCACCTCCTAGGCAGCCTTCGTCGGCCCCCCCATCCCCTAAGGGGCAGAGTCAGTCCCGGAGCCTCCAAAGCTGGGCCGTACTGCAGCCAGGAGGAGCCCCGACAGGAGGGCGGCCTTCCCACTCTCGCCCCTTTAGACCCTGACCCCCAGAGTTAAGGCCACGGGAGGCAGCCCTCAGGGAGCCCAGCGTGGGTTTGTAAGGTGGTAAGATGCCCTGAACGCGCCCAGCTATCTGGGGCCAGCCAAGGTGGTCCCCAGGGCCCTGCGGTTCCAGAAGCGGGGTGTGTGGGAGGTGGTGAGTGCAAGAAGCAGCAGGAGAGCTCGGTTCACAGGCCCGGAGGTGGTGCAGGGGGTTGGTGGGGCTCCAGAGTCAGGGTCCGGAGAGCCCGCGACCGCAGTGCTGCCCCTCCCAGGACCGTTGCTGGAGAAGCTGCCATCAGCCAAACTTGCTCCCTGACTGCGGCAGTCTCAAGAGAGATATGTCCCCCCAGAACCCGTGTACCTGTTTGGACAGTCTTTGTGGGTGTCACTGAGGAAAGGCTCTCCGAATGAGGTCCTCCTGGTGACCCAAGCAGGCCTAAGCCCCGTGACATGGTCCCTGTAGGAGACAGAAGAGGGAACCCTTGTGGAGTGCGGCTGCTGCAGGTCTGCGACTGCCAGAAGCTGGGGGGACAGGACTGTGGGGCCCTGAGGACACTGACTTCAGACTTTAGGCCCCAGAACGGGAGAGAACACGTTCCCGTGGTGGTAAAGTCTCCAGGTTCATGGTCATTTATTAGAATGGCCCCAGGAAGCCAGGGCAGCAACCTCACACGTGCTCTCACACTTCTGGGCCTTGGTGTGCCCTTCTGAAGGCTGGGACATGACCCGCGCTGAGTGGCAGGCTCAACCCAGGCTGCCCAGGAGAAACACAGCCCATGCCTGGAATGCCCCCCGACTCCGGGATCCTGAGGCACAGTGGCCTGAGCTCCTGCACGGGGGGGGGGGGGGGGGGGGGGGCTGCCTGGCTGGAAACTGACCAAGCCAAGGAGGCAGCCACAGACGCCCCCACACAGACACCTGCCTCACCGCCCTGCCGGCCTTGGCCTCAGAGCATGCGGTCACACAGCCTTTGATGACCAGCCACCAGGAGGCCATGGGGTTTCAGGCTGGGTCCAGGCCACCATGGTCTCTGCTGTGCTGTTCCGGTGGCCTCAGTGGGGCGAGGGTGGGGAGTGGTCACTGGTGATCGGGCCTCCTTCTGGCTGGGCCTATGGCATTGATCCAGGCCCCGCTGGAGGCTGCCGGGGCAAGTCCTCCTCATAAGGGTGCGAGCCTGGCACAGAGGGGCCTGGGCTGGCAGCTGAGGGATACGGGGAGCAGGCACCAGGGGCAGGGCAAAGCACCGTCTTTAAAGCCGTGACCCCCATGGGTGCTGAGGCCTCGGCCCGGACTGTGCAGTCACTTGGGGCCTGAAGCCACAAGAGCTTCCAAACAACCTAGCCACACCCCAGCTGTGTTCGCTGGGGGGTGAGGCCTGGGGGCCACCCAGGTTCAGCTCAGCGCCCCCGCCACACGTGGAGCCCCGTAGCCAACCCTTCCCGCTTCACGCTCTTGCTCCGTGGCCAGGGGTCTGTGCCCTCACCTGGCATGCAAGCGAGTTGACCTCACCAAACTCCCACGTGGACAACAGAGCCATCTGGGACCATCTGAGGAAGGGCCGCGCGGGGGCTGATGGGCCACGTGGCCTGAGTCGAGGTCTGAGTGCTGTGCACGGCTCTCTGGGTCCTGGAGAAGCTGGGCTGGGGCCTGAAGGGGAAGCCGGCCACCGAGGGCAGGACTCGGCCCTAGACCCTGACTGGAAGGGACTCAGAGGGGTCCAGACCCTGAAGGGCAAGGTGGTGGCCAGTGTGGGCAGAAAAGAGTACCCTAGCCAAGGCTGCCCCCAGCCGGGAATGGGGAAGTAGTGCAGGGAGAGGGGGTACCGGTGGCGGGGAGGTGGTGCGGGGGAGGCCGTACGGGCGTGGGTGGAGGTGTTACAGGGGCTTCTGGGGGCAGAGAGGAATTTCCGTAGGGCCATGTGGCCACCAGCTGAAGGATGGGGACTCCTCAGGAGGGGCCTGGGCCCCCCACGGAGGTGCGGGCTCAGGGCTACTGTCCTAGCAGGGGCAGGGCGGGCCGGGCCAGGGAGCGTTGGGTTTTGCCGCTACTGTCCTTGGGCGCCTCGGTTTCCCAGCCCGAGAAGGAGGCAGGGAGAAGCTCAGTCCAGGCTCCCTGAGTGGCCTCCCGCCCACGGCCGCCTCTCTGTGGCCGGCTGCCTCCTGGTGCGAGGGACAGGCAGTGGGGCTCCAGGACACTGCCCTCGGACTCACCATTTGGGCCATCGGGAAGCCACGGTCTCCAGGGAACAACCGGGAAGCCCCCCAGCCCCACCCCTACTTGCATCTGCTGAACCACCTCTGCTGGGGTGGGGGCAGGGCAGACCCACCAGCCGTGGGGTGCCCAGAGTCCCCTGGGGGCCAAGGGTCCCTTGCGGGGAGCAGGACAGAGGGGATGGTGACTTGCCTGAGTTCTCAGTGACCCAAGGAGACCCAGTTGGGGATGACCTCTTGCCTCTGGGGCCGCTGCTACCTGCCCTCCAGGAGCACGTGCCTTCCAGGCAGGTGCCAGGGGCCGTCTGTGCCGGGCCTCGGACACTCTGACCCTAGTGCGGATGGGTCCCCGAGCCCCAGCCCTGCCCCCCACGAGGCTGTTCCCTCCCCCGCCCCAGCCCTCCCCCTTCTTGCCCTGCTCCTGCCGCTGGGAACCCGCCTCCTCCCCCCCCTCCTCCAGGGAGGCTGGACTCTCACTGGCTCCTGGGGTGGGGAGGCTCCCCCGGGGAGCCTGAGACTGGGGGGGGCAGGAGGCGTCTTCCTAGCAGGCCCTGAGGGCAGCGGGCAGGGAGGGGTAGGGCAGAGCCGTCCAGCTGGAGCCCAGGGCTCGGGGCCGCCCCCTCCCGGACGGCAGAGGAAGCAGCTGGGAATGTCCGGGCCTGTTTCCCTGCCTCAGCTCAGAAGGACAAGAGGCTGTGGGGAGCCCCGCTGGAGGAGGACCGTGTCCCCTGGGAGTCCTGAATCCCTCGGGAGGGGTCACGCTCCTGGTGGGACTCCTCCCCACGTCTCAGGAGGTCAGCCCCCCCATCGCGGCCCCACAGATACCGTGTCGGGCTCGGGCCCCCGCACGTGTGTGCGCACGGACACACGCGCGCGGCCTGGAGGACTCCCTTGGCTCCAGGGAGGGAGGCGGGACCCTCCTGGCTCACCTCGGCCTCCCCCTGCAGAGCTGGCCATGCCAGGGGCAGCGGACTGCTTCCTTCAGAGGAACAGAGTGGGCCGGCCTCAGCCTCCCGCCCCCTGCCTCTCCCCTCCCCACCCCTCCCCTCCCACGCTTGGGCTGGGTGTGGTCAGACTGATTCCAGGAGGTCAGGCAGATCTGAGTTGGGGTCAGCTCAAGCCAGGACCCGCTAGCCCTGGACACGGGCGGGGCCTGGGGCGGGAGGGTCACCATGGGAAGCAGAGGAGGGACAGTCAGGCTGGAGGGTCTGAGGGGTGCAGGGGGAGACGGCGGGGAGTGACCAGGGAAGCAGGAGGATAGGAGCCCTGCTGAGGGGCGAGCTGGGGCCGCTGGGCTTGTCTGGGGGGTGGAGCGGCCCAGGCTAGGCCGGCAGGAGGAGACTGGTCCGAAGTCCCGGGCAGGTCCCATACGTGGTCAGGCCCTCCGCGGACAGGGAGGCGGGAATCAGCAGGACACCCCTCTGGGAGCCGGTGTGCCCCCTCGTGCTCCTCCTGGGGTGGGGGGCACGCTGTCAGCAGCCCGCAGCGGCTCGGAGGCCCAGGCCCGCCCCGGGAGCGTGCCCTGCGGGGTGGCCGTGGCTCCGGCTCCGGGGGCCATACATAATGCAGGATTCACCTGGAGATGATTGGCAGCCCCCCAGTCTCCTCCGCTCCCCGCCTCCCCCCGCCGCTACCCTTCCCTGCCCGACGACGAGCCAGACGTGCATTAAGGCAAGAGTGACTTATCGAGCTGTCAGGAGGAGCGTTTTAAGACAGAATTATAGGGGAGAGGAAAGAGATTTTTACCAAATTAATGAAAAATCAATCTGGCCTCAAAAATCCATTAGGCTTCATAATGTGCCGGTTACAGGCTGAGCCGCGCAGTCCGACGGCCTCCGTTAAATACTGCGGCGCCCCCTCCACCGGCCGTTCGCTACCACGTGGTGCTTCCTTCTGACACGGACACCTGCCGCCCCCGTGCCCAGGCACCCGGGCTCGGCCGGTCCAGGGCTCCTGACCCCGGAGCCTCTCGGAGACCCCAGCCCTGGACCCCGTCTGGCAGAGTCGGGCGTGGGTTCCCCCAGTACACACCCCGGAGCCCCCAGAAGCTGGGCAGGGAAGTTGGGTGGGCAGGATGGGGAATGCTGACCGCTGGGGGGAGCAGGGGGTAACTGCCGCAGGGGCACGGGGGCTGGCTGGGTGACGGAGACGGGGGTCTGCAGCCCCGAGGGTCAGTGTCGCTGCTGACAGCACTGCCGGCCAGGGATGCGGGCTGCGGTCATGGGCCCGGCAGCTGTGGTGCGCAGGTGTGTTCCTCCCAGCATGCAGGTGGCAGCTGGGCTCGGACCTCCCACGCAGCCTCGTGGGGGACGGCCAGAGGCCCAGGTCTCCGTCACTCTGTGGAGGCCACAGGGCCCCGGGCTGGGACAGCAGGCAGCGTCTGGCTGACTCGGAACTCGAGCACTTGGAGCGGACCCCTTCCCCACTAAGAGGCAGGGGCCCGGCGCAGGAGTAGCTGCTGAGACCCTCTGTGGCGAGTGCGGGATCTGTGCTGCCCGGAGGCTGGATCGATTCCCTGAGACATTGGCATCTCTCTCTTTCTCAGCCCTTAAAACCGTGCATCTGTCAGCCGACACCCCCCCGCCCCAAGTCCTCTCAGTGAGGCGCGGCCAGCTGCCCTCCTGTCCCCTATCACCCACCTCCCTCAGGCCGGGTCTCAGGCAGGCAGGACCCTCGGGAAAGCCCAGGGCCCAACTACCAACCTGGGTCTGGCTACGGGAGGCCACATGCACAGGACCCTGCTGCCGGGAGGGGGTCCTCAGGGGTCTCCACTGTAAGCCTGACTTGCCCTGAGGTGTGAGCACACAGGACAGGGGCCGGTGTGGCTCCCCAGCCCTACAGGGCCTGGCCAGGGGGTGGTGCACTGCGGGGCTGGGGCACTGCTTCCGCTGTGCACCCACCACTCGCCCGGCCCCTGGAGCCAGACAGTCTGGTGGCGGCAGGCTGTGGTTTTGTGGACCAAACCCCAATTCATTAGTGGCATAGGTTGCGGCAAGAGGGTCGGTGTGGGCAGGGGCTGAGGCCCCATCTGCGGTTTTCCGGGTGGCCTGGCCGCCTGGCTCCGGAAGCCTCCAGACCCCACTGGGCGAACCTGCCCCCAGCAATCAATCTAGTGGACAAAGCGTGCCGGCCGTGAATCACCAGGAATCACTCAGGCTGGCGGAGGACCGGCCGGTCGGGGGTGGGGCACCGCACGGAGGTCGCCCAAGGTGACCAGAGCCCAGTCCCGCCTCTGAGGGGCACCCAGGAGCCGTGGGGCCAAGGTCACGGCCCCACCCTTTCCCTGTCCTGGCGTCTCTGCTGCTCCCCGCTCTGTTTCTGGGTCTCTCCGTGGCTTCTCCCTGCCTGGCCGGTAGCCTTGTCTCGTCCTGGTGCACACGTCCCCTGCCTGCCACCCACCCCCAGCTGGGTCCCTTCCCTCGCAGCTTCCAAGGGGGACATCTGCACTTCCTCACACCTAAGAAGGTCTTGGGGGCCCCAGGCCATCAATGTAGGAGGGAGTCAGGCCTTTCAGGTAGGGGAGCCCCAAAGAAGAGGCCAGCAGCACACACGCCAGGTGCAGGGGCCAGAGCCCCATTCCTTGCTGGGGTGAGGGTCCCCCTGCCCAGCAGAGACCATGCTCCGGGGACCACCTGGGGCACTCGCCAGGCCTGGGAGCTCGGCCGCTGCAGCCAGAGGAATAACGGCCTCCCAGGGCCAGGCAGGCCTCCGCTCTCCCCACAGTGACCCTGCCAGGGCAGTGTCAGGGCCCCCCGACCCCCGGGGTGGGCCCAGCAGAACACAGTGGGGGCAGGGAGGGACATTCATCTCTACATCTGTACACAACCCCAATAATGCTGCAAGGGCAGCCCCCCAGCTCCCTCAGGCCGCCTCCCGGCCAGCGTCCGTCCATCCGATCAATGGCCAGGCACGTCCTGAGCCCGGGGCGGATCTGCTGACCCAGGCGGCTGGCCTGCCCCATCCTGTCCGTGTCTCATCGATAGGGAATCATCCGACTGCTGTCCACAGCCCCCTAGGGAGCTGCGGCAGGACCACGGCCGGGGCCCCGCAGCCACCAGGCGGGCGCAGCCCTAAGAGCAAAGCCGGGGTCAGCAGGAGAACCCCCAGCCTCCCCACCCCACCGGTCCCGCAGTTTCTCATGTGCTGGGGCCCATCCAGGCTCTGGGGGGGTGGGGGCACAGGGTCCGGATACCCCTCCCTCTGCCCAGGGGGCATCTCAGGTCTTCCCAGGATCCGGAGCAAGGCACCCCGCATGGCGAAGCCACTGCCAAGCCTGGAACAGAGCTGACCGTTCCCGTGCTCCCTGGGAACCGTGCTGCACCCCCCACCCCCTCTGCCAAAACGTGGCAGCGTGAGGACGAGGCGGGAGAGCAGCCCTCGCGTGCTCCCTTCCGGGGCGCGGCGTCTGGGCCTGCGTGCTCCTCGCGCACGCGAGTCAGTCCAACCACGTGCTCTGAACGAGCCGGCAACGCACCCCTCGGAGCGGCTCCCGGCTGTGCGCTCAGCGAGCACCCGTGCGCGTGGCCCGGGCCAGACAGGGCCGGGGGCAGCGATGCGGGCAGCCTCTGGGGCAGTCACCCCGACGGGAGGCCCGCGCTGGCCGGGGAAGAGGCGCTACAAGACGTTCGGCAGAATGAGTAGGTGTTCTCTCAGCGGCGCGCCTGGGTGGCTCCGTGGACTGAGTCTCGGTCTTGTCCTCAGCTCAGCTCTTGATTTCAGGGCCATGGGTTCAAGACCCGTGTCGGGCTCTGTGCTGGGCATGGAGCCTAGTTGGAAAAAAAAAAAAATTCTCCAGGCCGAGCAAAGAAGCTGGAATCCGCCTGGTGTGGGGGGGGCGGGTTAGGCAGGAGGCAGAGCGGCAGAGCCGCGGGCTCGCGGGGCCGTGGAGGAGGGCCTGGCAAGGCCAGAGCTGCCGTCAGGTCGCTTGGCCACTGTGTGCCTTGCGGGTCGAAGGGGCAGCCCGGAGGTGTCCTGGGGCCTTGACTTGGCCTCTCGGGTCTGTGGGGCTGGAATTAGGTTCCTGCTTGAGTGCCCAGGATGGTTCAGACACTTGTCCAGGGTCCCACAGCATCCAGGCGGGCTTGGCAGACTTAGACACGGCCCTCTGGGCCCATTGAGGGCAATTTGTTGCAGTTTGACAAGAAACCCCCCACCCCAGGGCGGGCCCAGCCCCTGCCTCCACTTCTCGTGTGGCGAGGGCAGGGGTGAGCCCCACATGTGCAGGGGGCATTGGGGAGGGTGAGGTGGTGAACTGGCGTTTGGGAATATTCTAAAGAGGAAAATCAGTAAATCCCCAGGACAAGAAGTTTCTGGCCCTGGAAGAGCTGCGGGCCCCGGAGGTTGACGCCGCCCCTGCCTTGTCCGCGCCCAGCGGGTGCTGTGCCACCTCCTCAGCCCTCTGGACGGGGAGCTGGGACCCTCAGAGCAGCCAGCCCGGGACTGAATGTCCTCTTACGCTCAGTCTCGAGTCCCTGGCCAAGGTCCCCTCCCTGGGCCCAAAGACCTCCCCCCACCACGACCCTGCAGCCACATGTGGGCCCACGCGGGTCAGGAGACGAGCCCTGCCCGGGATCAGTCCTGGCCTGTGTTGGGGTCCAGCGGGGGCCGGGCTGAGGAGCCCTCCACCCCAAGGGGAGTGGGCAGCAAGGGAGAGCGTGGAGGGCAGAGCTGATGCTCCGATAAACCAGCTAAGGTCACCGTAGCCCCTGTCCCCCACCCCGTTCCTGTTGGTCTCCAGGGCCCTGCACCGCTTCTCTGGGCTCCCATGCGGGTCCCCCAGCCTGGCGGGCCCCGGGACAGCCCCGAGCATCCCCCCACGAAGCTCAGGCCGAGGAAGGCTGCCTTCGGAAGCCCCAGCCCCAGCCTGGCCTGGAGTGCGCCGCCCCCCAGGGCCCTCGGGTACCGCCCGCCCCCCCAGGAGAACCCTGGAAGGAGCCGCAAGCATGGGGTCTCCCGCTCAGTCTAGGCTCCACAGGGGACAGGTGGGCCTTGAGGCAGTGAAACCCAGGACAGCTCGACTTTTAACAACTGTTCTGCGTATGATAGATATGACAGAAGATCCTGTCTTACCCTTTCTTACGTGTGCCACCAGGGGCGCTAAGCCTGCTTTGTCCTGCGACCTACATCCCCACCCAGCTCTAGAAGTTACCCCTTGTCCCAAACTGTTGAACAGCAACTTCCCAGCTCCCGTGGAGCCGCTGGCATCCCCCGCCCCCGTCTCCCGGCCAGGGGGGCCCTCAATAGCATCCGTCCTGCAGCCAGCACCTTCCGCCCAGCAGCCTGCCCTCCACGAAGCTTTGAAAAGGGGCAGGTGTCCGGCCCAGGCCAGGTGGTGGGGACCCGGGAGCGGTGGGTTTGCCGGAGGCACGGGGAGGGGCTGCAGCACAGACGGCCCTGTTCCTAATGATCCCCAAAGCCCTTGGTCAGCCGGCGCTGAGCTCACCATCGCCCTGTGAGGCTGGGGTGGGGGCACCTCTGCCCTCTTCTCCCAGCCCCGGGCCTCCCCTCAGGGCCACTGGAACCCAGGGAGAGGGGTGCAGGGCCCTGTCCTGCACTCCATCCCATGCAGACCCCATAACGACCCCTTTTTGCCAGGCCGGATCTGCCCTGCCTGTGGGGCCCCGCTGGGGGCAGGGACAGACCGGAAGCTCCCTGAGCACCCCCATTCTGCTTGACAAGGGCCCGGTACAGGCTGCCAGCTGCTTCTTCATCTGCCCAGCTGAGGGCTGGCTGCGCACGCCCAGGTCTCCATCAATGGTGGACCCAGGGTGGGCAGGCTCCTCCACCTTGGTCTGGGCTGGCGGCTTCTGAGTGCAGTCCCCCCCACCCAGAGGCCCCCAAGAGGACTGTTTGTTTGCGGAGGACGTCATGTAGGACTCAGGGAACATGCCGGAGGGGCGGCAGCCAGGCCATCCCCCAGCAGCATGGCCCGGGCCTGGCGGGCGTCCGGAGCAGGCGCCGGGGCCGTGGGCGGTCAGGGTCAGGCTGCTTGGCAACGTCGGCCCTTGTGGTCCAGCTAGCCGAGGGGGCCTGAGGCTGACCCTGCTGGGGCTCTGGGCCCCAGTTTGCCCACTAGCTGGGCTAGAGACTGCATGGGAGGCGGCCAGACCCCAGGAGGACCGGAACGGGGTCTAGCCACTGGCCTCGCAGGGCTCGGCCCCTGCCGCCACGGGGCGCTGGCCTGGCTGGGGAAGAGCCTGGAAGCTCCCTCGCTCTTCCCGGAGACCGTGGCCAGCTGTGGGCACGGAAGATGGTCTGGCCAGGCTCAGCAGCGGCCCGGGTCAGGACTGCCTAGCACACTGTGGTTTATTCATACGACACCGTTGACTTATTTATGGGGCTCTTGCTAGTGGTGGCCAGACTCAGACTAGGAGCTCCAGGCCAGGGATGCAAGGGGGTGACCCCAAACCCCTGAGACCCTCAAGGCCCCGTGGCAGAGGGGCCCACTCACCTCAAAGGGACCAGTGACCAGCACAAGCCTGGGAAGCCGTCCCCGCGTGTCACCTCCTCCGTCTGGGTGGGCAAGGAGGGGCCACAGGATGGCCGTGCAGGGGAGTCAGGTCGCAGCAGTGCCGGACGGCACCGAGGCCGATGGCCCTCCAGGCCCGTGTTTCTGGGGAGCCCAAGCCCAGGGCGGGCCCCCAGTGCTCAGCAGACTGCTGGCCCCCGCTGCGGGAGGGCGGTGGGGATGACCAGGGCCGTGGGCCGGCTGGGGTGGCATGGACCCTGCAAGGCTCTGCAGTCGCTAGACCCCCTGCACGTCAGGGTCTGCAGCGAAACCCACGTCAGCCAGGGGGCAGCGAGTAATGGCTGGTGTGTTCCCCACATGGCGCACAGGAAATACTTACGGTAAAGATGTTTTGGTGTTGATCTGGAATAATGGGCCTCTGGGGTTTTTATCTGCGAACCCAGCCGCGCTGTGAGCAACGGGCCAGCACCTGCCTGCCGGGGAGCAGAGGAGGGGCAGCCCCAACTCTGGGGACACACCAGTCCTGGCCCGCTTCCTCCTGGGGTTTAAACCTCCCCCGTAGGCTCGGGGCCCCGCCGCTGCGGCCCAGACTAACTTGAGAAGGACAGTGTTCATTTATCGACGTCCGCTTGCTGCGTCAGTGGCCAAATTTATAGTCTCACAAGATGGGCCTTATTTTTTTTTATAAAGATTTTTATTTATTTATTTGACAGAGAGAAATCACAAGTAGGCAGAGAGGCAGGCAGAAAGAGAGAGAGGGAAGCTGGCTCCCCGCTGAGCAGAGAGAGGGAAGCTGGCTCCCCGCTGAGCAGAGAGCTCGATGCGGTGCTCGATCCCAGGACCCTGAGATCATGACCTGAGCCGAAGGCAGCGGCTTAACCCACTGAGCCACCCAGGCGCCCCCAAGATGGGGCTTATTGAGCCGAATCTGCTCCTCCTCCCGACAGACCAGCGCTGGGGCAGAGAGATGCTGTCGATACAGACACCCCTGACCTTGGGGTGAGCAGTGGCCGTGCAGCTCAGGGAGGCCAGGTGGGGAGGGTCGGAGAGCGGGGGACCAGGACGGGGAGCAGGAAGAAGGAGCAGCGTGGCCCGGCCACCCCCTCAGCCCCACCTAGGACTCCCTCTGACTCGGGCTGGAAGTCCTGCTGGGTCCCTCTGGGGAAAGCAGATCCCACCCCTCAGAGACCCGCGCCGGTCAGAGGGGGTGGCTCCGCCCCCACCTCCTAGAGAGAGAATTAGCGTGTTCAAGGGTTCAAGGACGACTGAGTCCAGCGCCCAGTTTCCACACCCGCCCCCTTCCCGCACCTGGTTCGAGTGCCGCCTCTGTGACTGTGACAAGCGAGTGTGCGCGGGACGCGTCACCGTCACCGACGTCCACAGTGGACCTCCGCGCTCACTCCAGTGAGGACCCTCCGTGGGGCTGGACAAACCGGTAAGGACGTGTGTCCAGCAGGACGGTGTCCCACAGGACAGTCTCCCTGCTCTACTGGCCCCTCTGACTGTCCCCCTACCCCCACCCCCCGCAACCACTCTTGTCTCCACGCTTCTGCCTTTTCCAGAATGCCCCAGCCCTGGGACCCCAGGGATGGGCGTCGTCCCCTTGCTGACCTGCTAGGTCTGCCCCACGTCTCTCCCCTCACGAGGACTCATTTCCCTCGAGCGCTGTCCGGAGGGACCACAGTCCGTGTGTCTGTCCTCCCACCGAAGGACGTCTCGGTGGCGTCCAGGTCTGGGCGCTCGTGAACAGAGCAGCCGTGAACACTCGTGTGGTTTCCGTGTGGGCGCGATTTGGGTGAATGCCAAGGAGGGGATTCCTGGGTCTTACGGACAGGAAGAGTGTGTTTAGTTTTGTGAGAAATTTGCCCAATGGTCCACCAAAATGGCTGGGCTGCCCTGCTCCCGCCAGCCACCGGTGAGTGCCCTACTCTCGGGGCCCTCGCCAGCCCCGGCTGCGCATTTGCTCCGTATTTCTTTTTGTTGTTGTTGTTGTTGTTGTTTTAAATTTTATTTATTTATTTGACAGAGAGAAATCACAAGTAGATGGAGAGGCAGGCAGAGAGAGAGAGAGAGAGAGAAGCAGGCTCCCTGCTGAGCAGAGAGCCCGATGCGGGACTCGATCCCAGGACCCTGTGATCATGACCTGACCCGAAGGCAGTGGCTTAACCCACTGAGCCACCCAGGCGCCCCTTGCTCCGTATTTCTGAATAACCTGCGAATACGGCTCTTTCTTGGTTTCTGTGGTCATTCCCAGTGACCTTCCTCCCGCAGAATAGGGCTCTCAGCCCCTAACCCCCCCATCTGTGGTCGGCACGTCTCCGGCTGGTCATCACTGTGAGGTGACACCCTGTGGTCCTCGGGGCCCCCACTCCCCCCGGCCCCCTCCCCGCTCCCCGATGCTCACTTACTCTTCTCTGTCCTTGCTGGAAGTGGCTCATCCCACACTTGGTGTCTGCAGCTCCCGTGGGCTTCCCCAGGCCTTACTATCTGCCATCTGTCCCCTGTCCTGGGATGACCCTGTCACTGTCCTACGGCTGCTTCCCCAGGCCTCCGTCCTGCACTGGACTGTCCCTTTTCCTGGAAGTCATGTCTTTCTCCTTCCGGTCACCTTTCCTATGCACCCACTTCCTCAGAAAAGACGAGGCAGGCAGACAGTTGGGAACTTTGCATGCTTTCTGGTCGCAAACTGGCCATGAAGGGCCACTCTGCTGTCCTCTGGTGCCTCCCTTTCTCATTCCCTTCTTCGTATGTGGCCTGCCCCTACCCCAACCTTTTCGGACCTTCTCTTAGTCCTCAGTTGGAAAGTTTCCTGCTGATGTCTGGCCTCAGCAGAGCCGGGTGGGCCCAGCCCCTCCTACTTGGGGGGGGCAGCTACAGATGTGCTGGGGAAGCTTCCACCTCTTCCTGCAAAGCTGCCCTCCCCGTGCTCACCCCACAGCCTCAGCTCCGGTGGTCCTGGCCCCATACAGCCTGGGGGGGCCCTGGCACACATGGGCAATTGGAGGGACCCCCAGGTAGGGCTGTGGCTGGGAACCCCAGTGTCTGGGGTCTCCCTAGCAGGGAGGCTAGGGCAGGAAGGAGGCTCTGGGGGTACCCCCCAGCCCTGGGCTGAGGTCACCTTCCAACATCAACCAGCTGCCTTACTCGTGGCCGGCAGAGTGGCCTGAAGCCCAACCGAGTCTCCAGTTCGCTCTGCAGGGAGGGAGAGTGAGGTGGGCAAAGACAGAAACCATGGGGGGGCGGGCGCTGCCCTGCGGTCACCCAGCCAGGACGCTGCCTTCTCCCTCCGAGGGAGGCCTCTGGCCTCTGGCTGGGGGGTGCCTGTGAGGTCATTTCAGATCCCACTTAAGGAAGCCTGGCACAGGACCCACCAGCCGCCCTGTGGTTCCAGGGACCCTGTGGAATGAGACCACCCAGGGGGGCTAGAACCTCCAGCCGGAAGACCGGCTGCGGCCTTGGCCCCTCCCTCCCACAGCCCCTCTCAGCTTTGGAGCACCCCTGCTTGTCCCCCCCCACCAAAATGTGTTATCTGGGATGTCATCTGTGACAAACACATTCCACTGTGGGCAAATGGGTCTGATCGAGAGACCTGCTGAGCTGAACGACATTGCTTTAAGGAAATAGAGTAACGCAGGCTGGAATTAAATCCTACTTGTTTCCTGGGTGGCTCAGGGTTAAAGCCTCTGCCCTCCGCTCAGGTCATGATCCCAGGGTCCTGGGATCGAGCCCCGCATTGGGCTCCCTGCTCGGCAGGGAGCCTGCTTCCTCCTCTCTCTCTGCCTGCCTCTCTGCCTACTTGGGATCTCTGTCGAATAAATAAATAAAATCTTTAAAATAAAGACAAAATGTATTGGTGAAAGTGGTTTTCTTTTCTTTTTTCTTTTTAAGATTTTTTTTTTTTTTTTAAATTTGTCAGACGGAGAGAGAGCGAGCGAGCACAGGCAGACAGAGAGGCAGGCAGAGGCAGAGGGGGAAGCAGGCTCCCCGCCGAGCAAGGAGCCCAACGCGAGACTCGATCCCAGGACGCTGGGATCATGACCTAAGCCGAAGGCAGCCGCTTACCCGACTGAGCCACCCAGGCGTCCCAAACGTGGTTTTCTTTCAAGAGGGCCTCACCCAGAGCCCTTCCCGGGTGTCCCCTCCTGCGGCTCCCAGACCCCCCCGCAGTTGTTTGCCCCCAGCTGTGTCTCCACGTGGTCCCGCGCCCCAGCACTCAGATCACGGGAAAAGCCTAGCTGGGCTCCCTTTCCAGAGGCCTTGTCCGAGATGTCCCCATCCAGCGAAAGGCCACAGGACACCCTGCTCAGGAGGAGACCCAAGATGAGGCCCCGAGGCCATCTGGCCTGTCTGCGGCCCAAGCCCGGCTGCCCAGAGTCCCAGCGAGCCTGCTCCCCTCAGGCCCACCCCACCCGAGCGCTCCTCCTGAAAGACACGGCCAACATCTCCCCCAGGGCCTGGCAGGGCCACCCCTCTGGGGATGCCCCACGCCCAAGACCCTGGCCCATGGCCGCCCCAGTCCTTGTCCTTCATCTTGTCCGCAGAGCCCAGCACGGCGCCTCCCGCAACAACCAGGAGGGCGAGGGGTGGGTCTACTTCTCCTGGGGACCCTGGAGGCCGGCCCGGCCTCCCCAACAAGTCTGGGCAGAAAGAGAGCTCTGCACCGTCACCACCACCCCCGCAGCTCCTGTGACCTCTGATCCACCCACCAGCAGGGAGCAGAGGAGGTGGGAGATGAGGCCCAGGGAGACCGGCCCCGCCCCGAGCTCTGCCCTGCCCGGTGCCCACCTGGCCCCCACTGCCCATACTGGGGGCCTCAGCGCTGCTCACAGACAAGCACCTTGCCCAGAGTGCTGGCGGCTGCCGCCCTTGGGCCCCCAGAGTCACCACAAGGGAGCAAAGCCACTGACCCGGATTCCCACCCTCGTCCCCCGGAAGGTCCTCCTGCCCCTGCTTCCCGCATGGCCCTCAGACACCGGCCTCCCACCGGCCTGGGTGCAGCGGGCCTGGACTAAGCTGAGGGGGGCATGCAGAGCCCAGCACCCACACCCTGAGAGATAGTGCCAACTCCCACCCCACTGAGGGGACTCTGGGTGCTGGACCCCTCACTGTAGAAGCGGCTTGCGTCCCAGGGCCACCTGGTTCAGGCGTGTGTCCCCATGCGCACCAGGCAGGCCTGTGCACCTCTCCTTCCTGCCCGGAGAATGGCTGTTGGGCAGTACCCGCCCCTCTCCTGGAAGCTTTCCCTGTGGGAACTTCCTGCTGAGTCAAGCTGGACCTTCCAGAAGCTTCCCTGGGACACTGGAGCCCACCCTGCCCACCCTAAGCACACTGCGATTCCCCGTGGGGTGTCTTTCCTGCACGGGCCTTGGCGTGGGAGCTTGGGTGGGAACAAGCCCACAAGCACACAGGTGCGCTTTCCCCTCCGGTGTGGCGGGCGTGGACCAGAGCACAGAGCCATCAAGCCAGCTCCCCAGCGCCCTCGGGGGGCCTCCATCCCCTTTTGTGCCCGCACTTTCTGGGTTTTTTGTTTTGTTTTTTTTAAGATTTTATTTATTTATTTGACAGAGAGATCACAAGTAGGCAGAGAGTCAGGCAGAGAGAGAGAAGCAGGCTCCCCGCTGAGCAGAGAGCCCGATGCGGGACTCGATCCCAGGACCCCGACATCATGACCCGAGCCGAAGGCAGCGGCCCAACCCACTGAGCCATCCAGGCGCCCCCGCACTTTCTGTTTTTATCTCTGAGGCGCTCTGGGTTTCCTGCCCGCCCGGTCCTCGCTGCGGGCCAGGCTGGGGAGCGGCCAGGCCCGTGGGGCGGCGCGCGGACCCTGCAGCGGGTGGGCCGGGGAGTGCGGGGACAGAAGACCGGCCGGGGAGCGGCGGGGGGCGCCCGGGGGGGCGGAGCGGCCGGCGGCCGAGGGTGCCGGAGCAGAGCGCCTCGCCCCCGCGACGCCGCCGCACGTCCTTGCCGCCCCGCTTCTCCGTACCCTCCCCTCCCCGCCCCTCCCCGCCCTCCCCGCCCCTCCCCGCCCCTCCCAGGGGCGCCTCGCCGCACATGCGCATTGGCCTCCGGGCCGCCACCGCCGCGCAGATGCGGGGAGACAGCTGCGCCCGCCCGCGCCGTTCCCACTTCGCCCCTCCCGCGCACGCGGGGACAGCCCCGGGCGCCGGCGGTGGCAGCTCGGCGTGTCACCTCCCGTGCCACCCGCGCGGCGCAGCGGGCACGCGGCCCCTCCAGATGCGCAGAGCCCAGGGCCCCCGCGCGCTTCCTCGGCGGCGGGCGGGGGTCCGCCCGGGGCGGCGCCATCTGACGCGCCCCCCCCCCCCGCCTCCGCGACCCCACCCCGCCCGTGCCATCTGTCGGCCGCGGAGCCGCGCGGGGCTGGGGGCCAGGACCCGGGAGCGTCCCCAGCCGCTCCCCGGGTCCGCATGGCCGCCCCTGGGCAAGACCTCCAAGCCCCTCGTGGTGCGAGGTGACGCCCCTGGGCCAGGACCCGGGCTAGGGGAGAAGCCCGGCTGGGGGGCGCGCACGGAGAGGGCAGGGTGCGGAGGGGGCGGTCCCCTGGCCTCCGCGTGGCCCCCAAGAAAGAAGAGCCGCCTGGTTCCTGCTTCCCCGAAGTGTCCGCTCTGGGGCCTTCTGCCCTACGGTCAAGCCCGGTCTGTCCCCACAGGGATACCCAGCCTTTGGGCTGGCCCCATCCCCCACCCTCCCCCGTGCTGCCAGGCTCCTCTGGTTGGTCCCTGAGGACCTTTCACCTCCATTTGGCAAGCCCCGGCCGCTGGGGAGCCCCGCCGCCCCTCCCCACGCCCACAGCCCACCTCAGGCAAAGCAGCTGAGGCCCTGAGGGCCTTGCCTTCCAGTGTCTGCTCTGGGAGAGCCCCGCTCGCCTCTCCCCATCCGCCTGCCCACCGGCCTTGTCATGACATCAGGCCAACAGCAGATCCCTAAGGGGCCTGACCCCACGCCCCCTCCACTCACCCCCCCAACGCTTGTCACCACTGCCCACTGCCCAGATGAGACAGTGCTGTCCTAGTGGGGGGTTCCCCCTTCTCTCCTGACCAGCGGCTCCTTCAGGGAAAGGAAGAGTAGCAGGTCCTCCCACCTGGCTGGGATGGAGCCGGGGCTGTGAGCTGGACAAGGACGGCTGAGGTCTCTGTGACAGGCCCCAGCGCTGTGACAGGCCCCAGCGCAGCAACTCCCCACGTAGCCTCAGCCACCCCTCCCCCGCCTTCCTCATCAGCCTTCTTACCCCCTCCAGGGGCTCTGCTCACCGCAGGAGCCTGCAGGGAGATGCCCTCAGATGGTGTGGGGACCTGACCACGGTCCCCTTCCTGTCAGGCCGCTGTGTCGGGGTCCCCGCTGGACAGTTCCACTACGTGGAGGGGGGAGGGAGAGCCGGAGTCCCAGAGAGCCTGTGTGGTCACCGGCCAGGACCCTGGAGAGCGGTCAGAACCCCCCACCCCCACCCCAGGGGTGAGCTCTCGGCTCTTAAGGCGGAGGCTCTGGGACACGGTCTTCCCTGCCGAAGGCTGTGCGAGAAGTGGGCTACTGGACCAGCCTAAGTCACACCGCCTTTCCGGAGGGGAGCGGAGCCCGAGACAGAGCAGCCACAGGCCTGTCTGTCTGAAGTGGGCAGAGAGGGACAAGAGAGGCCATGGGCCCAGGGCCAGGGGGTGCAGGGAGCAGAGTCGTGAAGCCAGAGGGCAAGGGGCAGGGCGGGCTTGAGGGCGAGGGCCTCGAAGTGCGAGGCAGACTGGGAGACAGAAGGCCAGGGAGGTGACTGGGGAGGGAGCAGACACGGAAGGATCGGGAGAGCAGGAGAGAGCTGCGGAGGAAGGGGGAGCTGCGCTGGGGGCCTGGACGGCAGACCCTGTCGGGGGAGGGGGAGGGACGCTCGCTGCCAAGGTTGCCCTTCACCCTCCTCCAGTCTCCATCAGGCTGCTAATTAGCATCCTGACCACTCAATTAATTAGACTGCATGTGCTTCATTATGACAGAGCGCATGGGTGGGGGTGGGGTAGTGCCATCAGCCCCCCCACCGGCCCCCCAAGGAGCTGAAGTCTATTGACCAGAAAAGGCACAGGACAAGACCCTGGCTGCTGGGGGTGGGGCGGGGTGGGGTGAGTACAGGGGTCAGGAGGCCGCAAGAGCCCCTCATCCCTGCGTGCTTGTGTGTGTGTGTGTGGGGGGGGTGCTCCTGCATTCTCAGCCCGGGCCCCCAGGTCTCCCCACACCACCCTCCAGCCTTCCAGCTCCTGTCTGCCCCTGCCTCGCCTGTGGACGGGGTTACCTGGAGTAACCTGTCCCGGGTGGGTCGGGCGCATGGCCTGGGTCCCCCCCAGAGCAGAGGCTGCACCTTTGCCCCTCTTCTCTTGGGTTCTGGAGCAGACGTGAGTCTGCCCCTCCCGGTAGCCTCTGCCCTGGGCCACCAGCTGAGCCTGCAGCGCTGTCCTCCTGCTGGCCCTCTGGGCCTGGCTGGTCGTGCTGGTCAGTTCCCTCTGCGCCCTTCCTGACTGGCAACCGTCGGGGCCAGGCGAAGGCCCTCCTGGGCGATGGCAGCCCACAGACACTCCCTGTTCACTGCGGTCTGGGCAAAAATAGTCACTTTGGTACTTAATTTTCCTCAGAAATTCAGGAGGTCATGTCTTATGTCCTAACTAGATGATCATAAATGTGACTGGACCCTGCGTCCATGGTGAGCTCTGATGAGCTACGGGGCAGCGGGCAGGGCGGCGGCAGAGGTGACAGTGGTGGTGACGATGGTGATGATGATGGTGGTGACGGTGACAGTGATGATGGAGGTGGTGACAGTGGTCATGGTGCTGGTGGTGGTGTAGATGGACGTGAGGGTAGTGGCGGTGACGGTGGTGGTGGCGGTGACGGTGGCGGTGACGGTACAGGTGGTGGTGATGGGGTGTGAGGGGCCCTGCCTGGGGACGCTCCTCACAGGCTTGAGTGGGATGTGTCCTGAACACAGCTCAGCAAGTCTGGGGAGGGCAGTGCAGGGTGTGGGCTCCTGTCCTGGGGAGGACACTTGGTGGGGACCGGGAAGTCCTCACCAGAGACTCACTAAGGTTCTAGGGTTCGTGTATCTCCTGAGACCTGGGCCTGACCTCACCTTCTGCCTGGGGAAACAGAGCAGAGCTCTGTCTGGCCTCTGACCTCTAACAGGGCTGGTTCGTCCCAGACACACAGGAGGGGCCAGCTGCTGTGGGGGACCCCCACTGGACCTGGGGGGCCGGCATGGGGAGAGGAAACAGAGAGCTCGTATCCTGGGGACTGGGAGCGGGAAGGAGGTAGGAGCTCTGGTGGGGCCTCCCAGCGGGGTCCCTAACACACCAAGCCGGGCAGCCCCCAGGTTCCTGCCCGGGACCACACCTGTGCCTGTGACCAGCTGCAGCCCGAGCAGGGCTGGGGGAGTCCTTGGACCAGAGAGACAAAGGCTCCCACCCGGCAACGGGCCCTTTGAGGAGTTCTGGAGGGCGGGAGGCTGAGAGGCTGGAGTCTCGGGCTCAGGGGCCTGCATTGCCCGCACGGGCAGAGGAGGACGGCTGAGCCGGAGGGTCGTGGGCTGCGGGCTGGTCACGAGCGTGGGCAGAGCTACCGGGCTGAGAGGGCCGAAGGCTGGGAACCACCACCCGTCCCCAGGGGTGGGCACAGGGAGTCAGATATAATTCCGCACTCAGTGTATCATAATTACCGCAAATAGCCCATTAAAGAGAAATCATCATCAATATGATATTAGCAGACGGCAGGGCAATGAGGAAGGGAAAGTGCCTCTTCTCCATTGTCCCCTTAATGGGGACAGGCCGTGGGGAGGCCAGCGCTCCTGCTCATCGGCCTCCCCCTCCCCCCTGCTGCAGGCCCTGGGGTGGGCCATGGCAGGGCCCAGGACCCTGGCCTGGCCTGGGATTGGGATTGAGCCTCTCCCCGGCCCAGCCGAGGGGAGGCTCTGGGGGCCGTTCCCATCGCCAGCCCAAGCCCCTGGCTCCAGCCCACCCACCCTGGCCCCTCGCGCCCCCGGGTTGCCGTGGGGAAAGCGCTGGGCCGGAAGAGAGCCTGGGCAGGGCCTGCGCCGGCTCCCGGAGAGACACCCAAGCCCCTTTGAATCCCGGGAGGGCAGACTTCTGCTGGACACGCCGAGGGGGCACGGGCAGCGCTGCTGGCGTCTGCCGAACAGCCACCAAAGTGACGGAGAAGGAACGGAGAGGCGCAGTGCGGGGGCAGATGGAGAGGGGAGAGGACGCAGAGCTTAGGGCTGTCGCCCCAGGAGCAGAGAGACCACGGTGGCCAATGTCCACAGGCGGTGCCTAGTGGGTGCGGGGGCCCCTGTGTGGGCCTGGAGGGGAGCACGGCTCTCCCCTCTCACCCCTTCAGCCGGTCCACCCCTGCAAGGCCAGGCCCAGGAAGGGTGACCTGCGGACATGGTCATCGTGGGCAAGAGGCAGGTGGAGGCGTGGGCCTCGGGGGGACAGTGGCTCAGGTGGCCTTCCGGGGTGGGGGGGGCCGGCTGAGAGGGGGTTGGTATCAGGACCTCGAGAGTCCCCCAGGGGACCTGGAGGGAGCAGGGCCAGAGCCAGTGGCCGCTGGCCGGGAAAGGAGGGCCGGGCGGGGGCTGCCTGGCGCTGGACCACCTCCGCAGCCCCTCCTCAGAGCTCCTTCCCCGCCACCAGGCTGCGCCAGGCACTGTGGCTGCAGGGCAGGCTCCAGGACGGGTGGTGGAGATGCACAGACCCTGACCTCCGGGGCTGGCATTCTGGGGTCCAGAGAGGGGTGGCCAGAGAGAAGCAGGCAGGGGAGCGGAGAGGGGAGCAGCGGGGGGTCCCTGTGCTGACACAGATTTCGTAAAACTAGGGGTGCGGGACTCGAAGAGGGAGGCGGGGAGAGCGCAGGTTGTGAGGAGGGGGTGCCGACGCCGCCTGCGGGCCTGCCTCTCGGCTTCCTACAGCACCCAGGCGCTGTCCCCCCAGTCACCTCCCCTCGCCCACCCTCCGCAAGCCGCCCACCTGCCTCCTCCGCAGCCATCATCCTCCGGCCACCCTGTCTGTCCAGCCAGCTGGCTCATGTTCACCATCCTCTGCTCACCCCGGGGGCCAGTCCAGCCCCTGGGTTCCAGCCGATGGCCTGACAGGGGTCTCAGCCGCAGTGGGGAGGCCCCAGGCGCGCCTGTGCCGGGACTAAAAGTTGCGCTTTCCCGAGTTGCAACTTTGATATGGCTTAAGCGGCTTAAGCGCCCTGTGCACCCCCAGGGGTCCTGAACTCAGCGGAATTCAGCTCCCTGGCTGGCGGGAAGTGTTGAGGGTGGAAGCAGACCTGTCCCCTGGGAGTGACCCCTGGTACACAGGTTGGTGCAGGGACAGTGTGCGGACAGATCCAGACTGGAAGCCCTGGAGGAGCAGAGGGCTGGACAGCTGAGGGGACTCTGTGCCTCCTCCCTCCCTGTCCCCTTCCGCTAGGACCAGGACCTCAAGGTTAAGCTCCTGTGAGGTGGTGGCCTCCCTCCCCACACTCTGCCCCAGGGCACCTGGAGAGCCACAGGCTGCTCCAAGTCCTCCCAGCCATACAGAGCCTCCTCCTCCAGGAAGTCTTCCCAGACTGACAAAGGACTTACTTGCCTTTTTTCACTTGCCCCCCAACAAGGACCCTGGATGGATGTGGGGGTGGGTGGGGGGCGAGTGGTCTTTTTCACAGGAGACCGACTCCGCAGGGAATGTTCTCCCCCACCCCCAGCTGGTGAGGGACGCAGTGGGAGTGGGCTCAGGCCTGACTCCAGCCATGTGATCTGCCGTGTCTGCCCATGGCCCTGGTGTTGGTGGGGTGGTGACCCAGTGCAGGAGCGTGGGGGTCCCTCCAGCCTGACCCGGCTCCCAGGACCGGCCTCTGGCCACCCCACACTGCCAGGACCCAGCTCCCAGGCACAGGCGGTCCCCAGTGGGCTCCAGAGAAGGGACACTGAGTTCTTTCCTGGCCTACCGCCCTCCACACCAGTCCTGCGCTCTCTTGGGCATTAGCGGGCGGCGGGGGGTGGCCTGAGGGGCCACCTGTGCTCTCTTCCAGCCTGGGAGGCCCCCGGGAGGGAGGGACTGGTGCTGGGGATCTAGGCAGGGCTGTGCAGGAAGGCTCTGGGGCCAACCTGAATCTCACCACACCCACAGCGACGCAAACAACACAGGTTTTTTTGTCACTCCTAGGTCACAAATGAGGAGGTGGCCAGAATGGGACAAACTTTGGCCCAGCTCTTACCCCAGGCAGCCCAGGCAGCGCACCTGGAGAACCCCGGGGAGCATCTGCCCTCAGCTGGAACAGGAGGGGGAAGGGCCAGGCCCTTGGGCAGCAGGCAGCCCGCTGTGTGTCCCCCCCCCACCCCCCCCACCCCCCCCGCCTGCCCCCATCCACTCTCCCTGAGCAGGCCCGGGAGCAGGCCCTGTGGCTCTCCCTCCGCCGCCTTGTCTCAGCCCCTGGGCAGGGGAGGGAGCCTCGCTGCTAGGCCGCCCCCCTCCCTGCATGGTGGCTGGTGGTCGCTGGCTCTCGCCCCCACAAGCTACAGGAGTAGGGGTCCTTGTGCTGTTCCTGGCCCCAGGACCCTGTGGCCTCCCAAGTCCTCTGCTCCCGCTGCCCCCCCACGTCCCGCCAGCGTGCCTGCTCCCTCCTCCTTGCTCTGCCCCACTCTCTCCAGCGTGGGGACCCTCTCGGATTCCCTCCATTTCCCTCTGGAAGGCCATGACCCGGCTCTGCCCCCAGAGGCGCTGCGCACCTGCATGCAGCCCCTGCGCGCCCCTGCGCGGTCCTCGCCCCGCCCCAAGTCTCGCACACACGGAGACACACATCTGGAAGTGCCACCCCTTAACACCCTGTCACCGGCAGCCGCCATCACGTGCCCCCGCCAGGCCCTCACCTCCTCTGCTGCTAAGGGAGTTCAGGGTCGGATAGTCGGAGTCAGGAAGGAAGGAAGGACAAGGCTGGGACAGGGAGTAGAGGGTGCGAAGGCCACAGGGCAGGGTCCGGAGTCGCGGCTTGAGGGCACTTGGGAGCCACAGGGGCTTCTGTCCGGAGCTGAAAAGGAAGGACTCCAGGCGCCCGTCCGGAGTCACTGGGGAGGGAGTCTGGGCGGTGGTGGGGCCAGGGGCCTTGCTTTGAGGCTATCCACAACCCCCCCCCCAGGCATTGGCTGCCGCCCCCAGGGCCTGGGGGGCGATCCTGGTCTCTGGAGTCCAACTGGGCCCCACGGAGTGACCTCAGGCAAATCCTGGGCTTCTCGGCACCCCAGCCCCCATCTATAGGAGGGTCATCGCCTTCCCCGGCGCTATTCCCGGGAAGCCACCAGGTCCCACAGACCTGGCATCTGGCACTTCCAGGTCCTTCTCTGAGGACAGGGTGGGAGGGAGGGCAGGAGAGAAGGAAGGCTGGACCCGGGAGCCAGGGCCAGGCTGAAGTGACCCAAGGCGCGGTGAAGGGCCAGGGAGGTAGGGACCCCCGGGCAAGAGCTGGAGGAATCTGCCCCGGTGGGGACCGGAGGGAGCAGCCCTGCGGGACTGCAGCCTCCCAGGTAAGTCCCAGTGCCGCGGAGGGGTGTCTCGATGGCAGCACGGGAGGGGGGCAGTTGCTTTTGAGACTAGAATGGCTGACCCCAGCTGGCCTCAGGACACCTAACTCAGGGCACCAGAGTCAGGGAGGCCACTGTGGAGAAGGTGACAAGGCTCACGGAGCTCCAGGACGCCAAGGGACCGCAATGGCCTGCGGCTGCGGCAGGAGGTGTTGGGGGGAATGCCCCGCCCCTCCCCGCCCCCCACCCCTGCGCCGCCACTGCCCGGAGCCCGGCTCCTCCCGCCTCCGGGGGATGGGGCGGGGAGCGGGGAGCGTCCAGCCGCTTGGCCAGCGGAGAGGCTGGAGCTGGGAGTGTGAAAGCCGACACCTCCCTCCCCCGCCGCCGAGAAACCTGCCTCCTCCCGGGATCCCATGCCCCCGAAAGCAAACTGTCGGCTGTGGCCTCTACCCCTGCCCGGTGGCTTGGATCGGAGCGCCCTAGGAATTCAGGTTCTCCGCCCACCCTGAGGCCCAGGGAATCTGCATTTTGGCAGGATTCGGAAGCAGCGCACACACTCTGAGAACATCCCTCCACCCCGAGCCAACTCGGGGGGTGGCGGTGCAGGGCCACTGAGCTGGGAGGCTTCCTGGAGGAAGGGGTGGAGAAGGGAGAGGAGGAGCGCGGAGAGGAGGCAAGGGGAGGGGCTTGGAGGGGAGCGGCAGGCGGAGGATGGCGGGTGGGGAGTACAGGGAAGGGAGGAGGAGGTGGGAAGATGCGAGAGCGGGGGGGGGGGGGGGCGGCGGGGCGGGAGGACGACCGCCGAGCAGCTCCCCTAGGGGAGCGGGCCCTGACCGAGCTCCGGGGGCACCAGGCCGGCCGCGCCCGGGCCGACGGGTCGCCCCGCCCCGCCCGCGGGCCAGGCCCCGCCCCCAGCCCCGGGCCGCCCTCCACCGCCGCGGGCTAATGGGCTGTGACAGCTCGAGCCCGGTGCAGCTGAGCGGCGTCACTGTGCATTAGGCCGGCGCTGAGCCCGCCAACAACCGATTACTCGCCCCGGCTCCGCTGCTGCCGGGGCCCAGCGGGAACGTGCGTGTGCGCGCGGGCGGGGAGGGTGGGCGTCGGTGCACGACCCCTCCTGCCCTGTCTGTCCAGCACCGGGACTGGCCTCTCTCATCTCCCTGCAGACCGCAGCTGGAGAGACACCCGACCTCCCGCCTCTGCCCGCCTGCTCCCAGCCCTCCCTGCCTGGTCCCCAGGAAGTGTCCTGTGGCTCCTGGGGGCGCTCCAAGCGGCTTCTGGAGGTGGTGGGAGGGGCGCTGCCCTGCTCCCGCACCTGATGGCTCCGCGGTGTGGGCCCGGCCAAGCCCACTCCCTGCAGCCCCACTGGCACCCGCCCCTTCCCTGCTCAGAGGCCCTCCCAGGGCCGCCCACTCCTCCCGGGCTCCCACCGCTCTCACCAGGCCCCTCCACCTGTCCTTCCCCTGTCTCACCTCCTCCAGGCACCAGGACTGGGACTCTGCCCACCCCCTGCCTCGCCCCACTCTGTAGGCCTCTGTCCCCCGCTGTGCTGGCTGCGGCCCACCAGGATGGCCCCAGCTTGTCCAATTCCTGGTCTGTCCCCGCCTGCTGGAATAGGCACACAGTAGGTGCTTAATCAATACTTCGAAGTGAATGAAGGAGTCCCCTCCACTGTCATAGCCAATTGTCCTGGAGCCAGGGGCAGCGGGGCCCGGGGTCCCTGTGAGGGTCCATGGGGGCTGAGCTTGAATCTGGGGGGCCCCAGGCCTCCCTCCCTGCACCCCCGTGGGGCCTCCGGGTCCGTGGCTAGACTTCAGGGCTCAGGGACTGCTGAATAAGCGGCAGGCCCAGAAGTGAGGGAGCTAGTCTTGCAGCCAGAGCAGCGGGGGTGGCTGTCCCTGTCCCCTCAAGTGCGAGGGACAGCCCAGCTGCTCACCTCTGGGGCTGGCTCAGAGCTCCCACCTGCTTGCTTCCCAGAACAGCTATCAGGGAGGCTTCCCAGGCTCAGCGGGGGCCTGGGGACAGGCTGGCTTCTTCCTGCGGCTCACGCTGCCCCAAGTCCCCAGACCCTGGCCAGGCAGTCCCAAGCGTGGCCACAGACGGTGGCCTAGGACCCTCCCTGGGACCCAGAAGGGGCCATCCGCCCCAGACTAAGTTCCTGTCCGATTGAGAGGCGGGTCGCCCAGCCTGGGGCCCCTGTCTGCGGGCAGGTCGCTGAGCCCTTCCGGGCCCCACCCAGGCTGCTCCCAGGACCCACCTGGTGAAGCCACCCTGGGCACAGGGCCTCCAACCCAGCGCAGCTGGTAAAGGGCCCACCTGAGGCAGAGGCTGGGCTTCGCGAGGGGTGGCGGGCCTAGAGAAGGCCCCGCACGGAGCCGCATGCTGAAGAGCAAGGCCTCTGGGCCCCGTTGCTGGCACTGAGGGGCCGGGCTGGGGTGGACGTGGTCAGGAGTCCAGGGCAGGTGGTGGGGGCTGTGAGCTCCTGGGGTCACGCAGAAGCAAGCAGACAGGGGGTGACGGAGGGCGACATTGCCCCGGGGTGGCCAGCGTCAGAGGCCACACGGCCAGGATGGGGGGTGCAGGGACCGGGACAGACAAAACCCACGGGGTCCGTGTGGTGGGTCACAGGTGTGTGCACTGTCCCATGTGTGTGCCTCTGTGTGCTCCCATGTGTGCGTACCCGTGTGTGTGCGCACCCGTGGAAGGGGTTGGGGGCTGTGGCTTGCATGTCTCAGCCTATGCGCGTGGCCATGCCTGGACGCACAGGCCTTCCTGTCCCTGTTGCGCAGACCTGTGCCTGCGGTCCTGCGCGCCTCTCCTCGAGGGGGAAGAGGACACCTTGGCCTTGTGCTTGGCCCCCCAGGAGCTGGCTATGAACAGGGAACGGGGGGGCCTCGGACAGGCACGGAGACTGGGCTATGAACAGGGAACCGGGGGGCCTCGGACAGGCACGGAGACTGGGCTATGAACAGGCAACGGGGGGGGCCTCGGACAGGCACGGAGACTGGGCTATGAACAGGGAACGGGGGGGGGCCTCGGACAGGCACGGAGACTGGGCTATGAACAGGGAACGGGGGGGGGGGGGCTTCGGACAGGCACGGAGACTGGGCCAAGAGTGGCCTGGAGAGCCTGCCTGGGCCGCAGACAGAAGCGCGGTGTCCCTGCACGCAGCAGCCCTGCGGCCCATCCAGGGCCAGCAGCTGGGAGCTGGATTTCTGGAACCCCTGACCAGCTGGGGGGCGAGGGGCGGCCGCGCTGGGCGGGGTGTGCACCTGTCTGGGCCGTAGGAAGCCTGGCAGGCGAGGAGGACAAAGCTCGCCTGTGGGTTCTGTGTGGGGCGCGAGGGCCTGGAGGGACGTTGGCCCCAGAGGCTACAGGGCAGAGGGACAGCTGTGGTGGGATGGGGTACGGGGGTGCCCGGATGGACTCCCAGGCCTCCGCTAGGAGCTGGGGTGGCTGCAGCCTAGCCTCTAGGAGATGCGGTGAGGACAGCTGTGGCGGGCACTGGCGTGGGACAGTGGCCTCTGGCCAGGGACAGCTGCTGTGCGGGGGTGGCCATGCAGGGTCTGAGTGTGGGGGGGGGCATGTTCAGTGCACACGGCTTCAGTGTGCACATTTGTGTTCGGGTTGGGGTGCACACATCAAGCACATGTGTCCGGCCCTGTCCCCCTACAGCACAGCCCCTTCACAGTCTCTGGTCTGCGGCCCCCCACAGGAGTCCTCCTGCCCTCGGCCCCCGCCAGGTTGCCAGCCCCTGCAGCAGGCGAACCAAGACCCCTACCTCCTCCGCTGGCACTCAGCAGTCCAACCTGCCATCTTCCTCGGAGCTCTGGGCCAGGGCGCTCATCTTGGTCCCTGCTGGGGTCCCTGCCACCGGGCACAGAGAAGTGACCCAAGAATGAGTGAATGCCTGCCTGCGGGGTGAGGGGCGTGGAGCCAGGAGGGCGGGCTGGACACCCTCGGAAAGACGCCTCCTGGCGCCTCCGCTGGGAGGTCAGAGCCTGGGCCGTGGAAGCGGAGGGGCTGAGGTGGGGTGCCCCCACGGCCCCCCACACCGTCCCTGTGGACCACTCTGCACTCAGACACACGAACACCCGGAGGACCCTCTCTCCTGGCGGCAGACAGAACCCCCTCCTTAGCCCGGTGGGCCCCTCCCCAGGGGGCCCGGCCCACTGGGGGCTGTGCGGGGCAAGCAGACGCTCGGTGGCGGCGGGGGGGGGGGCGGCCAGGGGAGGCCCCGCAGAGCCCTAGGACAGTGAGTTGGACCCTGAGTCGGTGCGCGCAGGAGAGCTCAGAAGCCAGAGGTGTTTTCCTCAAACGGGCTGTTTTCCAGGAAAAGATCTGTCTCTAAACACAAAAAGTCTGCCCCCCCCCCCCCCGCACTTCCCGGCCTCGGCCACCTTCTCTCCGGGGCAAGAGAAGGGCGGGGTTTGGGTGAGGACGGAGAGAGAGAGAGGGGAGGAAGCAGACGCTAGAACAGGACGGGGACACCAAGCCCCGCTGCGGAGAAGCCCACCGTGGGCCGCGGGCCAGGGGTGGCCGTTGTGGGGACCCTCCCTCCGGGGCTCCAGAGCCCAACTCAGGCTCAGGCACGCGGGGCTCCGGGAGGCCTGGTGGGCCTGATCGCTGCTCCCTGCCTGCCACTGGCTCCTCACAGGGCCGGCCGTGGGGCCCAGCGACCCTGGCCAGCCTCGGTCCTCCATGCGCCTGGTGCCTGCGCTCCGGGCCAGGAGGAAGATTCCCAGGCGGGTCTTCTGGTGGCAACAGTGAACACTACCGGGTCCTTGTCCCATGCCGGCTCCAGACTCCGCCCATGCCCGAAAGGACACAGGCCTCCGGGGATCCTGAGTCCTGGGGTCCCCTTCCTGAGGCTGGCTGGGACCTGCTGAGCTGGCTGCCTCCTATCAAGCTGCTGGACCCCCACCTGGTGCCTGAGCTCATCCCCGACTCCCCCCACCACGTGCCCCCCAGATGTGTGGCCTCTCGCTCTCCCCGCCCCGGGGGCTCGAGATCTCAGCCCCGGGGTCCGGGAATTTTGCTGAAAGCCCCAGAGACCCCCACAGTCTTGATACCAGTTTTGTTCTAAAGCCAAAGGGGAGGCGGCTGCTGTCACCTCTTCTCTGGGTCAGACGGGGACAGCAAGCCCAGCTCGGGCCGGCGCCCACAGAGATCGGCCGCAGTCCCAACCCTGAGGACGAGCCTTCACGGTCTCCAGACGGAAACGTGCCGGCGACCCGCACAGCCCAGCTCAGTAAACGTGCACACGGAGGACCTTCACCGTCCTCCCTCCGATGGTGAAGGGGTGACAAGTCCCCTAAGTCCTGCAACTGCCGCGGACCCTTTAGGGTGAGAGACTTCTAGAGGTGCTGCTCCTCCCCGGCTACCCACAGCCCAGCCTCCGCCCTTCAGAAGACAGAGGCCAGGCCACCCCTTGCGGGAGTGGGGGACTGTGGGCTCAGAAGGCATGGGGACAAGTACCGGCCACGGCCCCTTAGAGGGAGCCTGGGGCCACCACCCTGAGGCCTTCCTCCCCAGCGGGCAGCCGGGGGAAGGTGCCTGCAGGTCCCAGCAGCTGGCCGCAGCCTTGTTTACAACTCCGGTCGGAGTCTCTCTGGTGGGCCAGTTGGGTCACCCAGAGCTAAGGCACGGCCTGGTCACGGGCCTCCTTTCCTTTCTATGGAGGGGAGAAACGGCAAAATGAAAGCCACAGAAAAACCAACGAGGCTCCAGCGACTGTGGATCTGCACGGATTTATTTTGCGTGTGTGTGTGTTTCCCCCTTTCCTCGGCTTCATAGCAAACGAAAAAATTATCCAATAAAACGCAACAACACAAGAAAACTTTCAACGACTTAGAGTGTCTCCCACTCAGAACACTGGGCAGGAGCAGGCCTGGAAGGAGCACAGGAGCCACTGGAGGCCAGAGGCCTGGTGGACCCGCCGGCCAGTGGCAGCTTCCTCCTCCCCACTGGCTAGTCCAAAGCGCCACTGGGCTTTTTTTTTTTTTTTTTTTTTTTTTTTTTTAAAGATTGCACAAACAAAACGAAACACAATTTAAATTAAAATAAAAACACTTTCTTCACTTGCCCCCATGCCAGGAGGTTCAGGCTGAAACCTCCTCTTTTAAAAAAAAAATTTTTTTTTTTTTTCTAGAAATACTGTGCATTACTTTTTTTTTCTTCCACTTCTCTTGAAGGTTAAAATAAGATATATTTCCCCGGGACTCATAAATACGATCTGGTGCATAGAGAAATAGCAGCAGGGGAGTCCGGGCCAGCCCCCACCCTCAGAGCGCCGCGACCCCCCAGCCCCCCCACCCCCCTCCCCCCGTGAGTACAGCAGGGCAGCAGGACTGAACACGGCATAGATAATATCCCTCGGCTTCAATCTCTAGGGGACGCCGGCGGCAGGGCGGGGGGCAGGCGGGCAGGCGGGCAGGCAGGGACCGGACCCCTCCGAGCGAGCGAGCGACACATGCTGGGACACGCGGACGTCCGAGGGCGGACCCCGGCCGGGAACGAGGGAACTTCCTCCGGGGTTTTCTTAACTAATCACCGAGCAAAACAAACAGAAATGCTTCGAAAATAACGTCGCTTTCAAAAGGAGTCGTAGAAACGGGCGAGGAAGGGGAGGCCGCGAGAAGGCCGGCGCGCGGAGAGCGGCGGGCGGCGGCGTCGGGGCCGGGGAGCCGCGCGCCGCGGCCGGGCAGGCGGACGCCGGGGAGGAAGCCGGCTCCGGCCCCGCTGGGCCGGGAAGGCCCGCGCTCCGTGCGCGGAGGGGGCGCGGCCCCGTCCCGGACCGCGACCCGGGAGGGCGCGGGGCGCCCGGCCGGCAGGGGCCTCCAGTCCGGCGCCGGCGGCCCGCGCCTCTGGCCGGTGGCGGCGGCGGCGCGCGCTCGGCCCGGGCGCTCACAGGAAGAAGTCGGGTGCGCCCTTGGCCCCGCCGGGCCCGGCCTGCGGCGGCGAGGACTCCCGCGGGAAGCCGGCCCCGCCCGCGCCCCCGGGGCCGCCCCGGCCCGCCAGCTTCTCGTATTTCTCCTTGTACAGGTCCCGCTCCTTGGCCAGGCGCCCCACCTCCAGCTTCAGCTGCTCCACCTGGCTCTGGAGCTGGCACTTCTCGCTCTCCAGAATGTGCCGCTGCTGCACGCGCTTGAAGCGGCACGACTGCGCGTAGCCGCGGTTTTTGAGCGTGCGCCGCTTCTGCTTCAGCCGGATGACCTCCTCCTTGCTGAAGCCGCGGAGCTGCCGGTTCAGCTCGCGCACCGACATGGACACCAGCTGGTCGTCGGAGAAGCGCTCCTCCAGGCGCACGTGGTGGCCCGCGCCGCCGCCGCCGCCGCCGTGGTGGCCCGCGCCCGCGTGGTGGTGGTGGTGGTGGTGGTGGGCGGCGTGGTGGTGGTGGGCGGCGTGGTGCGCGCCGTGGTGGTGGCCGGTGCCCATGTCGTCCGCGCCGCCGCCGCCCCCGAAGCCCTGGCCCCGGAAAGCCTCGTAGGCCGCGGCGGCCGCCGGGTGGTGCGCGCCGTGGTGCCCGGCGTGGTGGCCGCTGCCGATGAGCGCCTCCACCGCGTCCTCGGGCGTCAGGTTGAGCGCCTCGGGGTTCAGGTGGTGCTGGTAGCCGCTCATCCAGTACAGATCCTCCAGCGCCGGCTTCCCCGAGGCGCCCCCGACGGCGCCCGGGGCCCCGCCCGTCGGCCCCGCGGTGGCCCCGGCCTGCGCCGCGCCGCTGCCGCCCCCCGCGCCGCCGCCGCCGGTGCCCGGGCTGGGCGCGCAGAAGCTGGGCGAGGAGGGCACGGAGGAGCAGGGCGTGCTGAGCGGCGTCGAGGACAGCGAGCCGGGCGGCAGGCGGTGGCAGAAGCGCTCGGCCTCGGGCGGCTCCTTCTTCACCTCGAACTTCATCAGGTCGAAGTCGTTGACGTACTCGATGGCCAGCGGGCTGCTGGGCAGTTCGGCGCCCATCGCCAGCTCCGCGGCCATCGCCCGGGGGCCCCCGGCCCCGCTGTCGCGCCCGGCTGCGCCTCGACGGGAGGCGGCGGCGGGGGGGAGAGGGAGCCGCGGGCCTCTCCCCCCCTTCACTCCCCACCCGCGGCGGGTCTCGGCGGGGGCGGCGCCCAGACGCGCGGGGAAAAGTTTCGCGCGGCCAACTTGGGGGCGGCCGCGGGGGACGCCGCCGCTCGGGCTTCTCCGACGGCCCCGGCCGCACCCCGGGGGGCGCAGGCCGGCCCCGCTCCCTGTCCCCGCGTCGGCGGCCGGGCGGGTGGCCGGGCGGGTGGCAGGGAGGCCGCCGCCTCGGGCCGCTCGCGCTCCCCGCGCTCCGCCAGCGTCCGGCCGGCCCCGCCTCCACGCCCGAGCGCCGCGCCGCGCGCTCCTCTTTATAGAGCAGGGCGCTCGGGCCCGCCTTCCTGGGAGGGGCGCGAGCCCCCAGGCCAATCGGAGCCCCAGACCCGCCGCCCTCATTTGCCTATCCCCATGGCAACCCGGAGCCCAGCTGTCAATCTCCTGCGGGGAACAGCTGTGGGAAGGGGTGATGACCGGCAGCCCGCGAGAGGAGGGGGCAGGGCCCTCTGGTGGCCGCCGCGGGGGACTGCACGCGCAGAGGGCGCGGGGCCGAGGGGTGCGGAAAAGGCGCGGCGCGGGGGGCACGGAGCCCCGCCTGCGGCCCCCGGGTCTCCGCGTCCGCGACGGGGAGGCCGGGGAGTCTCGGGGAGCCGACGGGGCCCCTCGGTGCTTCGCTGTCCCCGCCACCCCGCGCGCCGTGACCCCGCAGCCCGCGAGCGTGACGGCGCCGGGACCTTCCGGCCTGCGGACACGGGGGCCACGGCGCGGCTCGGGCGGGCGCGGCTCGGGGAGTGCCGGTTATTTTTAGCCGCGCGGTCCGGGCGGGTTCAGGAATTTAGTCAACAAAGTTGCTGGCACCTCGGTCGGCGGCTGCACCGCGGGGCGCAGGTGGGGGGGGCGCGGGCCGGCGGCGGGGGGTGGGGGGGCGGGGGCACGGGCGGGGGCGACGCGGGGCGCGCAGGGCTGTGCAGCGGGGCGCGCTCGCGGAGCAGGGGACGCGACCCGTCCCGGGTGGGCGGAGCCGGGAGGCTCCGCGCCTCGCGACGTTGTCACCGGAGTGCTTGGGGCCCCCCCGGATTTTCCATACTGCTGTTCTAGGACCTCTTGGGGTAACAAATTCAATCTTATATATAACCATCCGTGCATCGAAAGAAGATTCTGGAAGAACCTGGGCAGGAAGTCACTAGGGCAGTTTGATTTTGTTTTGTTCTGGGCATAAATGCCGTTATTATAACAAGAATTCATACAAGTGGGACCAAAACCTCACTTCCTAAGATGCCATGGGGTGGCCCAGCCGGCACTGTCGCCTTCCTCCTCGCCTCACAACCCTTCCTGTAGGGCTTGCTCTGCTGCGCAGGCAGGGTCAGGCCCACCTCCAGGACCCTCCTGCCCTTGCCGGGACAGCTCAGCCAGAGGCAGAAGCAAGGCCCCGGATACGCTTGGGTTTCAGGCTACGTGGGTTGCCAGTTGCCCTGCAGGGTTTGGGGTTCCCTTTAAAGCCCCCATGCCGCGTTCAGATGGAGGTCACACTCAGCCGCCACCAAGTCTAGCTAAAGTGGGGACAGGTTCCCCTACATCTGGCCCCCAGATGTCCTGGGTCGTGCCCTCCGCCGCCCGCTCACTGGGCACACAGCACTCTGTCCCGCGCCCACGCCTTCCTTCACTGCTCTGGGAAGGGGCGGCCTGGGGAAAGCAGGGCACCTGTGTCCCCAACGGCTCAGACACTGGCCTTGGAGTCAGACTAGCCAGCAGGCTTGCCTCAGCTCTTGGCCACTCAGAGCCTCAGAAGCAGGAGTCCCCAGGGGAGGCCCCCAACCCCTCAGCTTCTTGCTGGGATTTGGGGGGGCAGCAGAGCAAGGGTTATTGAGTGAGAGCAAAACCAAGTTTACTGAGCCACAGTCCGCCGTTCCCAGAGAGGGCGGGAACCTGAGAGGGCTGCCCGCTTCGCTGCCTTCCCTGTCTGGTCCCCGTGGCCCCTGCGGCCTCCGCCAGCTCTCCGCCTGCCAGTCGTGGTCGGGCCACTGGGAAGGGCACCAGGGTCGCTGCCCGTGGGTTCTTGAGCCCAAGGAAGGTGTTGGCCTTCCTGGGCTCCTTCCTGCTCAGCCAGGGCTGGGGAGCAGAGGCCGTGGGGCCCGGGGCTCACCTTCCTATTGGCCGCAGGAAAAGCGGACGGGTGTGCCGCGGGCCCTCACAGCCAGAGCAGCGCTGTCCCCTCGGCCCCCGCGACAGCCCATCTGTGCCCAGAAGATGAGCACGCTGGTTCCGCGCTGCCCCGGGAAGGGCGTTCCCGCGCCACACGTGCCTGCCAGTCCTCGCCTGACCCAGCAGGAGTCCGCGGGGCCCACCCCCTGGCTCGCCATTACTCGCGCCCCACAAATCGTTGCTGCGTTCCCGCTGCATGGCCTCGGGGTCATCTCTGGGAAGGTGGCCCAGAGACGGACCTGTGCTGGGAAGGGAGCGGGCGGCAGAGGGAGGGCAGAGCGCGGCTTCTCATTCCGCGCCTGGGGTCCGTGTGGGGTGGGGCTGTCCCAGGCTGAGCCCCACGGCTGGGAGTTCCTGGAGACAGGGGCAGTGGGGCAGGGGGTGGCCGGAGCCACTGGCAGTGTCTTGGGGCCCCGAGTCCAGCGACTTAACCCATGCGTGCTCTGTCCCGGCGTCTGTGGCTTGCAGGCCTCGATGGCCGGCCCAGACCCCTGCCCAGGGCCTCGCAGGCAGTGAAGCAGCTCCCAGCTCCCCGGCTGCAGGCAGGGCCCTTTCCCAGAGTCGGAGGAACCCAGGCCCCGGCTGCCTGGTGGTCCTCTGCTGACCCCGAAGCTGCCCCCCCTGGGCTGCAGGACAGCCTCTGGAGGCTTCCATCTGCGGGGGACAGTCGGCCAGGTTCTGGGCCTGGAAGGGGTCCCAGGTCGTGGCTATCTCAGTGGGAGCCCCAGGAGGTGAGAGGCCGGCAGGGGGTGCTGGGAGGAGCTGGCTGCAGGGTGTGGGGGCACACCCCGCAGGTGCACGGGGGAGCACGGGCAGGAAGCTGCCGGCGCCGCGCTTGTCCTAGGCCAAGGGCACTGCCCGGGTCTCGGGCCCCACAATGCTAACTACCGCTCTGGTAGGGAGTGTGGTGCTGCACTGGGTCTGGACGGGTCACTGTTGTCCAGTCCCCGCAGCTCAGGGGTCCCATCTCCCACCACACCCCCTTTCTGGGCTCGGTGACAGCAGGGCCCAGTGCCTTCCCTGCTTAGAATGAGGCAGCCACTATGTGCCAGGCACACTCTGGGGGTGCCCACAACAGGGGGCAGGCACTTCCTTGGGGAACGGCCTCAGGCCGGGAAGACCATGCCACCAGGGACACTCCCCTGGTCCCGGGTGAGGCCAGGCCCACCCCGCCCCAGTCCACGCCTCCCCCTCGCTGCTCTCACGTCAGGTGCCTCCCTTCACCCGACTGAGGGCCCCCGGCTTACAGCTTAGACGGGGACCACGGCTCCAAGGTCTCCAACGCCCACTTGTCTGGGGCCCAGCCCCTCCCCTCCAGCTCAAAGGGTCAGCAGAGGGTCTCCCCCCTGCTGCGGGGTCTGAGCTGGGCCACCAGCCCTGCCGTTCTGCTGGCTGCCTGACCCCAGGCCTCAGCTGGACAGCCGTCCCTGGCCCGGCCACAGCAGGCAGCGGGCCAGCCCACGTGAGGGGCCCCGGCCCAGCTGCCGCCTCACATGGGGCGCCCCGCCCTCGTGTGGCCCATCTCTGAGTCTCCACAACCTGCCACACCAGGGCAGTCCATGACGGGCATGGACCTGTGGCCAGAGACATAGGATCCAGGAGAGGGGGCGGCCCCTCCCTGGTCTGGCGGACCCGTGCTGTGCCCTCCATGAAGGCCACACGCTCTGCCTGGAGCCCAGTCAGCCTCAGCCGGCAGCTTGATCTGTCTGGGTTGGTGTGAGGTGACAGCACCTTCATCCCTGAGGATCTCTGCTGGCCTGCGCCTGACACGGGAAGCCCGGAGTGACCAGTGGGCACTCTCCTCAGAGGAACTGCCCCCCTACCCCACCCTGGGCTGCCCAGGAGCTTGGACTCTGACCAGGCAGAACCCAGGCCGACAAGGTCCCCAGATGGGTCACAGGGAGTGTGGGGGAGCTGGGCCCCCGCCCAGAACTGGGCAGCCACTGGCTCGGCCTCTCCTGCTTCCCAGAGTGCCAGCCCTTCCTGAGCCTTCCACGCTGGCCCACGGTGGTCAGACCTGCTGCTTCTGGGTGGTGGGCTTCGCGTGGGGCCTGTGCGTGCCGCGTGGCTTGGAGCAGTCAGGAGACTGGGCTGAGCGTGGAGCTGGGAGGGGCAGGCCCCCCGGTGGGTGTCCCGCACGCAGTGACCCAGCTGTCCAGCCGACCGTGGGGCGCCCACCCACCATGCACACAGCTGTCTACTCCACAGCCCGGGCTGCGTGTCCCCCTGTCCACTGTGAAGGGAAGAGCAGGGAGCCCGGGGGGAGGTAAGGGTCTGAAGGGGACGCAGCTCAGATCAGGCCGGACCAATAACATCGTCTCCAGCCACACCTGTCCGTCTGTCCAGGCGGAGGAGGGAGAACCGATCCCCCAGCCTTGTGGGGGGTCACGGTGGAAATGGCGAGGAAGCCCTGAGGGAGGAGGGGGCAGGAGACGGGCCCGCGGCCTGGACTCCCCCCAGGGACTGCCAGCTGTGGGGCCCCCCACGGCCGATGCCCCGCTCCCCCGAGGGCTCAGCCCACAGCGGGGACCCTGCGGCTTCCTGAGGGGGAGTCCCTTTCTTTCCGGCTGGGGCTGACTCCAGATCCACCACGCTGCCAGATCGGCGGCGGTGGCCGCGAGCACACGTCTCAGGCCTCTGGGGACGTCCGCCTGGGTTCCTGGGCAGGGGTGGGGGTGGGGGCAGCAGCGACGGTATGGGACTGCGAGCTCCGGGTCCGCCTCTCTGGCCGCCTGCTGCCACAGACGCTGGCCTGGCCCCTTGCCGTGAACCAGCCCCGTCCTCGTCACCTCTGGAGCTGGACAGGGATGGCCCCCATCAGTCAGGGAGCGGTAGGGCGCAGGAGCCCCTCCGCTCCCCATGACGGTCTCGGGGGTGCTGGAGTGTCTGCCCGTCCAATGTGGGCTGGGCCCAGGAAGGCTCTGCTCTGGCCAGTGGGCCCCTCAGGGGTGCGGTGTGGGCGGACGCCTGCACTCTCCCCACTGTGCTGGCCCCTGCAAGCCAGGGCTCCAAGGGACAGGCAGAGGAGGACCGTCACGCAGCAGACCTGACCGCAGGCTGGCGCGTGGAGCTGGCGGCCAGGCGAGGAGGAAGGCGTGGGGACACACTCAGGTGTGGAGTGGGCAGGGGGGGGGAGGAGAAATCCCCAGATTGTCCCTGTGCCCCTCCGATCCCTGGCCCTGGCCTCCCAGGGTCCCTGTCAGCCCAGACCCTGTCCTGGGCCCCTCAGTGGAGGCTGCAACCCCCTGCCAGGCCTCCCTGGGTCTGTCGAGCGATGCAGACTCCGCCCGCTTCCCTCCCCTTCCCCGGCCCAGCCACTCGCCGGAGACCCTCGCCCGAGACACCCAGAGGAGGGGCTGGGACGGAACCTCAGCTTGGGGGCCCTGCTCCGCCCGTCGGGTCCAATGTGCTCCGTGGCACCCCCCACCCCAGGCCCCTTACCATAAGGCATGTGGGCTTGGCCACGGTGGGGAGGCTGTCCCCGACCCTCTGAGCCATTTCTGGGAGGCAGGGAGGCCGATGTTCCTGCCCAGAGACCCTGTAGCCGCCATGGATGTGTGGCCAGCCCTTCCTCTCCCGCGGGGCACCCCATTCTTCTCTTGGGGTCTGTGGGCAGCGTGTGCCCCCGAACTCCTGCGAGCTGGTGCAGACAGGGCTGGACAGCGGCGCAACGGCACTCAGAACAGCCAAGCACACACAGGGCAGAACCTTTATTGCTGAACATAAAATACCCACCAGGGAGCCCGGCTGGAGTCCTGGGGGTAGTGGGAGGGAGGGGGAGTTGCATGGCACAGCTGCTCTCACACCCACAGTGGGCCCAGGCCTGGCGCGGAGCCCTGCCTGGCCCCCCTCCAGGCTGGAGGTTGGGGCGCATCCTGGGTGCTAGGCTGAGGGCGCAGGGTTGGGGTGGGAGGAAGGTGGGTGTGCAGAGGGGCTGGCTGGGCAGAGCCCGGCCCAAGGACGAGGCGAGGCCCTGGGCACACACGGTCACGGAAGGCTGAGAGCCAGGTGGGCAGGGCAACAACCCCGGAGATCCCGGGGGGGACTTGGTGGCAGGCGGCCCCTCCTCTGGGGCAGGGGCAGGCAGAACCTCCTTCCTCTCCAGGAACAAGGGGCTGAGGTAGGCACGGGCTGGCCCCCGGGGCCCTCACAGACGGGGTTTGATGTGTAGAGTTTTCCCTGTTCCGAGAAGGGCAAAGGTAAGGTGCCAGCCGCCTCCCCCGCCCCCTGCCAGGGAGGAGCACCTCTCCTGCCAAAGCTTCTGGGTCAGGATGCAGGAGACTCCATCCAGCACCCACCTGCCTGCCCTGGGGTCCGGGGAGCCCCAGCAAGCCGCTGGTGGGGTTATAAATGCCAGGTGCGAGCCGTCGGCATGCAGGCCCTGTGACGCGGCCACGCTCACACCTGCAGCGGGCCTGCCAGACGCACACGTGGCGGCTCTGGGCCGGTGAGCAGGGCAGGGGAGGGGCGGAGGGACCTGGGGCCCTGCGCAGAGGGACAGGGCCTGGGGGCAGGGAGGGCTTCCTGCAGAGGAGCAGGGGGCCTGAGGACAGAAAGCCACCTCCAAGGGTGGGCTCCTGCCCTGCACAGCCCACGCTCACTGGGACTCCACGCCTCTCCTCGGGCTACGAATGCTCCAGGCCACCTCTCAGGCTGCCATCCCCATGGACCGCAGACGCCTCCGCGTGGCTGTCCTGGGGCACGGCACCCTCTATGTCCCTGTGAGCCGGCCTTGCCTCCTGGGCCACCCATAGCGGGACCGAGGGCTCAAGTCACCTGTTTGGCCAAGCCAGAGCCCAGAGGCCAGCCGGCCAGGGCTCCAGGCCAGCACACTTCACTGGCCTCTGCCTGCTGGCCATGGCCCCTACTGGGGGGCTGCCTGGGGATGTGCAGCCCGGCCTGCTGCCCCAGAGCCCTCCCAGGCCCATCTCCTCCTGCACCTCCGGCTCCCAGCCCTGGCCAGGTCGGAGGCGGGCCGAGCAGGAGTCAAAGGCTGCCAAGGCCTCGGAGGCCGGTGGGGATCTCCACAGCCCGTCCTGGGCCTGGCCCACCCTGCCGGCCTCTGCGGACAGACGGATGCTGGGGTTGGCTGCCTCGGGGTGGGGGGGGGTGGGAAGGAGGGGGCCACCTGCTGCCTCCCCACCGCAGGGGGGCCTGCCCGAGGGGAGGGGGCGGAAGTAGCTGGTGCCCTGGTCCCAGGCCAGCATGCAGAGGGCCCGGCCGCAGCTTCATGCCCTGAAAGGGGGGCCGCGCACAGGCGCCGGGTCCAGGCCCCTCGGAGGCAGGCGTTTGAGCGTGCTCAGCGGAGCCGTTCGAGAAGGCTGCGGCAAGCATCTTCCATTAACGTTACGACCGTGAAATATGACAATAAAATGATAGCCGTATGGTCGCAAATTTGCAGCCCGCCGAGCTGCGTGGGGTTTATCGTCACTCAAACGCGCGGAGAGCTGTAAAATGTTTACAGAAAGGGTCGTTTGCAGCCATAAAATCCTCTTTTCTCTCCTAAACAAGGCTGAGTGGAGCCATTTACCAAGCCCTGAATGTTCACTGGGGGAGAGGGAACATCTGTTCTCTCCAGGAGCGCGCGGTGATCTTCCAGAACAAATTAACAGAAATGGGTGCTTTCTAATTAAATCAGCCCTCGGCTGGGGTGGTCTGCGTGGCAGCCACTGCTGTGCTCACACCTTGGCCGGCTCTGCCCCCTGGGCGGGATGTGTGCACCTGCCGCCCGTGCTGGCGCTCCCAAACCATCCAGGCCCCACCTGGGAATTCTGCCCTGGTGGGTCTGAGGTGGGCACTGGAAAAAGAGCCCCTGGCTGTGCCATCCTGGGCCCCGAGGGGCCAAGCTGCCTACCTGAGTCCTTGCTTGGGGGGCTCCTGGGGGTCCGGGCCCTGGGCAGGCCTCCTGGGCTCGGCGAGGACCGCAGGGAGATGAAGGCAGGCAGCTTGGAGAGGCCGCCGGGGCCCGGCGCCGCCGAGGCAGCCTCCTCCTGCAGAGACAGCGCCTCCTGGTCCGAGGACTGGGAGGGGGAGGAGGGGGAGGAGGGAGGGGGGGAGGAGGAGAGGGGGGAGCGGGGAGAGGGAGAGGAGGGAAGCTTGGACAGGGGAGAGCCCGAGGCTGCAGCTAACACCCGTGGGGAGGAGGGAGGGGAGGCCAGGCCCGCAGCCACGGAGGTAGGGGAGCTGGGCGTCTGTCTGCCGGGGCGCTGGGCAGCCGAGGCCTTCCTGCGGGAAAGGAAGGGGAGCAGGAGCGTGAGGGTGGGTGGCGGCTCGGCAGGCTGCGGTCCAGAGGGCACCAGCCGACCAGCTGCGCGGCACCTGTCCCAGCAGCCCCGGGGCACCACCATCCGGGTCTGAGGCCAGCCCTCGGTCACTAAGGACAGGCTGGTGACGCCATGGGACCTCAGGCACGAGGCAGCTGGGGCGAGCCTGGCCGGTAAGCCCCAGCTCCACACGGACCCTGTCCTCTCGTGCCAGAGCGCCCGCTCCCGGGACGGGTGAGCACGATGTGGGGCCCCAGCCGTGACCATCACCCAGGACCCCCTTTCCTGGGGCACGGGAGTGGGGTAGCCAGAGACCCCACGTTCCTCCATGGGGCAGGGGCTGTGCAGTCCCACAAAGGCCGGTCTGGGCCAGGGATGTCCTCAGCTCTGTCCACCCTGGGGATGTGGGCTGGGGCGCCTCTGGAGGTGACATGATACTCAGCCTTGAACTGAGGTTTCTTTTTGGGTCTGAAACTGTAAGAGCCGGGAAATGACACAGGGGCTCCCCGCCGGGGTCCTGAGCATCTCCAAGAGCAGGAGGGACTGCTTCCGGCCCACCCCCGGGGCTTCCACATGCACCCCCCACTGTCCCTGTCACCTGGGTCCATGGCTGGAGGAGGCCTTGCTCCTGGGGGGCGCGCTGCCGGGCTCTGGGGTGGGAGTGGGCCGCCGGCCGAGGCGCTTCTGGCTGCGGTGCAGCAGCTGGCACTGGGCGCCCCGGGGACAGAGGCCCCTGCGTGAGAAGTCAGGGCACAGCAGCGTATGCTTCTTCTTGCACTGTGGAGGAGGGGGGACAGGCTGCTGGGGGAGCCTGGCAAGACCCCTGTGCCGCATGGGCTGGCCCTGTCCGCTCTGCCCCCAAGGGGCCGAGGCCCCCAGCCCTGGGCAGCCTGCACTCCCTCCCATCCACGCCCCCTGAGCCATCAGAAGGGTGAGGGCCAGCACTGCCCAGCTGGGCCCTGGGTCTGGCTGGAAGGCAGGGACCACGGGTGGCCGGGGGGGTACGTCTCCCAGCTGGGATGGGGATTCCTCAGACACGAATCCCTCCTCCGGGCTGCAGATGGGGTTTGGGGGGGCTCCACGCCCAGGGAACCTTACCGCATGGGGTTTAGGCTTCAAGCCCAGGGGTGCTCAGGTCGGCCGAGGCCAGCACACACCCGATCCACCACACCTGTTGTGGTGGCTAATTATACCCAGTTTGGGGTGCACCGTCCAGCAGGTGCTGGGGGCAACACGAGGCCTCAGCTCTGCCCACGGCCCACAGGGAGCCACGAAGCTCTGCCCACCCGCTTCCGGGGGCGGGAGCCGTGGGCAGTGATGGGCCCAACTCTCCAGGCTGTTCCGCACCTATTTCCTGCCTGAGGCCCCTCCAGGAGACAGGTGCTTGGCTCCACCCACCCCTGCAGCTGGCTCAGTAGGCATGACCGGGAGCCGGACTGCAGCCACCGCCCCTGGTGCTGGCCAGGTGACGGGAAAGACACAGTCCTGGACAAGAAACCCTGCACGGTTCCTGCCAGTCCCACCCAGAGCAGAGCTGAGAACCAGCTTGGATGCCGGAGCAGCTGCAGCGCCCACCCCGGCACGGGGGCTGTGCGCCGGCTGAACCACGGGGAAACATGCCAACAACCCCGAAGCCACTTGCTGCCGGAAGCCAGTCCCCAGAGCCCCGGCCTCGGCCCTGCCCCCAGCACCCAGCACAAGAGCCTGGTGGAGGAGGACCCCTCAGAGCGTGTGCCCGTCCCCGGAGCGGAATCTGGGCACCGGCCCCATTCTTGGCCGCACACCTGCTCCCACCACCAACAGACCAGAAGCCCCTTGCACTGGGGCCGGGGGCTGGCGTGCACATGGGAGCCGGCTGGAACCGGCAGGGCCATCTGCACAGGCAGAAGGAGCCCTGAGTGCCCACGGCAACCCCCCGCCAGCCCGTCTGGGATGGGGGGCAGACACACCCCTGCCCCGAGAAGGCTCATGCTTGTCGCTTGATCCTTCCCCGTGCCCTCCACTCTGCACTGAAGCCCCGTGAGGCCGCTCAAAGAGCAGCAGAGCCTGGGGGATAGGGCCTGCGGGGACGGAGGGCTGCCTGGTGGGGCGGAGGGACAAGAGAAGCCGGCCCCCCGGGTGCCGAGGGAACGCAGAGAGGGGGCTGATGGGGGCCAGGGCCTGTGCCACCCCGGGCAGTAGCCACACGCCGTGGCGGCAGCACGTGTCCACCGCATCAGAGGAGGCCGGGCGCGGCAAGAAGGAAGAGTGTAGAAGACCACAGCCGTGTCTCCGCCCTGACTGCAGGCAGAAGCCCGGGGCAGGTTCGCTAAAATTCCTTTCACCTCTTCTTGCTTTGCTCTTGCAAGGTGGCCCCTAGGACACTCGGAATCTCACACGCGGCTCACATCTGGCAGACCTTCTGGGCTGTGCTCGTTGGGGCTATAAGCCTCCTGCCCAGAACAAGCACACAGTCGGGGTCGGACATAAGGAGCGTTCTCGAATCATCCAAGAGCTGTTGAGAGAGCCCGACGATGCTGGACGGCTACTCAGAAGCTTCCCAGACACAAACCGAGTCTCCCGTTCCAAGGGCCCCACATCTTCCGGCAGACCCGGCCCCGAGGAAAGAGCGAAGCCAGACCACCAAACGGAAGCCCCAGAAAACCCCGAAATCCCTGGAAATGAGCAAAGACACTGCTAACTAATTCCCAGGTCAAACAAGACACGTGGGGGGCAGTCCTCAGGCTCACAGCTCGGTCAGCAGAGCAGGCCTGGCTCAGCAGGTGGCGGGACAGCAGAGGACCCGGGCTCAGCCTCAAGGGAAGAGCAGAAACAAACGAGACGCAGGGGGCTCTGGGGGTGAAGCCTCTGCCTTCGGCTCAGGTCCTCAGGTCATGATCCCAGGGTCCTGGGATGGAGCCCCGCATCGGGCTCTCTGCTCGGCAGGGAGCCTGCGTCCCCCCTCCCCCGCCCCGCCTGCCTCTCTGCCTGCTTGTGAGCTCTGTCAAATAAATAAATAAAATCTTAAAACAAACAAACAAATGAAATAACAAAAGAGCAACAACCAAGAGGGCACGGAGCTGGTTCTCTGAAGATGTTGGTAACTGAGTTGGCGAAGAGAAATCCGGAAAGAAAGAGGCGCCCGCCGGCATCAGCGAGGCCAACCGCGACGCCGTGTCGGCACAAAGAGAAGCGGCCCGCAGGGCGACACGCCCGCAGCACTCAGCCAACCAGCGCCAAGACACAAACGAAACACCGAAACACCGCCAAGAAGGAAAACACAACCCGAGCGAGCGTTTCTCTGACCGGACGTGCACGTGCCTCACTGGCTGACACACAGCGCACGCCGTGTCCTGGGCTCCCGCCGAGCGGCCGGCCGTGACCAGCCTTGCAGGGCAAGGCCGGGGCCAGGGCAGAGAGGACGCTGCTCCACTCCGCCTGGGGCTGGGGCAACCCCGAGGGCACGAACGGTGAGAAGAACCGTGCAGAAGGACAAGGTGAATGAAGGTACTTTCTGACTAGGAATTACGGTGCAGCTCAAGGAACGTGGCGGGCACGGAACCAGCTCAAGGACACACAGAGCGGAGCCGAGAGCTCCGAGACACAGCCACGTCCACGAGCCCACGGGAAACGGGCTCCCAACCAAGGTGCTCGGGCAAGATGCAGCTGGACCCCGACCTCACACCGCACACTGGGAGCAACGGAGACAGACCCACATGTGAAAGGCCCTCCAGACTTTCGGAAAGTGGCAGGAGTTTTCATACAAGACAGAGGGACAAGCTGTAAGGAAAGACTGATAAGATCATTTCCATTAAAATCAAGAACTTCTGTTCTTCAAAGTAACACAAGGAAGAACGGAAAAAACAAAACACAAAGAAGGTATTTGCCGTTCACGTGACTGACAGAAGCCTAATGTGCAGAATACCTTACATTTCCGTATTTTTATGTTCATGTTTTATACTTTATAAATTCCCTGTGAATCAGCAAGAGAAAACCAACCCAGCGGAACTGTCCCCTCTCTCACCTACAGAAACCAACAAAATCCGAGGTATTTTTCAGAAGGAAAGGCCCAAAGGGTCGAAACACAGGGAAGGCATCTGGCCTCATTAAGTCCAGTAGAGGGAAATTAAAAAAATACAGTCAAGTAACTTTTCGTCCTTCAATTGTTCAGAGAAAAAAAGGTTGCCTGTCACCAAGTGCTGGCAAGAAAACAGGTGCACAAGTGTGAACGGACAAAAGCCACCGGGAAACCGGCCCCCACCTCTCTGATAGCAGACCGCCCCCCCAGACGGGTGGCCCACACCTTGCTACAGACGAGGGCCAGCACCCTGATCCCCACAGGCTGCTGGTGGAGCCCAAGACGCTGGCCTGCCCTCCAGGAAGCACCTTCCAGAGGAATAAGGCCCTGAGAGGCCAGGACCAACCCGCCGACCCATGCTCGCGCCCTCAGCCCCTGGGGCTCCAGGGTCCCCACTGGCTGCCTGCTGCAGGCCAGCCAGGCTGCCGGGCCGTCTGACTCCACACCACCGCCCTCTTCCCCGGCCAGGAGCCCAAGTGTCCCAGGTGGCTCACATACAGCAGCCCCCGACGTGGTGCCACGCAGGGGCCTTCCCAGTCCTTCCGGGTCTCGCCAGCTCACATCCTCAGACAGCCCGACAGCAGGCTCCATCGCCACCGGTCCCTCCTACGGGCCAGGGCCCACTCCTACTGCAAGGCCGGCGGGGTGGTTCAGCAGTGTCCCCTGTCCCCAGAGACCCACCCACTTCCTTCCCACTGCCCCACACCAAAGCTACCCCTTCCCCACCCTGGTGACAGTCCCATCCCCCCCATGCCTCCTCTGACTGCACCCCACCACTGTCCCCCTGGGGGTCGGAACAGCCCCAAGAAATGTCCATCTTCGTCCACTCCTGCGGTCATCTGGGCCAAGGCCTCCTTCAGGCATTCACTCCAAAATGGCAGCCAAATCCAATGGGCCACCCGGAACGGAAGTGATTAGTGGCAAACCGGACGGAGTGCAGACAGAGCCTGGAGTCAGGCTGGCGGGAACACAGCCATGGCACTCTTCCGGCTTCGATGCCTAGCTGGTGCTTAGCCAGCTGCTGGTGGGGGCCTTTCTCGCCGGGGGCTGCGGGAGGGGTGTGGGGGCTCTGCACTCGCTTTGCAACTTTTCAGTGAAGCCACAGTTGCTACAAACAGCAAGTTTGTTAAATGCCATAAGCGATGAGCACTGTCCGTGCTGGGCTCTGCGGAGTGAGCAGGCCCCCAGAGGAGGCCGTGAAGCAGGGGCACTGGGCCCCACACAGGTGACAACCACGAGAAGCACCCACCGGGGACCTCTGCGCCAGCGTGGCAGGGGGTCCCCGGGACTTCCTCCTGCTGAAGAAGCAACCTGAAGTGTCCACAGGTGCAGATAAGGGGCAGCCCAGCCAGACACACCGAAACACTGTGGCCCCACCCAGGCCAGCAAAGACTACGTGGGGAGACCTGGCCCCTGCTGCCCCTTCCTGCCTTGCTGGGTTGGTGCTCGAGGAGGCCCTGAAGACACAGAAATGCGGGGCCCCTTCCTCTCCCAGTCAGGGGAGCCCCCAGTGGGAAGTGGCCTGGTGGGAAGTAAGTACCACCCAGCCAGGAGGAGTAGGAAAACCCGTCCTCAGGGGTCTGTGGAGGCCAGTGGGGACCTGGATCTCCACTTGGCAGCGGCAAGACCCCACCTTCACTCCCCCTACACCTGTGTGTCACACAGACACCAGCCAAAACAGAAGATTTGAATAAGATGCAGACCCTCATAATAATATAGTCAAAATGTCCAGGTTTCAATAAAAAGTGACTCATCATACCAGGAAAAGGTACAGACCTCACACGGAATGGAATTCCGGACAAGCAACACGTGGCAGCCAGAGGCAGCAGAGGCGCGGGAGTTCTCGGACAAAGATTTTAAAGGAGCACCGTAAATGTGTTTATTTTATTTATTTTTAGGTAATTTTATTTTTAAGTAATCTCTACCTCCACCATGGGGCTCCAACTCACAACCCCAAGATCTGGAGTTTCACGCTCTACCAACTAAACTCGCTGGGCGCCCCCATAAATGTGCTCGACAGCAGGAGGGAGGCCCCGAGGAAGGCCTCCGTGCACCGGAAGACGTAACAACAGACCTTAACCAATCTGACTGCTGGGAGAGAAAGCAGAGTCTCTGACACGGAGAGCCCTTCAAGGGCTGCAGACTGAGAGGAGAAAGAACACGGGACTCATGGCTGAAAATGTCCCCAACTTGCCAAAAAACACAAGCCTACAGATTCAAGAAGTTGAGGGAACCCAAACAGTAAAAAGCAGAGAAATCCACCAAAAACTGCACCACAGTCAATCTTGTAAAAGCTACAGCCAGCCAGAGAGGATACTTTCCCTGTGCCGGGAGAGTTCAGGTGCCAGTGGGTTTCTCCTTATGCACCAATGAGGCCAAAGGAGGGGACAGCGTGTGCGAGTGCTGAAAGGGAAGAACTATGAGCTCAGAAGCCCATGTTCAGCAAGAAAATATCCTCCAAGAATGTGGGGGAAATCCAGACATTCTCACAGGAAGGAAAACCACCAGAATTTGTCACCAGCAGACCTGCCCTAAAAAATGGCTCCAGTAAGTTCTCGAAACAGAAAGGAAACAATACGAGACAAAGCCTTGCAACAACAGAAAGGCAGACCGAGGTGACAAAACATGGTAAACATACAGACTTTCCTTGAGTCTCCTCAATTATGTTTAATTATTGATGCAAAAAACTGTCAGTGTCTGTTGCGGTTTTAAATGTCTGTGGAAGACACACGTAAGGCAAGTACCGATGGAGAAGGGCATAGGGACACAAAGGAGGGGAAGGTTTCTACATTTCACCTAAACTGGCAAATGAGAACACCAGTGACAAGTTATGGGTGTACAATACAATGCTTAGTACAACCACTAAAAAAGCTATAAAAAGATATACACACACTTGGGGTGCCTGGGTGGCTCAGCAGGTTAAGCCCCTGCCTTCGGCTCAGGTCATGATCTCAGGGTCCTGGAATCGAGCACCGTGTTGGGCTCTCTGCTCAGCGGGGAGCCTGCTTCCCCCTCTCTGCCTGCCTCTCTGTCTAATTGTGATCTCTCTCTGTCAAATAAATAAATAAAATCTAAAAAAAAAAAAAAACTAATAAAACACAGACACTAACAGAAGTCAAATTACAGGCTTAAGCCTTAATACAGCAATAATTACATTAGGTGTAAATGGCCTAAATACATCAATTAAAAGACAAAGATTGACAAAGTAAATTTTAAAACATGACCCAACTATATACTGTCCACAAGAAAGGTATTTCAAATATAATACGATAGGTAAGCTAAGAGCAAAAAGGATGGAAGTTATGTCAAGCCAACACTCATGAAAAGCGAGCAGAGGGACACCTGGGTGGCTCAGTTGGTTAAGCAGCTGCCTTCAGCTCAGGTCATGATCCTGGCGTCCTGGGATCGAGTCCCACATCGGGCTCATTGCTCGGCAGGGAACCTGCTTCTCCCTCTGCCTCTGCCTGCCACTCTGTCTGCCTGTGCTCGCTCTCTCTCTCTCTGACAAATAAATAAAATCTTAAAAAAAAAAAAAAAGTGAGCAGAAGTGGGCACATTAATACCACACAAAGTGGACCTCAGAATAAATAAAATTACAGACAGAGAGGTACATTTTATAATGATGGAGGATCGATCCATCAAGAAGACCTAGCAATCCTAAATTAACATGCACAAAATAAGAGATCTGTGAAATACATGAAGTAAAAACTGATTAATAGGAACGGAGGAAGAAAGGAAGAAACAAATCCGTAATTACAGGTGGTGACCAATGCCCCCTCACAACAACTGATCCAACAACTAAACAGAAAATTGGCAAGTAAGCAGAAGAACCAAGAAATATCTTTCACCAGCAAAACCTAATCAACATTTATAAAACCCTCCACTTTACTCAATAATAGTAGAGGATATATTCTTTTCAAGTGCCCACACAGAACGTATACCAAGCATATCCTGGACCATAAAACAAAGACCAAGAAATTTTAAAAAATTAAAATCATACAAAGTATATTCCTCACCATCACAGACTCCAACCAGAAATCAGTGACAGAAAGACAACAAGAAAGTCTCTGAAGACTTGGAAATCAAATAAAAGTCTGTGGGTCAAAGAGAAAATCTCAAGGGAGGGTGGGGGTGTCAACAAGCAAACAAACAGAACTAAATGAAAATATATCTCAAAATTTGTAGGACCCAGCTAACTAAATCCATACATAAGGGGAAATTTTTCATATCAATAGTCTAAACTCCCACCTCAAGACCCTACAGGGGAAAAAGAGTGAAATAAACCCAAAGCAACAAGAAGAAACAGTAATGATATAAGCAGAAATCAATAAAACCAAAAAGAAAAAAAACCAATAAGAGAAAAAAACCAATGAAACAAAGAGCTGCCCCTTTAAAAAGATCAATAATATGGACAAACCTCTAGCAAAACAAACAAAGAAAAAAGATAAAAGTCACAAAGTTTCCAACATCAGGAATGAAACAGAGGTCATGACAGAGCCTGTGGCCGCCAGGAGGATAATTCGGGCACACTTCAAACAACTCTACACGTATAATTTTGACAACTTAGACGAGATGGACCAATTCCTACCAAAACTGACTCAAGAAGAAACAGAAACTCTGGACTAGCACTCTGTATCGTAAGGGGACTGAATCAGTCATCAGACTGACCAATAAACAGAAGCCCAAGACCAGAGGGCTTCGCTAGTCAATTCTACTAAACAAATAGGGAAGAATGAATACCAATTCTCAAATTCTTCCCCAAAACTGCAGAGCAAGGAATCCTTCCTCGCTCCAATCAGCCGAACACCATGTGAGGCTAGCCTTACCCTGACACCAGAACTAGACAAAGATACTACAAGAAAAGACACCATAGATCAATATCCACCACAAATACAGATGCGAAAATCATCAACAAAATACAAGAAAACTGAATTCAGCCATGGCATTTATTCTTAGGATGCAAGGATATTCAACATCCAACTATCAACCAACATGACTGTGATTCAAGGTGGTCAGTAGGATGGGCTGGTCACCTTAACAGATAGAAGGGAGAAGAAAGCGACACGATTATCTCAACTGTTGCAAAAAAGATCGGACAAAATTCACTACCTTTTATAATAAAAACATCCAATAAACTAGGACTAGAAAGGGACATTCTCGGCAGGATAAACACCATGTGAGAAGCCCACAGCCAACATCACACCCAACAGTGACTGACTGAAAGCTTTTCCCACGACAAAGAACAAGACCAGGATGCCCCCTTCTGCCACTTTGATCCAACACAGGACTAGAAATTCTAGTCAGAGCAATTAGGCTAAATAATTATGTAAAAGATACATAAAATCTTAGTTTAAGGGGCGCCTGGGGGGCTCAGTCATTATTAAGCCTCTGCCTTTGGCTCAGGTCATGATCCCAAGGTCCTGGGATTGAGCCCCGCATTGGGCTCTCTGCTCAGCGGGGAGTCTGCTTCTCTCTCTCCGTCTGCAGCTCCCCCTGCTTGTGCTCCCTCTCTCGCTATGTCACTCTCTATCAAATAATAAATAAAATCTTAAAAAAAAAAAAGAAAAATAATAATTATTTAAATGATATATAAAATCCAAGTTTAAAAGGAATAAAATTATCTGTTAGTAGATGACATGATCTTATATATTAAAAAACCTTAAAGATCACACAAAAAGAATTGCTAGAGCTAATATATGCAGTCAGCAAAATTCCAGAATATAAAATCAACACACACACACACACACACAAAATCAACATATTATTACACACTTTGGAAGAACAACAAAAAAGATAATTAAAAAAATTCCATTCAGTAACATTAAAAAACTATAAGATACTCAGGAATAAATTTAGCCAAGGAGGCAAAAGACTTACAATCTAAAAACTACAAAATGCGGCTAAAGAAATTAATGTAGGTCTAAAGGAATGGAAAGGCATCCCATGTTCATGGACTGGAAGACTTCCTATTACCAAGACCACGATACCACCTGAATGACCTACAGATTCAGTGTGATCCCTACCAAGTTTTCCAAGGTCCCCCCGGCTTTTGTTAAGAAGAAAAGGCCCATCCTAAAATGCATATGGAATCTCCAATGACCTTCAACAGTCACAATAAGCGTTGAAAAGAAAAATAAAATTGAGGGATTTATAGTTCCTGATTTAAAAACTTATTCAAGAGCTATTGTAATCAAAATACCTAAGGACAGACGTAGAGACCAATGGAACAGAACCCAGCACCCAAAAACGAACGCCCATCCATGGTGTACGGACTTTCCACAAAGGGGCAATGGCCGTTCGGCGGGAGGAGAACGGCCTCCTTAGTGCGCGGTGCTGCGCGAACTGCCCGCATGCGGGAGACTGGCGCTGGGCCCTCATCTTACGCCACATACAAAAACTGACTCGAAATGGACCAAAGATCTAAACTTAGGAACTGAAACTATTAAAGTTTTATATAAGAAAACACAGGGAAAAGCTTTGCTAACATTGGGTTGGACAAGTATTTCTTGGATGTAACAGTCAAAGCACATGCAACAGAAAACAACAACAACAGAAAAATCGTACTTACTCCATGAGAAGCTCTCATGCATCAAAGTCCACTGTCGAGAGAGTGAAAAGACAGACTGGAAGGAAAGAGTCCTACATCCTCTTCCAACAAGGGTTTAATTTCTAGAACATATAAGGAAGGGGCTCCTGGGGTGCTCAGTCAGTGAAGCCTCTGCCTTCGGTTCAGGCCAAGATCTCAGGGTCCTGGGATCGAGCCCTGTGTCAGACTCCCTGCTCGGCGGGAAGCCCGCTTCTCCCTCTGCTGCCACTCCCCCTGCCTGTGCGCACGCGCACGCTCTCTCCCTCTCTCAAATAAATAAAACCTTTAAAAAAGAAAAGGAAATGGAAAATTTTGCATTATACTTATTTTACCACAATTAAGAAATTTAACAATGTAATATACCAAAAATCATTCTATATACACTTAAACAGGTGAATGGTACGCTATGTGAATTTTATCTTAACAAAACTATTTTTTTGGTTTTTTAAAAAGATTTTATTTAAAAAAAAAAAGATTTCTTAGAGAAAGAGAGAGCACGCAGGGGGAGGGGTAGAGGGAGAGAGAAACTCAAGCAGACGCCCCACTGCGCGCAGAGCTTGACATGGGGGCTCGATCTCGCAACCCTGAGATCCGAAACCAAGAGTCCTCGCTCCAGCGACCCCGCGCATACACGGGCGCCCCGTTCCAACAGAGAGATAAAGCTCCACCGGCACACACCGGGCTCCACACCAACACCGTCAGCGGTCAGGGGACACAAAGGGAAGCTACAGCCAGACCGCCTTGCACCACCTGGGGGCTGAGGTCAGCAGGACAGACCCAGGAGCTGGTGAGCATGTGACACCAGGACAGCCACACTCGCTCCAGGTGGCACAGCCCGGTGGCACGGCCGTATGAGAAAGCAAGCAGGGAGGCCTGCAGCCCCCTTCCCTGGCACCCGGCAACCCCACTCCCAGGCACCCACCCGAGGCAGATGAGAGCCCGTGCTCACGAGGACTCACACAGAAACATCCATGCAGCCCCGCCCCAGGGACAACCCGAACATCCACCCACCAATGGATGCACACAATGTGGCCTCTGCACATGACGGAGCACCACTCGCCATGGACAGGGGCACAGGCCTGACCTTGACCACAATGTGGTGACCCTCAAAACCAGGCCAGAGGAGAGAAGGCGGGCAGCAGAGGCCATGTGTCGCGGGCCTTCCGCTGGAGACATCCCGAAGAGACCCGTGTACGGGGATGGCACGTGAGCCGGCGCTGCTGGCGGGGTGGGCACAGGTGGGACTGGCCACAAAGGGACCGGAGGCGTGTCTGGGGTGACAGGCGTGTTCTAGAGCCAGATGCTGGGAATCGCTGCACAACGGCCCCCCGGGGCGATGAACCAGACGACACAGGAGCGGCGCCCCCATAAAGCCGGGCTCCCTAACACGGGCCCCCGAAGCAGAGAGGGAAGGCGCAGTCTCACGCGCAGCCCGGGGCCCGCTGCGTGGAGGAAGCCCACGTGGGGTCCGACTTCACCCCACAGCCAGCTCAACAAGGGCTAACACCTGCCCCAGGCCTGCTGCAAAGGCGACAAAGGGCACCTTCCTCACCACCATCCCCGCTGCGGCAGGGACTCCCATCAGCCTCATTTTACGGAACAAGAAGCAGAGGCCTGGAGAGGTCAGGTAGCGAGTATGGGCTGGGACAGGGTTGGGCTCAGGTGTGAGCCCCTGCCCCGGGCCGCCTTCTCGGGCCCACTGCACTAAGCAGGACTGGGCCGGTCCGGGAACAGGACCGCAGGGTGAACATGGACGGACTCTGCCCCCCAGACACAAAAAGGATTTCAGCCGAAGGAAAGACACCACTGGCAAGGCCAACATGGGACGGAAACTTGGCCTATGACCTTGAAGCCAAAGGGTGATGCCTGGAGGACATGAGACCTTGTGTGAAGCAGGACGAGGTGGGGACAGGAAGGGCCATGGAGCGGCGGACTGCCGGGAGCCTCACCAGCGCGCGGAGCAGGCGGCACAGGGCCTGAGCCGCCATGTGGGGGCCGGGGAGCAGGGAGGCAGCAGCGGCCACGCCGGGAGAGCGCTGGGCTGCAGCAGGGCTGGTGGCCGGGCGCCTGGCTTCGGTCCAGAGGCAGCTGTGGACCCTGCACGCACACAGGCATCTCCCAGCCCCACATGCCGGCGGCCGGCAGCGTCGGGTGAGGCTGGAGTGTGCCGAGTGCCCACAGCCAACACGGAGGGCCACGGGGACGTGCGGCAGGAGCCCGGGGCCACAGCCACGCACACGCCTCAATGGGGAGAAACGGGTGCCGTGAAAGAGAAGGGGACAGGCGAGAATCGTGGGGGGCTGTGAAAACTAGCATGGGGTGAGCATGGGAGCCTCCGGAGTCCCCCAGGGCTGCCCTCAAACACACACTAGCCCGAGAGGAGACAGCCAGAGCGCAGGCACCTCGGCGGACATCCCGTGGAGGGAGCACGGGGAGCACGGCCCTTGCTGGGACGGGGGTGTCTGAGCGCCAGCCCCCCGAGGTGGCGGACATCCCACGGAAGGACGGCCGTCCTTGCCCACGGGTCCTGAGCGGCTGAGGGCTGGAGCGGAGGCTCCTGAGGGCCGGAGAGGAGACTGGCCGGGGGCGCGGGGGGCCGGAGCAGCAGGTCGCAGCAGTCACGTGGCCCCCACGGAGGGAGAGGAGTGGAGACTTCGTCCCGGCCTGAATCACGCACAGGAAAAGGGAGCGCGTCTCTTTAACAAGCCGTGGCTTTACGAAGCCAGGCTAACGATTTCACTTGATTCAGTGGAATATTATAAACTCTCTGGGGCCCGTTTGAGGACTTGTACATCAGGCACAAGGCGACGACTCAGCACTTTCTATATTATTTAGAGAATAAAATTAACCCTCACCGGCCCAGGCTGCTGCGTCCCCTCCCGCCGGATCCGGCCGGCTCAGCGCTTTCCCATATATAATTACACGCCGCCATCCATCATGCCGCGGCCACGCAGCGCCAGCGCCCCGAAAGGGACGCAGTAAGCACTTCCACTAACAGAAGCAGAACTTAAATGCCACTTTGATATTTCCATTTCCATCGGGGTATCTCACAATGATCACAGCCTGATCAGGTGGGGGGTCCGGGTCCCAGGCCGCCCCCACCGCCACCCCGGCCAGGGCTCTGGGGATCCTTCAAGGTGAGCTGCTGGCTCCAGGTCGGGTCCCCAGGTCTGCAGAGCCTGGCCGGGCCCAGCCCCTGGCCTTGCGGCAGGAGGGAGAGGGTGTGGCCCCACGGCGGGAAATGGAGGGCGGCTGTCAGGGCCTCAGGCTGTCCCGGCCCCCCCGGGGGCCCCCAGGAAGCCCCAGCTCTGGTCTCCCCAGTCCAGACTGCAGGCCCCAGCGCTGATGAGCAGGCTCCTGTCTAGGGGTTCCCAGCCCAGGGCCCTGCCACCCCCGCAAGCCCACGTGGGGACGAGGAGGGGCGGCAGAGTCCCCTCCGGAGAGCAGGACAGTAATTCAGAAGGGGAGGCGCCAGTGTGCCCGGCTGCCAGGAATTCCCCCGCACGGCAGCATTCCCGTGGGCGGGCGCGGGCGGCAGGCGGCCATGACAAGCCCACTCGCCGGGGCCCTCGCAACCCAGTTCCCTACTTCCCTTTGCAGCAGCCCACTTCCACCCTCGTCACCCTGGGGTGCTGTGAGCTCCAAGGAAGGCGCCGAGGAGCACAGCTGGCCACCGTGGGGGCCGCCTGCCACCCACCAGCGCTTCTTACCTTCGCACCCAGCGGGCAGTAGCCTTTAAGAAAGTCCGTGCAGACCTCCGCCTTCCGGGACACGTAAACGTGGCTGTAGGGACAGTTGCTGTTGCTGCAAATCCCCTTCAGGAAGTAGGAGCACACGGGCATCTGTGGGGGCGAGGGGTGGTGCTGAGGGCCAGCAGGGCCCACGGCTCCCTGCGGCGCACGGGCCCCGCCTCCTCCAAACCTCCATCAGGAGCCTGCACCTCGCTTTACAAGTAGAACACCTGAAGGGGAAGGACCTGCCTGGGGCTCCAAGGCCCGGTGTGAGCCACACAGAGACCCTTCCCCAAGGGAGAAACGGACACACAGTGCTGGCCAGCAAGGGGGGCCAGCAGGAGCCAAGAGCACCTGGGGCCAAGCCAGGAGAGGGCTACCCACCCCAAAGGCAGACCCCCAGCTTCCCCAGAAGGCAAAGCTGTACGGGCAGGGCACGCGTGCCCTCAAGCTGCCCAGCTGGACACCCCTGCAGGACAGCTAAGGTGCAGGTGTTCCATTTCCAGGTGGTGGGGCCGTGGTGGGACGGGCCAGGAGGGTAAGGGGGACAAGAGCATAGGCACTCTAGGCAGGGCAGCAGCCTACAGGGACTGAAATTCAGCCGATCTGCCAGCTGCCTGGACACCTGGCAGCGTCCATGGGCTAGTGACCTGATTCCACCCAGGGAAGCCTAAGGATGGGCTGGGGTTAGGCAGGAAGATGCCGTGGAGCAGCCTGGGGCTGCACGGACCGCAGGCTGGCACTGTGGAGGCATGGCAGAGGGTCTGTCTCCAGCGCCCTGGCCACCAGCAGGTGGGCCCAGGGAAGATGGGGGCGGGGGGGGGGCAGACATGGAGCAGGCAGCCTGGGCAGGACTAGGCAGCATGGGAGTCCCCGGCCCTAGACCAGGAGAGAAAGCTGAGGCCTGAGGGCCAGCAGGGAGGGGTCTCTGATCTTGCCCACCCTGACCTCTGTGGTTGCCACTGTGCCAGGCAACTCCTCTCTGGGGCCCCTCGCTGACCACCGGTCAGTCCCCTGGGGGCCTCCCACCTTCCCAGGCCGGTTACCCCTGTAGGGGCCTCTCCTCCTCTGCCTGTCAGACCTGCCCTTCCTGTGCCCCACGGCAGGGGGTCTCCGCCATCAGACCTGCCCGGAGCCCCGCCAGGGCAGAGGGGAGCCCAGGGCAGGAAGCAGGGAAAGCGAAGAAACAGGGCGAGGTAATGTGCACAAGTTCATTTCTAATTGTCTTTTAACTGCAGCGCACAGGGGAAGGGCCGGCCCGTCCGGGGCTGGCACTGTGAGCCTGCAGACAATTCCCTTAATGTGGCTTTTGATATAGAGCCCAAATTAGCTCTAATAAAAAGGGATAATAAAGCCAACTCTTACACCAAACGGAACTCCTCCTAGCTGTCAGCATGGCCGTTACGGAGAGGAAACTGCATTCTCGTTTCAATTAACCTTGTTCGCACCCACCACGTCCACACAAATAACAATAACATTAATTCAGGGCGCGAGAGCGGCGCCCACATTAGACAGCTCAGAATGTGCACCGGCTTCGGAGCCGGAGCTAATGAACCCGAAACTCGACGTGAATTTCCAAATTGCTCACAACAGAGTTTCAAAGCTCTATTAGGGAGAAAAATGCTGATTCTTTTCAAGTTCCTCAAGGGGAAAAGCTGTTGTAGCAGCAGCCTCGGCCAATCCTGCCTCCCTTAACCTTGTGGCGGCCCCGGAGTGGCACCACCCAGGCTCTGCCCCCCGCGGTGGGTGCCATGTGCAGGGTCCCCCTTGCTCATGGTGGCTGAGGGGGGAGGCCCCCAGTCCCCCGCCGGGGAGAACGGGGGCGGGGCTGCGGGAGGCCGTCAGGGCGCTCACCTTCTCCTTGGACACGTGGTGGGAGAAGGGGCACGTGCCGTCCGTCTTCTTGCACGTGCCCCGGAGAAACCTGCGCGGACGAAGAGGGTCAGTGGTGCTGCGGGAGGCGGTGTGAAGCGGCCCCCGCGGCCCCCCACTCCCTTCCCCCAGGCCCGTGGTGCGGGGGTGAAAGGCACCTGGTGCACACGGCCACCTTGTCGGGGTCGTGGATGTAGGGGCAGCGCTGGCCGTGGTGGCACCTGCCGAAGCGGTTGTAGTACATGCAGTACTCTGGCTGCTGCTTGCGCCGCCGCTGCCTCGCCTGTCGCACGATGGCCAGGCTGCGCTGCACCGCACGGCTGTGGACAGGGACGGGGCTTCATCAGCCTCGGGGGACCCCCACCCCCACCCCACCAACCCGGGAGCCCCGGGCCCAACCCTGGGGGACGTACCTGGCCAGGGAGCGGCTGCAGCTGCCGGCAGGGTCCCCGCGGCCTGTGGGCGAAGGGGCCGCATCACGCCTGGTTCTCCCGTTACCCCCTAGCCGCTCTGCACAGCCATCGGGGTGCCCACTCTCGGCACATGCACCGCTGCCCCCCAAGGGAGACTGTGTGCCCTCCCTTAAGAGTGAAGTCGCCCACCCTGCCCAGACCCTGGCAGACCCGACCTGGTGCGGGCCGCCTAGTCCAGGGACCAGATCTGGCAGCTGCTCAGGGGCCTCGCCTCAACGCAGGTGGTCCCAGGACCGGCAGGTGCGGGTGGTGGTGGGGGGGCTCCCTGCCACCTCCCTCTGCCGGAGCAGGGCCCAGGAACTCCCCCTGGCTTCCTAGTGTTGGGGAAGGACTCTTGTGTATTGACAGGGTCATAGGACAGAAACAGCACAATAGGGACGCAGCTGTGGAGCCCAAGGTCCTCGATCCCAGTCTCTCCAGGGAGCCCCGGGCCACCCTCAGCCTCCACTGGCCCCAGGTAAGCATGTCTGGCCCTGAGGCCCTCATTGGCCATGGCAGGGGCCCATTCCTCAAAACCCTAAGCACAAAGACCAACCAAGTCCTCTCTGAGGTCACCGACTGTGTCCCAAAGGGGAGCTGTTCAAGAAATGACCAGAGGTGACAAGAAGGAAGCAGGTGGGCTGGGCTGGGCTGGGGGGGGGTGGCTAGGGCAGCAGGGGACAAGGAGCAGGTGGGCATTGCGTGTCCTGCCTGAGAAGCGGGAGGGAGTCCAGACTAACGTACACTCTCCTGCCTCCCTTTCAGGCTCAAGGCCACTGCCCTCCAGGGCCACGGCAGGCAGGTCGGGGCCAGAGACTGCTCAGGTGGCCACAGAGGCCGGAGGTTCGTCTCTCTCTCTCTCACACACACACACACACATGCGCACGCACGCGCACGTTTTCAGACCAGATTCAGTTTCCCACAAGCAGCTGCTGAAATGGATCTGCTGGTAAGAGGCAGAAATGACATCACCCAGAAATCCTAGGGACCTGAGGCAATGACAAAGCATCCCAGGCTTAAAAAGGGATGTCCCCAAGCTGCCTGGCCCTGAGCTGCCCCCATCCGAGTTGCATGGGAGGCCCCGGCAGGTGGCCCTCCTGCCACATGGAGGCCCCTCCCTCCACCTCCCCAGGACGACCTTTGCCAGGACCCAGGCAGCTCAGTGCCTTCTCCTGAGTTCCAGACTTGGGCACACAAGCATCCCAATGCTTTCTGAGGCCCATCCATGTCCAAGCTCCCCTATGCCCCCAGGTGGGACCTTCAGGCACTCCTCTCCGTATCTACTAGCCGTCAAACCCTCTCCTGGCTGCCAGCGCTGGCCGGTGTCTGCCTCTCTGAGCCTCCATGTCCTCAAGCTGAGGGGGGGGGGTTTCCAGGACTGAGCAGCGAGACCCCCAGTGGGAAGGAGGTGCTCTGGCCAGTGGCCCTGGCCCAGGCTCAGGCCAGGGGTTTTTTTGATGTAGGGGGTAGGGGGTGGGCGGGGAAGGAGCTGGGCCGCCCCAGGCTGCAGTGACGTCCTGGCTCCCAAGCGGGAGATACTGATTGGGGGTTCACACCGGAGGCCGGCCCAGGGGGCACGTGGTGCCACACATCTGACAGCCCGGGATTGACAGAGCGTCATCGGATGGTGGCAGAGAACACGGCTGCCCAGGCTGTCCTCCAGCCGCTGTGGCGCCGTCTGCTCCCGCCAGGGACCGCTGTCAACACGTGTCTGCCTGTCAGACTTGGGCCCCCAGGCCTGGCCTCTGAGGGGGCGGGGCAGGGTGGGGCGGGTTTACTCCCCTAGACTCCACAGTTTGCTCTTAAAAAATGCTGGTGTAGGGCTCACAGTGGGAGGCAGCCATCCGCCTGCAGTGGCGCAGTGTTAAAAAATGCACATAAAGTAGCTGGCTGGGAAAGAGGCCTCGGGTTCTGAGGGGTGCTACAGGGCTCAGCTGAAAACCCTCGGCAGGCTGGAGAGCTTGCGCTTGCGCTGCCCCGGGATCTTCCCAAAATAGACACCGTGCGCTCTGCTGGCGGCCCCACCCCGCCCGTCCACACCAGGGAGCGCCTCACCCTTCCCAGGCTGGGGAGCCCCATGCAGGGGCTCTGGGGTCAGAGGGAGTGGCCAGGCAGGGCTCAGCCCTACACACCCCTGCGGGACTCACCCTTCCCAGAAATCATGGCCCTGGGCAGGGGGAGTCCCAGGAAGAGGCACTGGTAAGGGAGGGAGGCAGCAGGGTGGGGCCATGGCCGCCTAGCTGGGGGGGGGGGGGGGTCTCTCTTGAGCCCTCTCACGAAGGTCCTGGGTGGCTTCTCAGCACACAGGGCGGGGTCAGCAGGTCACATGGGAGGAGATGAGGCACAGGGCCCCGTGACCTGCCCAAGGGAGTGTGGCGGCCAGTAAGAAGCAGGGACTACAGACCCGCCTCACTCCGGGACCGGGAGCCAACCATGCAGCCTGGACCAGGGAGGGGCTCTGGCGATGGACGCGGGACCTCTGCTCTGCTGCAGGAACCCCAACAACACCCCACCAGGAGCGTGAGCCAAGCCCACACCTGGGTGCCCCTGGGGAGAGGTCACAGGGCCAGCAGACCCTTTGGCTGGGCAGACCCTGGACCCTGGGGAGGAGGGTGTGGACAAGGCTCTGCATCTCCCTCCCTGCCACCCCCCTCCCCATGGCCCGGGACCCCACACAAGGGCTGACACCACCCCACAGAAGCCCCGCAGCGGGAAGCAGCCTGGAGGAAAAGCCAGGAGGAGAGGGGGGCGGGCTGTACCCTCCTGCCAGAAGTCCAAGTTCTGCTGACACCAAAGGAGAAAATGTATTCCTTTAATTATCATTGGACTAAGGAGGCCGCTGGTCAGTGGGCGCTCCTGCAGCTGGGAACACCCCACCTGCCTCACAGCAAGGAGGCAGCCCCCACACAGGGGTCCTGGCAGCTGGAGCCGCAGGCGGCAGGTGGTCTCTTGGGCTCGGGCTCCGGCTCGGGCTCGCGCTCCGGCTCTGGCTCATACCTACCTACTTGCTCGCACCTGCCCCAGGTTGGCCCCCGCACTGTCTCCTAGCAGCCGATGAGGGGGGCCTCTTGGGAGCCCACCTGGCCCTGGAGGCCTCTGTCATCCCTGCACTGCTCCCTGCGGGGCCCCGAGGCCAGGAGGCTGGGGAAGGTGAGCCTGGAGGCCAGGCAAGGCCACACTTCACCGGAGGGGGACGGCGTGACTGCACGGAGGTCAGCCCGGCAGGGAGTGGGCTGGGCGAGGCGTCCTCCCTCCCTGGGGAGACACAGGACAGCTGCTGGCTCTGGTGCCGTGAGGCGAGTGCCGCAGAGGGAGGGAGCGGCCCACAGCCCTGACGCGGGCCCCTTTCGCAGCCCCTCCACCGCCTCGCCTGTACCCTCCCCTCGAGCAGTGGCCAAGCGGTTCAAACCTGCCGCTTCCTGTCTCCGGGCACCTCTCCTCCCACTATGGACCTCAGGCGCCAGCCCCAACCCCAAAGGCCCATTGGGGTCCAAGTGGAGGGGCCCCCACGCAGCCCAGGGTACATGGGCAGCAGGGTGCCGGTGAGGGCCAGTGTAGCCAAGCTGTAACCCACGTCTGGGTCCCTGCACGTAGACGGTGTGGATGCCGGGACGGCCAATGGCGTCTGGACAGGCCGGGGGGGGGCCCTCAGACCTGACGTGAGTACGCAGCACAGGGCATCACTGGGGCTGACCTGGAGGGCAGGGAGCTCAAAGGGGTGTGGCCCTGTGACGTGCTTGGCTCAGGCAATGGCAGGAGAATGCCTGCCCCCACCCCATAAGCTCCGTCCAGCTTCCAAAGGAGGACAGCAGGGAACAAAGTCCGAGTCCTGCCTGCTGGGTCGGCTGTGGGGTCAGGGGTGGCAGTCCGGGGCAGAAAGGATGATGGACGGGAAAGGCCGGCTGGGGCCCTTCACTAAGGAGGCCCGGGGGAGGCTGGGGCAGTGGGTGAGACCCACAGAGAAGGCTCCTGAGTCAGGCCGAGCAGAACGTCACTCCACAGACAGGCGGCCCAGAGCCCTCTCTGGCTCTGTGCAGACACCAGCCTGGCTAGGGACAGCTCTGCAAAGGACCAGCTGCTTTGTGTGCGGCCTCAAGGACCACGAACACTGATGCCGAGGCCTGCCGAGCCCCGGGGGTCGGAGGCTCAGAGTAACTCTTGAGCAGGCCCTGGGAGGAGGCCCAGCCGATGCTCTGGACCTGTTCCTCCACCAGGTGAGCCTCCGGGGGCCCTCAGACCACACAGTCCGGTCCCTCGAAAGGGACCAGGCAACAGTAGCACAGAGGAAGAGCAGCGTCATGGCCTTTGGGCCTTGGCCAAGGCGCTCCGCCTGGAAAAAGGCAGCCAGGCAACCCATGCCTCCCTCCCTGTAGTCCCACAGACAGAGGCCCTGGGGACACAGCTGGGCAAGGGCTTCCGGGAAGGGCCCCCGCGTCCTGCCGCTGGGCCTCTGCTGTCCCATACTGCCTGCCACCTCACCCTTTTTTTCTTGGCAGAAAAGGATGGGGGTAAAATTGGACTGAAACCGAAGTATTATCTAGTTAATTTGTATAATAAGCAAATCCAAAGCATTTCCTTCTCCTTGGCCTGTTTCTCCAGGCTGCGGGCGCGGTGGCAGCGCGACCTCCAGATATAGTTGGGGGCGTTGCCAATGAGATTAGGGGCGCCACGGCCGCGCTCCCCGTGCCTGGCCCATCTCCTTTATCTGGGAGTGAAACATGGAGAGACAGGGCCTGCTCAGCCAAGCATGAGGCCGTGTGCTCGGGGGCTTCCCTGGGGACGTGGAAGCCGTGGACCCCCACCCCATGCGGGCCCCACTGCTCCGGCTGGCCGTCAGCTCCAGCAGGAACAGCCTCGGAGTCCCCGGAAGCACCGAACGGTACCACGAACGAACGCACGCCTGGCCTGGGACAGGCCCGTCTGGGAAGCAATCACTCGCCCAGGCCCGCCCGCCTGGGTGCCCCATAAGCCTAGGCCGCCATTCGTGAGCACACACGGGCGGGGAGCAAAGCCGCCCGCAGGAGCCTCACCTGTGCGCAGGAGTGGCCTGTTCCCGCTGTCGCCGCCGGGCCGGCCGCAGGTCTTGGAGAGCTTATTGGCCGACACCTTGTACAGGATGCCTCCGATGCAGCGGAAGCCTCTGCTTCGCCACCGGGGGGAGCTGGTCTGGCCCTTCCCGCCCCCGGCAGCGGGGCGCAGGCGGTTCAGCACCAGAGACCTGTGGAGACAGGGAGACCCCGGTGTGTCCGGCCCCACGGCCCCACGATCTGTCCCTTCCCGTCCTCCCCGCCCCACAGGTGAGCAGAAAGGGCACAAGCAGGGCACGAGCGTCCCTCCTTCCAGCACATACGCTGCTGGGCCGGGATTGTCCAGGCCCCTTGGGCAGGGCGTCACAGGCAAGTCCCCTGAGAATCCACACCGCAGCTGGTGGTCCACACCACCGCCCGGGAACATCTTCCCCCACATGCTGCCCCAGTGCAGGCCACCCAGGCTGCTCGGGCCAGCAGGCTCTACTGCCTGTCCCTTCTGTTCACCACGTGAGAGCCCAGCATGGAGAGAGGAAGGGCACAACCTCACAGAGTCCCGTCCAGGCAAGCTCTTTGGGGGAAAGACTGGAGGCACCTTAAAGTCACTGGCTGAAGAGGTCTGGGACAGCCTTTGCGATGAGCTGAGTGGCTGACCCGGGCCAGGAGAGCAGACGTGTACCTGGATGGCCCCAGTGGCCACCTGACCACTCCCTCCCTCCGCATTCTCCTCCAACCAGGTCCCAGGCCCTACCCCAGCCAGACCAGGAAGCCAAGGACAGAGTGGGTTGGGAGGATGCCCCAGATGCCCCCGCTTCGAGAGGCGTCCCCCTGCAGACACCACGGCCGCCGCGGGCAGCGGCTGTAGGCCCCCAGGCTTGGGGTGCTAGGCCAGCACCCCAGGCCAGGGCTGACCTGCTCCCTCCCAGCTGTCACATGGGCAGGCGGCCACCGAAATGAGGGGACAAGGCCCTCCCCCCCAGGACTCATTTCAGCAGTAATTTGTTTATGCAAATTAACCTTAATTCCATAATAGCCCAGGCTGTTCATAATGTCGTTACCACCAAGTGCACACACCGTGCCCACTGGCAGGTCTGGGCCTGTGGGCCCCAGAGCCCTTGGGCGGCAGGAGGGGCAGGGCGAGGGGGCAGTCCTCACAGCAGCACCTCCACCAGCGCAGGGACCTGGCTAAAGCAGGAAGGTGGTCCGGCCCGTGCGGGGCTCTCCCATGGTCCCGCAGCGCATGAATGGCCATCCCCATCTGCAGCGGACACCAGTCTGGGCACCCGGGGACGGGGCAGGCCCTGAGGCATCCAGGCACACAGGCTGCGGGGGCTGCCCCAGCGCACCTGCTTGGAGCTGAGTGCGGAGAGCTGAGCAGCCCCACTCTGGGGTGCAGTTGCCCCCACCCGCTTAGCCCCAGGGTCCCCCAGGCCTTGGTCTCTCTGCCATCTGTGGGTGACTCCTGCCAGCGCAAAGCCTCTGAGGGCACGTTAGAGAGGCCACCGTGCACAAGTGAGCCGGGCACTCAGGGGACTCAAAGCTGCGGTGTAAGACAAGGCCAGGCGGGGAGTGCCGAGGAGGACACCGCAGCCCGATGGTACTTAACCCAGTTTTCTTTAATTAAAATTCAAGTTGACAAACACCGATCTCGGGGAAAAAATCCTGCCAAGGGACCCCGGCCAGCCTGGCTCATGCTGTCCACGCCCTTACAGGCTCCAGGTGTCCCCACACAGGGTGCATCTTGGCAGGAAGAGGGTGGGTGGGCGGGGACCCTCCGGGGGAGGCAGACAGACGCCCAGGTTTTCCCCAGACCCAGGGACCCCAGCTCTGCTCAGCCTGGGCCCGGGGCATCTATGTGTCCTATATGCTTTGTCCTCTGGGTCACTCAGAGGCCAGGCCAAGGTGGAGCTGGGCAGGGCCATCTTCCGTGGGGCCCTGCCCCAGAACCCCGAGCCCTCTGCAGGAGCTGTGCTCACGTCCACAGTGCGCAACTCGGCCGGCGTCCTAATACCCGGAGCTGAGAGCCGGACCTAAGGCTGGGGCCACCACGGCTCGCTGGGCCAGAGGGCAACGGGCCTCCTCCAGCCCCAGCCCCCAGCCGCGCGGTGTCCAGAGCCCTCCGCGGTCTCCCCACCGACAAGGCAGCTGCCCCTCTGTACACCCATCTGGGCCAGGGCCAGGCCTGGGCAGCCTCCATTCCTTCAGCCTGGAGGCTGCGGAACGGCAGCAAGGCCGGCCCCTGCCCACCAGACACTCACCCCTCAGGGCCAGGCCCCAGACCTCCCAAAAGGCCCTGCCCCGAGGCTGTGCGACAGCAGCTCACAGGACTGAGGATGCCACTCTTAGCTGCCTCTTCCCTTGGGGCACGGACCCCCCCACTCCTGGGCCACCACCCTCAGCCAGCCCCCATCTGCACCACCGCCACCCAAGCCCTCCCGACGCTATAAACCATGAGGGATGGGTGGGCAACCAGACCTGCGCCCAGCATTTATGGACCCCACATCCCCAGAAACCCAGCCCTTCGAAGGGTAAGGAAGCTCGCCTCGGGGCCCCTGGCTGAGGCCAGACAGGGTCAGACCATCACTCCCAGGGGCAGCCACACAGCGGAAGCTGCAGAAAGAGGCAGCCAGGCCCAGAGAGGGACCCACGAAGGCCGGCAGGATCTTGCTTCAGAAGCAGCTAAAAGCTTCAGGAGAGATTACGTTCTGGCCCTGAGGCGGCTCCCATCCAAGCCCATCCCACAGAGCCTCGGTCTGGGGCGGTTACCAGCTCACCCTGAAGACTGAGCCCCAGGGATGCCCTCCTGGCTGCCAGGCTAGATGCCAGGGCCAGACACACCCAGTGCCCTCCTGCAGAGAAGCACCTTTCACGACGGACTTTCTGGCCGCATCTTCCGCCCTCCCCCCCGCCGCCCCACGCGTTGTTGGGTCCTGCGGCGACTTCTGCGGACACACAGCACTAATAGATCCCACACTTCTTCCACCAAAAACCATACCCCTGGCTTCTAAGGCAATTACCAGGTGAGAGTCAGCCACCGGGGGGGGGGGCGACGGGGCAGCCCCGGGAGGCCTAGCGCCTCTTCTGTTCTCACGCCCCCGCCCAGGGTTTGCGGCCTATGCATCCGGCCGAGGGACCCCCGCAGGCCGAGGGACCCTGCCTGCCCAAGGGTGTGGGGCTGCGGAAGGGCCCACCTGCCCAGGCAGAGCCAACCCAGCAGCCTGCGGCCGCACAGACCACCTCAGTCCTGCCCTCCCCCTGCCGGGCCCGCTCACTGACTCGGGACCTGTGGCCAGGCGGGCACTGGGCGGGCAAGGGGCTGCCTTGTAGCTTCTCATTGCCGTGGTGTCACAGCACTCCAGTAAATTGTTACCCTAATGGAGAGGACAGGCTTTGGAAACCAACTGCATTGAGAAGAGGGGATAAAATTAATGAGATAATAGCCGGGCCAAGGACCCGGAGAGCGCTCCTGCCCTCGCGGCGAGGGCCCTGTAATTCCTTTTCTACAACAGGAGCCTCAGATCTAAAGGCTTCTCCCATCCGTCCGGCAGGCCCACGCCGCCAGGAAATTTCATTAACGCTGGAAAATAGGAAAGGTATTAAGCGTGGATAATGAAGGCCAGGGAGGGAACCGTGCCTTAAGATAGTTCTCTTTCTCGCCTTTGTAATGGGAGGCATGAACTTTCCCTTCAAATCCATTTCTAATCCATTTGAAATACTACAGCAAATTATCTTTCCTTCAGCCCGAAAGCGGCCAGCCAATTTACTCCGAATAGAAGTGACAATGCCCCAGGATTTATCACCATAACCTTGACTACACCAGGGTGAGGGCTGGGCCCCCTCACCCCCCCCCCCGGGGGGGCACGAGGAACGGGTGGGGGGAGATAACACTTTAAATGAATAGCAGTGGTAAGGGGGAGACAGACACACACACCACAAAAGTCGGTTTAAGAAGAAAAGCTGTCCACGTGCCTGGGGCCTGGGGCCTGGGCAGCAGCTGGCAAGTACGAGCCCGAGGACGCGGAGCCCGGCAAGGTGCTCTGCCGTGCCAGGTGTGGATGGTCCTCGGGCCAAGGTGCCCAAGAGGAGGGAGGTGAGGGTCTGGGCAAGGCCGAGGGAGGCCTGCGCCGAGAAGCCGGGCATGAGCGTGGTGTGTGCCCTGCTCGGCCTGCAGGGCAGTTCACCCCATCTGCCAGGGCGCCCCCGCCCTCCAAGCGCTTGGAGGGCCGACCCTGGACACGAACACTCCCCGCCCCTGCGAGCATCCCATAACCACCCCCCACGGCAGGTCCACAGGGCCCCCACCCCTGTCCGCGGGGCGCCCCCGGCCACGGGTCTGGGGCTCAGGCTGCAGGGCGAGGCAGGCCCGTCCCAGGCATTGGTGGTGGCACCACCCGTGCGCAGGTGTGCACGCGGGGCCGGACAGGCACAGCAGCTCCCAAACACAGGTGCACACGTGAGCACTAGCACCCTGCCCTCCCCGGTCACGGGACTGGATAAAGAGCAGCCCCTCCCAGAGCCCTGCAGGGGTGCTGCGCTCTGCACCCCAGACCTGGGGGAGGGACGCACAGGCAGCCTGCCCAGGTCAGGTCAGGTGAAGGCCCGGGGAAGGTTCGCTCCCGACTGAGAGCAGACTCGGGTGTAAGTGGGCGAGGGGAAGTCCCACACGGGGGACGGTGCCCAGATGCCCAGACCTCCTCGGCAGGTCCGACGGCACCTTAAACGGATCCCACCTCTGGCCAACCTGCACGGCCACAGTGGAGCTGGACGGCCCCAGCACCCATTAGGACTCACTCAGGCCTTGGGTTTTCCTAAGGAAATAGCACAGAGCACAAGGGCCTACGGCAGCCCTTCCCAGGCCACGTGGACCCAGAGAGGGTGGGACAGGCCCTCCTCCTGGGGACAGGGCCAGGCCAAGGAGCCACATGAAGGCTGGGCACAGATCTGCGTGCAGGACAGAGGTCCTGTGTCCAGACAGGAAATCACCGGAGGGCACCTGCCAGGCACACAGAGGTGTTTTTGCTGATGGATTCTTCCCAACCCCTTGGGGAGACTCCCGGACCCTGGACATGCCACTGTCTGTTCCCTACCTTCCACACGGACTCCTGCTCCTCGGACCCTTGCCCAGCCAGTGACTACAGTCACCAAGGAGACCTACCTCACTGATGCTGGCCCACTCTCTCCCCAGACGCAGGCTGGGGGTCCCCACCCTGATTTACAGCTTCCTCGGGGCACCTGCACCCCCATCTCACCAAACCAGCTGGTTTGGAAACAGCCTGTGTAAGCAAGTTCGTCCCCATTCCACTGACACCGTGCAGCGGCCCCCATGCCCCTCCTGGGGAGGTCTGCCGGGAGACGCTGCTGTTGGGGCTGTCTGGTCCTCAGGGACCACTGTCCCCACATGCCCCCACCAGCCAGGACTCCAGCCACGCTGAGCAGTTCCGCTTCCTGGAAAGTGCTGCAGAGCATGAGTGTGGTGTGTGTCCTGCCGGGCCTTGCCTGGACCTCTGTACACGCACACTGGATGGCTGCGGTCAGGGTCACCCCTGTGACCAAGCTCCGACGTTGGGTCCTCAGGAAGCCTTCCTTGACCCCCCAATGGCTCGCAGGGACCCCCCACCAAGAGCCACGTTGCTGTGGGCAGCAGGAGCTAGGGGCCGGGGTCCCATACCCTGCAGGCCCCTTGGAGTTCAGGCCAGGTGAGAGATGCAGAAAGGACACCTGTGCTGGGCAGAGAGACTGGGCCTGAATGCACAGCTGGCAATGCTGGAGGAAGCACCCAGAGGCCCGGACCCTTGGACGTGAGCAAGGTGGGTGGGTGGACTGTAGTCGGGAGGCTGTGGCCACTGCCCAGGGCTGGGCGGGCAGAGGAGGGAGCAGCAGAGGGCTGAGGCCGTGGGTTGCTGGTGGAGGGGCTGGACCTGGCTCCGGGACAGAGCTCGACCTCCCATCCTCGTGGGCTGGGGGCGGGGGTGACCATGCGTGGCCGAGGACCCAGCGGCCTCCAGGACAGGCCATGTCAGCCCGCACTGACCGTGCAGGAGGTGGCAGGCTGTCCAGGGAGAGAAAACAAGTGGGGAAGCATTTTTCAGGAAATGGAGCACGGTTGTGCGAAGCTTCGAGGCGAGCTGGGAGTGCGCCGTCAGCAGAAGCCGAGAGCCGGGGGAGGCGGCTCGGCACCGCGGATCCCAAGTAGGTCAGGCTCAGCCGACACCGTGACAGGCTGCAAAATGCTTAAGTGGGCTTTCCGCGGAAGCGCTGACGGGCGCCACCTCCGCCCGGCACGCAGGGTGGGAGCGTGTCCCCACGCTGGACCCCGCTTGGAGCGGCTGCGGGAGGCTGTGAGCAGAGCTCTGAGGGGGAGAGGCCTGTGCAGGACCGGCCGGGCAGGAAGGGAGAGGATGGCCAAGGTGCGGGCCTCCGGGAAGGGTCTCAGCAGGGTTCAGCGGCCAGGGACCTAGTGGATGGCACAGGCCTTGCAGCGGCTGGCTGCCTGCCCTCCGCAGACCCTCCTCCAACGGCACAACGGTTCCTCCCAAATGAGGCGCAGCTGCTCCAGGGACCCCCCAGCTCCCAGTGAGTTGGGGCGGGGCTCCAAGCCCAGTGGGGGCCGCACACCCCACAGCTGGCTCGGGGTGCTGACCTGCCCATGCGTCCTCGGGCCACGCTGGTGCAGAGCCAGGCCGATGGCTTGGCCTTCCAGGACCCATCTCGCAGCAGACAGGGGAGATGGGCCTGGGCAGGAGTGGAGGCCCAGGGGGACCGTGTGACCCGGGCCGGGCAGGAGGGGCAGGATGCGCCCAGAGGGGAGCTGGCCCACAGTGGAGGCCGAGCACCTGACCGCAGCCCTGGAGGGGCAGTGGGGGGGCCCGACTCCCACGGCTCCTGGGCTGACCTGGGGGTCACCTGAAGGCTTCAACGCTGAGGCTGCCCCTGTCCCGCAGCTCCCCAAGCGACGCAGGGTGCCCGGCCAGTGTGCAGCCGGCGGGCTACGCTCATCGTGCCAGCCCCGTGACACAGGCGGCCGCTGCGCCACAAGGGGCTGGGACTGCTTCATGTGCTCGCGGCTACTCAATCGGTATTTCGATCAATGGATGCATTACAAGCTTTCCCTTTAAGAGCCTAATAAACAATGAGATGAAAAGTCAAATTCTCCATAAACTGACACTCTGAAAATGCACTTCAGCTGCCGCTACTGGTGTCTGTGTGTCAGCGGCAGAAGCCACGCGTCACCGGGTCTCGGGGGCCCCCCGCGCTCCACCAAGTCCAGCTCGTGGGGGGCGGAGGGCAGGCGCTCAGGCTGAGCAGCCTGGGGCGGGGCCCTCCATCCCATGTCCCCGTGTCACCCTCTGGACTGGGTTGTCAGCCCAAGACCGCCTTGGCCCGTGACGGCCTGTGAGGGGCAGGGTGGGCCCTTCCTCTGGTCCTCGCCCATCCCCCCCGTCTGTGTCTCCCACTGGCTTCTCTGTCTGTCCTCAGGGCCTCCCTCCCTTCCTCTCCCTGCCCCCTTCACCCCGTTCACTGCTCACGTGGAGGCCCGGCGGACCATCCCCCAAGCCCTGAAATGGTCCTCGCCCCCAGAACTCCACGCACAGGAAGAGCCAACACAGGGGCGGAACTCAGCACAAACCTCCAGACCGAGGGAACCCGGCAGCTGGCCCACGCAGCACGGAGGGCAGGACAGACGTGTGACCAGCCGGCTGCAGCGGGCAGGGCAGGGCAGGGGAGTAAGATTCAGTACGGCTGGTTTAGAGGCTGATCGCCCGGGAAAGGCCGAGAAACTGAGCCAGCGCTAACATTCATCTGGGAGAACAGTGCTCGGGAGAGATGAAGACAGGCAGCCGTAAGGACACAGCAGTGTCTCCAGTCCCTGGACACTGGCCAGACTGAGTGCCCACTTCACTGAACGTGTCCCCGGGCCGCCTGGGGGCTCCGGCGGCTGAGCGTCCGACCCTTGGTTTCTGCTCAGGTCACGATCCCCAGATCACAGGGCCAAGCCCCACATCAGCTGCGCGGTGGGCGTGGCGTCTGCGGGAGGCTCTCCCCACCCCGTCCCTCCCTGCCCTGGCTCCCATCTACAAACCAGGCTTGGCTGAGACGCCAGTGCACCCCTGCAGCCTGCAGCCGCGGGGAAAACGGGGCCCCAGGTGCTGCCGAGGCCATGGGGGCTGGAGTGCTCTCCTCCTGCCGAGAGTGCGCAGACGAGGACATCCACCACAGCCCATCCCGACCTACCGCAGCGGGGCACACCAACCCCCCCACCCCCGGAGCAAGTCCACAGAAACCAGGGTTCTGGGTCAGTCGGCGACAGGCCCAACAAGACCAGGGTGCAGCAAAGACTAGAAATGTGACGTGAACGTGTCATCGCACAGGTGACCAATCTGCACTATGTCCACATACCTCGAGGGAAAAGAAGATGCTATCGCTACCCACAGTGTTGCACGCGGACCTGAGAACACGGTCTCAGCTGGCCTGGGTGGCAGACAGCGCCACAGACTGGGTGGCTCACACAGCAGGAACCCATTTTCTTCCAGTTCTGGGGGCCCCAAGTCTAGCCCCCTTGGTTGCAGGGAAGGCCCCACATGCTCCCTGTGTCGTCACACAGGCCTCCTCCGCACGCCGGCAGCCAGCCAGCTCTGGGGTCTCTTCCTCTACCTGTAAGGACTCCAGTCCTATTACAGTAGGGCTCCCCCACCCCCGTGACTTCATTTAACCTTGATTTTTTCTCGAAAGGCCCCCAACACCACGTACAGCGACAAGGGGTCAGGGGCGCAGCTCATGAGTCTGTCGGGGCAACTCCGTGTAGCCCACGGTGGGCGAAGGACGTCAGACAGCGAACAGTGCCTCCTGCAGGATTCTGTTCCGGAGGCTCGAGAACCTCGAGGCGGAGCCTGCGGGGATGGAGAAAGGCCGAGCGGTCAACTGTGGGGGTGAGATGGGGTGTGGGAGGGGCGTGAACAGGACCTGGAGGCAAGGCAGGAAGTGCACACCCCCTGTCTGACCTGGGGGGCTGTACGCAGGGTAAGAAGTCTACAGTTCTGACCACTGAAGATACAAACAAGAAGGCCTTAAAAAGGGAAGACCAAAGAGGAACATCTATGCAGAAAGCCAAGTTCCGGAACAAGCATTTGTACAAGATAAAAGGGACATTTTCAAACAATGGCAAAACCCTAAGAGGTAACGAATGGCCTAGACAATCAGATAACTAATAAATAAGATGAGGGGCGCCTGGGGGGACTCCTGGGTCCTGGGGTCAAGTCCCCACCTGGGGCTCCCTGCTCCGTGGGGAGCCTGCTCCCCCTCTCCTCCCTGCTTGCATTCCCTCTCTTGCTCACTGTCAAATCAATAAAATCTTAAAAAAAAGAGAAACTAGGGGTGCCTGGGTGGCTCAGTGGGTTAAAGCCTCTGCCTTCAGTCCAGGTCACGATCTCAAGGTCCTGGGATTGAGTCCCGCATCGGGTCCTCTGCTCAGTAGGGAGCCTGCTTCCCCTCCCTCTCTGCCTGCCTCTCTGCCCAGTGCTTGGGATCTCTCTGTCAAAATATACTTAAAAAAAAAAAAAATCTTATACCATATCTCTAAATAAATTCCAGGTAGATTAAAGTTTTTTTTTTAATTTTTTAAAGATTTTATTTATTTGACAGAGATCACAAGCAGGCAGAGAGGCAGGCAGAGAGAGAGGAGGAAGCAGGCTCCCTGATGAGCAGAGAGCCCAGGACCCTGAGATCATGACCCGAGCCAAAGGCAGAGGCTTAACCCACTCAGCCTCCCAGGAGCTCCTAGATGAAAATTTCGAACGTACAACTTGAAACCGCAGCACCAGAAGGAAATCTACCTGAACTCCTGTAACCTCGGGCTGGAGAAGGCTGTTCCAAGCACATCAACCAAGTCTTAGGAGACTGACAGATTAAAGTACTCAGAAAAGCAAGATCTGCTAGAAACCCTCTTAACTTTAACGGGAAGGCGGGAGGGCCGATTCAAACCGAGCAAACTGAGGAACGAACAGTGGATCATCTTGGGAACACAAACGGTGACACCCTGAACACATGCGAGTCCTGCAAACTTGTAAGAAACAGGCTGGAGGCAAATGAACATAAACATAAAGAATGCTGAACTTGACCAATAACGGGAATGAAACTGAAATTAAAACTGGACAGCATCCTGGGGCGCCTGGGTGGTTCGGTCGTTAGGCGGCTGCCTTTGGCTCAGGTCATGATCCCGGCGTCCTGGGATCGAGCCCTGGCCCGGCTCCCGGCGCAGTGGGGAGCCTGCTTCCTCCTCTCTCTGCCTGCGGCTGGGCCTGCCTACGCACGCGCTCTCTCTGACAGGTAAATGCATAAACAAATAAATGATCTTAGAAAAAAGCAAACTGGACAGCATCCTCCTCCACTCAAGTGTGGGACAGGCTGTGGCAGTGGGGCTGCCCCAGAAGGGTGGGGGCAGTGGAACTGGCCTAGACAAAACAGCAGGGGGATGAGCGCACCCTGAACCGCCCCCCCTGAGGGGTACGAAACCCCCGGAGTTGTGCCTGCCTCCTCCAAGAAGCCTTCAAGTCGGCAGTCTGCAGCCGAGGGAGCTCCGCTACTGCTGTCCTTGACTCACGCCAGCACCCTTGCCAGCACCCTGGGGCACGGCCTCAGGCAGAGCCAGGCCTGGGGTGGGGGCGGGGATGGGGAAGCGGGGTGGGGGTGTGTACGTGGGCCAGGTGCCCCAAGCCTCAGACCCCCACGGGGCACTGCGGGGGGGGGGGGGGGGCAGCTAGGCCTCCAGACAGAGCGGCCCCGCCCCACCCGGGAGCTGGGGGGCGGGGCCGGGGCCGGGGCGGGGCCGGGACTGGACCGCCTCCCCCGCCCCGCCCCCAAGCAGAGGCACGCCTCGGGACAGCCTCGGGACAGAGCTGGGCCGTAATTTATGCCCCCCGCCCATGCTTTATGGCTTTCTTAATTCGGCTCCTGCTACTATTAATGTAGTTAATGCTGAGATTATATCTATTTTCTGGCGTCAGGCGGTGATTTATTCAAGCCATTTTTCCGGTGGAGGCTCCCACGCTGTTAAATCAAGTGCCTTGCCAATTAAGTGCTGACTTGGGAAGTGGACGCAATCTTAACAGACATCTAACCGCAAATTAAACCGGGGCTCCTTACTCTGGGGAGTGGGCGGGGCACCGGGGAAACCTTGCTGACTTGGAGGAAAGTCACAGGAAAATCAAACCACTGTGCACCTGCCTGCTGGTGCTGGGGCAGTGGGGAGGGGTGTGGGCCTGGAAAAGCCAGGCTCAGCGGAAGCTGGGTAGGGGTGCCCCCCAGCTACAGTGGCTACCCAGCAGGCAGGGGTCACTGGGCCTGTCCCCAACACAAGGAGGTCTCTGCAACTGCAGCCCTCACCCCCCCTGAGACACAGCATTTGAAATGACCTGTCAGCCATCCCCACGATTCCTGAACACCTGCCCCCTGCCGGTCTGCACACGAAGTGGCACAGGGGCCTGTGGGCAGCCCTGGAAGGGTACAAGGCGTGAGATGGAGGAGGTGGATGGCCACAGCGTGGGACAGGCTGCAGCCCGGCTCAGCAGCTCGGACCCATCAGAGCCCAGAAGGGCAAGGGAAGGCCCCAGGAAGGAGCAGTTCCCAGAGGGCCACACAGGGCGGGGCGGGGCGGGGGAGTACAGTAGGAAGGTAGACAGGGGTGAGGGAGGAATGAGGCTCCCTGCCAGGACCACAGCAGGGCGAAGACACCTGTCCCTAGGCCCAGCATCTCTCTGGGCGCCCCTGTGGGGGACACAGAGCATGGTGGATGCTGGTGCGACAAAGTGAGGCCCAGGGACGAGGTGGCAGCTGGGGGCCAGAGTGAGCCCTCACTAGCGGGGCTTTCTTTAGCCCTGGTCCCCAGCCGCTGCGGGGCTCCCCAGAACCTCACATCCCTCAGCGGCCTGCAGCGGCCCCAGCCCAGCTCCGAGAGGGGACCTGTGGTTTGGGGTCAGAGCAGGCTGAAGGGCTGACAGATGTAAGGAATTAAGTATGATATCGATCATCGGAGCAACGCTTTACTGCTGCCTCTAAAACCAGGACAAAAGTGGTATTTAAAGCGCCATTTCAGCATGTAACGTACCCAGGTACCGCCAGGCGACACAGACGTTTTATTTCCTCCTGTCAGAGGCAGTGTTTTCAGCTTCTCCTGCCCTCATCTCCAGGGACATCACGGATCACCAGTCCTGTCACAGGAGGGCCCTTGGTGCTGGCCACATGTGGCCAGGGGGCTCAGGCACGGCCTGAGGGTGATCTTCCCGGGGTTCCACGGGGACAGACCTAAGAGGACCTTCTGAGGCTTCTTTCCCAAAGATCCTGCTATCAGCCCCAGCCGAGGGGTCTCCCACTCCGAGAGCCACTGTACTGTTACCACCGGCCCCCGGAGGCCACACCAGGCTTACGGTCTGTGCTGCGGCAGTGGCATCTCACAAGGTCCTGCCCCCCGGGGTCTGCACCCACAGGTGAGGCCTGGAAGAGGCGCCTGTCAGCCTGACCCCTTTCCCCTTGCTTCCCCCGTGCGCTGGTTTGAAAGCTGCTTCACGGGCGTCAGCCATTCGAGCCAACTCGCAAAGGGCAAAGAAGCCATCCACATGTCACACGGATCAAGACTCAGGGCACTAGAGCAGGAGGGACAGGCTGGCCCAGGCAAGCGGGAGTGAGCTTGCTGGCACAGCCGTCCAGGGTCAGATGGCCCAGGGCCCTCACAGGGTAGGGATGGGAGGGATGTGGCTGGGGAGAGGCAGGTCCATCAGGGCTGGCAAGGTGATGGGGAGGCAGGGAGGCTGCCAGAGGGGCTGGAACCTGGCTCGTGGCCACCGCGAGGCCACGTGCATGGAGGCTGGACAGCCCAGGGTACCCACCTGTCCTGGCTTCCCAACCAAGTAAGGAGCCCTGCTCCGAGAACCTACAGCGTGCCCACAGCACCAGGGTGCGGCACCCACACCAAGAAACAAAGCGCCAGGCGACGGGAACAGGACTGAGACACACACTCATCCGTGGAGAAACAGGGACAAAGGCAGCAGCAATGGGAAGATGCGGGCACGCGGAGCGGTGACAGGGGACGCGGGCACGTGGAGCGGTGACAAAGGAAGGCCACAGGCCGAAGACAGAGCAGTTGGAGGCGAGCGGGTCAGAGACACAGCCACAGACATGAGGCCAGTACGGGCCAGAGACCTTCCCAGAAGGGATTCACAGCGCAGCACATTGGCCTTCCCAGGCCTTCCCACTTGGGGCTCTAGCCCCAGCAGGGCCACCTACCTAGCAGGATGGCCTCTGGGACACAGATACCAGGGACCAGCTCCCCACGGGCCCAGAGAGGGAGGTGACCAGCCCGAGATCCCAGCAGATCCCAGCCCCAGACGAAGCCAAGAGGAGGGGGTTCTGACGTCTGCCCCGCTCCCTTCCCACAAGGGCCTCCGCATCAGGCCTGTCCTGGAGCCCCTCCCTTCCCACAACATCCACAGACAGAGCCCAGGTACCGCGTCAGAAAACACGGTCTCACCCCAAATACTCTGGCCACGATCCCTGTCGGGCCAGATGCCAGCAGTCCCCATGGCCAGGGAGGAAATAGTGACAAACACCATATGGTCACAGGAGCCATGCGATCCCTCTGGAGCGCAGGCCAGAGGCTCAAACTGAGAGGGAGATGGCAGTTCAGTCCCATCTGGCAACCCCCATGCCAGCATCCTCCACTGAGGCCAATGCCCCCCCTCCCCGAGCCCCCACCTGGGAAAGCCAAGGAGGAAGCAGTTGGCAGCGTGGCTGAGGTGCACCCCCTGCCTGAACACAGGGCCACGCAGCACGGTGGGGGCCCAGCCTAGCGCGGCCTCCCCTGGGGGCTCTGCATCCTCACTCTGGACCCTCTCACTGGCCTCCACCATTTCATGGGGCCGCCCTAGAGGTGTCCACACTGGTGGGGACAGGGACCACACGTGTGAAGAGACCCTGGACCCAGAGGGACCAGCTGGTCTGCTGGTGGGGTCCTGAGGCCTGAGGGCCCGATGCCAGACAGGGCTGCCCTGGGCCACCCCCCATGGGGCAGACGGCAGGAAGGCCGTCCCAGCTTGTGTACCAGCCAGACCCCGGCACCCAGGGGCCTCTCCTCCCTTCTCGGGATCCTGCGTCCCAGGCCAGTGTGGCCAGCAAGGGGCCGACTACCAGCCCTGCCCAGAAAAGGTCCGCCTCTTTGGCATGAGGTCCCAGGGGGAGATGAGGCGTTTTGGTTTTGTTTTTTTTTTTTTTAAGATTTTATTTATTTGACAAAGAGAGAGAGAGAGAGATCACAAGCAGGCAGAGAGGCAGGCAGAAAGAGAGAGGGAAGCAGGCTCCCCGACAAGCAAAGAACCCAATGCAGGGCTCGATCCCAGGACCCCAAGATCATGACCTGAGCCAAAGGCAGAGGCTTAACCCACTGAGCCCCCCAGGCGCCCCAAGGCGTCTTTGACAGTAAGCATCATGGTCGACGGGGCTGGGGGCAGGCTGGTCCCCCTCCCTTACCTTCCATCGAGGGGGCAAGGCCCTACATTCCCACCTGAGCCCCGGCCCCTCCCCACACTCTGCCAAGGAGCCCGGGCAGGTGTTCTGGCCTCAGGAGGACGGGCTCAGCCCCGCTGCCATGGGGCTGCTGACAGCTGAAAGGACCGCTTGCTTCAAACAGACACAGAAATAAATAAATCAGGCAGGCGTGCTTTGAACCGACTTCCAAATTAAGAGTTGCATCCTTGCTGTCAGGCCCCCGCCAGCACCCTCCGCAGCACCTCCCGAGCAGAAGCGCACCTCAGCCCATTTATTAGAGTGATGAAAGCAAAGGGACCTACAACTGCACTCCTTCCTTAATGAGCAGCCGAAGGGATCGGTAAGCATAATTTCAGAGGCCAGTAATATTTTATATAATCGCCGAGTGGTTTAAATTGAAAACCCCCAACTGAATCAATATTTACTGCGTTGAAACGAAATGAATAGTAATAAGTCACTAAGCTCCCTGTCCTGTTTCATAAAATAAAAAATTATAAAAATGAGCAGAGGCGCGGGGAGGCCATCACATTAACTTTTACGGCACTTGGGGAGCTGTAACCGCCTGTTCTCATAAAATAAAATTCTAAAAAACCTGCCGGAGGAGACCTGCTTCAGCAGGGCTCGGGGAAGCGGGCGGGGCCCGGGTCACCCCCCACAGGCTCTCCCCCAGAACCCTGCCTGGGGCCCCCCAGCACGGAGGCCTAGAGGAGACTCGGCTCCAAGTCGGCAACTGCCCTGCCACCCCCAGGCTCACCCCCTGCTCTCACTTCTTGACCTTACAATGGGACAGGACAGGCGACAGCTGAGAGGTGTCCCCCGCGGGGGAGGGAAAGGCCAGGGCCCTGGGCCGGTAAGGGACGTATGTGAGTGGGGGTGGAAGAGGGGGTTCGGCAGATGCACCCCATCAGAAAGCATAAAGCAGGAGCCTGCCCTGCCTGCATAGGACCGCAGACGCCTAGAAAGGCCAGGCTTTCCCCGGGGGAGCTCTGGGTCCCCCAGGGAAACCACAGCCAACAGGGGTCCTGGGAGCACTTCTGCGACAGGGGTGCTGTGGTGCTGACAGGGACCAGAGCCAAGAGAGAGTCCCCTGGGAAGGGGGACTGTCCTACTAAACTCGGCCTCTGAACAAGGGGTGGAGACTGGCAGCGGGCAGCCACAGGGTCCAGCCCCCCAGAGACTCCTGGACGGGAAGCAAGACCACATCCAAGCAGGGCCACACGAGTTCCCCGCGCTCCTGCAGCTTGAGAACCAAGCACATGTGGCCTTAAGTAAGTCTATGAATGAGTGCTCCCTGCGTGGCCCCTCAGGGAGACGCAGAGTGAACCACGGGAGGTGCCCACACACAGAAAATATGAAAATCAGAAAGACCGTAACACCAAGCACCATCATGGGGACAGAAACAGCACCTCCGCTCTGGGAAGAAGTGGGATGGCGCACTTTTCTGTGTCCCCGCGGGACCCTGCTGGGCGCGCACGGGAGGAGAACACAGGTCTCCGTGGGGCCGGGCGGGAAGAGCCAACGGCCTTCGTCCCCCGTTCTCCACAGCAGGACCCCCACCGTGTCCAAAGACAGGAGAGCTACTAACCAAGGAAGACGATTGGCAGTCAAAAGTGAAGTCTGGGGGCGCCTGGGGGGGGGGCTCAGCGGGTTAAGCCTCTGCCTTCTGTCCAGGTCATGATCTCAGGGTCCTGGGATGGAGCCCCGCATCAGGCTCTCTGCTCCGCGGGGAACCTGCTTCCCCCTACTGTCTCTCTGCCTGCCTCTTTGCCTGCTGTGATCTCTGTCAAATAAATAAATAAATTCTTTAAAAAAAAAAAAAAAAGTGAAGTCCTGGCACTCGTGGCGCGTGGGGGCCATGGGCCAGAACCGGGGAGGGGAGGGATGCGGGATCTCAGCTCCAGCCCAGCAGGCCGCGCGGGGCAGCGGGGCAGAACAGGCATCCTGGGATCCTGCATGTGGGTTGGCGACAGGGAGCGCAAAGGCACTCGGGGTGGCAGGAGTCCCTGACCGGGGTCCGACCGACACAGGCGCGTCATTGGTCAAAAGTCTAAGCTCCGTACACTTGGATTCCTGCATCTCACTGGATATAAATTTTAGCTAAAAAAAGACCTGTAAACAAACGGGGAGCTCTAGCGAGTGCACATCCTGAGAATAAGGGAGCAGGTGACCCCGGGAGCAGGTGACCCCATCGCCTAAGAGCCCCAAGCAGGCCGCCAGAGAAGCAGGAGGGAGCCCCGGCACTGGGCTGGACTGGCGGTGTGAGCACACGCGCCAGAGCCCGCCCAGATGGCAGTGTGTGCAGACTCGGACTCAAGAGGGTCCTCCCTCCGAGACTCCCCTTCCACACACCCCGGTGCCCCCAGGGCCACAACACCCTCGCAGTGGGGGGCCGTGAGCCACCAAGAGCCCCTGCGCTACCAGGAGCTGGGTTCTGCAGGCAGGTGGCCAGCCCCAGGCTGGGGGAGGGAGCGTTCCTGGTGAGCCTGGAAGCCACGGGGGGCCACATGGCAAGGACCCAGGCTCCTCAAAGGGGCTTCCACAGGCCCCTTCACATGGGACAAACTGAGGGTCAAAGTGAATCGCTATGAGAAGCGATTACAGACTGTCGGGTCTCAGCATAGGAATCTGGAGTCCACACTGTTAGGAACAGATCCACGAGCAGGTGCGGCACTGGGAGAGAAGGGACAGGATTCCTGGCAGGACACCCTCCAGCAGGTACAAAAGGGGACAAGGGCAGAAATCACGAAGGGTCTGGAAGGTGCGGGCGAAGCAGGAGCGCGACGCTCTGCGCTGGGTCGACAGGCCTCTCTGCTGGCACCTCGAGTGGGCATCCGGCCACCAGCAGGAGGCCAGGCCAGGCCCAGAGCCACACGGAGGGTCGCCCAGCGCTGTGGCGACATTCCTCTGTTGCAGGCGCATCAGAGCCTCCCGAGCTCATGGCGGCCTCCAAGCCCGGGACGCTGCAGGAAGCACCCGGCCCCCGTTCTCCGAACCATCAGGGTCAGGAAAGACGGAGCCAGGCGAGGGCCGGACGCCAGGACCCTGACAAGACACAACACCCAAATGCCGGGGGGGGCGTGCACAACCCGCTCTGCCCCCAGGCGGCCCTCCCCAAGCTGGGGACGCACCTCAGTGGCCAGTCAAGGAGCACCGAGTCTCCAGCTCCTACATGGACGGCTGTCCACGAAGGGAGGGAGAGAATGATGCGGCAGATGAGGCAAAGCCTAAGTCCTCCGGGAACTGTGGTGAGGAACACACATTCTGTAACTTTTCTCTACGTACAAAAATATATCGAAATGAAGTTACTGAAAAAAACTAAATGCAAGAAAGTAACCTGGGCGCCAGCCCCAGAGCACATCTGCCTCAGGCAGGCGGCAGCCAGGCCACGACTGCCCACCAGGCTGGCCGGAGACACGCGCCGGCAACACATGCCGCACCAGGGCCAGCACAGTCCTGGGTGGCTAGACGCCCCAGGGCAGGAGCAGAGCCAGGGTCACCCGCTGCCTGCCCAGCCCTGCAGAGTCAAGGCTGCCCAATGGGCTCCGGGATACGGTTAGGCCTACCGCCTGAGGCCCAGTCAAGCCGCTGCCCTTGAACCTGCCCAGCCTCCGGCTCAGGCTTCACGCGGGGGCGCCGTGTCCTCTGCCAGCGGAGAGCCCGCCACCTCCGGTTACCTGCGGCCAGGCCTGGGCGACACGCACACATCCCAGGTAGCCACATCCCAGGGACATTCTGCCACTGGCTGCTCAGGGTCTATCCCCCACCGGGCCACAGCTTCCGGACAGGTGGCAACCTGACCCGGGGCAGCCTCCACAGACCTCGGACTGGAGGCCGGCCTGGGCCCCCCGACCCCGTTCCACCAGGAACCAGGGAGGGAGGCGACTCAAGTACGACCCAGTTAAGAGCCGGGACTCAAAGCAGCCCCAAGTCTGGCCTGGGTCCAAGGCCATCTTCCTACCGCATTCGGGGCCTAGAAGCCCCTGTTGGTGTGGTCAGGCTCCCCTTTGCACCGAGTGCCCCTGGCCCAGACACTGACAAGCCACCTACATGGTCTACATCCAGTGGGTGGCCCTCCCCTCGCTCGCCCTGCTGCCCTCTGAGGGGACCGTGGACACGGAGATGAGTGGGGGTCACCCCCCCACAGGCCTAGCCATCCCAGTCAGGGAACCCCAGATGGGATGGTGATGCCCCCACACTTTCCTCCCTGGGTGGAGAGGACCAGGCGCCCGAGGGCTCTTCGGGCACCGTCGAGCAGAAGAGTGGGCCGCAGTGCCTGCCCAGCGCCCAGGGAACAGGCCATTCCTGGGGGCCAGGCACACGCAGCCTAGGCAGGACAAGCAGGCACATACCCACACCTGAGTCCAGCAAGGAGAGCCCGTGCGGGGCAGAGAGCAGTCCCCGCGGCACACACCAGGGGCTCCTCCCGAGCTGCTCTTGCCCTCTGGAAAAACGCTGTCCCTCCCACAGGCATACCCAGCAGGGCAGGGCCAGCCCGGGCCTTCCCTGCATCTGACAGACAAGCAGGACCGCCCTGACGGCCCGTGGCACAGAGCAGGCCACGCCTGGAATGGCGTCCCACACCCATACCCCAGCTGGCTCCTGTGGGAAAGCAGCCGGGCAGCTCTCTTCCCTTGATGGGGACACTTCTACTTGTGACAGAAGCAACTCCAAGTCCTGCTGCCTGGGCCATGGTCTCTCAGCACGTTCGCGGACAGTGGGAGCCGTGCCTGGCCTGGCACCCTTCTCAGGCTGCTGGGACAGAGGCTGCCCTCATGGGACAGCTGGGGGAGCCAGGCATGGTGAAGGCTTCCCAGGCTGCACATCAGAGGGCAGGCAGGCACCCCCAGGAACACGCCGGCAAGGTCAAGACCAAGGTTGGCCACGGCACATGCCCTGGGCCTGAACACAGCAGTCGCAGCCTGGGAAAGGGGTTTGCCAGGCAGAAGGGCCGCAGCCCCCCTAACGCACCCCACACCCCCACTGGCCCAGCAGCAGGGCTCAGGGCCCAACTTCAACACCACCCTTTGGGCGGCCTCTGCCCTCTGAGCGAAATGTTCTGGACTCCCTCCCCAGGTCCCCGCGAAAGGCCCCCGCAGCTTGGCCCACACCGACCGCAGCCGCCCCGCCCCTAGAGAGGCCTTCTCCGGGCGTCCTGTGGCCCTGTGCACCCTTCCCAGCCCTGACCGCCCCATGGAGGTGCCTGCCTCCAGCTGGAGGGGAGCACTGTGGGCCAAGTGGGCCCGGCACGGGATGGTGGCACCCCTCTGTCTGCGGGGGAGCCCCGCTGCCTTGTCCCAGGCTGTTAGCCCCATCACAGGTCCTGGCCTGGGCTGAGCGGGAGGGACCCATGGGCATACCACCAAGCAGGCCCCTCGCCAGACAGAGCCAGGCCTGAGGTGTGGTCGGGACGTGGAGGGGGCGCCCCATCATGGGGGGGACTCGCTAAGAGCTCTTCTCACTGCCACAGCCTTCGGGGCAGGTCGGGAGGCTGTGGGAGCCCCAGGTCCATGGGCCCGGTCAGGGTAGGTCTGGGGAGGGGCAGGCATTCCCCGAAAGAATTAAACCTCAAGCCCCACAATGGGGTGGCGTCGGGACGCGCACCTGTGGGAGGGGCTCAGGGCTATGGCTGTGAGGACGGGGCCCCTCGATGGGACTGCTGCCCACGACGGACTGCTTGGTGCCGTGCCGGCACAGGACCGGGGCCAACGCTCGGGCGCTGTCTCTGCCTCATGGGGCGGTGGGGAGAACGCAGCTCTCTGCAGCTGAGCCGGGAGCCCGTGGCACCGCCACCCCGACCCCAGACGCCGGCCTCAGATCTGTGCCCGACAGCCCGGTCCTGGGGCAGGCGGACGGCAGAGCGCGGCCACGGCTGGGCATGAGGGGAGCACCGGGGACCCCACAGCCGGCCCCCAGAGGACACAGCCCCTCCTCCGGCTCGACTCCTCTTTAATGAGACGTCACTTGGGAAAAGCATTTCAGAGCCTTCAAAATCGCAGCCCGAAGCTCGTCAAACCAGCCGGAGATTACTTAAGATTTAGCGCACAGACACAAAAATAAAACAGCCCGGAGCGAGGCGGCCCGCGCGGCGCTGACAGCACCATTTGTAGCCGGGTCCACGCCGCCTCCAGCCTCGGCCGCGTGAGTGCAGCGGCTCCCGCCTGCTCCGTGCTGTCACGTCAAATGAATTTGGTAAGAGAAAAAAAGCGACAGGCACTTTAGGGATATAAGTCACATTTCAGCTTCAGTTCAGATTAATGACCTCGCCAGGAGCCGCCGCTGAGGGCGCAGGCAAATCCGCAAATCTGAGAACAAGAACACGAAACCCACACACGGCGTGAGCCTCAGCCCCCCGGGCGCTCCAGGACCCACTTCCACCCTCCAGGGCACCCCACCCCTGGGGCTGGTTCTGGGCACCGGCAGTACAAGGTCTGAGGGGCCCAGCCCGGCCTCCTGCGGGTCCCGAACCGATGTGGCCCACAGCCTCCAGGGCCATCAGCCACTGTCCCCGCGTCCCGGTGGCCGGAGGCCAGGAGCCTGCCAGCCCAGGGGGGAGGGGGACTGGCAGGCACCGCAGACACAGCACCCCCGACGCAGCTAAGAGTCCTCGCCAGGAAGGGCTGCTCTTCCCCAACTCCACTGGCAGAGGGAGTCATGGATCCTGGACCCAGCCTCCAGGGACAAGCCTGGCACCGGCCCGTGGTCTCCATCGCCGTGCTAACTAACACCAGGCCCCCGGGGGCACAGGACCGAGTGCCGTCACCCCCACCACAATGAGCGCTGTCATCCCTCAAAACAAGGAGGACAGGCACTGGCCATGGCCGCTGGCCAGTAGCTTCAGGGCGGTGCTCAGGATGCCTGGCTTCCCGGGCCGACAGCCCTGCCCCCGGCCCTCCTGCCTGCCCCAGGTCACACAGCCTGTGCTACTCCCCGGTGCCCCGCAGGCTCCCCGGGGAGGCAGCGAGTGTCTGCAGGAGGGCGGGGTCAGAGGCCAGCGCTGGCCCTCCTGGCTCCTGCGTCATCAGCCTTATCTTCCACCTGTGTCGATCAGCCCCTACATGCCGACTGAAACTTCTAAGACTGCTGGGGCCTGTCTGCCGCAACCCCCAGGGGTGTTCTCCTCTGAGGTGGGTACAGAGCAGGAGGCCCCAAGAGGGCTCATGGCCCGTGGGCTCAGGCTGGCTACCTGCTTTCTCACCACCACAGCCCTGATCCCACACTGCCTGGGGCCCCACCACCAGCTCAACCCCTCCTTCTGCCCAGGGAAAAGGTCTAACCCAAGGCAGAGGTCAAGGCCATAGCCAAGGCCAGTTGGCCACACAAGGCCGTGGGGCCCGCTGACGGAGCTGAAAGCAGCAGGAAGGTGGGCCCCACACCAGCCGCCGGTCCTGAAGACAGGCCTTTTCTGCTGCCTCGACAGGCCAAGCCCAGGCGTGTGCAGCCAAGAGCACGACCAGGCAGCCGCTCTGCTGAGAACACAGCCCCCCAGGGTCCGGGTGACCTTGGGCAAAGGAAGCCCAGTCCACCGGCAGACACATTTGGGACCCTGAGCCACTCAGCCCTCAGCAGCCACCCCCTCAGCCTGCAGGCCTGGCAAGCCCACCAAGCCCAGTGGCCTGGCATCCCTGGAACCCAGGGCTCTGAGCTCAGGCCGTGTCTGAGACGCTGAGGCAACATGGTCAGGGCAGACAGAGACCCCAGTAAACGAAGCCTCCACACGCGGCCTGAGCTCATGTGCAGCCGTCCGGAGGGTGGGCTCAGCCACGCCTGCCGGCACAGGGCGGGTTCGAAGGCCTACAGCACCTGGGGACCTGGCCTGAGCCTGTTGCCGCCCAGCACAAGCCAGGGCTATGGCACCTGAGCCGTGTGGCCCCCAGCATGGCCTGGGGGAGGGCTGCCCGGAGCCAGCCAGGACGGCGCCCTAACTGTTCCCACCCACCAGACCCCCAGGTGGGCCCCTGTGCCAGGGCACCCAGACAGCCACGGCCCTCCCTGCAAGGCAGCCAGTCCAGCGCCGTCTCCGCTAGGGTGAGGAGCTTACAGGGCACAGTGGCCGAGCAGGGCCGGCAGCTGGATCTGTGCCCATCCATTCGCAGTCTGGCCTGGGGCACACACAGTCCACCCCATCTACCTGACCCGAGGTCCGAGCTCACAGGCCTGCCCACACGGCTCTGCAGCTCCCACACTGGGGCGAAGGCCTACTCCCCGTCCTGCTGCTGACCGGGCTGTTCTCTACCTAATGGCTTGATGCTCCGGCTGTGCGAGGCGGCTACTGCACAGCGGCGCACCCGGCCACCTCTCACCCACCCATCAGCCCTCACCCCCCAGGGCCTGGCTCCTGTTTCTGCTCGGTGATCCCTGCAGGGCCCAGCCAGCTCAGCACTGGCCCAGCGGAGCCCAAAGCAGGGGCCTTGGTGGCACTCGGAGACAGAAGCTACCCTCAGCCCCCAGCCACACCCCCGGGGAGAGGCAGAGCCTCGCAGGGGCTCAATGTGGGGCCGGAATGCGGACTGCAGGAGGGGAGGCACGAGCAGGAATCAATAAATCTGAACCTCATTCACGATGATCTGGGGCTCTTATTAAGTAAATTAATTTAAGTTAATTTAGCTCGATCATGACTCCCGATCACAGTGATTTAGTGAGGGGGAAATTGCATTAGGAAAGGCCATGCTCACTAGATAGGAGAACGGAAGAAAATTAGACCCACTTAGCACTGTGAATTAATATGGAAATAGCAGGTGTAAATTTAACCTTATCGAGAGAGTGAAAATTATCTTCATAAATTTGTAGAAATAGCCCCCAAGATACTTATAAATCTATTTAAAACAAAAATATTACAAAAAGTGCAGTAAAATTAATTTAAAATATACTTGCAGATCTTGCCTCCAGGAAAACTGGCAGCAGGGCCAAGTTCAGTGCAGCCTCATGGGAAGGGAGGAGACGGTGGGCGCTGCTGCCTGCCTGGGTGGGCTGGTCGCCCAGGACACGAGCCGTGGGCCGGCTTCACAGCCGCAGAGCCCGGCAGCCACTGGTAGGGGGAAGCTCAGAGTAGTCTAGCGGGATGGCCCCTGCCCAGGACTAGAGGTGGTCCAGCCCCTCGGAGCACAACGATCCCCTGCCCCACAGCCTCTAGCCAGAAGTTACGTGCCCTAGAGTGCCCGTGGAAGCCAGGAGGAGGAGTCCCACACTGCTCCCCGAGGAAGTAAGCTCCCGGTTGGGGGTGGTGTGAGAGGACAGAGGGAGGTCTGCCCCTGCCTGGTTTCCCCCCCACCCGCCAGCGCTGTCACCCTGTCACCGAAGGAGGAGCTGCACCCCATGCTGTATCTCCTGAGGCCACAAGGCTGAGCAGGCTCAAGAGAGAGTCCCCAGCTTTGGTTCCCTAATGTTGCTGCCCCAACGAGCCCTCTCGTTTCCAGGCTTGGGGCACCCAGAAAAGGGGGCCTGCACGCGGTCAGCCAGAAGCAGCCTAGAGCAAGGCTGCTGCGCACGGGGGCAGCACGGAGGGGCCCACAGCCTCACCTCCGGCCCTGCACTGCAGCTCCCCGCTTCCGCGGCACTGCTCGGGGCCCAGACTCTGACCGGAAGTCTCCCCGTGAAGGACGCCCAGGTGCAGCTCAGCGTGACCTCACCGGTCTGGATGGTGGCTGTCCCCTCAGTCATAGCCCACCAGCTGGCAGCTTCCTGACAACGGTGGGGGGCTCACGCGTTCGTGCACGCAGCCCACACGAGCCGGCTGTATGTCGGGACAGAGACCACTGAACAGATAAACGAGCCCATTCCTCCGCCAGCAAACTGTGGGCCCAGCACTTCTGCGTGGCAAGCTCGGGCCCCAGCAGGCCCCGGGCCTGTGGCTGCCTGGACGAGAGCCTCCTACCTGGATAGGGAGAGCCGCCGTGCCCGCCAGGAGGGCAGGGCCAGGGGAGCCTGGGGGGCGCTGAGAGGGGACGCCGGCGTCTTCTTGACAATGCGGTAGCGGGTCTTGATCTCTCTGCCGGCGGGAGGGCTCCGCAGGGCGTGCGGACCAGACGCTGCGGAGAAAACCCACACAGAGCAGGTCAGAGGAGGTGAGCAGGCCTTCCCCTCAAGGTGCACATGCATCCCCAGGGCTGCAGGAGAGCCGGGCCCAGGCCCCCGCAGGGACAGGGGCAGGGAAGGCCGCAGCCAAGTCTCCCAGGCCAGCCGAAAGGAGCGGCAGCACGGGCAGGCCAGAGCCCCCAGAGCTTCCTGTGAGCGGTGGCCAGGGGCGGGGGGCGGTGCACCGCAGGCTGGTCCGGGAGGCCAGGGGTCCAGAGTGCTCACCCCCCTCTCCGGGCACCCCCCCATGCTCACAGAGATTTATGTATTTAATCACCACTGTTTTCATAACACCTTGCGGGGTGATGAACGCCACAGCTCTTTTCTTGCTGAATGTTTCATGCAATTACCAGGGATCTGTTTTGCCCGAGTTCCCCTCCACTTGATAGCCGGCAATTTCTCCACAGCTTCGAGGAATGTACCTAATTGCCCGGCTCTCATAATCTACGGCTCTAACTGCCCAGATAATTAAAGCGAACGCAGCACAGACGCAGGCGCCGAAGCCGCTCCCACCCAGGCCACGGCCAGCAGCCTCTCCGGGAAGCTGCCCTCTGGGACGCGCTGGGACCCAGCACCCTGCGGGCTCTACCTGGCTCCATCCCACCTGGCCGCCCAGCGCCCGGGAGCATGGCTGGGAAGGGAGGCCGCCAGCCCGGGACTCCCACCCACAGAGACACCCACACCAGGAACTGACCACAACACCCCCCGCAGGCAGCTGGGCCGTGGTGGCGGGCGTGTGTGCCACATGAGGCCACCAGGAAAACACACATGGTCTCGCTGCTGGAGCATCAGCACCAGAGCGGGACTGTGACCCTTTGGAAGAAGTGCGCCCAGGGTCCAGGACCGCCCAGGAGAGGGCACAGGGCAGACACATGACAGCCCCAAACCTGCAGATCCCCCGCCGCAACTGTGCCCCGTGGCAGCCACTCCACTCCCCTGACAGCAAGGCCAGGGCACCACGACCTCTGTCTGCTCCCCTGGGCCCCAAGAGGCACCGTCCCAGCACCCATAAACCCCGAGCCAGACTGCGAACCTCCCTGTCACCAGCCCACAAAGAGCCCTTACGGATCTACAGACGGCATCTAGAATTCATCCCTGGGAGCCCTGGACCCGACAGACCTCTCGCCCGCAGCCAGGCCCCACATCGGCACCGTGGCCCACAGACCTCTCCAGGCTCCCAGCCTGCCGGAGCCCACGGTACCCTCTCAGCTGGCTGGGAGCGAGCAGAACGAGCCTACCCTATAGGCACCACTGCCCCCACACGGCAAAGTAACTGCCTGACGACTGGTACCCTGCCTCCAGGTCCAGATGTCAGAAGACCCCCTCCTGCAGGTGTCCCTCACTTTCTGCCAGGGTTCCCATGCACCCACACGGCCAGGCCAGGACACAGCGTGGTTCACAGCCTCCCAAGTGCCCCCAGAGGATCTGCCTCTGCTGCCAGACCAAGGAGAGTGTGGACGCCCCTTGGACATGGGGCTTCAAGGCCCATAGAGTGCGCGAGGCAGGGCAGAGCTCTTCCCATATAGCTGCTGCCCCCCAAAGGGAGCCATGACACATGCAGGCGAGGCTGGGCCAGACACCCCAGCAAAGGGACAGTCCCCCTCCCCCACTCGTCTCTGTCCCTGCCTCGGTGTCTCTTGTCATTCTGTCTCCCTCCAAAAGCAGCAGCTCTGGGAACTCACGGAGAAAAAGGAAAAGCTCAGCAAAAGCAAAGGCAACACAGTACCACCAGGGACACCTGGTCTTGCTGAGTGGCCACAGTGCGCAGAACTCTGCTCTGGCCACCCCACGCACTCTTGGGACATAGGGGAGAGCCTAGCATACAGCCGGCATCAGTAGACAAACATTTGCTGAACCGAATGTTCAAGGTCTTGCGGGTGAGGGTAGACCAAACAAAATCAGTAACACCTTGTCCCAGCTAACAGACTTCCTTGAAGTCCCCAGGCCCACAGCCTCCCTCCTCCCACAGCCCTCGCATCTGGACGGCACACACGCCTACAGCCCCTGACCCTGGCGCAGGGGCCTTCCAGGGTAGCCACTCCCCACTGCTCTGGGATGTGAGGTGCCCCCCCCACCCCCACTGGCGCCACGCAGCCCTGGCTCTGTGGCCAGATTCCTGCTTGGGGGCACGGTTGCCTCACCACCCTCATCCTATCCCTCCTGAGCACAGGGAACCCTGAGCCCAGCCCAGCTCTGCTCCCCTCTTCAGAATGCACTACCCTGCCACCTCCTCCAGGAAGCCCCCAGACCCCATGCCCAAAGGCCCAGGCTCTGCATTCAACCTAACAGGCAGCAGCACATAGAATATGTTCCTGCACATTGCAGACCTATCGTGAAGCCAATTTTTTGCTTAACTTACTGCATTTTAGTTATTAGTGCCCCATTACCATTTCTAGGAAAGCACAAAGTCATAAGGCAGACCTCCTCTTAAAAGGCCGGCTGGTGTCCACTCCTTCACACTGGCAACCGCCAGGCCTCCACCAGGTGGAGGTGGAGGGGAGAGGGGGCACACCTACCCACGCCCTGCCCCCACTGCGGCCTGCAGGCCACTCCTGCTCCCCGTCTCTCCCCGACAGGCAGTGCTGGACACAGGCAGTGGAAGTGCCCATGACTGTGACCCCGGGAAGACTGTCCGGGGCACTCCTGCCGAGGGCACAGAGGGAGATGGGCGGTGTGCCCGCACGGCCAACGGACGTGAGGATCCTGAAGTCACACCCGGCGCTCGGGGACCAGGAAGCTGGGGCGGGAGGGAGTGGGGGTGTCCCGCTCCGGAGGTGGAGGGCCTGTGCAGCCAGGCCGGGAGGTGGCGTCCCCGAGCCGCGGGCACCCAGGCCCTGCCCCGACCCCGTGGCTGGGAAGGCAGCCCCAGCAGCCTGCCATTCCTCCGGGCTGGCGGAGGGTTTGTGTAGATAATCATGTTATTGAGAGAGGGTGTGGGTTTAATTCCCTTCATTACAGACTCCCAGGGTTGTAATTTTTTTTCTCCGCATGATGTATTCCCCGTGGCACATTTCACTCAAATCAAACCCTTCGCGCCTTTATTGCCAACGAGGCCCGGGCGCCGCGTTATCAGGCCCACACACACAGCCCTCTCCGCCCTGCCGTGCAGAGGTCACTTCTAATGACTAATCGATCTCATTAGCTTTCCTAATTAAAAACTTTACTACCGCAATGGAAGACAAAGTACAAAAAAACTGCTGGCATCATATCTGAGCGGGGTATGAGCCCATCTATCAGCAGAGCCCGTGTGCCTGCAGTCGGACCGGGGCTGGCCCTGCGGGGGTGGGGGAGACGCCCAGGCCGCCGGGGGCCTTCCTGTGCCCAGGACAGGTACCGCACACACAGGTAGGCCCGCTGCCGGGGTAGGGGAGGCCGCCGAGGTCCACAGCGCCTGGGACCCAAGTGCCGAGCCCCGCGTGTGCCGCCCTCCGGGATGCGGCTGCGGAAGCGGGGAGCACGCCAGCCCCGGCCAGTCCCTCACCAGTCCCTCCCGGGGCCGCCGGCAGAGGCGGGCGGCAGAGGAAGGAGGACCGCGGCCCAGCCCGTAGGCGGCAACCCCCGCCGCCCCCCGGCTCAGAGAAGCCACCACAGACGGCCGAGCCCATCCCACAGAGGTCACGGCTCCCTCTCTGTGTTACTGCAGAGCAGGAGTTGAGACGGAGTTCAAATTTTTATGGAACTTCAAAGGGCAATAACTAGGTAGAAAATGAGTTACTAATCTCACAATTGTTTAATGAATAAGAAAAAGATAAAAACTCTGTGCAAAGATATGCAAAGATGTGACCAGCTGGTGTGCAGGGCATCAAAAATGAGCCCGGCCAACCCAGGGCCACTAAATGTCCCCTGCAGCACCCAACTGTCCGCATCTGGCTCCCTCAGGAAAGGCCTGGGGTGGGGGGCAGGGATCACGTGTCCCAGGCCCCACAGCTTCCCGACCCCGCTGCCAGCAACAGGCCACAGATGGGGGCACCGGGGCCTCCAGAAAGAGGCCAACTGGGCAAGAGGCTGAGGATGCCACAGGAAGGCAGCCAATGAGTCCACAGCCGGGCTTCCCACGCTGTTCCAGAAGCCTCTCCCCTAAGGCTCTGGGGCCAGGCAGCATGAGGGAGCCAGGGTGTTGCTGGTGGAGGTACAGTCCAAGGGCATGGCCGCCTCTGGCCCTTCATGCCAACTAGGGGATGGGACTGCTGAGCAGAAAGCCAGTGACCAGTACCTGAACACAGAATTCACCAGAATCAGCCACATGAGCCACCTGTGCCCACAGAGCAGGACTGGAGACCCGTGCACGAGGAAGCCAATCTGCCCAGAAACTCAGCTGTGCTCCTGAAGGAGGGGCACCAGGCCAAGCCCCAGACCTCCAGCTTCTCAGGGCCACGGCAACGTGGTGGTGGGGGGAGCCCTCCAACTGGGGATGGGGCGCCCAGTTGCCGGGGAGGCTGCGGTGGTGGGCCTCCCACCAGCTGTGGCTCCCCAGGGCACAATTCGCCGAGACCCACCTCTCGTGCCCACTGCCGGCTCTGCTCCCCAGATGGCGACGCGGACACGTCAGCACCCCCAAACAGCCCACGCCCTTTGCTGGCTGAAGACCAGCTACAGCTCCGCGGTTCAGGAGCCACAGTGGCTTCTCTTCTGCTCCTAAACCATCCTCCGGTCCTCATCGGCTCAGGTTGCGACGGGCCTGTCCCCATGACGCCAGCCACCCGTGCCTCACTGGGATGGGTGCAGGGGCCCCTGGCTGCCCAGGGCCTATGGGTGCCAATCACAGGCCTCCACATGCCCAGACGCGTTCTTCCGTGGTCGGAAAGGTCTTCCTCCCAGGCAGTTCCGGAGGAGGCACCAGCTGTGGCCTGGCCCAAGATCTGGCCTTGGAGTCCTCGATCCCGGGAGGGGGAGCTCTGGCATCAGGCAGATGAGGGGACAGGGTAGGCAGGGTGTCGAGCCGTGGGAACCAGCCTAGTCTCCTCCTGGGCAAAGACGCGGGCTGCTGCACCCCAGAGAGAGGACAGGAGGCCCCTGCACGCTGAAGGCTGCTGGTGTGGGGCACACTCCCAGATCCCCTCTCTGCAAGGCCTGTGCCTGTGTCTTGGCACCCACAGTTTTCAGGGCAGGCCCTGGCCACAACCCTGTTCTTCGGCAAGAGCAAGACTCCCAGACCAGCCTCCCGCTGCCGGCTGTGACCACACTGAAAGCCCACCCACGTGCAAACAGGTGCACCCCAGAGGCGGGACTGCCGGGAAGCACCCCCAGCATTGCGTCCGCTGGCCTGGGTTGGGGAGGAGGACCCTGAGCGGGGTCAAAGAGAGGGGACAGCATGGCCATAGGCTCTAGGCGGCCAGTGCTCTGGCTTCTCCTGGTAGACATGGGGAGGGGGCCTCCGGGGGCTACTGGAACCCAGGGAGGAGCTGGCTAGCACGGGGTCAGGCCTGCCCTGCACTGCCTCAAGGGTAGCACAAGGCTCACACCTGCGGCTGAAGCCTCACCTTGCTCCCAGACTCTGTGTCACCCCAGGGACAGTGACACGGACAGACATGGGGACAGGCTGGGCCAAGCAGGACAGGTGGGTCCAGTCAGTGTGCAGGCAACGAGCAGCCCACAGATCCTGAGCTGAGAAAGGGTCCCCAGAGAGCCAGGCCCTTACCTTCCCATGTTTACCTGGCGGGGGAGGGGACAGGGGAGGCGCAGGTCAGCCCAGAGGCCCCTGGTCTTCTCGGCAGCAGGAGGGGCCCCGGAGTGCACTTCCCCCCAACCCCCAGCTGCAGGAGAACCATGCAGTGGACACGGAACCTTGCACCAGAGCAGCCTCGCAGGACCCTGGCGAGGCGGGCCAGGGTGGGGGCTCGGTGGGGCAGCCCCTCCCGACGACAGGGGAGCACAAAGAGAAGCCTTCCACAGGGAGCACCGTTCTCACACCCAAAACCCTCCCCTGCATCTGAGCTGTCTCTGGGCCTGGAGCCTGGCAGGAGTGCCGTGGCCACCACTAGAGGCAGAGCGGAAGTCAGCAGGACACTCCGTCTTCCCTGGGGCAGGAGAGGCTCTGCCCGCAGGGGCACAGACATCCTGCACCTCTCGGCAGGGGGTTAGGCACCAGAGCAGCTCTCAGAGGCACAGCAGCCCAGGCCGCGGCCAGGGGAAGGGCTGTCAGGCCCAGAAGAAAGTGAGGGGCGCCTGCCCTCTCTAGACACTGGCCGCCCACCCAGGCATTTCCCAAAGCAGCCGTCATCTGAGCTGTCCCCTCAGTGAACCCTGTGAGCCTGGAGAAGGTGACGCCAGAGCGGCATCTGGGGGTGAAACGGGCCTGAGACCCTTTGGAGGGGCGGGCAGGCCCAGAGGCCAAGAGGAGCAGGACAGACACCGTCCGCAGGAAGAAGGGAGAGGGGCACCCCGCGCGGTGCAGGCTCTGGTCCTCAGGTGCTGGGGGCGGGGGGGTTGCTGGATCGCCCTCCCCCTCCCCGGCCCACGGAGGCTCAGGCCAGTTTCTCCCCAGTCTCTGCAGGAGCTGCTGGCCTGGGGGCTGCCCCAGTAACTCTGCACCCCACTCTGACAGCGGGGCCCCCCAGCCCAAACCACCCCGCCTGCGGCACCAGTGTGTGTACGCCGGGCGAGGTCGTTTTCTGCTCACGCGGCCTGGCTGCCAGCCCCCTGTGGACCCACCAGGGCTCTCACCCCCCCCCCAGACCCTTCGGTTCTGCACTTAGCCAGGATGGATGTCTAGACGCAGGGCTGGGGGCCTCAGATGGGCCGCGCCTCTGGGCTCCTGGGAGACCAGCAGCTAGAACGGCAGCCTGGAGGAGGACACCGAGAGCCTGGTTTCTACGGACGCTGGTGAGGTTGGGGGCCCAGCCAACACCACCTGCCCCGGCTTGGGGCGAGCAACAGGGCTCTGCCAGGACCCCGAGGGACAAGCTGGCCATGTCTCCCTCCCAGTCCAAGCCCTACCACCTAGCAAAGAGGCAGCAAACAGCCCCAGGGACCCACGCAGGCAGCTCAGGCCCGGGAGGCTCGCTGGGTTCTTCCTACAGACCAGGCCGCTCAGCCTGTTCCTGGCGGGACTGTCGAGGCCACAGGCAGAGCCCACCAAGCTGGGTCCCATTCCAGCAGGGACAGCGCTGCTGTGGGATAGGGCTGATGTGGTGTGCACAGGGCGGATGGGCACTGGGACCAGACAGGAGCTGTGCTTAGCGAGTGTCAGAGGAACAGTCCTGGGCCTTCTGCCGCTTCAGCCTGGTGGGCAGCCAACCTTCCAGGAAAAAGAAAACAGCCCGTGCTCCCCACATGGCTCTCCACCCGGCCTGGGCTCACCCTGTCCCGCATCTGTGGCCGGCTCCTAAGGAAGACGGCTGCTAAGGAAGCCAGGCGGACCCAGCAAACCCCAAGGGAAGTTCCCCAGGGCACTTGGCTGCATGCACAGCAGACAGGGAAGGCCTCCTGGCCCCGACCATCCCAGCCTTGTCCCGAGGTGCCCAGGAAGCAGGTGCTGGTCAGGTCCCCACAGCACCTCTCAGCCCTGGAGGTGAGCCGCACAAGCAGCCCGGGCTCACAGGCGAGGGAACCCACCCGAGCGCGCACGGGCTCAAAGGCGGAAGCGAAACAGCGTGGGAACCTCTTCCTGGCCCGCCTGGAGCTCCCCGCCGGAGGGTTTCTTCCCTGTCTCCCGAGTGGCCTCCGCCCGGGGCACCTTCCCTGGAGATGATTCTTCCGGCCGCTCCCCCTGTGCTCAGGACCCACGGCTGGCCCTCCTCCTCCTCTCTAGCCCGTGGTCTTCGCCTTCTGAGTACGTAGCTCAACGCATGTGGGGCAGCAGCAGGACGCCTGGGTCCGCACCTACACCTGCCTGCCTACACCCAGGCCTACCAGGGGGCGTCTGAGCCTCCCCACAGACCCAGCAGCCTGCTGAGCGCCAGCAGGGGCCCCGCACCGGCCTCCCCAAGGCCCGTCCGCACACTGCTCCACGTGAGACGAGACGCAAGGACACGCCCTGCCCCTGTCCCTCCAGTCAGCACCCCCTGCGCACCCGTCTAGGCCCCCCCTGCAGCCAGGCTCGGCTGCGGTGTGTGCTGCCATCGCACAGACGCACAACCCTCGCCTGGGCTCTGGGGGCCTCAGGGAATCTCTGCGGCCCCCCACCGTGGCCTCAGACACAGCCGGCGGCTGAGCGAGTGCCCCAGGCTCCCCGCCTGCTGCCGGCCGCTCCCCACCAGGCCCCGAGCAGGAACACGGACGCACACCGGACGCACACCGGGCCGCGCGGCCTCCCAACCGCCTTCGCGGAGTCAGCGAGGGTCACCGCGAGGGGACGTGGGAGATGAGCACTGCTGCACACAACTTCCCACCCATCAAGCGTGAAGCCAAATGCCTGCAGGTGTCCACACAGCCGGGAGGCGGGCACTGGTAGGCGCCGGGCACCCCACCGCGACCTGTGTGGACACAGACAGAAGCAGTTTCCATAAAAGGCTCCCAGCCCCCGCCCCCCGCCCCGCCCCCTCACCCTCTAAGCCCCTTTGCTGTCTGCAGGGGAGGACCCAAATACCCAGGCAGGGTGGGCAGTGGTCAGCTCTAGTGGGACATCTCCATACGAAGCTGGGGGCCTCTGTGCCCTCACGTCCTCCACAGAGAGCACACGATGCCCAGTGCGTGGCCGAACCAACGGGGCATGTCGGGCTCTCAATGCACAGATGCAGGACAGAGCCCAGGCTGGGGAGCCAAGGGGCCTCTGTGCAGGGTCCCAGAGGAGGGACAGAATGGACAGAGGCTCAGCTCCCACGGACACCAGCCAGAAACACAGCTGCCAGGAGGCCCACGTGCCCCCATCCCGTGAAGGCGCGCCAAACGTGTCTCCAGGCAGGCACCCTCTTGCACAAGTGCCCTGTTCGCCTGGCCGAGCCTGCTGTCCCCCCGGCCCTGGACAGTCCCAGCCCAGGCAGCGGGTGCAGGGAGGTGCACAGAGCACACGGGAGGCAGGGCCCGGCCCTCGGGCTCCCACCCGTGGAAGCGCAGCGGCAGCAGGTGCTCACGTGCTGGCAGGGCCCCGATGGCTCTCCCAACGAGGCGTGACAGCGGCCCAGGCAGAAGACGGCGGACACCCTGCCCCCGCGCTCACGGCAGGAGCTGCCACACACGGAGCGCCAACAAGCTTCAGGAACGCGATGACTGCAGTCACAAAGTATGAATTTTTATGAGTCTAATAAATCACTCCACTTTTCCTGTGTCTGGTGGTTCCCAGATCTTCGAATACTGGAAAAGCCCGGCTGCAGGGAGGCGGTCTGGCCCTCGTCTCCAGCGGTGGCCACGAGCAAGGACACAGGGCAGCTGGAGAGGCTCCCAGGCACCCAGGATGCCCCTGCTCTGCACGCCAGGCCGCAGGAGGTCAGCGCTCCCACGGGCTCGTCGGGAAGCTCTCAGGAGGGCTCTGGCTCCCCTCTGCTCAGAGACCAGCCCGCAGAAATGCCAGGATCGCTGAGGCAGGGCGTCCCAGCCAGAACCAGCACGGGCTGGTGTGGGGAGGCCAGGCGGATGCGAGCACGCACACCGCCGGGACAGAGGCGCAGGAGGACCCCAGAACCTGGGGGGTGCGATGGGCAGCAGCCTGCCCCGCCCTGTTGGCGTCCCACGTGCACCCCGTGGCCCGCAGGTGCTGGCCGCCCGCCTTCCTGCAGCACGGTCACCGCCGCGCCAGGGATCGGCCCTGAGAAAGTTACCGATTATCAAATCACAGAGGCAGCCCGACAGGCCATACGTCAGCCAGCAGCCGGCGGCACGGAGGCCTGAAGAGCGCGGGCAGCTCATTGATGACAAACAGCCACGGTCGGCTGCCTGTCCCCCAGCGGGCCGTGCTCGCTGTCGCCGCACACTACCTGCTGTTTAATGACGACACCGTCAGCCCAAGACGCAGCGCCGACGCCGCCACAGACTGTCAGGGCCCTATTAGAGGGAAGATGGAGACCCTACTCTTCTCACACTCACTCAAGCAACTCGAGCCGCTCGTTCCTATAATTATGGTGCGCGAGCCATCGATCGCGCCGACACCTGACCGGTCTGTATGAGATGGCAGTAGTTTGCTCCGTGACAGCTACTATAGATTATGGGGGGGGTCGACCCTCCCCTTTTAACCACGCTGCTATGGGGGGAAGGGGGAAGCCCGCCCAGCCCCGGGAGCTCAGGAAGCTCCCCTCCCCCACACCGGGAAGGTCAAGGCGGCGTGTGGCAGGCAACCAGGGGAATCCAGGCAGGGAGAGAACCTCCAGGCCAGGCACTCCAGGTGAGGGGGCCGCCCTCGCCAGGAAGACGCCCCACCCACCGGGGCCCTCCTTCACAGGCGAGGAGCACGGCTGAGAAGCTGGGGAGCCGGGCCGGCCTTGGCCACTGCCCACCCCGCCTGCAGCAGACCCCAGCGGCTTGCTCCCTGAGGCGCCCCGGCGGACCTTGGGCAGAGCAGCTCGGCCAGGATGTCCTGGGACTGGGCATCCCTTGACCTGCCTGCAGCCGCCCGGGCTCCAGCACCTCGAGACCACCTCCCGCAGCGAGGGCCGACCCTCCTTGGGCTCAGCAGGCCCTGGAGGGACTGCGGCACCCCAGGGCAGCGTGTGGGGAGCGCACGGGTATGCGGGGGGCACACGGGCGTCAAGGAGCAGTCGGACCCATCAGGGCACAGGGACCCGCCATACTGCATGCTGGGTCCTGGGGCTTCAGCCTCACGGAGAAGGAGCTCATGCCCCGGGGACCTAGCCCACGCCTCCTGCCCTTACCACGTGTCACAAGACAGGCCTGCACCCTCCTGTGTGCTCAGACCCCAGCCCTGATCTCGGTGACCCTGGGGACCCCTCAACCATCCTGAGCCGAGGCGGCTGCTACCACCCGCGCGCCCCCACCGGATTTACTTCAGCCCGTGGTACTCGGGGTCAGTCGGCCACAGCAAGAGACCGAGCCAGACCAGCCCACAGCTCCCACTTATGCGGCCTGGATGCCCACACACTACGCGCGGGGGATCGAGTGACCCGGGCCACAGAACGCCTTCAGGAGACAACACAGGCAACACGAAGCTCCAGAAGCGACTGAAGACCAAGGAAGAGCCCCAGAAGGAGCGGACTTGGCACAAGGCGGGCTGTTCGGAGGTGCGGACCCCGGCGCTCCGCCCCCCACGCAGGCCAGCCTCTGACAGAAGGCCGTCCCCGGGAAGGGCCAACACTGTCCTGTCCCTGCAGAAAATTCTGGCAGGAACTTGCTCATTCATTCATTCAGCAGATTTCTGGCAAGACCTGCTATGCCCTGGGGAAACGGCAGGGGGCACAGAGGGCCCAAGCCTCCTACGGCAGGTGGGCCTCCCGCAGCCCCTGCCGGGAAGGGCCCCCCAGGGCACACATCAGAAGAGGCAGCGGCAGCACCTACAAGCCCGACCCTGAGCACCCGTGGGGTCCCTGCCAGGGCCCAGCCTGCACAAGTCCTGCCCCCACCCCGAGCTTCAGGGACTCTGGGGGCCAGGACCACAGAAGTACTGGAACTCCTCTCGAGACAGCCCCGTTCCGTGCCCGACACAGGGCCCAGATGACCCCACAGTCCCGCCTGCCCGATGCCAACCGCTTTCCCTCTACCCACCGCAGTCCTCCTTGCCTGGCAGGACCCAGTGCGGGCAGCCCGTCCTCCCTGTGACCTAGATGGGACCAAGCACAGAGCTTGGTCGCCCACCAGGCCCTGTGCAGGTGAACAGAGCTGACCCCAGCACCTCCTCCCACATCCCTACCCCTGCCCAGGGACAAGACCTGAAGCCAGCCCAGCAGCAGAGGCCCTGGAGCAGCCCCAGGGTCCCAGCCCAACGCCTCCTGCCTGTGCCCTGGCTAGGGCTCGCGTGCCCAGTGCAGGGGCCCAAGGCCTCAGCCCTAAGTGCCAGCCAGACCGGGTGCCGGCCAGCACCTAATGGCACGCGGGCCCCCCAGTGCGTGCCCTCACGAAATGGCCAGTGCTCTGTCACCTCTGCACCCACTTCCGTTTGCGGGCCTGGTCCACCCGGGGCCAGGAGAGACAGCCTGAAAGGTACAAGGTCAGTCACATCCCTCAGCCCGGCTGAAACCCCAGGAGACCAGAGGCTCTGAGGAGCGATGTTCGGGGGGGTCCTAAGTCCCCCAGTGAAAGGTGAGGCCACGCCCACACTCACTGACAGCACCAAGGCCACTCGAGCCGGGCCGGTACAGCCAAGGGGACACAGTCGGCCCACAGTTGGCACCTGCTGCCGGGGGGGCGGCTGGTGGTCAGGAAGGGGCTGGACGTGCCCACCACGCCCAGACAGACAACCCCGCACTCTCAGCCGCGATGCGGAAAGGGCCAGTTCCCTGTCCTGGGGGCCGGGGGCAGGCAAGGCGCAGAGCACTGCGGACGGTGACTCCAACGGCGAAGCCACTGGAGCCATACAGCCCCTGGGAAAGGAAGGGCATGCGCAGAGCCTGCCTCCTCCCGGCTGACTCCCGTCCTCTCCCTCAGGGATGGGGGCACAGCGGGGGGAGCTGCCCCCACAGGCACAGCAACCCCAGCCCGCAGGGCAGCCGGCACAGCCCCACGGGTGTATGACGTGCACGGGCTGCAGCCATCACAGGGAACTGCCCAGGGGATCCCCGGGTCCCCTCTCCCAGCCTGACGTCACCAGGGCAAGGCCTGGCCAGAGTCCGTGGGCGCTGGGGAGCTGCCAGGTGGCCTGCGGTCCAGGCGCCCAGGGGAGCCCAAGGCCTCTGGCCAGGGCACAGTGTCCCACTCGCCACAGCAAGGCCTTTTCTCGGGTGACCCCACTGCTTCCTCTGAGCCCAGGCTAAAGGGAGAAGCCTGCCAGGTGGCCTGGAAAAAAACTCTAGAACGAGCAGCGGTCGCTCACAGAAAATCACCGCATGCCGGTCCTAGAACCCCAGCTGCCAGGCTGGCCTTTGCTGGGCCAGCACTAGGGGAAGGGTACCAGCCAGGTGGGCCACGCCCTGGCACGCTCAAAGATGGCCCACCTCTGCCCCCAGGGCCCTCGGTACAGGGCAGGAGCCCCAGAGCCCAGCCCATGGCTCCCCAGCAGGAGCCCACAGAAGGGCAGGCCGCAGCTGCAGGGGGAGCTACAGGCGTCAGGCATCAGGTATCAGGAAGGAGGGGGAGCAGAGAGGTCAGAGGAGGGGCCGTGTATGCGGGGCGGGCGGGGCGGGCAGCTGCAGTGACAGGCGGACAGACGCCCACCGCATGCTGCCCCCACACACTCCCTGACAGCTGCCGCTGCCCCAGGGTCCGCACGGTGTCCTCACAGGGCTGGGCTCACGCGCTCCCAAGCACTAGAGTACACCCCTGCAGAGCGGTGGGGTACACCCCTGCAGGCAGGCTGGGTTTGCAGACAAGGCGGCAGTCTGGCCGGCCACAGGGCGCAGACTCAGCAGGGATGGGAACGCGGTGGCGAGAGCAACTTTGTGACCGGCCCAGGCGTCAGGCTTCGGCAGGGCACCCCAGACACCGGGCAAGGGGCTCCGGCCCAGGGCCTGTCCCAGCTCCCCCAGACCTCCCAACTCGAGCGATGCCCAGACACAGAGCAAACCTCCCACAGTCGCTCTTGCCCGGATTCTGAGGTGGGGCCTGGGGCTGGGGAGCTGCGGTTTTCCAAAGCCCCAGGCCTGACCATCTCCGGTGGACACCGGGAGGTAAGACTCATGTAAGCCCCATGCCCCCAGACACGCCAGCCCCTGCTGGCCCCCCGGCACCCCCGGCGTGATCCAGAGCGAAGACCACCCCCAGGCCCATGCCCCGCGGAGCCCAGGGGGTCTTCCGCCTCAGGCAGGTGCGGACCCCTGGGGGTGCAGTTCCCACGGCCCCTCACACAGACCCCCTGCCCTCCCCCTCCCATCTTGCCGTCTCCCCAGACACGCGAGGACCCGGGGTCACCACGCCCCCAGCCCCGAGAGAGGAAGCAGCTGCCCAACCACCAGGTTCATGACCACACCACCCCCCAGGCACGCACGGGGCCGCCTCCACCCAGACTCGGGCCTGGGAGGTGGAAGCCGGCTCTCAGCCCCGAGTGGGGAAGACTGCAGGCGGCGGCACAGACACGCCACGCTCCCCCGCGGAGGCCGTCCGCGGCGGCCACGGGCCCTGCAGTTAGGCACGACTTGTGGAGGGCATCAGCCTGGAAGGGGCGTGCCCTGCCCACTGTTGCCCCGGCTTCCTGCGGGGCCAGGGAGGGCGGAGGGAGAGCAGTAAAACTTGGAACCTGGAAGAAAACTCCACGACCTCGTCTCAGCAGAGCCCAACCCCTGCAGCTCAATCCAGTGCACGGGAACACGCCATCCCCCTTCAGGGCCCACAGGTGCCTCTCTGACGAGTCTCGTTTCCTGTGACTCACTGCAAACTTACTGCCCTTTGGTCTTTGCAAGAGCCTGTCACTTAGCACGGCCCGGCCCAGCCCTTCTCGCTCGCTGCACCTGCACCTCTAAGGACAACGACCAGAGCGGTGCAGGCAGACAGCACCCGAGGCGGAACCCTAGTCCCCACGAGGGGCAGATCAGGCAGTGGGATGGGGGCACTCTTCCTTTGGGCTTGTGCCCTGCCCAAAGAGGCAGGGGACCGAGGGGAACGAGGACTATGTCTCTGCTCCCCAGAGCCAGGCAGGGGCAGGGCACCACAGGAGGCCCTGAGGAACACCTGGCCAGGGGACCAAAAATCAGGGCACCCGGTCACCCTGGCCTTTCCCATCGCTGCCTACAGCCCAGAGCTGGCAGGCAAAGCCGGCGGTCTACTCGGCCTAGGCCTGGCTGTGACGATTCCGGGCCCAGCAGGCACACAGGAACCCTCGGTGCACTGTGTGCCCTGCCCTGGAGGCACCTTGGAAATGAGGGTCCCCGTTTCCCTCTCTAAGAGGTCTTGGCCCAAAACAGAGCCCCATCTGCACGCCGGCTTATGTCCGGCTTTGTACGCTCCCAGGGCCAGGGGAGGGCTCATCGCCCCTGCCCAGCTCAGGCGGGCCCTCTGTTGTCCCACAGCCACAGCCCTTGCCACGGCCGCCTTGCTGCGGGCACAGCTCACACCACGGAGCGTGCTCCTGAGGCTGCAGCGCCCCGCCGCGCCCCTGCACGCGCCCTGCCACTTCCTCGCTCTGCCGCTGACGCCGAAAGGGCAATTAGGAGAGGAGCTGCCAGAGCCCATCACGGATCTGAGCGGCTGGAAAAGGCACAGCACAAAGGAAGCACAGCAGCTCCAGAATTAATTCGGGAAGCGCGGGGGTAGACCCCCGCAGAGCAACAACAAACAGGCCAGCCTGGGCAGGTGGGGAGTGGGGGCATGGCGGGAGGCAGGGACAGCAGCCTGGGGGGCACGCGGGGGGGGGGGGGGCTCTGCATGGAGGCCCCAGGGCACTGGACGGCCACAGACGGGCAGGGCAGGCAGAAGGGGCCACACAGCTGTCAGGTCTCCACCACAGCCCACAACGTGAATGAGCTGGGAGGGGACGCAGGGGCCGGGGACAAGACCCTGGCATCCCACAAAGCCCTGTGGACCCCTGGGCCGGAGACAGCAGAAGGGCACAGGGCCCTGGGGCTTATCCGAGGCTGGGGCTCCGTCCTGCTGGGCCTGGGAGGCGCTCAGGCAAACCCAAGAAATCACTGGACACTTAACAGCAACAGACTTTGGGGCTTACAGTTGCTGCGTGCGGCTGTAGGTTCCCCTGAAAAATTCCATTTGTTCTACGCACCCACCAAACCTCCTTGCTGAAAGGCTACCAGAGTGAGCAGGAGAGAGCCGGGCCGCACGCACAGTGCCAGGCGGCTCCGTCTCGGGCCCTCACAGCGGGGCCTGGGCTCCACCTGCAAAGTGCTCTGCCCGCCGCCACCCCCACCCCCTCGAAGGCCACGGCAGGCGGCCTAGAGCAAGGGCCCTCACGGTAAACAGGTCATGGCCAATGACCTCGGGGCTCGAGGGAAGCCACTAGCGCCTCCCAAGCACCCAGCAACGGGGCGGAGAAAGCAGGAAGGCTCAACGCGCAGGGCCCAGGGCCTCAGGCACCGTTGCCAGGATCGCAACGTCTGCCCAGAAGCTCGGACAGCTGAAGAGGCGTCTGCAGGGGACAGCTGAGCCCACCGTTTCTGAGACACCCCAGGTGTCCGTCCGTTGGCAGAGCCACCTGCACGCCCCCAGCAGGACAGACCCAGCGGGCCAGGGAGGCCCGTCCTGAGGGGCTCCATCTGTGTCCACGGGGTCCTGCGAGGACACGGAGAGAAAGGTCCCCGCACACCTGCAACACTGACGGAGGCATCAAGAGACGTTCTCCGGTCAGAAGGAGGGAAAGCGGGACAGGAGAACGCACAGGGCCATCCAGGCCGACGCCGCGTCTGTAAACCGGCTGGAGAGGGCTGAAGCCCAGGGAGAGCCAGGGCAGGGCAGGTGCGGCACAGAAGTGGGAGGGGACAGAGCCTGCGGGTCCCTCCCGGCATCCCAGAGGAAGCACAGCGGGCGGCGCGACCTCCGACCTCCGCGGTGAGAGAGAGCCCAAGAACGCCCAGTGCGCGGATTGAGGGGAAAATGGGATAAAAAAAATCTAGAGGAACGAAGAAGAACGGAGCACCTGGGCGGCTCCGGAGCTCAGCTCAGGCCCCGCATGGGGCACCCCCCCGGGGTGAAGCCACGCAGCCGACGGCGAGAGCAGGATGGACAGAAAGCCTGGGGGGAGGCCGGAGACGCGACCAAACACGTTAGTGATCACAGTAAGCGTGAGCGCGCCCGGTCTCGCTTTAGGAAGACAACTTCAGGCTGCAGTTAAAGCTCTTTGCCGCACGTAAGAAGTCTCTGAACGTAACGGAGAAGCTGAAAGCACCGTGCGGCCGCGTCGGGTACAGACGACACTCCCGTGTGTGAGCGTGTCTCCCGGTACCCGCCGGGACAGGCCGGGGCCGATGCCGGCGTCACAGAAAAGAGCCTTCGAGGCAAGAATCGTTACTGGAAATAACGAACATTCACAACCTTAAAAGGCTGCATCCGCCAGGTAGACCTGCCGGCCTGAACTCGCAAGCCCTCGGTGCAGTGGCCGCCGCCGGCGCCCTGCAGAACGGACCGCGGAGACAGCAGGCCCCCACCAGCACGCCTCCGGCCGTGACCGCACGTGGCGAGAGCACCCCCGGCCTCGCCAGCTGCGCCGGTAGGGGCAGGAGCCACACGGTGAGTGCCCGCGCCCCACACCCAGCGGCAACAACCCCGCGACCTCCACAGCACACACTGCCTGGGACTGGGCACACGGGGCCCCAGCACCAGTCTCAGCGCACCCCAAGGGCCTGAGCTCCCAGCGGTACGCAGGCTGGGCTGAGGCTACAAAGCAGCAGCCACAAATTCCTCCGAAGCACTCACAGGTTTGGGAATGACACAGAACACCCTCGGGTCAGGGAAAAATTAGAAAAAAATTTGGAGGGAAACAGAAATCACTAACTTGCAGGATACAGCTGTGCTTAGGAGAAACTTATAACGGACAACTGCCTATTACTCTTTATAAAAGATTTTATTTATTTGACAGAGAGATCACAAGTAGGCAGAGAGGCAGGCAGCGAGAGAGACAGAGAGGAGGAAGCAGGCTCCCTGCCGAGCAGAGAGGCCAAGCTGGGCCTCGATCCCAGACCCTGAGATCATGACCCAAGCTGAAGGCAGAGGCTTAACCCACTGAGCCACCCAGGCGCCCCAACTGCCTATTTTTCAAGAGACCTGGGCCACCCGTGCAAGCACTGAGCAGGGCACGCTGTGGTCCGTGGGGGTGTGGCTCTGACTCAGAACGGCAACCCTCACCCCTACCCTCTGCTGCCCACCTGCTACCCCTCGCGAGGACCTGTGCAGGCCCCCAAGGGCACACGCGCCTGCCAGCACTGATGCCCAGACAGCTGGAGGGCTGAGGGGACTCTGCAGCCATTCCCTCCTTTACAAGCGAAGCGAACAACATGGCGTGACCCCCCCCCCCCAGCATGGCACCTTTCCCCTTTAGAGCACAGGAGTAAGGAGAGGAGGCTAGAGAACCCCAAAGGAGAGACCCATTCCAGGCCTCCTTGGCGAGATGCCCACCACGGCCCCCTGGAGCCCCACGCCAAGCAGAGGAGCCGCAAGGGCAGCTCGGGCCTGACTCAGGGCCACACCGCTAGCTCGCTGCCAGTGGGCACGGGGCCAGGCTGAGGTAGGCAGGGGAGGGGGCCTCCGTGCGGGCCCCTTGGAAGCCACAGCCGCCTCACCCTGCCCCTCCCACGAGCCCACGCACCAAAGACACAACCTTCCGGCTGCAGAGCTCCCAGAAAGGGAAAGACGCCAGGACTGCCGCCCCCCACCCACTCAGCTCTTGTCCCCCTCCAGAGGACCAGAAGGCCCAGCCTGAGGACACCGTGTCCCTCCCACCCAGCCGTCCCCAGCAGGAAGAGCGCCACCGGAGGCTCAGAGCCCAGGAGCACCTCTTCCCAGGCAGCTCTCAGCACCCCTCCCTGGGACCACCGTCCCAGGGCCAGAGACGGACACTGCTCCGCACCTCAGTGGCCCCAAGAGGACGATGCTCTCGCATCAGTGCTCCCCCAGCAGTGCTCCTGGGGGCTCCAAAGCCACACTCTTGCTCCTCCTCCGTCACACACATGCCTGGGCCGAGAGGTACCAAGGGGCCAGCTGGGTCATACCCCCCAGCCCAGAGCCCAGGTTCCAGCCATAAATGCCACAGGGAGCCACAGACAGCAGGTCGTGTCCACAGGCCCCCGCCCTCCCAGGGCTGGGTGTAAGCCCTCAGTCCTCGAGGAAGGAGTGTGCCACGCCAGCGAGCCCAGGACAAGAGGGGCACTGAGGGGCCACTGGCAACGAACCGGATGCACCAGACGCCCCTCGGGGCCACCCCCACCCACCTCCGCACCCTTGTCACCTGCAGCTACAAGGGACACACCCGCTTTGCTCCTGGTGGTTGCGCAGGGATGCCGGCACAGCCTGGCCATCAGCCTGCACCACAGTCTTACCAAGGACCCAGGGCAGGGCCTGCAGACGAGAACAGAGCTGGGGTTGGGGGCTGGGGGCAAGGAGCAGGGAGGCGCTAGACTTTGCTGGTCACACAGCAGCCCCTGTGCCTGCCATCCCCTCCAGCCCCGGCCCCGCTTTGCGGGGAGGCCCAGCATTTGCTCTGTGGCTGGCATGGAGCCCAGAGCATCGCCCCGTCCTGGAGGCGTGGCCTGCAGGCCGCAGCAGGGGCCTGGGCCCACGGTCAGGTGCAGGCTGCTGCCCACAGAGAGGAAGGCCCTGTGGCTCCCCAGCCTCACTTTCTGCCTCTGGGAGTCGGATCACCCCAGGCCCAGCTCAGACAGCCCACACTCAGCACACTGAACTTGGCAGCCTCCATGTGAGCCCAGTGCCCGGGACAGCTCTGGTCTGCGTTGCGCACGCCCGTCCAGGCAGGAGGAGCCTGGCAGCGGACAGAGGTAAGGCAGGAAGACGGTCCTCACACTCCGCGGATGAAGCCAAAGGGGCAAGGGCCTCGCAACCAGCCACCCCGATGGCTGCGGGCCTCCTGCCGCCTGTGCGCCTCCCCACGTCCCTTTGTTCTAGGCTCTTCCAAGGGAAGGAAAGCCCGTGTTCCGCCACCGGCCCTGGGCATGCTGTGCTCACTGCTCGGGCCACCCCGCACTGCGTCCCCAGATTCCTCGCCAACCTCTGGCCCTGTGGAAGCCCTGGCCAGGCGGGTGCCCCCACCCTGCTCCCTGCCAGTGGGCCAGTCCCTCCGCCTCTTCCTTCTGCCACAAAGAGTCACATCTGTGCCGCCATCGCTCCCTCTCATCCCCACACTGTGGGCCTTTGCTGCCACAGATGTAGCAGCACGTAGAGCACAGTGACCCTCAGTGACCTTCACTTATCAGAGGCAGAAAGGGCACAGAGTAGTGAGTAACAGGAAGACCAGGGCCCCACACGCGGGGCCGGGAAGCACCGGCTGAGCTGTTAGCTTTCACACAAGGCTTCCTTCCCTGTCCTGCCCCGTCCCCTGCCCTGCAGCACGAGCCAACGGGAACCAGCACTTCCTTCCCGCTATGACCGCGGCCCAACATGCCAGCACACACGCGACATGGGAAACGGCCGGTCAGGTGGGAACACGGGGACCCCTGATGGGGACCCACACCCACGTGGACTTCTGGCTTCCTCGAGCCCTGCCCTGGAGGGACCCCTTCAGCACAGAGCACGCCGAGGTCCCAGTGCCACTGCAGGTGCCACGGCAAGGGTTCCGTGGCAGGACCGGAGCTGGGGTGGAGGCTACTGCAACAGGAGGCGCAGGACCCCAGGCCTGGGAGAGGAGCCTAGAACATTCTGACAGCCGTGGAGAGAGGTGCCAAGTTCCAGAGGCCCAGAAGGCCGCACACTCCTGCCCTTGGAGGCAGGCGAACCCACAAGCTCTCACCAGGTGTCCCCACTGAGGCCGGCACGGTGCCCCAGAGGTGCAGGTTTAGACCCGGGAAAGCTGGAAGGACAGAGCAGCCGGAGGGTGGTGGCAAGAGCAGCCCCAAGGCCGAGAGGGAAGCTGCGCCTTCGTCCTGCACCCCAGTGCCCACGGATGGGCAGGCACCCGCGGCCCCGGCTGAGAGGGACCCTCACGCCAGACGTGGGGTTGCTCCAGCCTCAGCACACCCTGACCACCAGGCCCAAGGCGCGGCCCAAGCTGACCCCAACCCGGGGAGACCTTGGCCCACAGAGGGCTGCTCCCATTCCGCAGGGCCAAACGCCGTCCTGAGGGCGTCTCCCCCACCCCCCAGCCAGGCCGGCTTCACTTCAGGGTACCACTTGGGAGCCCCCAGCTCAGGGGCAGTCACGACTTTCCTAGAGGCGCCGAATCCACCCGGGGCCACGGGAATGCCACGCGCGAACACGCACACGTGCCGTCCCACGCCAGGCCTCGTGGAGTAGCTCATAACCACGGACAAAGCACGATCGAGGCCACTGTGCCCGGTAACTCACGCGGGGCTCAAGGGGCTCGGCGCTTTCTGTTCCCTTCCGAATGCGGGACCGCGGAGCTGACAGCTCTGGACGCGTGGCCCCTGGTGAAACCGCCCAGGCGTGCTCCAGCCGGCAGCGCCAGCGGCCAGAGCCCTCTGCGGCGGGACTGTCTGGCAGCCGTCCTGGCCCAAGCCCGCGGCCACCCGGCTCCCATGGTCGGCAGAGCGGCCCTGTCACAGGTAAGGAAACTGGAAGTGAGTGAGGCTCTGGGGGCCCTCAGCAAGGCCACAGCACGCACGCTGGCTTCCCAGCACCCAGGGCACAGGAGGGACGCGCCTTGTGGAAGTCCCCCAGCCCTGCCCCCACCCCCGGTGCCCCGCCCCCGCCATGATGGCACTGGCCCTGGGGGACTCAGGGCCCTCCTGGGCCTGTGGCCAGAATTACCGCACACCCCTGCCTGCAACTTGGGTTCCAAGGGAGGTGTCCCCTAGTGTCCCCTGCAAGTCTCCCGCTCACACACGAGCCTACAACCAGTGGCCTGGGGCAAACTCAGCAGAGGACAGCCAGCCAGCGCAGAAAGGTCCCGAGACCAGCCCTTCGTCATGCCGCAGAGGCTGGCCCTGGGCAGGCAGTGATGCACCTCACCCGTAGGTTTCTGGGCTCCCCAGGCACCGTGCACCGGAGTCAAGCAACAGCGTACAGTGTGACGGTCAGGCCCCCCCAGGGAGGCCACCTGCACAGAGGGTGCAGCCCAGGGGTGCAGCCACTCCAAGCCGCCCCCACCTCCAGCCAGCCCAGAGCCCCGCAAACGCCTGGGGTGAGGATGGGCCTCCCTCCAGCAGAGGCCCAGGGCAAGGCCTGAGGCTCTGCTCTGTTCCTCTCGGCCGGCCCCCTGCCTGGGGCCTTGAGGCCAGTGCAGACCTCCCAAGAGCCCCTGCCAAGCAGCAGGTTCTGGGGCTGCCTCCTGAGACCGACGCTGCAGTGTTGCGGCCTGATGCTCCCCGCCCAGCCGGCTGTTGCTTGAGGGGCAGCTACAGGACAGAGCCAGCAGCAGGAGCAGCCCAGGCCCCGTGCGGGCGCATGCCCAGCAAGAACCCCACAAACGTCCCTGCACAAACTGCACACGCCTAGCTGGGCGTCCACACTCAGGATCTGAGGGTGAGCCTGCTCTGACCTCTCCAGAAACAAGGGGACAGCCCCAACGTGGGCCCTTCAAGCCCCCGGACCGCGCGCCAGGAGACTCGCCTAAGGAACCAGGAGCAGGTGGACAAGGAGCAAAACAGCCCGGGGACGGGTCAGGGGATGGGGGTGGGGAGACACCCCTCCCCTGCAGAGCAATCACTGTGGGGCTCCGCTTGGGGGCTGGGGGAGGTACAACAGTCAGCTAAGTGGCCTGGGGAGGGACCCAGGGAGGGAGGTGGGGGGGGGGGTCCAAGGGGAGCTCCCGTGGGGAGAAACTCCCGGAGGACTTCCTTGGAGAAACTTGGGACACAGGAAATGGGTGTCCCACTTCTTTCTCTTAAAGATTTTATTTAGGCGGCTCAGTGGGTGAAGCATGTGCCTTCGGCTCAGGTCATGATCTCGGGGTCCTGGGATGAGCCCCGTGAAGGCTCCCTGCTCAGCGGGGGGCCGGCCTCTCCCTCTCCCTCTGCTCCTCACCCCTGCTCACATTTCGCTTACTCTCTCTCTATAAAATAAAATCTTAAGATAAAAAAGACTATTTATCCTGAAGGGGAGAAAGACAGTACACGAGACACTGAGGAGAGAAGCAGAGGGAGAGGGACAAGCAGATGCCATGCGGGGCAGAGTCCAAGGTGGGAGCTGGATCCTACGACCCCAAGATCGTGACCTGAGCCGAAACCAAGAGTCAGGCACTTCACCTACAGAGCCCCCAGGTCTCCCTTAGGTGTCCCACTTCTGGCTGGAGTAGGAGGGGCCCCCACAACACTGGGCGATCCCCCCAAAGGAGCCCCTCGCTACATACCAGCACCAGGGGACTGTCACTGGGGCTGCACAGTGAAGACCCGGTGAGACCCCCACAAGGCGCCAAGAGTACAGCTGCCTTTTCTGCCAGTGACCTAGGCCGAGTGGACACGCCACAGAGGGGACAGCAGCCTCCCCGGACTACATGGCTGATACGGCGGCCTAAGCGATGGGCAAGCTCTCACCCAGAGGCCAAGTGGCAGCACAAGGCCTGGCTCGAGTGAGAGACTTAGCCACCCCCAGGTCTGCCTAAGGCCATGATAAGTGGGCTGCAGCCCCACCGTGGCAGCCCCGAATGACCTCCAAGACCCCCACTCTCAGCCACTGCACCAGCCGCTCATCTGTGACGTCTTGGGGACGCTGGGCCAGCCCCCGGGCTCAAGATGAGGCAGGGGAGGGGAGGAGGGCGGGTTGCCACTGTCCTGGGCACGTGAGCCAGAGGGGCTCTCCCACCTGAGTGACTTCTGGGAGGTGACACGCGCCCATCCAACCACGGCTTCTCCTCGGCACACAAAGGCCACCATGTCCAGGTGGCAGGGAGGAATCCCATAGCCCATGGCCGCCGTGGAGCCCCCCAGCCTAGGGCACGGGTGCATAAGCACGGGTCAGCGCCCATTCTGCATACAGGAAGCCTGCCACCTCAGGATGGGCCGAGCCCTGGCCCTGGGCCCTGCACGGAGCGAGAATCAACGGGAGCCGCATATGCTGTCAACACAAGCCAGGACCACTAACTGCCACAATTACATGGGTGGTAAATCGGAAACCATCTTTGAGGTCTATAACAAGCTTCTTCTCTGCACTTTCTCCAGCGTCTGTCGGCCCTGAGACAGATCAAGCAGGGTCTCTATGCAGCCACAATATGGTAGACCCCACCAACCCTCAGCAAACCAAAGCCCTCTAGGGCTCTTTCTTGGGTATCATCTCTTGATTCTCCCCTGCTGCCAAGAGACTCACCACCAGGAGCAAAGTGAAGGGAGAATGGCTAGAGGCAGAGACAGGAGGCACAGGGGTGGGGTGGGGGGTCACATAGTGTCCCCAAGTGACCACCTGCCCTACCCCCCTGCCAAAATCTGACTCTGGGTGGAGTGGGCAGGAAGGTCTCAGGGCAGGGGAGCTGGGGAGAGGAGGCAGAGGAGGGGAAGCAGGAGGAGGAGTGAGGCCGGAGCTTCATAACGCTCAGTCCCCAGGCGCAAGGCACCAGCGGCCACACGGCTGCTGAACAATGCAGTTTTGAATTCAATTAAAGCGATTATCTGTTGTGCCAAATAAATTGTGTACAGCATATATCCTGCGGCACTTTACACCTCCGGGCTCATTATTCCCTAACTGTTTCCTCCTGTTTATGCGCTCTCAAATTAAATTGCTGATAATATGCGCCAAAATAAAAAATGAGCGCACCTTGTCCCAAGAAAATTGATTCTCCCTTTTCCTGAACCGGCGATTGCCAGGTTTTATATACTCTGTTCCTGGTGATCATTAGTAATTCAATTTTCTTTTTATTAGCCCCCTTATCTGCTGAGCAATATAGTGGCAGAGCTGACCTCTTTCGCGCGGGTAAATGTTTAAAATCTTTTCCCTGATTAATTTTGCCAGTTAAGAAAAAGAGGAGAAATGGCCCGGCTCTTAGCCATCACAATGAATAAAGCTTAATGTTGATTGTGATGGAATTTCTAACGCCAGGGAAATTGATTGAGCGCGGCAATTACACGGGAACAGGAGCTCCAGGGAGATGGGATCGCTCTCTCCTGGCCACAGCCTTTTGGTTATTTAAAACAATCCAATTTGCAAGGATAATTATGTATTAGTGTTTTATCTGCCACTTGAAATGAACAGGGGAGTTTCGATACTGGCCCAGCATTAGCAGGTTATTGCCGCAAATTACTTGATATCTGCTTTCTTTCACATAAAGAGGAAATTAGGCAATCAATTACCAGAAAGAGGTGGGCTGAGGGGGAAAGAGGGGCGAGTGCGCCCTCTGCTGGCCACCGGCGGCCGGGCCGGGCTGAGGGCGGGCCCTGCCCTCCCCCTCCCCCTCCCCACCTCCGCCAGGCAGGAGCCCACCGGGGGTTGGGTCCCTCCCCTACGTGGCTTTCACGGAAGTCCGGACCTGGACCAACGATCTGTCCGAGGAAACGGGGAAGAGAAGCCTCGAAGCAGCCAGTCCACCGCAGGGAGGCACCCCCGACCGGGCCCGGAGCCCCGGAGGCCTGGGTCTGCACCCTGGGTGTCCAGAGAACCAGCCGAAAGCGGCTGGCAGCTGGCTGGGGTCTGCCCAGGAGGCTCCAGCCCAGAGCCTGGGGGCCGGAAGGGGGAGCAGGGAGAGGAGGAAGACGGAGAGGGAAGCCGCTGGGCCCTGCGAAGGAGCTGCTGAGGGGAGCTGACCGCCCACCCCGAAGCCGCCCTCAGCCCAGTGAACCCTCGTCCTCGCTCCCCTCCCCTGCCACAGCCGCCTCCGCCAGTCCCGGGCTCTGGGGCTGGTGTGTCTGGAGCCTCCTGCCCAGTGCCCCAGCGTGTCCGCGCAAGCACCTGCCACCCAGTGCCCCAGCGTGCCCGCACATCTGCCATGAGGGCCCCGGCCACTTCTAAGAATGAGGACCCCGCTCCTTGGCCCAGCACTCAAGACCTTGCCGAAGGCTCTTCCTGGCCCCCTGCCCCGTCCAGGCCCGCCCTCCCTCTGGCCTCAGCCCCCAGCCCCGGGCCTGCCACACAGGACCTCCCTCTGTTCCTGCCACGCAGCAGAGCGCGTCCCACCTGAGCCCCTCAGCGGCGGGCGCACTGTCCACTCCCCCCCTGCCCCCGCAGGCCTCCATTTGGCGGTCATCTCCTCGGGCGCCAACGGCCGGTGCCAATGGCCTGCCTAACGCAGCCCGCCCCCCGCACAGCTCTCCACTATGTGACCCGTTTTCTTTCCTTGGGGCGCGTCGCCCCCCGACCCAGCAGCACCCGCGGCTTGTTTAGGAGGACCCAAGTGGCTGTGCTGACACTGCAACGTGGCCCCGCAGACGCACGACCCGCAGCCCACCTCCCCGCACCACGGCTGCTCCGCGCCCGCCTGCTGGCTGGACGGCAGGACAGAGGGCGGGCAGGGGACAAATGAACGGAGGGTGACGGGGGACGGACGGTGGTAGGTGGAGACAGATGAGGGGCGAACAGATGGGGAACAGGTCTGGGGTACAGAGGCGGGCAGATGCACACTGGGGGGCGGAGGGTGGACGGACGGGCAGAAGGGACGTACGGATGAGGGAGCCTCCTCCAAGCCCTTCCCCCCACAGGCCTCTCCCCATCCTCTCCACGGTGCTCCTGGGGCGCCTGAGTCACGGCTGTCACATCCTTCCATAACCCCAAGCTCACCCGCTCACCTCCTAGTCCAGAGAAGCATGCAGGCAGGGCCTCTCGCCACTCAGCAGCCCCCGCCCCGCCGCCCTCGGCCCCAGCAGGAGGCAGCCTCTGCACAGCGCCGCAGCCGGACTGCTCTGGGCCCCGCGAGAGCCCGTCACCCCAGGCCCAAGGCACACGGTACACAGCAAGTGGGCCGGACACACACCGCCTTCCACAGCTCCCTTTAATCTGCGCAGCATCCCCACCGGCTCCTTAACTATCTGGACCGTCGTCCACCTAGCTGCCAGCGAGGGCCCTAGAGCACCGTGACTTGCGTCCCTGTGTGAGGGTGCCAGCCCCCGTGTGGCCAAAGTCCTGCTCTCCCCAGTGGCCCGTGGCCAACAGCTCCTGCCGCGAGCCGGGCCTCCGGCAGCCCCCGGCACAGCGGGCAGGAGCACAGCAGCCCCGCCGCGCGGCAGGAAAGCACAGCTGTGCCCGGAGGGTCCCGGGGCTTGTCCATGCGTTGCCCCTTCTGGAAAGGAGGCCTCAGCGGCAGGCCTTCAGCACAAAATTTCTCCAAGCGAACGGCACGCCTTCCTCAGGGCTGCCTGCCACAGAGGACCGCTGCGGTCAGGTCTGTCTGTCCCCAAACCAGGTTCCCTGGGGGCAAGGACAGGACACGCCTGGCCAGGCCACAGTCAAGGCCAGCTCAGCTCAACTCCTGGAGAGCAGCAACACCAAGAGCATGGGCCAAGTGTGCCCATCTGGGATGCCCCGCCAACCCCTCGGTGCCACCCCTACATCAGGACCGGGAGTCCCTGGCAGGGACTGATCTGCAGGAACCCCACCGCCTCAGCGCCCAGCTCAGCACCTGCTCTACAAGCACTTGCTTCCGTGCCCCGCAGCTGCCCGGCGGTCCTCCGGGAATCCTGTGCTCCGGAGCCCCCCGGCCCCCAGGCAAGCAGCCTCCGCCTGGGACACTCCTTCCCCAAACCGTCTCGCGCACATCCTCACCGCACACCCCTGTAACTCAAATCTCACTGAAATACCACCATCTCGGGACATCCGGCTTAGCCGCCCGTCGCCGTCTGCCCTGACCCACTCTCCCTGCGCCAAGTCAAGGCGGAAATGCCTTGGGGCCCCCTGGAGCCCCCGCACCTGGAGCAGCATACGAAGGGGCCCGTGGACACACCACCAGCCATAGCCAGGCCTGAGGCCCATCACCGCCAGCAAGTGGTCGTCCCCATGCGAAGGCTCCTCTGTGGGGACAGATCTCTGTCGGCACCTTCTCCTCCGCTCACTCGACCTCTCTGCCCGCTGAGACACAGCAGCTGGGTGGAGCCGTGAACCCCTGCACAGGCCTGGACGCCCCCGGGCCCCACTTCCTGATCTCTGTCCCGGCGGCCCCAACCTCCCCGGACACGCAGCCACCTGCTGCCGGCCTCCCAAAGCAAGGGCGCTCTCAACCAGTCCTGCTCCGTCCGTCCTGCAACGGCCTGGCCATCGGTCCATCCACGGCCTTCAGCCCGCTCCCCGTCAGCTCCGTAGCCAGAGCCTCAATGCAGCCCCCTCGCCGTGGCCACCAGGAACGCCGCGGGGCTCCCTTTGCTCCGTCCACCCGGGACGGGGTTTGCACTCGCTGCGGCAGCCAAAAATCAGGTGGGGGCCGGCAGCCTTCAGCCTCGCGTCCTCACACCCTCCCGTGGCCCCTGTGTCCCGCTCTCCCGCCACCGGCTCCCACTTAGGCAGGCGTTCGGCTCGGCCCAGGCACAGCCTCCTCCCGGAGAGGAGTCCGAAGCCCCGATGGCCCCTCCAGAGGCTCCCCAGACGCCTGGCATGAAACAGCCATCGGGTTGCAAGTGCCAAGTCTGAAGAAGGCCCAGGGCCCAAACCCCATCACCTCCAGGCTCCACGTGCACCGGCCCAGGGAGCCACCACCACGCATCTGCCAGACGCTCAAAGGGGAGAAAACGGGGCTACCACAGGACACGGTGGACCCCGAGCAGCCCAGGCTTGCCAGGACACAGCGTCACGGGTGATCCCCCTCCTCCAGATCCCGAGACCACCGAAGCGTGCCAGCTCCCCCAGTGTGCTGCCATCGCCGCTCCGGGGGGGCCACAACCCACAATGTCCCCCTGCCTTGACCCTTCACTGAACACCAGCAACTCAGGAAGGGGCAACTCGAACTCCTCCCAGGCCAGCTCAGGGTTCCCAGGGGAGAGGCAGCAACCAACAGGAAGAGGAGGGTAGGCCTGTCGGCCCAGGACAGGCGGCAGAGGCCTAGGATAGGAGAGCCCGGGGCAGCATACACCGCCCCCCCTCCCCCTGCAGGCCGGCGAGGCTCCCGCCCTCTCACCCACTTTCTGGCTCCTTCCACCAAGAGAAACGTGACAAGGTCTACCAGACAGACCTGCTAAAAAGGCCACCACACACCTGCCCAGATGTACCTCCCCCACCCAGAGTGCAGGATACAGCGGCCCAGGCCTTCCCCTCTGCTCTCCAGCCTGAGCTGTCCCCTGCCAGCAGGCCGTGTATTCTCAGGCTGGAGCGCTGACCTCGGGCGCTGCCGGTGGTGCCTGACGGGCCAGCAGAGCAGAGCCAGCGGAGACGGAGGGAGAGGCGAGGCTCACAGACCGGGCACAGCAAGGGCGAGCCTTCCAGAACCCCTCCTCCGGGTCGTACCTTCCTTGCCGGGGAGGTGGGCCCGGCCTGGAAGCGGGCAGCACAGCCGTTGCCTGGTGACCTGCATCAGCCCCTTGCTGGGGGTCCTCCTCGGCACGGGGCTGCTCTTGCCCCGGAGGGCCTGCCTCCGCCGCAGGCTGAACTGGCTCTTGGCAGTGGCGGCAGGTGGGGGGCTGCTCTTCTTGTCCCCGGGAAGGCTGCAGAGACAAAAAGCAGGCAACTCCCAATGGGCGCCCTCACGAAGGCCGTCCTCCCGCCCCCCCCCGGCCCCCCCAGACCCCAGCACCAGAAAACCAGCCCTGGAGGCAGCGCGTCCCTGCGGGAACCAGCCCTCCACCGCCCGAGCAGCAGCCGTCTGAGGGCTGTCACCTGCTCCTCCCCTACAGAGCCTGGACCCGGGGCGGAGGGAGGGCGGCCCCAACCCTTGACCCCCACCTGGCGCATGTGCTCCAGGTCTCCCTGGGCTCCCCAGGCCAGATGAACTCTCCAGTGGGGCTGGGGGAGGCCCCAGGGAGCCACAGAGAAGGAAGAGCTGCCCCAGCCTCCCGCCATCTCGGCGGCAGGGGCTATTTCCCACGGCTCCCCCTTCCACACCAGCTGAAACACAGGCAGGCCACCGTCCAGAAAAGGCAGGGGAGCCCATGTAACCTGGCACCTGTCTGGGAGAGCAGGGCCAAGACCAAGGTCAGACAGCAAGAAGGACCTCCAGAGCTGGACTCCCAGCGAGAGCAACTCTGCCCTCGAAATGAACAGCTGCCGGGACCAAGCCCCGGGCCCCAGCCCCAGGCCCCAGCCCTGAGCCCCAGCCCCCACCCCAGCCCCGAACCCAGCCTCGGGCCCCAGCCCGGACCCCAGCCCCAAACCCCAGCCCCGGGCCCCAGCCCCAGCACCACTCTTCAGCCTCTTTACAGTCCTTAAGGCCAGAGGGCCAGGAGAGTGACACCTACTCAGTGAGACAGGAACTCACCTGGCCACTTGGACAGGGAGGTACAGACTTCCTCCCTGGTGCACCCTGGATCTGGGCTGGATGGAAAGCCATCACTCACAAACCCCGTGGACCCCGAGTTTTAAAAGCTGCCCGAGCAGCCTCCGGTCTCTCACCAGGAGAGGGGCTGGGCGTGTCGGCACTCGCCTCCACCCGTCCTCTCCGGCTGGGCCCCCGCTACTGAGCGATGAGGGAGAGCAGTAACCCCAGCCTCGCTGGTCCTGGGCACGAGAATGCCAGCACACATGCCCCGGCCCAACCCCGCGGCCAGGGATGCTTCTCCTCCTCCCACGCCCCCACAGGTGGGCCGTCCCAGGGGTGCCGCACACCAAGCAGGGAGCGCTTGAGGCCCTGGCCTGCCCACACGGGACCTGGGGTGGCGGCAGGGCACCCACCTGGCAACAGCCCGCCTCCGGACGATCTTGGTGCGGCTCCTCACTTTGTAAGCCGAGAGCGGGGTCTCACCGAACGGGGGCTTCAAACTGCTGGGGCCCACAGCTGCTCTGTCCCCTGGTGGGGACCGAGACGGGACCGGAGAGAGCTGGGAGGCGTGGTCCTTGCTGCCAGCTTCCGACTGCCAACGGAAGGAGGAGGACGAGGAGGCCGAGGGGCTGGATGCTTTCCACTTGTACTTGCTGGGGGAGGCCCCGGCCGTGGAGGACGCCGCCGACCTCCTGGGCCTGGCATCCGGATCGGCGCCAAGCTGTGGCTTCTCCTGCTCTGCTGTGCCACAGGGGGCCTTGCACACGAGCTCGGAGGCCGCTCTGGGGCTGAGGGCCCTCCGAGGGGCCCGGGCGCTCTTTGCCGAAGCAGCCACCCACTTGTAGTTGTTCTTCCGGAACTTGGCGGTGCGGCAGGGCACGGGCAGTGAGGACTCCCGGGCCTGCCTGGGTCCAGAAGCTGGTCTAGCTGGGCTGGCCCCCGTGCCAGAGGAAGCCGGCTGATCTGCGTGGCCGGCACTCACTCTCCCGTCTCCAAGGAGGTGTGCAACACAGCTGGACACAGAGTGTGAGCCCAGCTTCCGGCCCACAGCCACGCCCCCGCGGCGGGGCAAGGTGGAGGATGGGAAGCGGGTCTTGACGGCCACCGCGCTCGCACTGACCGTACGCCGGGGCTCTGAGGGGCTGTCGCTCACGCTGCCTGCAGACTTCACCACCCGAGGCTTGCCAGCTTCCTTCTGACAGATGGGCCCGGGGTCCTCGGAACCGCAGCTCCCCTTGACTCTTCCTGGCTTTGGGAGTTGCCGCTGAGCACCCAGGGGCTCGCCCTCCCCCTCCTGAGGCCTGTGGTTGCTCCAGGGAGGGCCCTCAAATTCTTCCAAGGAGCCCCGAGGGACGCCCGCAGCATTAGCCGAACCCGGTTTTGATGGCGGTTTGATTTTGATGACCATGTTCTGATCTGAACTCAGCTGCACCTGCCTCTCCAGGACATACTGCTGGGGATCGGGACCCTGGCTGTCCCCAGCCCTGAGGGGTGTTTGCACAGCACCATCACCAGGCTGGTCTGAGGACGCTGGGGGCCGATTCACAAGAGAGTATTTCTTGCGCCAGGCGGGCCCGCGGTTCGGAGAGAAGCCCCTCCGGCTTGGGCGAGGGTAGCCAGCACTGAAGGCCCGGCTGCTGCTGTAAGCAGGTGGTTGCCACCGGGAAGGGGCTGAGACGCCCGGGGCAGAGCCACCGCCATGGAGGTTTTTGTAATCATCGATCAGACCTGAGGAGGCAGAATCAGAGGCTCCGTTAGCCACACGGTGAACGTAAATTCAACGACAGTCCCCCGGAAGCGCATCTGTGGACGAGACTCCCCACGGACCCCACCTCACTCCTGAGCCACTGCCAGGCCGCAGTATGGGCGAGGCGGCCCGGGAGCCTGAGACCATGGACATTCCCTCAGCCCACCGATCCCGAGAGCCTTCTCCCACAGGCTCTACTTCAGCCCTACCTCTGGGTGGTTGTCCCTGCAGCAGGACACCCCTAAGTTGCCAGGAGTATCATTATCCTGGTTCCACAATCCTTCGAGGGGACGTGCCGCTCGGTGTGAAGAGATCGGCAGGGTCCCGTGCTCAATGCCCCAGCAAGGGAGCCCATCAGCGCCCGTGGCCCTCTGGGGGGCCCACAGGAGGAAGGCGGCCAGGAGCGCACCTTAACAGGCTCCCTGCCCGGCACACAGGACAACGAGCATGAGCCAGCGGACACCTGTGAGCGCCCACGACGGACAAGAGTGTCACACCGTCGTCCTCGGAGGGGAGAAGGGCCGCAGCAGTGGGCTGCGCCACCACCACAGACCTTCCAAGGAAGCCCCTGGACCGTCATCCTGGCTGGCGCAGGAGGGAGCGGCCCAGGGGCTTAGAACTCCAGCAACGAAGCCGAGCTGGCCCCCAGTTACACACTCGCCCGCACGACCTGTCCCCAGGCCCAGAGCCAGCCGTGCCCTGACCGGCGGCACCCCGGCGCTGCGGACAGAAGCCCCAGAAGTCTCCGCGGGCCAGCGGCCGACCCTCCCCACGCACGCTCTCCCGCTCCTTACGTCTTCCCCGCAGGGGAGAACTTTGAACGGGAAATTTTTCAAGGACAGAACCGCACGTCGGGTCTAAAGACGGGAGAGCTGTGAACCTGAGGCCGAGGACTCGGGCCGCGACGTGTGCTGCGTGGAGGGAAGCAGCCGGACGAGACGTCCGGGGGTCCGCCCGCCGCCCCGAGGACGAGCCCCCCGCCCCACTGTGTGGCCCCGGGAGCGAGAGGGCGCCGGCCCGCGGAGGGGGTCGCCTCCGGTCGGTTACCAAGCGACGGCCCCGCCGCCACCCACCGCAGCGCCTGCAGGGCCCGCACTAGTCGTCGGGCGAAGCCCCCGCAAGGGGCTGACCCGGCCGGCCCGGATGCCCCTCCAGACGCCCCGCCGCCCTTCCCACCCGACCCGGCCGGGCCGTCGAGACCGCAGGCGGAGGGCGACCCGCTTCGGGGAGGCCGGCAGGGGCCCGCCGTGAGGTGCCGGGAAAGAGAGGGACGCGCGACCCGGGCCCGGCCCGACCCGACCCGACCCGACCCACCCTGCAGGAGACGGATTTGTCGCCGCAGTTGCTCCTTTTCCTCCATCTCCGGAGTCCGCGACGCCCGGCCAGGCCCCCGCGACGTCATCGCGGCGCGACTGCTTTCCCCGCCCCCGCGGGCGGGGCGGGGCGGGGCGGAGCCCGCCGAAGCGCCGAGACTGCGCAGTGCAGCCAGGCCCGGGCGTTGGCGGGGCCGCGAGGGACGCGCCGTCGCCCTGGCAACGCCCGCGGAAAGGCGGGGCCCGGCGCGCGCCGAGCGAGAGGCGGGACGACGTCAGAAGGGAGCGCCGGCAAGGGGCGCCCGCGCACCGCGGGCGGGGCGACGGCCACACCGGGCTGGTCCCCGGGGAGGCGGTGGCTGTCTCTAGACTGCGAGCCGCGGAGGGTGGGGCTCTGGGGACGCTGCGAGGGCAGCCCGGGGGCGCTGCTAACGCCGCTCCGTGGGCCCGGGCGGGAGGAGAAGACGAGAACGAGGAGCCCCGGGGTCGGGACCTCGGCCAAGCAGGGAGATTTCTGTTGTCGGTGGGAACTCGTGTGGAACAGACGTTCGCACGCTCGTCGGCCGCCGGCGCCTGAGACGGGGCGGCCGCGGCGGGGGCGGGGCGCGTGAGACGGGGCGGCCGCGGCGGGGGGCGGGGCGCGTGAGACGGGGCGGCCGCGACGGGGGGCGGGGCGCGTGAGACGGGGCGGCCGCGGCGGGGGCGGGGCGCGTGAGACGGGGCGGCCGCGGCGGGGGCGGGGCGCGTGAGACGGGGCGGCCGCGGCGGGGGGCGGGGCGCGTGAGACGGGGCGGCCGCGACGGGGGGCGGGGCGCGTGAGACGGGGCGGCCGCGGCGGGGGCGGGGCGCGTGAGACGGGGCGGCCGCGGCGGGGGCGGGGCGCGTGAGACGGGGCGGCCGCGGCGGGGGGCGGGGCGCGTGAGACGGGCGGCCGCGGTGGGGGCGGGGGCGGGGCGCGTGAGACGGGGCGGCCGCGCGCACCCGCTGAGGGATCCTGTCCGGCCGAGACTCGGGGACGGAGGTGCTGATGGCTGCGGCGCCGGACGTTCGCGCTGACCCCGGATCGGCGCTTGCAGGGTCGTCGCGGGGAAGCTGAGACGTCGTGACTTTTGGCGCCACGGAGTGAAACACGCGTCTGCTGCAGACCCGCACGGCAGCCGGTGTCCCGGGAAAGTCCTCCGGCGGCGCGGACACGCGGGCATGAAGGCGGCAAGCAGTGGGGTACTTGCTAGGAAACCGTTACCGCAAAAGTCATCAAAACGGGAGGAGCAGGGGCGATCGCACCCGCGGCGCGCACCGCGGCGGACGTTAGCCCTGCGCCGGCGTGACACCCAGACCCGCGAAGGTCTCCGTGGAAACTCGTCGTTCCTGCCGCGTGTGCGAGTGGCAACACGGCCAGCAGGGACAGCTGCAGGCCCGCCCAGCGGCCGCCTCCCGGGTCAGCGCCGGGCACCCTGCCGACCCCCATGTCTCTGCGGAGAGGCCAGATCTATCTGGAACCATCTTTGCTTCCTGTGTCCTTTGGGTCCTTACCACCCTCCGCCGTACCCTCCCCTCTGCTACTGCACTGTCCTGGCTGAACCCTAACTACAGGGTCCGTGTCTACCCCCCCACCCCCCACCACAAGCAGCCGGAGGCACCCTAGGGCGGAGGCGTGTGGACAGCTGGGAGTGACTTACCTACCAGGACTGGGGTAGGAGTCTTTGGCCTTGGCAGAACTCTGAGGGCAGGGGAGGGATTCTCAGATCTGAGACGGGATTTCCCACCTGGGATCTTGGAAAGCTCTCCTGTGGGCCGGCCCTGAGTTCCTTCTCTGGGGACTCAGCCGGGCACCGGCTTGTGAACGAGTCAGGGCGGGCAGCACGTGTCCAGTAACACCACTGAGCCCCCGACGGCCATCACCCAGCCAGCTCCAGGCCGTGAACCCCGGGCAGCACCCCCTGCGGCAGAGAGGACCCCTTTCAGCTGTCTCCAGCTCAGGTGGCATAATTAAGGACAGCCCACACATTCATGAGCAAGGAACAGATGTTTACACCGCTGAGCTTTGGGGTAGTCTTTTCCCCAGCACACACCGAGACCTGTGGTCTAGCCCTGAGCCTCTTCTGCGGCAGGACAGGCTGTCCAGACCTGGGGTGGCAGAGAGGATGTGCCCTTTGGAGATCAGGTGCAGCCGGCTTACTCAAACCGGTCTTAGCAGGCAGAGCCACAGTGTCTCCCTGACGCCCCTCAGATGGGCAGACGCGGGAACAACCTGCCTTCAGTGTCAGCCCCGGGGAGGGTCGCAGAAACTCACACCACTTACTCCGGACATCGGCAGAGCCTTTTCTGAAGGGGAATTTGCAAAGTGTGCCGAGACCCTGAGTACTTTTTGGAGTAGTTTCATTTTTAGGAACTCCTCTCAAATGACCCTTTGCTTGAACACCAGGCAGAAACCTTTGGCCTGTTTATAGCCCTTCACTGTGAGCCCGGACCCGCCCCCGTGTGAAGACAAAGCACAATCGGTTCCCACAACAGCCGTCTTCCGGGTCACTTGCATCTTCCGGACCTCATCTCTGATCCTCCCCACTGGCACATCCGGAGCTTCGTGTCCCCCACACTCCTTGGGTCTTGCTGGTTACCCACAGTCCGGGCAGCCTTCCTCCACCGGTCCTCAGCCCCCAACCCAAGGGGCTCCTTCCCAGGGGGCTGTGCAGGTGCCAGAATCCATTATGAAGGACTTCTCTGTCCTCGCAGGGCTGTGTTCTCCCCAACGCCTCGTGGCCCCCACCTTCTCCCACACACAGCTTCCCCTTTTCCGTTGGCAGGTTTCCTCCGCCCTGCAGCCCAGGCCGGCTGCTTCCTTCCTGAGCTCTGCCCACTGCAGCCACTTCTGCCTTGACTCCCAGCATGAAGCCAGCGAGCACCCCTCCTACCGTCCCCACACTGGGCCGCAGCACGTGTCTAAAGGCAATGACAGATCCAGCACACTTTAATCACAGAATCTGCACAAAATCTACAGTCCGTCCTGCCTTATCGGCCTCCTGCTCCCACCCACCCACCTGCACACACACCCCTTGGGGACGCCCCTGCGCACTTCTTCCCTCTAGATAAACAGGCCGTTGGGAGTCCTCAGGTGGGAACAGGTGGTCGGCGGGCCGGGACCACTCCACCACGGGTGCCCCCTCGCCTTTCCTCCCAGAGGGAAGGGAGCAGGAAGTTACTGCAGAAGAGAGCCGCCCTCGGGGACCCCAGGGACCCTGCTTCACGCTGGCATCGCACCCCACCTCCAACCCTCACTAAAAGCATGACCCTCAGACTCTCTGAGCCAGATCCTTCTGGAGAGAAGTGTTGGGGTCTACGATTCCCTCGATCGCGGCATTTCCCCAAGGCTCTTGGGGACCTGGATGGGTGGATCTCACGGAGACCTTCCTCAGGGCCCAGCACTGAGCAGACCTCTTCTAGGGTCCCGCCGGTGACTCCTCCCCTGCCGCCCCAGCAACGCCTGGACTCCATCCAGCAGCAGTGATCGCTTCTCCCAGCCTGGGCAGAGGGGGACCCAGAAAACCGGAAGCCAGAGCGAGGGGACCGCTTCCTGGAGCAGAGGCCCCGTTGGGGTGGGACCACCCCGTGGCGTGGATTTCTGTGGTCCGCACCACAGCAGGCGGAAAGCTCAGGAAACCCCAGACATCACAGCAGGTCCCGCAGTAGGGGGCTTTCAAAGGAAGCTGCCTTCCTGCCGCTCACACCCCTCCTGAGTCCAGGGGCGCCCCTGGACTGCCCCTGAGCCGCCAGGGCCCCCGCTCTGGTGCTGGCCCACTCCCCAGAGTTCCCCTACGTGGGCCGAGCAAGTGCTGGGGAGAGGCACCCCAGCGCCTAGGCTACCGACGGGGTGGCCACCGTGCTGAGCAGGAGGGATGCCCCGCGGGGGGCTCCGTCCCCAAGAGATGGGACTTCGTCTGCGCTTGGCCCTGCAGCGGCATTGGGTCAGAGGTCTCGAATCCTGATAGCATCTGCTTTTTGGAGCAAGGGCTCCCGGGGGTCAGAGGGCGGAACAGAGATGTGGGCAGGACAGAAGGGGAGACTGGGGAGGGGGGGATGTCTGAGGGAGGGTAGGTAGGGGCAACCGCTGGAGGAAGGGGAGCGCAGCACCCAGGGCGGCCTGTAGACAGCGAGGGCGACGACCTCCTGGCACCTGCACCTGCATGAAGCCGGGGGATGTCCATACAAAAGTCAGCACTGGGTGAAGCTGGCCCTAGGCTGCTCGCCCTTATGGGGGGGGGGGTGTTGGAGGCGACGGGCTGCACGGTTGCCTGTCGCGGACCCAGCAGAACCTGGGGCCCCTGGTGCTTGCCCCTGGTGCCCACCACCCTGAGCCGGGACTGCAGCTGCCTCAGGCCACTGTCCCATCTCCTCTGTGATGGGGCGGCGCCCTCCAGAGCTCTCTGGGTTATCTTTGGGATCTTAATGGCCTGTGTGTTTGCTCAGGGCTGGACACCCGCACAGCAGCATCTGCACTGATTGCCACCACCCGCCCTGCACCAGCCCCTGCAAGCCCCTGCCAGCCGGCGTTGGAAGCAGTGTCCCTGGGTGCAGCAAGTGTCCTCCACCTCAGGGCGCCCACACGGAAATACCGGGGCCCTCAATCTGGGGTCATGGCTTGCCTTCAGAGACGTGTGTCCTCCCTGGCTGTGGACCCCCAGGTCAGCCCCACCCACTTCAGAGTAACACAGGGTGGGCTTGAGGTGGACATGGTGTCGCCCCAGAGCTCCTGGCCCTCGCCCTCAGTCCTGGTGGCCCCCTTTGCTCTTTGAAAGGGAACCACGGAGGGGACAGGGCGCAGGGCCAGCACCTCCCACTTTCTCTCCAGCTCTTCTCCCCGGCCGGCTCCCTCCTGTCCTGTCACGCTGAACTCTGTCCTCTGTCAAGAGTCAGGAGTCCCGGCGAGAGCCCCTGGGCTTGGCAAGTCCCTCTCACTCTGGCTATTGCTGGAAAACTGGAACCGGGCCAAGGAACTGCAGCAGACTCACCACTCCCCTCCCCACCGCACCCAGCCCGAGGTGTGGCAGCCCCAGGAAACGGCCTCAAGGCAGGCGGGAACCGTGGGCCACCCTCCGTGGTCACCGTGGCCCACATGGCCTAGGTGCTGCCCCTCCTGCCCGCCGATGGCTCCTGCCTGGCGCCCCTGCCTCACGCCCGGTCCCCCAGAGGCGGCTGCGTGCAGGGACCAGGCAGGACAGCCTTCTGGTACCCGCAACCCTGGGTGCGGCACAGGCCTGCGGCCCCCCAACCCGAGATCGCGCACAACACATACAAGCGTGTACAGACCCAAACACGCGCATGAGCACACACGTGGGGCCCCTGGGGGGCTGTTGGCTGACCAACGGCCTGCCGCTCGGGTCGGGCCCCCGGAGTCGTGGGAGCGATTCCCGCGTCAGGCTCCCCGCTGGATCGGGCTCTGCTGCTCCCTCTGAACTTCCCCTCTCATGCTCACTCGCTCCCATTCTCTCAATAAATAAAATCTTAAAAGAAAAGAAAAAGAGAAACAAACCGTGTACACGTCAGCCGTCACTCCCCGACCCCCGCAACCCGGCGACCTCTCATCTACTCTGTCTCTAGGGCTTGGGCGGGCGTTTGAGGCTCATCCGGGTCCCGGGCCGTCAGTATGTCCTTCCCTCCCTCCTGGGTCTTCCCCTGGACGGAGGTCCCGAGCCCGTTCCTCGGCTGATGCACCTCTGAGTTGCTGCTACGCTTTGGTGTTTCAGGGGATGCTGCGTGAGCCTTCGCGGCAGGCGAGTGCGTGAACAGACGCTGCTGTTTCTGTTGAACCCACGTAGGAGAGGAGAGGGCGAGGCTGAGCATGCCTGTCTGCGGCCCCGCAGGGTCCCTCTGCCCGGGTCCCGCTGCCCCCGCCCCCCTGCTCCGTGGGGTCTGTGACATGGGCTGGCAGGCGTGGAGTGGCCTCAGGGCAAGGCCCGGCTGGCGGCTCCCAGCTGGGTGTGGATGTGCACATCTCGGCATGCCGCCGTCTGCGCCTTCAGAGCCACGTCTGTTGGGCTCGAGCAGTGAGAAGGAAGCCACGGGAAGTACCTCCCGCTGGAGGAGGAGGCGAGGGCGCTGGGGCCGCGGGTGGGGCCCCACGGGGTGCACTGGCGGGGGCGTTTCTGGGAGGGCCGGGTCACGTCACTAGACTCAAGTTTCACTTTTGGGTCTGGGCTCCCACAGCCGTGCACTTCCCCGCACGCTTCCCAGCTCCGGTCTGCAGGGCGGACTTGCTTCCCGTGGTGGGCCCGGAACCAGGGGTGACCGTCGCGGTGAGCTGCAGCCCACGCCCAGTGCCGGCCCCACTGCCTGGTGAGGGGGAGCTCAGGCTGAGTGGGGGCGATGCCCCCCCGTTTGGGGGACCACGTGGTCCCAGCACCCTCCCAGACCAGCTTAGGAAACCCTGGGGCCTCTGGGCTCCCCGTCTGGGTTTGGGTTCGACCGCAGGGGGGGCCCTTCCAGGTACCCCGTGGCCCACTCTGAATCCAGATCAGGAGCGGGGCTCAAAGGTCACTGGCTGGCGGGAGTGGTCGGGAAAGGCTGGCTGCTCAGTCTGGGGCCCAGGGCTCCTGTGTCCTGGGTCAGGCCTGCTGTAGGCTCTGGTCCCTGAAGCCTCAGCCTCGAGCTGGGGGCTCATGCAACTCTGGGCACAGGAAGAGCCTTAGAGGGCATCCCTGGAAGCTGGGGACCCTGTGGCAGAGCCTCGCTGTGGCCCCTTGCCAAGTCCCCGGAAGCTTGGTGGGCCCTGCTGCTTCGCCTGCCTTCTGAACGCCTCACTCAGGGAGACGGCTGCTGCTGCAGTAGCGAGAGTGTGGGGTTGGGGGCAGCCTGAACGACCTGCCCTCCCCTGCCCCCCTGCCCAGCAAGCACTAAGAGTCCCGGGCTCTCCGGGGCTTCCCGTGGGCACTCCGGCCACAGTACGGAAGGCGCGGGTGGCCTGAATCCCACAGAGGCCTGCGAACCCCATCCCAGCCTAGAGGCGCACAGAAGCCCCAGGCGCGGCTGCGAGGGGATGACGGGGCAGACACTGTTCCTGTGCTGAGTGGTCAGCAGCAGGAGTGGAGCTTTCTGCCCGTCAGAGCGTCCCAGGCCGGCCTGTGGAGGAAGAGAGCTCCCTGCCAGTGGAGGCATCCAAGCAGCGACTGGTGCCCCCATTCCCCACTGTTCTAGCCCTGAGGGCAACACGGCTGGCCCATCTGTCCCCCTCAGGAGCCATGGCATCTACCTTCGAGGGCGTGGTCAAGAGGGTGATCCGGGAGCTGGACCACGGCGGCAAGCTGATCCCCGTGGACAGCCTGCAGAGCTCTGCCGGCTTCCAGCCCTACTGCTTGTTGCGCAGGAAGCTCCCAATGTCGCGGTTCCAGAAAGTCCGCTACACGGGCATCAACCTGTCCATCAGGGACATTCTGGAGCCTGGCGCCCCAGAACCAGGTACCCCGTCCGCTGGGAGGGGACGGACGGGGGGCCTGCTGCCCGTTCCGCGCCTCTAGGCTTTCAGCCTTCCAACAACAGAGCCTTTCCAACCCTCTGCGCGGGCGGGCGGGTGGCCGACGGGGGGACGGGGCCTCAGCTCTGGTCTGGCTCTAGACGTGAAACAAAGCACGCCCATCCGCGTCTTCGACTGCACGGACGGGGAGGCGCTGGGCGGCGGGGAGCTGGAAGCCGCGGGACAGGGGAGGCTCGCGGGCAAGGCGTCGGTGTCCGAGTACCTCAGGATCTCGATGAAAGTGTGCACACGGAAGGTGGACCCCAACGTCTGGGACGCCATGAAGCGAGAGAGGTGAGCCCCCGGGCAGCCCCCGGGTCACCAGCCCGGGCCATCAGGAGTTACCAGGTGGCCGTGAAAGGCCAAGGGTCAGCACGGCGGCCGGGGTGGGGGGACTACAGGCCCCAGGGGCACGCCGAGCCCGGCAGAGGGGGAGGAGGCTGCCGAGGAGATGGGTGACGGCGTCCTGAGGGCCGGCGTGGCCGGGCAGAGCCGAGCCCACACGCGGCGGGGGTGACGAGGAACAGCAGTGCAGGGTCGAGTTTTGAAATTTCAATCCAGGGAGGGGCAGCGAATGGGGGAAGGAGCAGCTAGAGGAGCAGCGGCCGAGGGGCGGGTCTCTCCAGGGTCTGCCGGTGTCCACGGAGCACTCCTGGGTCTTGTGCCTCCCCCCACCATGGCCCACCCCCCAGGAACACTGTTGGGAGCCCCCAGGGAGGGAATGATGGGAATCCAGGGCCTAGCCCCCCCGGAGGTCCTGGGCTCCTGGGCCGCAGCAGCCCCCAGCAGCGTGGCCCACAGCGGGGGAGGGCAGGACCCCCCCCGCACCCCCCACAGCCTCCAGGTCAACCACCTGCCACAGGCGCCTGCGGCAGCCCGAGCACAAGGTCCTGGGGCAGCTGCGCAACTGCAAGAGCGACGTGTTCGTGGTGACAGAGGTCCTGCAGACGCAGGAGGAGGTGACCGTCAGCCAGACCCAGAAGCACGAGGGCTCCGGCCAATTTGCGCTGCTTGGAGCCTTATCTTTCCAGGTGTGCGGCGAGAGCTGGGAACTGGGCAGGGGTCGGGGAGGCCAGCGGGGTGTCCCCAGGCAGAACCCCCACCACCAGCAACCAGCCTCCTCAGCCCATGACCTAGAGCCCAGGCCCAAGCCCCTCTCCGCCCCTCAGGGCCAAGGCCAGGGCCGCCGGAGCCAGAAGAAGAAGGTCAGCATCCCCGCGGGCACCGTCCTGGCCTTCCAAGTGGCCCAGCTGCTCGTTGACCCTGACTGGGGTGAGCTGGGATTGGGGTGCCTCCTGCGGCCCTGGCAGAGAGGCGAGGAGGCCCAGCTTCCCGGGCGGCCTAGGAGCCATGGTCGGGCCTGGGAGGGGGCAGGTTAGCCCCCGGGGGTGAGGCAGAGGCTGGGGTCACTGGGCGACCTGCCCCCATCTCTGCTCCCACCGGGCTACAGATGTCCTCCTCTACTGGGACAAGAGGGGCAAGAGGCCGAAGACCTTCAGGCCACCCAAGGAAGGTGAGGTGGGCGCCTCCCGACCAGCCCCGGGCCTTTTGCGCAGCCCAGCTCGGCCAGCAGGCCCCGGCCGGGGTCCCGGGTGCCACAGGAAACTCACTGGCACTGGGGGCAGGGGAGCTCTATGGATACACCCACACCAGCCCCGCCCAGCTTCACCCCTGCCTCGGTCCCGCCTTGCTCCTGCCCTGGGCTGCCAGTATTGGTTGGTGGTGATGCACTGTGAGGCCCAGGGCCCTGCTCCAGGCCCTGACTCATCCTGCCCAACCCAGACCGCCAGCCGGTTTTTGAAAGACCCACAAGCGACCGCCAACTCTCTGGAGGCTTAGAGTTACAGTCAGGTCAGACAACAGCTCGACAACACCGGGAACGTGGGTGGGAGCCTCATTCTGCCCCCCGGGAGTCTGCCCTTCCCGACCAGGGTTCTCCAAGGTCAGTGTTAGTCCTCTTGCCACAGACGGGTTTACTGAGGTCGGTCCTGCGTTCACGGGAAGCTTCCAGGGCCTGCAGGCAGAGGTGGCGGCCCAGACCCAGGCCCTCCGGTGCTTGTCCCGGGAACTGTGCGGGCAGCTGCTGGCGGGCTTGGCACAGGTGCTGCGGGAAGAGCGGGGCCTACAAACTCTGGAGGACGAGGTGAGCAGCCCCGGGACTGGAGGGCCTGAGGGAGGGGCCCGCGCCCACTGCCCAGACTCACCGGCCGGCCTCACGTCCCCAGCTGGAACAGGGCCTGAGCTGTGGGGTGGTGCCCACCCTGGAAGGTCCAGCGGGCGCCGTCCTGGAGTGCCTGGTGAACAGCTCTGGGGAGCTAGAAGGGCAGCTGGCGCGCCCTGTCCTCTACCTGGCGGAAGCACTGGCCGGTAAGAGGCTCCTGTGGTGGGGCCAGGCGGGGCAGGGGTAGGGGCTTGTCCGGCCAGGCCTTCTGGAACCCCTTCTGAGCGGAAGTGTCCCCCCAGTGCTGACTGAGACCCAGCATGCGGTGCTCGGGAAGATGCTGGAGACCGGAGAGCTATCTGGGCGGTTGGACCTGGTAAGACACATGCGGGTGGCTGGGCGCAGGGGCTCCTAAGAAGGAGCGATGGGGGGAGGCGGGCACGCGCAGCTCACAACAACCTCCCTCCCCATTCTAGCAGGTGGGGAGCATCTTGGAGCAGAGCAGCCCCTGGCAGCAGCGTAGGGACGTGTCCCTGCCGCCAGAGCTCCTGGGGAGCGGCTGGGGCCCGGAGACGCCTGCCTGGGTCCTGCTGGAGGAATGTGGGCTGGAGGTGCAGGCGGACGCCCCCCAGGTGCGCTGGGAGCCAGAGGCCCAGGACCTCACCTGCGCTCTCTTCGCCTGCCTGGTGCTGCTCCTGGGGCTGAGCCCGGACAGCTGCTGGGGCTGAGCTGCTCTCCAGCTCCCCTGGGCAGCTGCAGGGACACGGGGGTGGGACACAGCTCGAGCCCACCCCACCACCCCACCCCGCAAGGGGCCGAGAGCCCCAGCCAGCCCGTGGCCAGTTCGTCCCGGGGCCGTGCGTTGAGAGAGTCAATAAATGTGGTGTATGAGGGAGAGAGGCTCATGGAGTTGAAGCGGCCCCAGAACCGGGCAGGGAGCACGGCAGGGCGGGGGGCTCCTCCGCGGTCCTGCTGCTGTTCTGCCGTGGGGCTAAGGGGTCTGCCAGGTGTTGGGACCCGGTCCCGCCGGAAAGGACCGGCCACACAGCTGGGCCCCGGCCCTCCCCTGAAGGCCGGCCTCCCCGAGCGATGGCGGCAGAGCAGCTTGCCTGGGAAACTTGAGGACGCCCCGCTGTGGCCTCGAGGACGGAGCGGGGACCAGAGCACGGCTGTCTGACAGGAACACGGACTGGTCCTCCTGGGGCTGTGTCGACCTAACCCTAACCTTCTTCTGAACGGCTGGGTCAAGTCCAGGCACATCTGCTCAAGGCTAAGAGTCTGTCCCTGTGTGTGGGTGGGGTGTCCTGGCCCCTGAAGTGCAGATCCCTGGCCACTCGCGGGCCTCAGCCACCCACGGCAGAGGGGGACCCGAGGGCAGGCACAGGCGGGACCGATGAGGCCTCTTCGCCAAGAGCGTGCACAGCCGGGAAATCTGCCTTTCCTTGGTGGGAACCGCAGTCGGCCTTCCCCTGTGCGCCGGCAGGTAGACAAGGGGGGGTTCCGCCGTGGCTGCCCCTGAGAGGGGGCCCCAGGACTCACCGAACAGGAGGGACTGTAGTCTCAGAGCTAGGACCTCGGCCCCAGAGAATCTCTCGTGCCCCAGCCCGAGAGCGGAATGAATGCCAGGACAAAGCAGCCTGCGCCCCACACGTCCTCCATCCTGCCAGCTGGCGGGCAGAGGGTCTTGGGGGGCACAGCAAGCTGGGGGTGGGCACAGGACCACAAGCCGGGGGACGCACTGTGCAGGACACAGCCTGCGCTCCGGGAGGGTGGTGGGCACGACGGACCTGGGGCGGAAGGGGCCGGGTGCCGCCTGCCCGAGCCCTCCGCGGAGCCCGGGGCCTCCTTTCCAGAGCGCATCTCTGGCCGGCCGTGCCCTGCTTGGTGACGGAAGCGCGGCCATCACTCAGCCCAGGTTTTGTCTCCTGGGCGGCGGCCCTGGGGGGCTGGGCCTGCTTCCGACCTCAGCGGCCGTTACTGAGGCGAGCGTGAGGCTCCTGCCCCAGCCTCGGGCCCAGATCAAACCAGGGGCTCGCAGGACGTCCCCGCACACACCCGCTTCCTCGAGGGACACCGAAGGCGGACACCCAGCCCTGCCCAGCGCCCCCACCCTGGGAGCTGCGGTGCTGCCGGACAGGTGACTGGCTCGAGCCCCCAGGCCCGCACGGCCTCCCGGGACACCCCCAAACGGCCCTCTCCTTCCCTCTCGCAGCCTCCCTCGGGAGTCTGAGGGCCCCGGAGGTCGGGGACACGTTTCGTTAGTTCTAAACGGACACACCAGACCATACCCCCTGCTTCCACACCGACGGGTGCGCTCTGCCTGGCCCGCGTGGGCCTCCAGGACCTAACGACCTTCCTGCCTGAGCTCCGGAGCTTTCTCTCTGTCTGTGTCAGGTGAACCGTGCCTTCCCTGGCCGTAAACACGGACCCTGAACCGGCCTGACTCTAACCCCCGGCGGGCGGACCCTTACTCCTCGCTCGATACTCACTGCCTTATCTACCATCCCAGACTGAGCCAGACCACGGGCCAGGCCATGGTCATCAGGACTCCGTACTTGGCCCAGACCCAATTCCCAGACTCATACCAGACCCCTGTAACGCACCTGTGTTTATTTCACCACTTCCCCCAGGGGACAGGCGGGACCCCAAGAGAGTCCCCAGACGTGGAGGGACGGGTCTCAGCCCTCCAAGAGGTCGGCATGAGCCAAGGCCTCTCTGAGGACATGGCGTTGGGGGTTGGGTCTGGGAAGGCAAGAGAACGTCTGAAGACAGGCGTTCCGGGCGGAGGGGCCCGCCAGGACCCAGAGCCGCTTCCTCCCAGCACGTGCCCTCACTCTGCCCTCGTTCTGGCCCAGGGAGGGCCCTGGGGAGCCACCTGGGGCTCAGTCTGGAGGGGGCAGGAGGTGGTACCCCACACCTGAAGCCCACCTCCAGCCTCCAGTGGGGAAGTCAGGGGGAACCCAGAAAAGGTCTGGTGACCTTTCTGTGACGCGATGCACAGGAGTGTGGGGGCGATGGTGACAGGCCAGTGAGGAGTGGGACATGTGATGGGGGACTTTGGGCCACTGGGGAGGACAGCCCAGACAGGCGGGGGCGGAAGAGGGGGGAGGCCATACGTGAAGACCCAGCAAGCAGGCGGCCTCTCGTGGCACCAGCTCCCGGGGTTGGGCCAGGGTCACCATGACCCCCATCGGAACCCAGCTAGGTGCCAGGTGCCATCCAAACTGGGGGTGGGCACACTCAGGTTGCTGGCCTGAATGGGGACAGATGGGCCCACGCGGGCAAGAGACAAGGCGGGCTGCAGGCAAGATGGCGCTTGGACAGAAGGCGCCCCGGTCCTGGCTCACGAGGCTGTTGTGGCGGTGCGTCCCTAGCGAGGGAGGGTTGGAGCCCATCCAGGCCCGGGCCCAGGGGGGGGCCCTCAAGGGGAGCTGCTCCTGACCTGCCCCTGCCAGGACTGGCCCCGGAGCGGAGCGCTGCCTGTCTGCGACCCCGGGGACCCTCAGGCTGGCTCGGGCTCAGGCGCATTCGGGTCCCAGGCAGCCCCAGCGGCCTATGACGCTCCGGGGCTGGAATGGGCTGTTGGGGTAGACTGGTGGGGGCCGGGGGGGCGGGCTGCGGTGCCAGAGGCCTGGGCAGAGGAGAGGCAGGGGCAAGTTGAAGAGTCCTGGGCGGCGGGGCCAGGCCTGGGCGCGGGCCAGCAGCGCCACCTGTTGGGCGGACGCATGAGCCGCGGCGGCCACGGCGGGCTCTGGGTCACTCTGCAGCTGTCCCAGGTCTGCAGGAACAGGGCAGCTCAGGCAGGGCCAGAGAGCTCTCAGAACCACAACGTATCCCAGGCCCCGGGCTCTCCACCCGTCCATTCCCATCCGCTGCCACCTCGCGCCCCCAGCCTCTCCAGGACCCCACATGCCGGAGAGCGAGCTGGGCCCTCACCCTGGAGCAGAGAGTCCAGCAGGTCCTGGTGGACACGGTCAGGGCTGGTGTGGTGGATGAGGAAGCCTGGACCGAGACATGCCCGTGAGCGCTGGCCGCCGGCACTCATCAGGGAAGGGCCGGTCCGGCTCCCAGAGCTCTGAGCGCGAGGGACAGACACCAGGACTGCCTCACTCACCTAGGAGCACGGCCGCGCCCCAGCGCAAAGGGGTCTGTGGGCTCCGCAGGTAGCCCTGGGTCTGGCTCAGGAAGCTGGGGGTGTGACTTGGGTACCGCTGAACCTGGGGGCAGACAGGGCCATGACGGTATCGCAGGACCCATGGCACATGGAAAGCAGGTGGCAGACGTCAGCCCAGGGCATGGGGGGCCAGGGGAACCCCCAGGGCAATGCCTCAGGGCCAGAAGTCTTAGACCTGCGGCCACCTTGGCTGGGAGAGGGAGAAGACCGAGTTTTGGGGTAGTGCCTGGTGCATACCGGGCCAAGTGGGCAGCTGACCACACCCCATCGCTGTCACCGACCTCCCCCTACTGACCAGGCAGTGGCAGATGCGGCTTAGGGCCTCAGGGCTGTCATAGTGGGCCACAGTGACCGTGTCCTCCAGCAGGCCCCAACGTAAGGCCTGGTCACAGCGGGCCAGGGTCCACTCTGAACTCTAGGGCAGGGGAAGGGAACAGGGTTAGGGTCCACAAAGTGGCTGGAGGGAGCCAGGATGTGGCCAGGATGAGACGTGGAAGAGCCCAGGGCAAGTGGTCAGGAAAGACCAGGAACCCGGGAGCCCTGGACACTGGCACCTGAGGTCCTCGTAGAAATATAAGGAGCTGCGCAGGGTGGGCACGGGTGGGGACAGCAAAGGGACAGTCTTGGGGGGCAGCTGACCTCAGCGGCATCACGGCTGGGATCTTGCAGGCGCAACAGCAGAGGGATGACGCTCTGGAGCACCAGCTTCCGGAGGGGGCCGCGGAGCCCCACCCGGAGCCCGCCCCGGCCCCGCCGCACCAGCGTCCCGAGAAGCCCCACGGCCGAGGCGCGGACCGACTCCCTGGCCTGCGTGGGAGGGCGCGGACAGGACAGACGGAGAAGGCTGCGGTCACGACGGTGATCCGGGGGCCGGGGGGGGGGGGGTCTGGGGCGGGGGAGGGATGGGCCGGAACAGGGGTGGGGCGGGGTGGGGGCGCGGCCTGGAGGGGCGGGGCTTACGTCGTCCAGCAGCCGCGGTAGCCAGGGCCCCAGCTGGGCGCTCAGGAGGCGCACGGGCGCCCGCGGCTGCCGCAGGAGCCTCCCCAGCGCGCCCAGCGCCGCGTCCACGAGCCTCGCGTCGCCCTCGCCCAGCGCACCCAGCAGCGCGGGCAGCAGCCTGCTCCCGTGCCGCACCTGCGGGGGCAGCGACTCGTGGGCGGCCCCTCGCTGCCCCGGCCCGGTCTCCTGTCCCCCGGCCCTGTCCCTCACCTTCCCGCGGTCCAGCGCCAGGTGGCCGAGGCCCAGCAGACCCAGCCAGCGCACGGTGGGCTCGGGGTCGCCCTGCCAGGCCCGGAGCCGCTCCAGGATGACCTCCTCCCGCAGGAGCCTCGCCGTGGGCCGACTCTGCAGCAGCTGAGCGGGGGGGCCCTGCGGTCAGCGCGCGCGAGGGCCGCTTCACGCCGCCGGCGCCCCTCCCCGGCCGGGTGGGAAGCAGGCTCACCCCGGCGAAGAAGGCCATCGCCGTGAGGCGCTGCGCGTCGTCGGGGCTGCGCAGCTGTGGCAGCAAGTTCGCGAACAGGCCTCGCAGGTGGTGGTCCGCGTGGGCCACCATGGCACTGGATGGGAAGGAGATGGGGCGCTCTCTCGTCTCCCCTGCCGCCCCTGGAGGAGCCTCCAGCCGGCCCTGCCTGCCGCCCCCGCCTCTTCCCCCGCGCCCCCTCCCGCACCTGGCCAGCAGCAGGACGCCTTCTAGGTGGGTGTGGGCTCCCACCAGCCTCCTCCAGCCTCCGGCCTGCTCCATGCACGTGACTACCATGCGGCCACCGTCCCCGGCGAGCAAGGCCTTCAAGGCCTCCACCGCGCAGCTGGGTAGGGGCAGCAGCGGGTGGGTGGAAGCGCTGGGAGGGCACCGGCCCCGCCCCCCTTCCCTGGGCTGGGGCTGCGGGCCCTCACCTGGCGTGGCTGGGCGGCGGCCCTCGCTGCGAGGGGCCCCACACCTTCGGGGAGCCAGGGGCGCGCACGCCCCGCGCTAGCTGGTGTAGCTGCGTGACCAGCAGGAGCAGGAGCTGTGGGTAGAAGCCCCGCGTGGCACCCACGCAGCCAGACACAGCCAGCATCTCCCCAAGGGCCCGAGTGGCCTGCGGAACAAGCCGCCCGGCTCAGGCTCCGCCGCCGCAGAGCTAGGACGAGGCCTCGGACCCTTGAGGGACGTGACGAACGCGCCGGGCCTGCCGCCCTGGTGCCCCACCCCGGGGCCAGACCCTCCCACCCCCAAGGTCCACTCCCCGGCTGCGTGGGCCCCTCACCTACCGCCAAGGCCTCCAGCTGCCGCCCGGCTTGGTCCTTCAGCGCCCACAGCAGCTGGACCAGCACCTGCCCGTTCACGCACTGATTCCGGCTCAGGCTGGGCCACAGTTCAGCCACCGCCCTGGGGGTGGGAGCCGCTGAGACAGGGTCTGATGTGGGGAGTCCCCAGGTCAGGGTGGGAGGCAGCCCCGAGGACTCCAGCCTGGGGAGGAGTCGGGAAACCGACCCCAGGGCACTCCACCCACACACCCCAGAGGAAAAATTTGAGCTGCCCGGCGGGGGCAGATCAGGAATCCCTGGGGCCACCAGCAGGGCGACAGACCTGGTGTTGGGCACAGTCCCTGTACAGAAGGAAACCCCAGAGAACTTCTCCTGAGCAGAGTGACCCAAGAGCCAGGGTCGCTGGGGAGAAGCCGCCACCTGGCTCGCTCGTCCCACCTTGGAGCCCCGACCTGGGCTCCCACTGTGACCTGGAGGGGGAAGGCAGGCCGCCAGGCCATGACATCCCTGAGGACCCCCGAGGCGGGAGGGGTGGGGAGGGGACGGAGGACCCGAGTCGGGGCGGGGCGGGGCAATTCAGAGGCTCCGCCCCCGACCCACCGCCAATCAGGAAGGGGGAAGGAAGCTGCTTGGGGGCCTTGGGGATGTGGCTGCTGGCCTGGGGGAGGCGGGTTACCGGTCCGGGGACAGCGAGCTGCGCAGCAGCGCACGCACCACCTCCCGAGCGTGCTCCCGGGCCAGCGCGCTCAGCACCCGGAGGGCCGCCCGCCGGGGCCTCCCTTCGGCCAGGCTGGGCACCTGCGCCAGCAGCCGGCTCACCAGGGCATACACCTGGCGGGGAGGAACAGACGTCAGCGCCCTATGGCCACACCCCCGCGGGGCCGGTGCAGCCGTGCCCCAACCTTAGAACTCAACAGCAGGAGCTGGGGGCGGGGCGGGGGCGATGGCTCACCTGCGCCTCCAGAGGCTGGCCCTGGGCCTCCGGAGCTGAGGGCAGTGTGAGCTCTGTCGCCTGCGTCCCCACAAAGCCGGCCTCCTGCAGGCAGGCCGCGGTGTACGCCGCCAGGTCCGCAAGGGCCCCCTCCTCCCGGGAGCTCTGGGGGTCCTAGGGCAGGGTGGGTGGGATGGACCAAGTGCCCTGACTCTCCCAGCTGTCTTCCTCAGCGACCCCATCTTCCTTCGTGTGGTCCCTGCAGCCTCTCTTCCCACTCACCTGACAGGGTTCCTTAGAGGCCTCACATCCCGGGGCGGAGACGGCAGCCACACTCTTGGGATCCGACTCAGGTTCAAGCCCATGTGTGGGCTGACGGCCAAGGACAGAGCTACCTGGGGTCTGTCCCTGGTTGGCCTGGATCCCTTCAGCCAGAGCTGTCAGGGTTAGAGCCCCCACAGGGACCCCGCGGGACTGGCCCCACGCCCCCCAAGCCATGGCCCCCGGCACACCCCAAGCTGCGCAGCCAGATCCAGCAGCGCCCTCCGCTCCTTCTTCTGGGACGTCGTGCCGGGGCCTGACCTAGAAGCCAGCCCTGGGCAGGAAGGACCGGGGGCAGGTGTGGTAGCGCTTCCTGGGTGGGGGCTGGGGCGCTCCCAGACACACCCCCTGGTGTGCATATCCGGGGCCTGTGAAGGGCCTTCCTGCCCTTGCTGCTGGCAGTGAGTAGCTGTCCTGAAGCTGGAGTGTGGGGGTCGGGGGTCCCGTCTGCCCTCAGGGCCCCAGGGATGGTGCCCTGGGATGGTGCCCTGGGATGGTGCTTCTTTAATAAGAGGGGACCGGGGCCCTTCACCCTGACATCTGACCCCTCTGGGCTGGTGTGGACAGCCCTAAGGAGACCCCGCAGGGTCCAGGTCCAGACAGAGGTCAGGGCCCAGCCCTGAGCTCAGGCGCTGCCTGGGGCCCCGAGCTGGGCTGTCCCCACGGCATTCCGACCCAGCCAGACATCTTGGGGACAAGGATGGTTGAGATACGTGTCACTACCTCGGAGTTCAGGCGGGCCTGGGGTGGAGCAGAGCTGAGGGGGCGGCCCCACCGGCACCCAGGTGCCCTTACAGGGGCCTGCCACCGTCGGGGTGGGCCATCTGGGTCCTGGCCCGTTCTGAGGCTCCCCCTCCACCTGACCCTGGAGCACAGGGCTCCTGGGTCCTGGCCCGAGGAAGTGTGCTGCTGGGCAGCGGTGCCCCACGGGTGCCTGGGCCTGCTTCCGCCCTTGGGTGTTTGTGAGTCTGTATCTGTCCGAGCCTCAAGCTCCACAGGGCTGGCCTGACCGGGCCTCTGCCCCAAATCCTGTCACCCTCCCCCAGGGACGCGGACCAAGGCCCCACCTAAGCCTTGGGGTCCGGAAGAGCCAGTCTGGCCACAGATGCTTGAAGAGCTGACGTGTTCTCGGAAGCACCCCGGGAAGCCAGCACCCCGCCTTGCGTGCCCATGCCACCCGGTGCTGCCAGGGTCAGAGAGGCCTGGCTCCACCGCCCCACGGGACCGAGGACATCTCTCCCGGCTGGTTCTGGTGGAACCTGTCACCCAAGCCAGCGCACACCTGACCAGGTTCGTCCACACTGGAGCCGGACTGGCCCAGAGCTGCTCATCTCTTGGCTGGCTCTAACACACCCCCCGGGCCTTCCTCTCCTTGGTAAGGCTGCGGGGTCCGGAGCTGGCTTCCCCCAAGGCCAGCCTGGCTGGCCCCATGGCAGATGGTGGCGCCCAAGAGGACAGCGACCCACTGGTAGAGTCCTGCAGGGCGGCCTCTAGAGCGGCCACGGACGTCCGGGCTTCTCCTGGGCTTGGCAAGCATGAGGCGTCCCGCTGACCCCTGCACGGGGTACCTGTGGCCGGCAGTGGAATCTGGGGCCACGCCTGGATCTCAGAAATCCCCAAGACCCTCTGGCTTCCTCATCCCCAACCCGTGGCTCTCCCAACCTGGGCTCCTGCAGTAACCGCACCAGCTCCTAGGTGGGCACCATGAGCCGCCCTTTCCCTCCGGCCTCAGACCTGGCCCCACAGCCCAGCTGCACAAGTCTCCAACTGCCAGCCTCGGCCTAGCGCCCGGCCCCCCTCAGACCCCAGCCCCGGGCCGCCTCCCCACCCTGGCAGAGCCTGGGCCTCCCTGGGAGCTGGAACCCAGGTGCTGACCCCCGAGGGCAGCCTCCCTTGCAGAGCCTGGGGGTCCGGTGAGCGGCAACATGGGCAAAGAAAGACACATGACAAGGCGGGCAGGCCAGAGAGTGGCTCGTGTTGGTCTGTGGTGGCCCTGACCCCGTCGTGTTCATGAGGACCCTCTGGCCAGCAGGCTGGCCACCAGGGCCCGGAGCTTATCAGACAGCGCCACCTACAGGAAGGAGAGAGGTTGATGGGTGGCCACGGGGAATAGAGGGGAGGCTGGGGGACAAGGAGGCTGGGTGGGGGCGCATGAGGGCGGGGAGCACCTACGGGGTAGGGGGCAGGCTGCTCCAGCCGCTTGTGCTCCGGGCTCAGATGGCTCAGGGACAGCTGGGCGAAGGCTCTCGATTCGGCCAGAGATGGGAAGGGCTCACACAGCTGGAGGGAAGAGGGAAGGCCAGGGCCGGGTCCGTGGTCAGGGTCAGGGTCAGGGGCCAGAGCTCCACCTGGGTTGGAGCAGCAGACTAAGGGAGGAGGTGGAGGCGGCTACCTGTCCCCGCTGGACCCAGAGTCTCAGCAGGGGCTCCACACGGGCAGGCTTCACGGTCCAGGCTTCCTGGGCCCCTCGAGGCCAGACCCTGAGCTCTCGGCCAGCCTGGGGGGGTTGCTCCTCCGCCAACTGCAGCACGTCCAACAGCGGAGACCCTGAGCGTGTGCCGCGGGGACTTAGGGTTAGAATAACGCGGGGGGCCTGGGGACTTGAGGAGGACCACGGAGGCGTGGGAGGCGTGGGCCGGATCTCACCATCGGCGCGCAGGAGCCGGAAAGCGGCCTTGCTCCCTGGGAGCGTCTGTTTCCCGGGGTCCTCGGTCAGCTTCATGCGCGGCTGGCCTCCCACAGACACCAGCTGCAGAAATGGGTTTGCCGGACTCTCCTTCCCCGGCCAGTGGTCCCTCAGGCCCACCCCACTGGGTCCCAGATCCCACCCCGACCTTATAGACGCAGCCCAGGGAAGGCTGGCGGGGACACGTGACCACGCTGGTGCCGATGCCAATGACGTTGACCTCACTGCCCTGGACCAGGAGAGAGAAGGTGTCACGGAAGCCTGTCAGCGTCTGCAGGCCCAGGGCCCCCTGAGCCCCCCTCCGGCCCGCCCTGGCCCTACCCCACCTCCTGGGCCAGCCGGGCCAGCTCCTCCTCGCCAATGTTGTTGCTGACGGCGATGGAGATGGATTCCAGCCAGGGCGTCTGGAACCTGTGATGGGGGCAGCCCCTCACATGGTCCCTGGTGCACCGATCCGCTCTCCCTCCCCCGTTACGCACCCTCCCTCACACCTGACCGTCTGCCTCCGGCCACAAGGCCCCGGACTGTTGCTTATGAGCCCCCGGGCGAACCCATCCCTGATTTCCCTGTCAAGGTCCCGATGTCTCTACTCTGGCAGCAACGGGGTCAGACCTCCTCCCTTGGGGAGAGACACAGTGCTCCCTCCTCGGCCCCGGCCCAACGCCCCCGCCCCCAAGAGGATCTCTCCGTGGGCATAAGCCGCCCCAGGGGACTCACTGGGCAGAAACGGTCCTAAAGACCCTGCGGATCTCCTGGGCCTGCTGGAGCAAGTCACCGCTGTCCAGTCTCACACCCACCGCTCGGTAGCCCAGCTCCCCCAGCGCCAGGGCCACTGCCAGAAAGTTAGGGACACCGCTCCTGCCAGAGGAACGACCAGGTTCCAGGAGGGCCGCGGCTGCTCTGCAGGGCCCACCCAGGGGAGAACCTGGGCCTCACCTCTGCACACTGTACGTGTCCAGCAGGCCCTGAAAGGCCCGGGGGAAAGCCAGGGCATAGGCCACAAAGGCCGCCCGCTCCCCCCGGTGGGGCTCCCGCACCCCCAGTCCCAGATGGGCACACACGCGATCCAGCCACGCCTCCGCACGAGCAGCCAGATCCACTCTGGGGCCCTGGCCGGCAGCCGGGGCCAACGTCTACGGAAAGGGCTCAGTGAAGGCCGTGCAGCCCATGGGGCAGGGTGAGGACTGCCTAACCCCTGGCTGAGGGCTGCCCGCTCCCCACGCAGCACTGGGGCTACCTGCCGGGGGGGGGGGGGGCGGGGGGGGGGGCTCAGCTGAGCCGGGCCGACCACCTGCCTGTGCAAAGCTGTGGCCAGACCGTCCCTCCCTGGGCAAGGACTGGCTTTGGGGTCTGCTTTCTGGGGCGCAGCAGCGGGAGAGAGAGGTACTGACCGGGTCGGGGGGCACCTCGGTGCCCAAAAAGGACGTGATGAAAGAGTGAGCCAGGGTTCCCGCGACGGGCACGCCCCGCAGCTGTCCTGCCAGCACATTGCTGCTGCCATCAAAGCCTGCGCCAGGGTCAGGAGGGCGTCAGGTGCGGCTTCCAGGGAGCCCCCTCCTTTCCGGCCCCTCCCTCCCTCCTCGGGCTCTTACCGCCCAAGTAGCTATAGGTAGAGGCAGTAAGACCCCCATCAGGGCCCTGGGCTCGGCGCAGCCCCATCTCCCAGAGCCGCTTCTCGGGACCCGCGATCAGGCGCAGCCGCGCAGCGTTGGTGGCGATGAGGCTGGGGGGGGGGGGCAATGGAGCAGGCGACCCGCGTTGTTGGTCACGACGGAACCGCGGCCCCGAGCCCCCTTCACGGCCCCCCACGGTGGGAGCCGGGGGCGCCGGAGTGCTCTCCACAGCCCAGGGGCAGGCGTTGGGCTCCCCGGGCAGAACCACGCCCCATCCCGAAGACCCGCCCCCCGGAAGTCCCCTTGGTCCTCCGGGGTACCGGGCTGGGTCCCCCGCGTCCACCTCCGCTGGGCGGGGCCGCACCTGGCGTAGCCGACGAGGCAGAGGAGGGGCGTCTCCAGCAGCTGCACCACCAGGAGCGGCCCGCCCACCTGCAGCAAGGGCACCTGCAGCGGGGTCAGGGGGCCCGGGGGTGCGGTCAGCTCGGCGCCGCCCGGCGCGCTCGGCCCGCGCCCTCTGCCCCGCTCGGCCCGCACTCACGCCGGGGAAGGCGAGGGAGCCCTCGGGCAGGGCCCGCACCGTCACGTCGGAGCAGTCGACGGCGCGAAGGTACTCGAAGAAGGCGGGGTCCGTGTCGGGCGGCAGCACTGAGGCCAGAAACTGCACGTCTGGGGGGGACAGAGGCCCTGGTGGGCTGGCGCTGGCCGTGGAGGGCTCGTCGGGGGTCCCGGGAGGCTCGCTGGGCCCCGGGGGACGCGGGGCGGGGCGGGGGCTACCTGCGTCCCGCAGGCGGAAGGCGCGCAGGAAGCGCACGCAGTCGCGCAGCCCCGCGGCCAGGGCGAAGGCGCCGCCGAACGGACAGCCGCGGAAGAAGAGCTCGAACTCGGCCTGCTCCCGCGCCCGCCCCGCGCGCCAGTAGCCCAGCGCCATGGTGGCCTGGTAGAGGTCGGTGAGCAGCGGCCGAGCCGCCGCGAGCGCCTCGGGGTCCCGCTCCGCCGCCATCTCGCCCCGGTGCGCGGACTCTGGCCCCGCCGAGTCCCCGCCCGGCCCCGGCCCCGCCCCACCCCCACGTGACGCGAGGTCTGCTGGGGCCCCGCCCCCTGACCCAGCCTCTAGCCTGGCGGCTGGGCGGGACTTGAGAAGGTGCTCGGTGAGGACACGCAGGTGGTGCCACACTGTGGCTCAGGGACCAGTGTGGTGCGACACAGAGCAAGGGGCCGCTGGGCCACCCTCGGCAGGCACGCAGATTTTTGCCCCTCCAAGAATCCACCCTACAACGGGGACACCCTATACCCAGGCCCCCACCATCAAGGGGGGGCCCCTGAGGACACCAGTTCTGACCACAAGTCCCCACAGCACACACCCTTTGTCCCCAGCTCAGAGAATGGCTGTCTCACCAGGCATGCTGGCCAACAGTCCAGGGAGGGGCCGCCAGGGCCAAGTACTACCCAGAGAGGAGCTTGGCCGACTCCACAGTGCATTTATCCCGGGCCTGTCCAGGGTCCAGGTCGCCAGGGAGGGAGGGACCCACAGGCCACACAACAGACTGGGCAGCACACGAAGGGCCTCATCTAAGCAATCAGCCAGGCTTTGTGAGAAGCCTGGCTCGGTCTCCCCCAGGTCCCACTTGGGGGACCCATGAGTTAGGGTTAGACTGCCACTGGAACCTTTCTTCCCTGGGCACCTCTGCTCCCATGGGGTCAGCTCAGCAGGGAATGGAACCTAGAAGAGGCAGAGTGGAAGGGGGTGCCTCCCGTGCCTCAGATGGACCAGCAGCCCCTGCAGAGGGGGTGACCCACATGGTTTCTGGCTGCAACAGCTTGAACTGGGCATGCCCCTTGTCACCGAGGGCGGAGTGCAATCAGGAGGGCAGTCTGGAGATGGACAAGGGGCAGATGGAGAGTGAGGTCACACAGCCACAAGAACACCGTGCCCAGACCAAGAACGGGGAGGGAGGGGTTGGCCCCTGGGGTCACTGGTGGAGCAGCAGCAGGACCGGGGCCCAGCGGGGACACTAATGAGACGCAGGCCAAGTGTGAGGCCCGCAGCCGGGCGGTGCTGCTCACTGAACACGCCCTCCCCCTGGGGCCCAGACAGGACAGGAGCCAGACCGTGCGCTCTCAGTTTTTAATGTCTGTGGGGCCTGGAGCCCGCGCTCAGATCTTGTTGAAAGCAGCTATGTCGACGCTCTGCACCTGAGGAGGAGGAGGAAGGCCACTCATCACAGGGGGGCCCAGTCTCCCGAAGACCCACCCACTTCCGCCGCCCACCAGGCCACGGGTGTGCGCGGGGGCCTGGCCACTCACATGCTCCTCGAACTTGGTGATCTCCTCCTCCAGCAGGTCGGTCCCCACCCTGTCGTCCTCTACCACACACTGGATCTGCAGCTTGCGGATGCCATAGCCCACGGGCACCAGCTTGGAGCCCCCCCAGATCAGCCCGTCCAACCGGATGGAGCGCACGCAGGCCTCCAGCTGGGCCATGTCTGTCTCATCATCCCACTGCGGGGGAAGGGGGTGCAGAGGCTGGGGTCAGGGGCCCGCAGACCCCAGGGAATGTCCCGTTTCCCCCAAGCAGTCCAGGCTTATAGCCCACGGTTCCAAGGCACCAACGGGGCGGAGGCAGGGGTGGGCCACTCACAGGCTTGACATCCAGGAGGATGGAGGACTTGGCCACCAGTGCAGGCTTCTTGGCCTTCCTCTCGGCGTACTGCCGCAGCCTTTCCTCCCGCAGCCGCGCGGCCTCCTGGTCCTCTTCCTCATCGCTGCCGAACAGGTCAATGGCATCGTCCTCGTCGTCCTCCGCGGCAGTAGCTGCCTTCCTGCCGGGGGGCTCCACTTGGCGCATGGGGGACACGTGCTGCCATTGGGGGTGGGGAGGTTGAGGCCTGTGCCACAGGGGCCCCAACTATGGCACCCTCACTAGGCCTCAAAGACGCCAGGCCCCCATGGGGACGAGGGCCAGGAGCACCTTCTGTCCCCCCCACCCCCGTGCCCAGGCGGAGGGCCCCTGGTCTGAGAAGGGTCCTCACCTGGGTCTGTGGGGCTATGGCCCGGTGGGTGGGGGAGCTCTTCTCCAGCGCGCTCAACCGGGCCTCTAGCCGGCAAATGGCCTGCTGCAGGTCCTGCACCACTGTAGGGGCACAGAGGGTGTTGTGTTGGTCCAAGAGTGGGGGACCAGGGGGCAGGGGAGGGCAGGCGTCCCACCCGTTATGCTCAGGGACTCACCTCCTCGCAGGCTCTGATTCTCCACTTCTAGGCTGGCAATGCGGACGGCAAGCTCACTGTGATCCCCGCTGGGTCCGCTGGAGGCCCCAGGGCCCGAGCTCTGGAAGGCAGGGAGGTGAGGATGTGCCCCCCACCCCCAGCTGCTCCCAGGGTGCCCCGGTTCACACCAAGAATCAGAACCCCAACACGTGTGGGGGACCAGCTGGACACTAGGAAGCAGCTCCTGTTGGCCCTGCTCAGTCCACCTGCGGTACTCCAGCCCCAGTGGGGAGGAGGCCCTGCGAGCACAAACCCAAGCAGGAAGCACAGGGCTCAGGGGAGCCGGGCACGGGGTAGTGCCGAACCCACAGCTGGCTGTCACTGCCCATAACCCTGGGACAGCCAGGGCCCTAATGGGGCCGGCAGCACAGCTTGGAACTGCGGACGGCACAGAAGAGAGGGGAGGGCCCGGTGAGGGGAGAAAAAGAAGCTGTTCTGTGCCAGGGACGGACACTGCATAGCACCTTGCCTCCCCCAGGCCATACACCTGTCAACTGGCCCACGGGCTCAGCCCTTGAAGGCTCTGGCTGACCGCACAGCTGCCTGTCAGCCTCCCTCGGGTCCTTCCTGACCAGGAACTTGCATCACCTGACTCAGCAGGGAGCCCCATCTCAAGCCCACGTTACACCTCAAGGGCCGACACCCACCCCCAACAGAATGGACAGGAAGCCCCTCCATGAGGGCAAGCCCACGACCTTCTCCTGTGTTTGATGCACCCCAAATCACAGATGGGCTAATGGGCCCCCGGAAGGACAGGCTGGCAGGCGCCCGGCTCCCTACTGGGGGTCGGTGAGCAATGTAGGCCAGTGCTCTCCGTCCCCCATGACCCAGCAGCTCCCACCTCTGGCTCCTAGCAGAGCCGGCCAGAGGCAGGCTAGCCACCACGCAGCTGGGGCTGGGGCAGGAGCACCGGCACTCCCTGCCTTCAGCTCAACCCCTCGCGCCAGCCGCGGAAAGCTGGGCAGGGCTTGCCAAAGCCCTGGCTGCCGCCACCGGGCACATGGCCCTCTTTCCCGCCTGTGTCCCCAGCACTCAGCTCCCACTGCCATTCTCAATAGCACTTCCCAAGAGCGTCCGTCGCATGGGAATGAAATTCCGGCCATCCCCTCCTGTTCCCCGAGCCCGCACAGCCAGGCCTGGCTCCCCTCTCCTGGGGGCTCAGCACCGGCCGAGCAAATCCATCAGGGTCCAGCCGCAGGCTGAGGACACCAAGTGAAGGTTGCCTGCTGACAGGTCCCAAGGGGGCAGCCCCAGGCAAGCACCCCCCGCCCCCCCCACCACCACAAGGCCAAGGCTAAGCAAAGTGGCAGGCAAAACCCCGGAGACTGGTGGCTACTGCATTACCACCACCGGGCCCTGTGCGCCCCCCCAGGCCTCTCACTGATGTCTATGCCCTGGGACAACCTGAGCCAAGCAAGGACTGAGGACACTAGGCCATCTGGTACCCCAGCCCCAGCCTGAGGCAGCCCGAGGCCGCCCTGTCCAGTCCTAGTCTGTGACAGTGACAGTGGGCCACAGGGGACAGTGCCATCTTCCATCCCCATGTCCAGCCCTACCCCTGGCACCACGCACAACGCCCAGGAAGCTCTGGGTTCTAACATCCCAGCTCTCTCCAACCCAAATCCACGCCTGGGGATTAGCCAGCAAGTCTGTCCTGGGTCCCTATCAGCAGCTGGAAGGCAGGCCTCTGAAGCCCCCGCCACGGCCTCAGAACACGAGCTTACTTGGAGATTGGGCCTCCACAGTGGCAACCCAGTTACTGTGAGGGTCGCCCTGACTCTGACACTGGAGGGAAAGTAACGAAAACACACAGGAGAGCGAGGGCCATGCACATGCCCAGAAGCGGGCTCAGAGCCTGCTCACACCTTGACCTCGGACTCTAGCTTCCAGACTGAGGAAATCAAGTTGGTGTAAGCCCTTGGTCTGGGATGCTTTGTCACAGCAACTCAGCCCCCAAGTCCTAGTAGATGCCCACATGCTTTCCCCAAGACCCAGCAGTCAACCCCTCTCCCAGCCAAAGAGAGATCCCGCAGCCCAGGAACTTCCAGGGCAGCTGGCCCAGAGCTGCTTAGATCCCCAGGCCTGGCCTTCCGGGGGCTGCAGTCTGACATACAGGCCTGGGGCAACAGCAAGTGGCGGCCAAGCAGGAAGAAGGGCCTGGCGGTGGCAACACCCCCGGGGTTTGTCAAGGGCTATCCCGCTGATGGGAGCCAGGACGTCCAAGCCACCTGCCCATGTGCTAATTCCCAGAGCCGCTACAATGATGACCTCCGGTGGCAAAAGGGACTCTACCCAGAGGACAAAGTGGAGGCTCTGGAGACGGAGAAAGGCTGCTGGGGGATCTGGGAGGTCCCTGTGCCCGCGAGAGGCCGAAGAGAAGGAGACATGAGGAAGCAGGGGCTCGAGTCCAGACACAGCTGGTGAGAAGCCACGGGCCAAGGGATGCAGGCGTCTGCTTCAGGTTGGAAAAGGCAATGGAAGAAGTCTTTCCTGGAAAGTCTCCAGAAGGGGGGCGCCTGGGGGGCTCAGTGGGTTAAGCCTCTGCCTTCGGCTCAGGTCATGGTCTCAGGGTCTTGGCATCGAGTCCCGCATCGGGCTCTCTGCTCAGTGGGGAGTCTGCTTCCCCACCCGCTCTGCCTGCCTCTCTGCCTACTTATGATCTCTGTCAAATAAATTAAAAAAAGAAAGAAAAGAAATGTCCCCAGAAGGAACACAACTCTGGTCATACTTGGCTTTCCAAACACAGGACAGCATGTGTCACAAAAACATGACGACGTCCTGGCTCTGCTGGCTCAGGCAGGCAGAGCAGCGGGTGTGTCTCCTCCTAGGGACACAGCTGCCCTGCCGTGCTGGGAGTGGAGCTGGACAGGGCCCTGCCCTCTCTTGATCCCATCTGGGACCTGGAGGCCAAACCGGTGGCACGGCCCCTCTCCAGGCCTCAAATTCTGTCGTTTGGACGGTACACAGCCCGGGAACCCATCTCGCTAGGGAGGCGGGGCCCAGGGAGCAGGAGAAAAGGCTGCAGATGCCGCTGCTCAGGCTTCTCCCCAGGCAGGGCGCCAAGCGAGGCAGCTGTGTCCAGGCCTCGGCGTGTGGAGCGAGCGTGCCAGAGGCCACTGGTGTGGGCCCAGGGGTGGCCCAGAGCAGCAGCCAGGGAAAGGCGGGAGGGAGTCCTGGGCAACCCCCAGCTAGCGGCCCAGAGGCTCCGCGGGGAGGGCTCCTATGGGGGTGGGCGCCTGCCAGCACTGCACACTTTGCCCCGACCTGTTTCTGAGGGCCTGACATGCTCGGCGGCAGGGCCGGGGCCAAGGTCACACATGCCGCTGGGCATGAAGCCAACAGGGCCAGGCAAGCCCGCAGGTACTCACTCCGGCCAGGGATTTCTGGATGTTCTCTCTGGCTCTCGCAATGTCTCGCAGGATCACGCTGGCGCCATTCTCCTGTAGACAATGCAGAAAGAACTGGTCTTTTTTCTTTTTCCCCCATTAAAACAGCTTTAATTAAAAAAAAGAGAGAGCGAGACAAAGCCTCCGACAGAGAGCCAGCAAGAGCGGCACAGAAGGAAAGCTTGGCAGAACGGCCAGGAGCGCACGGAGTGTGCGTCTGCCAGAGTGCCACAGCCGGGACAAGGCCCGAGGAAGCCCGGGGCCGCAGGCCCAGCCCAGGCCTACAGCGTCCTGATGGGCACCGGTGTGTCCAGGGCTCTGAGCTGTGGTGGCGAATGGCCCATCCCACGCAGGCGCACACAAGCAGGCCTATCCAGGGCCACGCCTCCAAAGACCCACCCCCACCCCCAGCCTCTGGCCAACCCCCTTCACGCTCTGAGTCCACCCCTACCTGGTGCGAGGTGCCCGCCACAGGCCCGTTCATCTGCTCGTAGAATTTTCTTTCTGCATCGTCGTATTTGAACTTGTCAAACCAGATCTTCTCGTGCACTAGGAAGTTTGTGGCCATTTTCCTGCTACAAAGAGGAGGAGAAACTAAGACAGTCCGCTGGAAGGAAAAGCGGCATCCCTGAAGGCCCCAGGCCTGGCCGGCATGAGCACCCTGCCAACAGCCCAGATACCAAGGGTGGAGGGTGACCAGGGGTCCGGGTCAGAGCACGGTGGTCTTGGCATGGCTGAACCCCATCTGTAACCGAACCCCTCACGCACCATCCCTATGCCCACCCCCTTGGGTTCTCAACTGGCAGTTCCCAGGCTTGTCGCCAGTTTTGGAGAGCAGCCGCTCTCCACCTGGGGTGAGGAACTTCCAGGGTCCCCTGGGCCTGCCTTTCCAGCCACACATCTGTGCGAGGCTCAATTTATACGTCCGTCAAACAATTCACGTCAACAGACTGAATGCAGAAGCGAGGGGGAGAATCCCGCTGCCTCCTGCTGCGCGACACGCTAAAGAGTGACCGTCAAGCTCGGTCACTCAGCTCGCCGAACTGTCCTCACAGAAAAACCCGCAAGTCGGTAACCGCAACAAGTAACAAACTTTTCAATGAATAAAGTACTTCCAGCATTTCTGCTTTCAATGCTAACACGGCAAAAATCAACAGACACGAGGGACGCCCTCCGAGGTCCAGAGGCCAGGAAGCTTGAGACCCCCGGCTCTCTCCGGAGCCTCACTAGGCCGGCCCGCGGCCCTCCCTCCACTGAGCAGGGCCCCTCCCGCTCCTGACCCAGCGTGGCAGAAATGGACCCAATCTCACCAACTCTCTGTGCCAAGGCCCCAGGCTATCACCAGACCTCATCAAGTACACCCACGGTGACCTCGAGAGGACTAGGTCCTGGGACTGTCCACCCTCCACCCCTGTACCCCGTCAGGAGCAGCCAGGCCGCTATGCAGAGGTTCAGCTCCAGGATCCCTCACATTGCCGACGGGGACGCTCCCACACAGGGGGTCCCACACCCTGTCCAACAGCATGTCCAATGCCACTGAGGAGATGTGGGGTAGCCAAAGGGAACGCGGGGCCGGGGTGGCGCGGCTTCCCCGGAAGCCTGACCCACGCGGCCACCGACGCCCCCACGCCGTCCCGCTGCTGCGCCCGCAGCATTCCCTTGGAGCCGGTCATCTCCGCTGGGCCACCCGACTCTACCCCCGCCCTTCTCCAGGCCCAGGCACCCAGGAACCACCGCTGGTGCCACATGGAACCCTCCTGGGACAAGCCCTGGGTCCCCAAGCTAGAGGCGAGTAGGCCTCTTCCAGGGGTGTCCTTCAGACTCAGGGTGCTCAAGAGACAGCAGGCTTGTGTCCCAGACACACTCACTTCCCCTCAGAGATGGTTCCAGATGAGGGAGGCGGGGGTACGTGCCAGCTCCCATGTGTTCCCCAGTGGGGTTTGGGCCGGGAGCTTTCTCCATGCCCCTGCCCTGCCCTGTGACAGCCAGAAGGGCCTCTGGGAGTTGCCCTTAAGGGAAACCCTACACCAGACGAACTCAGCCCTGTGCTCACCCCCTCCCACCCCCTACAGCCCCAAACCTTGGGAGGATTTTGCTGCACAGCCTCTGGAGCTACCTCGGCCCAACCCACTCCTGGATCCCACTTGGCTGGGACCCAGCCAAGTGGGATCCAGGAGTGCTGGGGAGGCTGTGCCGGGATGGGGGTGGGGAGAGGCGTAGGCAGGGCCCCAGCCCAGGAACCCGCACGGCGTATTTCTCCTACTTGGGTCTCAGGCTGGGCATGGACGGGCCCAAGCGGACGCCAGGTCGGTGAGCCAGGGATGCGGCCTCGAGGCGCCAGGCCATGCGCAGGGCCTCGGCAGCGTGGTGGCGGCTCTCCGCGCTGTCATAGACGGGCTTGCTGAGCCAGGGGGCCTCGGCGTCCCGGTGCAGGAAGTACCAGTAGGGCACAGCAGACGAGGCCTCCCCGTCGACCCGCCGAGGCCCGACCCGCTTGCTTCCCATGGTGTTTCGGCCCCGCCGGTCTCTGCGGCCCCGCCGGGCCCCTTCGGCCGGGCCCGCTCGCTCCTGCAGACGCACCTTCCCCGGGGGGTGGCCGTCAAACATGGCTTCGTAGAAGCCCCTCTCGGCTGCATCATACTGGGGCTTCTCTAGCCACACCTCCCGCACCAGCGCCTGTAGGCTGCCCAGTGGGGACGGGCTGGCGGCCAGTGGGCTGGGCTGGTGGGCAGGCGCCAGGTCGGGGGCGGCAGCCTGCTGGCCCGTGTCGGAAGCCCCGGGCCGGCCACTCCCCTCGGCGGCCAGCAGCAGGGCCTGAGACCATTCCACAAACGCCCGCTCGGCCTGGTCAAAGGCAGACTTATTGGCCCAGACGCCCCAGGTCACGTGGTGGCAGGCCACCTGGCTTCCGTGCGCGCAGGGGCCCCGGCGGCCCAGGGCGGCTGGCTGGGCGGCCGCCAGCCTCTGGCGGTAGGAGCTCTCCGCCTGGTCAAACACAGGCTTGTCCAGCCACACGCGGTCAGCGGAGAGGCCCACCAGGGCCAGGTCGGCCTGGCCCAGACCGCTCTTGGGGGAGCGCTTCCTCTTCTTCTGCGGCAGCTTCTTTCTGTCCAGGCTCTTCCTGGGGTCACTCGTGCCGCTGCTGTCGGGGGCACCTGCCTCCTCGGCGTCCTTGGCCTCCTCCTGCCCTGGCCCGTTCACGGCTGGCCCCTCCGCCGGGAGCTGCTGGGTGGCGGCGGCTCGTGTGGCCTCCTGCTCGTAGCAACGCCGCTCGGCTTCCCCGTACTGCTGCTTGTCCTCCCAGACCGTCTCCAGGGCACAGGAGGCCTTCCCGCTCCTCATCTTCCGCACAGCGTTAAAAAGCAAGCACAAGAAGGCAGTTGCAACACAGCGGGCCACGGGAGCACGGCCCCACCCCCCTCCTCGGCCTGACTTGAGGGGCTGGTGGGCCAGGGAGGGCTCCCCAACAGGGGTGCCATGCGATAGCAAGCAAGGACCTAGAGTCAAGTCCGCGGGAAACTCACGGAAGCAAAGAGCAAACACATGTCTGTGCCCCCTTCACTGTAAGACTCGTCTTTTCTAAGGCACCCAGCTCTGCACTGGGTCTAGACAACACCGTTTCCCAGCTCCGGCCACAGACACCTCCTCTCCTAGAGCCTCCGCAGAGAGCTGCTGCACGACACACAGGGTGCGTGCACTTAATGTGATTCTAGAAATGACAACAGATCGTTCTTAGGACAAGCACGTTCCTCAAAACAAACACTTGTGCTGAAAAACCGCTCACTGCCCATCTGCACTTCTCACCAGACGGCCTTTGATTTTGCTACGTTCAGCCATGTGCCCAGAGCACGGCCAGTTTCCAGAGTCGCTCCAGGGCTCTCTGAGGCTGGCCGACCTGCCCTGGGGCAGCACACGCTCCTAGGGGAGCGGAGGCCGGAGGGTCTGTCCCGGCAGGGCCACATCGAGGAAGAACCAGGCCCCCTGTTAGCAGCAGCCGCCGGCTGGCCGCCCACCACTCTGGCTGTGCTTACAGCTTGGGGAGGCCACCTGACCCTCTCTGGGCCCTAGGGTGTCGTGAGGACGCCCACCCCTCCTTTCAGCACCATCTGACTCAGGGGCCCCTCCCCAGGCCAGCGGGGGAAGGCAGGCTGGGGGCTCTGGGTCCCATCTGCTACAGTGGACAATGCCTCAGCTTCCTCACTACAGGTGTTGCTCCCTCCGGTTTGGAGACCACGGTCATCTGAGCCACGGGTCGTAGCCACTGCCACCATCACAGCCTCTGGCCAGCAGCGGTCAAGCCCAGAATGACCCAGAAGCCAGTCTGCTCTTAGGGCGCACCTAGTGGTCTGAGCACACTCTGCTTCCAGAGGCACGGATGCAAGCGGCAGAGTCCTTCCAGCCACAGATCTGACTCCGGGCCCTGCTCCCCGAAAGCAGAAGGACCTCCACCAGCCAACCAACACCCAGGAGCTACTCTGCCCGGGGGCTGACCGGCATCCCCTCAGGATGTGGGGTCCCGCAGTGACCTATGTGGGGCACCCACATGCTGGGCCCTCATTTCCAGAAGACAAGGCTCCGCAGGGAGGACAGCAAACTGTTCCCACCATCTATACAGGGTCGACACCCCTTTCCTAACAAAACCAAGACCTGGTTCTCGTTACCCAGTGGGACACGTCAGCTGCCTAAACCCCACAGTCACCGGGATTTGGGGACGAGTCCCCCTTGTATTGTGAAGGGACATGCTGGGGGCCTCTGATGGCATAAGAGCCCCAGGCGTGGACAGAGCTCTGACCCCCGCCTCCTGCCCTCCTCCCCAGGCTGGCAACGGTACTCACCAAGGCCAGGCTGGCGGCAGAGGCAGTGGTGGGGGGCGGGAGCGGGGGCCCAGGAGGCATTGTGACATCACCCACTGTCCCAGAGGGGACGGCAGGCCGAGTGGGCAGGGCCTGTCTGCCCTTCAGCCTTGCTGGCAGCAAACCCCTGGCAGACCCTCACCAGGACAGCCCAGGGCTGGGCTGGCCGGACCCCTCAAGCTGCACCCACCAGACTGAACCTCCCGGGGCGGGGGGGGGGGGGGGGGGGCTGCCAGCCGCTACCGGCCTCACGTCTGTCCCTGTCTCCCGGCATCACCACAGGCTCTGCCCAGAGGCGGAAGCCGGCCAGCTACTCCTGGCCGACTCAGGGTCCCCAAGGCAGGAGCGGGCTCAGTCCAGGGAAAGCCGGAGACGCGCAGCCCTGCTGCCACCCTACCCCACGGGACCAAAGCCGAGCTCCAGCAAACCCAGCACCTCCGTGTTGCAGACAAGGAAAGGGAGGCCCGCCGGGCCCCGCGTGCTGTGGCAAGCAGACCAGGGGCTCCCCGGCTGCGGTGGAAGGGGCGCCGCGGCAGGGGACAGGGGTACTTACTTTTCCTCGGGCCTCCTGGGGCGGCATGAAGAGAAAGCAGCAAGGTTAGACACAGTCAGAAAGGGCAGCACAAGCAAGCCACAAGGCCGCTGCCGAGGCGTGGACGGAGCGGGCTGGAGGTGTGTGGTGGGGTGAACTAAGGTCGAGCACCCGACACGCCCACCACCCAAACCCCAGCAGGCGACAGAGTCCACCCACTCGGCTGCCCCTCGAAATGAGCACCTCTTGGGGCTGTCGCTATCCGGAGCCCAGGCAGGCCCTGGGGGACGCCTCTGAGGACCCTCCCACCTGTTCCGACCTGCGGAGAGGTTAGCCAGCACCCCAGTGGCCCCCTGGAGCTGCACAGGGACCCCTACCCAGCCCCACTGTTGTGCCGCCACAAAACCTGGCTGCGGGACAAGGCACAAGACAGCCACACGCAGACCTCGGGCCTCAGCAGCCACGGACCCAGGGCCCGTGCTGCATCATACCAGGCGTGAACAAGACAGTCCTCCTGTTGGGCACGCGAGGACGGGGCTTTCGCCCAATCCCAGGTGGGAAAACAGGCCAGGAACACCCTGTGCCCCACCCCAAACCCAACAAAGGTGGCAGCTCAGCAGCTGAGACAGCCAGACCCTGCCCTGCCCCGGGATCCCCCCAGCAGCCCCCTCACCAGAGCCCTGGAGAGCTGCCTCCTTTCTGCAGCAGGAACTCTGCCTCACATGCAGAGGCACAAAAGCATCAGGTCCCTGACAGACGGGGACTTCCGGGGACCCTCGGGATGTGTGTGTGTGTGTGCGTGCATGCCTGCGCGCGCGCACGCGCAAGCCCCCTCGTGTCAGACAGTGTCCTTGGGACACTCATGTCCTTGGGACAGTCAGCGACCCTGCAGGAGCACAGGCTGCGGTGAGCCCCTCCCGCTGGCCGTGTCACCCGGAGGCAGAGAAGCCAGTGTTGGGACCAACTACCCCCCACGCGGACGCTGGAGGACCAGCCGGCAGTGTACTCCCCTGCCCCCCTCTCAGATGCAAGAGCCCAGCCCCACGGCCTCCGTGCCCCATCTCCGAGAGCTCCCTAGAGAGTTCCCTAGTTCCGTGAAGAGCTGCGGAACCGGAAACCCATCTCTTGCAGGAGGAAAGCAAGTCTGAGCCTGAACGATCGCCTCAGAGAAGCCAAACACGCCTCTGGGCACACAGCGGGGACCCCAGGCTGCCGAGGAACAGGTGGGCCCCTCCTACCATCTCTCCCAACGGCACAGCCACGGCTCGCCAGTATCGGGGCGAGGCACGGGACGACTTGAGAACGCCCGACCCAACACACAGGAGGAAGGGCCCTGCGGCGTCCACCCTCTGCTCCTGTTAGTGGACGGGACTGCCAGTGTCTCCCTGTCCGCTCACCCGCCTGGCAATAAAGCTGCGTGGCCACCACTCGGGGCCCAGCCCCGGTGCCTCAGGACTCTGGCACTGCTCCGAGTGGGCGTGGTCCCTCTCAGCTGCCCAGGGGGCCCCAAGGGCTGGAGGTGCAGGAGGCCCCGGGGGATCTCACCCCACCCGGCTGCTGAGGTCTTCAAGAAAAGCAACCAGCAGCAGAGCTCATCCTGGCTACAGACGGGCCCCTCCTTGGCCACTGTCCCAGCCAGGCACCTTCGACACTCAGGACCACGTGGACTCAAACCCATGCTCCCGGCGTAGGTAGGCACAGCTCTTCTCAGAGGGGGGAAGGGAACCTGGCTGCAGACCCCCAAAGGACACCCCTGGCTGGAGGGCCTTCAAAGAAAGGGACAATGTGGCCCGCCGTGGCTGGGCCCAGCCAGGCACCAGTGCCTCTGAGAGCCTGGGTGACTGGGGAAGGTTTCTGGGAAGGGCTGCCCCCTCCCCCCGGCTCTGCCCTCTGCCCCACTCTCCCATCCCCCCCGGACACCATGGCACCAGTCATACACGGAAGAGCTCCCCAACTGTCCACCCAGGGCTCAAAGAGCCCATCTTCCAGGGGAAGTGGGAGCCGACATGAGGACTATGGGGAACGGGGCGGGGCTGTCTGCAGGCCAACTCGTCTCCTCTGGGCCCCCAGGGTCAGACCTGGGCTTCACCAGAGCGTTCCGTGGTACCTCCCGTGTCTGAGGCACAGTGCCGAGCACCTGGCATGTCCGAACCCGCCAGAACAGCCGCACACAGCGGAAGCTGCCCGGGTCGGCACCGCTCCACACAGAGGCTAGCTGTGCAAGGCAGGAATGCCACCCTGCGCCGGGGGAACCCCTAGCCCCACTCGAAACATCAACCTGTCCTGCTGGCAGAAAAGGGCCCCCCCCCATGCCATCAGACTCAGGGTTCCCGCCGCAGCTGCCCACTTCACCCCGGGCAGGCACAACAACGTCCGTACCTCCAATGCCACAGCCTGTCCGTTCTACTGTCCCAGCTGCCAGAGCCCGGTCTAAGCTACTCGGCCTGGTCCCTGCACCGCCTTCCCTCAGGGTGACCCCGGTACCGCACATGCTTCCCCAACCTTCCCGTAAACACTCGAGTCCTCGTGTGCATCCCGAGGCCTCCCACACAGTGGATCGAGAGAGTGGGGAAGGGGAGCCCCAATCAGGCAGGGGAAGAACTGGGGACCTGGGTCTCACGCCACACCAGCGCCACGTGACCACCTACTGGAGCACCTACATGTCCTCTTACACTGAGCACAGGGCTAGGGCTTAACCCACACCGTTGCCAGCATTTCTGCAGTCCCTGAAAAATACAGCGCACCAGACGTCAAAAATAATTTTTTGGTTTATCTTCCAAAAAAAAAAAATAAAATCAAGAAAGCTGCTGTCACAAAAACGTGGGTCAAGCCCATCAGACCACCTGTGCTGATCCTTGGTACCCTCACCGTGCTCCCCAGGAGCAACGCTGCGGAGGTGGCCCAGCACCAGCCCCTCCGGAGGGCAACTGTCTCCAGACCATCAAGGGCTCTCCCGGGGCGGTGAACCTCACAGCAAGCCCCACTCCAGAGAAGAAAAGGGTGGCCTGGAGGGCACTCCCCAGGTCTGGCAGGAGGCCCAGAACACGGACTGTCCTACGGCGGTGACAGGCTCATGTGTCAGTCACTCCGAAAAACGATGCCATCCAGGGGGCTGGGCCTGGAAGGTTCAGGAAGCACCAGGTCCCCTCTGAGGCAGCACACTTACAGGCTCAGGGTACCCAGAAAAGGTCGGGGTGTCAGAGCCGCTCCAGCAGACGCCTCCTCAGACGTGTCCCTCCCAGCCGCAGGCCAGGGTCAACTGAAGAGGTGCTCCCCCTGGGTTCCCGCCCCACCAAGTAAAGCCAACGACTGCCCTTCCTCCGGGGTGCACTTCCTTCTGGGAACCTGACACTCAGCCTCGCCCGCACCCCGGCTCCAGGGCTCCAGGAGAAGCCCTTCCCTCTGCCCCGCACTCACAGTGCCCTCGTCTCGGGGAGGAATCGCCCACACCCCTTCGGCCCCCGGCTTCCACGGCGCCTCCTGCCGGGGCCAGCCTATCCAAGTCATGGCTCCCGGCCGCTCGGAGAGCCCGGCGCGTTTCTTCCGAGTCTCTCGGCAGACGCGCCCTCGCTCTCTCCGCGCCACGAACCGCCAGGGTTCCACGAGGGCTGGGCCGACGCTGACCCCCTGGCCCAGGGCCGGCGCGCCGCAGCGACCCGACGAGCGCGCGCTGCACAGAGGAGGGGCTCCTGCCCCCCAGCCCGCGGCCCTGTCCCCCCACGCCCGCGCCGCGCCGGGGCCGAGGGCCTGCGGCAGGGGCGCCCGGCCACGTGGCCCGCGCGCCCCGCCCCCCTGCGCCCTGCGCCCGCACGGACGCCGCAGAGCCGCGGGCGCACCCCCGGCGCCCGCCGCACCCCCGGCCCGGCCCCTGGGGTCTCCGCGGCGCGTGCGGCCCCTCCGGGCGCGGGCTGCGGTACTCACGCCTGCCAAGGACGCGGCGACGGGAGCGCTCGTGGCCCGGGACGGCGGGGGAAAGGAAGCGGCGGCCGGGCCGCGCACGGGAAATGAAGCGGCGGGCCGGACCACGCCGCGGGCCGCGCACGGGGGAGGCCGCGCCCGCGCCCCGCCCGCCTCGCCGCCACGGCCCCCGGCGCGGCGCGACGCTCCCCGCGGCCGCCGAGACGGCAGGCACTGCGAGAGCACCCCGGCGCTCGCCGTGTCCCCGCGGGGCCGCCGCGGGCGGCGGGGGGCAGGACCGCGGCGCGCCCGACCCCTCCCCTGCCGGCGCAGTGGGCTCGTCGGGCCGGGGCGGGGCGGAAGGGCCCACGGGCGCCGGAGGACGCGCGGCGCGCGGGGCGGGGCCGGACGGCGCGCGGGGCGGGGCCGGCGACGGGGCCTGCGCGCCTGCGCCCCCAGAGCTGGCTAGACAAAGGGGAGGGTCCGGCCGGCCCCGCCCCCAGCGCCCCGCCCCGCGCGGCCGGCCGGGCCGGCGTGTGGCCCCCGCGCCCCCGCCTCCGCCGCCGCCGCCGCCGCAACCATGTACCCCGCGGGCCCCCCGGCCGCCCCGGCTCTGCGCCGCGGCCGCCACCCCCCGCCCGGGCGCCCCGCGCAGCCGCCGCGGCTCCCCGCGCCCACCCCGGCCCCAGCCGCGCGCCCGGCGCCCCCGGCGCCCGGGCCGCGGCCCCGCGTGGCCGTGAAGATGGCCTTCCGCAAGGCCTACTCCATCAAGGACAAGCTGCAGGCCATCGAGCGCGTCAAGGGCGGCGAGCGGCAGGCCAGCGTGTGCCGCGACTTCGGGGTGCCGGGCGGCACGCTGCGCGGCTGGCTTAAGGACGAGCCGAAGCTGCGCTGGTTCCTGGAGCAGCTGGGCGGCGAGGTGGGCACGCAGCGCAAGAAGATGCGGCTGGCCAACGAGGAGGAGATCGACCGCGCCGTCTACTCGTGGTTCCTGGCGCTGCGCCAGCACGGCGTGCCGCTGTCGGGGCCGCTCATCCAGGCGCAGGCCGAGGCCTTCGCGCGCCAGATCTACGGGCCCGAGTGCACCTTCAAGGCCAGCCACGGCTGGTTCTGGCGCTGGCAGAAGCGCCACGGCATCTCCAGCCAGCGCATCTACGGCGAGGCCGAGCCCCTGGCCGCGGGCCCCGCGGCCGGCCCGCCCGTCAAGCAGGAGCCCGCGCAGCCCCCCGGCTCGGGCGCCGGCCCCCTGCCCGACCGGGCCCCAGCCCCGCCGCCCCCCGCGGAGGGCGGCTACGGCGACGAGCAGATCTACAACGCGAACGTCACTGGCCTCTACTGGAAGCTGCTTCCGGAGCAGGCCGCGCCCCTGAGCGCGGGGGACCCCGGCGCGGGGGGCTGCGGCCGGCGCTGGCGGGGTGACCGGGTGACCGTGCTTCTGGCCGCCAACCTGACCGGCAGCCACAAGCTGAAGCCCCTGGTCATCGGTCAGCTGCCAGATCCGCCTAGCCTGCGCCACCACAACCAGGACAAGTTCCCCGCCTCCTACCGCTACAGCCCGGACGCCTGGCTCAGCCGTCCACTGCTGCGGGGCTGGTTCTTCGAGGAGTTCGTCCCCGGCGTGAGGCGGTACCTGCGCCGCAGCTGCCTGCAGCAGAAGGCTGTGCTGCTGGTGGCCCACCCGCCCTGCCCCAGCCCAGCAGCCAGGATGCCCGCCCTGGAGGACAGCGAGGACACCCTCCGGCGGTGTCGGCCTGAGCCCCTCAGTCCCCCAGAAGAGCTCCAGACCCCGGACGGGGCTGTGCGCGTGCTCTTCCTGTCCAAGGGCAACAGCCGGGCGCACATCCCGGCACCACTGGAGCAGGGTGTTGTGGCCGCTTTCAAGCAGCTGTACAAGCGGGAGCTGCTGAGGCTGGCCGTGTCCTGTGCAGGGGGCTCACCGCTGGACTTCATGCGCAGCTTCATGCTCAAGGACATGCTCTACCTGGCCGGCCTTTCCTGGGACCTGGTGCAGGCAGGCAGCATTGAGCGGTGCTGGCTGCTGGGCTTACGGGCGGCCTTCGAGCCCCGGCCCGCCGAGGAGTGTGCTGGGCAGCCCGCCTGCCAGGCCGAGGAGGCCGCGGAGCACAGCCGGGTGCTCAGCGACCTCACGCACCTGGCAGCCCTGGCCTACAAGCGTCTGGCGCCGGAGGAGGTGGCCAAGTGGCTGCACCTGGACGATGACGGGGGGCTGCCCGACAGCTGCAGAGAGGACGCAGGCCCTGGTCGGCCCCCTGTGCTGGTCCCTGCTGCCCCTCCCACCCTGGCCAGCCTACCCTCTGTCATGGGGGGTGGGGAGGAGGAGGAGGAGGCTGCCGTGCCCACAGCTGGGGAGGCTGTCCGGGGTCTGGAGACAGCTCTGCGGTGGCTGGAGAATCAGGACCCCCAGGAGGTGGGGCCCCCCAAGCTGGTGCAGCTGCGCTCCCTGATCAGCATGGCCCGGAGGCTGGGGGGCATCGGTCCCTCTCCTGCAGTCCCCGAGGACGGGGTGTGACCGAGCCAGCCTGAGCAGCCCCCACGGTGGCTGTTCTCCTGCTGCACTTGGAGGGAGGGGACACACGAAGTCTTCCATTTCCTCTCTTTCCCTCCTCGGGGATGGCCCAGCCCATAGCTCAGGGGGCTCCAGGGGTCCCAGCCACAGGCTGGCTTGGAGGAGCTCTGTTAGGCTGTGCTCCACCAGTCCCCATCTTCCTGAGGGGGAGCTAGAAGAGGGGCCCCGGGCACCTACATCTCCTCCCTGGGCAAGCACACTCGGGGTCTGTGGTGTTAGCTGGGGTCCCTTGGCACGCTCACGACGTAGCGCGCTAACGAGAGCCGATCTCGGTTTTCCGGCTCTGGCAGTTGTGGGGCTGAGACCTTGAGCCCGGTTCCTGTACCTCCTCCCTCCTCCCCGGTGGCCCATCACATGCACTGGACGGGGGCCGGCACTCCCGCAAGTCTGGAGCTCTGGTGCTTCACGGTTCCCATGCCTGGCCACGCAGTCATGGCAGAGGCACACCGCTCCATTTTGGTGTTCAGCACGTTACACCCGTTTTTACAGATGCCTTGCCTGGCGGCCAGCACAGTGTCTCATTCTGCAGCCTGCGGCTGGTCTTGGAAGTTGGCTCCGCAGAGGCTGGGGAGGGAGGATGGGGCCCAGTGCCTGGGGACCCCGAAGTGCTGGACGCAGCAGGGAGTGAAGATTTCTCTTCCGCTGGGATTGTTAGTTTTCCTTAAAATTCCACTCCCAAACCGCTGTCCTATTCTATGGAGTTAGCAGCCTTCTAGACTTGGGCCCCTGGACCGGCCACGCCATTCACCCGGAGCGGGCTTGTGGTACTGACAGCCACATGGGGGCAGCCCGACAGTGCCTTAGTGCTCCTCTGAGGCCGCCCCACCGCTCCCTGCACTGCCAGGGCTGTGGCTAAGGAGCCGTTTCCGACAGCCCAGCACCCAGGCTTCTGAGGGGCTCCACTTGGGAAAAATTGTGCCGTGCTCGGTGTCCCCACCCAGCTCTAGCTGCAGGCCGGCTGCTGGTCCATGGCCCAGCCCGTGTCCCCCAGGGGCAGCCGTTCTGCCCTCCCTTCACCCCCACCTGCCTCTCATCCTCCTGCTGTAGGTGGGCGGTGTGTCTATGAACTGCGGAGGCAGCTGGAGGGGACTCCAGAGCAACCTCCTTACGAGTCAGAACAGAAATCATCCCGTGGAACTGTACTGTCTGTGTGTGGGTTACACACATATATCTCAAATCTGGAAGCTGAGGGAGGGTGAAAAAAATCTGGGGGCAGGGGCCTGACTTGCCAGGCCCAGGGCAGCAGCCCCCCAGCTGGAGACTGTGCACCCGCTTAATAGCTGACTCAAGCCCGTGGCCCTGGAGGCCCCTTTGGCCGTCTGGCTGGTCCTGCGACTTGAACCCAAGCAGCTGGCACGGGGTTTCGGGACATCTTACCTTTTATAACATCTGACGGCAACTCAGGGACCTAGGGCTGGGAGGCCCTGGCCTCTGCTCTACCAGGCCTGCCCCCCAGGGTCATCTGGAGAGGAAGACCTCAGGGCCCACAGGGGCACCAGGCAAGGGTGTACCTGGGCCTGAGTTTCTGCTGAATGGCTGCATACTCGAAGCAGCTGCTCTTCCAAAAAGCGGCTCTCGGTGAGGGTCCTTGTTAGGGCCTCCAGTGGGCTTGGCAGTGGGCTGGGAAAGGGAGGCGCGGGAGATGAAGACAGGCCAGTGTGCAGGTTCCGCTAAAACTGCCCTTGACCTGCACCTGTTGGGGGGATGAGACCAAGCTGCAACCAGGAAAGGGAGCCCGTCTGAGAGCCACGGCCTTGCTGAAAGGGGCTGCAAGCCTGGGAAGCTACCCCCAGCCAGCCAGTGGGCTGCAGGGGCCAAGTCAGCATGTGAGGGGAAGAGTGTGCCTCCCAGACCAGCAAGTCAGGATCACGGTGGAGAGCTGGGCGCGGTTTGTCCTCAGATAAGAGAGCCTACAGGTGAGGCCTGACTCTAGGAGCGTGTCCTGAGCAGGCCAGGGGCTTCCGGGGTACACGCGCTGTTGAGGGACCTTTTCACACCCATTCTTGCTGATGGGGCAGTTCGCGCAGTCAGATGGGCCCAATGTGCATTATAATAAAGGTTCATGTCAACTTCGTGTGTCCCTGTTCCAAAGTCTTATTTTAATACATTTTTTTGAGTTTTGGCGTCTGTTTTAATTACTTTATTTTTTAAAGATTTTATTTATTTGCGAGAGAGAGCGCATGAGAGGAGAGGTCAGCGGGAGAAGCAGACTCCCCGCTGAGCAGGGAGGCCAACACGGGACTCGAGCCCGGGACCCCAAGGTCACGACCTGAGTCGAAGGCAGACACGTCTCCAACTGAGCCACCCAAGCACCCCGTTTTACTTATTTAAACAATCTCTCCGTCAAATGACTCTGAGCTCATGACCCTGAGGATCAAGTTCCGTGCGCTTTACCCTCAGCCAAGTAGGTAGTTCTGAAGTCTTAATTTTGTAACTTCTGGCGCAATGCTTAGATCTTGAACACCTCATAACCTGAAAACATGAGGGAGACACGACCGCTGATGAAAGAAGTTCAAGTAACCTGAGCATGGGCTACTAGAGGAGCTGTGGGGCAGCCGCTCATGAGGCTGCAGCCTGACCCCCAAAGCCACTCGCATGACTCCTGTCCTGTCCAGGGCACGGCTGCCCTCCCGCCTGGGCCTGCCAGAGGTGCGCCCCCGTCCCACGGGCCCACCCAGCCAGGTTCTCGGGCTGTATGAGAAGGCGCACAGCTGAACCCCCACACACCGGGGGGCGAGGAGCAAGGTTCCAGCCCACAGGGCTGACAGCCAGGACCGGTGACCGGCATCCCCACACCACCTGCACCCTGCCAGCTCCCAGGGCCCGAGCCTCAGCTCACAGGTACCTCCAGGCCCCTGGACTCTGCTTTCTCAGCCTAAAGATCGGTTACTCAGAGCGATTGGACAGCGCCTTTATTCCCACCTCCCAGGTCGGCCAGGTGCAGAAGTGGTCTGGGGACGTGCGTGGGAGGCCAAGCTGGAGGCTGGGGACGGAGGGCGGGAGCAGGGGAGCACTGCCGCAGGGTGTCCCCAGCCGCCACCCGATGGGACCGACTGGCTGCAAACCAGAGGTGGCCTACTCCCACCTCGTGGGGGCCTGGCACCGGCAGCCTGGCAGGTGGGAGCGAGGGGAGCTCCGGCACTCCAGGGCCTCGGTGGGGAGGGGGAGCTCCAGGAGCCACGGGGGTAGCGTGGGGGGACAGCGGCAGGCAGCCCACCGTCCACCCAAAGGCCCCAGGGCCTTGGTTTGAGACCAGAGTTCCCGGCTTTCCCCGCTGGGTGCTCCATGTGGGGTGTGCCGAAGAGCCACATCCTTCAGTCGGAGGCCAGGTGACCCTCGGGGATGACCCAGGGATCGGCTGTCAGGGTCAGCTGTGCCTGCCACCTGCCAGGAGCTTAGCGGGAGGAGGGGGCCCACACGCAGCTGAAGCCAAGTCGTCGCTCTGCAGCAGGCTGGGCACATCCCCTAGGACCTCCCCTGGCCTGCTGGGGACCGGCCCTGTGGCAGACCTACCCAGGGCTCTGTTTGTGGGGCTCCCCCAGGGAAGGACCTGGTGTGGCTTCTCCTCAGCCCCAGGGTCTTCTCAGGGGCTGGCAAGGTCAAGGCCTAGCTCCCTGTAGCTGACCTGTCGCTGCCCCACGCGTGGCAGATCAACCTGGGGACAAGATAGATGCGGTGACCTTCCAGCGCTGGCTTCAGTGAGGAGGAGCCTATTTCCCGTGCAGTGTCCAGGTCCTCCCCCAGTTCCCTGCCCCCGAGCTGGCTGCAGTCACACAGCTGTTGGAAGGGCTGACCCACCAGCTGAGCACACGGGGCCCCTGGCCCACACTGCCACGGCTCCAGCCCTCCAAACCCAAGTCACCTGTGATGGTGGCCACTGCTATGATGCCTCTGCCCTGTGCTGGCGGGGGTGGGGGGGTACCCATGGTGAGGGACGCCCAGCCTGCGAACCCTCTAGTCCTGTCCCTTCTCACTTGCTCCCTTGGAGGTCGGGGGTGGGGGCAGCCCGGAAGGCTCCTTCATGGTGGGGGAGCTGCAGTCCAGGGCAGGGGGCAGGGAAGGCTGGGACTGGGGGAGGGAGCGGGTGGGCAGCCCACAGCCAGTACCTGTGCCCTACTTCCCGCTGAGCTCCCTGGCCCGACAGGTGGCGGCCTCCACGGCGCTCATGGCGGCGGCCCGCAGCCCACCCTGCTCCAGGGCGTGGAGCCCGTAGATGGTGGTGCCGCCTGGCGTGCACACGTCTGTCCGCAGCTGAGCTGGGTGCTGCCCGTTCTGCTGCAACATCTTGGCTGTCCCCTGGGGAGAGGGGCCCTGGGGGTGACTCGGGGGGGGGGGCAGGCACCCTCTTCTCCTCTGGTGCAGCCTGCTCCACGCCCCACCCCCTTCCCAAATCTCCATCCAGGCTGCCTGGGCCTGCTGTCCCTCCTCCAACTGCTCCTGGGAGACAGACCATGCATGCCCCCTCCCACGAGCCCTCAGGGGCTGCCCTCGCTCACCAGCAGGGTCTGAGCGGCGATGCGGTGGGCCAGGCCGCCGGGCATACCCATCTTGATGGCACCCTCGGCCAGGGCCTCTGAGAAGGCACACACCTGGAAGCAGGGGCGGGGGCACTGTCAAAGCCAACACTCTCCCGCACGTAGCTCCCAGTCTGGGGAAAGCTTGCAACCTTCAGGAACACAGCCCAGAACACTGGCCACCACTGCAGGAATTTGGCCTGAGGCTTGAGCCCAGGGGTCTGACTGGATAAAGGCCCAAGAAGGCAACGACATAGCGCAGAGTTGAGCTCACAGGCAGCCCAAGTACCAAGTCATCGAAACCCAAAGGCTGGGGTCATTGCGGGGACTTGAAGTCTCCACTTTGCCACGGGCTGGCCTAGGGGTGGGGGACGAGGCAACACTTACGAAGGCGACACCGCTGCCACTGAGGCCCGTGTGGATGTCCACATGGGCCTCAGGCACCTCCTCGCACTGCCCGCAGGCCTCCAGCAGGGCCTGCAGGAGCTTGGCCTCACTGCTTCCAGCGTGGCGGCCCCGGGCCATCACCATGGCCCCTTCCTGAACCATGCAGGGCAGGTTGGGTGAGACCCGCAACACCCGTGCCGTCGGGGGCAGCAGCTGGTCAGAAAGAAGCCGGAGTCAGGGGTCATGTGGGATTGGCCCTGCAAGGCAGGCTCGTGCCGCAGCCAGCTGTGGGCTCCCTCCCCTGTGTCCTGGGTGGGGTGCCTGCAGGAACCTGAGTCCCAGCCCCCTTGGCCACCTGGCCATCTCTTCAGGCTGGGGTTGGTCTGAGAGGCTGTCAGTCGCAGGTGTTACCCATGCCACCTTCCTAAAGGGCTGAACCCAGGCTGCAACCAGTCTGGGATGGCAAAAGGAGGGACGTTCAGACCAGCAGAACGGACTCTGGGGTCAGACCCTTAGCTCCCACATAACTTCCCCCCGCCCACCCTGGGCCACTCACCTCTTCCAAGGTGCTCAGAGAGACCCCGGCAGCCACAGACACCAAGATGTGCTCAGCCGTTACCAGAGGGGCCACCTCTGCCAGGACAGTGGGCAGGACATGGGGCTTGGTAGCAAAGAAGACCAGCAAGCAGTTCTGCAGAACCTCCTGGTTGGAGTGGGTGGTCTGGCAGCCCAGAGCCTACAGTGGGGACAGTGAGATCGGGGCTAGGGTACATGGGACACTCCCAGACCGTGGCCCTACCTGCTGGAGGCCACCCTGCATCCCCAGGGGCCCCCACGGGTCTCTCCCATTGCAAGTGCCTGCACCACCCGACATCCAATGGCCAAGACTCACCAGACCACCCGTTCTCTGCAGGACCAATCCTGCACCTCACAGGACCCCTAATGTCAGCATTTCTTCACGCCCACTGACCCCAGTGAGTGCCCACAACCATCTCTGCCCCCCAACACACAGGCACACAAACCCTTCACTGTGTCCTAGCCCTCGGCAACTTTGACTTTTCTTCTGGTCTTTGGCCTCCCCTTTCCCAGTCCAGCCCAGCCAGTCTCAAAAGTTTAGCACTTCTCTGGCTCCAGGAACTGTCTCAGAGGAACAGGGGCCAAGAGCCACTATGAGCCCCCCAGGAAGGCCTCAATTCTGAAGAGCTGGGGCCTAGCTCACCTGGAAGTGGCAGAGGTTCCTGTCGGTTGGTGCGCTGGCCAGGATGTGCCGAGCTTCCACTTTCCCTGGAGAGAGGCAATAGCAGAAGGGTCAGTGCCGAGCTGGGGTGGAAGGAAGGGAGAGCGGGAACCAGCCTGGCCTGTCCCTTACTGAAGGGCGTGTCACGCTCAGCCATCCGGGCCACCCTGGCCCGTAGCTGGCCTGACACTCTGTCAGAACCCACGTGCTTGGCAGGGGCATTCCCAGCACCCAGAACCAGACACAGCGCCATTCTATCCTGCTTGTCAGTCGTCACCACCTGCCTGCCCTGCGGAATCCACAGGCGGCCTAGACGCAGGGCCCAAGAGCTTGGCTAGTCTCATGAGGACACAGCACTCAGGGATGGGAAGGCTGGGGTGGAGGAGTGGGCACAGTGGGGAGGGGGACACAGTAGGGCCTGGGCTTCCCTGGGTGTTGGGGGTGTGTCTGTGCTGGGATGTCCAAGCAGAGGCTACGAGCCCCCCGGTAGAAATCACCCGCATTTGCGGTGTACAGGGCTGGGGAGATTAAGTCTCTGTACAGTCTAACAGGAAGGCAGAGGCGCACCCACCAGCAGACCGCAGAGCCCACGAGTCATGACGAGGACAGCACCCCACACCGCGCGGCTCTACAGGTGAAACCCCTGCGACATGCACTCCACTATCTGCTGATGATTCTGACCCTTCGGAACCCTGACTGTGGCTGAAGGCGGAAAGCCAGCCCATGACCTGCACATAAGGCTTTCCAAATCCCATGGAGAGAGACCAGGACAGCACTGTGGTCCTCCTCCCGGGAAGTTTTGGCCCTCAACCCCAGGGACATGTGGTAACCTCTGGGGACAGTTTCGGCTGTCGTCACGGCGGGGATGCTCGTAGCATCTAGTGGGGCGAGACCAGGAAAGCGCCCCACACGCAGCAATGCGAAGGACGGAGAATTCTCTCTCCCCACGGGGAGGACACCTGCAGCCTGCGGCGCAGCGGGGCTGGCACCCAAACAGGACAGAGTCGCCGTCTCCAAGTCAGGCCCTGGGCCCGGGCGGCGGACCAGAAGTTCGCGGGGGTCCCAGCCCCGCGGCGAGGCTGCCCGAGGGCCACGCGGCCGCCAAACCCTGCGCCTCACAGTCCCGGCAGGCGCGTCGAGCGAGTGCGAGGGGAAGACGAAGTCGCCGCCGATCCACTTCACTCGACCCAACGCCAGCAAACGGCACCCGCGCCGGCGCTACCACCCCCGACACGCCACCTTCTCGCTCGCTGCGCTCCGTCCCCTCGGACGCGCCCTGCACGAGCGGCCCCTCGAGCCCCACGGCCGCCGCGGGCACCGCCAGCTCTCCGCGCCCCCGCGCACCCCGGCCGCGGCGCGGAGGAGGCAGAGTCCGCGGCCCGCCCCGGCCCCGCCGGCGGCCCCGCGCGGAGGGCCGGCCTGTGGCCCTCGTCCTCGCCCGCGGGCGCTGCGCGGCGCCTCCCCCCGGGCAGGTGAGCCCTTCCCTCGCACGTCGGGCGCGCGTCGGACGCCCGCCGGCTCGACCCGGGCACCCACGCGCCCACGCCCGCGGCGCCCCACCTGCGCGGATGAAGCCCTGCGCGATGGCCTCCGCCATACGTCCCGCGCCGACGAAGCCCACGCGAAGCGGGCCTGCCCCGGCCTCCGCCGCCGCCGCCGCCATGTTGCCACGGCCCGAGCCGACCGTGCCCCGCCCCACGCCCGCGGCCCAGCCAATGGGCTACGCCACCTCGCCCCTGTCCTCGTCGATTGGCTCCCGGGGCTTGACGCTCTGCCCGCCCCCTTCCGGGCCCCGCGCTGCACGCGCGCTCCGAAGCGAGTCCCTGCCCCGGGGCTCATTGGTCCGAGAGAGAGACCGAGAGAGACAGAGAGCGCGCGAGAGAGCGCGAGGCGCGGGGCGGGGCGGGGGCGGGGCACCCAACGGTCCGCGAGACGCTGGCTGCGCGGCGGCGGAAGCTTGGGCCGCTTGCTCCGGGCCGGCGCTCGCGTGGCAGGCTCCGGGTGCGTGGTGTAGACCGCTGGAGAGGCCCCATTCAGAGGCGAAGGGTCGGGAAGAGTGGGGGTTCCTCTGACTGTCCCGGCGGTCTGCGCCCTGGAGCGTGCGTGGTGGGTGTCCCTCGCGGGGACGCTGCGGAGGCCGGAAAGCTCCGGCGGGGGCTGCGGGGCAGCTTAGCTTCCAGGAGGAAGCATTCGCCCTGACTCTGATGAAAGGCCGGGGCCGGCAGGGCCTGGACCCCGGGCCCCACACCCCGCCATCGGGACATGGCAGGAGCTGGGGAGCGGAGCCGTGCCAGCCTTTGGCCGGTGTCTCTGGGTGGGAGCCGCGTCCTCGGGGCGCCCTGGGCCTCTGGAGCCGGGGAGTGGACTCAGGTGCGGAGGGCAGGGCTGCCGGGTCGGGGCTTGTGGTCAGCCCCTCTGCAAGCCTTAGCGAGTCCAGGTGCCAGTGTAACGCGGGCGCTGCCAGGGGAACGGGAGCAGCGGCCTGTCGCTGAACTGGGTTAAGAAGCTCCAACAACCAGCTTGGATTCCGGTTTTCCTGGGCCTCCCAGGCTGCTGCATGAGGCAGGAGAGGCCTTCCTGAGGCCGGGGTCTCCAGTGGAGACCCGGCCCATCTTGCTGATCCGAGGGAGTGGGGGGCGGGGCGATGGAGTGCTCGGCGACCGCAGGGGGCCAAACTGACGGAGGGTAGGGGTGGAGTACTTTAACTTTTAATTGACACGGGTAAAATAAGGCTTGAAAATCTAAGATTGTAGGTTTCTTTAAAGATTACATTTAGGGGCGCCTGAGTGGCTCAGTGGTTTAAGCCTCTGCCTTCAGCTCAGGTCATGATCTCAGGATCTGACCTGGGATGGAGACCCGCATGGGGCTCTCTGCGCAGCCGGGAGCCTGCTTCTCCCTCTCTCCCTGTCTGCCTCTCTATTTGTGATCTCTGTCAAATAAATAAATAAAATATTTTTAAAAATAAAGATTGCATTTTTTAAAATGTTTTGTTATTCTAAACTCTACTTTGACACATTATAAGCGCTTCAACACTAAAACCCCCTCCTTTATTCAGCGCTACCCCCACAGTATGTGAGCCCTGCCCTGAGCAAGTGAGAAGGCCACCTGGCCGCAGAGGATGGGCAGCTGTTGGAGGACCGCCTTCCAGTTGGGGCCCCCGCCCATCTGTAGTAAACACAGTGGCGCACTCACAGGAATGGAGATGGAGCGTGGCTCATGCTTCCTGAACAGAGGAAAAAATTATCATGACGCCAGGCACTTCTGGGGTCCAAAGGAGTCTAGGAGCCACCAGCATGAGGACGACAGAGGGTGACCCAGGAGCAAGGGCAGGTCTGGAGCCAGGGAAGGTATCTGAGGATTTTGGAGTTGGGCACTCCTGAGTCCACACCCCAGCACTGACTGACCACCCTGGGGACTTGGCCGGATTCCTGCTGAGATCCGGAAGGTCTGTGCGGCTCACCCCCACCCACCAGGCCCAGCAGGCCTCCTTTGTGACACCCGCTACTCCAGGGTAGAAGGGCAGGCTAGGCCCCATCACAAGCTGCCGTCCGAGGGCTACGCAGAGGAGGGCCCAGGCCTGGTACAGCTCTCTCCTGGGGGCCGCTCATCACCTCCCCCTTGGAGCCATCCACATGCCTACTCAGCCTGTCCAAATCCGGTACCAGCTTTGTCCCGCAAAGTCCCAGCACTGACAGGTAGGCCCAGGGAGTTCAGGTCACCCAGGCCTGCACAGGAGATCCATGGAAAGACTAAGCTGTGGCCACGGCGCCTGCCGGGACTGCTACAGGTACCCTATCCTGCATCCCCACCAGCTGACCAGCCACCACCTCCCCACTGCAGCCGGCCTGCTTCTCACCTGCACACCTGCTTTGCCAGCCGCTGCTGCCCTACTACTCCAGGGACAGTCAGACGCCTTGGCCCAGCAGGCTGAGCGGTCAGCAGATGAATGGTTAGCCTGGGGTTAGTCTGGCTCAGGGTGGGAGGGGGTGGCAGAGAGCTGCTGGGACCAGGCCTGGGAAAATGGACTTTATTACCTCCCAGGGAGTGGGAGAGCAGGATTAGGAGGGGACACACTCAGGACCCCAGGACTGGTGTTGGGGAGCAAGGTGCCGGGCCTGGCCAGCCCTTGGTTTCCCTGAGGACAGACATGAACGGCAGCCCCACTGCACAGCTGCCCAGAGCCGCCCTGGCAGAGGACTAGAAGGTGGGCCCAGATTGCCAGGCAGTGCCCTCCACTCCCGCAGGATCTGTCTCCGAGGCCTCGGCGGCAACCGGCGCCTACCCGCACGCCACGCTTCACTTCCGGGCCTGCTCATAGTTCTGGGTGAACCAGGCGCAGGTCTCCTTCACAGCTGCAGAAGTGGGCAGGAGACAGGTGGAGGCAGGTGAGGGCTGGGCCTGCACTGATCTCCGCTGGAGGACGGGGGGAGGCCAGAGGCCCCGACGACACAGGCAGTTACCCCTTCTGTGTCCTGCCTCCCCGACAAGGGTTTGGACACCAGACCCTGAGGGGGTCTGCAGCTTGAAGCAGGGATGCCCAAGCCAGGAAGGAGGGGACAGGAGGTCCCGAGGGATGGGTGGGAGGACCAGGGGGCTCACCCTGCTTGAAGGGTGTAAACCGGAAGTTGGGCAGGTAGGTCCGAAGCTTCCTGTTACTGGCCGTCTTCTTAAACTGCCCATCCGATTTGGTTGTATCAAACTAGGTGCCTGGTCAAGGCCACAGCAGAAGGGGTGATCCTGCCCCAGCCTGCCCTTGAACCTCTTCTGCCTTTCCCAGGGGGAGCCTTGGGGACAGAGCACCACCCCTCCTCTCCAGCTGCCAGGGGAAGAGCCATCTTGGGTGCGTCAGAGCCAAAGGATACGGTGACCTCCCCATGGAAGTCCATGGCCTCCACCACAGCTTCAGCTGCCTCCTGGATGGAGACCTCATCCTCCTCGCCCACTGTGGGGGAGCGGGGGCGGGGGGGGGGGCAGGGGCCAACAGCCAGGTCAGGCCTCCTCCGCCTGGCCTCGCTGTCACCCAGTCCGCCACGATACTTATTCCCAACCCTAGCTGCTCCCAGGACGAACATGGGCTCTGCCCTGCCCCAGTGGCAGCGGCGCCGAGGGGGACGCACCTGACAGGATGATGGGCTCCACCTCATTGTACTCCCGCAGGACCCAAACAAAGAGCCGGGCCAGGTCCTAGAAGTCACACAGGGTCAAAGGCCACAAGTTACGGCCACATGGACCCAAAGGCCACCCCTCCTAGGTGCTCTGCTCGGTGAGGGCACAGCCTGGGCTCCACTGGGGCCAGAAGTCTCTCTCTTTGGGTGGCTCTCAGCCAGCTCCCCCCAACAGAGAGTCACATCTCTCACTGAGCTCAGTGCTACACCTGGCGACACCCAGAGGGACAGGTGCCTACAGGGACCCAGGGAGCACCTGTGACTGCTCAACCTGGACCCTGGCTCCTTTCCCAGGCTCCCTCACGCTATGGCCTTCCCACAGCCAGGAAACACTTGGGAGGAGAGCTAGACGCCACCCCACACCAACCCGTGAGTAGATGAACTGCCTCCGTGGCCTCCCGGTGCCCCAGACCGTCAGGGCGGAGCCGCTGCCTGTAGATTCAGGGAGGGGGCAGGTGTTGGGGAGGGCTGTGCCAGCCACCATGCCTCCTCCCAGCTGAGGCCCTGGGGCCTCACAAGCAGGCACTCACTCTTGGCCAGGTGCACCTTGTGGATGAGGCCGGGCAGCACGTGGCCGTCCTCAATGTTGAAGTTGTCGTGGGGCCCAAAGACGTTAGTGGGGATGACAGCGGTGAAAGTGCAGCCATGCTGCTGGAAGTAGGCCCTGTGAAGTCCCAACGTCTTCTCCGGCCCTTGCCCTGGGACCGCGGACCCACCGCACCCGCCCTGGCCTCATGGATGCAGAAACCCAAGCCCCGCGAAGAGGGCCGTGAAGGGTGCGAGCCCTGCCCGGGGAACCCACGGGGCCCTCCTCCCTTTTCCTGTCGGGTCTCAGCTAGGCACGTGGGCGGAGGACCTGTTCTGCACGTCGATCATCCTCTTGGCATAGGAGTAGCCAAAATTGCTGCTGTGCGGCGGCCCATTGTGGATCTAGGGGAGCAGGGGAAGCCTTTGCTTTCCTGGCCCCGCCCCTGATGGCCCCGCCCCCGATGGCCCCGCCCCTCACCATGGTCTCGTCGATAGGATAGGTGGTCTTGTCCGGGAAGATACAGGTAGACAGGCAGGAGACCACTTTACGCACGCCCACCTCGAAGGCCGAGTGCAGGACGTTGTCGTTGATGTGCACGTTTTTCCTCTGCCGTGGGGGGGGTGGGGCAGGGCAGATTCAAGCCCCTCCAGGCAGGACTCCAGCCCATACCTGCCCCTCCGGGGACAGAGCTGGACACACTCTGGTCCCTCCCACGAGGGCAGCACCTGAACCGCTTCCTGGGACAAGCCAACACCTCCCAGCATAGACCTTCCAGAAACCACGGCCCCTCCAAACCTACATCCTCCCCATCCCTACCCCAGCCCTGGGGTTCTGGGAGGGCGCCGGAGGACAGGACCACACCCCCTAGCTCAGGGTTGGACCTCACCCACACAGATGCTGAGGGCAGGCCCAATCTGGTCCAGCGGCAAGGATGGGGAGAAGGGGTCCCTCCATTCCTTTACCCCAGAGGAGCCTACCCAACCACACCACCCAATAGCAGAGAAGCCTTGGCCAGCCCCACTCCTCCCCTGCCCCCCCTTTCCCTGGATCCTGGGAGGAAACTGGGCATTTGTACCACTTTTAGGAGAGGGAGAGACGGCACCCAGGCAGGCTTCTAGGACGAGTGCTACTGAGACAGGGAGATCTCTGGCATGACATGGGCCTTGGGCAGAATCTGACCCGAGCCTCTGCCATCGCTTTGCCTGATGCAGAGCTGAATCACACCAAGACCAGATGCCCAGAGCTAGTGGGGTCAAGCCTCAGGGGAACAGCCTGGCAGAAGCAGGGCTGTAGGCAGAGAGCTCTGCTCTCCTCCTGCCCTTTCCACACCTCATGCCCCCAGGCCAGATGCCTCAGACCCAGAGCCCAGCTCACATCTCTGCACCCCAGAAGGCTTGGCAGGCCTGGTTCAGTGCGGCTGGACCACAGAAGTCCAGGAGCAGGAGGGTCTAGAGGCCCAGAGGGCTCAGGGGTAGAAACCAACCCTACCAGGGTCAAGAAGCAAATACTTGTTTCTCTCGGTTCCCCCAGCCCCCCAGTCAGCTCCATGACTTCTCCTACTGGGCTCACAGGCCTCCCAGCTTGCCTGTCTACCTGCCAAGCAAATGTGGATCACTGGGGACTCCACACGGACTGCCCCCACCCAGTTGGGCCAAGATTGACCTTCAGGGACTTCCTGGAGCCAAAACATAAGCATAGGAAGCCAACCAAGAAGTTCCCAGTGCTGCATGGGGCCCTCACACTCACCCAGAAGTCCAGGTTGTATTTGATATTCCGGAACAGGCCCCCCACCATTGCCGCAAGGTGGATGACATGTGTGGGCCGGACCTTTTCAAACAGGGCTCGGGTCTGTGCAGCGTCCCTGGGAGGAGTCAGGCCATCAGAGGCCTGAGGAGGCCTCTGGAGGCCTGAGGGAAGGAACTAGCGCCCTGGGGTTGGGGCACTGGAGGCTGGAGGCAGGGCTGATGGCAGGAGGTGCTGCCAAACAGGAAAGTGGCCGGTTCAGGCACTGGCTCTTATGAGGGCGTGAGCTTCCAGGAATAGATTTGAGGATGTTTGCTGAGAAGCAGAGCTGCACACACCCAAGCCGGGCCAGCCACCAGGCAGGAAGGACCCAGACATGAGGCTACCAGGCTCAGGGACAGGGCTGGCCTGGAGCTCTGGTTCTGAAGGCTTTGCTCCACGGATGGGTCCACTCACGTAAGATCCGCGTCCTTGGAGGAGACGAACACCCAGTCCTCTCCAGGCAGTCCAGCTCCATCTGCTACCACCTCTTGGATGGCTCTGCCCACCAGCCCAGATCCCCCTGTCACTAGCACTCGGACTGACCCTCCAGGCTCACTCATGTTGACTGCACCTGTGGAGGCAAATGGTGGGAGGCAGACAGAACCCCACTCCCTGGAGATGCCCCTGCTTGGGGTCACTCCCCTTAGCACTGGATCCCACAGCAACCATCCACGGGCTAGCCCAGGGTTCCCCGTGGCAAGTGGAACAGGATGAGAACCACCCCACGCCCCTCCGACCACAGGGAGAAAAGAGGGCCTGATAAGGACCACAGAGACCCAGATAGCCTGAGTCTCCCCCTCCCAGCCCCATTCCCTACGGAGCCCGAGATCTGCACAGAGGCCTTGGTGCTGCCACCCAACCAAGAGAGCCTGGTCCCAGACTGTGCCCTGCAGGCCCAACCCAAGACCCACACTGCGCCAAGAAAGAGGACAGTCGGCACACCTCGAGCGGACACGTGGTTAGGCCGACGATCTTGGGTTTGGGGGCTCCTGGCCCATGCCATGAAGGTTACTCCCAGCCAAAGTTCACATGCCACAGGCAAGGAAGGGGCAGCACCCTGTTTGCGGTTCAATGCCCACCCTCGCGGCCAGCTGGTCCAGGAGAGACTTTGCCAGCCAAGTTCCTCCTGGGCAAGTGGGGCTTCCGGCTCAGAACCGGACAGGCCTCAGGGCACCACCACCCTTGAGTACTCTATCCTCGGGCCAAAAATCTGCTCGCGTCCCTGCAAGATGGCTCTGACCCGGCTGCAGGGCCCCATGGTCAGCATCGCCGGGAGGGGACACTGCCCCGACATCGGCGGCTCCAGGCCGCGCGGGCAGCCCCGCAGCAGGCTGGGGAGCTGGTGAGGACTCCTCCCACGCCACGCCCATGCCCTGGGGTCCCCTTCCACGCCCTCGGAGCCCCGCCACCCCTCAGGACTCTCCGGCTGTCACGGAACAGCCAGGGCCCGGGTCCCGGCTCGCCACGCCGGGTTTCGTGCGGGGACCCTCGGAGCCCCGCGTCGTCTCACCTGCGACCTGCCCGTCGCCTGGAGAGCGGCTTCCGTCAGGGGCTTGAGTCTCCAGCCTCGTGCGGCTGCCAGGTGGAGGGGGCGGGACCGGGAGGACACCTACGGGCTTGCCCTCGGCACTCTGGGAAATGAAGTCCTCGGGGACGCCCCGGGCGCTGCTGGGAAGTGGAGTCTGGGGACGCGCAGCAATCTGGGAAATGTAGTTCTCGCGGCTCGGCCCGGGCTGGGCGGGTCCCGCCGCGGCTGCCGCCGGGCGCTGGGCGGAGACTCCCTTCTCCCAGCCCCGGAGGGTGGGGGACGCTGAGACTCCGCAGCCTCAGCACCGGGGAGCGGCAGGCGCTGGTCCGCGGCTCCAGGGACAGCGGCCGTCCGTGGGCCGGCCTCAGGGGCTGAGGTGCCGGCTGCCGGGGCCGAAGGGATGACGACGGCCAGGGCACAGTCCGGACGGGTCCTTCGGGTCCCCGGGTGACAAGCCCTGCCCTGTCCCTCGCCCTTCTCCCGCCACCGTGATGGGTCTGCCGGGTCCGTAGGGTCCCCCGGTGACTTGTCGCCCTGGACCCGCGGGCCTTCGCTGTAAATGCAAGCAGTTCCCGGCAACCGGCCTTGCTCAGGCGGGCGAGCTGCGCTGCGCTCCGGTGTGGACACCGCCCCGCGGGAGGGCACACCCCGACGAGGGCACACCCCGACGAGGGCACACCCCTTTGAGCTCGCCGCGCAGCTGGGCGTTGGCACCACTGGAGCCCCGCGTCTGGGCGCTCGGGGGTGGGGGAGGGGTGACCCCAAGGCCGCCTCCCCGGGCTGCGGGCGCTCCCCGGCACGACCTCCTTCTCTGGCGAGGGTTTCCCCAGTTACTAATTGCGCTGTTAGAATCGGACTGTGCCAGTGATTTGCATTCGAGTGACCTGAACGCCAAAGTAGACACTTTCCTAAGTCATTACCGTTTTGGGGTTTGCTTCGATTTGGAGAAAGCGCGTTGCTGAGGCCGGAGCGCGGGGAATCGCGCGTAAACCCCAAAGCGGTGCGGGGCCCGGAGACGCGCCGCGCGTCGCACCCGCCGCCCGCCCGCTGCGGGAGCGCGGCCCGGACCCGCCCGCCGCGGCGAAGGTTGGTGCTGGACGCGAACTCCTCGCCCGGCGCAGCGCCCTGCCCGTCTGCGGGGTCTCCTCCGTCCCGCGTCAGAAGGCGGCGGTCGTGGAGAGAAAACCTCCGTTTCTGTGCAGCTTGCGTAACTGCCATGATGCTTCCATCGGGAACGGTCAGAAAATTGCTTCTGGGCTTTATAAAAATTTTAATTTTTTAATTCGAATTCAATGAATTAACACGGTGTATCATTCATTTCAGGCGCAGAGTTCAGATGCATGAGCTGCAGCCCCAGTGCTCGCTCGTCACGGGCCCTCCGCACTGCCCACCACCCAGTCACCCCGTCTCCAGTCCCTCCGCTCCGGCAACCCTCAGTTTGCTTCCTAGAGTTCAGTTCCTCTCACGGTTTGTCTCCCTCTCTGATTTCATCTTATTCCACTTTGCTCCCTTCCCCTGTGATCTTCTGTTTTCTTTCTTAAATTCTGCATGAGTGAAATCGTAGGACAGTTGTCTTTCTCTGATTGACTTATTTCGCTTAACATCATATCCTCTAGTTCCATCCGTGTATTGCAAATGGTAAGATTTCATTCTTTTAAAAAATATTTAATTAATTTATTTGACAGAGAGAGACCACAAGCAGAGGGAACAGGAGAGGGAGAGTCTGTCTCCCCGCTGAGCAGAGAGCGCCATGTGGGACTCCACACCAGGACCCTGGGATCATGACCTGAGCAGAAGGCAGAGGCTTAACCCACTGAGCCACCCTGGTCCCCTGATGGCTGAGTAATACTCCATTGTCTATATGAACCACATCTTCTTATCCATTCATCTGTCAGTGCACATCTGGGCTCTTTCCACAGTTCGGCTATTGTGGACATTGATGCAGAAAGCACTGGGATGCAGGTGTACATTTGGGCTCATTTTTGTGAGAATTTTCTCCCTCATGGTCATACAAACATTTTTGTTTCTCATTTTCTCAACATCACATATTTATTGGAACATTACTCTTGCATGTTTCTATTTTATTTTATTTATTTGTCAGAGAGAGAGAGGAAGAGAGAGCATGCGCAAGCAGGGGGAACGGCAGGCAGAGAGAGGGAGGGAAGCAGGCTCCCCATGGGGCAGGGAGTCTGAAGCCGGACTCGATCCCAGGACCCTGAGATTATGACCTTAGCTGAAGGCAGAGGCCTTCCCCACGGAGCCCCCCAGGAGCCCCTATATTTTCGATGATGTGTCTGTTCAGATCTCTTGTGTTCTAATTAAATTATTTTTCTGGGTGCCTGGGTGGCTCAGTGAGTTGAGGCCTCAGCCTTCAGCTCAGGTCATGATCCCAGGGTCCTGGGATCGAGTCCCGCATCGGGCTCTCTGCTCAGCGGGGAGCCTGCTTTCTCCTCTCTCTGCCTGCCCCTCTGACTACTTGTGATCTCTGTCTGTCAAATAAATAAATAAAATCTTTATAAAAAATTATTTTTCTTTCTTTGTTCAGAGAATTTGTCACATATTCTGGATACAGATCCTTTGCTGGATGTGTGATTTGCTGGTATTTTCTCCCACTTCAGGGGCTCTGTCTGGAGCCTGGAAGTCTGTGGATTGTGCAAGGGAAGGTGAGTGGTAGAGGCACTCGGTAGGCAAAAAATTACCTTACAGGTCAGATTTTCTTGCTTTTCTTCCTGTTTTGATCTGCAGTGCCAAAGAAATTAATGTAGTATTTGCAATAGTGGCTGAGGAATATGTTGCAATATTAACTCATATTCTCTTGAATTTGTATATATGTAGGTCTAGGTGAAACACGCATTTGACTTAAGGCAAGGACTGGAATAAAGCAAGAAACAATTTTAGGCACTGATTTACAATTTTTTTTATATTAAAGATTTTTATTTATTTGACAGACAGAGATCACCAGTAGGCAGAGAGGCAGGCAGAGAGAGAGAGGAGGAAGCAGGCTCCCCGCTGAGCAGAGAGCCTGATGCAGGGCTTGATCCCAGGACCCTGAGACCATGACCTGAGCCGAAGGCAGAGGCTTTAACCCACTGAGCCACCCAGGCGTCCCGATTTACAATATTATTGAGGGCAAGAAGGTGACCCTGGCGCTGAGAAGCTTGGAGAAAAGTGAACAAGCCAGAATTTTTGGCCAAAAATCCATGTTTGTTTGTTTGTTTTTTTTGATGCCATGTATCATGTCTTGGGAGACCTGACTTCAGTCGTACTGATCATGATCACATCCTCTAGGACAACTAGAAGGTCAAACACAGTATTTTCTGGATCGGCCCAAAGATGAAACATCTTGGAAAAACACATCACATTCGACCTTGGACCCGAGATGGGAACGCTAAGTGCTTTGAAGCAAGTAGATTTATTTGGATGCCGGAAGGCCCTGCCGAGCTACGCATACACTGGATGATTCTCAGGGAGCAAACAGCGGTCTCACGTGGAAAATGAGGTCAGTCTTGAAAGTGCAGTACCCGCAGATATTGGAGAGGGGCTGTTGCTTGTTAATAAAACTGACCAAAATTTTAACCAAAAAAATCCCAAGTTTGGCTATTCCCCCCCCTTTTTTAAATTGGTGAGCCAGTATTGATACACCGTTATTAACTCCAGTGCATTTCTTCTGTACATTTATCAAAATCAGCTGGACGTGGCTCTGCATCCAGCTCCACAGACCTCAGTATCCGTCCCTCCACCAGTGCCACACATGCTCGATGACAACAGCAATGCAGTAGGTCTTAGTATCAGGTAGAAGGAGCCTCTCACTTTATTCTCCTTCTTCAAGATTGATTTATTGTTTATTGATTTATTATTTTTTAGCTATTCTAGGGCCTATCCTGTGCATATTAGTTTAAGTTTATCTGTGTCTACTAAAATTCTTTGAGATTTTGATGGGAATTGCATTAAACTTTTAGATTAATTTTGGGAGATCTGACATCTTTTTCTTTTCTCAGGCTGAGCGCAGTCCTTAATTCCCATCCCCTATTTCCCCCGTCCCGCTGCCCCCGTCCCGCTGAGCTGGGAGCCCGACCTGGTGCCCCACCCCAGAATCCTGGGTTCATGACTGGAGCTGAAGGCAAAGCTTCACCGATGGTGTCACCCAGGCGCCCCAGATCTTGCTCATGTTCTCAGAGAGGCCGTCCTCTCTCCCCTGAGGCATCGATAAGAGGCCTCCTCCTCCAGGAAGCTTTCCCTGGTGTGCTGAGGGTGAGGGGGATCAGGAACGCCTCCTTGGGGCCCAGGGCCCTTTCGCGATGCTGACTGTAATGGTTCCTTGTGAGTCCCCATGCACTGGCATCTCAGCCCTTGTGAATACTGTCCTTCCCCAACTCCAGCTAGATTTCGTTCCGCTTCAGAAACCTTGCTCTGACTGGTCTAGTGTAACAGTCATCACAACCCAGATGTGGGCTTGGGGTCCCGTGTGCATACCGGGGGGCGGGGGAGCAGACAGCCGCAGCTAAGCAGAGGCCACACAGCTGGTCTGCCTGGGTGGCCTGGCACCTGGCACCAAGTTCTCATGGCAACAGCTCTCTGCAGCCAGACTCAAGCACCACTGAGCTTGTCTATTCCCAGGCTGTGAGCTCCCGCAGGAGCCTGTGGCAGGTGGCCCTCCCACAGTGACAAGCACCTGGGCACCACCCGCAGAGTCCTTCCTGGGAGACACCCCCCGGAAGAGAAACCAGACAATCAGCAAGCATTTCTGTAGGCTGGAAATGCATATGCATTTCCTCCAGTACCATCTCCAGAGGCCCCAGTCAGGGCAGCCCTCACGGCATCTGCAGATCCCACCCTGGGTGGGCGCTGTTCCTGCCAGCCTCCCACTAGCCGGCCGCCAGCACGGGTGCAGCTCAGGCCTGCGCTGAAGGTTGGGGGAGGCCAGCTTTGCTCTGACCCGTTGGTTTCAACTCCGTCCTATTTCTCAGACTTTTTTTTTTTTACTCTCTACCTCCAACATGGAGCTAGAATTCACAATGGAGATCCAGGCACGAGCTCCACCGAGTGAGCCAGCCAGGAGCCCCTCTGAGTCTGAAGTAGGGTTGGCGGGTGCTCTTCGCAGGCCTCCCCTGTGGACCACAGGTATCAGGGCGAAGCATGTTGTAACTCCCTACCTATCACCACCCATCACGTCGGGAGTTTACCCACACCTGCCTCCACTCCCTAGGGCTGCACACGCGTTTCTCTTCAGTACCAGTCTTCGGGACGCTTCTCTTCGATAAGGCGGTGTGTAAGGGTGGCTTGTTTAACTCTTTATGGCGATATGGGCTCATCCTATCGGAATCAGACCCCAACACCTCATCATATTCAGAAATAAATTCCAGGTGGTTGAGTGAAAACGTTAGGGCTCTCTGAGAAAAGCCAGCACCACGAGGGTCCTGGGGCAGAGGGCAGGACAGAGCACACATCACAAAGGAAAAGTCAAAGGGGCCTGAGTACGCGAGTGTTAGTGCGGGGCACGGGTCAGTCTGTGAGCAGGTAAAGGCAAGACATTCGCAACATACCTAATTGGCCAGTAATCCGTATCCAGGCTGAAAAGAAAGTCCACCAGATCACAAGGAAAAAGACCACCAGCCCCGTGGACGAATGGGGCGAGGGCATTTCAGTCGGAGTTAATCCGTTCGCGTGATGATGAATATGGAGGTTTGGCCTCGTGGGCAACGGGACTTGCAGCAGCAGGAGGGGTCGGGAGGAGCCCAGGCACCGGCCTGGGGAGGGCCGCGGTGTTCTAGGGCTGGACTGCGGGGCTCGCCTGGGAGAATACATTTGGCAGAACTACTTGTCACATGTATTGACTGGCGGCAACCGCAGGCTGGCAAATGACCTGTCCCTGACTTGGAAACAGAAACCAGGATGCGGCTCTTCGCCCCTCGGACCGGCCGAAACCGGACACTCCGTGCTGGTGAAGATGCGGGGAAACGTCCGTCCCGCGGACGCGGCGTAACCAGCGGCCACGGAGAAGCAAACCTGGCAGCAGGCTAAGCGCCCGCGCTCGACGCGTCTGCGGGCCCCGGCCGGGAGGAAGCCCCGCTCGGACGCGAAAGCCGCACGCGGGCCCGCGCTCCTTTCCCGCCACCGACAAACGCGGGAAACCGAGGCGCGGCCCTGGAGGAGGAGGGCCGCGAGCCGTCCGCGCGGGCGCAGCCGCCCCACGCGCGCCAACACGCGGCGCCGCACCCGGCCGCGCGGGGACCGCCAGCCGCACCGCGCGGGACCGGCGCGCCCGCCCCACGAGGGCTTCTCGCGCGCCCCGAGCCGCGCCGAGCGCTGTCGCGGACGCACGGCGGGGCCTTCCCTCTCCGGCCTCCGCGCGCTGCCCCGTCGCTCGCCGCCCGCTGTCAGGCCGCGGAGCCGTCCGAGGGGTCCCGCGCCGCCCCCGCAGGTGGGGCCGGGCGCGCGGGACTTCCCGACCGGGCCGCCCCCGCCCCGCGGGGCCCAACGCGACACCCAACCCGCGCGCTGCCTCCGGGGGCTTCCGCACGGCCAGCGGCAGGCCGTGGCCCCAGGGGCGGTCGGCCCGGCGCTCCCCAGGGCGGGAAGCCCGCGCCCGCGCCCGCGCCCCGACAGGCCCCGCCCCCGCCCCGGCCCCGAGCTCCGGCCGCGGCGCCGACACGCGCAGCTCTACGCAGGCGACACGCCGCGCGGACACCGCCGGAGCGCGGGGGCCGGCCCCGGAAGTCCGCACCACCGAGAGGCCGCCGGCCCCGGGGCGCCTAGAGCGGCCCCGGAAGCTCTCGGGCGGGGCCTCGGCCGACTTCCGGCCGCGACGAGCGGGCGGCGGTTCGGGCTTTGTCGGCGGGCCGCCGTGTCGCCGCCGCTGTCCGGGTGAGTGGCTGGCTTCCGGCCGCGGGGCGGGGGCGGGGGCGGCGGCGGCAGAGTCGTCGGGGCGGGCCGGGGTCGTGGGCGCGGCCTGCGGCCCCGGCCCGCGCCCTCTCTCCCCAGGGAGCGCCCTGGGCGCACGCGTTCGGCGCCCGCGAACGCGCACTCTCCCCGCGGGGCGCCCGGCTCCCGCGCCCGGCGTCGCTCCGGTGCTGCTCGCAGCGCCCGAGGGCTGAGCCGCGGGGCGGGGGGCACGAGTCCGGTGCAGGCAGCGCTGCCGCTCGCCCCGGGCCTGCCGGCTGTGTCTGGCGCCCGACGGAGCGCTCCGGACGGCCCTGGCGGAGGGTCGGGGTCTGGAGCCCCTGGTGCGCGAGGGGAGGCCGCGCCGCCCCCGATGCCCGCTCGGGTGGGGGCGGGGCGGAATCGGGAGGACCAGAGCGGCCTCCGGACCTCGGGCCCGAAGAGTTCCCGGGCGCGAGAGCGGTTTGCCGCGCGGGGCGGTTTTCCTAAAGGCTCGTGCTCCCCTGGAAGTCTTGTCGGTCCCCGTGGCTGAGTCCGCCCAGGTCGGGGACCTGTCACCCCTTCTCGCTCAGGTTGCGTCACGGCGGGAGTCTCGGCCTGAGGTTCCCCAGGAGTGTCACCTGGAGGCAGGCGGGGACCTCGGACCGTGTAGACTCACCACCACCGTGCAGCGCGTCTTGTCCCCCGGGCCCAGTCGACGAGGGGTAGAAATGGGTGTTTTTTGCCCATCCCGGATCTGAGATGCCCGTGTGTCCCGGGCTTCAGTGTGCCTTGCCCCGATCCGCACAGATGGAGCCGTTCTCCCTACTGTGCACGTAGCATCTCACGGGATGTTAGTGACCCCAGTGACCAGCAGTAACCCCAGTGCCTCTCTTAGGGCAGATGGAGGGGGAGCTGGGGAGAGGGACTGCGCGTTTTCCCGCGAGCCCGCACACAGGGCTCCAGCCTCTGGCGGTGATGGCGACGGATTTCGGACTCCTGGAAAGGTCTCGGGGGTGATGTGGAGAGGGCAGAGCTGAGAAGGCCCAGACAACGCGCATGAGCCAGGGAGAGGGGTGGTCAGGGAAGCCTCCCGCCCGGAACCTGGCGGTGGCATTGAAGGGCTCAAGGAGCTGTCGGTAATGGCCGTGGAGCTGACTGGTGAGAGGACACTGGACCTGTCAGGAGAGGAGAAGGCTGGCAGTGTCCTTGGGAGCAGTAACCACAGCGCCCTAGGGTGGGATCGGGGTAGGAGGAGACCGCATCTAGCAGATGGTTTGGCCTTAACAAATCATGGATAGTTGTGAGAACACGAGAAACGAGACACTTTGCGTCGTGACTAGTGCACACCAGGTTCTCAGTGCCCTTCACCCTGCGGGAGCGGGGGCCGGGGTGGGAGCAGGGGCAAATCTTCCTGCAGCTCCGGGCTGTGTCTCCCTCAGGTGCCGCATGCTCTGGGTATTCCCAAGAGTGAAGCTCAGAAACCTTTCTGCTTCTTTGAGGCTGTAAGGCACAGACAGGGGCTCGGGTCAGCCTGTGAGTCCTTTACCAGCACTCGGGACAAAAGCTCCTGTTGCCTGTGTAGGGCATGCCCCCCGCTTGTCATCCTACAGCTCACAGGGTCCCCTCTAGGTTAGCGTCCCACTTCTGTTTCCAACTCTGAGGATCGCCCCATCTCTCTCAACCTCACCTGTTTATTTACAGTTTCATGTTACAGTTTATCCAGCAGAGTCTTTGTGTTGCCACAGAAAGGTGGGCCATGGTAGCTCAGGACGTTGCAGAGTCACAGGCGTGTTGTGTTTTTACCTCCTTTTGTTGTTCCATTCAGGTTTTTTCTTTTTCTTTTCTTTTTTTTTTTTAATTAAAGTATGCTCATTGATTTCTTTCTCTCTTTTTTAAAGTTTTTACTTATTTATTTGACAGACAGAGATCACAAGTCGGCAGAGAGGCAGGCAGGGGAGGGGGAGAAGAGGAAGCAGGCTCCCTGCTGAGCAGAGAGCCCAATGCAGGGCTCGATCCCAGGATCCTGAGATCATGACATAAGCTGAAAGTAGAGGCTTTAATCCACAGAGCCACCAGGCGCCCCCAAACTTTTTTGGTTAAGAAAAATAAGGCTTAAACTATCAGCTTACTTTTCTAATACCCCATATGGTCTTGTAAAAGTGACAGGTGACACTTGGGAAGGGGAAGAACCTTCCACACTGAGGAGCTGGGCACTGGAGGAAAGAAGACCTGGATTGAACCTTACTGCTGCCTCTTACTAGTTTAGTGATCTTGGACAATTGCTTGTCTCTCTTAGTCTCCGTTTTCTCATCTGTGCAGTAAATAACGGAGGGAACAGCTGCCTTGGAAGCTTTGGAGGAGTGTGTGAGACTGTGTGAGTCCGTTGCTCATCACTGTGCCTGTTGGGGTTCGAGGGGCCCTAGTAAGTAGTGCCCTGTCTCTCCTGAGTTCGGAACTGATGAGACACATGGCCAACTGCCACCTCACTTCCGGGCAAGGCTGGGTCAGAGCATTAGACAGACCCCGGTGCCTGCTCGCAGGAAGTGCCAGCTGCTGGGGCCCCTCAGGGGCCACTCCGCCAACCCTGTGGCTTAGAGGGGCAGAGCGTGTGTCCCCATGGAGCAGGTCGTGTGCTGCCTGCCTGTTACTCTCCCAGACTTTTCATCCTGCAGCTCCTTCCATCTCTGGGGAGGAGAAAGGGTCAGGCAAGTGGGCAGAGTACCTCGTGACAGCAGAGGCACCGGGACAAGCGTTCCTTCCAGTGTCTGATGCGAGTAGGGATTCTGTGACCTCCTGTGCCGTGACCGGGTGCAGGGGACCAGGTCAGCATCTGTGTGGATGGACTGGAGGAATGCCAGGACATACATCAAACGGGGGAAAGGTTGCAGATGGGTGAGTGTAGTGTGATCCCATTCCTACTTTTGAAAATCGAATTTCTGTTACTAGGTTATAATTGTATTGTTCAAGCTGGTGTCGGGGGACGCGTATTGAAGCAGCTAACAGTGGTGACGTGTTGAATTGGCGGAGGTTCTCGTTGTGTAAGTTTTGTCTGTGTCGTCTGCACTTGGTTACTTGAGGTGTGTGTACAGTGCGTATCTGGCGTTTGCAATGGCTAAGGGTTGAAAAGATACAAAAGTAAAACGGGATGTAAAACTGAGTGATTGTCCTGATTTCCTAAAAATTCTAGCGCAGGAAAAAGACCAGAGGAGAATGTTCACTGGTCATCTTAGCGGTGGGGTTAAAGTTCCTTTTATTTTTCTTTTTTCAGGTTTTCTGTTGTTTCTGTTGTCTCAATTGGCATAATTTACTTATAGCTTGAAAAAATAAAGTAATTTTCATAAGCAGCAGAAATAGATTTTTTTTAAACCAAGTTGTTGAGCCTTTAACTCTGAAGACCGTCCTCAGTGGATGCCAGGAGCAGGCCTGGTCTGGGGCGCGTCCCAGCTCCGCTGAGCCCCGCTGAGCCGCTCCAGGGGGCTGTGCTGGGGGGTGGGTTAGCAGGCGGGTCTGCCGCTGCAGAAACGCTGCCGCGGGCTTGTGCGCAGCGCCTCGTCCTTGCTGCCGGTCACTGCTGTGTGGTTCGGTTTCTTTTTTATCACTGGAGCCTCGGTCGGAGAAATCAGCCCGCTTCTCAGCATCACCTGAGCATTATTCAAGTCGCCATAACGGATTCAAAATAGTGTTTCTAACAAAAAAGTTAACTTCTGGTTCCACTTTGCCTACCTGGGTGGCTCAGGCTATCCAGGCCTCCGGGCCGCCTGGCTGCTTTGCCTCATCGGGGTGTCGATGTGGGGGTGTGCGGAGGTGGGGGCACGCGCATTCCGTTCCCAGCGCATTGCTGGGGTTGTCACGGGGTCCCAGCTCTCTTCAGGGGCCTCCAGGAAGGGTCGTCATTGGCCGGGGGGCCACTTGCCTTCCCATTTCCGGTCGTGTGCCTGTCCCTCGGAGCCCAGATTCTGGGCAGTCTTGAGCCGGCCACCGTGTACCCCACTGGCCTCTCTGTCGCACACCAAGTACTTCCTCTGGCCCAGGCGGTGGGGCGTGGCTCTTCCATCCGGGGCCGGTGCGGGTGCGCACAGTCAGACTCTCCGCTCGGACCCGCCGGCCGCGCGCGGTGCTGTCTCCAGCGCCCACCGAAAGCAGCCTGACCATATGGGCTCGCCCCCAGGGAGGGGAAGAGTCGCCACCCACAGCTGTGCTGCTTCCCAAAGGAAGAAGTGTCCTGACCAAGTCACCACGCAAGGGAAGCAGTGCCAGGACCTGGGACCCAGCAGAAACGGGGACTCATCCGCCATGAGACGAGTACAGCAGTGTGTGCAGCCGCGCTGACCGTCACCCCAGGCCACAGACAGCTCAGGTGTTCGTGGGAAGTAAGATGGTGACCTGTGCACGCAGTGGCGTGCTGTGGTCAGTGGGAAGAGTGCGCCTACTGCGGGGTTGACTTCCGCCGCCTGCGGGGTTGGCTTCCGCCGCCTGCGGGGTTGGCTTCCGCCGCTGCGGGTTGACTTCCGCCGCCTGCGGTGTTGACTTCCGCCGCCTGCGGGGTTGATTTCCGCCGCTGCGGGTTGACTTCCGCCGCCTGCGGGGTTGACTTCCGCCGGCGGAGTGCTGACAGGTGCATATTTGCGGGGGATGAGCGTGTTCTGGCAGTGGGTAGTCGTGATGGATTCGCAGTGTCAGGAGTACTTGAGAACACACCGAGCTGTGCGCTTGCAGATGGTGAGTTTATGGTGTGTGTTCTCATTCAGCAAAAAATGGGTACATGTTGGGGCTCCTGGGTGGCTCAGTTGCTCAAGAGTTTGGCTCTTGATTTAGGCTCAGGTCATGATCTCAGGGTCGTGAGATCGGGCCCCGGAGTTGGACTCCGCACTCAGCACAGGGTCTGCTTGGGAGTCCCCCCCCCCCCCCCCCCGTGTTTGTGCCTGCGCGTACTCTTTCGCTCAAATAAATAAATAAAAACTTTTTGTTTAAATGACCTTCTCCCTAAAGGTCATTCATCATACATGATGAATAAAATGCAGGCACAGAAACATGTTGAATAATTCCATTTAAATGAAAAATTTATTTACTTTTTTTTTAAAGTAAGCTCTGGGGAGGTGGTCCTAACTGAAATATCCTAAACGGGTAGAATTCATCTGTACTAAGAGGGGTCGCCCTTGGAGGGGGGCCTTTTGGGTGGCAAAAATGTTCTGTGTTGGCCTGGAGTGGTTAAACCGGTGTCACAGGAGTTCAAGATGTGTGTGCTTTATGCAAGTTATAGCTCACGTAAAAGAGAAAACCATTTTGAAACGGAGTTCTCTTGGGGCCACAGAGCACGTGTTACCTGGTCACTCCCTGAGCTTCTCCTCCCAGTGCTGCCGTACCCCCTCTCACAGGCAGGTTCTTGTCCTTGATGGCCACACTGGAAATGTGTCTGGAAGCCATCCCTTCATGGGGTGCACAGCAGGGTGTGCTTCCCACTGGTGCAAGTTTGAGGCAAGAAGTAATTGTTTAGGATCATCTTCTTATCTTTTTTTGAAGATTTTATTTATTTATTTGACAGAGGAGGGGGAAGAGTACAAGCAGGGGGAGGAGCAGAGGGAGAAGCAGGCTCCCCACTGAGCAGGGATCCTGACGTGGGGCTTGATCCCAGGACCTTGGGATCACGACCTGAGCCGAAGGCAGACACTTAATCGACTGAGCCCCCAGGCGCCCCTGTGTGGCCTCGTCTTGGATGGAACTCTTTGGAAGTGCAGTCAGCTGTGTAGAGGTCTCAGTGATGCATCTGTAAGGAAAGCCGTATTGGACAGTGGAGTCAGAACTGAGGCTGTGGCCAGTCCCAGTGGAGCTCTTGGGTTGGGATCACACTTGAGTTGCTGCCAGGGCATTCTCGGTTCCTGCGATGGACCAGACATTGGCTGTGGCATGGTAGGCATCTGAGATGGCTCTCCAAAATTCCTGGACCCTAAGGTACACACACCTCCCAGCTGCCGTGGAGGGGTTTTGCAGATGTAAGTCAGTTAGGGGAAGTAAGGTGGCAAGGCTCTCCAGGTGGGCTGACCTAATCATACATCCCCTTGGAAAGCAGTTTTCTGCAGCTGGTGGCAAAAGAGAAGTCAGGCGTTCTGTGCACTGTTCCTGGTGATACAGGTGTTTCTAGGAGCCGAGAGCAGCAGACAGCTGGCAAGGACTCAGGGATAGTCCTGTAGTTGTAGGGAACTGATTTCCAGTGGCATCTGAATGAGTTTGGGAACAGGTTTCCCAACACTTCCACATGTGACCTTAGCCTGGCCGACACCTTGTGTGAACAGGGATCCCAGTCACACTGGGCTGGACATCAGACCTTAAGAGGTGTGAGGTGACAGATGTGCTGTTTTCTGCTGCTGTGTTTGTGGTGTATTGTCCTACAGTGATGGACAGCCAAGAGGAGGCCTTCAGGGAGGGACAAGACCTAGGGGGAAAGACAGAGTCCTCCCTACAAGTGGTTCCCAGCAGGGTGGGGATTTGGGGGTATAGCTCTGAGCAGGGGAGCTGGGCACAACACCCCAGCAACTGTAAGGTTAAATAACTCCTGACTGCACAAGCTTTTCCACAGTGACACGCCAGTGGGATTCAGAGTGCCATATAGATCACCAGCACTCCAGTGCCCCTGTACTCCCTGCCAGTCTTTATCTTCTCCCTGAAGGTCAGCAGTGTCTCAGTTCTCCACTGTGGATTTTGTCTGTTTTTTAACTTGATGTGAACAGAAACATGCAACATGAACTCTTTGGTGCCTACCTTCTTCAGCTCACCTTTGCTTTTGTATAGCAGTTTTGCATTGCTCTGTATTATTCCCTGGTAGGAGTACTCCTCAATCTGCCCATCCCCTTATTGGTTATTTTGGTGGATGTGAATGCTGTGAACATTCCAGCTCTAGACTTGTGCAGGTGAGCCTTGGTACCGTTGAGTGGATGAGGAGGCATGGGTCTCAGTGCCCAGATGGAGGTGTTCACTCTAACTTGGATCAAGGACAGCGTAACACATGTAAGGAGGGAGGCCATGGCTTGGGTATAGACAGACAGATTGGTAGACTGGGTAGGAGAATATTGGTGCTCCTACCCTCTCTTCTGTCCTCTCATTGAGATAGACAAGGGCATCAGCTGAGAGGAGGAGGGAATATTAGACAGGTGGGAAGAGAGGACAGAGAAGGGTGATCTCTTAGGAGAATGAGGGAAGTATAGAGATTGCTGGTGGCTCTCAGGGCCCCATTAACCAAGGGATTGTAAGTGTAGAGAGAGCTCAGTTGGCATAGATGCAGACACAGAATGGGAAGCAAATGGAATTTAACCCAACTTGGGGTTTTCCCGTGCAGGGATGACAGAGGAAGGGCAGGGGGAGTTAGGATGATTAGAGTATGTAACCCAAAATAAACAGCACTATAGAACTTGGGATCTAAGCTGGGCACAGAGGGAAAGGAGGACAATGAAGAGGTGGCAAGATCAGAACATCTGTTTCTTGGGAAATATGTCTTAATTTTTTAAGAGTCCAAGCCACATCCCTCCCCATCTACTACCCAGCCACTCTGTCCCTGTAGTTCGGTGTTGGAGGTGGAGCCCCAGAGAAGGCTTCTCAAGTGGGTGAAGTAGGTAGCTAAGATGCACAGTGGGGTAAAGAGTGTGGGTAGAGGAAATAGTCCTCTTTCCCACTCTTTGAATGTGTTTTACCCCCCACCTGCTCCACTAGGTTCCTGTCTCTTGACAAAGGGAAAAGATGATCTTATTTTCCTTTATTTCAGATTCTGACCTAGGAAACTTGTGACAAGAAGGTGACTCTGGAGCCTGAATTTCTGAGGATGGAAATCTGCCCAAGACCATGTCAGAAACACTCACAGTGATGGAGCCCCCTGCCTCTGAGTCTGGGGCATTCCCTGCACCCAGATTAGAGGGACTTTTGGGAAACCCAGAGGGGAGCTGTCCCCCTCAGGAGGGTGGTTTCAGGGGGGTGACGATTACCCATTGGAAGATCCAAGCAGGAGAGGCAGCTCGGGTGGGCAGTAAATCAGGAGAAAGCCCAATTCTAAACTCAAACCTCCTCCTTCTCCAGAGAGAGCTTGTGGAAGGGGAAGCCCATCAGTGTGAGATTTGTGGCAAAAGCTTCACATTTAACTCAGACCTAGTTAGACATCAGATTTCTCATGCTGGGGAGAAACCTTACAGATGTGAGCAGTGTGGGAAAAGCTTCAGCCAGAGCTCTCACCTTGTTGAGCATCAGCGAGTGCACACTGGAGAAAGACTCTATGTGTGCAACATGTGTGGAAAGGACTTCATTCACTATGCAGACCTCGCTGAGCACCAGAGAGCACATACAGGAGGAAAACCATTCCGATGCATGCAGTGTGGGAGAGCCTTCCATCACAGCTCAGACCTGGTTCGGCACCAGCGAGTTCACACCCGGGAGAGGCCTTTTGAATGCAAGGAGTGTGGGAAAGGCTTCAGCCAGAGCTCGTTGCTCATTCGCCATCAGAGAATCCACACGGGAGAAAGGCCTTATGAGTGTAACGAGTGCGGAAAGTCCTTCATCAGGAGCTCGAGCCTCGTTCGACATTACCAGACCCACACAGAGGTGAAGCAGTACGAGTGTAAGGAGTGCGGGAAGGCCTTCCGTCACCGCTCCGACCTCATCGAACATCAGAGGATCCACACCGGAGAGAGGCCCTTTGAATGCAACCAATGTGGGAAAGCCTTTATTCGGAGTTCGAAGCTCATTCAACATCAAAGGATCCACACCGGGGAAAGACCTTACGTGTGCAATGAGTGTGGGAAGCGCTTCAGCCAGACATCCAACTTTACCCAGCACCAGAGGATCCACACCGGAGAGAGACTCTACGAATGTAACGAGTGCGGGAAAGCCTTCTTTCTGAGCTCGTACCTTATTCGACACCAGAAAATCCACACCGGGGAGAGAGTGTACGAGTGCAAGGACTGTGGGAAAGCTTTTCTCCAGAAAGCCCACCTCACTGAACACCGGAAAATCCACACTGGGGATAGGCCCTTTGAATGTAAGGACTGTGGGAAAGCTTTCATTCAGAGCTCCAAGCTGCTTCTGCATCAGATCATTCATACCGGCGAAAAGCCCTACGTGTGTAGTTACTGTGGGAAAGGCTTTATTCAAAGGTCAAACTTCCTTCAACACCAGAAAGTTCATACTGAAGAGAAACTCTATGACTGTAGTCAGTTTGGGAAAGACTTCAGCTCAGCCCCAAACTTTAAAAATAATCAAGGTGTTCACCAAGAGGGACTTCCCTTGGGTAAGACCGCCATGCATGTGGGTGAGAAGTCTGCAGGTCAGGGGGAACACACAGATAACTTATAAAGTATTTACTCTCCTACTCAGTGATGTTTAGAAGGAGTAGCATGACTCCTAACTGCTGCGACTTTGGATGTGTCGGCGTTTTCCAAAGTCCTCAGTAGGGCTGCTTTCAGATTGGGCTGTCACCTACCACTGCGCAGCAGCACTGGCTGCTGTCCTCCCCACTACGAACGTGTGACATCAGGAGAGCCACGTGACTGGACACCTGATGGAGCCGGAATAATGCTGGGGGAGGGGCTAGGTCTAAAGAAGCTTTCTGCATGTTACCACACAGTTATAGTCCATCCGATTTAAAAATACTTTTTAAAGCAGAACTATGTATCTAATCTTAATACTTAAAAGAATATCACATGGTTAATTTCGGTCTATCAAAAAGGCAAGTTGGAGAAAGACCTTCGTTATTTCAAACGACAGGTTGGTTCCCCGTTGTCCTTAGGATAATTTCTAAGCTCCCAGAACTGCTTTCTAAGGCCTTTTGCTTCTGGAGTTTCATCTCCCACTGCTTAGCCTCCCGCCGCAGCAGATCTAACTGCTTGACATTCCCGCTTAACCCACGTCGTACTTGCCTCCTGTTTGTCCTGTCTGAACGCTTTCCACCGCACACCTGGTTCGCTCCTTATCAGGAGTCAAGACCTGTGTCAGGCTCAGCCAGCTACTCCTCTAGTGCTTGTGGGCTGGCGTGCACTTCTGTCACTGCACTTGCTTTGGGGTATCAAAATGATGTTCTTATCTACCATCTCTCATTAGTACACTACTAATCCCTTAAGGACTTGGTCATAGTCGATGGGTTCATGTGTCCGTGGCACCTGGTGCAGGAAGAAGCGCAGCCGGATCTGTGTATCACTGGCTCTTCTCACTTGTGCTGCTGTAGTTTACGTTTTGGGGTTTTGTTGTTCTGTAACAGTATAATTTGCTGGTCTACTGGAAGTATCTTCTCTCTCAGCTCTGTTGATGTCTTCTGCTTCTCCATAACTCGGAAGTTGTAAGCAGTAGCTAGTGGAAGACCAGCACGCCTCATGTTTGTGCCTTCAGAGCTCACCCATAACCGTCTCCTTGCTTTCAGGGAGTGTTGTCTTCACCTGGCTGCCCATGTATCTTTCTAATCCACTCAAAGGGCACACAATCCCAGTGCACTGCTCAAGGTTTCCTGTCTCAGCAGTTCCACAATTGACCTCATCTCTTATGGTCACTTTCTCTGCTTTCTGGCTCATTTTGTCATTTATCTGAAAATGTATTGATCTAAAAGGACCGGGGCTGAACACTTGGGAGACAGATGAAATTGTTGATTCTGATTTGGAAGACAAAGATCATTGCACAGAGTTAAGTGCTGAAGTAGAAGTTCCACATTGTGTAGGAGCATAGGTAAGGAGGGGACTGATCTGGTGTGGAGGATCTGGGCCAGCTTCACAGAAGAGGTGACCCCAGAACTGAGAGAGCGAGCGCCATGGCAGCTAGAGAAGAGGATGACCTGGGAGAGGAATCTGTAGATACGGAGAGGGGCAGTAGATATCTCTTTGGGGAGCTGTAGTACGCGGTCGATAACAGTCTACCTGACTTTCAGTTGCTGCCTCTGATTTTCTTTTCTCTGAACATTAACAAAAACAGCCAGTTTTGAAATTACATGAAACCCCCCCCCCCCCACACACACACACACTATGGGAAGATTCTGAGTTTTTAAATTCCAGCAACACTAGAAGCCTTCAGGGGTAAGAGATAAAGAGGGGCATACAGTACATCTTCTGGAAAACTCATTACTAGAGATGTTACAAATGGTACAGAAGAGAGATTATCAAGACCATTTCAATCAACTTTGTTGACGTCTAGTTTCCATACAGTAAAACACATATTTAAAGTGTACAGAGTTTTGAGAAACCATATACCTGTGTAACGACCATTAGAATAAAGAAAAGTAATGTTCTTATCATTCAAACAGGTTCCCTTTTGCTCTTTCCCAGTTAGTCATGCCCTAGTCCCAAATACCTGCTTTGGGTCAGTGTAGATTAGTTTCGCTTGTAGGGCTTCACATAAATGGACCCATACAGTATATAATTCTATGTGTCTTGATTTATTTTGCTTTGGCATGTTGTAAAGACTCAACCAAGTAGTTATGTGTTTGGGTATCTCTCTGCTGAGTAGTGTTCTATTGTACGGACAAACCTTTGTTCATTGCCTGTTGATAAAAATTTGGGTTTCCAGATTTGGCTTTTATTAATAAAACTGCTATGAGCATTTGTGTAAACCTATTTATTTGGACATGCCTCTTTATTTTTCTTGGGCTAATGCATAGGAACTTAATTTCTGAGTTATAAGTGTGTTTTCATAAGAAATGGCCAAAAATTCTCCATAGTGGTTGCACCATTTCACACTCTTCCCACAGTACGTTTGTTCCTGTTGCTTCACATCCCTTGCCAAGCCTTGATAGTGTAACTCGGCTGAAATGTGATCCGCGCCAAGTAGGTGTGATGTGTCTCTGTGTTTCTGATTTGTATTTGTCTGCTCGGTGGTGCTGTTGAGCACCTTTCCATGTGCATGTTGCCATTTTGCCTTACTTTTTTTTTTTTTTTTAATTTTTTTTAAAAGATTTTATTTATTTATTCGACAGACAGAGATCACAAGTAGGCAGAGCAGCAGGCAGAGAGAGAGGGGGAAGCAGGCTCCCCGCCGAGCAGAGAGCCTGACGCAGGGCTCAATCCCAGGACCCCGGGACCACGACCTGAGCTGAAGGCAGAGGCCTAACCCGCTGAGCCACCCAGGCGCCCTTTTTTTTTTTTTTTTTTAAAGATTTTATTTATTTATTTGACAGAGATCACAAGTAGGCAGAGAGGCAGGCAGAGAGAGAGAGAGGAAGGGAAGCAGGCCTCCTTCTGAGCAGAGAGCCCAATGCGGGATTCAATCCCAGGACCCTGGAATCATGACCCGAGCCGAAGGCCAAAGCTTAACTCTGAGCCACCCAGGTGCCCCTTTGCCCACCTTTTGTGATATGTTTTTACATCTTTTGCCCTTTATTAAATTGGGTGGTCTTTTTTTTTTTTTTTCTTTTAAGATTTTATTTACTTGATGGAGAGCTCAAGCAGTGGGAGCGGCAGGCAGAGGAAAAGGAAGAAGTAGGCTTCCCACTGAGCAGGGAGGCTGATGCGGGCCTGGATCCTAGGACCCTGGGACCATGCCCTGAGCCACCCAGGAGCCCCATGTGGTGGTTCGTCGTCTTATTACTGACTTACAAGAGCCTTTCCTATTTGGTAGGTGAAAGTCTCTTTCCAAATATGTATTCATTATGCATACTTTTAGCCTGTGGCTTACCTGTTCATTTTCTTTGCAGGGGGAGGGATAGTGGGAGAAGGAGAGAATCTCTTCATTTTCTTTCTTTTTTTTTTTTTTTTTTTTTTAAGATTTTATTTATTCATTTGACAGAGAGAGATCACAAGTAGGCAGAGAGGCAGGCAGAGAGAGAGAGAGGAGGAAGCAGGCTCCCTGCTGAGCAGAGAGCCCGATGCGGGACTCGATCCCAGGACCCTGAGATCATGGCCTGAGCCGAAGGCAGCGGCTTAACCCACTGAGCCACCCAGGCACCCAATTTTCTTAATGGTATCTTTTGAAGATCACATTTTAAGAGATTTTCCACTAGTACACAAAAATTTGTATAGTTTATGCTTCTCGAGTTCTGTCTAGGTTTTTAAACAGCTATTTTCCAGTTGTTATTGCTAGTTTGTAGAAACACATTTGATTCTGGCTTGTTGATCCTTGTATCCTGCAACTGGATTCACTTACTAGTTCCACTAATATTTAGAATTTTAGATTCTTTTTGTTGTTGTTGTTCCTTTAAGATTTATTTAGAGAATGTAAGTGGTGGGGAGGGGCAGAGTGCGAAAGACAATTTGTTTTTAAACATTTTATTTGTGAGAGAGAGCTCAAGCAGGGCAAGGAACAGGGATAGGGAGAAGCAGATTCCCTACTGAGCAGGGAGCTGTATGCAGGGCTTGATCCCAGGATCCTGGGACCATATTCTGAGCCACGGACAGACGCTTAACCAACTGAGCCCTCCAGGGGCCCCTGGAGAGAGAGAATCTTTAGCAGACTCCTTGCTGAGTGCAGAGCCTGAACTCAAGACCTCAAGACCCTGAAGCCATGACCTGAGCTGAAATTAAGAGTCAGATGCTTAACAGGCTGAGCCATCCAGGCGCCCCTGTATTTCTAGATTCTTAAGCATTTCCTAGGCAGATAAAGAATTTTACTTCTAATTTCTGATTTATATGGAATCGGTCTACCATGGGATGCTTGGGGGCCTCAGTGGGTTGAGCCTCTGCCTTCGGCTCAGGTCATGGTCTCAAGGTCCTGGGATCGAGCCCCAAATCAGGCTCCTTGCTCAGTGGGGAGCCTGCTTCTCCTTCTCTCTCTGCCTGTCTCTCTGCCTGCTTGTGATCTCTTTCTCTTCAAATAAATAAAATCTTTAAAAAATAATAAAAAGAATTGGTCTACCCATATCATTTTCTGAAGTTGTTTGTGTAATAGTTCTTTTTATTTCTAAATTATTTTTATTACCATATGATGTATTATTTGCCTCAGGGGTACAGGTCTGTGAATTGTCAGGCTTACACATTTCACAGCACTCCATAGCACATACGCTCCCCAATGTCCATCACCCAGCCACCCCATCCCTCCCCCACACCCCCCAGAGAACCTCAGTTTGTTTCGTGAGATTAAGAGTTTCTTACGGTTTGTCTTCCTCCTGATCCCGTCTTGTTTCATTTTTTCTTTCCCTGCCCCCCAATGACCCCCAACCCTGGCTCTCAAATTCCTCATACCAGGGAGATCATATGATAATTGTGTTTCTCTGTTTGACTTATTTCACTCAGCATAATACCCTCTAGTTCCATCCTCGTCATCGAAAATGGCAAGATTTCATTCCTTTTAATGGCTGCATAGTATTCTATCGCGCGTGCGCGCGCACATGTGTGCACACACACACACACACACCCCACATCTTTATCCATACATCTGTTGATGGACATCTAGGTTCTTTCCATAGTTTGGCTATTCTGGACATTGCTGCTATAAACATTGGGGTGCACGTGCCCCTTTGGATCACTACGTTTGTATCTTTAGGGTAAATACCCAGTAGTGCAATTGCTGGGTCACAGGATAACTCTATTTTCAACTTTTTGGGGAATCTCCATGTTGTTTTCCAGAGTGGCTACACCAGCTTGCAATTAGTATTTCTTCTTTATTTTTTAAAAAAGATTTTATGTATTTATTTGACAGAGATCACAAGTAGACAGAGAGAAGAGGGGAAAGTAGGCTTCCTGCTGAGCAGAGAGCCCGATGTGGGGCTCGGTCCCAGGACCCTGGGATCATGATCTGAGCTAAAGACAGAGGCTTTAACCCACTGAGCCACCCAGGTGCCCCTTACATTATGTTTTAATTACATTTTTTTTTTTTTTGCTGCCTTTTAAAAAAAGATTTTATTTAATTGACAGAGATCACAAGTAGACAGAGAGGCAGGCAGAGAGAAGTGAGGAAGCAGGCTCCCCGCTGAGCAGAGAGCCTGATGTCGGGCTTGATCCCAGGACCCTGAGATCATCACCTGAGCTGAAGGCAGAGGTTTTAACCCACTGAGCCACCCAGGTGCCCTAATTAGTTATATTTTAAATGAATTTCCTTCTTCCTGGTGTTGGTGATCTGTGTCTTCCTTCTCTCTTGGTCAGTCTAGCCAAAGATTTACCAATGTTATTGCTGCTTATAAAGAAGTAGCTTTCATTTTCCTTGATTTTGCTCTATTTGTCTATTTTCTGTTTCACTGAAGCAGAATCATTTTATTTCTTTCCTTCCACTTTGAGTAACTTCCCCTTTCCTTTAACAGCTTATTCAAGTGGAAGCTTATATCACTAGTTTTAGGCCGCTTTTCTTTTCTCATATAAATACTTAAAAGCTAACATTTTTCCTTGTGGTACTGCATTAGCTGAATTCCACAGATTGTGATATGTTGTTTTCATAATCATTCAAGAAAAGGTATTTTCTGATTTATTTCTTCCTTTCTCTCTCTCTCTCTCTTTCTTTCTTTCTTTCCCTCCTTCCTTCCTTCCTTCCTTCCTTCCTTCCTTGTTTCTTTCTTTCAGACAGAGGGCATGCAGTGGGGGTGGGCAGGGAGGGAGAGAGAATCTTAGCAGGCTCCACACCCAGCACAGAGCTCATTGGGAGGTTTGATCTTGTGACCCCGAGATCATGACCTGAGCCGAAACCAAGAGTCAGACACTTAACCTTTGAGCCACCCCAGTTACCCCTGACAGTATTTTCTGATTTCTTGTGATTTTTTTCTTTGACTGTGACTTATGTAGACGTCTACTCGATTTCCATATAGTTGGGGCATTTTTCAAATACATTTTTATTACTGATTTCTCAATTAGTTCCATTATGTAATTGGACAACATATGCTGTATATTAACACTTTCAAATTCAGGACTTGTTTTATGGGCCACGTGATGGCTTATCTTTGTGAATGTTCCACGTGCCCTTGGAAAGTATTTGTGTTATGTTGTTATTTGGGTGTGAGCCCTCTACACGTGGCACTTAGGTCACATTAGTGATGGGCTTGTTGAAGTATCCTCTGTCTTAACTGATTTCCTTTCTACTTTTTGTCACTGAGAAATGAGTGTTGAACTCACTAATTATAACTGTGGATTTGTATTTTTCTCCTTTAACGTTGTCAACTTTTATGTGTTCTGCAGCCCTGGTTTTGGGTACATAAACATTGAAAATTGCTGGTTTTCTTGTGTCCCTGTGTTTATCTCTGGTATTTTTTCAAGCCTGAGATCCACTGTGTCTGAGAGGTGATGCTTCTGTCTCGGGGCTTGATTAGTGCTTCCAGGGCACGATGGTTCTTTCTCCTTTAACCTATGTATGTTAGTGTATTTAAAGTGTGTTTCTTGGAGACAGCTTATTGTTGGGTCTTAACTTTTTCATCCAGTATGATAAGTAGTATTTTTACTACTAAGTAAAATCAATATCAATATTGATATGGCTGATTTTATTTATTAAAATATTTTATTTATTCATTGGGCAGAGAGAGAGAGCAGAAGCAGAGGGAGAGGGAGAAGCAGGCTCCCCAGTGAGCGGAGGCTGACATAGGGCTCCATGCCAGGACCCTGGGATCATGACCTGAGCTGAAGGCAGAGGCTCAGCCCACTGAGCCCCAGGCGCCGACTTTAAAACTCCCACCCTGCTGTTCTCTGTCACTTAGCGGCTCTTTGTCCGCATTTTCCTGACTTCCTCTGTGTTGAGTGGTCGTTGCTACTTCACTTCATCTGTTTTCCTATTTGCTGTCCCTGTTTGTTTACTTCACTGTCTCTGTTTCACAGCGTGTGTGCATCTGCATCTCCTTTCACACCCATTGTGAGAAACCTGCCGTATTCCTTCCTGTCCCCTGCCCATCCTTTCTGTGTCCTTTGTTGTACATTTTACTGTTAAATATGTTCTAATGAACATACCGTAATTACTTTGACTTTACACAATAATCTTTTTTTTTTAATTTTAAAGATTTTATTTTACCAGAGAGAGAGAGAGTGCGTGCTTGCATAAGTGGGGGGAGGGGCCAAAGGAGAAGCCGGGTTCCTGCTGAGCAGGGAGCTGGACAGAAGGCTCCAACCCAGGACCCTGAGATCATGACCCGAGCCGAAGGCAGACACCCAACCGACTAAGCCACCAGGCGCCCCGATTTTAATGCAATTTTAACATTAGAAGAAACGGGCTTTTACATTTACTCACATATTTACTATTTCTGGCCCAAGCTTACATTTTGTTTCCTGCAACCTGAGTCATGTGCTTATCATTTCATTTTTTTTTTTTTTAATTTTTATTTACTTGACAGAGAGAGAGAAATCACAAGTAGGCAGAGAGGCAGAGAGAGAGAGGAGGAGGAAGCAGGCTCCCTGCGGAGCAGAGAGCCCGATGTGGGACTCGATCCCAGGACCCTGGGATCATGACCCGAGCTGAAGGCAGAGGCTTTAACCCACTGAGCACAGGCACCCCATGCTTATCATTTCTTTTATTGCAGGTGCCCCAAGGCAAGTTTCAGCTCTGGTCTGCTGAAAATATCTGTGTTTTGTCTTCAGGTTTGAAATATACTTTTGCTGGCTATGAAGTTTTAGGATGACGGGTTTTCTTCACCTTGAAGCTGTCCTTCCATTGCCTTATTACTTCTGATGAACACCTGCAGTCGTCTCTGCTTTGTTTCTTGTTCTTTTTCTCCTCTAGGTGCTTCTAAGATCTCATCAGTGGCTTTCAGCCATGAGGCTATGATGTGCATTGGTATGTTTTTGTTTTCATCCCAGTTGGGGTTTATTGGCTTTGTTATTGGTTTTGGATTTATTATTTTCATCAAATTTAGAATCTTTTCCACTATGGCTCTTTCTCTTTTTAAGATTTAATTTTTAAGTATTCTGTACCCCCAGCGCAGGGCTCGAACTCACAGTCCCGAGATTAAGCTTCACATGCTCCTACTCCCATGAATGAGCCCCTCTGGCTATTATACTTTCTGAATGGTGGTGGGTGCTGATGGCACAGGGGCTGAGTTTTGCCCTGCCTTGGGGTGTGGGGAGTGCCCTGGTGTGTAGCATGTGGTGGACACATACTGTGGAACAAGTCGCTGGGGCAGTAGCAGGAGAGGGAGGCTGGGTGGAGCACAGTCCCCGGTGAGACGAGAGGGCTCAGGGCTGGGTGTCCACACCCCCAGGGGTATAGGGACATCTGATCAGGGCCTGGGCTAAGAGGTCTCCCACGGCACTGGACTGCTGGGATCCCAGTTGCTCCCCATGACCGTGTCCCCTCACCAAGGGAATGAGCCAAAGCCACGTGCCTTCATGGTTAAGGTCTTCCCGTCCATGAACCAGGTTCGCTGGACTTCCCATGAGGATGAGGGGGCTGCACACCCTTCTAGCTCTTCCTGGGATGGCGCTGTTCCCCTAGGTCATCCCTCTCGGGGTCTCCCACTCAGTCTTTAGGAGAGGTTTGCATAGGGGCTAGGTCTCCCCAGCTCCCCAACCTTTGACAAGTACCAGGACAGCCACGGTCATGCTCCATGCAGAGGGAGCCAGGTGGAGGTCCCAGGAGCAAAAAGATGGGCCCTGGGTGTGGTTCAGCATCACCTGGAGAGTTTTAACAGCCCCTGGGGTAGCCCTACTGGAGCACAGGCTGATTTAATTACTTCAGGCATCCTCCAGGGTCATGTTTTTATTCTTAAACTTTTTGAGATAAGTAGAGACTTATATCCACGTGTAAGGTATAACACAGAGGGTTTGTGTATTCTCTTTGCCCCGCCTACGCCAATGGCAGCATCTTGAAGACCGTAGTACAACATTACAACCAGGAGGTGGACATCGATACCAGGATACCAGATTTGCTCACCAAACGATCTCTCCCTACTCTTGTATGGCCATACTCACTTCCCTTCCGCCTAAAACCCCTCCTTCTCAGCTAGCAAACATTAATGTTTTCTCTGCCGGTTCTCCACCGACAATGTTATATCAGTGGAATCATGCAGTATTGTGGACTCGATCTGCTGGGGCCAGATCTCCAGCTTCCAGGGGTATCAAGTCTGGTGGTAGGTACTAGCATAAGCAGACCTACGGACCACTGGAATACAATAAAGCCCAGGAATAAACTGTTCTGTATACAGTCAGAGGATTTCTAGCAGTGGTGCCGGAACATTCGGTGGGGGAAGGACGGTCTTGTCAAGAGATGGTGCCGGGGAAAGTGGACACCCACGTTCGAGAGAAGGGGTGTTGGGTGCTCACCTAACACCGCATGTAAAACTATATAAAAACTAACTGCAAGTGAACCAAAGAAATAAACTTAATAGTTAAAGCCAGAGAACTCCCAGGGGAAAATGCAGGGAGAGGGAGACGCCGACTTGGGTGTGACACCAGATGCACAGGCAAGAAAAGCAAACGTGGATCTGGTCACTTCATTGAGATTAAAAACTTGTGCATCAAGGACACTCAACAGATGAAAAGGCCACCCCCAGAATGGGAGGGAGAGACTTGAAAATCACTTACCTCCTAGGAGACTAGTACCCAGAATACTGAGTACCCCTAAAAACCGCAACGCCGCTGAATTCGAAGATGGGCAACAGACCTCAGTAACCCTCTGTCCAAAGCAGTGTCTGTACGGAAGCCCTGAGAGGAGGCCTGCTGTCATTAATGGGAGATGCACATCTGGACGGCCCAGAGCGTGCCTGTGAGGACCGTGACCATGGGAGTCATGGAACAGGTGTCCGAGAGGGTGTGCTGTGCTGTGCATGGCCATGTGGCCGGCTGGCCTGGCGGGAAGCAGTGTGACCATCACCAGAAAGTTAGAAGCAGACTTACCATTCGACCCAGCAATTCTCTGTGGGTCCACACTCAGAAGTGAGAGCGGGATCCCCCAGGGACGCTCGCATGCCCCAGCCGCTGCTGCAGCAGCCACAGCAGCCAGGAGCTGGACAACCCAGGCGGCCACCAAGGGATGGACAGACGAGCAGCGCGGGGCTTCTCCTGCGGTGGAGCCCCGCTCAGAAGAAGGAAGTCCGGCCTGATGCTGCAACATGGGGGACTTGGGAGGGAGCCAAGCCCGTCCCAGGGAGGCCAGGACGGCTGGAGTCCACCTAACCCGAGCGTGCGGGTACAGAGGAGGCGGCCCGGTGGTCGCAAGGGGTGGGGGTGGCCAGTGGTGCTTTATGGGTACAGACGCCGGCCTGGACACGCACAGACCTCACCGGGCGCCCCGCAACCAGCGACGACGACGAATTCTGGCTCCGCGTCTGTGCTCACAGCCCGGAGGAGCGAAGCAGAAAGGTCTTGGCGAGGGGGAGCCACACGCCCGCTGGCCAGGCAGGTGGGAGCTGGCGACTGGGTGGCCCAGGGAGGTGGTCCCACGGGGGCAGCATGGGTGGACACGGGGGACCCCGCGGGACAGAAGGTCCTCCGAGCGGGCGCCCCGCCCGTCTCTGCCTCGCCCCGCTGGGATCCGGACTCCGTCTCGCTGCGGCCAAAGTGTCCCACGCACGCGCGTGTCCGTGACGCGCTCCCTGCGCCTCCCCCGCGGCCCCGCCGGGAGGGCGAGTGTCCCCGCGCGCGCCGCGTCACCGCACCGGTCCGCCTCGGCGAGCCCGGAACCACCCCGCGTCCACCGCGCCCCTGCTGCGCGCCCCGCCGGGCGCACCCGCTCCGGTTCAGCATCGCTGACCGGTCCCCCGGCGTGGCTGCTCCCGCTGCGCGGCAGTGTCGGCGCCGCCGCGGGTCCCGGGAAGCGCCGGCTTCGTCCTCCCGCCGAGGTCGTGCTTGCGGACCGGCCGGGGTCCCCCGTGAGGCGCTCACGTGCTCTTCCCGGTTTCAGCGTTTCCTTTCCGCGGCCGCCGTGTGCGGGACGTCGGGCTCCGCGTGCGGGTCCTTCCGGCAGGTGCGCGTCGGGCTCCCTCCGCCTGCGGCCTCTCCCGGACTCCCCTGCGCCGGCGAGAGGTTCGGGTTTGACGACGCCGAACCTGGTGGTCTGAGCGTCCTGAGGCCGCGGGAAGGAACCTGCGCGGGCCCCACGGTGACCCGCGCTTCTCTGCTCTCGGGGAGTCTCCGGATTCGGCCTCCGCGTGTGCGCCGCGGTCCGCCCTGACGCGATCCGGGGCGCGGCCAGGGCTACGGCCTCCCCGCCGGCTCCGGAGCCCCGAACCCTCGGAGCAGCCCTTGCCTTTGCCCCGCGCTGCGCGGGTGCGGTTGACCGCGCGGACCTTGCCTGTCGGTGCAGCGCGCCCACCGTCCCCGGCCCGCGTCTCCACGGGCGCTTGACTCGTCCTCGGATCGAGCTGCACCACTTCCCGCTTCGGTTTTCACGGTCGGTCCTTTGAGGCCCTTCGCGTTCCCGCACCCGGTGCGCAGTCCGCCTGGACGTGTCTGCGGTGGGTCCGCGCGCGGAGGCGTTGGTTTCTAGAGCCCCGGGGACGGCGGGAGCGTGACACCCGCGCACGGTTGTCGCTCGCTGGACGTGAGCCGTCAGGTTTGCTTCGCGCTGTTGGTACCTTCGGGCGTGGAGGCTGGCGCGTCGCTCCTTCCGCGGTGCCACCTAGGAACCGCCGGAGGAAGAGAGGCCCGGAGCTCCCGGTGCTCTGAGCGCGCCGCTCCCCTCCGGGAGGTCGCCGGCCTGCAGGCTCTGCAGACCTGTTCTTTTCTGCTGTTCGTGGAGCGTCGTTATGTGGGCGTGATGACGAGGTCGTGAGCCCTGGGTGATGGAGTCTCCATCCAGCGGTGGCCAGGGGGTGGGGGTGGGAGTGGAGATGGGGGTGGGGTGGGGGGTCGGGGTGGGGGTAGGGGGAGGCGGTCAGGGGGACCAAAAGTTCCAGTCCTCTGGTTGCCCCTGTCCTGTGGTTCAAAGGGCCTTTTCCAGTCACTGCATTAGCAGAAGCCCCGAGAGGGCTCTGTCGGACACAAGATGCTCCAGTGGTTCAGGAAGTGCCACGGGCCCCAGTTTTGTGCCGGGAACCAGGGATTCCTTACACCACACTAAGTGTTTGACTTTTTGTGGTTGTTACTTTTAAAAATTTTATTTCACTTTCCCAGTATTCGTTGCTAGTGGCAACATAAGGGAATTTTATGTTCTTTGACCTCACTTAATTCACTCAGTGGCTCTAGTGTTTGTGTGAAGAATTCTTAGGATTTTCCTAGAAACAGTCATGTCATCTTTGGATAGTAAGTTTCACTTCCTTCTCTGTCGTCTTGAGGGCTGCAGTTTTCTTCCTCTCTCGAATTGTCTTGGACCTTCAAGAAGCTGAGGGGAAGCCGGGAGTGGTCAGCCTTGCCTTATTCGGGATCTGAGAGGGATGGTGTTCAGTATTTGTTAAACATGAGACTGGCTGCAGGTCTGTCTGGTGGAGGAGGCTCTCCTGAGTTCCTTGTTAAGAGTTTTCATTGGAATTGGATGCTGAAGTTTAACAAATGCCTTTTCTGCTTCTGTTGAGGTAATCCTATGATTTGATTGGGTTTTCTCCTTCATTCTGTGTTTTTAAGAGGGGGAAGGGATAGAGGGAGAGAGAGAATCTTAAGCAGGCTTAGCATGAGGCCCCCGACATGGGGCTCGATCTCACAACCCTGAGATCATGACCAGAGCCAAAACCAGAGTGGGACACCTAACCGACCTGGCCCCTGGGCGTCCCTCCTCATCCTGTCAAAGTGGGTGATTGTGTTGCCTCCTTTTCAAATGATTTAGGAACAGCTGGGGAAGCCATTTTGAATAAGGCTGACACCTTGCTTGTGAAAACAAAGAAAATCTCCAGCCGAAGGTCATACTCAGGAACACATTTAACAATCAGACGTAAACACCCGTGAGTGTCAAAAGGAAAAACTGAATGAAAGGTTATCACAACATTCAGAGTGGGTAGCTGCCGGGAGGAGGGAGGCAAGCGAGGCAGAGGTGAGTGGGGAGGGTCCTGCAGTCTCCAGGCGGCGACTGCGCGAGCGCGGCTCACAAGGGTGCCGTTCCCCAGCACACCCACCTTCTCCGGCCCTTCCAGCCCCGAGTGCCTGCCTCCAGCGCACGGAGGTCAAACCGACTTTGCATTCTTGGATGACTCCACTTGGTTGTGACCTAGAGTTCTCTGTACATGTTGCTGTATGGGGCTTCCTGATGTTTTGTTAGGAACGTGTGTGGCCGGGGTGCCTGGGTGGCTCCATCTGTTAAGCCTCTGACTCTAGATTTTGGCTCAGGTCATGACCTCAGCGTTGTGGGATTAAGCCCCCCTCCCCCCCCAGGCTCCGTGCTCTGTGGGGAGCCTGCTTGAGACTCTCTGCCCCTGCCCTGCTCCTGCTCTTTCTCTTTCTCTCAAATAAATAAATAAGCAGGGGGAGTGGGAGAGAGAGAAGCAGGCTTCCTGCTGAGCAGAGAGCCCGATGCAGGGACTGATCCCAGGACCCCGAGATCATGACCTGAGCCGAAGGCAGATGCTTAACCGACTGAGCCACCCGGGCACCCCATAAATAAATCTTTAAGAACATAATGTCTGTGTGCTGAAGAGAGAGACGGTCCTGCGCTTTTCTGTAACATCTGTCAAGTTTTGGCGTCCGGGCTTTGCAGGCCGCCACGAGCCAAGCAGGTGGTGGTTGCCCGTCCGCTGGTCTCTCAGGGGCTTCGGACACGGGCGCTGCTTCTCCTTAAGGGTTTGGTGGAGTTGGCCCATGAGCCAGCTGGGGCTGCTCTTTTCTCCAGGGGAACAGTGTTTCTTTCTCTTTTCTCAGTTTCATAATGTGCTTTTAAGGGAATTTAGGCATTTCACCCAGTTGCTGACCTCGGTGGACCTTTGCCGTGCCGGACCCTTCACGCCGCCGTTGGTGTGTGTGATCTGGAGTGAGGTCTCATTCTTTCATTCCCGGGATGGGGAACTAGGCACCTTCCTCCCGCTGGTTTGTCTCTTCTCGGGGCATCTTGGGGACCAGCCTCTCCTGGATCTTGGGGCCCCTGTGCTGCACAGGAGCCCCTGGCGGCAGGAGATGTGGTGGCTCTGAGCAGAGCTGGGGGCGAAGCTGGGGGCGAAGCTGGGGGCGAAGCTGGGGGCAAAGCTGGAGCTGAGCAGACCCCAGCCACCCAGTGCAGGGGAGGGATAGCTTAGTGCCCAGCCCCGGGAAGGATGCCCATGGTTCTGGGGGAAGGCTGCGATGGGTCCTCGTCCGTGGGGGAAGTGCAGGAGGACGTCTCTGCGTGCGGTGCCCTGGGCATGGGCTGTCTGGGCTCGTGTCCTGCAGAGGAACCCAGGCTGCCTCACTGGACTCTTAGCCCCTACTTCTGCAGGTCCATGAACGCAGCGGAGCTGCCAGCTTCCAGCCCTCAGTGCCCCACCATGCCTTGCTCTCTGGAATGTCCAGGTCCGTGCGTATGGAAGGTAAAACTCAGTCACCCCAGCTGTCCTGTTTTCTGCAGTGATGCTGGCCCCTCCCCACCCTCAGCCGTGCCTTCTGCTCTGGAGCAGACCCTGCAGAAGCAGTCATGAGCCCCGTGTTTCCTGACTCCCCTGTCCTCTGAGCAGGTGCAGCTCAGGTCAGGCGGGGCCCCAGGACTGCAGCCTCGCTCACTCGTGGTCTCCCCAGATCATCTGCTTCTCTGCACCTGCCTTTCTCCAGAGCCACCCCAGCCCCACCATCCCCCGTCTCCCCATGGACGTGCCCCCGGTGAGCCCCCAGCACCCAGCACCTCCATGGGGAGGGTTTCCTGATGGTGGCCTCAGAGACCAGCGGCTGCCAGCCCGCGGCTCTTATCTGTGGAGTTGGGGGGAGGGTGACCATTTAGATTAAGACCATGGGAGGTGGGGGCTTCTGACTCCTGACTGCAGCTCAGGTTGTGATCTCAGGATCCTGGGACCGCGCCCCACGTCGGGCTCCCCGCTCAGCATGGAGTCTGCGTGAGGACCTCTCTCTCGCTCTCTCTGGCCCCTCTCCCTGCTTTCTCACTCTCTAAAATAAGTAAATCTTAAAAAAAAAAAAAAAAAAAAAAGACCATGGTAGATGTCCTAGAGAACCGCTCTCCTCGGCTTTAGGCTGGCAAGAGCAGCCACAGCTCTGTCCTGGGGGCGCGTTTTATGTGTTTCTCCCCACTCTGGGGGCTAGAAGTCCCACATCCGGTCTCTGCCTGCTTGCGCCCCGCGGAGAACCACTTCCTGGCTCATGGATTGCAGGCTGCGGGAGAGGGAGCAAGCTCTGGAGTGTCTTCTCTTACAAGGACGCTAACCCTGTGGGATCAGAGACGCATCCTTAGGATCCTTTAACCATAATCACTCTCTCAGAGGCCACACCCTCGACTACAGCCATCCCCAGAGTCAGGGATTCCACATGTGAGTTTGGGGGAATGCACACAGCCCGCCACAGGCGTCTTCCCTGGCAAAGCTTCAGGCCTCTTGAGGTTCTTCTTCCTTGGGGACTGTCCCCTTCTTTTCTTCCAGCCTGAACATGCGAGTCTTAGCTTTCTCATTTCTCAGTGTCCTGCAGCCTCCGGAGAGGCCGTGTCTGACGTCCTGCTCCAGGTGCGAGGTGTCTGTGTCACAGGAGCCACGCAGGGACCTTTGAGGACGTGCGCGCACAGTTCTCCGCAAGAATGGCAGCGTCTGGACCTTGGCCAGCAGGGCCTCTCCTGGGGCTGCTGCTGGGCCATTTCAGGAGCTTGGCTTCGTGGGGTAAGGGCTGTGCCGTTGGCCTCCAGAACCTGTTGGTGCCTGGCTGGCCCTGGAACCTCGAGGCCAGGCTGAGGGGGCTGGGAACCTGGGTTCTTGTCCTGGGTGCTGTAAAGGGGCGATCCTGGGCTGACTCTGGCCAAGGGCATTTCTCCATGCCCCCCTGGAGGCAGCCCCATCTTCCTCCGTCAGACCTTTCCATGGTTACCTTTCAAGCTGTGGGAACTTCCGTGGACCTTTCTCAACAGCAGGGGCGTGCGGGGAGCCCATCCAGCTTCCTGGGATGCCTCTGTTCCCTTCTCCAGTTCCGTTGTCTCTGCTTCGGGGTGACTTCTCTGGAGGACCGCCGTGGGCTGGCCTGAGCCCTGGCACGCTTGCTCGTTGTGTACAAAGGAAACAGTACCTTTTCTGTCTTTGGAGAAGGGTTCCATGGCCCCAGACCAGACCTCGTCTCTCCTGCAACAGTGAGCTGAGCCATGGGTTGAGGAGAGTGAGACCGGAGTCTCGGGAAGCCCAGAGGAGTTGCTGCCCAGGGCATCCGCTGATGGCTTTTTGCTCTTGCAGTGGAGCAGTGGGTGTGCAGCTGCTTTGTGAGCTGGGCTGCAGGACGCCGCGGGTGCAGTGGCCGCGTTCCTGCACCGAGTGCTTCCCTGGGGAGTACCAAGCCCGAGGGACGGTGTGAGGCGGGACAGGAGGGCAGTGTGGCCTGCAGTTCGGGTGGGGAGCGGGAGATGCTGGCTGGTGTGGATCCCCAGGTCAGAGACCCAGTTGGAAGGACGCTTACGGCCTGGAGGGTGAGTGGCCCAGAACCAGGCAGGGCTGGCTGCACAGCTTCCGGGCCCCGGGACCCCCTGCCAGGGCCTTGCTACTGGGACGCCCCAGCCCCCTGCACTGTCCTAGAGCCTGCCCGCTGGGGCCCTCGGAGCTCACCTGGCTATGAGGCAACGGTGGGGGACGCTGGACTCGATTTTCCGTTTTCTGCCGTTTGCAGTTTTAGCTCCTCTGTCCCTCCTGTGTCACTTTGCTGGAGTGAGTCCCTTGTTCAACTGACTTGAGCCGAGGGGACAGGCTTTCCTCTGGTAGCTTCCCTCCTCGCCCCTGAGGCCCTCCAGCCTGTGCCCCGTGACCCCCCGCGACCCCCTGCGGCCAGCACCTGTGTCACTTGAGAGCACTTCAGAGGGTCAGGAAAGCCGCCTTCGCTGGCCAGAGCTCGCGGCCAGAGCTGTGCTCCGCAAACCCTCCACGAGCGGCCCTGGCTGCGTGGCTGCTCTTCTCCCGGCGCTGCGTCCCACGGGGCCTCTCCAGCTGCGCTCGGGCCGGTGCGTGTTTGTTCCCGGTCACGAACAAGGGCCGTTGGGGACGGTGGTCTCCCAGCGTCCTGTGGCCGGACCCTGGTTCTCGGTGACATGGGCCTGCGTGGGGTCTACTGGTCCTTGGGCCTCGCCCCCGCCTCTGCTCTCAGGAGCACTGCTGAGCCCAGAGTCTGCCCACGGTCTGTTTGCGACTGTGTCCCGCTGCCCCAGCCCTGCTCACTGCTCGCTCTCCGAAGTGTGTACGTGAGTAAATAAATAAACACGTTCATTCTTTTATTCATTCATTCGAAAATGGGGGCTCCTGGGGGGCTCAGTGGGTTAAGCCTCTGCGTTCAGCTCAGGTCATGATCTCAGGGTCCTGGGATGGAGCCCCGCATCGGGCTCTCTGCTCCGCGGGGAGCCTGCTTCCTCCTCTCTCTCTGCCTGCCTCTCTGCCTGCTTGTGATTTCTCTCTGTCAAATAAATAAATAAAATTTTTAAAAATAAAAAATAAATACAAATAAAAAAAGACGTACTGAAGATGGTTGAGAACAGCTGCTAAGCCTTCAAGTGACAGAATCTGTCCTTGTGCTCGGCCCTGTCACACAACCCTGCGGGCTGGGCAGCCCACGCAGCCCACGCGTTTCTCGCAGCCCTGGAGGCTGGACATCCGAGACCAGGGTGCCGGCAGGGCTGGGTTCTGCCAGGACCCACTTCCTGGCCTGCACCCAGCCCCCTCCTCGCTGTGTTCTTGAACCTGGCGGTGCGGGGAGCTCTGCGGTCCGATCTTACCGGGGCCCGAATGCCTCCATGGGAGCCCGCCCTCATGACCTCATCGGGCCCGATCACCTGCCCACGGCCCCACCTTCAAGCACACCACACCGGGGCTGGCTTCAACTTAGGAATCTGGAGGGACAGCTGGGTTCATGGCAGGAGCCTCTCTGGGTCAGTCGGGCCGCAGACCCGCTGGAGGAGGGCGCTGCCCCCACAGCGTGGGCCTGGCGGGGCGAGTGAAGCCAGGGGCCACGGCCCCCAAGGCCCCAGCATACATGGGATCCGCGCGGCGGAGTGCGGAGTGTCTGGTGCCCACAGACTCCCGCTGCTTCCGGCAGTCCCGGTGTTTTTCTCGCCGTTCGGAGCCGTCGGGCGGGGAGGTGGCCGGTGTGTTCCCGCCGAGGCACGGAGCTGCGAAGGCCTTCGAAGGGCATTTGAGCGCGGGTTGTAGCAGCCCGACCTGGATCCGTGGGCAGGAGGCGCTGAGGACGACACTCCGCCCCGCTCTGTCCTGCGGGAACCGGCTGTCTGGTCACCTGCTTCGGGGTTTTCATCTCTCACTTCTTGACGCCATCGTGTGGAATGAAGCGGGAGCGACACGGAGCTGTGCGGCCAGCTGCGTTCCGTCCGATGACGATGACGTGCCCGCAGGAAGCGAGTGGGCCATGCGGATGCTCCGGGCGGTGGGACCGGGCAGGGTCAGGCTCCACGCAGCCCCTCGCTCACCTGGCCCGGCTGGCTGGGCTGCACCGGCAGGCCGCGTCCCGTCTGAAGTTGTCTGTGCTCGGCTCTGTGGGCAGATGCTGGGGTACACCAAGTGACGGGCACGGCTCCTGCGGGGGATCACGAGTGTGGCCACGGAAGGCCACGGCGAGGTCTGCATCTCAGCCCTCGCTGCCACCAAAGGCGGACGGAAAGACGGATGGGGACACGCTAGTGCTTGGGCGAGGCATGACCTACCACTGAATGCGGTTCCTCCTCCCTGAGGCCTCCCCCGGCCCCTCACTCGTCTCTCCTGAGAACCCTCTGTTCCAGGAGCTTCATAAGGAGACCTGGGGACGGGCACCAGCGTGCCGGCTGGCAGCTCCCACCAGATCCCTGTGGACACCGCGGATGTCCTGCACTTCCCCAGAAGACCCCTCAGCCGTGCACCCCGGGCACATCTGCAGTTGTGGAGGCGTGAGGGTCCCGCATCCCCCTGGGCCTGTTCGTCTCCATCCACAAACTCTGTGCGCCCGTTGTATGCCAGCCACGGAGCACGGAGGTCAGGTTTGGACAATATCCCCACGTCCCTGGGGGCAGAGTGACCTGTAAGAGGAAGTATCAGCCTTCTCAGAGAAGGCGAGCCTGGCCGCAGTGCACTGCCCCCATTATGCTGCCTCTTTTAATTTTATTTTTTTAAAAGATTTTATTTATTTATTTGACAGAGAGAGATCACAAGTAGGCAGAGAGGCAGGCAGAGAGAGAGAGAGAGAGAGAGGGAAGCAGGCTCCCTTGTGAGCAGAGAGCCCAATGCGGGGCTTGATCCCAGGCAGAGGCTTTAGCCCACTGAGCCACCCAGGCGCCCCTATGCTGCCTCTTTTATCTGCAGTTTTTGGGACGGAGGACGCGAGCCTACTCTGGGCCAGAATACACGTGCCACTGGGGGCCGGCCATCCACCCCTCTCCCCGGGGGGACCCTCAGAGCGCCCTGTGGGTTGGCCTGGGCCCTGTGTGCCACATGGAGGTCCCACCTCCCTCCGCACACGTTCTCCCCCCTGCAGCTGCCTGCCATCCTGTCTTTGGCCTTCTCGGGAGCCCGGGCCCCCCATTTGGGTCCTAGAAAGCCCCGGTGGTGTAGTGTCGCTCCTTCATCCCTGTCCTTTGTGACCCTTTGAGAGCCCTTCACCAGGAGGCCCAGGGTCTGACTGTCCGATGAGAAGCTGCGGACAGTCACCCTGGGGAGGGTGCGGTGAGGTTCTGGTTCCCTTGATCAATTACTCCGGCGACTTTTGTCTAGAAAAGAGAGCCAAGTGCATGTTGTTTTGGGGACATTTATTCCCCGTTACAGTTCAACACAAGCCTCATTGAATACAGTGGCAGGCAGAGCGGGGGAGATCCTGGCCTCCGTCCCCAGGGGAATTCTGTGACTGCTGGAGCGGGTCCCCCAGGGCTTGTCACATGCTGCGTGAATGAGCCTGTGATTTCCGTTTGTTTGCCTCACGCTTGCGGAGCCCCACGTCTGTCCACAGGTGCCGGGTGGGTCTGGCCGTGGACCTTCCTGTCCCCGTCCACTCAACACTGTCACAGGCTTCCGTACTATGTGTCCTGCTCGAGGACACGTCTGTGCTCACTGTGCCACCGTGTGTGTGCACAGGGGCTGGGGCAGTTTCCTGGGGTGGCTAAAGATGACAGAAATTTGTCGTCTGGGTACTGCAGCCGGAAGCCTGAGGCCCCGGTCAAGCCGTGCTGCCCCTGAAGCCTGAGGGGGAGAGTCTCTCCGGGGTCTTCCTGCATCCGGGGTGCCCGTGACACCGGGTGCGCCCTGGCCTACAAGCACGGCTCTGGCGTTGCCTCTGCCGTCAGGGGTGTTCCTGCGTCTGTCTTCATGTGCCCATCTTCTTACAAGGATACTGATCCCCTGGGCGAGGGCCCACCCTGCACCCATGTGAGTGCTGTAGCCTTGTTTCCAGATAAGCTCGCACTCGAAGCTAGGACTTGAACGTGTCTTTTGGGGGACACAATGCAATACACAACACACAGCGGAACAGGGTCCTAGGAGACAGCGGAATCGAAGCATGCCCGCTTCAGACGGAGGAGCAGCACCGGCCGGCGCGCCCTCCACGCTCTGCTCCCCGCCCCCCACGACGCTTCTTCTCCCCTCTGAGGCCTGGGCAGTGTGGGGGAGGGGGGGGGCTTCTTCTCCAGGTCGTGCACCTGCTTATCCTGGTGTGTGGTTGGCCTTTTTCTTTACATCATTATAATGACTTATCCTTTCTCTATGCTATTAGTTTATTTTATTTGAAAGCTAAACAAGGTCATTGGCTGTCTTCTGGGAGGGGACAGAGCATGGCTGTGGGTGATCCCTACTCTCTGGGCTGGCCTGGAAGTCCCAGGGCAAGGGATTCAGGCACCGATGGGGAAAACCCCATGGGACTTAGGGCCGGAGCCACAGAGCAGTGGGCAGGTGCTGAGGGGACAGAGGATGACAGTCACGACAATCTGAGAGAGGCCTGGACTGCAGGTGCCGGTTGGGTCGATCCCCCGCTGGGCATCCTGTAGGCTGGGTGTCCCATGTGGCCCAGCCTCCGGGGTCTGAGGGGCCCCACTCTCCTCCATCCTCCTAGTGGCTTCAGGGCAGCAGCTGCACAGGGCAGACCACGGCTGAGTTTTAGCAGCTGGTGTAGACGAGAGAGGCCAGAAAGCTGCACAAGGACAAGGGAGCGGCAGAACCAGCTCAGCAGGACTTCTAAAGTAAACATTATCAAATCAACACACACATACCGCTGCGTCTCACATGGGGAGTACGAAGCTAGATGAATTTTCACAAGGAAAGTAATGATGTCTGATTTGTGGGTCATCTTGTTCTCAGTAGCTTCTAGACCGGGAAGGTCTTGGGGTTTTTTTTGTTTTTGTTTTCTTTCCAGACTGGGAAGGTATGACGGAAATCTAAAGCATTCCGAGGGTTAGGAGGAGGGATTATGAATTGTGCCCGTAAATGCCACGTGCCCATTTGTCGAGTGAGAACCAGAGGAGGAGGGGAGTTGATCTCGACACGAGCGGAGGGAACACGTGAAACATGAAAAGAGAAAGAAAACACAAAGTATGAAATAAACTGGGAAAAAAACCAAAACCACTGGGAGCCCCTGGGTGGCTCAGTGGATTAAGCGTGGGCCTTCAGCTCAGGTCATGAGCCCAGGGTGCTGGGATCCAGCCCCGCATGGCCTAGTTTGGTGGGGGGGGGGCGTCCCTGCTCAGTGGGGAGTCTGCTTTTCCCTCTGCATGCCCCCTCCCCGCTTGCACACACATGCTCTCTCTCAAATAAATAAAATCTTAAAAAAAAATAACTACCAATAGGGGCACCTGGGTGGCTCGTGGGTTAATCCACTGCCTTGACTCAGGTCATGATCAGGGTCCTGGATCGAGCCCTGCGTCTGGCTCTCTGCTCAGCGGAGACCTGCTTCCCCCTCTCTCTGCCTGCCTCTCTGCCTGCTTGTGCTCTCTCTCTCTCTGTGTCAAATAAATAAATAAATAAATATTAAAAAAAAACTACCAATACTGCAAATCAACGATTATAAAATAACTACAGTGTGTAGTTAAAAGATGAAGATTGTTGGATTGTATTTTTTTAAGATTTTTTTTTTTTACTTTTTTAAGAGAGAGCGACAGAGTGAGGGGGCAGGGGGTCCGGGAAAGGGACAGAGGGAGAGGGAGAAGCAGACCCCCCGCTGAGCAGGGAGCCTGACATCCGGCTCCATCCCAGGACCCTAGAATCATGAACTGAGCCAAAGACAGATGCTTCACCAAATGAGTCACCCAAGTGCCCCTGTTAGACTGTATTTAAAATAATAAGCACCACTTATAACTGTTACTAGGGACACGTCTGAAATATAAAATGGACACCAATAGAAAGGGGCATGCAGGGGGACCTGGGTGGCTCAGTGGGTTAAAGCCTCTGCCTTCGGCTCAGGTCATGGTCCTGGGGTCCTGGGATCAAGCCCCACATCGAGCTCTTTGCTCAGCGGGGAGCCTGCTTTCTCCTTTCTCTGCCTGTCTCTCTGTCTACTTGTGATCTCTGTCTGTCAAATAAATAAAATCTTAAAAAAAAAAAAGTGGCTGCAAGACAAACCAGAAGAAAGCTTGAGCAGCCATCTTAATACAAACAGGCTGTGGGCAGGGGAGAACAGTGCAGACTGCTGAGCGAGCTGGACCCCCCATACTACAGGAAGGAACTACAGGAAGAGTTCTAAACTCCTATGCAATTAACAATTGCTTCAAAATACATAAAGTAAAAATGACTGAACTACAAGGAGAAATGGACAAATGCCCAGTCCGAGTGATGTCTCTTAGGAAGCTGTTTTATGGGAATCAGTGCACTAGAAGGTCTTGAGAATGGGGTGTCTGGGCAGAGGAGAGACTGGAGTATCAGTTGCCAGGAGTACCCGGGAAGAGGAAGTGTGGGGCATACCACTGCTTACTAGCTTCATCAGTACCAAAGCTCTTCATCTTGATTTAACACTTCAAATTAGAATGGGGGTTTGAACACGGTCTGTATGTTGCATTTGTGGTAAAAACTATCTTAAGTCTGTTAATCCATAACAATTTCCCTTCCCTCTTTTTAAAGATTTTTAAAAAAATTTATTTGACAGAGACAGAGAAATCTCAAGTAGGCAGAGAGGCAGACAGAAGGAGAGGGAGAAGCAGTCTCCCCGCCGAGCAAGGAGCCCGACGCGGGGCTCGATCCCAGGACCCTGAGACCATGACCTGAGCCAAAGGTAGAGGCTCAACCCACTGAGGGAAGCCCCATCCCTTCCCCTTTTTAAAAAAATTCGTTCCCTTTTTTTTTTTTTTTTGGAAAAAATTATTTGGCCTGTAGAGGACTCAAGTGACTGCCTGTCAAATAAATTAAAAAATCTTAAAAAAAAAAAAAAAAAAAGTAAAGCTGCTGCACTCCGTCTGGCTGGCGGGCTTTTTCCTTACAGCCGCCGGCACCCCCTTCCTTCTCTGAAACTGTGTCCCCACAGCTGGTCTCTGTCTTTGATGCTGAACAAACCTGTTTCTGTAGAGTAACTGGCAGCTTTATTTTAAGGCTGACCGGGCCATCAGGACGTGCTGCTCAGACCCCTGCCACAGTGGGGGCAGCTGCCCCTGCGAGTCCCCAAGGCTCCCCCAGTCCTGCTCTCCCAGGCACCTGGAGTGCCCAGGCCGCAACCACCTCCTGCTTGGGCCTAGCAGGCGCTGGCCCCAGGGTGCAACCAAAGACCCCGGATTTGTAAGAACCTTCCCTCAGGGGCGCCTGGGTGGCTCAGTGGGTTAAGCCGCTGCCTTCGGCTCGGGTCATGATCTCAGGGTCCTGGGATCGAGTCCCACATCGGGCTCTCTGCTCAGCAGTGAGCCTGCTTCCTCCTCTCTCTCTCTGCCTGCCTCTCTGCCTACTTGTGATCTCTCTCTGTCAAATAAATAAATAAAATCTTTAAAAAAAAAAAAAAAAAAAAAAAGAACCTTCCCTCAGTGGTCAGGATGAAGTCCCCAGCCCTTGGGTCAGTACTGACGGTATGCGGGACCTGGCCTCCCCCAGGAGCTGCTGGACCTCCCACAGCCACAACCGAGGGGCATCCCACTGACCAGCCTGGGCACACGGCCGGAGAGCTGAAGGCCGTCCCGGTGCGCCCCGGGGAGCGGGACAGCCGACATTTTCGTAGGAGCTGGGGCTTAGCGAATACGGTTTTCTCTGTACTAAATTTTCAGATTTGGGTCATCGTACCGGGGTGAGGTAGAACATTCTTGTGCTCAGGAACACTAAGGATTTTTAAATCCTTTAACTGAAGGGGCATAATGAACCGAATCTCAAGTGGTTCAGGGAAAAATGCAGACAGATCTGGGGACGGAGTCTCGGTAAACGGGAGTTCGCACGCAGCAACTTTTCTCTGTTGGAAATTATATTAAAAATTACTCCTCCCGTGGCCCTTGGTGGCAGCCCCACTCTCCCCCGCCCCCGCCCCAGTGGCTGTCCTGACCGCAGGTCATCGCACGCTGGCCCTCCGGGCTACACCCCGGGGTCGCCCAGCTCCTCCCCGCTGGCCTCCTTTCCTGCTCTGGCAGCCTCTGTCCGTGCGGGCGACGTCCGTCTCTGCCAGCGCCGGCGGGAGGATACCGGTGTGGCCCACTTGCGGGGCAGCTGGGGCCAGCGGAGGAGGAGAGGAACGCATCAGGCCACCGCGCAGTTAGGGAACTGGAAGCCAGAGTGAGTGGTCCCAGCGGCGCCAGACCAGGAGGGCCGGTCACACCTTTATTAACACCGCGTTCAGGTTCACGCAGTCCGCGGGCGCCGCGCGCTCACCTGCCCCGCCCGCGCCCGCCGTCCGAGCCGGCTCGCCCGCACTCGCCTTCCGCCGCGGCGTCAGCGCCCGCCGTCTCCCTCGACCGCGGGACGGGAAGAGCCTGGGCCCGGGACAGGCTGAGCGGAGGGAGTCGCGCTGTGTGCGGGCCCAGGTAAGGAGAACCTCGAAGAGACCCGGGAGCCCGGGCGGGACGGGGTCAAGGCCGGGTCCCGGGAGCCCCGGTGCGGCGGGACCAGGGACGCGACCCGGGAGCCCGCGCGCGATGAGTGCTGGGATGGAACCCGGGAACCGGCCTTCGACGGGGCCTGCGATGGGATCCCGGGGCCCGCGCGCGACGGGGCCCGAGGAGCCACGCTCGATGGCGCTGTGGAGGGGGCGAAGGACCCGGGGCGCGAGGCGGGCGGCGGCGGCGGCTGCCACAGCGGCGGTCCGTCGCGGCCGCGGCGCAGCCAGCCATGCACCCGCGCCAGGTCCCGGGTGTCCTCGTGCTCGCGCCGCAGCTGCTCCCGCTGCTCCAGAAGCCGGCGCCGCGTGTCGTGCAGCAGCTGGGCCCAGCGCAGGAGCCGCAGGAGCTCCCGCCGCAGGCGCGCGTTGTCAGCCCGGACGGCCTGCGTGTGCAGGACGAGCGCGCGCGCCGCCTCCCGCTCCGCGCGCCGCGCCAGGGACTGCACCCGCTGCCGCGCCTCGCGCTCGAAGGCCGCCTTGTCCTCCAGGAAACGGCCCTTGACGCGGTGCAGCAGCTGCGTGTGCTCCACGCGCATGTGCAGCAGCTCGCGCTCCAGCGCGCGGATCCGCGCCAACTGCTCCAGCTGCAGCTCCTGCGGCGGCCGGGGGCACGCGGGTCAGCGCGGGGCCGCGCGGCGCGCGCCCGCCCCGCCCCGCCCGCCGGGCGCGCGCTCACTAGCCTTGTAGGGCCGCAGCTCCTGCACCTGGCGCGCCATCCGCGCCGCGCGCGCCTCCATGTCCAGCAGCTGCGCGCGCACGCCGTCCTCGCGCCCGCGGTACAGCGAGGCCAGCTCGGCCCGCTGCCAGTGGATCTGCGTCAGGTCCACGCGGTTCTGCTCGTCCAGCCGCACGACGGCCCGGGCGCAGCGCTGCGCGCGCGCGCTCACGTAGCTGGCGTAGAGCCGGTTCTCCTCGCGCAGGCGCGCGGCCTCGCGGTCCAGGCCCGCGTTCTCCCGCAGCACGTGGTCCACGCGCGCCTCGCAGGCGCGCAGCTGCTCCGACAGCAGCCCGTGCTCGCGCTGCAGGTACTGCCCGCGCTCCGACAGCCGCGGCTCGGCGCCGTCTCCCGCCGCGCCCGGCCGCCGCCCCGCGCCGGGCCCGCGCTTCTTCTTGGGCGCCATGGGCCGCGGCCTGGGGCGCCCGCACGCGGGACGGCGGTGCCCCCGGCCTGCGCCTCCAGCCTAACCCCTGCCTTGCCCCGGCCCGAGTCTTCTGGCGGGGTGGGACGCGGCCCGGGGCCACGAGGATTGGGGGGGGGGGGTCAGGCTGGGGGTCAGGGTGTCGTCTCCAGCCTTTCCTTCCCTTTGGGCTACGTCCGGGCCTTGGCCGTCGGGCGGGGGCGCCGGCCTTTCGTGGCGTTGGCGGAGCCTGCACGGTCTCCGTGGAGACAGAACTCGGCCGGCCTCCCCGGAGCCACCCCGTCGCCCGGACAACGGCCGACGCCCCTCGGGGCATGTCCGTCCAGTCCCTCGCCTCGAAGTCGGTGCGGGACGGCCTGCGTGGGCGCCCTGCAGAGGTCCGCCCCGGGGCCGGCGGGGTCTGGGCTTCCGGAGGCGTCTGACCGAGCCGCCCGCAGCCGGGGCAGCCCCCGCGCTCCACGTGCCGGACTTGCGCCCTCCGCCGGCCTCTCAGCCCCGTCGCCCCCGTGTGGGAGAGGGCGCCCCAAGTTCCGGCCTCCAGCCGTGAGCAAGCCGCCCGCCCCGCGCTGTGAAGGTTCCCTCTAGCTTGTCGGGACAGAGCGCCCCGCCGCTTTTCTGCTGCCTGGGGCTCCTGGTTTTCCTCGAAGCACTTGGTGACTCTTCACTCGTTCTGGAGGCCCCCGGGGGACTTAAGGTTACTAGGACGATCGTGTCCGTTCGGATGCCGGGGGTTGTCCGCTGTTTCTCTCTCAGGGATTTCCTCTGTGGGGCTCCTAAGCCCACACGTGCGCACCTGTTCAACTCATCCCACTGGCCAGCCCGAGGTCAGCTTCCCTTCCTAGCTGGGGGGATGGCTGGAGAGCAAGGGGTCCACCAAGCATTTTGCTGTTGCTCTTTTTGCTGTGACATGTGGAAAACAGCACCATGAACCCTTCATTTAATTCCGCCTCGGCTAGGTCTGGGAGCGGTGCTGACCGCAGCGGCCCCCGCTCCCAGGCTGCCAGGTGCCTCTCTCTCCCCTTTGACCTGCACCTTAACTCTACAACACCTGTTTTCGTCCTGCCGTCATATAGGTCACTGCCCACGTCTGTCCACGTTTGCTGTAGCGTGGACAGATTTGAGACTTGTCCACTGATGAGTCTGGGAGGAGCAGGCCAGAAGGAACCCCCATCAGTAGGAAGGCTTGTGTGGAAAAGCGTGTTAGGAGGCTGATTGCGGAACTGCGATGACCCTCCTCTCTCTGGACTTGCTACTGTTGGCCGCAGCCGCATGGGGTGTGGGGCAGAGCCTCTTCCAATTACGAACACAGAAGAGGGGTTTTCTTCCTAGGAGAAAGTGAGGTTTGTGAGAAAGAATAAAATGACGTACACTCAGGACAATGCACGCTCTCCACTTGGTGTGAAAATTTTGAAGAAACGTTGATTCATAAACAGCATCTGAATGTCGGCCTTAAATGACAGGCTCCTCGGCCAGCACGGAGCCCAGTGTGGGGCCTGCACTCCCGAGGCTGGGAGATGAAGGCCTAGCGGAGATAGGGGGAGTTGGAAGTTCAACCGACGGAGCCACCTGGCGCCCACATATGTATTTGTTTTCTTTTGTTTTTAATATGAAATTGGTGTCAACTTCTTACAGAAACCGGTGGAAAGACCAGTAGAATCAGGGAAGATACGGGGCGACTGTGCAGCGGGGGCTCCCCGGCCCTGAGAGACTTTGCTTCTCTCTCCGGGCCTGGGGTCTCCAGCCAGGGACGCTCTGCTCCCGGGACCGCTGGTGGCCCTCTCTCCTTGGCCACCCTCAGCACCTGGCAGGGGCCACCGTCCCCATTCGCCGGATGCCAGCAGGCCGCCCCTGCCCCTCCCGGGCTGCAGACCCCACACTGCCGTCGCAGGGGAGAGGGGGTCTGGTTGGCCTCCGCCCTTTAATCTCTGGTGCCAAGTGAGGGCTCCAGGGGCACGGGGTTTGCAGCCGTGCCAGCCTCCCGGATTTCTTGGTGCTTTGTCTTGGTTTCATGGCTCGCAGGTGGCTCCTCCCAGGGCAGGGCTGGCGAGCACCACGTTCTCCTCCAGTGTCCCCGACGCTCCCTTCTTCCCATGGCTGCGGTCCCGACACAATGGTTTGGAGAGCCTCGTGGGCAGCACCGGCCCCGCGCCCAGCCCTGGAGCAGCCGCGGCTCACCCAGATAGCGCCCCAGCCCCGCGGGTCCACAGCCTGGGTCCCGCCCTCACCCCCTCCGGGCCCCGCGCCACCCTGAAGTCTGCCCCCTACCCCACGTCGGGGCCTCACTGCAGAGCCCCAAGGTAGGGAAGGCGGGGACCCTGTCCACCCGGAGGCTGGCTGAGATGCACCCGCAGCCCAGGGGCCTTTCACGTGCTGTGTCTTCCGGGCTCCCTGCTGCCCACAGAGCCAGAACCAATCTCCGAGGCTCGGAATCAAAGCCAGGCCTTACCTATGACATCTCTTCCCCACAACTGGGGTTCCTGCCCCTCCCCCACTTTGTGGATAGGGTGGTGGTCTTTGTACCTCCAGACTCAGGCTGGGAGGGTCTGGGGTGAGGGGTCACTCACCTCCTGGCGGGAACACTGAGCTGGAAAGACACTAGGAGGAAGGGGGTGAGCAGTGGCTCAGCTGTGGCCACTCCCCTGGCCTCGTGTCCTCCCCCAGCGCTCTGCTGGGGGCTTGCCAGAGAACCCCAGGGCGGGTTTTCGGGTAGCTGCTCACGCTATCGCTCAGCCTGCTTAGTGCCCACCCCGCACAGCCCCACAGCCCAGCCCCAGCAGGCCGCTCAAGGCTGGAGGGCGCCCTCTCCGCGGGCCTTGCGGGGCCTTCTGTCCGGCTCGCCCGCCCTACTCAGCTGCCGACACTGGGGGAGCCCCTCCCTCAGGAGTAGCCAGTGGGGTTGGGCGCTGCGTGACCCTGAGGGGTCAATTCCAGCGGCCTCTGCTACCATTTCACAGATGGAGAAACTGAGGCACAGGGCGACTTGTCCAAGGACCCCTGGAGGCAGCAGGGCTGTGAGCAGGACATGGGTGGGCTCTTCCCACCGTGCAGACTACCGCTTGGCAAGTGTTTCCCCTTCTCTGGCTGTGCCCCGAGGAGAGGGGTGCAGGGCCGCCCCATAACGCCCCCTTTATGGAACCCCACCCCACAGCAGAGTGAGGCCAGCATGTGGCCCCCGACTCTTCTCCCTGCCCAGGCCAAGCGAGCCTGGAGAACTGGTGGGGTCAGGTGACAGAGAAGACCGGACCCTGAAACACAGCCCTGGGCGGGAGGCAGGGACCCTGGGGAGTCACGGTAGGTATGTCCCAGTCCTGTACCTCGCCCCTTGATCAGAAGCACAGCACTGACGGTGATCACCACAGCCAAGGGGACGGTGGGCAGGAACGTGAGCAAGATCCAGGAGAGTCTGTCTGTCCAGAGCGTCCTCTGGCTGCGGTCAAGCCCTGGAGGGCCCGGGCCTGACTGTCGTCTGGGCCCCAAGTGGGGCCCAAGTCTGTCCCCTTGCTTAACACCCTCATTTGGGTACGGCCTGCCTACCTCCTCCCTCACCGCCCCGCCCCGGCCCACATCCCCAGACCAGGGAGCTGGCTCTAAGCTGGCTCTAAGCTGGGCTTGTGGGCCAAGACCCTTCCTCCAGGGGCCTCCCTCTCACAGCCAGGTACCTTGGAACCTGTACCAGACCCACACCAGGTTTACGGTCAGCCCCACGTGGAATGCCCAGGTCCAGGCCACGATGTGTGTCAGCTCCCACAGCCACGGCTGCCCCCGCAGGAAGCGCTGTGCCCTCCCTGACACACGGGGCCATGAGGAGCAGCAAAGACCAGCCAAAGCCAGCGGGAGCCCCTGGGGGTGCCTGCGGAGCCCACAGAAGCCAGGAGGAGCTCCACAGTGCAGGGCGGTGACCCAAGGCGCCGGCCTGCTCAGGGACAGCACACGTGTGGCTTCCGGGCAGGCCGATGAGCTCTGAAAGTCCTTGCTGGAGCCCAGGGCCCGTGGGCGTGGCTCCCTCCTCCTCCCTGGAGCAGGTCAAGCCAAGAAGGCTGGGAGCTCGGGGTGTGGTCTGAGCCAGCCTGCGTCCCCCTCTCCAAGGGTGCTCACCTACCTCTGTTTGTGAGGAAGAGGGTGACAAACAGAAGGATGCCCAGTGTCCAGAGGCCCCCGCAGGCCCCGAAGGCGATGCCCACGCCAGCCTCCGCAGGCTGGCTCAGAGACGCCCCTGAGAGACAGCTGTAAGGGGGAGCCCAGCCCGGGGCACACGTCCTCCGGGACCCTGATAATCTCAGAGGTGAGCACATCTACACCCCCAGCACGCCTTCCTGGAGTCCCCCACAATACCTGAGCCCACAGCCCACGCGGGCAGCAGGAGAGAGGGGACGACTTTAGAGATCCAGGAGCTGGAGGTGCGGACCACGTCCATCCCCGCCGCGGGCAGACGCTGTGCTTGAGAATTGGGGTGGGCAGCAGGGGACACAGCTGTGCTAGGCACTCAGACCTTGACACTGAGGGGTGGGGCCGGGTCCCCACCCCTGGACTGTGACCTGCAGGAAGGGGTGGGGCCCGAGCACAAGGGCTGGGACAGTCTGCAGTCAGGTGGGGACCCTGCGGATCAGGTCTCCTGAATCACAAGGAGGTTGGTGATTCCTGAAGCTGGAGGTGCTGACCATGTAGCTTCAACCCAGGGCCTGGCGCTTGCTCACCGCCTGCCACCAGTCGGTCTTCTGGACACAGACTCCCGATACTGCCTTGTATCAGCTAAAAATTAAATACACAGTCCACCTTTTAGCTGATGCATAATAAATACGGCAGCTGATAACATGCTAAGAGCAAGGCTGGGGGTCACAGCTGCGACAGAATTTATTGTTGCTAACAACTGGTGAGAAAATAAAATCTTCTTGGCCAAATTTATATCTGCAAGGGTATTTGGACAGGGTACAGTTGGAAAACGTAGACATCTGGCCCCAAGAGAGAACACAATAGCAGCTTTAAAAATAACTATCGGATGAATCAAATGCCCACTGAAAAATTAACTCTATAGTTAAATGTAATAAAGACCACTTTGCAGAATTCTTTTTCACGGAAGTTCACTGATAAACTTCTGCTTATGGGCTACATTCCCGGCGGCAGGATGGAGGGTCAAGACCTCCTGTAGTTTGGGGTTCATGGGGGAAGGCAGGAGAAAGACGGGCTGGCTTGTTCGCTGTGCCCTGCCTTTGGTGACCTCACTTCCCACTGCCCTCAGCAGCTGCCTGGGACTGCTCCGCACTCCCCTGGGGAGAGGCTCTTTCTGAACAAGCTCGTGAAGGATCCTGCTGCCCCTCTCCTGGCCATGGGCTCTCCAGCAGGGCGTCCAAGGCTCGGCAGCCTGGCCAACTAGCTATCACGCCTCCCGCCGTCTCCATCCACTTTCTACCTACTGTGGGTTTAATTTTGTGTTCTTTCTCTAGTATTTTAAGGTGAAAACTGAAATCGTTTTGTCTTTGCTGATACAAGCATTTGCAACTATGATTTCCCCTCCAAGGGCTGCTTTAGCTGCACCCTGCTCATTCCCACCTCCTGTTTTCAGCTCGAAATTGTTTCTAATTTCCCTTGTAATTTCTCCCTTGACCACTGTTTACTTATATGTGTTGTTTAATCTCTAAATTCGTTTCCAAATATCTTTCTGATATTTAATTCTAATTCAATTCTGCGAGAACATACTTTATTTCATAAATACATACTTTATTTCAGTCCTTTAAAATTTGTTGATCTTTGTTTTATGGTACTTAGATATGGTTTATCTTAGTGACTCTCTCTCTCTCTCTCCTAAAAGATTTTATTTATTCATTTGAGAGAGAGAGAGAGAGAGAGTACAGGCAGGAGGAGAGGCAGAAGGAGAAGCAGCAGCAGACCTGCCATGGAGTCGGGAGCCCAATGTGGAGCTCAATCCTCAGACCCTGAGATCATGACCTGAGCTGAAAGCAGATGCCCAGTCATCTGAGCCACCCAGGTGCCCCATGGATTGGTGACATTTGTACACATTTGAGAAGAATGTGTGTTCTGTTGGTGGTGGGAGATTGTTATACAAATGTCGATTAGGTCAAGTCGGACAAGAGGGCTGCTCGGGTCTGCTGCATCTTTATTTTCTGCTCTACTCGTCATTGGGAAAGGACTGTAAGCTCTTCAGCTGATTTGATTACTTCTTTCAGTCCCCTCAGACTTTCTGTGTTTTTTTTTTTAACGATTTTATGTATTTATTTGACAGAGAGAAATCACAAGTAGATGGAGAGGCAGGCAGAGAGAGAGAGAGGGAAGCAGGCTCCCCACTGAGCAGAGAGCCCGATGCGGGACTCGATCCCAGGACCCTGAGATCATGACCTGAGCCGAAGGCAGCGGCTTAACCCACTGAACCACCCAGGTGCCCCTCAGACTTTCTGTGTTTTGAGAACTTGTTACTAGGTGCGTAGACTTCTCAGCATGGCGGTGTCTGCTTGGTGACTCGACCCTCCCATCGTAACAAAGTGAGCCCCTTTCTCACAGTCCATGTCCCGGAGTCTGACTTCTGCCGCATTCACATGGCCACTGAAGCTTTCTTGTGACAGCTGCTCCTAGAGTGTATCTTTTCCCATCTGTCTCAGTCTGTTCGGGCTGCCATGACAAATGCCGCTGACTAGGTGGTGTATGAAAAACAGAAATGTATTTCTCGTGGTTCTGGAGGCTGAGAAGTCCGAGATCAGGGCTGGGCTGGCACAGGCAGTGGAGCGCGCAACCCTTGATCTTGAGGTCATGGATTTGAGCTCCACGTTGGGGGGTAGAGTTCCCTTTAAAAAAGGTGTCCAAGATCAAGGGGCCGGAATGGTTGCAATCTAGAGAAGGCCCTCTTCGTGGTGCGCAGCCCACTCGGGATTCTTACATGGTGGGAGGTTAGGTGCCACTTTGATAAGATCGTTAATTCCAGCCAGGGGCTCTATTTGCACGATCTGAGCATCGCTGGGAAGCTTCACTTCTTAATACTATCACAACAAGAGTTAATGTTTCCACACAGGAGTGTGGGGGGGAGGGGGCAGGAGGCCGGGGTGGTTGTATTCAGACCACAGCATCTTTCATTTGACTTATCTGTGTCTTGATTAAGGTGCATGTTTGCAGATAGCGTATTCTTGGATTTTTGATTTTTAAAAAATAAGGTTGTATAAATGCTGCCTTTTGATCGGAGTAACAAGACCATCGACACTTAATGTAAATATTGATATGGTTGTGCTTGTGCACCATCTCACTGTTTCTTTTCTGTTTGTCTCAGCTATTTCTTATTCCTTTTCTATATTTTTCTGCCTTCTTTCTGAGTAACTGAGTAATTTTTAATGTTTCATTTTATCTAGACTATGGGCTTATTAGTTATGCCTCTTTGTTTTTATTTTATTTATTTTTACTCTTACTTTACTTTTTATTTCATAAAAATAAAAGAAAAAATACTTTTATTATATATATATATATATATATATATATATATATATATATATCTTTAAATAACATTGTCATTTTTCACATGTAATGTAAGAACCTACAGTAGTGTGCCTCCATCTTCCTCTCTGCGTATGGGCATAATACATTTTGCTTTTACAGGTTATAGACCTCACAATATATTATTACTATATCTACTTTAAACAGTCAATTTTCTATTTAAAAATTATTTTTAGTTGTGGTAAAAAAACAACATAAAAGTTACCACCCTATTTTATGTGTATAGTTCATTGGCATTAAATACATTTAAGTCGTTACACATATTCGTGTAGTCGCCGGTCTCCTGGAGTTTTTAATCTCGCAGTCTGAAACTTGGTCCATATTAAATAGGAACCCCCCGTACTCCCTTCCCCAGAGCCCTGGTAACCACTGTTCTGCTTTCCGGTTTTCTGTGACTTCGACTACTTTGGATATTTGTACAAGAAGAATCACACAGTGTGTGTCTTTGTGACTGGCTTATTTCACTCAATGTTGCGTCTGTGTTGTCCATGCTGTAGCATTTAACAAGACTTCCTTCCTTTCTGAGGATGAGCAGTGCTCCATTATATGTTTATACCACATTGTGTTTATCTGTCTACCCACACTGGACACGGGGGTCACCTCTACCTCTTGGTTATTGTGAATAACGCTATGAACAAGGGATGTGCAAATATCTCGTTGAGACCCTGTTTTCAGTTCTTTTGAAACTATACACTGAGATTACACACACACACATCGAGAAGTGGGATTGCTGAATCATATGGTGATTCTAATTTTAATTTTTTAAAAAGATTTTTATTATTTATTTGACACAGAGAGAGCACAAGTAGGCGGAGCGGCAGGCGGAGGGAGGGAGAGGAGGAAGCAGGCTCCTCGCTGAGCAGGGAGCCCGATGCGGGGCTCGATCCCATGACTCTGGGATCACAACCTGAGCCGAAGGCAGACGCCCAACCAACTGAGCCACCCAGGTGCCCCTAATTTTAATTTTTCTTTAAAGATTTTCTTTATTTATTTGACAGAGAGAGAAGGAACACAAGCAGGGGGAGTGGGAGAGGGAGAAGCAGGCTTCCCGCCAAGCAGGGAGCCCGATGAGGGGCTCAATCCCAGGACCCTGGGATCATGACCTGAGCTGAAGGCAGAGGCTTAAGGGCTGAGCCACCCAGGCGTCTCTAAATTTAGTTTTTTTAGGCACCACCATGCTGTTTTCCTTATTGGCTACATTGTTTTCCAATCCCACGGACAGTGTCCAAGGGTTCCTATTTTTCCACATCCTCACGAACACTTTTTCTTTTCCCGTTTTTTTGGTTTTTTGTTTGTTTGGGGGTTTTTTTTTTGTTTCTGTTTTTGGTTTTTGTTTTTGGAGTTTTCTTGCCATACTAATGGGCACGAGGTGGTATCTCATCCTTGTCATGATTGGATTTGAAATAGGCTTTTGATCATATCATTGGGTTCCCAGGTGTCGCTGGGGCAGTCAACTATCTTTCAGTGAAATTTACTAGATGAGAAAAATGTCTTTTATATTTAGCCACTATATCCCATTTCTAGGGTTTTTTCTTTATTTGTCAACCCAGATTTTCATCCAGAATTTTTCTTCATTCAAGAAAACTTTCATTAGTGGCTCAGTGGATTAAGCCGCTGCCTTCGGCTCAGGTCATGACCTCAGTGGCCGCGTCGGGCTCTTTGCTCAGCGGGGAGCCTGCTTCCCCCTCTCTCTCTGCCTGAATCTCTGCCTACTTGTGATCTCTCTCTCTGTCAAATAAATAAATAAAATCTTAAAAAAAAAACTTTCATTAATATTTTTTGTAGTTCAGGGACACCTGGGTGGCTCAGATGATTAAGCGTCTGCCTTTGGCTCAGGTCATGATCCTGGAGTCCTGGGATCGAGTCCCAAATTGGGCTCCCTGCTCAGTGGAGAGCCTGCTTCTCCCTTTGCCTGTGGCTCACTTGCTCTCTCACTGTCTCCCTCTCTCTCTGACAAATAAGTAAAATCTTTAAAAATTATATTTTTTGTAGTTCAAGTCTACAGGTGTTATATACTCTCAGCTTTTGTCTGAAAACGTATTGTCTTCATTTTGGAAGGATATTTTCTCTGAGTATATAACTCTAGATTGGCAGTGTTTTTGTTTTGATTTGTGTATTTTTTATTTTCTTTTTAGCACATTAAGGATGTCCTTGCTTTGTCATCTGGCTTGAAATTTTCTGACAAGAATTCTGTGGTTATAGTTATTTTTGTTCCCCCCTTTATTAATTTTTTTGGGATAATTTTAGTATTTTTAATCACTTTTTTAGCAATTTAGTTATCATATGCTCCCTTTGGCTTTTCATTATGGCTCCCTATGTGTTTTTCCTATTTAGGTTTCATTTAAATTCCTGGATTTGGGTGCCTGGGTGGCTCAGTAGGTTAAGCTGCTGCCTTCGGCTCAGGTCATAATCTCAGGGTCCTGGGATCAAGTCCCACATTGGGGTCTCTGCTCAGCAGAGAGCCTGCTTCTCTCTCTCTCTCTCTCTCTCTCTCTCTCTCTGCCTGCCTCTCCATCTACTTGTGATCTGTCTCTGTCAAATAAATAAATAAAATCTTAAAAAAATAAATAAATTCCTGGATTTGTGAGTGTGTTGCTTTTCCTTCAAATTTGCAAAATTTTCAGCCATTACTCTCTCAAATATACTTTCTGCATCGCTCTATTCTCTTGATACTTTCTCAAAGGTTCTTCAATTTAATTTTTTGCCCCTGTTTCAATTTGGATAGTTCCTATTGTTGTGTCTTCAAGTTCACTGATATCTCTTCTGGTGTTAAGTCCATCCAGTGAGTTTTAAGTTCAGATCATTTAACTTCTAGAAATTCCACTGAGTTATTTCTTATAAGTTCTCATCTCATATTCATGTTTTCCTTTAAATCCATGAGCATACGTGTAATAGCTGTTGCTTTGAGTCATTGCCAATTCCGTCATCTCTGTCATTTATGGGTCTAGTTCTATCAACTGATTTGTTTCCTGGATATGAGTCATGTGTTCCTCCGTCCTCACAAGCCTTGTAACTTTTTTATTCAGGTGAAATGGACATAAAATTACATTAAAGTATACCTCTCAGCAGCATTCGACACATTCACAATGCTTTGTAACCACCACTTCTGTCACAAAACATTGGCATCACCCTCAAGGGAATCCTGTTTCCATTAAGCAGTCACTACCCATCCCCCTTCCCTAACTCCAGGAAGCTGCCAATCTGCTCTCTCTGTCGACGTACCTATTAAAAATGTTTCATGTGAGTCGAATCATGTACGTGATCTTCTGTCTGTGACCTCTTTCACCCAGCGCGGCATCTCTGAGGCGCAGCACGTTGTACTACGTAGCATACCTTCAGTCCTTCTTGGGGCTGAATTCATTCTACTGTGTGGATAGACCGCCTCTTGCTTACCCATTCCCCACTTGGTGGACACTCGGGTTGTTTCCACTTTTTGGCTTTTGTGAATGTTAAGAACACTTGTGCGCAAGTACTTGTTTGAACACCTGCCTCCTGGCAGTCTCTCTCCTTTGCTGTCCTGCCCGCTGCTTCCTGGTGCTGTGTTCAGTAAACTCCTGTCTCCTTTGTTCTGTCCTTGGTAAATGGTTTCCCGGCCACACCCATGGCCTCCACCTGATGTAGTCCCCTCACAGGATTTCATGAATCTTTGATTGCATTAATGATGTTCATTAATCACTCTTCATGTGTTGTGGACCATTTGTATATCTTCTTCAGAGCTGTGTCTAATCAAATTCTTTGCCCATATTTTTAGTTGGGTAAATCTAGTCACTTTTTAAAAAATTATTATTTTAAGGAGCCTCCACACCCAGCGTGGAGCCCAATGCTAACTCACAATCCTGAGGTCAAGACCTGGGCTGAAAATAAGAGTTGGAAGCTTAGCCTACCGAGCCACCCAGGCGCCCCAATCTAGTAACTTTTTATGACATTCTGGATGCTGGATATTTTGAATTTTCTGTTACTGAGTGTTGTTTTCTTGGTGTTTCCCTTTAAAGAACATTGGCGCTTTTAGGCCGGCAGTTAGGTGATGTTTGTAGCGTCCTGTCCCTTTTAAGGCTTGTTCACACTCATGATGGGTGTGCAATAGACTTTAGAGCTCGCTTAGTCGCTGTCTGGGGGCTCTCCTGACAGGACCCTGGATGCTGTGGGGGTCCAGGGGGTCCTGCAGGACCAGCCAGGATGGTCCTCGGCTTCATGGAGGATAGAAATCAAACAGGAGCCAGCAGGACGTGAAAGCAGGACTATTGATAAAGAGCAGATACAGAGCATCTGGGAGATTCAGGAAGGAATGGAGCATGAGTTGAGTCTTCGGGAAATTTTTTTTTTTTTTTAAATCAGGATGATGGCCTGGTCTACTTGTCCCCCCAGGCTTCCAGGACGTGGTCAGAACAAAGATGAAAGCTCAGGTGGTCTTCCCGGGAGCCAGGAGGCCTCGGCAGGGAGGTGTGAGGCCCTGGCTGTCTGGGATATGCATATGATGACTTGTCCGCTGATTCTTACCTGGTCCCTCCCTAGGCACTCTCTGTTCCAGAGAAATCATGGACTCCTTGTCCCTTACAAGGAGGACATATACTCCTTGTATTCAGAGGCCTGGATGAAATGGGGGTGCAGGTCCTAGCAAGAATCCAAGCAGGAACAGAGCAAAAAGCAGATTTTTATGGAGTCCTTGAGTTTCCCCATGGCAGACCGGTGGAAATCTTCCCCAACTCTTCCCTGACACAGAGCTAGCACCGAAGTCAAGAGGTTGTTTGCTCCTGGTTTCCCAAGACCACAGCCCTGCCCTGCCTGTTGTCCAGTTCATAGAAAGTCGTTTTGCACGTTTGGTCCAGTTTTCCGGCCGTTTTCTGGGGGAGGACATCGTGTCCAGCGCTGGATACTCTTCGGGGCCAGAAGACCGGCCCCTCCCACCTTGCTTCTCTGCGCATCCTCCAGCTCTACACCGAGACACAACCTTGTACTTACAGAGCAGGATTCGGGTAACTTGGGCCCAAGTGTACACCCTTGGGAGCTTCACCACGATTAGCCCCTTCTGCACCGAGGTTCCAGCGCCTCGAGCCCACCGCAGGCGCCGCCGCTGAGCCGCGGACGGCATCCCCGCGGGTCAGTGCGAAGGGCCGGTGCCCGGAAGCGTGGGTCCCTAGAGATGTCGCGCGCACCCGGTGGCTCCTGCAGCGTCTTTCCTCCTGCGCCGCCGGACGCCTTGGCCGCGTTTCGGTGTCCGTCCCTCTGTGTCCGTCGCGTGCGCGGCCCTGGACTCAGAGCTGCGGGCGGCGTTCGCGTGCGGTTCCGCGGGGCCGACGCTGCGGTTCCCCGGGCAGACGCCCGCGCTCGCACGCGGGGTTCGCGCTCGCACTCCGCCCGCCTCCGGCCGCCCCGCCCGAGAGGCCCCTCCTGCGGCGCCCCGGCCCCTGGCCTGCTCGCTCCTAGGGGGCGGGGACGCGGGAAGGCGGGAGGCGGCGGGAAGAGCGGCCCCGCCGAGGGCGCCCCGCGAACGCACGCCCCGCCCCCGCCGCCGGGCTTCCGAGGCCGCCGGGGGCGCGGCGGGGGCGCGGGCGGGGCTAGGAGCCGGGTGGGCGGGGCGCTGGGTGGGGCCTGGGCCGCACACCCCGCCCCACCCTGGCGCGGAGCAGACGCAAGGCGGGGCGGTCTCCAAGGCAACCGGATTCAACAGTTCGAGCCCCGCGGGCGTCCAGAGGCCTCCCGGCGCCCACCCGAAGGCATGTGCGCGGCGGAGGTGGACCACCACGTAGCCCAGCGATACCTGCTCAAGAGGCGGCTGGGGAAAGGGGTGAGCCCGGCCACCTGCGGGGCGGGGGCAGGTCCCGTGGGAGGTCTGTCTCTCCGACGCTGCCGGGGGTCCTGGGCTCACTACCAGTTTTCTCCACCGACTGGAGGGTGGCCTTGCGCAAGCCACCGAGCCCGTCGGGCCTCAGCTTCCTGTAACGGGGTTCTAACGGTGCCTACTTCCAGGGGGCCCACAGAGGTCTCAGGCCGGTGGGACCCTGGACAGATCCCCTCCCCAGACCCCACCGAGCGTCCCCTGCTCCCAGCTGCCACTTCTGGTGCCCATAGGACACTCCAAGGAGACTGGGCCCATCATTCCTGTCGCTGAGGGCGATGGGTGGATCCCAAGCCTGGCCCAGGAAGGGACTGAGTAGGTAGATGGGCATGGAGTGAGAGCCAGGACCTTGTATGAGCAAACGTGCATTTGTGAATGTGTGTGATAGCCTGTGGGATTGTGTGTAAAGAGTGTATGTGAGGGGCGCCTGGGGGGCTCAGTGAGTTAAGCCTCTGCATTCGGCTCAGGTCATGATCTCAGGGTCCTAGGATCTCTGCTCAGCGGGGAACCTGCTTCGCCCTCTCTCTCTGCCTGCCTCTCTGCCTACTTGTGATCTCTCTGTGTCAAAAAAAAAAAAAAAAAAAGAGTGTATGTGAAGGTGGGTGACTGGGTGTGTAATGGGGGAGGAAAGAAACAATGTTCCAAACAGTGCACACAGCAAGTGCAAAGGCCCTGCGGCAAGGACCTACTGGCTGTGAGGAAAGAGCAGAGTTGGTACAACCTGGATACGAGTGACTGAGGGGGGGCTCTGATCACCTGAGCCTTTGGGAAACTGCAAGGGCTTCTACTAAGCACGACATAGAGGGTGGTAGCAGCCTTTGGCGCCACAAGTTACCCTGTCTGGTCTGGAGGATGGACGGTGGTGCAGGCTAAGGAGACCAGTTAAGAGCTCAGTGTACTGATCCAGACAGGAGATGTGGGAGAGTCAAGGGGCTCAGACCAGATGGTAGCACGATGGTAGCAAGTAGTCGGATTCCGACAAATTCAGAGTGTAGAGCCGGTAGGATTTGCTGAGAGGCTGGAGGGGTGTGAAAGAGGATCAGCGGGCCCAGAAAAGGTTTCCTCGCCCGTCCACAATCTCCCATCTGTGACCTTATTTCTTTCTGGGGTCTTGCTTCCTGTCACCCTCCTCTGGAAGACGCCGGGGTCCTGGGCAGCAGGCTTAGCAGCCCGCCACTGCAGGGACCTCCTCGCCAGAGCCACAGCCCCTCACCACACCCTCATCCCTCCCAGGAGCCAGAGCAGGCAGGAGGAGCAGTCTGGTGGGCAGGGGAGGGGGCAGGAGGCTGGTTCTGCGCCCGGCAAGCTGACCAGCCTTCTTGCAGGCCTATGGCATCGTGTGGAAGGCAGTGGATAGGAGGACTGGCGAGGTCGTGGCCATCAAGAAAATCTTCGATGCCTTTAGAGATAAGACGGATGCGCAGGTGAGTGACTGCAGAAGAAGAGTGAGAAGGACAAGGGCGGGCTGTGGGGGCGGCGCCCTGCTGCTTGGAGCCTGGTAGCTCAGTCACAGTGGGTCTCTGTCACTGCTCAGAGCACTATCTGCTCGGTGGCCCTGTGGTGCAGTGGTCTGCGCAATGAGCATCAGTCCCCATGGAGCCTTCCAACATCCAAACCCGCTCTCATATTTCTGTCTCATTCCAGAGAACGTTCCGGGAAATCACGCTGCTCCAGGTAAGCGGCCAGGGCCATCTGACCTCCTCCCCAGGTGCAGCTGCTTCAAACGAGGGGGGAAGCACACAGCCCCAGGTTCTCTCCTTAGGAACTGGGGGACCATCCCAACATCATCCGCCTCCTGGATGTGATCCGGGCGGAGAATGACAGGGACATTTACCTCGTGTTTGAGTCTATGGGTGAGTGCGGCCTTGCTCAGCCCTGGTGCTGGGCCCTCCCGGGGCCTGCCCCCCTTTTTATGTCCCTCTGCTGCCCAGGCCACCACAGTGGCCAGCTGGGACAGTTCCTTGGTGCCCGAGGACAAACCACGGGCGTGTGTCAGCGCCGGGGCCTGGCAGTGACCACCTTGAGCCCATCTCTACAAGGCTCCTGCTTTCTCCACCACTTGCAGCTATATTTTCCTTTTTCTACCTATTTTATAAAACAAAGTGACAGGAAATAAAGTATTAAACATAACCCCACAGACTTTTATTGCTACACCAACCAAGGCAGCCAACAGGCCTGAGAAGCTGGCCGGAACCACTAAGTGTGTGTGCCCAGGACAGCGTCAGGGACAGGGCTGCAAGGGAGGCCAGTGGGACCTGAGGGCTGCGGCCACGGGAGCGGTCCAGCGGGGGCAGACCTGTGCCCTCTTCCCAGGCCCCCGGGCTGACCCGCATGCTCCCCTAGACACAGATCTGAACGCCGTCATCTGTAAGGGCAGGCTGCTGAAGGACACCCACAAACGCTACATCATCTACCAGCTGCTGCGGGCCACCAAGTTCATCCACTCGGGACATGTCATCCACCGGGACCAGAAGGTGCCCCCCGTGCTCCATTCGGGGGCCCCGTCACCCCCACCGTGTGCACCCACCCCTGACAGAGCTCAGCCCACCTCCTCCCTTGCAGCCGTCCAACGTTCTCCTGGACTCCAGCTGCTTGGTGAAGCTCTGCGACTTTGGTCTCGCCCGCTCCCTTGGTGACCTCCCTGAGGGGCCTGAGGGCCAGGCCCTGACAGATTACGTGGCCACGCGCTGGTACCGGGCTCCCGAGGTGCTGCTGTCCTCCAGCTGGTAAGAGCATCACTCCCCCCCACACTCCTACCCTCACCGTCCGCTGCAGCACCCCTGTAGCCTCCCACTCAGCCGGGGCCCCCCAGGCCTCTTGGGCCCCCACGTGCGCCCTCACCGGCTCCCTTCCAGTGCCCCAGACCCTGCCCCCTTGATTGTGTCTCCTCCACGTCTGCCTCCAGGGTCCCCTCCCCATGCGTGCACCCTGTCCTGCCCCAGGTACACCCCCGGGGTGGACATGTGGAGTCTGGGCTGCATCCTGGGAGAGATGCTGCGGGGAAGGCCCCTGTTCCCAGGCACGTCCACGCTGCACCAGCTGGAGCTCATCCTGGAGACCATCCCGCCGCCGTCCAAGGAGGGTGAGTGTGAGCAGGGCCCTGCGGGGCATCAGGGAGTCTGAGGGTCAGCACACAGAGCTGTAGGGGACAGCACGGGACCGGCCAGGACTGGTGGTGAGGAGGCTGGGGATGAAAGGGAGGGGAAGGGTCCAGAGCCTCGGGAAGACTGGAAAGGGCGGGACCTACACAAGGTAGGCCTGGGGAGGAGCTACAGGTCCCTGAGGGCCAAGCAGTGCCCATAAAGGGTCCAGCTGGGTCAGGACAGGAGCTGGGGCTGGCGGGAGCAGGTCCAGCAGCTGTGCGGGGAGCAGGCAGCAGAGGGTTGGGGGAGAGGTGGTGGGAGATAGCAGTGAGGGTCAGGTAGTCTAGGGAGTCCTTCCTCTTCCCTGGGGGGCGTGGGGAGCAGGGCAAAAGAGAGGGGAAGAACCAGGTGGGGGGAGCCCTATTGTCTTCCCCTGAGTCTCTGCTTTCCCGGGTGGAGGGGGAAGGGGTCCTTCCATGGAGGAGGGAATGCCCAGATGTGGAGTGCGTGTGCAGGAGCGGGAGGGGAAAACTGTGCTAGGGCAGGCACATGTAGCAGGAATCTAGGCATTCCAGCTCACAGTCCTGCCAGACCGCCCAAGCCTGGAAAGGCAGGCACTCCCCAGGGCAGGAAGAGACCGCTGGCCCCCGACCTCCCTGAGTGGTCGCCCCGGACCAGGCGCTCCCGGTCCCACCCCATGTTCCGTCCACCCACCTGCAGACCTCCTGGCTCTTGGCTCAAGCTACAGTGCCTCGATCCTGCCCTGCCTACGGGCCTGGTGAGTGGCGATGCTTAGAGCCTGGCTCTGTTACTCTTCCTCTTAGCTTGTGGGCCCGTCCGCCAGGCCGGACCTGGGCCCTGGGCTTCTGATGGCGCTCCCACAGCCGGCGATTTGGTCGCACTAATAATGAGGAACCTTCAGCATCCCCCAGCATGGCTGGAGGTGTGGGGAGGCCCACAGGAACGCAGCAGGGCTTGGAGAGGAGGGGACCGAAGCAAGGCGGGCAGGGATCTCGCCCCTTGCCAGGCTGCCTGAGGGTGTTGCATGGGGACGGAGAGGCACCAGGTTGGTTAAGGGCTGCTTGGGCGGAGGGTCAGGGTCCGAACTGGAGCTGCCACAGATATGGGTGTGGGAGCAGCCTGCACCTGGAGAGGGGACAGTAGCGGGCACCCGCAGGCCACGGCAGCCGCTGGACACCCTCCTGCCGCCAGACACACCCCCGGAGGCCTTGGATCTCCTCAGGGGCCTCCTGGTATTTGCCCCGGACAAGCGGCTCAGCGCAGCCCAGGCACTGCAGCACCCCTACGTGCAGAGGTAGGGGTGGGGCCCGGGTGGGGTGCAGAGGGCAGGGTGCCGCGGGCCAGCTCCTCCCTTGCTGGGCTGGATGTTGGGTCGCGGATCTGCGCTGGACTGGAGAGACGGGAGAGTCCCGCTTCTGCCACGCCGGCCTCGCTGGCTCGCCGCAGGTTCCACTGCCCGGCCCGTGAGTGGACCCTGGATTCGGCTGTGCGGCTCCCAGTGCTCGAAGGAGTTCAGCTCTCAGCCCCCGAGTATCGCAGCCGCGTCTATCAGGTGCTGTGGCGGCGACCACTAAGACCCCCCATCCGCGCTCACCCTCCAGCCCCTCCCCTGCCTCAGCGGCCCCCTGACCCTCTACACCCGCGCGGTGCACCCCTGAGCGCCCCTCCGTCTCCGCAGATGATCCTGGAGCGCAGGGCCAACAGCCGGGTTCCCAGAGAGAAAGGCGTGGGGGGCACACCCCCGGGCGCAGAGCCCGGCGCCCCCCCGCCCCAGGCGCACCTGCTCAGAGCCAGCGCCGCCCCTCCGCCCGCCCCGGGCTCTTCCACGCGGAACCCCGGACGCAGACCTCAGAGCGGCCCGACTCAGCGGGCCGCGCCGGGTGTGTGATCTTCGACTGCCTCCCCGCACCGGGCGCGGCCCCTGCCCCTTCCGCGTGGAGCCACCGAGCACCCGCTGCGCCAGACTAACCCCGGGGGTTGATCTTCCGACCCCACAGACGTTGCCTGCGGAGCCAAGAACCTTCCGCGGCAGAACTCGGCCCCTCTGCTCCAGCCTCCGCCCCCACGAGGTCTCGGGAGAGGGGAGAGGCCCCCTGGGGCGACGCCGGAGGCCCCCTCGTGGGTAGGTCAGTCCGGGAGGGTCCCTCTCAATCCCTTCTGAGGGCCGGGCAGTGACCCGGTGGCGCGCCCCTTCCCAGGTGAAGCCCAGTGGCAAGGGGGCGGCGCCCTCCCTCGCCAGGCAGGCCGCCGCCCAGGTGGCCATCCAGGCCCTAGTCCGGAGCGACGGGAACCCGGGCCGAGAGCTGCGCGCCAGCGGCGCGCAACGGGTGAGCTCCCGGGCCGCCCGTCCTTCCCGCCCCCTTCGGCCGCGTCGGGACCCTCCCCTCCCTCTGGTCCCGCCCCTCACGCCGCCCCTGGACCGTGTGCAGGTCCCTCGCGGGCTTCCCGCGGACGGACGGCCGGAGCCCCGGCCCGGCCGGAGGATGTTCAGCGCCTCGGCCTCGCAGGGGGTCCAGGACGCCGCAAGGGCTGCGCTCGGGGGCTACTCTCAAGCGTACGGTACCGTCTGCCGCTCGGCACTGGGCCGCCTGCCGCTGCTCCTGGGTCCCCGCGCCTAAGCCGCCCCACCGGCCTTCAGACCGGCTCTTCCGCTCAGCCCGTGCCCCTTGCCCAGTTCCCTGCCCCTCTCCCAGCCCGATTTACCCCCCCAGTCCCCCACGCTCTCCAACCCCCTTTTACCGGTTCACCTTTTTGCCTGGCCACATCCTCGAGATCCAGGGGGCTTGTCCAGGCCTTCCCGCAGCGCGGTGGGTGAGGTTCCCACCCATTGCCAATCACACCCTCCAATAAATTCGTGTCCATCCCCAGCCTGCCTGCCTATCTTCTGTTCTCAGTGGGGACTCCCTCCGAGGTCACACCACCCCTTCCCTGGAAACCACCCCCTTCAGAGGACCCCCATGTCTAGTACAGAGCCCACGAGAAGCTGCGCGGCTCCTGTCGGCCCAGTGCTGTCCCTGGAGGCTCACACCAGCACCGACTGGCCGAGGGGGCTCCTCAGGGCCAGCTTCCCATCCTCTCTCCACAGATGGTCTGGGGCCTGCCTGGTGCCAGGGCACCATCAGAGGGACAAGGCTGTCCTCAAGTTGCTGGGTGGGGGGGGACTTGTGCACCTGCTGCCTCAGTGCAAACCATCACGTGACCACACTTGCGCCTCTGAGCCAGAGTAAAAAGTGGAGAGGACAGATAGGGCAGTGCCCCAGGTTCCAGCCCCTGACTGTGATCACTGTGCTCTTGGCCACCAACAGTGACTGGCAGCTAGTCTGTCCTGGTAAGGGGTGGGTCCAGGACGGTGGGAGCTGGCCCCGGGGGACACCTGTCTCATGGTCCCAGGTGAGCCGTGCACCACACCTGACCTCCCGGCAGGCGCTGGAACACAGGCCATTTCCCAACTGCTGGCTGGAGCTCACGGTCTACAGGATGTGGGCTGTGCTGTGCTGGGGGCTGGGCTGCCAGGAGCGGGAGCTCTGCGCACCTGTGAAAGCTGCCCACGGCTGCTAGAGGCGCAGGTGGGAAGGGCAGAGGGTGGGCCCAGACCAGGTGGCTGCGAGCAATGGGGCAAGCAGGCGAGGACTGGGGAGGGAGCCCAAAGAGGAAGTGAGAGTTGATGGCCCGGTCCTGGCCTGGAGGTGAGCCAGGCGGAAGACGGGTGGCTGGTGGGGGGGTGGGCGGTGACAGCTGAGTTCCCAGAGCCTGAGGCATAGCCGCCAGGTGATGGATGAGGGGGAGGGAAGGAACCCCATAGCCCAGAGAGGGGCAGGTGGGGCCCCAGGAAGCCCGGCCCTGCGAGGGGGGTCGCAGAATGGCTGAGAGATCTGGACACCTGCGCACCGGTGACTGGAGGGGCTTGGTGACCAGGAGCTTCCGGCAGGGTGTGCCTATACGGAGGGCGGGCAGAACTGGAAGTGGGAGCGGCAGACTAAAGCAGTTCGCCTGTGCGGGGAAGCAGGTCCTGGGAGGGTGCGAAGACGGAGAGTCTCCTGGGTCAGATGTGGTCACAGGTGATGGCAGTACAGGTGTGCAGGGGGTGGGGCGGGAGTCTCTACTGCTCCCCGCAGGGGTGGTGCCATCCAGAAGGAAATCTGAGTTCCCAAGACTAACGTTTGCCATGTATTAACTGGGGGTATCTATATTTAGGAATGTGTTGTGTTTTATTGTTAACAACAAGATGTGCAGAATGACATTTGACACGTGTTATTCAGCATGTGGAGGACACAGACCAGGGCTGCGCTGAGACATGCAAAAGTAAACGGGTCAGCAAGTGCCTCTAGGCCGAGGGACATGGGAGAGCGTCTGGCTCCTCGGTGACCTCCTCCGCCTGACCCACAGTGTCCCCCAGCCCCCGTCACCCTTCTCCAGGGGCCTGGAGTCAGAACCGCCACCTCGGCTCAGCAGCCTCGTTCCTTAAATCCTTTCCCAGGCTGAGCGACTGCCATTTCTTATTCTTAACCCCCCCCCAAAAAAGTTGCAGAAATACTAATTTCCCAATGCTACTAGCACTTACAGCGGGGCGCTTCCTAAGCATTTGGTGTCAAAATGTTATTCCAATCAAAGTCACTGTCCGGAGGAGAGAGATACAGAAACAAAACTTCCATTTTGCAGGTTGGTGACAAAGAAGGAAGGATCCAGAACAGGGAACGTGAAGCGGTCCTGCACCACCGCACGGACCCTTCCCCTCGCCCAGTCAAGCACAAGCCTCCATCCAGACCTGGCTTCCGAGTGTTACAAACGCCAACGCTCCCAGCTCTTCAGCCCTTGCTGGGGGCTGGGGTGCTGGCTGGAGCCCCACAGGAAGAGCCACCAGGTCGGCCTCAGTTCTGGCAGGACGGTCTCTCAGGAGTCCCCTGGGCACCCCGCCGTCAGCAACCCCCTGGACTGTGCTTCCTGAGACGGACCCCCTTTGGGTCTGGGTGTATCCCACTGCCATCACCAGCCGCCCGAACCACTCTGCTCCCCCTGCAGTGAACGGCCACTGAGAAGGGTGCCAGGAGGCCGAGAGGCCAGGAGGAGGAATGCAAGCGGGGCAGGAAGCAAGCCTGGAGCCGCGGGGTGCAGGGGAGATGCCGGCCAGGGGGAGAGAGAGAGAGGCTGGGCTGCCCGCATACAGGAAAGCCGCAGCAGTGGCAAAGCAGCCGGGCGAGGGGGGGGGGGGGGGCAGTGAGCAGAGGGGAGTCCTGAGACACGGAAGCCCTGAGATCTGGGGCCCCCAAAGATGGGGGACTAAGGCACAAAAAGATGGGCCCCCGAAAGGGTGGGGACCTAAGGCACAAAAAGATCAGGACCTGAGGTGAATGCAGGTCTCAAGGGGCCCTGAAGCCCAGAGACGGTGGACAGGGATGCTACAAAGGGAACGGCTGGGGCCCTGCGGCAGGGGTGGAGCTGGAGGAGTAACGCATGGCATGAGGGAGGGGCCGGGCCGGGCCGGGCCAGCAGCTGGGTGAGGGCCGGGTGCCGCCGCGCTAAACCACCGCCGCTTCCCAACCGCGTCCTTGGGAGCTCCAGGCACCTTGCCTGGTGGTGGGCAGTGAGGTGGGCGCCCGGTCGGGGGCTGGGGGACCAGGGGGCTCACTTCTTTTTGAAAGTGCCCAGGATCCTGGGCACAAACTTGCCCACCTTGCTGTCCCTCGTGTCGTCCTCCGCCGGGCCCTCCCCCGCCCCTGCGGCCCCAGCCTCTTCCTTTTTGCAGAAGACCTCAAAGCGGCTGTAGACACGCTTCTCCTTGCGCATGCTCTCCATGCGGCGCAGCAGCCGGTCGCGGTCCTCCGCGCTGGCTGGCAGGGTACGGCTCAGTCTACCTTGGGTCCCCAGGCTGTCCGAGCGGAAGATGGCAGAGCATTTGTCCTTGTCGGACATGTCCGGAGCCAGGCCGCCAGCAGCTGGGGAGCGGCCCAGTTCAGGACTGCTGTGAGCCAGGCCCGGGGCCGCCGCAGGGACTCCGCGGTGTTTCTGGCCGTGGGCGCTAATCTGCTCCAGAATGGCTTTTGTGTCATCCCGCAGGTTGCTGCTGTACAAAGCGTTGGCCGTGGCAGAGGCTGTGCGCGCCCTTGGGCCCCGCTCGTCTCCAGTGGCCGCTTCCGTGCTATCCGCCCTCCCCAGGGACGGCCGCCGGGGGCTCTCGGGCTGCCCGTTCTCCTGTGGCGCTGGGAAGCCGCCCTCTTCCTCCGTGCGCCGCTCACCCCTGGGGCTCAGCAGCTGGCGGAGACGTAGTGAGCCCTTGCGCAGGACTTCCATGGGGCCGCCAGCCGTCTCCTCCGCGGTCCCAGTCTTCGGAGACTCCTCGGAGAAGGTAAGGGTCAGGCTGCCCCTGCGCTCGGGCACAGCAGGGACGGGGCTGCCCCTGTGCTCGGGCACAGCAGGGATGGGGCTGCCCCTGCGCTCGGGCACAGCAGGGACGGGGCTGCCCCTGCGCTCGGGCACAGCAGGGACGGGGCTGCCCCTGCGCTCCGGTACAGGGGGGACCGGGCTACCCCTGCGCTCAGGATAGGCCGAGGTGGGGCTTCCTTTTGGCTCAGGGTAAGCAGAGGTGGGGCTCCCTCTTGGCTCAGGGTGAGGTGCCTGGCGGGGCCCATACCCCTCCAGCGGGGGGCTGACCCGCCCTTGTGGGGAGGCGGAGCGGCCTTGCGCAGAGAGAAAGCGAGAGGGCAGCCGGTCGGCACCACTCCGGCCCAGCGTGTCTAGCAGCTGGGCAGCGGTAAGCGTGGCAGCTCCCGGCTGCCTCTCTGCCTCCTGGTGCAGCCGCTGTGCGAAGGAGTCCCGCAAGTCCAGCAGGCAGCTCTCGAGGCTGCGGCGCTCGCCTCCTGCCCCACTGGGCGCCACCGCCTCCTCCCGCCATGCCTGGGACACAACAGCCTTGCTGTGGCTGGTGACTGTGACTGGGGCCCCCGTCCCGCCGGCATCATGCGCCGGGCCCTTGTATCTCTCCAGGAGCTCGGCCACCTTGGTGGAAGTGGCGGAGCGCACGGCATCGCCACCAGGGCCCAGCATCTCGCTGACCGCCTGCTCCTTGTGCAGCAACTGCGCCTTCTCAGTGGTGGCTGCCGTGGCCCCCGTGGCCCCACAGGCGACCTCGGCCTGCGAAGCGCTGAAGATCAGGGAGGAGCGCAGGCGCGAGCTGCGCTGAATCAGCGGGTTCAAGCGGGAGCGGAAAGAGTCCTGCTTGGCCAGACCTGCCTCCTCCAGGCCCTCGCGCTCTGGGTTGTCACCACCGCCGCCGCCAGAGCAAGGCACCAGGCCCTTGGCCGGGAAGGGTGCACGGGAGGCTGAAGGGAGCAGGTCCCCGGGGGCCACTCGGCCCCCGGACACCAGAACGTCGTCTTCATAGGCCTCAGCCTCCATGGGCGCCGGCAGGCCCTCTTCGCAGGTGTCCTCGCCATGGCAACCGCTCAGGTAGGACGCCAGGCGCCAGTGCCGCAGCCCCGCCCGCCCCTCGGGCCCGCCCCTGCGCTCGGGCTCTGCGTCGGAGGCGGCATCCGGGCCCAGCCTCGCCACCGCCTGGCACGGGAAGCGCTGGCCCAGGTTGGGGCGTGGAGCCCCGCTGGGTTCCAGGCCACGGGGCCCGGGCCCCGAGGCGGGGTCTGAGCCGTGGCGCACCTCGCGTGACGCGCTGGACGGCACGTAGTCCAGCCGCTGGTGTCCGTCGGGTCCGAGCTCGGGGAAGCGTGGCCCGGGCCCTAGCGCGAAGTCTTCGTGCTCGGTGAAGCCCGGGCGGCCAGCGCGCAGCTTCTCGAACAGGCCCTGCGGGCGCGCCGGCGCCAGCTGCGGGTCCCACTGGTAATGCTGCTGGTAGAGCTGGTCACGGTGGAAGTGACTGGTCTGGAAGCGGAAGTCGTCCCCGTGGCTGAGGAACGTCTGCCGTGACACCTGCCGCGCGGCCGCGAAGTTCTCCACCGCGCCCGCGCCGTCGGCGGCGGCGTAGCTGTGCCGCTTGAAGGAGTCCATCTCCAGGTGCCGGGCCTGGAAGAAGCCCCGCGGGCCCGCGAGCTCGCCCCCGAGTCCCGTCTCCGCGTCCAGCCGCCGCGACAGCGGCCGCAGCCCGGCGTGCGGCTCCAGGGCTCCACCCGGCATCCGCGCCGGCTCCTCCCGGCGGAAGGCCGACAAGAAGTGGCGGTCGGGGTCGAGGAAGGACGGGAAACCCAGGCCCTCTTCCCGAGGCGGTGGGAACAGGAGGTGCGCTCGTCTGGGGAAGGAGAAGGGGGTCGGCGCCCCGGTCACCTGGCCGCCCATAAGGGGCCCGGCTCCCGCGTACGGAGCCAGCGCGTAAGCGTCCATGCGGGCCAGCGCCCCGGCCGAGGGCACCAGAGGCTCGGACTGTGCGAACAGGATGCGGAACTCCTCATCGAAGCTGGACACCAGCTCGCCCTGGAACACGTGCGCCAGGCTTCGGTGGATCTTCTCGAAGGACCACATGAAGCTGCGGGTGGGGCGGGGGTCAAGTTCAGAGTCAAGGCGAGGGGCGGGGTCGGCGTCAGAGGGGCGGGGCCGAGGGGGGAGGGGTTGGGGCGCGGAAGGCCGCCTGCAGTTGTGGTGGTCTCTCTGCAAGGACCCAGGGGGGCGCCGTGTCAGGGGCTACTGGACCAGGGCTTGGGCAGAGGCGGCCCTTAGGTGGGGAGGTGTCGGGTTTGCGGGCTGGGCGCACCTGTAGCTCCCACTCATCACCACGGCACAGTCCACCAGCAGGAACTTCTCCTTCACGTGGCCTTTGAAGGATTTCCCCGTGCGGCAGTAGTAGGTGGGGCCGGCCACAGTGCGCACGCGCAGGAACTGGCGGGGGGGGGGGGGGGGGGGAGCGGAGGGTAGAGGCATTAGGTCTCTGCGGAAGCGCCCTCCACCTCCCTACACCCCTGCCCGGGGTCACTCACGTCCACGTGGTGCAGGTTGACGCGGCACTTGTCGGCCATGTCTAGGAAGTGCTGCGCGTTCATCTCATCCAGGAGGATGTAGACCGGCACGCGGCGTGCCGCCGCCTCCAGCACTTCACCGAGCAGGTCCACGTCTGTGAACATGTCCATCACCACGGCCACCACCTGCGGGGGGGCGGGTCAGGGACCGAGGACAGACCCCTCTGCTGTCCCCACCATTCTCTCACCATTCCTGCCTGCCTGGACGGGCGTCAGATCACCCAGACACCACAGGAGCCAGGAGAACGCCTACCAGAGGGGGTGTGGGGCTGCTGGCAGCCAGGTGACCCATGATGGAGCCCTAGGCAGGTACAGAGCCTCCCTCCTGTTGGGGAAGGGACAAGGCAAATGAAGCCGCACAGCCCGCCCCGGAAGGCGCCACCCAGGCCCTAGCTCTCGGCCCTTCGAGGAGACTGCGCGCCAGGGTGCACAAGGCAGTCTGGAGCCTCTGGCTTCCAGACCTGCTGCCTTCAGCTTCCATGTCTGGTTCCTGTTTGGTGGGGCCAAGCCTGGGTCAAAGGTTCGACTAGAGAGAATTCTCTGAACCCCAAGTCCAAACCAGGAAGGGGGCCCAGCCATCCCAGAGCCCTGGAGTTTCTGGGCACTGGCCACGTAGGGGGGCAGGCAGAACCGCAGCGTGCAATAACCAAACACGTGACCCAGAAAGAAGACAGGAGGGGCGTGGCCAGCCGGCGGGGTGGGGTTTGCCCCCCCCACAACTCCTACTAAGGCTTCAGGGTCCAGCTCAGGCAGCTCCCCCGACTGACCACCCAGCCCGGGAAGGCACACCTGCTGGGCAGAGCGAATCATCCTTCGTGCCTCGTCCTTGATGCTGGGGCTGTCCGGTGGGGGTGGCTGCACCAGTGTGGTGACCTCAGTGCCCTGGAAGCCGAAGGTCAGGGGCCAGCCTAGGTCGAGCTCAGGCACTGCCTGGTCTGAGTTCATGGGCCAGTAGGTGCCCGAGGAGCCATCCATGTCCACGTTGGGGGGGCTGCCTTCAGGGGGCTCGCGGGCAACATGCTGAGGGGGCCGCAGGTGGCGGCTCACGTGCTCCAGCTCCTCTGGGCACAGGAAGGCAGGTGCCCCTTCGGACGCCAGGAAGCGGCTGTAGGCCTCCGGCCCCCCCTCGGCCAGGGCATCCAGCGCCAGGCGGTAGTACTCTTTGTAGTGAGGTGGCAGGTACCCGGGAGCCAGCGGGTTGTCCCCCTGCGAGGAGCTCTGGGAGCGACGGGCCATGTCGGGGCCAGGGGCCTGGGGAAGGTGTGAGGAGACATGTTCCTGGAGCAGCAGAACTGGCGCTGCTCCCCCTGACCCTGCCGTGCGTGGACACACACTGTAGCGAGGCCTCTATGTCGCTGAGTGGGCTGTGGAGTGCAGGCCACACATGGAGGCCTTCTGGGCACCCCTGCCCCAGGATGTCCCCTAGCTGGGGGGAGGCCAGCGGGGGACCCAGGTACAGGTGCCCTGGCCCTGTCTCATGTTACTCTGCACGGGGGGGGGGGGGGGGGGGCTCCTCTCACTGGAACCTCAGGAATGCCCACACCCTGGTTTCCAGGCAGGGGTTCTGGCTGCACAAAGCCCCCACTCGGTTCCAGACGGCCCATGTCCCGGGTACTTCTCTGTATCTCCATAAGAAAAAGAACAACCCAATACGTTCTGGTTGTTGCTACAAAGAAAATATAATCCAAGCCAAATTCTTTATTGTATTTGCTTTTTTCTTTTCATTTGGACATGAACGCATTTTCAAAGGCCCTGAACTACAGTGCGTGCTGGCGCGCCAGGTGGCCCCGCCCATGTGTCTGCGTCCACAGTACAGGGGCGTGAGTGGGGCCTCGGGCCCCGCTGGCTCATTACCCCCACTGTAAAATGCAGCTGTCAGGGTTGACCTGCCACCATGCCTGGCCTAACCTGAGCTCAGCTTACAAAACCTGTCCCCACTTCTGTCCCCGGACCCGGCATTCAGTCTGCAGTCCTCACACCCGCACCTGTCCCGTGGGGTCACACACTCCGAGCCTCACAACCTATTCACACGCATCAGTCCTCCAAACGCACCCCTGCCCTGTGTCCCTGTCCACCAGGGCCACTCCCTTCTCTTGGCCCATCCCTCCCCGTTTCCAGCCACTGTGCCACCGGAGAGAAAACTCCCGGAACCACGCCCCTGGCAGATCCGGTCACAGCCTCCGCTCACTGCACAAGCTTGGAGTCCAGCATGGCTCAGCCCAGCGCTGCGTGCCGGGGGTGGTCTTCCATCTCTGGTCAGGCCCTGCTGCCCGCCCCACCCCCCCGGACTCTGGATGAAGCCCGAACCCTTGGCTGTGGCCATCAGGCTCACCCCGGGCTCCACACGTGCTTCTCCCCTTGTCCCCAGTTTATTGAGGACATCAAACGCTGCCCGGTCCACTCCAGTCCACATGCCTCCTGAGGGGGCCTGTGAGGGAGCCTAGGCTGACAGAAGTGGCCATGAGCTCTGCAACGCCAAGGGTGGGGCGGGGCTTTTCTGAACCCCCAGGGGTCATCAACCTCCTATCCCTAAACCGCCTCCTCCTACCCTGGAAGGAGAGCCCCAGGCCCAGCCCCCCCAACCCCAGCCACTGCTTTGGGCCAGGACTGAGCGGGATTCAGATCCCGCCTAGCTCCCACGCTCCTGGGTGCTGGTCCTGCCAGAGTGCAGTGCGGCCCGGTCCACAGGAGCAGCTGGGTGCTGCTCACCGGGCGGGGTCATTGGGTGCTCGGAGGCAGCTGGGAACAGGATGGAGTAGGGGTCAAGACTGTGGGGCAGGATGACCTAAGGCACTTTCCCTGTCCACTCTCCCTGGGGAGTGACAGGCCAACTGGATGTGCAGCGGGGGTGGGCCGTGCTACCAGGGAGAGGGTCTGCAGGAAACCAGATCTGCCATCCCCCATCACTCTGCGCAGCTACGCGAGAAGCCCGTACTGGTCTCAGGGGCAGACTGCACCAGGGTACCAGGTGCAGGTCTGTCTGTAGTGGGGCCTCCCCCAGGACCCGACAGAAGGTGGGGGCGGGAAGACTCTGGAATTCCGTGGTATGGGGTCTGTGTTGGACCAGGCAGGGCCTGGGGGCATGATCGTGCTCCCTACATAAGAGAGAGAGCCCTTCCCAAGCTGGGGGAACACAGAAGGGATCCTGTGCTCCACACCCCACTGGGAAGGGGAGTCTACAGAAACCATCCAGCCTGGCAGTCATGGGGAGGAGGGCAGTGCCAAGGTGCCCCGGAACGGGGGTGCCCTCCTGCATGCCCACGCCAGGGCGCCCTGCATGGCCTCAACAACAACAGCCCTAAGCCCACTGCCTTTCTTCCTTTCACCATGCACACCCTTGAACTGTGGACTGGCCAGCGGCCCCCTCTCCAGCCCCTAGCCCCTGACAAGACACCGATGGCGTGCCCCCTCACACATCTGCCTACTGAACGCTGCCCGAAGGGAGAGAGAGAGGGACACCCGTCACACCCCAGCGATGACTCAGCAGGAATCAGCTCCTTTGCTGCTGACCTCTGACCCCGGACACAAGGCACAAGGAGGACAAATCCTCCAGGGCCCCTAACTGGGGCCTTCCCACCTGGGTAGGAGGTGGGTTCTGTCTGGGACTGGAAGGAGCACAAGGCGCCGAGAGCAGACGCTAGGAATGGGCAGGAGCGCGGGTTCCCCGCAGAAGCCTGCGCAAGCCTGGGGCTGGGGGTGGGATCCGGCCCGCTGGGACGCGCCGACTGAAGCCGAGCTGTAGTCCTCGGGGTGTGCTCCGCAGGGCCAAAAGGGCTCCATGCATGCAAGGAGCCGGAGGCTGCCGGGGCCCAGTGTCCCATCCACTCGCCCCAGTTCCGGGACGTGGACGCGAGGGGCCCGGGGCCTTTCGCTTTCCCGGTACTTCACGCAGGACACCAGACTGCGCGTCGGCCTCCCGGCCACCCCCGGTCCAAGGAGCCCGGGGCGGGGGCCCCCTCGGGGAGGGGTCCAGGCCAGGCCCAGCTCCCCTCCCCAGGCTCCAACTAGGCCGCGAGGGCGGGAGCCAGCAAGGACGGCCCGGGCAGGCTGGCCTCGGGGCCCGGGGCCCCTTCCCACTCGGCTCGTGCCGGGCCGGCGTCGTGCGAGGGCGCTCGCGTCCACGCCGGCACGCGCGGCCCCGGCGACCTCCCCCCGGCCCGGCGCTCGGCCGCGTGGCCCCGGCCCAGGGGCCGGGGAGGGGGCGGTGGGGGGGGGCGCCGCCCAGGTGAGGCCGCGCGGAGGGGCGCCGCGCGCGCCGTCCCCGCCCCACCCCCGGGGGCCCGGCCGCGGCCTCCCCTCACCCCCTCCGGCGCGCCCCGCCCCACTCGAGCCCGGGGAGGGGGCCCTACCTGGCCAGGTGCGCGGGGGTCTCGGGACAAGGGCAGCAGGAGCCGACCGCCGCCCAGCGGCCTCGCGGTCCGGTCGGTCCGGCAGCCACTCCCCGTCGCGGCCCGCCCGCCGCGCGGCCTGATTCACGCGCCCGCCCCCGCCCCGCCCGCCGCTCCCGCCGCCGGCCTGCCCGGGCAGCACCTGGGGGCGGGGCGGCCCCACCCGCGGCGCGCCCGCATTCCGCCGCAGCCCGCGCCCCGGCGCCCCCCGGCCCCCGCCGCGCCCCGGCCCCCGCCGCCGCCGCCCCGCCGCCCGGGCCCCGCCGCCCCCCGCCGCCCCCCGCCGCCCCCCGCCGCCCATCCGCTCGCCGGAGCTCGAGGTCCCTATGCCTGACCCCTGACCCTCGCCCCGGAAGTCGAGGGGACTCGGAAGTTCCGGCTCCGTCGCTAGGAAACCGCCAGCCCGACGGAGGGGGCGGGGCTTCTCGCCGGCGAGCGGGGGCGGCAGGTGAGGCAGGTGAGGCAGGTGAGGCCGCGGGGGCGGCGCCGAGCCGGGGGCGGCCCCGGGCCTGGGCACCCCGCGAGCACCGGGGGTCCCGCGCCACACCTGGCACCCCCCAACCCGACGCCCTCCCGGAGGACCCCCGCCCTCCGCACACAGTACTCGCCGGTTCCTGGGACCCCGCTGGCACACGGAGACACCGCGCGCACAGACTCCCGCGCACCTGCGCGCACGCGGGCCCTTCCCACACCCCAGTTCCCCTCCAGGACGGTGCCCCGCCACCGCCCCGCGGAGGTCGGACCCCACAGGCGCGGCCACAAGGACTCTACAGGGCGTCCGGCGCACACGAGGGAGGCCACACGCACTTGCCTCCTTACACGCCGACCCGTCCACCTACGGAAGACCCTGCACCTACCGGGGCTGCCCGCCCCCGTACCTGGGACACCACAGGGACCCCTGCACACTTACCAGACCCTCCATGCACAGCACCGCGTGCGCACACAAGAGACCCCGCACGCACGTTGGAAGGGCTCACACCGCAACCGCACACCCCACACCCCAGCAGGGAAGCCCACATTCATGGATCCCTCGGCACAGCAGCTTGGCGATGCGCAGGACCCCACACGCACGCTGACAGTCCTTCTCTCAGCAGGTTTGCTGCCAGCATTACTCCACGTGGTCGACGGGTCCCGTGAGCACACACTGCCCCCCAAGAAGTCCTTAGTCCCCAGACACTTCCGATCCTTGCTCAGAACCCCAGTTCCCCATCAGGTCCCACTTAGGGCCTGCCCTATGGTCAACCATGTGTCCAAGCCAAGTGCCCTGCCCCAGGCTTCTCCCTCCCCAGTCCATGCCCGAATCCTGTTCCTGCGGGTCTCTGGTCACCCTCCTCCTGTTCCTCTTGCCGCATGACCCTGTCTTCTCCGTTGCTAAGGTTGCTCTCCGTTTCTTTTATTCCTTCCGCAAACACTCTGGGACACCCCACCACCAGAAGGGGGTGGGCACGCAGGCACAGGGTCACACCAGTGCCGTACCTGTGCCGTGGGGGAGGCGCAACCCAACTTGTGCCAAGGGAGTTGTCCCAAGGGAAACAGACTTTGGAGCCAGCCGCCTGGGCTGGGGAAGGAAGGCCCTGCTTCCGGGCCCTGACAACAACACGTGTCTAGGCTGGAACAAGAGAGGGTTGGGGGCCCAGAAGCGTCGGTGTCCCGGGTGGGCTGTGGGCAGTGGGAGGCGGTGAGCATTCTCGAGAGCGGGCTGAAGCCCCCAGCCTGGGGCTTCTGTCAGGGTCCAGGACCGAAGGACGGGCGGACCAGAGAGTAGAGCAGGTGTGAAAGGGCAAGGGGTGAGCCGGGCCAGAGGCCCTCAAAACCACCCCGGGGGGCTGCTGGCACCTCAGGCCACAAAGCAGGACCAAGCTGGTGGACCCAGAAGCTGCAGGAAGCTGGGGTAAGGGGGTCTGGGGGGGAGGTGTGAGGCTGTCAGTGCACACAGGCCTCTCTGTGACCTTTCCTCCCTCCCCCACAGGAAGATGAGCAGCAAGAAACGGGGGCCCAAAGCTGCACCAGGGAAGCGGCGAACGCACTCCCCTGCGGCGGGGTTGAGAGCTGTGGCTGGTAAGTAAATCTGACCTCTAGAGCACCGCCGCTGCCCATTGACTTGGGACACCCGTGCTCCGCCGCTGCCCATTGACTTGGGACACCCATGCTGTGGCCCCCGGGGATGCTCTGAGAAGACCCTTCCCTTGGACAGTGACTTTCAGGGGATCTTTGAGTTGGGCTTGGGCACAGCCGACAGGATTCGGAGCTCAGACGTCCTTTCCAGACCCTGACCGTTAAACTTGTACCCCTGGGCGGGTTTCCCGGGCAGTGCTCGGAGGAGCACAGCATTAGAGCCCGTGGAGATGGGACACAGGCCCAGGTGCACTGGGCACAGGTTCTGAGACAGAGCTCACTTAGCATGCGTGTGAGGGATTCTCAGGCCAAGTGTGGTCCACTCTGACCCTCTGTCCCCCCTGGGCCGTCCCCTTGTTTTTCCCTGCATGCAGCTGCTCTCTCAGGTCACCCTACGCATAGCCACCCCCAGAGTGAATGGCAACAGCTTGCCCTTGGTTCCGTCCCGCGGGGGTCAGGAAGGGCACCTCCTCTCATCCCTCCCCTCCCCCACGGCCCTTCCATTCCCTGAGTCGCACTCTTCTCTGTCCTGGCACTCGGGAGTTCTCTGTGACACCGCCAGCACCTTCCTGCTGCAGTTCTGGGCCCTTTAAGCACCCGGGCCTGCCTCGGAGTCTGCGTTGGCTAACGGACCACCCACCCTGTGCCCCAGATGCAGCCCCTCTGCTTGGAGTGGGGCTGACCCAAGTCCCTGGAGCACAGAGGGCTTGCAGCACATGCGCCCTGCTGGGGTGGCCGTGACCTTCCACGCCAAGCTGGGTTTAGACCCTAATTTCCCAAAATAGCCCCAGCGGCGTCTGCGGAAGCAGCCTTTTTGGAATGAGGATGACGGGTTCAGGGCCGCACGCTTCTGCTGTGATCTCGAGCCCTGGGGACACAGCCTGCAGTAAACAGTGGAGGTGGGCGGGCGGCCAGGCAGGAAGCCCTTTTGGGGTGGGGAGAGGGTGGGCATGTCCCTCGCTGCTGCTACCTGCCGACCGTCCACCTAGGTCCTGCTGCACCCTCTCCCCACACGCCCCGCACACTGCCACCGAATGCTCTGGTAGCTCCGTGCGCTGGCTCACTGGGCCAGGAGGCCTGGGTCCTCTGTAGGAATTCTGCCTCAGTGTCCCCGAATGAGTGTCCTCTCTGGGTGCTTTTCTCCCTGCGCGGCCTTGGGCCACCCTGTGCGGACTGGCTGCCACATGGTTCTTGGAGTGTCCTGTGCGGTGGGCACCCACCTCGCGCGCCTGATTACGAGCCCCAGCTGGCCCCCAGTCAGCCCCCAGTCAGCCCCCAGCCGGCCCCGCCGCAGCAGGGATCTGTGTGATGCTCGCACAGCTCCCGCACTCCCGCAGCTGTCCGGGGCCTCCCCGCCCCCTTACCTGGCCTTGGGTCTGCAGCACCTCAAGGCCCTCGCTGCGGAGCTGCTCCAGTGCCAGGGCCAGCTCCAGCCCCTCCACGCGCACCCAGGCCTGCTGCTGCTCCAGCTGCTCCAGCCACAGCTGCTCCTCCTGCCACAGCTGCTCCCGCCACAGCTGCTCCTCCTGCCACAGCTGCTCCTCCTGCCACAGCTGCATCCACAGCTGCACCTGCCGCCGCCGGTCCTCCAGCAGCAGCTGCTCCTGGGCCAGGCACAGCTGGACCTCGTGGAGCCTCAGCAGCTCGGGACCCAGGCCTGGCAGGCCCCCTGCCCCACAGTCTTCCATGTCCGCAGCGGGCACCGCCACCGGCTCGGACCCCAGCGCAGTGGCCTGCACCGGCCCCTCAGCTGCTCGGGGCTGCTCTGGCTCGGCCACCCTGGGGCGTCCCCGAGCAGCCTGCGTGTTGCGGGTCACGTGCTCTGTAGGGGCCACCCCCACCTCGTCCTGAGGGCCCCCTGCGGCGGGAGGCGGGGGCTGGGCCTCAGGGCCCTGCTGACCCAAGGCCTGCTGTGCCTTGCCCGCCCTCCTGCCTCGGGGTTTCCGAGCCCGACTTCGTTTCCCCGACATGGCCCTGGTCCGGCGCCTTTCACCAGTTTGTCTGCCTCCTGGGGGCCCGGGCTCATCGCGGGCCGGCCGTGATCAAGCGGGTGCAGGGGGCATCCCTGGGGGGCCACGGCGGGCCCTGTGCTCCTGCCCTGCCCCTGGGCCGGTGCCTGTGGCTGGCGGCTCCGGGCCCTGCGCTGCCTGTGGGCCTCCCGGGCCCCACTCGCTGGGCTGGGCCACGCCGGGGAGTTTATAGGGACTCGGCGGCGTGGTGGCTCAGCCGGGTGCGAGGGCTGACTAACGTGCTGACAAAGGGTGCAGGACTTTACAGGCCACAGGCCTCGTTGGCCAGACTGGGAGGGAGACCGAGAAACTGGAGGAGGTGACTCTGGGCAAGCAGATCCCCGGCTGTGAGGAGCTGCGAGTCTGGTCCTGCCCCGGGCCGCCCAGAGCCTCCACCCTGCCCCCGCCCGGCCCCTGGTCCACAGCTGCATCCCAGTCACACTGACCATCCGGGGGAGACCCTCACAGCCACGGGAGACCCCAGCCCAACTAGCCTGCGAGCCCCCCAGCCAGTGGGCTCCTCTGAGCTCCATGGGGGCCCAAGCTTGCCTGGGGGCTGTGTGGAGATGACACAACTCTTGGCCTAGCCTGGTGGCCTCCTGCCAGCGGCTGGTGGAGGAGACGGAGTCTCAGGCCCAGATGGCCTGTTGTGGACTGAGATGGGGCAGCAGGGCCCCGCCTGGCCCGTCCTAGCATGGGGCAGGTGCTCCTGATGCTGCCGGCTGGGGGTCCAGCTCCCCGGCCCAAGGAACACAGGCCTTTGGGGGAGGGCCTTGGGGGGCTGTTGCACAGGGCCAGCGGGAGTGCTGGCGTCCCCGGGCTTCCTGTTGGGAGGAGGCCCCAGACAGTCTCCTCCCCAGCGTTTCCCCAGCCCGGGGCTGCTGACTCACACCCACGCCCAGGGCCCCACCCCAGCCCGCTCCGCCACACAGGCCTGACTGGTTTGCCTGGCACAGCCCTGCCGGGGCACCCTCCTCCCGCTCAGCCCTCGTCCCCGAAGCTTCAAGGGCAGGTAGACCGCAGGCCACCCCCGGGATGCGCAGGGAGACGCACACGGACAAGGGCACCAGATGCGTTGGGGTGGGGGTGGGGCAGAGCGCGCCCTGGGGAACTTGGCTACACCTGGGTTCTCAAGAGCTGGGACCCGGCGGTCCGGCCTGCTGGGCTCACCGGCGCCCCCTCGCGGCACCCCAGGGGCGACACCGGCTTGCCGTGGAGGACACACCCCGGGTGGGCGCGCTCTCACAGCCAAGAAGCACCTGGTCTCCACGTAACCCATAAACGCCTCGGGGGGGGGGGGTGATGGGAAGGGGCGCCCCTCCCCCAGGGAAGCCGGGAGGGACACGCCAGCCGCCGCCAAAGACCGGCCCAGCCCGCCGACCCTGAGCGCCCAGAGGCCCCCCGCAGGTGAGAGCCTGCGCGCCCCGCGTCCGCTCTCGGGGCGGCGGGGATGGCCGGGACTGGGGGAGGGCGGGGGAAGGGGGCTGCCACGGGCCGGGACACGCGGGGTGCGCGTGCATGGGAGGGTGTGCGCTCGCGGAGCCGCGTGGCGCTTCCTGGAGCAGGAGGAGCGGACCGGCCCTCTCTCCCACCGCGGTGCTCCGTGCTTGCCCGACCGGGGCTGGGCGGGCTTGGCCCGGGGCCCGCCTTCCAGGGGCGCGGCCTGCCTGGGAGTCCCTCTCCCTCGGAGCCTTGCTCCCGCGATTGCGGGGGTGGGGGGGGACGCCCTCCTCCCGCTGGATCCCTGTCAACTGGGGCTGGTGGGCGTCCTGGGGCTGGAGGGGGCACCACCTTAGTGTCCCCCTGTGCCTCTCCTCGCTCTTGGGTGCCAGCGCGCCCTTTTAAAAGATGTTTTTATTTGGGCGGCGGAGGAGGGGGAGGTAGAGAGAGGGGGAGAGTGGGAAGCCCCAGGTCGGGCTGGATCTCTCAGTCCCGAGATCCTGACCTGAGCTGAAGTCCAGAGTCTACCGCTTGACCGAACGCGGCCGCAGGCGCCCCCAATCCATCTTCTCAGGGAGGCCATCCTCCACCGGGTCTCTGGACACTGACCTCCAAGCCGCGTCTTTACCAGACCATCATCCTGTGCCTGGAGCCCATGCTCCGCCGCAGCCCCCAGCCGGGTCTCCCCACGTCCAAGTGCGGGCCCTCCTCCCATTCCTCTCCGCTGTCCGGTCTGCCAAAGCCCGCACCCTGGCGATCCTGTGCCGAGGCCTCGTGCCCACAGGCAGGTCCTTGTGTTCTGTTTCCCTCCCAGGCTCCTAACCCCCATTTGGCTCCTGGCCTGTCCCCCACAGAGTGGCTGGTCTCAACCCTCACGCAAGCTTGGTCTTGTGTGGGCGGTGCTGCCCTTGCCCCAGGATGAGCCCCCAGCACCGTTCGCACACACTGGGGGCTGCGACAGGAGCCTGACCTTGTCCCGAGTACAGGGCCGGACCACAGAAGGTTTGTAAAGTCCCAGGCGCTGGTTTTAGAGAAGTTACATGTGCGCGACGCATTAGTCGTGGTTCTGGATTAGGCCTAGTGGGCCGCGGCTCTGCCGTTTAAGCAGAAACAGAATGTGCTGGAAGGAGGTTTGGGCTGGGAAATAGGCAGAAGAGGGAGGGAGTGGAGGAGTCTGAGCAGGATGTCCCGTCTGTCCCTAGAAGCCAGGGCGGGCTCTACCCTCCACCCTCTCCTCCTGCGCCCCTGGCCGGCTCTCAATCCCCAAGCCGTCCGCAGTCACAACACGCTCGCCCTGTCGGCGAGGGAGAGACAGACGTTTGTCCCCAGGCCCCCGTTTCAGTTTCTGTAGTGGGCAGAGGTTCCCTCCAAATCCCTCAGAACCGCCCCTGGGCTGCCCAGGTGGGGGTCCCGAGCCTCCAGCTGCCCGGCCCCTCTTCCCTAAGACGGGCTGTTCTGGGCGGCGGAGTGAGCTGGGCGGGCCCACTGCCCTGCCTCTCTGCTGCGAGGTGGGGGCTCTGACTGGGCATTTGGGGTTGGCAGGTGCGGGTGCGAACCGCCGAGCCAGTAGGAAACCCCGACAGGAACCACGTCGGCGCGGACGGTGTCCGTCCAGCTGCCGCATTCGGGCCGCAGGCACCTGGAGGCTGAGGATGCGCCGCCCCCGCCCCCACCGCCGCAGCCGTGTGGCCCGTGAGCTCTGGGAACAAGTCTGTGTCCATTTGCTAAGCCACCGGGTCTGCACCACACGGGGAAAGCTTCTCACAATCCAACTTTATTCCGAGAAGTCCCTTCTGACGGCGTCGCCTCCCCAGTGTCCTCGCCACGACGCCCGTTTCCCATTGCTTGTCCAGATCCTCAGCCAGAGCACAGGAGGCGGCCTCGGGGAGGCCATCGGGCTGGACGGTGTCTGATCGGCCTTGACAAGCGGGGCTCATGCTGTGGGGCCCAAGTGCCCCAGTGTCCCTGTCGCCTCGGCCACTCTGCACTGGCCATCAGAGCAGCTCTGGGTAGCCGAGGAGAGAGGCTGGCCGACATCCACAGGACACTTGTGATGTCCACCTGGGTGTCCGGTGGCTCTTCTGCGGTGGCTCCTCTCCGGGGCCGGCACAGTGAGAGGCAGAGCCGGCCCCACACCGGCACCCCACTCCCCACCCCTGCTCAGCCTGCTGGGCCCCCTTCCCACTCGCAGGGAGCAGAGGAGCAGGTGCCCTGGAGGTTGCGGCCCCTTTGCCCACAGGGCCCCCGACAGAGGAGTAGCAGGGTGGCGGCAGCACGTGTGACATCGCAGGGACCGGCGGTCGGGGCTCGCCTCGCAGGAGGCCGTGGCTGTGGACAGAGGAGCGAGCGGCGTCGACGCCGGGGAAGGAGGAGAGCGTGCCCCGGCGGCTTGTGTCGCGGAGGCTCACGTCTTCTGGCTCATGCGACGGGTTCCCGCCATGTCTGCTCCGTGCAGGGGTCCCTGCAGGAGGAGCGCAGGTCATGCCAGCTTCCTCGGCAGCATGCTCTCCTGCCCTGGGGGGACCCCTGGCCTCCACCAGGCTCTCCACACCGAGACCAGCATCCTGCCGTGGAAGGCACAGCCGCACCTCTGCGGGGGAAGGGAGGCTCGCCGGCGGCTCTGCGGGGCCCCCTTCTCCCCACAGATGCCTGCAGCTTGCCGGACCCCACGGATGCCTCAGCCACAGCCTCCGGGCCCTGCTGGGACCGTTAGCCTGCTGGCCCTCCCAGGACCCGGGGTGGGCGGTGTTCCCAGCCTCGCGACGCTGCTCCAAAGTCCTGGCGGGCTTGCCTGCAGCCACCGGGCCGCTGTCCTGCTACAAGGAGGTACGAGGCACAGCTACTTATTTTTTATCTCCTGAAGTCTGGCCAAGTCCCAGGTCTGCGCACCATGAAAGTGTCCCCGGCAGGTGGTTTTGTCTCCACCCATCGGGAAGGGTCAGCGGGCTGCCAGGACGATCTTGGTTCCTGTGTCAGTCCCCGTGTCGGTCCCCACAGCCTCTAACCACGGCGCGTTGGTCGGGCAGCCGGAAGCACTGCAGGCTCGTCGTCTTGCTGTCCCGTGAGCTAGAAGACCGACACGGGCCGCAGAGGCTTACAGGGGCCGCCTTGGGGACTGTGACCCTTTCTTAGGCTCTCGAGGGAATTCCGTGTCCCTGTCCTTCACCTTCTGGAAGTGCCTGTGTCCTGGCCCATGGCCTCTCGCCGCCTTCCAGGTCAGCGGTGTCGTGTCTGCCTGACCTCCGTCCAGGTCACAGCCCCAGTGAGCTCTTCCTTGTCTGTCCCACGTTCAGGGACCCGTGTGATTCCGTGGGCTCCATCGCATAGCCCGTTCCCTCCCGCGTGTGACACAGCTCGTGCTCAGGCTCCAGGGAACACGACGTGGACATCTTTGGGGGACCCTTGTTCTGTCTCGTGTGGCCCCATGAGCCTTAGTCTCTCAGGAACGGCGAGCGTGGCGGCAGTCCTGAGGAAGGCGGCGAACGTGGAGCTGTCCTGGCCAGATCGGGGGGCCAGGGGCTCCGGATCCTCCCAGTGAGGGATGTTGAGAGGAAGGCGTTTGCCAGACCCGTCGTTCTGCACCGGAGTGCCAGCGGCTGGGTGGTTCTGCTCCCGCGTGGTCCCTCTGACCGGTTCTGCCACTGCCCAAGTTCAGTGTCGTCTGCCGACTTCCATTACTCAGTTGTGTTCTGCGAAGGCGAGACCGGCGGGTTCAACAGAGGCCTGATGGGAACCTCTGCACCTGCTTTCCTCAAACCTGTCTGTCTGGTTATTTTTTTCTTCAGTTAAGGCTTTTTTTGTTTTTTAAGATTTTATTTATTAACACAGAGAGAACAAAAGCAGGGAGACAGAGTAGGGAGACATAGATTCCCTGCAGAGCAGGGACCCCGGTGCGGGGCTCAACCCCAGGACCCCAGGCCACGACCCGAGCCGAAGGCAGACACTTAACCGACTGAGCCCCCCCAGGTGCCCCAGGTCTTTATTTTCAGAGCAATTTTAGGTTCCCTTTAGTTGGGGGAAAGTACAGTGATTTCCCATGCAGCCCTAGCCCAGCTCCCGTGCAGTCTCCCCAGCTCCCGCCACCCCCACCGGAGTGGTGCAGGGCAACAGCGGAGGAGCCGCGCGGCTCGTTCTGCTCTCCCGCCGGCCGGGAGCGCCCGTCCCCGCTGCCCTGCGTCCTCGCCGGCACCTGGTGCCGTGGGTGCTCTGATTTTGGCCATCCCAGCAGGTGTGTCGTGGGATCTCGCTTCCCCGATGCATCTCCCCGATGACGTGACGTGGAGCATCTTTTATTTGGTCATTCGCCCTCTGTACTCTTCTCTGACGCGTCGGCGAACTCTCCGGCCCGCTTCCTAACGGTGCCGCTTGTGTGCTCGCTGTCGAGCGTCAGGCCTCCGCGGTCGGTCCGGGCAGCCCATCTTTTCTGGACGTGCCTGTTGCAGACATTTCCTCGCGTCTGCGGCTGGCTCGTCTTCTCGCTCTCTGACCGCGGCTGCTGCAGAGCGAGAGCCCAGACCGTCCGCTCTTTCTTTCGTGGATGCCGGCTTTGCTGTTGTATCTGCGAATCGTCGCCACGCCCGAGGCCAGCCAGGGTTTCCCCGCGCTCTTCTAGGAGCCGCCTAGCCTTTCGCGGAACATTTGGGTCTGTGATCCGTTGTCTGAGAACATTGATTTACTTGAGAGAGAGAGAGAGAGAGCACGAGCGGGGAGAGACTCTTCACGCAGACACCCCGCTGAACGCAGAGCCCAGCACAGGGCTCGATCCCACGACCCCGAGACGGTGACCGGAGCCGAAACCGAGACTCAGACACGTAACTGACAGAGCCATCCAGATGCCCCCATTTTTTAAGAAATATTTCATTTTTAAGGTACTGTCTATAGCTCAAACCCACAGGCCCAAGATCAAGAACTGGCCCACTACGCGCCGCTGGTCTATGACCCATTTTGAGTTAATTTCTGTATAGGATGTAACGTGTGTGTCTGGATTCACAACTTTTTTTTTTTTTTTTTTTTGCTGGGGATGGCGGTTGTTCCTCCACCGTTACTGGGGAGGATGGAGGCTCCTTCAGACACCCGCTGGCTGTGCTCCCACGGGCCCTTCGGGCTGGGGGTCGCCGTGGATCTCGGCAGTTCCTCTAGGAAAGTACCGCTCCATCTTGCCCCCTACCTTGGTGGGCGTGGGGGTTCCCTGGGCTCCCACTTGGCTCTCCTGCCGCAACGACCCCATTGGTTAAGGACCCGACAAGAGCATTCTGAGGCGGCTGAGCATACCCGTCTCAGCTGCCCGGACGGCCCCACAGACCCGTGCCTGGTGGCGGTGGACTCAAGCCAGGCGCCTACTCTGATTGGCCTCCAGTGTATACACAGAGGCCTCTGGTGCTGTCACAAATCCACATGGGCCGTGTCCGTTTACATCCTGTGCCCGAGTCCTAAGTCCGTGCAGTCCCCTTGCCCCCCGGGCGCAGTTCATCCTGGTCAGCAGCACCGGGCCCCCCGAGGACGGACAGGGAGAGCACCCAGTGTCGGGAGAGAACTGCGGCATTGTTGGACCCTCCTTCAGGGACAGCGGCTTCCCCCCAATCTGAGAGCTGTGAGTCTGACCTTGGCGCTCGCCTGGGAGCCGCGAGGGACTCTGACGGCTGCCGTCGGACTTCTGATGGGCCAAGCCTGGTGTCCTTCTGGGTTTACAAACCTAGAGGCCCCTACAGATGGCCCGTCCGCCCCGCTCCAGGCCAGAATGTCCCAACTGCCAGTCTGGCTGGCGGCCCTTCACGACCGCAGACGCGGTCTCACAGCTGCTGAACGGCTTCTCAGAATCCAGCCGTCTCCTCCCAGAGTGAGCTCTGCATTCACTCGCAAGTGTCTTTCTTCTTGTCCTAGTGAAGGGATTGCCCTCTGAGCCTTGGCAAGGACCCTAGTCAGGCAGAGGGTTTACAGACTACCGTGAACCGCTTCCGGGAAGCAGCTCCTTCTTCCTGGAGCCGACTTGCACTTCCCTCTGCATCTGTTCTGACCCCGGACTCTGGTTCCTGTCCTGGTGCCAGGAGGGGTGACAGGGGCCCCTGCTTCAGGTGAGGTCGTGACAAGGTTCAGAAACACCGCCCTTGTCCTGGCGCAGAGCCCACTGCGTGGCCGTGGCTGGGGTGGCGGGAGAACCAGCAGACAGGAAAGAGGAAATGCGTTCTCCCGCGTCCTGCCTTGTCTCCCCTCCCGTGCGCCATCGGCAGAACACGGCAGGGAGCCGGCCGAGGGCCCGTGCGGCGCAGGCCCCGCGATCCCGAGCCCCGCAGAGGAGGACCTGCTCAGGCCCTTGGCACGTGCCCTTCGCGCAAACATGAACGTCCCCGAGCCTAACGCGACGCGTCTTCTGTGGGGAGGCAGGCGTGCCCGTCCGTCCTCCGGTGTGCTGCCCGCCCGAGTCGCTCACCTGCCTCTCGGAACTTGGGGTAGAGTTTACCAGTATCCACGAGTCGTATATAAAAAATGAGAAAACCAGGGGGCCTGGGGGGCGCAGTCGGCTGAGCGTCCAGCTCTCGGCTTCCGCTCAGGCCGTGGTCTCGGTGGTGGGATCGTGCTGCACAGGCGTCCGCTGGGGACTCTGTCCCCGCCTCTGCGCCTCCCTCCCTGCCCTCTCTCTGTCTCCTTCTAAAATAAATTCTGTAAGAAAACAGCAGAGACCAGAAGAGAGTAGAAGATATCAGTTCATCTGTGCAAACACACAGAACAAATGCGGAGGAAGCTTTGCGCCTGTTGCTACGCTTGTTCCCGGACCCGTCGCGGCCGGAGCTGCTGCTCAGACCTTCCCCCGCCGCCCCTTCCCTCAGCTGGGGCGTCCCCGGGGCTGGGGTCTCTCCTGGCAAGGTGTGACCCCTCATGGGCTCTCGCCTCCCAGCGTCCAGACACAGTGCTCCCGGTGCCTGTGAGGACCAGACGGCCAGTCCACGCCGGGGGCAGAGTGTGTGACCCCGGCTGGGTAGAAATGCACTTGGCTTCCTTGTTGGTCAGGTCTGAGCTCGGGCAGCGGGCGCCGTCCGCGGTTCCGGCCATACTTCTGTCGCCCGGAGGAAACCTTCGCTGGGAGCCAGCCTGCGCCCTGGCAGGCCCCAGAGCCCTGCGGAGGAGGAGAACTTTTGCGGGTGAGTCCCTGGGCTGATGGCGACAGGAGCCCCTCCTTCTTCTGCCTCCTGGTCACCGGCCGGTGTTCGTGGGCTGCGGCGGGAGCAGCCCGTGTTGGTCGTCAGTGGCTGCCACGTGCGTCCCACGTCACGGGGCTCTGGTGGCCCCTCAGTCCTCTGGGTGGGGCGTCCAGGCACAGCCCACAGGGGTCTCCCTCAGGCTGCAGCCCTATCCTGGGGCTTGACCGGGGAAGGGTTTGCTGCTTTGTGGGCGGTGGAGTGAGAACCTTGCTTCCTCCTGGCCGCTGGTCCCACCACGTGGGCCTCTCCCAAGGGCGTCTGATGGTGTCCGACACGTTCAGGGACTGGGGGAGCAACCCTGCGGGCAACCCTTGCAGACGGCGGGTCTGCGAGCTGCGGCCCAAGTCCCACCTTCTCCTGCCCAGGAGACGTCCCCGCGCTCACTGGGGGTGGGGGGCGTCGCGGTGTCCGGGCCCCCAGTGTTTAGTCCCTGAAGTCTGGCTATGCCTTCCTCCAGGGACAGTCACCCGCGTCAGCGGTCGGGGCTGCCTGGGAGGCAGGTGGGCTGTGCACCCTGGGACGGGCTGCTGGCTGCCTCCTGGAGGGATCCGCGGGTGCTGATGGGGTCACGGTGGTCCCGTTTCTCACATGGGCTCCTGGTGGCTCGCTTCCTGTTCGGCAGGGAGCTCAGCAGCAGGGGTTTTACTTCAAAGTCTCATCGTTACATCAGAGATCGGATCCTTTACAAACTATTTAAACTTGGTATGAAAAAATTTAAATGTCAACTTTAAAATGGGCAGGGAGGAATATAGTTTTGCATTTTTTAAAAAGATTTTATTTATTTGAGAGGGAGCACAAGCAGGGGGGAGCAGAGGGAGAGGGAGCAGCAGACTCCCCACTGAGCAGGGAGCCCGACGCGGGGCTTGATCCCGGGACCCTAGGCACCCCATAGTATCTTTTTTTTTTTTTAAGATTTTATTTATTTGACAGACAGAGATCACAAGTAGGCAGAGAGGCAGGCAGAGAGAGGATGAAGCAGGCTCCCCGCCAATCAGAGAGCCCGACGCGGGGCTCAATCCCGGGACCCTGGGATCACGACCCGAGCTAAAGGCAGAGGCTTTAACCCGCTGAGCCACCCAGGTGCCCCTAGTATCACATTCTTAAATGAGATATGCCAATTTGACAACTGAGTTCGAGACAACTGGATTTTTTTTTTTTTTTAATGTATTGAAGTAGGGGCACCTGGTGGCTCAGTCGGTTGAGTGTCCGAATCGTGGTTTTCGCATAAGTCAGGATCTCAGGGTTGTGGATGGAATGAGCCCCGCATCGGTCTCCCCACTCAACACGGAGCCTGCTTCTTCCTCTCCTTCTGCCCCTTCTCCTGCTCGTACTCTCTCTCTCTCAAATAAATTAATCTTTAAAAAAAAGTAAAGTCTGGGGCGCCTGGGGGGCTCAGTGGGTTAAGCCTCTGCCTTCAGCTTGGGTCATGATCTCAGGGTCCTGGGATCGAGCCCCGCATCGGGCTCTCTGCTCAGCAGGAAGCCTGCTTCCCTCCCTCTCTCTCTCTGCCTGCCTCTCTGCCTGCTTGTGATCTCTGTCTGTCAAATAAATAAATAAAATCTTAAAAAAAAAAAAAGTCTGTTTACTGGAGTAATCTCTAGACCCCACATGGGGCTCGAACTCATGACCCTGAGACTGAGAGCAGCTCGTCCTTCTGACTGAGCCCTGCAGGGGCTGCTGGAGAACTGATGATTGTGATGTCACCGAAGGAGCTTCCCCAGGGAGGGTAAGCAACTGTCCAGCCAAAGAGCCAAGGCGCATACCCGGTGCCAGATGCTGTGTGGCTTTGTCCCACTGAGGAGAGCGCCCGGGGACAGCAGCTGCCATCGGAGTCACAACAGTTCAGTCCCTCCAAAGACTGAAGAAGCCGGTTCTGTCCTTGGCTGCTCATCCGTACAGGCGCCGAACCGCGTGCTTTTCTTTGATTTTCTTTTTCTTCCTTTTTTTGTTAAGATTTTATTTATTTATTTATTTATTTTTAAATTTTATTTACTTGTCAGAGAGAGTGAGCACAGGCAGACAGAGCGGCAGGCAGAGACAGAGGGGGAAGCAGGCTCCCTGTTGAGCAGGAAGCCAGATGTGGGGCTCGATCCCAGGACGCTGGGATCATAACCTGAGCCGAAGGCAGCTGCTCAACCAACTGAGCCAACCAGGCGTCCCTAAGATTGTATTTATTTGACAGAGACAGTGAGAGAGGGATCACAAGCGGGTGGAGTGGGAGAGGGAGAGGCAGACTCCCCACCCAGCAGGGAGCCCGATGCGGGGCTCGATCCCAGGACCCCGGGATCTCGGCCTGAGCCGAAGGCCGACGCTTCACGACTGAGTGCCCCGGGCGCCCTTTTCCTTTGATTTTCTCTTTTGGTGGGAAGGTCATGGCTCTTCCACTTGGCCTTTCTTACAACAAACACTTGCTGAGCGCTTACTGTAGGCGACACCCCATCCTAAGTATTTTGTGTTGATGAATCAAAACACCAAAACCCAAGCCCGCACCCTGGGAAGCTGGTGGCCGGTTCTCTCTGTTCTGGGGGCTCGCATGCTGATTTCCCGACGTGCACGGCCACACCTCGATTTTGGGTTCATCTGTCTCAGTCTTGCATCTTTAACACCTAAGAGATTGTTGTCACAAGGTCACAAAAAGCTCCCCAGGTTCCGACGCGGGAATTCAGGGTGTTTTGCTGGCCGCGGTCCTCCAAGAGCCCCACCGTTCTTGAAACCTGCATGTCCCCATCTGGTGCTCCGGTGGCAAGAGCAGCAGCGGGGGCGGGGGCGCAGGAAGGAGGCGCAGTTACCGGTCGGCGCCCCCGAGCCCGTTTCCTCGTAACAAGGGGAGGCCATGCCGAAGGTCGCGCGTCGTCTCACCGTCCGGCAGGGGCGCGCGGGATGACGGCCTCGTGGCGGTCACGCGGCCGCAGGTGGCTCCACGCGCCGGGAGCCGCGGCTGGCGGTGCTCGGAGTCGTCTCCTGGTTCTCTCTTCCCCCTGCGGTGGGCCGTGGGCACCCGAGCTTGATGGAGAGCCGGCCCCGGCGTCTGCGTCTCGGAGGGGACGTGGCTGCGGCCGCTGGACCGTCTTCCGCCAAGGCGGAGTTCCAGCGCACACGGCCCTCGGATCTCGGCCACTGTCCCTCTACTCTGCCATTTCGAAGGGTCCTGGCTTCCGGCCCCTGGCCCTGGGACTCGCGGACGCGGAGCGGCGGGGGGTACCCGCGCATCTTCACGAAGAGCCTCACTGGAAACAGCCGGCACCACCGGTTGTGGCCGCACCTGCGTTCCTGCCACATGTCCGAGAGCTACAGGTTCAGTCTGTCCCGGAGGGTGACCCCGACGGCTCAGCAGGTCTCCTGGGGCCACCGTCCCCAGCCTCCGCCTGGAGCCCAGGGCCCTGTCCCCGCGTGGGGCCTGCCGCGCTGTGGCCTGCCTTCCACTACCCCTGTCTGAACTGGTCCGGGTGGGCCGGGTCTCCAGTGCCCGCTTCCTGCTTTAAGAGAACCAGCTTAGGGTCACCTGGGTGGCGCAGTGGTCCGACACCCAACTCGTGGTGTCGGCTCAAGTCGTGGTCTCAGGGTGGTGGGACTGAGCCCCCGTCGGGCTCTGCAATCAGCCGCGAGTCTGCCGGAGACTCTCCTTCTCCCTCTGCCCCTCTGCAAAATAAATAACTAAATTTAAAAAAAAAAAAGTAGAGAGGAGCTATCTCCCCCGGGGCCGGATGCACGGTCGAGCCCCCCGCGCTCGGCTTCCCCGCGGGGCGTGGTCACGAACGTTCGTGGCCGAGTCCTTCCTCCTTTCTCCTCTGACACGTGGGCTATTGTAAGTTGTACGTCAGGATTTCTAAATATATGGGTATCTCTAATTTTTTATTTGATTTTCAGCTTAGTCCAGCTATATTCAAAAAGCGTATTTTTTTTTTAATTTTCTGTTCATGACCCCAGCAAGGCCAGCTGCCCAGGCCCCTCTAGGTTCTGTTTGCCCAAAGGTGGGTTTATTTCGCCTTAACTTTTTAAAAAAAATTTTATTTGAGAGTGAGCGTGAGATCACCCACAGATGGGGAAGAGGCAGAGGGAGAGGGAGAGAGAAGCAGGCTCCCCGCTGAGCAGCCCCCCACGCGGGGCTCGGTTCCAGGACCCCCGGATCATGGCCTGAGCTGAAGGCAGAGGCTTCGCCGACTGAGCCGGCCAGGTGCGCCTTAATTTTGTTTTTTACCCCTTTGGAGGTAATGTATCTTTTCTCCTGTAAGCAGTTTATTTTCTTTAGGATTTATTCACTTTAGAGAGAGGGAAGGCGCACTGACAGTGGGGGAGGGGCAGAGGGCGAGCGCGTCCCGCAGGCTCCCTGCGGAGCGCCGAGCCCAAGGCCAGCTCGACCCCGGGCCCTGAGATCCCGGCCCGAGACGCGGACGCTGGGCGGACGGAGCCCCCGGCGCCCTCCGGACTCAGGAAGGACTTCGCTGCTGTGCTCTGTTTTTAGCCATTTTGCTGGTAGCGTTTCTCACCGCTGTGACCTGGCGCCGGCGAGTTTTGAGAAGTTTCTTCCACTCCCGCCCTCTTCCCTGTGCGGCGCGAGTCCCCTGTGCCTCCGACCGGTCCCCGCCTCCGCACCTGACGCCCCCACGGGCCTCGCGCTCCAGCTCCGGGGCTCCCGTGCGTCCGAGCGCGGCCGCGTCTGATGCCGCCAGGTTCACCCGTCCAGCTCCTGTATGTTCACGTTCTTGAACTTGCCGTCGGTTCTTCAGTTTCCGTGCTCCGCCCAAACTGTAATCTTTAATTCCCTGAACTCGTGCCTTGAAGTCGGCCTCCGAGAGCGGCGCGTCCGCTCCATCCGTCCGGGTCTCCTCTTGTCCGTCTTCCTCGTGTTTGGGTCAGACGTGTTTCTGCACTTGCCCGGTTATCTTGGGGGTGCTGCACGCTACATAGTAAACGTTTTGGGGGGCGTCTGGGTAGCTCAGCCGGTCAAGCATCTGACTCTCGACTTCGGCTCCGCTCGTGAGCTCAGGGTCAAGATCCAGTCCCGTGCCGGGCTCTGTGCTGAGCTGGGGGTCCGCTTGGGACTCCCTCTCTTCCTCTCCCTTTTCCCAGCCCCCGACGGGTGCGGGCGCAGTCTCCTGCACGACGCCCTGCCCCCATCAAGGGCTGAGTGGCCTGCAGCTGGGCCGTCTGTGCCCACGAGGGCGGTCATTTCCCGGAAACGGAGTTCTTCAGGATTTCTACCCAATCTGGCCGCCAGATAAGACACAGGGTGCGCATTTACATTGGATTTCAGATAAACAACAAATCTTTTCGCGTGTGTGCATACAAAGCTGCGTTCTGTACTTTTATCAGTTCAGCTCTGCGAGCCCAAACCCAGGGCTTCCTGAGCACTCCGGCTGGCACGTGGGTGGTGCCCGCTGGGCACGGTGGTCTGCCCAGGCCTCGGCTGTGGGCCCCCCGCCGTGCGTGCTCCGGGGTGAAGCCCACCTTCCTGGGCAGGGCCCTCCCTCCTGCACTCCCTGTGGCTTCCACGCGGACTCCACACGGAGTCACTGTGTCGTCTTTCTGGTGCTGTCAGTGGGGAGGCCGGAGGAGAAGCCCCGGGTGGTCTCCAGCTGCTTCCCGTCAGAATCCCGCGGACACCGGCTTGCCACATTCACCGTTGCCGTGGCAGGCGAAGCGTCCCAGGAGACCCCGCCGTGGCGTCCCCCTCGGGCCGGGTGCCGGCGCTGCTCTGTCTTCCTAAGGCTCAGCGGCCTGGCTGGGGCACGAGTGGTGCCAGGATTCCTGATTCCTTGTACATTTTTGTCACCCTTAAGATTTATATCAGGAACATTTAAAAGAAATTTTATTCATGAGAGAAAGAAAGAGGGCCAGGAGGCAGGAAGAGGGGAAGCAGCTCCCCTACGAGCAGGGATCCCGATGCGGGACTCGATCCCAGGACCCTGGGATCATGACCGGAGTTGAGGGCGGAGGCTTCACCGACGGAGCCCCCCGGAGGCCCCAGGTAATTTTTCTGAAGTTCGTCTCTAATTATCCTCACAGCCCCGTCTCCCCTGCTGCGCACCTCTGCTCACGTCCCCCATGGTCACCGCCCAGTTGGCGCGGCTGGTGCGGCGCGGCTGGTGCGTGGGCCGGGCGCCCCCCGAGCGCCCCTCCCTCCGCGGCCGCATCTGCGCCGCCTCGCCTTGTCTCCGAGCTCTTGTCTCCCTGAGTCCCACTGAGGCTCCGCCACGGCTTGCGGAGGGGGGCCTCGTGGACTGGTTCCGTGGGGTCGCCGTGCCGTCCGCTATGGTCCCTGCCGCCTGGCCCGGCCCTTCTCCCACTGAGAGCCGTCACTGGCCCTGTGACGCCTGGAGGACAGCAGCAGCGCGCGGAGCAGTTAGGATGGTTCCGGAGCCCGCGAGGCTCCAGGATCAGACAGCTGAACAGGCCTGTGGGCTGTGACTGCCCCCAGTGCCCTGTTTCCAAGAAAGGCACACAGAAGCCCAAAAGCTGACCAACCCGACCTCAGGTGGGCAGAGCGCCTGTGGGGCCTGGTGCAGACCCGTGGCTGGTGCAGGCGGTGCCCAGAGCTCTACCTCACGCTCAGACCTTGCGCTGGGGCTGGTGTGTGGGGAGGTGACACCTGGGTGTTCTCTTCTGAGTCCCAGTGGGCTGCTGGGTAGAGACCCCCCACTTCGGCCTGGCCGGCCCAGCCTTGGCACACGGGTGCCTGAACACTGTGGGGGCCTCTGGCTCTGGGGGGGAAGGGTCCTGTGGGGGTGCCCGGGGCTTCTCCGCCAGGGGCCACATTCCTCACCATGCCTCAGGTCCCCTGTCGGCTCTCCAGCGGGACCTCCGCAGCTGGGGTCTCCAGGGGTCGCTGCCGTGGGCTGGGGAAGGTCAGGAGCCCTGGGCCTGCCTGTGCTCCTGGCTCAGTTCTCACACCTCCTCCTCTGCTCTCTGCTGCGTGGCCTGAGGTGTAGATGTTAACGATTTTATTTTTTTAAGGAATCTTTGCAGCCAATGTGGGGCTTGAACTTACCTCCCTGAGGTTGGTTGGTTGGTTTTTTAAGATTTTATTTACTTGAGAGAGAGAACAGGAGCAGGCAGAGGGAGAGGCAGTCAGAGGGAGAGGCAGGCTCCCCACCAAGCAGGGAGCCCGATGTGGGTCATGATCTGATCAAAGCAGATGCTTAACAACTGACCCCCCCCCCCCCCAGGCACCCTCGAACTTAAAACCGTGAGATGGAGAGTCGCAGGCTCCACCACCCGAGCTGGCCGGGCACCCCTGCCTCTGTGGGTTTTAGGCCGTGTCTGGCCCTTGGCTGGGTGGGATGCGCGCTGCACGTGCCATGTGGACCCGGAGACCTGGCGCGCCTGGAACGGGAGGCCCCAGTGGCTGCTGGAGGCCGCTCGGATGGGACCGGGACCCCTGAGCCCCCCTCTCCCTGCCAGGGCCAGACGCGGAGGACCGAGCGGCCACCGTCATCCAGTGCGCCTTCCGGCGGCTGCTGGCCCGGAGGGAGCTGGCGCGCCGGCGGCGGGAGCGGCGGGACTACCGGCAGCGGATGGAGCAGCTGCAGCGGGACGTGAGGCCGGGCCGCGCGGCGGTGGGGGCGGCCGGGACGCCCGGAACCCCGGGGGCCGGTGCGCGCACGGGTGGGGGCTCCTCGGTCCGCGTGTGCCCGCAGGCCTTCGTGGCCCTGGTGCGCAGGGAGCAGGAGGCGGCGCGGCGGCGGCGGGCGGCGGCGGAGGCGGCCGAGCGGCGGCGGCGGGAGGAGCGGCGGCGCGGGGCGCGGCTGCGGGAAGCGGCCTTCGACGGCGACCTGGGCGAGATCCGGGCGGTGCTGCGGGAGGTGCGCGGCGGCGGCGGGGGGGGGGGGGGGGGGGGGGGCGGGGCGGGGCGGGGCGGGGCGGCCGGGCTCCCGCGCGCTCACGCGGGCCGCGCGCAGGCGGACGAGCTGCTGACCCGCGAGGGCCTGGGCCACGACGAGGCGGGGGCGGCGCAGCGGCGGCGGCGGCGGGTGGCGCTGGTGGAGAGCGAGGACGCCGGCGGGAACACGCCGCTGTCGGAGGCGGCGGCCGGCGGGCAGCCCCTGGCCATCCAGCTGCTGGCCGAGCAGGGCGCCAGCCCCAACAGCAAGGTGGGTGCCGGGCCGGGGCTGGGGGCCACGCGCCACGGCCGCCCCCCGCGGAGCCAGGCTCAGGAGCCCCTCGCGCAGGGCGCCTTCGGCCGGACGCCGCTGTACCGAGCAGCCTTCGGGGGGCACCTGGAGGCCGTGGAAGTGCTGCTGAGGCTCGGAGCGGACCCGCGGGTGTACGCGGATGACGGCAGCACCCCGCAGCAGGTGTGCGCACGAGCGCGGCCCGGGCAGGGCGTGGGCAGCTTGGGCTGAGGCTCAGAGCCCGGCTTGCCTGCAGGGGGCCTGGGGCACTGGCCCGCGAGGGTGAGGAGGGAGGAGGAGGGGTCCGGAGAGGGACGTGGAGACTGTGTGATCTTGGCAGGGAGAGGCCCAGAGGACCCCTGGGTATCTCATTTTGGGGGCAGCTGTGCTGTGATGGTCATGGCTTTGGGGGCGTGATTCTGCCAGTTGGGGCCCTTTTTTGTAAACTGGGAGGGGGGGGGCTGGAGCCCAGGCACTGAGCTCCTGGCCAGTGTCACCCATCCCTAGGTGGCCTCCCTGGACACTGTAGCCCGTGTGCTGCAGTCGTGGGACCTGTACCTCACGGATGCCATGCTCCAGAGCATGGATGCTGAGAGGCAACGCCAGGCCCGGGAGGCTGAGCAGCAGGAGGAGGCAGAGGCCAGGCGGTGTGCCCTGGGGAGAGAGAGAGGTGGGGGGTGGCGGGGAGGGCCTCCGATGACTGGGCTGCTCTCCCTGCCAGCATGAACCTCAACGTACAACAGCTGGCGAAGGCACAGCACCAGCGGCAAACGCAGGTGAGCGGGCCCAGGCCCCGGGAGGTGGGGACAGGTGGGGTGGGGTGGGGGGATGCCCTGCAGGCCGCTGGCCTCTGGCCTCTGTGGGATGGAGCTGGTCTGGAGGATGCCGCGACAGCCCCGCCTGGGCCCTCGTGTCCAGCTGCAGCAGGCCTACTGTGAGCTCAACCGGAGGACCAGGGAACACGAGGAGCGCGGATGGAGGGACCCGCACCGGGCCGAGCTCACCCTGCAGGTGAGTGGTCTCCCTCTCGGGCCCAGGCTTCCACGGCCGGCCTGCCTGCGTCCCCCTCCAGAGCGTGGGCGCCACCTTCTAGCAGCGGCCTTTGGGGGCGTCTGGGCTGCCCCACCTGGAGGGGCGTAGGCTCACTCTGAGCGGAGCGCCAGGCCCTTCCTCTCGTGCAGGCCATCAAGGATGCAGAGGCCCGAGTGGACAGACTGCGGCTGCAGGCCCGGGAGGCTGCGGAGGCGCTAGCCATGGCCAGGCTGGAGCTTCGGGAGCAGACGCAGGAGGGTGGGCAGGGTGCCGGGCCCAGGGAGGGGGTGTGGGCGTCGGGTCCTCCCATCAGTGGCCCGCCCCACTTGTGACTCCCCCATAGGCGGGGAGGAAGAGATGCCCGGGCTGAAATGCCAGGTCCCGGAGCTGCACGACGTACTCATGAAGGACGTGGGTGGCCGCATCCGCGCCGACGGCCGGTCAGTGGTGGTGGCTGGGTGGGTTGGCGGCCAGAGGCGTTGGGTGGGCAGCAGTGACCTGGTGACCACTCTCAGGTGGCCGCTTGTTATCGACCCTTCGGGCCAGGCGGCCACCTTCCTGCGCTACCAGGACACCAACTATGTGGTTGCGGTGAACCCAGCGCACCTGCGGCCAGAGAGGCTCCGGCTGGCGCTGCTGGGGGCACTTAGGTAGGCCGGAGGCATTGGGAGGGCTTCCCCCGGGCCGGACACCTCACCCACTGCGCGCCCGGCAGGTACGGAAAGCCGCTGGTGTTCGACCTGTGCGAGGCGGACCTGTTCCCCGTGGTGCAGCAGCAGCTGGAGGCCGTGCGGCCGGGGCTGGCGCAGGAGCTGCTGGGCGGGGCTATCCTGGAGCAGGAACGCTACCTGTCGCTGCTGCGGCCGGCCGACGGGCCGGAGTACAGCCCCTCGCAGTTCCAGCCCGCGCGCCTGGGGCGCTTCCGCGTCATCTTCGTCACCAAGGCCCAGTGGCCGCCGACGGAGCAGCTGCAGGTGCTTCTCCCCGTGCGGGTGCTGCTACCCGGCGGGGGCCTCTAGGGCCTCGGGAGCTCGCTGAGCGGGGCACGGGCCCAGCCTTGTGGCGGCAGACAGAGGGATAGACAGGAAGTAAAATGTAGTCAATTTTATTCCTCTTAAATCACAAAATAGAGTCTTTGGTTGTACAAACGTCACTAGTTACAGTCTTGCCGAAGGGTCCCGGCGGGGAGGGGCGGTTAGTCAGCGGCCGGAACTCCCGCTGGGTCTCTTGAAAACGCTAACACCCAGGTTAAAAGACTCAGGGTCAGGGTGGCGGTGCGGCTGGCAGGGCCCTCCCCAAGTCGAGAGGAGGCACCAGGAGCCTCTAGGAGGGCACAGGGCCCAGGCCACGGCGTCCAGGCCTCACGGGCCGCCGGCTGCTGCACAGTGTCACCTCCTCGGGGCCTGCGGTGGCCGGCGAGGGTCTGCCCAGGAGCACCACGGCCACTTCTCCAGCCTCCTCCTGTAGGCCTGGTGGGCAAGGCAGGCAGGCCGTGAGTGATGGGGGTGGGCGGTCAGCCTGAGCGCCGCCCCGGGGCCGAGCCAGTCGACTCACCAGGGCTGGGAGACGGTTCCAAGGACCTCAGCTCCTCAGCAAAGTCTGGGGACTGCGAGGGGGAGAAGGGTGGGGTCAGGACCGCCCCCAAGAGCCTGAGTGGGGGTCCCCGCGCCCACAGGCCTTGAGACAGGCAGAGAGAGGGGTACGGCCAGGCTAGCAGGTGCGCGCGGCTGTCCTGCGGACGGGCCTGGTACCTGCAGGTCATGGACAGGTCTGGAAGAAGGGAGGGCTGCGAACACCCTGTAGTCAAACTTCCTCCCAGACAAGGCCTTGGAAGGACAGCGTGAGGGAGAAAGGCAGAGAGCGTGAAGAGGGGGAGGGGGGAGGGGGGAGGGGGGAGGGGAGGGGAGTCTGGGGAGGGGTGCAGGGCAGGCAACAGCTGTGGCTCCTCACCAGACGTCCAGGGGAGCTGCTGGTCTGGGGCCCAAGGTCTGAGGGGATAAGAAGTGGGCGTTGGGAGAGGTCTGAGCTGTGGGGCGGGCCCCCCGCCTCTGCCCGGCCACAGACCTTCTACGGGGGTGGGTGACGGGGTGGGTGCAGGCGAGGGGGCCTCGGCCAGCCGCTCCAGGGGCCCGCGCCTGCTCCGGCCCTCCTGGGACTTGCTGAGAACCATCTGGGCACGGAGGGCGTCCTGCTCCAGGGACTTCATTCTGCGGGCCAAGGGGAGGCGGTGTTGGGCGGGCCGGTGGTGTGACCGTGGGGCTGGGCTCGGCCTCACAGGGCCACCAGGGCCTCACCTCGCTGCCCTCCAGAGCGCACGCTTCTCGGCCTCCAGGGCTCGCCGTTCGGCAGGGGACAGAGCCCGATCGGGCACCTGCATGGACAGCTCCGGGCTCTGAACGCGGAGCCGCTCCTGCTGGCGGCGCTCGGCTTTGGCCGTGCGCACCGGGGCACTGCCTCCGGGAGGCTGGGGGGACGAGGGGCTGAGCCTGGGAAGGGAGACAGGGCGGGAGGGGCCGGTGGGTGGGGTGCAGCCAGCGCAGGTCACCTGGCAGATGGCGGGGGACCCCCCACTCAGCTCAGCTTACCCTGCGGCAGGACTGGCCCAGGTCGCTGGCTCCTCCTGCTCCTCCCCATCCAGGTCCAGGGCGAGCCCGCCGGCCTCGGCCTCCTCGGCCTCCCGCAGCAGCTGCGCCCGCTTCTGCTGCAGCTTCCGGGCTGCGGGCGGGGGGGGGGGGGGGCGGTGCGGGGCGTCAGGAGGGACGTCCGCCCGGGCCTTCCTGCCCGCCCACGTGGCCGCCCTCCTGCCCGCCCACCTGCCACCTACCTTCCTCCTCCTGCATCTTACGCAGGTCGTCGGCACCCACCAGGGACACGCGCTTCGGGGGCCCCTCAGCCTGGGGCACCCGCACCTCCAGCTCAAAGTACTTCTGCCGCTCACGGAAAGACAGCTGCTCCGGGGAGGCCGTGGCCCCGGGAGTGGGGGGCTGTGGGAAGTGGGTCCTGAGACCTGGCGCCTCCGGGCACGCGGCCTAGAGGCCCTCGCGGCCGAAGGGCGGGCTGCCTACTGCGTACCTGGGTGGGGGTGTCCTGCAGTGGGTGCGGGCCAGGCACAGCGGCGAAGGTCCTGTAGGCCTGCTTCACGTTGGTGGGCAGTGCATCGGGGGAGGGTGGGGCTGGGGGCTGGGGAGGGGCCACACGTGAGCCGAGCAGGGCCAGGCCAGCTGTCCCTGCAGCTGCCTCTGACTGCCGTGCCCTGTGGGCCCGAATACCCTCAAAGTGGGGTCCCCTCTATCCCTGGGGACCAGAGCCTTTGGTCAAGCCCAAGCCAGGCTTCTCAGCAACAGGCAGGGGCGGGGACCAGGAGGTGGCACTGGGGTTCTGGTAAAGGGCTGGGGGGTGGGGTGGTGCGGGGCCAGAGAAGCGGCGGCCGGGGTGGGTGTCCAGGGGCACAGGGCCGACACTCCCCAGTCTGCCGTCTGCTGAGAAGGGGCAGAGGCTGCCAGCCTGCCTGTGCTTACTCCCCACCACGGGCAGTAAGAGTGGGAGTGCCCTGGCCTGGCCCTCCCATGCAGCAGACCCGGGGGCCTCAGCAGGACCACGCTGGCCCCCAGGGACTCAGGCACAAGTGGGCAGGTAGAGGTGAGGCAGCCCTGAGCCCCTATTCTGTCCAGGAGCCACAGGGAGCCGGCCCCCCCCCGCCCCCGCCCTGCCAGGCACCTCTAGCTGGGGGAGTGCTCACAGGCTGTGCCCTCACAGGAGGGGCAGCTGGGGGGCAGGGGCCGTCCCCTGGCGCCCCCTCCCTGGGTGGGGGCGCCCCACGCACCTGCTGGCAGCTGGGGGAGCAGTGGCTCTCCGTCGTCTTCCCTCCTGTCGCCCCAGATTGTACCTGCAGGGGTCAGGCAGTGCTGGGGTGAGGGACAGGCAAGGCTGGGGCCCCACGAGGAAGAGCTCTTGGGGTAGGGGGTGTTTGCCCAAAGCTGCTGCTCCATTCCCCAACCAAGCCCAGCCCAGAGCAGGTGCACGATGGCCTAACCACGGGTCAGCCAGCATGAAACTGTTTTCCCTAAGGGACTTGGGAGTCCGCCAGGCTCCCCTCTTCTGCCCCGATTGTTCAAGGGAGACAGGAAAGAGGCTCTCCCCACACAGGGGGCGGCGGGGGGGGGCAGCTGTTCCATGAGCAGCTTCCCCTGCTACCCGCCCGAAGGTATGACGGGGGTGAGCCAGGGAGGCCCCGACTGCCCTCTGCCAGCCCAGAGGTAGGCCCCCAGCCCTCCCCGGCCTCCCCACTTGGCTGCTGGAGGATGCACTGGAGCCCACAGGCCCTTCCCGCACAGCCCCCACCCTCCCTGCGGTGCCTCCTAGAGCCCAGTGGGCGGCCACTCGCCTCCCTGAAGGCCTCTGGAGGACAGCCGGCTGCACACAGCCTCTGGGAGGGCTATTCACAGCTCATGGGGGAGGGATGAGACCCAACTATTCATCCTGCCCGGTGCCTGCCGCCCCCACCCCTGGCCCTGGTCTCCCTGGCTTCTTGGAGCTGCTCCAGGCTGTTCCCGCCCAAGCCCACCATGACCCACCCCCCCAAAGGCCGCCGGGGCCTCTGGCTGCCCGTGTTCCCCACTCTGCAGCCGGCTTGGTGAGTCTGGGGTGAGGTGGGGGCTTCCCGGGACCCGGGCTGAGCCCTCTGCTGCCTCAGGGCTTGGCTCCAGAACGAAGAGGGACTTGGGCCAGATCAGGAGGCAGAGCTCCGGCCGTGGGCGCCCATGTCGTGTGTCCCCTGTTAGGCCCTGCCTGCAAGCCCCATGGCCCAGGGTCTCAGTGGCGAGCGGGGGCTCGGGCAGGGGCAGGACAGAGCTCAGATGGGGAGGTGGACAGCAGGCCAGGGACGTGACTCGGACACTGACCCTCTGCACGCTGCCGGCGCCGGGGACAGCGGCGAGAGTGCGGTAGTCCAGCTTGAGGCTCTCCGAGCTCAGGCCCTGGGGGGCAGAATCCACAGTGCTGCGAGGGGCTGGGCCTGCACCCGCGCGGGGGGGCTAGTGGGGAATGATGCCACCAAGACTGGCCTGCAGCCACCTGCCACCCGCCGCACTGTGTCCGCCCTCAGGCCCCGCGGTTCTTTGATGGGGGGTGGGGGGCAGCCAGACACTCACCACGGCCTCTAGTCCCCACGGTGGCGTCTGTCCTGGCAGCTCCTTCTCCTGTGGGCAGAGAGGATGCCGGTCAGGGGCTGCTGGCCTCGGACTCCCTAGCCCCGGGGCTGCCAGCTGCAGGCGCTTCTGACCTTCGCGGAGCCCTCCGGACTCAGCTCACGGTCAATGGAGGAGATGCTTTCCAGACTGTTCCGGCGGCCGAGGCCTGCTGCGAAGGGGTTGGCGATGACGCCTGGGGACACCTGAGGAGAGGAGCAGGCTGAGGGCGGGGACCCCAGTCTCGGGGTCCCCTCCAATTGTTGGCTGGAGCCCCAGCCGTGGCGGCCGCCGGGGCAGGGAGGTCTGTGAGCGGTGCCGCTGGCCATAACCCTGTCTGCAACACGGGGTGGCTATGGGTCACAGAAGCACGTCACAGGCACTGGGGGCCGTTCCAGCATGGGGCAGAGCAGGGAGGCCGACTGTGGACACTGAGCCGTGGGCGCCTGGTGGCTGTTTCTGGAATCTGCAGCACCCAGAAAGGACTCTGAAATAAAGGCTGTGATGCAGGAGAAGCCTGGCGGCTCTAAGCAGGGAGAGCCCGCGGGTCCGGCCACCAGGGCTAGGGAAGGAGGCCACGTGTCCCACCCACAAACTGTGCTGTGACCGCGAACCCTGAAAGTGATCACGGGTGACGAACACACAGACGAGGGCGACATCTCGGCCTGGCTGAGAGCAGGAGCCAGAGTGGGGGGCGGCATGGAAGACCCCCTCCCCCACGGGAATGGCCCCCACGGACGGGGTGGCTGAGAGACAGACCCGGTGCGGCGGCCACTGAGAAAGGCCGAGTGCGAGAGAGAACGCGGTGGTGGCACCCCAGGAAGCAAGGCCAGGAGGGCCCCCAGCTGGGAGAGGGAGCCCAAGGCTGAAGGCATCGAGCAGACATGGGGATAGTCGCGGCAGATGGGGCTGCTCCTGCGGGGGTGCGACCGCCGTGAGCTGTGGACAATGACCTAGAGATAGGGCTCAGCGGGGACAGCCGCGATTCTGATGGAAGCAAATTCAACAACACTAAGGAACCCACCTTCCCACCTTCTGGAATATGCTGGGCAAAAGGCTGCACGGAGGCCCTGGCGTGGCAGGGCCCTCGGTCCGGGGAGGACAAGGTGCGCAGCCCAGAAGAGCGGAAAGGACCCACAGGAGGCCGCCGCCCGGTTTCTCTCGTCAGGGAAGGCTGCACGTGCACAGGGAAGGGCTGTCCCGCGGGGCAGGGCGTGCGCTCTGGTTTTCGCGAGTGGGAGCTGCTCCCGCTTCCTGGCCTCAGGCTGCGCGGAGGCCCCAGGCCCAGACCTTGGCTTCTAAAGACCACTTTCCAAGCGGAGCCAGTGCTCCCTGGCGAAGCAGGACGTGGGGCTGTGCGGGAGACCGGGGCACGAGCCAGGGACACAGAACCAGCAGCTATGGCGCCACACCGGCCCCGGGAGGCGCCACACCAGCCAACGGGGAAGCCCCTCAGCGTGGGGAAGGAGCCCCGAGTCAGAACCCAGCTGCGGCCGCCACCGTGCTGCTTGCACCCGTGAGGGAAACGGGACGGGGAACCCCACAAAACACCACACGGATTTCACAGGGGGAAAGAGCCACTCTGCGGTGGGAAACAGGGCGACAGCCCGTGAAGGCTGCTGAGGACGGGACACACCGCCACCTGTACGCCCGGTCAGTGGGCTTCAGGCGGCGGCGGTCATCCCAGCAGAGCTACGCCCCTGAAGCCTGTCTTGTGTGGCCCGGGGACCCTGCACTCGGTCAGGGTTGGCAGACGAGGGAGACGGGGCAGCCAGATGGTCGTGCGCCCCCGGCCCGAGGGGATGCTGTGCGCGAGGCCTCGGAGGGAGTCTGCGGCCTGTTCGTACCGCTCTCCTCCAAGGTGAACGTCATCTTATGTATTTGTGTGTTGCAAAAACAAAGAATGGGGGGCGCCTGGGTGGCTCAAATGGTGAAGCCTCTGCCTTCGGCTCAGGTCATGATCCCAGGGTCCCGGGATTGAGCCCCACATCGGGCTCCCTGCTCAGCGGGGAGCCTGCTTCCCCCGCCCCCTCTGCTGCTCCCCCTGCTCCTGCTCTCTTGCTCTCAAATAAAATCTTAAAAGAAAAGCAACAACGGCAAGAGAACCCCAAACGCACCCCACGACGGATCGGAGTGGGGCGTGGGGATGGCCATCGGACTCCTCGCAAGAGCCGGCTGTGGTCTGGGCTTGGGACCACGTAAAGGCGCACTCCAGCACAAAACCCATCTTTGAAACCATCCTTAAGACCTGAAAACAAGCAAGGCCGACTGTATACCAAGTTGGTGCCGTAACACACAGAGCTACTTCACGTGACTTGAAGACTCGGTATTTTGGTGACGCGTCCCAGTGAATAAATAAATCTCAGGGACACGGGACCTTACCTCGCTCTCAGAGGCCTCCTTAGCGGTAACGTTGCTACTGCACTTTGAATCGTTAGTTAGGATCACGTTACTTGGAAAGAACTTCAGTATGAGAAAAAGAGACACACACATAAGAATCACAAGTTAGTGAAAACCCTGCCCGCCTGGTTGGCCCAGTTGGAGACGCCTGTGACCCCTGATCTCGGGGTCAGGAGTTCTAGCCCCACGTTGGGCATGGAGCCTACTTGACAAATAACAGTACAAACTAGCGGCTTCTCTCTTTCTAGAAATATCCACATTCCAGGCTCCGAGGGCTCCCAGACCCGGCCGGGCTCTCAGTGCCGGGGACCCCTGGAAATGGCCAGCTCCAGGGCTGGGACAAGAAGCACCTGGACACTTGCGCAGTCCGGAGAGCAAGGAAGCTGTCAAGTGACACGTGTCAGGCTGAACAGACAGCTGCACGCCCCCTGGGGGCACTGAGCACCAACATGCAGAACATACAGACCCGCGAATTCAGCAAGAGAAAAACACTTCAGACCTCCCGGGCCTCAGCTCAGTCCCGAGAACATGGACAAGATGAAGGGGACCAGGGTGTCCTGCAGGTCCGGGTGGCGAAGCTGGGGGGAGGTGCCCCCTGCAGGGAGCGGGGCCCAGAGGAGGCGCGGGGAGCACCGTGCCCTTGCCCTTGCGCGAGACGAGGAGGGCAGGGGAGTGAGGACGGGGCGCCAGCTCTCCGGGGGCGCCGGTGAGACGCGCTTTGGCCAGTGAGAGCCGGAGGCCAAGGACATGAGCGGAGCGCGCCCACGTCCAGTGCGCACAGGCTGGTGGGCGGGGGGCGGCTCCTCGGTCGGAGCCTCCCTGGAGCGCTGAGAGGAGGCACAGAGCCCAGGCGAGCCCACCGGCTGGGTCTGCGAGGCCGTGCAGGTGCCCGAGGAGGCCCCGGCCACGGAACAGGGCCAGCAAGTGCACACATGTTCTGCCCAGGCAAGCCCTGAGTTCTGAACCCAAGCAGACCTTAGACTCTCGGCAAACCCGGACTCCTACAGGGTCAGATGCGCTCCCATTCAACAAGGGAAAAACCCGGCAGAGGAGACGAGTTTAGGGAGAACCGGGGTGGGGGGCGGCGAGCGGAGCCGTACAAGTGTCCTGCCCCCGCCCCGGGGCTTCAGACACAGAAGCCAACAGCCACGTGCACGCTGAAACGGCCCCTTCAAGTCGGCACAAGGCAGGGCCACTGGCCGCCCTCACGGTCCCCTGACACCGGGCTCCCGGAGCGACCGGCAGGGCCTGACCGGGACGCAGGGTTTCCAAGCAGCTTAGCAGGAGTACGGAAAGCAGAGCGAGGCGTGGACGTGCCGGGGAAAGCGCGGCCCCGCGGGAAACGTGTTCTGAAAGCAAAGGTAACTGTCCAGGCCCCGCGGACTTGTCAGAGAACCCGGCGGGCTCATCTGGCAGAGAGAACTCGCTTCTCTGGAATTTTTTTTAAAATATAAAAACCAGGGCACCTGGAGGGCTCAGTCATTAAGGCTCTGCCTTCAGCTCAGGTCATGGTCTCAGGGTCCTGGGATCGAGCCCCGCATCGGGCTCCCTGCTCGGCGGGGAGCCTGCTTCCCCCTCTCCCACTCTCCCTGCTTGTGTTCCCTCTCGCTGTGTCTCTCTCTGCCAGACAGATAAAATCTTTAAAAAGTAAATAAAATAGGAAAAACCGGCAATGTGACCAATTAGGGATCAAAGCACACAGGAAAGCAACTGTATTTACGACCCAAGGAGCACGTGAGGGAGGCGCCATGTTCCTAACCCGCGGGGACGACGGGAGCAGGGTCCCCACTGCTGACGCAACACAGCCGTCCAGCCAAGTGCAAGTCCCGGAGGACAAAGGAAGCGCATGATGGCGTAGGGTAGGGAGGGCCTGGGGAACGGGGAGATATTCCAAAGGGAAACCCCAAGTCCACAAGGCACAAAGGACAAGATTAGAAGACGTAATTCATAGAAAACTCAGATTTCTAAACCCTCAAAGAAACCAATCTTACAAATTACAAGCGACAAAACCACGTGCATCCCATGAGACAAAAGCCCGACAGGCAATCACGGGACAGACAGACAGACGTATGCGGGCGCCCAAGCTGGGGGCCGGGGATGGGGGCACACGGGGCAGGCCTGCCGATCTGCCCACCGCTGGTCCCCAGGACGCCCTCCCGCACGAACTCCGCAGAAGCCAAGGTGGGCTGCCAGGCCTGCTGGCCACTGTGCTGGGAAGCCCCCGGCAGCCGCCCGCGGGGCACAGCCAAGTGCGTGCACCCCACTTGGAACCCGGCGGGGCTCACACCCTCCGCCGTGCAGCGGTTTTCTTCCTTCTCTTCAGAGAGAGCTTTAAAATCAGCAAACGCGCTCATCGAAACACCTCTGAACACACGTAAGAGATCAACAAAGGTAAAGGCGTCCTTGGGACTCCTCGGCCCAGCCTCAAGGCCCAAGAGAAACTCAAGGCCCAGAAACCACCAGGATTCCCGTGAAGACGGACGTGGGGGCACGAGGCCCCCAGCACAGTGTCCAGGCCCAGAGCGTGGGCTCCCTTCCCGTCAGCGGACACAGGACAACAGATAAACCTTGTCGGCGGTGACCCCCACCTCAGGGACCAAACACCCCCCCACAGGCCAACCTGCAGTGATCGCCTTGTCCCTCTCCAGGTGAAGAGCCCTCGGGGGCCTGTGTGGGCTGCGGGCAGGAGTGGCCGCGTCAGCTTCCACCTGGGGGCTCCGGGGACAGCAGTGGGCAAGGAAGGACTGCGTGGGGAGTAGGGGGCCCTCCTGCGCGGAGGGGACGCCGAGGCTCAGAAGCCAGAGCCGCTCAGCATGCAGGCCAGGCCGAGGGTCAGGGCTCTGGGGGGCCGGACACTGGTGCCCCCACACCCCACCCGGAATGGCTAATCTGAGGCAGACGGTCCCAGGGAGTACCCCGTCTGGGGAGGAGCCGCCAGCAGGGTACAGGCCCTGGACAGGCTGGGGGTCCCTGGCTGGGTCCGAAGGCGCCATCCTGCAGGGCCGCGGCCTCACCACGCGTCGGATTCAGAGCCCCCTCACCCCTGCCCAGATGCTGCCCGGCTCAACCACACACCTGCTCTCGTGGACTCCGCCCAAGGCTCAGTGTGCTGTCAAGCGCAGGCATCCAGGAGCGCAGCCTGACCCTGCGGCGCCCCGCCCCCCCGGCATGCACACGGTCCCTCATCACGCAAGCCGAGCCGCACACGCACTGACCTCGGCCGGGACTGTGGGGCTGGCGTCGAAGCCGTCGCAGACGAGCACGGTGAGGGTGTCGCCGACGCCCCGCAGCAGCTGCACTGCCTCGCCGTGGGTCAGGCCGAGCAGGCTCTGCTGGTTCACCTCCAGCAGGCGCAGCCCAACCCGCAGCCGGCCGTCGCGCCCGGCCGCTCCCGTGGGGCTCACCTGCAGAGACCGGGCCTCGCGCTCCAGGATCCGCCAGGACCCGGGCCCTCGTCCCCTCCCCGAGCGGCTGGGTGCTGCGGGGATGGCCGAGGAGGGGCCTCACCTTGGAAATGAAGATGCCCTCGTCTGTGGGGTCACAGGGGTTCCCTGCATGGCCCTTGGCGCCCCCTCGAATGCTGATGCCCAGCTTCTCCCCGGGGGCCTTCTGGATACAGAGTTCCCGCATGCCTGGGGGTGGTGGGTCCCTCCTCACGAGCAGGACCAGCTCCAGGCAGGGCCGAAGCAGGGCACTGACAGCCTCCTGGTGCGTGGCCTCCCGAATGTCCTGCCCGTTCACTGCCAGGATGCGGTCCCCAACCCGAAGGCCGCTGCGTGCAGCCAGGCCCCGGGGGAGCACCTGTCGGGAGGGGGATGCTGAGCAGGCTGGAGGCCTTGCTGCCCCGCAGCCAGGCTGGGCCCTCCCAGCACGGGAATGCCTGTGGGGCCTCATCTACCTTGGAGATGAAGACGCCAGGCTCCTGGATACCAAACGGGTGGCTGGAGTGATCAGAGCCCCCGACAATGCTGAGTCCCAGGGGGACCCCGGCTCTCGGCAGGCAGATCTCCTGTGGGTACCAAGGGGCCTGAGGGGCTGGCTGGGATGAACCCGCTACAGCAGCAAAGCGGGGCCTCTCCAGCTCAGAGGGCATCGGGCCTAGGTGGCTGCAGTCAGCTTGTCAGGGATGGTGGGGGGCTGAGGAGGCGGGGGCATCCCTGCCACCTCACAGCACACGAGCACACAGAAGGCCACATGGGGACTCAGCAACCTACGAAACAGGGCCCCAGAGCGGAGGGCGCAGAGCCCAGAAGCACCCGCTTTCCCACCTGAGGGGCGGATGCACCACAGCAAACTTTACGGGGGATTAGGGTACAGGCAGGCAGAAGCCTGGGGTCTTACCTCCACCGGGTACGGCCCCTCTGAGGCAGCAGCTGGCAGGCCAGGGGCCAGCCTCAGCAGCCCGGACTCCCCAGGGGTGGCAGTGACCACGGCGGTGGTGGCTGCAATGGGGGGCGGGGGGGAGTGTGGCAGAGGGCTGGGGGGAAGGGGCCCCCCGGCCTCCCGCTCCAGCAGTAGGGCGATGGTGGGGGAAGCGGCGGTCAGCAGGGAGACGGCGTGGTCGTGCCTGGCCTCAGTCATGTCCACCCCGTTGATCTGCAAGAGTGTGGCCAGTCAGGGTGCCCTGTGGTGAGTGGAGCGGAGGGGCAGTGAGCAGGCCCCCCCTACCCCCACTCACCGAGAGGACACGGTCGCCGACCTGCAGAGTGCCCGCCCGGTGGGCAGCGCCCCCCTCTGCGATGCGGGAGATGAAGATGCCCTGTGGGCGGGGGGCGGGGGGGAGAGCCAGGCACAGTGAGTCCAAGTTCCGTCCTGCCCCCTGGCCCCGAAAGACCCCCTTCCCCACACCGCAGCTGCCTCACCACGTCACCGGCCCGGTAAGGCGTGGAGCCCTTCCCGCCGGCGATGCTGAAGCCCAGCCCCTTCTCGCTGCGCACGAGGCAGGCCACATGGCGCTGGCGGGGGGCCCCAGCAGACTCTGGCTGGAGCAGGGGCAGGCGCAGGCCGGCTCCCCGCCACTCCCGGGGGCTGTAGTCATCCTCAGGCCGCAGAGGCGTGACAGTGATGGCATTCTCGGGCTCGACCATGCGTTCCCGCCACAGCCGCATCCGCACGGTGCTGCCCGCGCCCCGGAGGGCCTCCACAGCCTGGTGGTGCTCGGCGCTGTGCAAGGCCACACCGTTCACCTGCGAAGCCCGACGCCCATCAGGACAGGGCCACAGCCCTGTGAGTGCTCTATGCACCCCTGTGCGGACAAGGCTCCCGGTGGGCTCACCATGCCCATGGCCTGAGCGGCCCCCGGGGGTGCGGGCAGGGTAGGACGCGAGCCAGCTGATGGGAACACAAGGGTGCCCTTCCCGCTGGTCCACACCTAGGTCCCCAGCCCTGCAACCCCTGCCACCTATTCCCCATCGAAGCAGTCCCGCAACTAAGGACACCCGAGGGCCCTGGCTATCTGAGCCCGGCTCGGTGAGGCTCCTGTCCCACCGCCTGTCCGTGGGCCCCTCCAGATCCTCAGGCTCCATCCTGGTGCGTCCGCATCAGCACAAGCACATGGTCTCCCTGGAGCCCTCCCGACACACCTGCCAAGGCTCCAGGGCAGGACTAAACCTCCCACCCAGCTTGCTGGACGGCTGACCACCTCCCTGGCCAGCCTCCAGGGGCAGCATCTGCTCCAAACACAGCCAGGGCCCTTTGCGTGAAACCTGAGACGTGTCCCTGACTCACCTCGAGGAGCTTGTCACCCACTCGGACCCCGGCCCGGGCTGCAGGGCCCTCTTCGGACACCCGGGAGATGAACACACCCTGGGGAATGAGTGGGGCTGAGCAGGGGGGAGGACGGAGGCCGCAGAGGGCCCCGTCCTGTTCTGCTGGGGGAGCAGCTGGCCAAGGCCTGGAAACCCCCCGTGGAGCCTGCAGAGACGCCCAGGGGCACGGGAAGAAGAGGATGGGCCAGCGCTGTCATGGGCCAGGCTCACTGCGGCCAGGCCCACGGAGCCAGAGGGCTCAGGTCAGTCTCCAGGTACGATCTGCAACCCCAAACCCAACAGGGTCGAACACGGGAGTGAGGCAGAGCGCGGAGGAGAGCGCCAGCGCCCCGCACCACCTCTGAGCCATGGAGCTGGTCCTGGGCCGGCAGGCAGGGGGCCCAGAACGAAGCAAGCCGGGAGGTCTGAAGGGGCGGCTGGAAAACCCTCAAAGCCATGACCAGCTCTTGGGGAAAAGAGAGGGATGTTGGGAAAAGGGTACGGCCCCTCACCTCGTCACCCCCCTTGTAGGGTGTAGAGCCCCTGCCGCCGGCGATGCTGATACCCAGGCCCCCCGTCTGCCGCACGATGGTGAGCGTCAGCTGCAAACAGAACACACGTGGGCCGTCCGGGGGCTGCCTGTGGGCCTGGCACGGCGCGAGGAGGGCCTGGCTCTGCCCAGTAGCAGAGGAGCCCCGTGCGGCAGGGCACCGCCCGGACGCCGCCTCGGAGCCCCGCAGATCCCGAGACGCCCTGGCACCCCGACAAGACCGGCTGCCTTCCCAGGCCCCAACGCCACGTCCATCCGTCCATCCGCATCAGAGGGCACCCTGGCCCCACCCGAGGAGGGGGGCAGCAGCACGGACGGGCCTGCGGGGCAGGGGTTAGGAGGCGCGAGAGCCCACAGCCCAGGACCCGGAGCACAAGCAGAGAGCGAGTACAGACCTCCTCCTCCTCAATGCGCGCAGGCTCTATCAGCAGGTTATTGGCCGGGTCGAACGACACCCCCTGTCGGACGGGACCAGCATGCAGTGAGCCACGCCCGCCACCGCTGCAGCCGGCCCCCCGCGAGCAGCAGGGACAGGAAGCACCACACGAAACCGCCACCACTGCAGCCAGCCCCTCCCCTCCAGCCCCCAAGTGTGGCCGCCACCACCAAAGGGGGCAGAGTCCGAGGGGTGGGGGACCCTGCAGCGGGCAGAGGCCGTGTCTGACTGTCCCCTTAGCTGCCACAGCCTCACACCCATGCTCCGGATGTAAGCTCGACGCCAGATGCACAGAAGAGTCGGGGCACCATGTCCCCAGGGAGCAGCCAGGGACAGGACTGGCCTGAGGGGCCACAGTGGCCCAAAGGAAGCTCTGAGGAGGACCCAAAACAAAGCAGGAATCCAGGCAGCAACGCGCGGCTGCCAAACCCCGGGACCCCAGTCCAAACGCAGCCCAGGGAGACCCTGGAGTCAGCAGGCCTTGGGGGTGTCTGCCAGGCCTGGGACGTGGACCCAGAGCTGCTGTGCCAACTGCCGGAGAGCCCAGCATGGACCGCGGCCCGATCAGGAGGAGCTGGCACAGCCCAGCCCAAGTAGGTTTGTGAGCAGAAACCCACCTTCACAGAGGGCGCGGGCACCAGGGTCGCCGCCTGCTCCTCCTCCTCCTCCGGCTCGGCCTCCACGGCCTCCTCCTCCTCCTCCTCGGGCTCCTCCTCTTCCTCCTCCTCTGCCCGCGGAGCCCAAGGCGCGTGGGGCCCGTTGTGCCAGCCCGAGGGCGCTCCGAGGCCTTCACCATCAGGCTGCGCCCCCTGCAGCAAGGCCACGACGGCCTCGGGCTGGGGCAGCTTGGAAATCTTGAAATGCTTCTTGTAGTGAGGCGTGTCCTTGCGGATGAGGCGCTGTCTCCCGCCAGGCAGGGGCCAGGGCGCCTCCTCGCTCTCACCATCCTCCGCGGGAGGCAGCAGCAGCGTGTCCTCCGCGAAGCGCACCGTGGGCTGAACAGAGCCGGCCGTGAGGAGGGACCCCAAGCTCGGGGCCGGGAGGAGCCCCCAGGAGGCCCAGCCGCGTGCGCACGGCCCCCACCCCCCATGTCTGCCTGGCCCCCGGTGCCAACCTCACCTCTTCGTAACTCTCCTCTGTGGCCTCCTCCTGGGGCCCGGGGGCGGCTTCCTGCAGGCTTGGGCCCTCGGGCTCTCCCTGGGAGGCTGTGCTGGCAGATGGCTGTGAGTCCTCGCTCACACCGGACTCGGTACTCAGCCTCTTGTCCTGCAGCGGAGCGAGCGCGGCTCAGTCCACGGGTTGCGCCCTGCACAGGCGGGGGCCGGCCGTCCCAGCTCGCGGGGGAGCCACACCGCCACCAACTCAACAGCTGTGTGCCACGGCCCCTCGCAGACCTTCCCCCGGACAACCGAAGGACAAGGGCCCATGGGCTCCCAGGAGACGCGCTCCCGTCTGGGGAAGGTCTGGGGCCTCACGGGCGCGGGACACTGCAAACAAGCTGCAGACAGCAGCCTCGCGGGCCAGGGGGACCTGCCCTACAAGCCCAGCTCTCCCTCGGGATCCCAAAGCTTCCCTTCCCGGCCCCTGTGGCCCGAAGCCTCCAAGGGACCAGGATGGGGCGGGCGCTCCCGACGCCAGAGCCGACCCTGCCCCCGCTGGTTGCATGAGCACCCCCGGCCCTCGCTCTCCGTCCCCCGGGCCACCAAGAACGCGGGCGCCTCGGGCTGCCCCTGCACATCTGTATGCCACATGCTCCCCCCACAGCCCCTGTGCAACACGACCCCGCCCCGTGGGAGAGGGGCGCTCGGCCCCGGACAGCACCCCCAGCCACCCTGGGGCCTCAAAGCCCCACACCCAGGGTGACGAGACGCTCAGGGCTCCCGCAAGGTACGAGCCTGCAGGGCCGGCGTCCCCCCTGTGCCGAGCGGGTTCCCACAGGCACCTCCTCCAGGGGCGAGGGCGAGCCGGACTCCGGCCGGCGGGAGTGGGCTTCTCCTCGGCGCTCCTCCACGCCCCTCTTCAGGACCTTCAGCTCGCTGGGGTGAGGCGTGGCTCGGCGCTGCAGGCCCTGCGGCATGCACAAGGGCGCGGGGTGGGGCAGGCAGGGGTCAGGGGAGGGCAGGGAGGAGGCAGCCCGCCCAGGAAGCCCCCCGCCATACCCGCTTCTCGGCAGCAGCTCCCTCGGCGTCATCACCGCACGCGGGGACCTCCAGAAACTGGATGACGCTGACGCGGCTGGGCGGGACGTCGCTCCGGCTCTCCGAGGGGCTGCTCTGCTGCCCCGGGTCCTCTGCGGGAAACCAGCATCAGTGCGGCTGGGCTTGTCTGGGGCCGGACACGCCCCCAACCGCACTCCCCCTGCAGGCTCGCACTCCCCCTGCCAGCCCATCACCAGCAACCTACCGAGGCTGGGCGGGGGCTGTTGGGGCAACAGGTAACACGTGAGCACCTTCTCCCCGGTCTGAGCGTCGTCCTCGGTCTGGAACCGGAGCATCGGCTGGGCCTGGTTCTCGGCCAGCCAGAGGGCCTTGAGGTTGAGGTGCGTGAGCGCGAACGGCAGACTCCGCAGCCTGGCGGCCGGAGGGCACGGTCAGCGCGCCGGCGGCCGGCGGGGACGGTCGGCTCGGCGGGGGCTGGGCAGGGCAGGCGGGCACTCACCGGTTCCCGGCCACGTCCAGCACGTGCAACTCCGCCGTGTGGGCGAGCTCGGGCGGCAGGGCAGCCAGGCGGTTGTCCCTCAGGGAGAGAACGCTGAGCGCCGCGCAGCCTCCGATCTCCGGCGGCAGCGCCTCGAGGCGGTTGCGGTCCGCGTTGAGGTTGGTCAGCTTGGTCAGCTTCCCCAGCGAGCGAGGCAGGGCCTGGCCAGGGAAAGGGCGGGCCGGGGGTCGGCAGAAACCTTCTGGGCTTCAGAAGGGGACGGGCGCCCCCCAGGGCGGCCCCACCCCCATACTGCACCCACCGCTTCCCGCCGAGCACCTCCTGCCAGCGGCCTCCCGCCACATGGTGGCACCCCAGCCTCGCACCCCTAGTCCTGCCAGGCCGGCCGTACCGTCAGCAGGTTCTCCGTGAGAACGAGCTCGGACAGGTTCTCGCAGTCACCGATAGCCTCGGTCACCTCGCACAGCCGGTTCTGGTCCACCTTCAGGATGGACAGCTGCTTCAGCTGACCTGGGGCCAGGGACACGTGGTGCCAAGGGCTGAGTGGGGGGAAGGGCAGCACCCAGGCAGCACCCAGCTCGGAAGAGGGCAGCGCCCCTCCCTGCCGCCTACCCCATCCTCCTGCTCTCGCCGTCCATCGAGCTCCCCAGCCCCAGAGAGCACAGGTGAGCGCACCTGCGAGCCCGCTCCTGCTCACCGTCCCCACCCGGCCCCGTGAGACGCCTCGGCTCCTCAGCCGCGGCACCCGGTCACCCCGACCCCGAGCCCTGGCGTCCTTTCCCCCTCTTGGGGCCTTTCTAGGAACCCAGGTGGGGTCATGGTCCCCCCCTCGCCCCCGCCCGAGGTTCATGGCCAGCCACGCCCCTCCCCGCGCCCAGGCCAGTGCTGACCGATGCCGTCAGGAAGCCGCTGCAGCAGGTTCTGGGAGAGCAGCAGGTCTGTGAGGAGCAGCAGCCCGCCCAGCTCTGCCGGCAGCTCCTCCAGCCGGTTCTCCGACACGTCCAGGCACACCAGGCGCCGCAGGTTCCCCAGCTCCTGAGGGCAGGCACGGAGGGTCAGGGGATGGCCGGGCGCCAGGTAGGGGCTCCCACACCCTCACTCACCGGGGGCAGTGCTGACAACTGGTTCCGGTCTAGCCACAACTCACGGAGATTGGGCAAAGCCCCGAGGGTATCAGGCTGTGATAACAGATGGGCACAGGGGACGGGCTTGGAGGGACGGCCTTGGAGGGACGGCCTGAGGTTCAGTGGCCCTGCCCCGCCCACCATGGCCCCGCCTCTCCGCACCAGTACTTCCAGCTCGTTGCCGCCCAGATCCAGCTGCTCCAGCTTGACCAGGAAAGACAGAGACCTGCGGAACAAACCGCAGGTTTTGCCGGGGCCACGTGGCCCAAGGCGCCCTAGGATCGAGGCGCAGGCAGAGGCTGGGGGGGGGGGGGGGGACCCGCGCCCACTCACGCAGGCAAGGACTTCAGCAGGTTCTCCCGGAGCTCCAGGGTCACCAGATTGGCGAGGCTGAAAGAGAGATCCGGGTGAGGCGTGTAGGAAGCAAGCACAGCGGGGGGGGGGGGGGGGGCGCTGAGCCTGTCCCTCCCGCCCCCCGGAAGGCACCCACTTGCCCACGTCCCCGGGCAGCGCTTGTAGGGACACGTCATTCAGTGCCAGGTGAGCCAAACTGCGGAGCTGAGTGAAGCCTTCGGGGAGCCTGCACCAGGAGAAGGGGATCCCAGACGTCAAGGACAGGGCTGTGGAGGCCCCCAGGCCCACTACTGCCCCCTGCCGCGGCCACCACCCACCTGGACAAGGGGTTCCCGCTGAAGTCCGCGATCTCCAGAGCTTTGCAGAACTTGATGCTCTCGGGAATCTCGGGGATGTCTGCGAGAAGAGAGGGGCACCGAGAGGACAGGGTCACCATGGAGACGCACGCAGAGCGCCCACGCGCTCAAAGCCCTTCCTGCCAGCCCGCAGCTGCAGCCCCGCCCCGCGCCGGGTCCCTCACCGTTCCGGGACACGTCGAGCTCCACGAGCTGCATGAAGTTGGCCACCTCGGGGGGCAGCCGCTGGATCTCGTTGTCACTCAGGCCCAGCTTGCGCAGGTTCAGCAGTCGGAAGAAGGGCTGTGGGCAGGAAGCAGGGTCAGGGGAGGGCGGACTCTGCAGCAAAGCCCCCTCCAGAGCTGACACCAATCACAAGCCACGGACCCCGTGGGCCTCTGCCTGCTCCAGGCCACACAAGAACCCAGGGTCCTGCCTCATCAACCCCGTCTGCAGCAAGAAAAGAAGAGAAAAGCCTGTACCCATGCCTTGCTACACTTCCACTTTGCTAACTTTTGGTACCCGGTCTCTCGACGTCCCCTCAGATGCCTCCTCTGCCACCGTCTTGCCATATGGCCGACCTCGTGAGCCCAGATCTCAGCTGAGAAGTTCACCTGCTCCCCAGCCGGCGGCTCTTCCTTCCCTGTGTGCTCCCCCAAGACTGCCCTCGCCCCCCGGAGCTCCTCTCCTACCCACCCAGGAAGGGAGCCCGCCAGGACCCACAGTGCCTTCTGCCACAGCACCCGACCTCCCTGCCCCGCATCTGTGGCAAGAACTTGACAAGAAAAAAAAGGCAGGAAACGAGAGGCACACAGGTTGTCATCCCCGAGGCTCCTGCACACGGCAAGGGACAGAGCCCCCCCAACCAAGCCCCGGTGGGCCACACCCTTTGTGGCACACAGCCCCCAGGCACGGGGCCACCGAGCACCCTGTCTCCAGAAAGGAAATCCTTTTATGACCTGCTTCCTTTAGTCTCCCCCGCCGAGCGGACCAGGACGCGCAGCAGCCGGCAGAGGCGGAGAACCTGCGGACCCGCCTCGGGGAGAGCTCGCCGCCCCAGCGCGGCCGGGCCGAGAGCAGGCCGAGCAGCAGGCGGGGCTGCCCGCCCCCCCGCGCCGCGCGGCAGGTGGGTCCCCACCTGGCGGCTCAGGTTCCGGCCCCCGCGGCCCCCCGACCCCGCCGCGCCCCGCCGCCCGCTGCCACCTGGTGCCAGCGCCCGAGGCAGGCGAGGCCGGCGCCCAGGTGCGGGCGGCCGCTCACCTTGGGCAGCTCGCGCAGCTGGTTGGCGTCGAGCAGCAGCTCCTCCAGGCTGCGGCTGTAGCGGTAGATCTCCTCGGGCACGGCCTGCAGCGAGCAGTGCCGCTTGTCCACCGACTCCACGTGCCGGTTGCAGCGCCACAGCGGGATGCACTTGAGCATGGTGCGGGCGGGCGGGCGCGCGGCGCGGGCTCAGACGCGGGCTCGGGCGGCGGGCTCGGCCGGGGGGCGGGGCTCGGTCCGCATGAGCGCCGGGGTCGGCCGGGCGGGGGAGGGGCGGGGCGGCGGCGGCGGCGGCGCTGGGCCCGGGCCGCGCTCGGAACGCTTGGCCCAAGGCGGCCCGAGCTGGGGTCAAGACGAGGGGCGGCGGTGGGCCGAGGCGGGGGCCGGGGGCCCGGGTGGGCGCGGCCCGGCCTGCGCTCAGAGTCTGGGGAGACGGCGACGGCGGCCGCGCATCCCGCCCAGCTCGCTCCTCCGCCGCTGTGCCGCAGCCGGAACAGCCGCCGCTGCCCGCCGGACTGCCCCGCCGACAACCGCCGGCCGCCGCGCAGCCCGCCGGGAAGCCGAGGCCCGCCCTCGCCGCCGGGAACTACAAACCCCACAAGCCCCCGCGCTGCTGGCGCCTCCGAGAACCCGTAGCTGCCCCACGCACAGCCTGCCGGGAAGTCCCGCTCCCGTCCGCAAAGCACGCCGGGACGTGAAGTCGGCCTAAGGTCCGCGCTCCCGCGGGCGTCCTGCAGGCTTCCTGGCCGTCAACCCCCACCCCGAGCCTCGGTCCCCTCCCAGGGTGGTCCCCACGAACCCCACCGCGGCCGGTCAGCCGCCCGCGCCCGGCTCCTCCCGCGGGCCGCCTCCCAGCCCCCCTCCCGAGAAGGGGCGCGTTCGCAGGCCCTCAAGGACCCCGCCTGTTCCTTCCCCCAGGCCTGCCCCCGGGAGCCCAGAAGCACAGGACCAGTCACACAGGGAGGTCGAGGGCCAAGGCATCTGCACCTTTATCCCCACGAGGGCGGCTGGGCCTGAGACCCCAACACATCACTCTCCAGAACCCCGCGGAAACAAGGAGCAAGTGCAAGTCCGGGCAACAGGGCCAAGGTCACGCGGAAAGGTCACTGTTATCAAAACGCTCCTGGTCATACACTTCAGCCACCACCTTGCGACCGGCAAACCAGCGCCCATTGAGGGCCTGGATGGCCTTGTGAGTCTCAGAGGCTACGGAGAACTCCACAAAAATCTTGACGATGATCTCCGCATCCTCCTCCTCGCCCTGCTTCTCCTGGTAGATGATGACGCGGTTGACAGCACCGAACTTGCCACACTCCTCGGTCACCTCCCCCTCCAGGTCATCATCGATGTCCTTGGGGTCCACCATGTTGCGCAGAACCATCACTGTGGACTGTGCGGGGGAGGGGACAGCTGAGCGCTGCAGCAGGCTGGACCACCACCCCCAGCTGCCCCCCACCGCCACCACCTTGCACAGGCCCCCACCGCCCACCTCCTGCTTGCGCAGCAGCTTCTGCATCACCATGTGGCGGGCGCTGCTGCCGGAGATGCTCATGTGCTCCTGCTCGCTCAGCATCTCCGGCCGCTCCGATTCGGGGAACAGCTCCTCCTCTTCCTTCTCCTTCTTGGGCTCCAGGAGACCCAGCGTTGGAGGGCTGGCCAGGATGGGGTTGACCACTCCCACAGAGGGGATGGTCACCGGAATGGGAGGCCGGGCTGGGGTCACACCTGCAGCAAACCCACCAGGTCCAGCAGTCACGCTCCCCCATCTCTGCCCCTTCTGGGAAAGTGCCCCCCCGCCCCTCAGCCACGGCTGAGCAAGGTCCTACCCGCCCAGGGTTATGCCCAGAGGACTAACACGGGAAGGAGGGAAGGCATGACCCATCCAGGCTCACCTGTGATGACTCCTGGGGCCTGGGCAGCCATGACTGCCTGGGGCAAAGCCCCCAGAGGCTGGGCCAGAGTCAGTGCGGGGGAGACCAGTCCAGGCGTGGCCAGGGTACCCAGCACCGCTGCTCCAGCCACTGCTTCCTGCAACCGGAAGATCACCACACTCAGTCCCCAGTCCGGCCGCCTCCGCTCAAGACCACACCAAGAGCCAGCCCCCAAAGGACGAGGGAGGGAGGGAGGGGCTGTCACCCACAAATCAACTATGTGGCTGGGCCATCCCTCACCTGAGCGGTGATCTTGGCTGTGGCGGCAGCGGCGGCCACAGCCGCAGCAGGCGGGAGGCCTCCAGGGCTGGCAGGTGTGAGCAGGGGCATGGGGGGGGTGACAGCCTTGCCCACTCGCAAGTACTGGCCTCCCAGATCAAAGAGGTTCATGGAAGACACGGCATCCTGGGACGACTGGGCCTTCTCATACTCTGCAGGGCAGGAGCAGTGGTGAGGGGGAGCCACGGTGAGTGGGGGCCCCACCCTCACTGCCCTCTCTCCAAACTCACCGATGAAACCATAACCCTTGTGCTTCCCAGTCGTAGGGTCCCGGGCAAGCGTGCAAGATTTGATCTTGCCAAAGGCCTCAAAGACGCTCTTGATGTCATCATCTGAAAGGTCCTGGTGCACAGACGCCACGTAGATGCGGTTGAAAGCTCGAGCCTCCTCAGCCAGCTGGTCTATGATGGGCTGGGCCTGGCCTATGTTACTGGGTCTGCCCACCTGGGAGAGAGGCAGGGCACAGAGCCCCCAGTCAGCACGGGCCTGGCCACGTCAGACTTCAGGCTTCTGGAGAGGCTGCTCGGCGTCGCCTGGCTGACTGAGAACAGAGCACACACGTGCCAGCCCCAAGGCCCACCTCCCTGGCCCTCACCTTAATGTTCCTGCCTCCTAGCATCACCGAGTTCATCTGCTCCAAGGCGAGCTGAGCAGCTTCTGGGACCTCGTACTCCACAAAGGCAAAGCCCTGGGTATAGGAACGTGCCGTGAGGCCAACAGAGCCCAAGGTGGGGAGGGTGGGGCCTGGGGAGGGGCAGACTAAAGCCCACCTTGTGCTTCATGGTGACGGAGTCCCAGGACATGTCAATGCTCTTGATGGGTCCAAAGGGAGCAAAAGCCTGGCGGATGGTGTCCTCCCCAAGCTCATAGTAGATGGACCCCACGTAGACCCGGCACATGATGGCCAGTGCCCGCTGCCGCTGAGCTGCCATCTGGAGCAGGACACAAGGGGAGAGAGAGCCCCCGGCTTGTGAGGGGGTGGCAAGAGGCTGGGCAGCCCACTCCCCTCCTGGCCCACCTACCCATTTCCGCCGGGGGGAGGGCTCCCCACGCGGCAGCACAGTGCAGGCCCAGCTCCTGCGGTCAGGGTGGCAGGGGTCGACAGCACCCTACCCCCAGGAAGGAAGGTCAGGCCCAAAGGCAGGACACGGACGCACCCTGGCCCACCCAGGTCCTGGGCAGACTGGCAGCAAAGCTGACGGGGGCCAGGAGGCAGGGCCACACGCCCTCCCACCACGCCCACCTTCCAGTCTGGGGGCCAGGTACCCCACGCGGGGCTGGAAGATCCTCCCCGGGTCCTGGGCGAGTGCTCCGACAGAAGAGGGAAGGGGAAGCCATCCAGGCTGGAGGGACCCGCTAGCGTGGAGGCAAGAGAGGGGGCACAAGACAGGGCAGCTACTGCCCAGAAGAGAGCCCAGGGGAGGAGGTCAGGAGCCCAGATGGGGGCTCACTGGAGAGAGAACAAAGAGCAGCTGCTCAGGTGGGGGCTGGGCGCTCTGCAAGCCCCTCAGTGTGCCGAGCACCTGACCAAAAAGGGCTGGCTGGAGCTCACGCCGGCAGCCCCAAGGCCAGGCCCCCAGGAACATCAGAAGGTGGCAGAGCTGCCAAAAAGAGAAGCCCTGGGGCTCCCTGGAGTAGGGAGATAACAGGCCCAGCAGGCCCACAGCTCTGCTTGGGCAGACACTGCTTCTGCGCTAGGGCCAGCCGGGGCCGAGGGACCTTTCCACGCCCTCAGGGATGGGCTTCCCACTCGGGCCCCCTCTGCACGATGTGCGAGGCGAGGGGGGGTGTCCCCACAGCCACACGCGGTGGGCCACCAGGAGGAGCTGAGCCCTGGGGAAGACCACAGACCCAGGAGAGGCAAAGAAGATGGGGCCCTGGCTCTAACTTCTCCACAAACAGGGGCTCCCCTCACCCTCACAAGGCCCCCATAACCGGAGGCCAGTTTCCCTCTTTAGATACCATCGGATCTAGGATATAGATCAGGCCTTCCCCTCCCTCCAGGAAGAGCCTAAAAGTAAGGTCCGCATATCCCCCAAACTAGGAACCCCCCCCAAATGGGACTGCCCTCCTCAAACTGGGCTCCCAGAAAGTACGCCTCAGGCCCCTGTTGAGACCGAGGACCCCAAAGTGGAACTATGTCCCCTCTTGCACCAGGCAGCCCGACAGGAAGCCCCATGCCTCTCGGGTCACAACTCCCCAAGAGGGAGCAATATCTCCGCTTCAGTGGGGGCTTCCCGACAGGTGGGCCGAGAGCCCTCTCCCTGACACCCCCCGCCCCCGATAGACGCTTCCCAGAGAAGACACTGGGTCTGTCTGGCCGCACCTCCTGTGAGAGCAGCACACCAGGGATGAGCCCAGGAAGAGCCATGTTTCCCCCCTCAGACTTCCCAGAGCAGGGCCTGGCCTCCTCCTCAGCTTGCCTCTGGGAGATGGAGGAGCATCTCCTTCCCAGACTCCTCCGCCCATGGCAGCCAAGGCCTCAGGCACTGCCTTTGCCTCCTCCCGGGCCCACTCTGGGCTCAGCCCAGCCCCTGGCTGCTCCCTGGCTGCACGGCCCCTACGCCCTGCGGACAGCCAGGCCCAGAGGACCAAGTCCTTGATCTTCCCTCTCCTGCTTGCTTGGCAACCCCCCGCCCCCCCGCCCCATCCAACCATCCTCCCTCCGGGTCTGATGGGGCCGGGAGTTTGGACTCTTCTCCCCTCGGGGGCCTGACCCCTTCTCAACCCCGGAGCCCAGGCAGCCTGGAGACCAGCAAAGCTGGCGGCCCAGGCATGGCACCTTGTGCGTGCGGGCGACACGGATGCAGCTGGGCCTGGCGTGGGCAGCTACCCTCCTGGCCTGCTGCCCTCCGCAGTTACCTGGCCGGTTAGTTTTAAGGCAGGACCTCAGAGCAGATGGAGGCCTCCCCAGGGGCGGTCCCGGCTGGGTGCCCGCCCACACCACTGGCCCCGCCATGCCTGGCGCTCTGCTGCGCTCGTCCCGAGCTGGCGGGCAGGGCCGGCTAGGGGAGCAAGGTCCCCAGCACGTGGGCTGCACTGCCCCCCTCTAGCCCTGACTAAGGACATGAGCCCCGGAAGAAGTGAGCATTTCTATTGACCGATTGCAAAGGTGAGAGAGGATCTCCAAAGCCCATTGTCACTGCTGCCATCTGAAAGACAGTAAAGACAGAGTTCAGTCTGTTGGAGCCGAGCAGTCTCCCGCTCTTGTCACACCTCACGCAGACAGCGGCAAGGCCCGGAGTCCCCGCCCTGCCAGGGAGGTCCGCCTGCCTTCCCAAACTGCCAGCCAACTGGCCAGCCACCGGCACCTGCCCAGGGGGGCCTCAGAGCCCCAGGTGCCCCGCCCCACAGCCTGGCCGGCAGGGCAGAAGGAAGGGAGGGGGAGGAGGGAGGGGGGAGGGAGGCGGCGGCGGAGGAGGAGGTGGTGGAGGAGGAGGAGGAAGAGGAGGGTGCAGATGGAGCACAGTGAAGAGCCAGGGGGCAGGGGGCTCGAGGCCCAGGCACCTGTCAGCCTCGCCCTGGCCTCTTCCCCACAGCCATGGCTGCTTGTGGCCACAGGGCTAGAGCAGGAGGCTGCTGGAGGCGCCCCCAGCCTGTCCTCTCTGTCCTGGACCCCAACTCAGGTGGTCTGGACTCACTGCAGGGGTCAGGGCCTGACCACTCTCATCCGAGGCCAAGGGGATGGGAAGGAACGCCCCTACATGCTGCACCGCCACCTGGGTGCACAGGCAACCTGAGGCAACAATTTCAAGTCCAAGAGGAGGAGCCAACTCAGGGGGCAGGGCACAGCTACAGCGCCAGGGCAGGGAGGGGACCATGGGCACTCAGCAGACGGGTAAGGCTGGGCCACTCGTGGCCCACGGAGGAGCCTGGGCGCCCCAAGAACGAGTCCTTGAGAAACAGAACCACAACAGCTTGTGGGGATGGCCACAGGCACAGGAGGAAGAGAAGGAAGAGGAGGCGGAGGTGGTGGGGAGGGGCGGCGGAGGCTCCCCGGCCCAGGCGGGTGGGGCGGCCTCCAGCAGAGCCAGCAGCGAGCGGGAGCGCGGGGCCCGGGGGCTCACCTGCAGGTTGGTGAGCTGCTGCTGCTGGTGCGCGATGGTCTGCTTCACCAGCACGCTCTTGATGCTCTGCTCCATGGCGTACTTCTTGGCCTGCGGGAGGAGGTGGTGAGGGGCACTGGGGGGCCCGGCCTGCAGGGGGGTGCGCCTTCCTCCGCCCGCCGCCCCCCAAGCCCTGCCCGCGACTCCCCAGGAGGTGCGCTCTCACCTTCTGGAGGGCCTCCTGCTGCTCGGGCGTCAGAGGAGGCAGTCCCAGCTTCGCGGCTGTGCTCTGCCCGTTCTCCATCTTGATGGAGTCCGTCCCCTGCAGGTGGGCAGCAGGGAAATCATTAAGAACAAGCTCGAGAGCTCCCCTACACAGCCCCCGGGACCCCACCCCACCCGCCCCCGCAGAGCCGCACAAGGCCTCCAGGCCTGGCCCATTCCCCAGCGACAGGCAGCTCGGCCCCTCTACGATCTCCCCGTGCCTGTCCTATGCCTGTCTCCCCCAAGACCCATGCCACTGAGACAGGCAGGTACCTTGGGGGCCTTGGGACAAGCCAGAGCAGCGGCAGGGCCCTGGCCACAAGGCCTCCTCAGGAGTTATGAAGACAGGCAGCAAGCAGGAGGGGCCCAGTGCTCGTCGCAAAACCGAGCCCAGAGCTTCAGCCCCGAGCCGTGCAAGAGAGCTGGCCCCAGCCATCCTTTACAAGGCAAAGGGGTCATGGTCCCCTGGATGTGCAGGGACTCCTCATTCCTGGACCACATGGCATCCACCCCCACCCCCCACACCTTCCCTCAGCCCCAGCTAGGCTCGCGAACTGCTTGGGCAGAGTTCTAGGGACCACTCAAGGAGCAAGTAAGGGAAAGGGTCTCCCTCCCAGCACACCTCCATGTAGCACCCCATCCCCACCCCCGCAATGTTGAGAACCTGGAGCTGCTCTCCCCGGCCACAACACCCCATCTCCATCAAACTCCTCCCTGGGCTGTGCTTAGCCCCTGGGAAGAGAAGCCAGGAGCAGACCAGCCACGGAGGAAAGTGGGGCTGTGAGCACCCTAGCCAGGCGAGCATGGACACCAGGAGATATTCCGGGGGAGGGGGTACAGCAGGCACAGCCCGCCGAAGACAGACAGACCCAATGCAACCAGGATTAAGTTTACATTCCTCTGCCAAAACCCATCTCTAAGCTGTCCACAGGGGAGAGAACAGAGCCGTGCAAGGAAAAAGCAAAGCACAGCTACTGAGCCAAAGAGTGTGTGCACCAGGGGCTGGTCACACCAGCCTGCCCACCAGCTCCCAGGGCCTGGCGCTGCCCAGCAACTGCAAGGACAGACCACCGCCAGCCCCCTCCAGAGGGGGTGCTCTGCTGCCAACAGCACGCAGCCTAAGGAGGGACAGCGGAGAAGGCAGATCCCCAGCACACACATGAGGAGCAAGGACAGAGTTTCAAAGGAGGCAGGAAGGGGCCAGCTGACCCAAACCCCAAGAACCACCATCCTGACCAGCCCAAGTATTGGTTTTCCAGCACAGGGTCAAAGGGCAGGAGGGGCCTGGAGGCCCCCAGTCTGGCCCCTAAAGCCTGTCCTCTCCACCCTCCCAGCTGGCCCCAAGCCCACTTCTTCTTAGTGGGACAGAGGCCCTGAGAGCCAGGGGCTGTGACTCCGGAGCAGGCTGTCACCATGGTAATCAATGCCAACCCCCTTCCAGCCCCTTAGAAACTTTTCAATCTCTTCTTTGTCTTGATAAACAAAAGGCCCTTCTCCCATCAACCAGGGCAGGGGAGGACTGGCTAGAGGGACATCCTGGCCCTTTCGCCCATCTGCTTCAGCCCCCCTAATTTCTCAGGATCCAGGCTGCATACCACGGCCAGCGCTCCCCTGAGTGTGCCGGGGGGGGGGGGCCACAAGAGGGCCCAGCTCCAACAGGCCCCCAGGCCACCTCGCTGAGCCCCCACTACAATCCACTGGAGGCAGGCGCTGCCATGGAGAAGCACAAAGAACCTTATTACCCAGCAACAAGGCCTGGCTCCACCTCCTATAGGGCAGGCTCCCAAGGGCAGAACAACCCCAGCGGGACCAGATCTGCCCACGCCCACTCTGAAGCCCAGCCCAAGCCCCACACAGACCCCGTGCTTTCACTTGCACGGTATTCTGCTTTGTTGTTTTATTCAAATTTCAGATTTGAAATGGAAATCTGTGTTTCTGGTTGTTACTACCCGTCACAACCTGCAACAGCACGGCTGCCCTCTGGAATGGCATGATGGCTGGCAACTGACACCGGCTCTGGCTAAGCCCCCACCTGACCATCGTCACCACCTGCCCGAAGTCTGAAGGCACACGAGGCTGCGAGCCACCACAGAAGCAGGGTGGACGCTATGGGGAGAGGCTGCAGCCAGGCGGGAGGCTGGGCGGTGAGGGAGGAGACAGGCACCTCTACCCAGAAGGCAGAGAAGAACCCCTGGGCTCCTCCCACCCCACCCCCATCTCTCTGGGCCCAGGGACAGGCAGGCAGGCAGGCGGGCGGGCGGGCAGGCGGGCCTGTGGGCAAGGACGCTGAGGTCAGTACCTGTGGAGGTTTCCATCTGTCTCCCGCTGCCACCACTGCCGCCGCCGCCGGCTCGGACCCCCCTCCTTGCTGGCCATTGACCTGCTGCAGGCAGGAAGGAGATGCTGTAATGGACAGTCATAAGACCACCCACCCCGGCCCTCTCTCCCCTTCCCTAGCTAAAGGTTAAGTGCCCATGGATGAGAAAGAGAATCCAGCTGGGGCACCGGGGGAGCCCAGCTCTGGCTTGGCTCCTGAACACCCCACTCATTCTGCCAGGACACCTGCAGCTGCCCAGGGCCTGGCACAAAGGTAGCCCGGAGTTGGCAGGGAGTCATCAGGAAAGGACAGGACAGAGAATAAGAGAGCTCCCGCCCCACGTCAAGGAAGGCAACCTCCCTGCACCGGAAGCTGCCCCCGGCCACAGAGTTGAGGGCCTAAGAGATCAGTTCCTCTCTGGCAGACCGGGGCACCTCTCTAGCAGCAGCACGCCCCCTCCCCCGTTCAGCATCGGTCCCAAGGCCTTCCACAGACTCTGGTCAAGCCCACACCCAAGCCCCTCGTGAAGACCCTTCTGAGGAGGGCTGCGCTCTGCATGACAGGGCCAGGCAGGGGCTCTGTGTGCACAGCCTCCCTCCCGCAGTGGACAAACTGTCCAGGGCTGGCAGCTGAGAGCCTGGCCATACCCGACACCCAGAGGGGCCGTGGAGGCACGGCCATGCAGCACCGGCCTAACGGAAGGAAGAGCTCCCAGCTCAACTCAGCAGAATGGCAGGAGCAAAGACAGGCCAAGGGCAGGAGGTGGGCCACGTCACAGGGAAGGGAGACTTGGTCAAAGGGCCTTGAGACCTACTCCACCTTCTCAGAGGCTGCACGGCCGGAACTGAGAGCAGAACACACTTACCCCACTCCCACCTTCTAAGACCTACAGCTCTCTAGGAACACAGGGACAGCCATGCCCACCCCATCAGCCCCGTACACAAAGTCAGAGGCGGACTTGGCCAGAGCGTGTCTGAGGCTTTGAGCCCCAAAGCAGACAGCACCGCAAGCCTGCGTGTGCTAGAGCCATGGCCAGCGGCACAGACGCTGCGGCTGACGCCCAAGCAGAGCCTCGGCTGAAGCTGCTCCGAGCTCAGCGACGCTGCTACATCAGAGAGAGCCGAGGACCGGGGCCCTTCTGACGTGGGTCCCCCCCAAGTGGGCATAAGGCAGCTGGGGACAGGGCCAGTGTCCGGCTTGCCTCGAGTCCTCTGGCACCCCAGGAGCACATGTGGAGAGGAGGCTGCCCTGTCAAGGCCCACAGCAAGGCCCACTTCAGTCTGGGGGAGCAATCCCGTCTCTTGACCCACGAACACAGCCAACCTGAGGGCGCACTCATCAACAGCTTCCTGCTCTCCCAAACTAGCGACCAGCCAGCACAGGAAGCGGGGCGCTGCTGAGGCAGGGCACCGCTCAGGGACTTCTAGGGAAAAGTCAGTCCAGGAGCAGGTGCTGCACGGGACATCCTATTGCCTCCAGAAGAGACCAGGTCCCTCGTCCCACAGAGCCTCAGCTTCCGTTCTCAGTACACACTAGAAGAGCCGGGAGAAAACTGTCACTTATCATCACAGCTGGTCACACGCGGTCACCCTCTGGCAATGAAAATAGGAGGCTCTGTGACCACAAAGCTCCTCAGCACCAGGCAGCAGTCAGTGCCGGAAGGGGTGAGAAGTCCCCTCTGGGAGGCAACACAGCCACTTGAGTCTGGGCCCCAAACTCCAGCACTGCCACTGCTCACCAGACCAACGAGGGTTACTTCCATCAGAAAACCAGAAAAGTTAAGTAATTCCTTAACACTCGCAGGTTTCTGGCTGCTCAGGCCTTGTGCCCAGGGGCCGGCACGAGGACTCCGTGAGTCACTCCCTGCGCCGTCCGTCTCTGCGACCAGCCGCACGGGCGTGACACCCGAGTCCGATCCACAGAGCGGAGCCGCTGCAGGGCGCTCCCCATCCGCTCAGTCCTCTGCCCGTGGTGTCCTGCTCACTACCAGACGGCCAGGCTCTGTACTGGGCACTTCACATGCAGCAAAAACAAGACGAGACAGGTGCCCAGAGGCAGCCACGAGAGAGGACTTCTGTGGGTCGTGAGCACTAGCAGGAACATCAAGCACAAGATGCAAAGAAAGGGACTGAGGAGGCACTTGGGGCCTAGGCAGCCACGGAGGCCGAGGAGACAGGGTGCACGGCAGGGTGTTCAGGAGGAGGAGAGAGAGACAGAGCCCACAGGGAAGGCAGAGGCTCTGAGGCCCCTGCCAGATGGAACCCAAGGGTAATGCCCCCAAGCAGGAGTGAGCGCAGCTGTCCCAGGGAGGGAAGAATGGACTGGTAAGTCCGAGACACACTGTGTGCCACCAGAAGACTACGTCCCTGACAGGAAGGGACGGTGGCCCGTTTCTGCAGCCACCGGGGGGAAGGCACGAGTGACAAGAGCACTTCTGCATCCTCCTGTGTCCTTCCCTAGCAGATCACTAACAACCCGGAAGAGCCCAAACCCGTCTGAGGGCAGAAACCGGCGTTGTTCAGCAGCCCCGGACCCCAAGATGCAACAGGTTCTCAGCACGCCCAACGAAGGCGACAAGAAGACAGACTGTCTGGAAATCTGTGTGCTGAACAGGTAAGAAGAGGAACGGATCAGGCCACAGCCGGGAGCGCACGCCCGGAGCCTGATATACGCTGGATTCCGGATCTTCACAGCCTCCCACACCCACGGACACGTGCACGGGTTACCCTCTGGAGAGCACTCCCGGGCAACACAGCCCTGCTGCAAACCCCAGCTTCCAGGGTGCAGACTTTGTGCCCACGCCCACCTCTACCGGGATGCCCGTCGGGCACTGTGCCACAGCGGGGCAGAGACCGCTCTCCCCTCCGTCTGCAGCCGTGCAGGTGCTGCCAGTCAGAGCCTCCGGCAGCCACCGAGGCTGAGCGCGCTCGGGGGACACCCACCACCCACCCTCGGCGGCTCCTCTTCCTCCTCCACATTCCACACCTTCCCGGGAGCGTGGGGCCCCGTCTTCACGCCGCCGCCTGCTTCCCCGGCCGAGTCTGGCCGCTACGTGGGACGCCGCCGTGGGACGCGGCCGAGTCCTCCACCCCATCTCTTCTCTAACTGCCCCTCGCCCAAGTCCCGTGCTCCTGGGCTTCAACGGGAAGACGTGGCAGAAAGGGGATGGCCGGGTCTGCGAATCCCACCCTGGGCTCCCCTAACCGGGGGCCTCTCTTCCCTGGGGGTCCGCTCTCCACCGGGACACGGGTCCAGCCTCCCTCCTGTGGGCAAGCCCCCAGCTCAGGGCCTGGCCAAGGCCTAGCTCTAGCCTACGAAGACTCCGTGACCCCAAACGTCTTCCCCATCCTTCCAACCTGCAGCCACCTGCCAACGCTGCCTTCACAGACAGGCCCCATCATGTCCCTCTGGGTGCAGGTCGGTGGCAGGGAACCGGGATGGAGGGACGCCGTGAAGGGCCAGGAGGACACTCATTTGAGAGGAGGCGGAGACGTCGCCGTGGGAGCGCGGCACCAGGGCTCTCCGTCTGAGCGACTCACTCGACGTCACCAAGAAGTAGGTGAGCCCTGAGCGGGGCAGGGCGGGCCCCCGTGGGTGCCCACAGCACCCCGAGCACAGGTCCCTCGGGCTCGCAGTCCGTGGTCTCCGTGTCCGCCCGACCCGCCGACAGGGCAGGCGTTGCCTGCGGCTCCCCACGGTGGCCCGACACCCGTGCCCGCCCGAGAGGAACGGCTCGAGGAACGTGTGTCAGCACGATCCCCACTCCTCGGTCCGGGCGGAGCCCCTGCAGGCCGGCCAGCCCTCCCCGCAGGGCACCCGCGCGCCCCGCGTCCTGCCGACGGGCCCCGCACGCCCGGCGGCCCCTGCGCTAGGCCGGGAGGAGACGCCATCCGTCCCAGGAGCCCCGCCGTCCGGTCCGGGCCACGGGCGCCCGAGCTGGCACAACGCTGCGACGGCCGCCTGGCGCCGCCCCGAGGCCGCCCGCCCCGGCCAGACCCGCGGCTCCCGAAGGGGACCGCGCCCCGCGCGCCGCTCGGGCCCCGACGCCGTTCGCCGGAAGCCGCGGCCCGCGAGCCGGAAGCTGAGGCCGCGGCCGGCCCCCGCCTCACGCCCGCCCCGCCCCCGCCCCGCGCGACCAGGAGCCGCGAGGGCCCGGGACCGACGGCCGCGGTCCGAGGGGCCTCCGACGCCCTGGCCGGGCCGACGACTGCCCCCCGCCAGCCGGGCGGCGGCCGCGGTAACGGGCGGCTCACTTACGAGAGCTATGGTCGCCGTCGCCATCTTGCGTCCGTCGCGGCCGCCGCGCGCGCCACACGCTCCTGCTTCTTCTGCGGTCTCGCGCGATCTGGGCGCCGGCGAAAGAGCCCGAAGGAGATCGGAAGTCTCGCGATAAAAGGCTCTTTCCCCTTCGAAGGGGTGGGGCTGGGGGAGGAATCAGCTTCCGGTGTGAGGGAGGCCTGTTAAGACCCCGTAACAGAGCGGACGGAAAGGGGCGGGGCGGGGCGGGGCCGGGGCGGGGCGGGGCGGCTCTGGGCCGGGCGGGGGCCGCGGCGCGCGCAGCCGTCCCCGCCAGGTGCGTGTGCGCGCTGCGTGTGCGCGCTCCTCCCGGGCCTCCCCGCCGGCGGGGGCCGGTCCCGCCTCGGGTCGTCTCAGCGAGCCCCGCGCGGCCGCGTTTCCCCGCGTCCTCCACAGAAGACGTCCCGGCCCCGGCCGCGCGCAGGCGGAGCGAGTGCGGACCCCGCCGGCCGCAGCGTCGCCGGAGCCGGGACGCGCCGCCCGCGCCCCGCGGGGCCGCGTCCGACAGACGCGCTCGCGCCCCGCTTCAGCGTCCCCCGAGGCCCCCGCCGTGTTTCCGGGCGCGCGGCCCGCGGCGGGGCGTGGGGCTGCGCGGAGGCGGCCGCCGCTCAGCGCCGGCCCCAGGCCCTACTCGAGGAGGCCGCCTGCGCGGCCTCGGCGCTGAGATGTTCGGTCCAGAGGCGGCGAAGGGTCTTCCCGCGAGGCGGGTCGCTTCCCCGCCCCGGGAGCAGCGCCGTGGGAGGCAGACGCGGCTCGGGAACGCGGCGGGCCACCCTCTTCGCGCCCGTCCCTTCCGAAGGAGAGCGCGGGAGTCGCAGAAGGGCGGGATCCCAGGAGCACAGAAGTGGGGTGTCGAGCAGCCGGAGGCAGGCGGGCACCGTCCAGCCCGCCGGACGTGGGCTGCGGCGCCGGGGGACTCCGCTCGGCTCTCCCGCCGGCCGTGGGGGCTGCCCAAGCGGGGTCCCGCTCCCAAAGCGAGGGACTTCACGGGATGCCTGCCCTTTCCCCACCCCCACCCTAGCCCCAGGCCCAGCCCCCGCGTGCGTGCGCCGCCCGTGCACCTCAGAGCTGCTCTTTGCAGCAGCTCCTGGCGCAAAAGACGGGCAGCTGGAGGGTTGGAGGGTGCTCAGGAGAGTGGCCTGGCTGGACCCCTGGCCTCAGAGCTCACCAGGCAATAAGCCCCACCAGTAAGACATCACTCTTAAAAGCAGCTGAGCAGCCCCGCATCACCAGAGACCTAAGGAGGAGGGAGGAAGCGAAAACGGAAAAGGAAAAGGGACTGAGAAGGAGCAGAGGCAAGCAAGCAAGAAGAGCACCTAAAACCATATCCTCAGAGATAGCCCAGAGGATGTGGCGTCCAAAGTCACAACAATCAATATAGTGCACACCCAAAACTAATAAAACACTGTATGTTAACTCACTGGAAGTAAAATAAAAACATAAAAAACCAAAATCAAGAACAATAAGGTATAAAGAGGGCCGCCTGGGGGGTTCAGTGGGTTAAGCCTCTGCCTAACTCGGGTCATGATCTCAGGGTCCTGAGATCGAGCCCCACTTTGGGCTCTCTGCTCAGCAGGGAGCCTGCTTCCCCCCGCCTTCTGCCTGCCTCTCTGTCTACTTGTGATCTCTCTCTCTAGCTCGCTATGAAAGAAAGAAAGAAAGAAAGAATCTTTTAAAAAAGAACAAGAAGCTATAAAGAAAGAATGTTCAATAACTGAGAAAGACTTCTTAAAAACATGAGAGGAAAACGAACAATTAAATGGAGGGTTTAAAGATATAGTTGAAATCTTCCAGAATGTATAAAACAAAACCTGATAAGTAGAGAAGAGAAAATGCAATCAGTCACACTGAGCGGTATTCTCCAGTGCTTAGAAATGACCTGGTGCCTAACCAGCCTCCACAAGAGAGGGGGATGGATGAAGTGAATGGACTTCACCACAAAGGGAAGTGGTGGGACTTGCCACCACCACTGCAGAGGGCGGAGGGCACAAGCACCACCTTCTGGCAGTAGCTTCTCTTACGAGATTTGAAACTGATATATAATAAGGCATTCAGAGTGCTTGGGTGCCGGGCACAGTTCTCATTACCTTGCAAACATTACTTTGTGTGATCTTTACAACAATTCCATGAAGTGGGTACTGCTATTTTATTTTATTTTTTAAAAAACATTTTATTCATTTTCTTGACAGATGGACATCACAAGCAGGCAGAGAGGCAGGCAGAGAGAGGAGAAAGCAGGCTCCCTGCTGAGCAGAGAGCCCGAGGCGGGGCTCGATCCCAGGACCCTGAGATCACGACCTGAGCCGAAGGCAGAGGCTTTAACCCACTGAACCACCCAGGTGCCCTAGAGCCTGTGCTCTTAACTACCACATATTGTGTCTCTTAAAAGATAATTCCAACATCTAAATAATAAAGGTTCCACAAAACGAGGGGGGGGGGATAAGCAAAAACAAAAAACAAAGAAACCAAAACAAACAAAAAATGCCCCAAAGTTTCCTACAACTGAAGGGTTGGGATCTCTGGACGACAGATGAAATAGAAGTTTTTAATCCAGAAATATCATTGAGATTTCCAAAGGGCAGGAAGAGAGAGGGAGGAAATCACCCACGGTTAGAACTCAGAAAGACATGGGAAGTCTTGGGATTAGAAGAAAATCACACGACACCCTCAAAATCCTGGGAAGAAATAGTTTTCAATTTAGGCAAACTTTTGTGCCTCGCTACACTAACGAGCAGACGTAAGAGTAGACTAAGGACAAATGGGCAAAGACTCCCGGACTTCCCACGCTCTCTCTCCGGAAACGTGGAGGATGTTCTTCTTCAAACAAAGGGTGAGGGAAGGAAGAGGAAAGTGAGCGATCCAGTCAGAGGAGGAAAGGCGCGCTCCAGGATGCTGGTAAAGGAGCAACTCGTGCTGGCGGCTGGGCCACAGGCCCAAGAATACACAGCCTGGGGCAGAGAGCTGGCATGGTGGCGGCTCCAGGAAAAGAGGAAACAGAACAGTCCATTTGTGCAATGAATCTCAAGTATTGAGAGGTTCGCACCTCTGTGTCTGCCAGAGAATCTAAGAACGAGTTAACGAGATGTGTACAGAAAACTAAGCAAACAAACAAAAAAGGCAATGATTAACTCCAGGCGAAACAAAAAGTTGTGCAAGAAACCAAATATAACCCTAGGACAGCTTGTTCTCTGCTGAGACCTGCAGTAATGAAGCTGTAATAATACATACCACACCGGGACGATGCTGGGTCAGGACCCTGAGGCCAGTGACCCCCTCTTTGCCAAGGACACCAGCAGAGACACCTTATGTAGAAAAACCAATAAGAAGTAGTAAAAGCATGTGCAGCTTGGGAGAGATGGATTTTACATGCCAGAAGAAATAGCTAAGAGTTAAATCTGGGAAGGATCAGACTTGGAGACTGTATTGATCATTTATTGTTGGCTTAAAAAAAAAATTCCACTTTTAAAATGTTATGTGTGTAACTTGGATAAAAGTTAAAATGAAAACCTCATTAAGCATGACTAAATGAAGCAATGATAGTATTGATACTTTTGAGTTCAGTTTAATGGGTACACAACCTGTTATGCACTTGACACTCAAATTGTTTAAGACAGCATCGGGATTTCCAGCGAGACTTGAATGTTACTGTAGATTTGTTAAAGTTGAAGGAGTAACTCTGTAGGGCATTGGGGTGTTTAAGACAACTTAAGATTCACTATGTTTGTACATTTAATTTATTTGATACACCTTGGTAACTTTATTTTGGGTTTTGGTTAGGGTAATGTAGTAGGTGGAAAACTGATGCTCTCTCTCCAGGATGTCCATGCCCTAACCCCTAGAACCTGTGACTGTTACTTTACATGGCAAAAGGGATTTCCAGACATGATTAAGGACCTTGTGATGGGGAGATTATTCTTGATTATTCAGGGGGACCCAACCTAATTACATGAAGCTGTCCTGGCTGCAGAAAACCACAGATGGATCATGAGAAAGACTCAACCGGCTGTTTTTGGCTTTGAAGACGGAGGATGAGTACATGAGCCAAGAAATGGCGGTGCCTGTAGAAGCCAAAAACGACCTGCAGTTTATAGCAGGCAAGAAGATGGGGACCTCGGCCTTACTGTTGCAAGATGACTTCCTGGCCAGTGCCCGTGCTGTCCCTGACACTCGCAGGCCGACAGCCTGAAGCAGAAAATGGAAACCTAGGCAATAGTTTTAGGCTCACCTAGAACCTCCAGAAAGGAATGCAGCCTGGCTAACGCCTGGAGAGACCTGTACCAGACTTTTGACCTGCAGAACTACAGTAAATCTGTGGTATTTTAAGCCACTAAGTTTGTGGTAAATTCTTCTAGCAACAACAGAGAAGTAACACAGTGGTGAGCTTTCCTGGTTTGACAATAGACGTTCTTCAAAAGAAACCTGAATGCAGTAAGTTCATGCAATTTAAAATGTTGAAGAACGCTTAACTCAACCTAGGAGACAGAGGGGAGGCGGTCCGGGAGAAAGGGGGCTAGGGCCAGGAGGGGCGGAGGGAGTGGAGTGGGAGACGGGGAGTCGGGGCTGCTGTCCTCGGGACCGGGGACGCAGCTGCCACAGGAGGGCCGAGTGACTATACGTGGGGGGCAGTGAGTTTGAGAGAAAGCACAGTGAGAGCAGGGAGGGTGCCTGAGCCCAAGGCCTGCGGGTCTAGCAGTGTGGGAGGGAAAACAGCTCTTTGGAGAGGGCTGTGGGGGGCCAGAACAGTCTGCAGAGGGTGTGGCAGGTCCCTGTCCCAGAGCAGTGGAAAGTCAGAGGGGGTCTCCAAGGTGGGTCTACGCCTGGCAGGGGCTGGAGGGCTGTGCAGGAGCCGGGTCAGGCTGCGGACTCATGAAACGTCTCTGCCATCGGCTTCTCCTGCCAGGTCGTGGCCCTGCCCGGTGCCCAGCATTGTGCCTCACGCCTGCAAGTATGGTACCACGGGCTTGATGGGGGGTTCCCAGGGTGGGTCTGTGGTCCAACAGGGTGTGGAGCGTTGCCCTGGGCAGGCATCTGTCCGGGACTGATCCCCCAGCCCCAGCACGGTGGCTCCCTGCAGCGCAGCCTCTCCTGTGCTGAAGGCTCGATCACCCACCAGATATCTTGGGGTGCGGGAGAACTCTTGGCCAGGAAAAACAGGATATGAGAAGGAATTGTGAGTTGTGCAAGCGGGCTAGGTGGGAAGATCCTGATCCGGACAACATGTGGGGCCCAACTACTCCCCTGAGCCCCAACCCAGGCTCCTTTGCCCCCGATGGGCCCCCAACCCACCACCCTCCCCACCCCACTCCAAGGCCTCCTTGAAGGCCATGGAAGGCAGAAGCTCCTCACTAGCCAGCATCTGGTCATCAGCCCCCAAGCACGTAAGCAGAGGTCAGCCCCTGGTTCCCTGAGCCCTGGGCCAAGGCTGAGCTTCCCCATGTGGGAGGCCAGGGCTGGTCCCCGGGGACTGAGCTGCGAGGTCACGGCTGAGCTCCAAGGTACTTGAGGAAGGTGCTTTCCAGGAAGGCAGCCAGCTTGGTCCGGTCATCCTGCAGGGCGGGAAGGAGGCATGGGGTGACAGGGGTGCAGACTCTGCTGTCTCTCCCTCCCAGCCTGGCTAGGGCAGCCCGCACACCTCGTGAACAAAGCCGTAGTGTACCAGCTCGGCGGCAAGGTCCTGGGCACTGTCAGCTGCAGCAGGGACATGGTCGGGGCGGGACAGAGGAGTGAGGCCACCACCTGTGCCCACACCTGCACTCGCCCCTGCCCCAGGCCCCACCTGGCCTACTTGGGAGCAGGTCATAAGTGAGCTGCCTGTGCAGCCGGTCCTCCAGCACCAGGAGCAGAGTCAGCTGTGGAGGCAGGAGGGTGTGCTTGGCTCCCAGAGTCCACCCAGCAACCCCAGCTGCCTCCCCCTACCCTGCTCCTCGGTGGGCCCCAGCCCCTGCCCTGCTCACATGCCAGCGGGCCTTGTCCTCGCTTCTCTCCAGGTTGCACTGCATCTGGATCACCTGGGGACAGGGTGGACCAAGGTCACCCACGAAGGCCTGGCCTCAGCAACTGGTGGCACGTGCAGAGGCCGACTCGGGGCCCCGAAGGGACAGTAAGGACTGGCAATGGGGGCAAAGCTCTAAAGAGAGCCCAAGAAGCACATTCACTACAGGTGGCCTGGCCGATTCAGGAACACTTCTAGAAGGGTGGACACCAAGTCTGGGCACTGAAGGACAAACAGGGCTTTCCCAGGTGGGGAGCAGAGCTGCGTCAGGAGAGAAGGAGGAACAGTGGAAGGGACGGGCCGGCAGGGGAAGGAGCAGAGGCCGCGCCAGCCACGCCAGGCCTCGCGACACCTGGGGATCAGGCCGAAGACCCCCACCATCTCTGCGGGCAGCTCCGGCTGTTAGGACACGAATCCTGGCTGGAGGGAGGAGGCTAGGTGGGTGGCTGGCTCAGCATCCAGGTAGGAAATGGGGGTGACCGAGATCAGGGTGGAAGCCACGGAGACACACCCAAGGCCAAAGTCAGAGCCTCTGGAACCCAGTAGGTATGGACATGGAAGGGGGAGTGGGGCTGAGGCTGACCGGGGCAGGCCCCTGGCCAGGAGGGAGCCTTCCGGGAGGAGAGGTTGGGGGAAACACAACGTCTGGGAGGCCTTGGAGGATGCACTGGGACACAGACGTCAGGGAATCAGCAAGCCGGGGGTGGGGACATCAGAGAGGCCCACGCAGATGAGATTCCCACCTGGCGGCTGCTTGGACCCAGACAGGAACCCGGGCAGGGCCGGGGGGCTGGCACCAAGGAATTCGGGAAGGGTCTGCAGGGGGCAAAGAGCCTCTGAAAAAGGGGGTATCCTAGCTCATCTCCATCTCCTACCCCCAACATCAGGGTCAAACAGGACCTGGTTTCTGGCAGCCTGGAGGAGTGCTGGGCTGGGAAGCACTCAAAGCCCCTGGCAAGAGACCCCTCTTGGCTGTGGATGGGCTCAGTGCAGCAGGAGCCCAGGCTCACCTTCCTGGTTTCAGAGTCAAAAGGTTCTGGCGTTGGGGTCTTGGCCTTCTGGGCCTCCTCTGGGGGCGGGGCCAGCACGCGGGGCAGCCCCAGGGGCCGAGCAGCCGCGAAGTTCATCAGCGGGTAGATCCCGTTCCTGGGGATACACTGGGGTGGCTGGAGGCTCAGGCCCTGCAGCGCCTGGTTCCCCAGACTCACGGCAGCTCTCACCTGACATCCTCCAGGAATTTGTCAAGCTCCAAACAGGAGACCTCCGAGTACCTGGCATAGGTGGGGGGGGGGGGGGCACGTGAGGGGCAGCAGCCCCCCTGCCCCGCTGGCCAGGGCTGGCCATGGGGAGAGGGGAGGCCTGGGGGAGGGGGCGCCCCATGCTCACCGCCACTGCCGCGGGGGCCGGGGCGGCCGGGGGATCTCGGCCAGGACTGCGTGCAGGTCCACCGCCTTGCTTTTTTCCTCCACCACGTTCTCAGGCATGAGGTCTGCAGGTGGCAGGAGCACACCTGGTGCTGAAGGGGCCCTCCCGCACCCAGAGCCCAGGCCCCCGCCGCCCCGCCCGTCGGGCCTCACGCTGGTGCTGGATGACACAGTGAGCCGCCAGCAGCTTCAGCGAGTGCACCTCAAAGAGCACGCGGTGGAAGAGGAGGTTGTGGGCAGACGGCCGCTGGCTGGGGTCCCGCGCCAGGCAGGAGAGGATGAACTCCTGGGGGTGTGGAGGGGGAGGCCAAGGAGGGTGCACAGTGAGGGGAGCAGGGCCCTGAAGCCCCCAGACCCCAGGGCTCCGGTCCTCGGGGGAGTCTTCTGGCGGGAAGGGGCGAGGGCGGGCATACTGTTAGCAGCCAGCCAGGACCCACATCTACAAGGGGGACCGTCAGGCCCTGGGTCCAGAGCTGGCCGTGCTCTACTCCCTGCACCGCTCGCAGAAGTCACGGGGGGGGGGGGGGGGTCAGTGCGGTCACCTGCAGTCCACAGAGAAGCCTGCACTGCGGACGGAGGACGGCAGCCCCTGCCCTGAGGTTCTGGGCAGGGTGGGGAGGGTGGGGAGTGACGGTGCTGGGCAGAGGGCCGGATCAGCCCAGGCTCCTGGAGGTCTGTGCAGCCCAGCATAAACCCACAGACACTCCCCTTGGCTGCCTCAGCTCAGGCCCAAATCCAGAGATGCCCTGATGGGTCCATGCCCCAGCACCCCCACACATGTCCTCTGCTGCCCCCACATCAATTCTGGCTTCACTTCTCACCAGCCCCATCCAGGCCCCATCACGTCTGACCCTGATCCCCCGAGGCCGCGTGGTCAAGTCAGATAGCCTAGACAGACTGTGCACACACCCTCCACCCCACGTTCCCTTTGCTCCCTCCCCACCACAACCCCAACCTAAGCTGCGGCCGCGTCACCTCTAGCTGGCTTCCTGGAGGCTTTAAGCCAGGGACGCGGAGTGGAACACTGGCTCCACCCCTTATCCCAACGCCTGAGCCTCTCTGAGCCTCTCTCTTGTCTCCAAGATGAACATGACAGTAGTACTCCCAGAGGAAGGCTCTCTCTAGTCTCTCCTTCCTTAGAAGGACCTTTAGGGCCTGCAGGTCTGAAACCCCATAGGCACCATGCGTCAGGCTGTCCTTGGGGGTGGGCCTTGGTGCAGGGGGGCTGGCTCATCCCTCCGCGGCACTGAACCCCCGAACCTCCCGCCTGTCCTCAGCACCACACCGGCCCTACCCGGGACCCCTTGGAGCCAGGTAGGGGGGCAAGGCCAGCTGCTCACCCGCATGTTGGGGTCGCTCAGTGAGTGCCTGGCACGAGTAATGGCCTCTTCTGTGACCCGGGTGTCCCCGTTGGCTTGGATCTCCAGCACAGCCATCTATGGGGCAGAGTCAGGTCAGGCATGGAGAAGAGACGCAGGGTGAGCTAGCTGGGTGGCCAGGACGCCCCTGGGCTAGTACCTCCAGTGCACACATCCCAAAGGAAAAGATGTCCACAGCAGTGCCATCAGCAAACTCTGAAAGTGGGGAACAGATGAGGCTGGGCAGGGGAGATTCTCAACAGCGGGGCCTCCAGTCTTAGGACTCACCGCCATACTCCGGCGGGAAGAAGTGCAGATTCCGGACGTCCTCCCGCTGGGCACGGACTGGGCTTCGCAGATCGCCCGGGAGCGCTGTGGACAGAGCAGACAGTGAGCAGACCAGGCAGCCCCGTGCCCGCCAGCCCCCTTGGGTCCCCACGCACCACTGGAGAAGACACGGTGCCACACTGCACAGGCCGCCACAGGGAGGAAGAATAGGCGTCAAGGTGACAGGGCGTTGGGTGTCCTCTGCCCCTGGCTTCCGGCAGCCCCCCTCCCCCACCAATCCCCCCCCAACCCCGCCAGCACCGGAGCCAATCTTGATGAGGCCGTTGTGCTGGATGAAGATGGTGTCACTGGTCAGGTTGCCATGGATGATAGGGGGACTGCACGCATGTAGAAAGCTGCAGGAGGGAAGGGGAGTGGGTGCAGTCATGTGGGGGGGGCACCGCGGGCATGGGGGCATGGCAGGGGCAAGCCCAGGCCCTCACCTGAGCGCGGACAGGATCTGTGTGCACCAGCGCTTCCAGGCCTGGTGGCGGATGGATTCCATTGGACCGGTCCGGAGAGGTGGCCGGGCCTGCGCTGCTCAGCCACCTTGCATCCCTGCCCCGGCCCCCGCCCGCTCCTGTCCCCAGAGCTGCCCCTCACCCACACCCCTGATGCAGCCCCAGCCCTCTCCCCATACCCGGGCGTTCATGGCCTTGTGGTTTTTCTTGGTCTTTTTGAGGAACTGCTTGAGGCTGCCCGAGGACACGTACTCTGTGATGAAGACGACCTGCGGGGCGGGGCGGGCTCCGCCAACTGCAGGTGGGTCCCTGCCATCCCCCATCCTCCACCCCGGCTGGCTGCCCCCGCCCCCCACGCCCCGGCGCCCAGTGCCCGTGGCTCACCCGCGCCCGGGCTTCTGAGGCATCCAGCCAGTATTTGTGCAGCTTGACAATGTTGGGGTGGTCCACCAGCACCAGCTGCTCAAACATGGTCTGGATCTTCTCCTGGGAAGGGGGGTGCGGTCACGGGGTGGGGGGGTGGGGCCCGGTCGCTCAAGGAGTGGGCAGGCCTCACCTCGTGGGCTGCGAAGGCCTTCCTATCCCCGAAGTGCAACTCATTCCACACCACCTCTACCCCCTCCTCTGTGTCCATGGCCAGGAAGGTGCTCTGGAACCCTGGCATGTTGCCCTGGTTCACCTGGCAGTGGGGGTGGGGGACATGAGTGTGCTGATATGTGTCAGGAGACAGAGTGGGGGCTTGGGCTCTGCCTACATCCTTGGAGCAGACAGCAAGCATGGGAGGCTGGCCCTCAGCCCCTCCAGGGGACTGGAGGAGGGGTGGCCTCTACGAGTCAAGTAGGGGCATCTAGGGGCTGGGATGAGGGGGTTTGGAGGTTTCAGGGTATTCAGGATGGTCTTCATGGGTCTGGTCGCAGAGGCATGGGGAGGTGGTCCTGGGGGGAGACTGAACCTTAGGGAACTGGGGGTCCCTCAGCAGGGCGTGGGGACCAGGCCAAAGGGATCCAAGAGCCGGCCAGTTAGGGGGCTGCCTGTGCAAGGCCCCGGAGAGATTTCTGGCCTCCTGGATTGCCCAGCGCTCCCGTCGCCACGCGTGTCCTCCTCGGCCCCTCCGCGGGCGGTGGGCGGCGACCACCCTCTCCGCTCCCCGACCCCCCCCGCCCCGCCGTGCCCACCTGCTCCCGCCGCTTCTGCCAGCGGCCGCACGGGCTCTCCTCCAGGATGTCGCTCTCGTCCTCGCTCTCCTCCTCCCGCTCCCGTTCCCGGCCCCGCCTCGGCGTCGGCTCTGGGGCCGCCATGGATCAGCCGGCCCAGGCCGCCGCCCTCCGTGGGATCCGCGGCCCCCCGCCGCCGCCGCCGCTCCCCGCCTGCCCTGGCTCTGCGCCCAGACGCCCAGGCGGGAGCGGAGCCGCCGGCCGCCGCCTCGAGCCCCCACGCTGCTCCCGGAATTGGGAGACGCGGCGCGCGGCCGGCGCGGGGAGGAACCCGCCCGCCCCTCCCGCGCCGCAGTTTCGGGCCGAAGCCCTAATGGAGATTCCGAACTAAGGGCCGAGCCCGCGCCGCGCCCAGCCCAGGCCCCGCCCATTCCCGGGCAAAGCCCCGCCCCTGCCCCGCCCTACGGCGGAGGCCCGGCCCACCGCACCTACGGCCACGCCCCACCACAGGGCCCGCCCCAGCAGAGCCCCCACTCGCGAGCTCCATCCCTTAGGAGCCCCCCTCCCTGGCCGGAGTTCGGCCCTCACCTGACTAAGGCCCCGCCCCACAGAGTCCGTCCCCGTCGGGGTCCCGCCAGTCGCACCTAGGGCCCTCCCCTGGAGGTCCTGCTGGGGGCCTAGGCCCTCCTGCGCCTGCAGGAAACCTGCGCTCTCGGGACAGCAGTCCCCAACACCAGCCTGACTCCAGCGACCCGACCTCAGGGCTTTGGGTGCCCGCCTGGAGCCCGGTACGTCGGGTCCTCCCAGGGCGCTTGGCCACCTGCATGGGACCCGGTCCGGGGCTCTGGGAAACGTCCCAGCCCAGCTCTGGGAGCTGAGCTTTCTGCCTTGCGTCCCTTCCGTGCCTCCCCATCACGCTCCTGCCACACGCAGCCCGGAACCCAGCCCCAGACCGCCTTCCAGTCCCCAGGCATCCCCCTACCCCAGGGATCAGGGGGGACGGTCCTGAAGTGACAAGGAGCAGGCTGACCAGGTGATTTTAATTCATGGTCACAAGCGTCCCACCGCTGGCACTTGCGTTCTTTTCCGTTCATTTGCACGTGTTTACTGTCCCACACTCCGAAAGGCAATTTCTTCCCTTCTCTTCCCTTTCTGTTGACACAGAGGAGGCCAAAGTGGGGAGCACCCCACCTACTGACCTGCAGCCCCTTTCCCTTCAGGAGAGCCCTTGTCACACCCTCTGCCCATGTCAACAAGAGATGCTCTCCAGAATTCTTGCCTAAAATCTTCCTTTACCTCTCAGTCCCCACTGCCTTCCCATGGTCTCACTCTCTCATACCTGCTGAGTTCCTCACCCACCCTTCATGGTGTCTTTCTAGGGGGAAAAGCGGTGCACACATGTGTCTTCTCTTTATCTCGAACCCCAGCCCTCAACTCCTACTCCATCTCTGCTCAGTGTCACAGCTAACAGGGACCCCCCCCCGCCATGTTGCCCCAGATGACTTCTCACCCCTCTACCCCATTCCGCTTTCATCCGCATGTGACCCGTGAGCTCATCAGGGCTGCTGCAGCCGCCTGCCCCGCGCCCCAGCTGCCACCCAGCACCAGGAGGCACGACCAGGGTGTCCCTCAGCTGCACACAACTCTCTCTGTAGCAAAGAGGGAGACCGGGAAGGATGTGCCCCGTGTCCCAAAGAGACACACTTCAATTAAGGACAGAAGTTCTAGAACCTTCCAGGGCTCACACTCTAAGACCTGCACCATTCACACACACTATTCTAAGTGCAGCTCCGTGCTGCCCTACGTTTGTTCCGTGGTTCTTAAAAAAAAAAAAATTGTTTACTGCCTTATCTCTACATTTAAAACATCTGAACACTCAAAAATCTGAAGACGCCTTTGTGGGGGCACCCGGGTGGCTTAGTCATTCAGCATCTGCCTTCGGCTCGGGTCATGATCCTGGGGTCCTGGGATCGAGCCCCACCTTGGGCTCCCTGCTCAGCGGGGAGTCTGCTTCTCCCACTCCCCCTGCTTGTGTTCTCTCGCCCTGTGACTCTCTCTGGGAAATAATAAGTAAAATCTTAAAAAAACAAAACACAAAAAACAAACTGCAAGCCCAGCTCGGAGGAAAGAGCTTGTTTCGTTTAAAAAAAAAAAAAAAAAGAAAGAAAGAAAGAAAGAAAGGAAGGAAGAAAAGACCTTTGTGTATAAACATGAACCTTTCTCTGTAAATTATAAAGAATAGAGGGCGAACCGTGCTAGCCACACAACCCAGGAGAGGACACACACAACAAGAGACAGGTCCAAGAAACAGCTTCAGACGGAGCCTTCACAGGGCACCACAGCACAGAGCACAGCCACCAAGAAGAACCCGAAGAGCCACTGACCACTGACGAAAAGGAAATGAGTCCACAAGCGGGACACCACCTCTGAAACGTACGGGAGTGCATTTACTGAACACAGGACAACAGCGATTGCCAAAAAAACAAAAGCAAAAGAAAAGACCTCTTAAATCTTGGGGCGCCTGGGTGGCTCAGTGGGTTAAGCTGCTGCCTACGGCTCAGGTCATGATCTCAGGGTCCTGGGATCGAGTCCCGCATCGGGCTCTCTGCTCAGCAGGGAGCCTGCTTCCTCCTCTCTCTCTCTCTCTCTCTGCCTGCCTGTCTGCCTACTTGTGATCTCTCTGTGTCAAATAAATAAATAAAATCTTAAAAAAAAAAAAATCTAATTGCAACGAAGTTTTTTTTTTTTGTTAATATTTCATTTATTTATTTGATAGACAAAGATCGCAAGTAGGCAGAGAGGCAGGCAGAGACAGAGGAGGAAGCAGGCTCCCTGCTGAGCAGGGACCGCGAGCTGTAACAAAGTTTATCAGAAAAGTTTACAATATCAACACTGAGATACACTGACGAAAATTTCACAGGTAAACACTGCAGGCGTGTACATGTCGATAGCGAGAAGGAGCCTGTGCTCTGATTACGACGGGACGGAGAACACGAGGACACTGGGGAAACTGGAAGTGACTGCTTTGTCAACAGACACAGAATACAAGGGGGACAGATGAACCAAAAAGATTGGGAATTTTCGACATTGCGGAAATACAGCATGATGGATAAACCACACAATACAAAGGAAAACCATCCTAACTCAACTAAGAGACAAAAATAGCAGCCCGGTCTCTGGGTCAGGAGTAGCTCTCTGAAGAAGCTGCACGTACGTGAGGTTCTCGTGCGTGTTGGGGTCGAAGAAGCCCTTGGTGTCGTCGCTCGGGTCGGCCAGGACGCGGTTCATGTCCTCGTCGAAGTAGCCGCGCCGGTAGGCCACGTCCACGGGCAGCCGGTGGCTGTGCACGGGGTCGATGATGCCGCCCGTGGCGATCTGCGCCTCCAGCAGGCGGATGCCGTGGTCGCGGACGATCAGGTCCTTCTGCATGGCCTGGAAGAGGGAGATCTGCTCCCCCGTGTACGGGTCGGTGTAGCCGGTGACGGCGCGCTCCGCCGACAGCAGCTTCTCCCGGATCTCGCCGCCCACCACGCCCGCGGCCACCGCCTCCTCCACGGTCAGCCTCTGGTTGCGCACGGGGTCGATGACGAAGCCCGTGGCCGCCTGTGCCTCCAGCAGCACCAGGGCCGTGCCGGGCCGCAGGACGCCCTTCCACATGGCCTGGTAGATGCTCATCTTCTCCTGCCGCCCGGGCTCGTCCTTGGCGGGCACCAGCACGCCCGCGATGCAGCTCGTGCCCTGCAGGTAGCGCTTGACCGAGTCCATCTCCGTCACCTCCTGCGGCGTCCTGGTGCCCTGGGCCAGGTCCCGCAGGGTCTCGGGGCCCAGGATCCCGGACGTGTGCAGCTCGGAGGCGGACACCTGGCGCCTCAGGCCCCGGAAGGACACCTTGCTCAGCCGCTCCTCCGCCTCCTCGATGGCCTGGGTGAGGACGGCGACCAGGGCCGGCACGGCCAGGGCGCCGGCCGCGTGCTGGGCCAGGAGCTCGTCCCGGCGGGCCCGGCTCAGGTAGGAGGAGAAGAGGACGTCCCACACGGAGGGCCGCCGCCCCCGGAACTGGCCGACGCGCACCTCCATGGTGACGGCACGCAGGGCCTGCTCCTGGGGGCCGCCGGCGGTGGGCTCGGCGGGGGCCTGGCCCGGGGAGGGCCCCACGTCGCCGTCCCCGCCACCTCGCCCGGCTGGCCGGCCCTCCTGCGGGCCGCGGGCGGCCTCCTCCGGCCCGCGATCGGGCCCGCCGGCCGCCTCCGCCTCCTCGACGATGGTGGTCAGCCTGCGGGTCAGCGCCGGCAAGCCCAGCGTCCCCGAGCCGAAGCCGGCCAGCAGCTGCTCCCGCGTGGCGCCGCTCACGTAGCTGGACGCCAGCACGTCCCACACGGGCACCGCCGGCCCCCGCAGGCGGCCCACCTTGACCTCCATGGTGGCGGCGCGCAGGGCCCCGCGGGGGTCCGGGGGAACCGGGCTGGGGCTCCCGCTCCCGTCGGCGCTGGCACGGGCCAGCAGCGAGGTGAGGGCAGCGCCCACCTCCTGCGCGGTCAGCGCGCCCGCCCCGTACCGGCGCAGCAGGTCCTGCCGCAGGCCCTCGGGCACCTCCCGGTAGAACAGGAGCTCCCAGATGGAGACGCTCTGGCCCTGGAGCACGCCGTGGCCCGGCGCCACGCGGGCGTCACGCAGGGCGCCGCGCAGCTCCTCGCTCAGCTGGTGCACGGCGGAGCCCCGGCCGGCCAGCTGCAGCATGTAGAGCCCCGTGTCGGGGTCGAGCACGCAGCGACGCAGCAGCTGCACGTACGTGAGGTTCTCGTGCGTGTTGGGGTCGAAGAAGCCCTTGGTGTCGTCGCTCGGGTCGGCCAGGACGCGGTTCATGTCCTCGTCGAAGTAGCCGCGCCGGTAGGCCACGTCCACGGGCAGCCGGTGGCTGTGCACGGGGTCGATGATGCCGCCCGTGGCGATCTGCGCCTCCAGCAGGCGGATGCCGTGGTCGCGGACGATCAGGTCCTTCTGCATGGCCTGGAAGAGGGAGATCTGCTCCCCCGTGTACGGGTCGGTGTAGCCGGTGACGGCGCGCTCCGCCGACAGCAGCTTCTCCCGGATCTCGCCGCCCACCACGCCCGCGGCCACCGCCTCCTCCACGGTCAGCCTCTGGTTGCGCACGGGGTCGATGACGAAGCCCGTGGCCGCCTGTGCCTCCAGCAGCACCAGGGCCGTGCCGGGCCGCAGGACGCCCTTCCACATGGCCTGGTAGATGCTCATCTTCTCCTGCCGCCCGGGCTCGTCCTTGGCGGGCACCAGCACGCCCGCGATGCAGCTCGTGCCCTGCAGGTAGCGCTTGACCGAGTCCATCTCCGTCACCTCCTGCGGCGTCCTGGTGCCCTGGGCCAGGTCCCGCAGGGTCTCGGGGCCCAGGATCCCGGACGTGTGCAGCTCGGAGGCGGACACCTGGCGCCTCAGGCCCCGGAAGGACACCTTGCTCAGCCGCTCCTCCGCCTCCTCGATGGCCTGGGTGAGGACGGCGACCAGGGCCGGCACGGCCAGGGCGCCGGCCGCGTGCTGGGCCAGGAGCTCGTCCCGGCGGGCCCGGCTCAGGTAGGAGGAGAAGAGGACGTCCCACACGGAGGGCCGCCGCCCCCGGAACTGGCCGACGCGCACCTCCATGGTGACGGCACGCAGGGCCTGCTCCTGGGGGCCGCCGGCGGTGGGCTCGGCGGGGGCCTGGCCCGGGGAGGGCCCCACGTCGCCGTCCCCGCCACCTCGCCCGGCTGGCCGGCCCTCCTGCGGGCCGCGGGCGGCCTCCTCCGGCCCGCGATCGGGCCCGCCGGCCGCCTCCGCCTCCTCGACGATGGTGGTCAGCCTGCGGGTCAGCGCCGGCAAGCCCAGCGTCCCCGAGCCGAAGCCGGCCAGCAGCTGCTCCCGCGTGGCGCCGCTCACGTAGCTGGACGCCAGCACGTCCCACACGGGCACCGCCGGCCCCCGCAGGCGGCCCACCTTGACCTCCATGGTGGCGGCGCGCAGGGCCCCGCGGGGGTCCGGGGGAACCGGGCTGGGGCTCCCGCTCCCGTCGGCGCTGGCACGGGCCAGCAGCGAGGTGAGGGCAGCGCCCACCTCCTGCGCGGTCAGCGCGCCCGCCCCGTACCGGCGCAGCAGGTCCTGCCGCAGGCCCTCGGGCACCTCCCGGTAGAACAGGAGCTCCCAGATGGAGACGCTCTGGCCCTGGAGCACGCCGTGGCCCGGCGCCACGCGGGCGTCACGCAGGGCGCCGCGCAGCTCCTCGCTCAGCTGGTGCACGGCGGAGCCCCGGCCGGCCAGCTGCAGCATGTAGAGCCCCGTGTCGGGGTCGAGCACGCAGCGACGCAGCAGCTGCACGTACGTGAGGTTCTCGTGCGTGTTGGGGTCGAAGAAGCCCTTGGTGTCGTCGCTCGGGTCGGCCAGGACGCGGTTCATGTCCTCGTCGAAGTAGCCGCGCCGGTAGGCCACGTCCACGGGCAGCCGGTGGCTGTGCACGGGGTCGATGATGCCGCCCGTGGCGATCTGCGCCTCCAGCAGGCGGATGCCGTGGTCGCGGACGATCAGGTCCTTCTGCATGGCCTGGAAGAGGGAGATCTGCTCCCCCGTGTACGGGTCGGTGTAGCCGGTGACGGCGCGCTCCGCCGACAGCAGCTTCTCCCGGATCTCGCCGCCCACCACGCCCGCGGCCACCGCCTCCTCCACGGTCAGCCTCTGGTTGCGCACGGGGTCGATGACGAAGCCCGTGGCCGCCTGTGCCTCCAGCAGCACCAGGGCCGTGCCGGGCCGCAGGACGCCCTTCCACATGGCCTGGTAGATGCTCATCTTCTCCTGCCGCCCGGGCTCGTCCTTGGCGGGCACCAGCACGCCCGCGATGCAGCTCGTGCCCTGCAGGTAGCGCTTGACCGAGTCCATCTCCGTCACCTCCTGCGGCGTCCTGGTGCCCTGGGCCAGGTCCCGCAGGGTCTCGGGGCCCAGGATCCCGGACGTGTGCAGCTCGGAGGCGGACACCTGGCGCCTCAGGCCCCGGAAGGACACCTTGCTCAGCCGCTCCTCCGCCTCCTCGATGGCCTGGGTGAGGACGGCGACCAGGGCCGGCACGGCCAGGGCGCCGGCCGCGTGCTGGGCCAGGAGCTCGTCCCGGCGGGCCCGGCTCAGGTAGGAGGAGAAGAGGACGTCCCACACGGAGGGCCGCCGCCCCCGGAACTGGCCGACGCGCACCTCCATGGTGACGGCACGCAGGGCCTGCTCCTGGGGGCCGCCGGCGGTGGGCTCGGCGGGGGCCTGGCCCGGGGAGGGCCCCACGTCGCCGTCCCCGCCACCTCGCCCGGCTGGCCGGCCCTCCTGCGGGCCGCGGGCGGCCTCCTCCGGCCCGCGATCGGGCCCGCCGGCCGCCTCCGCCTCCTCGACGATGGTGGTCAGCCTGCGGGTCAGCGCCGGCAAGCCCAGCGTCCCCGAGCCGAAGCCGGCCAGCAGCTGCTCCCGCGTGGCGCCGCTCACGTAGCTGGACGCCAGCACGTCCCACACGGGCACCGCCGGCCCCCGCAGGCGGCCCACCTTGACCTCCATGGTGGCGGCGCGCAGGGCCCCGCGGGGGTCCGGGGGAACCGGGCTGGGGCTCCCGCTCCCGTCGGCGCTGGCACGGGCCAGCAGCGAGGTGAGGGCAGCGCCCACCTCCTGCGCGGTCAGCGCGCCCGCCCCGTACCGGCGCAGCAGGTCCTGCCGCAGGCCCTCGGGCACCTCCCGGTAGAACAGGAGCTCCCAGATGGAGACGCTCTGGCCCTGGAGCACGCCGTGGCCCGGCGCCACGCGGGCGTCACGCAGGGCGCCGCGCAGCTCCTCGCTCAGCTGGTGCACGGCGGAGCCCCGGCCGGCCAGCTGCAGCATGTAGAGCCCCGTGTCGGGGTCGAGCACGCAGCGACGCAGCAGCTGCACGTACGTGAGGTTCTCGTGCGTGTTGGGGTCGAAGAAGCCCTTGGTGTCGTCGCTCGGGTCGGCCAGGACGCGGTTCATGTCCTCGTCGAAGTAGCCGCGCCGGTAGGCCACGTCCACGGGCAGCCGGTGGCTGTGCACGGGGTCGATGATGCCGCCCGTGGCGATCTGCGCCTCCAGCAGGCGGATGCCGTGGTCGCGGACGATCAGGTCCTTCTGCATGGCCTGGAAGAGGGAGATCTGCTCCCCCGTGTACGGGTCGGTGTAGCCGGTGACGGCGCGCTCCGCCGACAGCAGCTTCTCCCGGATCTCGCCGCCCACCACGCCCGCGGCCACCGCCTCCTCCACGGTCAGCCTCTGGTTGCGCACGGGGTCGATGACGAAGCCCGTGGCCGCCTGTGCCTCCAGCAGCACCAGGGCCGTGCCGGGCCGCAGGACGCCCTTCCACATGGCCTGGTAGATGCTCATCTTCTCCTGCCGCCCGGGCTCGTCCTTGGCGGGCACCAGCACGCCCGCGATGCAGCTCGTGCCCTGCAGGTAGCGCTTGACCGAGTCCATCTCCGTCACCTCCTGCGGCGTCCTGGTGCCCTGGGCCAGGTCCCGCAGGGTCTCGGGGCCCAGGATCCCGGACGTGTGCAGCTCGGAGGCGGACACCTGGCGCCTCAGGCCCCGGAAGGACACCTTGCTCAGCCGCTCCTCCGCCTCCTCGATGGCCTGGGTGAGGACGGCGACCAGGGCCGGCACGGCCAGGGCGCCGGCCGCGTGCTGGGCCAGGAGCTCGTCCCGGCGGGCCCGGCTCAGGTAGGAGGAGAAGAGGACGTCCCACACGGAGGGCCGCCGCCCCCGGAACTGGCCGACGCGCACCTCCATGGTGACGGCACGCAGGGCCTGCTCCTGGGGGCCGCCGGCGGTGGGCTCGGCGGGGGCCTGGCCCGGGGAGGGCCCCACGTCGCCGTCCCCGCCACCTCGCCCGGCTGGCCGGCCCTCCTGCGGGCCGCGGGCGGCCTCCTCCGGCCCGCGATCGGGCCCGCCGGCCGCCTCCGCCTCCTCGACGATGGTGGTCAGCCTGCGGGTCAGCGCCGGCAAGCCCAGCGTCCCCGAGCCGAAGCCGGCCAGCAGCTGCTCCCGCGTGGCGCCGCTCACGTAGCTGGACGCCAGCACGTCCCACACGGGCACCGCCGGCCCCCGCAGGCGGCCCACCTTGACCTCCATGGTGGCGGCGCGCAGGGCCCCGCGGGGGTCCGGGGGAACCGGGCTGGGGCTCCCGCTCCCGTCGGCGCTGGCACGGGCCAGCAGCGAGGTGAGGGCAGCGCCCACCTCCTGCGCGGTCAGCGCGCCCGCCCCGTACCGGCGCAGCAGGTCCTGCCGCAGGCCCTCGGGCACCTCCCGGTAGAACAGGAGCTCCCAGATGGAGACGCTCTGGCCCTGGAGCACGCCGTGGCCCGGCGCCACGCGGGCGTCACGCAGGGCGCCGCGCAGCTCCTCGCTCAGCTGGTGCACGGCGGAGCCCCGGCCGGCCAGCTGCAGCATGTAGAGCCCCGTGTCGGGGTCGAGCACGCAGCGACGCAGCAGCTGCACGTACGTGAGGTTCTCGTGCGTGTTGGGGTCGAAGAAGCCCTTGGTGTCGTCGCTCGGGTCGGCCAGGACGCGGTTCATGTCCTCGTCGAAGTAGCCGCGCCGGTAGGCCACGTCCACGGGCAGCCGGTGGCTGTGCACGGGGTCGATGATGCCGCCCGTGGCGATCTGCGCCTCCAGCAGGCGGATGCCGTGGTCGCGGACGATCAGGTCCTTCTGCATGGCCTGGAAGAGGGAGATCTGCTCCCCCGTGTACGGGTCGGTGTAGCCGGTGACGGCGCGCTCCGCCGACAGCAGCTTCTCCCGGATCTCGCCGCCCACCACGCCCGCGGCCACCGCCTCCTCCACGGTCAGCCTCTGGTTGCGCACGGGGTCGATGACGAAGCCCGTGGCCGCCTGTGCCTCCAGCAGCACCAGGGCCGTGCCGGGCCGCAGGACGCCCTTCCACATGGCCTGGTAGATGCTCATCTTCTCCTGCCGCCCGGGCTCGTCCTTGGCGGGCACCAGCACGCCCGCGATGCAGCTCGTGCCCTGCAGGTAGCGCTTGACCGAGTCCATCTCCGTCACCTCCTGCGGCGTCCTGGTGCCCTGGGCCAGGTCCCGCAGGGTCTCGGGGCCCAGGATCCCGGACGTGTGCAGCTCGGAGGCGGACACCTGGCGCCTCAGGCCCCGGAAGGACACCTTGCTCAGCCGCTCCTCCGCCTCCTCGATGGCCTGGGTGAGGACGGCGACCAGGGCCGGCACGGCCAGGGCGCCGGCCGCGTGCTGGGCCAGGAGCTCGTCCCGGCGGGCCCGGCTCAGGTAGGAGGAGAAGAGGACGTCCCACACGGAGGGCCGCCGCCCCCGGAACTGGCCGACGCGCACCTCCATGGTGACGGCACGCAGGGCCTGCTCCTGGGGGCCGCCGGCGGTGGGCTCGGCGGGGGCCTGGCCCGGGGAGGGCCCCACGTCGCCGTCCCCGCCACCTCGCCCGGCTGGCCGGCCCTCCTGCGGGCCGCGGGCGGCCTCCTCCGGCCCGCGATCGGGCCCGCCGGCCGCCTCCGCCTCCTCGACGATGGTGGTCAGCCTGCGGGTCAGCGCCGGCAAGCCCAGCGTCCCCGAGCCGAAGCCGGCCAGCAGCTGCTCCCGCGTGGCGCCGCTCACGTAGCTGGACGCCAGCACGTCCCACACGGGCACCGCCGGCCCCCGCAGGCGGCCCACCTTGACCTCCATGGTGGCGGCGCGCAGGGCCCCGCGGGGGTCCGGGGGAACCGGGCTGGGGCTCCCGCTCCCGTCGGCGCTGGCACGGGCCAGCAGCGAGGTGAGGGCAGCGCCCACCTCCTGCGCGGTCAGCGCGCCCGCCCCGTACCGGCGCAGCAGGTCCTGCCGCAGGCCCTCGGGCACCTCCCGGTAGAACAGGAGCTCCCAGATGGAGACGCTCTGGCCCTGGAGCACGCCGTGGCCCGGCGCCACGCGGGCGTCACGCAGGGCGCCGCGCAGCTCCTCGCTCAGCTGGTGCACGGCGGAGCCCCGGCCGGCCAGCTGCAGCATGTAGAGCCCCGTGTCGGGGTCGAGCACGCAGCGACGCAGCAGCTGCACGTACGTGAGGTTCTCGTGCGTGTTGGGGTCGAAGAAGCCCTTGGTGTCGTCGCTCGGGTCGGCCAGGACGCGGTTCATGTCCTCGTCGAAGTAGCCGCGCCGGTAGGCCACGTCCACGGGCAGCCGGTGGCTGTGCACGGGGTCGATGATGCCGCCCGTGGCGATCTGCGCCTCCAGCAGGCGGATGCCGTGGTCGCGGACGATCAGGTCCTTCTGCATGGCCTGGAAGAGGGAGATCTGCTCCCCCGTGTACGGGTCGGTGTAGCCGGTGACGGCGCGCTCCGCCGACAGCAGCTTCTCCCGGATCTCGCCGCCCACCACGCCCGCGGCCACCGCCTCCTCCACGGTCAGCCTCTGGTTGCGCACGGGGTCGATGACGAAGCCCGTGGCCGCCTGTGCCTCCAGCAGCACCAGGGCCGTGCCGGGCCGCAGGACGCCCTTCCACATGGCCTGGTAGATGCTCATCTTCTCCTGCCGCCCGGGCTCGTCCTTGGCGGGCACCAGCACGCCCGCGATGCAGCTCGTGCCCTGCAGGTAGCGCTTGACCGAGTCCATCTCCGTCACCTCCTGCGGCGTCCTGGTGCCCTGGGCAAGGTCCTCCAACACCTCTTTGCTGAGGACATCTGCTTGGAGGAGTTCTGAAGCAGTGATGTGTTTTCTGATCCCTGGGAACCATAGCTCCTTTTTGTTTTTTTCTTTTTTCTCTATTAATTCTAAAATTACGTTTACTACCTTTTCCATTGCCCTGGCCGTGTCTCTTATATAGTCCCTCACCAGCTGGAGTTTCGTCTCGTGAGTTACGTACTCCGAATTGAGCAGCTCCCACAGCGACGGCCTCTGGTCCTTGTACCTTCCAACTGGGACCTCCACTCTCTCGGCCTCCAGTGCCCTCCTCGTGGCCTCGTCGACATAGGCAGTGCTCTGGCTTTCACGGACTACCTGGAAGAGAGCCCAGCCCGTCCCTGCTCCTTTTTGGCTCCTTTCCCGCAGCTGTTGGTATGTGACCCTCTCCTGAGTGTTTGGATCCACAAACCTTCTCTTCATGCGGTTCTGATCTGCAATGAGCGGGTAGATGTCCGGGTGCAGACAGCCGCGTCTGTAGGCCACGTGCAGTGGGAGTCGGTGGTGGTGCAGGGGGTCGATGACGCCCCCCGTAGCCACCTGTACCTCCAGCAGTCTCAGTGCTTCCTCTCTTGGGACAATCTTCCTCTGCATTGCTTGGAACAGGGAGATTGTGTCTCCCGTGGCTGGGTCTGCATAGCCTAGGGCGGCCTTCTCAGCCTCTCGAAGCCTCGTCTGCAGGTCCTCACCCACCAGGCCCTCAGCCAAGGCCTGCCGCACGGAGAACTTCTTGCGGCTGCCAGGATCCAGCAGAAAGCCTGTGGCTGCCTGGGCCTCCAGCAGCTGAGCCGCAAACCCCATGGGGATGAGTCCCTCCCTGCTGGCTTCGTAAAAGCTCATTGCCTCTTGGGTGGAGGGTAGCACCACCCCCGCGATGCAGCCGGTCCCTTCCAGATAGGGCCTCACTTGCACCAGCCTGCTGAGATCTAGCCCCCCCGATGTCTCCCCAGTCAGGGCATCCAGGGTCTTTTCATCGAGGATTTCAGAGTTGAACAGCTCGGCGGCGGTAACCTCCCCACCGATGCCTGTCAGCTTCATGCCTTGGTACCGATTCTCTGTTTCTTGCACTGTCGTGGTGATGATCTCCAGCAGCTTCTCTAGGGATGTGTTCTGGACTCTGTACTCGTGGATGAGCTCCCGTTTCCTTTCCTCTGTGAAGTACGGGGAGGACAGCAGGTCCCAGAAGGAGACTGTCTGATTGGCAAACCTCCCCACTTGCATGTTTATGGTTTGGGACTTGAGCTGTTGTCTTGTGGCTTCGTCGATATAAACATAGGTTTCTCCTTTCTTCACAATTTGCAGCATGTAGAGCCCCGTCTCGGGGTCCTCCACGCAGCGCTCCAGGAGCTGCAGGTACGTCAGGTTCTCGTGCGTGTTGGGGTCGAAGAAGCCCTTGGTGTCGTCGCTCGGGTCGGCCAGGACGCGGTTCATGTCCTCGTCGAAGTAGCCGCGCCGGTAGGCCACGTCCACGGGCAGCCGGTGGCTGTGCACGGGGTCGATGATGCCGCCCGTGGCGATCTGCGCCTCTAGCAGGCGGATGCCGTGGTCGCGGACGATCAGGTCCTTCTGCATGGCCTGGAAGAGGGAGATCTGCTCCCCCGTGTACGGGTCGGTGTAGCCGGTGACGGCGCGCTCCGCCGACAGCAGCTTCTGGTAGGTCTCCCTGCCAAACATCCCTGCCGCGAACGCCTCCTCCACCGTCAGCCTCTGATTACGCACGGGGTCAATGATGAAGCCCGTGGCCGCCTGTGCCTCCAGCAGCACCAGGGCCGTGCCGGGCCGCAGGATGCCCCTCCTTAGGGCCTCAGAGATGCTCATCTTCTCCCTCGTGCCCTGGGCAAGGACCCCGGCAATGAAGTTGCCTCCCTCTAGGTACTGCCTCACACAGCTCCTCTCCGTCACCTCCTGCACTGTCCTTGTGCCCTGGGTCAGCGCGTCCAGCGTCTCCTTGTCAATCAGCCGTGACCTGAACAAGTCACTGGCCGACACCAGCTTCCGGAGTCCTCTAAAGGTGACCTTTGAGGGCTGTGTCTCTGAGGCCTCAACCAGGGCAGTGACGGCCGCAGTCACATGCCGCAGGGCCGTGGCCCTCCCAGACTGGCAAAGGGCCACCAGCTCCCGCCGTGTGTAGACGTCGATGTACTCTGAGTGCAGGAGGTCCCACAGTGACACGCTGAGGCCTTTGAACCTGCCGGTGCCAACAGGGACCTTCATGGCTCTCAGAGCCACCACCATGTGCTCGTCCACCTTCAGCACCTTGTCTTGGGCGAGCGGAAGCAGCCACAGGCCGGTGTCCGCATCCAGGACACAGCGCTCCTTGAGCTGGCTGTATGTCACCGTGTCCTGGGCGCTGGGGTCGAAGAAGAACTTGCTGTCCTCAGCTGTGGAGGTTAGCCCCTGGCTGACCTGCTGGTCCAGGAGGCCAAGCCTGCAGGCCGCCGCCTCGGGCAGGTGCACCCCGTGGACAGGGTCCATGGCACCCCCCGTGGCCAACTGTACCTGTAGGAGGGGGAGGCCCTCGTTTCGGGGCACTAGCCCCTTCTGCATGGCCTGCCACAGTGAGAGGGAACCTCCCGAGTAGGGATCCGCGTACCCAACCACAGCCCTCTCGGCTTGCCGCAGCTGCTCGTGCAAGGCCGCCCCCACCAGGCCGGCTTTGACGGCACCTTGCACCGAGAGTCTCCGGTTGGTCAGAGGGTCAATGAGGGAGCCGGATGCCACCTGGGCCTCCAGCAGCCTTCGTCCCAGGCCCTCAGGCAAGAGGCCATCTGTCACAGCCTGGCTGATGCTGACCTTGGTCCCCGACGGCTGCAACAGCACACCGGCCACACAGCCCGTACCCCAGAGGCAGGCCTTCACAGCGGGCTGCCCAGCAACCTCGGCAGGTGATCGCGTGCCCTGAGCCAGCGCCGCCAGGGTCTCCCGGGAGATGATGCCGACAGCCAGCAGCCAGACAGCAGGAATCTCCCCCCGGGGGCCAGGCACTGTGACCTGAGCCTGTGCCAGCAGCTCTGCCTCCTGCACCCACTTCTGCACGGTCTCCCGGAGCTGCTGGGTAGTGGTTTTTCCCACCTTGAAGTCCTCCAAGAGTCTTTGCCGCTGCTCGTCCGAGAAGTGGTGGGAGCACAGGAGCTCCCAGAGGGACGTGCCGTCCTCAGCCCCCTGCACGGCCTGCAGGGTCTCCCGGACCTGTTCGTCCGTGGGGGCCGCAGCAGCGTTTTCGGGCAGGGGCAGGAAATGAAGGCCTGAAGGCTCGTCCCTCACACACTGCTCCAGCAGCCGGGCATAGCTGGTGTGGCCCCGGCCATCTGGCGTGGGAAAAGTTTCGGGGGAGCCGCACAAGGCCGTCTCTATCTCCTGGTCAATGTAGCCGCGCTGGGCGGCCGTGGGCATGGGGAGGCGGTAGCGGCCTACGGGGTCAAAGACTCCTCCTGTGGCCAGCTGGGCCTCCAGGAGGCGAGCGGCCTGCTCTACGGGGACGAGGCCCTTCTTCATGGCCTGGAACAAGGGCACCCGCTCCCCAGAAAAGGGGTCTCTGCAGCCGGTGACCGCGCCCTCCGCCCGCCTCAGCCTGCTGTACAGTTCCGGCCCCACCAGCCCCCTCCGCACGGCCTCGGCCACTGACAGGGGCTCTGGACCATGGGGGTCGAGAAGGGCCCCAGTGGCCGCCTGGGCCTCCAGCAGGGCCAGTGCCACGCCTGGGCCTAGCAGCTGCTGCTTCATGGCCGCGTAGAGGCTGAGCCTCCGGCCAGAGGGCTGCAGCAGCACGCCGCCCACGGCCCCGGTGCCGCGCAGGGCCTGCCGCACGCTGTCCATGCGGAGGAGCGCCTCGGGGCTCACTGTGCCCTCCAGCACCTGGTCCAGGAGCTCTTGGTCAATGATCCGGGCCTCCCAGAGCTGGTAGGCGCTGACTCGGCCCCGCGGCGCGCACGCCATGGGCAGCGTGACGTCCACCCACCTCGCCGTCGCTCTCTCCAGCAGCCGCGCCACCTGCGGCAGCGAGAGCCTGCGCTGCCGATAGTCCCGCAAAACCTGCCTCCGCTGGGGCTCGCTGCAGCACTCGGAGTTGATGAGCTCCCACGCCGAGACCCTCTGTCCCTGGAACCGCCCGTACCTCACGGACAGCAGCAGGCTCTGGAAGGCCTGCCGGGTGGTGCCGTCCACCAGCTGCGGCTGCGGGCAGGTCAGCGGCAGGAGGCGCAGCCCCGTCTCAGGGTCGAGCACGCAGCGCTCCAGGAGCTGCAGGTACGTGAGGTTCTCGTGCGTGTTGGGGTCGAAGAAGCCCTTGGTGTCGTCGCTCGGGTCGGCCAGGACGCGGTTCATGTCCTCGTCGAAGTAGCCGCGCCGGTAGGCCACGTCCACGGGCAGCCGGTGGCTGTGCACGGGGTCGATGATGCCGCCCGTGGCGATCTGCGCCTCCAGCAGGCGGAGACCGTGGTCGCGGACGATCAGGTCCTTCTGCATGGCCTGGAAGAGGGAGATCTGCTCCCCCGTGTACGGGTCGGTGTAGCCGGTGACGGCGCGCTCCGCCGACAGCAGCTTTGCAAACACGTCGGGTCCAATGAGGCCGGCCCTCAGGGCCTCCTCCACGGAGTATCTCTTGTTCTCCTTCGGGTTAAGGATGAAGCCCGTGGCTGCCTGCGCCTCCAGGAGGATGAGGGCCGTGCCATGCCTGAGAAGCCCCCTCCCGCGAGCCTCGTAGATGCTGAGCCGCTCCTGGGAGCTGGGCAGCAGCAGGCCAGCAACGCACCCGGTCCCTTCCAGGTATTTCTGCACGGGGTCCAGCCTGCCCACTTCCTGGGCCGTGGTCTGGCCTTGCTCCAGACGCTCATACATGTCCTGCTCGATGATCCCTGCTTCCAGCAGCTCAGCGGGCATCACAGGCCCCCTCAGTCCAGCAAAGGTGGTCTTGGCCGTGGCTGCAGCGTGTTCAAGGATGGCCCTCAGTGCCGCTGCCAGTTCCTCCGCCGAGATGGTGCCCTCCTGGTGCCGCTGGGCCAGGGCCGCCCTCTGCTCTGCGGGGATGGGCTCGGAGAAGAGCAGCTCCCACAGGGACACAGGTTGGCCCTGGAACTGGCCCACGGAGATGGTGGTCGTGGCCTCACTTAAGGTCTGCCGGGTGCTGTGATCGATGAACGGGAGTCCTTGTGGCTCCCCTCCAAGGGTGCCATTTGAGAGTGGAAGGAAGGCCAGACCTGTCTCTGGGTCAGTGACACAGCGTGCCATCAGCTGCCCATAGCCAAGGCTCTCCTGCGTGCTGGGGTCCGAGAAGCCAGTGGCCCGGGAGACACAACGCCGTGTTTCTTCGTCCAGGCATCCGAAGCGCAGGGCGCCCTCCAGGGGCAGCCGGAGCCTGCGGGCTGGACACACGAGCCCCCCCGTGGCCAGCTGGGCATCCAGGAGTCGCAGCGCCAGGGACCTGTCCACCAGCTCCTTCTTCATGGCCTGGAAGAGGGGGACCCGCGTGCCGCTGAAGGGGTCGTGGTAGCCCGTCACCGCCTGCTCCGCCACCAGGAGCTGCCCATGGAGCTCGGGGCCGAGGAGGCCAGACCTGACGGCCTCATCCACCTGCAGCCGCTGGCCGGTGCCTGGGTCCACCAGTGTGCAGGTGGCGGCCTGAGCCTCCAAGAGTGGGAGCGCCGTGGCCATTGGGAGCAAGTGCTCGGTGACAGCCTGGAAGAAGCTCTTCTTGCGGCCAGCGGGCAGCAGGACAACCCCCGCCACGCTGCCCGTGCCCTGCAGGTAGCGCCTCACAGCGGCCCGGGCGCTCACGTCCGACACGGACAGCTTGCCCTCCCGAAGGCCCCGGGCGGTCTCCCCATCCAGGATGCCTGCCTCCTGCAGCTCTGCCAAGCTCACTGCCCCACACAGGGTGTGGAACGTGGTTCTGAGGGGCAGGACGGCCAGCCCAGTGCCGGGAGCTCTCACACACCTGCCCAGCAGACCGCCGTAGGACAGCCACTCTCCCGTGTTGGGGTCCTGGAAGCCAGGGCTGCTGGAACTCGGCTTGTGCTCTGCCAGAACACGCCACGTCTCCTGGTCCAGGAGGCCCTGCTGGCAGGCCAGCTCTGGGGCCACTCGCCCACCCCGAATGGGGTCCACCAGGCCCCCGGTGGCTAGCTGGGCCTCCAACCAGCTGTACCCCTGTGCTTGCCCTATCACCTCCTTCCCGATGGCCTGGAAGAGGGCCAGCTTCCCGCCACCATAGGGATCGGGGTACCCAGTGACTGCCTGCTCAGCAGCCAGCAGCCTTTCCTTCAGCCCCAGGCCTACCAGGCCCTGCTGCACGGCCTCAGACACAGAGAGTAAGTGGCCCTGCGTGGGGTCCACGAGACCCCCAGTGGCGGCCTGGGCCTCCAGCAGAGCCAGCCCAAGCTCACTGGACAGGAGGCCCTGCTTCATGGCAGCGTAGAGACTCTGGGCCTGGCTGGAGGCCTCCACGAATACCCCAGTGATGCTTTTGGCCTGGGGCCCGGAGGAGGTGCTGGTTCCCAACATGGCCTTCGTGGTCTCAGGGACGATGGTCAGCTCGGTGCCATTGGTGGCCAGGACATCAAGAGGAGGGGAGCTGTGGCCGTTCATCATGCTTGGCCCTGCTGTGCCGAATCCACTCACCCAAGGTCCCCTGTGTCTGCTCCCTGCGGGGGGGGGGGGGGGGGGGGTAGAAAGGCTCCATTAGGGGCCCTGGGATGGCCCAGGCAGGCAGGAGGGAACAGTCAGAGGTCCGTCCCAAACTCTGAATCAGCCTCCAGACATGGCTGGCCCTCCTGGCCATGTGAGGTCCTTTGCCTCACCCTGTGGGATCCCAGGAGGGACCATGAGGGACCTCAGGCCAATCAGGCAGCTGCCAGCATATGTGGGCTCTTCTCCTGTGGGCCTCTGTCGCCGCCCAACACCTTCCAGCCCCCTCCCCAGGGTCCTGGTGTGGGCCAGGCCAGAGGGGCCTGCATGTTCGGGGCGGAGTCAGCGCTGAGCCCGCAGGGTGTGGCCCCTCCCCCTTCACCCTCCCCCTCTAATTCACACCTCCCAGCCTCCCAGGCCTCCCCTCTGCTCCCAAGAGCTTTTTCCCCCTCCTGCCACCCCCTGGGTTCAGGGACACCAGTACCCTTCCAGTCACCACCTCCACCCCCACACTCCACCCTGGACCCTCAGCTCTGGCCTCCGTTCCTTTCCCAGACCCCCACTGGGCTCCAGGCAGAACCCCCAGAGTCTCCTGCCTTAGCCTGACTCGGTGCCCTCCCAGTCCCCCAACCTCTGTGCTCTCTGGGATACGGCCTCCCTGTGCCCAGACCCGGCCTCGGAGGCCCGAGAGAACAAAGACTCGGTGCCCGAGGGCCAGTCTAGCAGGAACTGTGGGGATGGCCAGGCCCTGGGCCCTGGTGGGCGGCTCAGAGCCCCAGCAGCCCCACGGCTGTGCCGCGACTGTCGGACCTGTGGTGCCAAGTGCCTTCCCTCCCCTCCCCCATCCCACCTGCACACGAGCCTGCGTCACCTCCGCCCATCCCTGTCCTGTGGGGTTCAATCACGTCCCCCCAAAAGAAATGTCCAAGTCCTAACCTCCAGGACCTATGACTCTAGCTTTATTTGGAAATTGGGTCTTTGCAGCTGGAACTCAGCTGCGGCCCCAGAGCAGGGAGGCCCCTAATCCCTGGCCTGCTTTCTGCGCAGGAAGACCGAGGCGAAGATCTCCTGCAAGGGGCCCAGAGGCCCAGAGGCCCAGGTTCCAGGGCAGAAGCGGACTCCAGCCCCAGCCCCAGGAACCATGAGAGGCGTGTCGGCTGCTCTAAGCCGCCCAGGCTACGGCAGTGGCTGCGACAGCTGGGGGGGGGCAGCACAGCCTCCCGCCCGCCACGCCCCACCCCGTGAACCGGCCCACACCCGGTTTCCTCGGAAGCCTCCTTCTTCCCCAGTGCCGGCCGACCACACCTGTCCTGGCAACCCAACCAGCTCGCGCCCCTGCCCCACGCCCACCGCGGGACAAGGCTCAGGACGCCTCTGCCCCTTCGCTCTGCAGCTCTCCCCGAGGCGACCTTGGACTCTGGCTGCCAGACCCAAGAAATGCATTTTGGATCGGACTGCCCCGCCTCCGGTCACAGCTCTGCAGCCTTCTTGCCGGTGACAGGGTCTGCTCCAAACCAGGGAGCCCCTCACACTGCCCTCCATCCCCCCAGCCCGCCCTGGAGTCCCAGAACCCATGCCCGGCTGCCTCCTGGACACCCGCGCCCAGACCCCGAGGCTCCGCAGCACCCCCATGACCGCCAGTGCTCTGTAGAGCCTCCCTCAGGCACTCTGTCTAACCCCTGAATCCCCTCACACCTTCTCCGGCCCCTGCTGGTCCCACCAGGGGTCCTCACCGGGCCAGCCCAACTCATGTCCCCGCCTACGGCCTCCATGCACCCCTTAGCCTCCCGCTTGCAAGGACCACCTTCCCCGATGCTGCCCTCTCCACCGCCTCCAGCCCTGGAGCAGGGCAGGGTCAGCAAGTGATAGAGGGGCTGGGCAGCTGGGACCTCCATGGGAAGACCTCCATGCCGGGGCTGGACAGGGGACAGCATGGCTGAGCTGGGTGCCGAGCTGCCACAGTCACCCGGAATCAGCCAGGACTTTGATGACACAGATCTAGTAGAGTGATCGCTTCAAGTGCTGCCCAACCCCACCTGAGGCTGAAGGAGGGCCCCCGGCGGATGGCCCCTGCTTCTGCCCCCTCAGGAATTGTGTTGCCCTTCCTAGTCCCTCGACTTGGCTTGGGACCCTGCTGTGAGCCCCCAGGTAGAGGTAGAGTCCTGCCGCCTTCCCTTCCCACACACAGATGTGGGGCCTGAGCCTTCTGGACCCCAGCAGCTGTGTGCCGCACAGACGGTGGGGACGGGGGTGGCCAGGACCAGACAGGCACCGAGCAGGACTTTGTAGGGGGAGCTGCGACCTGGCTAGCCATGGCAGCTGGGCTCCAGGAAGGGCCTCGAGCCACCAGCCTTCCCACCCAAGTGGAGCTTAGCACCAGGTATCAGGCATTTGAGACGTGGAGGCTAGCCCAGAGCACGTGGTGGGCGGTGTTTGCTAAGCTTCGGGAGAAGATCACAGTGGCTGAGTGGTCAGCTGGGCGTCTAAAGCCATGTGGGTCCCAGTGGGGCTTCACAGTGACCGTGACAGTGACCGTGAAGACTGCCCTGGGGGCAGGCTGGGCAGCACCGTCCTGAGAGCTGGAGCCCCAGCCCCCAGGCGCCCCCAGCCCCCGGGAGGGGTGTACTCCTAAAATGTGATGCACCTGTCCCCGCAGATGGACCACGTGGGCCCAGGAGCGAAGCGACGGAAGCAGGCTCGGCCCCCACCATCCCTCCAACGACCCCACCCTCTGTCCTTGTGGCTCTGGGCTCCGTCCCAGAGGATGACGGATCCACCCGGGACAGTCCCGCTGCGCCGACGGCCACAGCTGCTCCCAGGACGTTCTGGCTCCTTGTGTCCAGGACCAAGAAGGAGCCTGAAGAAGAGTGAACCGACCGCCAGGAGAAGGGGGGTCTGGGATGGGGTGGAGGCAGGGGTGGGCCCCAAAGGCCCACGCCGGGTTCTGGCAGCTAACAGTGTTCCCACCTGAGGGCGCACCAAGCCCAGCAGACAGGCAGTGGGAGCGGGGGTGGGGAACGAGGCGCGGGGAGGAGACCCTTAGTTCGTGGGTTTCCTGGGACGAGAAGCCTGTCGGCACCCTGGGAGCTGGTGGTGGGTGAGGGCCGCTCTGACCTCCTGGCAACAGTGCGACTCCATTACAGGCGCTGGCTCCCCCCTCCACCATCCTCCCTCCACAGGGGCTGTCCTGGGACCACCTAATGGTCCTGCGGGCAGACTCTGCTCCTGGTGCCCCACCCGGACACATGTTTTGCAGCCCAGCCGCACCAAGGATGGGCATGTTTGTAAAATGTGCCTGTTCCCACGTCCCAGGACTGCCTTCAGAGGGGGTGCGAGTCCAGGGATCCATGCATCGCCCGCACCCAGACCTGCCCCAGTCCCAGCAGGGGTGCCAAGGAACGAGGCTATGGGCAGGGAAGACAGTGTGATTTCGCCAGGCAAAAGAGTGAGGGAAGCGTGTCCTGGGCCACGTGCGGCGGGAGCAGCCAAGCGATGAGGGCCGTGGGTGGCCCTTGGCCTGGACGTGGGCAGCCAGCCCGGAGCCAGACAGGCTGTGCTGGGGGGCGGGCAGTGCCAGGCAGGCACTAGACAAGAAAACTAGAGCCAGTACATGCTCTGGGAACAGGAGGCTCCCGTTTCCTGCACAAAGGGCATTCATGGCTGGAGCGGGGCTGGGTGTCGGAGGGAGCGGGAGAGCAGGAAGTGAGGGCCCAGGGAGGCCTGTGCCTATGGCAGCCGGGCCACGCCCTCCTCCCCCCTTTGGCTGACAGTGACCTTGAGCCTGGTCTGAGTCTCCCTGGACCCTGCCCAGGTGGGACCCGAAGAGGATCCCAGGAGTGGGTACCTGAGTCTGCAGTGGGGACCCTGGGAAGGCAGCTGGACGGAGGGGTCTGGAGCTTGGAGAGACAGGCCAGGGCAAGTGACTGTGTCCAGGGCCTGGGGAGTGGGAGAGGGAGACTGGGAGGCCCAGACAAGCCCAATGTCACAGAAGCCGAAAGATGGGTGTCCCAGAGAGGGAGCCACCAGCCGATGGGGGCTGGCCTTGGGCTACTGGCCTTGGGGCTGGGCAAGAGAGGCTGAGGAAAAAGGAATCTGAGGGGGGGTCTCTTCCTGTGGCTTCCTTGAAGGGCCCCATCTCAGGTGGGCCCCAGGCAGCGGGGAGGAAGACGATTCCTGAGCAGGGTGAGTCTGCATTCCTTGGGCACGGGCCATCAACGTCACCACCGCTGAAGGTCAGCCCCCACCCCCCAGCCTGGGAGGGGCAGCGGACCGGCTGGCAGGCCACCTGAGCCACATGGCGACAGAAGCAGGAGGCCAGGCCGCCTCAGGCCCGCAGAGACAGGCGCAATCCCGGCCTCTGCCGGACTGTGGACACCTGCAGGAAGGTCCCACCCACCTCTACGGAGCAAAGACCAACCGCCGCGGAAGTGGGTATGACACGAGGGCACAGGGAAGACAGAGCCCCTGCGAACCCTGCCTCCCAAGGACCTTGAGATGGACCGGCGCAGGCCTCCCTGTGCCCACCCATCCCCCGACCCCACAGCAGGTAGCTCCCCCAACGGGCCCCCCCAACCCCCCTGCCCCGCCCGCCAGAAGCAGCACCGCCCCTCAATTTGTCAGTCTCATTACCTCGCACCCTCCGCCGCCCGGGTGCCGCTCACTCCTGCCCCTACTGTCCGCACCCCCTCCCCTCGCCCCGCCCTACAAGGTGCCCCCCCCGCCCCGCCCCCCAGGAACCTGACCTGCGGGACCCGCCGGAGCCGCCCTCCAGCCCTGCGGGGAGGGGGAAAGCGCGGGGTCGGGGAGGATCCCCGCGGGCGGCGTCTCCCACGTGGGTGCTGGTCACCAGGACCCCCGCCCAGCAGGGCCGGAGGGAGGCCAGCGGCCCGGGACGGGGAACAGCCGGGTCCAGAGCTCCGGCCACTCCCCGCGCGCGTCGCGCCCCCGCGCCCGCCGCCCCAGCCTCCCGGACCCGCGCCCTCGCAGGGGGTTCCGCGTCGCTCCCGGCGGCCCCGCGTGTCCTACCTGCCGCCCCGGCTCCCGCGCTCAGTCTGTCGTCGCTCGCTGCTGGCCGGTGCGCCCGCCCCGGGGGTTTAAATGCGCCGCCGGCCCCGCCCCGCCGCGGCCCCGCCCCTGTGGGGGTGGGCAGGGGCAGGGGGCGCGCCCCGAAGCAGGGTGCGGCGGGCAGGTGCCCGGAACCCCGCGGGGCCGGGCCGACGCCCCGGGCGCACCCCTCTGGCAGGCGGGCCGCCTGCAAGCACCCCTGTTGAGGAAGGGACCCGAACGGTGGAGGGCGGCTGCCCACTCCGTCGAACCCTGGCCTTGCCGACCGCCCCCCCAGAGCCCCGGCGTGGGGTGCGGGAGGGGGCGCATCCCGAGCTTCAGGGAAACGCAGACCCACCCATGCGCTTTCCCTCTCCCAAACGCGACTTCATTGCTGGGCTGGGAGGCCTGCTCTGCCGCCTCCTGTCCAGACCCCTCTCGGGCAGTCTGCTGGGTTTGCTGGCTCCCTGGGGCCAACTCCTTCCACTGCTGCTTGGACTTGTGTGGGCTGAACCGGGGTGTCCTCAGCCGCTCCCCAGTCCTTTCTGAGAGAGATGGCTGGCCCGGTCCCACCAGTCCAGCGCAGCCACCTGGGCTCAGGGGAGGTCCCCTGTTGGTCCAGGAGTACCTGGACCACACCTGGAAAGCCCATCCGAGCACCTGCCCTCTGGGGCTGCTGCAAGGTGTTAGAGGCCCAAACCTCGGGGGCAAAACCTTGGGGGCCAGCTTGCTGGGGACCACGGGCCAGGGCAGGAACCTCTCATAGATCTCCTGGCTGGTCTCCCTTTAGACTGCCCAGACACTTTAGATGGACAGGGTAGTGCTGTGCCCCTCATCCCCCCAAGGCAGAGCCCCAGGCAGCCCCCTCCATCCCCAGTCCCTGCCCTGGAGCTCAGTCTCCCTGCTCCCCTAGCCCCCACCTTTGCTGGGTCATTCCTGACCTCCTTCAGGGCCAGCCAGCCACCTCTGACAGGTCCCTGTGCCCTGGGGGATCTGGACTGCTACGGGAGGGGCTCTGGCCTCACCCCTGCTTACCACGCCCACACTCACACCTGCTCACCAAGGCTCCCTGGACCTGGGGCTAGTCTCCACTCACTGGGGCAATGGTCCCCATCTCTGTGGCCTGCACTTGCCATCCTGTGTGACTGCTGCTGGCCACTGGAGGGCCCTATCCCCAGCAGAGGAGTGAGCTCTGGCCTGCATGTCCCAGCCCGGAGGGAACACAGCCTCTGCCCACCGTGCTGCTGGGCACTCACCAACAGGCCTTACTCGTGATGATGAGCTGTGTCCCTCCCCCAGGTTCACCTGTTGAAGTCTTAAGCCCTGAGTCCCTCTGAACCTGACCTTACTCGGAGGTTGTTGTGGATGTAATCCGTTCAGACGAGGCCTCCAGCCGTCCTGACTGGTATCCTTGGAAAAAGGGGCAATTTGGGCAGACACCCCCGAGGGAAGACACGATCTGCCAGCCAAGGAGAGAGGCCTGGAGCAGATCCTTGCCTTGTTCCCCTCAAAGGGAGTCAACCCTACGACACCGGGACCAGCCTCCTGACCCGCCGCTGACTGGTTTGTGCTGTGGAAGCCTCTCAGCTTGCAAAGCCGAGTCCAGGCTCGCGTGTGCAGACCAGAGCTGCAGCGAGTGAGAAGGGGAGCGACCTCGGCATCTCTCCGCCACCCCAGCCCTCCTGTGCTGGAGGAGATGGGGGTGGGGGGGGAGGCCCTGGTGGGCTGTGCCTCCAGGCAGCCTTAAACCTGGAAGAATGCCTGCCTGGGCTTCAGAATTAACTTTTTTACATCTTGCTCCAAATAGGTTTTCTTTCCAGTTACTGCATAAGTGGGGGGTCATAATTAGCATCACTGAGCTCTAAACTAGGAGCTCTACTTGTTAGAGCCACTAGAAGGTGCCCCCCTCTCTGTCCCCAGCCCAACTGGGACGGCGTCAAGCTGACCCAGTGCTGTCTCCTGCTGCCCGCGCCTGCCTCTGGTGGCCTGGCCAGGCCCCCAGTGTCTGCAGCCCTGACCCTGCGGGGGAGGGGACTTGAGGTTCCACAAGAGATGGGCGCCAAGTCTGGAAATTGCCACGAAAAGCCTTCTTTTATTTATGTATGTGTTTATTTGAGAGAGCCAGAGAGAGAGAACAACTGAGAACAGAGGCAGAGGGAGAAGCCAGCTCCCCGCTGAGCACGAACCCCCCCCCCCCAACGTGGGACTCGATCCCAGGACTCTGGGATCATGACCCGAGCTGAAGGCAGATGCTTAACGACTGAGCCAGCCAGGTGGCCCCCAAAAAGCCTTCTGGTCACCCTGCCTGCCCCAGCTTTCCTTCCTCCTCAGCACTCCAGAGGGCAGGTCTCTTCTGAATGGACCCCTTCCACGGACAGCCAGGGCCCCAGGGCAGAGCCCCCAGGTCACCTTTCTCTTCCCCCAAGACTCTGGGGGAGCTAACCCCACCCCCCAGTGCTCCGGGGCAGCTGCGGGACTTTGGCCCAGCTGTCCTCAGCCTATAGACCCCCTCACTGGTGACCAGCTCCACCGACTCCCACGCCGTCGGCTCGCCAAGGCCCCCACGCGACCTTCAGTTCGGGGTCCTGCTCCCCGCTCCGTCCCAGAGGCTTCACCTCTACCTGCAGCATGGCTGGGGAGGGAGAGCCCAGCCTCGAGGTGCAGCAGCCCACTCACCCGGCCTCCCTCCCAGCCCCCTGCCGCCAGCTCTCTGCGTGGTGCCCCAACCTTCACCCCGCCCCAGACTGCCTAGGCCCCCCAGGACTGGCTGCCCCACTGGTCAGCAGGGCCCGCCTCCCGTGGTCTTTGCCACTGCTGTCCTCTCCCAGGCCCAGGGAGACGCTGGTGGGAGCAGCCCGGGAATTTCGGGCAGGCCCAGGCGTGGCTCTTCTCCTCCCCTGGGCAGCCCAACCTCGTAGCTGGTTTCCCCAAGGCAGACAGGGCCCGGGGCAGCCTCCAACACGAGGGATGGGCGGCGGGGTTGGGGGGCTCTTGGCCTGCCCAGCACCCCCATACCCTGGTGCGCGCGGCCAGTGCCGGCCTCACACTGTGGACTTGCTGTCTTGGGGTCATTGCCGGTGGCCCCTGTCCGAGCAGGCTCAGGCATGCGGCTCCCGCCCTCCACAGCCTGCACGGGAGCCCCTGGAGCCGCAGTGTCCTTTGTCCGCCTGGCACAGCTCTGCAGCTCCTGGCCAGCCCCAGCCGCCCTCGCTGTGCTGTGTGCCCCTGGGCCTCGGCCTGAGCGTGGGGAGCAGGCTGCGGCTCCTCGCCCCGTCCTTGTTCCCTGTGCCGTGGACGGGGCAGTGCGCTCTCACCCCAAGCAGCCCCCACCCAGCCCACAGGCACCGGAGAGGCCACGGGCGATGGGTGCCAAGCCTGCCTTGTGCGCGGCCGGCGTCAGGGGAAGTGGGGGCAAGTCTCACGCGCTGGGGAGCCTCTGGCTGGATCGACAAACCGGGGATCGCAGAACCACTCTGGGGGTTCCCACCTCCCCCTCCTCCTGAGCCAGATCTGAGCCCCTGGTCTGCCTTCTCCTCCCGCCTCCCCGGGGCCTGGTTACCCCCCACCCAAGGCTTCCCGACAAGACCCTCCCAACTGGTGGCTCTTACTTCCGGGAACCCCACATGCGGGACGCACCCTCCCCCGTCCAGCCTGGAAGCCCCTTCTCCCAGGCCCCTTGCACAAGGGTTGATTCCCCTGAAGGGGCCCTCCTGGCTCCCTGCCAGCTCAGGGTTCTCTATCGCGCTTTCAGTCTGTGCTCAGGTTTGCCCATTCATTCACTCGCCTACTGATCCCTCGTCTGGTGTTGGCTGCTTCCACGGAGTGGACACTCTGCCCAGCAGACAAGCCTAGGAACGTGCCCACCACCATGCTGAGCCCCAGACCCTCCCAGGAACACACCCTGCCTGGGGAGGGAACCCAGAGATCCAGCCTGCAAAGGAAATCCCAACCTCGGGGGCAGCCTGGAAGCATGGCGGGCGCCCCCCCAGCCGCCTGACAGCAGAGTGCCTGCCCCCGCCCCCCACCTCACGGCCTGAAGCCACTCGGGCCGCCCTTGCCTGGGCTCGTCCTTGTCGTGGGGTTTGTGCTGCTGTTGCCGGGGAACTTTCCATCGGAAAATGCTGGGTGGGGTGGGCGGGCAGACAGGCCGGGACAGGCTGCAGGCGGGGTGGATGGAAGGCCCGTCCCACGGCACCGCCCAGCCCACCCTGCCCGTCCGACCCTGTGCTCAGCCTCCACCCTTGGGTCCGCAGACGGCCTAGCATGTGGGCCCCACACACAGATGTCGCCGTGCGCCTGGGTGTACCCAGCCGCCGGGGTGGCCTCTCTGCGCAGGGAGATTCTGGACCAGCTGTGCCCTCTGGCCCCTGGTCCCTGCCACCTTGTCCCTGCTCTTGCTCAGGCCTCCCATCGGGGAGAGGAGTTTCACTCCTGACACCTGGTCCTTGTGGTCGGTTCCCCACCCCGAAGCAGGGCCGGGTCAGGCTTCTGTTTGGGTCTTCGCAGAGCTGACCAAAGGCCTGCGGCAGGGGACGGGAAGGCCAGGGGCTGAACTGGGGCGGCCTCTGGCCTTGCCCAGGGGGACCTGGGGCCAAGGTCTTGGGCTGAGCCAGGCTCCCCCGGGGGAGGACGGTAGCCACCACCCAGCGGGGCTCCGAGGGGGCCTCACCTCGCTGGCGGCGGCTTGGGCTGGCCACGTGGTTCTCCTCCCCCACGGGGCATGGCTCTCGGGTCCCAGCAGCATGGCGTGGCCTGTCGTCAAGAGGGACAGGAAAGGAGCAGGGGCCCCGATCTCCGGGCAGCCTCTCTCTCCCGGCTGCATGCCCAGCAGAGACTGGTTTGCCGAAGCCGTGGCCTTGGGCGCCACACTTCATGCGGCCCCCGGGCTCAGGCACAGGCCGCGTGCACCTCCCAGACTTCCCTTTGGAGCGCCCTCGTCTGGCACCCTCAACCTGATGCTCCCGGGACCTCTCCAGAGGCCGCACCTCACCCAGCGGCCCCTCCCCGTCTGGGATAAGGGCCGTGGGCCGCGGCTAGGCTGACTTCCACCCCGCAGCCCGGCCGCGGGCCCTGCGACACGGGCCGTGGCCGGACCGGGGTCTCCGGGAGGGAATGCCGTCAGCACGAGTTCTGCAGACACAGCCCAGACTGGCCGCCGTGAGCCCCACCGCCCTGACGCCCTGGCCTGGGCCGGGTGAACTGGCATGAACGTGCCGTGGCTCGCGGCGGGGAGGCCAGTGCGAGGGGCCGGCTTCAGAGGGATGCGGCCTGATGGGGCCTGAGGCCTGAGGGCTCCAGGTTGCCGTGGGTCGAGTCTGCTGGGGTGAGGAAGTTCAGGTGGCCCAGGCGGGGTCAGGAGGGAGCTGTCGAGGGGACTTGTGCTCCCCCGGCCTGGGCTGAGCTGGGGAGGTCTGGCAGCTCACACGCCTGAGGCTTTGCCCCCCCGGGGGCTGGGGGCACTCCAAATGCCTGGAAGAAAGGGCGGCATGGGGTGGGGTGTGTCTGGGGGAACTGATTCCTGCGAAGGCTCGTTTACCACCCTCTTGATGGGCAGGAGGCGTGTGTTGAAATAAGAGGCTTTTCTTCGCAAGACGCAGATTTACGAGGTCTCGGGAAGAGCCACGGTTTGGCCCTCACAGGGGTGTGTGGCTTCACGACAGAAAGCCCAAGTCTGGGGGATCCTGGGATCCAAGGGACCTGCGCCCCTGTCCCAGGCGGGCCTTCCCCCAGAGTTGGAGAGGCAGCCACACGGCTGGGCCAGACAGAGGCCCCTCTGGGCCATGGAGGTCCAGGAAGACCCAAGGCTTTCGTGGGTCACCAGATACTCGATTCAAGCCAGCCCGAGGGAAGAGAGCGAGAGGGACCTGACGAGGCCGAGCCGCAGGGGCGTCCGCGCAGCCCCAGCTCCAGGCTCCCCGTCACAGCGCTGCAGGGTAAGAGAGAGAAACCTCCGGCTTTCATCCCAGAGGATCTGGAGAAGGTCTCGTTGGCTTTTGTTGGCAGTGAGGGGACAGGTGTCCTCCTCGGGCTAGGCAGAGGGGCTGGCAAGAGGCAAACATGCACTTTCTCCATCGCTCCCTGGCTGCCTGGTTCCCACACGCCTCCCTCTCTGAGCACCTCACAGGTGCCCGAGTCCCGGCCCTCAAGAGCACGACCACGTCCCAGCGGCGGCCAGCCTTTCTCCCCAGGCCAGGTCGCTGCGTGCAGTGGGGATCGGGGCCGGGCGGGTCCCCCTGTGCAGAGCATCGGGGACTCCAGTCTGTCCTGGAGACCAGTGCCCCCTGGCCGTCGCCTCCACCTGCTGCCATGTGGGGAAAAGGCCGCTTCTGTGGACAGCCGCTCCTGAGCCCGACGCCCTCAGCAAGGGGCTCGGGGGCTGCCCAGCCACTCAGCAGCTTCTAGAACCTCGAACCAGCCCTGGGGCACGAGCCCCCCGAGAGCAGCCGGGGTCGGGCTCCCGCTACCTGTCACCGCAGGGCAGCAGCCGGCCGTCCACCCGGCCCACCGCCCTCGCCCGGCCTCCAACCACTTGCAGGGAGGGCTGGGGCAGGAGGCGTGGTCACTGGCCTCGCCTGGGCCAAGTGTATCACCAACTTCCCTGAGCAGGGAGTGGCCTCTGGTCCCCCCAACTTCCTCAGGGGCCACAGCTTGTAAAGCCCAGCCCTTGCACCAGTTTCTCCTCAGTGGAGGCCGCGTGGGTTGCTAGTGACAGAAACTTTGCAGAAGGCAGGCCTTCAGCTCACATGCATGAGAAGCCCGGCAAGTGCGCCTTCAGGAACAGCTTGGTCCTGCTGATCAGGCAGAGCACAGCTGCTTCTTTTCTCTGCTTTCCTGTTACTTCTTAAAGGCAGCCTGGGTGCAGCCCTGTGTGCCTCCCGGCCGCAAGACAAAAGAAACCCATTTGTCACTCCCACAAATGCCGATTAAATCACCTTGGCTGCCACTGGGTCAGCAGCTGATATGTATTGAACCGTGTCTCCAAAAAAGATGTCGAAACCCTCACCCAGGACCTGGGAATCTGACCTTACTTGGCGCTAAGGTTCTGGCAGGTGACGTGATGGAGGGACGGTGAGGTCATCAGGGCGGCCTCACCCGGGGGGACCCGTGTTCTCCACAGAGCCTGGAGAGTGCGGCACGCGAAGGCAGAGGCACCAGGGACAGAGCCGGGCTGAAGCGCTCCAGCCACGGGCCACAGACCGGAGGCACAGCGGCCCCGCGCCCGCAGCTGGGGCCGGGGGAGGACGGGGCGGAGGGGCTCCGAGGCAGCGCCCGGCCCGGGAGGGCGCAGGCTCAGGCCTGCAAACGGCTCAGGGCGGCTGGCTTCCTGCCCATGGGGGAGGCGGCCGTGACATCACGTGGCCTGAAGGTGGGGCCGGAGCATGGGAGAGTGACCCGGCTTGCTCTGCAGGGAAAGGGGCTGAGGGCGGACGGAGCCTGGGGCAGGAGGACGTAGGCAGAGGCCGGGCGAAGGCGGCGGGCCGGGTGGACGGCCGGCTGCTGCCCTGCGGTGACTGGTGGTGGGAGCCCGACCCCAGCTGCTCTCGGGGGGGGGGGGGGGGGGGGGCTCGTGCCCCAGGGCTGGCTCGAGGTTCTAGAAGCTGCTGAGTGGCTGGGCAGCCCCCGAGCCCCTTGCTGAGGGCGTCAGGCATGCAGCGGCTGTCCACACAAGGGTTCTCTTCCCCACAGGGCAGCAGGTGGAGGGGACGGTGCCGGTGACCCCCCTGGGCAGGAGAGGCCACAACTCAACCAATGTGATAAGACGGCATCGTGGTGGCTTGGGCTCAAGATCCTTCCCGGCCGCCGGAGGACCTTACACGACGTCCCCAGAACGGGGAGCCCGCGGCTGAGCCCGGCTGAGTGGGAGGCGCGGCAGACGGAGCAGAGCACGACTCCCTTTACACCCCGGCGTGTGGTCAGAGTGAGCACAAACGGACAGCACACGAGCCGCCGCCCCGACGGCCCGCCGCCCTCCACATCTGAGAGCCTGCGTGGCCTTCCTCTCGCCTGGATGAAGAGCGGAGTCTCGCCAGGCCATCCTGGGTCTGCAGAGCTTGGCCCGCCCCCACCTGCCCTCCCCCTCGCGGCTCCCCCACGCCTCTCCCCGCCCCCACACTCTCAGGGCCTTTGCATGCGCTGCTCCTCCTGGTCGGTGTGTCTCCACCCACGGGGCTGGCCGGTGTCTAAACAGAGCACGCACGGTATCACCGGGTCCCGCAGCCAGGACACCCTCGAGTCACGGATCAGCGTGATGGACTGCGCACCGCCGACCAGGGTGTCCCGTGGCCCTTCTGGGACACAGGGCGGCAATGTCACCTGCCCGGGCACTGACTGCGTCCCCAGGAAACGCACACTGCTCGTGGTCTCTTCTGGATGGCCACCGAAAGGGACGGACTCCCAGGCCTCTACAGCCGAGGCCACCATGGCTGCCGGAGGTGCTGAGGAAAGTCCCCCTGACCACTGCCCCCTTGCCCTCCAAAGCCAAGGGACCACCTTTCCAGCGCTCCCCCTGAGAGTGTGTCCACTCGGGAGGGACGGGCATGATGGCCAGGCAGCTTCTGTGGCAACTGGCCCAGGAGAGGGAGTTTGGGCGACACCACCAACGCCCTGAGGGCACAGCCAAGGTCTCACAGACGACGCCATGTAGCACGCGACCCGGTGCACACACGCCGAGGTGGACGGACCTGTGAGCTACACACGGACACTTGGGGAAACACGGGGGAGGCGACCGGGGCCTTGAGGCCAGCACCACGCGTCTGCGGCCAAGGCTGGAGGAGCTAGGCAGGCTCTTCGAGGCAGGGAGAGGCAGGACGAGCAACGGGGACGCAGGGGCGACCCCGGTGACCAGGCCACGGCCTCGCTGCGGGCGGAGGTAGAGACGTCCTGGCGGGTGTGACGAACAAACCTCCCTGGGCGTCCGGAGGAGCGATGGAACAGGACGGGGGGCTGGTGGGGACCCAGGAGAGCCGCCCTGACGGGAGTCCCAGACAAGAGAGACGTCCACACCCGTCAGGAGAGGAGTGTGTGGCTGAGGGGGCTGGTGCCGGACTCCGGACGCCAGGTAATGGGGTGCTGTCCTCACGCACGGCGGGGGGAGGCAGCCGCGAGCCGGTCCGCCCCGGGGACGGGAAGGAGGAAGGAGGGAAAGGAGCCAACAGAGACGGGGCGGGGGCGGCCGCCGCGGGAGCAGAGGACAGAGCGAGCGGCCGGGGCGCGGACAGGAGGGCCCGGGGGGTGGCGGGCGGCCGCCGGGGAGCCGAGATGCGGATGGGAAGGGAGGAGAGGGAACCGGAGAGCAGGGGCAGCGACGCGGGCGCACGAGTCTCCTTAGAATCGCGGCGGACGTCCCTGCGGGGTGTGTGTGGGGGGTACTCTGGAAGCCTGGAAGCGGGAAGGAGACGGCGCGGCAGGAGGGCAGGAAGCAGCCCCTGGCGGTGGTCCCGGGAGCCTGAGGCCGCGCTGACCTCTCCAGTTAGGGGAGATCTGGGGCTGGATTTGCAAAGCCAGCAGGATCCCGCGTGTCCGCGTCGTACGTCCGCAGGCGCCGACCGCACTGGTTTTAACATCTCGTTGGTGCCTTTGCTCCTTCCTTTTCGAGACGGTGAGCGTGCGAGCGCCGGGCCCGCGGGGAGAAGCGGAGGGGGACGGAGGGAGGCGGACTCCTCGGGGAGCTCGGAGCCCGACGAGGGCTCGATCCCACCACCCCGATCGTGACCTGAGCTGCAACCAAGAGTGGGACGCTCAGGCGACTGCGTCACCAGGCGTCCTGCGAGGGTCCACTGGAAACCAAAAGCCAGGGGCGCCTGGGCGGCTCAGTCCGGCGAGCACCTGCCTTCGGCTCAGGTCATGAGCAGGGTCCTGGGATTGAGTCTCACGTCGGCCTCCCTGCTCCGCAGCGCCCTGCTTCCCCTCTCCCTCTGCCGCCGCTCCCCCTGCTTATGCTCCGTCTCTCTCCTGCGCTCTGTCAAGTGAATAAATGAGATCTTTAAAAAAGACAAAAAAACAAAGCAAAAACCCGAAAACCTCATGAACCAAAGAAAGCAGTCCTGACTCCCGGCCAGGCGGTGTTGCAGATGGGCACCCTGAAGGATGAGAGCAGCCCCGAGCTCGGAGCACCCAGCAGCCCCTCAGAATCGGTCCCAAAATGCAGGTCCAGGTACCGCTGCCCAGGACACACGCCCCAGAGAAGCGGGTGGTTCAGAGAGACGGAAACCAGAGAGGCGCGTTGAAGAGCCAGCGATGCGGCCGGCGGATGGGTTCTCCAGACGCCCTAGACCCACCAGGTGCCCAAGTCCCACAGACCAGGCACACCTACGCTTTGAGCTCAGAGGGAACATTTCTGCCCGAGCATCAGCCCAGGAAGAAATCGTGGAACATCCAGCACAGTCCATAACGAAAGACCCAAATAAGATTTCTGCAAAAACTCAAGTCATCTCAATACCTAGATACAATGTCTGCGTTCCTGGAGGTATAGAATGTGTTCAAACTGGAAAACAGTTTGAACGGACGCTTTCAGCAGGTCAATGAAATGGTGATTCGAGCATCTCCCACCACGAAATCTCCAGGCCCACGTACCTCTAGAAGTACGTTCCACCAAACTTGCAAAAAGAGATTTTTTGTGAACTCATGGCGGGGGTTCCCACGAAACCAGATAAAATAGGAAAAGGGAAGATCTAGCAAACTTGTTTTATGCGGCTAGAACAATTGTCGATTCCAAAACCAGAAAAGGACAACGCAGGGCCAAGGGGCGCTGAGCTGCGCCATGTCAGGACACACATGCAACATGGTTGTAAAACGCCACAACGTTTGAGAGAAGAGTCCGGGAGTGTCGGCCATGCAAGGTGGTCCGACGGTCCGAGCAGCGCATGTCACTCACATGGTTGACAGACGGTAGGGAACAAAGAGAGACATGGATCCACGCAGGAGAGCAGCTGATCGACTCCAGTACCTATCCGTGATTATAAAAACAAGCAAATCCCAGAAAAACTCTTAGCAAATTAGCTCTAAAACATGACCTTTCTTTAAAGTAGGTCTGCACCCAGCACGGAGCCCAGCACGGGGCTTGAACTCACGACCCCGAGACCCAGCCCTGAGCTGAGACCCAGAGTCAGACACTCCCCTGACTGAGCCTCCTGGGCACCCCTAGATCCTGACTGCTTTTTTTTTTTTTTTTTTCTTTTTTAAGATTTTATTTATTTATTTGACAGACAGAGATCACAAGTAGGCAGAGAGGCAGGCAGAGAGAGAGGAGGAAGCAGGCTCCCCGCGGAGCAGAGAGCCCGATGCGGGGCTCGACCCTAGGACCTGGGGATGATGACCCGAGCCGAAGGCAGAAGCTTTAACCCACTGAGCCCCCAGGCACTCCTGGCCCTTTTGCTTGTCACTGAGAGCCGGCAGGAGCCGTTCTGCCTTGTACACAAGCTACGCAGTCGCCGTCGGGCCTCAAGCCTCGGGGGAATGGAAAGCAGGAAGGCCAAGTAACCGCGAGGAAAGAGAAGGAAGCAGTCTCTGTCAGCAGGAGACCCCACGGTCCACTGGGGGGAAAAAAGCAACAAACTCTTCGAAGCAAGTATTTCTCTAATACTTGGGAAGAGATGCGTAGCCTTGCGGAGCTCAGGGACGTGAACCCTGGGCCCAGGCGGAGGAAAGGCCAGAGTGCGGGCGGAGGACCTGGCCGGTTGCGGGGAAAGCAGGCCGCCCTGGTGTCCAGGCCCCAGAACTCAGGCCCCCAGAGACTGGACGCCCTCCTGCCCTTCAGCCAGCAGCACATGCCGGCTCGGGGGGTGGGGGGGCACCAGGAAGCCCTGGGAACTCCGCGTCTGGAGCTCCAGCTGAGGACGGGTGTCGGCCTGTCCCGGGGCTCCACCTTGGGTCCACATCCCCGTCCCAGCAACTCGAGCCCATGTTCAGTCTGCGGAGGGTGGGCCTGGCATGGGGGCAGCGCCAGGGCAGCGGTTTCTATCACTCCAAGTGGACTCCGGGCTCGGCTCCTCTCACAGTGTGTAGCCCCACGCCAGGTCTGTGGCTTTCATTTGCATCTTGTTCTGGGTGGGGGCGCGTCCGGATCCAGGGTCCTGCTTCCTTGACGATATTGGAAAGGATTGCTGGTTTAGGCACCATAAGGGTATTGTGATTATTATCTTGTAAAAGAGCCCTCGTCTTCGTGGCGATGAGGGGTGTGGGGAACAGGAACAGGATGGGTCTAGAGACCACAACGTGGGCCATGGGCTCCTCTCTGTTGAGGGGCTGGTATGGGTAAGTGGGAGTGGCTCCTTGTATTCCAACTCTCCGCTGTAGAAATGTTTTCAAAGATTTTTAAAATTTACTTTTGAGAGAGAGCGCCTCACCGGCAGGGGGAGGGGCGGCGCAGAAGGAGAAGCAGATTCCCGGCTGATCAGGGATCCCCCCACCCCGCCCCGTATGGGACTGGATCCCAGGACTGGATCCCAGGACTCTGGGATCATGACCTGAGCCAAAGGCAGATGCTTAACCCACTGAGCCTCCCAGGCGCCCCAGAGAATTTTTCTTAAAATAAAACTAACTGGGGGCCCCTGGTTGGCTCAGCGGGTGGAATGTGTGACTCTCGATCACAGGGCTGTGAGTTCAAGCCCCATGTTGGGTGTAGAGATTACTTAAAAATAAAATCTTTTTTTAAAAAAAAAAAAAGACCAAAAAACAACGAACTGGTTTCTTACCCATCTGATGCCCATGAGCTGTGTGTGCCCGCGGACATGCCCTCAGGTGTCTTCTGGACAGACTGCGGAACCTTGAGACCCTCTGGACACGCAGAGCCTGCTCTCCTTCTCTTGACTTGGTCGGGAACTCCTCAGCCTCCCCCGGACCTTCCGTCTCTTTATCTTGAACCACTTTGTAACTTGAGAGGATTTACCAGGCGCCGGCCCAACCTGCCGGAGAGTTGAGTGGGCACGCGGTGCTGCCCCGACCTACCCCTGACTTCAGGCTGAGGTGTAACCGCTCCTGTCCCTCGGATTTCCGTCCGCCCTTGAGAACCAGTTGTGTCTCTTTGTATGTCCCCGCAATGACAGGCTGGCTCCCTTCCCTTTCCCTGGCTGGCAAACCAGCCTGCCTTGTCTCAGTGTCTCCTGCCCTCTCTCTCTAAATATAATTCACGATCATAAAACTCACTCCTTTAAAAGTGAACAATTCAGGTTTGTTTGTTTGGTTTTTTTTTTTTTTTTTTGAAGAAATTCCATTTAGGTTTTTTTTTTTTATGTTGTGTTATTATTTTTTAAAGATTTTATTTATTTATTTGAGAGAGAGAGAGTGAGTGAGAGCATGAGAGGCAAGGTCAGAAGGAAAAGCCGACCCCCCCCCCCCTCCCGCCCACCGTGGAGCTGGGAGCCCGACGCGGGACTTGATCCTGAGGCTCCGGGATCGTGACCTGAGCTGAAGGCAGTTGCTTAACTAAGTAAGCCACCCAAGCGCCCTATGTTATATTATTTTTTAAAAAATATTTTATTTAGGGGCGCCTGGGTGGCTCCGTGGTTTAAGCCTCTGCCTTCAGCTCAGGTCATGATCTCAGGGTCCTGGGATCGAGCCCCGCATCGGGCTCTCTGCTCCCTCTCTCTCTCTGCCTGCCTCTCTGTCTACTTGTGATCTCTCTCTGTCTATCAAATAAATAAATAAAAATCTTTAAAAAATATTTTATTTATCCATTTGACAGAGAGACAAAGATCGCAAGTAGGCAGAGAGGCAGGCAGAGAGAGAGGGGGAAGCAGGCTCCCTGCCGAGCAGAGAGCCCGATGCGGGACTCGATCCCAGGACCCTGAGATCATGACCTGAGCCGAAGGCAGAGGCCTAAACCACTGAGCCCCCCAGCCGTCCCACTCTTCTAGTTTCTTAAGGTGAAGGATTAGGTTATTAATTTGAGATATTTGTTCTTTTCGGTACAGGTGTTTACTTTATTTTTCTTTGAAAGATTTTATTTATTTATTTGTCGGAGACAAAGACAGTGAGAGGGAGAACACAAGCAGAGGGAGTAGGAGAGGGAGAAGCAGGCTTCCCACTGAGCAGGGAGCCTGATGTCTTGGTCTTGGGGTCACGAGTTCAAGCCCCAGGTTGGGCGTAGAGATTACATAAATGAATAAAACTTTTAAAAAATTTTTTTAAATTAAAAATTTGAAAAATAAAATAAGTTTCCAATTGTGTTAAAATGTGTAAAACACAAAATTTACCATCTTAACCATCTTAACATGGTATAGTTCCGTGGCATCAAATACACTCCGTGTAGTTTACAGCCATTGCACTATTCATTTCCCAAACTTTCTTGTCGTTCCAGAGTGAAATTCTGGACCCATTAAATGATACTCACCATGTCCTGCCCCATCCGCGGCCTCTGGCAGCACTGATCTCCATTCTGTCTCTGTGTATTAGACTACTCTCTGCAGTTCCAGTGAGTGGACTCATACGGGATCTCTCTTCTTGTGTCTGGATTGCTTTGCATTCCATAATGACTTTAAGGTTCATTCAAATTGTTGTGCGTATCAGAATTCCATTCTTTTTAAAGGCTGAATGAGTCTCCCGTTTGTACATGGGTACATGTCAATGGATACTTGGGTTGTTTCCCATTTCCTTTTTGTAAATTTATTCTTACTCCTAATAAGTGAATTGGCTGAGACTCTGCTCCACTGGCTTCATTGCGGGATCCAGGCTGAATAAATGACCACGATCTAGAACATTCCTGGTCTTCCTCGCTGCGGGAAAGAACTCTGGCAATTAAAGGCTCTCGTAGGAAGATGTCACTTCCTCTTACCTCTCATTGGCCTACACTTGTCACGTGGTCTCACCTGCCCCCAGGGGGCCAGCAGCCAGCCAGCCATGCAGCAGCAGAAGAGGGGGCACAGCTGGCCAGCACTCACTTTGCTGAAAACCATCGTACTTGTCACATTTTCCATCATTTTAATTATTTGGTTTTGTAGTTTTTATTTCCTCTAAATAATGAGTGACATTATTTGGTATTGGTGATTGTTTTTTGCATAAATGATCTGGCATCATGATATGGAATTTTGCTATGATTTCCACAAAATAAAAAATATCCACTTATCCCAGGTGTACAGGTGTTTGTATCCTAGACCTTGCCTCGTCCAAACCCAAACCTAGGACCGGCACAGTGCACAGACATCTCCAAGGGTGACATTTCTGACATCGAAAACTTGTGAGATTTTGCTACCTCAACTTTGAGAACATATGGATCTCTCGAGCTCTTCCCAGCTCAGTGCAGTGGCCGTATCACAGCCAATGAGGCTTATCTGAGGGGCGATTATTGCTAATCGAAAACTTTTCTCAGTTTTTCCCCAGCAATATTTATATAGGAATCTTTTATATTTACAACCCCCCAAATCAATAAAATAACTTTACCAAAATAATATATGGAGGGGGCGCATGGGTGACTTAGTTAAGCATCTAACTGGCTCAGGTGATGATCTCAAGGTCCTGGGATGGAGCAACATGTTGGGTCTCTCCTCAGTGGACCGTCTGCTTCTCCCTCTGCCTCTGCCCTCCCTCCCACCACTCGTGCTCTCTCTCTCTCAAATAAATAAATACAATCTTTAAAAAAATAATGTGTCTGGAGCGCCTGGGTGGCTCCGTGGGTTAAAGCCTCTGCCTTCGGCTCAGGTCATGATCTCAGGGTCCTGGGATCGAGCCCCGCATCTCGATCAGCGGGGATCCTGCTTCCCCGTCTCTCTGCCTGCCTCTCTGCCTGCTTGTGATCTCTGTCTGTCCAATAAATAAATAAATAATCTCGAAAAAAGAAATAATAATGTGTGGGGAAAACCGAGAGTCACAGCTCAGGAGCGATGGGTAAGTGGCCGCCATCCCAGGAGGACATTCTGCAGGGCCCTGGGGTACGCAGAAGAGTGTTCACGCTCGGGGCAGGGCTGGGGCCGACAGAGGGCGCGCGCCTGCCGTGGGCTCGTGCACAGCCGTGCTCATCCCTGTGTTTGGGAAGGGAAGTGTTTTGCCCTTCACCTTCAATGATATGTAAGTGTTACTCACACAAAGATGTTTTACTGGTTTTTCGTTCTACTGTAATTTTTCCCACTTAAATTGGACTCGCAGCCGCTGGGGCTGTGGGCACTGGCTTCCAGGCTCAGATTGTTGACATTAAACGGAAGTAGACCTGCGTGGGAGCCAAGGGTACCCGCGAAGCTCCTAAATGACATTTTTTATATTTAATCCAGCATCGATTCCAGAGCATAGACGGTTAATTTTTTCCCAGACTTTTAAGAAAGCTCTCACGCCCGGCCGCGGTACTGATGGGCACCGTGTGTCTTCGGGTGTCAGATCTGCGGGGTCCCCGTCGTCCCGCATCGCCCAGTGGCTTCCACGCCTGAACACGCGGGAACAAAACCAAAACCCACCATCTTCTGAGAGTCCTGTGTCGTGCCGCGCTGAGAAGCACGGGTCTGAGATGACGTCGGGCCAGAAAGGCACTTGGATTCCGGACCACTTCTCTGCGGCCTCAAGAGCTGACGGGCACTGAGTGTCCCCCACGGAGCCTCCGGGGTCGTCCCAGCCGCGGGGGGGGGGGGGGGGGGAGGGGGGGCAGGATTGTCTCCGGACGGGCGCGCGGCTGCCATCTGCTGGAAACTGTCAGAATACAGGCGTTTCGCCACCTCAGCCGCCGCGGCCGTGGGAGACCGCAAACCTTACCTAAAACATACCGTGAGCAAAATAAATCGAGAGTCGTCTAACAGAGGAAGGACGTCCGTGAGGTGATGCTCGTGCAGCCATTGTCCTCCCGGCCTGGCCAGGGCCAGTTGCAGAGACAGACGAGGGACTCGGACAGGAGAGGACCAGGTGGAGGGACGTCCCCCAACGCCGAGTCTTCTCAACCCAGAAGTCAAGGTCACGACACGGGCAAGTTCAGTCCATTGCCCCCGTTCTCAGAAGCAGGCAGGGGAGGTGGGTGCGGGATGGAGGTGGACAAGGCCAGTGGCCCAGGGTGCAGAGGGGAAGGCCCGCGCTCCACCTTCCCACACCCCAGACCCACCAGAGACGCGCCTCGCTTCTGCGGGCTCCCCCCAACGTCGCGGCTCTTGTCCCCTCTCCCCTTGGGGGGGGATGGAGCCCAGCCGTCCATCAGCACACCCTGCCCCTCTGTGTAGGCTCCTCCTCCAACACCGTCACGCCCCTTTGTGCCCCTCTGGGGACCCTCCTGGCTGTGTGGGTGGGGGTTGCTCCCCAGAAGGCCCTGGAACGAACGCATCAGAACGGGAGGCAGTGAACCAGGCTGGGTTTTGTCAAGACGGTGCGCTTCTGACCTTTGCTCCGGGGCGGACAAGCTGCCCCGGCGCCCGCCCGTGTGTTACGGAGACACCCAGTTTGCATAGGAAAGCAGGAGCGCCACGCCCGACTCTTTTCTTTCCTTCCGAGTGAAAAATTCTCCAGTTGCTGGATGTTTAGCTTGTTTCCAATTTTTAAAAAAATTGTTTCCTTTTCCTTTTTTTGTTATTGTGGTAAAATATACACAACGTCCTCCTGACCCTTTGTGAACGTGGAGGTCTGTGGCGTCCCGTCGCGGGGAGAGCACCCCCATCCCTCTCCAGGGCTCTTCTGGTCCTGGCCGGCCTACGTGGTACCTGTTGGACACCGGCTCCAAGTCGTCACCTCCTCGGCCCCTGTGATCAGCCTTCCGCTTCCTGCCCCTGTAGTGCTGGCTGCGGACCTAGTGGAGTCACGCGCTGTCCGTCTTTGCGACTGCCTCATCTCCCCGAGCACAGCGTCTTCAGGGTTTGCCCATGTTTACACAAGGCAGAATGTTCTTCCCGGCAAAGGCTGACAGCGTTCCCCCGTGGTCTTCCCGCGCCCCCACCCCCGTGTGGTCTTCCCGCGCCGCCCCCACCCCCATTCACCCGTCCAGGGACCTGGTATCTCTCCCGCCCCTCGGCTCCTGCGAACATCGCCGCTAGGACCGCAGCGTGCAGATGCCGTTTCCGGTCTCTGGGGTCCCTTCCCGCGAGTGGCATTGCTGGGTCGTCTGGGATCACGTGACTGACAGCTCGAGGAAGGGCCCTGCTGTTCCCCCGGGGGTGACCTTTTGCTCCCAGCAGCAGGGACCGAGGGGGTCACCTATAAGGGGTTACATATAAGACGACATGATCTGCAAACAGAGACAAGTTTACTTCTTCCTTTCCGAAGAGGACGCCCTTTATTTCTTTTTCTTGTCCAGTTGCTCTGGCTGGAATTTCTCATACTACAGGAAAGAGAAGTGGTATGAGCAGATGTCCCTGTTCTATTCCGATCTTAGAGGAAAAGCTTTCCGTGTTTCGCCAGTGACTATGAGGCTTGTTATGGATTTTTCAACTGTGGTTTTTGTCATGTCGAGATAGTTTGTTTCTACTCCCAGTTCACTGAGTGTTTTTATCATGAAGGAGCGCTGAACTTTTGGCTGCTGCTTGCCTCTGAGTCGGCGGGACGGCGGGACGGCCGTGCGGGCGTCTCCTTACCGCGCGACCGCCTTTCATCCCACCCTGCGGAACCCCTTGGAGCATCTCTTTCAGGGCAAGCTAATGGTCATGAGCTCCCTCCACGCTTGTGCACGTGGGACTGTCTTAATTTCTCCCTCACTCTTGAAGGACAGTTTTGGTGGAAATAGGATTCTTCGTTGACACTTTTTTTTTCTTTTGAGCACTTGGGCTATAGAAGCCAGGTGCCTTCTGGCCTCCACATTTTCTGATGAGAAAGAAATCCACCCATCGTCTGACTGAGGACCCTTGGATGCTACGAGCAGCTTCTCTCCTGCTGCTTTCAAAATTCTTTCTATTTTGTTTTGAAGGTTTGATCACACTGTCTCGGTGTAGGTCTCTTTGAGTTCACCTTAACTTGGAGGTCACTGAGCCTCTTGGATGTTTATATTTACGTCTGTATTTTATATATATATCTCATATATATACAGGAAATATATATATTATGTTTATATTTATATTTACGGCTTTCATCAAATCTGGGAAATTTAAGCCTTAACTTCTCCAGCTGCGCTCCGTCTCTTTCCCCCGCTCTTCTCCTTCTGGGACCCCTGATGCACATGTTGGTGATGTCACAAGTCCCTCGGGCTCTGTTCACTTCAATCTTTTTTTTTCTTCAGTTCTTTAGAGTTGATCATTTCTATTGTCCTGTCGTCGTGTTCGCCAGTCCTTTGTTCTGCTGCTCAGATCTGCCTTTAAATCTCCTTCATTCTGTCTCTGTACTGAACGGATGACTGTCTTCATCTCCAATCTTGCACTTTCTGGCTCCGCGCTTTCTTTTCAGGGTCTCTTTAGGTTTTCCATCTCTTTGTTGGTCTCGCCATTTTAGTCACACATCATCTCCTGGACATTCTCCACGTCTTCCTTAAGTCTTTGAGCATCCTTCAGACAATTGTTTTAAAGTCTTTGTTCAGCAGACCTGCTGGGTCTTTCTCAGGAACAGTTTCTGTTGAGCTTTTTTTCTATTGAATGGGCGTGATTTCCTATTTCTTGGTGCGCCCTGTGATTTTTCTGAAGACTAGATATTTGAATCTAACAATGTGGTAACTCTGGAAATCAGACTCTCCTCCTTCCCCAGGGTTTTCTGTGTTATTGTTATTATTATTATTATCTGTCTCTGTGCTAAGGATTAGTGTGAGGGGTAAACAGAAGGTCTGATTTGGTCTTTTCTTAGCCTGTGTGCCAGCATGGCCCTGAGACAGGAGCTGAGATGCCCCTGGGACCTGGAGCCCGGAGGAGAGGCTGGGTGGAGGTCAGGCCTCCTCCAGCGCACTCCTGGGCTCTGTCCCGGGCAGCCACAGGTAGTTGCAGGAGCTGAGGGAAAGCTGGAGGCTTACCCCTCCCGCCCCCCACATCCAGGGCTCGTAGGGCCGCCAGCTGCAGGACGGGGACGGGGACAGGGGGAAGCTATGGCAGGGGCTGAATCCAGGGCTCAGCTGGAATTAGCAGAGGCCCTGTAAGCAGCGACAGCTCGTGTGTGCTGAGCCGGGGCGAGGAGCCTGGGAACAGTGCTGTCTCTGGACCCTGGAGGGCATACAGGAAGGGGTGAGTGTTCAGGACATAGGACACCTGAGTCCTGCCTGCCTACGAACCGGTGGGACATGCTACGTGCTGCCAAGCACCCCCCACACGTGCTGGCACTGTCCCTGAGAACCTCACCCGACGGGCGTGTGCTTGGTGGGCCTACGAAGCCCCCAGCGCACTGATACTCTGATACTCTCCTATCCCCCGTGCCAGGCCCTCTGCCTTCCATGGACAAGGCCCCCACAGGTGCTTGACCCCAGGACTCAGGGGCTCCGCTTCTTGGTCCCTGAACCACGACACCCACATGTCCCAGGCACTCTGGTCGCTGTCCCTAGCAGTGAAGAATTACCAGCTTCCAGAGCCCTGACAGCAGTATGGTCAGACTTGTGGTCCCCCAAGCTGGGAGGAAGCACATGCTGGGGGCTACTGGGCTGTGGTGCCCGTTCCAGCGGCTGTGGCTGACCAGGGCCCACGGCACGGTCGAAGTGGTCTGGCGGGCCTGATCCACAAGAGTTGGCACAGGCAGCCCCCCATTATGGCGTTGCGAGACCTGGGTGTCCGGCAAGGGGGTGGCTGACAGTAGTGGCTCCCGCACTTGGGCACGCGGTCACAGGCGGGGCTAGGATAGGCCTGGAATTTCTGTTTCGGTGGGTCGAGGGTGGAGCCGGGGACGTGTGGCTTCCCTCCCCTGCCGCCCGGAGGCCCCGGGACCATGCCCGTGTGCTCAGAACTCACGCTGTGAGGAACACTAGCTTATTACAGAGAATCGGGACTTATGGTAAACGTGGTCGACATCCGCTGCCCCAGTGGAAAATGTGATCGCTTGACCGGCTTCCCTACCTGAGCCAGTTCTCAGACCCAGAACCCATGAATCGGAAGACCTCCTCGGTCTCCCCAAGACACTCTGGTGGAGGCAGCAGGACTCTGAGGCCTTTGGTCACGCTGCCCCAGCCACCACGCTGGGCAGGTGGGCCCGAGGGAGCTGGGGCCGCCAGGTCGGATTCGGGGCTGGTGGACCCCAGGGGCCGCCGCGCACCAGCACAGGCCCCGCCAGAGGGGGGAACTCGGGGGTCAGAAAGGAAGGGAGTCCGGGTCTGGTCGCACTCACACAGGCTCCCCCTCAGTTCTCCCAGTGCGGCACAGAAAGCTTTGCCAAGCCAAGCGTCACAAAGCACTTCCCAGAGGCCATGTTCACCTGTTGTAGGAAACAGCCTCACCCCTGCTCGTCTCTGCCGTGCGAGCCTGGACGCGGTGTGTGATTTATTACACCGGGGCGTGGGGAGGAGTGTCTGAGGCTCCCACCAGTCTTACCTGCTACAGGAAGTCTGTGTTCTGTAGCCCGAGGAGCCACTGAGGGTCCCGCCTGTGGGAGGCCACAGGGCTTGAGACAAGAACCAAGCAGGCCCTGACTTGTGCCTCCTTTAAAGTCTGAATAACCTAACAAAAGGTTTAGGACGGGAAAAGTTGAGCAGCACAGAGAAAGGGTCTGTGCTGCGTGCTCGCCTACGTGACTTCCCACACGCTTGCTAAACAACGGAGGACAACTCGGCGGGGGTCAATAGTTCGGTGCCGGTCCTTGCTGCCCTCGTACGGCCCATAAATTACTTTCAGGTTTGCTGTATCAACACAGAACAACTGTACTAGCATCAGCCGTTTGGTGTCACGAGGTCTGCTTACAGCTAAAGGTGAAACTTATTATGGGAACTCGTGGTTGTTTCACCAGACACAGGTGTACTGCTCCTCCTGTCACTATATATATGGCCTTAGCGCTTTGAATCAAATCCCACTGCTGGCCCCTCCTCAGTGCTCCTCCTGCCCCATCTTTTTGTGTCTTAAGTTCCTTTCACCATTTTACCCTCACATCCGTGGTCCATTTGTCGCGCCGGCCGCGACTCCCGCCTGTGGTTAAGTATGTCTGTCCCAGCTGTATGTTCCCGGACCGCTGCGGGTCTGCCCGTGGCTCTGTGGATACACTGGACCCTCTGTGAGCAGGACGCCCGGCTCTCACTGAGAGAGCAGAGCCTGACAAGGACCCGGTCACCAGGATTCAGACCCCCTGGGACTCTGTCTGCTGTCCCTGCTCTGGGCAAAACAGGCAGATGAGCTCTGGTCATGGCCTCGGGGCCAGAGGCTGGGTGCAACCATGCTCAGCCCTGCTTACCCTGCCCCTGGAGGCTTTTCAGGAAACAATCTGGGAAGCTGGGCTCTGGCGGGCGTGAGAGGCACTGTGCGGCCTTGGAGGGAGAGTCCAGCTGCTAAGGCTCACCACCATGCCTGCCTCTGGAACGCCACCCTTCACAAACAGGCACACTACTCCTGCCCGACGATGGGCCACAGGGGCACAGCCAACGGCAGGGGACAGGAGAGCATGGAGCCCCGGCCTCAGTGGTGCCAGGCGTGAGCGGAGCCCCAAGGGCCCGGCAGAACGACGCGTGGCTGGCCGGACCAGCGACAGGGGCCGAGGCTGTCCCGGAGCAGACCTCCGCGGGGTGGGCCTCCGCCTCGCTGCTGCTCAGTCAGCTTTCTCTGCCCTGAGACATGCGGCCACAGGCTAGTGTCTTCTCCGAGGCCCTGCTGCTCCGCCCCTGGCCGAGCACTGAGCCTGAGGCAGCGGCCCCGACCAGACCCCCACGCACACCCGACCCCAGAACAAAAACGCAAGACAGGACCCACCGGAGGTTGGAATTGCTTTTATTGGGGTGGGCAGTGCAAGCTCACCCGTGGTCAGGTTAGTTCTCTGCCCTCACGGAGGCGGCCAGAACCCCGCTGCTTCACGCGCTGCCGCCTGGGTTAGTGGGACATGCAAAGCTTCGTCAGAGGGTTGAGGCGGGGCGGGGAGCGGGGTGGAAGCCACCAAGGTGGCCCTGGGCCCGGCAGCAGTCTCCCCGGAGACAGGCAGGAAGCCCCCGGGGCGGGGCCACAGGGGGGCAGAGCCCACAGGAGCCCCATCATACCCAGGCTGGCCCCGGGCTGGCGCGCCCGAGAGCTGGGCCGTGGGGAGTCTCCCCGGAGGGTCTCCCTCCCACCCCAGATCTGGGGCCCCGGGGCCGGGGTGGGGGAAGGACACTGAAGGCACTTACTGGGGGCTGAGGCCTGGGGTCTTGGGACAGTGTCAGTGGGGGTGGAGGAGGCAGGGTCCACAGCTTGCCAGGGGCCAGCTGGCTCTGCACACTGGACCCTGCTCTTCCCGTGGTGAAGGGGCTTCTCCGGGCAGGCTCGAAGAGACGGCTGACCCAGGACCGCCCGCCCGCCCCGGCAGGGCCCGCTGAGCACGGAGGTCAGTCCCGGAAACAGGAGAGAAAGCTGGTGGTGAGGGCTCTGCCGGTGAGGGGGGCCGCCCCCGCCTCCCCGAGCTGCTAGGACCGGTGTCTGGTGTCAGCGAGCCCGGCGAGCAGGGCCGGCAGAACCGGGCCCTGACAACACCCTCCCTGGAGGCCCAGAAGGGCTGGGCTGGGGGCCTGGCTCGGGACCCTCCAAGGCACCTGGCTGGGGCGAGTGGCAGGCAGACAGGAGCAGGAGGCCTGCAGGATGAGGGGGTCCGAGGGGCCCAGCTGGCCCCTCCCCCAGACACAGGCTGTCTGAACAGGAAACAGATACTAACGTATTAGTCTCGTTGGTTCTTTTTGGTTAAAGTTGAGGCACCGCTTGGGAGGAAGACACCTTTAGACACGCAAGACCCAGCACCTGGGCGGGGAACCTGGCCACATGCAGAGCGGGGGGGGCGGGGCGCGGGCAGCCGGTCAGGCTGCTGCAGACTCGGGGCCCCCCAGGGAGGGTGCGGGCCCGGAGGCGTAGCGGCGGCCGTAGCCTGAGGAAGAGTAGGAGGATGAAGAGAAGGTCATGGAGAAGCCGGAGCCGGTGGCGTCGAAGCTGCCTCGGCGGGAGCCGGCCCGGGAGCCGGTGCGTGAGCCGGAGCGCGAGCCGGCCGTGGAGCCCGAGCCACTGATGCTGTACGGGCTGTAGTAGCCCTTGGTGGACTGGGTGGCGGCCTCCAGCAGCCGCAGCCCCGTGCCCTCCTCCACCATGCTGCGGTCCAGTGCGTCCTTGTACGAGATCTTCAGCTTGGTCTTGGGGCAGGTGAGGTACTTGGAGTAGGCGCCAACGTCACGCAGCTTCTGGGCGGTGCGGGCGTCCACCATGCCACGCTGCAGGGCCTCGTCCAGGGGCACGCGGCCCGGGGCGTCGGGCTCGATCAGGCCGCCGGTCAGGTACTGCACCTCCAGGAACCGCTGGCCCGCCTCATAGTACAGCCAGCCCTTCTTCAGGGCCTGCGCGGCTGACATCTTGGTCTTGGTACGCGGGTCCTCGAAGCCGCAGAAGGCCTTCTGCGCCAGGTTGATGCGGTCCACCATGATCTTGTCCACCAGGCCCTTGTTGACGGCGTCCGTGACGGGGAAGCGCTCGCCGGTGCTGGGGTCGAGGATGCCGCCCGTGCAGGCCTGGGCCTCCAGCAGCCGCTGCCCCGTGATGTTGTCCACAAGGCCGCGGTGCATGGCCTCTGTGATGGACACCTTCTCCAGCGTCTCCGTGTCCAGGATGCCGGCCACGGGGCCCGTCTCCTCCGTGGGGTCCGACCAGGAGGTCACCTGGGTCCTGGAGGGGGCAGGGCTGATGGGGTAGGAGGACGACGACCCCACGGAGGAAGAGCGGGAGCGGAAGCCGCCGGCGTTGCCCGAGAGCATGTCTGCGAACTCCGTGATGGAGAGCGTGCCGGCACGGTACTGGTCCAGCGCCGAGCGGTCGATCAGGTTCCTGGCGATGGCCTCATCGATGTCATACTGGCGGCCGGAGCGGCGGTCGGTGAGCATGGACTTGACCGCGCCGTCCGAGGAGGAGATGGTGACCTCCTCCCACTCGCACTCCTGCTCGGACAACTCCAGGTACGTCTGGTGGTCGATGAGCCCCTTGCGGTAAGCCTCGTACACGGACATCTCCTTGCCCGTCTCCGGGTCCACGATGACCACACGGCGCTTGCGCACGGAGGACTTGGAGGACGTCTTCCGCTCCCTCTTCTTCTCCTTCAGCGGCAGCAGGCGCAGCCCCGTGCCGGGGTCCTCCACGCAGCGCTCCATGAGCTGCAGGTACGTCAGGTTCTCCTCCGTGTTGGGGTCGAAGAAGCCCTTGGTGTCGTCACTCGGGTCCGTCAGGATCTCGTTCATCTCCTCGTCGAAGAGGCCGCGCTGGTAGGCCACGTCCACGGGCAGCCGGTGGCTCTCCTCGGGGTCGATGATGCCGCCCGTGGCGATCTGCGCCTCCAGCAGGCGGATGCCGTGGTCCTTCAGGATCAGACCCTTCTTCATGGCCTGGAACAGAGAGATGAGCTTCCCAGAGTATGGGTCCTTGTAGCCGGTGACCGCGCGCTCGGCCGACAGCAGCTTGTCCTTGAACTCGGGGCCCACAATGCCCATGCGCACGGCCTCCTCCACGGTCAGCTTGAGCCCCTTGATGGGGTCGATGACGTAGCCGGTGGCCGCCTGCGCCTCCAGGAGCTCGAAGGCCGTGCCGGGCCGGATGACGCCCTTCTTCATGGCCTGATACACCGACAGCCGCTCCTTGGTGGCGTCCACGAGGACGCCGGCGATGCAGCTGGTGCCCTCGAGGAACTTCTGCAGGTTCCTGCTGACCTCCTCCACGGATGCCAGCCCTTCCTGCAGCCGCAGCGCGGTCGCCTCGTCCATGACCTGCGAGCGCACCAGCTCCTCCACCGTGATCTGCTTGCGCAGGCCGCGGAAGGTCAGCTTGCGGGCGTCCGACAGGGGCAGGAGCAGCTGGCCGCTGGTCTCGTGGCGGCAACAGCGGCGCAGCAGTTGCGTGTAGCTGAGCCGCTCATCCGTGGACGGGTCCAGGTAGCTGCGCACTTCACTGGGCTCCGACAGCTGCTCGTACGTGTCCCTGTTGAGGTAGCCCCGCTGGTAGGCCACCTCCAGGGGCAGATGGAAGCCCAGGCGCGGGTCCACGATGCCGCCTGTGGCCAGCTGGGCGTCCAGCAGCCGCAGGGCCTCCTCCGCGGGGATCAGCTCCTTTTTCATGGCCTGGAAGAGCGAGATGGTCTGCTCCGTGTAGGGGTCACGGTAGCCGGTCACGGCCCGCTCCGCCGACAGCAGCCGGTCGTGCAGCTCGGGGCCCACCAGGCCCTTGCGCACGGCTTCATCTACGGTGAGCCGCTCGCCCTTCACGGGCTCCAGGAGGAAGCCCGTGGCCGCCTGCGCCTCCAGCAGGAGACGGGCCACCTCGGCACTCAGCAGCCCCTTCTTGAGCGCCTGGTAGATGGACAGCGTCTGCCTGGAGCCCGGCAGGTAGATGCCGGCCACGCAGCCCGTGCCGTACAGGTAGCGGGAAGCCGACTCCTCTTCCAGCACCTGGCGCAGGCTCTTGGTGCCGGCCCGGAGGAGCCCGTAGGTCTCGTGGGAGATGATGCGGGCCTCGTGGAGGTCCTCGGCCGTGAGGCGGCGACGGACGTAGTCGTAGGAAGCCAGGTTCTGCTGGCGGATGATCTCTGTCTTCTCGATGATCTCGATGATGATGACGATCATCCGCTCCTTGGTCACGCGGCCGGCCTGGAAGTCCGCCAGCAGCCGTGTGCGCTGCTCCTCCGGGATCAGGTCCGACTGCATCACCTCCCACAGCGACATCGTGGAGCTGCCATGGCCGCTGCCACCGGGGATGTCGATCTGCGTCTCCTCGAACGCCCGGCGCGTCTCCTCCTCCGTGTACACCTGCGTGGTCTCCACCACCTCCGTCCCCTCGGCGCCTCTAAGCGGCAGCAGGCGCAGCCCCGTCTCGGGGTCCTCCACGCAGCGCTCCAGGAGCTGCAGGTACGTCAGGTTCTCGTGAGTGTTGGGGTCGAAGAAGCCCTTGGTATCGTCACTCGGGTCGGCCAGGACGCGGTTCATGTCCTCGTCGAAGTAGCCGCGCCGGTAGGCCACGTCCACGGGCAGCCGGTGGCTGTGCACGGGGTCGATGATGCCGCCTGTGGCGATCTGCGCCTCCAGCAGCCGGATGCCGTGGTCCCTGAGGACTAGGCCCTTCTTCATGGCTTGGAAGAGGGAGATGGTGTTGCCCGAGTAGGGATCCTTGTAGCCAGTGACGGCCTTTTCGGCCGACAGCAGCTTTTCGTGCAGCTCGGGGCCCACGACGCCTGCCTTCACAGCCTCGTGGACGTACAGGCGCTGGTTCCGCACAGGGTCCACCAGGAAGCCAGTGGCCGCCTGTGCCTCGAGCAGGAGAGTGGCCGTGCTGGGCCGGAGCAGACCTCGCCGCATGGCCTCGTAGATGGTCACCTTCTCCTTGGAGCTCTCCAGGTAGATGCCAGCCAGGCACCCGCTGCCCTGCAGCAGTGTCCGCACGGAGTTCAACTCCGACAGGTCCTTCACTGAGGTCCTGCCATCCTTGAGCTGCTCAAACTGGGTGCTGCTGAGGACCCCGGAGGCCACGAGCTCGCTGGCCGGCACCGGGGCACGCAGGCCGCTGAAGGACAGCCTCTCTCGCCGCACAGTCTCCACCTCCTCCACGATGGTGATGAGGATCTTGATGACTTTCTCCACCGTGACTGTGCCTGTCCGGAACTGGCGCACCAGTTCCTGTCTCTGCTCTGCTGTGAAGTACTCAGAGCTTAGCAGCTCCCACACAGTCACTGTCCTGCCCTTGAAGCTCCCCACAGGCACCTCCACAGGAGTCTTCTGGAAGGTCTCCTGGGCCTGCAGCTCGGAGCAGAGCCCCTCGCGCCGGGCCTGGGCGGCCTTCTCCGAGACCGGCAGCAGGCTCAGCCCCGTGAGCTGGTCGGGCCGGCACTGCTGCTGGAGCTGCCCATAGGTGACGGGCTCCTGAGAGGTAGGATCGCGGTAGGTTCTGGCTTCTTCCCCGGGTGCTGATAGGGTTCGGCGGGTCTCTTCATCCAGGTAGCCTCGGGCACAGGCCACGTCCACGGGCACGCGGTGGCTCTTGCTCGGGTCCACGATGCCGCCAGTGGCCAACTGGGCATCGAGCAGGCGCAGGCCCTGCTCCCGGGGGATGAGGCCCTTCTTTAGGGCCTGGAACAGGGAGACGCTCTGCCCCGAATAGGGGTCCTTGTAGCCGGTGACGGCTTTCTCGGCGGACAGTAGCTTCTCGTGCAGCTCGGGCCCCACCAGGCCGGCACGCACCGCCTCGTCCACAGTGAGCCGGGCGCTCGTGGCAGGGTCAATGATGTGGCCGGTGCCAGCCTGGGCCTCCAGGAGAGCCACAGCCGCCTCTGGAGGCAGGAGGTCTTTCTTCAGGGCCTCATAGATGCTCACCTTCTGGCCCGCTTCCTCCAGCCACACCCCTGCGATGACGTTGGCACCTCGCAGGGCCTGCCGCACGGAGTCCACGTCTGCCACCTCCCGCACGGATCGCTCGCCCCGCTGTAGCTGGCAGAGGAGATCGCGGTCGATGACCCCGCTCTCCAGCAGCTCCGCGGCGGGCACCAGGGCGCGCAGGCCCTCGAAGCAGAGCTGGCCCTTCTGCTCGTGCTCCTCCACCACCGTGATGACCATCTTGATGATCTTCTCCACTGTGACCTTGCCCGTGCGGAACTGCCGCAGGAGGTCCCGCCGCTGCTCTGCTGTGAAGTACTCGGAGTTGATGAGCTCCCAGATGGTCACCGTCCTGCCCTGGAACCTACCAAAAGGAGCAGACACGGTGGCCTTCTCGAACACGTCCCGGGCCTCGGAGTCTGTGTAGACCAGCTCGCCACCCCTGGCAGCCTGATCCGTGAGCGGCAGGAGGCGCAGCCCCGTGTCGGGGTCCTCCACGCAGCGCTCCAGGAGCTGCAGGTACGTCAGGTTCTCGTGCGTGTTGGGGTCAAAGAAGCCCTTGGTGTCGTCACTCGGGTCGGCCAGGACGCGGTTCATGTCCTCGTCGAAGTAGCCGCGCCGGTAGGCCACGTCCACGGGCAGCCGGTGGCTGTGCACGGGGTCGATGATGCCGCCCGTGGCGATCTGCGCCTCTAGCAGGCGGAGACCGTGGTCGCGGACGATCAGGTCCTTCTGCATGGCCTGGAAGAGGGAGATCTGCTCCCCCGTGTACGGGTCGGTGTAGCCGGTGACGGCGCGCTCCGCCGACAGCAGCTGGTGGTGCAGCTCTGGGCCTACCACGCCCTCCTTCACGGCCTCCTGGACAGTCAAGCGCCGGTTGTGCACCGGGTCCAGGAGGAAGCCTGAGGCGGCCTGGGCCTCGAGCAGGATGAGTGCCGTGCCTGGGCTCAGCAGCTGCCTCTGGAGGGCCGCGTAGACGCTCAGCTTCTCGTCGGTGGGCTTCAGCAGCAGCCCCGCCACGCCGCTGCGGCCCTGCAGGTAGCGGCGCACGTCCTCCCGCTGGGCGAGCTCGGCCACCGTCGTGCGGCCCTGGGCCAGCCGCTGTAGCTCCTCCGAGCTCAGGACTCCCACCTCCTGCAGCCGCTGGGCCGGCACCTTCCGCCGCAGGCCGTCAAACGCGAGCTCGGGCTCCGCCTCCGCAACCGGGCCGTCGGGCGCGTCCCGGCCGTTGGGCAGGGCTTTGGCGGTCACGGCCTGCGCGGCGGCGATCTCCTCGGACTGCGCCTGCGCGGCGCGGTGCTCCTCCTCCAGGCGCTGCAGCCGCTCCCGCAGCCGCCGGTTCTCCTCCGCCAGCAGCTCCTCCTGCTGCCGCCGCTGCTCCTGCAGCCGCTGGAGCTCCTCCTGCTGCCGCCGCGCGCCCTCCTCGGCCTCGCGCTGCCGCTGCCGGGCCTCCTCCATGCTGGCCAACAGCTGCTGCTTCTCCTGCTCCATCTGCTGCCGCTGCCGCTGCTGCTCCTCACGCAGCTTCTGCGCCTTGGCCACCTCGTCCTGGAAGAGCCGCTCCAGCTTGGCCTTCTCCTCCTCGACGAAGCGCTCGCGCTGCAGCAGGCGGTCCTTCTCGGACAGGAAGCTCTCCTGCAGGGCCCGCGTCTCCTGCAGCAGCTGCTCCTGCTGCACCACCTGCATCTGGGAAGGAGGGGAGGGGACAGTCAGGGACGCCGGGGCCCGCCTGAGAGCAGCCCCCCTGCCCCGGGGCCCACCCACTTGCGCGTGGACGGCAGGTCGGTACCTCCTCGGACTTGTGCTGGAGCAACGCGGCCTCCTCCTTGAGCTTCTCCTTCTCGCGCTCCAGCTCGGCGATGGCGGCCCGGAGGCGCTCGGCGTCCTGGTCGCTCTGCTGCCGCTGGATCTCCAGCGTGTGCACTAGCGTCACCTTCTCCTGCGTGGCGAGCTCCGTGCGGTGCAGCTTCTCGCCGATCTCCTCCGCCTGCTTGCGGAAGCGCTGGGCGTCCTCCTCGGCGCGGGCCTGGGCCCGGCTCATCTCGGCCACGCGCATCTTGAGGCGCTCGGCCTCGGCGCTCATCTCCAGCTGCCGCTGCCGCTCGGCCTCCAGGGTGCGCTGGAAGCCCTGCGTCTCCTGCACCAGCTGCTGCGCCATCTGCTCCTTGTCCTCCTGCAGCTGCCGGGCCTGCTCCTGGGCCAGCTCCTTCTGCTGCTGCAGCAGCTCCGCCTCCGCCTTGAGGCGCGTGGCCTCCTGCACCGCCTGCATCTTCTCCTTGAGCATCTTCTCGGCCAAGGCCCGCTGCTGCGCCAGGTCCTCCTCCGCCAGCTGCCGCAGCCGCGCCGCCTCCTGGGCTGCCACGCTCAGCCGCGCCGCCTCCTCCGCCACCTGCTTCATCTTCTCGGCCTCCTCCTGCAGGAAGCGCTGCGTGTTGTCCTTGTCGCGCAGAATGAGCGCACGGTTCTCCGCCTCGATGCGCGCCTTGAGCTTGCCCAGCTCCTCCATCTGCACGCGCACGGAGAAGAGCTCCTCCTCCACCTGGCTGCGCTGGCGGGCGGCCTCTGTCACCTCCGCCTTCAGCCGCTGCAGCTCCTCATCCAGGATGCTCTTCTGGTGGTCGGTCTCCTCCAGCTGCAGCCGCAGCGCCGTCAGCTCCTGCTCCACCTGCGCCTTCTGCCGTAGGGTCCGCTCCGCGAACTGCTTGTGCTTCTCCATCTCTGCGTCCGCCACCTGCTTCTGCTTCAGCGCCGCCTGCTCGGCCTGCGCGCGCCGCGCCGCCTCCTGCTCCGCGTCCTTGCGCAGCTTCTCCGCGTCCGCCTGTGCGCGCGCCCGGGCCTGCGCCTGCTCCTCCGCCGACTGCTTCAGCCGCTCCGCCTCCTCCACTTGCCGCCGCGACTGCGCCGCCTCCCGCTCCGCGCGCTCCCGCGCCTCCTCCGCCTCCTCGGCCGCCCGCCGCGCCGCCTCGGCCTCAGCGCGCAGCCGCTCCAGCTCGCTCTGCTCGTGCTGCAGCGTCTGCTGCAGCTCCTGCTCCTTCTGCTGCACCGCGAACGCGTGCGCCTTCTCCTCCGCCTGCAGCCGCTTCTGCGCCGCCTCCCGCGCCAGCTGCAGCTGCCGCGCCGACTCCTGCTCCGCGCGCTCGCGCAGCCGCCGCGCCTCCTCCACCTTGGCCTTGAGCCGCTCCACCTCCTCCAGCGCCGACTTGCGCTGTCGCGCCGCCTCCTCCTCGGCTGCCAGGCTCTTCTGCACGCGCTCCTCGGCCTCACGGCGCCGCTGCTCCTCCTCGGCCGCCAGCTGCCGCTGCCGCGCGGCCTCCAGCTCAGCCTGCTCCTTGCTGCGCAGCGTGTCCTCCGCATGGCTGCGGATGCGGCCCAGCTCCAACTCCAGCTCCGCCTTCCCGGCGGCCGCCTTCTCGAAGCTCGCCTTGAGGGCCAGGATCTCCTCCTCCACCTGCCGCCGCTGCCGCACCGTGTCCTCCACCAGCCCCTTCTGCCGCTCCAGCTCGCTCTCGGACGCCTTGCGCAGCTGCGCCAGCCGCTCCTCGATGTCCGCCTTGTGCTGGGCCGCCTGCTCCTCCAGCCGCCGCCGCTGGAAGGCCTCGTCCTCCGCCAGGCGTCGCAGACGCTCGTTCTCCGCCTCCTTCTCCTTGAGCGCGATCTCCGCTTCGGTCTTGAGCCGCGTGGCCTCGCTGATGGCAGCCAGCTTCTCGGCCAGCACCCGCTCCGCCTCGGCCCGCTGGCGAGCGGCGTCCTCCTCGGCCAACTGCCGCTGCCGCTTGGTCTCCTCCGCCAGAGCGCGCAGGCGGGCAGCCTCCTCGGCCAGCTCGCGGAACCGGCCAGCCTCGGCCTCCAGCCTCTGTTTGGACTTCTCGCTGGTGGAGCGCGACTCCTCCTCGGCGCGCGCCTTGCTGGCCAGCAGCACCTCCATCTCGGCCCGCACCTTGGCCAGCTCGGCCTCCAGCTCCTGGCGCTTCTGCGTTGCCGCGCCCGCCTCGCGCTGCAGCCGCGCCAGCTCCTCCTCCAGCAGCTGCCGCTGCTGCTCCCCCTGCTCCGTCTCGGCGCGCAGCCGGATCAGCTCCTGCTCCGCCACCAGGCGCTGCTGGGCGGTGCCCTCCGCCAGCTGCCGCTGCTTCTCCAGCTCCTGCTCCGCCAGCTCCCGCTGCCGCACGGCCTGCTCCTCCGCCTTGCCGCGGCGCCGGGCCTCGCGCTCCGCCTCCTCCTTCTGCTTCTCTGCCTCGGCCTGCGCCAGGCTCTTCTGCTGCGCCACCTCCTCCGCCTGGAGCCGCAGCCGCAGCGCCTCGTTGGCCTTCAGCCGCCAGCGCTCCAGCTCCTGCTCCGCCTCCTCCCGGGCGCGCTCGGCCTCCGCCTGCTGCTGCGCGTGCCGCTCCGCCTCCTCCCGCAGCTGCGCCACGGCCACGTGCTCCTCCTGCAGCGTGCGCTCCAGCTGCGCCGTCTTCTCGGCGAAGGAGGCCCGCTTGCTCTGCAGCTCTGCCTCCGCGCTGCGCTGCGCCGTCTCCAGGGCCACCTGCACCTGGCGCGCCCGCTCTGCCTCCGCCTGCCGCAGCCGCCGCTCTGCCTCCTCCGCCTGGAGCCGCAGCTCCTCCAGCGCCTGCACGGCCCGCTGTTTCTCCCGGGCCGCCTCGGCCTCCGCCTTCACGCGCAGGGCCAGCTCGGCCTCTGCCTGCCGCTTGCGCTGGCTCTCATCTTGCACCTGCCGCCGTAGGCGCTCCGCCTCCTCCTGCGCCTGACGCTTCTGCGCCTCCGCTTCCTCCGCCCGCGCACGCAGGGCCTGCAGCTCGCCCTCAGCCCCACCGCGCTGGCGCTCGGTGGTCTCCAGCTGCAGGCGCACCACGCGGATCTCCTCCTCGATGCGCAGCCGGCTGCGCTCGGCCGCCTCCACCTGCCGGGCCTTGGCCTGGATCTCCGCCTCCGAGGTCTCCCGTAAGTGCTGCAGCTCCTCCTGAATGCTCCGCTTCTGCTGCTGTGCGTCTACCGCGGCCTCCTCCCGCCGCGCCACCTCCTCCTGCATGCGCCGCTGCAGCTCCTGCGCTTCACGCTCCGCCTGCGCCTTGGCCTGGGCGTGGGCCTCGGCCAACTGCCGCTGCTTCTCCAGCGCGGCCTCCACCTCCGCCAGCCGCTCACGCTCCTCTGCCCGCTGCTGCTCCGCCAGCCTCTGCGGCCACAGCAGAGAGGAGAGAACCAGAGACAGTGGTGAGCACACTGCGGGCTGCCGGACGCAGCACAGGACGCATCACCACCACAGTTCACTCCGACAGCGCGGGGTGGGGGGGGCGGGGATCGAGGAAGGACAGAGATCACAGCCCGGCGGAAGGAGACAGCGTGCACCCGCCCAGGGCACTCAGGACAGCGAGCGCAGCCTGGCCCCACCGTGCTCACCAGCCTGGGGAAGGAGGCCCAGGCGTCCTCCCCTCTTCCCGCAGACAGGCCATGGAGACAGACGGACAGGGAGAGAGAGAGAAAGAGAGCAAAGCAGGAAGTTCGCAGAGCCTGCGAGCTGCGCGCACCACATGGCCCTGCCCAAGACACGCTGACCACCAGCTGGCCTGGCTCTGGCCAGAGGGCCCCTGTCCCTGACCCAGGCCCGCTCCTGCAGCCCGGTGGACCGAGGAGGGGCAGGGCAGCTGTTGCGACAGAGCAGTCCCGAGGGGCTGCAGGCCTGCAGAGAGGAGGTGGGGTAGGCTAGACAGTGTACCCGCCAGGCAGCAGGAGGAACAGGAGAGGGAGCCACTGGGACCCTCCCTCCGCAGCCCCCAGGACGTCACACTCCCCAGCTCTTAGAGCAAGTGGCCGAGCACAGAGGCCACACAGAATCCCAAGGAGGAACACACATGCGCGTACACGCGCACACGCACACAGAGCCAGGAGAACACCTGGTGGGGGCGCGTGCCAACAGAGGAGGGGGACCAGCCACCGTGGGGAGAGCAGTGCAGCGCCAGGCCAAGGTGGGGCAGGCCGTGCTGCAGGGGAGGGTGTTGACGGGAGGGGAGGGGGTTGGCAGGAGGGGAGGGGACAGAGCTGAACTACGGGGTCTCACATGGGTTTCTAGGGCAGCATCTGGGGGAGGGGGCAGGAGGTCAGCACACCCATCCCCCAGGCCCTACCTCCTCCTCCTCCATGCGGCGCAGAGTTTCACTGATGAACTTGATGTACTGACTGGTGAGGGTGGTCAGCTCGCTGTACCTCGTGCGCAGGTCTACGTACTGTGGAGGAGGGGGCAGCCAGGGTCAGGCCTGCAGGGGGCCACGGGCCCAGGCAGCCCACCCGGCCCCACCAGCCCCACCCCCGGCCCACCTCCTGGATGACACTCTCAGAGCCGGACTGGACCTTGGGCTTCTTGGCCGGGGAGGCCACCGGCTCCAGCTGCGCCTTGTACGTGACCAGCTGCAGCTCATAGTCCTATGAAGACAAGCGAGTTGGCCACCAGCTTCCTGCTCCCCTCCCGCTGCGCCTCACCGTACCTTGGGCTTCTGCCAGGGTGGCCTGCGCCCAGGGCACCTCCTCTGCGGAGCCTCACCTTGATAGCGTTGATGTACTGCTTCGCCAGGCGCTGGCACTCCTCCACCTTCTCCCCGTGCTGCTCGATCTCCTCCAGCAGGGCCTGGGAGGGGAGGGCGGTCAGCAGCCGCCCGCGTCCCCCCACGGCCCCCACCCCGGCCCCGCTCCGCCCGCACCCACCTTCTCCTGCCGCAGCTGCTCCCGCACCGCCTGGCTGTCAGCCAGAGGCACGGCCTGGATCTGCTCCTGCCGCCGCTTGGCGTCCCGCAGCCAGGCATCCAGCGGGTCGGCGCTCTCGCGGTAGTAGCGCAGCTGCCGGCCCAGCTGCTCCAGCTCACGCAGCCGCACATCGGTCTGGCTCAGCACCGCCTGCCAGCGCTCCAGCAGCGGTGCGACCCGCTCGCGCCAGCGCTCCACCTCCACGTCCCGCTCGCCATGCTGCCGCTGCAGCCGCTCGCCCACTGCCTGCGCCCCCCGCAGCTCCTCCCGCAGGGCATCAAACACGGGCTGCTGGGCTTCGGCCTGGCCCCGGAGCTTCTGTAGAGGGTCGGGTGTGGTCTCAGCCCCGGAGCTCCGCCCCTGGCCCCCAGGGCACAGCCCACTCCAGCCTCCTGACCAGGCCCTGGCCCCGCCCCCGCCCCACCTTCAGGGCAGCCTTGGTGGCCTCCAGCTCAGGGAGGGTGGCGGGCACAGCCTGGGCCTCCTTGAGCTGCTCCTCGTGGGCCCTGAGCACCTCCTCAGCGCCCTGCGTGCTGCGGATCACCAGACTGATGGTCTTGAGCCTGCGGGGAGAGGGGGCTCAGCACCAGTCCCCGCACAGCGGACCACAGGACTCCTGTGGTCACAGGTGCCCGCAAGATGAACAGAGGCCTCAGCGAGAGGGTGGCTGGGGTGCTCGGGGACCCAGGGACGCGCCAGCTCCGACTGAGTCCTGGAGACAGCTGTGCTGTCCAGAGAAAGCCCTGGGCCCTGGGAGAAGCTCTCAGCCTTCCAGGTCCAAAATTGGGTAAAGGGTGACACCACGTACCACAGGGTGATGTTTCTGACCTATCTGCCTTTGTGCAGAAAGGACAAGTAACACTTGGACGGGCTATTTACGACACAGACGTTACAGAAGGACCACGGGCCCTGGGAGCCAGTCCGTGATGAGACCGAGGGAAGGTGCAGAGAACCGCATGCCACCCTTCCCGGGGGTCAGAGCCCCCTGAGGTCCGCGCGGGAGCGAGTCGCAAGGGGCCGGCAGAGGAAGGGGCCTGGGAAGGGCTGCATTTCCCCCGAGACGCAGGAGTGAGTGCGGACTCGGGAGGTGGGCTGCAGCCTCCAGGAAGACCTCAGCCTCAGGCCCGCTCCCCGCGGCGCCCCACCTGCGTGCCCTCTGCAGCTCCTCATCCCCACCCGGCACCAAGACTGGCGCCCAACCCTGGCCAAGCCCCCGTCTGAACCTCATGGGTCACGGGCCACCTCCCCTTCCTCCCCCGGCCCACACACCCACAAGTCCCATGCCTCAGTGAGCTGTACTGAACCCCCTTCCCACGTCAGGTCACCAGCAATCCCCACCTTTGGGACACATCAGGGCTGTGCCCTCTGGCCACATCCACACCCACCAACCTGGTCCACACCCGCCCCTCGGCCAGAACACTCAGCAGACCCTTCCTCCTGGCCCCCATCCGCCTGTCCTCCAGCGCACAGCGCGCAGGCCCCCCACCCTCGCAGCTCCTGGCCACCCATAGGCTCACGCACTTCTCCAGGTAGATGGCAGACAGGCTGCGGACCTGCTCCAGCTTGCCCAGGGTGAGCTCCAGCTCCGAGCGCAGAGTGGGGGCGGCGGGGGACGGCTCCGGCAGGGCCAGGACCTTCTCGGCCTCGGCGGACAGCCGGGCGACCCCCTTGCCCAGCCCCTCCACCTCCGCCTGTGCTTTCTGGGGAGAAACCGCGCAGTGTTAGCTGACTTGAGGAGCCCCACACCCAGCACCCGGGGAAGACTAGGGAGGGCAGGGTGGGAGGGGCGCGGGGGGGGGGGGCAGGGGCCTGCCTGCTGCTCTGCGATGCGCTGGGCGCACTCCCGCGCAGGCTCCTCGTCCAGCGGCAGCCGCAAGCGGTGCACCGTGCGGGTCTCACAGGCCTCCAGCTGCAGCCGGATGTCCTTGAGCTCGGAGATGCACTGCTGGCAGCGGGACTCCTCCTGTGCACCTGGGGACGCGTGCTGCTCAGGGGCCTGCCCGGCCTGTCCCCCAAGCCTCCCCACCCCCCGCACAGCTCCCACCACTCAGGCCCCCCGCCGCAGGTCTGCTGCCGCCTACCTTGCTCCGCACTCTGCAGCAGCTGCTGGTAATGGCGGCTGCAGGAGCCATAGTCCCGCTCGGCCTGGAGCCGGTCCTCAGGCCCAAAGCTGCTGGCATCCTGACTGTCCCGCAGGAAGGCCTGGTAGTGCAGCTCTAGGCTGCGCAGGGCTTGCCGCTGCTCCTCCGGCTTCAGCGTCCGGAACTGCAGGCGGCACCAGGGGCTGAGCGTGGGCAAGGGGCAGCTGGCCCGCGAGGTACCTCCCGCCCTTCCCCCGCCCCACACGGCCCCGTGGGTGACTCCTACCGTGACCAGGGACCAGGAGCGGATGAGCTGCAGGTCGCGGCTGAGGCTCTGCCATGCCAGCAGACTCTTCATGTCCACGTGCAGCTGGTGCCACAGAGTGACCAGGGCCTGGTGCTGGGCCTCCAGCCTGCGGGTCAGTGCGCGGTCAGAGTCGTGGGGGCACCCGCCCAGGGCCACCTGCTGCAGCTGCCAGCCCCCCACCTACCCACCTGGTGACGGCCTCCTGGGCCTCCTGGTTGGGCGGAGGCACGAGGAAGCACACGGAAGGCACGGCGGCCTCGCTGCCGGAGCTGCTGAGCACCTTCCAGTGGGACGGCTGCGCGGCGCCCAGCAGCTGACACTCGTCGCCCTTGTGCACGGTCACCTGCGGGAGCCGCAGCGGTCACAGAGCGGTCGTGCGGCCCCCCACTGGGCCCCGCCTGGGGTGCCCTCTGCCCGGTCCTCACCTCTGCCTGCTTGTAGTCGCACGCGGCCAGCAGCGGCACACGGCCCCGCACGGGCTGTGCTAGGTTTCGGGGCTTCAGCTGCACGATGGCCTTGGCCCGCTTGGCCAGGCCTGAGAGGTGTGCCCTGTACTCATTCAGCTGGTCCTTCTCATCCTGCCAGGGAGAGAAGGCTCAGAGTCCACGATCCAGGAGGTAAGACCGGGGTAGCAACCCAGGGCTCGGCCCCCAACACATCCTGCTGACCCTCCTTTCTTCCCGGCCCAGACTCTGCACCCCCCTCCCCTAGGGCCCCACGCTGGGCCCCCCAAGAGCAGCCCTAGCCACGCCTGGCCACACGATGTCCTCCCCCCATGGAAGGTCATCCACCTCCGCCCATCTCACTCCTCCACGGGTCCAAAGCCTACCGAGGACTGTCAGAGGCTGTGGTCAGTCTATCTGGGAACCGCCCGGGTCTCGTGCCTCTGCCAGAAGACCCCCTGGCCTTCGCTGCCCCCAATTTCTGCTCCCAGGGGCCCCCAGCCAGCAGGACTGTCCAGTGTCCTTCCCTGTGCCCCCCCGCCAAGCCCGCCCCTGCCCCAGGGCACATGGGCACCAGACCCAGACGCCTCTCTGCCAGCTGACCGTGCCAGTGGTGGGGTGGCTGACCAGGTCTCTGCTCGCTCTGGAGGCTCAGGTGACGAGCTCACATTGCTCTAGCTGCCACCCCACCACCACTCCACGACCCAGCACTAACCTCTGAGTGCCCCCACGGCCCCGTCCCGCGCTGCCGACCGACCCCCGTCTGGTCTTCCCCCACCGGCACCCTGGTCCCCCCCACTGCTGCACGCCCACCCCCACAGGGACCCTCACGAAGCAGCCGTGCAGCACAGACTCTGAGCCAGCCTCTCCGGGCTCCCGGTGGGGGGGGGCCCGCACTCCCCCCACGGCCACAGCTGCCTCTGCCAGGCCGTTGCATCCTGGAAGGGGACGGCCACCTGCCCTCACGGCTCCGGGCCCCATAGCCCTACTCATCACCCCGGGCTGGCTGAGGCCTGTGCTCCCTCACCTGGGCGTCCTGCAGCAGGTCCTCCAGGCGCGTGACGGTGACAGAGCGGTCACAGGTGTACTTCCTGCGCAGCGTCTCCTGCAGCTTCCGGAGCTGCTCCTCGGTCTCCCGCACATCTGAGAAGAACTGGGAAGGAAAGAGGGTCACATGGGGCCCAGGGGCCTCCGGCTGCAGAGGACTGACGCGAGCCCCGCAGGACCGCGCCGACCCAGCTTCGCCCCTGCAAACGGACACGGGGAGGGGCCCTGCACCCCCTGCTGCGGTCTGGGGCCCCTTGGGGACGCCGCAGCTGACTCGGGAGGAGCCCGTTCTCACCTGGAAGTAGGCCGTGTTCTCCTTCAGGTGCGTCTCGATGCAGCAACACAGCTGTAGCATCCAGCTCCACTGGGTCTGCAGGGCTGCCTGAAAGGACTGCGCCCCCCGTCGACCCTCAGGCTCCCCGTCGGCCGTGGCTGACCCCACGGCCTGCCCGCACACCCCCCGTGGCCGCCAGGGTCCTCGGGGCAGTCCCCCACGGCCACCACGGTCCCCGCGGCCGTCCCCCACGGCCTGCCCACCCCCCCCCCGTGCCCACGAGGGGCCCTGGCCCACCCCACCTCCACTGTGGGCCGAGCAGGGTGCCCCTCCCGCAGCAGCCGGTCCCCGGTGCTCTGAATCTCCTTGATTTTCTTCTCCCGCAGCTCCAGCTCACGCATCAGGGCCTGACATGGAGGCAGAAGGCTCAGGAATGGTGTCGGGCCCTCGCCAGGGTCCACCAGTCTCCCATAAGCGTCCCCCCACCAGCCAGCACCCGGTGACCCCACAGGGGCAGGACAGTCCTGGAAGATTCCGGAAGGCGGCCTCACCGAGTAGCTCTCCTTCTTGGCAGCCATGTTGGAGTTGCGCTCCCCCCAGTCGAAGCCCACCTCCTCCTCCTCCTTCTCACTGAGCCACATCAGCTCCTTGGTGGCCGCCGCCACAAAGCCATGCAGGCTCTCCAGCCAGCGGAGACGGGCCTTGGAGGAGTTCTGCGGGGCGGCGAGAGCCCGTCAGCGGATCCCACCGTCCGGTCCCTCTGTCCTGTCCCCGCCGTCCCCGTCCCCAGCCGCAGCCGGCACTCACCAGGAGCTTGGCGTACTGCAGGTCCAGCCGGCCCAGGCAGTCTCTGTAGGCGCCGCGGGGGGCCGGGGCGAGCTGGCCCTGCGGGAGATGGAAGCGGTGACGCTTACCGTGGCCAGGACCCACACCCTCACCCCAACGGCCCGCCCCTGGGCGCCCGCGCACCTCGTCGGCTCGCGCCCGTTCAATCTTGGCACGGAACTCCTCGACGGACTGGTGCAGGCCACGGTGGCTGCCCAGCTGGGCCTCCACACTGGGCAGGTCCCCACCCCACTCCGCACTGTCCACCCGCCGCTGGTTCTCCTCCACCCAGGCCAGCAGGTCCTGCAAGTAGCGCAGCGTGACGTCCTCCAGCTCGGGGCGCCTCTGCGTGGTCTGCACCGACACCGGGGTCACGGGCGCCGCTACACCCGTCTTCAGCCGGAGGTTGTACTCGGTCCGGATGGCCACCAGGCGCTCGTGCAGGCGGTAGACCCTGGCGGCAGAGGGGGCGCGGGATGATGAGCCGGTCGCCAGAGCACCAGAGTCACCCCCACCCGGGGCGAGGGGCGCGGCCCACCTGCGGTACATCTGCTCCCCCTGCGGGTGCCGCCCATCCTTGAGCGTCTGCACGTCGTTGAACAGTAGGCGGATCATGCCGTCGGCCTTGTCCAGGTCACGCTCCACCTCAGCCGCCCGCTGGGGTGCCTTGCCTGCAGCCAGCAGCCGGACGTCCTGCAGGGCGTCCCCAGCGCTTAGGGCCTGCGGGCAGGCAGCCTCCTGACTGCCCAGGGTCCCGATACGCTCTCCCGGCCAGACTGCCCATCCCCGGCTCTCTGCGGGAATGATGCTGACCCCCGGGGCTCCCTGCACATGGTTCCGGGCCCCATCTGCCTCCACAAGCTCCGGCCCAGGCTCACAGCCCCAGCCCCACTGGGCCCCATGAGTGTGGGGCCCTCCCTGACAGCTCCTCTGGGCAGCAAGCCTCCCAGGCCTGGCACCGGGTTCGGTGGCCTCCTATGTGTCCTGCCCAGCGCTCGGAAACCAGCTCTGCCCAAAGGGAGCGATCAGAGTTGGCAGCACCCCAGGGGAGGAGCTGGGGCTGCTCTCCACCCACTGGCCACAGGGTGTGGCCGGCTCCCGGCGCTTCCCGCCTCCCCCCTGCCTGCCCCTCCCCCGCCCCCCTCACCGACTGCAGCAGGGCGTCGGCGTGGTTCAGCTGCTCCTCGCACAGCCCGGCCTCCATCTGCAGTTTGCTCACGACACGCTGAAGACACTCCAGCCTGCGGAGCGCGGTGCCCCCCAGGAGCCGCCGTGAGTGGGGTCCTCCCGCCGGGCTCCAGGACGTGCGCCCCTCCTGCCACTGGCCTCCCTGCCCGCCGGCGGCCCACAGCAGGGCTGGCCCCAGTGTGGGATTCCCAGCCCGGGGGTGGTTTCCTCCCCAGGCAGTGACTCACCCTCGGGTGGCTCCCGGAGGCTGCGGGCCCCACCCCCCAGCTGCCTCCCCCAGCCCCGCCCCCGCCCACCTCTCAAACTCGCCACGGAGCTGCTTCTCCCGCTCCAGGATGGCCACGTGCAGCTTGCCCCACTCCTTCTCCACGTCCAGCGGGTGGTAGCCGGGGGGCACCTTAAGCTGGCCTGCTTGCACCGCACCCTGTGGGCAGGGCCCGAGCTCAGGGGGGTAGGGGCCGAGCCCCCCAGGGCCCCCCAGCCTACCCACCCTGGAACAGCTCTAGTTCTAACAGCTCAGCCACGAGGCCCTGCCCTCCCTGCTGAAGAGGGCCTCACTCCCACCAGCACTGCCCCCACTCCCCCCGTCCAGGACACCCCCTCACCTCCAGGGACTGGAAGATGCCCTTGGAGCGGTTCTTGTCCGCCTCCTTGGCCGGAAGCTCCGTCTCCTTAAACTTCAGGAACTGGCACCACAAGATCTGTGGAAAAGCGTGTGTTGAGCTGCCTGCCTGGGCCGCATGGGGCCAGGCACAGGGGGGTTGGGGGGGAAGCCAGGCCCACCTCGATCTCCTCAAAGCTGGAGGGAAACCGGCGCTCCTCGAAGGCCGCGGTGTGATGGCGGACCCACTGCAGCAGCAGCAGCACGAGCTCCCGGTACTCCTGCCAGCGCAGCTGCAGCTCCTGCGGCCAGGGCGGGGGAGCCGTGAGGCGCAGCCAGCCCCCCCCAGCCGCCAGGACCACCCCCACTCCGCCCCCTGGCCAGCTCCCCCCAGCCGTCCCCCCTCCCCAGCCCGCCCCCGCCCACCAGCCGCCACTCACGCTGGCCTTCACGCCGTCCTGCACGTCAGGCACCCGCGGCATGGCGTCGTACAGGGACGAGACGTAGGTGATGATGGACTTCTCGTCGGGCTGTGGGACGTCCACATCTGCAGGGAAGGGACCAACATCAGAGAGGGCCCAGCAAGGGGCAGCAGAGGGGCAGGGGGTGGGGGACAGGGCACGCACCCTCAGGGTCCAGGAGCCGTGTCACCCCCAGGTCCCGCTCCGCCACAGAGAAGGCCTGGTCCAGGTTCTCCAGGTTGGTCTGACGGAACACCTTGTTCATGTCGATGAGCATGGGCCTGTGGGCAGAGGGGTGGGGGGACCGTGAGGCCCGTGCGGCAGGTCACCCACCCTGAAAACGACCCCCCCACCTTTCTAGTGCCCAGTACTGCCTGCCTACATGGCCTTGCTTCTGGAGCTCAAGAAGCCTACACTGGGCACAGAGGCTGGAACACACCAAGCAGAGGCTCCTCGCCTGCGGACGGTTCCTGCGGCTGCCCTGCCCCCCAGGCCTCAGGTTCTGGGCTGGGGCAAAGGTCCACTGAGAGGCATTCCCACCGTGGCCTGGCCACCCTGGCCCTTTCTGGGGCGTGCACGTGGGGCTGAGGCCCCGGCTCTGAGAGCCATCAGCTCACTCGCCATCTGGCTCAAGGAAGCCAGTGAAGCCTCAGAAAGGCTCCGGGCAGAGGCGGGCCATGGGGGGCCGGGCCTGCCTGCACCCTTCCAGAGGGCTGGGCTGGCACAGGCACACAGCCCCTCAGGCAGCGGGTTCCCGTCGCAGCAGATGCCCCTCCTGCCACTGCCCCTGCCCCAACTTGCTAGCAGTCGCCCAGCTGAGATGCCCTGGGGCGCCCTGGGCCACATACTTGTGCCGGTGAATGATGGCATTGAAGAGGCGGCCGTCCCGCCAGCTGGAGGTGAAGTTGTCACAGCGCAGGCCTTGGTAGCCTTCCACCATGCGCTGGGACCACAGCAGCAGCTTCTCCTTGGCCGTCATGTCCTCAGACTGTCCGCTCACCTGGATGTCGGAGATCTGCCCCGCGCGGGAGGCCAGCAGCACTCAGCCACAGCCACACGCCCCACCTGGCACCCACGGGCGCTTATCTGAGTCCATGCAAGCACGCGGGCCCCGTGGGAGCCCCCAGGCCAGCGGAGGCAGAGGGAGGCCTCCAGGTTCCTCCCCCATTAGTGCCACTGCCCAAGATGCTTTCGCCGGGCTGCCCCGGAATACGTCAGTGCCCCCAGGCCCGGCCCCCGTCACAGGGTGGGCACCATGGATGCCTCCCTGAGCTGCCGGAGGCCAGGCCCTAGGAGGGCAGCCGTGGGCACCAGGGCCAGCCCAGAAGCCGCAGGCCTAGGAAAGGTGGTCCCAGTGGGGATGGGGCCCAGGTCAGCCGCCCCCCCGACTCCAGAATGGGGGTGGGGTCTCTGGGGGATGGGCACGTTCCAGGGGGGCGGCCTGTCAGCCTGCCAGCCTGTGTGACTCAGCTGCTGTGCCCCCAGGCTCTGCCTGCTCAGCTCCTAGATTTGTGGCTTCCTGTGCGGCTGGGGCGGGCAGCGGGTGAGTCAGCCAGTGCAGCGGGTGCTTCTCCAAAACCCTCCGGGCGGGAGGCCGCACGTAGCACAGAGAACACATTCCTCTGCAGGGAGGCTCTTCGGCCCTGCCCAGCCGGGGTCAGAGGGCACAGCACAGGAAGGCCCCAGAGAGAGCCTGGAGCCCTCGGGCCACGGGGCTAGCTCAGGGCACGGGCGCTGTCTGGGGCTGGGCTTGGGGCTGGCAGGAAGGTGCCAGGACGCCAAGGGCCCTGGCTCCTGGGCCACACGCCCCCTTGGCCACCCGGCCAGCCCCAGACTACCTGGAAGTGAAGGATGATGGTCCAGATGAGGCCCAGGGTCAGCTTGGGGTTGCCGTCGGCGATGTCATCGTTCCTGATGTTGACCAGCTTCACCTGCACGCAACACCCACAGTCCCACTGCTGACCAGCCGGGGGGGTGGGGGCTCGCGGCCGGGGTGGGGGCTCCTGGCCGGGGAGGGGGCTCGCGGCCAGGGAAGGGGCTCGTGGCCGGGGAAGGGGCTCACGGCCGGGCCAGTCGAGTGGCCTCACCTGCCGGTGTCGCAGGTAGTCCAAGGCAATCTGGACATTCTGCAGCTTGTGGAAGCGCATCCTCCCCTTCTCCCGGGGCTGCAGGAAGAGGCCTGGGCAGTCAGAACCCCAGGGCAGGGGCACGGTCCCACCTCCAGCCACAGCCCCCTGCCTGCCCTCAGAACCGCCAGGGCAACTGCGGGAATGGAACCGACCGAGGGTCTTCCCCAGTGGGCAGCAGCCCTTCCCATGTCCCCGCGTCATCCTTCCCAGCTAGAAAAGGGGGGCCGGTGGCTCAGAGGCCAGACCCGGCAGGGGCTTTGGAAGTCCAGGAGCCAGGCCCAGGCTGTGGGAAGGAAGGAAGGGAGGAGACAATAGCCAGGAAGCCGCGGGCGGAGGGCAGTGGCACGGGGGGCAGGGTCCTCCTGGACGGCGGCAGCAGCCCTGGTGGGCCCCCGTCCCGGGCACTGCCACAGGCAGGACACCGGGCAGCTGGATACAGAGCCACCTGCCTCCCCAAGCGCCAGGCACAGGTGGGTCCGGATGGGCCACCAGCCCCAGGTGAGCCGGGCTCCCGGTCTTGGGGAGCGCACGCGCGGCCTCAGCCAGCACGCACAACCACTCACTCACCAGGCGCGAGCTCCTGATTACGTCCCGCTCTCTTGGCTGCCCGGCCAGAGCAGGGCATAGGGTAAAGGGCAGAGGCCAAGGTTCACAGTCCAAGCAGCAGAGAAACCAAAGCAGAGCAGAGCGTGAGGTTACAGAGAGCAGCAGGGCCGCGAGCCCACGGCACGGGGAACAGGCCACACTCCCAGGCTGGGCCCAACACTCCAGGCCGGGAGACCCAGGAGGGGCCGAGGCCAGGCTAGATGTGGAGTGGGCGTGTGGGAAAGGCCCCGAGAGAGGAAGGCAGGCAGGGGCGTCCAGGTGAGAGGCAGGCGGGGCCCCGGAGGGGACAGGCGGGCAGGGACACGCACCAGGCTGTCCCCGGAGAGCACCTCCAGCAGGGAGATGAGGTTGTGGCCATCACGGAGGTCTTCATACAAGTCGCTGATGTGTCTCTGGGCCTGCGGGGACAGCGATACTGGGCTGCTACACAGCCGCCACCAGGCCCTGGTGGAGGGGGGACAGGCCCTGACCCCAGAATGTGCCCCGCCCCCACCGAGGCACCTACCTCTGCCCTCCAGTGCTACGAGGAGAGCAGGAGAGGCCAGAGGAAGAAGAGAGGGAGACAGGAGGCAGAGGCAGGAGCAGGAGCAGCGAGGGGGAGGCACAGAGAAGAGACAAGAACAGGTTTCAGAGAGGAGAGGTGAGCCCCGGCAGACAGCGAGAGCAGCCCTGGTTCCAGCCGTAGGGCCAGGGCGCCCTCCTCCACCCCATGGCCCCACACACACATGCACACACGGGTCCACGCGCCACCGACCTTGATGAGGTGTTTGTTGACCCACTTGGTGAAGGTCTTCTTCTGCACACGATCCCGTTCATCTGAGAGAGACAAAGCCAGGTGACCTGAGGCCTGGGAGCAGCCGCAGGGGCCCCCAGGAGGCGACCACCGGGCAGACAGTGGGCGGCACCTGAAGAGGGTCTCAGAATCCCAGAGACCCAGCATCCTCCCACGCGCGGGCTCGGGTGCTGGGCAGGCGAGGGGCCTCCTCCGCTCAATCCCCCTATTGTCTCTCTCTGGAGATGGGAGGGTCCAGAGCTGGCAGCCACTCTCCAGGCCCGTGGAGTCCAAGTCCCGGCTGCCCCACCCCCACACACGCTGCCTTAGAGACGCGCAGAAAGGTTCCCGGTCAGGACCCAGGGCAGGGGCGGGATGAGCGGAACGCTGTACCCTCCCAACAGGGCAGCGGGCTTCCCCAGGGCCCAGGGAGACCCCACCCACCACGGCCCTATAATCAAGATCCAGAGCCCAGTGCCAGCCTTGCCAACACAGGCCAGCGCTCTCCATGCTGGGCACCAGTGGCTGCCCACGCCCCACCCCCACCCCAGCTCTGCACTGGGACCGGGTGTGTCACACAGGCCCGAGGGCCCTAGCTGGTCTCAGACTCTGTCCCGGCGTTCAGGGTCCCCACCCCCGCCGGGTGCCAGGCTTCCTGCGGCAGGAAGTGGCCCTGCCCAGCAGGGTTGCCCACTACCTTTCTTGCCCTCCGAGGCCCTGAGCACAGCCAGGTAGAGATTGTCCTCCGAGCTGGTTCTCTTGCGGCCCAGGCCCTCGGGCTCGGGCACCTGCAGCCGGTGCTGAGACATGGTGCCGCCCACCCCTCTGGCGCTCAGTCCCCAGGCCCCCCCGCGCTGAGCTCCGGCCCTCGTGGCACACAGGCGGCTGGAGGCTGGCGCTCCACGGGACCCGCGGGCTTGCTCCGCTCCAGGCAGAGCTGGTGTGGCCGCTCCCTGCCAGCCGGACTCCTTCGGGCTGCTGTCCCCGCCCCGAGCCCCACCCCGCCCTGCCCACGCCCCTCCCCCCCAGCGGGAAGGAGGAAGGTGGCCCCTCCCCCAAGGCCACACCCAGGGCCCCACAGAAACAGGAAACCCAGGGGTTTCCTCACTCACCAGCTGCCACAGTCCCAGAGGGACACCCAGGGATTTGAGGGGCCTGGCACTTTGCTGCACACCTCCTGCTGCCAGGACCACTCCAGCCCCCCAGCCACCCCACGGGACACCCTGCCACAGGGAGGGGTGCCTGAGTGTGGCTGGGCCCAGGGTGCCCCGAGGCCACACCTCCCTTCAGGACTTCAGCCCAAGTCCACCCCTCAGCCTGCCCACCCTGTCAGCTGGGACCCCAGGCTGAGTGACCCTGAACTGGGGGAATGAGCTAACCGCCTCTTTTTTGCAGCCCTACAGACCACATCCTTAGCCCTATTTCTTTGGCCTCCGCCCCCTGCTAGGCCCCACGATGCCCCAGCTCAGGAGCCACTATGGTCCCGTGCCGGCCCGGCCCTTCTGAGCTGCCCACCAGGCACATCCTGGAGCAGTGCCCCCTGTCCAGAGGCACAGCACACGGCGGGGCAGGAGCGGGCACATAGCTGAGCGTTGACTCATCAGGCAGGACCGCCCAGCCCCAATCTGCAGGAACTCGGCCTGAGTTGGGGGGAGGAGGGGTGCAGGGGGCACTGGGGAGCGGGGGGAGGGGGCACCAGTGAGTCAGGGTCTGGGAGGGGACCCGAGTGACTCACAGGAGAGGAAACCACACCTGGGGGCTGTTTGTGGTCGGGCGGGGCTCACAGAGAGCAGCAGTTCAGGGCGGAGCAAAGGGTGCCCGGTGCAGCCCGGCTTCCTCAGGTCTGGGCAGACCCGCCTATGGCCGGCACTCCTGCCCCAGCCGCCCAAACAGCCACAAGAATTTTCCAGTCAGAGCATCTGGCTTGATGCGATCCAGCTGCGAGCCGGAGCCCCCCCTACCCTGAGCCTCCCCGCCAAGGTTCCGGGAAAAGCTCACCCCACCCCCGTTCGTGCTGCCCCTCTGTGGCCACAGGAGGGCGCCCAAACACCACGGGGTAAGGGGGGCGCCGGCCAGGAGGAGCTGATAACACCCCACCGCCCCCTACGTCTAAGTGACACAGCCAGACCCTCAGGCTTGGAGCCCCGGCTCTGCACCTGGCTCCAGACGCAGGATGGAGGTCTAGCTCCACACTCCCCACACCCCATGCAGAGCCCGGGGCAGCGAGGTGGCCTGGGGAGGCAGTCTCCACAATCCCACCGGACATCAGCTCTCCATGCTCCCGAAGGCCTCCCAAATCTGGCTCCCAATACACCCACCTGCCCCCTCCCCAAGTTTGGAGTGGGCAGAAATGCCCCTTCAGAGGACACCTTGCCCTAGCAGCCGCCCAGAGTTCCAGAAGCCTAGACTGAGCACGTGCAACAAGCAGCCACTGGGCAAGGCCAGCACCAGCACCAGCGGGGAGGCAGGGGCCCCTGCCAGCCAGGGTGTGGGTGTCGTTCTGGGGAAGGTCCCTGGGAATGGGCCAGGAGGTGCGAGCAGGGAATTCTAGGACAAACAGGACCCAGGAGCCAGGGCCTGAAGTCTGACACTGGTGGGAGCCCTCACCCCCGGCCCCAGCCCAAGCTCCGTCTCCAGCTTTCTGCCACTCGGGGTCTCCAAGGATGCTGGGGAGGGTGGGCAGCCGCAGCACCTGCTGCCCCAGGGAAGCTCTCCTCCCTCTGAGCTCCCCCTTTCCCTCCACCTCCAAAGGCCTTTCTTCCCAGCCCAGCCTGCCCCTGGCTCCCCTCCCCCATCAGATTCAGGCCCTCAAACCAAGAGGCAAGCCCTCCCAGGCTGGCTCAGCCTGCGTGCCCTCCCAGGCTGGCTCAGCCTGCGTGCCCTCCCCCAGGCACACCGGCCTCCCAACACTGCTGGCCTCAGCTGGCCCCCTCCCCAGCTGGGGCGCTCCCGCCTTGTGCTGTCCAGAACAGCAGATTTTCTGCCGCCAGCCGGGGTCCCCCGGAGCCGCCCACGACCCTTTCAGGGGTATCATCGCCCCTTTGTACAGATGTGGAAACTCAGGCTGAAGATCCCACAGCTAAGGAAGACGCTCCTGGGACGGGAAACCTCCGGACGGAGGGTAGCCCGCTGGCCGAGGAGAGCCCCAAGGCCGCAGAGGGCCTGGAGCGCCGCCGCCGCGCCTCCCTCCCGCCCTCCCCCGGCGTCCCGACTGCCCACGGCCTGGTGCCCAACGCAGAAGGAAACCGCGGCCGAAGCCCAGGCCGGCCCCGCCCACCTTCCCAGCCCCGGGCTCCAGACGAGGAACCGACGGGCCCGACGGGACGGAGCTCGCCTTCCCAGGTGTTTCCGCAGCGGGGGGCGGGGCTGCACCTGGGGCGCGCGCTCCGCCCCTTCCCGGAGCCGGCGGCTCCCCCGGAGGCCGTGCCCCCCGCCCGCCGCCCGGCGGCCGCACGCACCTACGCAGCACAGCTGCCCGTAGAGGTAGCCCCTGCGGGCCCGCTCACAGCCCCCGTCCAGCCAGCGCGGCCGCTCCAGCACGACCTCCCGCACGGCGAAGGCGCCGCCCGCCCCCCCTGTGCCCGTCGCAGCCATGAGCCCGGACGCCCTGGCGTCCGCGAGCGAGGAGGACCGCGCGCAGCCTCTGCTCCCCAGCCCGCGCCTCGAGGCCGCCGGCAGCGGGCGCCGGGCCCAGACCCGAGGAACCTGCCCCCGGCGGGGCGCCCCGCCCAGCGCGCGCCGGAAAGCCGCGCCCCTACTTGGAAGGAGAGGACCCCGCGGGGCCCGGGGCGCTGGCGGCGCAGGGAGGCAGCCCGGCAGAACAAAGGGGCATGGGAACCCGCGGGATGCCCAGGTTCCCGCGGACGGGAGCCTCGGGGGACGCCGAGGCGCCGGGAAACTCCCCTAGACTGACGCCCACGGACTGACGCTCCCAGAGGCTGGCGCTTGGGGACGGCGCCGGGAGCAGAGGGCTGAGAACTGCCAAGAACAGAACTGAGGGGCACTGCAGGGCAGCCCACGACAGCAACGGAACAGGAGCCCATCCCCCCGTGGGGACGGGGCACACAGTGGGCGGAGGAAAGGAGGAAAGAGCAAATCTGCGGAGAGAAGCGCCGGCCCCATGCATTGTATTAAACGCCCCGCAGCTGAGTCATTCGCGGCTCCCCGGTCCCCAAAGCCACGCCTAGAAGCCCCATCCTGACTCAGTCCTCAGGTCCCGTGGGCCTGGCACCCAAACTGGGCACCCCTGCCCCCCAGGTGCACCCAGGCACGGACCAGACACAGCTCCAAATCCTTTAGGGCAGCCCCTCAGGCCCCAAGGCCAATCCCCGCCCCTGCCCCATTCACAGGAGGAGGCAGGCCCCACCCCATCCCTGCTGGGCGGTCCCTGGCTGCCGCAGGCGGGCACCCAGAGCTGGTGACTTTGAGCAGGCGGTGGGGCAGAGCTGCAGCCTGGCTGCCTGCCCCTTGGCAGTCCTGGGCCCGGCGGAGGGTGCTCAGGCCCAGCCCCACCTCAGTCCTGGGCAGAAGCCTGTCCCAGGACCTGCCCCAGGACGGCAACCCTGCACCTGCCCTACACCTGCCAGCCGCCGTTCCTCTGTCCTTGGGAGCAGGGCAGAGGCCTTCCTGGCAAAGGAACGCAGGACCGGAGACTGGGGAGGGGAGCTCCGCACTCAACTGTGTGCGGGCCCTGCACTGAAGACCCTGCCCGTTTCCCTCGGGTGGGGCTGGGGTTCAGTGGCTCCCGAACCCTGGAGCCCCAGCCTGGGCAGGTGGGTGCAGAGGAGTTTGGGGGCGGGGGCTCTAGAGCAGGGCCTGGAGGGTCCAGGAGGGCCTCCTTTGCAGTCAGCAGCCACCGCCCCTGCCCAGCTGGAGGCGGGGCGGGGTGAGGGCCGCCTCCCTCCCTCCGCTAAATTTCCCTGTTCCCTCCCCTTCCTGTCCCTCCCTGAACCGCAGCCCCAACTCGGTCCAGGTGGTAGCTGCCAGAGGCGCTTACCTTGCACGTCCTGCACCCGCCAGCGCCCCCTGCGCCAGTGCCACACTGCGGCCAGGGTGACGGCGTGGCCCACGACCACCAGGGAGGGAAACAGGCTGCCCGAGGGCTCCATGGCTCTGGGGCTGCACCGCTGTGGGCACAGCAGGCGGAACTGCCCTTGGGAGCCGGCTGCCAGAGACCCGGTAGACCCCTCCCTTCCCTGCTTGGAAGACGGGTGTGTGGGGGGGGTGCCCCGGGACCTGGGACCGCCCAGCCTGCGGGACCGCCCTACCGCACCGTCTGCCTGGCGCCCCGGCGCCCCGGGGACTGGTCTGGTCCACGGCCCCAGCTGTGCTCCCGCCAGCCTCCTCCCCCTCCTCCTCCCTCCCGGACACTCGGAGCTCCCCACCCACCTCCCGCTGCGCCCAGCTCAGCTGTCCCCACGCACAGCTAGCACGCTCAAGGTTAGCTGGAACCTTAACCCCTGCTTACCCACAGCCACACCCGCCAGGAGGAGGGACCTGTAGTGACGCACAGCCCGCCCGCCCCCCCCCCCCCAGCACAGCCCGGGCAGCCTCAGCATGGCCCCCCCATGCCTCCCCAGGAGGGTGACTGCAGTGTCCCAGCACCCCACTCTGCCTCCAAGAAGCCCTCTTGGTGACAGCTGCCAGGAGCCCAGCAGGGGTGGGGGGGCAGCACCCCGGCCCCTTCTGGCCCCCCCAGGCTTGCAGCAGAGCCAAGCACCCCCCCCAGAGCCCCAACACCCCCATGTGGGACAGCGAACGCGGACCGAGCGAGGGCTGGGACGATGGCCTGGGAGGGCAGGGTGTGTCGGGGAAGTAAGGACAGACAGAGCCTCCGGCCGGGCCGCGCGGCCCCGCGGGCTCTCAGGAAGCTTTCAAAGACGGCCCACCTACCCGGCACGATCTTCATTAGGGACAGCAGCGGGAGCCCACGGGGCAGACAGGGAGTGGGAGCAGGCTGTGCAGAGGGTCACAAGCCCTCGGAGGCGGCCGCGAGCCCCACGGTGGCGGTGGGAGGAGGGCACGGCCGGCCGAGCCGCGGTCAGCAGCAGTGCCTGTGTCCATGGGGGAGGGGAGGGGTGGGCAGGGGGGGCTATAAATATCTGAGGAGAGCAAGCGGGGCCGTCACTCGTCCAGACTTAGAACATGACGCGCAGAGCAGGGCACTGGGGCCCTCACCGGAGTCCGGTCCTGCTGGGGGCGGCGCCACCCAGCCCCAGCTCCTGCCCGTGATTCTAATAATAAGAGGCCACCTGGCGTCGGGATCCACCTCAGAACAAGGCCCAGCACGGACACTGAGGCTTGGGGGGGCTCCCGCCCATGGGAGGAGAAGCAGCCCTGCCCAGCCCGCCCTGCCACTTAGGGCGCAGGAAGTGGTGGGGGCTCGGGGAAGGCCACAGGCGCAGGGGGCTTGGCTCCCTTTCTCCCAGCGGGCCCCACACAAGTCAGTCCACACGACACCTGGCCCAGGAGACAGAGCAGCCTCTCCAAGGTCACACCACGAGCCAGACACCCAGGGCGCCCCAAATCAGGCTGAGCCGCAGGAAGGTTTGCCAGCCCTGCAGCACAGGCCCCGGGACCCTGCCCCAGGCTGCCCCCGATGCCCGCCCTGGCCCCACCCTGAGCCCTCGCAGCCTCTGGTCTGCAGGAGGCCTGACGCCAGAGGTCACTGTCAGCAGGCATGCCCAAGCCACATCCTGGAGCCCTGGAGCCCAGCCTGGACAGCAAACAGGACATGGGGGTAACCATGCCACCTTTTCCTCCCTGGGGCCTTCAGGCCCCTGGCCCACAAAGAGTTAAAAAGGATTTATATCCTCTTGTGTAGCATTTCCTGTGCATGAAGCACCATATTCTATTTCAACCTCAGAGAACCCCAGAAGGAAGTCGAATGCTCTGGCTGAGCCTCGGGGATGGGGAGCCTGTGCAGAGCCAGGAGCTGGCCCCTGGGGGCCCGGGCAGCGGCCGGCACCGGTGGTCACCCCACAGCAGACCACGCTTGGCCTCCGACCACTGGGCTACAGGCACCACGGTCCACCTGGGGTGACCAGCCGCTATGAGAAGAGGGCCCAGGCCGGCCCCCAAACCGCCCACTGGCCAAGCCCCCAATTCAGAAGCTCATTTCTGAACAACGGCCTACAGCCCATGGCTCTGGTGGGAGCCTCAAGGCAGCCCCAGGACTCCACGGGCAGTGAGAGGACCCCTCCGGGGCAGTGGGTGGTCCCCCACCGCCCACCTAGACGGGGCCTCCCACCTCCAACGGCCAGCCACGCCCACAGGCAGGTCTGAGAGGGGACCCGCTCATCCTGCACCTCCGTGTCCTGGTGTCCCAGGCAAGGCAGGCAGTCCCCAGCGCCCCCAGGACCCCAGCCCCAGCCCAGCTGGAGCCCCCATGCCCACAGCCCCCCAGGGGGGCTGCTCTGCCCTACCTTGGCCCAGCTGAATCAGCTCCTCCATGCTGTACCTGTCCATGGCGGCTGAGCACGCGCCAGGCCAGGCCACGGAGCCAGCAGGGAGGCAAGGCAGGGAGGACAGGAAGGAGGGGAGGGTGGGGGGCGGTGGGAGGCGGAGGGAGGCTCACGCGGGCCCTGGGCTCCCCACCCAGCTCTGGGAGCCGTGACTCCTCCTCATGGCCACCCCTGAGTCCGTGAGCAGAGCCAGAGCCAGCAGAGCCGAAGCCTGGTGGGGCAGGGGGTCCGACCAGCCCAGGTGGTACAGTGGACCAGCCTGCCCGACATCCCCAAGCCTCCGTGGAGCCCACAGGGCCCACCGGTCTTTGATGCCTGCCCCGACCAGCCCACCGGCAGCAGCGGGCCCCCGCCTCCCCCCAACGCCCCCCCCCCCGCCCCTATGGGTCTGCAGCCTGGGCAAATGCCACACTGGTGTCCCACTCTCTGCTCCCCTAGGCATCTTCCCACCAGCCGATCCGGGCCGGGAAAGGCAGATCTGATTCTGCTCCGGAGCCCCACCCGAGTTCCACGAGAGCCGGGCGCAGGAGCTCCAGCACAGACATGGAGCTGGTGACTGTTGCCAAAACCTGTCCCCGCCACGCGGTGCTACGTGGCCATGGGAAGAGCGCCGCCGTTGCGCGTGCTGACCCCAGGTTCCCTCTGGGACACAAGCAGTGCTGACCCCGGGTTCCCTCTGGGACACAAGCAGCACACAGGAGAGACAAGGTATGCTGTGGGGTGGGCCACCGGCTGTGATGACGGTGCTGCGAGCATCAGGTCCCTTTCCTTGGGGAGCATCTTGGGTCAGCTGGAGTTCTGAGCCGGGCAAAGCAATACTACAGGAAACCTAGAAGAAATTCCTACACAAACGCCCCGGCTTGGGCTTCCCACCACAGAAGTAAACCCCAACTCCTACCACAGCCACAGGCCCAGGTCCACGTCCTTCCAGCACCCCTACCCTCACCGAACCCCCCCAGCCCACCGCTGCCAACTCTGGGGGAGGCCGGTGCTGCTCGACGGTCAGGTTCAGCTCAGGGCACCTCCTCGGGGGTCCCTCCCCGATGGCTTCTGAAGCTCGCTCCCCGGCGTCCATCCTTCCTCTCCTCCCCTCCCCAGGTGCTAGGGGCTTCCCCGGCCAGGGGCTTGGTCTGGGTCTGGCCAGTATGCAGCTGACGGAGCAAGCCGGCCCACACAGACAAGCAGACCACCAGGGCTCGCAGGCGGGGACGGAGCAGGAGCCTGTGACTGCTTCACGGCTTCCGAGCTCCTTGGCCAAGGCTGGACAGGCAGGGGTGACCCACTGACCGAGGCCATTCCAGGGATCAGCACGGTGGGCCTCACCCTAACGGAGAGCAAAGCCGAGGGAGAAAGGGGTCTCTCCAAAAAGTCACTGACTCTAGGTGCGACCCCAGAGATGAGGATGTGCCCACACCGCAGCCAGCACCCAGCAGGCCCAAGGTGCCCCCAGCAAGGGTGGTCCTCAGGTCCACGCTGGACCCTTGGGAAGCCCACACCCACAGGCCTGACTCAGCCTGGAGCTGGAGCTCATTTCCTGTTGGAAACTCTGAGCGGCCGCCTGTGGCTGCGGCTTGGAGGAACACTGAGTCACCGCCGTCGGGGCCGGGGGCGCCCTCCACTCTGCCCGCTGCGGCCACACCCAGTCCCCCATCCTGGCGCTACGACCACATGCCCGCCCAGCCGCCCAGCCTGGCCACAGACAAGGAAGGAAAGAGAGAAAAGGAAAGAGGAGCTCGTGCTTACCGCACCCGTGACTCAGGAGAGGGAGAGGGCCGGAGGGCCAGGGGCAAGAGTCGGAGGTCCCCGGGGCTAGAACCCGGCCACGGGATGCGAGTCAGTGCTGATCAAACACCCAGCCAAGCACGCACCGTCCCCTTGTGGGGGACGCTGTCACCCCACTGATAAAGGAGTTGGAAGATCCACGCAACTTCTCCACAGCCACAGGGAGCACCCGAGAACATTCTTCTAGCCGACAACCTCACTGATCCTCCCGGATGGGCTCCCAGCCCTCGTGGGGCAAACGAGACCACACCAGAACTTGAATAGAACTTGACCCCTATTCACGTGGCAGACTCGTGCCCACCCAGCCGGCCTTCTGGCAGGCCCCCTTCCCAGACCCTTAGAGACCCCGTTCCTCCCCAGGGGCAAGACACAAAGACGGAAGCGGCAGCCAAGCCTGACCTCTGCTGGGGCACCAGGGCCACCCCAAGTCAGCACCAAGGCCAGGGGGCGGGGAAAGCACATGTGTGAGCCCCAAGCTACATGGGACGCAGGAGTCTTGCCAGCACAAGCTGCTTGGGGAGAGAGGGATGCCACGGAGGGAGGACACTGTGACGGGCCCCCTGGCAACCCCTGGGGCCACAGGACCTGTTCTGTCCTCTGGGAGCCCCTTCCACCGTCGGCCCAGACACAGGACGGGGCCCAGCGCCCACCACACCCTGGTTCTGGTCTGCTCTTCTCCCCACAACCCCGGGCCACCCCCTGGGCCGTCCCCAACCCCATGGCAGTCACGCTCCCAGTCACAGTACCACATCACAAAACCATATGAGCCACAAAAACGTGGGGGTAGATGTCACCAGCCCTAGACAGACCTGAGGCTCAGAAAGGTCAGACAGTTGGCCCGGGCCACCCTACTAGAGAGCCCCCACCACGTCCCGTTCTGGCACATCCTCTGCGCTCCACAGCCTCGCCCAGAGAGGGCTTAGGGGCAGCCAAGCCATGGGGACACGCGAGGAAGGCTCAGGCCAAAGGCAGGGCCAGGGCTGTGCGGAGCAGCTGGGCCTGCCAGTCCAGGCCCCCAAGCCCCACCCCTAGCCCCAAGGGGAGCCTGGGCCTGGCCTGCCAGCGGCCCAAGTGCTCCTCCATGGCCTGCCCACCCCAAGGTCCTCAAGCCACAAGGAGGAGCCACGTGGGTCCAGCGGCTGAGCAGCCCGCCCGCGGGCAGACAGAGCACCACCTGCTGGCATAAGCGACGTTTCCACACGTGTGCTGCCCACCCCAGCCCACCAGCCGGTGCCCGGGCACCCCGTTCCCGTCCCCCACAACTGGGGCCCAGATGCCGCTGACCTGTGGCTGGCGCCGGCTCCAGAACAGACATCCCCAGGTTCCCTGGGGCGGCGGCGGGCCGCACAGGGGGCTCAGCCAGCTCCTCCGCGGGCTCCTTCCGACGGTAGACCCGCCGCTCCTCACGGGCAGGGTCCTCTGCTGGCTGCGGACCCCACTTCGGCGGGCAGCCCAGGGGACCCTGCACAGACTGCGCGTGGGGGGTGCGGCGCGCGGGCATCACCATGGCGACGGGGCGGCGCACGCGCTGCAGAGAGGCGGGCACGATCTCCGGCGGCAGGTGCAGGTACTGGCGCAGGTGGGCCATGCCCTCATTCGTGAGGTACCAGTAAAAGTGGCGCCAGGCGAAGGTCTCCCGTACCAGGCCACGGGCCCGCAGGGAGGCCATGGCGCGCATGACCTGCAGGTTGGTGACGCCGGGGACGTGAGGGTGCAGGCTGCGGGGTCGCCGATCCTTCTTGGCCACCATCACGCCCTCGCGGAAGAGCACCTCGTAAATGGCCCGCAGCTGGTCCAGCGGCATGAGCATGCCGGCCACCATGGCTGCCAGGGCCTGGAGGCCGGGCGGGGCCGGGGAGGAGGCCAAGGAGGTCCAGGAGGCCCAGCAGGCCCCCGCGGCACAGCCGAGACACTGGCGCCGGGCACCGCAGTGAGCGTGAGGGCGCGGGCTCCGGGGCTGGGGGATCCGCGCCGGGCTCTCTGGCTCCCAGAGGCTCTGCCGGCACTGTCGCCTGCCCGCCGCCTGCGGAGCCTCCGCCCGCCCTCCCGCCCGGCCGGCCCCCTCTGACTCAGCAGCACCGGCGGCCCCTCCCACCCACAGCCAGCAGGGGCCCCTCGCAGAGTAGGGGGCACCTTGCCACACCGGCACCCCAACAGCCCCCCTCCCTTCCCGGGCCCACAGCTCCGACGTCAGTAATTACATCAGTTTCTAAACACTTCCTTCATGGCTCCTAAGACGGGGCGGCGGAGGGGGGGGGGGTGTCCGGGAGCAGCCAAGGACCAAGAAGCCGAAAAGGTGGCAGAATGGGCAGCAGGGAGCAGAGAGGACAGGAGGGGTGCTCAGGCTGGGGACCCAGCTCAGGGCTGTGGTCTCAGGGTTTCGTGGAATTACAAGGATCCGACAGTGGGGTGCTGGGCTGTCTGCGCCTGGGGGCTGGGGCACTTGAGGTCTGAGGGGAGAGCTGGGGTCCAGGGAGCAGGGCAGAAATCTGGGTGGAAAGCTGGGGTCTTAGGGAGCAGAGGCCTGAGGCAGGACGAAAGCAGCAGCTGCTGTAGCACATGGCCAGGCGGCTAGCCGCCACCACTGGCTGCTGTCCGTCAAAGGGGCAAAGGAGCAGAGCCCCCACCTCCAAATGCCAGGCCTGAGACACTCTATTTAACACTTCCCTTGCCAAGCCAGCTCAACGGGAGGCGGGGGAATGCAGGAACAGAGCCTCTGGAACCCCCAAACACTTAGAGCAGCGAGCAGAGTAGGGGGCTCTGGGCAGGCCTTCATCCACCCCAACCCCCAGGCCAGCTGCTGGAAGCCAGAAAAGCTCAGTGGCCACAGAAAATCAGTTACCAAGTCCCCACCAACCCAGGCAGGCCTGGTGCCCCTACTGCTGCATGGACACTCTGCCCTGGGTGGCCACGTGGCCACCTGTGTATAAGGGGGGACAGACGCAGGGGAGAGGAGCAGCGCACTGGCAGAGGGTCAGGGGCCCCAGCAGGGTCCACAAGCGTCGGCGGGTTCCACGGGAGGGCCCTGCAGCCCGGCGGGCAGCACCCATGAGTCACTTCCAGGCTCCCACAGCAGGGGCTCTAACCGTGGACCTCCCGTGCCTCCCCCATTCCACGCGAGACCCCGCTGTCGCGCACTTGCGGCAGGCACCCGCCGCCAGACCTGTTCTCTCCCCCTCCCCCAGGCCGACACACCCATTCCCACCAGGCGCAGCTAACGCGGGAACTGATTATAAATAGGGCAAATAGGGCGGGGGTGGGGGGATCCCGAGGTGGGAGGCGCCCGCGGGCAGGCGGCCAACGGGCAGCCGGCGGGGGCGGGTGTACGGGCCGTTGCCATGGCACCGCAGCGCCAGCCCCAAACAGCGCCCCGACCACGCGCGCACGCACGCGCACACACGCCGTCACACGCGCGCGCGCACTCGGGGGACACACGCGTGCGCCAGGGCTGGCGGGCGCGGCGCTCAAGCGGAAGGTCCTGCCAACTGTCCCCACGGCCCCGCCCTCCGCCCCCCGCCGGTCCCCTGCAGCCAGGCGGGCAGCCAGGCGGGCCCAGCCGCAGGGAGACCGGCTCCGGGAGGACGCACCGCCTGCGCGCGAGTGGACGGCGTCCACGCCCCTTCGGCCCCGCAGCCTCGGAGGACCCTCCCCGCCTCCCGGCCGCTGCTCGGGAACCAGCACCGGCCGCAGCTCAGGACCGCACTCAGGCAGGCCCGGCCCAACCCCGGGTGCAGAGACGCCCACTCTCCCGGTCAGGCGCCCGCCACAAGCCCCCCGCGGTCCCCCCTGCGCACCCCACAGCCCTCTCCTCACTTTCTGCTCTCCCGCCCATGCCTACCCCCTTCATCCAGGCCATCTTCGTGGCATGATGCCCCGACCTACTCCCCCCAAATCCCCAAGCCAACCGACGCCCCCCAAAATGACTCCAAGCCACCCCCAAGACCTCCCAAACACTTGAGCCTAGGGTATCTCCTACAGGGGCCTGCCCCGGCGACCGCAGCAACTTGGGGAACCGCAGAAAAGGGGCGGGGCACCGTAGGGAATTCCCCCCTCCCTCCCACCAGCCCCGGCGCCCTCGGTGGATGAGGGGCGGGGCAGGCAGGAGCCTGGAGCAAGCTGTTCCCGGCAGCTTCGTCTGCTCCCGCACACCCCCCGCCCTGTCTCTCTCCGTGCCAGGGTTGGGGCGCCCCCCCAAAGTCCCAGAGCTGGAAGGATGCCCTTTTCTGCCCCGCCCCCACGCTGCAGAACCGCAGCCAGAGTCGCTGATTCGGCACCGGGAGGGCCAGGGCGTGGGGGGCTTTGGGGGGGGGGGGCAGGACGGCCTCCTACCCTTACACTCCGGGGCCCTCCAGGTTTCCAGGGCAACCAATCGGAACCCTCGGGCAGCCCCCAGCCTCCCCACCCCAGAACAAAGAGCCGCACTGTGGACTTGCCCGGGGCCAGCCCGCCTGGCGCCTCCCCACAGTGATACCCACTGCCCTGGCCAGTCCCCTCGGACGCCGAGCCGCAGGGATGCAAAGCGGTAGGGAGGCTGGGAGGGCCGCAGGCGGGGCGGGAGCTCCGCAGAGGCCGGGAAGAAACGGGGCGGATCCGCCGCAAACGCCGGCTCTCACCTCGGACCCGCCCCCGTCGCTGCAGCAGCCCGCCCCGCCCCCCCCCCCGACCCTCACCGCAGGGCTGCAGGGAGAGTAGTCCCCCCGCAGCCCAGAGCAGACCCCGGCCAGGTGGAGCCCTGGCGGCGCATGGGCCTGGGGTCTCCGGCGGCTCCGGCTCCCCAACCCCAAGGCTACTCCCGGACCTTGACCGCGGCCCTGCGCAGGGCTGCACCCAAATGGAGGTCACTGCCTGGCCCTCGCCTCCTGCCTCGGGCCCCGTCCCCGGCCCGCACCTTTGAGGGAGCTGATCTCCTGCTGGATAGCTCTCGAAGGGTCCATGTCTCCACCGGGACTGACGGCGGCGGTGCCTCCGCCACGCAGAGTCCAGCCCCGCAACTCACTGCCGGGGCCAGAGCCGCAGCCTGGGGGAGGAGCCGGGAGGCCTGGGGCGGGGCTTGTCAGCTCGGGGCGGGGCTTCGGCTGATCAATGCTCAAGGCTGGCAGCCCAGGCAGGAGCTCCCGCCGCGCCCCACCCCCTTCCTCCAGCCTCCACCTCGTGGTGCTTGACCCTGCCAACTCCAGGTAGATTGCCGGGTCAACAGGCCCGATCCAGGTGAGCTCCGATGGCCCATCCTTCCCCAAGCCACAGCCTCGCGGTCAGAGTGACCAACCAGTCGTTCCTGCCGGTGGCTTCCCCGGACCTCGAAGCCACCGCCACTCACTACCCTGCAGGAGGTACCCACTGGTCTGGGCCACCCAGCGACCTCCTCAGCCAGTATCCTGGTCCTGGAAGGCAAAGGCCCAGAGACAAGAGAAGAGAGTCTGGCCAGCCCCAGAGAATGTGGAGACAGCAGGACCAGGGGAGGAAGAGTTGGAGACACCTGTCCCTGGGGGTTCACCAAGCTAGGGAGCTCCCTCAGACTACCTTGGACAAGGGCCTGGAGGCAGGAGATACGGACCACCGGTGAGGACGAAAGAAAGCAGGTTCCCCAGGTCCAGCCCGTGAGAACGGAAGGCGGCCCACCCTAAATCCTCAGCTTTTACCGGGCCGCACGGCCCACCCACGAGGCTTCCTATCTAGATCCTCAGGAGGGCAAATTGTCTGATCCAGCAGCGTGGCTCTCTCAGGCCTGCTAGGGCCTTATCAGGTCACCTGGGCCAGGCACTCAGACTTTGGACACGCCAAACCATCTCAAAGCTTTCTGCAAATTCCAGGAGCCAGCTCGTGCCCTCGGCGTCCCTGGAACCTGCATCATAGCACCACAACCAGGTCCTCCCTCCTTTCCAGCCCCTCTGGGACAAAGCCCTCTTCACGATCCCAGGAGACCAAGGAGGGATCCCTGCCCCCAACCCCAAGTACCGTCATCTTCTCTCCCGCTGCTCCTGAGACCCTGCCTGCCCTCAGCATGGTGCTCCTCCCGATGGTCCCCATGAGCTTCAAACCCGTCCCCCACCCCCATGGCAGCCAGCCCTGCCGGGGCTCCCCGCAGGGGGCACGAGTAACAGCTGTAGGCCACAGGACAATCAAGGAAGACGTGACCCGGTGAGACCCCACAGACTGTGTCTGTGGCAGGAGCACGGGGGCACACTGCCTCCCGGTCACAGCCCAGAGTCCACCTCCACCTTGGGAAGCTGTAGGGCCTGGGCAGGAGAAGAGCTTTCTGCCTGGGAGGCCACGCCTTGCTGGGCGATGACGGCAGGAACTCGGCCACACCAGCCACCCTGAGCGGCTCCTGGAGGTCTAGGTCCATGGCACCACCAGGCCAAGTGCCACCGGGGCTCCTGCAGGTGCTGGGCAAGACGGCGCCGAGTTCACCCCTTCAGGCCCCGGCCAGCTGTCCCTGTGCAGCCCCCTTCCAGAACAGCACTGTTACCAGGCACCTGCCAGAGACTGGTGGGGGGTCCTGGTTCCAGCCCCCACACCCCCTGCTCGGCCATTCTCCCCCAACTGCCTCTCAAACCCATCCTCATCCTCCAGCCCACTGCCTGACCAGCACCCTTCTCAGCAGGCTCGTCCTGGCAGCCCCCAGAAGACCACCATGCACCCACCAGGTCCCGCCAGGGCCCCGCTGCTGCCCCCCAGCCTGGGCTACCTTGCTCCCCTGCAGTGGTAGACCCGGGCCTGCGTCCCACCGCTTGCGCCCTTCTGCGGGTCCCTCCCAACAGGGACAAGCACACTAATGCAGACACTTGACTGGGTGGCCTCGGGCAGCTCTCCCAGCATCACCAAAGCCCAGACCAGGACACCCAGGCCTTGCTGTGGGGGAGAGAAGGGAGTGGTCTCTCGCTGTGCCAGGGGGAGGGGCTCCCAGGACCTCTATTAATCTGGCTTTGCCTCACTGATAGGTTAAAAGAGAAAACCTGAATATGAATCTCAAAAAGGCTGAGAACTCATTCGATAAAACTCAGAAGCAGCGCTGGTTTTTAGAGAGTGTCCCAGTAAACCACGGAAGGCACACACTGCTTACAGGAGGCCCGAGAGGCTTGCCAGGCTGTCCTGCCAGGGTCCCCCCAATCCACGGTCCCCCAAGGATGTTCTACTGTAAGACAGGGAGTGTCCAAAGGAGCAAGCCAGACCGCTTCAGGCCGAGAGGCCCTCGGGGCAGCAGTCAGGGAGCCCTCCCGCGCTGCTGCCTCCCACGGGCCAGCATGTGCTGCTCTCGGCACCAGGACAAACCCTACAGCCCACCCGTCGGAGCCCACAAGAGAGCTCTGTGATGTGGCCGGCTTGACCTTCACCTCTCAAAGATCGGGAGGTTTCATCTATGCGGCAATGACTTAGGAAAACATACGGGAAAAAAAGCCTTCATCAGCACTAGCTATAAAGTGCTTAGAAGAAGATAAATAAAAATCCGCCAGGACTCGAGTGCGGAAGCCCCTCCCACCCCGCGCACAGAGACAGAGCGGGGGACTCACGCACCCCGGCGCCAGGGTCAACACACCCCAGGCTGAGCCCTGCCATTGCGATGGGCCCTGCGGCTGGCCCCTGTTCGCACCTGTTAACACGGCTTCATGTCCTCATGTCTGGCATGTTCTAGACTGGCAAGGCTCTGCCGTCCGTTTGAAACGGTAGCCCGGGCGCTGGGCAGGTGTCGGAGTGAGGCCCCCGGGCCCGGCAGCAGAAGCACCAGGAGCACCGAGCAAACACCCCGGACAGTGCACCCGTTGTCTGCGTGGGAGATGGTCCGCAGACGCACGGGGACCGCGCGCTGGGAAGGCTCCTCCCCTGGCTTCCTGTTCACTCCTCTGATGGAAAATCAGGCAGATACAAACATGAATCTTGGTTTTCCTCCTTTTGGCACAAAACCTGACGCCTCACATGTACCGTCCGACCCTTTGCTGCCATCAGCCCATGGCAGAGGGGAACCCCCCAAGCTAGCAGAGCCCTCAGCCGTCCCCCAGGAGCCCTGTCGCCTGCCAGGACCCCCAGGAACACTGTCCCCTTGGGCACCCATCTGATAGGCACCACCACTGGCCTGGTTCCCACAGTTTCCCCAACACAATCCAGAAATCCAAGTGTTGGGATTTTTGCCAATCTGATACCTAAAAAATGGTATCTTGGTGTAGATAAGGCTTGTGTTTTACACACGATTTGATTCAGAAATGCTATTTCAAAGAGTAGTCATAGACACACCCAACAATCCAGCTACAGAAGCGCTTCTTGCTGCCCTCCTCATATCAAAAAAATAATAACCTTAATGCTGTATGGGAGGGGGTTCGGTTGAATATGATATGGTTAGGGGCGCCTTGTTGTCTCAGTCGGTAGAGCGAGCAACTCTTAATCTCAGGGTCGTGAGTTTGAGCCCCACACTGGGGACGGAGTTTACTTAGTGAAAAAAAAATGTTTAAATATATAGTTACCATACCCAGGCACATTATGTTATATTATATTGCAAATAAATGTTATAGAAAGATGTCCACGTTGTAACATTAAATAAAAAGAAGTTACATGTGTCTAAAATGCTCTATGATATCAAATTGTATAATTATAAAATTATACATTAAGTTGTATTACAAAATATCGTGCACATTTTTTCAAACCAAGCACAAAACAAAAAGATGTGGAGATTTTGAGTACATCGCCTGACACTGTAGGGCGCTAAATAGGGGCCTTGACAACCATATGTTCACATCTGAATCCCTGGTGCCTTTGACCATGACCTTACGTGGAGAGAGGGTTTCCGCAGATCTAATTAAGGATCTCAAGATCTGATCACCTTGGATCATGGGGGTGGGCCCAAATCCAATGAGGCAGAAAAGAACAGAGCCACAAGGAGAAGCCACGTGAAGACGGGGATGCCAGCAGCCACAGCAGCTAGAAGAAGTGAGGAGGCTCTCTTCTAGAAGCTTCCCAGGAAGCACGGCCCTGTCAGCACCTCGATTTTGGACTTCCAGCCTCCAGAGCTGAGAGAAGACGTCTGTGTTTGTTAGACCACCCATGTGTGGCGCTCGTTATGGCAGACACAGGAAACCAGTCGGCACTGTGTTACGGAGGTGGGTGACCAAGGCCTGATCACGCGGCTGTGGCTTTGGGAGTGGCCGTGGACAGAGGCTGGAGGGCTGCAGGAGCAGGGCAGGAGGAGCCTGGACTGCTGCGCACAGACTGGGGGTAGAAACATGGATGGCAAGCATGTTGCCGGGGAGGACCTAGAAGGAAGGGAGGAACGCATTCCTGAACACCGGAGGAAAGCCGATCCTTATCAAATAGTGGCAGGAAACAGGACTGAACGAGACGTTCCACTGTTGGGTGGAAACCAGAACTTGTGAGCGGCTTTAGCTGCTTTAGCTGCGGAGATTTCCCCGTGAAGCGTGAGAGGCGTGACCTGCCTGGCTGCTCACAGGAGGGTCCGGGAGGAAACACATCGCCGTGGAAGGGACGGTTAGCGCTGGTGACCCAGGAAAGCCCCAACCCGCTCAGACTGCAAAGGCTGCTAAGGCTGCGAGAGAATGTCCTGGAGGGGGACAGCCAAGGGGGACTGGACGGCCTTCCGTGGGGTGGGTCAGCTGTCCGACCCACAGGTCCATGCCACCGTCTCAGCAGAAGCTAGGAAGGGAGTGGCGTCATCCAGAAAAGATCTACGGAGACCCCTCTTGTCTAAGGACGTGGGACCCGTGACATACACAGGAGACCCACAGATTTATGAGAATGTCAGACCAGCGGAGACACCAGCAGCTTGGACTGGACGGAACACAGCACACAGAAGAAAGGCGTTAGGAATCGGGGATTCCTGGGAAATGGGCTGGCAGGGCTACTCAGCTTCAACCCTGGGCTACCCTTCAAGGCTAAGGAGACAGGGCTCCCCAAGCAGAGCCTTGGGGCCTGCGCAGGAGGCCAGAGCGCAGAGCAGCAGCCGCCGCCGCCGCCGCCTCCGGAGGAGTAAGGACTTGCCCTGCAGGTTTCAAACTTGCTGGGACCTCAAGACCCTGATCACTGTCTAGTTCCCCCCTTAGAAAGGGGGTGTCTAGTCTGTGCCTGTCCCACCATTGTATTCTGGAGTCTCGGACTGGCTCACTACTTTCTCAAATCCACCCCCAGACGGGAGTTCTGCCCCACGGTGTCCAGGGCCTCACCCAGTCCTGATTTGGACACTTTGGACAAGATGTGGGCTTTTGAGCTGCTGAAATTTAGAGGAGGTTTTGAACTTGAGTTGATGCTGTAATGGGCTGATGCTCTGGGGGACTGCGGGAAGGGGTGAATGTATTTTGCATGTGACAAACATGAGTTTTAGGAGGCCAAAGGGCAGACAGCTGTGGCCTGAATAGTTGTCCCCCAAATCTGTGTCCACCTCCAAATCCCAGAGCCCACAGTGTTCTCTTCTTAGGAAAAAAGGTCTCTGCAGTTATAATTCAGAATGTTCAGATAAGATCATCCTGGATCACTCAGGGAGGCTCTAACTCCAGTGACGAGGAGCCTTGCAAGAGACAGGAGAAGACACATGTTGAAGACGGAGCCGTAGTCGCTCACCAGGGAAGGCCCACTGGGCCTTGGGACAAGAGCGGCCCTACAGCCTCTGGAACAGTGGGAGGTACCGTGGTGCTGTCTGAGGCAGAGACCCAGGAGAGGGTGTTCTTGGGGCTGGCTCTATCCCACAGCCAAGCGTGAGCTGTCCTAGTAATAACCACAGAAAGCTCAGTCGTGTCCCTCAAGGCTGACTCCAGTCCTATAAGCTTTCCCCGTAGCCCTTCACTTAATGAGGAAGGAGAAAAAAGGATACATTTAAAAAGTTCAAAATGCACATTCACTTCAAAACGGAAACAGGAGCGCCTAGAGGGCTCAGTAAGTTAAACCTCTGCCTTTGGCTTGGGTCATGGTCTTGGGGTCCTGGGATCAGTCTCTGCGTTGGGCTCTCTGCTCAGGGGGAGCCTGCTTCCCCCTCTCCCTCTGCCTGCCTCTCTACTTGTGATCTCTCTGTTAAATAAATAAATAAAGCCTTAAAAAAAAAAAAAAACCTAGGGAAGAGAAGAAAGGCTCTAAGAGCCCCACACCCAGAGACACCTGCTGTGGACGCTGCTCTCCAGCCCCCCACCAGCTGGCCCACACCTGCCCCCGAGGCCTGCACTTCCCGCCTCGCACATGGGCCCCAGAGGGCTGCCCCTCCCCCACTGTTCCGGGCACCAATGCGGCCACCAGCAGGCCTGAACCCAGACTCCAGACCAGCTACACCAGACGTCCTTCTAGGGCATGCCTTGCCTGCAGAATTGGCCCTTGACCTGCCCCACTCCAGGAACCAGGGTGGGCAGCAGAGTGTCCCCCTACTCTTCCTGGCCCCATGCCCCTTTCGCCTCAGGACAGCAGTAAAGGCCCCTGCCAAGGGCTGACCACCCACGGGGACAACCCCTCTCCTAAACCACGACCCCAGCACCCCCGAGGAGAGGAGAGGAGGGAGGTGGGCGCCCAGGCCTCCAGGCCCCTGTCCCGTGGCTCCTGAATGGGCACTCTCTTCCCATCACCTGGGAATGAGTTCCTGACCTCCCCTTCACTCAGTCCACTAGCAACCTGGGCGCCCCCGAATGACCCAGCACCTGCCCTCACTTGGGTCCCCATCGTTGTGCCCCACAGCACGGGCTCCCTGCCCACGGCTCCCCTGCCACGGCTCCCTGCCCACGGCTCCCCTGCCCACGGCTCCCTGCCCATGGCTCCCCTGCCCACGGCTCCCTGCCCACGGCTCCCTGCCCACGGCTCCCTGTCCATGGCTGGCCTACAAGTGGCCCCCCACCTGTACCACTGCTCCCCAGCCTCCTCGAGCCCCCTCTGAAGGCACCCAGACCCCGCCCCCTCCTGCCAGCTCCCCTCGGGCTTTATGGGGAAACCGAGGCTAGGAGGCACCATCACCCACACCTTGCTATACTCGAAGGCCTGACAGCCCCACCCCCTGCGTACCCCACAGGCCCTCGGTGGCAAGGGCCGGTCACATTCAGCCCCTGGCAGATGGGTCAAGGAGAGAGAGGGCCCAGCACTCGGCAATGCCCATACCCCCGATGGCCACAGATGCCCCTCAAGGCCAAGGCCACCCCTGCCCCAGGGACCTCAGGCCTGTGTTTCACCTGCGTGCCGGCACTCTGTCCTGGAGGGCCCCCTCCCTCCCACAGTGTTGGACACCCTCCAGCCCTGCACCCCTCTTCTTCCGAACATCACCCTCAGCACCTCCTACCTGACTACACCTTCAAACAGGTCTCACCAAGGTCCCCAGTGTCCCTTATCACCGAGGGCCAGGCACTCTTGGAGACTTGTCCTGCTCAGGTGGCCCTCTTCTGGTCTGTCACCCCTTCCCAGTCACTGGGCTGCCGGGACTCTGTGCTGTGGCTCTGCCCCTGCTTCCCCTGGCTGGTGTCCCCAGCTGCCCCAAGGCTCAGAGGCGCGTCTCCTCCCTTCCTCGTGAGGACCCCAAAGCACGGCCCCAGACCGGCCTCCCTCAACTCATCCAGCCTTTTCTGGCATCCCGGGGCCTCCACAGGCTCGCTCATCTCCAACTCGAAAACCTAAAGCAAACTCCCGCTGCCCCGCCTCCCCTGCTGGAGAGAAGGCCGGCCCCCACCCTGCCTTCGGCCACCACCAGGCCTCTTCCCTCGGCACCTGCTCTGGGGGCACCTGGGGCAACTGGCGGGGACCAGGGGTCCCGCGAGGGTCTGGCTCGGGGCCCCCTTCTCTCTCCCACTCACCCACTCGTTTCTAAGCGATCCTGTCCTGCGGCAGAGGAGCAGCGGACACAGACCCTGCCTTCGGGAAGCGGAGGTGGGTGGGAAAGGAGATACGTAAAATCCTCTTGGTCACCCACTAGTGCAAGTCGAAACCCTGAGCACGACACCCCAAGTCTCCCACACACCCCAACCCAAAACAAATTCCAGATAAAGAGGAAGATGTTAGAAAACAAACACGACAGAACTGGAAGACACTCTTAGCAAACGTTTTTTACAAAAGAAGAACGTCCTGAGCGGACATGAAACTCAGAGGCCACAAAATAAAAGAGGAAAGTTTTCGAGTCGACACGGATGAAGACAGAGACGAGGTGAGATGACAGGCGACCCGACGGCTGTGCGGTGGGAAAAGTGAAGACCACAGCTGGGAACACGGGGCCTTTTAGGAGGCTAAGAAGCTATTTCCATGATCTCAATGCTGGTCACAAGGAGACTGTGAAATTTAAGGAAGCGGCGTGTGTATAATTTGCATGCTTTTCCATAGAAATGTTATATTTCAATAGAACGCTTACTTACCAAAGGTAACAAACCGGGAGAAAAGTTTGAAACACATAGAACAAATAAGAAAGCTAATATTCATAATACGTAAGAGCTCTTTTTTTTTTTAAAGGCTTTTTAAAAAGATGTATTTGTTTATTTTATTTTATTTTTTTTATTTATTATTTATTTGACAGAGAGAGAGAAATCACAAGTAGGCGGAGAGTCAGGCAGAGAGAGAGAGAAGCAGGCTCCCGCTGAGCAAAGAGCCCGATGCGGGGCTCGATCCCAGGACACTGAGATCATGACCTGAGCCGAAGGCAGTGGCTTAATCCACTGAGCCACCCAGGCGCCCTATTTGTTTATTTTAGACAGAGAGAGTGAGCAAGCAGGGGGAGGGCAGAGGGAGAAGCAGAGAAGCAGACACCGCGCCGAGCACAGAGCCGGACCCGGGGCTCAATCCCAGGGCCCTGAGATCATGACCTGAGCCAAAACCAAGAGCCCAAGAGACGGAGGCTTAACCGACTGTTTCTCCCAGGCACTTCTGTAAAGAGCACTTATCATTCAAAGAGAAACACATCATACAGAAAAATTAACAATGCTTTTTTCTTTTCACCTGATCCCTACTTGCCTCTTGCCTAGATCTGAACAAGGGTTTTGAGTAGGCAACTCATAAAAGAAGAAAAGTGACATTAGCCAAGAACTACAAAACGATGCTTTTATTACTGATCAAAGAATGTAAATTAAAACAGTTTGGATTCTCTCATCAATCAGTGGGCAAAGATCTGGAGAACGCGCATGTCTTGTATCTGCCGTGCTCACCTATGCCAAGCGCAGCCTAGAAATGCAATCGTTTTTAACGACAAGCCCAAATGTCCACGTAAAGGGATGAGAGAAATAAACGAAAATAAACAAACAAACAAAAAACCAGATCAAAGACCTAAATGTAAGGCCTAAACTATAAAACTCCTGGAAGCAACCGTAGGCATAAATCTTCATGACTTTGGAGGAAACAATAGTTTCTTAGATATGATGCCAAAAGCACAAGCAAAAATAAATAGATCAACTAGACTCGTCGCAATTAAAAACTTTTCGCTTCAAAGGACACCACGAGGAAGGTACAAAGACAACCCACAGAATCAGAAACTCTTTGCAAATCCTGTATCCGGTAAGGGACGTGTATCTATAATACATAAAGAACACCTACAACTCAACAATAAAAAGATAAAGACCCAACTTAAAAACAGGCAAAGGATCTGGATAGATGTTTCTCAAAAGACGGTACACAAATGACCAAGAAGCTCTTGATACCGTCAGCCATCCGGAAATGGAAAGCAAAGTCACAGTGAGATCCCCCCTCTACCCACCAGGACTGAACATCTGTACTCAGGGAGGCAGGTAAGCCTAAGTGCTGGTGAGGACGTGGGAAGTGGGAAGGCTCACACACCATTGTGAGGAATGCGGGCCTGGGCAGCTGCTGCGGAGAACAGCCTGGCAGCTCTTCCAACAGTTAAACATAGAGTTCCCACGTGACCCAGCAATCACACTCCCTGGTGTCCACCCAGGAGACATGGGGACGCCGGTCCGCACAAACACCCGCACACAGATGTCCACGGCGGTGTTATTCGTGATGGCCAAAAGAAGGCCTGGATGTCCATGAACTGACGCACAGAGAACAAAGCCTGTGCGTCCGTGCCGTGGGCTATGATTCCGCCATGGAAGGACGCCCTTCACACACTCCCACACAGACGAACCTTGGAAACATCATGCTAAATAAAAGAGGCCAGGTACAAGATGGCTTGATTCCACTGATATGAAACGTCCAGAACAGGCAAATCCTTAGAGACTGAATGTAGACCCGGGTTTGCCAGGGGCCGGGGGACGTCAGTGTTCTGGAATTAACTGTGCTGATGGTTTCACGAGTCTATTAATATGTTGAAAAACTCTGCTCTCCCCACCCCCACATACACAGGTGTGTGCACATGCGCACGCACACACACACACATACACACACACACACAAGCTGTGGTCACCCCAGCCAGTGAGACTGGGGGCCAGAGGTGTGACCATAACTGTTTTCCTTTATGTAGTTCCGCAGTGTGGTCATCGCTGGTCTCGCTTTCTGCGACCGCACGGTACTGGGAACAGAAGACCACAGCCCTAGAGTCCTCTCCAAAGAGCCCGGCTAACTGCCAGCCCAGCCCCTGCAGCTGAGCTCCGGTCACCAAAGACGACACCCTGTGCTGACCACCCACTCACCCCGCGAGCACCCTGCAGATGCCGTGACAGCCTGGGGCAGTGCGGGGGACACAGATGACCCAGCGCAGAGTCCAGGCCCTGGGAAAAGTGGGACAGGGAAGGAGGGTGCCAGCCCTGCCAGGGAGGGGGGAAGCCCCTCCTGCTGAGTCTCAAAGAAAGCACAAGATACATGCCGGGCCCATGCCCAGCAGACACGTAGACAGCCCCCCCCCCCACCCCAGGGCTTCTCTGGACCCACCTTCTCCCCAGGCTGATGCGGGCTCCCTACCCCAACCCCCCTGCCCGGAAGCCCTGCTCCCCAACCCCACCCGGACCCCCAAAGCGACTTCATCAGAACCCTGAGGTGCTGCTTTTGGAACCACTTGGACTCTGGGGCCACCCTGCTCCCAGCCCCATGGGACAGCCTTGAAGGCTCCACCCCGGCCGCCTGGGCCCTCCTGGAAGCCCCAGTCCCCCCTAATCCTACAGACAGGCCCCTGGCCCTGTGCACACAGCACCAGGGGGAGCTGGGCCGCCCCTCTACCAGCAGCCTTACCCCACTCTCCTGGCCGCCTGGGTCCTCCCACAGCCAGCCTCCGAGTCGCTCTAGGCCAGGCTCTGGGGAACCGGGACTCAGGAGAGCCCTTGCAGCCCGCCCCACGGGCACCCAGAGCTCTCCCACCACAGACCCAGTGGCTCCAGCTCCACAGGAATGTGCCCTGGACAGAAGGCAGGGGGATGGGCAAGGGTAGGGCTCAGGCTGACAGGAAACTGAGAATGTTTGGGAGGAGCAGTGACCCTGAAGGGAGGACTGGGGATTTCCAGGGGGAGAAGCGGGGAATGAATGACGTGTCCGGGGTGGGGTCGGGGGCACTGTGGGGGGAGGGATCACTGGGGACAGGGACTGAGTGGCTAGACTTTGGAAGGGCCACTGGGGAAGGAGCTTCTCATGTGTGGGGCTGGGAGGGTGAGAGCTAGCTTGGGCTAGAAACCAGGAGGCAGAAGCCAGAGTCCTTGGTCGGCCCAGTGAGGGACCAGCAGAGCTTGGGCATGGCTGAGGGGCTGTCCCCCAGGCAGAGCTGAAAAGTGCTGTGCTGGGACCCAAGAGAGGGGGGCTCGGCCTCCCCGTCTGCACACTGGCTGGCATCAAGGGCCACCCCTTCCCTCCCTCCCCCACTGGGAGCCCTCCACTTCCAGGGACAGGGTGGACCAGGGCCTTGGTCCTCTGGTAGGTCCAAGGCATGCACAGTGGTCAGGCCTGCAGCCTATCGCCCAACCACCTATGGCCTCCTCTAGGCTCCTCCTGGCCTTGGCAGTGGCCCTGGGCTGGCCACAGGCACCAACCTAGACCCTTACTCAAAGGAGCTAAGGAGTCCCGGGGGTGCCTGGTATGACCCAGAAGCCCTCCAATGCCCAGGCCCATGTGGGAAGCCCCCAGCACTCACTCTCCTACCAAGCCATGGCCAGCTACCAGTACCACCAGACCAGAGAGCTGGGCCACGGGCCCTGGCGAGTCCACGCTGTGTACCCTCGGGCAAGAAGCAGGCTCAAGTCGCCGACTGCCCTTTTGTCAGCCTCCAGCCACCACGCCCAGGAGGTGGACACGGGCCAAGACAGCCCAGTGTGTCCAACACCAAGCCTGGCATCCAGGGAGGGCACCGAGACAGAAGAACCCCCAGGGACCTGTCAGATCTCACTCCTGGGAGGCCGGCCTCCAACTCAGGGAGTAGAGGGAACATGGCTAATCTGGTCAGTATGCCTCACCCAGATGCCCCAGACAGGATCTGGACCAACCCGATCATACCAAGGAAGATTCTGGAACAAACCACTATGTATTCTGTGTATTTTGCGTAGGTGTCCCTACTTCAAACAGAGTGACTACTTCATAAACAGTTGAGAGGAGACAGACACAGGAAACACAGGAGAGCTGTGGCCCACGTGGGCAGCTGCTTCCATGCCCAGGAACCACCCAGGTGAACCCTCCAAGGCCAGGCTGGCTCTGGGAGCTAAGAGCAGCAGGCCGGCCCTCTCTGGACCTAGACTCCCTCCCTCAGCAGCCCGTCACCCCAGGAGCATCTCTGTGAGGACCAGGCCAACGGGGCGGCCACAGCACGGGCAGGAGACCGCACAGCACAGGCAGAGATCACGCAGAAGCTCTTTGCGGAGGGGGGCCTGGCAGGGAAGAGCCCTAGGCGCTCTGCAACCTCTCCCTGCCTGGGGGAGGTCAGTAGGCAGAGAGCAAGGTGAGGCCCTAGCAGGAGCTCTCCCTGAGCTGCCCTTGGAGGCCGAGCCAGCCACGTGGAGCTGGAAACAGCTCTGGTCAGCTCTGCCCAGGGCCCCCACCTCGACCCTCTGCAGCAGCTCACTCACCCGGCCCTGAGCCTGCGTGGGCCAGGAGCCAGGGCTGTGTGTGCCCTCCGGGGACAGCACCAAGGGCCTGGGCAGGTCAGAGGCCCCAGGGGGCCCCTGCAGCAGGCCAAGAGGTCTGTCAAAGCCAGAGAATCAGTTCTTCTCAATAGGAAGGGAAGGTTGCCCAGTCTTCCCCAACCCACGGCTGCCTACGGGGGAGGGGGGTGTCGGAGAAGGGGAGTGAGGAGGTCCTTGCCAAGGAAGGGTGGCAGCCTAGGTGAGGGCCCGTTTGGGGATGTGAGGAGAGGCCACAAGTATGCGACCCACTGCCAGGTGTGGCCACGGGGGCCCCCACCCCCGGGGGGAGGCACCCTGCTGAGGGGCGCGGGAGGGCTCGGCCTTGACCCACGTGTCTGCTGGGCACCGGCTGGGGACACTGGACCCCGGCCCCGAGAGCCTCCGCCCGCGGCGCGGCCCACCCCACCACCCTCGCCGCGCGATGCCCTATTAAGGGCATGACCGCGGGGGCTCCGCCGGGCGCTCCCGCCGCTCCCGCCTCTCCCGGGGGCGCCGCAGCCGCGGGGGCTCGAGCGGGGCCGGCGAGGCGGCGGGCAGGGCGGTAACCGGAGCCGCGATAGGAGCGGCCACGGCGGACAAGCGGTCAGAGGCCGGGCCGTCAGGCTGGAGGACCTGCCAGGGCCCGGCCGGACGGCAGGTCGCCCGCACGGTGCGCGGGGCCGGCGGCGCCGTACCTTTGTACTTCTCCCGCACCTCCTCGTAGGCCTGGATGAAGTCCAGCTCGTCGGGCGGCGGGCCCGGGGGCGGCGGGGCGGCCATGCCTGGGCGCGGGGCGGGGCGGGGCGGCGCGGAGCGGCCTCCAGACCCGGCGGCCACCGGCCCCGCGGCCGCGCGCCGCTTAAAGGGGCGGCCCCGCCCCGCCCCCCGCACCCAGGATGCCCCACGGGCGGGGCGGGGCCGGGCGAGGGGCCAGGGGCCCGGGGCCGCGCGGGGCGGGCTGGGCAGGCTCCCGGCCGCCGCACCCCTCCCGCCCCGACCCCGACCCCGACCCCCGCCGCCCCGACGTCCCCGGCTACCTCACCTGGCCGCCCCCGGGCGCGCCCCTCCCGCCTCCCCGTGCCGCTCCCGAGACGCCTCCCGCCGCTGGAGACCAGAGCTGGTGGCTTCGATATAAAAAGAGGCTCAAAGCACAACCAATTTTAGTCTAAAAAGACTAAAATAGACAATGCGCAGCCAAAAGAAAAAAGATTTGGTGAAACTAAAAGATTCTTTCCCACCCACGAAATGGGCAAAGCCCCCCGTGTCCGAGCGCGGGAGACGCAGACCCCGCGGCCCACACCCCGACGGCAGCTCGCCCGGGGAGGGCTGCGGCCACCACCCCACGGCGGGGGCGGACGCCAAAGACGGCGTGCGGTGCGGAAGGACACTCGTGATCTGCTTTCACGTGGGTAAAAATCCTTCTTCAAAACCCATATGTGACGCCCACACACCCTCACGGCGTCCCGTGCCTCCGCACTGCCTTGCGCTGCTACCGGGCCTCGCCCCCACGGAGCCCCTCGCCGCTCAGCGGCTGGCCTTGCAGGCTTCTGGCCACCTGCCTCAGTGTCGCCCCGGCCTCCTGCAGGGGCCAGGCCTGCCCTCCACATGCCTCGCCCTCATTCTGTCCTGGGGGGAATGGGGTCAGCTGTGTGCAGCCTGCGCCAGCCAACCCTCAGCCGGTCCTTCCCCTCCTGCCACAGCCTGCCTGATGGCCTCCTGCCCTGGGTCACCCACTTCCCAGGGGCAGGGGCCGTCCCCAGCTGCCCCGCCCTGCACTCGCAGGGGCCTCAGGCCGGGCCCTTCCCGTCCTCCACTGCAGGGCAGCGGCTGGAGGCCAAGGCAGGCCCCCAGCCCACGGAGGCCCCACAGCTCTAGCCAACCGGGGACCCCTCCCCTCCGGCTCCTGCGTGCTCCCCCGCGCTGCGGCCGAGAGCAAGGGGCCTGGGAGGTGGCCCTGCCCCAAAAGCCCCAGAAAGTATCATGGCATCTGGGCACTGGCTCCTGGTCATGAGGCCCATGATGGCGCCTCCAGACCCGACTCAACCTCGGGCTCCGGCGCGGGCCTCCTGTGGTGGACAGGCGGGGGCCAGCAGGTGGCGCTGTGCGGCCCGCGGTCACCTGCCCCCGAGGCGCAGCGGGGCTCCCACCGCTGACACCCGCGGGGAGCCGCCGGCAGGTGCTCAGTCAGCAAGTGGGCGCCAGTGTGCGAACTGGGCCGACGATGCCCAGGGCGTTACCTGCAATGCGGATGACGGCCCGCTCGGCGGGGTCCAGCACGCTCCCATTGCCCCCGGAGCCCCCTCCGCTTCGCCGGGTCCTCTGTGTCTTCCCCAGGTTCCAGGGCAGTGTGTCCCCAGGGCTGGGCGAGCCGCTGCCTCCGTTGGCATCTTCAGCCACCGGCCGCCCCTCGTGGTCCTCGCCTGACATGGCCTCCTGGAGAGGGAGCAGGAGGGGGTCACACTTCTGGGCTTAGGGGGTTACTGCACACCAACCGCCACTTCCTTAATCTGGACATTGACCGCACCCTTCGCACCCTAACCAGCTGGACACCGAACCTCACTCCCCTCCTGGGTCCCACTTCACACGTACTGACCCCCCAACCCAGACACTGACAACTCTGCTCCCATCCACAACTGGCCTCACTCCCTCCAGCTCACCCTGGGGACATCCACACAAAGACACCCCTCCCCCCAACACTGACCTCACTCCCTTGTCTATCGCCAGGACACTGGCCCCTCCACACTGTCTGTGCCGGGGCTCACGCCATCACTCAGAAACCAGCCCCCACCGGCTGCGTCCCAAACCTGCACGTCCCCTGAAAACCTCTGATCAGCAGGCCAGCCGCACCATCAGGGAGCCCGGACCGCACTCCCTGCCCTCACCCCGCCATCAGGGAGGGGTCCCGGCCCACACGGGCGCTCTACCTCCGAGCTGTGTCAGCCTCTAGGACTCCCGACCGCCTTTCCCCACCCCCACCTCCGCGCGGTCCCACCTTGCTCTCCGCAGTGAAGGCCTGCGAGCATCGGGAGCCGCAGCGGCGTGGGCGGATCTCGGGCCTCCCCTCCTGCCCCAGCCCGGAGCCTCACGCGCACCCGCACCGCCGGCGCTGCCGGGGCACACGCACACCCACGCGTGACCGCTCTTCCGCTCCGGGTCCCCAAGAGCGCTGGCGTGCGGGAGGTGAATGGGGCTCTGTCCCGGCAGGGCCGGGGGGAGCGGGGGCACGATATGGACTCTGCGCCTCCGCCCTGGGGCTAAGCGCTGGCGAGGAGACAGCGGGCACCGGAGTTGGGGGCCACCCCGCCCCGCCTACCCCCTCCCCGCCCCACCGCTCCTCCACCCGCACCTCTGCTCCGGTCCCCCCGCCCGGCACGCCGCTGTCACCGCGCCTCCCCAGCAGCCTTTCCTGCCCACACTCCGGGCACCGCCCGTCCAGTTCCGCAGTGCTGGGCGCGCAGAGGTGGTGTCCTCCGCAGGGAGCATGGGCCGCGACGCAGCCCCTAGTTCCGGGACGCCTGAGGCCGCAGCGCCCCCAGCCCCGCCCCGCAGCTCCCGCGCGCCGCACGCCTCTCCATCCCCCGCCGGGTCCTACGTGCCTGGTGGCTCAGCTCGGCTAGGCTCGGTCGCCGCCACGGGACTGCCGGGCGGGGAGAGCCGCGGAGGCTGCGCAGGCGGGGCGAGCTCGGAGCCCCGCCCCGGCCCCAACCGAGCGCCGCCCGTGCGATCGTCGCGCCCGGGTGCGCGCGGGGCCGGGGCCTCCCCGAGGCGACGGGCCGGAGCGCGCGTTCCGCTTGGCGAGCAGCGCCCGACTGGTGCGCGCCGCTCTGGCCGGGCGCAGGCCTCCCCGCGCGCACAGGGCGGGCCGGTCGGCAAGGAGACGTTGTTGGGGAGCGTGCGAGTCACTAAGGCGACGTGGGGTCGCAGGGGTGCGCGCTGGGTCCGGCCTCCGCCCGCGGACCAGGGCTACCCGGAAGGAGCCACGGACTCTGCCCGCCGGCCCTCGCCCCTAGCCACGCCGGGGTCCCCCATTTCCCTAGCAGAGATCGGACCCAGAGGTCCCGTAGGCCCCGCCGCCTGGTTTCCAGTAGACGTTTATTCAGGAAACCGTGGCGCTCGGTCGGGGTTTGGCCGAGGCGGGCGGGGTCGAGCGGGCCCACCCTCCCTCCGGGCTCTGCTGACCCCTGGTGGCTGGGCCGGCTCCGGCGGGTACGGGCCCCCAAGCGGGGACACAGCCCTGGTCCCCCAGGTTTGCACCCTCCTGTCCACTCCCCCCAGCCAGAGGTGGGGCGACCCCAGGGTCAACTCGGGCAGCCCAGGGGGCGGGAAGGCCGTGCGCAGCAAGGAGCCCAGTGACTGGAGGGGGTGGGGGGAGGAGGGTCAGGAGGCTGGAAAACGGCCCAAATGCCCAGAGGAATCCTCTGGGGAAGCCCGGGCATGTGCTTGCAAGTAATGAGGTGGGTGGGCAGGGCCCGGGTGTCCCGAAGGATGACAAAGATGCTGGGCTGGCCCACCACCCCGCTCCTGGCGCAGGAACACGTGGCCAGGGGCGCGCAGGGGGTGGGGGGGTGCCCACAGGTTTCCACTACCGGGAACACCGCCTTGTGGCCATCAGCGCTGGGGCCCAGTAGCGGTCCTGCAGGGACAGGGAGGCACGCCCCTGCCCACAGAGTGTGCCTGCAGGGGACAGGCGAGGGTCAAGATGGTCTCGGGTGACCAGAGCCCGAGACCACCGCCTGGCCTGTCAAAGCCTCCCTAGCTGTGGCTGAAGCCCTGTGCACATGTGTGGGACTGCCCGGCGGATGAGCCGTGGCACAGGACCTACTCCCCTGGGCGTCTCTAAGAGGCCTGCCTGTTCCAAGTGCTCCCTGGGACGTGGGACCTGCTGCTGCAGCCCACGCTCATGCGCTCCACCCTGGGAAAGCCATCCAGGGCCAGGCTCTCGGGAGACACTTCTACCCCTACTCCCCCCAACCCCCGGGGGGAACCCGCAGCAGAGCTGAGCCTGGAAGCCAAGAGCTTTCCCTTGGTGGAGTTCAGGGTCTGGGGAGATGGTCAAGCTCCAGTCACGCTGCATCCCGCTGCAGAGGTTAGGCAGACGTTAGCCGCCCAGATGGGGGCCCAAGTAGCGCTGGAAGGCTTCTCAGAAGCCTTGCTCCCTCCAGGGAAGTCTGGTCCTTGCAGGAGGAGGGTTGCAGGTGGGCAAGCCCAAGCACTCACCAGGCCCCGGCACCCACAGCCAGGCTCTACAGGGCAAAGCTGAGCTAGGTGCCCCTACTGCACACAGGACGTTCCTGAGATTCCATGAGATGGCCCGGACCCCTCAGCACTGGGAAGACCAGCAGCCAGCGGCAACGGAGCTAACTCAGCGGCTCAAACAGAGCTTCCAAAGAAATTCCAACTAATCTCTTTAGGGGGAGGCAAGAGAGTATCACATCCACGCACCAGGACTGGCTGCTTGGAGAAAGAATCAGTCTGAAAAAGCTGGGAATGGAATGCAGACATAGAGTTCAGTGGGCAGACGGGGTGGTGAGGTCAGGAGGTGGAGCTGGGGAAGTGGCCCCCAGCTCAGAGCTAAAGGGAGGAGATGGGGACCCATGGGGAAGGTGGCACACAGGGGGCCAGCCCCTTCCAGGGAGGGCGCCCTGGAGCCCAGTTTCCCTGCCCCGAGCTGGCGTCTGCTGGTGGAAAGGATCCATAAAAAGGCCCAGAAGGACAAAGGTGAAAGACACATCCCTGGCGCCTGCCTGCTGGGGAGACTCCCAAGTACCCAGACACACACGCACACACACACACATGCATGCGCGCGCACACCCCTAAGTCATATGCAAGTGGGGAAAAATCTAGGAAAAATGCCACATGCTCACCACCAATGCTACTATGTGCTAAGAGACCACAAATGGATTTTTTTAGCTTTCCTAAAACAATGTTTTTTAAGTGAAAAGAAAAGGGCACTGTCTTTCAGAGCTTGGAAGGAAAACGTAGTTTGATCCTGAACACTATGCCTGCCTACACTACTAATGAGGACAAAATAAGGACATTTTAAGATACACAAGATCTCACTGTGCTTATTTAACTTGTTTTAACTTGTCTTAACTATGTCTCAAACACAGAGCAGCTTTCACTCGAAAAACAAGTTTCCACCAATTACAGTTGCAAGTTACCTCTAATGGTAAAAAGCAAAGTAAATGTTTCCTGGCCAGTCAGGGAGGTTCTCTGCTAAACAGAGTCTGTACGGGCTGGGGACAGGGGCCACAGAGGGTAACCACACAGGAAAAAAAGTGAAAGTTAAAAAAATAATAATAAAATAAAGATGAAGAGCCCTGGGTCTGCAGAGCCTGGCTGGCTTGGTCAGTTGACCCCGTGACTCCTGATCTCAGGGTCATGTGCTCAAGGGTCACACCCCACACTGGACACGGAGCCTACATAGAGGAGGAGAAGAAGAAAACGGACCATTAGTCTTTGAACCCTTGCATAATTCTCTTTCATGCAACACAGTTTTAATAACGAGGATTTCGCTTCCTGGTTTCCTCTGGTTCATTGGTAAATACTTTCCGTTACCATCACGGTGGTCACAAACTAGGAAGTGACACCTGTCAACCTTGATAACGTAAGAAAAACGCAACTGGCCAGACCGTGCGATCTCCGCACCCCACGGAGCGAGTCAAGAAACGGTCTCTGACGTTGTTCAGGAAACACAAGCCGCGAGTGCCACGATCAAGATTCTGGAGACTGCAAGCCCTGCGAGGGGGGGTGGGAGCCACACACGGCGGAGCCTGTTTCCACAGAGCAGAAGGGAGAGCTGCTAAGTCCAAGGGCGGAGGGAAGGGGCCCTCTGAGCTGGAGCTACCGCCTGTAGGAAAACAGCGGTGCTGGGCCATCTGGGGAAGGGGGGACGTTCTGCATCTCTGCCTGGCGGCAGGTCACTTCTGCTGCCCAGCCCGCCTGCAGCTCTGTACATCTAGCGTCCAGAGTGCCTGGCTGGCCTCGGCCACCACAGAGGCCTGGGCTCTGCAAGGCCCCTTCCTCCCGCCTGTCTACCCGGCGAGCACCCAGCCCGCCCCCCTCCCTCACCTGACCGGCTCATCTGCACCTGTCCTCACCTCATGGTCACTCCCCTGCCGGCTCGGTTCAGCTCCGGCCACTGCCCTCACCCCCTGGCCGCCTCCTGAGACCCTCTGCAGCCTCTCCTTCCCGATGCCTGACAGGCGGGGGCTCACTCTCGGTGTCCCCCACCCAGTGCTTCCCAGTGTTTGAAGCACACCCATAGGGCCGGGGCCGCCTGGGTGGCTCAGTCAGTGAGGCATCTGCCTTCGGCTCGGGGTCCCGGGATCGAGCCCCAATTCAGGGGGGGGGGGTCCCTGCTCAGCAGGGAGCCTGCTTCTCCCTCTCCCTCCGCTGCTCCCCTGCTTGTGCTCATGCTCTCTGTCAAATAAACACAATCTCCGAAAAAGTTTAAAAAGTGAAACACACCCATGCTCAGAGTTGCCACATTTAGCGAATAAAAATAGTGCAGCAGGTCCCGCTGGGGCAGACGCTGTGGGGGGGGTCCCCAGAACAGCGCCAGTCCCTTATCTACGGCGTGCGTAATACTTACAGTGGCCACGGGATGGCGCCACCACCCCGCGCTTCCGACAAGGAGCGCGGGTGCCACCCTCCGCCCTCACTGGGCTGCAGTCTGCAAAACGGGGACCCCTGCTCTGGCCTGTCAGATCCTGGGGCTCCCTGCCCTCTACACCCTTCTGTCTCCCCCCACCCCCAGAGCAGGGACAGGACTAGGGAGCCCCATGGGCCCTCGTCGGAGGGGCCAGAGTGACAGCCGGGGGCGGGGGGGGGGGTGGGATGGGGAGGGGCTCAGCAAGACAATGTGGTGCCATGAGTCGAGTGGGTGACCACAGGAGGCCGGCAGCACAGGGTGTGGACGCACCTGGGCCATGTGGATCCATGTGAGCAGACGCCCCACGGCCCCACCCGGGCCTCCCTGCTGCTCTCTGCCAGACCCCAGCCTGTCCAAGGACCCTCCCGCCTCTGCTGAGACACCTGGAGACCCAGGGGATCTGGGCCATTCCTAGGGCACTGGACCCCGATGGCTGCCCCCCCCCCGCCCTCCCCAAGCCGGGTGCAGGCTCACAGCTGGGGCCCAAAGCTGCCAAGACAAAGGCCAAACTCTGATCCCGAGCGAGGTGGGGGGGCAGCCAGCAATCCTGCTAGGTGGTGGGGTCCCAAAGTCCTGCCGTCACCCCCTGGGCAACACTCACATCTCGACTCCAGACGGGCTCCCGGGGCCCCACAATCTCCTCCTCGACCCGTGCCTCCAAGGCAGCCCCCAGCACCCCACCCAGCTCAGCTACACCCTGCCTGAAAGCCACGCGCACCACCAGACGGGCCACCAGCTCCCTGCCCACGAGCTTGTCTTCTGCCTCCCACAGGTTCACCACAGCGTGGCGATGTCCCCTGTGGCCACCCCAGCCCCCTCCCGGGCCCTGGAGGCGGGATTCCACTCTGGGCGCCCCTCAGACCCCCACTATGCCCAGCTGTGAGACAGCAAGTCCTCCCCACCCAGGTCCTCCAGGGTGGCCAGCCACACTCAGACCTCTGCTGGGGGCAGGGAGAGATGTGGGGTCAGTGGCCAAGCCCAGGCAGGGTGCAGGGTACAGGGTAAGGCAGGTGAGCGATAGAGAGAAGGGGAAGGGTACAGGGTCACAACACAACACAACACAGCACAACACAACACAACACAGCACAACACAACACAAGACAGCACAGCACAACACAACACAGCACAGCACAGCGCGATGCGACGCGACGCAGCGCAACGCGACGCAGCGCAACGCAACACAACGCAACACAAGGTAGAAGGCCAGGTCGAGAAAGGGCCCCAGGGTGTGCTGGGGTCCCCAGAGAGCCCTACCCATGTGCACCTTCTCTTGGTCACTGCCTATGCAGTCTGGGGGCTGCAGGGTGTATGGAAACCTGCTCCAAAGACCTGCTGGCCGTCTCCACGGGGCCCACTGGGTCTGGAGACCCCACAGGCCATGGCCCGCCAGCTCCCCATCCCAGTAACCCGGTAAACCCCAAGCTGAGTGGCCAGCCTGGCCAAGAGACCCAAGGGGACCCATCCCTAGAGAGGCTCCTGTCTGCCCTGCTTCCTCCTCGGAGCACAGTGTCCCCAGCCCCGCCCCTCTCAGCGCCCTCACTGGCTCTCACCCCCTCACTGGCTCTCCATGCTCATTGGCCCCTGGCCCCCCCGTGACCAGGTCGTTCCCTCTCCCAGTGTCCGTGGCAAGCTGCTTGGGCTCCACGATGTCACAGTGGGGAGGGGGGCAGGCTCAGCCCTGAGCGCCGCCACTGGGGGTCCTGCTGTAGGACCCACCTGGCCACTTGGAGGAAAGGAGAGGACAGGGGCCCATCGGGGCTCTGAGGAGCAGGGAGAGTGGGGCCCACGTCTGTCTATGCAGCTCCCTTCAGCCTGCCGCTGCTGGAGGAGGCCACCGTGTGCAGGTGCCCAGGTGGGCAGTCCAGGCCCTCCTGGGCCCCCCTGCCACTGCGGAGCACGGGCTCCAGACACAGCCCCCGCAGCAGCAGGCCCTCGGGGAGACGCTCCCCACCACATCAGCTGCTGGGCCGGGGACGCCTCAACCCCCTCAGGCCCAGGGTCTCCAGGACTCAGACTCCTGCGGGGGAAGGTGCAGGCCGGCTCCCAGCGTCCCCCCAACAAGCACACCTGCCCCAATCTTGAGACTCCCCTGCCTCGGAGAGGGGCTGGGGCACGTGGGCCAGGACCCAGTCTGGCCGGGGACTGTCCAAGGCAGAGCGGGGCGGCACTCGGTGCTCCGTGGCACACAGCAGGGTCTGGCCGTGCTGCTCTGGATGCTGGGGCACAGGCAGGAAGTGGGGGACAGTCCCTGCAGCTGCACATGGGCGGGGCCAGCCTCAGGCTCAGCCTGTACCACGGAGCCTGTGCTCCTTCCAGGCCCACCGGCCCTGTAGCTGGTGGCAGGGGTATAGCTGGTGGGGGGTCAGGGTCCACAGCCAGCCGAGGGCCCACAGGCTGCTGAAGGAGAACAGCTCCCACCCTGGCCCAGCACGGCCTCCACCCCGCCCAGCACAGCCGCCGGCTGCTGTCCTCCCGGGGGATCCCTGGTCTGTGCACCTGTGCGTCTTCCCGCCCGATGCAGACCGCATCGTCACTGTCGTGGACAACCCAGCAGAGGTCACACACTCTGCCGACATGTGCTACTGAGCAGATCCTCATCACAGAAGGGGAAAGGGAGGCGCAGACAGGACCCAGGGTGGTGCGGGGCCTCCCCCCGGCTGCACCTTTAGGGTCCACCTACGCTCTTGCTACTGACCGCCCCACCTTTGGTCATCTGCCTCCAGCCTCCCAGATTCGTTCCCATGGCTGCTGGGAACCTCTCACTAACCCTGTGGCTCGTCCGGGGGGACCTGGGGAGCCTGCACACAGGTTGCACCCCCAGCACCCTGGCCTGAGCCTCCCTCGTCTCCTCCCTGGGTCACCACTGCACTAGCCTCTTGTTTTCGTCTCCCTCTGACACACCTACCCAACCCTACTGTCCGTCCTCAACACAGAGGGCAGCGGAGCCTCGTGAAGTGGTGCCCACAGCTCCAGCTTAAGCCATGGGAAAAGCCAGAATTACTCAGTAAAAGCCAAAGTCCTTTGGGGGCCCTGCCAGGCTTGGCCTGACCAGGTCCCAATCCCCTCTCTGTCCCCACCCTCCCTGCACTCCCCCCTGCTCAGCCAGCTCCAACCTCTTTCCGTAGAGTAACAGACACTCCCTTCCTCAGCACCCAAGCATGGGCCTGTCCCTCTGCGGGGATGGGCCTCTCAGAGCCCCTGGCTACCACCCCCATGGCTCCCCTCAGCGCACTCTTCTTGGTAGATTTAACTTGACCCTAAAGTCCCTAAGGATTGGAGCGCATTGAGGGCTCAGATGATTAAATGTCTGTCTTTAGCTCAGGTCATGACATCAGGGTCCTGAGATGGAGCCCCCCACTGGGCTCCCTGGTCAGCAGGAAGCCTGCTTCTCCCTCTCCCACTCCCCCTACTTGCGTTCCCTCTCTCCCTGTGTCTCTCTGTCAAATAAATAAATAAAATCTTTTTTTTTAAAGATTTTAAAAATTTGTTTGACAGAGATCGCAAGTAGGCAGAGAGGCAGGCAGAGAGAGAGAGGAGGAAGCAGGTTCCCCGCTGAGCAGAGAGCCCAATGCGGGGCTCGATCCCAGGACACCGAGACCAGGACCCCGAGACCATGACCTGAGCCGAAGGCAGAGGCTTTAACCCACTGAGCCACCCAGGTGCCCTAAATAAATAAAATCTTAAAAAAAAAAAAAAAAAAAAAAGTCCCTAAGGTCCTTTGACTTGCTTGGGCCCCATCCAAGGCCCCCACCTCCACTTCATAGTTTTCGTTTCTAATGATTTTTCTTGACGTGAGCTCCGTAAATTGCGTGGGCTTCCTGTTCTACACCCTGCCTGCCCATGTCTTCTCTTGTCCTAGAGCAGATCACCTTTCACACACTGTCTCAGGCGTGTCTCGCACCCCAGCCCGCGGCCAGGCTCCAAGCCTGTGCCAGAGCAGGTCCCACCGCGACCAGGGGGCTAAGTTTTCCGGGGTTTTTGTGGATCAGCTGTCACACTGGTGACCGCTGGGAACCCGCCGTGAGGGGCAAGTCTGTAACACCAGCAGGAGCGGAGTCAGCTCAGGGCTTCCCCAGCTACCCCTGGTCTTGCACGGTGGGCCAGCGCGCCATGGGTCGGGAGGGAGCATTCTCCGAACCACTGCGGGTCTGGGGAGGGCCACGAACAGGGCCTCCAGGCACTGCGGCCCAAACCGACCGGGCTGCGGCAGTCCGCCGGCCCCAGCAGCACTGCAGGAGTCCCGGGAAGAAGCTGACTTGACCTACGGCCGCGGCGATGACGCGGGGCTGAGAAGGCCACCTTCACCGTCCGCGAGGATGCGGCGAGGACGCAAGACATAGCAGGTCTAGTGTGGTCTCAGTGACTTGGCGGGAGCGGGGGGGGGGGGGCGCTCAGCGGGGAAGGCCCGCAAGTTTAGGAGAGCCCGCACGAAAGGGCGAGAGAAGAGGGAGAGCGGGGTTTGAAGACCAGCGCGGCCTGGAGTCTCGGGCAGCGCGTCCCAGGCTCCGGAATGCACTTCCAGCTCCCCGAACCCAAGCGGCCAGGCCGGGCCTCTGCCTCCAGGGTCTTCAGCCCCCGCGGCCCAAGCCTGCCCTTCCGCGGACAGTGGGGGACGCCGGGCGCCGGCCTGGGGCTCGGAAAGGAGCCAGCACGGCGGCCACAGCGGGTACGACCCAACCGCGAGCAGCCCAGAGCTCCCGGTGCAGCCCCCGCCCGCAGCCCGGCTCCACCGCCTCCCCGCCCCAGGCCCCGCCCCGCCGCCCAGGCCCCGCCCCGACACAGGGCCAGGCTGCGTCTCCGCAGCCGCAGGCCCCGCCCCTGCCCCGCCCAGGCCCCGCCCCGTCACAAGGCCCCGCAGCGTCTCCGGAGCCGCAGGCGCAGGCCCAGCCGAGCCGGCCGCCGAGCGGGTGCGGGTGTGGGTGCGGGCGCAGCGGCCATCGACCGCGCGGTCGCGCACCGGACACCGTGCGCACCGTTCCGGAGGCGCCCCGCGAGTGGTGAGTCCCTGGCCCGAGCGCAGCGGCGCGGCTACCCGCTCGGCCGCTGGGCCGGCCGCCCCCGCGCGGGCCCTGCGCAGCCGAGCGGCGTCGCGGAGGGTCAGTCGGTAGGTCCCGCCGGGGCGCCCGGCCCGCTTGGGCCCGGCGCGGCTGCGGGCGGCGGGCGGGCGGGCGGCTGGCCGGCGGGCCGGCGGAGTAGGGGGCGGGAGCGGGGGCGGCAACGACGAGACCCGCGTCCCGAGCGCCCCCTGACCGGGCAGCGGGACCCATCCGCCCTCGGTGCGGGTTCCGTGGCCGCCGCCCCCATCCGCCTCGCCGTCTCGCCCGCTTTGTTCCCCCGCACGCCCTCTGGTCGCTTCCATCCCCCACACGCCCCCGCACCCCGCTGTTCCTGGCGTGCCCTCCTGGCAGGCGCCCCGACAGCCGACCCAGGCCTGCTGCCCCCCACCTTGGGAGCGAGGGACGGTCCGGCCTGCATTTGGACAAGGGTCAGGACTGTCGCTGCTCACAGATGGCCTGGGGATTTCCTGGGATAGAAATAGCCTCGGGCTCTGGCCCCTTAAAGCTGCTTAAGGGGAGGGCGGCGAAGGGGAGGTCCGGGCGCGCCTCCACACCTTCCTGACCGCGCCCCAGCCCCGACCCGTGCTGAGCTCTGACCTGGGAGACTCCGCCGCCGCGGTCACAAAGCTCCCCCATTTGCTGTTAAGAAACAACCAAAACCAAAAATCGTGGAGCTGGCGAAGTCATCCTCTTGTCTGTCCCCTCCTCCACTTTTGGGGTGGTCTTAGAACGGTCTCTTCCAAAGCCCCACAGCCTGCCAACCACTCCTCCATGGCTTTGCGGTCCTTCTGCTCACGGGTTGCCAATGGCCCTGGGGGCAAAAGTCATGAATGCCCCCTTTTGTGTCCTGGTTCCCTGCAGCAGGTGGGGCGGGGCAGCGGTGGCTGCTTCCGGGGACTTGTCACTGCGGGGCTGACTTTTCTCTCTCTCTCCTCTAGGGGGAGACCACAGAATCTGAGGCCATGCCCCATGAAAAGAGTTTCTTGGTGTCTGGGGACAGCTATCCTCCCCCCAACCCTGGATATCCTGGGGGACCCCAGCCATCCATGCCTCCCTACCCTGGAGCCCCTTACCCACAAGCCCCCTTTCAGCCTTCTCCATATGGCCAGCCAGGGTACCCCCAGGGCCCCAGCTCCTACCCCCAAGGTGGCTACCCGCAGGGCCCCTACCCCCAAGGGGGCTACCCCCAGGGCCCTTACCCTCAAGGGGGCTACCCTCAGGGGCCATATCCACAGAGCCCCTTTCCCCCCAACCCCTATGGACAACCACAGGCCTTCCCGGTACCGGACCCTGGCTGTGAGTATGAGGGGTGAAGCTGTGGGGGGAGGGGCAGGGGCTCCAGGTGCCCAGTTGAGCTGCTGACCCAGCCCCCCCCCCCCGCCCCTCAGCACCTCAGCATGGAAACTACCATGAAGAGGGCCCCCCATCCTACTACGACAACCAGGACTTCCCCGCCACCAACTGGGACGACAAGAGCATCCGCCAGGCCTTCATCCGGAAGGTGCGGAAGGAGGCTGGGGGCAGGGGAGGGGGAGGTGCGGAGGCCCCTCACGGCGGGCTCTGAGCCGGCTCCCACCCTAGGTGTTCCTGGTGCTGACCCTGCAGCTGTCTGTGACGCTGTCCACTGTGGCTGTGTTCACCTTCGTCGGGAAGGTGAAGGGCTTCGTCCGGGAGAACGTGTGGACCTACTATGTGTCCTATGCTGTCTTCTTCGTCTCCCTCATCGTCCTCAGCTGCTGTGGAGACTTCCGGCGCAAGCATCCCTGGAACCTTGTTGCCCTGGTAACCCCAGCACCCGGCCTGCCCCCTCGCCCAGCGTCCTCACCTGCTGCCCCCCTCTTTGCAGCCACAGAAGGGTGGGGATGGGGCAGGGCGGGGGTGGGGAGCCGCTGCCCCCACACGAGGCTCTGTGTCCCCACAGTCGATCCTGACCATCAGCCTGTCCTACATGGTGGGCATGATCGCCAGCTTCTACAACACTGAGGCAGTCATCATGGCCGTGGGCATCACGACGACGGTCTGCTTCACGGTGGTCATCTTCTCCATGCAGGTGAGGGGCTCTTGAAGGCCAGGCTGCTGGCCCCGCGGGCCCAGACGCCTTCCGGGCCGGCACCCAGACCCCTGTCCCCCCCCCCCCCCCCCGTACCCACAGACCCGCTACGACTTCACGTCGTGCATGGGCGTGCTGCTGGTGAGCCTGGTGGTGCTGGTCGCCTTCGCCATCCTCTGCATCTTCATCCGCAACCGCATCCTGGAGATCGTGTACGCCTCGCTGGGCGCCCTGCTCTTCACCTGTGTGAGTGCTGGGGGTGGGCGAGGGGGGGTCAGGGGGGGCCAGGGGCGGGCCAGAGGGGCAGCGAGGCGGCAGGTACGTGTCCCTCACCGGCCTGCCCTCCCCTCCAGTTCCTGGCTGTGGACACCCAGCTGCTGCTGGGGAACAAGCAGCTGTCCCTGAGCCCCGAGGAGTACGTGTTCGCCGCGCTGAACCTCTACACCGACATCATCAACATCTTCCTCTACATCCTCACCATCATCGGCCGCGCCAAGGAGTAGCCGGAGCTCGGGGCCCCACTCAGGCGGCGTGGTGGGCCTGGGTCCTGGCCCTGACGGGGCAGCGCCGTCACACCTCCCCTCGCGCCCCCGCCTCCTGCCGGCCACAGCCCAGGACCGTGGGACCCCCCTCCGACCCTCCCATGTGTAACTGCAGATTCTCCTGTGTGGACCTGCCGTGGCCAGCATGGCCCCTTCTCGCCCTCCGGCCCCGCCCAGGGCAGTGGGGCCCGGTTCCCAGGCCGCCACCTGCTCACTCACTCACTGTTGCATGAGCCGTCTGCCAGCCCGCCCCAGGGTCCGGGGGCCACACCAGGTCTTGGGGAGAGGGTGCGAGCCAAGGGGTGAGGGTGCACGTCTCCCTTCCCGTTCCAGCACCCCCCCAAGCCTGGCCTAGGGTTCCCCTTCCCCTACCCCTCCCCCACCCTGGAGCGCTGCCCTCTGGGGGCCCTGAGGACTGAGGGCCTTGTCCCCCCCGCGGAGCCCTGAGGGCAGAGAAGATGAGGCTATTTCAGGGGGAGGGAGGCCTTCCTCTGTCTTGCTGTCTTTAAAATTCCAATAAATGGGCCCTTGTGCTCTCCACGTTGTGATCCCTCTCCTGGCCGCGTTTTCTGGGGAGGGGAGGAGCCTGCGGGCATCGCCAGGGTAAAGGGAGCAGGAGCAGGAGAGCCTGCTGGGGGGGGCAATGACAGGGAGAGCGGCCAGGCCGCCTCCGTGCACAGTGCACTGCCCTTCCCGGCGCCTTCCTGAACTCCGTCTGAGGTACCCCGCGGGGACGGGGGCAGGGACCCGAGGCCTCCGGAGCTTCATTGTGGCGCCGGGTTTGCAGGGTGGTGAATGGCCTGACCTTGCCACTCGCTCCTGGGAACCGCACAGCGTGGCGGAGGGTCTTACGGGTCCCCTGGGTCTGGGGACAGCGTAGGTGACTGACTGGCCCCAGAGCAGACTTCCCCCAGCTCTGCCCATCAGTGGGCACCTGATGTTGCCCCCTGGGCCTGGCTCAGACAAAGCCCTGCAGATCGCTCTGCTCCCCATGAGGGGCTGCAGACTGGAGCCTCTTGAGGGAAGCTGGACAGACTCCGAGGGCTTGGCCCCCTCAGCCTGCCTCTAGCACCTTCCCCCAGCCTCACCTCGGTCCTCTGTTCTACGTGCCCTCCTGCTGTCTCTCCCAGCCGGGCTCTAGGGGCTGCATTCCGAGGCCAGCCAGAGGCCAGCCGGCTGTCCATACCCTCGTCCTCCCCACAGAGGGGCCCCTGCACTGTCTGGAGTCCAGCTCTGTCGGGGGACCTCCCTGCCCTTGGTTGTCTGCGGCCTTCCCCCACAGGACCCCCACCTCCTGAAGCTTGAGAACCCTCTCCCAGGGCCCCTTGCCCCCCCCAACCCCACCCATTAACCCAACCCTACAACTGACCTATGACCCCAGTGTCTCCAAAGGGACTCACTGCCCACAAGCCAACGTCCCTGCCGAGGTCTGCCAGCACCTCTGCTGTGTCCCCCGCCCACCGTCCATTCTCCCCACAAACCTGCTGCTGACGTGTCCTCTCCATCCATGGTCTCTGCCCCACCGCCCCTGCCAGAACCAGGGCTGTCTTCTCTCCTCCCTGCCCTCACCCGCCCCTGCACAGAAGGCTGCCTCGTGCTCACCCGTCCACTCACACCGCCGGCCTGCTTCCTGCTACGTCTATTTCCAAACGCAGATCACCCCACCCCCATCTGCTTCAAACCCTCGAAGAGTTGCTGGTGGAGGAACTGCACATTCTTGGCCTGGCCCATGGGCCTGCCATCTGCCACTGGCTGCTTAGCTGGCCTCCCACTGTCCCCTAGCCGCTCAATGCCCAGGCCTGACCTTGCACCGCCTGAGACCCAGGCAAGCCCGACTGCTCAAGGCACGGATGCACGCACCCCTGGGCCCTTCCTGGAGTCCACCTCGCTGTGCCCCGTGGCTGCTGCTGCACCATCTCCCTTAGCCATGTCCACATGCTAAGCATGAGGCAAGCAGTACAGGTCCCCTCCCCGCCCCTCCCCTTGGTGGCTGGCTCCTCGAGCAGGGGCAGCTCCCTGCCCAAGACTCCCTGCCTGGCCTGTGGCCTAGGCATGCCAGCATCTGGTCAGGGTCTGCTCACAGACCCACCAGGGACCCGTACTGGAAAGAGCCCCAGAGTGCTGATATGCTGAGGGGAACATCGGTCATGGCGGGGAAGCTCAGAATGTCGTGAGTGCCACGCGCAAGGACAGTTTCCTCGAGAGGCTCCAAGAACACAGCCGGCCTCTCGGCTAAGCCAACCCTGGGGCCGGCTCCCTGGGGATGGCCAGGGTCCGGACGTTGGTGCAGGAGCGTGGCGAGGGCCGACCGGCCAGGGGACAGGGAGAAGAGGCGTCTGCCGCCAGAGGGAACGCCAGGGCCGCACACAGCTGAGGCCCCGAGGTAAAGGGGTCTCTGGCAGGGGAGCCCAGCAACAGAACATCCAGGAGACGGCGTGGGGTGTGAACAGGTGAGGTGAGCGGGGAAGGAACCATGGAGATGTGCGGAAGAGGGGAGTCGGAGCAGCTATGGGCCTGCGGCCGCGGCGCCAGGAGGCGGCCGGGGGCGCCCCAGAGGGACCAGGCTAGGCCCGGGGCAAGGCCAGCACCACATCTCTTTGCTTTCTTTCCTTTTTATTTTTTGTAATTGATTTATTTTGTCTGAGAGCGAGCGAGCCTGCTGGGAGGGGCGGGGGGAGACCGTGTCAAGCAGACTTCTTGCTGAGCACGGAGGCCTAGACGAGGCTCGATCCCACGACCCTGAGAGGATGACCTGAGCTGAAACCAAGACTCAGACGCCTACCCGCCTGCGCCCCTCCACCGCACGCAGCCCTGCTGGGGCATTTCTGCTAACCCCACCCAGGTTAGAGAAGGAGAGGCAGCTTGGGACCGGAGCTGTGGAGCCGCGTGGAGAAGGCGCTCGTGTGGGCTCGGGGAGCAGCTGGGGGTGAAGCGCTGTTGCTTTTCCAGGTGAGGAAGGAAGCAGCCTCTGACCTGGGGGGCAGGCTTGCTCCTCTGCGCAAAGCCCTCGCGCTGCAGGAGCTGGCCCAGCGCAGACCCAGGCGCTGGTGGCCTCCTGGTGACAGACAATTTCATGCCACACCCGTGTCACAGCAGGCGGTCTGGAGTGGGTCCCCTCCGTGACCACATATGGACACAGACAAGACATAGCGTCGTCCAGGCGCAGGAGACCCACGGCGCACGGTCCTGCTTACTGACAGCTTTCCTGCCTCTGGCCTGTCCTTCCAAAGAAGAAGTGTTGAGACACCCAGGCCCAGGCCACCCGCTTTCCTGCCAGCATGCAATCTGGAGTGTCTTCCCAGTTCACCCGAGTGAGCCCAGCCCTCTCACAGGTCCTCTCTAGCACCAGTCCTGTGACCCCCGTCACCTGCCCATCGTGACCTGTCCATCGCCAGGGGTCCCCTCAGCGCAGTGAGCGGTAAGCCCAGCCCAGTGGGCTCAGTAGGCTTCCATTGGAGGGCACCAAAATGGCTACTAACTATACTGAGGCCAAAGGCGGCTAATGTTTTCTTCAACCAAAATGTCTATCTCCATAGGCCATCGTCACATCCATTCTCCTTTTCAAGATGAAGAGACACAAAGTGTGCACACCTCCATCACACTCCTTGCCAAGGAACACGGCCGTGCTGCACAGAGTCATACTGGGAGGCTGGCCCAGGACACCTACTTGCAGAACACCCAGGCCAGCACCCCAACCCGGGCCAGGTACACCATAGGTCAACTGTGGAGTCAGTGAATGAGCTTCATGTCCCAGAGCCAGGGACAGAGTGTTAAGACTTCAGGACCACGGCTCAGTTTCAGTGCTAGTGGGAAATCGTCCTGGGAGTGTGGACAGCAAAACTCAAAGCCCAGGAGAGTGCGCAGGTCAGGGGAAACCAAGTGGAAGGAAGACACATGAAGAGTCTTGAGTGGTCAAGGCCTGGTGTGGAAACCCGAGGATGGGCAGCCCCAGAGTCTGCTGTCCTCCAGGGAAGCGCCTGGGAGTGGTTTGAGTAAAGGCAGGAAGATCAGTAGTGTCTGTCCTGATGGCACAGGCGGAGAGAGCCCTAAACAGAGAGATGTACCATGTTCATGGATCAGAAACCTTAACAACATCAAGGTATCGATTCTCTCCAAATTGATATAGAAATTCAACAACACCAATCAAAATCCCAGCAGGCTTTACTGTATATGGAAACGTATATGGAAAATCTTAAAACGTATATGGAAATACAAAAGATGTAGAAAATGCAAAACAATTTTGAAAAGAAAATAACAAAGTTGGAGAACCCACACCATCTGATTTCACAACTTAGCGTAAAGCGACAATAATCATAGGGAGGAACACGCGGGTCAGCGGAACAGAGCGCGGAATCCGGAACTAAACTTATGCACACATTTTTTAAACAGATGGGAATGGGAAACTGGGTACCACGATTAAAGAAAAAGAAAGAACCTCGGCCCGTACCTCATATCACACACAAAATTAACTTGAAACAGATCCTAGACTTAAATGTAAAAGCCAGATTTAAAAAAAAAAAAAAAAACTTTATTTAGGTGAAGACTTAGGTGATATCATCAAGTCCCTAGAGGAAGCAGATTTCTCAGCTAAGACACAACCAACATGAACCACTAAAAAAAACCTTTGATAAACTCCAAAGCTTTTGTTATTTAAAAGACACTGCTAAGGAAATGAAAAGGTAAGCCGCAACTCGGAGAAAATACTTGCAATACACTTGTTTGACAAAGGCTTGTGTCCAGACCAGAGAGGTGCTTCTACAGTTTCATAATTAGAAGATGCTTAACCGTAGTTTCAAAAATGGTCGAAAGACTTTAGGAACCCTGTAAAAAAAGAAACACAAATGGCAAAAAAACACATGTGAACGTTTTCTTTTCTTTCTCTATTTTTTTAAGATTTTGTTCATTTGAGAGAGAGCACAAGCAGGCTCCCCACTGGGCGGGGAGCCCCGTCTGGGGTCACGACCTGCGCTAAAGGCCGACGCTTGACCTATTGAGCCACCCAGGCACCCCACACAGGAATATTTTCAATGTCATTTGTCATCAAGGATATGCAAATGAAAGTACAATTAATGCCAGTCCACGTTCACTAGAAAAGCGAGAACAGAAACATTTACAATAACAGGCACCGGCGAGGACTCGGGGCCGCTGGCGGAGGAGCGCGATGGTACAACCATTTGGGAAAACAACTGGGCGGTTTCCTGTAATGTTAAACAGTTACTTACCACAGGACCCTGCAGAGCCGCTCCGAGATTTTCATCCAAAGACTGGAACACAGTTACTCACAGCGGTTTTATTCGTAATCACCAGACTTGGACGTGACTGAAATGCCCACGAGCAGGTGAACGGAGAAGCCAGCCGTGATGGCTGTGGAGGGAGCCCTCCTTGGCCATGAAAAGCAGCACAGTCCCTACACACGCCGCAGGAGTGGGTCTCTAACCCACACACTGAGCGGAAGGAGCCGGACACTAACAGACACTGAAATACTTACAGGATGATGCAGGTGGAGGTGGGGCTCCCTGGAGCGCGGCACACGGAAACTCTCAGGGTGACGGGAACGTGCGGACGTTGCTGCAGCAGCGGTCACGCGTGTGCAGGACCGTGACAGCTCACGAAGCGCAGGATGGTGAGATCCCGCCCCACGTCAGGCTCCCTGCGCAGCCCCTAGTCTGCTTGATGTCCCTTCTCCCTCTGCCTCTGCCCCTCCTGGCTGGCTCTCTCGAAAATAAATAATCTTTAAAAAGAAAAACTCAAATTGTTCACTTAAATTGGGTACATTTTATTGCATGAAAATTATACCTCAATAAAGGTGACTTTTCTTTAAAAGATTCTATTTATTTATTAGACAGAGAGATGTGGCGAGAGAGGAACGCAGGCACGGAGCGGCAGAGGGAGAGGGGAAACAGACCTCCCGCTGAGCAGGGAACCCGCTGCGGGGCTGGATCCCAGGACCCTGGGACCATGACCTGAGCCAAACTTCACTGACTAAGCCATGCAGCTGCCCCTAAAAGTGACTTTTAAAATATGACTGTGAAGGGGGTGCCTGGCTGGCTCAGTCGGTAGAGCGCGTAACTCTTGATCTCGGGGTTGTGAGTTCGAGTCCCACATTGGATGCTGGGTGTGGAAATTACTTAAAAATAAAATCTTGGGGCCCTTGGGTGGCTCATGGGGTTACACTTCTGCCTTCGGCTCGGGTCATAATCTCAGGGTCCTGGGATTGAGCCCCGCATCAGGCTCTCTGCTCGGTGGGGAGCCTGCTTCCTCCTCTCTCTGCCTGCCTCTGCCTGCCTACTTGTGATCTCTGCCTGTCAAATAAATAAATAACATCTTTTGGGGGATGCCCTTGTGGCTCAGTCAGATAAGCGTCTGCTTTGGCTCAGGGTCCGGAATCGAGCCCCGTGTCAGGTTCCCTGCTCGGTGGGGAGTCTGTTTCTCCCTCTGCCTCCGACCCTTCCTCTTCTCAGGCTCTCTCTCTCTCATTCTCTCTCTTAAATAAATGAATAAAATCTTTTAAGAATAAAATAAAATATTTTTTACTTTTAAATTTTTTTTTATGATTTTATTTCTCTATTTGAGGGTCGGAAGGAGAAGCAGCCTCCCTGCCACGCAGGGAGCCGCTGCGGGACTCCATCCCGGGACTCCAGGATCATGACCTGAGCTGAAGGCAGTCGCCCAACCAACTGAGCCCCCCAGGTGCCCAAAATAAAATCTCTAAAAAATAAAAAATAAATGACTGTAAAAAAATGATAATAAAATAGGAATGTGGGCAAAAGATGAACAAAGCCCTTCCTTCTTCAGCTTGGAGTCCGACCGGCGGCGGCCTGTCCGGCTGCGTTTGTCGGGCAGCCGCGCGGAGGCAGAGCGCCAGGGCCTGACCAGGCAGCGTGGCCCGCGGCAGCCGTGGCCGCCTGGGCCGGGAGGAACTGCGCGCGGCTCTGAAGGCCGGAGCTGAGCTCCCTGCAAGTGGAAGTCCCGGAAGCCGCGTGTGTGGAGCCGTCCCAGGACACGTGACTCCCGGGAGGCGGGAGTTTTAGGGACCAGGCACCTGTCACCCCGCCCAGTGTGGACCTCAGCGGCTCGCGTGTGAGCTGCCCTGTGGGTCTGGGCACATCCACTGGCTGGCTCCGAGGCTCCTTCAGAAAAGCGACCGCGGGCTCCGTCTCCAGCCCCGTGAGCAGGCGACAAGCTCCCGGTTACCTCACGGCTGAGCCTGGGTGTTCCGCGGGCCAAGACCCCCTCGACGGACACCGCGACGGGCGCGCCACCGAAGAGGAAGCAGAAACGGCCACGCGCCGCCCCTCAGTCCTCCAGAAGAGCGAGGCCAGGCAGGGCCTGGCACAGGTGCTTGCTGACGGACTGACTGGCATCCGGCCCACGCGGAGACCCCAGGGAACATCCGCTCAATTGGAAGAAACCAACACGTGTGAGGACAGCAGGTGTCGGGGAGATACCCGGCGGCGGCGGCGCTGCGGCTGGGAAGCGGGTCCGTCGGTCCATCGAGCTCTCTTGCGAAGCTTCTACGACCTGGAGCTGTGCTCCGAGGCTTCCCGAGCTCGACCCTTGGGCAAGTCCTCCCGCAGGCGCGCTGACGGCTCCCAGGGCGGCCATCTGGGCAGCCGAGCCTCTGAACAGCCCCGGCGTCTGCCCACGAGACGGTGCTCGCACGGAATGCAAGGCTCCTCCGACCCTGCTCCCCCTCGCGGGCAGCTCAACTGAAAAGGTCTCAGGGAGGTAAAAACGCATCTGGAAACAGAAAGACCGCTGGCAGCACCCTGAAGGTTTGGTGTTTCTCGGCAGCGACTCTGCCCCGTCTACGCAGGATGGCGGGACCGCGCAGTCTCCGCCCTGACCCCAAGTCCTTGCGAGACAGGAAGAGCCAGCACAGCCTTGCCAGTGTGGCCCCCTGGTGACAGCCACGGCCCCGCCACAGCCCCCTGCAATCACCACTCGGGATGAGGTCCACGTTGCGAGGGGTCCCCAAGGCCTCTGCTGCCGCCCCCACCGGCCTCCTACCCGCCCCCACTGCGCGCGCTCGCCGCGCCTCACTCCCTCCACTCCGGGTCCTGGCACGGTCCCCTCAGAGGCCCACCTGACATTCCTCTAACTGGGATGGGGTGGTGAGAAGTCTTGCCCCTGGAACGCTCCCCTGACCCCCAGCAGCCAGGCCAGGCCCCCTCCCTCATAGGCCTTGCCCACCGCGTGGTGGCTCCTGTGCGTTGGTCCGTCTGTCCGACTCCACTATAATTTTCCGTAGCTCGTGGGGTACGACCATGGCCACCTCAGTGCCCAGATGACATAAGGCACGAGACTGGCGCTCAGCACATGCGGCACTCGCTGTGCGGCCTTGCGAGGAACAGAGCAGGCGGCACTGCCTGAGCCCACTGAGGGGTACCTGCGGGAGCCGGGAGACCCCTCGAGGGTCTGCGACCCCAGAGGAGACAAAGCAGCCTCCCACCGGTGACTTGCTCACGGCCGCCGATCTTCCAGAAGGTTTTTTACCTCGTGTGAAAGAAGACGGTGGTTTTCCACTTCCGACTCACAGCGCCACTGTCTTGGTTGAGACCTGCATCGCCTCCCAGGGAGCCCCGGCCTCTCAGTCACCAGCCGCCCCGTCTCCAGTCTTGAACCAGACAAACATCGATGGATGGACGTCGCTCCCAGATTCACGCCCTCCGAGAGCGGCCCAGCCGGCACTAGTCTGAGCGGCGGACTGCGGCCAAGTCCCCTCTGGCCCAGGCCTTGCTCCCATGTGTTCACCCGCCACCACACCATCCCTCGACGACAGTGAGCTGAGGGCATATGTCCCCCCTTGACACTCGAGCTGCTCAGTATAGGGCTTGGCCTGAGAAGCAGCTGAGAGGGGACCGGGGAACCTGGAGGGGACCGCAGCTCCTGCCAACATCTGACCGCCTCCTCCTGGGGGTGCCCTTTCTAGCAGCGTCTCCAAGTATCCGTCCACTGTCTGCCCTTGTCCGTCTGCCCATGGACGCACCCGTTGGAAGGTCCCGGCCTCTGTGCCCCTCCAACCTTCCACCAGACTTCGGAGCCCCTCGCAGCCCACCCCCGGGCCTGCTCCCTCCTCTGCCTCCTCCGGTGCAGGCCCCTCCCCTCAGGATTTCATTCTCCTGCAGGTGCCCCCACCACTCTGCTGGATCAGGCACCCCGTGTGTGTGCCTAGGGTTTCGTGCACATCTGCACAGGGCTGGGACAGGCCCAGGTCACGGGTGGCTGGGCAGAGGGGCAGACGGGGAGGTAGAGGGAGGACTGTGGCTCAGGGAGGAATCCACGGCTTGTGACTGTTAAGGGACTGCCAAAGCCATGCAGCCTGAGGAGGGGGGCTGACCAGCCAAGAAAACCCAAAGACTGGTGAGAAACTCAGGGTGAAGGGCGGGCCGCCAGCCCTTCATCAGCCACCGACGGTGGGAGCCGAATAAGCAGGGTGGGGGGCAGGTTGCAGACACCGGGGAGTGGTGTCTACTGGAAGACCAGCGCTGCGGGAGGAGGGCGTGGGCTTGCGGCTGGAGTTGGGGAAGTTGTGACATGGGGCAGGGCGAGGCCCGGCATGGCTGGGGCCCAGGGACTCGGAAGGAGTCGGAGGACAGAGCGTTTTGCGGTCCGTTCAGCGCATGTGATTTTTGCTGTTCTCACATTTCTCTGGGACATATTTGCACATAAACAAACCAAACCTGCCTTATGCTCCAAATGCTCCCACAGACACGGATCCCACTGACACCGGGGCGCTGCTGACTACCCAGGATTCTCTCGCTCAGCCCAGCAGTACCAGGGGGAGAGGCTTAGGGCAGAGCTGGAAGCCCAGGACCAGGGGGTGGGGCCGCAGTCCGGGAAGGCTGGGGCCGGCCTCACCTCAGCCTCACACCCCCAAGCCTGTCACAAGACCTTCGCCCCGAGCTCCGCTTCCTCCCCACCAAGCTGGTGCCACCAGCAGCCCTGCTCTTACCAGAAGCCTAGAGGCTGTCCCTGCTTTTGCCCACACCCCAGATCTCTCCGTCTGGCCACTAAACTTTGCTCAGCTTTCCCGGCCTCCACGGCACCGCCCACGGCTGCTTGGGTGACCACAGTGACCCCTTCCTGCCCGGCAGCTCTTCCCCACCAGGCCATCCCCATGCCGCCTTCCTGGACTGCGCAATGGACCTCAGGATGGAGAGGACCTTGGGGCCACGCTCGGGGCCTGTCCCTACCGCCCCTTCCTCTCGGGTTCCACCAGCAGGTCCTTTCGGGGAGGCCTGCCCTGCAGGCCCGAGAGCCCTCCCCACCCAGACACCCCCCCACCAGCTCCTCCACAGGCATCCACTTGGGGTGCTGCTCAGGGTCAACCTGCTGGAAGCCGCCGCTAGGCTCCCCCCACCCTGCACAGTAACCCCATGTCCAGCTGCTCCCCACACTGGGCCAGGGCCACAGGGCACAGACGGTGCCTGGACACCGTAGGTGCCTCTTCTAGTTTTTAAATGTTTTATTTCACCCCCAGTGCGACACATCGTGACTCTAAGGCAGTGTGGCCACGCGGCCACGGCTCGAGAGCCGGGGTGCAGAGGACAGACGTGCTGGTACCCATGGGGCACGTCAGTCAGATGTCTTGCGCGTGTAGACATTTATTTTAAGGAACGGAATCTTAACGTTGCCCATATCCCAGGCCAGCAGCCTGGACACTCAGGCTGGTCTCCAGGACAGCCCCGAGGCCACCACCTCCTTCCCTGGAAAACCCTGGCTTTCTGCTCTGAAAACCTTCACCTGCTGAGACAAGGTCCCCCCGTGACTGAAGGTGACGACCTCAACTTACAATCCACAACTGTAGGTGTTAATCCCTCTACAAAATACTTCCACAGCAGTGTCTGAGCCAGTGTGTGACCGAGCACGTGCGCACCCACCCACACTGCTCAGTTCAACCGGCCCGGATGCACGAACCCCAGGGAGCCCAACAGGGCGGCCATGCTGGGTGTTCCAGGTGACCAGAAGGCCATGGGAGGCGTGTTTTCCCACGCGGGAGGAGGGCCTGTGAACAGCAGAGAGGGGTGAAGGGCTGCGGGCCGGCCCCCAGGGCCCAGGTGACTCTGCCAGGATTAGGGTCTAGGGCCTCGGCGGAGGGTGGGGGCGGCCCCATTGTGAGGTCCCAGCGGAATGCTGCAAACCCGTCCGCACCGCACCTGTCAGGAGCGCACCCTTGACCTCGACCTGGGTCTCACTGTCCTCTCTGAGCCAGGGGTGATGCCTGGGACTCTGCCTCACTGGACTGCCAAGGTGAGGCCTGCCGAGATCTGCACGTAGACCGCTCTTCACGAGGGGCGCGGCGCAGACACACAGGTCCGAGTTCTCGGAACCTGACAGTCTGACGAGGGGCACGTCGTGGGTGCTCTAAGGCCCACAGTCTGGAAAATTCAGGAAGTCAGAGAACAGGGGTGGGGGTGCAGAGGGCTGCCACGGGGGACTTGGACTAGGGGAGCCTGAGTCACCAGAACTGGTAAATCTAAGCTATAGGGAGCCAGATGCTGGGACAAGGGAGCCCCTGGACCAGCAGTTAAAGGCTTTGAGCCCGAGGGTTGGAAGAAAGTCTGGCCACTGTCCAGGTATCCAAGGTAGAATGTCCCCAGGAGAAGGCTGACAGGCTTAACCCAGGCATGCCCGACCTCCCAGGAAAGGGCCCCTTCGCCAGGAAGGTGGGCCATGAGCTTTCTTTCTAGATTTCTGCACTGATCACCTATCCTGCCATGCACTTGAGCCTGCTGCTGGCTGCTGGGGCGGTGCCCAACCCCCAGGCTCACAGCAGCCCTGGCAGCTCCGGGCACAGTGGGCAGGGGGAGTGCCGTGGGGATGGCATGGCCGCAGGGGAGGCTGGAGACAGAGGTGAGCTTGCTGGGCTGCAGGAAGCTGGACAGAGCAGGCGCCGGTGGGGCGAAGGAGGCCCGACAGAGAAAGGGTCCGTGCATTCCAGCTAGGGAGGGCCAGGGCACAGCCCGGAGGCATGGAGAGCAGGGGCTAGGAGAGGCACAGCCTCTGACCTCACAATACCCAGAGCCCACTGGGCCCGCCTTGTAACTTGCAAAGTCCGGCGGCCTCCTCCAACCCGGGCACGGCCCGGGGCCCTGGGCAGCCTCCAGGCGCGGCGCCCTCCCTCGGGCGCCACCTGTCCCGCCGCCACGGGGCATGTCTCTACTCACCAATTATGAGGGGCTTCGGCACCAGATCGAGAGGCTGGTGAGGGAGAACCAGGAGCTCAAGAAGCTGGTGCAGCTCATTCGGGAGAACCACGAGCTCAAGACGGCCATCAAGACCCAAGCAGGCGGCGGCCTGGCCATCAGCGGGTTCAGCTCGGGGCTCGGCGAGGTGGCGACCAGCCCCCCTCAACGCCGGGGAAACTGTAAGACGGCAAGGGAGCGGGCGGGGTCTTAGGAAGCCCCAGAGAGAGGGCACAGACAGTGGCATGGGGCTGGGCCCTAGAAGGGGAGGGAGGGCACGCACGCAGGGCCACGGGATGGAAGTGCCACCCACCCCAGTGGTCCGTGGTCAGAGCCCCGCCACTCCTCGCCCCTCCGCCGGACTTCCAAGCAGCCCCAAAGACTGTGAGTGTCCCAGCTCTGGAATCCAAATGTGCTACCCTAGCGGGTCCACTACGCCACCCCGGTGGGCCTCCCTCGCCCTCCACCCTCCCCCGCAGCACCCCCATTCCTCTGTGCCCGGGGGTGGCCCGGAGGCAAATGCCAGCCCAAGTCCGGGGGCCAGGGTCAGAGTCCAGGACAGGAGCTGAGGTCTGGGAGCCATGAGTATGTGACCGAGCCCTGGGACCGCAGAACCTCTCCCGGCGGGGGGCGGGGGTGACGGGGAAGAGGCTGAGGAGCCACGGGGTGTGCGTGGGGACCGAGCCAGGACGGCTCCCGGGGAACGCGGAGCGGCTGGGGCTGTGATAGGAACAGGGGCTGCGGGAAGTGCGGAAGCCGGGGCTGAAGATAACAGAGGGACACTCTGGCGGTGGCCACCGCCCAGGGTGCGGCCGTAGGGGTCGGCGGCTGACAGCGCATCAGCGAAGGGGACACAGGGTGCTGAGCCGGTGACAGAGCCCTGCAGCTGTGACACCACACGCTCCCCTCCCTGCAGCAAGCCCCCTGTGCCCTCTGTTCCTGTCCCTGGCCCCTGTGGCCCCCGGCAGGCCTGGAACCACCCTTGTTCCCTGAGAGGAGGCCTCGGCTTTTCTCTGCCCACGAGGCCTCTGGAGTCCAGCGGTGGACCCCGACACTCAGTGGTAGTGGTTCTAGCAAGGTCACGGGCGGCTTTCCAAGTGCCGCATCCTCTACACCTCTGCACGGACTTCGGGACTGACAATCCCCCTCCTTCTGCGCCAGCGTCCGACCCCGCATCCCCTCAGGGCCCAGCGCTCCCAGGCTGGCCCAGGCCTGCCCTCCCCCCCGCTGCCCGCCCGCCACTCTCGCCCGCCACACCAGAAGTGCAGCTCCCTTCACGGGGAGCCCCGGCCACCCTGCACTCAGCTCAGTCCCAACCACAGTGTTTCTGACCAAGACCTGGCCTCTCCAATGGGACGCTAGACCCCATCGGGTGTGCGCTCCTGCCCCAACAGTCCAGCTTCTGGCTCGGAGCCCCTTCCCCTTCCCCTCGAAGCCTGCCACCTCGGACCCCTTCCCTTCGGCTTCCCTGCAAAGATAGCACCGCAGGCAAAGTAAAGACCAGGGGAGGAGCAAAATATAAGAAACCCCAAAGTTTAAGAAAAAAGTAAGCCTAGAGTTTGATTCTTTTTTTTTTTTAAGATTTTATTTATTTATTTGACAGAGAGAGATCACAAGCAGGCAGAGAGGCAGGCAGAGAGAGAGAGAGAGAGGAGGAAGCAGGCTCCCCGCTGAGCAGAGAGCCCGACGCGGAGCTCGATCCCAGGACCCCGGGATCACAGCCCCAGCAGAAAGCAGAGGCCTTAACCCACTGAGCCCCCCAGGCACCCCTAGAGCTTGATTCTTAAAAGAACCCTTGGACCACCTCCTGAAGGTCCTGGCTTAGGGGGTTAGGAGGGCGAGCCCCACGCGACAGGAGGGCCCTCCAGGACTAGTGGCAGCTCACGCAAAGGGCAGGGCCAGGGGCCTGCGCAAATGTGAAACCAGAGCGTGGTTAAAGCCCAGGCTGCGTGAGTGTGCGTGTGTGCCCGTGAGTGTACGTGTGTGCCCGTGAGTGCGTCTACCTACAAGTGAGTGTGTGTGCCCATGAGAGTGTGTGTCTGTACCACGAGTGGGCGTGAACGTGCGTGCCCGCGTGTGAGTGTGAATGTGTGCCCCGTATGAGGGTCTGTGTGGTCGCGCTCGTGCGCGCGGGCCTGGCATGGCCCTGAAGGTGATCGCGTAGCAGGGTCAGCAGAGGTCAGATGAGTAAGGACAGCGGGGACCAGGCTCCTGGACGCAGCAGTGCCTGGCAGCTCCTGGCAGAGTGGCTGCGTCTGTGCTTCGGCCGCGGTGGGAAAGGGACCCGAAGAGCTCTTGCCGGAGGGTGAGGCAGGGAGCCGGGGAGCTCTTGCCGTCATCCGGGTGTGAGGCGGGGGGGACAAGGAGCGGCAAGAAATCAACTTGAGTCATTCAAGAAAACAAAGAGCTTGGACATGAAGGATGAAGAGGGGGTTCCAGCAGAGGTGGTCACGTCACGGGGGCTGGGACCCCCTGCGACTGCAGGTGTCCATCCGCTTGCCTGGCCAGGGAGCTCCCCCCCCGTGGCCTCACGGGAATTTCATTCTGCCTGCTCCCCTGCTCACTCCTTGTGACTTGCCTTCCTCCTGGAATGGGGTTCTTTTTTTTTTTTTTTTAATATTTTTAAAATTTATTTATTTGACAGAGATCACAAGTAGGCAGAGAGGCAGGCCGAGAGAGAGGAGGAAGCAGGCTCCCTGCTGAGCAGAGAGCCCGATGCAGAGCTTGATCCCAGGACCCTGAGACCACAACCTGAGCCAAAGGCAGAGGCTTTAACCCACTGAGCCACCCAGGCGCCCCATGGAATGGGGTTCTTGATCTGCGCTTGTGAACGCAACCCCCAGTTCCTCTTCCTGGGATCCCCTGTGCTCTGTGTCCTCCAAAACCCAGGGGTTCCTAGCTCTGCCCTCCCCCACCCCCCGCAGAAGGTCCGCAGAAGCAAACACAGCCTGGGCTGGTAGGTACCCCTGAGCAGCATGAGACCGCCCGGCTGGGAACGCGTGGGACACCTTCAGGAGCAACCACAAATCTGACTCTCTGGGAGATGGCAGGGCCAGAGGGAGACGGTTCAAGAGAACTGATCGCCGAAGCCCCAGCAGGGGTGAGGCCAGCTGGAAGGGGCAGCAGAGCCGGCCCAGGAGAGATGCATGGAGCGGAAACCTCAACAGGCAACGTCTCGGAGGCACAGCTTCAAGGGGACGGAGCATCAGCAGAGTAACAGGTGGGGGGAGGTCAGGCAAGACACGTGCTGAAGACATGGGGGGCCTCTGAGGAGCCGGTGGGGATGAGCCTGCTTAGACTTGAACCCCAGTACAGACACAAGAGGCCCACACGGTGCGGGCAAGAGCGAGGCGGCCGGAGGGAATGGGAGCAGAGGGGCCTGGCCGCGGGCGGGCGGTGGCTGGACAAGTTTCGCAGCCACGCTGAGAGAGAGAGAGAGAGACAAGGCAGAGACGCAGAGGCGGGAGTCTGTTACCCGGAGGCGGGAAGAAGCCAGGACAGCACAGGAAGGTGCCGGAGAGAATGGGGCACTTCCCAGAGGGGAGGACAGCTCACCCCCTGCCCTGCACGGGACGAGGGCAGGAGGCCGAGGAAGCTCCAGAACCATGGCTTCGATTTTCCTTGTAAAAATGGCATTGTCTGCAAGCCAAGATGAGGAAGGTCTGAAATAGAGCGAGCACGACGGAAGAACTGAGGGGGAGCCTGGTCCCTCTGTCTGGCTGCGTAGGGAGCTCCGGGGCTGGGGGCATCTGTGGATCCTAAAGGCAGCGGCCCCAACCTGCCCCAGGAGCACTTGCTGGGGACAGGGGCGGGGGAAACCGAGCTGCTGATGGGGAGAGAAGCAGCATTCCGGCATGCCGGTGTGCACAGCTTGGCATGCCGTTCTGAGCAGGGCAGCGTGGGTCATCGGAGCAGGGGGCCACGACACTGCAGCTGTGGGCTCGGGATCGCAGGCAACAGACAGGGGCTGAGCGGTTCAGGCCTTGGCCCCAGCGAAGAGCCAGGACGCGATGAGGATGGCCTCCTGCTCCCACCCTCCCCCCTGGGGTGAGCCGGCCTGGATGGGAAGTCGGGGCAGTGCGAGGACAGACGGAATGAGACCCCGCCAGTGCTCAGGTGACTAGAACAGGGGCGGCTCCTGCCCCACTGGTCGGGGGAGGCGGATCCACACAGACGTTTTAAGGCCCAGACAGGCCATAGGGCCGGGAAAGGCTGTGGGGCGGGGCTGGGGGCCGGGGAAGGGCTCTCTTGCTCTTCCTACCTGGACCCTCCCCCCACTCCCCCTCCACCTATGGCCGCCCCCGCCCCCACGGCCTGCTGCCCCTGCCGTCCTCTCTCGGGGATGCAGGCTGCTGGAAGCTTCGGGAGGCAGGGAGCGGCCTAGTTCGAGTGTCCAGAAGGGCCCCGCCAAACCAGGGGCTGCCTTCCCACTCAGGGCCTTCTCCCACCGCTCGCCACCCCTCACCCCAGGACCCCTCCGTCCTCCCTAAGAGCCCAGCCAGCCCCCCGAAACCCTGCTCACACTCCCTCAGGACCAGGGTCCCCAGGAGCGGACGCTCAGCATCCCAGACCGTCCTCCCAGGACCTGTCGCCCCTCGGGACCCGCCAGCCTGTCATCAGGGCCTGTCATCAGCCCCCTCGCTCTTTCCCCCTTCCCGCCGCCTCAGCCCCCTTGGAACCGTCCGAGCACCGTCTAGGGCCCCTGCGCTCGCCGGCCGCCCGTCTGCGGGCCCAGCCGCCCTCTCCGTTCTCCCGCGTCGAAAGTCTCAGCCCCGGCTCCGGCCCCGCCCCCTCGCCAGCCCCGCCCCACGCCAGCCCCGCCCCCGCCGCGGACTCCGGCACGCTGGGGGCGGGGTCCGAGGCTGGAGGGCCGGGGGCGGTGGGCGGGGCGGGGCGGGGCCCGTGGAGCGGGCGGGGCCGGAGGCAGAGGGCGGGGTCGGAGGCGGGGTCGGCAGGCCGGGGGCGGGGCCCGAGGGGGAGGACAGGGGCGGTGGGCGGGGTCGGAGGCCCGAGGGTTGACAGTGGGCGGGAGGCAGGTGTGCCGCGACCTTCCGCCCCTCCCCCGCCGCCACCCAGTCCGCCCGCCCCGAACCCGCGACCCCAGTGGGGCGGTGGCGCGGAGCTCGGGCTTCCGCTGGGAGGAGCGGGTGGGGGGCGTCAGACGTCGTCTAACTTGGATCGTCCCAGGTAACACACTTCCTGGACCCTACATGAGTCTTACGTGTGAAACAGATGAAAGGCGGTGAATCTAAACCTCTCCTTAGGGTTCTAACAGCGCACCCAAACCTGGGAGGGTTCGCCCCACAAATCTAAATCTATTAAATACAATTTGCGAAGGGGTGCAGGGGGCTGGTGGGTGGCCCAGGGGTGGAGCACGTGACTGGTCTGGAGGTTGTGAGCTTAGCTGCCTGTTGGATGTAGAGATTAAAAACAAAATCTTAAAAAAAAAAAAATCCCTCAGGACCTGGGTGGCTCAGTTGGTTGGACGTCTGCCTCCGGCTCAGGTCATGATCCCCCAGTCCTGGGACGGAGCCGCATCGAGCTCTCTGCTCCAGGAAGCCTGCTTCTCCCGCTCCTGCTCTCCCGCTCTCTCAAATAAATAAAATCTTAAAAAAAAAAAAAAATCCATCAGGAGCCTCTGAGTGGCTCAGTCAGTCACCCTCAGACTCTTGGTTTCGGCTAAGGCGTGGTCTCTGGTGGTGGGATCTGCGTGGCGCTCTGCTCAGGGACGAGTGCCCTGGAGAGTCTTTCCCTCTGCCCCTCCCTGCATGGGTGCGTGGTGCGCTCTCTATGGATTTTTAAAAATCAACCAATTAAATAGAAATTTTAAGAAGAGTAAACATCACAGGTACATTTTGCGTTAGAGTACAAAGATGTGGGCCGGAAACATCTAGTGGTTTTTTTTTTTTTTTTTTTTTTTAAGATTCTATTTATTTATTTGACAGACAGAGATCACAAGTAGGCAGAGAGGCAGACGCAGGGAGCGGGGGGGGGGGCTGAGCAGAGAGCCCGATGCGGGGCTCGCTCCCAGGACTCTGGGATCATGACCAGAGCTGAAGGTAGAGCCTTTAACCCACTGAGCCACCCAGGCACCCCAAATGTCTAGTTTTTATTTAGAGGCCAGTACTTGGCATACGGTGTCCTGTTAGGCTCAGGTGCACAGCGCACGGATTCCACACTTCCACACAACCCCTGTGCTCCTCACAACAGGTGCACCCCTTAACCCCCATCCCCTCCTGAACCCATTCCCCACCCACCTGCCCTGTGTCACCACCAGGGGGGTCTCTACCCTTAACAGTCTGCTTGTCGGTTTGCCTTTCTCTTTCTTTTTGCCTTTGCTCATTTGTTTTGTTTCTTAATTTCACCCATGAGTGAAATCAGATGGTGTTTGAAATGGAAATCTCTCAAACAGCAGCCAGTTGCGGACCCCTGGCTCACATCATGGCTTCAGTGTTACTGGTGCTCCCCAAACTCATCAGATATTTCTGCCAGGTGGCTCCTGGGATTCTCATTGGTGACCCCGATGGGTTGCAAACCCTATGAAGCCCGTGTCTGTGGCTATAGCCACAACAGTCGTCGCCCTGAGCAGCGGGACATCCGCTCCTCCGTGATCTGTGGATGCATTTAATCGGCCTCTGAACCATGAATGTTTTTCTTGCAAATCTAAATGCCTGTGACCCCAATGAATCATTTTTAAAATAACTTTATTGGGATGTAATTCACATACCATGCAATTCACCCATTTAAAGTGTGCGATTCAATAGTTGTTCATATACCCACGGGTTTGTACAAAGATCACCAAGATCTTAGAACATTTCCATTGTCCCAGAAGGAAACCCTTCAACTATGATACTCCTACCACCTAACCCTCCACAACTCTCAGCAGCCATTCGTCTATTTTCTGTCTTTACAGATTTGCCTATTCTTACACAGGAAATCATATATATGTGGCTTTTGGGTCTGGTTTCCTCCACCCTGCACAGTTCAGGGTTGCCCATGCTATAGAGTGAGTCAGGATTTCCAGTTCGTATTCGTTGTTGTTTGCTGTTGTTTCATGGATGAATAATATTTCATTAATGGATAGGCCACAGTTTGTTTATTCATTCAGCAGCCGAAGGACTCTAGGGTGGTTTCCTCTTTGGGGTCATTATGAGTAACACTGCTATAAACATCCATATAGGAGTTTTTGGGTGGATTTATGTTTCCATTTCTCATGGGTGTGTATCTAAGAGTAGAATTGCTGGGTCATATGGTGACTATATGTGTAACTGTTTGAGGAACTGTCAGGTTGTTTCTCAAGGTCGTTCTCTCTTGTTCATTCCCACCAGCAATGTGCGAGTGTTCCAATTTCTCCATATCCTTACCCATACTTATTATCTGATTTTTTTTATAGCCATCCCAGTGAGTGTGAAGTGGTTCTGATTTGCCTTTCCCTGATGCATAATAAGGCTGAGCATCTTTTCTCTGTTAATTGGCCATTTGTATATCATCTTTGAGAATGCCTGTTCATGTCCTTTGCCCATTTTTAAGTTGGGAAACTAATTTTTTTATTATTGAGTTGTAAGAGTTCTTGAAGGATTCTGCTTAGATGTCTCGTACCTAATGTGTGACTCGTGAACGCCTTCTCCCATTCCATGGGTTGCCTTTTTACTTCCTTGATGGTGTCCTTTGAGACACAGAAGCTTTTACATTTGATGTAAAATGTATTTCATTTGTTGCTCACAGTTTTGGGGCCACATCTAAGAATACATGGCCAAATCCAGGGTCATGAAAATTTTCCCCAATGTTTTCTTCTAAGAATTTTACAGTTTTAGTTCTTACATGTAGGCCTTTGATCCATTCAACTTTTGTGTATGCTGTGAGGCAAGTGTCCAACTTCATTCTTTTACACATGGATTCCAGTAATCCCCTCACCATTTTTCGAAAAGATTATTCTTTCCTTCATTGAATTCTCTTGGCCCCCTTGTTGAAAATCAGACCACAGATACATGGGTTTATTTCTGGGCTCCTATATTATTCCATAGACCTATATGTTGCTCACTATGCCAGGGCCACATAATCCCGATTGCTGTAGCTTTGCAGTAAATTCTGAAATCTGAAACTGAGTCCTTGAACTTCCTCCCTCCTTCCTTCCTTGCTCTCTTCTCTCTCTGTCTCTTTTTTTTCTTAGGTAGTATAAGGGGGAGAAGTGCAGGGTGACTAAGTGGCACCTGTAACAATGGCTTCTTGCTTTTAAAATGTGCCTTTGGCCATTCTGGGTCCCTTGCAATTTGTTGTGAATTTGGGGATCGACTTGTCAGTCCCTACAAAGAAGTCAGTCTGGATTCTGACAGATTGCACTGACTCTGCCGGTGAACTTGGGGAGTATTATTGTCCATGGGATTCTCTCCCATTTACTTAGATCTTTAATTCCTTTCAAAAATGTTTGCAGTTTTCTTGGGGAACCTGGTTGGATCAGTTGATTAAGCATCTGCCTTCCGCTCGGGTCATGGTCTCTGGGTACTGGGATGGAGCGCTATGTCCAGCTCCCTGCTCCGCTGGGTGGCCGCCTCTCCCCATGCCCTCCACTCATCTTGTGCTGTCTCTCTCTCAAATAAAAAAAAATCTTAAAAAAAAATTAAGTTTCAAGACATCTTGTCACACATTCTATAGGGTGTCTCACGGGCATAGATTTAAGCAAGAAGCCTGGAGACTTCCGAAGGAATGTAAGGATGCTTCTGGGAGTCTTAAGGAGGGTAGATTTAGCCATGTGTGCTAAAGACCACTGGAATGTCTGTTTTGGGGGGGGAAATCAATAATAAAGATTTATGTAGTCAACATCACTCATCTTCAGGGAAATACAAATCAGAACCACACTGAGATACCGCCTCACACCAGTCAGAAGGGCTAAAGTCAACAACACAGTAAACAACAGGTGTTGGCGAGGATGCAGGGAAAGGGGAGCCTTTCCTACACTGTTGGTGGGAACGCGAGCTGGTGCGGCCGCTCTGGAAAACAGCATGGAGGGTCCTCAGAAAGTTGAAAATTGAGCTACCCCATGACCCAGCAATCGCACTACTGGGTATTTATCCAAAGAATACAAAAACACTCATTCGAAGAAATGCATGCCCCCCAGGCTTGTAACAGCATTATCTACGATGGCAAAGATATGGAAGCAGCCCACGTGTCCGTGGACAGGTAAAGGGATGAAGATGTCTCTCTCTCTCTCTCTCTCACACACACACACACACACACACACACACACACACACACAGTGGAATATTACTCAGGCATAAAAAAACGACATCTTGCCATTTGCAACAATGTGATGGAACTGTAGAGAGTATTATGCTGAGCAAAATAAGTCAGAGAAAGACAAATACCATATGATTTCACTCATTTGTGGAATTTAAGAAACAAACAAGCAAATGGAAAAAGAAGGAAAGAAAGAAAGAGAAAGGCAAACCAGGAAACACAATCCGAACTCGAGAACACACTGGGGGTCGCCGGGGCGGGGGACAGTTGGTGGGGATTAGGGCATGCACCTGTCCTGACGAGCTCCAGGTGATGCCTACAAGTGTCGAATCACTACAGCGAGCCCTGAAACTCATCATGCGGTCCGTGTTAACGACGCTGGAATTAACATTTAAAACCTAATAAAAAAGATTTGTGTAGTAGAATTATTTGTCATGGGGAAAATTGGAATCAATTTGATTGCTCAAGGGTTGGAAGAGGCTCAAGGAAGAGAGGCGCCTGCGGGACCCCGGGCCACCACCCTGAGCGAGGGTCTCAGAGAGAAGGGTTGTGCTGGAGGCAGTCCAGGAGGAAGACAGGGAGGCCAGACGAGGCCGCCACCTCTGGGTACGAGGTTCTGCAGCTAAGAACGGAGTTTACTTTTTTTTTTTTTTTTTACGATTTTACTCATTTATTCGACAGAGAGAGACAGCACAAGCAGGCAGAGAGACAGGCAGAGAGAGGGGGAAGCAGGCTCCCCACTGAGCAAAGAGCCTGATGTGGGGCTCGATCCTAGGACCCAGAGATCCTGACCCGAGCCGAAGGCAGATGCTTACTCACTGAGCCACCCAGACGCCCCGGATTTTACATTTTTAATGGTTAAAACAAAATCAAAAGAATGCTATTGCCGGACATGCCAAAAGTCCACGAAATTCAGACATCAGTATCTCTGAATCGAGTTTTGTTGCCACAGATCCACGTTTGTCTCCGCATTGTCTGCAGCCTCTTTGCCAGTCCCTGGCCCGGCCGAGTGTCAGCACAGAGACCAGGGGGCCTGCAAAACCCGGAATATTTACCACCAGCCCTTGATAGGAAAGGTTCTCGACCCCTGATCTAGAAAGTCTTCAAGGCAACACGGAGCTCTGTACTGCGACCACCCGCTGGGGAGGGGACCACCGCGTTTCTAATCGTGGCTCCGTTCCCTGTTCTCTACCCTGAGCTAATGGCTCTTGGTAACAGTTTTCAGTTAAAACCTTCCCTGCGCCCTCCCCCGAGCTTCTGCGCCCCCAGGGGCCTTCTCCCCCACAACAGAGGTCATTCAAGGGCACTGACCTCAGGACCCCAAGGAAACGGCCTCTCTGGGCTCTCTGCCTACACAGGGACTAGAGCGTGAGGGCCCCAAGGGCCCAGCACCCGGGAGGTGAGGCTGTCCCCACAGCAGCAGTGGACAGGAGGCCGGGACCCACTGCTCCCTGCCGGGGGATGGACGGGGCAGCAGGGCAGCCCGGGGGACCAGCCACCAGGAGACCGCGGGCAGCTGGGGAAGGGCCCTCTGGCTTGGTGGCAGGTGGGTGTTCAGAGAAGTGGGCCCGGAGGAGCAAGACTCCTTCATAAGATGTGGACAAAGGGCCGGACCCACATGAGGGATCTGCGGAGGCGCCCCACAGACCGCCCCCAAAGGGAAAGGACCATCATCTGGGCCGCCTGGGAGAAGAGGCTCAGGGTTGGTCTGCTCCGCAGAGGGAGACAGCACCTGGGCCCAGGCCCCTTCCTCGAAGAGCCCGCCTGGGGTGGGTCTCAGTGTTTTCTCTGTGTCCCCCAGGTGTGTTCCTGCCCCCGTCCCCGGCAGCAGCAAACGAGCCTCTCCTGGATGAAGTGGGGATCATGACTCTGGCACCCCTGGCCGACATGCTAAACAGCCCGCAGCCCGGCGCCACGGCATGCCCAGCCACCAACCCCCTGACCGGCCCCCTCAGCCCCCTGCTGCCTGGCCCGGGCTCTCTGCCACAGAGCGGCACGCTCACCAGCCTCCTGACCGGCCCCATGGCGGTGTCCCCGGGGGGCACGCTGACCAGCTCCCTGGGCCTGCCCTCAACTGGCCCCCTGACTCCGAGCAGCCACCTGACCGGCCCCATGGCGGTGTCCCCGGGGGGCACGCTGACCAGCTCCCTGGGCCTGCCCTCAACTGGCCCCCTGACTCCGAGCGGCCACCTGACCGGCCCCATGGCGGTGTCCCCGGGGGGCACGCTGACCAGCTCCCTGGGCCTGCCCTCAACTGGCCCCCTGACTCCGAGCAGTGCCCTGATGGCCCCAATGACAGGCGCAGTGGCCGTCTCTCTGAGCAGCCCCCTCCTCACCTCCACAGCCGCCCCTCTAGGTGTCTCTCAGAACCTTCTGGCCAACCCCATGGGCAATCTGGTGCTGTCAGATCCGCTCCGGGGGTACCCTTCCGGACCCCATCCCTCGGCTGGAGCAGGGCCTGTCGCCACCCCGAAAGGTAACTGGCTCGGGGAGGGACCACAGCTCCCCTCCCCATGGCCAGGCCAGTCCTTGGTCCTGCTCTGATCCGCCTTCTCTCCTTTCTGCCCCACCACGTCACTAGTCCCAATCTCCACTGAGCATCCCCAGCCGACCCAGGACCTGGAGCCCTTCAGCATGACGTTTGTGGGTTCACCCATCCAGGCCTCCACCCCTATCGGGACCAGGGGCACACCTGACCCCATGACCACCTTCTCCTACAGCAGCTCAGAAGCCCAGCCCCAGCCCAGCGCCCCTCAGGGACAAGCGGGTCCTGCATCTGTCCGCACTACCCCAACCCCCTCTCCGACTGCCGCAGTCCTCGCCCCTACCCCTGCTCCTGCCCCCCAACCCACCACCAACTACACTCCCTCGAGCACCACCCACATTGTCCAGTGCCCCCCTCAGTCTCCCACCCGGGGACACCACCCTCCCGCCCAGCCCTTGCCCACACCCCACTCCCCTCCACGAAATCCCCACTCCCCGCCCCGAACCTCGTCCTCCCCGGCTACAGTCAGCGATGCCCGGGGTCCACGTGGCATGGAGACATCTCGGAAAAGCATCCTAGAGCTGGAACGGAAGATGGCCCATCGAAAGGCCAGCAAGTTCCCGGACAGCCCCCGAGGTCAGTGACACAAGTTCAGCATGAGGGGGGTGGTCTCCCCTGATGCCTGATGCCCTTATAGACCTCCCTGGCACTAGCCTGGGCTGCTGACCATGGCCACTGACCAGTCCTTCTCCCCTTGCTGTCCCAGAGTCAAAGCAGCTAGCCTGGGAGAGGCTGGTGGGGGAGATTGCCTTCCAGCTGGACCGCAGAATCCTGTCCAGCATCTTCCCGGAGCGTGTGCGGCTCTACGGCTTCACTGTCTCCAACATTCCAGAGAAGATCATCCAGGTGAGTGGCTCCCACCTCCCACTCAGAGGACCTGCCCCCTCACCTGTCAGGGATGGGGTGCATGCTGGCCTTGGAGGAGCTGCTGGGGGGCCCTAGACTCTAACCCGGGCAAGACATCAGAATCCCAGGCCCCCCTGGAATGGAGGAAGCCTGGCATTCCGTCCGAGTGGCCTGAGGGTGTCCAGGGCATCTGGTGTCAGGAACCTGTGGCCTTGGCCTCGTGGCCTCCCCAGAGGATAGGGCAGAGGACGGTCCTGACCACGGTTGGGACAGCCCTCTCCTCCTTTGCCCCTGCGATGGCCTCCAGATGGCCAGCCCTCACGCCCAGGGGCCCTCCCCACACTAGCCGAACTGACGCTTTCCCCGCCCCACTGGTAGCCTCAAGGGTCGCTATGGTGGCAGAGGGGAGGCAGGTCCCGCAACCTGTGGGCAGCTGGGGGCCTCAGGCCACGCTCATTCCAGTATATTCTTAGCATGCCGTCACTGGTCACTGAGGCCGTTCCTTCCGTGGAGGGACCCGAACCACAGCGCTTCCCAAGGTGCTTGGGCACGTCTGCCTTGCCACCCCGCGCGGGCGCTCGCCAAGGCAGTGGGACAGGAAGTAGTCATGGGATGCTGTGCTTGGCTGGATGCCCAGAAGTGCGTCCCAGAAGGAGGGACAGTGCGCCCCTCCCCTGCTAACGCGCCAGCTCTGGGTGGGACCCCGGGCCAGGATGGGGGAGGAGGGCCATTCCGGCTTTCTTTGGAGAACAGCCCTCTGTGCTCCCGGCCGCCTTCTCTCCGGCGTCTTTATCTCTAGACTACAGACCTGGCGTGTAGCCCGTGGGAACAGTGGCCCACCGGCTGCTGGTGCGCGGTCCCCGCTGGCTGTGAGGGAGCCTGTTTGTATTCAGGTTTGAGCTTCCCTCTTCCTTGACTCAGCGTGTCCTGGGGTTGGCTTTATCGTTTTCACGTGGTCAGAACTATCTCCTTCCCTCGGCAATGACCGGGGCTGCCGGGGGCCACACACTTGGCACCCAGGCTCCTGAGAGCGGCCCCACCGGAGCCCACCTGCAAAGAGGCTCTGGGCGCTGGGCAGATGCCGCCTGGCTCGGGGCCGGGCAGACCCCGCCTGGCTCGCCCTCCGAAGAGCCCATAGCAGGCTGAACGCGTCTGGTTCCACCTGAGGAGCCTAGAGATCTGCCTGATCTCACGGCCACCCATCCCGCCTGCTTTGCTGGCCCACTGTGGGCTCCTACCAGCACCCAGTTCCACTTTGCCCGGATTTCTGTTTCCCTTCCTCCGAACATCTTGTGTTTCTGCACGTTGGACCCGGCGTTGGTTGTTGCTAGAATCCCTCGATTCTATCCAGACCCACGAAACCTGCTGTCCTGGCAACCTGCTGTCCCACTAAACCCGAGCTCCAGTCCTGGCTCGCTGGCTTTGTGGACACTGTGTAGTTGGCCGCCGACAAGCTCTAACAGAGCCTCATCACTGAACGGGGTCTTGTGGACTATTTCCTCTGACCCTGGCCATCTGCTTTAAGGTTCAGTGGCCTATGCCATCTTTTAAGCTCAACTAAAAGTTGTCCCAATGCCCAGACCTGTCACCTCTTCTGCCCAGCTGCAAAGGCCTTCTGCTGGGGGCGTGGCTCTCAGCCTTCCTTTCGGGTCCCAGTCCTAGCAGACCAGGAGCCCAGCCGCACCCGTGTGAGGGTACCTCGTGGCGTACCCCCCCACCCAGGGCCCAGGGCCCTTGGTGCTCTCTGGGGCCCCACTCGCTGGCCTGCACACATGGTTTTGGTTTTTGCGCAATGGTTTGTTTCCAGGTGCCAAACCGTTGGTCTGGTTCTCACGGCCTGTGTATCATGTTGGCCCTTCCGTGCACAGTCATATCGTACACTACTTAAAGGAAGCAGCGATGGGACAACCTCATCATGCTTCCCACTAGGTAGGAACACACGCTTCGTGTCTGCGTGATGTGTGCTGTGCGTCCAGACTTCTCACCTTCTCAAGTCCCAGGTCTTGGTTGCAGGGAACAGAAGCCACACGAGCTGATGTAACCAGGGGCTTTGCTGTCAGTGTTTAGGTGAGAACCCGAAACTGGGCACAGATGTTGGTACCGGGTCCCAGCTGCCGCCTCTCCCCAAACCCAAGCGCACCTCGCCCCTGGGCCTCCGCTTCACCACTGCCCCACCCCCCGGGGGCAGAAGCACAAGCGCTTTGGAAAGAGGCACCGCGAAGCCCGAGGACGCCCTCAGCACCTTCCACGTCATGTGGGGAAGTTCTCCCTCGTCCTCATTTACGGAGAGCTCCGGGCGGGCCCTCCGAGCCTTGAAGAAATTGGTTTCTTTCTAAGAATGTATTTTCTCTTTCATTGAAAAGATCGCATGAGTTTTCCCTCCCGGTTCCCGCATCTCGAGGTGCGGGGAAGGCATCCCGGTGGTGAACGCACTTCCCCAGTGGTGTTACGTCCCGGGACGGGGTTCGCGGCGGCTCAGGACTCGGAGGGCACGCCCGGGCGCCGGGACGCAAACGCAGCGAATTCTCCGCCGGACCCTGCGGTCCAAGTCCCGGCAGATCGGGGGTCGGGGCCTCCCGGACTCGGCCGGGGTCGGGGTCCGCAGCCGCAGCCTCACCCGGTTGGCTCGAGGGTAATGACGTCAGGCCTGGCTGCGCGAGCGCGGTCCCCCACCCACCCCGCGCTTCCCCCTTCCAGGGAAAGGGACAGTCCGGCCCCTTTGCCCCGTCTGGTCTTGCTGACTGTCCCTCCTGAGCCTTAGGAGTCCGTCGGTCCGTCTGTGCGTCCGCGTGGCCTGCGTCTCTCTCGGGCTGAGCGCTCACGCGGTCCCACTTCACAGCTCTCGCTGGTAAATACCCTCGGGGCGGAGAAGCGCCCTCCAGTCCGGCAGATACGCCAGTTTGCCACCAGCGGAGCGTCGGGAGCCAAAGCCCGGCGGACCCTGGCGGAGGGAGAGGGCGCGGAGGTTTGCGCGCGGCCGGGGAGAGGCGGGCCCCCCCCCCCGCAGCGCCCCGGGGCGTCGCTTCCCCCCCCCCCCCCCGCTCCGCCCGCCTCCCGCGGCCTCGCCCCAGGTGGGCGGCTGTGCAGGTAGGTGCGCGTAGTCGCCGGCTGCGGCGCTGCCCTCCCGAACCGCGGCGTCCGTCGGTGCGCGTCTCCCGTCTCCATCATCCGACGGCCCTTCCGCCGTCTCGGTAGTGCGGGTGTCTGAGCGCTTGCCCTCTGCTCCGAGGATGACGCCTGAACCACACGACTCCGTTACACTTGCTGCCACCTCCCTGTCCCTGAGCACGTGGCCAGTGTCGGAATGGAGGACTGGGTGGTGCGCCCCGGGGCTCCGTCCCTCTGAGGTGCGTGCGTGTTTGGTCACACCTGTTCCCTCCTCCACGGCTGATCCAACACCAGGTCCCCCGCTGATCCTCCTCTCAGGATGTTTCCCATGGACACATCTGCACCTACACTTAACTACCCCGGGCCAACCTGCGGCACCTTTCTGCCCCACAGCTGCCCTTCCCCTCCATGTAGTCACTCCCACTATGGGGCATTCAGCGCCTACCAAGTTCATGCCAAGCAGACCAGTCTCTGCCCTCGGGGAGCTCACCGGCGCCTGGGAGGCCTTCGATAAGTAACAAAAGACATTTATGCTAGAGGTTGAGGGGGGTGATTCACGCTGTGAGGGTGTGAGAGCGCCGGGCTGGGTTGGCCTGGCTGTGTGTCCCCCCTCCCCCGCACTCCCCGTACTCTGGCTCCTATATCCTGGGAGAGCCTCTCTCTCCTCTATTCCTTTGAAACACAATTCTGCTCAACGCGAGAGCCCACTGATGTGTCCTGCGGAACTGGGGGCCCCTTGCGGTGGGGCAGAGCAGCCCAGATGCTGTGCTCATCACCCCTAGAGACATTTCCTTTCATCTTCAAAATAGCTGCCAGGCAGTCTGGTTTCCCTCATGTCATAGCAGGGAAACGGAGGCTCAGCCCCAGTACGGTGAGAGAAGCAGCCACTGAAACTGGCTCTCCCGCGTGGGCCCCTTGCTCCGTGCCCCGCCTCCTGGCACTTCCATGCTGTGCACACTGTTCCTTGTCCCGGAGGTTCCTTTGCTCCCCTAGTCCTCATCCTTCAGGCACCAGCCCTGCCATCCCCTCCTCTGCAGCGCGTCCCTCCCCAGGCTCCCCATGTCAGCCTCTTCCTGCTCGGTCTTTTCATCACTATAAACCCAGAGGGCTTTGCTTGGACGGGAATCCTATCACCAGCGACAGTGCCCCACGCAGGGGACGGCTGAGAATATCTGTGGGATGGATGGACAGAACCCTCACCCTCTCTTGCGCTTCTGTCCATCTCCTTATACGGTCAGCATGATCTTTTAGAACCACAATGCCAATGGACCAGAAATCTCTGACCCATTAGGACAGAGCCTTCAGCCACACTCTGCTCAGCCCTGCCTGCTTCTCAGTGCCCGGAAGGTGTGGCAGGGACCCATGCCCACGGCTCCCTGGCTTCCGTGGGGTGCCTTCCTGCTCTTCTCACTCACTCCTCTCCCCTGTCCCCCCGCGGTCAAGGGGCCACCTCTTTGCGGCAGCTCTGGCCTTGTCTGTGTGAATGCACCCGCACTCCTCCCCTCTGTCCCGTGCTCTGGCGGGGTGGGTGCGGTGGGCCCCCTGCCGACTTCAGCTCCAGTCTGGAGCTCCAAGCCCCCAGTGCAGCACCCAGGGAGCGCTCAGCCACAGCCCCAGGGTGAGTAGAGGATGGGTCCTGACATCCCCAGGGGGCCTAGGCTTAAAGCTGCGCGCCCCCCCCACCCCGCTCTGGGGCATTCAGCATGAAGAGTCACGTGCTCGCTCAGTTTGGCCGAGCTCTTGCCGTCACCGACACGGGGCACGGGAACAGGCAAAGGGAGGAGAAGGCTTAGCAGCCTAGAGGAGCCTCGAGTCCAGGAGCCAGGCTGGTTCTGCTGCTAAGTGTGCACCCAAAGTCCAAGCACGGGGCTCCTCTGTCAAGGTGTCAGGGGTTGCTTTAGCTGAGCCCAGCCGCCGTCCGAGTGCTCTGTTCACATGACCAGAGGGGAGGGCAGAGGATTTTCCTGGAGGGGCTGAGGACCCAGCTGGCACTCAGGACCCAGCCTGGTGTGTATCCAGGGAAAGGCTGGAAGGTGGGGCAGCGGCCAGTGCGGGGGGCTCAGGCAGGGAGAGACCCCCTCCAGCTACTTCAGACCGGTCATTCCCGGGGTCTGGGCACGGCCACGCCTGTGATAGCTACATCATTTGCAAGACTCGGTGCAAATGAAAACAGGGCTCCTTGTTCAAAAATTATAAAGAACTTCAAGATGGCCACAGCAGAGCATTGGCTGGATGTGGGTCCTCCTGAGCTGGGGCCCCGAGTCAGTGTGCACGTCACGTGCCCAAGAGGCCATGGCGGGAGTGGAGAGGAGGCGCTGACTTCCCGCTTCCTGGTGAGCTGCTGCGGGACAGGACGCAGTCACGGCCTGGTTGGGGGGCACAGGGGCCCCTCCTTGCTGCCAGTGCCCAGGAGGGGTCGCAGAGGGGCAGCAGGCCCCCTGGTGCCGACAAGGAGGGTGCTTGGCTCGGGGCCTGGGCGGTCAGTTCCGCATGAGGGCAGGACAGGGCCTCACTGAAGGAGGGGTACGGGTGCTGGGTGCTGGGGAGGCAGCGCGGGGCGACAGAGAAGCGACCTGGAGAGGCTGGGGAGGTCTCAGGGCAGGGAGCCAGCGGGGTGCCTGGGAAAGGCCCCCAGGGGTGTGGGCCAGCCGGGACCCCTCCTCTTTCCTACACCTCCAGGCTCCCAGCTGAGCTCTCTGTGGGCTGCTCATAGCCTCAGCTCCAGAGTCCCTGCTGGTGGGGGGAGCAGGCCACGGGGAGGGAATCTGGGGAACTCTACCCTGCAGCTCAAGACCCTCCAGAGCCTCTCCTGGGACCTCCAGGCCCCCTTCCCCCAGCAGCCCCCGCACCCACAGCCACATCTGCCCCTCTCCTGCCCTGTGCCTGTGCGGAGCAGAGGGACCTGATGGCCGCTGTCCCCTCAGGCCTCCTTGAACCCCAGCGACCACAAGCTGGACGAGGAGCTGTGCCAGACCCTCACACAGCGGTACGTGAGCATCATGAACCGGCTCCAGAGCCTGGGCTACAACGGGCGGGTGCACCCGGCGCTGACGGAGCAGCTGGTGAACGCATACGGCATCCTGCGCGAGAGGCCAGAGCTGGCGGCCTCGGAGGGCGGCTCCTACAGCATGGACTTCCTGCAGCACGTGCTGGTGGAGACCGTGCACCCCAGCATGCTCAGCGACGCGCTGCTGCTGCTCTCCTGCCTCAGCCAGCTGGCGCACGACGACGGCAAGCCCATGTTCATCTGGTGACACGGGCCCGCGCCCACCCGGGTTCACTACGCCCCGCACCCTCGTGCAAAGCCATTAAAGCTTCCCAAGGATGCTAGAACTCGGGGGCTGCCGCTCCTCGGGGGTGGCTGGCCAGCACCTCACTCCCCGGCACCCCTTCGATCCTGCCTGCTCTGGGGCTCCATGCCCAGCCCGGGGGCTCTTGCGTGGCAGCTGTTAGACTAAGGGGGGGCATGTTCAAAGGTCCCAAGGCTTCCCTCACCTGGCAGTGGGGCGGGGGGGGGGTTGGGGGGGACTTGGAGGGGAAGAGCAGGAAGCGCTGGGCCAGGAGCACTGTGCTGCGCGGGGGTACTGAAGCCTGGTGCAGAGTCAAAGGCAGAAGCGGGAGGAGACAGGACGTGGGTGTGGGAATCCTGCCCTCTGCACTGGCTGGAGGAGGGGAGTGGGAGAGGCGGCAGGGAGAGCTTTGGACCTTCCTTGAGGGCAAGAGGGTGTTAGATGGCGGGGAGGGAACCAGGAGAAAGTAGCCCAACCCCGAGCCCCAGGTCAGCCCAGGGAGATGTGGCCAGCCACAGGCCCAGGGAGAGGAGGCGGGCTCCACAGGGCTCGTGGGGGGGGGGGTGCTGAGCAGGAGAGGGCGGCGTGGAGCACGGGCAGAATGGGAAAGGGGGCGGGGGGCTGCAAGACAGGACAGCTGTGGACAGATGGGGAAGGGCCTGTGGGCAGTGCTGGAGACCAAGCAGTGCAGACAGGCTGCTGGTCCTTGCCAGGGTGTGTGTGAGAGATGCGGAAAGGGCAGCGGGGCGGGGCAGGGGGTGGCGGCGGGGGGGGGGGGGCAGCCTGCAGAGCAGCCTCTGGCCCAGAAGAGGAACTTGAGAGGACGGGCCTGAGGAAGGGGAGGGCCTGGGCTGTGAAGGGAGGACGAGGGTGGCTGAAGCAGCGGGAACGCGGACCCCGGCAGAGGTGGCTCCTGCGGCATCCGTGTGTGCCCGCCAGAGGACTCCAAAGGGCCAAGGGACTCAGCCCCCAGCGAGGAATGCAGGAAGGAGAGGGTCATGGAGTGCACCCAGGAGCCCCCTGCCTCTCTGCCCTCCCCACTCCCAGGCCTGCTACTTCAGGGAATCCAGCCAGACCCCCAGGACAGGCAGGGAAGGACTGTGCATATAGGGATGTGGAGATCTATAGATAGAAATCTCGCTCTGTCTGCCGAGAAGGCCCAGCATCGCGACACACCAGTAACAGGGAACACAGCCAGCACCAGATTTTGGTTTCTAAAGGCAATCAGGTTTTCCTGGAGAACTGGGAGTGGGGGAGGCAGGAAGCCCTGCACCTCGCCGCCTGTAGGCTTAATGGCAGCCCCGACTCAAACTACAGGGCAATTTAGGAGCAAACCCGGGAGATGAGGGGGGTGGGTCACAGCTCAGATCAGAAAGTGGGGCCCAGGCACCCGCTCTAGGAGCGCGAGGCAGCAGGTCCCGGGAGCCAACCGAGCAGGTGCGAGAGGCTCTCCGGATGGGAGCTGTTTTCCCTGTGGCTCACGTGCCCCGGGGAGAAGCGGCCGCACAAAGCCCAACCAACGGTCCCTTACCCCGAGATTGGAAGCTCCTTGGGGTGGGGTCACAGAGCCGTCACCACGGGGTCAGGCCTCTGGGGAAGCTCTTGGGACGCTCAGCCGGAGCCTCGGAGTCCGTCCCCCCTCTGGGGTGGGTCTTTGAACTCAGCGGCTGGACGTTGCAACAGAGGCAGACGGGTGGGGGTGGGGCGGACCCTGCAGTCTGGGCGGCCCGAGGGCCCTCGCAATTCCGCGCGGACTCGCCGGGAGGAGGGAGGGAGCGGAACGCAGCAGGCCCCGCGCTCCCTTCGCCAGCCCGCCTGCGCCGGCGAGGACGGCGCTCCGCTGGGTGCAGGCTGCTCCCCAGCCCCGGTTCCCGAGCCGCAGCGCTGGGGGTTCTCCCGGCGGCCTTCAGGGGAGGGCGGGGCCGGACGGGCAGGATCGGAGGCGTGGCTGCGAAACCGGGGTCTCTTTCGCTTTCCCTTTTGTTCCCTCCAACCGCCGCCGACACTCCGCGCCGGTGAGGAGCGCGCGGCTTCCCGGGCGCTCCGGTTTCCGCCCGCGCCCGCACCGCCCGGGAGCACAGCACCTTCCCGGCTCCGCGCAGAGGCTGCGCCACGTAGCCTTGACCTGCGACTCCCCTGCAGCTCCCGCGGACGCACCAACGAATCGATTCGCACGCTGGAGGCGACGGAGCCGCGGGGTCGTCCCGAGGCCAAGAAGTCCCGCGCGCCATGCAGTCCCCTCCCGACTGGCCCCCGACGCCCGGCACCCTGCGGCCCTCTCCCTTCCCGCACCCTGCCCTGCACGCCCTGCACCGCCTGGCCCGAGCCCTGCTCTTTCCGGCTTACTGGGCGCTGGACCAGCTGCTGGGCTGCGGGGCGCCGCTGGCGCGCGCGAACCGCCGCCGCGCGCTGAGAGCGGCCGCGGGCGCCGTGGGGGCGCTGCTGCTGCTGCTCCTGGCCGGCCTGCCCCTCGCCCTGCCCGGCCTGCTGCTCTGGCTGCCCCTGCAAGCTTGGCGCCGCCCCTTCTGCTACCGGCCCCCTCCGGAGTGCTGGACGCCCCCGGCGCCCTGGCGCCCCTCCGCTGAGCCCGCGCGCTGCTTCGGCTTCCTCAGCGCGAACCTGTGCCTGCTGCCCGACGGCCTAGCGCGCTTCAACAACTTGCGGCACAGCCAGCGGCGCGCCGAGGCCATGGGCGCCGTGCTGCTCGCCGGCCTGCGGCCCTCGCGCTATGGGACTACGGGCTGCAGTCCGCCAGGGCCGGGGACGCCCGGTGGGTCGCTGATAGCCGCGGTGCCGGCGGGGCTGGACTTCGTGTGCCTGCAGGAGGTGTTCGACCTGCGCGCGGCGCAGCGCCTCGTCCGCCGCCTAGCGCCCTATCTGGGCCCGGTGCTGTACGACGTGGGCTCCTTCGGCCTGCAGCCCGGACCGCACCTCAAGCTGCTCGGCAGCGGGCTGCTGCTGGCCTCGCGTTATCCGCTGCTGCGCGCCGCCTTCCGATGCTTCCCCCACGCACGGCGCGAGGACGCGCTGGCCTCCAAAGGACTGCTTTCCGCGCAGGTATAAGCCCACCGGCCGCGGGGAGAGGGCTGGGCGTGGGGTCGAATAGGCGACGTTGCTGGGCGGTCCACGGTGTTGCAGGCGCAGGTGGGCATCCTGGACGGGCGCCGCATCGTGGGCTTCCTGCACTGCACGCACTTGCATGCGCCGAGTGGTGAGCCCCGTGGACGGGTCAGCACGTGGGCCGGCGGTCTCCCCTCTCTCATCCTGGCGGCGGCGGGTCCCAGCCCTCGTCTTTGTCTCCGCTCCCCCCACCGTTTGTCCACGGCCCGAAGCACCGCGAGCCGGGTGGTGGAGTGCCCTGCTGGGCTCGCAGGTCGGGGCCGGGCGGAGGCCGGGGTGGGGTGCGCATCCAGACTCAGCCTTCCTCCCCCACCCCCGCAGGGGACGCGCCCTTGCGCTGCCAACAGCTGACGCTTCTGCTGGACTGGATCCAACAGTTTGAAGCCCAGAGCCGCCCGGGGGGCGATGCCGTGGCCTTCAGCGTGCTTCTGGGTGACCTAAACTTCGACAACTGTTCTTTAGGTGAGGGGGAAGCCGCAGGGGGCGGGATCAGCGCCTGGCCCCGCCCACCGAGCGCTGGCCTCGCCCCCGCAGACCACGCAAAGGAGCAGGAGCACGAGCTCTTCAGCCACTTCCGGGACCCTTGCCGGCTGGGCACTCGCCGGGAGCAGCCCTGGGCCCTGGGTACGGCGCCCGGGCGGGGAGCGGTCCTAAGGAGGGCTCTGGGGCCTCGGCGCCCCCCCCCCATGACCGCCCTCTCCGCCCCGCCCCAGGCACGATGCTGAACACCTCCACCCTGCGCCACTCGGTGGCCTGCTCTTCCGAGATGCTGCGGAGGTGAGTGCACACCTGGGGTCCGGCACCGCCCAGCACGGAGGGGAGCCCTGGCCTCTGGCCGTGATGACACCGCCCGTCCTCAGGGCCCTGGAGCAGGAGGAGGGGCGCCACCGCTACCTGGCAGGCCCTCCAGGCGAGGGCCCCCGGACTAAGCCTTGGCGGGGCCGGCGCGTGGACTATGTCATGTACCGGGGAGTGGCCGGAGGCCGGCTGAGCCCAGTAAGTGGCAGAATTCAGGGCGCTGGGCCGGCCGGAGCTGGGGCGACCCCTCAGCCTGACTCCTGCCCCCAGGAGGTGGAGCACGTGACCTTCAGCACCGCCCTGGCGGGGCTCACTGACCACCTGGCCGTGGGACTTCGGCTCCGAGTGTCTGTGCCCTCCTGACGCACGCACGCAGGCGCTGGCCCGGGTGGAAAGACGGACACGGAGGCAGAGCGTGAGCCTGGCCAGTTGCCGCGGGGACGGGGCGCCTTAAGAGCTGTTTATTGTGGGGGCCGTGCCTCACACTGCCTCCTGGGCCCTGCGGTACTCGTAGACGCTGCCGCGCTCGGGGAAGGCTGGGGGCTGCTGGGGCGACCCCGGCGGCGGTGGCGGCGGGGCGGGGTCATCCGGGTCCCCGTAGCCCCCACCGCCCGGTGTGTGCAGGCAGAACACGTCCTGTGGAACAGGGGGACAGGCTCAGCGCGGGCATGCCCTCCCCGCCAGACTGCCTCCCGCTGCGGCCCCAGCCAGCCACCCCTTCCTCCACCGCGGCCCGCCTGGACTACGGAGGCCCAGCGCGCGCCCTCTGTCCTTCAGAAACCAAATTAAATTCAGTTTCCGGTCATCTTTGCAACTCTGCTCACTCTGCGGAAGGCGGATCAATGGGGGGCTAGCGGGAGAAAGAAAGGATGGGGCGCAGTCCTTACCCCGGGGTACACGGGCACCGACGTCTTCCCCCCCAGATTCACGGTCCGGCCGTCCTTGCGGATAAGCAGGTTTAGGCCACGCGCGCCAGGCTCGCCGCCTGCCGGAAGAGGCGAGGTGAGGGCAACCCACGGGGCCAGGAGGGGAGGGACAGGGGAGGTTGGTGGGGAGACAGGAGGACACCTGGCCGCAGGGGCCCCGGGGGCAGGGGCTCGGGCCGCTCACCGTGGAGGCCGTAGGGCCGGAAGGCTCGGCGCTCGGTCAGCACGGACAGCAGCGCCTCCTCGCGGAAGAGCAGCTCGCGGATGACGCCATCGCCGCCCCGGAAGCGGCCGCGACCCCCAGACCCCAGCCTCAGCTCGAAGCGGCGCAGGATGACTGGGTACCTGCCCGGGGCGGGGACTTAGTGCGGCCGGCCCCGCCCCCGCCCCCGCCCCGCCCCGCCCCCGCCGCCGCAGCGCACCTGCTCTCCAGGATCTCCGGGTCGGTGATGCGCGTGTTGGTCATGTGGCTGTGCACGCCGCTGCGCCCGTGCCAGCCGGGGCCCGCGCCCGCGCCGCCGGCCACCGTCTCGTAGTAGCCCATGTGGGCATTCCCCAGGGTCACATTGTTCATGCAGCCCTGGCAGGGGCAGGTGGCATTTGCACTGGGCTAGAGGGGCACCGCCCGCAACATGCCCGAGCGCACCCACCCACCCGCCGCACCTGCGAGGCGGCACAGGCCCCGAAGGCCCGCAGGATGACGTCCACCACGCGCTGGGACGTGAGCACGTTGCCGCCCACCACGGCCGCTTCGGGGGACGGGTCCAGGATGGAGCCTCTAGGAATCACCACGCGCACCGGCGCCAGGCAGCCCTGAGGGGAGGGGCCAGCTCTCAGGGCGCTCGGGGAATATCCCCGCGCCTACCCCGAGATCAGCCCTCTGTGGGGTCGCCTACGCCACCAGGACGGTTCAGGGCGACAGCACACGCGCACGCGCACCTGGTTAAGCGGGATGTCGCGGCCCACCAAACAGCGCAGACAGTAGATGAGCGCCGACAGCGTGATGGCCCGCGGGGCGTTGAGGTTGCCGAACACCTCCGGCCCGGTGCCGCTGAAGTCGAACACGGCGCTGCCCTGCCCGCGGGGGTAGTGGAGGGGTCAGCCGCAGCCTGGCGGCCGAGCCTCCCAAACCCTCCTCCGACGGCCCGCCGCCGCCGCCTGACCTGACTCAGGTTGATCTGCACGCGCAGGCGGATGGGGGAGCCGTCGTCCATGTGGTCCTCTGCAGACACCTCCAGGGGCAGGCCCCGGGCCTGCCGGGAGGTTCCGAAGGCCCGCAGCATGTCCCGCACGGCCAGCTCTGCGTTTGCCTGGCAGACAGAATGTTCTGTGGGCAGTCATACATCTTCCAGATGGTCCCGGCGCCCCCACCTCCCCACCCAGCTGCCCCCTGCCCAGGCGCGCTGGGCCCACCTGAATATGGCCCATGTAGGCCTGCACCACGTCCAGCCCGTACTGCCCAATGAGCTCCCCCACCAGCTGGATGCCTTTCTGGTTGGCTGCCACCTGCGCTCGCAGGTCGGACAGGTTGTCGTGCAGGTTCCGAGTTCCGCTGCAGCCGGGAATCTTGCCTGGAGCCCGCAGGGCCTCAGTTACCGCTGGACAGAGGAGGTCACCACTGAGACCCCCGAGCCCCCGGGGCTCCCTGGTGCCCCGCTCCACACCAGCCTCACCTCCACTGGGCACTGTGCGGGGCACCCCATGTTGGCCCTTCACGGGCTCTCCCCCAGCCCCCTCCCATCTGCTCAACCTTCTCCTTCCCACACTCCAACCCCCCAAGGTACCCCAGACGAGGACAGGCAGCTTTGCCTGTGACCTCATAGGAGCTGGAGGCTCCGGGGGCTGGCAGGGGCTCCTCCCTCAGCAAACCCTGCCTCCGTCTTTAATTCTCCCTGCCCCGGGTCCCCGCCACCTGCCACCCCCCACCACCTGCCACACACCCCCTTCCCTTTCTGGCCTTCCCTCCCCTCTTCCATGACCCTCCCCCAACCACACTGCCCCACGAGGTGTGGCTCTCTCCACCACTGTGGAGGGGTCTCTCTGTGCCTCGTGTCCCCCCAAACAAATCTGGGAGCCCCAGAGACCTCTCCCTAGTCTGAGGTACAGTACTCCCTTGGGCCCTGGCCACTGCGTCCTCTGTCATGCACCTGCTCATGTCCCTCCCATGATTCTTGCCCCTTGCCCTCTGCTCCCCACACCCCAACCAAGAGGGTGGCCAGGCCTGGGTCACTCTGTGTGTGTGACAGTGGCCTGCAGCTCTGTTGCTCTACCCTCCACCCTGCCCACAGCACGTGCCCTCACTCTGGGATGCCCCCCTAGGCTCCCAGACCCCTGCCGCCTTCACCAGCTGTGTTTGCCACTGCCCCTGTGTCCTGGGCCACACTGCAAACCCTGCCCTGATTTCCATGTAGCTGCCCTGTGCCCGCCTGTTGTCGAAGCCTCCCTCCAACCCCTAGTTGTCCAAACTTGACTCCTCGCCCCGTCCACCAATCCCCCCCAATGCCAACCTTGATCTCGGAGACAGTTGTCCCTACCGTGATGCCTGCTGCCCACCTCGAGGGTCAGCACCACCCAGGGCAACCGTGGCTGCCCCTCACTAACCTCAGCTTGGCCTCTGGGCCACCCTTTAACACCCACCCATTCGGCACGCAGGCTGGGGGCTCTCGTGGTGTGCAGGCAGACCAGTGCAGGCCCGCTGAAGCCCTTCACAGCCACCCCTCCACCCAGTGTCTCAGACCCAAGCCCAGGAAAGTTCTCTAAGAGCCCGCAGTCCTTGGGCCCTGCCCTCACCGCTCTCTGCAGCCCCCAGACCCAGTGCAAACGCAGCACAGACTAACCACCGTGGGCCACTGCCTACTTTGTAACAGGTTTCTCTCCCTCCTTTGGCCAGTCCCATGGGTATCCTGGCCAGCTCCCCACCCCCAACATCACTGAGGCCTTCCTGGGCCCAGGCAGAATGTGCCTCAGAGCCTCTGGTCATCTCTGAGAGACGGTCTGCAACCACTGTGGGGTCGTGACCCACCCCCCAGGCTCAAGGCAGGCCTGGGCCGCTAGGCAGTGTCCCAGTATCCCCCCTGGCCTGGCTGTCAGGAGCAGCCCCGCGTCCGGCTCACCAACTCCTGCCCTACCCCACTCACCCTCCTCCTGGAAGACGCCCCCCTGGACGAGCTTGAACGACAGAAAGACAGCGCCCTCCTGCTGCAGTGTGGTGGAGTGGGGTGGCATGGAGCCCGGCGTGATGCCCCCGATGTCGGCGTGATGCCCACGGCTAGCCACGTAGAACACGGGCCGAGTCTGACCTGGCCAAAACACCTGGCGGCACAGAGCGAGCGTCAGCTGCTCGGCCAGCCTCACCCCCGGGGCCGCCCCAGCGGAGGAGGTCCTCACCGGCGTGATGACGGTCAGGTCCGGCAGGTGGCTGCCCCCGGCGCTGGGGTGGTTGCTCAGCAGCACGTCGCCAGGGTGGAGGTCAGCCCCCAGCTGCTGGATCTGAGGCCAGGAGACAGCCCAGGGTTGGAAGGGGCAGGGGTTGGGGGGGCCAGGGAAAGCAGGGGGGGACCCGCCAAACCTGGAACTGCACGGTCTCCTGCATGGCACCCAGGTGCACGGGGATGTGGGGGGCATTGGACACCAGCCCCCCATCCGGCCCAAAGAGGGCGCAGGAGAAGTCCAGGCGCTCCTTGATGTTGGTGGAGATGGCTGTTCGCTGCAGGATGCGGCCCATCTGCTCTGGGGGCACAGAGTGACGGGCAGCCGCTGGCCCCACCCCCAGTGCAGCCGGCCGACGCGCACACCAGCCAGACGTCGACCTGCCGCCTTCCAGGGGCGCCCAGGGTGGCAGTGGCTCATGTGCACCCAGAGAGGCCGCAGCCGGGCCACGATGCCCATGTGAGGGCCACCCCCTTCCTCTCCATCCTGCCTGGAGCCTCACCGAGAACCTGAGACCCCACCCGTCCCCCTCCAGTGTGCCCAGCACAGTAGGAAGCCAGTGCCCAGGCACAGGACTCAGGGCCTCGAGCAGCCCCAGCCCGATCCCGCAAGGACAGGTTCACTAGGCTGAGCCCACCTCCTGTCCACAGACCCCATGGCTGCCGGTGGGACCTAGGTACTCACCGGTGCCGGGGGACTGGCCATCCCAGCGCTGGGCCACACCGCCCACCTTCCCCTGGGTCACACCCCGCCTCTCTCCACACACCCCCGAGGGCCATACCGCCTGCTCCCCTCTGCCCTGGACACACTCTCCCACAGACGGGGGCAGCCACTGACCAGCAATGCTCATGAAGCGGTGTGAGAAGATGGACAGGTGGATGGGGTCAAGCTGGGCCCCCACTGTGCTTGGGGCCTCAGCCCCCACAGAGATGCGGATGTCCCCCGTCTCGGTCACCTCTGCCTGACAGCCCGGTTCCACCAGGATCGTGCTGAGGGCAGGGGCACAAGAGGCTGGAGGTGCCACGCCAGCGCAGAGCCCCCTTCCCAAGTTGACACCACACATCCCCAGGCTGGGCCCACGTCCACCCTAATGGGACCCTAGAGTCCCCCATAGTCTGTAGTCTCGGGCCCGAGAACCCTCCACCAGGACCCCGAGCTCCCTCGAGCTCTGGCAGCTGTGCCCCCAGCCCTCGCAGCCATGGCCCCACCCTCACCAGGCATCAGCCCACCTGTTGCTGTCGATGATGAGGCAGGGCCCCTGAAGCTTGTGCCCGAAGCCCAGCTCTCCCAGCAGGTACACGGGGGTTTCCTGGTACCCCCCCTCAAAGTAGCACTGGGTCATCTGAGGAGGGGGTGCTGAGTGCGCTTCCAGTGTCCAGCTCCCTGCTGGGTCTCCCCGCCCGCCCACGCCTGGCCCCACGTCCCTGTGGGTGTGGGTGTGGGTGGGCGGGTGGGGGGCTGAGTGCGCTTCTGGGGTCCGGCTCCCTCCTGGGTCTCCCTGCCCGCCCACGCCCGGCCCCACGTCCCTGTGGGTGTGGGAGGTGGGCAGATGCAGAGCCACCCACCTTGTCCACCCGGGGAGGCCCAATCTGAGCTTTGGCCACATCCTCAAGGCGAAGGCCACTTCGGCCTGTGCCCCTCACGCGCACGTCGTCCACCACCACGGGCCGCTCAGGGATGACGAATCCAAACTCCCTCATGTACCTGCATGTCCCCAGCCCCGAGGGAACTCTCAGAGCAGGGCGGCCAGGCTGGTGGGCCTCCCACCAGTGCCCCCAGGGACACGCGGTTGCCAACCTCTCCACAAAGGCGGCCCCAAAGTCGCCAGCCCTGGGCGAGCGGGCTGTGGCCGGGTGCTGGTGTGCAGACACCATCAGGGCACAGTCGGTGCCCTGGTAGCGCAGGTGCAGGAAGCTCTCAGTGCTGATCTGGGACCTGGGGCAGGGGCCAGAGGGGCGCTCACACAGGGCCGCCTAACGGGACTCCTGTCCTGCCTTCCCCAGCCCTCCTTGACCACTGCCCCATGGGCCCCAGCACCATCTGGGAAATCGGGCGGTCAATCCACCTGGGGGGTGGGGCGCTGGGATACAGGCCTTGGCCTGGCCCGGTGCCCCCCAGCCCGCCCCTCGCTCCCCACCTGGGAAAGCCCTGGGCCCGCAGAGCGTCCACGCACTGCTCCTCCAGGCAGCTCAGCCTCTGGTCCAGCTGCATAAAGGTCTCAGGCGCATAAGGCAAGGAGCAAGGCTCCTGGGCCTCGTGCACCACGTCCGCCAGGGCCAGTCCCAGCGCTGACAGCAGCCCACTGTGCCTGTGGGACAGGGACCTCGGCAGTGTGAGACACCTCCTGACGCCAGCGCCCCAGCCTAGGACACGGGTGCCACTCCCACACGTACCTGTGAATGTGCACAGTGTCCATGCCCAGGGCCCGGGCAATGGCACAAGCGTGCTGCCCACCAGCTCCCCCAAAGCAGGCCAGAACATGGGCCGAGGGGTCATGGCCTCGTGCCTGGGAAACCAGAAGGGGGTCGGTGGCAGACCCTAACCCTGTCTGGCCGCCCAGCCCTCCCCCCGCTGGCATTGCCTGAGTGGGAGGCACGGGAGGGGGCGCAGGCATGGAGGGAGCATACCTGCGTGAGTGCGCGGATCGGCCGACACATGGCCTCATTGGCCACACGCACGAACCCCATGGCCACCTCCTCCAGGCTCAAGGGAGAGGCTGGGCAAGGCCCATTGGTCAGGAAGCTGTTGACCTCGGTAGCCACAGCCTCCAAGGCCTTTCGGGAGGCCTCAGGGGACAGCGGCTGGTCCTCTCCAGGCCCAAAAATGCAGGGGAAGGAGGCAGGCAGTAGGCGACCCAGAACCAGATTGGCATCCGTCACTGTCACGGGCCCCCCTGGGAGGTGTGCAAGGGGTGGGGGTTGGGGGGTGGAGACGGGGCCCAGGACTGGGCAGCGGGGGCTGGGATGAAGGGTCGGGGCGGGCCTGGGCAGCAGGGGCAGGGCCCTGGCCGGGCAGACAGCAGCTCCTACCTTTGCGGTAGCAGGCGGGGCCGGGATGGGCTCCTGCAGACTCAGGCCCCACCACAAAGAGGCCGGACCTGGGACAGGGTGGGCTGCACTCAGAGGTGCCCTGGGAGGAAGGGCTGGGGGGCCCAGCCCAGGGGCAGGGGCTGACCTGAAAAAGAGGCGGGAGCCCCCACCCGCCGCCACTGTGTTGATGTCCAGCTGGGGGGCCTGGAGGGTGACACCCGCTGTGCTGGCCTCAAAGACATGCTCGAACTCTCCAGCATAACGGCTCACATCAGTGGACGTGCCTGTTCGGGGGAGGGACACGAGGAGTGACTCACAGACGCAGACACCCCCGCACTGCCTGCCCCCCCCACCCCCCACAGCCTTCCTACCTCCCATGTCAAAGCCAATGACAGGCTGGCCGCCTTCCACCCGGTAGGTGGTGGCCGAGTAGCCAACCACGCCCCCCGCGGGTCCAGACAGCACAGCGCGGGAGCCGCTGAAGGAATCCGTGGGTGCCAGGCCGCCGTCGGAGCGCATGAACAGAACCCGCACGTCCTGGGGTGAGCAGGTGGCCAGTGAGGGGGATGGGGCCGGCTCAGGCTGGGGGTGGCTGGGAGGAGGTGGGGTGGGGTGAGGGGCTCACCTTGAGCTGGCCCTGGAAGCCGCGGCGGAAACCCTGTACGTAGCGCTGGATGGTGGGTGTCAGGTAGGCATCGGCACAGGCCGTGTGCCCCCGTGGCACGATGCGCACCATGGGCATGGCCTCCGAGGACAGGGACACGTGCGTGAAACCCAGCTCCTGGGCCAGTGCGCCCACCTGCTGCTCGTGCTGCGCCCACCTGCAACAGGAGCCAGCAGTCCTTGCCTTCGCCCGCACCTCCCGCCCGCCCCAGCCCCCGCAGCCCGCACTCACGTGTAGGAGTGCATGAGCACCACCGCCAGGCTGCGGATGCCTCGAGCCAGGAGCCCCTCCAGCTTCCCGCGCAGACCCCCGAGGTCCACGGGCTGTTGCACCTCCAGCAGGTCCCCTGTGCGGCCTGCCGGGAAGCCCGTTACCACCCTGTTGGAGGCCCCGGAGGCAACCCCGCACCCTAAGCCGGGAGGCCCCCCGCACCTTTGACAGGTGTCCCGGCACCAGGCTCCCCGCGGTACAGCACTACGCGCTCCTCCACCTCCAGCACCTCCTCGTACAGCACCTCAGGCATGGGCACGGCCTGGAGGCAGGCAGAGACTCAGAGGACGCCCAGGCCTGAGGGTCCTTGCTGGGGCCCTGCGTGGGTGGGACAGTGCAGGCCAGGGGATGTGTCCCAACAGGCCCAGGAGACACGGTCAGACAGGGCGGCCCCAGCAAGGCCCACCCAGGGGCCGGCTCCCCACTCCCAGGCACCTGAGTGTAGCCAAGGGCCCACCCCCACAGGGGCAGCTCCCTCCACCAACCGCGAAGGGGAGGGTCGGGAGGGTGGGCTCCTACCCCTCACCCTGTAAGGTCTGTCTTGTGTCACTCCACACCCTAGTCCAGGACAGGGCATGGTGGCAGACAAGAACAGCACTACCTGTGAGCACTCCGAGGGCTTGGGGGACACAGTGCCTGCCACGAGTGCTGGAACCTCCCCTCTGCCTATCAGTTGATGGCCTTGGGCCAGCACTGACCAAGGACATCCCTCCCCAAGGGACCATGGCATCCCCGAGAAACATGAGCTGCTGGGCCCAGCCACCAGCTGGAGTGGGTGAGCTCACCAGATCAAAGAGGTCCTCTCGGGCCTGGGTGCCCACGTGCAGCAGGTCTCGGAAGCCACGTGTGACCAGCAGGGCCACCCGCTCCCCGCGCCGCTCCAGCAAGGCATTGGTGGCCACTGTGGTGCCCATGCGGATGCTGGCAATGCGACTGGTGTCCAGCGGCCGGTCCCGGGGCAGCGGCATGCCCCCCTCCTGGGAACCCCATGGTCGGTGTCAGGCCTCTGGGCCCCAGGTCCCACCACACCCCGCCTTCCTGCCCTGGCCACCTGCTCCAGGATGCGGCGGATGCCTTCAGTCGGTGCATCTGCATAGTTGGCAGGATCTTCTGAGAGCAGCTTCAAGACCCTCACGTGCCCCCCGGGGCACTGGGCAAAGACATCTGTGAAGGTGCCTCCCCGGTCGATGGCAAAGTGGAAACGCCCCTCGGGGCTGCCCATGATGATGGGGCTGGAGTCCAGCAGCGACTCTTCAGCCGGTAGTCCGGGAAGAACTGGACAGAGACCGCCGATCAGGCCACAGGCCCAGCGGGGCATCGGCGGGCTGGCAGCCTTGGGTAGAGATGGGATGGGGAGGGGCAGGCGGGGCGGAGGGGGGGGGGGCTTCCAGGTCCCGAAGGAGCCCTGGGCAGAGCGGGAGCTGCAGACCCAGCTCAGAGGGCAGGGTGGGTCCGGCGGCCTAGTGGCCTGCATTACCCGGCTCCCAGCGCGCCCGGAGCAGGTCTTTCGGAGCGGGACGCGCCACGGAAGCCCACGGGCCGGGGGGCCTGGGCTCTTTTGGCACGAAGAGGCACGGGGGCCGGGGGCGGGCGGGGGAAGCCCCACTCGCAGCTGCGCGACCTTCGGGCCCGGGCCCTGGGGGACGCGGGGCGGGGCCCGCGCAGACGGCGGGGCGGGCCGGGGCGGGGCCGAGAGGCGCGGAGCGGCGGGGGTCGCGCGGCCGGGGCAGGGCGGCGAGGAGAGGGGCCCGGGCGCGCGGGTGCGGGGCCCACCTGGCGGGTCGGCTCCGAGCGGTCGGCGGTCTGCGGGCCCCGCGCTCCCGCCCCGCTCCGCCCCGTCCCGTCCCCTGCCCGGAAGCGGAGCCCGCCCCCCGCACGACCGGTCCGGGCGCGCACGGCCCTCCCGGTTGCGTAAGGCTCGGCTAGCCGGGAACCGCCTCCCTCCTCCGCCAGGAGCCACCCGGGGACACGGCGGGGCGCGGGGCGGAGCGGGGCCAGGCGCGGCGCGGTGCTGGCGCGTCCTCGGCCTCCGGGCACCTCCGTACCGCCGGCCGTCAGGCCCCAAGCCGGCCCAGAGGTCGCCGAGCCTAGGAGCCCCGGGGCCCACTCCGGAAGCCCCGGGGCAGGGAGAGCAGAACGCGCGGCCTAGAAATGCCAGCCCGAGCTGCGCTGGCACGAGGCGGCTCCGCCGCGGGAATGGGGCCAGGGCGCCGGCGGGAAGGAGCGCGGGTGGGGGGGCGCGCCCTGCAGAACCCCTTGCTCCCCGCGTGCTTGCAGATGCTGCGGGCAAGGGCCCCCCCCCCCAAGCTATCAACACCCCTGCTGCCCGTCCAAGGCTAACCCCGCCGCAGCCGAGGCTGGAGCAGCAGGACCCCCACAACATACGGGCTGATGTCCCAGAAGCTGCGGGGAGTGCCCTGAGGAGGCAGACGGCTCTCCCACGCTGGCTGTTCCCCAATGGCAGAGAGGTGCCCGAGCTTGGAGTGGGCTCAAGCTGTGCAGGGACTGGAGCAGGCCTTTCCCACTCCCTAGAGGGAACAATGTGTGTGTGCGGTGGAGGGGATGGGGGGTGTCTCAGGCAGAGGGGACAGCGGGTGGAGAGGGCTTCACCTCATGTGCCAGGCCGGGTAGCCAGGCCAGCAGGGCCCCTCCAACATGCTCCCCTGTCCCCTAGGAAACTTGCCAGCCCTGCTTGGTCCCTGCAGGTGGGCGGGAGGTGGGCCGGGTGGGGACCACAGGCTTTGGGGTGCACCCCAGGCTGCAGCAGGGAGCTCCCATCTGCCTGCAGGCCTTTGGCAGCCTCAGCGTCCCCTTCCATGTGGTGGAGGAGGGAGGAGACATGGTTTTGAAAGAACTGGACCCTAGATTCAGTGACTCAGAGCAGTGCCCAGGTCTGCTCACACCTTCTGCTGGTGGCCCATGGCCTCCTCCACCAGCCCAGGCTCCAGAGGGTGTCTCCCCACATCCAGCCCTGCCTGGGCCAAGCGTGGAGGACTTGAGCTCCCACACCTCCCCTGTCCCTCTCGCCCAGCTGGGGCCCCCCATAATCAGTACAGCCACCACGCAGGAGCTCTACCTCTGCTTGCTCTGAGCAAACCACAAGGTGGTGGTCAGCAGCTCCCTTTCAGTCAGAACCCCCGCCTGCGGCCCCACCATATCTCCTTCGTTCCCGTACAGCAGCTGCCCGGCGGACAGCCCATGCACTCGTCCACATGACTGGGTGATCATCCCACCAAATCCCCCACACGGCCTCTCCGACTGGGCCCTCAGCTGAGAATCTATCCGGAGACTTCCACGACCCACATCCTCCACCACCTGGGCAAGCCTTCTCAGTGCCACCCAGCCACGCCCCCCTCCCCTCACACACCGCACCATCTTCCCCTTGTGGCTGGTGATCGTCCTCGTCAGCGCACACCTGCTGAAGTCCCCACCCACGCCCTTCCAGCAGCGCCCAGCGGCTCCGTCCCTGGGCTGCGCCTCCCCGGCGGGGTCTATCCTCCGCCCCACTCGTGTCCTGGCTCTCTTGACCTCACCTCCACTGAGATCATAGCTGGTAAGACCAAAGAAGGTCCCAGCCATCCCAGTGCCCGGTCCCGCTCTGACCACCCCGTGCGTCCCCCGTCCCCCAGCTGTGTGTGTGGGAAGCACCTACCGTGATGGGCTCCTGACTTGCTCCCCGATTTCCTCCTGCCAGCCTCCTTCAGCACACTTCTTGATGCGAGTGTTCCGAGGAGGGCCCCTCTGCTATGCCCTGAATGGCGTCCCCTCAAAATGCGTATGTTGGAGCCTACCTACCCCACACCGTGATGGGGTTTAGAGGCGGGATCTATGCGAGGTGATGAAGTCATGAGAGTGGGGCCCCAGGGTGGGATTAGCGCCCCTGTAAGAAGAAACGGCTTGCTCTCTCCAGAAGCTGCAGACGCGCTAGACAGCGGCCAGCTCTAAGCCAACCGCAGAGCCCCACCGAGAGCCCCGCCAGCACCCTGAGTTCGGACTCCCAGGCTACAGGACTGTGGGAAGCAAGCTGTTGCAGTGACCCTGCCTGCAGCGTTTGGACAGAGCAGCCCCGAGTGTAAGTCCCAGCTCCGGTCACACTGTCTCCCCCGTTGTTGCCTCAGGTCCCTCAGCAGCAGGGATGGAAGCCGGTGCCAGGACTGGCATGCCCCCTCCCCGTATCTCCCTGTGGATCTGCACAGCCAGAGGCTTCCCTGCAGCATGGTGCCTGTCCCCATGAGACTGGGGTCCCCTGAGCCTGCCCGCACCAGGGACAGTGCCCTACTTACAGAGCTGAGGCTAAAGCCTGGGAGCTGCCCTCACCCACCTCCTCACCTCAGCCTTCAGGCCCCTGCCCTAGCCAAGCCTGTCACTTCTCAACAGGAGAACGAACCTCACCCACCCCATCCCATCAGGCCGGGAGCCCCAGAGGCCCAGATCCTGCGGTCAGGTTCCTTCCGACCTGCAGGGCCTTCCTGGTCCTCGCCTGCCCTCCCCTTCACCAGCGCTGGCTCAGCACGACGCCTCAACACACCCAGCTTGCTGCCACCTCAGGGCCTTTGCACAGACTAACTCTCAGCTCAACCCCAGCCTTGTGGCTCCCTCACTTGGGTCCAGCCCTGCTCCAACACCACTTTCTCGCGGCTGCACTTCTTCATATCGGTCCCCCAGCACCTTCCATTCCTGACAGGCTGCTGCCCTTGGAAGCAGGGCTTACCCCACTTTCCAGGCTCTTGGCACAAGTTGACGGAGTGAAGCTCCACAGGCCCTGGCGCTTCTCACCTCTTTCAGCATCCTTGAACTTGATGGTTCTCCTCCGGGACGGCCGGGGGCTAGCAGCCACCTCAGCTAGGATCCCTGAGCTGCAGAAGCCCAGGCTGCTGCCCCGGTTCCGAAGCACCAGCTTCAGCTCCTGGTTTTCCTGGATGAGCTGCACCAGCCGCCGCAGCTCCTCGTTCTCCTGCGCCAGCCGCTGGATCTCCTGCCGCAGGCCCTCGTAGCTGCTCAGGAGGGACATGCCCGGCATCAGGGGCGGCAGCTGCCAGCAGCTGGCGGGCTGGCCGGGGACAGTGGACCGGACCCCGTCATTGTGAGGTCAGTGGCCTCCCTGCCCCCTTGCCTCGGCCGCATTCCGGGGCCTGGCAGTTCCGATCGCCTTGAGTAGGGCACACCTGACCGCTGACCTCTGACCTCTGGCCCCTGACAGCCCAATGACTCGGGCCTAGAGTCCCTCTAGGAAGCCCCTTCTGCAGGGGAAAAGCTGCTTTTTTTCTTTAATTTAATTTAGCTTCAGTTAACATATAGCGTATTCTCCATTTCAGACGTGGAGCTCAGTGAGCCATCAGTGTCCTACAACACCCGCCGCCCACCCGCCCGCGCCCCCTTCATGCCCATCCCCAGCCACCCCGCGCCCAGCCCTCCCCTCCAGCAGCCCTCTGTTTGTTTCCTGTGGTTAAGAGTCTCTCATGGCTTGTGTCCCTCTCTGGCTTCATCTTACTTTATTTTTCCTTCCCTTCCTTGTTTCTCGAATTCCTCCTATCAGAGAGCTCATGTGAACCTGCCTTTCTCCGACTGACTGACTTCGCTCGGCGCGATACTCTCCAGTTCCATCCACGTCGTCGCCAATGGCAGGATTTCATTTCTCTTTTCTTTCTTTTTTTTTTTTTTTAAGATTTTATTTATGTGAGAGAGACAGCGAGAGAAAACATGCGGGGAGAAGGTCAGAGGGAGAAGCAGACCCCCCGTGGAGCCGGGAGCCCGAGGGGGGACTCGATCCCGGGAGTGCGGAATCATGACCTGAGCCAAAAGCAGTGGCCCAACCAACTGAGCCACCCAGGCGCCCAAGATTTCCTTTTTTTTTTTTTTAATTTTATTTATTTATTTGACAGAGACCACACGCAGGCAGAGAGGCAGGCAGAGAGAGGGAGAAGCAGGCTCCCCGCTGAGCAGAGAGCCCGATGCGGGGCTCCATCCCAGGACCCTGAGATCATGACCTGAGCCGAAGGCAGAGGCTTTAACCCACTGAGCCACCCAGGCGCCCCCCAAGATTTCCTTTTTGATGGCTGCATAGTATTTATATATATGTGAATATATATTATTAATATCATATAATTATATATATTATTAATCTTAAATATTGTTAAATTAAATCAGATACTATTAAATATATAATACTGAAATATCACATATATTAGAGAGAGAGAGAGTGAGACACCACATCTTCGTGATCCATTCATCTGTTGATGGACATCCCGGTTCTTTCCAGTTGGGCTATTGTGGACGTTGCTGCTGTAAACATTCGGGTGCACATGCCCCTTCGGATCACTGCATTCGTATCTTTACGGTAAATATCCAGTAGTAGGACTGCTGGGCTGTAGAGTAGCTCAATTTTCAACTTTCTGAGGACCCTCCATGCTGTTTTCCAGAGTGGCCGCACCAGCTCGCATTCCCACCAGCAGTGCAGGAGGCTCCCCTTCCTCCGCATCCTCGCCAGCATCTGTCGTTTCCTGAGTGGTTGATTTTAGCTATTCTGGCTGCTGTGAGGTGGGATCTCATTGTGGCTTTGATCTGTATATCCCTGATATCGAGTGATGTGGAGCACGTTTTCATGCATCTTTTGGCCATCTGGAGAAGTGTCTTCTTTGGAGAAGTGTCTGTTCACCGGAAGCTCCTTTATCCCAGCCTGGCGCGGACGTGGTGCAGGAAGAGGGAGTCGAGGATCCGGGCAACCCCACTGCCGCCAGCGACAGCATCTCCACCTGCCGGTGCCTGTTGCGGGGCTGGGTGGCCAGGCATGGTCCACAAGGTGGTGGCAGCCAGCACGACCTCGGAAGGGGCTGGGAGAGTGAGCGTTCCCGCTGCCTAAAGGAGGGGGCTCTTCTGGCCTAGCGGCAGCAGGAGCCACACAATGAAAACCGGGGAGGCCAGAATCCAGGGACAGGGGTGAGTCAGCAAGTGCATCAAGCCGGGGCTGAGCCTGGGGCAGGGGGTGGGGGGCAGTGCACATGGAGGCCAGGGGCCCTTGGGGAGACAGCGGAGACAATGTCGTGGGAGAGGGCGGGGCGCGCAGCAGGGAGCCCCCAGGAAAGGGCTGAAGACAGCAGATTCCGGGTGGCATGGGAGCCCGCGTAAGGGGAGCAGTGAGGTTCACAGGTTCGAGGCCATGAAGGACTTCCTTCCCTCACCCGGGCGCTTCTAATGGGGTGGCTCTGCGCTTTGCCTGTCCTTCCCTTAGTTACAAGGAGTATTTATCTCACATCGTCATTTCCTTTCTGCGGGTCTGCTCAGGGCGGTTTCCACTTGTTAACAGGCAGGTTCTGGGAACAGCGAGCTCCAGGGAGTGGGGTGGGGGCTTCACAGTGCCAGCCGTGGAGGGGGCCGCCTCTGACAGCTGTGTTCCAGGAGATGGGGCAGCGACTGCCCTAAAGCTCGATGGACATGATGACAATTTTAAGAGTTCCTCTAACTAGGAACTCCCCGAGTCTCAGGGTTATGGAGGAGGGCATTTCTGCCAAGACTAGAGACCTTAGCTCAAAGGAATGACAGGCTCAGGGCAGTGAACCTCCAGCCCAGCTCCTCTCAGAGCGGCAATGTGGCAGGCAGAATTCAAAGGCCCCCAAGGATGCCTGCACTCCGGGACATACCCTGTGTAATCCAAGAAGGGAAGGGGCTTTACAGCCACAATAAAGTTATTTATACGTAATTACAGGAGGCATAAAGGGAGATTATGTGGGGTGAGACCTACTGAATCAGGTGGGCCCTTGGAAGAAGAGGTTCCTTTCTAAAGGAAGAGATCATAGCGTGAAAGACGTTCCGTGCAAGGGAGACTGTTTGCCGCAGAAGGGCCACATGCCAAGGGATGTGGCTGCTCTGTGGGAGCATATCATAAAAGACAGAGAAAACCTCCAAAGTCACAAGATAAAAATGACTTCTTGCACGTGAGGAAACCCAGTAAGATCAACACCTAACTTCTTGACAGAAACAATGGAGGCAGCAAACAATGACATGACACTTCCAGTCCTTCTTTCAATGACTTGAGCAAGAATCCTAAATTCTGGAAAGTGACCTCTGGGAAATTAAGGTAAAATAAAGGCAGTCCATGACAAAGATGGAGAATTTCCTGCTAGAAGACCTGCCTTACAAAAAAATATTTTAAAAAGTTCTTCACAAGACGGAGGCATGGAAGGTCCAGAACTCGCCTCCTTCCAAGGACGCAACAAATTCACATCTACATGTGGAGGGGCCTCCTCAGAAACAGCCCTCAGAAGTGGACGAACAGAGCCTCCGCAACGCAGGACAAAAAGAGACCTGGGTACACGTGGGGCACCTGGGTGGCTCAGTCGGTTGAGCATCTACCTTCGGCTCAGGTCATGATCCCGGGGTCCTGGGATCGAGCCCCACGTGGGGCTCTCTGCTCCGCGAGGGGTCTGTTTCTTCCTCTCTCTGCCTCTCCCCCTGCTTGTGTGCAAAGGAAACCATCACAGAAAGGAAAAGGCAATGTCCTGAACAGGAGAGGATATTTACAAGTCCCCCACCTGATATGGGGTCGATATTCGGAATACACAAAAACTCATGCAACTCAACAACAACAACAAACCCACCAAGCAACCTGATGAAAAAACGGGCAGACACTTTTCCCAAGACATGCGGACGACCAACAGACACATGAAAGGACATTTGACATCAGCCGATTGTCAGGGAAACGCAAAGCAAAGCCACAGGGAGACGTCACCTCCCGCCTGTTAGATCAGCGGTGTGGGAAACACGGGGAAAGAGCAGGCGTGGGCGGCCGCGTGGGCGAAGGGAACCCTCGTGTGCTGCTGGCGGGGTGCTAACCGGTGCGGCTGCTGCGGAAAACAGCACGGACTTTCTCAGAAAAGGAAGAACAGAAATGCCCTATGACTCAGGCAGTCCACTCCTGCGTATTTCGGAGAAAACAGAATCCCGGATTCCACCCGCTGTCTGCACCCGGGGTGGGGTGGGGCGTCCGAGCAGCACCATCGACACAGTGAGACACGGCCCGCGCCCGTCGCGGAGGAGCGGACAGAGGGGGCGGCTCACACCCACACACTGTCTCGCTCACTCGCTCGCACACCCACACACTCACTGGCTCACTCACACTCTCGCACACTCGCTCGCACACACCCCGTAGAGCATCACTCAGCCAGAAACTAGAATGAGAGGCCACTGTCTGTCACCACACGGATGGCCCTTGAGGGAGTGACCGCGCGGAGCCAGAGGAGGAGGAAGGAACGTGGGATCTCGGCACACGCGGAAACAAGCTCAGGGAGACGGGCCCGCCGGAGCCAGCCGCGGCCCGCGTGGGGCGGGGTTGGGGGGCGCAGTGAGTCGGCTGCAGCCGCGGTGGCCTCCCGGTGGGGACCCCGCTGCGGCGAGCGCGGGTGTGAGACAGGGGTCGCAGGCTCACTCAGGAGGTTGTCGACCAATTTTACCTCCATTTCAGCCAAAGGAAAAGTCCTTAGGTGAGCAGCGGTCCCCTCTGACCGTCGCTGAGGTCCAGGTCCCCGGTGCGGCCGGCAGGGCCCTGGGCGACGCCCCGCTGCGGCTTAGGGAAGCCACTCACTGGGCAGCACCGCGGACGCCACCTGGAGCCCAGCACATGCTGTCCTCTTGACGGACCGGCGCCTCGAGGCCAAGCCGGGGACCCCGCGTGGACACACGGGCGCTGAGCCTCCCAGCCCCCACGGAAGCAGGCGCGCCCGCCTTGCCAGAGGACGCGTGGCCGCTGACCCAGCAGCCACACGGAGACTCGCCCGGGGCCCTCCCGCAGGAAAGGAGGCCCAGGCATCATCCCTTGGCGTGGGAACCGGCGCTGTCCCTTATTTTGACCAGAAGAATGTGGCTGAAGTGACAGCACGCCTCCATCCAGCCTCGACCTTGAGGGCCAGGACTTCCGGGACAGCTCGGTGACCCTCACTCTGGACTTGGACCAAAGGGCGCGCAGCGTGTGTGGGAGGTGGTCTGCTGTCTGGGCCGGGCCTGCGGCAGGACCTGGCACTGGTACCAGAACCTCCCCGCTCCCAGCCCGGTTCCCAGTCCTGGAGGCTGCACCACGAGGGCCCGTGGCCAGCCGCTGGGCGGAGGGGCCTGCCGGGCAGGACGAGCCAGGCCTGCCATGCCCCAGCACCCGCCGGCAGAGCCGGGGCCGCTGCTCCCGGAGGAGCCGCCTCCCCCGCACGCTGCCCCCGGGAGGAGGTGGCCTGGACGTTGGCGCTGATGGTGGTATGTCGGGGACGTGGAGATCATCTCGGCGACAGAGGACGGAAAGGGTCTCAGCACAGGCTGAAGGCTTGAACCGCAAGCACCACGCTATGGGGGCCGAAGCTTGGGCGGAGTCTCGGGGATTAAAATCGAGGTGTTCACAAGCACGTTCCTTCCAGAGGTTCCGGGGGAGAATTCTCGGGGCGCCGCATTCCTGTGCTTGTTGGTCTCTGTCCCCACCGTCACTCGCCTTCTCTTCTCTAACCGAACCCCCGTCCGCTTCCATCTCGCAAAGACGATCGTGATGACATCGAGGGCCAAGACAGTCTACCCGTCTCCACTGAACCATATCCACAAGCTTCCTTTTGCCCTAGAAAGTACCGTTCACAGCTTTCAGGCCTGGGCTCTGGGTCTCTGGAGGGGATTCCTGTTGTGCCCCAATAATGGGTCCGTGATCAAAGGAGCGAGACTGATACAAAGCGAAGGTCAAGCAAAGCTTTATTTCATGCCAAGCATGAAGAATCTAACCGAATGTTCGGGGCCACACCTCTTCCAAGAGAGGGCGACCCCTCTCTGTTTCACAGACTGGCTTCGAAGGGCAAAGGCCATGCGGTCGGGCCTGGCCACACACAGGTGACCGATGAGATTGTAACACACACAGGAAAGTCCACAGTGATGCAGGTGACCAGTGGAGTTACAATTGACCCTAGTAGACATTTGACCCAGCCTATCACACCTTGGCTGGGATTGGCGCCAAAAGGGCTCTCAAAGGGCGGGGCCCATACTCCTTGGTAACCAGGGAGACAGTACGCATCCCCCACTGATCCGCTGTCTCCACCTGGCCTGACCCACCCTTGTATCTGGGCGTTGTGACCTGGAGCTGGTTTCTAGGACCTGTTTTTAAGTGAATCCCCCGTGGGAAGGGGAGCAGGGACAGTTTAACTTTAATGAAAGCCTTTTGCTAAATAGGTCCTTACAATTCCTCAGCCCACCACACCGCAGGACACGAGGCCTTCTCCAGCCACACAAGAACGGTCAGCAGCGATGCTGCCTCCCTGGCTGGGGGAGCCTAAGCCCCAGCTGTGCTGACCCAGACTGGGCTCCTAGGAAGCCAGGCTTCCATCAAAGACGGGGTGGGGTGGGGGTCAGTAAAGCTCACAAAGCAGCTCTACAGGGTTCCCCCGTGAGCAGCACTGGCCACTGGGCAGCACAGTACTGGCTGAGCCTCATCTGGAGGGCCCAGCAGAGGAGTCCCACGGGCCTGCACCGCTGAGCTCGTGATGTGGGACTCACCATCGTCCCAAGTCCCCCATCAGCCTAATGGAAAAGTGACCGTCTGCGGAGGGCCCTGCACATTCCCAGCTGGTTACTGGCCCCCTGGTGGGGGGGCCACCATTGGGATATGTCTGTGCTATCTTCAGGGGTCAGGTCTCTGGGGACAGGCTCACTGGGATGTCAAGAGGCTCACCCCTCATTCACACAGCCCCTTCCCGGGGCAGGGGGGCTTGGTAGAGCATTTATAAGGCCGCATTTTGTAAAATCTGCAATAGTAAAATAATCACCATCAGTTCAAGCTCCCTTCCCATGGCGACGGCCTCTGTGCTGCATGAGCTGGAGGGGCTGCTTGGAAAGAGGGCCTGGGCTGCGTTTGCGGGGGGGTTAGTGGGAACAGCCACTTCCTGGAATCCCTAAGCTGTTGCCTCCAGGGACACACCTGCCTCCCTCTACGCTGTGCGCCGGGGCACCTTGGGCAGCTGAGTTGGCCAATGGGTGTCATCAGTTCAAACCATGTCTAAGGTTGTTTAGTCACAAACAAGAAAACCATGAAGGCCCTGAAACCTCAGGGCTCACATGTACACGAAACTTGACAGAGGGCTCCTCAAATTTAATGATCCTAAAAACTGACACCCTATTACCCACAGGAGCTGTTCCCTGAAAATAACTTTTCTAAGCTATAGTAAAAAGAAGCTTTAATCAAACATGTTAGAAAAGAGACTTCTCTCTGTATGTACACATCACACAACTGTTGTCATTTTACTTGTAGTCATCTCCACACCCAATGTGGGGATCAAACTCACAGGCCTGAGATCAAGAGTCACGTTCTCCACCAGCGGAGCCCGCTGGTGGTCACCCTAACAGGCCATCAGAGCGTGCATCCAAAAAGCATAAGGAAAGCGTGTTAGAGAAATATTTCAGAAGGGAAATTCATGACATTATGTGGGTTCCCTGTGTTTTGTGATGTTTGTGATGCTGCTCAACTCTGAACAATTTATGCTACGTGGTAGGGTTTCTTTTCTCACTCTGTTCGCTTGATTTCGAACACATGACTTCACCTTCTGTTTTGGGAAACAGCACTCTGCAGGAAGGAGGCACACAGCAGGGCTAAGAGCGCTCTCCTTTGTGAGATGCGCTCGCTCCCATTAGCAGATGCGCTCGCTCCCGTTAGCCGGTCCCTGGGGGCTTCAGTCTGGGGACGGTTCCGCCATTCCTGAGGAGTGGCTCACTGAGCCTGCTCTGCGCAAACCAGTACGAGGGCTTGTCCCCCGCTCCGGCCTTCCTCGGACCTCTGGCGTCGGGGTACGTGCTAGATGGAGGGCGCCTCCCTGCCCAGCCTCAGTATGGAGTCTCCCACGCACTGTCACCCCTGGATCCTGGGGGGTATAATGTGTTGTGTGGAGAAGGTTCTGGAAGCTGTGCTTGGTTCCCTAACTTTGCCACATGAACCTTACTCCTTTGCTGATTTGGATCACTGTCCTTTCTCTGTAATAAATCTCAGGCTCGGGGCGCCTGGGTGGCTCAGTGTGTTAAGCAGCTGCCTTCGGCTCAGGTCGTGATCTCAGGGTCCTGGGATCGAGTCCCGCATCGGGCTCTCTGCTCAGCGGGGAGCCTGCTTCCTCCTCTCTCTCTGCCTGCCTCTCTGCCTACTTGTGATCTCTCTCTGTCAAATAAATCAATAAAATTAAAAAAAAAAAAATCTCAGGCTCGAGTTCAACACCTCTGAGCAAGTTGCCGCGTCCGGAGCGGTCCTAGGGTCCCAAACGTAGCCCCCAGATCTGCATACGTGTGAGCCGCAGCCCTGGATCTACCCATGGGTACAGCACAGGGTCAGAGAATCGACGGGGCAGGAGTGGCCCACTGAAGTGCTCGTGCTGCCGGGTTGGAGGTCTTAGTTCCCGGGGGGCAGAGGGACACTCCCACCAAGGGACACAAGAAAGGTTCCACTGGCCTGGGGGGAGCAGCCACCACCCGGCCACTTTGGGCCCTGGGCTCCTTAGGCCCCGGACCAGTATCACGGATTGTCCTGGGCAACTAGTGTCACTGCTTTGCAGGAGAGTGTGGGACACCTGCGGGACTCCCACCTGCACCAGTGGACAGCCACCGCGGCACTGACCCGATTAGAAGGGGGACAACACAGGCTCAACCTGCTGAGGGGAAAAGCCCCAGTCACCCCCCCGCCCCCAATAACCAGCCAGAGATCTGAGGGTGGGTGGATGGCAGGGGGTGAGTCCCGAGGACGCCGGCCATCCCGGCCTCAGACGGGGGCAGGTGCAGGGGCGTGGCTGGCTCCCCGCCCTCACGCTGCATTCAGCTCGGAGACCCCCTCGAAGGGGACACTGTGCTGGCAGGACTGGGCTCTTGCCTGCTGCAGTGTGTCGGGCCTACCTGCTCTTATGTCCTGATGTTGGTCTGGCCTCTCTTGAGGGTCAAGGCCGGTGTTGCCCTCCCTGGAGCCCGAGCAGAACTTTGTGACCACCTCCACCCACAGAGGCTGCTGGGAATAACACTATACGATTTCCGAGGCTTGGTCTTAAAACAGCGAATGTGCCTACCTTGTTGTCTTCTGAGGTCAGCTGGAGGTCACCTTCCAGGAAGCACTGGCTGCGCGGACAGGCCATGCCCCAGCGCCGTCTCCGGTCCGGATCAATAGCCGGCATCAGTCACCGAAGACATGGAAGAGGAAGCCCTCAGGACCAGAGCTGTCGCCATCTGCCGTGCCCACCAGCAGGAAAGATGCTGAGTGCAAACCACCTCGATGGGCCTAGACAAGCCCCAGGACTGCAAGACTTAATGACATGATTATGCTTTGTTACTCGATGTGGCTGAGGTTACCCAGCATGAGACACACAAGCCCCGCTAGACCCGTCCTGGAAGCAGCAAGCACGTCTTCATTTCGAAGGGGAACAAGGCCCATTTTATTTCTTTACTTATTTTACTTATTTTGAAGATTTTATTTATTTATTTGTGAGAGGGAGAGAGAGAGAGCACACAAGCAGGGGGAACAGCAGGCACAGCAGGCAAGGGAGAAGCAGACTCCTCACTGAGCAGGGAGCCCGATGCAGGACTTGATCCCAGGACCCCGGTGATCATGATCTGAGCCGAAGGCAGGTACCCCCCCAGAAGAGAAATTATTAAATTTCCTACTATCTAGAACCCATTGACAAGTCCTTGGAACAGGCAGAGCGACTTTCCTCTAGGGGCTCAGCTGCCTCGATGCTGACACTTTGCTAAAGGCAAGAGGCAATCCTAGCCCAACCCCCAGGATCCCGTAAGTCTACTTCAACATATAAAAATTTGGGGCGCCTGGGTGGCTCAGTGGGTAAGCATCTATCTTCGGCTCAGGTCATGGTCTCAGGGTCCTGGGATCGAGACCCACAGGGAGCCCCACGTTGGGCTCCCTGCTCAGTGGGGAGCCTGCTTCCCCCTCTCTCTCTGCCTGCCTCTCTGCCTGCTTGTGATCTCTGTCTGTGTCAAATAAATAAATAAATAAATAAAATCTTCTTTAAAAATACTGATGCATAGTTTGTATTGTACACGTGCAAGCTCATATTCTTTTTATTTTTTTAAAGGATTTTATTTATTCATTTGGCGGAGAGAGAGTGCACAGAGAGGTGAAGCAGAGGAAGAAGCAGACTACGTGCTGAGATCCCTTGGCAGGACTCACTCCCAGAACTCCAAGATCATGACTTGAGCCAAAGGCAGAAGCTTCACCATCTAAGCCGCTCAGGCACCCCTCATATTCTCTTTAGATAGTAGGAAAGACGTTAGGGTTGGAAGGACCTGGCCAAGAAAGAATTCTTTTTTTTTTTTTTTAATTTATTTATTTGACAGAGAGCAAAAGTAGGCAGAGACGCAGGCAGAGAGAGGAGGAAGCAGGCCTCCTGCTGAGCAGAGAGCCCGATGCCAGGACTCTGGGAACATGACCTGAGTGGAAGGCAGAGGCTTTAATCCACTGAGCCACCCAGGCGCCCCAAGAAAGAATTCTTGAAATGTCTTTGGTGCAAAAAGGTGGTTTTATTAAAGCACCGGGGTGGGATTGGGGGCAGGTACAGCTGCACTGGGGTCCTGGGGAGGGGCCCCTATATATTTCCAAGTCGGGAGGGGTTAGGGAGAGTGCGGGCCTCCCAGGTATTTTGGGAACAAGGTTTCCAGGACCCTGAGGGGGCAGCTCTAGCGAGGAGAAGGTCATGCACTACTGTTCCATGAAAACTCAGTCCTGAGACCTTTCGGATGTCTCTCGGTGCGTGTATGCTTGCGGCGATGATGGCCACCACGTATCTTGGGGTTTAGAGATAAAGGAAGTTTCCAGAGGAATTTTTATGTTTTTATTTTTATTTTTATTTTTTTAAAGATTTTATTTATTTACTTGAGAGAGAGACAGTGAGAGAGAGCATGAACGAGGAGAAGGTCAGAGAGAGAAGCAGACTCCCCATGGAGCTGGGAGCCTGATGTGGGACTCGATCCCGGGACTCCAGGATCATGACCTGAGCCGAAGGCAATCATCCAACCAACTGAGCCACCCAGGCGTCCCGGTTTTTTTTTTTTTTTTTAAGACTTTTTATTTATTTGACAGACAGAGATCACACGTAGGCAAGAGAGGCAGGCAGAGAGAGAGGAGGAAGCAGGCTCCTGCTGAGCAGAGAGCCCGATGCCGGGCTCCATCCTGATGAAGTTCTAGAACCTAGGTGAGGTTCGGTGGGCTGAGTTCAGAGCCGATGACCAAGAAAGAATTCTTGAGACATCTTTGGTGCAAAATGGTGGTTTATTAAAGCATAGGGACAGGACCCGTGGGCAGGAAGAGCTGCTGCTGCCCCGGGTTGTTGAGGGTAGGCAGGTTACACACCTTGTGGTTGGGGGAAGGTGACGGGAAGGGAGGTTTCAGCAGAGTTTTCATATGTTAAAGAGGGCCTACAAGGTGCGGGGGTGGGGGGTCTTGCCCTTGTGGCTTGATCAGTGTCGTCTTTAGGTCAGCCATTAACATCAAGATAGTTGGGAGATCCTTGGTGGGTGTTACGATCCTGCTGTCACTTACATTCCCTTCTACCTCAGCCTCCTCCAGTTTCGTTTATGGTGGGCAGGGAGACATGAGGGCTTCAGGAACCGAGAGTTACTTGCCTCCGGAAATCTGTGCTGGTGATAAGGGAACCTCCCTGTTTGTAGATCTCAGGACATCTGCAGAGCAAGGGAGACTGCTGTCCCGCAGGATTGCGATCCCTGCAAGTCAACTAGTTATCGTTGTACGGCGGTCAGGGGTGCCTGAGGAAGGCCACACAGATTACGGAGGGGAGCGGGTGCAGAGGGGTGCGAGGCGCCAGCTTCTGCTGTCCTCAGCCCGCCTCCTGCTCCCTCATCAATCCCAGGACCCCGAGACCATGACCCCAGCGGAAGGCAGAGGCTTAACCCACTGAGCCCCCCAGGCGCCCCACGTAAACACCGAAGTGTAAGGACAAAACACAACGCAGCCTCAGCTTGGGAGAATGAATGCACTGATGGCTGCAGAAGAACGAGAAACCATCAGAGACAGGACGCGGCTTCCTCCGAGCTGCGACCGCCCACCGGACCCACCAGGAGCCTGCAGGCAGGCCCAGCCGCAGAGAGCGGGCGGCAGCCCGAGCCCGCCGGTCGCAGGTGCAGGCGCGGGGCGGGGCGGAGCGGGCGCAGGCGCAGGCGCAGGCGCGGGGGGGCGGGGCGGGGCGGGGCGGGCGCAGGTGTGGGGGCGGGGCGGGCACGACCGGCGCAGGCGCAGGGGCTCGGTGGGGGCGGGGCCAGCGGGGCGCAGGCGCGTGGGGTAGAAGCCGGGGAGGGCCCGGGCAGGACGAGAACCGCCCCCACGACGAACCCGAGGGGGCGCGACGGGGGCAGTTCTTTCCCGAGCCCATCTCCACCTCTGGCCGCCGTGGGCCCGCTCCCCACAACGGCCGCAGGCACCGTCTTCCTCCCCTGGCTCAGCACCGCCGAAGATCCTCGGGGCCGGAACGGAGGGAAGCGGCGCCGCGGGGGAGCGTCGTTTCCCAGGACCAGAGGTGGGCGGCGGGGGGCCGCCGGGCCCCCTGGGGGAACCCTAGTTCTCCGGGGCCGAAAGTGGGCGCCGGACCGCCGGAAACCGCGGGCGCCGGCGGCCGGAAGTGCGGGTCAGAGCCGCCGGGAACTGTGGTCCGGCGGGAGACGGAAGCGCGGCCCGCGGCCCGGCGCCATGGCGGGCCTAGAGCTCCTGTCGGACCAGGGCTACCGCGTGGACGGACGCCGCGCCGGCGAGCTGCGCCGGATCCAGGCGCGGATGGGCGTGTTCGCGCAGGCCGACGGCTCGGCCTACATCGAGCAAGGCAACACCAAGGCGCTTGCGGTGGTCTACGGGCCGCACGAGGCGAGTGGGGCGCGCGAGCCGGGCGGGGCCGGGGCCTCGGGGGGCCGGGCCGGGCCGGGCCTCGGGGGGCCGGGCCGGGCCGGGCCTCGGGGGGCCGGGCCGGGCCGGGCCTCGGGGGGCCCGGCCGAGCCTCGGGGGGCCCGGCCGGCGCGCGCCTCCGTTCGCCCAGCCCCTGCTCGGGGCCGCCGCGGCGCACTCGGAGTCGAAGCCGGAGCCCCTGCAGCGTGCGGCGGCGCGTCCCTCCGGCGCACGACCCTGGCCGTTCCGCTGGCGCCGGGCGCGCCCTCCGCTCCCCTCCGCTCCCCTCCGGGCCGGCGCCGTCCTCGGGCTGCACCTGATTTGCGTGGCGAGCGGCTCCGCGGCCACCCGCGCTTCCCTGCCTCTCCCTGCCCAGTCACCGCGGGCGTCCGTTCCGGGAGCCCCTCGCTGGACGCCTCCGTGGGCCGTCAGCGCCCTGAGGACGGGGCCGGGAATGAACCTCCCGGCTCTACCGCCGCGTCTCCATTGGCGGAGAAGGGAGGAGCGAGGCGGGTTTGCGGGGCGGAGGGCTGCTCGCGGGGAGGCGCGGAAGGACTCCAGGGGGGACCCGGTCGTCTCAGGGAAGCAGCAGCTCGCCGCTCGGTCGGTCGGGGACACTGTTGAGGGTTTTATGTCGCCCGTGGCGGGGAAGCTTGCGAGGCAGCGGAGCAGACGGCGTCGGAGCTGGGCTTTGCGAACCTAGCAGCTGTCGCTACCAGTGGAGAACGGCCGGGAGGGCGTGAGGCAGGGAAGAAACGGGGAGGCCTGGCTAAGAGAAATGCTGTCCAGGCGCGGTGGTGGCTTAGAGACTGGCCACGCAGCCCTCCCGCAGGCTGCTTTGCAGGTAAAGTAGGAGGGTGAGAGGGAAGCTGAGGCCTGGGTCTGAGCCAGAGGAAGGTGTAGTGGGAGCTGGGGAGCAATGAGCCCGGCTTACGTGCCCTTCCTCCCCCAGATCCGGGGCTCCCGAGCACGAGCCCTGCCAGACAGGGCCCTGGTGAACTGTCAGTATAGTTCTGCGACCTTCAGCACAGGTGAACGCAAGCGGCGACCCCATGGGGACCGTAAGTCCTGTGAGATGGGCCTGCAGCTGCGCCAGACCTTCGAGGCGGCCATCCTCACACAGCTGCACCCACGCTCCCAGATTGATATTTACGTGCAGGTGAGCAAGCAGCAGCCGTCAGCCCCGGGAGGGAGAGGGGCCCGGGCGGGGAGGGTTTGGGAGCCAGGGGTCAGGAGCCTAATGGACGGATGCCACGGGGGCTACTGCAGGTGCTGCAAGCAGATGGCGGGACCTACGCAGCTTGTGTGAACGCAGCCACGCTGGCAGTGCTGGACGCTGGAGTACCCATGCGGGACTTTGTGTGCGCCTGCACCGCTGGCTTTGTGGACAGCACAGCCCTGGCGGACCTCAGCCATGTGGAAGAGGCCGCTGGCGGTCCCCAGCTGGCCCTGGCCTTGCTGCCGGCCTCAGGCCAGATTGCGCTGCTTGAAATGGATGCCAGGCTCCACGAGGACCACCTAGAGTCGGTGCTGGAGGCCGCTGCCCGGGCTGCCCGGGATGTGCACACACTGCTGGACCGTGTGGTTCGACAGCATGTCCTTGAGGCCTCTGTTTTGTTAGGGGACTGAACATCTGCACCCCCGCCCCCCGTTCCAGAATAAAACCCACACACAGTGTGCTGAACTTTGATCTCCCATGGCGCTTCCACACCCTCAGAGCCTGGCCTGGTGCTTGCAACCGGCGGGTGACTCGGGACCGTCCCTGTCCCCCACACATGAAGGACCTCCTGCTTGCAGTGTCAAGAGTCACAGCCCAAAGAAGGGGGGGGCGTGTCCCAGGTCGGACAGAGCAGTTGTGCCAGGAAAAGCTCAAGGCCGCTGAGCAGTGAGGTGCAGCCTGGCGTAATGAGCCCAGCCATCGGACGGGGATGGGTGTCTGTCCCGCCAGCACATCTGGGGCCCGCCATGGCGATGTGGGGGCCATGTCTCACATCTTCCGGACTGTGGCTTGGACCGAATGGCCCCTTCCACCCTAGGAGCCCTTTGGGCCTACATAGTCCCGGACTCCAGCAAAAGCACAACAGATCCAAGTTCTCACCTGGGGGGAGGAGGCAGGTCTTCTCTCCACACCTGCGCCCCGAGCACCAGCCCCCTGCAGCCCTCCCCGCACACCTCCCGACCTGAACTGGGGTGCTCCCCGCTTTTGCTCCACATACCCCAGTTCCTTTGAAACCCGTTTTGACCAAGAGTACCATCTGCACTTTGCTGCCTGTGGTCATCTGACCCTGATGACCTCGGCGCTGCGTCCCCACGGGGATGTCCCTTGCGCACTCGCTGCCGTTAATGACCAACATCCAGAGGAAAGAGTCTGCCGGCGCCCCGGGGCGCTCGACCTGGCTCTGCCCCGCCAGCCCGGGCGGCCGCCGGTCGCCGTGCGCGTCCTGAAGGCGCGCCCCCCCGGGGACCGCGCGGCGGGGCGGGCGGGGAAGCGCACCGCCTCTGCTCGGAGCATGCGCGGCGGCGCGAGGGCCGTCGGGACCGGAAGTGCGGGCGGGCGCGGAGCGGAGCGGCGGCTGGACGGGAGCGCGGCCCCGGGCCCGCGGCTGGAGCTGGCGGCCGAGCGCGGCCCCGGAGCCGCCCATCCCCGCCATGGGCCTCCTGTCGGACCCGGTTCGCCGCCGCGCGCTCGCCCGCCTCGTGCTGCGTCTCAACGCGCCGCTCTGGTGAGCGCGGGGCCCGGGGCGGGATCCGCAGGGCCCGGGGCTCGGGGGGCCGGCGCCCCCGTACCCCCGCGGGCTGCTGGCGCCCGCGTCTCGGCGCCCACGGGGCTCGCTCGGGGCGTCGGGCCCGCGGCTCAGCTCCCCCGTCCGACGTCCGGAGCGCCTGGACCCCGGGGCCGGGTCCCTCCGACACGCCCCTCCGTCCCCGGTGCAGCGCGGGGAGGCCCGGGCCCGCAGCGCGCGGACCCGCTAACGCTCCGGGGCGCCGTCGCCCCCTCTCCCCGCAGCGTGCTGAGCTACGCGGCGGGCGTCGCCTGGTTCCTGGCGCTGGCTTTCCCGCCGCTGACCCAGCGCACGTACATGTCGGAGAACGCCATGGGCTCCACCATGGTGGAGGAGCAGTTCGCGGGCGGGGACCGTGCCCGGGGCTTGGCCCGAGACTTCGCGGCGCACCGCAGGAAGTCGGGGTGAGCCGCACAGCTGCGGGCGTGGGGAGGTGGTGGTGGCCAAGGCCAGGGAGCTCTGCCGAGCGGCTCTCCTTGTGTCCCTAGGGCTCTGCCAGTGGCGTGGCTGGAGCGCACGATGCGGTCAGTGGGGCTGGAAGTGTACACGCAGAGCTTCTCGCGGAGGCTGCCCTTTCCTGATGAGACCCACGAGCGCTACGTATTGTGGGGGAGAGGAGTGCCTGGGACCAAAACGCGCCTGGGGAGGGTGGCTTGGGGCCGGGAAGCCCGGCGGTGGCATGTCCCGGGCCCGGGAAATCCCTGGTGGGCAGTCTAGGGCGACGAGGGAGGGCAGCCCTCCGGGGTAGGATGGTGCTAAGTCTTCCCCATGCCGTGTCCAGATGGTGTCTGGTACCAACGTGTACGGCATCCTGCGGGCCCCGCGCGCTGCCAGCACCGAGTCCCTGGTGCTCACCGTCCCCTGTGGCCCGGACTCTACCAACAGCCAGGCAGTGGGGCTGCTGCTGGCACTTGCTGCCCACTTTCGGGGTGAGGCTTGGGGGCTGCTGCGGGCAGGGGACGGTTTGGCCCCTGTCTCAGGCCCTGCTGACCTAGTTTTCGGTGTCCAGGGCAGATTTACTGGGCCAAAGACATCATCTTCCTGGTGACAGAACAAGACCTTCTGGGTACAGAGGCTTGGCTGGAGGCCTACCACGACGTCAACGTCACCGGTGGGTCGTCTTGCCCCGGTCCCTCTCTCCGAACCGCTGTCCTCGGCGGCCCTCCATAGGCAGCTCCTTCCCCTGCTCCCACAGGCATGCAGTCGTCCCCTCTGCAGGGCCGGGCGGGGGCCATCCAGGCAGCCGTGGCTCTGGAGCTGAGCAGTGATGTGGTCACTAGCCTCGATGTGGCTGTGGAGGGGCTCAACGGGCAGCTGCCCAACCTCGATCTACTCAACCTCTTCCAGACTTTCTGTCAGAAAGGGGGGCTGCTGTGTACGCTGCAGGGCAAGGTAAGGGGGGCTGCCTTCCGGGGAGGCCTGGGCTTCCCACGGGCTCCTCTCTGGGGGGCTTTTCTCACCCTGCCCCCAAACCCTCTAAGCTGCAGCCCCAGGACTGGACATCTGTCGACGGGCCGCTGCAGGGTCTGCAGACCTTGCTGCTTATGGTTCTGCAGCAGGCCTCCGGCCGCCCCCACGGCCCTCATGGCCTCTTCCTGCGCTACCGTGTGGAGGCCCTGACCATCCGTGGCATTAACAGCTTCCGACAATATAAGTATGACTTGGTGGCAGTGGGCAAGTAAGTAGCTATTGGCCCCCGCTTCCATGCTTGGGGTCGGGGAGGGGGTGGTCTGGGGGGGCCTGGCTGACCATGACGCTGCCCCATCCTGCCAGGGCCCTGGAGGGCGTGTTCCGCAAGCTCAACCACCTCCTGGAACGCCTGCACCAGTCCTTCTTCTTCTACCTGCTCCCGGCGCTGTCCCGCTTCGTGTCCATCGGTCTTTACATGCCTGCTGCCGGCTTTCTGCTCTTGGTCCTTGGTCTCAAAATATCCTCTGAACCCCCGTCTGCGTGTGGCCAGCCCAGGTCCTCTCCACTCTAGGCTGGGGAGAACCCTCCGTCCTTGGGGGAGTGGGAGTGAGCCCTGGGTCTGCTGCTGGGTATGTTCCATCACACCTGTCGTCAGGATCCTTGACTAGACCACGCTCTGGAGCTGTGGATGCAATTGCATGAGGCCGGAGTGGGCCCCGAGGAGCCTAGGGGGGCCACTGGACCTAGCCCTCCCGTCCTGCCAGCACAGGTGATGGTTCCCCCCACTCTTGCTCTTGGGGCGGGATTCCAGGCGAACGTCACTTCGGCAGCTCAGTCTCGATAGGTGGGGTGGTGGGGAGGACCCCTGGGGCTCCCTTGGCCCCACGGCCCACCTCTCGTTGTCTGTGCTGTTGTAGAGCGTCGGGCTGGCCTCGCTGGTGGCGCCCTTGCTGATCTCACAGGCCATGGGTCTGGCCCTCTACATCCTGCCGGTGCTGAGCCAACACGTGGCTACCCAGCACTTCCCGGTAGCCGAGGCCGAGGCCGTGGTGCTGACTCTGCTGGCCATCTACGCGGCAGGCCTAGCCCTTCCACATAGCACCCAGCGGTGAGGAGCTGGGCTGGGGGAGGGGTCAGGGGCACCCTGGCCACACAGGCCAGGCATCTGAGCCCCTTGTCCTGCAGGGTGGTGAGTGCACAGGCCCCAGACAGAGGCTGGATGGCACTGAAGCTGGTGGCCCTCATCTACCTGGCACTGCAGTTGGCCTGCATCACCCTCACCAACTTCTCGCTGGGCTTCCTGCTGGCCGCCACCATGGTGCCTGCTGCCGCGCTCACCACGCCCTCCGGGCCCCGGTACGTGCCTGCCTGCCCCTCCCCAAGCCCAGGGCCTGCGCTGCTTCCCACCACCATGCCCTCAACGGGATGCCCGTGCCCCCCCCCACCGCCCGCCCCGCCCTGAGCCCCACCTGGTGCTGCTTCTCCCCCCAGGCCCCTCTACGCTGCCCTGCTGGTGCTCACGAGCCCAGCAGCCACGCTCCTGGGCAGCTTGTTCCTGTGGCGGGAGCTGCAGGAGGCCCCGCTGTCCCTGGCCGAGGGCTGGCAGCTCTTCCTGGCGGCGCTGGCCCAGGGCGTGCTGGAGCACCACACCTACGGTGCCCTGCTCTTCCCCCTGTTGGCTCTGGGCCTCTACCCCTGCTGGCTGCTCTTCTGGAACGTGCTCTTCTGGAAGTGACATGCGGCTCACAGCCCTGCAGCGTCAGGACTGGGGTGGTGAACCCCTGCGTTGTCTCCTTGGGAAATAAAGAGTTTTGTTTCAGCTGCCCTTTGGTGCCACTGGCCAAGTGTCTGCTGTCCATGTGGGGCCCCCCAGCCCCTGGGCGAGAAGCTCTTCAGGAAGGCTTGGCCTTCCCAGATACTTCCTTCTCGGAGGGCCCTGCTGCCGGCAGGAGTGAGGGCGCGAGCCCCATGAGCCTCAGAGGAGAGCCTCGGGTGGACACTGGGCTCAGGACCTGGAAACGGCCCGTGCTGACTGTGCCCGGCCCCCGCCCCACGAGCGTCACGGTAGGAGGCAGGGTGCTGGGTAGGAGGAAATGATTGGGGCAGGGCTTGGGGCCTGAGGCGCTCTGGGTGCCCAGAGTCCACACTGCTCCGTCTGCAGTGCTGGAGTGGAAGGGGCAAAGGGGCCGGAGCTGGAGCCCTGCAGAGGCCTGTGGTGTGGGCGGGGCACCTCCCGGGGCCAGAACCTCTGTGTGGGTCTGGAAGGGGCACCTGCTTCCTTGGAGCTGAACCAGACCAGGCCAGACGCCCCTAAGAACCAGGGCCCTGGAGCAGTGGGCAGGCCACGGGACCCTGGAAAGGAGTTGGAAGGTTGGTGTCTGTCCTGGAGGGAAGAAAAAAGCAAAACAGATTCGTTAGCCATGCCAGGGCCGCATCCACTCCCAGGAGGGCCTCTGCCGGCACCTGATGGGGTGGGCAGAAGGCAGAGCGGCCCCACCTGCAGAGCGGGCTCAGGACCAGTGTCCTTCAGTGCCACACCCGGAACAGTGGGGCCTGGGAAGGCCTGTGGGGAAGGTCTAGCCCCCAGGGCGTGCTGGTTGTCTGCTGATGGGCGCCTCGTGTCCAGCATGGTGAGGGGAGGCGCTGGAGAACCCACGGGCGCGAGCAGCCGGTCGCTGTCCCACGATCCCGCGGGGCCTGTCGGTCCTTTACTGTTGAACGGGCTGTTCTGCTCCTGAGGCTTGAGAGAGCAGTTGCGCCCACACCCCCTGGCCACCTCCCCGCCTGGCTTCTGTTGAGTGCCCTCTCGCAGGTCAGGCACCGCTACTCTGGCCTCGCGTTCTTCTGAGTCGCACAGACCTCTCTGCTCTGTCTTGGTCTCTGCCGTCTCTTCCTCTGTTTCTGCGGGCCGGTACCCAATACAAAATCCTTTCTGGGCCTTTCAGCCAGGCTTTGGCCTCAATCGGCCATTTTTTTTTACTGCACTTAGTCACTTAAAGTACAAATCTTGAAAACAAATTAAATCATGGAACATACAAGTGGGGTCATCTCCGTTGTGCTCTGAACCTACCTGTGCACACAGAAGATTTGAAACCATGGGAACAACAAAGTTGATTTGTCAGGGAAGCTTAATTGTTTTTTTAAGATTTCGTTTATTTGACAGAGATCACAAGTAAACAGAGCAGCAGGCAGAGAGGGGGAAGCAGGCTCCCCGCTGAGCAGGGAGCCCGATGGGCTCGATCCCAGGACCCTGAGATCATGACCTGAGCCAAAGGCAGAGGCTTTAACCCACTGAGCCACCCAGGTGCTCCAGGGAAGCAGAATTTCTGTTCTAATTTTCAGTAATGTCATTTGTATGATCCTCTTTTTTTAAGATTTTATTTTTATGGGGCGCCTGGGTGGCTCAGTGGGTTAAGTGCCCGACTCGATCTCAGCTCAGGTCTTGATCTCAGGAGGTTGTGAGTTCGAGCCCTGCGTGGGGCTCCATGCTGCACATGGAATCTGCTTCAAAGAGAAAAACAAGGAACTGTCAGGCTGTGAAAATGTAGGTCAGACATACAAGGACAGAATCTCAGGTCATAAATGCTTTTATTTTGATGGTGCGGCAGGGTCTGCGACTGTGTCTAGTTCTGTCCTCCGTAGTCATAGACCCCAATTTGGATTCTTGTGCCTGGAGGCATGGCCTTGTGACTATGCTTTGGCCGGTAGGATAAGAACAGAAGCTTCCAGGTGAGCACCAGGCAAAGGCCTCACCCAGAGACGCCGGCCTTCTGAGCCGGATCCGTTCTCCTGCCCTTGCGAATGTGGAAGTGATGGCTGGAGCGAGTCTGCGGCAGGAGGCCCAGCCGGGGTGGGGAATGCAGGGAAAGGAGCGGGCACTTCCCAGCCGCCCAGAGGCAGCACAACCCCGGTGTGCGGAGCTCCCGTGCCGTGGAAGGGGGAGCAAACTTCTGCCTCACGTAGCACTGTTACTCGGGGATGCTTTCCTCTAGTTCCACGAGTTGTGTCTTCGCACGGTGTCGGCTTTAGGCTTTATTCGGTCCTGAGGCGAGGGTAACGTAAAGCGGGTGTAGGATTCCAGACTCAGTGACATTTCACCCTGGGACTGACTTGGCTTCTTACACGGCACAGCACAGACAAGATACCAAGGGGGCAGGGAGTTCACCAACCGAACCCCAAGTCTGTCTGCAGGCGGCGGCTGAGAGGGGGCCGGGGTCTTGCCCTGGTCCACCCTTGGCACTTGCTGCTTCTGTTCAAGCAGGGGCGCATCTCAGCCCTGTTTGGAGACCAGCCGGGCGAGGCTTGGGCAGCAGCTGCCTTTCTGAAGCGGTCAGGCTGAGGGGGTCTAGAGGTGTCTGTCTGGAGAGTCTGACGTTTGCTGCTAAACCCTCCCTTTTCAAACGGATCTAAAGGGTCTGGGGCCTGCAGATGCCCTCGGCTACCGCCGGTTATCAGTGCTGGATACAGCAGGATCTCGTGGCTGTGGTACCTTCAACGGCTTGGGCATTGCCAGACACAGGTTCCTGCTTGAGTGAAAGACTTCGTCTTGCTCTCTACAGTGTTCTACAATTTTGTTGTTGCTGAAAACTAGACATTTTAGGGGCGTCTAAGTGGCTCAGGTCATGATCCCCGGGGTCGTGGGATCCAGCCCGCAGGGGGCTCCTTGCTCAGTAGGGAGCCTGTTTCCCCCTGCTGTGCTCTTTCTGACAAAATCTTTAAAAACAAGGAAAACTAGACTTTCTAAATCTTTAAAAAAATATTTATTTGTCAGAGCGCGCGCACAAGCAGGGGCAAGGGCAGGGCCAGGGGCCGAAGCCGGTTCCGCTCCGAGCAGGGAGCCCGGCGCGGGGCTCGGTCCCCGGACCCCGCAGCAGGGGCCGAGCCGAAGGCCCACGCGTCGCTGGCTGGGCCCGGGGGCGCCCAAACTAGACATTTTAAGTCCTAGGATGTGGCGACGCTGGGAATCGGATTCCAAGGACGCGGCAGCGGCCGGTCGGGGCTGTCTGCGCCGGGACGGGAGAACCGGCTCCGCCTGGCCTGCAGCATCGGCCCTGCGGAGCCCCGGGTCCCCCTTCGCTCGGCCCTCGGGTCGGCTCGCGGCCGGCGGACGTGCTCGGACAGCGGCAAGCGCTAAGCTCCCGGCTCTCCCGGCAGCTCTGCGCCCCGCGGAGGCCGCCCGCGAGCCCTGGGCCGGGCGGGCCGCACGCCTGCCGGGCGCTTCCCCTCGCGGAGCGCCGAGCCCGCCGGTCCCCCCCACGGAAGCCCCGGGGGCGTCTTCGGGTCGCGCGCGTTCGTCTCGGGGCCCTTTCCTGCTCCGGCGCGGCCCCGCGGGGGTGCTGCTCCCCGACCTCCGCGCTCCGCGGCCGCCGGCGGCTCGGAACCCACCAGCCCGCCCGCCGCCCTCGGCCAACGGCCCCAGGGCACAGGCTCGCCCGGGCCGGGCCCGGCGCAGGGGGCTCCGCGGGGGGCGTTCAGGGCCGCAGACCCGCTCCGCAGCGGCTCCGGCGGGGACGCGGCTCCGCCCTTCGGGGCCAGCGGCGGCTCCAGCCCGGAGAAGGGGCGACGCCTCCGGGACCGCTGTCCGCCCGCAGGCCTCGGGCGGGTCTCCAGACCCGTCGCGGCGAGCGTCCTGCTGGCACGTGCGGGGCCGCGAGGCCCCGGCCCTGCGCTCCCACCGACGGCCGGCGCCGGGCTTCCGAGGGCCCGGTTTGCCCCGACGGCTCCCGGCGATCATGTAAACCCTCGTCGGGCGGATGAGGGCGAGCGGTGTCCGTGCCTGGGCGGGGCCCCCGGCCCGCCGGCCCTGCTCGCCCCCACTCGGGGCCCGGACCCTGACCCGGGCGGCAGACAACGCTGCGCGGAAGCGCGCGACCGGCGGGAGGCGACCGGACCGGGAAGCCGCGGGAGCCGCCGCCGCCGCCGCCGCCTGCTCGGGCCCCGCCCACTTCCGGTCTCCGCGAGGAGCGCGGCTCGGCGGAACCCCGCCCCGACGGCCAGGCCCCGGCCCCGCCCCCCTAGGCTCTCGCGACATCTGGGCTCCGGGACCGCCGCGGGGCCTGACGGGAGCAGCCGTCGCGCCGGAGAGGGCCAAGATGGCGGCGGCGGCGGCGGCTTCGCTTCGTGGGGCGGTGCTGGGCCCGCGGGGCGCGCGGCTGCCGGGCGCGCGGGCCCGGGGTCTGCTGTGCGGCGCGCGGCCCGGCCAGCTCCCGCTGCGGACGCCCCAGGTGAGCTCTGGGCGCGACCCTGTCCGCCGAGGGGCCCCGCAGCCCTTGAAGGTCACGGCGGGGAGGCTCTGGGCGCGGGCCGGGCAGCGAGGGAGCGGCCTCGACCTCCCGGCGCTTCTGTCCCGGCCGCATCCCCGCCGCCTGCCGTCCCGAGGACCCCGGGAGCAGGACCAGGCGCCCAGCCCTCCGAGCAGCAGAGGCGCCCTGCGCGGAGCGTGGGGGGCGGCGGGGCGGGCTCGCTGCGGGCTGGGGGCTGGGGGCTTCTCCCGGAGGGCGCGCCCGGGCCCGCTCCTGCGCCGGCCTTCCAGCTTGGGCCTGCGTCCTGAAGTGACCTCAGCCTGACCTCGGACGGCTGCCTTGTGACCTTGGCCTGCCCCGGCGCCCTTGCTCGCATCCACCTCGTCCCCAGCCCTGGAGCCCAGCAGCAGCCTTACACCTCCTCCCCGGGTCCGAATCGCGGTCGCGGAGCCAGCGCGGCGGGGGCGGGGGCGGGGGCCGCGGTGCCCCGCAGGAGCGGCGGGCGCTGCGTGGATGAGCGGGAGAGGTGGGCGCCGAGAGGCAGATCCCCAGGCAGGGCCGGGTGGTGTTCTGGCAGGCGCTGAGCGGGGCTCTTGCAGGCAGTGCCCTTGTCGTCGAAGGCCGGTCTGTCCCGGGGCCGGAAAGTGATGCTGTCAGCGTTGGGCATGCTGGCGGCAGGGGGTGCGGGGCTGGCTGTGGCCCTGCACTCTGCCGTGAGTGCCAGTGACCTGGAGCTGCACCCCCCCAGCTACCCGTGGTCCCACCGTGGCCTCCTCTCTTCCCTGGACCACACCAGGTGTGCTGCTGGCCGTTTCTGGGGGGGGCCGGGCGGGGTGGAATCCTTGGCGCCCGTAACGCTCCTCCTCCTGCAGCATCCGCAGGGGCTTCCAGGTGTACAAGCAGGTGTGCTCCTCCTGCCACAGCATGGACTACGTGGCCTACCGCCACCTGGTGGGCGTTTGCTACACGGAGGAAGAAGCGAAGGCGCTGGCGGAGGAGGTGCGGGGCCCAGGGATGAGGAGGACCTGGGGCTTGGGGTTCCCGCCGTGGTGGACAGCAGGGTTGTGATGGGCTCTTCGTGGCAGGTGGAGGTTCAGGATGGCCCCAACGAGGATGGGGAGATGTTCATGCGGCCCGGGAAGCTGTCTGACTACTTCCCCAAACCATACCCCAACCCGGAGGCTGCTCGAGCAGCCAACAACGGGGCACTGCCCCCTGACCTCAGCTACATCACGCGGGCTAGGTACGTGGACTTGCTGCAGAAGGGTGTGGGGAGGGGGACAGAGGGCCCGGGCTCAGGAGGCACGGATCTGCTTCTAGGCACGGTGGCGAGGACTACGTCTTCTCCCTGCTAACGGGCTACTGTGAGCCACCCACCGGGGTGTCGCTGCGAGAGGGCCTCTACTTCAACCCCTACTTTCCTGGCCAGGCCATCGGCATGGCTCCTCCCATCTACGACGAGGTCCTGGAGTTCGATGACGGTGAGAAGCCCCCCTGCCTCGGGATCGGCACGCTGGGTCCTCCTCTTCCCGCTGCCAGGGATGCTTCCCGTGTGGGCCGTGCACTCTCCTTGGCTCAGACACTGTGTGTGGGGGTGTCTGGGCCAGCTTGTGGGCAGCCTCCACAGTTGGAATTAGCCCAGACCCCTGTGTGCTGGGGGCGAGGGGTTCTGGTTCCTTATGAAGCCTTGGTGAGGACCCCGTCTCTGCCCTGTGGGGTCGGGGGGTGCTCCAGGGCTACCCCAGGTTGGGTAGGGACCCCCAGGGGCAGCCCTTACCACTTGTCCTTGGCCCAGGCACCCCAGCCACCATGTCCCAGGTGGCCAAGGACGTGTGTACCTTCCTGCGCTGGGCATCTGAGCCAGAGCACGACCACCGCAAACGCATGGGGCTCAAGGTAAAAAGGTTGGCTGTGGGAGAGGGGCTGGGAACTGGGCAGGGTTCCTTTCTGCTTCCTCCGGCTGAGCCTGCCTCGTCCCCAGATGTTGATGATGATGGGCTTGCTGTTTCCCCTGATCTACGCCATGAAGCGGCATAAGTGGTCAGTCCTGAAGAGCCGGAAGCTGGCATATCGGCCACCCAAGTGACCCTGCCCCGTGTCTGCTCACTGTCTGGTCTGGATAGGCCCTCCAGCCCAGGAGCCACTCTGGACCTGTTCAGGCCTCAGCTGGCCCTCTTGAAAAGCCCCAATTTCTTGGGTAAAAGAGGGGAGGAGCCAGGAGACCAGGTTCCGGCTCCAAAATCTTGTCTCCATGATGGAAATAAATTAAGTTTCTCAACACACAGGTTTGAGCTGCTCTGATGGGAGCAGAGTTTTCACGGGATTCTGGGACTGCGATCCTTGGTGTCAAGCTCCCGGGGATACTCTGGGGGGTGTGGCCAGCATTGCCTCGTACAGAGCGTGGGACAGGAAACAGCTGTTAGGGAAAGCTGAGTACTCGCTGAGCTGAAGAGGGCCTGGCTCGGCCACACGAGGCCTAGGGGTCTGGTGGGGTAACCGGCCCTGCGCCAGTATGCTTGGCTTTCCTCCTGAGGGCAGCGAGGAGCCCTTGGCAGCAGTTCACCTGGGGAGGGACCTGGGCTCCAGGAGGAGCTGCTGGGGAAGGGAGACAGCCTCTAGCCATGCGGAGAGCAAAGTGGGCGGAGGCCGCCCAGAACGTGCTTCATCTCTCAGCCAGGCAGCTGGGACAGCACCTCCTGGCAAGCCGCAGGGTGCCACAGGGCCCTGCCTTGGGGCTCCTAGCTTCTGAGCCTGCCTTGACCCCAGGAGGATGTAAGGAGCACCTGGCTGGAACAGCCCATGAGTGGCAGCCAGTGTCTGGGAAGCGGGGGAGCCGGGTGGGAGGAACCAGAGCACATGCTTGAAGGTTTCTGGGTGGACAGGAGGCCCGGTGAGCGTGGCACTGGTGGGAACTCGGCGTGCCCGTGGGGTCTGGGAAGAGCTCAGACCCATGCTTCTGGCATCCCTGGGGTTTGGAGTCCCCAGGACTGGCGAGTTGGCACCGGGACCTGGCCAGGTCACCTCAACCAGCTGAGGAGGGCCAGGCCCCATCCCTGGCAGCTTTTATCCCGTGGGGCTGTGCCCCGCCCCTGCCCCCCACCCTCCCAGCAGCCCAGTCTGCAGAAAGGCACAGAGATGCAGCACTTGGCTGGCTCAGAAGTGTCTTTAATGACTCCAGACTGCCCCTCCCCAGCCCTAGCGCTGTCCTAGGTGAGCAGTCAGCAAAGGTCCCCTGCGAGTTTCAGGAGGGGGTCCAGGGGCCTCGGGCCTGGAGGGACTGCGACATCCTCTCTCTCTGGGACCTGGGGCTGAGCGAAAAAGAGGTCATTCTGCGTGTTCTGCCGTTCTGCCGCCCTGCCCCCTTGCCCTCCGCTGCCTCTGGTACCTTTGGCGGCTGCTGGGCAGAGGCTGCAGAAACGGGGTCCCCAGTGCAGGGCTTCTGGGTGCTGCACATCTCACAGCCAGGTCGGCCGGGGGCGTTGATGAACGTGCAGGAAGGGCAGGACCAGCTGGGCTGGGAAGGGGGTGGGGGCAGAGGTGCTGCGCCTCCTTCCTTCCAGGGCCCGGAGAGTCCCAGGCCCACCCTGCCCAGCCCCTTACCCACCTGAAGGGGGCTGGGGAGGCTGGAGCTGGCAGGCTGCGCAGCCCTGGGCACCCCCAGTGACGGAGGAAACAGGCGACTTAGTTCCCCATCCAACTTCTGGGGGCCCTGAGGGCTGCGTCCTGCAGTAGACGAGGTGGGGCTCAGGGGTGTGTCCGGTTGCACCTCGCCTTCCTCATCCCGTCTGTGTCAAGGACTCACCTGGGGCTTCTCGAGGGGCTGAAAGCAGGTAGAGGAAAGCAGGATCCCCATCCCGCCGGACCCCATAGGAGGCAAGGCTGCGCTCGGGCACACACAGGCACCGCCCGATGACCCAGCGCTGCACGGCTGGTGGGAAGCCAAACTCGGAGAACACCTGGGGCCAGAGCATCAAGTCACTGAAGGTCCCCTACCCCCAGCCGGGTTCTCCAGACCCCATGCTTACCTGCTCTTGGAGGGTCGCAATGGTGCAGTGGGGGTGAACTTGCAGCGAGACGTGGGCAGAGGATGCAGCATCCTCAACCGTGACCTGCAGTCTGGGCCAGAACACGGGTCAGGGGGAAGGATGGGGGTCCTGGAAGGGCTGGGGGGGGCGGAGTGAAGCGGCCCTCACCTGACAGGGCCGGCAGGGAAGCAGGCCTCCTGGAGCTGGACACTGAGGGCCACGTGATGCTGGGCCAGGATGGCCGCAGCCTGGGCTGCCCCCTGCTCATCCCCAGCCTCGATGGCCCGGGCCAGGCGCCACACCAGCTCTTCTGCGGAGAGAGAGAAGGCCATCACAGCTGAGCAGACCGCCGCCTCCAACCCCCTCCGCCACCTGCCTTTACCTTTCTGCACAGCGTCTCCCGGGCTCCAGCAAACATCCACCTTGGGTTGTGGGGCCTGGAACGTGGGCGCCTCAGGGGGACTGGGCAGGGAAACGGGGCACATTTCTGGGCCCAGGGCTTGGGACGGGCTGCCTAGGAGGGAAGATGTGGGGGGGGCTGGGGTCTCCTGAGATCCAGCCCCCAAGCCGAGTTCCTACACAGGCCTCTGCTCTCTGACCTCGGGTTTCTAGGACATTTGCTACCTCCTTGCTCACCTCAGCCCCCGCCAGGGCTCTTGCGCATACGTTAAGTCAGACTCCACCTTGGTCCTCACTGACCCCTAAAAGGTCCCTGCCAACCCCTCACAGCTGAAGCTGCACTCGGCTTTTCCTTGGGCTCTGGCATGCTTCTGGGCTGTTCCGTCTCGCCCCACCTAGGCCTGTCCACCAAAGAGGCCCTGTCAGGCCGCCAGGGATGCTCCCTTGGCCTCCCAGCAGAACCAAAGCAGATCCTCAGAAGGTGCCTGCCCCTTCCCGCTCACCAGGAGCCCTGCAGTTGCGAACATCCCCTCTTGGTGCCCTCAGGGACAGCCACCCTCTCTACTGGCTCAACCATCAGCACAGCCTGGGGGCCTCCACTGCCTGCTCAGGGCGCCCTTACAGAGCTGGCCGTGCTGCTGTCTCCCCTCCTCACTTCCACCTGAGGCCCAGTCCACCCCTTGCTGATGCAGCTCTGAGGATGGCTTCAGGCCCTCACTGTTGAGCCATGGGCCCCATGAGAGAAACAGGGCTCCTGCGCCCCCAGGCTGAGGCCCAGCCCAGCCTCGGAGTCCCAGAGGTCACACACACACTCTTGCCTGGAGGCTATCATACCTGCTGCTTCCCGGCCACATGGGTGTGAAGATCACACTAGGATCTTCCAGTTTTACTCGTGTCACCTCAATGAAGCCCTCCCGGCCACCCTATTTAGAACGGCAAACCCCATGGGGCGCCTGGGGGGCTCAGTGGGTTAAAGCCTCAGCCTTCAGCCCAGGTCATGATCCCAGGGTCCTGGGATTGAGCCCCGCATCGGGCTCTGCTCAGCAGGGAGCCGTGTGTGTGTGTCTCTCTCTCTGCTGCTTCTCTGCCTACTGTGTGATCTGTCAAATAAATAAATAAAATCTTAAAAAAAAAAAAACTGCAAACCCCACCCTTCCAGCACTCCCATCTCCTCCAACATCTGATGCAATTTTACTTATTTTTCCCCCAACTTACATATATATATGTGTGTGTATGTATATTTCTTGGGGAAGGGGAGAGGGACAAAGAGAGAGAGCAAGCATCTCAAGCTGACTCCACACTGACCGCTTAACCAGCTGAGCCACCCAGGCACCCGCCAACCTAAGTATTTTTTAACTGAGGGGCCCCTGGCTGGCTCAGTTGGTGGGGCATGTGACTCTTGACTTGGGGTCGTGAGTTCAACCCCCATGTTGGGTACAGGGGTTACTTAAATAAATTAGGGGCTCCTGGGGGGCTCCGTTAAGCGTCTGCCTTCTGCCCAGGTCATTTTCCACGGTCCTGGGATCGAGCCCCACATCGGGCTCCCTGCTCAGCAGGAGTCTGCTGCTCCCTCTCCCTCCACCACCGCTTGTGCACTCTAATAAAACGTTCAAATAATGATTAAAAAGGAAATAAACCTCTGCACTTTATGAATGTGTTTGGACCGATACACCGGGTTCCATCAGTTCTAAGCCTACAACACACTGGTTCCGCAATGCTACGCTCAGGGCAAGCGTACGCTTACGTATTTTACATGCCCGCCTCCCCTCTAGAAATGCAAGCTCCGAGAGCGCAGGGTCTGAAGTGTGAGTCACACGAACTCTCCAAGGCCTGAAGCACTTAGTACAGAGCAGGTGCTGAGTCCCCAGCAGGTCAAGGGATGGACAGTCTTCCTCCCTCCGCAAGTGCTGTGCCGTCTGGGCCTCTCTCAGGCCACACTGTACGGTTTTCTTCTTAGCCCTCGGGCAGCGCTTCTGATACGTTGATGGCCCTTTCCTCTGCTTGCCGCACTGCCCGCCTGTTGGATTCTCTCGCTCCTCCCTCCTAGGGACCAGGGTTGACCTCTTCAGAGCCCCACCCCCAGCCCAGATCCTCACAGCTAGCTCCTCTCCCCTCCGCACCCTTGCACACAGGCCCTGTCTGGGAGCTCCCCAGTAATTCTCCCTCCAGCTCTGTGTCTCAACCATGAACTCCTCCACTCAAGTGGCCGTAAGATCCACCCAATTCCATCTGCTAAGCATCTCTGGTGTCACTCTTCTCTCCAGCCCTATCTGCGCCGCCCGTACAGAAACACAGGTCTCAACCTCGAATCTGAGCCCGTCACAATCCCACTGAGTACACATCCCACTGCTCCAAATGCCGTCAGTCTGACCCACACCGGAGGGCCTCCCTGCTCTGCCCCTCATGTGTCTGGTACTCCAGGCTCCAGCTTTTCGGCTTGGGTGCCTTTTCTCCACTCTCTCCCTCCGGGGAGCCTTCTCAGGACCCACCAGCGGGTAAAGTGGGCCCCGCTTTCGCACCGCTTCCCCCATCCAGGCCTGGGGCCTGGGGCTACTCCTGTTCTCTCCCAGCACCCACGGCCCCTGCCCAGGCGAAATGAATTCCACTCCAGAGCACTAACCATTCTGTCCCTCCATGGTGGCGCCTCGGACTAGCGCTGCCCAGCGCTGAGCCTCCTGGGGGTTGAGGAAGTGCAGGCTGAGGGTCCCAGGCCCTCCCGGTGGAGGCTGCAGCTCATGCTGGCTGGGGCCTCGGACCGTGTAGCAAACGGACTCCAAGGGCCACTCCAGACTGACCTGAGGAGGGGCAGAGTCCAGGCTCAGGGTCTCCCGCCAGCACCCACTGCGCGATGACCCAAGGAACCCGCGGTCACGTCTGCAGGCCACTGACCCGGACCTACGCCCCTCCGCACGCCGCCCTCGGAACCCTCACGGGACGCCGCTAGAAACGGGCAGCACGGCCCTGGCCCCCGCTCTCCAGACGAGGAGCCGGCCACAAGGGCAAGCCAAAAGCTCAGGGAACCGGCCCCGGCTCGCGGCCCCGCCGCCCCCACTCACCGCCCCGGGCCCCGCGCCCAGCAGCTCCAGCCGGAAACGCCCGGGCCGCTCGGGGTCCGCGCTCAGCTGCAGCTTCCGCAGCTGGGCCGGGGCGTCCGGCCCCGCGCCCAGTGGCCTCACCGCGGCGCGCACAGCCAGGAGCACGGCGGCCGAGTCCGGGTCCGAGGGCGGCGCCATCTCCGGTCCGCCCCGGCCCGGCCCCCCGAGCCCGCTTCCGTGGGCTCGGGCGGCTGAGCGCCTCCGCCGGCCGGAAACTGAGGCCGCGAGCCTGGGGTTCCGGCCGGCGCCAAAGCATCGGAGCCCGCGTGGGAGCCTCCTGCCGTCCCCAGGATGGACACGCCTAGAGGCTCGGCGGGCCGGGACTGCAGCCCGACAGTCCGGTCCCCCGGGCCGCGCCGGGCGGGAGCTGAACGCCGTTCCCGGCTCCTTCCGGCCCGCCCTCCGCCGCCCTCTGGGCTGCCCGACCCGCCCACCCCGCGTGAGTCCGCCAGCCGCTCCGGGGAACGCGGGCTGACAACAGGGGCGGGACGACCGAGGGCCGCAACCAATGGGCATCAGGGAAGGAGGCGGGTCCTCACGGCTTGAAAGAATGACGGACAGGCACCTCAGCCAGTAGAAGTGGAGGCTAGGAGTGACTGGCGGGAGGCGCCCCCAACGGTTATCCGAGCTCTCGATCCCGGCGGCTGGAGCGGGCCATTCAGGGGCGGGGGCGGGGCCTCGCGGACGCTTGTTGTTGTCCGGCCCGGGGAGGCAGAGGTCGCTCGCTCGCTCCTTTGCGCTTTCGGGCCTTGTGTGGCGGTCGGCGGGCAGGTCGGTCGCGGGAGTCGGTCGCCGTGCAGGGGCGAGGCTATGTCGCGGTGGCAGCCCGGCAGGGCCGGCAGGGCCGGGAGTAACGGGACGTCGCCGCAGAGCCTCTTCCCCCGGATACAGTGCGGCTCGAACGGAGGCCGCGGCGCCGCCCTCCGGTCCTGAGGAGCTCGCGCTGCCCGGAGCCCCACCGCCTTCTTTCCCGCGACGACGTCCACCGGCCCGCCCCGACCCGGCCGCACCGAGCGCTGCGCAAGCAGGTAGGTGTCCGCCCTGTGCCGGGCGCCGAGCGGGGGCCTCTGGAACTCAAGCCCCCGGCGGACTTCGCGCTGGCGCGCGTGCGCGTCCCAGGCGCACGGCCCCCTGGGATTTGTAGTTCCTCGCGGCTGGCTTGGGGTTTTCCTTTGCCCCGTCGGAGGCGGGTGAGGCCAGGCTGACGCTGGAGCGCCCTAGCTGCCGGCCGACAGGCCCCTCGGGGGTCGTGCTGCCTGCCTCTGTTCCTTGGTGTCCGAAGAACTAGGCGCCCTTGCGGAGAGGAGCAGGGAGGCTTTGGGGTTCCCTCTCCACCTCGCTAGAGGTCCCGTCGCACAGGGAAGGGAGCTGCGTCCGGGTGACCGCTGGCCCCCAGCCCCCGGTGTGCTGGGTCGCGACCCGGTGCAGGTCCTGGCCGTAACTGAGGCGCTTAGCCCGAGGTCCTGCTGGAGTCCCGTGCCTTCCTGGGAGTCCAGGGACATGAGCTAGCGAGCCCTGCCGTGAGCAGGAGCCCTGGTTCGCCCCCCGGTACCGGGGCGGGGAGAAGCGGGTTGGCTGAGCTGGAGCCTGGGCCGGTCACTCTCGGGTAACAGGATCCAGTTTCTCTCTCCTGCCAGTGCTGAGGGCTCAGGAGCGAGCGCAGGAGGGACTCAGCGTGTCACTAACGGCCCACTTACCGGCTAGGGAGGCCAGACGCTCGGCCCCAGGGCCAAGATACTCAGGGACTGTCTCTCATCCTCAGGCAGCACTAGACCCTCCCACTGCAGGACCCCTTCCCCAAGGACATGAAGCTGTTGGAGAACTCGAGCTTCGAGGCCATCAACTCACAGCTGACAGTGGAGACTGGAGATGCCCACATCATCGGCAGGTGAGGCCTGGGCTCCGTGGGGCCTCAGAGGTCAGGACATCCTGGCCCAGACTTGAACCTGCGGGGTGGCATGCTCCATGGTCCCCCTCGCCCTTTGTAGGATCGAGAGCTACTCGTGTAAAATGGCAGGAGACGACAAGCACATGTTTAAGCAGTTCTGCCAGGAGGGCCAGCCCCACGTGCTAGAGGCGCTGTCCCCTCCCCAGACCTCGGGCCTCAGCCCCAGCAGGTGAGCCGGGGCAGAGACTGCCCACTGTGGGCTGTAGGGGGCGGGCCCGTGCCGGGCTGATGCATTTCTCCGTGCAGACTGAGCAAGAGCCAAGGTGGTGAGGACGAGGGCCCGCTAAGCGACACGTGCAGCCGCAAGACCCTCTTCTACTTGATCGCCACGCTCAACGAGTCCTTCCGGCCTGACTATGACTTCAGCACCGCCCGGAGCCATGAGTTCAGCAGGGAACCCAGCCTCAGCTGGGTGAGGGTCAGGCTGGGGGAGGGGCTCACAGCCCCCCCCCCCAGCTCTGCTTACTGTGCTTCCTACCTGCAGGGGCCCCTGGGCTCGGCCCGGCGTGTGCCCTCTGTCCCGCACCCTGAGTCAGTCCCGACTGTGACCGTCCTAGGTGGTTAACGCGGTGAACTGCAGTCTGTTCTCGGCCGTGCGGGAGGACTTCAAGGCCCTGAAGCCGCAGCTGTGGGACGCGGTGGATGAGGAGATCTGCCTGGCCGAGTGTGACATCTACAGGTGGGCTGGCGTCCCTGCAGGCGGGCCCTGGGTGTGCGCCCCCCGGGCCTTCACACCACCTCTTGCCCCACACTCCCCAGCTACAACCCAGACTTGGACTCAGACCCCTTTGGGGAGGACGGCAGCCTCTGGTCCTTCAACTACTTCTTCTACAACAAGCGGCTGAAGAGGATTGTCTTCTTCAGCTGCCGCTCCATCAGGTGGGCCCCCGTCCACCGCCTCCCCGGGCTCCCATCTGGCCCGCGCCCCGCTTCCGCAGCCCTGCCCACCCCACTCCTGACTTTCTCCTTCCCGGACACTCTCCCTGGGCTCGGCAGCGGGGCCGGGGGCAGGCGGTCCTAAGACCAGTCCCCGCACCTCCCCCAGCGGATCCACCTACACGCCCTCGGAGGCAGGCAACGAGCTGGACATGGAGCTGGGAGAGGAGGCGGCGGCGGAGGAGGAGGAGGAGGGCGGCGGCGGCGGAGGCGGTGAGGGCGGGCCCGAGGAGACCGGTGCCATGGAGGAGGACAGGTGCGTGGCGGCTGCTGAAGCCAGGGCTGGCCAGGACAGAGTGGGCACGCCTCTGCCTCACCCCCTGGGTGTTGGCTCCTCTGAGGTCCTTGTGTGCCACCTCCTGCCAGGGTCCCGGTGATCTGTATGTGAGGATGAGGAGCAGAGGTCCAGCTTCATTCAGCTTCAACCAGTGCCGGGAACTGCCCACTCGAGGGCCCCCAGGGCCTCCCCAGCTGGTAGTCAGCCCCTGGCTCTGCCACGGCTCCGGCTCCGCCCCAGGACACGCCCACCCAGCCCTTTGGCTCCGCCCACAGATGTCTACCCCGCCCCCGCCCCTCCCACCACAGGCTCCTGCTGCCCGAATTGTGGTTGGCCTGGACAGCGCAGGGCCTGGTGGGAAGAGCCACTGCCCTGCCCCCGGGACCTGACACAGGCAGGGACAGCTGGACTACAGAGTTTATTTTTGTATTTTGTGCTGGATCAGGCATGGGCCTGCACACTCCAGCCCAAGGGCCTGAGATCCAGTCAGCAGGCCCCTGCGGTCACCGCCCTGGGCTTGGCCAGCCCCTGGTGCCCACCGGTGCCTGCCCTCCCTTCCCCCGCCACCTCGCCCGTTGGGCAGCGTGCACTGAGTGTCACTTTGCTGCAGCTGTTTGTTTCCAATAAAAATTTCTGTGACTTAGTGGGGACCTAACCTCTGTGCTATGTTGGGGGTGGGGTCTGCGTCGAAGGTGGGGTCGGGGCGTCTGGTAGCCTAGCAACGGTCTTAGGGGCAGTTGAACCGCCCGGACCTGCTGCGGCTGGAATGGAGACTGAGGTGTCAGAGGCGGGCAACCCCTATTCAGCAGAAGGCGACAGCCTGCTGCTGGACCCGGACCTGTACGATGCGGACACCTACGATATTCCGGATCCAGGGCTGCTCAAGGAAAAGAATGGTGAGGTGGCCTTGCCCGGCCCCCCTCCTGCCCCCCCCCGGCCCCCCCCCCACGCCCGCACGACAGCAGGCCTGCCTCGCTGGGGCGGGAGTTCTGTCTGCCACGGTGCCACACTACCCAGGCTGTCCCTGGTCCCTGCGCTGGCTGCAGCCTCCAGAGTCAGGGCTGCTGGAGCACAGGGTGACAGCGCTTCCACTGCTAACCCGCAGAGCTGTTTGCGGAGCCCATGCCACGGCTTTTCACCAGCAGCTCATGGTGGCAGAACCAGACTCCACGTGCTCGTGCCCGCCAGCTGTGGCTGCTTCTCCGTGGGGGCCTCCATGACTTCGTGGAAAAGGTGGGGCTTGCCTGTGGGCCCTGCCTGGAGGCCTCTTTCCTGGACCATCTCTTCGCCCAGATGTCCCTAGTACGCCCTCAGCCCAGATCCCTCGGCTCCCAGAGGCAGGCGCCCCACGCTCCAGCCACCCGCCCCTACCTGTCCACTGACCCTAAGCCTGCCGTCCTGGCCCGCAGGAGAAGAGAAGTGAGCTGTGTGTGGCGCGTTTGACCCATGGGCTGGAGCTGCTGCGCCATCTGAGAGTGGCAGCTGGGCCGTGCTCAGTGGCACAGGACCCCGCGGGCGGACGCTTCGTGGTGCTGGACAGTGCAGGCCACCTGCACGTGCACAGGGAGGACGGCTGGGCTGACAAGAAGCTACGGGCCCCGGCCATGCTCACGGGACTGGTGGCAATGCAGGGCCCACAGGACACCACGAGCCGCTTTGTGGGTTGGGGCCCCGAGGGGCTGGCCATCCTAAGGCCTGACCTCAGCCTGCTGTGGCTGAGTGAGCCAGGGGTGGCCAGGGGGCCGGGCCACGAGCCCATCTGCGGTCTGCCAGTGCCCAGCCTGGGGCTGCTGCTAGTGGCAGAGGCAGGTAGCAGCCTGGTGCTCTGGGAGTTCCGTTCGGGGGGTCGCCGCCTGGTGCCGCGTGGGTCACCTCTGCAGCTGCCATCAAGTCCTGCAGGGACACTCACCCGTTTGGTTCTGGGACCCCCACATTCCCACCAAGTCCCATGCTGCTTCGCGGCCTACGGCTCAGCCGTGCTCACCTTCGATCTGCACACCTGGGCTCTCGTAGATGTGCGCCAGGACCTGCACAAAACGTGAGGGGCACCTAGGGACCGAGAGAAAGGGTGGGTGGCAGTCCCGGAGGGCAAGCAGGTCATGGCAGGGGCACAGCAGCTCCCATGCCAGGAGGTGCTGAGCGGGTCAGGGCCTCCTCTTCCCCTTCAGCACTATCTGGGATGTGGCCTACTGCCTAGAGGTGGGAGCAGTGGTGACAGCCTCTCAAGACAGCACAGTGAAGGTGTGGGAGGCGGACTGGCAGATCCGGATGGTGTTCATGGGCCACACAGGTGAGCCGTGCCGCCGGGGCCTTGAGGCTCGTTGTCTCTCCGTGCCGTGCCCGGCCAGCGGGAGGAGCTCGGGGCTGTCCGGAAGCTCTGCCAGCACCAGCTAAGTGTTCCCGCGCTGGTCGTATCCCGGGCTGACCATGCGCCCAAGTGACCCGTGCCCCTCCTACAGGCCCAGTGACCGCTCTGGCAGTGCTCCCGAACACATCCCGGGTGCTTTCGGCCTCGCGGGATGGGACGCTGCGCACATGGGACCTGCAGACGGCGGCACAGGTGGACGAGGTGGCGCTGGGCCCGGGCGCCGCGTGTGGGCTCGTGACCCGCCTGCTGGCGCCCGCTGGCCCCGGCTGGCCGGTGCTCTCCCTAAGCACCGGCGGCGTGGACCTGTGGCGCCTCCGCGAGCTCTACTCACCGTTGGCGCAGCTGTCAGCGCCGGTGCTTCACCTGCAGCTGGTGCCCGCGCTTCCCGCGTCCGCGCACCCGCTCCTGCCGGCGCGCCTCCTGTGCACCTGCGCCGACGGCTCGGTCTACCTGGTGGCGGCGGCGACCGGGCGCACAGTGAGCGCGCTGCTGCTGGAGCCCGACGACCGCGCGGCCTCCGTGCTCTACTGCCTCCCGCGCGAGGCGCTGTGGCTGCTGACGCGCGCCGGCCACCTGGTGTGCGCGGACGCGGCGCGCTGCCCCATGCGCGTGCTGCGGCGCGTGTGCCCGCCCGCCGCCCCCGCGCGCAGGCCCTGCTGCCTGCACCTCTACAGCCACCTCACGGACCCCGGCGGCGCGCGGGCCAGCTGGCAGGCCGTGTGCCGGCGTGCGGGGGAGCCGGGCCGCCGCGACGCGCCGCGGGCCTGGAAGGACAAGAACCGGTGGGTGCCCGGGCGCGCGCTGGGGCGGGGCGGGGCGGCGGCGCCCGCGCCGACGGAGATGTCCTGCGCAGGTACCTACCCATGCTGGGGCACACGGATGGCACCCTGTCCGTCCTGGAGTGGCACAGCTCGAAGACCGTCTTCCAGACCGAGGCGCATAGCCCGGGCCCCGTCACCGCCATCGCGTCTACCTGGAACAGCGTCGTGTCCTCAGGTCCATATCTCCCCTCCCCCTCATAGCCGGCCTGGGGGTCCCCGCCCCGCCCCGCAAAGGCCCAGCCCCGGCTCCCGCCCCCCCACTCCCGCAGGCGGAGATCTGACGGTGAAGATGTGGCGCGTCTACCCCTACGCCGCCGAGGAGAGCCTGAGCCTGCTGCGCACCTTCTCCTGCTGCCACCCCGCCGTGGGGCTCTGCGCGCTCGGCCGGCGCATCACGGTGGCCTTTGAGGACCCCGACAGCGCCACCTACGGCTTGGTGCAGTTTGGCCTGGGCGACAGTCCCCGCTCTGATCACCGGCCCCAGGATGACCCTACGGACCACATCACCGGTGAGTGGGCAGGGCAGGAGTAAAGCCCGAGGGGCTGCGGGGCCCTGGTCCCTCACCCGAGCCCTGGTCCCTCAGGCCTGTGCTGCTGTCCCTCGCTCCGCCTGTACGCCTGCTCCAGCCTGGACTGCTCCGTGCGCATCTGGACCGCGGAGAACCGCCTGCTGCGGTGGGCTGGGGCTGGGAGGTGGAAGGGGGGAGGGCTTGGGAGCCTGTGGGTGGCCAGCTGGGCTCCTCCGTCTCCCCCAACCAGAGCCTGGAGGCTGGACAAGGAACAGGGCCTTGCCCCTGCCAGGATTTCAGCTTCTGACTTTGCGGAGCGGGGCTGGACCCTGGCCCTCGACACCCCTCCAGGCTCCTGCAGCTGAATGGCCCCCCTCAGGGCCTGACCTTCAGCAGTGATAGCGGGGACCTGGTGTTGGCTCTGGGCTCCCAGCTCTGCCTGGTGTCTCACAGGCTTTACCTGCCCACATCGTACCTGGTTGAGGTACACGGCGAGCACGGGATGGGCAGGGTGGGGCCGCCGTGGGCAGACAAGCCCCTGCCCCCCAGGCCTGCGCTCTAGGTTCCTTTCTCCTGCTCAGAGCCTGTGCCAGAAGGTCCCTGATGTGGTGCCTGACCCTCCACTGCCACTGACCAGCCAGGAGTCGCTGACCTCCACCCAGCTGCAGAGGCTCGCCAACCTCCAGGGGATGCCCGGTCTTAGGTCTGCTGGCAGCCCAGCTGAGCTGTCCTGCAGGCCCCCGCCCACCTCCCCTGAATCAGGGCCTGGCTGTGTGACCCCAGCACAATGCCGCAGAGCGCTGGGGCCACTTAGCCCCCATCCCCTGCCCCACCCCCGCCCCGTGAGCCAAACCCAGCCCTGACAGCTGTCCTCCTGCCAGAGGCCTGGCCGGCCCCAGCCCCAGCCCCAGCCCCGGCCCCGGCATCCCCCAACCCACCTGGTGAAGACACTCAGTGTCGCACCTGTGCCCATCCTGTCTGCAGCCCGGACTCATCTTCCGTCCGTCACCAGACAGCGACACCTCCGCGGCCAGTGTTGGAGGAGGTGGGACGGAGACTGCCCCTCACCATCCCAACCGTGCACCTGGCCACGGCCCAGGCCACTCCCATTCAGTCCTTGGGGGACACCCCGGGGTCCCTGGGGTTGTCTGGGAAGCAGATGGCAAGACCAAAGGAGGAGTCAGCTGACCCCCAGCCCCTCCCGCAGGACTTGGAAGCCCTCGCTGCCCGGGACCGAGACCTGCAGCAGCTGAGGCTGGGCCTGGGGGTCCCCGCAGCCCCCCACCCACCCCCCTGGCAACAGCGGCAGGAGGCCTTCGACAACTACTTGCGCCTGATCTATGGCCGCAGTTTGCTGGTGGGCATGGGGCCTCCCTTGGGCTCAGCCTGGACTCCAGCCCCTCCCTTCACCCAGGGGCTCTGACACGGCCCATCTCCCCTGCGTCCCTCCCAGGACGTGCCTTCTGGAAGAGAGTTCCGGCAGTGGAGCACCACAACCCTCACTGTGGAGAGAGAGACCTGGGACGTGTGCACTGTACGCAGAGTGGCCAGCGGTCTTTGGCAGCCGGGGGTCTGCGCTGAAGGCCCGACGGCACCCACAGCCCTCGCCCGACAGGAGCCGGGAGCCATGGGCCGGCACTTTGCCCATCGTCGCCGAGTCCCCTTACCTACCCCAGCCACACGCCGGAGCATGCACAGCAGGGCATCCCAGGTAAGGCCTCCCGTCCCTCCCACCTCTGCCCTGACCCTATGACCCTGCTGCCACCCCGTGACGACATCTCTGTCGCCCCAGCTGCTGGCCCGCTCCTCGCTGAGCAGTAACCTGGGCCTCAGTCTGGACCTGCAGCTACAGTGGGAACGACTCCGAGGGAAGAAGCCTGTAGTCCCCGACTCCCCACCCCTCCACCTACAGCACAGGGTAAGGGGTCTGAGCTCCCCAAGAGCGGGGCTGCAGGGGCACTGAGGGCCCGTGCTTGGCTCTGAGCCCTCCTCCTGTTCCCAGGTCCCCCTCTTGAAGAAGAGGCGGCCCAATGAGCCTCTTTCCAGTCTCCGAGGCTTTTTTCCTGCCACCATTCGGCCCTACAAGGTGAGAGCCCCTTGCTCTTCCCAGACGTACCTCCATCCGGGGGTGACCTTCTGAGGCACCCCATCTTCCCTTCGCTGCAGATCTTGTGCTCGGATCTGACCTGAGAGCCGTGCCCACCCACAGCCCTCCACTCACCTCCTGGCCGGCCCAGTTTGGGCGCTGCTCTTCTCTGGGGACCGGCTGCCGGAGGGCTGGAGATTCCCAGAAAAGGCGCCAGGCCAAGCCAGAGCCTCTGCCAGTCGAGTGTGCCCGCACACTCCCTGGTTAGAGTACCGGGCGGGGCCTGGACGGACTTCATCTGGAAGACCGGAGTCTTCTCCCTTTAGAGGAGTGAAGTCAGTGGGAGCTGGTCTCGTGCTGTCCACCACCTTCCCAACCTCTCCCACCCCAGACGCCCAGACAGGCCTCTCTCCAAGCACATTCTGGCACTGCCAGCTGCCATGGCAGGTGCCGATGCTTCCTGTAGCTGAAACCATCTACCCAAACCCTCAACATCCCCCTCCAAGTTCCTACCACCAACCCCCATGCTTCCTTTTTTTTTTTTTTTTTCCCAAAGATTTTATTTATTTTTTTGACAGAGATGACAAGCAGGCAGAGAGGCAGGCAGAGAGAGAGGAGGAAGCAGGCTCCCCGTGGAGCAGAGAGCCCGATGCGGGGCTCAATCCCAGGACCCTGAGATCATGACCTGAGCCAGAGGCAGAGGCTTAACCCACTGAGCCACCCAGGTGCCCCTATTTTTTTTTTTTTTTAAAGACTTCATTCATTTATTTGACAGATCGAGATCACAAGTAGGTAGAGCAGCAGGCAGAGAGAGAGGAGGAAGCAGGCTCCCCGCCGAGCAGAGAGCCCGATGCGGGGCTCAATCCCAGGACCCTGAGATCATGACCTGAGCCAGAGGCAGAGGCTTAACCCACGGAGTCACCCAGGCGTCCCCCCCCCAATGCTTCTTTTAGACATCCCTGTTCCAGGGCTGAGGTCCCAGTCCTGTGTGGAGTGGGGAGGGTTGTCAGGGTTCCCCAGAGGCCAGCAGCTGCCCAGACTTCCTCCACAGTCGTCACAGTTGAAGGCTCACTGACTGTCCTTCCACCGGATTGCTAAAGGGTCTTTTTGCCCATGTGCGTGTCTTGGGTGTCGACTGAAGAAAGAGGCAGGACTGAGGTAAAGCAAAAGCACTTACCTTGGGTCTTAGAATTGCAACTTGGGGAGCACAGATTCCGGAGCAACGCTGATCAAGTCCTGCCGAGGAGCAGAGCCAGGGGCCAGCCTGAGCGACCAGGAGGAGCCCTAGGAAAGTCACACAAGTTCTGGGGGATACAATCACGTTGCGCCGTACTGGTTTTGTGAGTGCTGTGCTTCGGTTGTGGGAAAAGAGCTTTTGCGGGGCACCGACTTTTCTTTAGGATTTTGTTTTTAAGCAATCTGAACACCCAGTGCAGGGCTCGAACCCACAACCCTGAAACCACAGGCCACGCGCCCCACCCACGGAGCCCAGCAGGGGCCCTGCCCAGGGTTCGCTTCTTTTCATCAAGAATGCAGGGGCTGGGGCGCCTGGGGGGCTCAGTGGGTTAAAGCCTCTGCCTTTGGCTCAGGTCATGATCTCAGAGTCCTGGGATCGAGCCCCGCGTCGGGCTCTCTGCTCAGCGGGGAGCCTGCTTCCTCCTCTCTCTGCCTGCCTCTCTGCCTGCTTGTGATCTCTGTCTGTCAAATAAGTAAATAAAGTCTTAAAAAAAAAAAAAAAAAACGCAGGGGCCGCATCCTATGTTCAGTCTTGGCCCAGTTCCTTATAATTCCTCTTTCAAAAACAGGATGAAGTTTTAATTCCGAGCAGTCTCTAATGCTCGGTGGTTTCACACAAGTTGGCACAGACGGGGTGTGCCCCCCAGCAGGTGGAGCAGGGCACGCGCTCGGGGTGCTTGCCAGGCAGCCTCCACCACCCCTGGGGTGGGGCGGCCTTCAGGTTCTCAGCCCCCTGCCCTGTGCTGCCCCAGGACTTGCGGCGGCCCATTGGCTTCCCCGGCAGCGTGCCCAACTCGGTTGTGCTGTGCCAGCTGTGGCTTCAGCAGGAGGTCAGCAGCCCCGGCGCCCTCGCCCAGCTCACCAGCCACCGCAGGCCCAAGGCAAGCAGGGCTGGGGGGTCCTGCCCTGGGCTCTGCAGCAAAGGGCCTGAGGCCCCGCCCCGCAGCGAGCCAGAGGCCACCTGTTCTCTCTCTGCAGCCAGGAAGGCACCAGGACGACCTATGGCAGCTGTGGCGCATCAGGCAGCCGGGTGCCAAGGGGCAGCAGGACCTGACCCAGTGGCTGGGGGAAGAGGAGCAGGAGGAGCGCTCCCTGGACTGGCTCTCAGACTCCCTGAGCCCACACGGGGAGCTCTCTGAGTCGGAGGAGACGGAGGCTCAGGTAGGCGCCTGGCTGGGGACTGGGCTGCAGAGGGCCCTGGAGGGCGGTGCGTTGCGGTTGGAGAGTAGGGGCCTGCAGCCGCTGCCGCCCCCGCCCCCCGCAGAGCTCGGAGTACTTGACCCCGAAGCGCACGCACTCTCGCACCCGCACCGCAGCGGGGCCCAAGACCGGCCTTCGCCAGCCTTTGCACTCCTATGGGCGCGCGCTCCGGGAAGAGCGCTCCAGGTATCTGCCCAGGCTCCTGCATTTCTTCGTCGGCCAGAACTGGTTCAAAGAGCTCTTCCCTGTCTTCACCTTGGAGGTTCGGGGGTCTGGGGCACCGGGGAAGCCCGGGCGGGCGGGAGGGGGCAGGGCCTCAGCTCGCGGCACCCGCAGGCCTACCCCGAGGTGGGCACGGCGGAGGGCCTGGCCTCAATGTTCATGGACGCGCTGTTCGAGGCCTCTTGGACGGACCGCGTGCACGTCTTGAGGGCGCTGCTGAGGCTGCTGCCCGACCTGAGCAGAGACCTCCATAACCGGCTGCAGGGCCTCCTGGTGGGCCTGCTCAACCTGGACCAGCCCCCCAGTCTCGAGGTGCGCCCCAGCCCCAGCCCCGCCCCGCCCCACCGGCCCGCCCCGCCCTCCCGACCCGACGCACTCTGCCGGGTGCGCGCAGGACCCGACGCAGAAGGAGTTCGTGATGCTGGCGCTGCAGCTGCTGCTGGCCTGCTCCCTGGAGTCGCGCGAGGTGGTGCTGGAGCTTCTGTCGTACTTCCTCTACTCGCCAGCCTCCTGCCGGTGAGTCCCGCTTCCCGCTCCAGCTCCCCGCGCGCGGGGGAAGGCCTCCGAGTCAGCGGCTCGCACCTGTCCCAGGCCCGAGCTCAGGAAGCTGCTGGACGGGCTAGGCCTTCAGGACCCGCAGGGCTTCCTGTTCAAGGAGATGATGACCTGGGTGCGGGCCCCGGACGTCGACTCCAAGGCTGCCCTGCGCAAGCACTGCTGCCACAAGCTGGAGGAGATGATCCGAAGGCTGCAGGTGCTGACGGGCAGGGTGGGGCTACTGGCCCCGCTCCCCCCCCCCCCCCCCGTCCCCACCCACCTCCACCTGCTTTCCCCAGGTCTTTGAGGGGGAGGGGCAGGGGACCCAGGTGAGGCTGGCCAGCTCTCTGCCTTGCTCTGTGTCTGTGCCTCATGGGTCCTCTCCTGTCCCCAACCCCCCATTTCTGGGGCTCTTCCTGTTCCCCCCCCAGGAAGGAGTCTGCTGCCAGGTCTCCAGCTTGAGGCCTCTGTGCTGGGGGAGGGGCAGCCTCTGCCTTGGGCTGGGGGTGGGGCATCAGCAACCAGTTCTTTCCCCCACAGATGCAACGCTTGCAGCCTTCCATGGCCAATTTGTCAGAGATGCTGCCGAAGGTGTCCCAGACTGCGGTGTTTCTGCCTCCTCCCAAGGAGGCCCTGGCACGGATCTCGGGGCTCGCTGGGTCAGCTCCCGTCTCGGGGACAGCCCCGGTCCGTTCCTGGGTGTCCTCTCTGGTGGTCTCGCCCCGGGAGCTGGACTCAGTGGTCGTCCAGTCCCGAGCCAAGCTGATGCCTTCGCCAAGGCGCCTGGGGCGGACCAAACGCGGGCTCTCGGAGGCGCTGTCCCACTTCTGGCCCCCCGAGATCTGTGCATGCACTTCAGCACCCGACGTGCTGCCGGAAGAGCTGCCACCACTGGAGCAGACAGACTGGTCCCGGTCACAGATGCTGGACCTGGGGACCATCGACGCGCTCAACTTCTTCTGCAAGCAGCTGCAGGCACGGGCTCAGCTGCAGGGTCTCCCGCAGGAGCAGCTTGAGAGGCTGCGCCCGAGCCCGTGCCCCCTGGAGTACAACACAGTACTGCCACAGCCCCGGGAATGCTGGTGAGGGGGCCCCCAGGCTGCGACAGGGCCTGCGAGGTTGGGGGGCCGCTGAGGGGCCGGCGGGGCCAAAGCTCCCTCCTTACCCCTCCAGGCACTATCCCATCCTCCGGCTTCAGGAGGCCAAGGTCCAGAAGTCTCCAGTGAGACTGAGGGGTGAGTGGGGACAGGGGTAGGCTTGGACCCCAACGTCTCCCTCCACCCTAGCCAGGGTCCCAGTGGCCATCGGCCCCATCCGGAGACCTCACTGTCCTGCTGGCCTGCAGGCTGGAAGCGGTCCCGGTTCTGGGTGAGCCGAAATGTCAGCGGCTCCATCCGGATGCTGAAGCTGCCCCTGCCGAGGGCAGAAGTCCAGCCTTTCCCCCCAGACTGGCCCAGGCCTGCCCGGCCACTGCCCCCGCTGCTCCTCCAGCCGGCCTTGCAGCGCTACTTCCTGCCGGAAGATACGGACCCCGACAGCTACAGCTGACCAGGCTGCAGGCCCAGGCTCTTCCCTCCCGCACGGAGCCAAGATGTGGCCCTCCAGCCAGTTGCTCTCCCCTGGAAATAAAGTCTAGAGGTTGTGGCCAGAGAAAGGGGTACCGCTCTCATCTTTGGGGGCCGCATGTGTGAGCAGGGTGGTCTCGATGGTGTGACGAAGCTGCGGGCGGCAGGCCAGGAGCTGGGGCTGTGGTGGAGTCTGGCGTAGCCAGCCCCCAGTGGGGCAGCATTCCCGGTGGGGTGGGAGCCGGGAGCATGTGGCCACGTCCCGGCTGGGTCTTGCTCCCGGCATAGGGACTCAGCCTATGTTTATCAGTAAGTCGCTGGGGTCAGGAGGGGAGTGGGGACTCACCGGCCAGTGAGTGGCCAGGCATGAAGGAAATGGGAGGGTCTAGTTGGCCACATGTGGGTGTGCATGGAGGGGTAGGGGTCTGCAGTCCTTCGCTGCAGATTTCAAACTAGGTCTGTTGGTGCTTTGCTACCCTTGGGCTGGAAGGGAGCAGTGATGGGTCCCATGTGCTTTAGTTAAGAAGCAACGGAGGAGGGACGCCCGGGGCTCAGTCTTTGAGCATCTGCCTTTGGCTCAGGTCATGGTCCCAAGGTCCTGGGATCAGGCCCTGTGTTGGGCTCCCTGCTGGATGGGAAGCCTGCTTCTCCCTCTCCCACTCCCCCTGCTTGTGTTCCCTCTCGTTGTGTCTCTCTCTGTTAAAGTCTTAAAAAAAAAAAAAAAATAGAAGCAATAAAGGGGCAGCATCGTTTGGACCCTCCTACCTCAAAATTGCCACGAAACCAAACTTGTACGCAAAGTGCAGGGCCTCGGGGCCTCGGCTTCCTTCTGAGCTTCCAGACCTCCCTGGGCACTGGTCCCACAGCTCGTGGGACACACGGCCCATATGTGCACTTGCTATAAGGTCTGCCTTTGCTTTGTTTTTTAAAGATTTTTCTATTTACTAGAGAGAGAGCACAAGTGGGAGGGACAGAGGGAGAGAGAGAGAATCTGAAGCGGACTCTGGCCCAAGCCCAGAGCCCAGCATGGGGCTCGATCTCATGACGCTTCGACCACAATGCGAGCAGAGACGGGTGCCTGACTGACCAGTGCCCCTGGGTCTGCCTTTGTGAAGGGCTGTCTTAGGTTTCACACCTAAGCAAAGCAACCTTTTGGGTGGTCAAACAGGGGTTTCTTCCCTCTGGCTGTTTTCAGCCTCCGACTTTAGAAGTTTTTTTCTCCATGGCGTTCTGTATAGACTTTGTCTCCCATGCCTTCTGCACAACTACCAGACTGTGCCGGGACTTTTGTGAAGGGGTTGCCGAGAGAGGGGCCCTGTCCTAGGCCGAGTAGGGCACCAACTGCAAGGTCTGGAGAACTGAAGAGGTGACATTTGTACAAAAGGATCCGCATCTGCTAAAACAAGGACTGTGGGGCCCATAGTGTCTGCTTCTATGGGTATTTCCTTTAAATTACAAAAGCAATAAATTCCTTTAAAAATACCAGCGTGAGAAGCACCTGTCTGGCTCAGTGGTGGAGTGTGCAAATCTTGATCTCAAGGTCATGAGTTCAAGCCCCATGTTGGGTAGAGCTTAAACTAACAGAAGTAAATTAGGAATAGATAACAATGTATTAAAAAATACCAATGTGAGGGGCACCATGGGGGCTCAATGGGTTAAAGCCTCTACCTTCGGTAGGGTCATGATCTCAGGGTCCTGGGATCGAGCCCCGCATCGGGCTCTCTGCTCAGCAGGGAGCCTGCTTCCCCCCACCCCACCCCCACCATCTCTCTGCCTGCCTCTCTGCCTACTTGTGATCTCTGTCAAAAAAAAAAAAAAATCTTTTTTAAAAATACCAACATGAGAAAGTGGGGCAAATTTAAACAAGTCAAAAAACCCCACTCACTTGGGACACCTGGGCGGCTCAGTCATTACGCTGCGCAGGTGTCCCCAGAGCTCTTTCTCACATCACTTACAAAAGTAATGTTCAGAGGATTCAAAGGTCGCAGTGTAGAAACCAAAACCATAAATATATCAGAAGGTAATTTAGAAAAACATTCACTTAGAATACTCAGAAGGGAAAGATAGACATATTTGTAGATTAAAAAAAAAATTATGTGAAGGGGCGCCTGGGTAGCTCCGTCAGTTAAGCGTCTGCCTCCATTCGGGTCATGGTCCCAGGGTCCTGGGACCGAGTCCCTGCATTGGGCTCTCTGCTCAGCAGGGAGCCTGCTTCCCCTTCTGCTCCCCACCCCTGCTTGTGTATGTGCGTGTGTGGGTGCACGCCTGTGCACCTACTCTCTCAAATAAATCTTTTTTAAAAATTATGGCAAAAGAGATGATAAAACTAGGGACAAACCTCAAAGTGAATTGTGTATTTAAATGTAAAACTAGGAAAAATGTAGAAGGAAATATAAAAGCTCTTTGGACTAGTGACTGATGAAGCATTCCCAGGAGGCCAGAGACAGCGTGCATGAAAGAAATCAGAAAGTTGGGCTTCATCAAATTTTAAAACTTCTGCTCTGGGAAAGGCCCTTTTAGCAGGACCGAAAGACAAGCCATGAATAGAAAAAAATGCCTACAAGTGGCCCGTCCACAAAGAACATCTGTAGAAACCGAACCATCCCCCCAGAAAATGGGAAAAGCAGCAGACATTTCACCAAAGAGGGGACGCTCCAATCACTAGCCAATTAATGAGAAATGCAAACTAAGCCTAAAATTAAAAAAACACTGACATCGCCAAATGCTGGTGGGGATTCAGAGCCACTGGGTCTCCACACGTGGCCTGCAGGAATGGAGCACGGTCCAGACGCTCTGCAAAACCATTCGGCAATTTCTCGAAAACTGAACATACCCGTTGGGACAACTCAGCACTGACCCCAGGGAATGAAGATCTGTGCCCGTACACACACCTGCACGACAGTGTTCTCCCGCCTCACCCTGGAAATGACACGAAGGTCCTTCAACAGGCAAGTAGCTGCTCGCAGGGATGTGCACACGGGGGGCACTTGGGAGCGACAAGAATGAAGTGGCCGACAGGCGCGACAGCCTCCTGAGGTCATCTCCCGTGTGATTCCATTTCTGTCACACTCGTGATGTGACAGAGTCGCAGGGAGGAAGGGGGGGGGGTTGCCGGGGGGAAAGGTTGGAGGTTGGGGGCGCGTAGAGGCTCTTTGGGCCGTGCCCCTGCTCCCCATCCTGACGGCGGCTTCGGTTCCGGGAGCCTCCCCAGGGCATAAAGCGGCGTAAAACCACACACACTCCTTGGTCTGGAGCCTTGCGAGCTGCACGGGGCATCCCGCCGAGGCTGCCGGAGGAGCGGGGTCTGTTTAGGAAGTAGATTAGAGGTCACGGGAGGGAGGCGAGCGGGGCAGGGCGTGCTCGCAGGTGACGGGTTCGGAAGCAGCCGGTGGTGGCGGTTGCACAGCACCGGGAGCGTGACTGATGCTGCCTCCCGTACACTCCGACCTGGCTTAGCACTTGGCCGGCTCCGGCGGTGGAGCATACCACTCTGGGTCTTGGGGTCACGAGTTCAAGCCCCATCTTGGGCGTGGAGCCTACATTAAAAAATGGTTTAGGGAAGCCTCGGTGGCTCATTCGGTTAAGTGTCTGCCTTCAGCTCAGATCATGATCCTGGGGTCCTGGGATTGAGTCCCCCATCAGGCTCCCTGCTCAGTAGGGAATCTGCTGCTCCCCCTGCTTATGCGTGCTGACAAACGAATAAACAAAATCTTAAAAAAATAAAAATAGGGACTCCTGGATGGCTCAGTGGGTTAAAGCCTCTGCCCTCGGCTCAGGTCATGATCTCAGGGTCCTGGGATTGAGCCTCACATCGGGCTCTTGCTCAGCAGGGAGTCTGCTTCCTCCTCTCTCTCTGCCTGCCTTTCTACTTGTGATCTCTGTCTGTCAAATAAATAAATAAAATCTTAAATTTCTTTTTTATTTATTTGGCAGAGGGAGAAGCAGGCTCCCCGCTGAGCAGAGAGCCTGATGTGGGAGTCGATTCATGACCTGAGCGGAAGGCAGACGCTTCACTGACTGAGCCACCCAGGTGCCCCTCAATAAAGTTCTTTTAAAAAATACCACAGGAGAGGCTCCTGGGTGGTTCAGCCAGTTGAGCACCCTACTCTGGTCATGATCTCTCGGTGGTTTGACTGAGCCCGGTGTCCACGTCCTGGTCATGATCTCTCGGTGTTTTGACTGAGCCCGGTGTCCACGTCCTGGTCATGATCTCTCGGTGGTTTGACTGAGCCCGGTGTCCACGTCCTGGTCATGATCTCTCGGTGGTTTGACTGAGCCCGGTGGCCACGTCCAGCATGGAGTCTCCTTCAGACTCTCTCGTCCTCTCCTCCCTGCCCCACTGTCTGTACTGCCTTCGGCTCAGTCATGCTCCCAAGGTCCTGGAATCGGGCCCCACAGCAGGCTCCCTGCTTGGCGGGGAGTCCGTTTCTCCCCCTCCCACTCCTTCTTCTTGTGTTTCCTCTCTTGCTGTGTCTCTCACTGTTAAATAAATAAAATATTAAAAAAAAATTTTTACAGCACCTGAGTGGCTCAGTTGGTTAAGTGACGGCCTTCCGCTCAGGTCATGATCCTGGAGTCCCAGGATCGAGTCCCACATCGGGCTCCCTGCTCGGCAGGGAGTCTGCTTCTCCCACTGATACCTCTCATGTTCTCTCTCTCTCTCTCAAATAAATACATAAATAAATAATCTTGAAAAAAACTTTATAAAAATTTTTTTGCCCAATAAATAAAATCTCTCAAAAGAAAATTAAAATAGGGGCATCTGGTGGCTCAGATGGCTAAGTGTCTGCCTTTGGCTCAGGTCATGATCCTGGGGTCCCAGGATCGAACCCCTCATCAGGCTCCCTGCTCATTGGGGAGTCTGCTTCTCTCTCTCCCTCTGCCTCTCCCCTTGCTCCTTTCTATCTCTGTCTCTCAAATGAGTAAATAAAATCTTTAAAAAATAAAATAATACATAGGACCATCCTTGAAGGTTCTTCCAATGGCCAAATTTTGGATCACAATAATGAGAGTAAAATATTCTATTTCTTTGAATAAAATAAGACTCCATGAGGGGCACCTGACTGGCAAATGACTCTTGATATCGGGATCATGAGTTCAGCCCCACACTGGGTGTGGAGATTATTTCAATAAATTAACTTTAAAAATAGAAATGAAAATCCATGAGTCTTCACTGACATACACAAGTGAACAAAAAGAGGTAAAGAGAAAGCTTTCTCCTCTACGACAGACAAAACACTAGTGAGTGAAATGTGCATGAGGAATGCACTATTTACGTTTTCTCAATGTACTGCCCCATAAAACATTTACTAAAGACAAAGAGAAAAAAGTAATCTAACAGTGAAGACTCCTGGGCAATTCCCCTTAAGTAATCAAAATAAACATCTCCAGTGTGGGGACAAACTGCCCAACAAAAAGCCCTCAGCCTCATCTCCATAGTATTTCTTTTCTTTTCTTTTTTTTTTTTTTAAAGATTTATTTGAGAGAGAGCAGGAGCAGGGGGAAGACAGAGGTAGAGGGAGAACCAGGCCCCCACTGACCAGGCAGCCAAGGGTCTCCGCCCCAGAACCCTGAGATCTTGACCAGAGTTGAAGGCAGATGCTTCACGGACTGAGCAGCCCAGGCTCCCCCCTCCTTGGTGTTCCTGCCAACCTGAATCTAACCATGAGGCAACCAGACAAGTACAAGTTGAGCAACATGTTACAAAGGAGCTGGTCAGTGTCCTGCAAGCATCAAGGGCATGAAAGTCAAAGACTGAAGTGTAGCTCTCAGTTGAAGGAGACTGAAAACTTTGCTAAAAGGTCATTATTGGGATAACTGGGGTAACTTGGGAATTTGAAGTGTCTGGGTCAGAGGTATGTGGAAGCTCTTGTTGAGACGTTTTCAACTCTTATGGGCAGCAACTGCGTGTCTGAGCATGTGGTTTCCTTGGAGAGGTGGGCATTTCCTCGGACTTGTCTATCGTCTTCCTCAGTTTTGGGCAAGGGGCTTTCACACAAGGTTCGGCTGGCAGTGAGCCTATGAAGTGCTGGTCGGTCTCACTTGGGGGCAAATCCCGACTCCTGGACCTTATTACCCACTGACTTCAGGGACGTGCTGTTCCCTCTCAATGGCTCTGCCAGCCACCATTGTCCCTACAGACTTTGTTCTAGCCCTTAAGAGTGAAACAAAAATAATATCAACCTACTAAGGGGCTTATAACCTATGCGAAGTACATAGCATGACTCACGAGGTGAGGGATAGATGAAGGAAAAATCTTATATTAGAAAAGGTCTCAAATCAATGATCTCAGCCTTTACCTTAAACTAGAAGAAGAGCACATGAAACCCACAATAAGCAGGAGAAAGGAAATAGTAAGGTCGATGTGGACATTCATTAAATCAGAAAAGAAAACAGAGAAATAGAGGAGTCCAACACGATTCTTTACTGAGATCAACACAATGGACCAATCGGCAGGAGTGAGAAGTCCCACACCGTCAGCGTCCGGGAGCTCAGGCGGCACCACTACAGACGCTACCGACGTTAAGGGAAGATTACGAACTACCTCACGCCAACGAGTTTGACACTTGAGATTAAATGAACCAATTCCTTGAAAAACACAAAGTACCAAAAGTCACTCAAGACGAAAGCGGCTCCTGAATAGGATTTGTGGTCGAAACAGCTTTCTAGCAAGAACATGTCGGCTTCGCTGGGTGGCGGACCCGCCCGTCCGTGAGCAAAGGCCGGTCTCACGAAGTCCTCCGAACACGGACGAAGAGGGAACGCTTCCCCGTCCCCCTGAGAAACCAGGGCGTGATGTGAAGACTGCAGACCGGGACGCAGAAACTCTCCACAATGTTAGCAAACCCCGAGCAACAGCGTACTCAAATGCAAGCGTCCCCGCGACCGGACGGCGGCCGCTCGGGAAACACGGGCTGCTCTAACCTTACAAAGTCCAGGCAAGTCATTTATGACGTCACTCTTCCAGCGACGGGAGCTCCCTCCCCCAGGGTCTGGCCGGCCCGGGGACCGGGGTCACCCCGGGGATTCCCGGCTTCCGTCCGCGCGCCTGCCCCGCGCCGGCCCCGCGCCGGCCCCGCCCCGCCCCGCCCCGCCCCCGCTGTGGCTGGGCTCCGGGACCACAATGCCCAGGGCCTCGGCGTGGCCCCGCCTCCGCACACCGACCCCGCCCCGCGCGCACAGTCGACAGCCTCTGATTGGTGGCAGCAGCTTCCGCTCCCCTGATGGGCGGGTTCTCGGCGCCGACGGCGGCGTGGGGGATCCCGAGGCCCCGGCAGGCATGGGGGAGGCTCGGACTCGCCCCGGAGCGTCGGTTGATGGGCTAGCTCCCGCAGGGTCGCCGATGCCGGAGGCCGGCGTGGAGGCGGAGGTGGCGAAGCTGCTGCCCTTCCTGGCGCCCGCGGCGCGGGCGGACCTGCAGGCGGAGGCGGTGCGGCACGTGCTGGCGCTGACCGGCTCCGGGCCCGGTCGGGCGCTGCTGGCCGGCCAGGCGGCGCTGCTGCGGGCGCTGGTCGAGCTGGCGGCGGCCGCGGCCCCGGCCCCGGCCCGCGACGCCGCTCGTGCGCTCGTCAACCTGGCTGCCGAGCCCGGCCTACACGGTCCGCTCCTGGAGGCCGAGCCCGCGCTGCCTGCCCGCCTGCTGGGCCGCGCGTTGGACCCAGAGTGGCCCTGGGCCGAGGAGGCGGCCGCCGTGCTGGCCAACCTCAGCCGCGAGCCGGCGCCGTGTGACGCGCTGATGGCCGCGCTGGCGGCTGAAGAGCCGGGAGGGCCAGGCCTGGAGCGGCTGGTGCACGCGCTGTGCACGCCCGACTACAACCCCCGGGCGCCCCTGCATTACCTGGGGCCGGTGCTCTCCAACCTCAGCCAGCGTCCCGCGGCGCGGGCGTTCCTGCTGGACCGCGAGAGGTGAAGCCCGGGGCGCCCGCGGGGAGGGGGTGCGAGTGAACGGGGCCGGCACTGAGTGGTCCCTCCCCCCAGGTGCGTGGTCCAGCGGCTGCTGCCCCTTGCCCAATTCCCAGACTCCTCGGTGCGCAGGGGCGGGGTGGTGGGGACTCTCCGAAACTGCTGCTTCGAGCATCGTGAGTGGTGATGGGGGTGGAGGGGTTGCGGTTGGGGGTGGGCTGGGGCAAAGAGACCACTTGGACCCCCCCACCTCGACTGGCTCCCATTTCTGTCTTCCCCTAAGGACACCACGAGTGGTTGCTTGGGCCCCAGGTGGACATTCTCCCCTTCTTGCTGCTGCCCTTGGCTGGGCCTGAGGACTTCTCTGAGGAGGAGATGGAGCGTGAGTGGCTTTGGTGGAGCCTCAGGGGTGGCTGGGCAGTGGGGGGAGGGCCCTAGGGGTTAGGTAGGCCACAGATCAGGACCCTTCTTGAAACCTGCCAGCGGGAAGATGCTGAGCACAGACGGGACTGACAAAGGCAGGGTCCAGCTGCGCAGTGCAGGCAGCAGCAATCCCCACACCCACCTCTAGGGCTGCCAGTGGACCTGCAGTACCTGCCCCCAGACAAGCAGCGGGAGCCCGATGCTGACATCCGCAAGATGCTGGTGGAGGCCGTCATGCTGGTGAGCAGGGGTCCTGTGCCAGTGCCACCCCCCAGTACCCCCACACCTCAACCTCTGTGTGTCCTCTGCCCTGTTGTAGCTGACAGCCACGGCTGCTGGACGCCAGCAGGTGAGGCGCCAGGGAGCCTACCTGATCCTGCGTGAGCTACACAGCTGGGAGCCGGAGCCTGACGTGCAGGGGGCTTGTGAGAAACTCATTCAGGTGGGCGCAGCATGTGTGGAGAACAGGCATGGATGTCTGGGGGGGGGGCGCGGCAGCTGCTCACCTCCCTCCCCTGCCGGCAGGTGCTCATTGGGGATGAGCCAGAGCCGGGCATGGAAAACCTGCTGGAGGTACAGGTGCCTGAGGATGTGGAGAGGCGGCTGCAGCAGCTGGACCACCAGGAGCGGGAGCAGCACACCCGGGGGCAGCCAGAGGAGCTGGCCCCGGAACCACAAGCAGAGGGGGCTACACCCACCTGAGGCCCTGGCTCCCCACCCCCAGCTCCAGGCTCACCTTGGCCAGCCCATCCGTCCAGGCCTTCCAGACCAGGTCTTCCTGCAGCCACCTGCAGGCCTCTGGGTCTCCTTGCTCAGAGCGCTGTTCCCTGCTGAAAGGCGTAGCTACACTTAACGCTCAGGGTGGGGCGTCTGGGACGAATGTGCGGTAAACGTGGGGGGTCAGGGCGCTTCATGCCCCGTTGCTTCCTGCAACACAGGTTGTTCAGACCAGCGCTGGTCAGACTGAGCTAGTCAGGCTCTGTGACTCTCAGGCACTTTTGGAGACAGCCTCCCGGGCTGGGCAGAAACCAGTACAAGCCTGAGCAACCCCTGAGGGCACTACAGAGGGCGGGGCATCCAGGTGTAAGCAGGGCCTTTTGCTGCCAGTCCCACCCGGCACCTTCCATTCTGGGTCCTTAGCTAGCCCTGCCTGAGATCCAGCCTCAGAGGACTGACATCTTGTGACTGTCACCAGCCGCAGTCTGTCCTGGGATCTCCTAAGGCTGCAGCCCCTGGTTTGTCGTTGGAGCACTTGCTGGGTGCTGTCTGCCTCCTGTCCACCATCCTGCTCCGCCTGTGCTCCGAGACTGCCCTCAGCCCCAGCCCAGAACCGCTGTGACCAGCTACGCCGGCATTAACTACGCTCTAGCCGTGGCCAGTTTCCTTGACTTGCACGGCCCCTTGCCTCCCCGGTGCACCTTTAGCCTCGCTCCTTGCCCAGCCTTTTTCCTCAGCACCCTCTGTCTCCTTGGAGCCCCACTGGGTCCAAGAAACTTGTATTCTGCAGCTGCCAAGCCTGGTAGGCTGTCCACATGGCCCTCCCCGTGCCCTGCTCCCTTCCTGTCACCGTCTCTGGGGTAGGACTCCTCTGCACTCTGGCACAGGAGTGCAGCCTGATGCCCTGAGTGTTCCAGCACCCTCTCTCCACGTGCCCGCAGTCCTGTCACTGCCTCCAGAGCTGGAGGTCCACTTTGGTTCCTCCCATCAAGCCTGGGTGCATCACAGAAACCAGGGGTCTCTTTCCTCCTGTATTTTTCTCCTCCTCCCTATTAAAGCTGTGATGTGAAGGCGTGTGGACTCGTGCACTCGTGTTCTCCCCGGCTGGGGAGCGCTACCGGCTTCCCCGTGGCCGGCTGCCCCTTCCTGCACTGACACGCCTGCGTCTCCTCCATAAAATAAATGCTTTATCTGGCCTCGCCTGGGCCTACCCATCCTGGGGTGCCCAGGCAGTGCTCAGGCATGGTCCTGACGGCAAACGTGGAGCTCAGGGAGGCGCCCACCCCCAGGCTGGCTACCATCATGCTCCGGAGCTCCCGCTGGGCAGATCCTGCACCTCTTCTTGGGACTCCCTCTGGGGGCTCAGGCGTCAGGCCAGAAGCATTCCTCCGGTGAGTCCCCCCGTGCTGGGGGCGCCGGAGCTGCAGGAGTGACCTTGGACGCTCTGAGTCTCCGCCAGGCTCCGTGGGATGCAGGGTTGCGGGCAGCTGTGACTTGGCTGGCTTCACTGCAACCGACAGCCAAGGGGAATCTAGGGGCGCTGAGTGGCAGAGCCCCCGCCCACCCCGCTGGGGCCCCACCCACCTGGCGACCAGCGGAGCATGGTGCAGAAGAGCGCATGCCTGGCTGGCAGCATCCAGCAGTGGGCAGCCACCTGTTGCAGGTCCAGGCGTGCGCGCGGCCTTAGCTGTAGCAGGCCCCGGATCAGGTCCTGGCACTCTGTGGGCAAGGGCTCGCAGCTGTGGCCTCCCGCTGCCCACTCTCTTGCCCGTGCCCATGGCTGTCAGCAGTGCTGGACAGTTTAGAAGACGTATCCCGTGCAGGTCCCCCCCCCCCCCCGCCACTCCCCTCACTAGGCATAATGACCGGTCTCCGGACCCAGTCTCCCCCTAGGATTTTATCTGAGAGAGCATGAGCAGGAGGAGGGGCAGCGGGAGAAGCAGGCCCCCCCACTGAGCAGGGAGCCCAATGCGGGACTCAATCCCAGGACCCCAGGATCGTGACCTGAGCCAAAGGCAGACGCCACAGCGAGGGAGCCCCCAGGCGTCCCTGGACTCAGAAGTCTCTTGCCAGGACTTGGGAGGGACCCGTGCTCTGGCTCACCTGGGGACACGCCCGGCCTGAAGGCAGGGCCTCGGCGCATGAGGTGCAGCACGCGGCGTGGCCGATGCTCCCTGAAGGGCAGCTTCCCGGACACCATGGCATAGAGGATGATACCCCTGGGGACACGGGCGGCTCAGGGCCTGCCCCCCTCCCGCCCTCCCACGGTCCTGCCTGTGCCAGGGGCCACTCACAGGCTCCACAGGTCGGCCGGCTCCCCGTGGTACTTCTTACTCATGAGGATCTCGGGGGCCGCGTAAGCCACAGAGCCGCAGAAGGTGCTCAGCAGCGAGTCCTTGAGGCCCGAGCGGTTGGCGAAGCCAAAGTCTGCGGGGGCGGGGGGGCGGGCAGGAGGGAAGGGACGTTGGGCTCGGGAGAGGGGGCTGCGGGGCAGACGCAGAGTGGGTGCGTGTCTGAAGCACAGGTGGGGGCCAGCGTGGGGCTGGGCCTCCTGGGAGGGTCAAAGGTCAAGGGAGGTTGGGGTCAAGTCTGAAGCGGGCGGGGCGCCTGGCCGGCTCAGTCAGCTGAGCAGCCCACTCTTGGTTTCCGCTCGGGTCACGATCTCAGGGTCCTGGGATGGAGCCCAGGGTCTGCATCTGGCTTCACGCTTAGCCTGGAGCCTGCTTCAGGATTCGCTCTCTCCCTCTGGCCCTCCTCTCTCTCTCTCTCTCAAATAAATAAACGGGTCTTTCATGCCACAAAAGTTGAAAAAAGCCTGAAGCAGTCGAGGGTAGAGGCTGGAGTCCTGGCTGGGACAGCGGCTGAGCGGGGCAGGCCTCCCGGAGAAGCTGAAGGCTGGGGCCATGAGTCAGGGTGGGTTAGGGCAGGGGTGGGGCCAGGCCACAGGCTCACCGGTCAGCTTTAGGAGGCCCTGGTCGTCCAGCAGGATGTTCTCACACTTGAGATCCCTGTGTAGGGAAGGGGAAGCAGGGCTGGTCCTGGGCTCGTTGGGCCTCTCCATGCGGGGGGTCAGGGGAGACAGGTGGTGAGGGCACCCCCTCACCTGTGCACGATGCCAGAGCTGTGGCAGTGGGCCACGGCACTGACCAGCTGCCAGAACAGCCCACGGGCCTCCTCCTCTTCCAGCCCTGGGCGGCAGCGGTGGCCTGACATGGCGTTGATGTGCTCCAGCAAGTCCCCGCGGGCTGCCAACTCCAGCACCAAGTAGGAGCGCTGGCTGTTGTGGTAGGTCTCATAGAGCTGCACCTGCCAGAACCTGTCCCCAGCCTGCCATCACCCAAGGAGGGCTTGTCCAGGGCACTGGAGCAGGGGCTCAGGGTGGGGCTGGGCCCCAAGCATCAGGGTCCCTGGTGGGAAAGGGGGTGCTCCTGGGCAGGGTGGGCACGGGCCGTGTCGGGGTCTCTGCCTACCACGTTCAGGTGCTTGTAGGTAGCGTTGAGGGATGATATCTCATGGGGCAGGAACTTCTGGGAGAACTCCACAGGGGCCTTAGCCGTGGAGATGATCTTGATAGCCACCTGCAGGGGTGGAGGGTGGCCCTTGTGTGTAGGCCACAGCCCCGGAACGGACACGGGAACAGGCCCCATGTCCTTGGTGCACACTGCTGAGCTTGACTGGGGCGAGTCTGGGAAGCAGAATCCTTGGGGGTCTAGAGAGACCTTCCCCTTCCCTCCTGGCTCTGATATGCTCCAGGGGTTCTAGAGCTGGGACCAGCTTGCAGGTCCTTGGGAGGACACCAGAGCAGGAGGGAGCTGGCACAGCAGGGAGGTACCTCAGTGGGGCCTGGGGCATGGGGACCGCTGGGGCTGGCCTGCCGTCTGCACCCATGGGAGGAGATGGGCCTGCCTCACCATGGCATGGTGCTTGCCTCGCAGGTCGGAGGCCAGCTTGGGGTTGTGCCGCATGCGCTCATGTGTGGCATAGGCCAGGTAGACTTTGGAGAAGGCCCCAGAGCCAATCTTCCTGGAAGACAGCAGGTAGCCATTGTCCCTGCATTCGCGTACCTGCTCCATGAAGTTTTGTTGGTCCAGTTTTCGCTGGGCACTGCCCTTCATGGAGGGTGGGGTGCCACGGGAGGGGGCGAGGCCTTGGGTGGGAGGAGCAGGGGGCGGGGCAGAGGCCTGACCGGGATTAGAAGGGTAGGGCAACAGGGCCGGAGGAGGCTGCTGGGCCCTGGGGCTCTCAAGGCTGCACCCCTGTTTCTGAAGTCTTTCTGGGACTGGGGCAGAGGCAGGGGAGTGACCAGGGCTGAGAGCTCAGAGTGGGAAGCGAAGGCAGCCGTGGACTAGTGTGGGTCAAGGCAGGCTCTGGGAAAGCAGGGGCAGATTCCAGAACGGAGGTTCTAGAGCTGCTCTTGCATTGTGCCCTCAAAGAGGGGTGTTCTGTCCCCCAGGGCCTGCCTTCTCTGAGAACGTCTTGCTGGAACTATCCTCATCCTGCATGGGGCCCGCTCCTTGTGGGGTGAGAATCCCCAAGGCAGTGTGAGGCCTTATGTGGCTAGTCACAAAAGACCCGTCAAGAAGTGTGTGGGGAGGGTGGGCGAGGGCAGGCAGGGATTCTAAGCAGACAGAGAAGGGGAAGGAAACCCAGCGTGAGCTGGCGCGTGCCCCTCTTCCTTTGCGAGTGTAGTGTGGAGGCCGCCAGGTCCGCTGACCCTGGCCTTGCCCCCAGAGCTCTCCTCAGACTGACGGCCCATCTCCAAGGCAAGCAAGGGTCTCCAGTCCGGGCTGTAGGAGAGGAAAGCCAACACGACCCCTGACTTCTGGCCTGCAGAGCCTTCTGGGGGCGCTGTTGCCACAGGGAGTAGCAGACGATGTTAATGAGCATCTACTGTGTGGCCAGCGCGGAGTGGCCACACCCCCTCAGTCCCTGCCTCCCGGCTGCGGACCACATCTGACACAGCCGTCCCGCAGTAAGGCATTCTCATCCAGGATCGCAAACCACAGCCAAGTTCTACGGGTGAGAATTTGGCCCATCGAGGTGCACAGATGTGGTCTCTCCGCTCCAAGCTAGCCGGCTTGGTGGCTGCTGGGCTGCTGTCATGCAGGTGTCCTGGGAGGGTCTGGCTCTTGGTGGAGAATTGTGACTGTCTGTGGCCCTGGCTTGTCCCTGTAGGGATCTGCAGTGGTCATGGTGTGCCTGTGGCCGTAAACGCCTGGGAATGGTCTGGTAGGACAGATACGTTCTCCTAGTCCTGCTGGGTGAGAGGGGGGTGAGCTGCTTTAGAGCAAGGTTTGTGTCATGTGTTCCCTCGCTCATCCACGTCCTTGCTAGTCAAACTGCCTGGGATTTAGAAAATATGGACAGACTTTCTGCGTTGCTGATGTGCAGGTTGGGTTAGAGAAACCTCTGGATTTCAAGCAGAGGGGTTATTACTCTGGTGTTAGGGGGCTGGTGCAGTGAAAGGGAAGATGGTGGGCGTCCGGCCAGAGGTGTGTGTGCCTCCGCACTGCTGCTGGGGAGCCTGGGAACCGTGTTGGCTGTCACCTTCCTAGCTCCCACCAGTGCCAGAACAGAACAGGAAGCCACTGAGAATCGTGTGGAGACATGCAGGACCCAGAGCGGTCACCAGCTCTGCGCACCCTCCCTTTGCAGAGTCTTTCATGACCTCCTCCTTCACTGCCATTATTAGATGCATTGAGCCCCATCATGTGCGGGGCTTGATGCCGAACACTTGGAAGCAAATCACACACATGGGCCTTTCTCTCCTAGAGCTCACAGACAGGAGACGGGCATCAATAGTGTAATGAAATGACAGCTGTGATGTTTGGTGGAGCAGTTTGTGCCCTTGGGGAGTGAAGTCTGGCTAAGGCTGGGGACCGGACAGAGCCAGCAGGGCTGTTGCGCACTGGCCATGTCGGAAGGCAGGGCTTGGGGCAGGAAAGTGAATCCTTCAGATGGGACCTTTGAAAAGGCCTGCCTCCTGCCCTAGCAACTTCTGCATGCTGTGTGAGGGGCCTGGGGGGTGGTTGGGGCTCTTCCCAAGGGACCAGGCCCCATCTGCAGAGCATCTCACCGTCAGCCTTCTGTCCCTGTCTTCTGGGCTCCATCCCTGCAACAGAAAAAGGGCCGAACTCCTTCCCTCTTGGGGATGGGAATGTCCCTCCCCTGCACTGTGCAGCTTCCACCCTGCCCCAGTGTGTGCCCAGGGCCGCACGCTGCACCCTCAAGCCATCAGCCACAGCTCGCTGCAAGTTGAAGATGCGGGCTAGGCCTGGACGTAAGGCTGCCGACCACTTCCTTCTCAGAGGGCCCTTCTCGCTTCCTGAGCTGCGGCGATGCCTGCAAACGTGCCCAGATGACTTCAGCCTGCGAGGCTGTGCCCGAGCCGTGCCTGGTGCAGATCGCAGCCCCCCGCCCGCCGCTTCCCTCGGAGTCCGATCCTCGTCCCCCGTCCCCCCGCGGCGCCACTTGGCAGCGCTTCGCGTGTCTTACTGTTGCCTGTTCCGCGCCCTCTGCAGCGCCCCGGCTCATCCCGACCCCCGGTCGGCCCCCGGAACTCGTCTCTGCTCGCTCGGGGGTCGGCGGCCGCAGCGTCTCCGGGGGTTGGCCGGGAGCGCCGCGTGTGCGTTCCGGCGTGAGCGGTAGCGGAGCGGGAGAGGGCCCGCGTGTGTCCAGGTCGGGCCCACGGGCGTGGGTCCCTGGACAGGCGCGTGTTTGCGAGGGGCCTGGCTCTGAGCGCAGTGGCGCGCCGAGCCCGCGAGGCCGATGCGCTCCTGCGTGCGGCGCGGGGTCCGCGCCCGCTTCCCCGCCAGGTCAGTGTCGGAGCGGACAGCAGCAGAGAGGCGGAGGGCGCCGGGCGCCGCGCGGGAAAGCCGGACGTGCACGCCCCGCGCCTGCGCACTGACCGGCCGCGTTCCTTACGGCCGGCGGGGAGGCCGTGCTCGCGCGCAACGGTCGGGAGTCGAGGTATCCAGACGGCCGGGGGGCGGGGCCGAGCGTGAGGCGGAGTTTGCGCACTCCCGCTCGCAGGGGCCCCGGGGGCGGGGTGGAGAGAGGGAAAGCGGGAGAGGGACGCGTCTCCGGCCAATGAGCGCGGAGATGGCCTGGGGGCGGGGCCGGGCTGCCGCGCGCCGAGCCGCGGTTGGCGGAGGGTGGCGGGGGCGGGCTCGGCGTGCGACCCCGCCCACCACTCGGGGCCCGGCAGGCTGGGAGGGCGGCGCCCGGGCCGGGGCGGCATCTCAGGTAGAGCGGCGCCCGGGGACCGGCGTGCCTCGGGGGGGCCGCGGCCGGAGAGTCCGGGGTCCGCGCCGTCGGCGGGGCCTCGTGGGAAGCCGCGTCGGGAGGCGCCTCCCCAAGGTCAGCGGGCGAGCGCGAGGAGGGTCCTGGGCGTCGCGGGGCCGAGCCCGCCCCTCGGCCGGGGCCCAGGTGCGCCCGGCGCGGCCCGGGAGAGGCCCGGGAGCCGGCGCCGCGGCCCGGGAGAGGCCCGGGAGCCGGCCGCGCCCCTCCGGCCCCACCCGGCGCGGGCTGCGGGGGCCTGGGGCGCGCCCCGGGCACGGCGGACTGTCCTCCAGGGGAAGCGGAGCCTGAACTCGGAGACGCCCCTTCCCGTTTGCTCGCGGGCGCCGGGGCAGGCGGTCCGGCGCAGGGACGGGTGCGTCCGGACGCCGCGGGGACCGCTGGGCGCAGCGGCGGGGCGCGACCCGGCAGGGCAGGGCGAGGGCCAGGTGGTGCCGGGCCAGGCCGGCCCGCGGGCCCCGGCTCGGAGGCCCGGGTGTCGCGGCCGCCGGCTTCCTGCAGCGCCAGCACAGCGGCCGTGCGGCGCCAGGGCCGGAGGACGGGGCTCCGTTCGGGGCCGCGCGCGTGCGGCCCTTCCGCTTTGCCAGCCCGGTGGAGGGGGCGCGGAGCTGGCCGGCTCGAGAGCCGTGAAGTGGGTCGGAGGGGTGGGGTGGGGGCGGCGGGTCTGGTGGGGGAACCGGAGGACTGGCCTTGCCTGGCGGGCCGGGGCGGGGAGCGGGTGGGGTTGGGGTTGGGGTTGGGGTGGAGGCCGGCGCTGCGGGCAGTCTTGGAGGCCGGGACCACTTCTGGAAGGGATGGGGGGGTGGAGAGGCGGGTCAGGTGTGGGGAGGGAGACGCAGGAGCAGGACGGGTGATGCTGGTTCCTGGCCCGACCCTGCGTGCGCGGTGATGCAGGAAAGAGGCCGGCGTGTTGGGGCCGGGAGAGGTCGGGTGAGGCTGGGGCTGTTGGGTTTTAGGGGTCGGGATGGAGAGACCCAGCGGGCACTGGGCCCCGGGAGACCCATGTGGGAATGGTCAGTTGCGGGACCCTCCAGCAGTGGCTTGATGGTGGCGGGGCTGCATCTCACGCCTGTAGTTCTGGCGCCCGAGGGGTCTGGGGATGCTGCTGTCAGCAGGGTCTTGACTTCCAGGCCTCAGGCTCTTGTGGTTCAAGTGAGCAGGTGTCTCTGGTCTCTCTGTGGTGTCCGAGTGGAATGACCTGAGTTGAGCTCCCTGGGTTACCTTGAAACCAATATTCAGGCTGCCTTGCTGGGACCTGCCTCTCGCTGTTTCTCACTGCCCAGGGCTGGTTGCCGCCTCCCGAGGGACAGCCGTAGATCAGAGGTGGAAACTGGCGGGCTCATGCCTGCCTGCGCTCCCCGCTAGTGCCATGTGCAGACACGGTGTCTGCACTGAGGCCAGGGTCTGCTGAGCCCAGGTAAGCAGTCCGGTGGCGGCGAGCGTGTGACCAGCCACTGCAGACCTCGTGAGCCTCTTCCGTGGGCTGAATCATTCGTCTCCTGGAGGTAGGTCCCAGAGAGCCCCTCAGGGCATACTGGCCCCGGAGTTACGGGAACTGGGATTTCTTCACTGAGCTGGAGGGCCACGTGGCTCTGGGGGTTTCCGTGTGAACCCAGTGACGCAGCTTGGGACGGCTTGGGTTGAGAAATAGTGTTCCTGAGGGACGGTGAGCAATGGACTGTTGAACTGCCTTCCCCAGATCCTCAGCCCAGATTCTTGTGGGTGACTCTGGAAGTGGATTTTTCTCTGGCTCCGGTACTGGAAGAGAGGGTCCTGGGGCCTGCTGCAGGGCTGGGTCATTCCCGTGACCCCACACGGTGGCCTGACCCTCAGACAGGCGCGTGGCTTCCTCTGGGCAGTGGTGTCCGTGGCCTCCTCGCCTCCCATGTCTCCTTCTGACCCACCTTGGGCTTGGAGCAGCTGGCCCAGCACCTCTGTTAGCCTCTGCCATGTCGCGTGGCAGCCCCGATACACGTGGGTGTCCTTCAAGCCAAGGGCTTGGACTCCGCGGGCTCAGACGGCGCCTGGTCGGCTTCCTAGGTGTGGTGGAGCGCCTGTCCAGGTGAATGAGGAGGAAGCTGCTGCTTCCCTCGGCTCCGATGTGTAGGATGCAGGGAGGGAGGCCCCCCTCGACCGCGCCTTTGAGCTGTGCTGGTCTGCGCCACAGCACGGGCGGGGAGTGGAGCCTGGGGGAGCCGGTCCTGGGCGGTCCTGCTGTGCCAGTAACAGCCACTAACGAGCAGTGGGTTCCTCTCCAACTTGCTGGGCTCTGTGTGCTAGACCAGACGGAGCCTCTGAGGTTCTGGCTGGGCAGTCCGTGCTTGGCACACGCTTCCTGCAAGATGCAGGGCGCCTTCGGGGCCCAGGCTCTTCCTTGTCCCTGCACCGTCTTCCCCCACGGGGCCTTTATCCTGGTTTGCCTCCAGCGACCTGCTCACGTTGGCTTGTCTCCGCAGAGAGCAGTCTGTGCTGTCTCCGCGTGTCCCGCGTCACACACAGGTCACCTGGCCTGCGGCCGTGGTGCTGACGGGACCTCTCCCGCTGGCCTTGTTTGGCCACGCGCTTCACTTTTCCACCGGGCGGTCGAGTTCTAGACTCTGCAAGCTCCGCTCCCTGCCACGCTCCCGTGCTTGTGCTCGCGTGAGGGTTTCAAAACGGGGGTGATCCCGTCACGGGTGTGACTGTTTGGGCCGGTGGCAGGTGCCCCACAGGCTCTGCTGGCCCTCACCCCCGGGACGACCGCTGGGCTTGCCGTGTGCCAGGCTCCCGCCGTGCAACCTCGTGTGTGTGTGACAAGTGATTTGTGCTGTTTTGTCGCTTATTGACCTTCTGCTCTGGTGGTCGGACCAGGTGTGTGAGCACGTACGGTTGTGCACAGAGGTGTAACTGTGCACACGGTTGTCAAATTTTGACTCAGAAACTTGACTTTTTTTTTTTTTTAAGATTTTATTTATTTATTTATTTGAGAGAGAGACAGTGAGAGAGAGCATGAGCGAGGAGAAGGTCAGAGGGAGAAGCAGACTCCCCGTGGAGCTGGGAGCCCGATGCGGGACTCGATCCCGGGACTCCGGGATCATGACCTGAGCCGAAGGCAGTCGTCCAACCAACTGAGCCACCCAGGCGTCCCTTGACTTTTTTTTTGATAGTTAAACTGAACAGTGTTTGTTAATGTGTCTGGGTTTTTGTGTCTGGCGAAGCACGTCCTTTCTTAATTTAAGACTATAGAAGGTTTACGTGTGCTTCCTACTCGGACTTTAACATTTCATCTTTCTTTTTTTCTCTTTTTAAAGATTTTATTTATTTATTTGACAGACAGAGATCACAAGTAGGCAGAGAGACAGGCAGAGAGAGAGGGAGAAGCAGACTCCCCGCTGAGCAGGGAGCCTGATGCAGGGCTCGATCCCAGGACCCTGGGATCATGACCTGAGCTGAAGGCACAGGCTTTAACCTACGGAGCTATTCAGGCACCCCACATTTCATCTTTCCATTTAACTCTTATGTGCATCTGTGCAACGTGTTGGGATAAGGAGAAGTGTGGGGAGGCTAGTGTTTTCCCTGAGTGTTTAATTTGCTGTTTCAACACTATTGATTAATCGGCCTGTATGATTTAAAACTTCGTCTTTCTTGCTTAATGTTTTCTTCCTTATTGGTGTTCATTTCTGGCATTTTTATATAGTTCCATTGATTTAATACACTTTAACATAATATAGGACAAATCCTCCTCTTCATATACTTTTTAAAAATTTAACTGGATGTTCTTTTTTTTTTTTTTTAATTGGCTATTCTTGTACATTAATTCTTCTATATGAATTTTGGACCATTTTATCAAATACCCTCCAATATCCTGTCTCATATATTTGTAGATTCAGGAAAATTGAGCTCTATATTATTGAATCATATGGGAGGATTTTGATTCTATTCCTTCCATGAACAGTTTTTGGTTTTTTTAAAGATTTATTTATTTTAGAGAGAGTGAGCAAGTTAGTGGGGTTGGAGGAGGGGCAGAGGGTGAGAATCTTACAGCGGACTCCCCACTGAGCTTGGAGCTTGATTCCAGAACCCACGAGACCATGACGTAAGCCAAAACCAAAGTTGGCACTCAACTGACTGAGCCACCCAAAACTGGGCAAAGACCCCATCAAAAAGGAGAATTTCAGACCAATACCTTGATGGATACGGCTGCCAGGATTCTCAACAAGATCCTAGCTAGGATCCAACAGTATATTAAAAGGGTTATCTGTCTTGACCAAGTGGGATTTGTCCCTGGGATGCAAGGGTGGTTTAATATTGCAAATCAATCAATGTGATAGAACCCATAAATAAAGACAAGAAGTACATGGTCCTCTCAATTGATGCAGAAAAAACATTCGACAAAGTACAGCATCCATTCCTGACTAAAACTCTTCAGAGTATAGGGATAGAGGGAAGATTCCTCAACTTCATAACATCCATCTATGAAAAACCCACAGCGAATATCATTCTCAATGGGGAAAACATGAGAGCCTTTCCACTGAGATCAGGAACACAACAAGGGTGCCTACTCTTGCCAGTGTTGTTGCTCATAGTACTAGAAGTCCTGGCAACAGCAGTCAGACAACAGAGAGAAATATAAGGTACTCAAATTGGCAAAGAAGTCAAATGCTCTCTCTTTGCAGATGACATGATAATCTATGTGGAAAACTCATAAGACTCCATGCCCAAACTACTAGAACTCATACTGCCGTTCAGTAATATGGCAGGATACAAAGTCAATGTACAGAAATCAGCTGCTTTCTTATACACTAACAATGAAACTGTAGAAAGAGAAATTAGAGAATTGATTCCCTTTACAGTAGCACCAAGAATGACAAAATACTTTGGAATAAACCTAACCAAAGAGGTAAAGGATCTGTACTCAGGGAACTACAGAACACTCATGAAAGAAATTGAAGAAGACACAAGAAGATGGAAGACCATTCCATGCTCATGGATTGGAAGAATAAACATTGTTAAGATGTCTATGCTGCCCAGAGCTATCTACACTTTCAATGCCATCCCAATCAAAATACCAATGGCATTTTTCAAAATGTTGGAACAAACAATCCTAAAATCTGTATGGAACCGTCAAAGACACTGAATCACCAAGGAAATGTTAAAAAAGAAAAACAAAATTGGTCGCATCATGTTGCCTGATTTCAAGCTATATTACAAAGCTGTGATCACCAAGACAGCAAGGTACTGGCACAAAAACAGACACATAGACCAGTGGAACAGAGTAGAGAACCCAGATATGGACCCTCAACTCTATGGTCAAATAATCTTTGACAAAGTAGGAAAAAATAGCCAATGGAAGAAAGTCAATCTCTTCAATAAACAGTTCTGGGAAAATTGGACAGCTATATACAGAAGAATGAAACTTGACCATTCTCTTACACCAGACACAAAGGTTAACTAAATGGTTGGGAGATCTCAACGTGAGGCAGGAATCCTAGAGGAGAACCTAGGCAGTAACCTCCTTGACATTGGCCACGGCAACTTCTTTCAGGACCTATCTCCAAAGGCAAAGGAAACAAAAGCAAAAAAGGAGTTTTGGGACTTCATCAAGATAAAAACCTTCTATACAGCAAAGGAAACAGTCAACAAAACAAAAAGACAACCCACGGAATTGGAGAAGATATTCACAAATGACACTACCGACAAAGGGCTGATAGCCAAGATCTATAAAGAGCTCCTCAAACTCAACACCCCAAAAACAGATAATCATGTCAGAAAATGGGTAGAAGAGATGAACAGACACTTCCCCAAAGAAGACATACAAATGGCTAACAGACACATGAAAAAGTATTTATCGTCATTAACCATCAGGAAAATTCAAATCAAAACCACATTGAGGGGCGCCTGGGTGGCTCAGTGGGTTAAGCCGCTGCCTTTGGCTCAGGTCATGATCTCAGGGTCCTGGGATCGAGTCCTGCATCGGGCTCTCTGCTCAGCAGGGAGCCTGCTTCCCTCCCTCTCTCTCTCTGCCTGTCTCTCTGCCTACTTGTGATCTCTCTCTGTCAAATAAATAAATAAAATCTTAAAAAAAAAAAAAAAACCACATTGAGGTACCACCTTACACCAGTTAGAATGGGGTGGGAAATGGGTGGGCCGGGTGGTGGGCATTAAGGAGGGCACGGACTTTGGGGAGCACTGGGTGTTATATGCGAATGATGAATCATCAGCAAAAACTCTTGAAGGTACTGTATGGTGATTAACATAACACAATAAAAAAAATAATAAAAAAATTTAAAATAAGGGCGCCTGGGTGGCTCAGTGGGTTAAGCCTCTGCCTTCAGCACAGGCCATGATCCCAGGGTCCTGGGATCGAGCCCCACATCGGGCTCTCTGCTCAGCGGGGAGCCTGCTTCCTCCTCTCTCTCTCTGCCTGCCTCTCTGCCTACTTGTGATCTCTGTCTGTCAAATGAATAAATAAAATAATTAAGAAAATTTTTTTAAAGTAAGATTTATTTTAAAGTGAGTGAACAAGTGAGTGGGGGGAGGGGCAGAGGGTGAGACTTACACCATCTTCCTACTCAGCTTGGAGCTTGATCCCAGGACCCATGAGATTATGATCTGACCCAAAACCAAAGTTGGACGCTCAACTGACCGAGCTACCCAGGTGCCCCTGAACAGGTTTTGTTTTTTTTTTTTAATTAAAAAAATATATATATATTTATTTATTTGACAGAGATCACAAGTAGGCAGAGAGGCAGGCAGAGAGAGAGAGGGGGAAGCAGGCTCCCCGCCGAGCAGAAAGCCCCATGCGGGGCTCCATCCCAGGACTCTGGGATCATGACCCAAGCTGAAGGCAGAGGCTTTAACCCACTGAGCCACCCAGGCGCCCCCTGAACAGGTTTTTTAAAAATGCTGTGCACACTGAGGATGAAAATCAAAACGTTTTCCCTGGCTCTTGGTGCACTGGAAATGGCAGGGAGACTGGAGCCTACCACTGGTTATATTTCGCACTGACCCCATATACATCACGTGAACAAAGGGTTGTAGGAATATCGGCTCACTTGCTGGAAGGTTGGGCATGTCCTGGGTGAGGTGTGGGAACGGGAATGGGCTGTTGAGTGAGTGGGAGTCCCCAGTCAGAGAGCCTGGACACGGCATGCTTGCAGAGGACAGGCAGACGCGAGGTGCTGAGAGTCCAACCCAGGCCTGGGGTTTCCGGGTGGCCAGGACACCTAGAAGGTAAAGGGCTGAGAGGGAAGCGTTAAGGGCTTCAGGTGTAGGCTGACCGGCCCGCGTGGGAGGTGTTGGGTGCTTCGGGCAGCAGGAGGACGGGTAAGCAGCGCTGTGGCATCGTGCTAGGATCAGTGTTGGCAAAAATCCTCACGCTGAGCATGGAGGAGGCAGGGAAGGGGGAGTGGCCGAGGCGGGTTGGCCAAGTGAGCGGGTCCTCAGGAATAGGACCCCTGCAGGGGAGTAGGGCATCTGCTGGCTTGTGTGAGGGCAGAAGTAGCAAGAGGAGAGCACTGGGGAGGGGTACTGATGCATTTTACCATGTGCCTTGTCACTGAGCGGTGTGCCTCGGTGCCATTAATTTCATTCCCTGAGCAGTATATCCAAAGAGAGGAAGTTTTTTGGGGGGCCTGGGTGGCTCAGTCGGTTAAGCCTCCCTCCAGCTCTTGGTTTTGGCCCAGGGTCTGGGGATTGAGCTGAAAATCTGCTTCTCGCTCTTCGTCTGTCCCTCCCCTGGCATGTGCTCTCTCTCTGTCTCTAAAATAAAAGAATAAGCATATTTTAAAAAATATTTTATTTTTTTATTTGACAGAGAGACAGTGAGAGAACACAAGCAGGGAAGTGGGACAGGGAGAAACAGACTCCCTCCGAGCGGGAGCCCGATGCAGCGCTCTATCCCGGGACCCTGGAATCATGACGTGAGCCAAAGGCAGATGCTTAACAACTGAGCTACCCAGCCTCACCCCCCCCCCCCCACTTTTTTTTTTCTTTTAAGAGAGATAGAGATAGAGCACACACAGGTAGGGGAGGGAGAAGCAGGCTCCTCGCTGAGCTGGGAGCCTGATGCAGGGCTTGACCCCAGGACCCGGGGATCGTGACCTGAGCCTAAGGCAGACACTTACTGACTAAGCCACCCAGGCGCCTAATAAATACAAAATTTATTTTTAAAAAAACAGCAGAAGTTTTTTGATGAATTTCAGTTTATCAAGTCTATTCTTTTTCCCCAGAGCACTTTTGCTTTTGGTATTGGTCCTAGAGATTTTCTTCTGCTTTTTACCCCCCAACCCCAAAATTTTCTGGACGGGCTGCGTGTCGGTGCTCGGTGCTGTTTGTCGGAAAGACGGTCTCTTCCCCACTGCATAGACGTCGTACCTCTGTGGAAAATCAGCTGACCGCGTGAGTTGTGAAGTCCAGTAGTAGAAATCCTCCAGTCTGGTTTGGTTTGGTTTCAGAATTGTTCTGGCTGCTCTAAGGCCTTGCACTTCTGTACAAGTTGTAGGGCTAGTCCCCCAGTTTCTACAAGAAGCCTGTGGGATTGTGAGTGGGATGCATTTAATCTGTAGATCCATTCAGGAAGAATCGGCGCCTTCGCACACTGTCTCTCCACTTACTTACGGTTTCCTTAATGTCTCCCAGCGGCGTGGGGCGCCTGGGTGGCCCAGTTGGTTAAGCCTCTGACTCTTGGTTTCCTCTCTGGTTGGGATCTCAGGGGCCCGAGGTGCGGCCCAGCGCTGGGCTCCACACTCAGCGCTTTACTTGTCCCTTGCCCCCTGCCCTCACCCCAGCCATGTGTGCGAGCTCTCTCTTTCTCTCAAGTGAACATATAAACCGTAAGTGTGTGTGTGTCCATCTCAGCAGTGTTTGATAACGTTACTGTCTAATACATCTCTTGTCAAATTTATTTTCTAATATTTCATATTTTGGCAGGGTGGGGGAAAATATTTCATATTACTTGACTCAGCAAATGGCACGAGTTCCAATTTTTGATTGTTTATTGTTAGCAAATAGAAATACAGTTGATTTTTAAAAATTTTTTAAAGATTGATTATTTATTTATTTGACAGATTGAAAGCACAAGTAGGCAGAGAGGCAGGCAGAGGGGGAGGGAGAAGCAGGCTCCCTGTTGAGCAGAGAGCCCGATGCGGGACTCAATCCCAGTACCCCGGGATCATGACCTGAGCCAAAGGCAGAGGCTTTAACCCACTGAGCCACCCAGGTACCCCATCTTCTTTCTTTTCTTTTTTTTTTTTTTTTTTAAGATTTTGTTTATCTGTCAGAGAGAGAGAGAGCGAGAGAGAGAGCACACACAGGCAGGCAGAGAGGCAGGCAGAGGGAGAAGTAGGCTCCCCGTGGAGCAAGGAGCCCAGTGTCGGACTCGATCCCAGGACACAGGGACCACGACCTGAGCCGAAGGCAGCCACCCAACCAACTGAGCCATGCAGGCGTCTCTTAAGATTTTATTTCTCTGAGAGAGAGTAGAGGGAGACGCAGAGGGAGAGGGACAGGCAGACTCCCTGCTGAGTACAGCGCCCGATGGAGGGCTCAGACCCATGACCTGAGCTGAAATCAAGAGTCAGACACTCAACTGAGCTACCCACGCACACCTGAGCATCTAGTTTCTTAAGGTAGAAGATCACATGGTTCTTCTTTTCTAATATAGACATTAGTGCTATAAATGTCCCACAAATGTTGGTATATTTTTTCATTTTCATTCACTTGAACTGCCTTGTAATTTTACTTTTGATTTCTTTTTTGCTTCATGTATTATTTTGAGGCACATTAAGTACTTTTTAAAATACTAATGGGGGGGCCCCTGGGTGGCTCAGTTGTTAAGCATCATCTGCCTTTGGCTTAGGTTGTGATCCCAGGGTCCTGGGATTGAGCCCGGGATGGAACCCCGCATCAGGCTCCCTGCTCAGTGGGGAGCCTGCTTCTCCCTCTCCCATTCCCCCTGCTTGTGTTCCCTCTCTCGGTCTCTCTCTCTCTCTGTGTCAAATGAATGAGTGAATGAATGCATGAATGAATGAATGACTTGGGAATATTTCAGATAGCCTTCTCTTATTGATTTTTAATTTAATTCCATTGCAGCCAGAGAACATACTCTGTATGACTTGAACTCTTTTAAATTGACTGAGATTTGTTTTCCTGCCCAGAATATAGTCAGTTTTGATAAATATTCCATGTACTTTCAGAAAAAAACATATTCTACTGTTAATGAAAAGATGGTTGTGTAAATACTATGTAGGTCAAGTTGGTTGACGGTATTGTTCAGGACTTCTCTACACTTAATGATTACTTTTACAGTTGTTTCGCTAATTATGGAGAAATCAGTTGTTTTGCTAATTATGGAGAATCTCCACTACAATTTGTTTAAAAGATTTTATTTATTTATTTATTCGTCAGAGAGAGAGAGAGGGAGAACACAAGCAGGCAGAGCAGCAGGCAGAGAGGAGCAGGTCCCCACTGAGCAAGGAGCTGGACGTGGGACTCAATCCCAGGATCCTGGGATCATGACCCGAGCTGAAGGCAGCAGCTTAACCAACTGAGCCCCCAGGCGTCCCTCCACTACAGTTTGTATTTGTCTATTTTTTCTTACATGTTCATTAGTTTAGGCTTTGTGTATTTCGAAGTTCTCCTATTAGGCACATAAATGTTTAGGATCGTATGTCTCCGATCTATTTTGTCTAATATTGACATAGTCACTCCAGTTTTCTTATAACTTGCATCAGCCTTGTCTTTTACCATCCTTTTTCTTTAACCTTTTTATATTAACATATGCAGTCTTTCTTGTGGATTTTTTTAGTATATGAGACAGACACAGTCATAATAACTATCTAAATGTTGTTTACTGATTTTTCTGCCTCATTTCTGGTTCAATTTGTATTTATTGATTCATTCCCATTGTGGGTTGTATTTTTTTTGCTTCTTTGCATGCCTGGTAATTTTTGATTGGATGCCAGACATTGTTATTTTACCTTGTTGGTGCTGGATTTTTTTTTTTTAAGATTTATTTATTTATTTGATAGACGGATCACAAGTAGGCAGAGAGACAGGCAGAGAGAGAGGAGGAAGCAGGCTCCCCGCTGAGCAGAGAGCCAGATTTGGAGCTCGATCTCAGGACCCTGAGACCATGACCTGAGCCGAAGGCAGAGGCTTTAATTCCCTGAGCCACCCAGGCGCCCCAGTGCTGGATATTTTTGTGTTCCTATTCTTCTTCTTTTTTTAGATTTTATTTATTTATTTGAGTGAGAGAAAGAGATAGTGATAGGCAGGACCAGCGAGAGGGAAAAGCAGACTCTCCACTAAGCAGGGACCCAGATGTGGGGCTCCGTTTCAGAACCCTGGTATTAGGACCTGAGCTGAAGGCAGACGCCCAACTGACCCCACCCCCACCCCCAGCGCCCCTGTTTATTATTCTTGAACTTTGTGCTGGGATGTAGCTGAGTGACTTAGGAACAATTTGATCTTTTCAGGTCTTATTTTTGGCTTTGTTAGGTAAGACCAGAACGGCACTTAGTTTACAGCTCGTTTTACTTTGTACTGAGGCAAGATTGTTTTGAGCGTTCTTCCCAACACTCTGTGACTTGTGGTGTTTTCCGTCTGGCCACTGAGAGCAGCCACGTGCTTGGCCTGTTGGGAGTTCTGGGGATTGTTTCTGCTAATCCTTCCAGGTAGGTTTTCCCTGGCTTTTGGTAATTTCTTCTTAAACATGGTGCTTGTATTAGTTTTCCTCTGCTGCTGTAACAAATTACCATAAACTTCATAGCTTAAATGACATATATTTAGTACACTAAGGTTCTTGAGGTCAGAAGTCTGATGTGGCTCTCACCAGGCTAAAATCCAGGGGTCAGTCGGGCTGTGCTCTTTTCTGGGTTCTCTGGGGAAAATCTGCTTCCTGCTCTCAGCTTGTTGGCAGAATTCGGTTCATTGTGGTTGTAGGAACAGAGTCCCTGTTTGATCACTGCCTGTGGACTGAGGGACATATCTGACTTTTAGTGGCCGCCCACGTTATGTGGTCCGGAGCCGCCTTCCTGTCTTTAAAGCCAGCTGTGGTGCGTTGGGTCCTTTCCACACTGGGAATTTCTCCTGCGCTTTCCACGCAGTCCCTGGACCCTGCTGGGAAGGCTTCTCTTCTGCAGTTGGGCTGGTCTCACCCACGTAATCCCTCCAACCACAGGGTTTGTACCCTTAACCCTATCTGCTGAGTTCCTTTTGGCACAGTCGGTAACGTAGCCACAGGTTCTGGGGGTGAGGACATGGTCGTCTTTGGGGACATTATTCTGCCACCCAGCATTGACCAGTAAGTCAGCTGAGTGACCAAGGTCTCTGGAGTTCTTGCTGGTACCAGAGTCTGCAAACCGGCAGGACCTGGTCTCCCAAGATACTCCCAGTGTGTCTCAACTCAGGTGTATTGCTGAGTCCTCCTGATGCCTGGATGCACCCCCGGACAGTGAGCTGGAGTACTCAAGGGCTCCTGGCCTTCATGTCCTGATGTCCATCACCGAAGTGACTGAGAACTACTGTTCCTCTTGAGTTGTTTGGGTCAGGAGAGCAAATTGGTGCGTTCCTCCCATCTGGGCTAGGAGCTCATGTCTCATTATTGTTTCCTTATTTTTTCTTCTGTTTGAGTTGGGTGCAGTTGGCCTTTTGCACTTCTCTGAAGAGCGCTCCAAACCTGCTGATCCCAAGTTGGTTTACCCTGGTTCCTTCCCGGGTGGTGGAGGGAGGTGGCCATGGCCTCCACAGGGTGAAACCTCTGCTCCAGAGACTGCAGCTTGCCCCCGTGGCTTTAGGCCACAGGCCTAGCACTCGGGGTCTAGGTTCTGTCCGGCGGTGCGCGGCCGCCTCTGGCAAGTATCTCTGGGCTCTTGTGGCACTTGCTGCCGGCGAACCTCACACCCCGCCCAACAGCCGTGAGGTTTCCAGCCCTTGATGCTTGGGGTTTGCGGTTTTTGCCTTCTTGCTCTGCCACAAATGAAATGTGTGTTTCTATGTCTTGTTTCCCTTGTTACTTTTAGATGCTTTCCAGGCAGAAAGGGGAAACACCGTGCTGATGCCAGCGTCTTTAAGCTAGTCTTCTCCATCTGCTTTCTAGCTGCTTGTGATTCCTGGAGATGCCTGATTTGCTAATTTTATCTTGTTTTCTAGTGCTCTTGTGGATTTACTTTTTTAAAACTTGCATCCTTGGGACATCTGCTGGCTCATTCAGTAGAGCCTGTGACTTTTTTTTTTTTTAAGATTTTTCATTTTAATTATTTGACAGAGAGAGAGAGAGAAAGCACATACAAGTAGGAAGAGTGGCAAACGGAGAGGGAGAAGCAGACTCCCAGCTGAGCAGTGAGCCCGATGCGGGACTCAATCTGAGGACCCTGGGATCATGACCTGAGCCGAAAGGCAGACGCTTGACCCACTGAGCCGCCCGGGCACCAGCAGCAGCTCTGGATCTTGGGTTGTGAGCTTGAGCCCCAGGCTGGGTGTAGAGAGATTAGTTAAAAAGAAAATCTTAAAAATATATAATAAAAGAAAAACTTGCATCTTCTCTGTCATTTCTTTGAGGTTTTGTTGGGAGGGACGTACACTTGAGGTCATCTCCCTTCCTGCGCCGGAGTCCTCGGGCACGCTCGTTCCGCCACCACGCTCCCTGTGGTTTCTCACGTCGCTTCTTCCCTTTTGTGTCTCTAGCGGGACGCGCGTCGCTCGTTAGGGGCAGTCACGGCAGCCCCTCTGGCATCTCCGTCCTTTCGCGGCTGAGAGGTCATCCGGGGCCCAGCGTGCAAGAGATCGGTAGAGGGCGGGCGGCGTGGCCGGCAAACAGCAGACGTTGCGTTAGAAAGCTGCCGGCGACGGTGCTGAGGGCCGACGGCCCCTCTGACCTTAAGGGCCCTGGAGAGTGCAACGTAGGCCTCACCCTGTGACCCTGTGGAGAAGAGGCAGAGGCCCTTGCACACTCAGGGACTTGGTCCCATGAAGCCTGCAGTGCACCTCTTTTTTTGTAAGATCTATTTTATTTTATTACTATTTTAAAAATAATAATAATAAAATAATAAAAATAAATAATATTTATAAATATAATAAGTATAAATATAAAGAAAAATAATATAAATAAATAAAAATATAAAATAAATAATATTTATTTATTTGACAGAGAGACACAGCGAGAGAGGGAACACAGGCAGGGGGAGTAGCAGAGGGGGAAGCAGACTACCCCCCATCTGAGCAGAGAGCTTGATGCGGGGCTCGATCCCAGGATCCTGGGACCATGACCCGAGTCCAAGGCAAACGCTTAAGGCCTGAGCCCCCCAGGCTCCTCAAGATTTATTTCATTCAGAGAGAAAGTGGGCGAGGGAGAGGCAGAGGGAGAGTGAGGGGAGCCTCAGGAAGACCTCCACGGAGCCTGAAGCCCGACTCGGGGCTCGGTATCACCACCCTGAGACCGTGACCCACACCGAAACCAAGAGTAGGTCACTCAGGTGCTCCGATAGCTGCACCTCTTCATGCCATGGGCCGTTTGGACGGTCGGTGTCTGCTGGCAGGGAACCTGCTAGATCCCCGTGCTGCCCACCCAGCCTGTCCGAGCCACGACGAGGCTCGTTCTGTGCCCTGCTGGGATTCTTGGCTCGGTGGGTCCTGAGCCTGCGGTGATCAAGGTCTTGGCGCAGGTTTCTCTGCCCACACAGACTGCTCCTGACGTCTGCCTTAGGTGTGCCCCTCTCCTCTACACAGCTCAGGGAGATGCCGTAGGTGGAAGCAGTACCGCCTTTGCCCAGGTCACCGCGTGGGGCTGACGTCACCCTGGTGGGGCTGCCGGCGTGGGGGGGGCAGAGGACAGCTGGCAGCTGTTGAGGGACGCCGCCTCCTGTCCTCCGTGAGTGGTTCTGCCCCGCTGTGGCAGCTAGCTCCCACGGGAAAAGGCACTGGGATCGTGGGGTTTTTCGATGAGTGGTTTTTGGTTTTTTTTTTTTAAATTTTTTAGGGAGAGTGCATGTGAGTGGGGGAGGAAGGGGGGCCGGGGGCCGAGGGAGAGTCTCAAGCAGACTCCCCGCCGAGAGGGCCCGACCTAGGGCTGCATCCCGAGAGCCCGGGATCATGACCTGAGACGAAATGGAGAGTTGGAGGCGAACAGGCCGAGCCCCGCGCCGGCGCCCTGAGGTCATGTCTCTCGGTGGCGCAGGCGTCTGACCTAGCCGCTGGGTTTTTGCTTCCTCGAGGTTTGGGAAGAAGCTGTCCGCGCATGCCGTGGGTGAGGCGGAGGCGAGATGACCGAGTCCTATGTGAAGAGTGAGTGTGGGGGCCCCGCGGGCAGGACGCAGGAGCACCTGGCACCGGGCGGCGTCTCTGGGAGCCCCGAGGGGCCTGGGCTGCTCCCAGGCCGGGCAGCTTCGCACCTGGCCCCGAGCCCGTAGCGCCCGCGTTTATAGCAGCCGCGGTCCAGCGGGGGCAGGAGTCGTGGGGCAGTCAGGGCCTGGGGAGTCAGGGCAGGCTGCGGCTGGCCAGAGCGCCCTCGGAGCGGACAGCCCGTGGGTGCCAAGCAGACCCCGGTGGGCCAGGGGGTGGGAGGCGGCGCCCCGGGGGTGGAGGGTGGCGGCAGGCAAGGCGGCGGGAACGCGCCGGGGAGCGAGGGGCCGGCGTCCTGCGGTGGGAGGCCAAGGCGGTGGCTGGCCGGGCGGGCTGCGCCTGAGCGTCCGTGCTGGGCTTTGTCGTTGCAGAGCTGGCCGCCATCCTGCTGGACGCCATCACCGACAAGGACCCTCTGGTGCAGGAGCAGGTGTGTGGCGCCCTGTGCGCCCTGGGAGAGGCTGCGCCGGAGGAGGCACTCGGCGCCTGTGAGGAGTACCTGCGGCAGCATGAGAAGGTAGTCCCTGCCCAGCGGGGCCGGGCGCGGGGGCGGCGCCTGTAGGTGGCGGTGGGTCCGTGGCTGTGCCGTCAGTTGCTGTGGGCGGAAAGCCGCATTCCCTTGAGGTGGGACATGTCCAGGACAGATGAGACCCCTTGTCTTGTGGCCAGCGCCTTGGCCTGTGTGGGGGCACCGGCTGGGGGCGGTGCCGCGTCCAGCGGTCACACACAGGGGGTGTGTTGCTGTCCCCGGTCAGTCACTGGCCAGAGACTGAACCGCTCTCCCTGCCAGGGTCTGTGCTGTCCCCCAGGGAGAGAAGGCCCCTTGTCATTAGCTGCAGCGCGACGAGTGTTCTGCGGTGGGGGTGGAAGTCGGGGCTGCCCCAGGAGACGGGGCCTTTCCCTCACCCTCCTGCTGCCTGCTGGCGGGGCAGGGGCCGGGCAGGGGCGGCAGACCCCTGGGGACCTGTGTGCTGCCCGTGCCCCGGGGGGACCCTGTCGGTGCTGCCGGAGCGCCTCCGAGCCAGCGCTCCTCCTGGCCTCACTGCTGTCTGCTGGGTCTCAGCCCCGTGACGCTGTGACGCTGCTGGATCCCTGTGCACTGTCTCTCTTCTGTCTCAGCGTGTGGTCTGGGCCCTTCCCGGCAGGGGAAGGCACTTCTGCAGCCTCCAAAGACTGTTTCTCTTTGTGTGATTTGACCCCCAGATGTGGAAAAAGGGATCTCTCTGCAATGGGAGGTCATTCTCTCTCGTGTCTCGGGTGCCATCTCCTGGGGGAGCAGCTCCGTCCCCCGAGCGGCCACTGAGCCAGTTGTTCCTGGGTGTCTGTGTTGGTGTAGGACACTAGGACTGCCCGCGGGCGCCGGGGTTAGAGGTGCACCGTTCTTGGTGCGAGAGCACGCTCCCATGCTTGGGCACCATGCACCCCTCGTGGCTCTCCCGTGGCTCTGTGGAGCTTCGTGTTGACGTGCTGGGCGCCAGTGCCCTTCTCAGTGGCGCAGAAGGGGCCGGCCGTGATGTGCTGGATCAGCATCCGATGGGACCGCAGACCAGACCGGGGCCGCCCGGCCGCTTGAGGGGCTGGCCCAGGAGCGCTTACTGAGGGGCTACAGGAGCCCTTGTGAGTTTTAGTGACTCGTCGCAAAATTTACGTGGGCCTCATGCTTGTCGTTCTCTAGCTCACTTATGATTTTATCCCACTCCTAGCCTTTCCGTTTCTTTAAACAACTTCAAAATAAAAATCTTCGCTCACATTTGCATATTTGCGGTAAACATGCGCTCAGTGGGAAGCTCTGTCCCGCGGAAACGTGCTCCTCCGGTCGCCTCTGTCCCCCGAAGGCCACTCCAGGGTCGGCCGCTCCTGTGCTGCATCCCAGCCGGGCTTCCTGGGGCCTCTCCCCGGAGGGAGTGCGGGCAGGGTGCCCATGGGGCGCTCAGGTAGGGCTGGGGAGCGACTGCGGGAACCGAGGCAAAAATCACCATCCAGGTCTGTCAAGCGCTTACTCTGGCAAGAGCAGACTTGGGCTTGTCGCAGCTGCGGAGGCCGGGAGTCGCAGGACACCGTGCTGGCAGCTCCCGTGTGTGGCGGGGCCCACTTCTTGGTGTACAGACCGCTGTCTCCTCGTCATGTCCTCGCACGGCAGAGGGGAGTCGGGGCTTCCTGCGGTCTCTTTAGCAGGCAGTGATCCCCCGTGGGGCTCCACCCTTGTGACCTACTCAGCGCCCGAAGACCCTGCTCCCACGGCCATCCTCCGGGGCTCGGTTCCCTCACAGCCGTTCCAAGGGCCCGTCTCTAGCAGTAGAGAAGCCCAACTTGCCAGTGTGACTGACGCTTTTCTTCTCTTTGTTCTGCTTTTTCGGGCTGGTTTCAACGTCATGTGCTCCCATCTGGCTTCCTCTAGAATCTCATCCTAACGTAAGGGACTCGTAACCGGCCACTTGTCAGCTCACTGCAGGTCTCCACACGGAGGCTGTGTGTGGCCGCAGCAGGCAAGCCCGGGTGTGGGTGTGGGTCCCAACCCACCGGGCCACTGGGCTCGAACCGTGTGAACCCACCTCCCCCATGAGAAGTGGAATGGATTCTCTGGTCACGCAAGAGACTTGAGAGCCCAATGTCAGAACACAAAGCCGCAGCGGCCACTGCTGCAGCCGGAGGGGGTTGCCCGCGGTGCTGTTAGTCCGCCGCGACAGTCCGAGTCTGCTGGAGGGAGCAGCTTTGGGGTCAGGGCCTTAGATGGCTGTGGGGCTCATCCTGTGCCCTGGGATCACCCGTGACCAGGGTCCAGCCTACACATGGCCTGGGTAGCCAGGTCAATCTCTTTAGCAGGTGTGGTCCATTGGGGGGAAGAGACAGAACAATGGGTCCTCTGGTGACCCGCCACATGGCTATAGAGCCCGAAGTCTCACACACGCCCACCCTGGGCCCGGATCGGCAGCAGGCAAGCCCAGTGCGCCGTCCCCTTCTGTCCGTCTGTCCAGCTCAGTTCCTGCTGCGCTCAGATGACAGAGGGGCTGTGGTTTTATCCCTGTGCGCGCAGGGCCTGCGGAGGCCTGACGGACAACCTGTGTGGGAAGCGGACAAGCCGCGCTCTGGTATGACCGGCGCTCTGCCTGTTGGACTTCCCAGAGCAATGGAAAATGCGGGGGGGGCGGGCACATTTTCTTTAAAAATGAGCCACTGTTGTCGTCTCTGTCAAAATCCCAGTGATGTTTTTTTGCGGAAATAGGAAAAGCCGCCATAAAATTCCTCTGGAATCTCAGGGGACCCAGGATAGCCCGAACAGTGTTAAAAAAGAACAAAGCCGGGAGCTCACGCTTCTTGGCCTCAGAACCTGCTGCAGAGCCCCTGGAGTCAGACAGGGCGGTGGGGACGGGCGTAGAGACAGACTCGTAGATGAGCGGAATAGGACTGAGAGCCCAGGAGAAAAGCCTCACGTGTGTGGTCGGAGGCAAGGGAAGAAAACCGAAAACTAGAGCTTTCCCCCGGAAAACTCGGGCAGATCATGTGATCTGTTCGTATATCTAGAGATGTTTATGATGTGTTGGCTTTTTTCAGGAGCAAAAGTCACGTCCATTCCTGGGGCCCACCCTGGGAGGGAGCTTGTGCTCCGGACTGAGCAACAGCCCTGGCGGCCGTATGCCCCTGCTTTCCTAGGCTCCTCCAGCCCGAGTCGTCTCTCTCCCTTGCCACTTTGTCTCTGGTCCCACAAGCTCAGTCCTGTCCCAGCGCGGGCCCGGGTACCACCCACTGCAGAGTGCCCCCACCTGCCACCGGGATGCTCCGTTCCTGGGGGTGGGCGAGTCCTCAGGAAAGGCCAGTGGGGGTCTTCCCCTGCCCCCAGCCAGTGTCTTGTCCTCGCCTCCAGACTGAGCGCCTGGGGGCTCCTGGCTGGATGGAGTCTTCCACGTGGCTGGGCTGGGCTCCTCTCCGCGGCCTTGTCATCACAGTAGGGTGTCTGGGCTTCCTTGCCCTGGCCCTCCCCCTGGCCCCCACCTGCAGCTTCGCAGTCGGGGCAAGGATGAGCGCCCGGTGGCGTCGCCGCTGCGAGGTGCAGACGTGGACGGTGTCTGGGCCAGTGGCTGGGCTTGTGCAGGGCCCGCCCGGAGCAAGGAGAAGCCCCAGTGGTAGCTGGGGACGGCCCCAGGGGCGCAGGGGCCGGGCCGTGCCATCATCTCCCGTGTTAGTCTTGGGACCCTTGGGTGTGTTTGCCAGTTTGGGGAGGACTGTGACAGACGAGGCTCCCTGGGGTGGGAAGGGCCCCAGAGTGAGGAGAGGGCCCTCGGGTGGAAGGGCCCGCCAGTGGTCTCTGACAGGCGCTCCTGGGGAGCCCGGAGGATGCCTGGTGACAGAGACCCCTGCCGTGATGGGGTGTCACGGGGCAGTGCAGCCTCTAGCCGGGAGATCCTGGCCACAGTGGGGAGGGCTGTCGTCACCCCTCGTGAGTCTTGCACAGAACTCTCCTGGCACTGCTGACAGTCAGGGGCCCCGAGTCCCTCTCACGGTCCTTGCTGGGTGAGGCACTAAGGCGCTGGGCACACGGGGCGCCGTCGGGCGTGCTCCTTTCCGCCCTGCTGGGGCGGCCGCAGGTGCTTTTGTCCCGAGGAGCCCTCCAAAGAGAGCAGGAGGCGTCAGCAGGGTGCCTGGGTGCTGGGCTCACCTTCCAGGACCTTCCTCCATGGTCTCTCTCTGCTCAGCTGGCACACCCTTACCGGACGATGATCCTGAGGGCCGTGGAGGTGCTTGTGAGCAGCCACATCGGTGAGCTGGACAAGGCTGAGGCCAGGGCTGTCACCCTCCTGGCTTCCAGCGAGATGACCAGGGCGAAGGTATGGCTGCACCTGTGTGGCTTGGGGCAGGAAGCTGCTTCCCTAGAACTCCCTACCAGGCGCATCAGGAATGCGGTCACCCATGACTAGGGGTGGCGATCGAAGCAGAGAGCAAAATTCCTAAACTCTCCGGGCAGCTGTGGGGGCAGGGGGGCCTGCATCCCAGTTTTGGGGGGTGCTGCTGGGCTCCACACAGGGCCTGGCTCCCAGTGCCGGCTCCTTGCGGTGGGAGTGGCAGGTGCTTGGTGGCCTCTCCTGGGTGGGGGAGGGGGTCGCGTGTCCTTCGTGAGCTCAGGGCGTCAGTGCACATTTGGGGGGGGGGGCAGGAGTTGGTCTGTGACTGGCAGCGGGCCGCCAGCGACGTCCTGGTGGCCGTCGGAAAGCGCTTCGTCAGCACGGTGATGGAGGAGCTGCTGAGCAAGTTCCAGCCCGGGGCCCTGCCCCACTGCTCCGTCGTGCAGACCCTTGCCAACCTCGCGGCCTCCAACGGTAGGTGCCGCTTGGCCCGCCTCCGCCTGCATCCCGGAGCCTGTCGGGAGGGCCTCTGCACCACCTGGCCCAGGCCCCCTCTGCCTCTCTGGGGGGGCACGGGGAGGCCAGGCCGGGGGAGGCGGGGGTGGCGGGTAGCCCCTCACGCACCCCCCTTTTGCAGTGTTCGGCATGGTGCCCTTCCTGACGTCCATCCTGAGTACCATGCTACCCATGCTGGGCATGGCCAAGCACGACGCAATGAGGGTGGCCTTCTGCTGCGGTAAGATGGGGTCTCTGAAGGCGGGCGAGGCCTCCGGGGAGGGGACTGGGAGTAGCCTGCCCTCCACCCCCAGCCTTTGTGGAGGGTCATGAGTCCTCTGGGCTCCAGGAGGAGGTTCAGGGCACCGGTAGGTGCCCGCAGGCGTGTGGGTAGAGCTCGGCCTCGGCCTCTGGCTGCTGGTGGGGACCGCTCTACCTCACTGGCAGGTCCCTGAGGCCCAGACCCTTGTGGGGGCGCGGGAAGAACCCTCCCCAGAGCCGCAGGGGCTTCCCGCTTTTCTCCATGTTCAGTGCTGGGCGCCTCGGAGAGCGGTCTTCACTGCGCTCCCACCGCCTCTGCTGCCCTCCGCGTGGCTGGGCGGAGGCTGGGCGTCCCTCCACAGCCGCAGCACCGCCGTTCCCAGCTCTGGCACCGAGGAGAGGGCCGGGAGCGCCGGCTCAGCCCAGACTGTCGGAACAGGACTCTGGTTAGGAGGGTCCCGGACATGGCTGGTGACGGGACAGGGTCAGGGGCCGCCCGGAGCTCAGCTGAGGGGTTGCTGGCTCTTTGCCAGCCGGCCTTGTCCTGCTGTTGCCACTTGGTGCCCCGCAGGTGGGCTGGAGCCTGGGAAAGCTGCCGGCCTGTGCGCACCTGGGGGCTTTCGAAGCAAGGGACTGGAGCTTTGGGACCTCGCCCACCCTGCTCACAGTGGCTTTGGGTCCCAGGTCCTGGGATGGGGCTCCAGCTTCTGCCGCCTCCTTACGGCCCCTTGTTCACGTGTCACTTGTCCCTGCCGTGGTCTCCTTCCTGCCTTCTCGGCTCCTCCTGCTGCACATGATGCCAGACTCCGGGTTGGGCACGGAAACTCTCCTTGACGCGGTTCTGGCTGAAAAGACAGCTTGAGACAGGATCCCGGGGACGCTGAGCCGGGATCTCCTCTGAGCAGGGACGCGGGGCGCGACACAGAAGGGACAGGCCGTGTGGGGTGTGGGGGCTTGAGCCCCGGGTGTATACTTAGAGGTGCGGAAGACAAGGCAGGGTGTTGGGAGGCCATCCGGGACGGGTGCATCCAGGCTGAGCGGGAGCGGGAGAAGAGCCCCAGGGCCCAGTAGCGTCCGCCCTGCGCAGCTCCTCGGAAGGGCGCGGTGGTCTGTGGCCGCCCGACTGGAACAGGAGGCTGACCCGCAGTGACGGAGCCCTGATCTCTTCCCCGTGGCAGTTTTTACTCCGTCTGTGTCTTCTCTCACATGTGAAGCGGGCTGGTTTCAGCACCAGACTCGGCCGTAGGACGTCCCCGTAGCAGGCTGCGGGCCTCCTGTCCTGGCGGGCAGGCCTGTGTCCCCTGAGGACGATGGTCCTGGGCCAAGCACAGGACCTGTACGCGCTCGAAGGCCCTCCCTGGTTGAGTTTCTTGGACCCTTGGGCCGGGGCGGGAAGAGCTGGGATGCGCAGAGGGGGAGCTGGTGTTCCCCAGAGGCCGCGTGTGCGAGGGGCCCGGCCATCCCAGCCCGACAGCCAGATTAGCGCCTGCGGGGACACGAGAGGGGAGGGGAAAGCCTGGGGGAAAGGAAAGGTGCCACTAACCCCTCGGGGAGGCGGGAGAGGGGAGCAGAGTGTGTTGCCGTGAGGCAGCTGCTGCCAGAGAGCACAGCTGCGCTTTTTGGGGTGACAGACACAGTGACAGGGGCAACCAGAGATGGAAGAGGAAGCGGAGGAAATCCCCAGAAAACAGCAAAAATGCAAACATACGGAAGTAGAGAAGGGAGGACTGGCGTGACGTCGTGGTCAAGCAGACCCTGTCGGAAGAGCGCACGGGGCAATTGGGCACGGGGGCTGCCCAGGCCTGGCCCGGGGCGGGGGTACCAGGCAGCAGGGCCCTCCGGCACCCACACCGAGACGCTTTGTGGGGCGGCCCCTCCCCCGCGCACAGGAGGGTGCTGTGCACCATGGACTTGCACACTGCCCAGAGGCCATGTGCAGGGCCCCGTCCATGGCCAGGGGAGGCCCCGGACACGGGCAGGAGATGCAGGAGGTGCGGGCTGGCGTGGCTCGGGCTGGCTGCCCTCCCCTGGGGGAGGTGGTGAGGAAAGCTGCAGACCCGTCTCGCATGAGGGAAAGGTCCGCCCCAGTGCTTGCTTCTGGAGGAAAGGAAGTGGAGGTTGGGGAGGGCATAGAGAACGGCTGTTTGACCTTCGTGTGTGTGTGTGTGTGTGTGTGAGTGTGTGTGAGTGTGAGTGAGTGTGAGTGAGTGACAGGTAAAACCTAGTAATAAAGTGGGGAGGTTGATTTCTGCTTCCGGGAACAGAGTGGTCTGTCACCCTGAAAAACCTCGCTACAAAATGCTAAGAAATGCCGGTCAGCCTGACAACCGTCCTGATGATGGAGCTCAGAGAGGCGAGAGCACTGGGGGGCAGGACGAGAGCGGACTCTGGCCCCGCTCCCCGTGGCCAGCAGCCGTGCGGCAGGTGGGGGCGCATCTGCCTGGGCCAGACCCTCCAGAAACCCGGGATGACACAGAAGGGCTCCAGGACATGGTTTTCTCCTGAAGTTTTTTTATTTTTTAAAATGTTTTATTTACTTGAGAGAGAGAGAGAGGGCACACAGGCAGGGGGAGTGGGAAAGGGAGATGCAGACTCCCCGCTGAGCACAGAGCCTGGACTCGGGGCTCGGTCCCAGGACCCCAAGATCATGACCTGAACCGAAGGCAGATGCTTAACGACTGAGCCAGCCAGGTGCCCCTCTTCTAAAATTTCTTTAAATTCTATTTCTTGGGAACTCAACTGATGGCCCCTGTGTACACCAAAGCGTTGGGCTCATTCTTTGTCGGACTGGGGAGCCCATGATGGGAAGTTAGCCGTGTAAGTTGGCCACGTGAGAGCTGGGCTGGACAGGCTTGCGGATCTGCCGGCTGAGGCGGCAGCTCCCTGGGGGTCACCTCCGAGGGGGCCTCACAGACTGGTGCGGTGCCCTCCCCACAAGGCCTGGGAGTCATCGGCCCTCCTGGCCACTGCCCGGCTGCTCCACTACCCAGCCCTTAGAAGGGCCACACGGAGCGGGGCTACACGACGGGGCCCTCGCTCGGCCTTCCTTTGACCCAGTGTCAGCCCCTTGCTGACCACTCCTAGGCTTTTGTCTCTGCCGGGACTCGCCCGCCCGGATGTCCACGAGCGCAGTCACCGTGGGAGATGCGGCACGCTGCCCCCAGCCTGCCCCACCCCAGCCTGGGCCCTGTGACCCCGGTAGAGTGAGTGGCACTTGTGGCTCTGGGAGGGGTGAAGGGGCACGAGGCCTCTGCCTTTTACCTTACAGCCGGCTGCCGTGGGCCCAGCGCTATGAACGAGACCATCTGGCGCTGGTTGGTACCTGTGTGGGTTTCCCAGAGCCACTGTGACACAGTACCCCAAATTAGGGCGCTTCAGTGAGAAAAATAGGGGGCAGGTTGGCTCTGTCTGTGGAGCATGTGACTTTTGGTCTCAGGGTTATGAGTTTGAGCCCTACTTTGGGTGTAGGAATTACTTAAAAATAAAATCTTTTTTTTTTTTTTTTAAAGATTATTTATTTATTTATTTGACGGACAGAGATCACAAGTAGGCAGAGAGGCAGGCAGAGAGAGAGGAAGGGAAGCAGGCTCCCCGCTGAGCAGAGAGCCCGACGCAGAGCTCGATCTCAGGACCCTGGGATCATGACCTGGGCCGAAGGCAGAGGCTCAACCCACTGAGCCACCCAGGTGCCCCTTAAAAGTAAAATCTTAAAAAAGAAGATAAAAAGATAAAAGTATTCTGTCATGGTTCTGGAGGCCAGAAGTGCGAGATAGCTGTCACCAGCGTTGGTTTCTTCGGGGCTCAGAGGCTCTGCTCCTTGGTCCCCCGCCCTCCGCCAGCGTCTGGTCTGTCTGTACCCTGCTGCCACCCCGCTGTCTCCTCTTTGTGTCTCTGTGTCTGTGTATTCTCTTCTAGGGACACAGTCATGTACGATTTAGGGCCCAGCATACCCCGCCATCGCAGCTTAAGCAGTCGTATCTGCAGAGAGCTGCTGGATTCTGGGAAGGACATGGGTGTGGCCGCTGTGCTGGGGGGGTGCCTTGCAGGTGGCTGGGGGCGCTGTTGTCAGGGTAACCGGCGCCCTCCCCCCTCCCCCCTGCAACAGCTCTGCAGCACTTCAGCGAGAGCATTCTGGAGTACCTGGCCGACCTGGACCAAGCCCCAGACCCGACGGTCAGGAAGGACACCTTTGCCGCCGACATGCTCAGTGCCTACGATATCCTCTTCAACCACTGGCTGCAGAGCCGCGAAGCCAAGGTGGCACTCGTCAGTGTGTCGGGAGCCTGGCTGCTTCCCCCACCAACGGGGGACAGGTCCTGGGCTGCTGTCCACACAGGCTTCAGTCCCTTCTGTGTCCTGCCCTCTGGCTCGGGATGGGGGTTGCATTGGGGAGTGGGGGTGCCCTGTGCAGGGTCCCTGCAGAATACAAGAATACGGCTTGTTTCCTGCCCTCCTACCCCTCTCTGCTGGACGCGGCTCATCGCCGGGGGTTGGGGGGCGGTCTCCTTCACGGCCTCCCTCCGTGGCCACTGTCCAGACCCCGGCTGTGTGTGGTCACGCTGACCTCTCTGCCTCTGGACCCCTCTCGGACCCGCAGTCATGTGGTAGCGGGGCTCTCCTCACTTCTGGCCTGGGTTCTTGGTGGGCGGGCCTTTTGCCTCTTCTCCACTTGGGTCAGTGGTTTGGGCCTGAGTGGCATGATTCTCTCGCTCTCAGCTCCGGCTCGCTGTGGTGGAGGCCCTGGGCCCCATGAGCCACCTGCTGCCTGGCGAGAAGCTGGAAGAGCAGCTGCCCAAGCTCCTGCCTGGGGTCCTGGCCCTCTACAAGAAGCACGCGGAGACCTTCCACGTGTCCAAGGTGCACACCTGCACGCCATGGCCTGCGCAGAGCTCTGTCCCGGGGACTGGTCCCCAGCTGGCTGGGATGGGTGGGTGTAGCACCTGGGAAGGGTGGCTCAGGGTGCTGCTGGAGGCCGTGGTGGGTGGGGCCCGGTCACACTTGTCGCTGCCCTGCCCTGCCCAGGGGTCCTTCACTCGGCTATGCTGCCTGTCCCGAGACTTGCCCTCCTCTCTTAATTCTTGACTTGGACGTAGGTCTCCCTTACCTGAGCCCTGGACTGGGGTCTTTGTGGCCAGGAGGTGGGGCTGGGGGCTTGAAGGAAGACCGAAGGCGCCTGTCCTCTGTGTCTGAGCAGAGCCTGGGCCAGATCCTTGAGGCCGCGGTGAGCGTGGGCAGCCGCACGCTGGAGCCGCAGCTGGACTCGCTCCTGGCCGCCCTGCATGCTCAGGTAGGGTGCACGGGACGGGAGCGGGGAGGGGGGCACCTGTGGCTGCGCAGGCTGGGGCTCCACAGGAAGGGTGCAGGGGGGCACCCTGGGGACAGGGCTGGTAGGACGGGGCAGTTCCTGGTGCTGCCCGTGGCCAGCCCTTGGGTGCAGATGCCTGCTGAGCCGTGCAGGGGGCAAGAGTGGTGTCCAGCCTGGCAGCACTGAAGTTGTGGTGTTCCCTGGGCCACGGGTGTGACACCCGGGTGAAGCTCCTCCCCGGCAGGAGTGGGCGGGAAGGCGGGAGAGAGGCCTCAGATGGCCTGGGGGCATCTGCCCTGGCTGTGGGCCACTGTCCATGGAGAGGGAAGGGCTCCTGAAAAATAGCAGGGCTGGGCTCCTGTGGGCCCATGAGCTGTGCAGCCCTGTCTCTAGGTCAGAGGAGAGATGTGGAGGTCCCGGGAACAGAGGCGGGTGGGTGGAGTGGTAGGTAGTCCTGTCCACAAACTCTCTGAAAGAGGAAAGAGGGGCATAAAACGAGAGAGAGGAGGGGGCGGACATGGGTCTCCTTCCTGCTCTGCAGCCCGGCGGCCCCTCCCACGGCACCTGGAACACAGGCCTGGCCCCACCTGGTCTGCCCAGCCAGGAGCAGGGAGGGCTGCAGTAGAGAAATTGAACAAAGGTAATGAACTTGGAAAATGGTGAAATGGATAGATTCCTGAAGAAATGAAAACGTCAAACTTGGCAGAAGAAAGAAAACCCAACTAACCCAGCAAGTGGAGACCATCTCCCAAGGCCTCCGGAAGCCAGCACACACCGGGCCCACAGGCTCTAAGGTTGGGTTCTGCCCGCCTCCTAACTGCCGTCCCATAAACGTGGGTCGGAAGACCAGGCAGATTCAGAGCTGCCTGAGGGCTGGGGCTGCGAGGCTGTGGTTTGAGGCACACATTCGAGCTCATGGATCCCACCCTCTCCTCCCTCGGCGGGAGGGACGGAGAAGCTGCCGGACGCTCCCTCTCAGAAAGCCACTGGGGAAAAGAGCCTAGTGCCTTGGCTGACACAGAAAAAGCTTCTGTGGACGTTCTGCATGACCACTGAAAGTCCGCGATAAAAGGCCGGGGAGGAGCATCTTGAATCCTCAGAGCTCCTGCGCCCACGTCCCAGCATACCGCCTCGGGAGTGGGACACAGGCACATTCCCTTAGGATCAGAGCAGGACCCCCGCACCACTGTTGGTGGAGCCTGGAGCCAGTTTTGACGGCGAGAAATAGAAATGCGGGGCGGGAGGCTTTGTGGACCGTCGCCCAGCCTCCCCGCCGAGTCCCTGGCCCTGCTTTGTTTGTCCCCGTGGCGCCCACTGCCTTCTAAACCTACTGGACGCCTGACTGCCTGCCGCTCGCCGTGCCGCTGCTGCCGTGGAGGTGTTGCCTGTTTCCACGGCGGCATCTCTGCCCCTGGAGCCCCACCTGTCACTCGTAAGCTCTCAGTCTTTGTCTTGGGACGAGCGGTTCCGTCCTCGAGACATCCACTCGTGTCCGAACAGAGTCAGTACGCAGACATTAGAACCTGGGACCACCTGTGCTCCTCAGCTAGTGACAGGGTGCCCCACTAGACAGCGGCCAAAACGCACTGCAGGCCGTAGCAAGAACGTGGTGCACAGTGCCCTAGAGCTGAGGTCACCAAGAGTGTGGACACCCCGCAGAAAACAAGTTAACTGTTCCGAAAACCTCCCGGTGAGAAGAGGGACCGCGGCACCACTCGGACCCGCAGAGCAGGGGCGCGTGGATGGGGGAGACAGGCGCGGAGGCCCAGCAGCAGACACATTTCCTCCTGCCTCGAAGCTGCCTGTTCATGTCTTCTGTTCTGTTGGGTTTTCGGTTCCCGTACCAACCAGCCCTCCGTCCTGCGTGTCCCTCCTGCTCCTGCTTTGTCCGTGGTCCTGTGGTTCTGTTAGGGATGGACTCTGCCACCAAAATGATCTCGTGTTTCCGTGTCGTGTACCTGTCTTCTCTGTTGTGCCATGGGTTTGGTTAGGGTTAGAAAAACCTTTTGAATTCTGCAAGTCGTTTTCCAGATCTTCCTAGCACCCAGTGTACTTTTATTGTTTAATCCGCCTGGACCTTATCTTGGGAAACCGTGAGTGAGAGTCCGTCTCCTCTCCAGAGGCCTGCGTGGGCATTAGTTACCTCTCGCCGTGGAGCTAGTTGTTCCGAAACTTGGCGCCTTCCCACTGTTACTCCACAGCCACTGTCGGTGCAGGATCCGGGCATGGTGCAGCCGCGAGGTTCTGGTTCAGGGTCTCGTGTAAGGACAGTTAAGGCTTGGCCGGGGCTGGGGGCTCTGCCTCCACCAGGCTGGCGGCCTTGCTTCCAGCTCAGCGGCTCTCCCCAGGGCTGCTTGCCCGTCCTCACGACCTGGCCGCTGACCTCCCCCAGAGGGAGAGCCTGCTGCGGTGCCTTTTGTGACCCGATGCCTTTCTGTACAGTGGGAAAAGCAAGGAGCTCCCTGGGAGGCTGGGCCACTGCCTGCCCCTTGCCCATGTCCCCTAGCTGTCTGAACGCCAGCGGGGTCCAGCATGGGGCAGAGCCCGCGGTCCTGGGGTTTCGCTCCGTGCTGTTGCGTACCGCCCTGCTCCTGCCTCAAGGTTGGGCTGTACTGAAGAGTTGCCGCTGGGCCTTCTGCATGGATGCCCTGTGGGCATCCTTTGCCATGATCCTGGCCTGGGGTGGGAGCGGGGTGCCCCTGCAGAGCCCAGCCCCAGGTGACTGCAGGGGTGGGGGTGGGGGCAGGCTTCCGCGTCACGGGCCGAGGGGTGGTGGACCCTAGAGATGCAGCTACCAGCAGCTTCAGTTTTTAACCAGTGCAGCAATTTTTAAAATTTTTTTTACAATTTTGAATGAATCAGCCCTAGGTGTTTTGGTTTCCAGGGCTTTCTATACTCTAGAGACCAGTGCCCAAAGGAGGTGTGACGCTGGCTCCTGGCTCCTGGCGGGAGGGAGCCAGGCCTCAGCTCCCCTGACGCACGGGGGCCTGCTGTGTGTCTGCTGTCCCCGCAACCAGCCGCGGGGCGGAGGCTTGGGTCCCTGAAGCAGCCTCGGATCCTGGGTGCACGCGTCTGTGTCGCCCCAAGAGGGTGCTGGAATGACCTACACTGGCAGGCTCCGATGCCCGCTGTGGGGCAGGCAGAAGGCACGGGCCCAGATGGCCTCTTGGGGCCCCGCAAGTGCAGGAGCACGTGCCCTTCCCTCCCGACCAGCGCGGCCCTGGGAGGCAGCAGCCTTCCTCCATGACTGGTGTCTGTCTTCTGTCCCATGGAGCAGATCTGTGTGCCCGTGGAGTCATCCAGCCCCTTGGTGGTGAGCAACCAGAAGGAGGTGCTGCGCTGCTTCACCGTGCTGGGTAAGCCGTCACCCTCCTGAGCCCTCTGCGGCCGCGGCCGTCTGCTCCCCGGGGCGCCTGGGCGCTGCCCGTGTGCCAGAGGCAGCTTTGCTCAGGGCTTGGAGTGGAGGAGCTTTCTGTGTCCACCTGTCCCTGGGCCCGTGTGTAGCTCCGGAGTCTCACCGTGGAGGCCTGGCTGGGCTGCAGCGCCCGCGTCCATCCTCCAGGGCTCTGGGTTTGCACACGCCGGTGCCCGGCAGGGAGCGGAGACGATTACAAACCCTTTTTTTGGATGTTGCTTGCCCCGCAGCTCGCTGTGCACCTGACCGCCTACTGGCCTTCCTGCTGCCCAAGCTCGATACCAGCGGCGAGAGGACCCGCCTGGGCACGCTGCAGGTCGTGAGGCACGTCATCAACTCGGCCGGTGAGTGTGCGGTGGGGCAGGGCCTGAACACGGCAGGTGCTGTCCGTCTTTCAGGGGAAAGGAACATCTTGCTGGTTTTTTTAAGATCTCATTTATGGGAGGGGGCGCGAGCGAGCAGGGGTAGGGAGAGGGACAGGCAGGTTGCCCACTCAGCACGGAGGCCGACCCAGGGCTCGATCCCATGACCCTGAGATCATAACCTGTGCTGAAACCAAGAGTTGGGCGCTCAACTGACTGAGCCCCCAGGCACCCCTGCCTCTGATTCTTTTTTTTTTTTTTTTTTCAAGATTTTATTCATTTGTCAGAGAGAAAGAGCACAAGCAGGGGGAGGAGCAGAGGGGGAAGCAGGCTCCCCACCGAGCAGGGAACCCCAATGTGGGGCTCCATCCCAGGACCCTGGGATCATGACCTGAGCCGAAGGCCGACGTTTAACCGACTGAGCCACCCAGGCATCCCCCTTTCTCAGACGCTTAAAAAAAATTTCCCTATTTCCTAACTCTCCAAAATTCCAAACTCTTTGAAAAATACCTTTCTGCCTGGCAGCAAATGCCCATTGTAGACGTTTGCCTTTGATGGCTGGCTGGGACACTGGGCCCCTGCGCCCCTTCCCCGGGCCAGACGTGCCCTGCCTGCCCCTGGCCTGATGGCTCAGACATGTCCTGTGTCACCTGTCCTGGTTACCCTGGGGGCCCCGTCAGAGACCTGTCTCTCAGGTGTGGGTCCCTGGGCAGGGCTCAGCTGGCCGTTGGGCAGAACACCCGTTAGCCTGCGGGTGTGTCTCTGACCCCCCCCTCAGTCAGACGGAAGGCTCCAGGCTTCTGCTTCTGAGACTCCCGGAGCCAGCAGTGGGCTCGTTCTGTGTCCTTGCTGGCTCTGGTCAGTCTCACTTCAGCCATTGTGGTCGATGCGCGTCACGTCCCGCTCTGGTTTGTTTTGGTTATTTTAAAGATTTACTTTAGAGAGCGCATGGAAGCGAGGGGAGGGGCAGCGGGAGAGGGAGAGAGACACCCCTCACTGAGTGTGGGGTCTGACTCGGGCTCAGTCTGCGACCCCAAGTTCACGACCTGAGCCGGAACCGAGAGTCAGACGCTTGACCGACTGCGCTCCCCGCGCACCCCTCGTTTTGGTTTTTATAAAAGTAAAGCCCGAACTTAGTTCGACTTACGGTGAGAAACTCGGTTCTAGCTTGCTGATCTATCCTAAGTCCTGAAAATGCGTCTTTTCCAGGGATAGCTGCATCTTACTCTTGTTCTCGTCCCCTGTGCGGACACCGATGTGGCACTCAGCACTGTGTGGCGCTGGGGTGAAGGGCCTGTGGGTGACGCAGCCTGTCTGCGGGCCAGGGCCCCTCGCCGCACTGCAGGCCTCACTGATCCCAGGAGCTGCAGTGCCCCCCGTACTGGCTGTGTCCCCCCCCCCGGTGCCAGCTGTGCCCCCCACATCCCCGTGCTGGCTGTGTCTGCGGCCCTGTTCACGCCCTGGGCACCTGCAGAAAGGCCCCATCATGGTCTGATTTGTAGGTGAGGGTAGGAAGGCTTCGCGTTAGCATGAACGGCAGGTGTAGGACGCACACCCAGCTTCGGGTGAGCTGGGGCCCTACTCTTTCTAGAAGTTCTCAAATTTTGAGTTAAAATACTATGAGTAAGAAGTTGGGCCCGTGATTAGATTCCTTTGAGCCGTGACCCAGGAGCCTTTCTCGTGTGGGTGTGCCCTGCCGCACCCGCCAGGTCGGCCACACGAAGGAGGCTCTTGCTTCTTCTTCCTTCCCTGTCTCACTGGCCTCAAGCTTCGGGCCTGGTCACCGAAAACTGGTGCCAGTCTGAGTTTCCACACAAGTGATTCGGTCTGTTTGCCTCGATGCCCAAAGGATGTGTATTTTTTTATTTTAAATTCAGAAATTTTATTGGCTATGTTGGCTGTTCTGGGGGTGATATTTTTCCCAGATCTGTCAAGTGCCTTTTCAGTATGTCGTTTCAAATCTTATTTTGCCTCAGGCTTTTTATTTTTATTATTTTTTTAAGATTTTACTTATTGGGGCACCTGGGTGGCTCAGTGGGTTAAGCCTCTGCCTTTGGCTCAGGTCATGGTCCCAGAGTCCTGGGATCGAGCCCTGTATCGAGCTCCCTGCTCGGCAGGACGCCTGCTTCTCCCTCTCCCACTCCTCCTGCTTGTGGTCCCTCTCTCTCTGTGTCTTCTATCAAACAAATAGATAAAATCTTAAAAAAAAAAGATTTTATTTATTAGAGAGAGTAAGAGAGAGCAGAAGCAGGGGGAGCACCCCTGGGGTGCCTGGCAGGCTTAGTCAGAGGAGCACGCCACTCTTGATCTCGGGGTTGTGGGTTTGAGCCCCACATTGGGCATAGAGATGCCTTAAAAATGAAATCTTTGGGGCGCCTGGGGAGCTCAGTGGGTTGAGGCCTCTGCCTTCGGCTCAGGTCATGATCCCAGGGTCCAGGCTCTCTGCTCAGCGGGGAGCCTGCTTCCCCTCTCTCTCTGCCTGCTGCCCTGCCTGCTTATGATCTCCGTCTGTCAAATAAATAAATAAATAAAATCTTTTTTTTTTTTTTAATTTAAAGATTTTATTTATTTATTTGTAAGAGAGAGAGAGAGCTCAGGCAGAGAGGCAGGCAGAGTCAGAGGGAGAGGCAGGCTCCCGGAGGGGCAAGGAACCCGATGAGGGACTCGATCCCAGGACACTGGGATCATGACCTGAGCCGAAGGCAGGTGCTTAACCCACTGAGCCAGAGCCACCCAGGCGTCCCAATAAATAGATAAAATCTTAAAAAAAAAAAAGAAATCTTTAAAAAACTAAAGTGCTCTCTCAGCGTGTGCCTTGAAGGGTGCCTGTGCTATGGACACTTGTGTCTCTGTCCTGGTTCCTGTTGGTCTCAGGGCCACTTCCTGACGGCCGCCTTCAGTCCCCACTTTCCTGTCAGGAGACAAAGGCTGACCTTGCTGGCCGTCCGGTGGGAGAGGGTCCTCAGAGCAGCAGCAGCAGCACAACTGGGAATGTGTGGAAAGTGCCCACGTGCACCTGCTGACAGGCTTGTCGGGACTGGGGTGCTGGTGGATGCCCCCAAACCTGCTTCTGCCTGACTTAGGACACTTCCGTACCTGTTGCCCTAAATTATCTACCGTCCAGCTTCTTCTTGGGCAAAATAGTGTTATTTGGGAAAAAAGTCACTTGTCCCCCAAGGGAAGTGGGCGGGCTTTGCTGAAGTGCCGTCCCCTCCCCGTGCTGAGGACCAGGCTGTGGCCAGACCCTGGCGATGGGGCACTGGGCCTCGTGGGGGAGGACGGGCCAGCCAGCCTCGGTCCTGGTGGGGAGACTGAGCCGGCTGTTCGTTTCTTGCAGCTTCTCAGATGGAAGTTAAGAAGCCCTTTATTCTGTCCTCCATGAGGCTTCCTCTTCTGGACACCAACCCCAAGGTAGACGGTGGGGTCAGCCGGAGCTCGGCTGGGAGCAGCAGCAGGAGGTGGGCTGGGCTCGGGCGGGAAGTCCTCATTGACTCAGCCCGACCTGGACATCAGAGGGAGGACGTGGGTGTGGGTGCTGCTGAGCCGTCAGCCAGGACTCCTTACACCCTGCTCCTTACACGGTTAACCACGTGGGAAGGGAGGCAGGAGTCCCCGAGACCCCGTGGGGTCCGCTAATTCGCTCCAAGGGCTCCCAGAACTCACGAGAGCGGTCAGGCTCCCGGTTAGGCTCATCGCAAGGAAAGGACGCAGACGCCCTCAGCCAGGGGCAGGGGCGCGCGGGCAGGGCCTGGGAGGGTCCGCACCGCCCTCTCCCCGTGGAGTCACGGGCAGCGTGTGCTCTCCCGGCCCGAAGTGCGGCTCGCATGAGTGCTGCCGGCCAGGGAAGCCCCCGCCTCCCCGTCCAGGATCTTCGTCCGGCTCCCGTCACGCTGACCTGGTCGTCTTCCTGCCTGGCCGACCTCCGTCTCCAGCCCCTCGGGAGCCCGAGCTGACACCGTGTGGCCCAGAGCCCCGGGGAAACAGGACACTAGACTGGCCCGTCCCAGCAGCCAGGGACAGGGTTGACCCTACTGACCCTTACTGGGGCCCCGTAGTCAGGCAGGCCTGCTCACTCCCGGGTCGCGGGGTCCCCCTGCCCGGCCCCGGGGGATTGCTGCAGACTTGGCGCTCATCCTGGGCAGCCTACTCTTTGGGCCCTTCCATGAGAGTTTTGGAAACTACCGACGTGGACCCCCAGGCACTGAGGCCACGTCTGTTGCGGGCCCCACGCATAGCCCCAGATTTCTTCCTGGTGCTGTTGCGTGGGACGCCCCTGAAGGGCCGCCCCTCGGGGCGTGCACGTGATGGGGGATGGCGCGGAGCTGTGAGTGGCCAAGGAGGCTGGGGCAGTGACATTCGCCCCGAGGTCCAAAGGAGAGAGGCCTTTTGAGGAAGGATCTCAGGGGTGGGCAGCGTTGGACTGGCAACTGTGCCTGTGGCTCAAGGGGAAGCCCGGGGGCGCGTGGGAGGCGCCAGCTCTGGGGGAGGGGTTTTCGGCCTTGCTGACCGTGGCTGTGCCTTTGAGCCACCAGGTGGGGCCATTAAGTGGGGCTGGACGGTAGGTTCAGCTCCCAAGGGGGTTGTGGCAACAGCGGCTGATTCAGGGTCCTTGTGCTGGAGGGGGGCGGTGGAGCGGAGGGTAGGGCCCCTGAGAGGTACCAGCCCTAAGAGCAGCAGCCCTGCAGCTCGAGGCGGGGTGAGTGTGGGGCAGGGGGGACGGCACATCGGGAGCCAGAGGAGCAGGTCTCACGCCCAGGGAGGGAGGGAGGGAGGTGTGGGGCAGGAGGAAAAGGGACCTTCTGCTGAGGCCACGACGCCTCTGCAGGCTGCCGAGGTGGCCACGTGTGCAGCTGAGGGGCGGGCTGCGGCACAGCTGCAGGCACAGGTGCCGAGGAGGGCCGGGTGTAGGTGCACAGCAGGGGCGTGTGGCACAGATGTGGGTGCAGGAGCAGGTGCAGGCAGAGGACAGGGCAAGATGCCGTATCCCAACTGGGCTGTCGCGGCACCGTCCAGGGCTCCCCCCTCCCCGGCTCCTCCCTGACCTCCCTCGGTCCCGGGCAGGTGAAACGGGCCGTGGTGCAGGTGATCAGTGCCATGGCCCACCACGGCTACCTGGAGCAGCCCGGAGGAGAGGCGATGGTGGAGTACATCGTGCAGCAGTGTGCACTGCCCCCCGAGACGGAGGTAAGGGGGTGTCCCCCACCTGTCCACTCTGGGGCTCAGAAGCTGTCGGCCTTCTGGAGGCCGTGTGCCCGTCAGAACCTGCGCAGTCCCAGCGGGGGCGGGGGTCTCAGCCCGTGCGCTGAGCGCCTCTCTGCTTTCTGCGCTAGGGCCCCCTCCCTCAGCTCCCAAGGCCCCGCAGAGAGATGCAGAGCACATACCTGGTTCTCTCTGGGGCTTTTCTGTTGAAAAAGTTACTAAGCAAATCCAAGTTTCTTCTTGAGGGAGAGCAAGGTAGATGACAAAAATGCAGGCATGACTGGGTGGTTTGTCCCTGTGTCCTGGCCTTGAGCCTGCCCTCGGCCTGGTCTCTCGGGCCCAAGTCAGCTCAGAGCTGCGTGACCCCCGCAGGGAGCTCCGCATTTGGGCGGAAGCACTGGAGTCCAGCCAGAGCGAGAGGACGCTGCTCCCTTGCTCCGAGAGCCGCTCGGTGGGCCCTGGGAAGGGCCGGCTCGGCACTGTTCCTGGGCCTCGGGTGGCCAGGTCTCCCCTGCTCCAGCCCGTTTCGGCCTCCGCGTGTTCACAGCCGCTCCGGGGCCTTTGGGCTTACGCTGAAGAGAATCAAGATCTCTGTTTTAGTCTGTTACTAACCAGTTTTGGGGCATTTATAGATTTCTTTCAGGGTATTAAAATTTTTCTAGGTGATTACTTTTTCATGGCCATCGTGGATTTGTAATTTCATTGTGTTGTCTTCTGTGAATCTGGCCAGGTTTATTCCTGCTTTTAAAGAATTTGTTGAGAGGGAGTGCCTGGGTGGCTCAGTGGATTAAGCCACTGCCTTCGGCTCAGGTCATGATCTCAGGGTCCTGGGAACGAGCCCCAGCCCCACATCGGGCTCTCTGCTCAGTGGGGAGCCTGCTTCCCCCTCTCTCTCTGCCTGACTCTGCCTGCTTGTGATCTCTCTCTGTCAAATAAATAAAATCTTAAAAAAAAAAAAAAGAATTTGTTGAGAGGGACACCTGGGGGGCTCAGTCGTTAAGCCTCTGCCTTTGCCTCAGGTCATGATCCGGAGTCCTGGGATTGAGCCCACTTCGGGCTCCCGGCTCCACGGGCGGCCTGCTTCTCCCTGTGCCTTTCCCCCTGCTTATGTTCTCTCTCTCGCTGTCTCTGTCAAATAACCCAAAACGTCTTATTGAAAAATATATAGAGAGAGGGGCGCCTGGGTGGCTCAGTGGGTTGGGCCTCTGCCTTAGGGTCAGGTCGTGGTCTTGGAGTCCTGGGCTGGAGCCCCACGTTGGGCTCTCTGCTCCGCGGGAAACCTACATCCCCCTCTCTCTCTGCCTGCCTGCCTCTCTGCCTACTTGTGATCTCTGTCTGTCAAATAAATAAAAATAAAAAATCTTAAAAAAAAAAAAAAGAGAGAGAGCTTGTTGAGGGGGTGCCCGGCTGGCTCGGTCAGTGGAGCAGGCAGCTCTTACTCTCAGGGCTGTGAGTTCAGGCCCCATGCTGGGTGCAGAGATGCCTTAAATAAATAAAATCATTTAAAAAATGTTGACCTAACAGATGATCAGGCTCTCAGAGTTGTTCGTACTTGTGCGGGAGGAAGCTCTGTCTGTGTTCAGAGCGTTTTTTTAAAACTTGCTATTCAAGGCCTAAACGTGTCTCTTCTCTCTACTTGACCTTTGATCTCTCCGGGAGAGGTGGGGGGTCTCCGACACTCATTGCATTTTGGCCATTTCTCTCTGGTGTTCAGTGTTTGCATGAGTGGGAGGCTCGGACAGAACGTGTGGCCAGCAGGGTCAGTGTTTTGCAAGGGAGCGTCCTAGGGAGGCAGGTGAGGACGCAGTGTTGGCCGAGGAGCTGTCCCCCGCCTGAGGCTGCGGGAGCTCTGGCCTGCTCTGGCGAGACCGTGGCGGTTTCCGTCATTGCCACTCGGGCGCGCCCGTGTCTGCGGACGTCAGCATGGCCACAGCTGAGGATAAAGTGATTTCTTACAGAGTCTGTGGCGCGCAGGGAAGGCTCATGGTCGGTCTCCGTTGTCCTGGAGGCTGGAACTGAGCCAGCTGGGCCCATTTCCTTGAGCACTGCCAGTGCCCAGTCTGTCACTTGCCCACAGTGGACGGGTGTCTCCTGTGGTGGCTGGGTTGGGTCTGCCCTGTTTGCGTGCTGGCTACGTCCCTGCCGCCCAGAGCCCACAGCAGTGCAGGCTTTGAGAGCAGAGCAGGACCATCCCATGCGTGCTCCTGCCTCTCCCTGTCACCCCCCCACCCCGGCCGTAGAAGCTGGGTCCCGACAGCGAGGACCTCACCGCGGACAGCGTGCGGGCCATCAGCATCAGTACCCTCTACCTGGTCAGCACCACCGTGGACAGGATGAGCGACGTGAGTGCGTGCCTGCCTCGCGGCCTGCGCCTGGGCTCGCCCGAATGGCTGGCCACCCGCCCCGGGCACCTGACCGACCGCTGGCCTCTGACCTCGTGGCCCAGGGACTCTTGAACTCCGGGGCGGGCTCCTCTCTGGGCCACCTCCCCAAACCGCCCCAAGCCCCTGCGGGGCCTGAGGGAGCCCCTGGCTGCGTTGGCCCCGGCGGCCAGGACTCCTGAGGCGCGGCACCCAGACCGCGGCTCTGCTCCCCAGGTGCTCTGGCCCTACCTGCTGGCCTTCCTCACCCCCGTGCGCTTCACCGGGGCGCTGACCCCGCTCTGCAGGAGCCTCGTGCACCTGGCCCAGAAGAGGCAGGAGGTGGGAGCCGAGGCCTTCCTCATCCAGTCCAACAGCAACGGTGCGCCCTGCTCCCTACCACCTTCTCCTCACCCCCCATCGAGCCCTCGAGCCCGGCCTCTGCCTGCCTCCCAAGTGCCCGCACCCCACGGGGCGGTCAGGGCCTGGGCTCTGGGGGCGGCAGCCTGCTGAGCACGTCTCCCTCCTCCTCTCCAGTGGCCCTCCCCTCACCGTACGCCATCACCACGAGGCTGCTGGTGAGCATCGCACAGCACGCTGTGCCGGCCCCGGCCCCTCCCCGAGCCAGCACAGCTCCCCGGGGGACTCAGGGAGGGGGTGGGCTCGCCCTCGGTCCCTGTGTCCCTGGCCTCATGCTGTCTCACAGCGGGGCCGGTCGGCCACACCCCGTGGGGCTTGGGGGAGCTGTGTCCCGGAGCCCTCCTCACCTCCCCGCCACGGGGTGGCCTTGCGGGGCTCACGTGGGGCGCGGTGGCCCCTGGAGCACCTGGAGCTGCCGCCTGCACTTCCATCAGACAGTGGCCTCCCAGCCCTACGTCGGGGACGGCCGCGGGGCCGCCTCTCTGCGCCTCTTGAACGCCCTGCATCGTAGCATCCACCCTCTGCTGGGGCAGCGCTGGGCAACCACAGTCCCCCCGTTGCTGGAGCACCTGGACGGTGAGGCTCTGGGCCGCGGGGGCCCCTCCACCTCTGATCCCGTGTGTGCCAGTTTGCGTCCTGGGTGGCTTTTGGGGACCAGAGTTTGTTACGTTGGCAGAAGCGGCCTCCCCTGAGTTTCAACGACACGGGGGCCGGAAAGGTGTCCCTGCTGGGTGTCACCCAGGAGGCTCTGGGCTGTGCCAGCTGCTCGGCTGTCCCAGACAAAGGATGTGGCCTCTCTGGAAGGTGCTGGGCAGGGACCTGGGACTGGGTCTCTGAATTCCGCCCCTGCTTGCGGGGATGGGCCAGGCTGACCGCTTGACCGGTCCTTGCAGAATTTACCGAAGAAACCCTGTCCCAGAAGGAGTGGGAAGAAAGGCTGCTTGCGGTGAGAGCGGGCAGGGCGAGGGTGCGGCCTGGGTCTGCCGTGCAGGGCTGTCGCGGGCCGGACAGCTTGGGGCAGGGGATGCTAGTGGGAGGCTGCCCCTCTAGGGTCGTGATGCCGCCTTGACCTCACAGGGCTGGGGGTGGGGTGGCTGGTGGGCGTCTCCGGGGCGAGGACTGTCTGCCGCCCTCACCACTGCTCAACCTGATGGGACAGGCCACCGTGTCCCAGGGGCTCCGAGCTTCTGCCGGGAGGCTTCTGTCCTGCCCTCTGCCAAGGCCAGTGCGCCTTTGGCTGCCCAGAGGGTGCTCTGCAGAGGCTCCAAGGTCATCTGCTGACCATGTGGAGCTGTGGCATGGGACCACCCAGGGTCGCTGCATGTGTCGCCCCTGGGTCTCAGTCCCCTCCCCAGCCAGCCCACGAAAGGGCTGTGTTCCTGGCCCCTCACTGCCGTGGCTTCTGCCCACAGTTCCTTCGGGACACGCTGGCTGTCGTGTCTGACAACACGTGGATCTGCCAGCTGAGCCTGGAGATGTGCAAACAGCTGCCTTGCTACAGCGGGCTGCCCCAGGAGAAGGTTCGCAGAGCAGGGGTGTGCGGGGGGAAGGGCTTCTGGGCGTGGCCCTTAGGCTCCCCAGTTCCTGTGCCTTAACTCTGGGGGGGCCTTTCTGCCTGAACATGTCTCCAGTGGCCTGCGGGCCTGACAGAGCCCCCGCGGGCTGGCTGGGAGATGCGGGAGCCCAGTTTCCCCTCCTCTCGCTCCTCAAGTCGCTGCCCAGAACTCATGGGGTCTTCACAGCGGCCACTGCCCTGGGCTCCCGGCAGCCCCGGGCGCATCTGGTTGGCCTCCTGCCCCTGGGCTCCGGCGCAGCTGTGCCCCTCGGCTCTCTCGCAGAACTTCCTGTACAAGTGCGTGGGAACCGCGCTGGGGGCCGCCTCGAGCAAGGACGTGGTGAGGAAGCAGCTGCGGGAGCTGCTGGAGGCGGCAGGACACCAGGAGGAGGCTGAGCGCGAGGTGACGGCCGTGCTTCCCGGGAGGCCCCGCCGGCCCCACTCGGCGCGTGCGTGTGTGCTCACGCGTGCAAGGCCGTGCCTCTCGGGCCGTGTGTGTGTGAGCACCGTGTTCCTTCCTGGCCCTGTCCTCGCCCAGGTGTGAGCGCACCTGTGTGCCTCCTCAGGGCCTCGCCTGCTGCTTTGGGATCTGTGCCATCTCTCACCTGGATGACGTCCTGGCCCAGCTGGGGGACTTCATGAAGTCGGATGTGTTCAGAAGATCCACGGGCATTTTCAACATTTTCAAGGTACAGGGGTCGGGGTGACAGCTAGGAGGGCATCTCAGGTGGGACTGGCCTGGGCTTGTGTCTTGGCCGTGATTTGAGGTCCTGGGGGCTGGGCATTCCGGAGCTCCCTGGGCTCGGGGTCCCCTGCAGGTTGAGGGTGGGGCGGGGAGGCGACATCTGGTCCACACCTCCTGTGGGGGGGCTCTTAGCTGACGACAAGCGGTGGGCAGCCCTCTGCTAGCCACGGACTCTGACGGGGCTGCCGCTTTCTGGGGAAGCGTGACTCAGGAGGCACAGAGCACGGTCACCCCCACGCCAGCCCTTGTGGCCGGGTTTCCTGTCTCCGGGCGCCTGTTGCAATTTTAGAATCTGCGGGGCCCCAAGGATGGAGGATTCTAGTGCAGCCACTGGAGAGCGGATGGGGACCCAACTCTGGCCCTTGTGTTGCCTCTCATCCCACTCCGTTCTGCGCGGTCCCTGACTCAGGCCTTTCCCTTCTGCCACATGGTCCCCAGCCGGCCTGAGCCCTGCCTGCCTGTCCTGTTCTGCTGTCCCTGCCAGAGGAACTCTGGGGGGTCAGGTGGCGCCATCCACCCCTCGGCGACGACTCTGACGTTGTTGGCCAGCCCCACCCTTCTTCCAGAGGGACAGGGGAATCTGAGCGCGCGAGGCTTCCTGCGGGGGCTGAGGGCTCTGGCTGAGGCCCCGCCGCTCCCCTGGGCCCTTAGGAGCGCAGCGAGAACGAGCTGGAGAAGCTGAAGGGCACCGCGATCCTGTGCTACGGGCACGTGGCGGCGCGGGCCCCCCGGGAGCTGGTGCTGCCCAAGGTGGAGTCGGACCTCCTGCCGAACATGTTCCGCTACTTCAGCACCAAGGTGGGCGCCCGGCACACGGCCTGCGGGGGGGCCACCGCGGGGGCTGCGCGTGTTAATCCCTTTCACTTTCGTCGTTCAGGTTCTGGGAATAAAGGTAGAGACCAAGGTACAGTGTGTGGGAGCTCAGTGCGGGCTCTGCCTCTTCTCTCTTCTCGGGGCGGGGCTGGCCGTGAGCTTCAGGGACAGAAGCCAGGGGGACAGGCCCCGGGGCTCCCTGCTCCCAGTCCGGAGCCCGGCCCCACTGTCCGTGGAACATCTGCTCCTCTTGCGGCCCGGACGGGGACCCGGGAGTTAGAGCCCCGGCCTGGGCCTGGATGGTGGGTGGACGGAAGGGTGGCCTTCTGAGCGGCTGGATGGCAGGCCCGCAGCTGGGACTCTGCTCCCTGACGCCCACGGGGCTCACCTCTCGGTGAGTTCTAAAGCCAGTGGCGACGGTCAGACTCTCTGGCCTCACTAACACACCTGCTCTCTGGGACCGCTGGCACTAACCTGTCACACCTCCGAAGGAGCAGTCGGGCTTCTCCCTCGAAGAACGGGCCCTCTTGGATCTCCTGGGGCTGGCTGGGGCTAGGGTATTCTGACGGTCATTTCTTCTTCTGGCCCTTCATGTCCCCAGGACAGCACCCCTGCACCCCCTTTCCCGACCATCCCCAGAGGCCGAGTTGGTAGGACAGGCAGGGCCACGCTCCCTCCCGGGGGCTCTTCTCGGGCGCGCTCGCTTCCCTCCCACCTTGACAGACCCCTGCGGGGGGCACAGAGCACGCTGTTGGCCAGGGAGAGAGCTGGAGGCCCAGGGGCTCCGTCCCAGCCCCCTGATCCATGTGGCTTTGGGGAAAGCTGGAGGAGGGCAGGGGGAGAGTCCCTCAGGAGGAGCGAGTGTGGCTGTGGGCGGAGGGGAGGGCCTGTGGTGCGGCCTGTGTCGCCGTGAGCGCCAGCCATTGTGTGTGCAGCCCTGGGCCCCCACGTCGGGGCAGAACCGTGCTGTGGGGCGGGTGTCAGCGGCCTCCTGCAGCCCAGCGTCCTTCCAGGACCCGGCTCTGAAGCTGTGTCTGGTCCAGAGCGTGTGCATGGCCAGCCAGGCCATTTGCAGCAGTGCCCAGGCCGGCTCCTTCCACTTCTCCCGGAAGCCAGAGTTGGTGGCACAGATGATGGTGAGCTGGGGCCAGGGGTGGCGTTGAGGGTACTGCTGCAGGCGGGGAAGGTGGGCCTGGGGAGGGCACATGCAGTGAGGCACCCCAGCCCCCACTCAGCACAGCCTGAGAAGCCCACACCAGGCCGACCGCTAACCAGGGGAAAGCAGGTGCTTTGACCCAGGGCTGAGTCACAGGCCTGGCCCCCAGGAGTTCATCAAGGCAGAGCCCCAGGACTCCCTGAGATCACCCATTCGGAAGAAGGCCATGCTTGCCTGCACTTACCTGGTGTATCCTTTTCTCTGGGTGCTGGGGGGAGCTTCAGAGGGTGCCGTCTGTTCCCATGCTCTCTAGACGAGGGGTGCGGCCGCAGGGCAGGATGCGGGGTGGGGCGCGGGGCTGGAGAGGCCTCCGGCCCTTAACTGCGGGTTCAGCTCCTTGGAGCCGGCGCTGGAGGAGCAGATGCGGGCCGATCTGATGCGTCGCTGTCTGCACAGCGTCCTGTCCGTGCTGCCCAATCCCGAGGGGGAGTGCGACCACCAGGAGGTACTGCCCTGCGTCTGGGGGGCTGGGACAGGCTGCCGAACGGGGCAGGGTCACTGGTGTGGCTGGCCTCCCATCTCTTCCTAGTCCCTGTACCTGGATACCATGCGTGCCCTTGAGGATTTGCTCACCAGCCTCCTTCGGCGGGATATGACCCCCCAGGGCCTGCAGATCATGGTGGAGGTGTGCAGTGGGAGTGCACTGCCGGGGGGGACGTGGGGGGGGCGCGGGGGGCGGGCACCCCACCCGGCAGCCTGCCCCTTGGCTGCTTCTCCCGGCTCTCCCTGCCACGGGGGCCCTGGGGAGTTCTGTGCTCTCTGCAAGTGTGTGGTGTCAGGGGAGGGTCTTGAGCTGGGGGCAGCACCCCTCCTTCGTGGGCAGGTGTGCAGATGGGCTGAGCCCAGATGGGAGCCTGTACTCCCCTGCCCTCCACTGCACGGCACTGGGATGGAGAGAGCCCGTAGCCCCCGGGTGGGAGCTCTGGCCGCCTGGATCTCCAGGTGGCAGAGAGGGCAGGCACTGGCCAGCCGCCCTCCTCGCTGCCTCCCGGCAGTGGCAGGGGCAGGACTGACGTGCTTCAGGGAACAGCCTGGCCCTCTCTGGGCCTGGCTCGCTCTGGGCCCACCTAGGGTAGCCATGTCCGTGGAAAGGGACAGAGTGGGAGGTAGAGCGAGTGACCTGCCCTGACCCGACCAACGGGCCCTCGCAGCTAGGGAGGCTGGCCTGGCGGGGATGCTGAGCGGCCCGCGGCGCACAGGCTCCTGCTTCCCAGGCGAACCCCCGAGCTGGCACCGACGTGAAGCTCCTTCTTCCACAGCACCTGAGCCCATGGATCAAGTCCCCACGGGGCCACGAGCGGGCGCGGGCACTGGGCCTGAGCGCCTGCCTGCTGCGGTACTTCCTGGACCACCTCCGTGTTGGCGTGAGTGCCCGCTACAGTCCTAGAATATTCCTGCTGTGATTCTGGATTTTGGTAGGAACCGCATGGAACTGACGGACTGACGTGTTGGGCGACAGCATCTTTTTTTTTTTTTTTAAGATGTTTAGCTTATTTATTTGAGAGGACTGAGCAGGTGAGAACACGAGCAGGAGGGACAGACGGGAGGGAGAAGCAGGCTCCCCGCGGAGCAGGGACCCCCCCCCCCCCCCCCCCGCCGCATGCGGGGCTCGATCCCAGGACCCTAAGATCATGACCTGAGCCAAAGGCAGAGGCTTCACCCACTGAGACCCCCAGGTGCCCCAAGAGCATCTTTTAATAATGGGTCTTCCCCGAGGGTCCCCCAGAAGCAGGGCCCATGTCTGTGCAGCACGCGTGCTGGGTCGGAGGGCTCCTGGCTCTTGTCCGAGTAGCTTTCTCTGCCGTCGCTTTTACGAACTGCTTGTCGCTGGGATGTCCGAGAAGCATGGACTTGCGGGTACTTAGGAGGTGGCTCGTAAGATTCTTGGGTCATTTCTAGTGAGTTTTAGTTAGCGCTCTTCAGAGGGGCTGACCGTCCTGCCCTCCCCGCCCTGTGCCTCCGAGCCCCTGCCGTGCTAGCGCTCCGGGCCGCGCTGACAGTCCCCCTGCTTATTTCTGACCGTGTCCTGGTAGCATCTGAGGATGCTTCCTGTGGTTGTCTCTCGTGTTTGCTGCCACACCCAAACGTTCCTTCTGTACTGGCCGGATCTGCCGTGTGTCTCTCGCTGGCTTCTGCCTCCCGTGTGTGCCTTGGCAGGCTTCTCCCACTCCCGATTCCTTCAAGGCCTGCTGTTCACGTAATCCCGGTCCACTGGAGTTCACTCTTGTGTGTGAGGCGACAGATGTGTGACCTCGCTGGGCGGAACAGCAGCTGCCCACCTCCCCGCCCCCTGCGCTCTGCCCAGCGCCCCACCTCCCTCTGCTGGACACTCACTTCAGGTGGCAGCGGGGACGAGGGGCCCTTGAAGAGTCCTGTGCTTCCTTAAAGCATGGGCAGGGACAGGGCGGGGTGGGGGGCAGGGGAGGCAGGAGGCCGAGAGGTGTGTAAGGGCCGTCACCAGGCCCAGGGCAGGCAAGGCCATTTGCTTAGAGCAGAGTGGGCAAGGCTCTGTTATCTGAGGAGTGAAGATGGGACCCTAAAAGCTGGGGCCAGGACCCAGCGAGATGAAGCGGGGGGTCTCTCGCAGCCCCTCACCCGACAGAGCTTGCTTTCTCGAGGAGAGGACACGCCACACCTATCAGCCAGGATCGGCAGAGCTGCCTCCCTCTGCTGTCCTGTGGGGACTCGCCTCCTTCCCTCCTGACTGTCCCTCTGTCTGCACACACCTACGTACCCAGCCCTCCTCCGCTCGGGGACCCCTCCTCCTCCAGGGGGTGGGGAGGAGCCACCAAGGGGCTGTACTGGCCACTCTTGCCCGTATCTGGATCCAGGTGTTACAGGGGGCACCTGCCCACCCGTGGCTTCTTCGGGGTCCCGTCCCCCTCTCTGCTGTCCCCCGAGTGCCTCTGCAGGACCCCCTCCACCTGTCTCTCCAGGCCCTGGTGCCCTTCCACAACCTCGGCCTCCTCATAGGCCTCTTCTCCCCTCGCTGCGCGGACTTGTGGCCCGCCACCCGCCGGGAGGCCGTGAGCTGTGTCCACACCCTGCTGTACCTGCAGCTGAGCTACGACGGTGAGCCCGGGCTGGGTGCAGGTGCTGGGGGCCGAGGGGCAGAGTCTGGGCCCTGGGGGCTGCAGAGGTGCCTGCCCAGCTCCACTCTCCAACCTGCCTCTGTAGGCTTCGCCCGCGACTACCGGGACGATGTGGTTGAGCGACTCCTCACCCTCAAAGACGGCCTCGTGCACCCCGACCCTGACGTCCACTTCCACACCTGCCACAGCATCGGCCAGGTTACCAGTGGGAACAGCCGCCCAGGGCAGAGGGGCAGCACTGCCTGCGGCGGAGGGGCTCTCCGAGCAGTCAGGACCTTGCGTGTTGTGGGCTCCTCAGGGCGCTGGTGCAGGGCACCATGGGGCTAGTGGGCACGGTGCGGAGACTGGGCACAGAGGCAGGCGTCGCTCAGAAGATGCGCTCTCAGGCACCACCGCTGGCTGGCACTGCTGCCCTCTCCCTGGGGCCTACCCTCTGAGGCCCAGCGGCAGGGGCGTGGTCAGGAGCTGCTCTGAGGAGCAGAGAAAGCTGCCCCAGCCTCCCCCAAGAGCCCCCAGGCCAGGGCTGGGCTCCTCTTTCCTTTGATACCCAGAAATGGCCCTCGGGGGTCTGGAAGCTGTCTCTCCTACAGAAGGAAGAAGGGAGGGGTTACTCAGTGAGCGGCAAAGACGCAGGCCTGGGCAGGCCCGGGGAGGGTGTGGGTGGCTGGGGTGAGACTGGGCGGATATCCCGCCACCTTTCTGCCCATGGCTCCTGTATGTGTGGTTTTGTGACCTCGTCCAGCATGAGCACTGCTTCTGCACTTGAGCATTGAGCCCGGGGCTCTGCTGGGCCGAGAGGACAAGGAGGGGACTGTTGGGTGGGATGCATTACCCTCTGCCCTTGACTCTGGTCTGGAGAGTTCCAGAGCCACTGTGCCCACCGAGAGACCCCCGCTGCACCCCCCCCCCACCCCGCATCCCAGCTGCTGGTCAGGAGGGGCCTCCAGGAGGGCGCTCTGACCCGCCTGCTGTGCTGCAGGGACCACCTTCCAGGGGCTACGCAGGCCCTGGGGGCTGTGCCCATGGCCTGTGGGGCATCAGTGTGGACAAGGCTCCCATGTGAGCCACCACTGCCCCGGTGCCCGGGACAGGGTAAGGAGGGCTGGAGGAGGGGCGTGAGCAGCTGGAAGTGGGGCAGCCCTTGCCTCAGCCCCAGACCCCAGGGTGTTGGGTCTGTCTGGAAGGGCGCTGGCCCCCACCCTCGCAGTTGTTCTGACGCAACCGTCCTGCTAGATCATTGCGAAGCGCCTCCCGCCAGAGCAACTCATCAGCCTCTTGCTGACCATGTTTGAGGGGCTGGGCGACCCCGACAAGAACTGTTCTCGGGCCGCCACCGTCATGATCAACTGCCTGCTGAAGGAGCGAGGCAACGGGCTCCTGGAGAAGGTGCGGGGGCGGGGCCTTGCTGGGCGGGGCCACGGTGTGGGCGGGGCCTAGCCATTGATGTGGGTGGGCCTGGGGGCGGGGGCGGGGCCGGCGGCCTGCTGCCTGCGCTGGGGCTCCCGTGGTCCCGGCTCCTGTCCCCTTGCCCTGCCCGCCTGATAAGCAGAGGGTTTTCTCTTCCGGTTGAAGACAGGTGAGCACTGGGCCCAGGTGACTGCTGAGGAGTTGAGGGGGAGGAGGGAGGAAAGGGAAAGAAGATGCAGGGGTAAGGTGTAGGGAGCCCTTTAGCGAGTGGGCGCTGGGTGGGCGCTCTGGGCAGGACCGGGAGAGTCCCGCGGCCAGCTGCCCCAGAGAGGCCATGCGCGGGACACTCAGGTGCCGCCCGCTCCGCCGGCCCGTGCGTTCACCCTGCCTCTGGGCCCCTCGGCGGGAGCTCGGTGGCTGTCGACGCAGTGGTTCACTGTGTGCACTGCCAGCTGCTCTGTGTCGCGCGCCTACCGGCAGGCCCCTGTAGGGGTGAGGCAGGCTCCAAGGGTCCGGGGGGGGGGGCCTGCCCTGTCCTGCGCCTGGAACGCATGTGAACAGAGGACTTGTCCAAAGCACCCAGCCCCGGGAGTCCCCCCCCCCCCCCAGACAAGCACGCGCAGAGCAGAGCACCTGTCCGTCTCCCAGCTCCTGGTCCCTACCCCGGCACCCCACAGGGTGGCACGGAGCACAGCCGCCTGCGGGCAGCGCCGCCCAATGGTGACCTGGGAGGTCGTGCATGTTGCTGCCTCGCTCAGTCCTGCCTCACTCCTGCCGGCGAGCCGTTGGTCCCTCATTCTGTCCGTCCCATCCCCTGGCCTCAGTTCCCAGTCTGGGCAGTCTTTTTTTTTTTTTTTTTTTTAAGATTTATTTATTTATTTATTTATTTATTGCCAGAGATCACAAATAGGCAGAGAGAGAAAGGGAAGCAGGGTCCCCCCTGAGCGGAGAGCCCCGTTTGGGGCTCGATCCCAGGACCTGAGCAGAAGGCAGAGGCTTTAACGCAGTGCCCCAGTCTGGGCAGTCTTGACGCGAGCTGTCCGAGCTCAGGTTCTTTGACTTGAGGGTGCGTGTCTGTTGGGGACATACGGGGGGAAGGACTGGCCTGCAGGAGAGGCCCCTGCGGAGCTCTGCCGCTGGCTTTCCAGGCAGCCCCCCTCCTGCCAGCAGCAGGTGGGGCCCCAGCGAGCCCCATGGTGTCCAACTCTGATGCACACCCTTTCTGCCGTGCGCGCAAGGGCTCCGGACGCGTTCAGTCTGCGTCTCTCTGGTGGCCGATGCAGTTGAACCGTTCACCCGTGTGTGCTGGCTACTCGGGGGTCCTCCCTCGTGAAGACACCAGTGTTCTGCCCACGTTTCGTCTGGGGTGTCTGCGCTTTTACTGGTGGTGGAAGTACTTTATCTGTGCAGGGCACGCGCTCTGTTTTGGAGGCCGGCACACACTGGGGCGTGTGCACGCATCTCAAACACTTTCTCAAGACAGCGATGGAGGAGCGCTGGGCAAGGCCGCGGGACAGCGGAGCCGGCTCCCAGTGAGGGCTGCAGCAGGTGCGGCGGGTGGCAGAGCCTGGACCTGGAGGAGAGCTGTGGCAGGGTCGGGGAAGGGGTGCGGCCATGACAGGGCCTGCCAGCTGGAGGTCTGGGTTGTAGTTTGCGTCCCGCGGGGTGCCAGCTGGTACTCCGGACTGGTTTTACCGTCAGTTCCCGCGTGATGAGTGACGGTGGGCGTTTCCTGGTGCACTGGTTGGCTGCGCATATGTCTTCTTTGGGGACGTGTCTGTGTCCTTGGCCCAGTTTAATGTGCTGTCGTTGGATCTGCCATTGGGTCGCAGAGGCTGCACGTGTTCTGAGCGCCGGCATGGCATCGGGGATGATTTACAGACGTTCTTCCCCATTCTCCAGGGTTCCTCCTCACTCTGCTGACTGTGTCATTTGATGCATGAAAGTTTTGTTTTTTTTTAAAGGTTTTATTTATTTGACAAAGACAGAGGCGGAACACAAGTAGTGGGGGAGGGAGAAGCAGGCTGCCCACTGAGCAGGGAGTGTGACACAGGTCTTGATCCCAGGACCCTGGGATCACAAACTGAGCTGAAGGCAGATGCTTAACGACTGAGCCCCCCTCCCCGCCCCCGCGCCGTTTGTTTTCTTTACAAGAAAACTCTAAACCCAGGGTGGGGCTTGAGCTCATGACTCTGAGACCAAGAACCGCGGGCTGGACGAGCTGAGCCAGGTACCCCTAACGGGAGTTTTTAAGTTTGATGTAGTCCTATATTTTTGCCCACTTTTTAAAAAGATTTTAATCTACTTATTAGAGCAAGCACAAGCAGGGGTAGAAGCAGGCTTCCCGCAAAGCAGGGAGCCCGATTCGGGGCTCGAACCCAGGACTCTGGGATCACAACCTGAGCCGAAGGCAGAGGCTCAACGACTGACCCCCACCCCCAGGTGCCCCGATATTTTTGTTGTGGTTGCCTGTTCTTGTGGGTTACAGCCAAGAAATCATTGCCAAATGCAGTGTCACAAAGCTTTTCTTTTTTCCTAGGAGTTTTCTAGGTTTTGGTCTTGCTACTCACAGTAGACCCGGGCTCCTCTCCACGGGCCCCTCACCCCAGGCTGGCGGGCGGGTGCTCATGCTGCTGCTTTTTCCACACTGTCCTCTCCAGCTCAGGCTCACAGACAGGGCCCTTCCCGTGCCTCCCTCAGGGAGGGGTGTTCCTGACACCCGGGCCCGCACTGTGAGTCTGTGGCCACCAGAGGCTCATGGGGGCCGTGGCACACCGGCCTCTTGTGCCCACGGATGCCATGGCGGGCCGCTGTTTCCGTTCCTGTCCTGGCAGAACTTGGCGGGGGGACATCCTGGAGACGCCAGGACGCTGTTAGAGGGTCAGCTTCTCTGACATCAAATCAGAAGATGGGGTCCTCGGGGGTGACGCGTGACTGGACACAGTATGAACTAGGGCACATTGGACCACTGAGCACAGAGGGCAGGACAGAGCAGCCTCCGCAGGCTCCTGACCTCCGTGGTACTGGCAGGCAGAGAAGGGCCTTGTGCGGATGGCTGGGAACGTGCAGGGGAAGCCAAGGGAGCAGGACAGCCAGACGTAAACAGCGTGGGGCTGGCACTGTGGCAGGCGGCCCGTGGCCCGGCAGCTCCCTGCGGGCCTGTGCCTGGAGCAGTGGAACAGCCGCGGGAGTCGGACGCTCACAGCGGCACAGTCCGCAACAGCCAAGTGATGGCCACGGCCTACACGGAAGTGCGACGCGTGCTCCCCACACAGCGGGTGCGGATTCAGCAGCCGAGCGGAACAAAGCTGAAACCCGCTGCCTGGGCACCGCCCGGGAAACGTCTGCAAAACTCAAGACACGAGACACCAAAGGCCCGGGGTGTGAGTGCACAGCTCCGACGTTCGCACGGCCGGCTGTGGGGCTGCCAGGGGCGGGGAGGGGTGGCTGATGCACGTGAAGTTTCTTGGGGGTGACGGGGACACTCTCGGATGGGCGAGTGCGGCTGCCTGACGCTCTGGGCACCCCAGAGACCCCCGAGTTGCATATGTACAGCGGGTGGGCTCCGTGGCGAGTGGTCCGGTCTGCAAAGGCGCCAGGAGGAAACCACGGAGCAGGAGAGCGAGAGCCGGGGCGCAGGCGCGGGGGGGCGCAGGCGCGGGGGGCGCAGGCGCGGGGCTGGTGAAGCTGAGCCAGAACCACTGAGCAGGCCGAGCCCCACACGGTGGGCCGTCAGAACGCAGACCCCCATCCTGGGACAGGACGGGGCTGGCTCACCGGAGCCGACCCTGGGCCGAGAGCCTCCGTGGCCCCGCACTGGGGTTCTAGGTGCTGAGCGAAACAGGCAGCAGCGAGGAAAGTATCAGAGACTGGGGATAAACCCACCAAACCAGTTGGAAGGAAACACCTGGTGCGTCGGGGCAGAGAGCCAGCACCCGAAGTGAGCGAGGGGGGAGAAGCCACTCGCTCCCGCGCCCGCAGAACCGCCCCGCAGCCCACGGGCTCGCTGCCGGGACTAGCGAGTGACACGGAAATCAGCTGGGCCGGCAGCTGTGGTCGCAGCCCAGCGCACGCGCGGGCCGTGTGTCCAGGCCGAGAGCCTGGGAGAATGGAGCACGTTGAGCCCCGGACTCGGGGGCTGGGGGTTCCTGTGGACGCTGCTGCACACCCGCGGGAACAAGACCCCAGACCCAGCTGGTGTGGAAGACACCCCTCCCGGCTCAGCACGTCTTCACTGCTGGGGCTTCCCCAGCCGGCCTGGAGAGGACGCGGCTCCCTGTGGACAGCCCTGGCGTGAGTGTGCTGATCTGCCTTCTGTACCCAAAGTTGTAGAAGAATGTTGTCATGCTCACGAGTCCTTTGAGAGATGACAGTGACGGCACCTCCCCCTGCAGCCCAGCCAGGGGCCTCTGGCTTGCCCACACGGGCGCAGGGCCTCCCACGTGCCCCACGGGCCCTTGCTGGCCAGCGTGGGCCTGGCCTGGAACATTCCACCGTCATAGCTGTGGCCAGGCCCTTCTTGCTGCTCCTCCTCCCGGGCACCCAGGAGGGGCCAGCTGTCCTCGTCCAGGGGACCGTGCGCCTGCCTCCGTCTCGTCTGCTGTCCTCTCAGACCCGTGGCTGCCACTATGCAGCCTCCAGCGTCGTGGGTCCCCGTGCTTGGGGCCAGCGCCTCCTCCGCATCAGCCTGGGGACCCACAGTGACGAGGCCATGCCCAGAATAGGGCCTGCCGGGCCAGGGCTGGGCAGGGGCACAGGCCACCCGCGGTCGCACTCTCCCTGCTGCTGCTTGCACCTGACGGCCCCTCTGGCTTCTGGGATGACGGCGGCCAGCCATGCCCCAGCACAGCTCAAGAGCCAGCGTCCGCGTCCTGGTCCTCTCTGTCCCAGTGCAGCAGTCACCTTGTTGCCTGGTGCGGGTGGCTGTGTGTGCTGTTCCAGGGGCCGGAGGCTGTGTGTCTCTGCCCGGGGGTACGAGGGCCCCACAGGAGCTGGTGACCGCCATGTGCACCCCAGTGGCCTCCCATGCTGTGTGCGCCCCACAGACCTCCGGCCCGTGTGCACGTGGTACCTCCAGCCCCTTGCTGGCTTCTCGGATGCTTGTTACTTCCCACATGGAATCCAGGCCCTCGCTCTCGGGCCACAGCGACCCCACCGGAAGGGGCCAGGCTCTTGCCTTCTCCCTTTGGTCTGGTGGCCGGCAGTGTGATCTGTGGGGCTCCCTCCCCATGACCCCGCTGAGTGGGGCTCACAGCCAGCCGCTCTCCCCGGGGCCCCTGCCCTGCGGGCACCGGAATGTCTCGGGCTGGGGGTGCGGGCCCAGGGCCTGACCTCCGTGGCCCACTGCCTGCAGGTACCTGAGCTTGTGACCGTGCTCCGCTCGAAGCTGCGGGACACCCGGGAGGAGGCCATCCTGCAGGCCGCCCAGCACAGCGTGTACCTCCTGGCGTCCCAGCACTGCGCCGCCGTGGTGGCCAGCCTCCTGGGCAGCCCCCTGCCCTTTGACAGGTACGTGGCGCCTGCCAGGCTGTGGGGGGGGCTGGGGTCCGGCCGCGGGGCTCCAGGCCAAGGCCCAGCTCACACACCACACTTGAGGGTCCTGCCTGTCGCCAGCCCCTCCTGCGTCAGTGCGCACAGCCCCTTGCTCTGCTGGGGAGGGTCCCCCACTCGCACTTCCCGCTCCTGCCTTTGCTACTGGGGAGGCCTCTGAGCTCCCGTGCTGGGGTCCTCCGTGCCCCATGCGGGGGTCCGCACGCCCCCACCCCCAGCTGGCAGGTGCTGTCCTCTGCCCCGTGCACTCTCCTCTCCCTGACTTGTGTTGGCTGTGTCTTGCTGAGGCGCGTGGAGCCCTGCTGCCCAGTTGGGGTGCCTCTCTTCCTCAGGGACGCCCCCGACGTTGGGGTACATCGTCGGACGTCCTGTCCCTGTCAATCTTGTCTGCCTGGCCTTGGGACACGGATGACTGCATTTCACGGCTGGCGTGACGGGAGCCCCGCCCCCCGCGACCACTTCTCCGCCTCTTCTGATCTTGTTTCTTGTCTTCTTTTAGCTTGACTGGGACTTTTTTGTGAATTGGTTTTGCCCCTGAATTAGTCCAGAAGTCATACCCACCCCATTTCTGTTCTTCTGGTGGCGGCCCCGAGAGTGACGCTGTGTGCACGGAGCCCGGCTCACGAGCACTCCCTCGGGCCTTTGCACGTGGGGCTCCTTCTGGGCATCTGCATGGACAGGGACCCGGAAGGGTCTGGCTGTGGCCGCGGCCCGCCAGCCGCTCCACTCCTGCGGGCCCCGCCCTTTGCTGGTCACTCAGCCCATGGCTTCTCCTTTCGGGGCCGTGTCACCGGCACCACCCACGGCCCGGACGGGGGCGGGGAAGTTGTCCAGCCCCCAGTAGTGCCCGTGGGCCCCTCACCTGAAACTCCCTCGAAGCGTCCCGCCACCTGACTGCTGTCACTAGACATGCTCCGCCCCGTCGTGAGCGCAGATAACAGAATCCGTGCAGAAACCCTGGCGTTTCCTGCCGGCTTCCTTGACGAGCCCTCGGTCTCTGCTCTGGGGCACACCTGCTGGGGGTGGTGCTCAGGCACAAACGCCCCCCCCCCAGTTTATGCACAAGAGCAAAACTGTCCCAGCCCAGGCATCTGCATGGGGTAGCTGTGGGCCCGATCCGGCCAGCAACTGGTTTTTGTCCAAAGTGTGAGCTCACGATGAGCTTACGAGTGGTTAGGAAAGGAAATCAAAATAATAATTCTTTGCGGCTTGTGAAAAATCATATGAAATTGAAACCTGTCCATAAGCAAAGTGATTGGAACGTGGTACGCTGCTCCCTTCCATGGCAGTGTCCACAGAGGCCCTGTGTCTGGGGTCAGAAGGGTGCTGGGCCCTGTCCTGGACACAGGTGGATGTGTCCACCATGCCCAGCGCCTCCCTGTGTCCCCATCGGCACGCCACACCCTCCCTCCTGCTGGGCACGCGCGTTTGGCTTGTGTCGCTTTCCTTCTGCGCGGTGGGTCCTCGGCGTCTCCCCGCTGAGAGTCTGCGGTCTCCGGCTCTGGCATGGGCAGGTGTCCTCGCCCGGCTGCCCTTGAACGTTCTGTGGAGTCGGGAGTCTGGTTGGACAGGTCTTTCTGTGCACTGGTTGGGGGCCGGGCCAGGCTGCTGCAGGGCCACTGGGCCAGGCTGCTGCAGGGCCACTGGGCCAGGCTGCTGCAGGGCCACTGGGCCAGGCTGCTGCAGGGCCACTGGAGGCCGCAAGTGTCCGTCCTCGGTCCTGCACAGCCCACTGGACCTTCCGTCCCTTTTCTCTTGGAGACCCATCCCCCTCTTCCTCACCTCTGTCCCTCCCCGCTCTTGGACTGAGTTCAAGGGGACCTCTCCCGGCCGGGGTCCCCGGTCGCCATGACCTCCCGTGTCTCGGGGGAAGGGCGGCGCCTGTTCTTTCCAAATCGCTCTTCGGAGCGTCCAGGTCCCACCAGGGGTTTGAAGCAGGACTTCTGTGCGGCCCGAGGACTGGGTGGCTTTGGGGCAGTCGCACTCCCAGGGCCTGGTGGGCCCGGCTCGCTCTGGCCGAGGCCTGCAGAGTGCTCTCTCCTCCGGGAAAGCCTCTTGGGGGGCCTCAGGGCCTGTGTTCATGTCGCCCCATTCTCCCTGTCCTCTGTGGCCTGCTGCTCGCCTCCCAGACCCCCAGGGACAGGAGAGATGCAAGGTCAGGGGGTCGTCTCCCGGCTGGTGAGAGTGAAGGCCCGCGGGCGCGTCGGAGGGCCACGGTGTGGGGCCGGCAGGGACCTGGGGGTGACTGGCCTTCCGCCCTGTTCCAGCCACACCTGTACTCTGTGGCGCGCGCTGGCTGTGGAGCCCGGCCTCACCACGCAGGTCCTGGGGCTGCTCCTGGACAAGATGAGCAAGGACGTCCCGTTCAAGGAGACCCGGACCTTCCTGCTGAGCAGCTCCCCGGGCCGCGAGGCCACTCTGCTGCCCCTTGCCGTGAGTGGGGTCCTGGGGCTGCCGCGTGGGGCCCCGCACGGCCTTCCCCCTGCTCGTCGAGGAGGCCGGGGGAGGGGCCGTGTTGCTGCCGGCAGGAGGACCCCACAGGTGGCCCGGGTGCCACCCTTCAGGCACCTGGCAGCTAATAGGGGTGCGGGCGCCAGCCCCGCTTGGAGGCCGAGCTCGTTAAGGCCCCACAGGTGTTGGTCCCCAAGGGCATGGAGTCCGTTTCATCCTGCGGAAAAACGTAAGCCCGCTTGGCAACATTTTCAGCAGTAAAGCAGCTGTGAGAATTCTCTCCTCCTCCTGCGGTGGGACCGAGCGCAGATGGCGGAAGGCCTGTCCCCAGGTGGCCACACTGCCCCCGTGCCTGCCTCTGGCCCCTGATGGCCCAGCTAGGCTGCAGCCTTCCCTGGGCCCGAGCTCTCCACGCATGCCAGGGTGGGCCGCGGGCTGGGCTGGTTTTGGGGTGCAGGGCCCAGCCTTCACCACGGCCAGCCCCTGAGGGAGGACTGAGCCTGACGCAGCCCCTGTCCCCAGGCCACGTGCGCGCTGTACGAGGTGATGAGCACGCCGGCGTCCGGGCCCGCGGTGCTCGGGCTCTACCCCCAGCTGTTCGCGGCGCTGCTGCAGCGGGTCAGCTGCACCGTGGGCGTCACGCTGCCGCGGACCCTGCAGGCCAAGGAGAGGAGGAGCACGGCCTCTGCTCCAGCCCCCAGGACCCTCGAGCCCTGCAGGTAGGCGGGCCCCCTCCCCCACTGCCCCCGACACTGTGGCACGAGCCCGTGTGTGTGCACGCGTGTGCAAGGGCACCCCGCATCCTGGCAGTCAGGGACAGGACCGGAAGTGCAGGCCAGGCCTTGGGGGCTTGACTCGGGGCCTGCTTTGTGTCTGGGACACTGGCACTTCCCCCGGGGATGATGTCCTGGGTCCCACAGTCGGGGCTGGGGCTGTGGGGGAGGCAGCTGCTGTTTGCCCATGGCCTGCAGGGGCTTGTCGGACGCTCAGGTAGGTCCAGAGTCCTGCCTCCTCTAGAACGTGGGGCCACGGGGTGAGCCCCCCTCACAGCCCCACGTGTGCCGCCTCAGTCCTGAGCTCTGGGTTTCTGCCGCCCTCCCAGCCCATCAGGGACCCCCTTCGGACGTGTCAGACGCCCCGCCCCACGGAGAGGGCTCCTCCCCTGCAGCTGTCACTGGGCTGTGGGAACCTTGTGGTCTCTACCAAGTGGGCCCGGGGTCCTGGGGCAGGAGGCCAGCGGCTGGAGCGGCCTGCCGGCAGCAGTTACCAGAGCTGGTGCCGGGACACCTGCCTGCCTGACCTGGTCTCATTCCTGCGCCCTCTGGGGAGGCACCTCAGGGCTCCAGGTGACTGCTCCAGGCCACAGGGCGACACACGAAGCCCGAGGAACAGTGAGCTCAGGCTACCTCCCTACCCACTGCAGGCCTGCGGGGTCAAGTGGCCCCCGGGGGTGCAGCGGGCAGCATTTGCTTGTCCCCTCCTCTCGGCCCCCGGGCTGCCCCACACAGGAGCCACTCACACCTTTTGCCAGAGACCGTTCAGCAGAGCCTTCTGGTTCTGCGCAGACCAAGCGGAAAATGTGAATGGACTTGGCGCCTTGGGCCTGGCGCACCGACCCCGCTCCATGGCCTGGGAGCTGCAGGGCTACAAGCTCCCATCAGGCTCCCCAGCTGCCACCCCTGAGCTGAGGGGTGCAGGGCCAGGCCTCGGAAGTCTGACCCCAGGAAGGACCCCATCTGTAAGAACCCTCGGCAGCAGGGTGGACAGGCCGTGGTGGCGCCTCATCCGAGCAGCTAGCACACTTCTCAGGCAAACCTGCGTCCGGGCACTTGGGCTTGGTCACGGCCCGTCGGAACTGGAACTGGCCCTGAACAAGCCGTCTGGTCACAGAGCCCCTGCCGCTCGTGGAGGCCTGGCGGGAACCTGCGGCCGGACACCAGCGTCACGTGCTCTGCCTTAGGGGCGAGGTGGCCACTTGCCGGGGAGAGGTCAGCCCTGGGGAGGGCGGGAGGTGCTGTGGTCCCGGCGCCGCCTGTGCGGCACCCCCCAGCCCCGGTGAGCACGCTCGGGGCTGCAGGCATTGCCGCGGGGCTCTGCTGAGACCCAGGCCCGCGGGCTCCCTCCCCTGTCGCCTGCCTGCTGCCGGCCCCCAGTGCTTCCCAGTCAGCTGGGCAAAAGGCAGTTGCTAAATCCCAAATGCGCCCTGGGGGCTCCGGCCGCTCCTGCAAGGGAGACTGGAGAGGCCGGTGCCCGCAGGGCTGGGTGAAGGCGGTGGGCACAGCTGTGCCTGCCATCCCCCCGGCTGGGCCGCCGGCCCGTCCTGGCCTGTGGGCAGGGTTGCCCTCCTCACCTGCCATCCCTAACCTGGGTTCTGGGGTCTCCCGGGGAGGGTGTGGCTGTGCGCCTGTGAGCACGGGGGCTCGTTCTTGGGGGCCTGGACCCTGCTCCTCTGGCCGCTCATCTGAAGACCCCTCGCAAGTCAGACCCTGACCCGCTATATGCTTTCTATGCTACTTTCGATAACTTTCTATGCTTTCTTCTGTTTCTTAATTAAATGGAGGTCATCAAGGAAACTGAAAAGCTCTGTAGGTTGTGACACGAACAGTGCCGCGAGGCCTTGGGCCACTGCCAGCAGCGACTCCCCACCTGCCCGTCATAGGGTGGTGGTCAGAGGGTCCAGAGCTACCTCCTGGTGCCCAGCTCGAGATGGGGGGAACTGAGGGGCCCCCCAGAGGGTGCTGCTGGCCGGGTACAGGCCAGGCAGCCCGGAGACATCCCCCCGACCCAGGAGGCTGAGCCTGTGTATGTGGGGGGCCCTCTGGCACCCGCAGACCCATCCGCACATGTCCCTGCAGCTCTGCCGTGGAGGCCCTGCAGGCCATGCTGCTCCGGGGCGGCAGCGAGGACGTGGTGCAGTGCATGGAGCTGGAGGGAGGCTGGCAGCTGCTCAGGACCTCAGCGGGGCACGAGGAGGGGGTCGCCCGGCTGGCCAGGTTCGGCTTGGGCTGTCTGGGGCCCTGGGACCCCCACACATGAGGACCAGGGCCCTCTGCCCTGCTGCACAGCTGGGCTGGGGACCTCCTCTGGGTGTGTGCAAGTGGGGAGGCCACCAAGGCAGCTGTGCTGACAGCTGGGGGCAGGGGGCGAGGGCCCAGGAGGGGAGGCAGGGGCAGCCCTGGACGTGGCAGTTGGGGCAGGGCAGCCTGAGGCCCCAAAACTCACAGTGTGTGGCTGGCCTCCCTCCCTAGCGCCATGGCCAAGTTTGCGGGTCCCCGGCTGCCCCTGGTGATGGCGGCGCTCGTGGGCACACAGGGCAGCACGTACGAGATCCAGCGGGTCACCTCCACAGGGTTTCTGGCCGAGGTAGGGGTCACCTGCTCCAGATGGCCATGGGGCCTGAGGGCGGGGGATGCTCTGCCCCACCCGTGGGAGGCGGTCCCACTGTGCGCCCATGAAGAGAGGCCTTGGCTGTGGGGTCCTCGCTGGGCCCTCTGCGGGGGCGGGGCCCTCTCCCCGGCCCAATGCATCCCTCCCTCTGCAGCCCTTTTGTGGCTGTGACCGTGCCAAAGACGGGCCCTGAGTGAGCTGGGTCAAGAGTCAGAGACCAGAGGCCTTGGCCACATGCACTGCTCCCAGCAAGTCTGGACCAGGTCTGGGGTGGGGACAAGGCCCCGGGGGTCAGTGCAGTGGGCGGGGCGGTCACGGCACCTCTGCTTCCAGCTGCTGAACAGCAACGTGGTGAATGACCTAATGCTCCTGGAGTCGCTGCTGGACAACCTGGCGGCCCGGCAGAAAGACCCGTGCGCCAGCGTGCGGCGGCTGGTGCTCCGAGGCCTGGCCAACATCGCCTCTGGCTCCCCGGACAAGGTCAGGAACACTATGTGGGTGCTGCGGTTGGGCACGGGGGCAGGGGGCCAGCGGGCACCACCATGGGGATGGGTCTGCGGGGCGAGGGCTTCCTGACCTGGGGCACTGCTGAATGCGGGCACCCCCCCCAGGTGCAGGCCCATGGCCCCCAGCTCCTGACGGCTGTGCTTGGCGGACTGGACGACAGGGATGACCCTCACAACCTGGTGGCCCTGGAGGCCATGGTGGGCCTGGCAAGACTGCTGGACCTGATGGAGCCCCAGGACCTGCACCCCGTGCTGCCGCACGTCGCCATCCGCATCCGGCCCTTCTTCGACAGTGTAGGCTGGGTGGGGCGGGCGAGGGGCCCGAGGCCTCACATTCTCCCCCGCCCCCCCCACGCCCGTGGCACCTCCTCTCTGAGCCTTAGGCCCTGGCTCTACCCTGCTACCTGGGCCCCACAGCATGGGTGTCACCCCTGTGCCCCCTGCAGACCCTCTAGAGTACGTGCTGGTGCCCTCCCCGGCACTGCCCCTGTCCCACGAGGGCTAGTTCTTTCTCGGCAGCCCCTCTCCACCCCTCCCCAGGTGCCCGGGCAGGGCATGTGGCCATTACACAGGGACAGGGAGGGCGGCATGGGGAAGGGGCCTGAGGCCCGGGACTGGCTGACGCCGGCCCGTCCACACCCCGCCCCCCCCGCCCTCGCAGGAGAAGATGGAGCTCCGTTCTGCCTCCATCCGCCTCTTCGGGCACCTCAACAAGGCCTGCCACGGCGGGGGCTGCAAGGACGTGTTCCTGGAGCAGGTCGTGGGCGGGCTGGTGCCTCTGCTGCTGCATCTGCAGGACCCCCAAGCCGCCGTGAGCAGCGTGAGTCTCCCGCAGGGGCCGGGCGGGCCGGGCTGGCCGGGCTCTCGGTCGCGGGGACTCACCCGCACGACCCGCAGGCCTGCAGGTTCGCCCTGTGCATGAGCGGCCCCAACCTCAAGTGCGAGGAGCTGGCCGTGGCCCTGCAGAAGCACCTCCGGGAGGGGCGGGGCCTGCACTTCGGGGAGTTCCTCAACTGCGCCTGCAAACTCCTGGTGAGGGCCGGGCCGGGGCGCGGGGGCGCGGGGGCGCCGGGGGCGCGGGGGCCCAGGCTGGAGGCCGGCTCATGGCCTCTCTGCAGATGCACCACCTCCCAGACCTGCTGGGCCGCCTGGTGAGCACCAGCCTGTTCTACTTCAAGAGCAGCTGGGAGGACATCCGGGCCGCCGCCCCGATGCTCACAGGTGAGCCGCGCCCCCGCGGGCCACGCCCACCCGCCTGGCCCGCCCCGACCACGCCCCTAACCCCGCCCCACCGCCCAGGGTTCCTGGTGCTGCACGCGGAGGCGGAGCACCGGCCGCAGGTGGACCTGGAGCCGCTCACCGCAGGTCAGCCCCGGGCAAGCCCCGCCCCCACCCCACCCCCAACCTGTCCGGCTGCGCGGGGCCTCACTGACCTGTGGGCACCAGGGGGGACTAAGTGATTTTCCTGGATTTCAAGGATTTTTCCCCTGTCACTGGTGACCTCATCGTCTCTACTAGTTCACGGAAACTTCTTAACTGTTCCAAAAGAGCTTAAAAAACACTAAAAAAGGAAAAACTATCTTTCCGTTGGCTCTCAGGCGCTCCGGCAGAGGCCTGTCTTAGGAGGGCGGTGGGCGGGTGGCCCCAGCGGGCGGGGGCGGGGGCGGGAGGGGGCGCGCACCGGGAGAGAGGTGGGCCCAGGCGGGGGCTGGGGGGTGGGGTGTTGGCAGCCGCCCTGGGCTCAGGGCGTCCTCTGGAGGCTGCAGGGGCAACCCTTGGCAGCAGCCCGCTGTCCCCCCCCCCTCTCGGGTCCCCCAGCGCTCCAGCTGCTGCTCAAGGACCCAGCCCCGCTGGTGCGCGTGAAGGCTGCCGAGACTCTGGGCCGCCTGGGGAAGTTCGCCTGAGGCTCCCGCCGCGACAAGCAGCAGCAGCCTGGGTCTGACCGCCCTGGGGCGCCCCAAGGAGCCCCCTGCCCGACGCAGAGTCGGGACCTGCCGGCGCCCACCCCACCACACGAGTCCAACGCCTGCCCTTCTGGAGAGGCCACAGGAGGCCAGCGCGGGGCGGGGGTGGGAGAGCTAGCCGCTGTACTCCCCACTCCGGTTTCCAATAAAGCCATTGGGTCCTCAGCAGGTGGTGTGGGAGTGCCAGTCCTCCAGGGGCAGCGGGGACCGCCTGCACCCTGTTTAGGAAGACAAGCGGTGGCAGGGTGCAGGTCGTAAACCCCGAATCAAGGTCACACAGCAGTCGGAGGGGGAACACTTGTATTGAGGGTCCTGAGCGCACACGTGCCCCACGGACGGCCTAGCTGAACAGGCGGATGGTGCCATCGGCCCCTGAGGAGAAGACCCACGGCTGGGTGGGGTGGAAGGCCACGTCCAGGACCCCCAGGTCTCGGGTCGGCACATGCCCCCGCAGCACCTTCACAGGCACCAGCAGCGGGTTCTGCAGCAGGTCGCTGTGGGGGAGGAGCAGAGAGAGGACTCAGGCGGGGAAGCGCCCCTCCCCCCAGCCTGGCAGGGCGCGTGGGGCTCGCACTCACTTGTACACCATCCCGTGGCACACGGTGACGCTCCCGTCGTCGGAGCCAGACGCGAACAGTGGGTACCGGGTGTGGAAGGCCACGGCCCTGAGGGCCTTCTTGTGGTGCCTGGAGGGCAGGGGCCGGTGAGGGCTCGGGAGGGCTGGGGCGGGCCCGCCGGCACCCCCACCTGCACCCCCACCCCCACTCACCTCAGCACCCTGTACGGCTCGCAGGAAAGGTCCAGGTCAAACCACACAAGCTTGCTGTCGTAGCTGCCACAGATGACGTTGTCTCCTGGGGGCGAAGGGGCTGGTGGGGACCCGCGGGTGCACACTCCCCTGCCCACGCGCCCACCCGCCCGCTCTCACCTGCAGGGTGCATGGCCCCCCCGTGCCCCGCCTCCCTCACCTGCAGGGTGCACGGCCAGGCTGGACACCCACTTGCAGTTGGGCCGGAGCTTCTTGGTGAGCTCCTGGCGCAGCAGGTGGTAGAGGCGGACGGTGCGCTGCGAAGCCACCAGCAGGAAGGGTCGCAGGGGGTGGAAGGCCACGCACTGCACGCGCCCGTGGCTACGGCGGAAGGGGCTCTGGCTGCGGCGCCGGCTCAGCTGGTGGATCAGCACCTGTGTGTGCTCCGCGGCAGCCAGCACCACGGCCATGTAGTCCCCACGCCCGTGCCAGGTCACCTGGGTCACGGGCTGCAGAAGGCAAGGCTGGCTCAGTTGCGCCCTCCCCAGCCCTTGGCCGCCCTAACCCCACACGCCCCGACAGCCCCCACACCTTCCCGTGGCAGATGCGCAGCCGCAGGCCCCCCTGGCGCTCCTCCTCCGAGGCCTCCAGCCAGCGGGCGGGCTGCGCCGCGGGCTCCTCGGGGGGGACAAAGGCGCTCAGCAGCTGGTCCGTGCTGCCCGCCACCAGCTGGTCCCCCAGGGCCGGGTTCAACAGCAGCACTGAGTCCTCTCTGCAGGCCAGAGAGACATGTGGTCCCTCAGGTGCAGCTCTGCACCCGTGGCCCCCAGTGCTCCCCAGGCCACCCACTTACACCGCCACGGCCACTAAGCAGACGGCGGGGCGAGGGTTCCAGGCGACGCTCTTCACCACGCCCCCCACAGGCACAGTCCTCATGCAGCGGGCAGTGGCCACCTCCCAGAGCCGCACCGAGCCGTCATCGGAGCCTGAACACGTGAACAAGGCCCTCACCAGCTGCCCTCCCGCCCCCCAGCAGCACCCCAACCCCCTGCTGGCAATGCCCCCACCTCAGGCTCACCTGAAGCCAGCCACTGGCCATCCGGGGAGACACTGAGGCAACGGACAAGGTTGCTGTGGCCCCTATAGACCTACAGAGGAGGATCAGTGAGGAGACACCCCTCCGGGGGCTCCCCCCACCTGCCCCACGCACTCACCAGGGCCTGGCACGTGGGGAAGGGCTGCAGGTCCCGTGGCCGGGGCAGTTTCGGGATGAGGTCTTCAGGGTCCACGTTCACCTGGGCCAGGAGAGCACGAGGTCATCCCGCCCCACGTGCTGTGCCCCCCCACCCCCCGTCTCCCCCTGCGCACCGCCCCCCGCCACACACCCGCATCTTGCGCTGCCGCGGGCACAGGTAGAGGTCGAGGCAGCGCTCGAAGCGCTCCTGGATAAACCGACCGTATGCGGGCACGGCCCGCAGGCTCGGGAACTTGCGGGGCAAGAAGTTGAGCTTCCTCTCGCCCGGCTCCTGCTGCTCCCACACCAGGCGCTGTGGAGACAGGGGTGAGCTGGGGGCCCAGGGCCAGGAGCAGGGGCCCAAACCCCCACCCCAGGGCGAGGCCCACCTCCTCTTCGCTGGGCAGGTACTCGGGGGGTGGATTGTAGGACTCTGCGTGGCCGGGTAGGGCCAGCTTCGGTGCGGGCACATGCATTTTGTGCCGGCCCAGCACGGCGTCCGGGTCCTCCTGCGCCCAGAGGTCGTAGAAGCTGGGCGTGTGGTCCCGGGGCCGGCGCGGCTGAATCCAGCCCATCTTGATGGCGTGCACCATTCGAGAGACCTGCGAGGCCGGGGCCAGTGAGCGAGGGCGCGCGGGGACGCGGGGGTGGAGGTCTGGCCGCGGCAGTGGAGGTCTGGCCGGCGGCCGGCGCCTACCTTCTCCTTCTCCACCAGGGACGGGATGAAGCTGCGCTTGTCGGCGGGTCGGTTGGTCACCGGGTGCAGCATCAGGTCGCCGCTGAAGAAGTCCACGGCCGGCTGAGGGCACAGCAGACGGGTGGGCCCGGGCTCTGCGGCGGCCCCCGCACACCCAGGGCGAGCCGCTGCTACCCACCTCGTACGGGTCACAGCTCCTGTCCCCAAACTGGCCGCTCTGCAGCCGCTGCACCAGGGCCACCTGCTCGTCGGTCAGCCTCACGTCGTGCCCAGTCATCCGGTCCCGCACCGTGCGCCTGGGGGGTCGCGATCAGAGCCGAGCCCGAAGCCCCACACCCCGCCCCCACTGGCCCCGGCCCGAGGCTGCGCACCAGTAATCGGGGTCATCCATCTTGTCCAGAAACTGGTCCAGCTCGTCACGGGTCCGCAGCGGCTTGTAGATGCGCCTGCCGTCCAGGTCATAGCCCACGTGAGGGAAGTCATCATACCACGCCAGAGGCACGTTGCCCACCGTGTTCCGGATGTCCTGGGGCAGCAAGCCAGGCTGTCAGCGTCGGGTGCCCACCATGTCCATCCCTCCCTGCAAGCGCCCCAAGAGTCATAGGCCAGGGCGGGGGGAACCAGTGAGAGCGAGGGGACGGGCCTCAAGGCTGCTGGGATGGTACCCAAGCACCCTGACACATGCCCTCTCCCTGGGGTGTGACGTGGCACGGTGGCCAGTGCTGCCCCCCCACCCCGGCCCTCAGAGGCGCCGGAGTTGTACCTTCACATTTTCCACTGAAGTGGTGCCAACCCCAGAGCCTCCCCCCAGATTCCTTGGCCAGGACTCTGGGCAGCCACAGACAAGGGTGACCTCATCGCCCATGGGCTCCCTCCCCTGGTGGGGGCCTTAGGCAAAAATGGGTAGCCACGGGCAGGGACTCAGGGAAGACCCTGCTAACCCGCTCCAAGGGGAGACAGAAGCCACTGCGTTCTGCCCTGCAGGCATTTGTGGACGCCCCCCCCAGCCCTCCCTGATCCTGCCCCCCCCCACCACAGCAGCCACATTCCTGGACACACATTCCTGGTCGAGGCCCCTGCCAGCCACCACCCTCTCTCCGCCCAGCACAGAGACTGCTGCCCAGGCGGCTGCTTCCTGAACAGTGGCCACAGGGGGAGGGGCCCAGAGGAGACTGAGCACAGTGGGGAGCCCAGGGGCCCCTTGCAGGAGCACAGGACCCCCTGAACTCGGCCCCCTGCACCTGCCTGCCCTAGTCAACCAACTTCCGTGGTCCCAGCGGGACCATCCTTCGGGGACACCTCCTGTGCCCCCGGCCTTCCTTCTCTGCATGGGGGTGGGGGGCGCCACCCCTGAATCGGACAGACCCCAGAGCGAGCACCAAGGGAACAGCTAGGTCGCCCCACAGCAGGGCACAGCGCGAGCCGGCAGAGAGCAGGGTGTCAGGCAGAAGGCACAGTCTGGGCCACAGCTGGAGGGCACGGCTGACACCGGGAGGCTGGGCCACCCAGCGACCCCACGCAAACCGGGGGTGGGGGCAGCCTTGGATGGTGGGGTGAGCTCCAGCCCCGCAGGGCTTTGCGCCCCTCCGCACTCTGCCTGCCACAAAAGGCCCAAGTGTACACAGGAGCGAGAGAGACCAGACAAACAGGGTGTGGCCCGGCACCAGCGCCAGGGGAGAAGACCTGCCTGGGTCATGGGTCCCACTTGACCCTCCTGCCCCCTGCTGAGGCAGAGAGGGAGGGCGGCAGAGCCCCCGCACGCCGCCCCCCAGAAGGGGACTCCCACTCCCCCACGGCCCCCAGAGACAGCGAGATGCTCCAGGCTCCTTCAGCGTGGCGCGAGAAGGCAGAGGGACGAGGGCCCCTGCTCCGCGCGGCCTCCGGGGGCTGGGAGGCGGGGAGGAGGGCGGGCCGGCGCGGGGGAGGGGCCGCCGCCACTATAAAGGCCCGGCCCGCGGCCCCGCTCCAGCCCGGGACGCACACGTGCGCGCGGCGCCGCAGCCGCCACCGCGGGCCCCCGAGACCCGCGCCTCCCCGGTCTCGCCTCCCCGGCCCCGGGCGGCCGCGCGGCGGGCGGCATGCGCTGCGCGAGGCGGAGCTGACGGCGCGCCCGCCGGCCCCATGTCCTTCGCCATGCTGCGCTCGGCGCCGCCCGGCCGCTACCTGTACCCCGAGGTGAGCCCGCTGTCGGAGGACGAGGACCGCGGCAGCGAGAGCTCGGGCTCCGACGAGAAGCCCTGCCGCGTGCACGCCGCGCGCTGCGGCCTCCAGGGCGCCCGGAGGCGGGCCGGGGGCAGGCGGGCGGGGGGCGGCGCGGCGGGGCCCGGGGGCCGGCCCGGCCGAGAGCCCCGGCAGCGGCACACGGCGAACGCGCGCGAGCGGGACCGCACCAACAGCGTGAACACGGCCTTCACGGCGCTGCGCACGCTCATCCCCACGGAGCCGGCCGACCGCAAGCTCTCCAAGATCGAGACGCTGCGCCTGGCCTCCAGCTACATCTCGCACCTGGGCAACGTGCTGCTGGTGGGCGAGGCGTGCGGCGACGGGCAGCCCTGCCACTCGGGGCCTGCTTTCTTCCACGCCGCGCGCCCGGGCAGCCCCCCGCCGCCGCCGCCCCCGCCGCCCCCGCCCCGCGACGGCGAGAACGCCCAGCCCAAACAGATCTGTACCTTCTGCCTCAGCAACCAGAGAAAGTTGGTGAGTGTGGCCCGCGGGGCAGCCACGGAAAGGGACCAGGAGAGGCTGTGGCGGCCTCTGCCTCAATATCACCCTAGCTACCCACACCTGCTGGGCAGAGACCCTGGCCAGAGGCCGGCAGAGCTCCCCACCCCCCACCCCCAGCATCACCTGTGACCCAGTGTGGCCCTGGGGTCCGGGGGGCGGGGAGCACAGGAAGGCCCAGCTGGGGCTGGCAGGGCCCGGCCTGCCTTGGGCCTTCTCCCCTCAAGTCCCCAGGGACACATGTGCCCATGGGGACCAGACAGGGCCAGCCATCGCTACATGGGAGTCTGGGAGGCAGAGAAGACACCAAACTAGAAGAGGCAGGGGGCCAGACCAGAACTGGTTCAAGTAACTCTGGCCCCCCCAGCCCTATCCCGGAAGGAAGGGGACTGACTCCCCCTCCCCCACCCCCATCTGTTTGCCCTACCACAGCCCCTGCCACTGGCCTAAAGCCTATGGGGCACCTGCTAGCTCTCCCATGGCCCTCGCCCACGCCCCCGGGGCTGCCCACTCAGACCCCCAGGGCAGCCCTGGGCTCTGCAGACAAGAGGCTGGCGGAGCCGTGGGGGCCGTGGGGGCCGGGGGGGGGGGGGGGAGGACCACGCTGCGGGAGCGCTGGGAGCGCTGGCCGGCTGATTTACAGCTCTTGCTGTGCTTGGTGGCACCGGAAAAGCAGGGTGAGCGGGAGAAAATGCGGCGCGGCTTTCCCCGGTCCCGTTTCCTCTCCAGACGGCACGCGCGAGCTCCTGGGGCCTGAACATCTGGGAAATTTAATTTTACAATTTCGGCTGTGCAGCAGCGTACTCTCTCTCCTCCCCAAACTGCACGGGGAAGCCGGGGTGAGCGTGGAAGGGGGTGCGTTCGGCACCCGCCACCTGAGACAGCACCCCGTGGGGAAGCCCAGAGGCGCGGGCTGGCACCGGGTCTGCGGGCAGGCCCTGACACTGACCCTCCCCTCTGCAGAGCAAGGACAGAGACAGAAAGACGACGATTCGGAGTTAGAGATGGACACCGCTGGGCTAGCCACAGAGAGCTCCCGTGGACCGGACTCGGGCACAGGCCTCCTGTGAGGGTGCCCAGCGAGCCAGCCTCGCCTCTGGCTACGGCGGGGCCAACGGACAGACAAATGTGCAGGACTCTGCACGGGCCCGATGGGCCCAGGCCCACCAGAACCTTCCGTGCTGGCTTCCTACCTGGGTTTTCTTCTGGTCACTACATGCTGGCATCTTGCGTCTTTGATACAATAATATAAAGTCTGGAAACTTTGTATAATTAAAAACAAAACAGTATTGTCCAACCGTGGAAGCACACTGTTCTCTTGAACGGTTCAGAACCCAACCTGAGCCCAGCCCTCACGGCTCTCCGCGCTCCGCTCTCTCCAAGCTCAGTCCTCCCGGGGGGTGGCTCTCTCCAAGCTCAGTCCTCCCGGGGGGTGGCTCTCTCCAAGCTCAGTCCTCCCGGGGGGCCAGAGCACCCATCGTCAGGGAAGGCCTCCACCCTTCGGGGGCCGGGTCATCCCTCCCAGGCCTGAGGCAGAGCGAGGCACCTCCCCGGCGCCCGGGGGCGCTGAAGGAGACAGAAGAGGGAGAGGGGGCAGGGGAAGGGCAGAGGGAGCCACTGCCACGCCAGCAGGGCACCGGCCAGTCTGGCCTTGTCTCCGAGGGCCTGCCGGGCACCCAGGCATCCCTGAAGGGGTGAGGAGGGCAGAGCTCGCAGCACAATCATGCCAAGTCTCCAGGCCTCAGCCTTTGCCCAGAGACCCACAAAGCAGACGCCTGGGGGAGGTGGAGTGAAGGGCGCTGCCCGGCACGGCAGGTTTCCCAACCTGGGTAGGCCTAAGGGTGCGAGCCACCTGCATTCAGCCCTGAGTGCCCACCCCGAACCCCCACACAGGGCTCTGAATCCCACCCCTACTGGGCTGCCCTGGCTCCCCCACCGCCACAAGCTGTGACAGGAGAGGAGCTTCATGACCCCGCCCCCACCCTGCGCGAGGCCCCGCGTGGCCCCCTGCAGCCCCCCCCGCCCCCCGCTGCACCCCACCCAGCTCCTCCAGAGGCCCCACCTGCTGCGGGCAGGGTGGTTTCAGGCCCCCTCCCGAGCTGTACGCAGCTGGCTGACCAGTAAAATCCTGCAGGTGACAATTATGCTCTGCCGGCACAGCAGAGAAGAAAGGCAGGGGGCGGCCCTCTCTGAACCCCTTCCCCCTCCCCTCCCCCTCATTGGGCCGGGGGAGGGGGGGGGCAGCAGCCTGACTTCCGGCCAGGCCAGACCACAGAGGGAATGGCCGAAGGCGCCAGGTGCCAGCCGTGGGCCCTCCCAGCCCTCAGCACAGGCTCCAGAGGCCCCCACTGACCCACCCTCCTGGGTCCCCAGGGAGAGGCCAGGTGCTGAGGCCCACGTGGGCACCCCAATAGGGCAAGGCCAGAGCTGCCCCCCTCCTCTGCACCGAGGGGCTCCCGGGAACTGCGAAGCAGGAAGCAGTGGTGTAATTTTGGAGGAAACTCTCAAAGCCAGAGCCATTAAGGGCCAGAGGGGGGGGGCTCTGTCCAACGTGATAGAAATATAACAGGATAAAAAGTCGCCATGGCAGGTTCCACTCCGAGAGAAACCCAACCCCAAGTTTCCTTTCCCTAATCCTGCAGGAGCCCACAGCCGGCCGGAGGAGGGGGGAGAGGGCAGGCCCCACCCGAGACGCGAGGGTCCAAACTGGGGGGGGTGGGGGGTGGCTGTGAGAGCCCCCGGGGGGAAGTGTCGGTGGGGGGGAGGGCAGGTGCACCCCAGGCCTCTGGGCCTGCCTCCCCCACCTCACTGCGCACGGGGTGATGTTCTGTGGGGAGGGTCTGTGGCCCCCCCACCTACTGTAATCACACATCCACACCGGAGCCTGGGGGGGATGTAAACCTCCCTTGGGAAGCCCCGCCAAGATGACGAGCACGCAGTGGGCGCCCACCTCGAGGCCACAGAGCGGCGCGTGTGAACGGGGAACACGTACCACCTGAGGCCAGAGGAGGGTGAAGAGGGAGGGGCACCCCCCGGAGCCCCATGGCTGGGGGGGGGCAGGAGGCCTCCACAGGAGGTGCTGGGGCTCGGGGAGGCCTGCGGGAGAGGACAGGCCCGCTGGGATGGGCCCCCGGGGACCTAGCCTGTCGGGGCCCAGCGTGCACAGGCCAGTTCCCCGCGGCCGGGCCTGTGACTCCCAACAGCGGCTGCAGCTTGGCCGACTTGGGCCTGGGCAGCCGGCCCAGGGCTCCCTGAGCTGCTCCGGTAGCAGCGATGCGGCGGCGAGGGCCTGGCCCGCCAGCCAACAGGAGGGAGCAGAGGGGGCGGGGGAGGAGCACTCCGTCACCCTTCACTGCTCCAGAAATTCAAACCAGACTGGGGGTGGCGGGCCGGCCGGAGACAGGCGGCCCCATCTGAGTCCACTCGCTGAGGAGCCGCTGGGTTGGGGGTGGCAGGTGCTCCTTGCCCCCCACAGGCCCTGCTTCCTTCCCAGAACGCTGGCCTCGCCTTCCACCAGGAGGGACAAAGACCCAGGGCTCCCCGTGTGTGTGCCCCAGAGGCAGCTGGAAAGGAGGGGCTGGGCCCGCGCCCTGGGCCAGCCGCCGCCGCCGCTGTGGGCCAAGCTGGGCTGGAAACACTCTGATCGGCCCCGGCTGTCAGCTCCCTGTCCCCAGCCTGGGGAATGAGCTGCTGGCGGCCCCACATGATTCATCACCAGGCCTGAGCCCGCGGGCCAGCCGGCCCCCACCCTGCTCAGCACCTGTGGGCTGCCAGGAAGCACATGTGACCCGGGGGTGGGGGCGGACAGCACCCCCCGACCCCTTCAGGTCAGGCACCGAGCTTGGAGGCGCGGGCTGAGGACACAGACGCCCCCGTGCTCTCCTGGCGGGGGGCCACTCTACCCCAAGGACCAGCCTCTGAGAAGGGGGGCCAGCGGGGGTCCCCCACCCCCCAGACTGCACCGGACACCAGCAGCGACTGGTCGATGCGTCGCTGGCTGGGGTTTTTCCGCTCCCGATGAGCCCCTCCCCTCCCCCTCCCCAAAGTGGCTGCAGCTGTCAGGGCCGCAGATTGCAACTGCAGGTACGCTGGCCGGCTGCCCGCCGCCCTCCCCGCCGCCCTCCCGCGTCTGTCTGCGAGGGAGGAAGCCGGCCCACCTCTGCAATCCTTCACTCTCTCCTCGTTCTGCCTCTCCACCTGTCCCCTGGGAGCGAGGGGTCAGCCGCCCTCGCTCAGGCTCGCTCTTTTCCCTTGCCCCTCTCCGATTACAATGCCGGCAGTGTTCGCTCGGCTCCCCCTGCACGAAGCTCCCGCCTGTCTCTGAGCGCCACTCAGCCTTCCTGAGCCCCGGCCTCTCCGGCCTCCTCCATGGGGCTTCATCTCTGCCAGAGCCCCGGGCGGGAGAAGGCCGGGCTGCGTGCTCCCCCGCTCACCTGCTGCCCCAGCACCCACGGAAGGTGCCAGCAGGACGAGGCCCGGTTCACAGACCAAAGGGGCAAGGCCAGGGGAGGACCCTAGCAGGGGAGCAGCTAGATGGGCGGGGGAGGGGGGCAGGTGGGGGGCTCAGCGCCGCCTTTCCACACGTCCTCCATCAGACCACCGCGGCCATTTGCCGACTCAGGTAGCGGGCACACCTGCCACGGCCGGCCCAGACACCGGCGCCCGCCCCGCCCCTCCCTCTCCAAGGTGCTGCCGGCCAGGCCCCCCCAAGCCATCACACGTGCCCTGACACAGGACCCCTCGGAGCCCACTGCCTGGCCTCCTCCATGACTGGGGGGCAGCAAGTGCAGCCTCCATGGAAGCTGGGGTGCTCCCTGCCCTCAGATCCCCCTGCCCCCACCCATCCCGGTCAGCCCCAGGGTCCAGTGAGCATTCCCACAGGGGCCCCCTGACTCTTCGCTACCTACAGGCAGTGGCTCTCTCAGAAACAGCCCCGGGGCGCTGGGGGTAGGCACAGGCCCACCTCTGTGCCGCAGCAGAGACCGGTTCCGAGACCCACGGGTCAGGCAAGAGCTGCTGGTGTGAGGGCGCCTCGAGCCCCCCACCTGCCTCTGTCCCCATGCCCAGCCCTGCAGGATCTCACTCTGGAGGACTCCCCTGCCCCGGGCCCCAGCCCACGCTGTCACCACCCCTCCCCCACCTTTCCTACAGAAGTCCCCCCGCCCCCATCCCCATCCCCATCCCCATCCCCATCCCCAAGGCGAACCCCCCCCCAAGGCTCCTGTCCCAGCTCCCACCCACCTGCCCGGCTGGGCCCCGACTGCCAAGGAAACTGGCTCCAAGTGGGCACAGAGCCGGGACCTCCGCCACCCACGTACCCCAACAAATGGGGGGGGACGCAGCTCTGAATCAGCCCCACCTCCACCTGCCCGCTGCTGCACGGGGCCCCCAGCACGGAGACCCTGCTCTGTCCCAGAAGGCGTGCTACATCCCTTATAGGGACGGCTGCTTCCACCACTGCACCCCCCACCAGCCCCCACCCTGCCCTCCCCGCCGGGAGGCTCTCTCCCTGCGGAGAAGCACCAGGCGGGCTGGGGCAGGCACAAGGTGGGCAGGAGGAAGGCGCCCCCCCACCCCCGGTCCAGGCACCCGCGGCTCCAAGGGGCACTCTGCGGTCACAGGCGTCAGGCCCGCGGCGCCCTGTGGCCACCTGCAAGGCCGTGGGTCGGACCAGCGGGAAGGGGCAGACTCGCAGGCCAGCGGCGGGGGCGGAGGGCCGACACGAGCGGCTGAGCGCCGGGCGCTCTCCACAAACAGCCCGAAACCTGAGCCGCGGGGCTCCCGCTGCCAGCAGCGACGCAGGCGCCCTGAGCGCGGGCGGCCAGGATGGGCGGGGCGGCGGCCCCGGGAGGAGCGGGAGGCCGCCAGCGCTGGAGGCAGCTGCCGGTTCAGTAGCTGGGAGAGGCCATTAACGGCCGTTTGGCGAGAGAGCAGAGGGGATGGCGGGCTCTGGATACAGACAGGCCTGGGCCTGTCCCCGCGGGATCCCAAGTTACTGTGAGGCCAGGGCGCCTGCGGGGCGGGCTCGGGCTGCAGCCCCACCCCCGCCACCCCCCAGCGGAGGTCCCGCGGGAGGAGGGGGGCAGCAGGGTGTCGGGTTGGGATTTCGGGGGCTTGGATGATGTGCCTCCCCACCTCGCGGCCAGGGTTCACAGCCAGCCCTCACTCTCACCTACAGGCAGCCTCAGTTTCTCCCCGCGGCCTGAAACAAAGAGGGGCCCAAGGCTGCGAAGGCCGTCAGCTCCCACCCCCAACACCGCCCCACCTCCCTGGGGTCCAGCGGCTGGATGAGATCACGTCTGTGAGGTGCCGGGGCCGTGGGAGAGGAGTGGGGTGGGCACAGCCTGCGGCTGCTCGGCCTCCCCCACCAGACCCAGCAGCACTTCGAGCAGACTCAGGCCTCAGTGCGGCTCGGGGTGTGAATCTGGGGACTGAGGAGTGCAAATGCCCAAGAACGGGCCTCAGACGATCCAACTGTCATCGTGAGTCAACATCTAGGGGCCCCAAAGCTGGGCTTGGAAGAGGCCAACGGCCAGAGGGTCCAGAAGCCCCAGCAGCCCCCAGCTCAGGCCTCAGCCCCAGACTCAGGGAGTGGCAGGGCAGGGCCCAGGGAGAGGGAGGCCGAGTGGCACTTGCACCTCACCTGATGGCCGCCACGCCACAGCGCCCACGAGGCTCTCTCCCAGGACCACCAACCCTGTCAGGCCACCACTGCTGCTGGCCAGAGCCTTATGTGGGGTCCAGACACCACTGGCCACCTCCAAGAATGCTGCTGGGAGAAGGCACTGCCCTAACACCATGGGTGTCCCCAGACCGTGGACCCTCACAGGCTCCAGAAACACCACGACACAGCCACGGGGCCACACAGCCTCCGAGCCCCACACTCCGAATCACGTACCCAGCGGGGCCTCTTCCCCAAAGTCCACCGCGCTCGCCTGGACTGCAGAGACACCCACGATGTGAGCATGGAAGACACCAGCGCCCACGCGCGCCCCAAGCACCCCAGGCACACGTGCGGCTCTGGGGAGGGAAGCATCTGTCAGGCCTGGCAGAGCTCCTGAAAGATGAGCTCTGCCGCCCCCTCGAGCCACCGGCCGGCTGTGCTGGCAGAAGCTAGGGAAGGCGGGCACCCGGGCCCCCTCCTGTCACTCAGACATATGGGATAGTCATCGCCGGAGGAAGCAGCCCCCGCAGCCCCCACCGGCCCGGAGCCGGCAGGGCCAGGCCGCAAGGAGCCTCCCTGTGGGCAGGCCCAGGCCCCTCCCCCACTCCGCACTCCATTTACAACCATCATTGATTTCTCAAAATACCAAATATAAAAAAGTAGCCGACAGGATGTGGCTGCCGACAGCCAGAGCCCCTGGGAGGGGGAGACAGGCAGGGAGGCGCACGGCCCCGGCCCCCCCTCCCCATGCGCGCCCGCTGCTCCGGCCAGGAAACCAATTTATTTTGTTTTGTCTCTGTTCTCTGAACGCACAGAGACCAGATCGGGCGGGCAGCCAAGGCTCCTGCAGCCGCTGCCAAGAGAGCGCGAGCGTGGGGGTGGAGGCCGAGCAGGGGAGGGGGCTCGAGCCTCCCCAGGCCCCAGGACGGCCCCCCGGCCGCGGCAGGAAGACTGCTGTCCCCGCGAGGTCCGCATCAGCGTCAGCGCCGCCGCCTCCTCCTCCAGCCAAGGCTGCTGCCCACGGAGGCACACCTCCGGGCGCACAGAGTGGCACAGGGGCCGCGGCCCTGCCAGTGACTGGGACGTACTTGGGAGGGCACGCGCAGGAGGAGGACAGCCACCTCGAGGCTCAGAGCACCTCAGCTTCCAGCCCTCCAGAGCAGCAGCCCAGGGAGCAGAGACGGCCTCCGGCCCACACGCTGGGGCCTCTGCATGCCAGACAGGGCACCACGCCTGCCCCTTCAGACCCTGAGCTGGAGGGATGGGGCCCACAACAGTCCGCACCTCAAGGACACCGGGAGGGAAGGGGCGGGGCACCCAGAGGCCACCCACCTCCTGTGCGAAGCTGACAGCAACGCTGCCCTCCGCACTCAGGTCTGTCACCACGGGGGCCCAGCACTGCCCCAGGCTCTCCGTGCCCACCGAGCATGAACTCAGCCTCCACAGAGCACGAGGGACCCCAGCATCAGCCGGCCGCCCTACAGACACCTCTGGGGGTTCGTTGCGTCACGTCCACCCCGCTTCCTTCCAGAGTGATGACGCACACTAGCAGACGTTCATCCCCAACCCTGAGATCGCCCTTCCGGACCCCAAGCGCGGCCCCTCACAGCAGCCTGACTCCCCTCTACCCTGGGCAGAACGGCGCAGCTGGGGAAGGCATCCCCCTGCCCCCCCCCCCGGACCCTCGTGGAAGGCCAAGCCCGGCCCCACCTCCTCATCGGAGCTGTCCTCTGCATACTCGTCCTGGCCCTGCACGCTTGCCACCTCCGTCCTTGGGGGAGGGCTCCCAGCCTGTAGGAGAGAAAGGAACAATGGTTATGTCAGGGTGCTGATGCCTTCTGACCTCGGGCAGAGCCCGCGCTCACAGTCCTCTGCCCCCTCCTGATGGCGGTGGCTTGGCAAGAACACACTGTCCCTCCCCTGGTGCTGCGCCCAAGGTTCCCACCACCCCCAATCTCTAAGCAGCTCCAACCTGGTCCTGGGCCTTAAGACAAGATGAGCAACACCCCAGGTCTATGTGAGCCTGTGGGGCTCCACCTGAGGGTCTCTCTCAAGGGCCACACTCATCACCACACGCTCCCAGGAAGGGCCCCAGGGAACAGCTGACACCTGTCCAGGCAGGAACAGGAACAGTCGGCAACAAAGCCGCCCACTGAAGGCCCGGCCGCCCCCACACCCTTTAACGGAGAAACCGGCTGCAGGGTTTCTGGCGCGACTGCCTGAACCCAGCCATGCCGGGCCCCGGGGAGCCCAGGGTCAGGGAGCACAGTAGGCGTGGTACTTCATGGCAGCAAGTAAGAGCCGGGCAGGAGTGCTCCCCATACCTGGCCTGGTCCCTCTGGACAGTGTGTGGCACCTGCTGCCAGCCAATGTCATGGGGCCACAGCCAGCCCTCCTGAGACAAGCCCCCTTCCCCAGGAGGCCTCGGCGTCCATGGCAGCTGGGAGCCCCATTCAGCCCAGTCAGCCAAGGGCCCAGAGAACACCAGGAGGACGCGACCCCCAGGGTGACCCCAACGCACGGGATCAGAGATGGGAGCCCTGGAACATACACACCCTAACCTGGAAAACAGACCCTTCCCTCCCAGGGTTGGGGGAGTCGGACGTACCGGAACCCGGACTGATGGGGAAAACAGCCCTGCCTTTCCCTCCCGGGCGCCATCAAGTACTTGGGAGCAGGGCCCCTGAGCAAGGCACCCCCACCAGAGCCCCACTCCCCCGACAGGGCAGGAGCCAAAGGCCTGCGAGGTGGCTCTTCCTCCGGCCTGGTTTTCCCCTCAGCATAAGGAGGGTGGGAGATTAAGTTTTTCTCCAGGCCAGGAACAAGGCGGGATTCGGTTTCCATGTCTCCCCCACCCCCGCTCCCCATGCTGCACACACTCTGGGAGCCCTGCCCACTGAAAGTGGGTCAGCGCGGCCTCATGGGTGCAGGGCGTGGGTCGGGGGCAAACAGGGCAAGGCCTGAGCTCCTGCCCCCCACCAGGGCCCCAGGCTCTGCTGCGTCCTAGCCCACAGGGAGCCCTGCCCCGAGCGGCAGCCAGGGGACACACCTGCCCCAGGCCCAGGGCCAGGCAACAAGTCTCCTGAGCAAGGGGGCACCAGCCCGCCCCCTGCTCTCCACCAGCTCGGAACTCCAGACAGTCCCACACCACCTGCAAATGCGGCTCAGGCCACGGTGGTGGGGTCCTGGCAGGAAATGTCCCAGCCCCTCGACCTCCAGGATGCCCACGTCGCGCCATGCTGGGTGTGGCTGGCCCCTGGGGCAAGCGAGTACACATGCAGGGGGCCTGAGACAGGCAGGCCCTCCCCCCACAATGAGGGGTCCCCCCAGCCCTCAGTCTCCCCCGCAGAAGCGCTGCTGCAGGGGACACGGTGGCCGCCAGGGGGCAGCAGAGGGCAGCCCAGCTCCAGGAACCTGGGGAGGCTCAGTCAGCCCACGTGCCCGCACACACTTGCCCCTCTTGGGTACCAGGCATTTAAAGAGGAAAACCTCGGGGGCACCTGGGTGGCTCAGTGGGTTAAGCCGCTGCCTTCGGCTCAGGTCCTGATCCCAGGGTCCTGGGATCAAGTCCCGCGTCGGGCTCTCTGCTCAGTGGGGAGCCTGCTTCCTCCTCTCTCTCTGCCTGCCTCTCTGCCTACTTGTGATCTCTGTTTGGCAGATAAATAAAATCTTTAAAAATAAAAAGAGGAACACCTAAACAGAGCGTGCGGCGGGCCAGGGGAACAGCTCTTGCTTCTCTGCCCAACCCCACGACCACCAAACACCAAAGCAGGGGCCCCCGGGGGTGCTGCCTGCCTCCAAGGCATCTTATCACAACCGCCGGCGCCCTCGAGTCGCCAGCAACAGCCCGGGCTCACCCAACCCCACCGCCCCCACCCCACGACAGCAGGGCCCCTCCACCAGCCCTTACGAGCAGAACCCTGCGAGCCCGCGGCAGCCCGCACGACGCTACCAGGCCAGAGCTTGGCACCCTGCACGGCCTTCCTGTGGGGTGCAGGGTGCAGGAGGGAGAAGGGGAACAGCAACCAGCACAGCCCGAAGGCACAGCGGGGCACGCGTCCAGGGCAGGTAAGCTGGCGTGCGCCCGGGAGCCATGCTGGGAGTCAGACCGTGGCTGGTGACCCGTGTTCACCAGGGTCCGGTGTGGGGCAAACACTGTGTTCGCCAAAGAGCATCCATGGCCCCCGTGGCCTGCTGCAGACCCCCAGGCCAGCCCCCAGGGCTGCTCAGCCACCTCAGGGACATTAGACTGAGAGCGAGCAGACACGCAGTTTCTAAAGAACATTCGCCACGGGGGCCTGCAGAGCCCAGAGACAGCCCGAGCTAAATTCAGACCCCCCCACCCCACCAACTCGTTCACAAGGGAAAAGGCAGGGGACTTGGAGGAGGAACAGGACTGTTCCCAGAGCAGGAGCCGGCCCTGCTGGAGGAAGCACTGCTCACGTCCAGCCGGTTTCACGAATCCCAGAGACTTTTCCACGCTGCCGGCGCCCCGTTCACAACAGACGAGTTTAATGGGACTCGATGCCACCACAGTAAAGGCTGCGTGAGGACAAGGTTGGGGGGGGTTGTACACAGTGGCAAGAATTTGGCTGTTTCATGACTTCCTTTTAAATTTTCTTATTTGGGGACACTGGGCGGCTCAGTCATTAAGCGTCTGCTTTTGGCTCAGGTCATGATCTTAGGTCCTGGGATGGAGCCCCCCGTGGAATTGGGCCCCCTGCTCAGTGGGGGGGCCTGTTTCTCCCTCTCCACCGCCCCCGCCCCAGCTTGCGGTCTCTCTCTTGCTCTCTCTCAAATAAATAAAATCCTTAAATAAATAAGTCTTTATTTGACACAGAGCAAGAGAGAGCGCGCGAGTGTGAGGGGGAGGGGGTGGAGAGTGTGCCAGCCCGAGAGAATGCGCACAGCGGGGAGGGGAGACGCAGACGCAGACGCAGACTGAGCAGGAGCCAGGACCCTGAGACCATGACCTGAGCTGAAGGCAGATGCTTAACCGACTGAGCACCCCCAGGCGCCCCGGGAAAGAGTCTTCATCAGAGTCCGAGCTGAGCTTGAAGCCCAACGTGAGCCTCCGCCTCACGACCCTGAGACTGTGACCTGAGCTGAAACCGAGCTGGACACGGCGCATCTGAAGCACCCGGGCGCCCAGACTGTTGTTGTTTCAAGCCATGGCAGAAAATCTTTGATTTTTCTCCCATCGAGGGCAGAGGCTATGTGCCTCCTCCCCAAATCTGGGTGGGCTTATGGCTTGCCTGTCCCAGGAAAGCAGCCCGGACCAACAACATGTGAACTCCGAGTCAAGATCTTAAAGGTCTTGCAGCTGGGCCCTCGGAGCCCTGAGCCCTCTGGCGAGGACGCGGCAGATGGGCACCAGCCATGCAGGCCGCCCCCGACCAGACACACGAGTGATGAGACCTCGGCTGTTCTTCCTTAGGACCCGCCCCTGAGCCCCGAAACACGGGGTGTGAGGCGTGATGACCGTCTGAGAGCAGAACACAGCAGAGCCCTGGATGGGCCCAGGAAAGCTGACATCCTGAGTGTACCACCCAATTCTCGGGTAGGACCCAGCTAAAGAGGCTGTGGGTTACGCCCAATCCCACTGACCACGGTCCCTAGACATGACAGCACCTCACCCTGCCTGAACTCTGACCCTCAGAAATGAGGGTGCCGCTAAATGGCTAAATAATGCTCAAGACGTCAGGCGGACCGTGGAGCAGCTGCCAGCCGCCCTCCACGGGGGCCAGCCCCACACGGCCTGCGCGCTCACGCCCTTGGCTCTCTGGTTGGTGCCCAGGCACTTCCCAGCTGAGGTGAGCCCCAGTAACCAGCTGACGGCCCCCCTTGCAACTCCCCCAGGCACAGTGCCCACCCTAGACCCGAGCACAGGCAGCATGGCCACAGCCTGCGCCCAAGACTCCCACAGTGCCCTGCCTGGCCTCCTGGAGGTCCCTCCACCCCCGTCCCCAAAGCCATGCGGAGACCCAGGCAGGCCTTCTGCCCACGGGTCTGCAGTATGGAACACATAGAACGCTCTAAAAACACATGGAGGGGCGCCTGGGGGGCTCAGCCGTTAAGCGTCCACCTTCGGCTCAGGTCACGATCTCGGGGTCCTCGGATCGAGCCCCGCACTGGGCTCCCTGCTTAGCAGGGACCCTGCTTCTCCCTCTCCCACTGCTTGTGTTTCCTCTCTCACTGGCTCTCTGACAAATAAATGAATAAAATCTTCAAAACAAACAAACAAAACACCTGGAGAACACTCCTGACACCCAGGCACAATGACCACATCTGTAGCTGAACGTGGAGAGCTAACCGACAACAATGGGGCCCTGTGAGCAAAAAAAAACAAAAGGGGAAAAAACCCACCTAAGAAAGACCAACGTAAACATGACAAGTGGGAACACTGGGTCTAAACAAGCACAGGGGGTGCCTGGGGGGTTCAGGTCATGATCCCGGGGTCCTGGGATCGAGCCCCACATCAGGCTCCCTGCTTGGGGAAGCCTGCTTCTCCCTCTCCCTCTGCTTGTGTTCCCTCTCTCGCTGTCTCTGTCAAAAAAATAAATCTTAAGAAAAAAAAATTAAAATAATAAGTAAACAAGCAGAGAAGGGAAGAACACGGGAGGGAGGAGACAGTGGCTGCAGCACATAAATCCACCCCAGAGAACTCGTCCAGAAGAAGCACAGAGACGTCGCCCTTCCCAAGGCCCCGCACACGCCCCCTTCCAAGGGTGCAGGCGAGTGAGGGCCTCCTGCCCGCTGAGAGGCCCTGCGCCCTGGGGAGCGGGCGCACAGGTGGGCCAGGGTGGGCGTGCTGGGACAGCGGAGCCTAAGGAGATGCCCCTCTGAGATCGATCCTGCCCAACCCCCAACCACCCCCAGGAGAGAGCAGAGAGAGAAAGGGTCCCCCCCACCCCACACAGCTCCTGGGCTCCCGCACTGGGAGCCTCCTTCGGGGAGGTGCGTGCACAGGGCTCTCCGGCTGGGGCGGAGTGTGGGGGCGGGGGCCGCAGGACGTGCCCCAGGAGACCGGCCCAGCAGAAAGGGACTCAGGTCCACAAGGTCATGGAGTGCCAGAACAAGGAAGCGGGCGGCCAGTCCTGCGGTGACCGGGAGACAGGGGCGGGTGCTCTGAGTGGAAGCCGAGGAAGCGAGCAGGCCGAGGGAGAAGATGTCATCCTGGCGGGTCGCCCGGGCAGTGCACAGGCCCGAAGCCACACGCAGCCAGACGAACAAGCGAACGTGCCCATCGCGAGCGGCCCGCGGCCATGGACCTCCCCATGAGCGCCCTGAGCCCCCAGACAAGACCCCCACAGAGAAAGATGGGGACCCCACAGCCCCAACCCCTGAGTACCTACCAGCCCCCCAAATACACGGTGCTCTTCCTCCCCGGAGCTCCCGGCCAGCACCTGGCCAGGGCACCAGCCCGCCTCCGGCCCTGACTCCGGGGACCAGTGAGAACACGAGTCATTGTCACACCGCGAAACCCAGGGCTACTGGGCCACAGCACCAGAGATACGGGCGACAAGGAGAGACAAAACGGCACCTGGTTCCCCGCACGGGAGACCCCAGCGCGGGGAACGGCAAGGACCCTGCTGGTCCGACCCCTACGGGGGCCGGCAGGTGCACGACCAAGGGAGCATCTGGACCAGGGAAGGACACTGCGGGTCAGGAAACAAGGGGTTAGGAGCAAGTCCCAGGACAAGAGATCACAAAGAAAAACGGTTAAAAAGAACTGAAGGAGACGGCTATTCCTTCCCCACAGACCCGCAGGCCCCCGGGAGAGACCTTGGGGGCACCTCCCTCCTTAGGTCCGCCCCAGCCTTGAGCTAGAGCCCCCAGGGAGGGGAGAGGAGGGCAGGGCTCCGGGAGGGCCTGCAGGCCCCGCTGGGCAGAGACACCCGAGTCTGGGAGGGGCGCACACCCCACGGGGCTGCGGGGCCTTCTCTGACCTGCAGAGCCTGACCTTCGAGACGCGACAGCGACGGAAACTTCGTGCTCTGGGTGTTCTCAATGCTGCTCAAACAGGCCTCGCAGAAACACGGGGAACAGAGGCCCCTTTCCTAATGTAAGAAAAAATCATAAAGCAACAAGAGAGCACATTTCCCATGTGTCAGGGTGGGAAAAATAAAGACTTTTAACCACACACCGTCCTGGCAGGCCTGGGAGGTGCAAGTATCCCAGCACGAAGCGGCACTTTCCTTCCACTCAAAACGCCCTGGCTTTGACCCGGAGATGCTCCTGGGACCGCACTCCCAGAACTGCCTGCCCGCGCGAGAACGAGCACCACAAGGGGACTCCCAGCCCCAGGGGTGGTCAGGCCGCGGGCCGTGCACACCACAGACACCAACTGGCAAGGACAGCCCTCAGAGGCAGAGGGACGCGCAGAGGGCAGGAGTCAGGAAGCAGACGGGCGTGACACGGATGGGGGCCTGGCTGTGCAGAGAACCCGGGAGACCCAGGCAGCCCTCACGCTTACGCCGGAGCAGGAGGCAGGACAGAGCAGGCGGGACAGCCCTCAGGAGCTCCGAGCAACCACTCTGCTGGATCCGTGATGCTCGTCCCGTGACCCCACACAACACTGAAAAAGAAAGTGCCGGGGGTGCGTGGGGGTGCTGAGTGGCTTAAAGCCTCTGCCTTCGGCTCAGGTCATGATCTCGGGGTCCTGGGATCGAGCCCCGCATCGGGCTCTCTGCTCAATGGGGAGCCTGCTTCCTCCTCTCTCTCTGCCTGCCTCTCTGTCTACTGGTGATCTCTGTCAAATAAATAAATAAATAAAATCTTTGGGGGGAAAAAAGTGCTGGACATGTCTAGATCCCTTCCAAAGACCCAAGAAGAAGTGGAGAAGGAGCTCACAGACAGTGACACCCAGGGCAGCCTGGCACCCAGTCAGCCATGTCTCCCCAGGGCAACCCTGGGCACCTGGGCCACGTAACCCCATCTCTCTCCCATGGGAAAGGAAGGTGGAGATCAGGACAGTGCCCCAGAACGGGCCAGTGATCACCTGGCCTTCCATTTTCATCCCTGGGCGGCTTCAGCAGGATGTTCCTGCCGGTCTGGGATGGCCTGTGGCAGACACACCTAGAACCCAGGGCTGGTGGGGCAGGGTCCCCTGACAACGACCTATCAGCCCTGTCCCTCCCAGAACAGGAAGGCAAACCCTCCAGCTCCCTGTTGTGGAGGTCACTCAGTGGACTGGAGGGCCTAGGCCTGGGGCATCCTACTCCAGTCCGCATCTCTCCCGGCAGCTCTCGGCCTCAGGCCCTGCATCCCTGATGTCAGCCACAGCCCCACCAGGAGGCAGGGTGCCCTTCAGGCATGTGCAGGAGAGTGAGAAGTCAGGGAGCTGGGAGGTGGCCTGCCCACCCTTGGAAGCAGCGGAAGCCTTGACACAGGTTAAGGGGGAGAGAGTGCAGGGGAAACAGTGACAGGAGCACCCAGTGGAAGAGAAGTTAGGGGCGAGCCCCACAGCATGCTCACCGTGGGCGGAAGGAAGAGCAGCAGAAGCCCGAGCGGGTCCCCCCTTGCAGAAGTAGCTCACCCGAGACCGCCGTCCGCCAGACCACACAGGCGGCTGTGGCCAGGAGCCAGAGAATTCCAGGGGCTTTCAGTTCCAGAGCGGGGACAGCAGGCGGGGACCCGGGCCCAAGTGGGAGTCACCGCTGGCAGGGGCCCACAGGACCGCAGGCGGCAGGGAGACACTAGTTCTAGAAGCTGCTCAGTGGAGGGGTCGGCTTCCGGCTATGAGGCTGCACGCTAGTAACAGGGCTCAGGCCACGCGGCGGGGAGCCAGCTCGACCCAATGGAGGGGCGTGGGTGGTTTTGGGGAGCAGCTGGCAGAAAGGAGAGCTGGGGAGCTTGTTCCACTGAGGACTAGGAACCCCCAGCTCCCACCTGAGTCCTCTCTCTTGGCCTAGAGAACCTCAACCCTAGTAAAAGGACGACCGTGCACTAGAACAGAAAACACCTCAACGGGGCTACCCGCAGCCCTCAATGAAAGCACAAGGAGGCCAGAGACATGAACGGCCACGCAGGGCAGCCCCGGGGCTCTGCAGAACTCAGAACCCCTCCTGATTCGTGGGGTTCCCAACCAGGATGACCCACAGGAGACAGGGACGGTCCTCAGAGCCAGGGCGTGAAGCGGGAGGGGCCCAGGAAGCGACCAGGCCCCAGCACTGCACACAGTGCGGGGGCTGCAGTCCTGGCCCGCCAGCAGACCCAGAGGCAGCCTGGCCCTCTCTGAGAACTGCGCCCTCCGGGAGGCCAGAGCCAACCTCCCCAAACAGAAGTCCGTGCCCTCCTTTTGGAGAAGGGAGGGCTTCAGTCTCCACCAAATGGACCAGCAAGCCCACCCAGAAGGCGGCCCCGTGGAGAACACGCAGCTCTGCGGGCCCACAGCTGAGGGAGGTGCGGGGGACCGAACGCGGCCACATCCACAAGTGTCCCTCGCACTGAACCCCAGGCCACAGTCTCTTGAAACACTTGCACACATCACCTAGTTCAGGGAACTTAAGCCGAAATCTTTTAAGGGGGAGAGGGGCAAAGGGAGAGAATCTTAACCAGGCTCCAAGCCCAGCACAGAGCTCCAAGCAGGGCTCACCCCCATGACCCTGAGATCCCAACCTGAGCCAAAATCAAGAGAGGGTCACTTATCCGACCGAGACACCCATGCACCCCAAACATAAAATTTTTATTTAAAAAGTTATTTAAGGGGCACCTGGCTGGCTCAGTGTATTAAACATCTGCCTTCGGCTCAGGTCAAAACCCCAGGGTCCTGGGATGGAGCCCCCTGTCGAGCTCCCTGCTCAGTGGAGCGGGCAGCCTGCGTCTCCCTCCCCTACCCCCTGCTTATACTCGTTCACATGCTTTCTCTGTGACAAATAAATAAAATCTTTAAAAAATAGAAAAGTAGGGACGCCTGGGTGGCTCAGTTGGTTAAGCAGCTGCCTTCGGCTCAGGTCATGATCCCAGCGTCCTGGGATCGAGTCCCACATCGGGCTCCTTGCTCGGCAGGGAGCCTGCTTCTCCCTCTGCCTCTGCTGCCATTCTGTCTGCCTGTGCTTGCTCTCTCCCCCCCCCCCTCTGATAAATAAATAAAATCTTAAAAAAAAAAAAATAGAAAAGTAAAATAAAATAAAAAATTATTTAAACTTTTTTTAAGTATGCTTCACGTCCAACACAGAGCTTGAACTCATGACCCAGAGATCAAGAGTTACATGCTCTACCTACCAAGTCAGCCAGGTGCCCCAAAAGTGATTTAATTTTTAAAAAATTACTTTTAGGGCACCTCGGTGGCTCGGTTGGGTCAGCATCCGACTCTTGAATTCAGCTCAGGTCATGGTCTCAGGGTCCTGGGATCTGGGTCAGGGAGACTGCCTCCCACTCATCTGCGTGCACATGCCCACACTCTCTATAAAAAATAAATTTAAAAATTATTTTTATAACTATTTATAAAATAAGATTAAAAAAACCCTTTTTAAAATAAAAAAGTTAGGGGCCCCCTGGGGCACCTCAATTGTTAAGTGTCTGACTCCGGACCTTGGCTCAAGTCTTGCTCCCACAGTCGTTGAGTTTTAAGCCCTGCGTTAGGGGCCATGCTAGGCGTGGAGCCTGCTTTATTTACTTATCTGTCGAGATTTTATTTATTTATTTGTCAAAGAGAGAGAGAGCACTGGGGGGCACAAGCAGAGGGAGCGACAGAGGCCGAGGGAGAAGCAGGCTCCCCGCTGAGCAAGCAGCCCTACAAGGGATTCAATCCCAGGACCCTGGGGTCATGACCTGAGCCAAAAGCAGGCAGGCATTCAGGAGGCTGAGCCACCCGGGCGCCCATGGAGCCTACTTTGAAACATAAACAAAAGAATACTTAAGTGTGGGGATGCGCCTGGGTGGCTCAGTCGGTTAAGCGTCTGCCTTCCGCTCGGGTCATGATCTCAGGGTCCTGGGATCAAGCCCCGCATTGGGCTCTCTGCTTGGCTGGGAGCCTGCTTCTCCCTCTGCCTCTAGCTCCCCCTGCTTGGGCGCGCGCATGCGCTCTCTCTCTCTCCCTCTCTTTAAAACTTATGCGTGTGGACCCTAACTGCGCAAGGAGGAACAACACACCAACAGGGCTACTAGCGGAGGCCGCCCACGGGAGCAGGGGCTGTGAGGAAGAACTTCCACTCTCCACTGAGTAGCACTGATGAAAGAGTGAATTTCTCTCAAGGAAGGTATATTTTATAATTCTAAAAAGTTAAAAAAAGGAGGAGAAACAGCTACCCATCATCCCCCAAACCACAGTCAGCACAGCTCACACGTCATCTCTCTGTGCGCACTGGCAGTAGGACTAGATCCTAAGTGTGCAGAAGGGTTAAATCTGGGGGTTCGGTAGGTCAAGCATCTGTCTTCGGCTCGGGTCATGATTCCAGGGCACTGGGATCGAGTCGCATGTGGGGCTCCCTGCTCTGCAGGGAGCCTGCTTTTCCCTCTGCTCCTCCCCCTGCTTGGTCTCTCTTTCTCTTTCAAATAACTAATCTCAAAAAAAAAAAAAAAAAGGGCGCCTGGGTGGCTCAGTGGGTTAAAGCCTCTGCCTTCGGCTCCGGTCATGATTCCAGGGTCTGGGATCAAGCCCCACATCGGGCTCTCTGCTCGGCGGGGAGCCTGCTTCCCCCTCTCTCTCTCTGCCTTCCTCTCTACTTGTAATCTCTCTCTCTGTGAAATAAATAAATAAAATCTTAAAAAAAAAAAAATCCGAGGCCACTTCCGGCGTAGCCATGGCGGCTAACGCTACCACTAACCCGTCGCAGCTGCTGCCTCTAGTGAAATCACACCAGAAGGAAGAAGGATCACTAAATTAGATCAAATTTTGCTAAATGGAAATAATATAACAATGCTGGTTCCTGGTGGAGAAGGTCCTGAAGTATGAATGGATTTCCTTGACTTAACTGTTTTGTGTTATAATGACAACAAGATAGAAATTTTTTTTTTAACCTTTTAATGTTTGGATTCTGTAAAGCTAAGTTTCCCGTTAAAGGGAAAAGTTTTGAAGATGCATTGTAAATGCCCATTTTTGTAAGTTAATCATTATTATCTTGGAAAAAGAAGAACAGTTTGTTCTTTGAAGACTAAAATAAAAGTGTTTTTGGTTAACTGTCAAAAAAAAAAAAAAAAAAAAAAATCCTTTCTTCCTAGGTAAAAGATCAAACAAGCATGGCTTTTTGGTTTCTATTATGGGAGATTTCTGCATGATTCAAGGTCCTAAACTTCAGAACACCAGACCCATTGAAAATACAAATAGTTATAAACTAGTTTCTAAAACTTCCAAAGAGCGAACAGTGTATTTTAGTCAAATGAAACTTTTCTCGTTTTTCTCATTTGAGACAAGAGGGAACCGCACTCGTCCCCTCGTCACAGGGACAGACATAAGGCCAAAGCCTCAGCCAGCAAGGCTCCCTGGGACAAGGCTCGGGTGTCAGGAGGCCACTCCTGTGTCCGGTGAGCTCTGCCTCCAGGTAGTCCTGTGCACATGAAGGCCCTACCTCAGGCTTCGCCCCCAGGAAACCCAGCCTACGGCTGAAAGCGGGCTGAGCTCCATGGAGAGGTGACATTAGAATCACCTGCGGAGGAGGTCCGGCATGTGGGTATTTGGAGTTCTTGAGAACAGAGCACATAACTGTCATTGAAAAACAAGCCCTAAGACAGACGCCTGGGTGGCTCAGTGGGTTAAAGCCTCTGCTTTTGGCTCAGGTGATGATCCCAGAGTCCTGGGATCGAGCCCCACATCGGGCTCTCTGCTCAGCAGGAAGCCTGCTGCTCTGCCTACTTGTGATCTATTAGCTCTCTATCAAACAAATAAAGCCCTTTAAAAAACAAAACAAGAGAACAACCCCCAGGAGCTCAGAGCACTGCAGCTGTAACCAAGTGTTCCACTTGGCCCCAAATGTGCCCAGAGGTGCATCAGAGGAGGGATGTGGGCCTTGGGGTCCCAAGGACACTTGGGAGAAAGCAGTGTGGTGACAGGCCCCCAGAGAGCCTAAAGCCTGGTGGTCACTTTCTTTCCTGGCCACCTTCACCTAGAGAGGACAGCCTACCACAGGCTCCTCACTCACCCACCTGCACCTGCTGTCCGGTGGTCTTCTCCGTCCCGCCGTGGCCCTCATCACTGCTGACCCCATCCTCTCCCTCTGCTGGGTCGTCCTCACTACTCTCGCTGCCGGAGTCTTCCAGGCCTGAGAACACACTCTCCTCGCTTTCAGACAGGCCAGAGTCGCCGTCATCCCGGAGGCTGGGAGCAGCAGCACAGGCGAGAGAGGACTGCGGGGAACACAGTGTTGACTGTCGATGACAGCCAGACGCCCCCAGGCCACCCGCCACCCGCCAGGCACCCTGCTGACCCATGGCTCTGCATGGCCAGCCTCCAAGGCCATAGCCCTCAGGCCACAAGTGTCTACCTCCACCAAAACCATCCACCTAACCCAGGTGGAACCTTCCTCACTGTCCACCTCCACTGACAGCACGGCCACCTGCCCCTGGAAGGGACATTTAGTTTCCCGCATCTCGCAGGGAAAGGAGTTTTCCCATCTCGGGGAGCTCAGTTCCCACATTTCCGACCGACCCAGGCTCCCCATCCTTCGCACCCCACGCTGGCAAAGCCCAGAGCTGCGATGGCGCGGGGCCAGAGGCTGAGCCCGCAGCCGACCGGATGGAGCCGGCAGCGGATCAGCAAACTGTCAAGGGGGTCGAACAGCGACAGAAATGGTCCAAGCCTGGCTTCAGAGCAAGCGTGACCCGCCCTTCCCTCCCCCGCTTACCTGATACCATCTCCCCCAACCCTACAGGACACGACGCGCGGGGGGAGAACCTGTCACTGCCTTTTAAGACGAACAAGAAGCTGCAGACCTCTGGGAAGCCGCTGAGCCCGGAGCCCGCACCTCTGCGCTTCCCGGGTCTGGACCGGCCTCAGCTCTCTCGCGGCAGAGCCGCTGCCCGGCCGGACCGTCCGCGGCCCAGGAGCCCGACACCCGCGGCCCAGGAGCCCGACACCCGCGGCCCGCGCGGCCCTGCGCCCGCGGGAGGACGCGCCGGCGGCCGTGAGCCCCGGTTCTTCCGTCCCACAGCACGTCCCGGGCCGCGGCTTCGGGAGGCCGCCTCTCGGCCCGCCGCGTGCCCCCCGCCTCCGCCTCCCCCTGCGGCTGCGCCCCGCGCAAGGGGTGCTCCGGGCCGAGGCCGCGCAGGGCCGGCGACCCCGCCCTGCTCCTACTCCCGGGCCCGCCGCGCGCGGGGCGGCCTCGCGGGGGGCGGCCCAGCCAGCACGTGCGGCCCCGGGCCCCGCCGCCCGACCCCGCCGCCCGGACCCGCGCCCGCTGTCACCTCCTGCGGCTCCGGCTCCGGCTCCGGCCCCGGCCCCGGCCCCCGCCGCCGCTTCCCAGGCCGCGCCCCAGTCGCCGCCGCGCGCCCCGCGTCCCGCGCGCCCGCCATGCTGCCCAGCCAGTCCCCACCGCGCCGCCACTTCCGGCAGCGCGGGCCGCGTGGGGATGGGGGCGCGGCCTGTGGGGTCAAGGGGCGCGGCCCGCCCCGCCCGGCCCGGCCCGACTCGTGGGGCGGGGCTAGCAGGCGCAGGCGCACGGCGGCAGAGGCGCAGGAGGGGGCGGGGCGGACGGGACGAACAGGGCGGGGCCGGCGTGCGCGCGCCCGGCCGACGCGAGCGGGCGGCGCCGGCGGTAGCGCGCCCGTCGCAAGATGGCTGCGGCCATGCTAGGCCGCGGGGCCGTGTGTGCGCAGCGGGCGGCGGCGGTGGCGCCCCCCCGGCGGCAGGCGCGTCGGCGGCACTAGCCCGGCCCTCGGCCCCCTTTCGCGGTCGTCCTCTCCGCTTCTCCCCGCGGAGCCCGGTATGGATCTGCCCGTGGGCCCCGGCGCGGCGGGGCCCAGCAACGTCCCGGCCTTCCTGACCAAGCTGTGGACCCTCGTGAGCGACCCGGACACCGACGCGCTTATCTGCTGGAGCCCGGTGAGGGGCCGGGGCCAGTCCCCGGAGGAGTGGGACGCGGAGGCGGGACTCAGGGCGGGGTTCGCCGGGAAAGCGTGCGGGGCTCGCTCGCGTCGGCCCGGCCGCGCCGAGTGTCCCCGGGCTGGGGAGGAAGGGCCGCCGCGGTCTTTCGCTAACTGTCGGCCGGTCGCGGAAGTGTGCCGGGCCTTGGCGCGGCCCCGGGGCTCGCTGGCGATCATTGTGCCCGGCTGACCCTCTGGATCTTCCCCGAAGAGTTCCCGGGGTGCTGTGGCGGCAGCTTTTGGGACACCGGGACGTGGCGCGCGGGCTGGAGGGCGTTGCTCCCGTGCAAAGGCGAAAGGAAGGAAAACAGAAAGTAAAACGTCATAAAGTTCAAGTGGGTCGCGAACCCCTGCCCAGGGATGCTGAAGCCGGGTTTCCCCCGAGCGGCTTTGTTTTTCGGGCCTCGCAGGGCGTCTTTATCCCGCCCCTGTCTTCAGTTGCCTGGCAGCAGGCTTGTTTACAAGGTTTGACCGTGCAAGACCGGACAGCTCCGGCTTTGCCGAGGTAAATCAGGGAGTGTTTGGCGTTGAATATCGGAATCTGCTGTTCCCCATCCCGCGGTGTCCTGTTTGGGGAAGGCCAGAGCCGAACCCCGGCGCTGGCAAATGGGTGACCTGAAGGACGGCCACCCTGGTCACGCAGAGCCTGTGGGTGCCTCAGATATGTTTGACCTCTTGGGGGCCGGAGCGCTGGCTTTCTCAGACTTTGCTAAGCACTTCCCTTTCGTGCTCTTAAGCCGTTAGGAATGAAGAAATGTTTAGGCTGAAGCTAACTCCTGGGTTGTCTGTTTGCCCAAGCCCTGCTCTGCCTGAAGACTGGAGATGAAGAGACTGGGTCTCACCAGCGTTCTGAGTGGGGACCCTTTGTCAGTCTCAGTGACTTAGATGTGTGGGCACTCCCTGTTTCTGGGATGACGGGCCAGGACCCTGAAGAGGAGGAGCGTGCTTTCCCACACGCTGCGGAGTCGCCGCCGCCCCTCTTCCCAGACCTCAGAGTTCTCTAGCCGGAGCACGTGACCCCACATTTCTGGCTTCCTTTACCTTCCTCCTGCCTCTTTTTCCTTCCCCTAATCAAGGAGGGGGGTCAGAGATGCCCTGGGATATTCCAAGCCTGATTCTGCTAGGGTGATCATCCCACCCACCTGCTAGGGTGCCCCTTAATCTGCTTGCTTTTCTGCTTACAGACTGTTAGGCATGTGGGTGAGGTGGCACCAGGTTACTCTCCAGGACCTGCAGCCTGTGTTCTGGGCAAGGCCTTTGAACAGGAACAGTCAGACCTGACAGCTTTCACTTACAGTGGCTGCCCATGAACCCTGTTGGTGTGGGGCGGCAGGTGGGAGGGAATCAGATTCAGGGGAGAGAGGGGGATGGGGAACTGGCTGGCTGGAGCACGAGTATTTGACCCTTCCCGGTCTATATGCAGGTCAAGCAGGACATAGTGGTAGGGCTGGGACTAACAATGAACCCAGAAACCGCACAGTAGCTCAGTAGTGGAAGGAAGCCCTTCCCAGGCTGGGCAGGGTCCTGGAGAGCTGCCTGGCTCAGAGGCAGGAGATGGTTCTGTACCTTGGCTTCTACCAAAAAAGTCCAGACTGGGTCTTCTGCAGACTTGTGGCCTAGAGTCTGGCTCTCAGAGGCCTTAGAAAGCTCTGACGTGCTTACTTTTGGTGTCTTCCCCTTCGTGTTGGAAGTTTTCTCACAGTTCTACCAGGAGAAACACTATGTCTGGGACACCTGGGTGGCTCAGCTGGTTAAGCAGCTGCCTTCGGCTCAGGTCACGATCCCGGCGTCCTGGGATTGAGTCCCATATCGGGCTCCTTGCTCAGCAGGGAGCCTGCTTCCCCCTCTGTCTCTGCCTGCCACTCTGTCTCTCTGTCTGCCTGTGCTCGCTCTCTCTCCCTCTCTCTATGACAAATAAATAAATAAAATCTTAAAAAAAAAAAAAAAAGAAAGAAAGAAAGAAAGAAAAAAGAAACACTATGTCTGACCTAGGGGATAAGGGGCAGTCAGAGGTATGCTGGCTGATTCTCAAGGCTGAGTAAGGTGGGGCAGGGGTCCGGCCCCAGAAACCCTCCAGCCAGTGGGGCCGCCTCCCACTCCCGAGGCTGTTGAGCTTCCCCTGCCCAGCCTGAGGGACAGACCACAGGTTGCTGCCCCAGAGAGTTGTGTTGGCTTACTGACCCTCAGACCCTCACAGTCGAAGATGCACTGGGCATGGCATCTCACTGAATAAGCAAGGGTCTTTAGAGATGCAGCTGCCCCCCAGACAGCTCCTACAGGACCCTGCAGCTCCTGCTGCTGCCAGGAGGGAACTTGGCCACCATGAGCACAGCCTAAGGGTGTGCCACAGCTCCCCTGACCTACACCCTGTGCCTCCCACGCCCACTGGGACTGTCCATGAATCAGGCCTTTCTGGCCTAGGGATCAGGGCCAGATGAGCCTGGGAGGTGCCTGATGGCAGAGTTTAAGGACGCACTTATTTTTAGGGCCTCTTGGAGGCCAGGGGGCTGGAGGGAGGGGCTTCTTAAATTTGGGGCTTTGGCGCTTTTCTGGCCCCACTCTCGCCCAGCCTGATCAGTGCAGTTCCGTTTTCTTCGGGAGCCAGAGTGCAACTAATAGGACTGTGTGGAGCAGACACCGAGGAGCTGGAGGTCACCAAGGCCAGGGCCTGTCCCAGGTAGCCCTTGTACGTGCAGTGGTCAGAGGTCACCCTGGAGGGGCTGGGTCTCAGGGTGGGGAGTTGGGGGCACGGCACTTCCTGCAGTTAGCTCATCAGCTACCTGAGAAACCCCTTGAATTGCCCCGGTCACACTGGTACACTCAGAGCTGGCTATGGGCCATTTCCAGAGTTCCCACGACAGGCAGGGACACTGAGAGCCAGGTGAGCCCCCGCTCCTCCCCCCAGCCTGCTGAGCTCCTTCTCAGACAGCTAGCTGGCAGGACCCAGCAGGCCCTCTGGATCCTGCCCTTAGGGCTCTGTCATCTAAGCCAAAATTTTGAAGGAGCACCACAGGTTACCGCTCCCTAGTGGCAGGCTGGGCAGTGGGCTGCAGGGCCTCCCGGAAGCACACAATTGCCTCTGCCGAACAGTAGCCCAGCTGTGCTCCTTCAGACCTCCCCTGCAGCAGGAGGCTGTGCCTTCTTGTGTGTCACTTCTCCATCCAGGGCCGTGCAAGGAGGTGACAGTTGGCCATTCTGCAGATAGGAAAACTGAGTCTCGGGCCCCCAGATGGCTCAGTCCGTTAAGCCTCTGGTTTTGGCTCAGGTTGTGATCCCAGGGCATGGGGATCAAGTCCCGCATTGGGCTCCCTGCTCAGTGGGGAGCCTGCTTCTCCCTCTGCTTCTCTCTCTCTCTATCATGAGTGGGTGAATAAAATCTTTAGAAAAAAGAAAGAAAAAATTGAGTCTCAAAGACATCAGGAAACTGAACAGAGAAAGCTGGAGATTGGTTAAGCCAGACCTGAATCCACCATCTTCTTTTTTTTTTTAAGATTTTATTTATTTATTTGAGAGCGACGAATCCTAACCACTAGACTACCAGGGAGCGTCTGTTTATTTGAAAGACAGAGATCACAAGCAGGCAGAGAGGCAGGCAGAGAGAGGAGGAAGCAGGCTCCCTGCTGAGCAGAGAGCCCGATGCAGGACTCCATCCCAGGACCCTGAGATCATGACCTGAGCCAAAGGCAGAGGCTTAACCCACTGAGCCACCCGGGTGCCCCAATCCACCATCTTTCTGATGACGAGCAGCTGTTTCCCTGTCTGCCCTTGCCAGGGACTCCAGATTTCCTGGGGGCAGCAGGGGAGCCCCACCAACGCCTACAGGGTCAAGATGCTGCTTACCCCCACCTGTTTTGTCAGTTAGACCCCAGCCCCACAGCACTGCACGTGGTTGGTCAGGATTGGATTTGGGATTTTTACATGAGCCCCCTCACCCCTTCGTAGAGATACATGCAGATGGACGGACGGATGGACGAGACTGGCAGAGACCTATAAATGACAGACTCTACGCTGTGGTCTCCCGAATCTGTTTCCTCCCGCCACCCCGTAGGGGGTGAGGTCGACCCCGGGGACATGGGTCCAGGAAGGGGGCTGGAGGTCTGGGCCGTGGTGGCCTCCTCAGAGAGGCCAGAGCCTAGCCGTGCGCACCGGACTCCACAGGACCCATGTATGTGCTCATAATTCTTTATTCGAGGACCTGGAAGGCGGCAGTGGGACAGACCCACTCCAGAATGTGCAAAGAGCTTCCATCGTGTATGGTGTGGGGCTAGGCCAGAGACCTCACAGTCCGTGGGCCCTGGAGCCTGCAGCTCTGGTTGCAAGGCCCCCTCCCCGGCGGAGTGGGGCTGTCTTCACAGGTGACATGCTTCCCAGTCCTGGCGGGATAGCAGCGGCCACCACAGACCCCTCCCCTCCTGACCCTGAAAGCCACCAGCCTGCTTCGGCTCCCGGGCTTGGAGGTCTGAGCGCAGGGTGCCCGCGGCCAGAGATGAGGGCTGTGTCGGTGCCTGTGTCGCGGGAACTCACGACCGTTAACGTGCGCTGAGAGGAAAACAGGACAGGACAGTGCGGACGGCCTCAGACGCAGATAAGGACAAAACCAGGATGGGAGAGGAGGAGGAGGGAGCCTCGCTTCCTCGCGGGAGCTCACACACCCTGTCACCTCCCCCTGCAGCCTGGACTTCTCCACTGCGGTGGCCGCACACGCCCTGCTCCAAACGCCCGGGTGGCGGGCCCTACAGTGCGGTCTGCCGGCCGCAATCAGGAGACTAGAGCGCCTCACGCCGACTAGTCTTCGGATTGACATGGGGGGAGCAAAGTGTTCTGGGCAGAGTGCAGCTGGTTCCCCTCGTGGAATTCGGGGGTTACTAACCCTCTGAGGTCGTGGGACCCTTTGAGAAAATACTCAACGACAGAAACCATCTCCGTAAAACACCTACCTGCCTGCAGAATTTTTGACTCATTTTAGGTTGGTCCAGGTGGCGTCAAAAGTAAGGCCGGACGGGGCGCCTGGGTGGCTCAGTGGGTTAAGCCTCTGCCTTCGGCTCAGGTCATGGTCTCAGGGTCCTGGGATCGAGCCCCGCATCGGGCTCTCTGCTCTGCGGGGAGCCTGCTTCCTCCTCTCTCTCTGCCTGCCTCTCTGCCTGCTTGTGATCTCTGTCTGTCAAATAAATAAAATCTTAAAAAAAAAAAAAAAAGAAAAGAAAAAGTAAGGCCAGAGGCTTCAGACTTGGTAGCTGCGAAGAAGCGCATCCCGAACAGCCGGCTCAGGGTCGAGCATGCACCTCTGGGCCTGGAGGCTGTGGGTTCGAGCCCTATGCTGGGTGAAGAGTTTACTTTAAAAAGAAAGAAAAAAGAAGGAAGGAAAGAAGGAAAGAGAAGTGCATGTCCGGATTAGGGCAGGGCCCAGCAGCCAGCGGCAGGGCACTCACTTCTTCCTGCTTCTTCCGCATTTCTGATCACAGGCTTTGATTATGCCCAGGGAAAGCTAAGACCTCCTGTGATGGATTCACCAGGAAACCTCTGAAACCCCTGATGGCCCTTAAGTAGGGCTTATGGGACACACTTAGTGTGGCTTCACCCTTGAACAATGTTCAGGATTGAAAACAGGAGGGACAGGTAAGCCACACGGGTGCCCAGACTTTGTGTCCAGAGGCAGTTTTCAGACTAAGAGCCCAGACTTGGGAAAAGCTGGTGCAGCTGGAGTTTACCAGGCCCGGCACCAGGGACGGGAGAGGTCCAGGAGTCTGCACGCGAGCCCCTCTGGGCCTCCGACAGACGACTGGTTCCGCCTGCCGGTGCAACGAGACCTGTGAAGCTAGCCTGAGAACTTTCCAGAGAAGGAACAGCTACTGAGGAGAGCTCACAGAGGGCCTCGAGTTATCCTGAGTTCACAGCCGGAGCGGAAGAATCACACTCAGCTTGCAGATCACTCAGCAGAGACGGAACGAGCCAGAGCTTGGAGCTGTGACTGAATTAAGAAAATCGGCCCCAAATGCGGCATCATCGAGTTTAAAGAGAAGCCATGCAAGGATCAGACTGAGCCACACAGACACTCTCAGGAGGAAACCGCAAAACCCAAACACGACATAAAGACCCTCGTGTCAGGGGCCCTACCAGAGTGGACAGATGAGTCAGGTGGGGAGTGCATCCTGTGACCGAGAAGGGGAGAGTCGCAGCAGGGTTCCCAGGGATGATGAGACTAGCCCACAAAGTCATTAAAGCAATTGTAAAAGTCTTCTGAGTGCTCCGAGAGGTAAAGCAAGCCCGTGAAGACAGAGAAAATGTCATAGAACAAGTGTCCGTGCAGAAGGGCTCCCCACTGTTCGTGGAAATCCCCGCTTCGGCGAGGCGCCGCACATCTCCCCACCTGCACGTGGCTTTCTTCCGAGAAGCACAGTGGGGACGGGTGGGGGCGACTGTGGTGGGGACACCTGAGAGATGTGGCCTCTCGGTGCGCGTCCTCGCCTGCCAAGATGAGAAGAGCACTTAACCTCTGTGGCCTTCCTCCAGACGCTTACATAATTTCAACTAGTCATGAGGAAAAGACAGGACGAGTCGAAATTGAGGGACCGTCTGCGGACGCTGGCCTGGTGCTCCTTAAAACCGTCAGGGTCCACAGAAAGCAGGACAGTCTGAGAGACTGACTCTGCGAGAGGAGAGTGAGGAGGCTTGACAACCCAGTGTAGTGTAGCCCCTTGGGTGGTGTCCTGGGACAGAAGGACAGAAGGCAAAAACTAAAGAGATCTGAATAAAATAGGGACTTTAGTTAATAAGGCCCAGGCATGCCCCTTTTTTGGAAGTTCGTGTGAAGCCATCCTGCTTTTAAAAGAGACACCTGCATCCGTGCCTGTCTCAGCTAACGGAGAGATTACTCTGGGGTGTGGGAGTACTGTGGAATTTTCCATATTCAGTAACGGTCATTGTTTGCTTTAGGAATTTCATCTTACAAAAGATTCCATAGGAACTCTGCTTTCAGATAGCAGGGGAAGCCTGGCTGCAGATTCATTACCTGCGACAGGTGCACAGCGTTAATGGTGCGCAGGTATGAGAGCTCTCCCCAGTGCTACCGCAGATCTGAAGTCGCTCTCAATTCCCAAGCTGATTTGTGTAAGTCGGTGCAGGGGTCAGCCGCAGCCCAGCTACCGCAGAAGGAAAGATGACTGAACTAGACTGATCGGAGAAACTGCTCGCAGCGCTGTCCAGAGAAGACGAGACGGCAGACGCTGAACAGAGCCTCGTGGGGACGACAACACACAGCCTGACGACACAGAAGCGGATTTCCTATATAAAGGGGGAGGGAATGCTTAGACATAACCATGCAGATTTTTGGAAAGCTGCGAACCTGTGGTTCCAAGACTTCCAAGAACTCCAGGAAGGGTAAGCACAAGAAAGTGTACCAGGTCATGTCACTGTCAGGTTGCTAAAAACAGGGGATAAAGAGAAAATCTTCAAAGCAGCCAGAAAAAAGAAAGGGAATTGCACAAAGGGACATAGAACGATTCTGACTTCTCAGCAACACTGAGGCTTGAGGCCAGAGGGCAGCTCCGTAGACGGGAGTCTGGTCAGCTTTCGGAGCACAGCGGAAGTGCGTCAGTGGGGAGGGAAGAAAGACAGCACGACCGTCTCGACAGCGTAACGAGAAACGCTGGACAGACTTGACCCGCACTTCACGATGACCGCTCAGCAGACTCGTGAGGGCAGTTCCTCAGCCCGCAAAAACACCTGCAGAAACCTACACGTGGTGTTGTATTTAAAGGTGACAGGGCGGGCATTTCCCCCAACACTGGACGAGAAGGCTGGGAAGTCCGTTCCTACTGCTCCTCTTTAACAGTGTGTGTGATCCGCTGGTCGGGCGATATAGCAAATAAGGAAATAAAAGACCACAAAATTGGAAGGTGAGATGTCACACTGTCTCCATTTATAGGAAACACCATCATTGACTTAGAAAGTCCCAAGACATCTACCAGAAAAAGTTGCTAGAACTCATAAATGAGTTTGGTGAGGCCACGGAGTTTGAGGGTAGTATACAAAAACTGAATCTAGTTCTGCACACTAGCAATGAACTGTTGAAAATGGAGGTGTTTGCAGTGGCCTCAAAAAAAGACACAAAGAGGCACATGAGTGGTTAAGTGTCTGACTCTTGATCCCGGTTCAGGCCACGATCTCAGGGTCATGAGATCAAGCCCCGCATCGGGCTCTGCACTTAGTGAGGAGTCTGCTTGGGAGTCTCCTTCTTGTGCACCCCACCCCCGACGCTTAAATAGATAAATAAATCTTTAAAACACATGCACAGATATTTAGTGGTTGTATTGCCGATTGCTGTGTAACCAAATATCTTAAAACTTAACTGCTTAAAACAAGAAGCGTTCCGCAGTCCCTGAGAGTCCCAGGCCGACAGGAACTCGCGGCCCGCACACAGGGTGTGGTCGTTGCAGGACTCACTTGGGGAAGAGCGACCCGCCTCCAGGTTCACTCAGGTGTTTTGTGACAAGTAGCTTTTGGCAGGAGGCTTTGATTCCTCACCACGTGAGCTTCTCCTTAGGGCTGCTACAGCAGGTCGGCCTGCTTCTCTCAGAGCAAGGGATCCAAGACAGCAAGAGCCCCAGGTGATGTCTGCAACCTGTTCTCAAATACCGTCACACCTGTTGAATCCTGGTCACAAAGAACAACCCTGGCATAAGCCCCACGTTGGGTGTAGAGATTACTTAAAATTAAATAAACTTTTAAAAAGTTAGACAAGAGGCGCCTGGGTGGCTCATGAGTTAAACCTCTGCCTTCGGCTCAGGTCATGATCTCAGGGTCCTGGGATTGAGCCCCACATCGGGCTCTCTGCTCAGCGGGGAGCCTGCTTCTCCCTCCCCCACTCCCCCTGCTTGTGTTCTCTCTCTGGCTGCCTCTCTGTCAAATAAAATCTAAAAAATCTATTTTTTCCCAAAACTTAAAAAAAAAATACTCCTCCAACTAATGATTTTTAATCATTAATGAGTTTTGCAACATCACTAGATACAAGGTCAACACACAAAAATAAATTGTATTTTTTTTTCAAGATTTGAGAGAAAGATACCACATGCATAAGGAGGGGGGAGGAGTAGAGGGAGAAGCAGGTTCCCCACTGAGCAGGGAGCCCGATGCGGTGCTCGATCCCAGGACCCTGGAATCATGACCTGAGCCGAAGGCAGACGCTCAACCCACTGAGCCACTCAGGCGCCCCATCAATTGCATTTCTAATGAATGACAGGAAGTAGGTTTTTGTTTTGTTTTTGTTTTTTTAAACTTCGTTTACAACTGTTCAGGGGAGGGGGAAGAGTTCTTACAGAGAAGTCTGGTAAAACATGCAGGGATCGTCATGTCAAGACTTAAGAATAATAAAAACACTTAGGAAAGAAACCAAGTTGACGGGATGGCATACCATGTTCGTGGACTTTTTTAAAAGTGTAATTGGGAAGGGAACGCCTGGGTGGCTCAGTTGGTTGGACGACTGCCTTCGGCTCAGGTCATGATCCCGGAGGCCCGAGATCGAGTCCCGCATCGGGCTCCCAGCTCCACGGGGAGTCTGCTTCTCCCTCTGACCTTCTCCTCGCTCATGCTCTCTCTGTCTCTCTCTCAAATTAAAAAAAAAAAAAAAAAAAAAAAACGCAATTGGGAAGTTCTCCCTTATCTCCCGGGATCCTTGTCCCGGGCCTTCCTCATGGTGCTCCATTTACACAGGTGTTGGTGCAGCTGAAGGGGCCCCAAGCGTCTCTGAGGCTCCGTTCAGGAGCTCAAGCGTCTCTTGAGCCCCTTTACAGGTTCTCTGTACTGTGTTCTCTCTGGCCTGCTGCTGTCGTAGTCTCCATCCATTGTCCAGTCTGCCTACTGTTTCTCCTGCCAGTTCCGTGCACTCTTGGGCCCTTCTGGGAAGTGTCTCATCTTGGTTGTTGTGCTGCTGAACTTGGGAATTTCTGTCTGACTCTGCTCTGTGCTTCCAGTCTCTTTACTCTTCCTCCCCCTTTAGTGAGGCACAGTCCCCTCATCTTCCTCGACTTTATGATTTTCTTTAATTCTCTAAACATACTTACAACGTGTTGTTTGAAGTCTTGGTTAAATCTGATGTCTTGTCTCTCACGGGCTGTTTCTGTTACCTCTTCTCTCTTCTCCCTTGTGCATGGTCATATGTTGCTATTTACATGTCTCATTTTGTTGGTAAAGCACATTTTGGGCCGTGCAGTACTCCTGGACGCCCACCCCCACCCGCACCCCCACCGCTCCTGTGCTTGTTTTTGAGGCTTGCGGGCTTGTAGGTTAGTAAGGTCTGTTTCCTCTCTAGTCTCTGTGTGGGTTCACTGTGTTGGGGGGTAGTACACCCAGACCGTAGGCTCCATGCTCCGCCTGATTGTTCCGTTGGTTCTGATGGTACCACAGGACACAGACTGTCCAACAGTCTGGTCCAATTACATTCTCGCAGTGCAGCCTTTCAGGTCTGTCTGAGGTTTGCTCAGACCTGCGAGGGCTCTTAGCCTGTGGGAACAAGCTGGTTGTGGTTGAGTTTGTTTCTCTCCTTTGTTTTTTGTTTGTTGTTTGAAGAGTTATTTATCTACAAGAAAGAGGGAGCATGTGTGCGAGATTTGGGGAGGCATGGAGGGAGAGGGAGAATCTCCAGCAGACGTCCTACTGAGCAGGGAGCCTGCCATGGGGCTTGATCCAACAACCCTACAGTCATGATCTGAGATGAAATCAAGAGTCAGACAGATGCTCAGCCGAGTCACCCAGGTGTCCCTTGAGCTTGTGACTCTTAGAGCTGTGCTGTTCTCAAGAGCAGCCTTAGGCTTGAGCTTTCTACACTTTGTTTCACATAAAGTGAGTTTGTTGGGGGAAACCTTCAGAGCTCTCTTTCCTTTGGACTGCCTTTCTCCTGGGGCCTTCTGAGCCAGTGCTCCGGGCACTGGGCAGGGCAGCGGCCTCCCCCAGCACGGATGCTATGCCCCGCATGCTGGCTGGAGGTAGGACTGTCAGGGGTTCCATATGCTCAACCTCCCATGCCTGGGGTACAGCCTGCATTATTTGGATGGGGGCAAAATGGAGAAGACCCCTCCCCAAACTCTTGGTTGCAATCACCGGGAATTTAGCCTCTTTACCTAGACAGCATGAGAAATCCTGGTGGCCTTCCCCTCTCAGTGAAATACAGTAAACCTTGACTGGAAACGGAGCAGAGGGACTGCCAGCTTCCCAGCTGTGCCCTCCCAGGGTGTAGTGTCAGTCAAGGTGAACTGGAGTAGGAAGGGAGTGGCTTGCGGCTGAGGTGTCACAAGCTCACTGTTCCTACATGGTCTTCGTAGGGTTTCTGGAATAAATGTTTTCATTTGCTGTACGCTTTTAGGACAATTTCCAGATACTTTAAAAGATTTAGGGGTGCCTGGGTGGCTCAGTGGGTTAAAGCGTCTGCCTTCAGCTCGGGTCATGTTCTCAGGGTCCTGGGATCGAGCCCCGCATCGGGCTCTCTGCTCAGTGGGGAGCCTGCTTCCTCCTCTCTCTATCTGCCTCTCTGCCTGCTTATGATCTCTGTCTGTCAAATAAATAAATAAAAATTAAAATTAAAAAATTGGGGGCACCTGGGGGGCTCAGTGGGTGAAAGCCTCTGCTTTCAACTCGGGTCATGATCTCAGAGTCCTGGGATCGAGCCCCACAGAGAGCCTGCTTCCTCCTCTCTCTCTGCCTGCCTCTCTGCCTACTTGTGATCTCTGTCAAATATATAAATAAAATCTTAAAAAAAAAAAAAAAAGATTTAAGTAACCTTTGTTTCACTTGGGAGTGGTTCAGTAGATCTCCTCACACTTGACATCCCAGAAGGAGAAATCTTTCCTTCCTTTTCAAAGGGTGGTTTTGCTGGATATAAAATTCTTGATTCACGGGTTTTTTTCTTTCAGCCCCTTTAACTGTCATCCCACTGCCTCTGGCCTCCATGGCTTTCGATGAGAAATCAGCTGTTAATCTTCTCCAGGCGCCCTTGCGCATGAAGTCTGTTCTCCCTTGTGGCTTCCAGAGGCCTCTCTGGGTCTTCCTGTCCTGCAGTTTGATGACGAGGCTTCTAGACACGGCCCTCTCTGAGTTCACCCTGCTTGGGGTTTCTTTAGCTTCCTGGATGGTTTTCCTCAAATTTGAGAAGTTTTCAGCCCTTCTTCCTTCTGTCCTCTCCTCTCCTGCTGGGACCCCATGGTGCATGCGCTGGTGCCGGCTAATACCCCCCAGTCTCTGAGACTGTCCGTTTTTCTTCACTGTCTTCTCTTCTCTTTGACTGGATGATCTCAGTGGGCCTGTCCTCATGTGTGCTGACTCCTTGTCTGTGCTCAGATCTGCTCTCAAGCCCCTCTAGTGAGCTTTAGGCCTGAGTTATTACGCTTTCTCAGTCAGAAATTGCTGATTTGCTTTATATTTATGATTTTTATTTTTATTGATGTTCTTTGTTTGATGAGATATTCTCATGCTTTCCTTTCTTTCTTTCTTTTTTTTTTTTAAGATTTATTTGTCAGTGAGAAAGAGAGCGAGCACAGGCAGACCGAGTGGCAGCAGAGGCAGAGGGAGAAGCAGGTTCCCTGCTGAGCAAGGAGCCCGATGTGGGACTCGATCCCAGAACCCTGGGATCATGACCTGAGCTGAAGGCAGCCGCTCAACCAACTGAGCCACCCAGGTGTCCCATGCTTGCCTTTATTTCTTCAGACTCAGTTTCACTTTAGCCTTTGAACGTGTCTGAAATGCTGATTTAAAATCTTTGTGTAATAAATCCAGCTTCTAAGCCCCCTCAGAAATGGTTTCAGCTGATCGCTTTTTTCCCAGTGTATAGGCCGGGCCTCGTTTCTTTGCAGGTTTTTTGTTGTCGTTGTTGTTGGAAACGAGACTTTCTGGTCATGTAACGCCATGTGTTTTCAGCTCTGAACATCAGTTTCCCTCTCCAGGGCTGGTACCGTTACTTGTAGTTGTTAGTAGTCATTTGTCTTGTGAGTTTTCTGAACTAATTCTGGGCAGTGTGTTGTCTTTGTTGTTTGTGACCACTGAAGTCTTTCCTTGGTTAGCATTGTAGCGAAGGGGGTAGAAATTTCCTTTAATGCCTGGAACCCATAACTGCCCCATTCTTTGGTGTTTCTGTGTATGTATTGGGGTATGCCTGCCGTTGGGGACCCTTGAGCTCAGCCTGGGGCGCAAGCTTAGGGCGTTTTTAGGTCTTACCCTGGTTCTCCACACGGCCCTGCACATGCATGTGACTTCTGGGTTTCCAGGAATATTTTGGAGATTTTCAGAAGTATCTCATTCTCCAGCTCTTTCTTCTTTTTTTTTTTTTTTTTTTAAAGATTTTATTTATTTGACTGATAGAGATCACAAGTAGGCAGAGAGGCAGGCAGAGAGAGAGGAGGAAGCAGGCTCCCCGCCTAGCAGAGAGCCCAATCTGGGGCTCGATCCCAGAACCCTGAGATAATGACCTGAGCTGAAGGCAGCGGCTTTAACCCACTGAGCCACCCAGGCGCCCCATCTAGCTCTTTCTTGTACACTTTCTGGTTAGTTTGTTTTTTGCTTTAACTGTTACCCTCTGACTTAGACAGTCACAGAGTTTTAAAATACACTCTTGGTGTTATCAACAAGCATCCCTAGGGAAAAGCCTTTTTATATTGGCAGAGTTTTGGGTCAAGTCAAGCAAAGACACCTTTGCAAGTGGAACCGCCCAGGTGACTGTCAGAGCAGTAAAATAAGAGTCCTCTGGGAGTGGGGCTCGAAGGAGCCCCAGCAGCACCCCGCAGCGTGGCTCTCAGGGTGCTGGGGTTTGGGGATCTCGGCTGCAGGACTTCCCGGCTGCAGGAGGGCTGGTGGGAGCAGAGCAGCCTCTCAGACCCTCCTGCGAGTGAACCACTCTTCTTGAATAAATGCTCCCTCATGTTGCCAGAACCCTTCGACTGACTTTGAGAGTTCTGGAAAAGTCCCTCTGACATTTTGGGCAATTTTCCTGCTGCTACGTTGGAGGAGAGTGCTCCGAGGGCCTCCCTCTGCCTTCTCCGCCCCTCACGCGCTTACCTCGGAGCTGCTTTCTGTGTGCCCGCGCGTGTGGACAGGCCGGCCTCCTGCCCTTGTTGGGCACCCGAGGCTCTCTCTATTTTCGGGCGCCCCTCTGGCACCCTCTCTGCCAGGGAAGCTGTGCTCAAGGTCTCTCTTGGGCTCACACCCCTCCCCGGCCGGGCTCCCCTCACCACTCTGTCGCTGCTCCAGGGCCCTGAACCTCCTGGTAGCTCCTGGGTTTAGGTCTGAAAGGGGTTGGAGGGCGCGAAGTAGCGACCCTGGGGTCTCGGACGCCCGTAGAGGCATGGACTTGCGGTTCTGAACACAACTCTGGGTCTCCCTCCCTAGGGACTCAGGTCAGCCTCCCCTTCTCTTGGCCGCCTTGTTCTGGGGTCTGAGCTGCTCATGGCGAAGTTCGCTGATGAAAGCAAGAACAAGCTCCCTAGAGACTGGGTGTGGAATGCTCTGTGTTTGGGGAACCTCTGGAGGCCTGCGGCGGGGTTTGTGATGGCGTCCGTGATGGGGTCCCTCCACGCTCTGGCTGTGCAGGGCAGCGGGACCAGGCTCGCCCTGCTGACAGGCAGCCCAGCTGTCCGGAGCGAGCCTCCCGCGTGACTCGGTGGCATGTCTCCCAGCAGAGCGGGAACAGTTTCCACGTGTTCGACCAGGGCCAGTTCGCCAAGGAGGTGCTGCCCAAGTACTTCAAGCACAACAACATGGCCAGCTTCGTGCGCCAGCTCAACATGTGTGAGTACCCACGCCCCAGGCTGCAGCCGGGGAAGGGGGGCGCCTGCACCATGGCTCTGAGCGGCCAGCATCCTGCGGGCCTGAGCCCCGAGTCCTCAGGGAAGATGTGAAACCACGTGCTGGGGAGGGCGTGTCGCCTGGGGGAGTGGGGTCGCCCTTAGACCCAGACCACCCGGTGGCTCCCAGGCCTGCCCCTCTCCTGGGGCCAAACTGCGCCAGGCAGAGCCCTGCTCTGGGACGCTCTGGGTGACCCTTAGCAGGGCAGGGGCCGGGCTGTCATTGGGGGTCTGGTCCCCAGCCTGAGGCAGAGCGGCCCCCACCCCGTCATGTGCAGACGGCTTCCGGAAGGTGGTCCACATCGAGCAGGGTGGCTTGGTCAAGCCGGAGAGGGACGACACTGAGTTCCAGCACCCGTGCTTCCTGCGCGGCCAGGAGCAGCTCCTGGAGAACATCAAGAGGAAAGTGACCAGTGTGAGTAGCCGGCCTCCCTCCCGGCCTCCGCAGATCTTCCTCCAGGGGACAGGGATGCCGTGTCCCCTCGCTGTCCTGCGGGCCTGTCCACTGCCCACGGCAGCTCGGTGGCCGCCCGATGCTCTGGTCTGGCTCCACCGAGCCTTTTCCTGACGGGCCCTCCCTTCCTGCTTGTGCATCTTGGGCTGCCCTTGCCCGTTCCCCCATCAGCCACCACAGCAAAGGTCCCTCTCCGGACCGCCAGCCCCTTGGCCTTGGCGCAGTCCGGGGGGCAGTGGGGTGGGGTCCCCCCAGTGACTGTTCCCCTTGGGGACCCAGGTATCCACGCTGAAGAGCGAGGACATGAAGACTCGCCAGGACAGCGTCACCAAGCTGCTCACCGACGTGCAGCTCATGAAGGGGAGGCAGGAGAGCATGGACTCCAGACTCCTGGCCATGAAGCAGTAGGTTCTGCGCCGCAGCCTACGGGCGGGGAGGCGGCCGGACGAGGGGGCAGGGAGCAGGCAGGAGAGGGGCAGGCCTGGGAGCTGGCCTCTTGCCACCAGCCCCGCCTCCCACAGCTGTGACACAGGCGCCCAGGCCTTCTGCCCTGCGGATGTAGGATTAGGTTTGGACTCGTGCTCACTCCGAGGGAGACAGCGTCTGACCGGCTTCCTGCCCCAGCAGGCAGAGCTGGGCTCCTCCCGCTGCCTCCCGCCTGGGCACCCTGTAGGCTGGGGTGGAGGGTTTCTTCCCGGCTCTCACGGTGTTGGCTGTCCCGCTGGTCCCCAGCCCTGGGGCACGTTTGGCTACCACATAACCAGTCCTGTGCTCCTGTCCTTAGCCAGGACCCCCAAGAAGGCTGGCTTGAGCCTTTTCCTATGCACCTGGGGGGACCTCTGGAACCACAGCCTGGGGTGCCTGTCGTCAGCTTAGCTGTGTGCGGCCTCAGACCGGCCCAGGGGGCAGGGCCTCATGACTCCGGCATCACAGGAGAGGCTCCTGGGCTCACACTGGGGTCCAGCAGAAGCCACTGGCTGTGTGACGTGTGCAGAAGGGGGCCGGGGGAACTTGGCCTCCCGGGACGCGGGTGCCTCTCCAGGTGAGGCCAAGGGGGTCAGTTCCGTGTCAAGGACACGCTCGGGGGGCTGGCTTACTAGAAGGGCAGGCCATAGCCTGCTCACAGCCCTGTTTGCCCCGTTGGGGAAATGGTGCCCAGGTGGCCCTTTCCATTCCTTAAAGTCACCCGTGAGCCATTTCCAGGCCTGGGGAGCATCCCCGAGCCCCTCAAAGGCACAGGATGACCTCCATAGGCCACTCTCCAGCCTGAGAGCTGGGCTGGCCTCCCCCCTCTCCTCAGGTTCAGTTGGGGCAGAGATGGTTGGGGGGGCCCTGATCCTGTGTTCTGCCTAAGCCCCCCAGCCCTTGCCTTAGGAGCCCGCTCCACCGGACCCCCCACCCAGACCGTCTGTATGTCCTCCCCCAGCGGCGTAGCCGAGCACAGGGGCCGCGGTGCCCGTTCCCGCCAGGCTCCCAGCCCCTACACCTGCCCAGGGCGCGGGAGGGGGCGCGGGGGGGTAGCTGACCGCCCCGATGTGTTCCAGCGAGAACGAGGCCCTGTGGCGGGAGGTGGCCAGCCTGCGGCAGAAGCACGCCCAGCAGCAGAAGGTCGTCAACAAGGTGTGCGGCGGGCCTGGGGGGCGCCCGTAGGGCCCCGTCCCCGGCCGGGCTGACTGTGCCTTTCTGCTGCCCACACAGCTCATCCAGTTCCTCATTTCCCTGGTGCAGTCGAACCGGATCCTGGGGGTGAAGAGGAAAATGTGAGGCGTGGGGGGTGCCCTGGGCCTCCCTGTCTCCTCTCGGCTGAGTGGCGGGTGGCTGGGGGCCCTGGGGAGGCGCCTGACCCCACCTCTTCCCCCGCCCCGCCCCGCAGCCCCCTGATGCTGAATGACGGCAGCTCGGCACATTCCGGGCCCAAGTACGGCCGGCAGTACTCCCTGCAGCACGTCCACGGCCCGGGCCCCTACTCGGTGAGCGCGCGGTGCCGCGGGGCTGGCCCGGGCAGGGGTGGGCGCTGCTGCGGCTCCTGCCACATAGGCCGCCTCCCTCCGATGGCAGGCTCCCTCCCCGGCCTACAGCAGCTCCAGCCTCTACTCCCCAGATGCCGTGGCCAGCTCCGGACCCATCATCTCCGACATCACCGAACTGGCCCCCAGCAGCCCCTTGGCCTCCCCGGGCGGAAGCGTAGACGAGAGGTGGGGGCCGCGTCCTCTTTCCCAGCGGCCGGGGCGGGGGCAACGGGGGCGCCCACAGAGCCGGCTGCTGACGCGTGTGCTCCCCGGACGCAGGCCACTCTCCGGCAGCCCCCTGGTGCGCGTCAAGGAGGAGCCCCCCAGCCCTCCTCGGAGCCCCCGGGTGGAGGCGGCCAGTCCCGGACGCCCGTCCTCCGTTGTGGAGACACCCCTGTCCCCAACCGCCCTCATCGACTCCATCCTGCGGGAAAGCGAGCCTGCCCCCGCCGCCCCCCTCACAGATGCAGGGGCCCGCCACCCCTCACCCTCGCCCCCACCTGCCTCGGCCCCCGAGAAGTGCCTCAGCGTAGCCTGCCTGGACAAGTGAGTGCCACCCCCGCCCACCTCCACTGCGGCCTCTGGAAGCGCAGCCGGGCCTCCAGCCAGGACCGTCCAAGAGGGGCTGGTGCAGGGAGGTCGTCAGGCTGCGGGCACGGGGTCGCCGGGGAGGTGCCTGCAGATCTGGCCCTGAGCCCAGAGCTCGCTCGTCCCACGTCCTCACGGCCTCAGGAGCCAAGGGTGTGTGGCCTCGCGGGCCTGTTCCACCTGCTCTCTGAGCTGCCCTGGCTGCTGCCGTCACCCCTTCCTGCGACAGGCCGCTGCCCTGTCCTGCTGGCCAGCAGAGGGCTCGCCCCAGAGGCCAGGCGAGCAAGGGCGGGGGGCACGGAGTCCACCGGCCCCCACCTGCAATCGGGGGGCTCTTGTCTTTGTATCTTGCAGTTTGGCTCGCGCTCCACAGATGTCTGGGGTCGCCCGCCTCTTCCCCTGCCCCTCCTCTCTGCATGGCCGAGTCCAGCCAGGGTTAGCGCCGTCCCCACTGGGGAGGGAGGAGGGCTCCGCCAGAGCTCAGGCCCCTCCCCAGCCTCGGACCAGACCCTGGCCTGGCCGTGAGCACTTGGCCCTGCCTGGTGAACAGGTGTCCCAGGTCTTCTGCAGCAGGGGGCAGCCCGCCACCTACCCCAGGCTCTGGGGCCCAAGCCAGTGCCCCAGGTCACTGACCAACAGAACTGGGGCTCCCAGCCTGGCAGCTGCCACCCATGCGGCCAGAGTCCCAGCTGCTGTGCTGACCCGCTTCCTCTCAGGGCGGGGCTGGGCCCCGTGGACACCTCCCAGGACCAGCCAGGCCACCGTCCTGTAGCGCAGGTCCACCAGGTGGCCCACCGCCTTCAGACCCACGCCTCCTTCCCAGCACGCACCAGGGCAGAGACCAGCCCTGCGTAGCCGGCCCACGGTTCCCTCGCCCCATCCCCCCGGTCCTGCAGTGTAAAGGCAAGACCTCATCGAGCCTGAAAAACTGCCCCCAGCTATTCTGAGCACTGAGCCCCTCCTGGGCCCTCCTGCCATCTCGGCCCAGCCCGCATGGCCTCAGCTACCCTCCCATACACGTGCCCCGGGCCCACACCAGGGAGGGCGTGACGGGGGCCCGGGTTGGGGGGGTGCAGCTGAGGGCAGCCCCCCCACCCCACCCCACCCCCGGGCTGGTGTGTGTGGGCACCGGGGGGGGGGGGGGGGAAGGCATCTGCCTGGGGGTGCCTGGAGCTCCACTTGACCCGCCCCACCCGCTCTGGCCAGGACCGAGCTCAGTGAGCACTTGGACGCCATGGACTCCAACCTGGACAGCCTGCAGACCATGCTGACGAGCCACGGCTTCAGCGTGGACACGAGCGCGCTGCTGGACGTGAGCGCTGCCCTGCCCCGTCCCCGCCCGCGCCCAGCCCCCGGCGCAGCCTGACCGCCCTCCCTTCCCCGCAGCTGTTCAGCCCCTCGGTGACCGTGCCCGACATGAGCCTGCCCGACCTGGACAGCAGCCTGGCCAGCGTGCGTAGGCAGGGCGGGGACAGCAGAGGCGTGGGGGCTGGGGGGGCGGTGACGGGGGGGCCTCACTCCGCCCCCTCCTGTCCTGGCAGATCCAGGAGCTTCTCTCCCCCCAGGAGCCGCCCAGGCCCCTTGAGGCTGAGAACAGCAGCCCTGACTCAGGTGAGTGGAGCCCCCAACCCCTGCCTGCCGCCCATGTGCCCTCCGGCCGGTGCCCTGACCCCGCCCCGCCCCCAGGGAAGCAGCTGGTGCACTACACGGCGCAACCCCTGTTCCTGGTGGACCCGGGCTCCGTGGATATGGGGAGCAGCGACCTGCCCGTGCTCTTCGAGCTGGGGGAGGGCTCCTACTTCTCGGAGGGGGACGACTACACAGATGACCCCACCATCTCCCTGCTGACGGGCTCCGAGCCCCCCAAAGCCAAGGACCCCACTGTCTCCTAGAGGCCCCAGGAGGAAGGCTGGCCGAGGGGCGAGGCGTGGACCCCGGTCAGCAGCAAAGGCTGACAGCCACACGGGGACTGACGGCACTGCTCGTGCTCAGTCAGGATTGGATTTGGGATTTTTACATGAGTCTCCCTCACCTCCTCAGTAGAGATACACACACACGGACAGACGGACGGACGGACGGACGAGACTGGCAGAGACCTATAAACGACAGACTCTACGCTGTGGCCTCCTGTGTGTGTTTCCTCCCGCCACCCCCCAGGGTGGGCCCCAGGGACATGGGTCCGGGAAGGGGGCTAGAGGTCTGGGCCGTGGTGGCCCCCTCAGAGGGAAGGTCGATGGTCAGAGCCTAGCCGTGCGCACCGGACTCCACAGGACCCGTGTGTGTGCTCACAATTCTTTATTCGAGGACCTGGAAAGGGGCAGTGGGACGGACACACAGGAGCGCCCTTCCCAAGACCTCCCCACGAGGGGACTGGGGGAGCGCGGGCGGGCGTGCTGGAGCCTCCCCTGGCCGAGGAACCCTGCTTGTTCTCGAAGCACTGGCTGGGAGCAGAGGAGAGGTGGGGAGGGGAGGGAGCAGAGCGGCCCAGGGAGGCCCTCTACACCTGACTCCATCACCACGAGAGGAGGCGGGGACCTGAGGCTGGGCAGATTCGGGGGGGGGGGGGGGCAGCATGGCCCTTGAGGCCCAGGCACCCCCTCACCTGCCTTGTCAGACCATGTCTGTGACTGGGGCCCACAGAGCCAGACATGGCCTCGGGGTCTTCGATAGAGCCTAACGCACCAAGTCAGGTGGGAACAGGCTCCAGGCTGCCTCCCATCAGGCTGCCCCCCAGGCTTGGCAGGTAACAGTCTGGGAGCACACCTTCCTGAGGGCCTCGCTCAGGCGTGCATGTGAGCTGCCCAGTGCGACAACTAGGTGGGCGGGGCCCCAACCCAGGGCACCTGAGAGTCCCTCCTGGGTGCCAGGCAGGAGCTGGCGTTCAAGCCTTTGCATGGATGTGCTCAGGAGGAAAACCAAAGTTATGGGTCAGGCCAGGCCACCTGCCTCCCCCCAAGGGTCCAGGGACTCAGCCACCGTGAGCATCACAGCCTAAGAAGGGTACCAGCATGCGGTGCCGCCAGGCCAGCCACTGGTTCTGATTCTTGGCCCTCGGGCACACTCTGGACCTCCAGCCTGTGCCCCGAGCCAAGGTCCCCTGCTGGGAAGTCCTTGGTCATCATCTTCTTCCAAGGCCCCAGCACAGGGACCACAGAGCTCTGAGCTGCTCCCCCACCCCGACAACGCACACACACGCCAGGTTAACAAGGGCAGTGACAGGACAGGACATGTGACCTCAGCCAGGTCCTGCTGGGCGGTGGGGGTTGCCGCCTGTAGTGCCGGGGAGGAGGAGTCGGCCTCAGGGGCACTGTGGCTTTGCTCCTGCCCCTCCAGCCAGGACACAGCCCCCCACCCCCGAGAGCACCACTAGCACCCCACGACCCCCGCAGGCTGAGGGCACCACTCCAGACAGCACTTTATTGATCCCCTCAGACCCCTGGGCAGGGTCGGCACAGGTTCTGGGACACTGGGCTGCCGTCCCTGAGTAGGGCAGGAAGGAGCCCCATAGGGGCAGAGAAGCCCTCCGGACAGCCAGGCCCCCTCCCTGGCACACAGGTGGGAGGGCGGGCTCCGGCCATGGGCAGTGAGGCGGGAGGAGGAGGCCACAGGCCCGGCCGTGGAGGAGCTCAGGCCCCGGCCACGGGGGCCTCGTAGTTGAGCACGTAGTAATCGTGGACGTACATGAGCACGGCCACCGGCTGCCCGATGATCAGCGTCAGCCACACGGCCGCGTTGCCGTAGTTGCCCTGGAAGAAGCGGCTCACCAGCCAGGCCAGAGGGATCTGGAGACGCGGGCCCAGGTCAGCCAGCCGCCACGGAGGACCCAAGGAGAGGCCCAGGGCCGCGGGGGGCGGGGGGCAGGGGGCACGCTCACCTGCGCCATCATGCCTGTGAAGGCCCAGAGGCGGAACATGTGCAGAGGCACGCTCACCAGGTACTGCAAGGGGGGGGCGACGGGCGTCAGCCACCGCCACGGCCACACGCACCCAGGGGGCCAGGGACGGGGCTGACCGGAGTGACGGGCGGCATGCGCCTGGGGGACAGGGACAGAACGGGCTGAAGCGGGGGGCTGCACGTGCGGTCGGTGGTGGGGCACGGGGCTGGTCGTGCCTGCAGCGCGCTCACCTCGTGGAAGAAAGCCGAGGCAAAGAACACCCCGGTTCTGGCCAGCCACTTGCTGCTGCCCCGGCGAAGCATGGGCTTGTAGAAGTGTCTGCAGAGGGAAGGGGCCGGGGGCTGGGGCTGGGCCGGCGCACACAGCTGCCCGCGACCGCCCCCACCGCCACCCCTTGCCTGCGCCCACCTGAGGCACCATTTGTGCACAGGGATGTTCCAGTTCTGCCAGAAGTAGGTGACGGACTCCGAGTTCCTGGGGGTGGGGAGCAGCGGGTGAGCGGCTGGCGGCCGCCGCCACCCACCCCAGCCGCACCCCCAAGGCCACTCACCACCAGTCCCGGTAGAACTCCCGGTCTCCGAACTGCATGAGCTCAGCCACGGCGTTCATGCAGGAGTGAAAGAACCAGTAGAAGAAGATGAGCCAGATGAGGTGGTTGGGGACCTGCAGGGGGAGGCAGGGCCGGGTTGAGAGACGTTGCCCCCGCCGGCCCCCCTGCCCCCGTCCTCCCCAGGCTGCTCACCGCCAGCTTCAGGAGGCGCTCGATGATGCGGGAATAATCCATGTCCTGCAGAGACAGAGCTCAGCGGGCTCCCCGGGCGGCTCCCCACCTGCCCTCCACCCCAGCCCGGGGGAACCTGAGCGCTCACCTTGAAAGGCTTCATGGAGTTCTGGATGGTGGGGACCATCCACTGCAGAGGGGGGCACAGCGTCAGCGCCCGGGGCCACCCGCCCCCCCTCCGGCCCGGCCCAGCCCTGCCCGGCCCTGCCCGGCGCTGCCCGGCGCTGCCCGGCCCTGCCCAGCCCTGCCCGGCCCTGCCCGGCGTACCTGCTGGATCAGCCCCACCTGGAGCTGAGTCAGAAACAGCTGAGGGAGGAAGCAGAGGGGAGCAGGCTGAGCCCCTGCAGCCCAGGCAGCCCCCCCAGCCCACCCCCACCCCCTTCCCCGTGGCCAGCTCCCACCCTCACCATCTCCAGCAGCCGCCGCAGCAGGAAGCGCTTTCGGATGCGGGGCGAGCGGGGGAAGTTGAGCTCATAGCACAGAGTCGGAGCAAAGAGGAAGTAGTACAGATCTGGAACAGGAGGCTGGGGCTAGCACCGGCCAGGCCGCGCCCTGCTGACCCTGTGCCCCTGCCCTCCAGCCAAGTCCCGGGGGCGTCCTCACCGCGATAGGTCAGGTTGTCCGGGTAGCTCACGGTGCGCGGGGCGGCTCCCCCGCTGGCCTTCTTACCTGCGGAAGCTTCAAGCGAGGGGGGCGGGTGAGGCCCTGCTGCTGCCCAAGTCTGGCCCCGGGACAGGTGGCACGAGCTCTGAGGCCCCAGCCCTGGGCAGCCCCTCACCAGCCTTGGCCCTGGCCTTGGCCCTGCGTTCTCGGCACCACAGGTTGACATCCCGGTAGGAGAAGAGCTTGAGGAACAGGATGGTGTACACCATCAGAGCCAGCACGGAGCCCACTGCAGGAGAGGCAGGCTCAAGCCACAGCCCTCCCACACAGCCCGCGGGAGAGCCACAGCCACAGCCCCTGCAGGCGGAGGGCCTGGGTCTCTCCTGCGGGCCTCGGAGACAGGCTGGGACACGGGTGAGATGAAGGGGGGGCACACCTGGAGTGATGGACTCGAGCAGCAAGGCCACGGCCGCCGGGAAGCAGAGAATGCTGGCCAGGTTGGCCACGTGCAGCAGCAGCCCTGCCTGCTCCGTCAGGGCACCCTGGGGTGGGTGAGGGGGACCAGGGTGCTCAGTTGGTGTCCCACGCCCTAGGCAAGGCGTCGCCCTGGGGAAGGGCTACCAGGCCTGGGGCACAGCCCCTCCCAGGAGAGCTGCACACAGCCCCAGTGAGCAGAGCAGACCCCTGGGCAGGGCAGGGGTGGGAGGGCTCTGCTTACCACTGCCAGGCGCTTCTCCACCTGGAACGCAGCCACAGCAAAGACATTGGCCACTGAGGATGTAAGTGTCACAGGGCAGGTTCAGGCCCCGGTCAAGCCCTGTCCCGTCTCCACCCGAGGCCTTCCTTGGCTCCCAGCTCACCAATAACTAGACACAGGGCGGGCCAGCTGTAGGGGTCCTTCAGGAACAGAGACACCACCTGGATGGGGTCCACCAGGATGCCGTACCTGGGGATCGGGGGGTGAGGCCTGAGCAGGTGGGGAGGGGCTGCAGGAGTGGGGCCAGGGCCCTGGGGAAGACACTCACTTGATGAGGTTTTCTAAAAATAACCGTGCATTGCTCAAGATCTGCAAGAGAGAGGAAGGGCACAGCCCCATTAGCCCCGGCCACGGGGCGCCCCACCCCCCAGCTCCTCTCAGTGCCTATAGGGGCAAGAGCCCCCGGTCCCGAGGGACACATGCACCCTGTGAGCCCAGGCCTGTCCGGCCCGCACGCCAAGCTCCCAGACTCACCACCCCCCTCACCCCCACTAGCGCAGGGACAGGAAGTCCTTCCGCGATGCCCCCTTCACCCCAACAAGAGGGAATCGACCCCAACACCGGACACCAGGGTCTGCAGCAGCACAGACTGACCCGCTGCCTCACAGCCCCCATCTGTCTCACTGAGCTGGCGGGGGCCCCAAGGCCCAAGGCAGGGGCAGCCACTCCTTGGGGAGTAGGGGGGAGTAGGGAGAGGCAGCTGACCGGAGTCCTCAGGGGCCGGGCAGCTGAAGCCCAAGTGCCCCTTGGTACTCACGCTCCTGCCCCGGTAGCGCTCCAGGCCCGGGCACGTGGCTCCAAAGGAGCTCCCGAGGGACAGAACCCCCACGGAGATGGGTTCTGTCTGGCTCTGGCCTGGGGCTGAGGAATGGCTTCCCTCTGCAGGCACGAGGGTCTGCTACTCCATCCCATAAGGTACAGACCCTGCCGAATGCCCCAAACTCGGGCCCTGGCCATGGCTCGTGGTAGATTCTGAGGAAGAGTGATGCCGGGCAGCGGACGCCGGTGGGATCCCTTACCTGGGTGGTCAGGGAAGGCTTCACAAGGAGGTGAAAACCCGAGAGACACAGGGGCCCTGCCACCAACCCGGCCTGCCCGCCACAGATGTGCCGTCACCACGCCTGGTGGTGGCCTGTCCAGAAGGCCCACAGCAAGCCCGCAGGAGCCGGAGCTGCCGGGGGACCGCGCGCACCCCCAGGCCCAGGCCACAGAGGGAACGGCCCAAGCAGCGCCGAACACGGTGCACATCCCCCTCCAGCGAGGGCTGGGAGAGGCGCCAGCAGCAGAGGAGAGGTTCTGGGGCTGCGCCAAAGGGCCAGGTGGGACCACGGGGTTGCAGGCAACAGGAGTGCCGCCTGAGCTGCCCAGGGCCCACCCTCCAGGGCTGCCTCTACGAACCCCAGGCCGGGAAGGGCCTCCAGAGGCCAAGTACACACTCCTGAGGGTCTGGCCGGCGTCTGCCCACTGTCCCCTCGCTCAGCCGGCTTCCCCCACTAGACTGCACCGCCCTTCCCCCAGCTCCACGCAGAGCCGCCTGGGCCCATGAGCAGGGAGGATGTGGGTGTGCCTGGAGCCCCTTCCACACGGGTAACCGGAGGAGCCACACCTGAGACAGGTGGCAGTGTCAGGGCAAGGGTCAAAGGCCTCTGGCCACATCAGCCTGAGTGGTGAGGGCTGGGCCCAGACAGGCCCTTGCCCCGTGCCCCTCCCTGAGGGCCACCCCTTGGCCCAGGGCGGAAGGTAGGGAGGCAAGGGCCCCGTGTAACCCCTCCCTGCAGGCCGCCTAGGACCAAGGCTGAGGGAGAGAGGCTCGGGGCCTTCAGAGTCAGGGCCTGGAGCGGCCAGGCTGAGCCCAAGAGCCACCCGCTCAGCCCCGCCCCCTCCGCAGGCCAGGCCGGCCAGGGGCTCCACACCCACAAGCGCCATTCAGAACAGAAGCAGCTGCCTGACCCCCAAGACCACTCACACCGGTTGCGGCTGGTTCAACAGGGACGCGAGCCGACTGTGTGGCCAACGCAGGGACCGCTGCCAGGCCCCCCTCCAGCCCCGGCCCGACTCACCAGCATCACCACACACCAATTCAGGATCCCGCGGTAGTTGCTAAAGCCACTGTCGGAGCTGAACAAAGAGTCCTGCAGGCGGTGGCACCTGGGGCGGGAGACGACCCTCTCAGAAGCAGGCAGCGGACAGGCAGGGCCGGCCCTGCCGGTCCCGGAGCTGCGAGAACCCCGCCCGCCTCCAAGCACAGGGCCAGGTCGGGCCTGGCACAGAACCCAGAGCCAGCCTTGGGGTCTGGGGCCCAGGCCAGAGCAGACCACAGGTCCTCCCTCGGAGCGACTCCGGCCCCCCCAGCCCAGCGGGACAATCCGCGCCCCACACCGCCCTCTCCTCTGCCCACACCTCCTCCTCCTCGCTCACCATCACAGAAGACCCAGGCAGGGCCAGGCGCTCGGGACCACCCAGAAGCCTGCCCTCCAGGTCGCGGGCAGGTCCCGCAGCAAACAGGAGCCAGACAGCCGGCCCCGCCTGGCCTGGGGCTGCAGAGAGCTGGAGCTCCCAGGCCAAGAGCCCATCCTCGACTCCCAGAGGCCTCTGGCTGCCACCCTACGCTACAGCCACAGATGCTGACGCGCCCGAAGGAACATCGAGGCCGGCCCACCAGGCAGCCGTGTAGAGGGGCGGGCAGGGGCTGAATCTGCCTTGCTCCGCCCGTCCCACCGCCTAGCGCACCAAGGGGTCCCCACCTCCAACGACTTCCCCCCAAGGTTTGGCCCATGCAGGTTCCAGTGTCAACGGGGCCCCAGGCCAAGAGCCAGCTGGGCACCTGGACTCACACGTACTTTCCCGAGGACAGGGCCCCTCAGACATCTGCACAGCCTCCAACTATTGCTGAAGAAATATCACCTGTTCCGCGTTATAACCACAGGGTCAGCACTGGGCTCCTGCCCAGGCCGAGGGGGCCAAGAAAAGCCCAGGGGCCAGGAGGCAGAGACCTCCCCAGAAGCAGGAGAGTTGCCACCCACGAACGGGGTTGGGGAAACACAAGCAGACCCTCACATCCCTGCCTGGTCCTCAGAGTGACGCAGAGCTGGCAGAAGGGCCACAGGGCCTGGGGCCAGGCCCAGACCCAGTTCCCGGCTCACTCCGCCTGCCCCACCCCGCCCAGCTGCCAGGCCCCCAGGAAGCCTCACACGGCATTGAGCAAGGCCTCCAGTGTGGTAAGACGCGAGGCCAGGCACGCCCCTCCTCTCCCGTGGACAGGCATCTACACCGCTTGAGGCCCCCAGGCAGGAGAAGTGGACTCAGAGGCATATACAGCAGGGGCGCCGCAGCACAGATGTCCTCACGGGGCTGACCCAGCCTCCATCACAGGCCTTGCCGTGGGTTAGGGTGGACACCGGGAGGTGAGGGGCTGGGCAGGCCGAGGTGCTACTCAGCCGTCTGTAACCTGGCCAGAGGCACAGTCCACGCCGCACCTGGTCCTCCAGCCTCCCCGGCTCACAGGTCTCCTTGTGTCACTCTCCCATCTGTCCTGGGCCTTGCAGGGAGGCCACAGGAGACCCTCTCTCCCCTGAGACTCTGCACCCGCGTTTCTGCAAGGCAACCAGAGGTCCAAGGCCCCACTCCCCAGACTGGACAGTCTCTGGGCCCGTCTGCTAGATGAGGCCTCCCCAGCCCTTTTGCCAAGTTTGAGCCCATGCACTAGCACTGGAGCTGTCCAAGGGCCACCTTGTGCCACAACCTGCCCCCCGTCCACACGTCAACACCCACCCAGCGAACATGTCACAACAACGAGGCCCTGTCACCAAGAAGACCGTGCTGCTTTTATTTTCAGCAATTTTGAAGTGGCCGCAATCTCTCAGCATCTTGGAGATGAAGACAGGGCTGGGAAATGGGTGTTGTTTTCCAAACCGGACACCAAACAGCATCATAAAAGCATACTCCGATCCCGGATCCCAGCTGTCAGGCTCTCAAGGCCTTCCCCAACCTGCCAGCAGCCACTCCCCGGGTCCCTCCACAGGGCTCCTGACCATCCCCAACCCCAGGCAGCAGAGACCCAGGAAAGGAAGCCCACCACGCACCACAACCCGCAAGGCCCAGCCTTGCCGTCCGAGTCAGCAGTGGGCCAGAGGGCGGTCGGGCGGGGTCTGGCACAACACCCAGAGCTGGCTCTGCGTCGGCCTCTCCCCTACTACCCAGGCCACCCACACCTCTGCCCTCTAGCGGTTCCACATTCGCTCCCCAGGTCCGCTCAACCAGCAGGGCCACTGGAACTCGTCACCTGTGTCACCTCACTCAACCCTCACTTGAGCTTTGGGAGGCAGCCTCGAGGGGAAGCTAAGTTTTGCCGAAGTTTATTTATTTTTTCTTTTAAAGATTTTATTTATTTATTTGACAGAGAGATCACAAGTAGGCAGAGAGGCAGGCAGAGAGAGAGGGAAGCAGGCTCCCTGCTGAGCAGAGAGCCCGATGCGGGACTCGATCCCAGGACCCTGGGATCATGACCTGAGCCGAAGGCAGCGGCTTAACCCACTGAGCCACCCAGGCGCCCCTGTTTGCCGAAGTGTAAAGCCTGCCCGGGGCACAGCCCCCAAGTGCGGATCACACCTGGGGACCACAAGGTTCAGCTTCAGGGCCAAGCAGAGCAAAGAGGGGACAGAGTGTGCGCTGCCCTCCCAGCTCCCCTCCTGGGCACTTCCTCCAGCCGACCTCTGCGCTGACCCTTGGGATACAAGAGGATGCATGTGCTCCCCACAGCTCGACACGCTGCTGGGGAGGAAGAAACAGGACATCCCAGGAACCAACACTGGGGGGGAGCCCTGCCCAGGCGGCCCTGCCTGGAGTGCCCAGGAGCCAAGGTCCAGACGGCCCGGGCACGGGCACTATGTACGGCGCCTCCTCCTTCCTGCCACACAGCTGCACCCTACCCTGGCCGGAAGAAATGAGTTCACACCCAGAGCCTGACCCCCCTTCCCAGGCCAAGGTGAGCAGGAAGTATAGGGAGGGGAGGAGCCCGGAGCCCAGGGCGTCAGGAAGAATAGGGAAGGAGAGGCAGCAAGCAGGGGCGCCTGGGGGCTCAGGTGGTTAAGCGTCTGCCTTCGGCTCAGGTCATGATCCCGGGGTCCTGGGGTCGAGCCCCGCATCGGGCTCCCTGCTCCGTGGGGGGCCTCTTTCTCCCTCTCCTCTGCTGCTCCCCCTGCTTGTGCCCTCCTGCTCTCTCGTTCTGTCAAATAAACAGACAAAAATCTGAGGTGAGGGGAGTGGACAAGGAGAAGCCCAGGGACCAAATCCCAGGACAGCCAGAGCAAGGCCTGAGCCTGTCGGCCCCCTGGGGCCGCCCAACATCGGGGCCGGAGGAACAAGCACACTGGCCTGCGTGACCCGGAGACCAGGAGGGCCCCAACGGCCAGCTCCCCTTCGGGCCCTGGGGCATCTCCCGCTCCTCTTCCCAGGGGCCCAGACTCTGAGGCTGACACTCACGTGGCCCAACTACCAGGAGCACAGGCGGGGCTTCGGGACACCTGGCCTTGGCAGAGCAGGGAAGTGACTGCCGATTCCGGGGCGGCACCGCGGCCCGAAGCCAACACCCCCGTCTTACAGAAAAGGACACCAACTCCTGCCACCGCCGCAGGAGACGGTGCAGCCACAAGCCCTGACCCCTGGAGGGCAGCCAGCAGAGGGGACTCCAAGGCCCCCCTGTCCTTTGGAGCCTCCTCAGCACTGCCCCGGCCCACGGGGCGCAAGCACCCCTTGGGAACAGCTCGGCGCCTGCCACAGCGCCTTCACAAACCTGGGCCTGACCTTTGCTCCTGCGGAGATTATCTTATCTCCGGGTGGACTGTGAGCAACCCAAGGGCAAGGACCCCAGCCACCCTCAGCCGCCCTCTGGCCGCGGTGAGGAAAGCCCCTGCTCGAGTTTGCAGAGACGCAAACCCTTGCCGCGGACCCCCGCCCTCTTCCTCCTCGATCACGTCTGGCCCCAAAGGCGATTCCAAAGCTTAAGCCCAGAGGACCCTGGGCCGGAAGTGGGAGAGGGAGGCTGGAGGTGGCATGAAGGCGCGCCCAGTACCTGGCCCTCCAGGTCCTCCCCATCAGCCAGGCTTGCTCCCCAACCACTTCCTGTCAGTCCTTCAGCCAAACAGGGTGCCCACCTGGGGGCACGTCGAGCCCCTCCCCTGTACCCCAACTGGGGGTGAGGGTCCCGATGCGGGACCCAGCTCCGTCCCTGCAAGAAGACACCTGTTCTGGAAGCCGAAGCCGGGGCCCAGGCCAGCCAGGCTCTGGGTGACGGAGGGACCCCCATGAAAGCAACTCTGGGGACACAGCCCTGCCCCTGTCCCTCAGGCAGCCCCAGTCTCCCGCGGGCAGCCCGCCCAGCAGGGCCACCGTCCTCGGCGGGACGCCCAAGCGCCCCTCAGGAGAGACCTCCCTGGCTACAAACCACCCGCTCCCACCCGGCCCCTTGCACACCGGGAGAACCGGGTCCGGGCTACTGCGGAAGGCGACGTGCGGGACTGGACGCGGGCTGCTGGCGGCTCCCCTCTGCACCCGCGCGCGCGTGACCTTGGCAAGGGGCTCCTGGGCCCCAGCGCCCCCGGCCCGGGACCGCGGGGGCGCACCTGCCCACGCCCAGTCCGGGAGCCAGGCTCGCGCTCTCGGAGCCCGCGCGGCTGCGGTCGTGCCCCGGGCCCTGCGGAGGGTCCCGGGCCGGGGGCCAGGGCTGGGGAGGGCGCCGCGCTACCTCAGATCCCAGCGGCCGCTACCCACGTCGGAGCCTCCGTCCTCGTCCTTGGCGGGGGCCGGGGCCGGGGCCGGCGCGTCTCCCGCGGGGCCCTCGTCCCGCACCTCTTCCGCCGCCGCGGGCCCGCCGCCGCCCTGGCTGGAGGGCCGTGAACCCGTCCTCCGGCGCCGGGAGCCGCCCGCGCCGCCGCGGTCGCCCATGGCCTCCCCCGCAGCCGGCCCGACAGAGCCGTGGCCCGCCGGGCTCGCAGCACCTAAGGCCGCGGCTCCGCCTCCAGACCCTCGGCCAACCGCCGCCACCGCCCCCTGCCGAACGCCGTAGCCCGCGCGCCGGCCCCGGCCGCCAATCAGCGCGCGCCCTCCGGGCCGTCCCCGGGCCGCGGGCTCGTCGCTCCGGGAGCCCCTCACTGGCCAAACGCCGGGGCGCGCGCCCATTTGTAGTCCGCGGGCGCGCGGGGCACCCTGGGAGTCGTGGCCGCTCCGCGCGGGGCACCCTGGGAGTCGTGGTCGCTCCGCGCGGGGCACCCTGGGAGTCGTGGCCGCTCCGCGCGGGGCACCCTGGGAGTCGTGGCCGCTCCGCGCGGGGCACCCTGGGAGCCGCGGTCGCCGGGTACCCCCGAGAGCACGGCTGCGGCCGGGCGGCCCGAGGCGGACCTTGTTCCCCCGCGGGCCCCTGCGTCTCCACGGAACGCGCCAGGCCTCCTGGCAGCGCCGAGCCTCCCCCCCCCCCCGCTTCCTGCTGCTCCTCCCGCTCTGCCCACGCGGGGTTTCGCCGCTGCCCGGCCGGGCGCGGAGTGCGGGGTGTGGACGACTCACGAAGGACCTCGCGGTCGCGTCCGGCCCCGCGGCCGTGACCGTGCGACCCGCCTCGCCCACCGCCCAGCGTGTTGGCCCCCGAGCGCACGTCAGGGCGCGCTGGGGTCCCTCGAGTCCCCCAGTTACCACCGCAGAAGCCCCTGCTTTTCCTGGGCTCACGCTGTTCAAGCGAGCGCCAGACGGAAGGTCGGAGCCGAGGAGGGCCCCAGGCCCCACGGCCCCGGGACGCCCGCCCTGCCGACTGACTCCTCGTGGAGGTGCCCGGCGGGGATAGGAAGGTGTAGCCCCCAACTCCCATCCCCGAGTGGCCAGGCCCTGGCCCCCGGCCCTCCCGCCCCGGTCCACAGACCTGCCGGGCCTCCCGCGTTTCCACCCGGGCTAGTTTTGCCAGGGTGTGGGGAGCCTGGGGTGCCGGATCGCGGGGGCCCAGAGGCTTCCGTGTCCTTGCACGACCGCACGGTGCAGCCCCCAAGTGGGCAAGTGCGCCTCCCACCTTAGCTCGACTCTCCTCTCTGCACGGGGCGTGTCGTGGGAACGTCTAGGATTTCCGGGTGCGGGGTTAACCGGGGGCTCAGGCCGGGTTTACCCAGCAGCAAAAACCACTAGCCGTTCTCTCCTAAGTTGAGCAAGGCCGAGAGGAGTGCCTTTCTAGAAGCAGATAAACCGAGAGGGAGGTTCAGCCTAAGGCTAGCGGCCTCTCCCAGTGCCCTGGCCACTGCCTTCCCGCTGGGCTCATCCGTGTTCCACCACCTTCACCACAGTGCCTGGGCCCCCTGATGCCACATTCCTGCTGCCACTGGGCCATCTGGGACTGATACCAGCCTGGCATCTCTACCTGGCAGGCTTACCTGGCAGATGTCTTGGAGTCACCTGCCAAAGGGGCTGCCCTGATTGGGCAGGAGAGCCCCTCCCCCGGGATTATGCAGCCCCACCTGGGTGAGTCAGTTTCAACCTCCTCTCCTGTCCGGTCTTTCAGAATTCGCACCCCTTCACTGGCTGGCCTGGGCCAGGCAGAGCGAGGCCTTTCTGAATACTGATCCCAAGGGGAGGCGAACAAAGGAGAGCCAGCAGCGTAGGAGCGAGCCCTGGGAGCTCTGCCACGCGCGCCCACGAGTCTCTGCGTGCCTTCTGGCTGTGCCGTCCTCCCAATACAGAGCCAAGAACTACAGGGCCCGCCCAGGCTGTCGGGGAAGATTGATGACTCAGGCTCCCAGTAGGCCTGGAGAGGCGGGGTGCCGGGGTGCCGTCATCATAAAGAGTGAAGAGTCACGTTGGAAGCGGCCGCCTGTGTCCACGTCCCGCTCCAAGCCATTGGCGGGCCTGTGTCAGCAGGAGCGAAGCGACCAGAGTGGACAAGGGATCACCAGGGAGGACCAGTCCAGCAGGGCACTGGAGCAGAGCGCGGGGAGAGCAGGACAGCGGGTTAATAGGCAGTCACGGGCCATGAGAGTAGCAATAAGGACAAGCCTCAGAACCTGGAGCGGGGGAAGGGCCCAGAGGGAGGCAGGGGGGCCTGTGCGAGGGAGGGGGACATGGGGGCCTTGGAAGGGGGAGGCAGTCAGCACTGGAGCTACATACGACGCCCACAGCATCAGTTCCCTCAGGGTCCTGGGGAAAATGAGACCCAGGGTGCCAGGGGAGAGGGGAAAGATTAAGGCAGGTGGGGTTGCTTGGTGACAAAGGGGTCCAGGAGGGTTGTGGAAGAAAGCTCCGTGGGGATTTCCCGGCCAGGGGCAGCAACTGATTAGGGGACCAGAGGCCAGGAGCCTTACAGGCCTGACTGGAAGAGATGCAGAGCTTAGAAGCTCAGCCTGTGGCAGGCCACTGAGGCCCGTGAAGGGTCTGGCCCACTGGGACACATGGGACATGGTGGTCAGCTGTCAGGGCCGCCCGTTCTCTGGGATGTGAAGTCCTGTCCAGGGAGATCCGTGGAGATTGCGGGTCGGACTTGCTCCAGGCCTCAGGGAGGCGGCTTCCTGTCTTCCACCCCATCGCCCCTCAGACTCCTGGAGCAGCAGAGACGGCTCGTCTAGACCCGGAAGCCGGGAAGGAAGGAGCATTCCTCACCCACACGTGATGGCTGGTGTAGGTACATGGGGTATTGGGGACAGGCTTGTGTCAAAGGCAGGCCTTGGAGAAGCTGTTCTCCCAGAGCCTGACTTTTCATATGCAAATTGAGCTCTGAAGCCCACCCCAGCCCCAGGACTGTGAAAGTCAAGGGTCCCTGGGCAGGAGCATCTGCACACAGACCTCTCCCAATACCACGGGCTTTCACTCCTGAAGTTTTTACTGCTGACAGTGTTTCCCCAGAAGAGGGCATCCCCCTCCATGTGAGCCCCACCCTAAGCACGCTACAGGCCAACTTCCTGCAGGTCAGGCTCCCCTGCTGTCCATCCCGATGGATGAAGTCTGGGCAGGCCTGTCTCCTGCCAGGGTTCACACGGCTGGCCCTGGGATCATTTGGTTCAACTGCATGACTCCAAAGACTGTGGGCCTCTGGCTCATGCCTGCCTACCTGGGTGTCAGGAGGCATTGCTGGGGCAGGGGTCCCTGTCCTGGGCTGTCCCTGACCAGCACAGTCCCGCCCCTCATCTCAGTTTGATTCATCCAGCCTAAGGCTCAAGGCCTGTGGGTGGCTGTGGAAGCCTGTGTGGTCCGTCCAGAAGCAACACGGGTCAGCTGTCCATGAAGGCCTCCGCAGACAGTGAGGGTTAGGGCGTGGGCAGCACACAGCAGCAAGGGGCCGGACCCTGCACCCCTACTGGCCCCCTTTCCTCCACTGGCACTGAGGAGGGTTTGTTGCGGGGTGTCAGGTCCCAGGGCCTCCTGCTGGGAGAGCAGGCCATAGGTCTGCAGCCCTTCCACACCTACTCCGGGGACTCCAGATAACTTCTGGGCTGGCCTGACTTCAGGCTGGAGACCCTTAGCTCCCTCAGTTCCAGGCACAGAGCTGATTAACCTGCCACAGGACAAATGCCAACTGCTTTTGGGGGGAATTCTCCCACAGCTTGGCCTGTCAAGCTGGCCCTTTTGGGTAGAAGAGAACCCTCTTGCAAAAGGGGACACTGGTGCGCCCTGACAAAGGCAGTGCCCGGCCCTGGGGCCGCATGGGCCGGCTGCCGTTCCCAGCACTGTACCTGCACGAGCCTTACCTCTGGGACCCAGCACGACTGGGCAGCCAACCCCCAGACATCCCAGCGCACCCGTGGCATGGGCCCAGCATTGGATACATCAACCCGACACTCCAAGTTCTATCAAGAGTGGCATTTATTCTCCTCGTGGAGGTGCGGCGCTCCGGGGAGCTGGTGCTATTGTGCTTAGGAAGGAGGTCTGTCCGTCCGTCCGTCTGTCCGGCCGGCCCAGCCCCAAACGGGGGCGGAAGAGGGGCGCGGCCGAGTAAAAATCCCGGCCTGTTCCGGGTGGGTGGGAGTATGTACAAGGCGGCGGGGCACAGGCGGGGGTGGGGGCGGGGCAGGCCGGCGGCCACAACCCCCACCCGAGGGCCCCCGCATCTCGGGCCCTACTCGTAGAATCAGTACAAAATAGGTGCTACCTAAACGTTCCTTCTACCTGAATTCACTAAGTCGGTTATTGTGCTGCTTAGTTATGGGGGCGGGAGGGGGCCCATGGCTTTCCACGGCGGCAGGGTGTAGGGAGAAGCAGGAGACCGTGGCCGGCCCATGGCCCTCTGGCCTTCTCCTTAGGTAGGTAGACCGGCGTGTGGGGGTAGTGTGGAGCGCCGGTGTGTGCGTGTGCATGCGGGTGTGCCCAGCACAGGAGGGCAGGCCCCAGCCTGGGTGCTGTGTGGACCCCGAGGTGTGGTGCAGAGGGTTTGGGATGCGGGCCCTGCTGTGCTGGGCCCTCAGTCCACTCCTGCAGGGGCTGCTCTGTAGCAGCTTGGTGCCGGTGGGGAGGGGGCTGACCAGGTCATACACTCCAGCGCGCACCTTGTGTCTGGCCTGGGGCTCTGGCCCCATACAGCAGAGCCCAGGGTGGCCAGAAGATGGAAGGACTGAGAGTTGGTATGGGTGGCCTGGTCGTGCTGGGCCTTAGGGCCCTGGGTCTGTGCCACCTGAGCTGAGAACGCCAGGTGCGAGTCAAAGGGAGAGCCCAGCTGCACCCAGCAGTGGCCCCGGGCCGGGGCTGGGAAGAGGTGAGGAGGGTTAGGGTTGGGTCTAGGGATCAGGCCTTCCTCTGCGTAGGCAGCCCTCCTGGGCCCGCCCAAACCTGACGGACCCCTGTGGCGAACACGCACCCCTGCAGGTCGCTGCACCCCTGGCTGACTCTGCAGCGGGCTTGGCACAGAGTAGGTAGGTGATGGATGACTGAAGGAGGGGTGTTGGGGGCAACCACCCCGCCCCCGCCCCTGGAACTGTTACACCCGCAGGGCTCTGCCGTGGGGGAGGAGGGAGAAGGAGGGGAAGAAAGTCTGCGCGTCCGGCCCCGCGCAATGTCCCTGATCTAGGGGCCTATGGGGTGGATAGGGCAGGGGGATACCTGATTCTCAGTAACTCTAGAGGCGGCGGCAGCTTCGCATGCAGTGCGCATTATTGCTCTATAGTCGGCATCGGACTAACTAAGAGGGAGAGGGAGCGGGCAGCCCCGGGAAGGGACAGGAGGAGGGTTGGGGCTGCATGCAGTGACGTCACAAAGGCGGCGGCCAATGGGGCGGGCCCTTGGGGCGGGGTCGCCGCCGAGGCTTTGGCATAGACGGGCGAAAGTTGGCAACAGAGTGGGGGCGGGGCCTGGGGCTCGAGGGTAGGGCCCAGGTAGGGGCGGGGTTCAGGGGCGGGGAAAGTGATCCCGGACATCCCGAGCCCCCGGCGTCGGCGGGAAGGATGGGGGCCTCAGCGCCCCTTCCCTGACCCGAGTGCAATCCGTTCATAAATAAAACGTACAAATACAGAAAGAAAGAAACCCGACGCATCCGCACCCCCCCCAGGGGGCTTTACCCGCAAAGCGAATACAGAGAGGTGTGTAATGGGCCGTGCCCAGGCCTGCCTGCCGGGCCCCAGGATCCGTCCTCCAACACCGAATGCCCGGGGACGAGGGAGGGGGGCCCCGGGGCAGGGCGGGAGTGGGGTCTGAGGAGGTCGGATAAGTCCATGCGATTCGATATGCGTCATTATTATTCGTTATGAAGGACAGAGCCCGGGAAGCTGGGCTGGAAGAATTCGGATTTGGCCGAGGATGCGAGGCGAGCGCGGGAGAGCGGCTTGGACTGAGGCCCCAGAAAGAACCGAGGGAGAGGGGTGCCGCCGTCCGCCTCTCTCCCTGATCCCCAACGCGTGTATCACTCCTGGGGTTCAGCGAAGACTGAGGAGTAGGGACGCCTCTGCAGAAACCCCCCCTCCTGCTCCTCTCCCGGTCTGCTCCCTGGACGTCTAGGCCGCAGGCCTGGCCCTTGGAAGGCTTGGGAAAGGGGTGGGGAAGACCTGAGTCTCTGCGACGCGATCCAGGGGCGCAGAGGAGGGAGGAGGGGGGTGCTGCCCACCTCACCCCACCCCCGTCTTCAGAGACCTAACTCGGAGATGAGGTTCGGTTCTGGGTCTCCTCGACCCTATTGCTGGGAAAAAGCCTGGGGCACCCTGGAGGGGAAGGGAGGGGGTTCGGGGTGGGTCTCCCCTCAGGACCCTATTGCTTGAAGGGGCCGACAGGGCCCCTGGCGGGCGGGGCGGGGCCGGGCCCCCTCCCTCTATTGCTGTGAGGAGGGGCCCGCCCTCCGGCCCCTCCGCCCGGGAGCTGGCGGAGACTTCCCTGGGGGCCCGTATTGCTGAGAGCCGACCCGGCTGGGCTGGCGGAGGCGCCGCCGCCCTAGGCCTGCACGGGACTGAGCTGCGGCGAAGCGGCGGGCGCCTGGGCCGCGGGGCCGCCCCCGCCAGCGCCGCCCTTGAAGCAAGCCGACTCGTAGTGCTTGTTGAGATAGGACTTGAGCGCGAAGCTCTTCTTGCAGCGCTTGCACTGGAAGTGCTTGAAGGCCGAGTGCGTCTGCATGTGCGCGCGCAGGTTGGAGCGGTCGGCGAAGGCCTTGCCGCAGTGCGCGCAGCCGAAGGGCTTCTCGCCTGTGTGGGAGCGCATGTGGCCTTGCAGCAGCCAGGGCCTCGAGAAGGCCTTGCCGCACACGCCGCACTTGTGGCGCAGGTCGTGCGTGAGCAGGTGCATGGCCATGGCCGGCATGGACACGTACACCTTGCCGCACGTCGGGCACCGCCGCGCCAGCTGACTGTCCAGGCTGCGGTGCGTCTGCTTGTGACGGCTCAGGTTCGACGACGTGGCGTACGTTTTCCCGCACTCGCCGCAAGCGTGCCGGCCCCCTGCGCCGCCAGCCCCAGGCCCCGCGCGCGCCTCCGTGCTCACCCCCGCGCGCGCGCCGCCCCGGCCCCCGGCCCCCGACCCCGCGCCGCGCGCACCCGCCCCGGCCCCGCCTCCGCTGTCGCCGTCGGGAGCTGCCGCGGAGGCCGTGGAGGGAGCCGCGGCGTTGGCGGCCTTACGGCGCGAGCGCCCGTCGGTGATGAAGAAGGCGTCAGCCGCGTAGCCCTCGCTGACCGCCGCGTCGCCGTTGATGTAGCCGCCCGCGGCGGTAGCCAGCTCCGGGCGCGGGGTGGGAGGCGGTGCCGAGCCCGCGGCCGCCGGGCCCAGTTCTCCACGCACCGCCGCAGCGTACATGGGCTCTGGGGACGGCCCTTTGAGCAAGGCCGCCTCGGCATCGCCATCGTAGACGGAGGCGGGCCCCGCGTAGTCGTTGAGGTATCCTGAGGGCCGAGGCGGGCGAGCAGACAGAGGGAGGGGGAACCGGGCAGCGGGCGAGACACACACGGGAAGGCGGACGGCGACACGGGGTCCGGGAAGAAGGGAACGAGAAAAAGGACAAAGGAGAAGGGGCCGGGGGGCCGCGGGGCAAGGAGGACGGGGGAGGCAGGGAGGGAAGAGAAGAGGCGACGGATGAGACTGGGCCGGGCCCCGGCTCCGCCCCCGCCGCCCGCCCCGCCCTCGCAGGGGGAGGAAAGAGGCGCATCCTCGGGCGCGGCTGCCCCCCCTTCCGCGGAGCCTCAAGGTCAGGGGGGAGGGGCGGCTCTTCCCTCGCCCTTCTTCCTCCACTCTCCTCCCCCTCGGGTTCTCCCCACTTCAGCAGTTTTCCCTGATTATGCAACACACTGCGGACCCGCAGCGCACAAAGCCGGGACCGCCCACCGAGGGACCCCGTCGCTCCTGCCTCGCCGGGTGCCCACCTGCTCTTCCCCTTGGCACCTAGAACTCGTGTCCAGGCTTGATGCCCCCCTCCTTGGTCCCCTAGGCCCCCCCACAGGCCCTGAAGACTTCTCCCTCGGACAGCCCCTCCTACCCCCTCTAGCGCCTCCTTCTTCCCTCCCAGGTCGTCTACTACTCACTGGACTCGACCCCCTTCCCGCTCCAGCCCTACCTGCCTCCATCTACACTGCTTCTTTCCTGACTCCGTTAGGTCATCCTGCACCCTTCGGTCCTACCTTGTTCCACATAGCCCTCTTCCCCCAGGCCCTAACCCCTTGTAGGGGCCTTCCCGAGCCTCAGGATGGATGACAGGGAGTCGCTGTGTTGGAGAGTGCCAGGGCACCCACCAGGGGACACCTTCACTGGGACAAGCCGCAGGCAGGCAACACATTCATGCCAGTAACTGCAGTTGTTCTCAAGGTACAAGATGGATCTCACAACCTCAGAGTCACAAGTGCACACACCACACGATGCAGCCTCTGGCTTCTTCAGGGTTACACTCTGCTTCCCAGCCACCATCAACCCTGGAGTGTCCTCATAGGGTGGGCTGCACGCTCACCAGCATACCACCTACTCACACAGGGTCACACATGCAGCCACCCTGGACACACTGTCAGCCAGGGTCGCCAGTCACATGGGTGCACAGCGGCCTCAGAGTCACATGGTCCCATGTAGTGGCACACAGGCAGGCACACACTCATACAGGGTCACACACAAGCAAGCGCACGCAGTCACATGGCCACACGCAGTCACATGGGCGCACACAGGCGCACACACGGGCTCACACTTGTTTGCCACCCCACACTGCTGGCCCTCCCAGCCCTCCTGCCTGCATGTTAACAGTTGTCCTTGAACTTGGGCACCTCTCCACAAAGAGCCTCCCCCGAGGCCAGCACTTAGGACCTGCCTACATCCTCCTCCCTGGTCCTGCTTGCAGGGGAAATACTGCAGCTCCTCTGCTGGTGCCCTAGTCCTGACAGGTGGCGGCCCCCAGTGGACCCATGCCTACTCCCTGGAACTCACAGCACTCTGTGGCCCTAGCCAAAAAAGAGAGGATGATGCTCAGGAAGGCCCAGGTTTCTGGGTGTGGGTCTGCATGCATGGCAGGTCCTGTCCTATCAGCAAGTGTCCATACGCATAGCCAGGGTGTGGGTCTATGCGTACCTTCGGGTACTTCCTGTTTCCCACCCTTGCTCCCCACCTTCTCTCCTGCATTGACACCCTCCCTGATTGGCCTTGGCCTTGTTCTGGCCTGCTTCTGCGTTCCCCTCTCCCACCTTCCTCCACAGTCCAGCTTCAGTCACTGTCTCCTTCTGGTTCTGTTCCCTCAGGTCTATTTCCTGGAGCCCCTGACCCTTCCATCCCCATACTCTGGTCCTCTACCCCTCCCAGCATTGCCCTGGGCCCCTTGCTGTCCCCAGCCTCAGCCCAGCTCGCACCTTTCTCGTGCAGTCGCACTCCGAGGTCGCTGCGGGCGCGCCCGTAGGAGCTCTCGAGGTCCGCCGAGGAGAACGTGTCAAGTTTGACCTTCTTGACCAGGAAGGATCTGGGCATGATTCCTGCGGGGCTCCGGCGCTGCGGGCCTGCAGAGCCGGGGCGCGGGGGGGCTGCGGCCGCGGCGGGGCCCCGTCACCATTCGAGGAGCGGCGGAGGCAGCAAGGGTCCCCACTCTGGCCTTTGGATGCTGCCGCTGGAGTGCGGTCCTGTCTTCCTCCTGCCTTCCTTCCTGCCCTGCGTTTCCTCCTCTGCTCCTCTGAATTCCTCCTCTTTCCTCTTCTCTTCTCTTCTCTTCTCTTCCTTCCTTCCTTCTTTCCTTCCTTCTTTTCTTCCTTCCTTCCTTCCCTCCTCTGGTCCCGGCTTCCCAGCCCGCAGTGCCGCCCCTGGACAGGCGGGGGAGGAGGCCGGGGGGTGGGGGGTGGGGAAGGGGGGAGCGGCTCCGTCCCGGGCCCGGAGGCTGCGAGTGGGTGCAGGGCTGGCCCGGCTCCGCGGCCCCCTTCCCCTCCCCCCCACCGCCGCGGCGGAGCTTCAGTCAGCGACCCCCCATGCCCCTGGGGGTGGAGGCGCCGGGCCCGGAGAACGCGGCGGCGGCGGCGGCGAGAGCGCCAGCAGCTTCAGCACCGCGGCCAGCGCCGGCCCGGCCAGCACCTCGGCCAGCGACCGGGCGCGCTCAGCCGCGGCGGGCGGCGAGGGGCGGGCCGCGGGTGCTCGGCCGCCAGGCGGGGGTCCTCGGCGGGGGTCTCTGGGAGGCTTGCTTTATTGTTCTGCAGCCGGAGCGAGCGGCGGCGGCGGCGGCGGCGGCGGCGGCGGCGGCGGCGGCGGCGAGCGGGGGGCGGGGGTCCTCGGGGGGAGGGGTGCGCAGGGAGGGCGGGCCGAGGGAAGGAGAGAGGGAGGGACGGGGGCTCCGGGGGCGGGGCTCAGCGCTCGGACAGCTCCCGGGCCCGGCCTCCTGCGCCCGCGGCAGCCTCTGCCTGCGGCCGGGCCCAGCCTCTGGCTTTTAAAGCCCAGAAGCTGAGGGAGGGGGAGAAGGGGAGGGAGGAGAGGCCGGCGGAAATGGCTGCGCGGGGCCGGGCCCGGCCAGGGTCTCCTGGGAGGGGTCTTGGGGATGCCGCGGCCCCCGCATGTGTGGATGTCCCCCGAGCAGCTTCGGGAACGGAGGCCCAGCGGTCTGCGGCATTGTCGTGCGTGGGGGGAGAGGGGGAAACGGCCCCGGGACTCGCGAGCCCCAGACTTTGGATCTTGTGGGGAGGAACGCAGGGCGGATCCCAGGCTGGTCCAGCCCGCCTGGCTTTCGGGTGCGGAGGCTGGGGATCCTAGGGGCCGGGCGGGGGCGGAGGGAGGCGAAGGAGCGAATGCTGAGGCAGCGAAAGCGCAGTGTGGAAGCGCGGCGCGCGCCCCGTGCCGCAGTGTCTCCCTGCCACTCGGTCACCCGGGCTGACCTCGCGCCCGCTGGAGAGGCCTCCCTCACCGCCTCCCCCCTCCGCCTCTTTCCCCGGGGGCTGAGGTCGAGCGCCGCGGCGACGCAGCGAACGGGCTGTGAAGCGGGAGAGGGGCTGCCATGCCCTTGCTCTAGAAATTCGACTTCGTGGTGTTTTTGCACCCTTCCGCGCGGCTGCAGCTCCGCCCGGCGGCTCCGCAACCAGGCGGATAACCCTTCCCGAGGCCGCCCGCCCGGAGTTTGCAGCCCCCATGACGTCAGCCCCAGCCGCCAATGGCCGGGTGCGGGGGTGTCGGGGGCTCCAGGCCGCACAATGGCCGCGCGCGGGGACATATGTCCTCAATTAGGGCCCGGAGCTGCCATTGTCCCCTCCCTCGCCTGCGCCGGGTGGCTCGGGAGTCCACGCTCGGAGCGCGCCTCCGCGCGACCCGCTGTCACTGAGGACCAAGGTCGCAGGGTGGCTCCGGGGAGTGTCCGGGCGCGGCCCAGCCGGGAGCGCGTGCACGGCGGGGGCGCGCGCGCGCCCGCCGCTACACGCAGTGACCTTGTGCAGGGCGGCGCGGCGGGACCGCGGGCCCCGGCCGGGAGCGCGCGGCGGGCGGGCCGCCCCGGGAGCGCGCGTGCGGGGGCGTGCCTGGAGGGCTGAGCGCGGCGCCCCGCTTCCTCCCGCGGCTCGGCCCGGCAGGCGAGCAAGTGTGGGTGCGAGCGAGCTGGCCCCGCGCGGGGGGCGCGGCGGAGACCACAGGCCCGCTTTGTGGCCCTGGCCGCGGCCGCGGCTGCATATCCATCTTGCGTGGCAGGCGTTCCCGAGGGGCGGGGGCGGGGCGCCGCCGCCCCCTTACCGCGGAGTCGCAGCCGGCGAGGCCCTAAGTGGGGGCGGGGACGGGACCCCCCGCCCGCTCGGCCGAGCCTGTCGTCCCTGCTCCCTCCCAGGAGGGCCCGGGCCGAGGCGCAGCCGGAGGCCCGGGGCCAATTAGCATATTGATTGCGGGACTGGGGGCCCATCTGGACCGAGGCCTAATTACCGGGCAGACCCTCCGGGCGCGGGCTGGACGTGCCCGGCGCAGTCCCTTCCGCAGCGCCACAGGCCCCCGCCCCAAACTCCTCCCGGACAACCCGCCCCTGCCTCCCCTCTGACTCCATCCCTGTCTGCCCCTCCTCTAGACCCAGGCACTTTATCCCGGTGCTCGTGAGTGCCTGTCCCCTTCCCTCATCCTCCCGCTCGGCTGCGCATCCTCTTGTTCACGCCCTCTGTTCGTGCCCCTTCCCCTCTTCCGTCGTTTTTCTGTTCCTCCATCCAACCTCCGTGTCCCTCCATCCCCTGGTTCGCTGTCCGCCTCCCTTTCCCTCTCTCTGTCAAGTTCCCCGCCCCTCTGGCTCCCAACCCTCTTGACGGACAAGTCGTCAGGGCCCAGACACATGTGTCCCACGGCAGGGCGATCCCGAGGGGACTATGCAGGCGGGCCTTGATCGCGCTCGCTCAGGTGGAGCCCGCAGCCCCACGAGGCGCCTGGCGGGGAGAGGCAGGTGGGCCCGGGCCTCGGCCATCAGTCCGCAGTGGCTGGGTTGCAGAGCACACATGCGGCCCTTCTCAATTACTTGGGCCTCCTCGCTCCGCCTCCTTTCCAGAGCCCCGCCTGCCTCCGCCAGGATCCCAAGGTCGCTGTCTTGGGGTCCAGCTAGGAGGGACTGGGGAAGGAGATAGTGATTCTCATGCTTTTGGAAACTTTCAGCTGTCCTCCACCAGAGGCCACCCTGAATCTCTCCCACTGAGGGCTGGAGACCAGAGGGTGGGGCGGGGGTGGGGGTGGCTTTGTTGCAGGGCAGGACAGGGGAAGACAAGGCTGCTTTGGCCTTGTCTGGACCCAGCCAGCTGAGGGTTACTCCAGCCCTCAGGGCATTAGCACCCAGGGTGCTTGGTCTGTCCCCCCTCCCCCCATAGAGCCTCTGGTCCTCAGAGACTCTGTTTCCTTGGCCCAGACTCTTACCCACCTGGGGTGAGGGAATGCAGTGTTGGTTCTGTGTCCCTCTATGTCCCTCTGCTTCTGGGCATGCTACCTCCAGTTCTGCACAGGTCCCCTGCTGCTGGAAGGCCAGGCTTTAAAGGGGAGACTCACTGAGTTATGTCCCCAGCATCTGGCCCCCAGCAGAGCCAAGATCCCTATGCTTGCTCACTCCTGAACCCTGTGGTCACCTTCTCATCCCCTCCACTCTAGCAGGGCTCCAATCCAGTCTAGCCTAACCCAGAGGGTCCACACCTCCTTCTGGATCCCTCTCCCTGGCTTCCAGGATCCTACTGTAGCTGGGAGCCTCTTTTGGTCTGGCCCCTTGGCCCCCCAACACCCCCCTCCTCAGCCTTCTCTTCAGTAAAATGGGGGATGGGTCGCTTTCCTGAAAACCAGTCGGAGCCCTGGGTGCATAGTGGGCTATCCATGACCGCTCATTCTGTTTCCCAACAGTGAGGTGAGACTTGCCGCTCAGAACAACCACTCCCCACCTGCTCCTAGAGCCCATGGGCAGCCCAGGACACAGGTACCAACCAGAAAGATAGACCAGGTCATAGGTTGGATCATGAGAGCAGGAGGAGGTAGAGCCCAGGCCTGGGAGATGGTTGTGAGCTGTAGCCTCTGTCCAGAGGAGATGGGGTTGTGTGGAGTCTGAGGAGCAGCCTGGAGGCCAGTGGAGAGAAGCAGAGCAGTTGGGTGCATCCAGGTTTGGGCTTTTGCCAGGTGAGCTTCTAAAAGGTGCACCAGAGCCCAGGGGATGTGCAAGAGAGAGGTGACAGTGATCGTGGGATCTAAATGGGGTGAGGACATGGCATGGTGGGGGCCTGGGGTGCGGCGGTCAGCGTCTGCAGGACTGAGCTGGGGGCTAGGCGGTGGGGCTAGGAGAAGGGGGTGTCGAGTTGAAATGGCAGAGCGGGGGTGGAGGAGACAGTTCCTGATGGTGACAGGGACGGGGCACAGCGGGCAGAGGACGAGGTCGCTGGCAGGAGGAGGAGGGCAGGACTGAGGGGCAGGAGCTGAAGGGCCGTCACGAGAGGTTGAGGCCACCAGGAATTCAGACCTGGCGCAGCGGCGGGGCGGTGCCCAGGGCAAGGGCTGGTGTGGGCGGTTGGCTCAGCGGATGGCTCACGTCTGCTGGGACTCCTGGAGGGGGGAGTGGGGAAGGGGCCGCAGGCCACAGTGAGGAACAGGGCCGGTGGGGGCCCCCCTTCCAGGCCAGGGGGCTGAGGTGGGGAGAGAAAAATCAGTCCTCAGAGAAGGCTGGGGGGCAGAGGGAGCGGGTTTCCCACGGGAGAGCAAAGGCCCAACAACGGAGCTGAGGTTCTTGGTGGGAGGGGTTGCTGGTGAGCAGCTCCAGGCTTGTGAGGAGGATGGCCCGAGGCAAAACAGGTCCCTGCTGGGACAGGCGCTTTGGCCCCACAGAGGAGAATGAGGCAACTACAAATGTCTACTCGAAAAAGAGGAGGTGGGGTCCTGGGTGGCTCAGTTGGTTAAGCAGCTGACTTCGGCTTCCGGCATGATCCTGGAGTCCCAGGATCAACTCCCACATTGGGCTCTCTGCTTGGCAGGGAGTCTGCTTCTCCCACTGACCTCTCTGCCTCTCTCTCAAATACATTTTTTTAAAATCCTTAAAAAAAAAAAAAAAAGACAAGGGAAACAAAGAGCAAATATCGAAGTAGTAGAAAACATTTGTGTAACAATGGGTTAATATTCTGATTATAGAATAGCTACTATAAATGAACTCTACAGAATGAAAATGCTGAGACACCTCACCCTCCACAGGCAATTTACCACACAGTAAACAAAAGACCTTACTGGGAAATACATGCAAATTAAACAAGATGCAAATTTCAGGGTGGGTTTTTGTTTTTGTTTTTACATTTTTATCACAGAAAATATCAGATGTGGGACCCATGGGTGGCTCAATGGGTTAAGCCTCTGCCTTCGGCTCAGGTCATGGTCTCAGGGTCCTGGGATCGAGTCCCGCATCAGGCTCTCTGCTCAGCGGGGAGCCTGCTTCCTACCCCCCCTCCCCTGCCCGCCTACCTCTCTGCCTACTTGTGATCTCTGTCTGTCAAATAAATAAATGAAATCTTTTAAAAAAGAAAATATCAGATGTGTGCAAAAGTGCAGAAGGTCAGATAAGATGGGCCCACATATGCCCACCACCACCGTCACCCAAGACCGGCTCACAGGCAATCTGGTTTCCTTTCCGTTCCCATTCCCTCCCCCAAATCCCAGATGTTGTATCACAAAATGCCACTTTTAGTAAGTAAGCAAAGAAAGGCAGGAGAGCGCACAGGGGCCTGGGCGTTGTATGAGGCAGCCCTTGCCTCCTGCCCTGAGCTCACCCAGCTGGAGCTGGGGGCCCCAGGACGTGTGATTAGGCTCTGTCCCCTTCTTGGTTCAGGAAAGATGTCCCCTCAGCGTCCTGAGTCTTACGGACCACTTAGCCACTGCAGAGGCTAGCAGCCCCCAGGGATCCGGGTCCTCCTTCGTTCCAAGGGATCCACCCGCCTGACCCTGCTCAGACCCTCCAGCCTCATTTCAAGCCTGAGAGAGAATTTCCGTACAGCAAAATGTGTGTTCCATTCAGTTTTAACAAACACAGTTGCTCCTGTATTAAGATACGGAATGGACGCCTGGGTGGCTCAGTCGGTTAGGCGCCTGCCTGCCGCTCGGGTCATGCTCCCGGGATCCAGGAACTGAGTCCTTCCTCAGGCTCCCTGCTCAGTGGGAGTCTGCTTCTCCCTCTGCCTGCCGCTCTTCTGCTGTGCGCTCTCTCACACTCTTTCTCTCTCTCAACAAAATCTTTAAAGAAAAGAAAGAAGCACACAGGACACTTCCATTCCCCTCCAGGACAGTTCTTTGGGGAAAAATTTAAAGGAAACACAAGGGGGGAGGGGTTGCAGGAGTGTGGGCCCTGGGGGAGGGGAGGAAGTGGGGGGAAGAGAAGGTGACCAGAGGAAGTCAGGGACACCACAGGGGAGGCTGGGGCAGTGGGCAGTGAGCTGTCGTCCTGCCTGAATTCCCTGGAAATTTGGCGTGGGGCAGTCTGGCAACTTTGTAATGTCCTTTTTTTTGGGTAAGATTTTTTTTTATTCATTTGTCAGAGAGGGAGAGAGAGAGCACAAGCAGGCAGAGGGAGAAGCAGGCTCCCCACTGAGCCAGGAGCTCATGTGGGACTCGATCCCTGAACTCTGGGATCACAACCTGAGCCAAAGGCAGACGCTTAACCACTGAGCCCCCCAGGCACCCAACTTTATAATTCCCAATGCAGTGGGGTTGCACACTCTCAACATTTGCTCTAGAACACGCAGAAGAGAAGACTAATCAGAAAAAGACCTGGGCATGACGAGCGCTGCGGCATGGCTTCACGTGGCCCCAGACGTGGTAGGGGCCCTGAGAGGGAGGATGGATTGGGGAGAACGATGTAGAAATGATGGCCTGGAATCTTCCAGATTTGATGAAGATCATAAACTTACCAATCCAAAAAGGTCGGGAAACCTCAAGCACAAGCTACGGGAAGGAAACCACACCCAGGCCCGCCGTAGCCAAATGATCACGGGAAACAGTAGCAGCAGCCCGCAGGGTTGAGGAGTCAACAGACGCGTGTCCAAGAAGCCAAGGCGTGGCCAACACAGATCTCTGCGGGAAACCCCGCGAGCTGGGAGAGGGCAGAGCAGCGCCTCTGACTGCTGGGAGGAAGACACTGCCAAGCAGACTGGACGCCCAGGGGGGAACACCTTTCAAACACACAGCTTAGGTAGACTTTTCAGACATACAGAAGCTGTAAGGGTTCATCACCAGCTGAGCCGCAGTACAAGCAATCCTAAAGAAAGTCCTCTAGGCAGAAGAAAATGACGCCAGGTGCAAATCTAGATCTCCACAAAGAAATGAAATACGTGGAAATCGTAACTAAGAGGTAAACATGAAAAGTTTGTTTCTTGTTATTTAAAAGATAATCCGCTGATTAAATAGCACTAACAATGGATGTGAGATTTATAAGAGACAAAAACCAATGCGGAACTGGCGAGCAGCGTCTAGGTGGGAGACGGAAGTGCTCGCTGCGGAGGTAAGGGGTGCTGTCACCCGATGTGGGCTGTGATACGTCAAAGCTGTCTCTGGACAGGTAAAGAAATTAAAATAGCACAGATGAGAACTAACAAGCCAACAAAGAAAATAAGTCATACAAAATTCTCAACAAATCCAAAAGAAGGCAGAAAAAGAGGAAGAGGAAAACCGAAACAGTTGAGACCCACAGAAAGCACAGAGCAAGATGGCAGACCCAAGGCCAGCATGTCCCTGATCACATTAGATGTGACGGATCTGAGCATCCCAGCTACACGGTGGAGGCCGTTGGGCACAAAACAGCAGGACCCAGTCATATGCCGTCTACAACAAGCCCATCTTACATAGGCAGATAGGTCAAAGGAAGAGACTGCGAGAAGATATTCCACAAAACACTAAAGGCTGGGGAGGCTGTGCTCCCATTAGACAAAGCAGATTTCTCAGTAAAGTGCGTTGCCATGGATTGGGAGGGCCATTTCAAAGCAGGGGAGACCCATGGTAACTACTGCGGTCCTGGTTGAGAATGAATGAGACCCTGAGGCGTGGGCTGAGGACAGTTGGGTGGGTGTCCCTGAAGGTCTCTGATTTCCAGACCCCCTAATCTGGAGCAGCGGAAGTGCTGCCTTCAGGTAGGAACTTGCTCTCCCGGGGGAGACCCAGGGACCATTCCCTTTCCTGACCTTGCGTACACCCGTGGGGTCTGTCTCCACTTCCCACCAAGAGGGCCTCGAAGGGAAGTCATAGCCTAACCTATGCCTGCACGTGCTGTGGGCACAGAGAGAGGGGCACGTGCTGAATCCCCAAAGATCTGCAGTGGGTTACAGGTTACAGCGCTCTTCAAAATCAGTGTCTGCAAGGGGTGTACGACTAAGCCGTGACACACCTGTCCCTGCGGTGGACCACATGCGTCCAGAAACCAAGGGGCTGAGAATAAGCATGGCTCCCCATCACCCCACGGTGAGCCCCTGAGGGTCTGGGCTCCGTCCCTGAGGATGACGGCTTCCGCCAGGGACGGTCCCGCTGCACTGATGGCCACAGCTGCTCCCAGGACGCTCTGGCTCCTTGTGTCCAGGACTGAGAGGCCCGAGGAGGAGCGACCTGACCACCAGGAGCGGGTCTGTGACGATGGGGACGAGGGGTGTGCTGGCTTCTGGCAGCACATGGACAATGTAGCCGCCTCGCTCAAGAGGGTGTTTTCCTGCGCCAAACGCCAAAAACAGGCGGCATTGACTTTGGGACCAGGTTACCAGCAGACATGGAGGACATCGTTGGCAGAGGCTGGAGAAAGGGGACCTGTGTTTGCAGAAAGGTCAGCGAGGTGCTTGCCTGCTGTCACCTGGAAGGTAAGAAAACCGTGAACTGGGTTCTGGGCAGGGAGACTTCCAGCAAAGAGGTGGAAGCGCCTGTCGTGTGTTGACTTGTGTCACCTGCAAAAGAATCTACCAGAGTCCTAACCCCCGTGTTTCAGAATGTGATGCTGTTTGGAATAAGGTCACAGCCGATGTACTTAGGTAAGAGGAGGCCGTCGCCGGAGTGGCGCCCATTCAGTGGGTGCTTCTGCCAGGAGAAGCAGCGCGCAAGACGCAAGAGGTCCCGGGAAGCCGGGAAGGCACAGAGATGCGGTAGACGGAGGCCGGCCGAGGGGCACGAGGGGGGCGCCGGAGCAGACTCCCTCAGAGACTCCAGAGGGAGTGGACCCTCCCGACACCTTGATCTGAGACGTGCAGTCCCCAGCGCGGCGAGAAAGTAAAGTGCTGTCAGTCTCACCCACCCGGCAGCCCTAGGAGGCCGGCACAGTGGGCTGCTTTTCCCCACGAATGACATCACAAGCGGCAAACAAGCTGAAGAGAGACGAGTTTAGTTTTCGAGAAGAATTTAGGGAAGACGTTTCCCATCTAGGATGGCTGGGCTGAAAAGTAAAACATTTTTTCATTCCCAGTCTCCCCACCTTGCAAAAGCAACTCAGTGTAAGAAAATGACTTACTTCGCTCAGCACAGTATCAGGGTCAATCAGAGAAAGACGATGATCATATGGTCTCCCTGAGATGAGGAATTCGAGAGGCAGGGCTGGGGTCTTGGGGGGCTGGGAAGAAAAAAATGAAACAAGACGGGATCGGGAGGGAGACAGACTCTTCATCTTGCGAAACAAACCGAGGGTTTCTGGGGGGTGCGGGGGAGGGATGAGGGGCTGGGTGGTGGGCATTGGGGGGCATGTGCTGTGGTGGGTGCTGTGAAGTGTGTAAGCCTGACGATTCACAGACCTGTACCCCTGGGACAAATAATACATTATATTATTTTTATATTTTATATTATAAAATTATTTATATTTTATAAATATATTTTATATTTATATTTTAAAAGATTAAAAACAGAAAGAAACAGGCCCTGAGCAAAGATCAAATCCAGGCACCCCCGTGAAATGTGTTCTCAGTGTGAAGATTAAGTCGAAAGTGGGGCCGTAAGAGGGGCACCTGGGTGACTCAGCTGGTGGGACGTCCGACTCTTGATTTTGGCTCTAGTCCTGGTCTCTGGGTCATGAGATCCAGGCCTGCCTTGGGCTCCGCGCTGTGGGAGGTCTGCCTGTCACTCTCCATCTGCTCCGGCCCCTCCCCTCTTCTCAAAAATAAATAAATAAATATTTTTTAACAAGTGGGGCCATAAGACTTCTCATTCAGACTGCTAAGAGATGTAAAGCAGTATCATTTTTTCCCCTAAAGATCTTATTTATTTGAGAGAGAGAGAGAGAGCACAAGCAGGGTGAGGGACAGCGGGAGAAGCAGATGACCCCTGAGCAGGGAGCCCGATGAGGGACTCGATCCCAGGACCCTGGGGTCATGACCTGAGCCAAAGGCAGATGCTGAACTGACTGAGCCCCCCAGGCGCCCCTGTAAAGCAGCGTTTTATAGGTCCTCTCATCTAGGGCTTCTGGGAATCTGAAGGACGAGGTCATTCTGTCTTGCAGGTAGAATGAGGTCTGCCTTGAAGAGATCTCTTCGTGTAAATCTTGTTCAATATACTGGATTATAATTTGATACGTAGAAAACCTACATAGTTTTTTTAAATTTAAATTCAATTAGTCAGGGACGCCTGGGTGGCTCAGTTAAACGTCTGTCTTTGGCTCATGTTATGATCCTGGGGTTCTGGGATCGAGTCCCACATGGGGCTCCTAGCTCAGTGGGACGCCTGCTTCTCCCTCTGCTGTTCTGTCTCTGCCTCTCTCTGTTTGACAAATAAACAAAATCTTTTAAAAAATAATTTGTTTAAAAAAATAAATTCAGTTAATTAACGTACAGTGCATTATTAGTCCTGGAGGTAGAGCTGAGTGATTGATTCATCAGTCTTACACAACACCCAGTACCGCTAATGTCCATCGCCCAGTTATCCCATTCCCCCACCCTAAAACTACAGAGTTTTTTTTTCTTTAAGATTTCATTTATTCATTAGACAGAGAGCGAGCACAAGCAGGGAGAGAGGCAGAGGGAGAGGGAGCAGCAGACTCCCCAAGGAGCAGGGAGCCTGACGCGGATTCCATCCAGACCCCAAGATCATGATCTGAGCTAAAGGCAGATGTTTAAACATCTGAGCTCCCTAGGGGCCCCCATCGTTTTTAACCAACTGAGCCACCCAGGCGTCCCGCCCCCATCGTTTTTTAAAGGAATCCTACTATCTTGGATTACAAGAGACAGAGATTGTTCAAGATGAAAAAGCACCTGTAGGCTTCAAAAATTCTGTCGGCAGAAAGCATTCTGGTCAAGAACGTTGGGCCTTTCCCAAGGAAGGATGACCCAGGACAGAGCCAAGAACCTAGAGAGCCGAGTCCAGAGCCTCCGAGAGCCACCCCTGGAGGACTAGCACCAGGCGACACCAATGGGCCCTCATCCGGGAAGCGTCCCCGCAGGACAGCAGGCTGACTAGCACCTGCACACCCACTGCGTTTCCGAGTTTCCACTGACCGTGAATGCTACACACTTTCCAACTCTTCCTTTTTTAAATATTTATTTTTTTTATTGTTTTAGAGATTTTATTTATGTATTTGAGAGCGAGAGAGCACTAGAAAGAGAGAACACGCACAAATGGGGGTCAGAGGCAGAGGGACAAGTAGACTCCCCTGCTGGGCAGGGAGGCTGACCCCTGGGTCAAGGTCAGCCTGACATGGGGCTCGATCCCAGGACCCGAGATCATGATCTGAGCCAGAGGCAGACGCTTAACTGACCGAGCCACCCAGGCAGCCCCATCACTTCCTTTCTTCAAATAAACGTTTTAGTTTAGAGTGAATTAAGATTAGCAGAAGAGTTGCAGCTGTAACGGGAAGTCTTCCTGTCAGTCTTCCCTCACCTCCCCCAAGGACAGCGTGGAGGACTCTAGGGGACTTCGGTCACAGCCAGGAAGCCGCTCCGGTGTGCGACTCCTAGCTCCACTCCAGGCTTCATCTGGAGTTCACTTTTTTTTAACCGACATTTTCTTTTTTCAGGAACCAGTTCAAGGGACCACAGTGCATTCAGTCTCCTTACTTCCTGTGGTCTGACAATTTCTGCAATTTCTGTCTTTTGTTCTTTCTCATGACCTTGACAGTTTTGTGGAATGTCCTTCAGCTGGGATTTGTCGGATAGTCTCTGGTGATCAGCCTGGAGTTCTGGGTTTGCGGGGGAGACCTCAGAAGGGACGTGGCCTTTTTTTTTTTTTTTAAGATTTTATTTCTTCCTTTGAGAGAGCGAGCACAAGCAGGGGAAGAGGCAGAGGGAGAGGGAGAAGCAGACTCCCCAAGGAGCAGGGAGCCCTGTTGTGGGACTCGATCCCAGGACCTGGAGATCATGAGCTGAGCTTTAGTCAGACACTCAACATGTGAACCCCCCGGGCGCCCCATGATGCGATCTCCGTGCACCACAGCGGACGGACAGTCCGTCCACCTGACTTCGAGCCGGTGATGTTGATCTTCACACTGGCTTGCAGTGGTGTCTGCCGGGGTTTTCTCCTGTAAAGTTACTATGTTTCCTTTCCCATACTCTAGTCTTTGGATGCAAGTCACCAAATCCAGCCCACGCTCAAGGCTTCCCCCATTTTAATAGAAGTGTCGATGGAAGACATTGTGTTCCTGTCTCATCAATGTACATTGTGTGTGTGGAGAAAGAGAACTTTCCCTTTTTTAGCTCATGGTTCTCTGCACTGAGGCCCCACACAGCTGTCTACACCCAAGGAAGGCTGCCCGAGCAACATCTCTGGACCTGGACCTAACTGAGATAGAAGACCCTGGACCGCAGGTCTGAGCCGGGGACTTCGAGGAGATACTGGCAGTCCTGGGAGAGGCCCGCGATGGACTGCGGTGGACTTCCCACATTCATGAGCCTATTAAACTCCTGGCTCTCGTGTCCTCGCTAGACCCTTTCCACACTGACTCGGGGCTTGGACGTGTGACTTGCTTGGCAATGGGACATGAGCACGAGTGACGCACGCAGAGGCTTATGGGATTGGAGCCCACGGGGGCTAGTTCTCTGGGAAACCAGTAGCAAAACAGTCTCCTGAAAGATGAGATACCACTTGAAAAGAGACCCTGGAAGATGGGGACCCGCTGGGACATCGGGGCCCAGGTCGAGCCTCCAGCCAACGCGGCCACACGAGCAGCACCAGCTTCAGGTGTGGCCCGGGACGGCCCAGCTGAGCCCAGCCTGCGCCCGAAACCGTGAGCGTCTGCTGCCGTGAGCCTTACATTTCGAGGCGTTGCTGATGTACCAGTGGAGAATGAAGCTTTTTGTTCTTTGTCCTCAACTCCTGTCCCCACACTCTGCCCTTCCCGCTCAAGTCCCATAGTCCAAAACTAATCATTTCCCCAAACTCCACACTCGTACTATATTGTCCTTACTAATTCCCAACCCTCGCTAGACCGAACCACCGTCCGACTCCATACCTGCATCCAAGCAGCCAGAGAAAACATAAAAGCACACTCACTCATTCTTTAAATTTATGAACACAGGGCCTCTGGGGGGCTCAGTCGGTGAAGTGTCTGCCTTCGGCTCAGGTCATGATCCCCGAGTCCTGGGACGGAGCCCTGAGCTCAGGGCTCCCTGCTCGGTGGGAAGCCTGCTTCTCCCTCTCCCTCTGACCCTCCCTCTGCTTGTGCATGCTCTCTCTCTCTGTTAAATAAATAAAAATGCTTTAAAATTTTTTTTAAATTTACAACACACATCTAAAACTAGGCTCTGCACACAACCAGAAAGTCTTTTTTTTAAGATTTTATTTATTTATTTTTAAAGATTTTATTTATTTATTTGAGAGAGAGACAGAGAGAGCATGAGCGAGGAGAAGGTCAGAGAGTGAAGCAGACTCCCCGTGGAGCTGGGAGCCCGATGTGGGACTCGATCCTGGGACTCCGGGATCATGACCTGAGCCGAAGGCAGTCGTCCAACCAACTGAGCCACCCAGGCGTCCCAAGATTTTATTTTTTTTTTAAGATTTTATTTATGTATCTGACAGAGAGAGGGAGAGATCACAAGTAGGCAGAGAGGCAGGCAGAGAGAGAGAGGAGGAAGCAGGCTCCCTGCTGAGCAGAGAACCCGATGCAGGACTCGATCCCAGGACCCTGAGATCATGACCCGAGCCAAGGGCAGAGGCTTACCCCACTGAGCCACCCAGACGCCCCCAACCAGAAAATCTTAACAGACCTTTTTATCCACTCCATCTCCCCTTCTCCGGGCAGAGGTTCCGCAACTTGCCTTCTCCCTTCCTGGAAGCTTCCCACCCCACCACCTCCTGAAGCTAATTATCTTTTTTTTTTTTTTCCATTCAAATCAGGGGCTAAGCTACAAGTGTTAGAAAACCCCAAATAACAATAGCTTGCACCATAGAAGTTTTTCTCTTTTGCAAAGAGGTGAGCCTGAGCCGTCTGGAGTGGGGGGGTGGGCTGCAGGCTTCAAGCTCCTCCGCTCAGTCTTGCTGCTGTCCTCCACCCCTGCGGTCTACCTCACAGCCCAAGATGGCTGCTTGCGCTCCAGTCATTGTGGGCACGTTCTAGGCCATAGGGGAAAAAAAGGAACTGGCAAAGATAGGCAAACCCCTCCCTTTAAGGACATGTTTGGAGATTTTACGTACTGATTCTTATATCACACTGGCCAGGAATTAGTCTCAAGACCACACATATCTGTCTGTAATGCAGGCAATGCAGTCTTTCTTCTGCGGGACCATATGCCTAGTTAAACATGGGGGGAGGGATTCTTTTTAAGGAACAAGTGGAGGATGGGTAAAGAGACCCTGCGTGCAGTCACAAATTGTTCCCGATCCTTTCCTCTTCTGCCCAGCCAAGAAATTCGTTCCTGCATCACACCCTTAACGCTCCCGTCCCCAGGCTCAGACGCTCTTCCCCAGAGCTCCCCATGGCCCCCAGCTCCTTATCAGCTCAAATGCTGGATCCTTGGAAAGGTTTTCCCTGGTCCCCCTAGCTCGGGGGACACCATCCTCCCTCCCTGACCACTTGGGCAGTATCCAAGTTAGCTCTTCAGTGACCCCCACTGAAGCACGGACGGATCTGAGCGGCCCTGGAGCCCAAGGGAAAGGCCCGCCTTCCTAACCCATTCTAGCTTAGCCAAAAGCCACTCCCCCAGCCAGCCCAGCCCCACGGCCAGCGTCGCCCCTCCTCAGCTTCCTCCATGACATTGTCCCTCAACCTGTCCCAAGCCCATCGCTGCCGGGCTCCTCCGCCCCCTCCAGCCTGTCCCCTGGTAAAAGCAGGGCACTCTCAGTCTGGGAGTAACTTGGGCCCTTCTTTTTTTTTTTTAGATTTTATTTGAGAGAGAGAGAGCGCGCACATACGAGGGAAGAGGGGAAGGCTCCATACTGACCTGGGAGCCCAATGTGGGGCTTGATCTCAGGACCCCAGGATCATGACCTGAGCCGGAGGCAGACACCCAACCAATTAGGCCACCTAGGCGCCCCTTAGGCCCTATCTTCTGACTGGCGAGAAGACCCTGCTCTTGGGCCGTGGGACTGGCTAAAGCAACTCCAGCAGTTCCCAGACCCTGCCCATGACAGTAGGGATGTGCATGCGCCCACAGGCTTTGGCCAGCCTCGGGAGCAGCAGTTGACCAGAGAGGGATTCTGAGCCCTGGTTCCAGGCAGGACCAGATTCCTAGCACGTGACCTGGGCAGTCACACGGGACCCCAAGCTCAGAAGAGCCCATACTGGGTTTTGTTCTTTGTTTGTTTATTAAGTAAACTCTACCCCCAGTGTGGGGCTTGAACTCACAATCCTGAGACCAAGATTCACAGGCTCTACCGACGGAGCCCAGGGACGCCCCACACTGAGCTTAATGCTTTAGCGTCTCCTTCTGGAATTCTTGTTTTTAAAACAGATTTTATTTATTTATTTATGTAAGAGAGCGCACCCAAGAGAGATTGAGTGAGCATGTGTGTGAGTGCAGGAGCAGGGTGAGGGGCAGGGGCAGGGGGACTGGGGGGAAGCAGGGGGAGCAGGCTCCTCGCTGAGCAGGGAGGCTGATGCTTGGCTCAGTCCCAGTCCCAGGATCACAAGGGGAGCCAAACCCACTGAGCCACACAGGCACCCTCTTCTGGACACTTAATAATTTTTTATCAAGAGGCTCTGTGTTCTCATTCTACTTGGGGCTCTGCCAATTATGCAGCTGGTTCTGGTCCTAGGGACATCATGGACACAAAACCCAATGACCTGGGTCACCAGGATGGCCCTGAGGAAAGGTGTTGACCAGGACAGCCACATGGACAGTGCCAGTTGCCCCTCCTCCTGAGTCCCCAGTGGCCCACTGCCCTCTGCTCCAGGAGCGGCTCCTAAGTGGTGGGAATGCCCACTGGACAAGGCAATATGGGGCTGGAGTTCCAGCAGGCCTGGAACCCTGGCCTAGGGCTCTGCAGCAGCGACTCCAGGGACGGTCTAGTCCAAGACGTACCCCCAGGCACAAGGCTTGACCTGTGGCTGTGGCCCATCCCACTGCCGACTGGACTAGGAAGTGACTCAGACTGACCCCATTCTGACTGCTAGATGCGGCTCATTGGTCCGCACTTCCGAGGCTAGGAGGACAGGGAAGGGCTGCTGATGGCGCGACAGGCAGCCTGTCCTGCCCCTGAGGAGTCCAGATGCCTGGAGGGGCTACCAGCCCAGACTCTCCCTGCTTCCAACCCAAATCCAAGATTTGCTCCCTGGCAGGCTCCCTGAGGTCCTGAGAGGTGTGCACCAGGGGGAGACCCTGGAGCAGCTGCCCCCCACCCTGCACGCCCACGGAGGAAACACTTGTCTGGAAGCAAGAGATGGCTTTACTGAGAGGGAGACTAGCAGTGGGGTGAAGGGGAGAGGCTGGCCGGGAAGGGAGAGTGTGGTCTGGGGGTTGCCTATGGTGTTACACGTCCAGGTAGGACTGGAAGCTCCGTCTCTTGTAAGTGCCCGGCTTGCGCTGCAGGATGCCAGGGCTGAATGTGGCCCCCAGCGGCCAGTGGCGGACGACGTGCCGGTACGAGGTGGCCGAACAGTCAAAGTAGTTAATGTTGAGCTTCCGGGCAATGTGACGGCCCAGGTATTCCATCTGCTGTGGGAACAGGTGGCGGTCAGGAGGAGACCAGTAAGCTCGGGTGCCCCCTCCACCAGCTGCCCGTGCTAAGGCCCGGGCACCCACAGCAGGGTGTTCCGGCTCAGCTGAAAAAGGCCCCATCCTAAGACCCTAAGCAGTGGCAGGCCTCCTGCAGCACGGAACAGGGGAGTGGAGTGTGTCTGGGGTCCCTGGGCGGGCTGGAGCAGACCCACCTGGTAACGCTCGGACAGCTGCACCAGCACCAGCGGCTCGAGCTGGTGGCCGCACAGAACCAACTGGAAGAAGCACCTTCCGTAGGCTGGAGAGGGGCGAGCAGCTCAGCCAGGGGCGCTGGGGCCCGCGGGGGCTCTGGGGAGCGAGCGCAGAGGGGCTGGGGTCGCAGGGCAGAAGGTCGGCTCGCCCTCACCCCCCCACCCCCGCCCAGTCCCCAAGCTGCTTCCTTGCACACCCGCCCCCGCCCGCGGCCGCGCCCGCTTCACCGTCGGAGCTGAGCGCCAGGCGCACGTAGACCAGGTGCATGGGCCCCTGGCACACCGTGCGGCCCTGGATGGAGAAGTGGTAGGTGCCGCGCGTGTGGTTCAGCACCAGGCGGCGACGGGGCAGGGACGAGATCAGGAGCCACAGGCCAACGACCACGCCGCACGCGGGGAAGCCCCACGTCTCCTGCTTCAGCACCTGCGGGAGCCGCGGGAGCCGCGGGGGCCTCAGCTGCCAAAGGGCGTGGGGGTCTGGAGGGGTGCGCGGAGGGGGTCCAGGGCCGGGAGGCCGGCGGGGGCGGGGTGCGCGGAGGGGGGGCTCAGCCCCGGGGAGGCCGGCGGGGGCGGGGTGCGCGGAGGGGGGGGTCAGCCCGGGGAGGCCGGCGGGGGCGGGGTGCGCGGAGCGGGGGTCAGCCCCGGGAGGCCGGCGGGGCGCGCACCTGGCTCACGAGGCCGAAGCTGACGAGGACGAGGCAGACGACGAAGAGCAGAGCGCCCTTCCACAGCGTGTCCAGGTAGTACTCGAGCACGAAGACTGCGGGCGGGCGGCGCGTGAGCCTGGCTGGGCCCTGCAGGCGCCGCGGTCTCCCGGCGCCCCGGGCTTGGCCCCGCCCCCGCTCCAATCAGATCCCGGGGCCAGCCCCCGCCCTGCCCAAGCGGGACTGGACCCCGCGGGGGTTCAGCAGGGCTCCGCGCGCACCATTGGGCTGCTGCTGGGTAAACGGGTAGAAGCTGTCGTGCTTAAGGCGTTGGGCCAGGTGGCGCTCCGTGCAGAAGAGTCCCAGGGCCCAGAGCTGGAAGCGCTTGCCCCCGGAGGTCGTGGGCAGGCCGCGGACGCGGCCCCTGGGGACCTGGGTTAGGAACAGAGTCAGCTGGGCTGCTGGTAGGTCGCCAGCACCCGGGGCTCGCGGTCGGACTGACCTGGTACCACGAAGGCTCCAGGGCTGCCCTTCAGGAAGGCTTTCAAAAGACGGAAGAGCAACACCAGCTGAGGCAGTGGCCTAGGCTGGGCGCGGCCTGGGTTCTAGAAGTTCTGAGCAGCGTGTTCTAGAAGGGGCTGTTGTTGACCACCCCTTCTGCAGGGAGTCCCTGGGTCTGGCCCGAAGTGAGCACGCGCTTCCCCACGAGTCCCCACACCACCCAGCGCCACCCTCCTTGGCCTGGTTCGCAGTCCTCACCCGAAGGGAGGGTGGCAAGACGTCCCAGGCTGGAGATGGAGAGAAATCCGCAGGCAGGATCCCCACACTGAACCCCACCGCTGAGCAGCCCCCCCCCCATCACCACTTTTGCCTAGGTAGACCTTGGACCACAACCACAGACCGCTCACCTCCGTGTCCGAGGGCAGGACACACACTTGGGTCCAGGACTCAGGCCCAGGGAGGAGTGAGCGAGGGATGACCACAGGCAGCCTCAGGCACCCTGGGAGGCCACCCCCACCCTACCCCACAGGCTCTCCGCCAGTTCCAGCCTTAGACGCTTCCCTCAGGTACGAGACCTGTCCTCTCATCCCCACCCGAAGGACCACACAGAGTTCCTAAAATGTTTTATTGTAACAAAACGCTCAATCATCCCGAACACGTAAAGGGTGGAGGGCACCGGTGGCCACCTGAGCGCCCGGGGTCCGGGACTGCCTAGCCAGAGGAGGGGAGGCTGGTAAGCAGCTGCTCGAGGCACCACTGGACTTCCTCCTGGCCTCGGTAGGCCCGTTTCAGGCCCCGAGGGAGGCAGCGGCAGGACTCCAGGTTGAGGTAGAGCAGGCCTGGGCAGCTGCTGATCACAGAGCTGGAGGGGCAGAGCAGGCCATGGGGACCAGAGCCACTGGTTCCTGGAAGACCCGGGCCCTGGCAGGGCTAAGCCAGCATAAGGAGCCCTCTCTGCCCAGGCGCCACGGCTGGCTCTGCCACCCAGAGGCCCCAAGGCCCAAGCCCTGTACCCATGGTGTCCCTAAGGGCCATCCGAAGCAGGGGCCAGCCAATGTGTGCTCCCCTTTGGACCCTCGAAGCTTGCAAGCCAGGCCTCCAAGGGACAGGGGAAGGGGATGCTGACCTGACTGTGCTTGGTGTGACCCGGGTGCCCCTGAGGTTGACAGAGCATAAGGCGGGGGGTGAGCCCCCAGGGGTGGCTGAGAAGGCAGCCAAGGCCTGCTCCAAGTCCTTCTCGCTGAAGCCCTGGCCACTCAGGTCCAGCTCCCGCAGACTGTGGCGCCATTTGTGGGTCAACAGATGGCTGCCCTCTTTGGCCAGAGTCAGCCGGTCGGACATGCCATAGAGGCCCAGGTGAAGCTGTTGTAGCTCTGGAGACAAAGGGTGTTCACGAGCTGTGGGGCGGGCAGGGGGAGCCACACCCGTCCCACCTGGCCAGCACCCAGAGGAAGCGGACCCTGGCACGGCAGATCACACAGGCCAGCCGGTGTGATGCGGGCACAGCCTCGAAGATCCAGCAGGCGCAGACTCGGGGAGCCGTGGAGCAGGCGGCCCAGGGCCTCATCGCTCACAAAGTTGCAGGTGGAGCCGGCAAGGCAGAGCTCCTCGAGGCTGGGGAAGCCCGGGCCGGGAGCCGCCACTCGCCCGGCAGGCTTGGGCAGCCACATCAGGTTCAGCAGCCGCAGCACCTGGAGGGAGTCCCAGGCTGCAGATGGGGAGGGAGGGTGGCAGGCGGGGGAGGCAGGCCATCGGGTACCAGCAGGTGGGAGAGGCGGGGCCTCAGTACCTGCAGCTGGGGGCAGCCCTTCTGCAGGGCCTCCACAGGCAGCTGGAGAGGAGTGCTGTTGCGACTGATGCCGGTGCTCACCTCCAGGACCTGGAGCCGGGGGCAACAGCTGCCCTGCAGAGGGGTCACAGAGCGCAGGCTCAGCGGCCTGGCAGTCCCCGGCTCAGCACTGGGCTCGCCTGTGCCTGCCACCAACCTACCAGCAGCGCACCCAAGATGGCTGTCGTCTGGGAGCTGTAGGTCAGCCACAACTTGCGCATTCGGGGCCCTGCCTCCTCCAGGAAATTCACCACAGCTGTGGACTCCACCTGGGAACCCAGCACATGGGTACCTGTCACTCTGGCCCAGGCTTCTTCAGGACCCCTGGGGACACAGGGCTCACCATGGAGTGCTGTATGTCCAGGCTGTGGAGCTGGGAGCAGGCCTTGGCCAGCATGACCAGAGTGTCGGGGGTCACGCCGTGGCAGTCAGAAAGCTTGAGGAAGGTGAGCCGCGGACAGCACTCGCTAACCAGCTGTGGAAGACAGAGCACCAGCCAAGATTGGGTCTCTGTGGTCCACGAAGGAAAGAAACCAGTGGCCGACGCCAAGCCCTCTCTACTGTCTCAGCTAGGACCTCCTTTCTGCCCTGGAAGGCCAGCACGGGTGCTCCCACTTCTGACACCTCCCTGCTGAAAGAGAAAGGCAAGGAGAACCTGGCAGGCATCCCCATGGGGCCGCTGGGATCTGGGTGCCTGACCCACTGCCTGGAAGTACTGGGCAATCCCCAAGCGTCACGGCTGGTGTGCAGGGCCGCCTAGAGCTCTCACCTTCAAGACAGGGTGTACCTGGGACTTCCAGTGGATGAGGGTCAGCCTCTGGAGCTGGGAGAACCTGGCCGACAGCAGAGGCAGAGCTGCATAGTGTCCCCACGCTGCCCCTTTGTCAGCATCAGCCCATCCCGTCACTTTGGTGTAGGGGACAGAAATGGGCCTGCGGCTTTCTCGGAGCCACAGCAACGAAGCCCGGGAACAAAGAAAGGAGGGGCCGGCTCACCGACTGGGCATCAGCCACTCCAGAGAGGCAAGAAGCTTCTTCTCGGCCTTGGCTCCGCTCTTGGCCGGGCGACCAGCCAGCGGGGGCGACAGGGTCACGGTGTGCCAGAGCGCAGGCTGGGAGGCGGCCTCGTGCCAGCGGCGGCACACGCGTGCAGCCCTGGGGGGGAATCTCAGCTGAGGGGCCGGGCCTTTCGTGGCCGTTGCTGAGCGGGTTTTCTAAGAGGAGAGGCCGGTCACGACGCTGCGGCCACCTCAGCTCAAGGACAGGCCCTGGGGACTCACTGGACGCCCGAGGGACGGTGCCCTCTCGCACGCGTGTGCGAGCGCTTCCCCGGCCACGCGCTCTGCCCCCCACCCCCCGCCTCAGCCACCCGCGGGGCCGGGCAGGAGGTCAGCCCGAGTCCCGCTGCGGCGCTTGACGGGCCCGGGTACCTGCCGAGGAAAGGCATGGGCCCCTCGGCCGCCACCAGCAGCCCGAAAATCTGCAGCAGGATTTCCAGCGGGATGCGGTCGCCCCAGCCCGGGTCGGGCCCCCGCGGCGGCTCCGGAGCGGGCGCCGCTCTAGGCCTGGCCTTGGCGGCCGGGGCGCGGGCCGCGGCGGGCAGCAGCCGCTGAGCGCGGCGGGCCGCCCGTCTTTGCGCGCGGGGGCGGGCCGGCCCGGGGCCCGGCAGCAGCAGCAGCATGCTGTCCGACTGCAGCAGGTGGTACCCGGAGCCGCGGGGCACCAGCCGGTCCCACCACCAGTCCTCGGCCGAGCGAGCCCGCGCCCCGGCCGGCGGGGCGCCCCGCACCCTGCGCCGGGCCCGCCGCGCCGCCCCGGGAGCCATCGCCCCCAGCCCCACGCCCCGGGCCGCCCGCTGCCGCGGAAGAGTCGAGGCCGCCGGAAGGAGGCGGGGCCGCGGGAGGAGGCGGGACCGGAAGCCCTGGCCGCCCCCCCCGTCCGCTCCCCCTTGCGGGGCGGGACTTCCGGCGGCGGGTCCTGCCGGGGACGGGCCGGCCCGCGGCTTCCTCCGGTTCGGGTGAGCTGGCCTTCCCGCTTGGGCGCGCCGGCGTCTCCCAGCCCCACCGGCTCCGGGCTGAGGCCGCGCCCCTGGGCCGCCGCCCGCGACTTCGGAGTGCGGCGAGACGCCGCGCCGTCGGGCGGGGAGCGCGCAGGTGCGGGGTCAGGAGGCGCGGGCAGCGCCGCGCCCCGGGCAGCTCCTCGCCGCCCGCCGGACGCAGCGAGGGCGGGTCCCGGCCCGCCGCTCCCCGCGGAGCCCGACTGCGCTCCGGCTGTCGCGGGTCTCGCAGAAGCAGCACAGGTGTGCGTGGCGCCGTAGCGGTGCCCCGTCCCGGAGTCCGTGTCGTTTGGGGTGAGGGTGGTGGTCTCACCAGCTCAGACCCGACGGTGGAGTCCGTTTTTCCTCGTTTTCCTCTGGGGTCGTGGCTCCGTGGGCCCGGCGTGCCGTCCGGTTGGTTTGGCGCCTGCCATCCCCAGGTTCCCTGGTCCAGGCGGCCGGAGCCTCTTCTGACTCCACTTCTCCGTCTTTGACCTGTGATCCCGCGTGCGTGCCTGTTCCTTTCGAGATGGAAGAGGCCTTCAGTTCCCAGGAGAGCTGAAGCCTTTTCTTTGGGTCTAGGTGGGGAAGAGGAGCGGGCGTGCCCCTGGCCTGTTCTGAAGGGCCCAGCCTTGCGCTGAATGGCAGCACCCGCACTGGGCCGTCAGCTGTGGACCCACCTGCTGGTAGCCCTCTTTGGCATGGGCTCCTGGGCTGCCATCAACGGGATCTGGGTGGAGCTGCCGGTCGTGGTGAAGGACCTTCCGGAGGGTAAGTGGGAGTGGGCAGGGGAGCGGGGCTTCGGTGTGCTCGCGGAGGCCGGTTGCAGCTGCGCCTGGTCTTTTAGCACCTGACTTGGCTTTCTCCCTTCCTGGCAGGTTGGAGTCTCCCGTCATACCTCTCTGTGCTTGTGGCGGTGGGGAACCTGGGTCTGTTGGTGGTGACCCTGTGGAGGCGGCTGGCTCCGGGCAAGAGCGAGCGGGCTCCCATCCAGGTGGTCCAGGCGCTGAGCATAGCGGGCACAGCCCTGCTGGCCCCCCTGTGGCACCATGTGGCCCCAGTCACAGGGCAGCCCCACTCCGTGGCCTTCCTAACGCTGGCCTTGGTGCTGGCACTGGCGTGCTGTGCCTCTAACGTCACTTTCCTGCCCTTCTTGAGCCACCTGCCACCTCCCTTCTTGCGCTCCTTCTTCCTGGGTCAGGGCCTCAGTGCCCTGCTGCCCTGCGTGCTGGCCCTTGTGCAGGGCGTAGGCCACCTTGAATGTTTGCCATCTCCCACCAATGGCACCCTCTGGCTCCCCCACGACTTCCCAGAGCGTTTTCCCGCCAGCACCTTTTTCTGGGTGCTGACCGCTCTTCTGGTCACTTCGGCCGCCGCCTTCCAGGGTCTCCTGCTGTTACTGCCAACCCCGCCATCTGCACCCACAGGGGGTCCGGGATCTGGCCTGCGGGCGAGGGCCCCAGCGGTGGAGGAGGAGGAAGAGGCCTCACCACTGCAGGAATCACCGAGCCGAGCAGCACGCACCACTCCCAGCCCAGACGCTGAGACCCAGCGGCTGCTCTCTGTCCACAGAGCCTGCCTGTTGGGCCTGCTGGCCGTCACCAATGCGCTGACCAATGGTGTGTTGCCTGCGGTGCAGAGCTTTTCCTGCTTGCCCTACGGCCGCCTGGCCTACCACCTGGCCGTGGTGCTGGGCAGTGCTGCCAACCCCCTCGCCTGCTTTCTGGCCATGGGCGTGCTCTGCAGGTACTCAAAGGTCCCCGAGCTCTTAGGGGTAGAGTTTAGGGATGGGGGCTGGGTCTGGGTGCAGCCAGCCCTGAGCTTCTGCTCCCCCCTGCAGGTCTCTGGCAGGGCTGGGTGGTCTCTGTGTGCTGGGTGTGCTCCTCGGGGCCTACCTGATGGCACTGGCAGTCCTGAGCCCTTGCCCACCCCTGGTGGGCACCTCTACAGGAGTGGTCCTTGTGGTAAGTACACTGGGGACACCGAAGCAAAGAGGGCTGCGGTGGGGAGGGGTTTCCCCCAGGGCAGGGAGCCCCTCGTGCTCTCCTGCTTCTGTGTTCGCCCTCCCCAGGTGCTGTCATGGGTGCTGTGCCTGGGTGCGCTGTCCTATGTGAAGGTGGCTGCCAGCTCCCTGCTGCACAGCGGCGGCCGGCCGGCACTGCTGGCAGCTGGCGTGGCCATCCAGGTGGGCTCCCTGCTCGGGGCTGTTGCCATGTTCCCTCCCACCAGCATCTTTCACGTGTTCCGCAGCGGGACGGACTGTGTGGACCAGTGTAGCTCCTAAGCCTAGGCAGCTGGAGGACCGAGATGCCCCAGCGCCCGCATCCCCAGGGGCCTCCTCACACGTGGGCTCACTCTTGGACACCTGTACACTCCACAGCAGACGCTGGTCAGAGTGGGGACCACAGAACAGTCCCAGAGCCAGGGCCCAGCTAGGGCTGTGGGCTTGGCCCCGAATCTGGAACCTGTGTGGGGTTTGCACAATAAATCACTGTTACTCCATGGGTCCGAGTAGTTAACTTCTGTAGCCCCTTTCTGTGCAGAGAGACCTCTGCTGAGCTGCAGTGGTGACTTGAACCGTTTGTTGAGCAGGGGTCCCCCCGCCCCCCACCCCCCAGCTGGCTGCTCTCATAGGTCCTGGGGTTGTGCCCTCTGAGCCCTGGACTCTTGCTCCCCATCCCTCCATAGCTTTTTGGAACTCCCCCCAGAGGACGGGTCATGGTCGGCAGAGGTAGCGCGGTGTCGGCCCAACAGCAGCTCACCCAGGGTCTCCCGCTGAGTGGTGAGGCTTCGGCCCATCTGGGCCACTGCTCTGTACGCGCATCCGGGCTGTGTGGGCTGGGCCAGCTGGGCGTGAGGGTCAGACAGGACAGGCTGTCTCTGTTTTGGTGACCTGGCAATGGTAGTGTGTGTTTCTTTGTGAGAGGGTCCTGCCAGGGGGCTTATGTCTGGGCCTTCCTGCAGGATCCAGGCATAGAAGAGGCTCAGTGAGTCGGCTTAGAAGAGACTGGGGTATAAGCTGCCAGCCAGTTTAGGGATCCGTCTGGTCAGGAGCACTGCTGCCTTCCCTGAGCCACAGGTGTCTAGTTTCTGGCTCCTTCTGTGATCAAATGTATGAATGGCCCATATGCTTTTTTTCTCCCTGGGCTTCTGACAAGTCCTGTCCCTGAGCAGCGCCCACTCAACGCAGCCTGGGAGAGCAGTCTGGGCCTCCGCTTGGCTAGTGTCTGCGGGGGCCAGAGCAGTAGCACCGATTGCAGTCTGTGCTGAACGGGGTGCTTCTGTACAGAGGGCTGGAGGGGACTGGAAGGAGTGCCGAAGCCGGGCAAGGGGCAGGCAGGGACTCGGAGGATCGGGATGGAAGTGCGGTGACCAGAGGCTCAGGCTTCTTTTTTTGTTGTTTTTTAAAGATTTTATTTATTTATTTGACAGACAGAGATCACAAGTAGGCAGAGAGGCAGGCAGAGAGGAGGAAGCAGGCTCCCCGCAGAGCAGAGAGCCCGATGCGGGGCTCGATCCCAGGACCCTGAGATCATGACCTGAGTGGAAGGCAGCGGCTTAACCCACTGAGCCACCCAGGCGCCCCGAGGCTCAGGCTTCTGCCCCCTCCTCTGGACTTGCTGGGCAGGCCAGAAGCAGAGGCCCATGAGACGGGCTCCACAGGGGAGGCAGGACACCTGAGCTGCGATCTGGTGTGACTGGTCTGGCGCTGAAACCCTGTTCTTCGGTGGGGGCTCGAAAAGTGGCTCCTCCCCCGCCTGCCGCAAGCCCTTCCCACCATTGTTCCGGTCTCCGGAATGCCCTTTTCAAACTTGAGAAGCTGCCTGTCCTTGACTTGGCCTGCATATGGGCCTTTGAAGGTCTCCTTCCCACCCTGGCAGGACCTGCTGGGCAGGAGAGTAGGAAGAACCCCAGGCCCTGAACGCCGGAGCCTCTGCTCTGGGCCTGCATCAAGTATGGGGACAGTCCAGGCTCCCAGGTGGCTCCGACACAGCCCAGTTCTGAGGACAGGGGCCGGCCTGCCTGCCAGGTCCCAGCCTCCCAAGTTGCTGATGGCCTGGAGAAGGAGCCGAGGCAATGGGGGGTTCACATGGCTGTTTGCTTTTGGGAGTCCGGGCTGGTGGGCGGGTGTGAGCTGCAGAGAAGCTGTCTTTGGTGGTGGCGAGTGGAGAGGTTCAGAGGGAGGAGGTGAGGACATGCGCTGGAGTGGAGTGGCCGCGGGCCTTGGCACACCCCTTCCCTGGGCACACACTCTGCCCTCATCCCCCGGCACCCTCCCCTGCCCACATGGGCTGGAGCTGGTGGAGCTGCCTCCCAGTTCCTGCCCTTTTGTCAGGAAATGATCATAGGAGCCTCTAACCTGCCCACATGTGCATTTGTGCCTGGCCCAAGGGCCACAGAGGAGTCAGGCCCCGTGGGACATCCCCGTCTCCTGGAAGCGGGGGGGGGGGGGGGCAGGTGGCCCTGAACCTCAGGCCAGGGCCGGAGGTGGACAATTTAAGGAAGCCACTGCCCTTAGAAGCCTCGGGGGCCTTCCTGTCAGTGCCTTGTAGGAAATAAGGGGAGGGAGATGCTGAAGGGCCAAGTTCTTGACACACCCGGCGCACCCTTCCTGCGCGTGGCTGTCCAGCTCTGAGCTGGGTCACCAGGGCACCCCCACGGCCAGCTGGACAGCAGGTGGCCCACGACTCAGGCTCCCAGTCCCGTCCAGAGAGTCTCAAAAACCCAGGGCTGGGGGCAGTCTGAAGGAGACCCCAGAGGGGAGGCAGTGGCCAAGGCAGGCCCTTTGGCACCTGGCTGTCCACAGACAATGCCCCCCTGGGGAAGGGCAAGACGTGAGCGACAGGCCCACCAAGGCCCTGTCCCAACCCGAGGCTCCTGGAATCAGAGCCGGGCTAGCTAGGGTGTGGCCTGCCCCATGCCGCTTCCTTTCCCAGGTGTGTGGCCACCTCACCTGCGGCTGAATCTGTGCGTGTCTGGACCAGGCTCGCCTGGCTTTGGTGGAATGACTAAAGGTCCTCTGGTTCTCAGCCTGTTGGAGTCCCTAAGGTGTGACTTCCAATCTGGTTGAAGGTATGATAATGCCTGGCTGGTGAAATGGTTGTGTCCTGCCATTAGATTCTGCTCAGGGCCCCCACTGCATGGCTTGGGGACACAGGACAGGGGTCCTCTAAGGGGCTTCCTCCTCTCCATGGAATTCAAAGGGACCTCCTGGCTCTGTGGCACCAGAAAATGGGAATGCGGGAGCCTCTGGGACCCTGGCCAGTGACCGAGGGCAGGTCATCAGCCGTTTGGAGTCAGCCGCTCTGGCCATGCCCACCCCGTCTCAGGGATGCTAAGTGCCTGAGGCCACAGGGCCCCTTAGGGCCTCCCCACTGCAAGCACCGGCCTCCTCCTCTCCGTCGCTCCTTCCAGGGGGCTTGGAGGCTGCTAGGGTTCCGATGGGGTGCTCATCGCAGGGCCCCGCCCCTGCCCTCTGGTTGGTGGGTGACCCAGACGGTCCAGTCATGGTGTCCATCATCCCGCCCACAGCGACTGAACTAGGGGGCCGCTGCTCCTGTGGAGCAGCTCAAGGTCTACCACGACATCTGTCTTACGGTGTTAGTCATCCCGAAAGCTATGACAAGCTACCCAAACTGCTCCTGGAGCACACCTGAGAATGAAGGCACCCCAGAGGCAAGCAGGGTGAGGGGTGGAGGGGGCGGAGCCCAGAAAACATCCTGGGATCACCTGCATCTGGTTGCACCTACGCTGATCTCTGGACGTCCAGTCACAAGGGCCCGCGGCATCTTGCTTGCTGAAGCGAGGTGAGTTGATTGCCCCGTGTCCCCCCCCCAAGGGAATGGTGACTCTTGCCTCCCTGAGACATTCAGGACAGTTCAGACCTTCGGACACCCGGCGCTGGTCCATCTTTCCTTGCCTGGGGCGAGTCGGTCATTCTCGTGGCAACACTCCCTGTCATCCTCCCCATGACCGTTCCCTCTCCTGGGCCTCCACCTCCAGTTCCCTAGCACAGTGGTTCCCTGACCCGCTCCTGCGAGGGAGAGTTCAGAACTTTCTAGACAGGGTCGGGCTGCTCTCAGGGGAAGTTCCTTTGTGTCCGCATAACCGTATGCGCATGTTCATTTGGTGACAGACGCGTGCAAACAACTTCAGAGTTTCCATCGCTTTGCAGAGGTGGTGGAAAAACTGAGCTAATTTAAAAGCAGGTTAGAAAGGATTTCCTACCTAGTCTCCCCGCCCCTCCCCAGCCTCCCTAAATGTTCCCTTTGTTGTTTTCTTTTTAAAGTAGGCCCCACGCCCAGCACAGGGCCTGCATTCACGACCCTGAGATCAAGGCCCGAGCTGAGATCAAGAGCCACCCAGGCGCTCCTGAACGTTTGTTCTGTGGCTGGCACCGCTCTGAGCGGAGTGGGTGGTGCGACTGCAGACGGTGGAGCGCCAACCCTGCGAGCAGGTCTCTGGGAAGGCAGGCCACCAGCCTGGGGAAGGCATGAGAGCACAGGGCAGAGGAGAGAAGGTGTTCATACCTGGGGCCAAAGAATGGAGACAGGAAAAGAAAGCAGGTGCCCCGCAAAGCCAGGGATCGGGAGCCTCCGCTCAAGAGCAGACCCGGGGAAGGGCCCTTGTGATGAGGCCGCCGGGGATTCCCCTCGGGCGCGGGGGAGCTGGGGGGAGCTGGCAGTGAGGCCAGCTTGGGGCTGGGAGCCTGGAGCCAGTCATCCTCTCACTGAGGTCTCCACGGCGAGCAGCGGGCGGGCTTCTCTGTGTTGAAAGTGGCTGTCCTGGCTGGCTGGGTGGGTCCCTCTCCAAAGCAGTGTCATGGCACCTGTCTAGGGCTCCTGACCTGAAGGACATCACACTTCTCTTTGAAGATTTTATTTATTCATTTGACAGAGATCACAAGTAGGCAGAGAGGCAGGTATTGAAAGAGGGAGGGGGAAGCAGGCTCCCCGCTGAGCAGAGAGCCCGATCTGGGGCTCGATCCTGGGACCCAGGATCATGACCTGAGCCGAAGGCAGAGGCTTAACCCACTGAGCCACCCAGGCGCCCCAAGGACATCATACTTCTTTATTTTTCCAAATGAAGAGGCCCCTTCCCTCTCCCCTCCACCCACCAAGCCAGAGGTCTCCCAAGCTCCGCTAGCCCCGGCCTCCCCCCTCCCTGGCTGTGCTGGGAGCACAGGGCTCAGAGCGGGGCCGGGGTGGGCGGGCGTCCAGCCCTGGGAGACACCCATCAGAGCGGGTGCTGGAGCATACTGGGGGGACTTGAGCAGGGGGACCTTAGGGCCAGAACCTTGAGGAATTGGGGCCTGAGGATGTGGCAGATGGGGACTGAGGTTAGGGTTAAGTTTTGGCTGAAGTGAGAGGACACTGGACAGTAGCTCAAATCCACATTAAAAATAAAGAGCACTGGAAAAGGTGACTACGAACCTTTGTACAAAATTGTACAAATGTACAAAATTCCATATTCGGGCATTTTTGTCTTTTTAACTTTTTCTTGTCCTATCTGATTAAAAATATAACTGCATGAAACAGTAATCATTAAACTATGTTGATGGATCTATAAGATATAAACATGTAATCTGTATGACAGTAATAGGGAAGAGTACGGAATGGAGATACGCAAGAGCAAATAGAGGAGTGACGTTCATGTATATCACTGAAGTGAGGCTGTGTTAATAAGAACCGGACAGTTATAATGAAGACGTTTAATTTAATTCTCAGGAAATCACCAAGAAAATAACAACAACAAAAAACTAGTAAGAGAAATTACAAGAAAATTGAAATAGTACACTAGAAAATATCTGTTTAGCACAAAAGGTTGTGATGGAGGAAAAGAAGAACAAAAAGATAAGACATATATTTTATTATTTTTATTATTATTATTTTTTTAAGTAGACTCCACCCCAATGTGGGGCTTGAACTCAAACCCTGACATCAGAAGTTGGTTGCTCTACTGACTGAGACCTAGGACATACAGAAAACACAGCAAAATGACAGATGTAAATTTTACCTGATCAGTCAGTACATTAAATGTAAATGAGTTACCCACAGAATGGATTTTAAAAATGATTCTTATATGTGCAGCTCTTAGATCTTGGGGTTGTGATTTAAAGCCCTGAGTTGTGTATAAATATTAAACTTAAAAAATTAAATGATGGGGCGCCTGGGTGGCTCAGTGTGTTAAAGCCTCTGCCTTCGGCTCAGGTCATGATCTCAGGGTCCTGGGATCGAGTCCCACATTGGGTTCTCTGCTCAGCGGGAGCCTGCCTCCCCCTCTCTCTGCCCGCCTCCCCACCTACTTATGATCTCTCTCTGTCAAATAAATAAATAAAATCTTTTTTAAAAAATTAAAAAATAGGAAAGATATTCCATGCAAACAGTAACCAAAAGAGCTGGAGTGATGCCTGGATGGCTCAGTCGGGTGACTGACTCTTGATTTCAGCTCAGGTCATGATCTCAGGGGCGTTGTGCCTCTCCTGCTCCTTCCCCATCTCATGCTGGCTCACTCTCTCTCTCTCAAATAAAATCTTTTTAAAAAGGGGGGGTGCGCCTGTGTGGTTCAGTGAGTTAAGGCCTCTGCCTTCAGCTCAGATAATGATCTCGGGGTCCTGAGATTGAGCCTCACATCGGGCTCTGCTCAGCCGGGAGCCTGCTTCCCCCCTCTCTCTGCCTGCCTCTCTGCCTGCTTGTGATCTCCGTCAAATAAATAAGTAAAATCTTTTAAAAAGTTAAAAAAAATAGCTGGAGTAGCTATACTGATTTCAGACAAAATAGACTTTAAGGCAAAAATGGTTACTTGAGACAAAAGGACATTTTAAATTAATTAAATTTAAAAATTAAATTTAAAAATAAATTTTAAAAATTTAAATTAATTAAAAGGTGAAACCAGAAATAATTTACTAACATATATGCACTTAACAGAGTCAAAACATATACTGAAAACCTTACAGAATTGAAGGGAGGGGCGCCTGGGTGGCTCAGGGGGTTAAGCCTCTGCCTTCAGCTCAGGTCAGGATCTCGGAGTCCTGGGATCAAGCCCCACATCGGGCTCTCTTGTGGAGAGCGACACTCTCTGCTCAGTGGGGAACCTGCTTCCCCCTCTCTCTCTGCCTGCCTCCCTGCCTACTTGTGATCTCTCTCTCTCTCTCTGTTAAATAAAGAAACAAAATCTTTAAAAAAAAAAAAAAAAGATTGAAGGAGAAATGAATAATTCAGGAATAACATTTGTAGATTTTAATACCCTGCTTACAATAATGGGTAAAACAACTAAACCAGAATATCAACAAGAAATTGAATATTTAAAAAACAGAATAATCCAAGCAGACCTAAATGACTTTTTTAAAACAATCCACCAGAAGTGCCTGGGTGACTCAGTTAAGCTTCTGCCTTTGGCTTAGGTCATGACCCCAGGGTCTTGGGGTCTTGACCCCAAGTCGGGCTCCCTGCTCAATGGAGAGCCTGCTTCTCTTTCTCCCTCTGCTCCTCCTCCCCCCACTCATGGTCGGTCTCTCTCTCTCTCTCTCTCTCTCTCACTGTATTTCAAACAAACAAATAAAATCTTTAAAATAAAATAAAACAAACCACCCAACAACAGCATAATACATACTGCTTTCTGGTGCACATAGGATATTCTACAGCACAGATCATATGTTAGTCCATAAAACAAGTCTCAATAAATTTAGAAGGACTGGAATCTTACAGAACATGTTCTTTGACCACAAGTTAGAAATAGCAAAAACTTAGAAATTAAAAATCAGGAATAGAAGGAAAGTTGGGAAATCCACAAATATGTGGAAAAGAAAAAATACACTTCTGCATAACCAATGGGCCAAAGAAGAAGTCACAAGGGAAATTAGAAAATACTTTGATATGAATGAAAATAAACACACCACAGGGAGGCCTGGGTGGCTCAGTCAGTTAAGCATCTGGCTCAGGCCATGATCTCAGGGTTGCGAGATGGAGCTGTGAATGGGGCTCTGCCGTGGGCGTGGAACCTGCTCAAGATTGTCCTCTCTGCCCCTCCGCTCTACCTCTCCAAGAAGAAATTAATACACCACATACATGTAAAGATACAGTGAAAGGAATGTCGAGACAGATTTTGAGCTGTAAACTCCTGTAGTTAGAAGAAAAGTATCAAATCAGGTGTGCCTGGGTGGCTTAGTTAAGTGTCTGCCTTCAGCTCAGGTCATGATCCTGGGGTCCTGGGATTGAGCCCCATGTTGGACTCCCAGCTCAGTGGGGAGCCTGCTTCTGCCTCTCCCTCTGCCTCTCCCCTCCCCCCTCTCTCTGTCAAAATAAGTAAATAAAATCTTACAAAATATGTCAAATCAATAACCTTCATTTCTACTTTAAGAAATCAGAAAAAGAAGAGCAAACTAAACCCAAAACAAGCAGAAGGGAGAAAATAATAAAGATTAGTGCAGAAATAAATGAAATATAAAGTAGAAAGTCAATAGAGAAAATCAACAGTTGGTTCTCTGAAAAGATTTAAAAAATTGACAAACTTTTAGCTAGACTGACCAAGAAGAAAAGACAAAATTCAAATTGCTAAAATCAAGAATGAAAAATGAGACATTGCTACTGAACTTACAGAAATCAAAAGGATTAAAGGGTAATATTATGGGGGTGCCTGAGTCACTCGGTGGGTTAAAGCCTCTGCCTTCAGCTCAGGTCATGATCCCAAGGTCCAGGATCGAGCCCCGCATCGGGGGTCTCTGCTCAGCGGGGAGCCTGCTTCTCTCTCTCTCTCTGCCTGCCTCTCTGCCTACTTGTGATCTCTGTCAAATAAATAAATAAAATCTTAAAAAAAAAAAATGCAAGAGAAAAGAAAACAGTTACATAAATGGGTAACCCCATAAAGCTATCAGAGGATTTTTCAGAAGAAACTTTGCATATACTGAAAACCTTACAGAATTGAAGGGAGGGGCGCCTGGGTGGCTCAGTTGGTTGAGCAGCTGCCTTCGGCTCAGGTCATGATCCCAAGGTCCTGAGATTGAGCCCCACATCAGGCTCCCTGCTCAACAGGAAGCCTGCTTCTCCCTCTCCCACTCCCTCTGCTTGTGTTCCCTCTCGCTGTGTCTCTCTCTGTCAAATAAATAAATAAATAGAATCTTTATTTTAAAAAGTACTAAAAAACATATTAACAAGGTTGTGGATACAAGATTGATATACAGAAATCTGTTGTCTTTATATACTAGCCATGAACAACTTGAAGAGAAATTATGAAAAAAAAATCATTTACTATAGCATCAAAAATAATTAAATACTTGGAAATGAATTTAACCAAAAAAAGTACAAAACTTATATACTGAGTACTATAAAACATTGAAAAAAATTAAAGAAGATGCGGGCGCCTGGGTGGCTCAGTGGGTTAAGCCGCTGCCTTCGGCTCAGGTCATGATCTCAGGGTCCTGGGATCGAGTCCCGCATCGGGCTCTCTGCTCAGCGGGGAGTCCGCTTCCTCCTCTCTCTCTCTCTGCCTGCCTCTCTGCCTACTTGTGATCTCTGTCTGTCAAATAAATAAAATCTTTAAAAAAAAAAAAAAATTAAAGAAGATGCAAGAATTTGGGGTGCCTGGGTGGCTCAGTCAGTTGAGCATCTGACTCTTGATTTCAGCTCAGGTCGTGATCTTGGGGCCATGAGATTGAGCCCTGTGTCAGACTTGTGCTCAGCTTGGAGTCTGCTAGAGATTCTCTCTCTCTCTCTCTCTCTCTCTCTCTCCCTCTCTCCTTCTGCCCTACCCTCAAATAAATAAATAAATCTTAAAACAAAACAAAACAAAACTTGGGCACCTGGGTGACTCATTCTGTTAAGCATCTGCCTTTGGCTCAGGTCATGATACCAGGGTCCTGGGATTGCGTCCAACATCAGGCTCTCTGCTCAGCAAGGTTCCTGCTTCTCCCTCTCCCTCTGCTTGCTGCTCCCCTGCTAGTGCTCTTTCTCTTTATCTCTCTGTTGGATAAATGGATAAAATATTTTAAAAATAAAAAGAAAATTAAAATAAAGACTCAGGTTAATGGAAACAGATTCCATGTTCATGGATCCTAAGGTTTAATATTGTTAAGATGGCATCACTCTCCACACTGATAGACAGGTTCAAGAAATTCCTATCAAAATTCAAAGGGTTTTTAATGCAGAAATCAACAAGCTGATCCTAATATTCATAACAAGATGCAAAAGATGTAGAATAGCCAAAATAATCTTTAAAAATAAAGTTGGAAGAATCACTCACACTTTCCAATTACAAAACCTGGCACAGAGCTACACTAATCAATACTGAGCAGTACTGGGGTGCCTGGCTGTCTCAGTTGGTAGAATATAGGGTCTTAGATCTCTGGGTCATGAGCTCAAGCCCCATGGTGGGCATAGAGATTACTTAAAAAAAAAAAAAAAAAAAAGCTGGGCAATACTAGTACCGATGTAAGGATAGACATGAGGGCAATGAAATGGAATCAGGAGTTCTGAAAGAGATATTATACTTATGTAATGATTACGGTTAATTGATTTTTCACAAGGTGCCAAGAGAGAGCAGGAGATGTAGCTGAATTTCCTAAAACATAGGAACAGACACAGAGAGTTAGATGAAATGAGGAGACAGAGTAAGATGTCCCAAATGAAAGAATGGGACAAACCATAGCAAGATACCTAACAAAAGAGAGGTAAGTAATATGACTGATAGAGAATTTAAAGTAATGGCCATAAAGATACTCACCAGAATGGAGAAGAGAGTGGAGAATCTCAGTGAGACCCTCAACAAAGAAATAGAAGACATGAAAAAGAACCGATTGGAGATGAAGAACTCAATAACTGAAATTAAAAATACACTAGAGGGAATAAACAGTAGATTAGAGGAAACAGAAGAACAGATCAGTCACTTAAAGGACAAAGGAACAGAAAGTCACCAAGCTGAACAGCAAAAAGAAAAATGAATAATAAAAACTGGCTAATGGAACAGGTTAAGGGAACTCAGCCCATCATCCAGTGTGACAACATTCACATCATAGGAGTTCCAGAAGGAGAAGAGAGAGAAAAGGAGAAAGAGGGACGCCTGGGTGGCTCAGTTGGTTAGGCAGCTGCCTTCGGCTCAGGTCATGATCCCAGCGTCCTGGGATCGAGTCCCACATCCGGCTCCTTGCTCCGCAGGGAGCCTGCTTCTCCCTCTGACTCTGCCTTCCACTCTGTCTGCCTGTGCTCACTCTCACTCGCTCTCTCTCTCTGACAAATAAATAAATAAAATCTTTAAAAAAAAGAAAAGAAAATTTATATGAAGAAATACTAGCTGAAAACTTCCTGAATCTGGGAAAGGAAACAGAAATCCAGATATAGGAGACACAGAGTCTCCAACAAAATCAAACCAACGCAGTCCACACCAAGACACATAGTAATTAAAATAGCAAAAAGTAGAGTGCCTGGGTGGCTCAGCTGTTAAGCAGCTGCTTTCAGCTCAGGTCATGATCCCAGGGTCCTGGGATCAAGTCCCACACTGTTGTGGGAGCTCCCTGCTCCATAGGAAGCCTGCATCTCCCTCTCCCACTCACTCTGCTTGTGTTCCCTCTCTTGCTGTGTGTCTCTCTCTGCTAAAAAAAATAAGTAAAATCTTTTTAAAAAATAGTAAAAAGTAATGATAGAGACTTTAAAAGCAAGAGAAGAGATGGGGAGCGTGAGTGGCTCAGTGGGTTAGGCCTGTGCCTTTGGCTCAGGTTGTGATCTCAGGGTCCAGGGATTGAGCCCCATGTCGGGCTCTCTGCTTGGCAGAGAGCCTGCTTCCCTTCCCCTCTCTCTGCCTGCTTGTGTTCTCTGTCAAATAAATAAGTAAAATCTTAAAAACAAAACAAAAAAAAAGGCAAGAGAAAAGAAAACAGTTACATAAATGGGTAACCCCATAAAGCTATCAGAGGATTTTTCAGAAGAAACTTTGCATAGCGGAAGAGAGTGGCATGATATATTCAATGTGCTGATAGGAAAAAAACCTGCAGCCAAGAATACTCATCCAGCGTGCAGAATAGAAGGAAAGATAAGTTTCCCAGACAAAATAAGTTCAAGGAATTCATCACCACTAAGCCAGCTCAACAAGAGATGAGTGGAAAGAAAATATCATAACAGTAAGAAAAGTAGGAAGCACAAAAGCAGTAAAATTAAGTATCTCTCTAAAAGTCTGTCAATGGATTCACAAAACAAAAGGATGTAAAGTATGATACCATATACCTAAAACTTGGGGGGAGGCAGGTAAAGAATTGTTTCAACTTAAGTGACCATCAATTTAATATAGACTGCTACATGTAGAAGAGGTTATACACAGACCTAATGGTAAACACAATTCAAAATCTGTAATGGGGGCACCTGGGTGCCTCAGTGGGTTAAAAGCCTCTGTCTTCACCTCAGGTCATGATCCCAGGATCCTGGGATCCAGCCCCACATTGGGCTCTCTGCCTGCTTCTCTGCCTACTTGTGATCTCTGTCTGTCAAATAAATAAATAAAATATTTTTCAAACAAAAGCTCTGTAATGGATACATGCAAAATAAAGAGAAAGGAATCCAAGTATGTCACTAGGGAAAGCCACTAAGGAAAGCCAGCAAACCATGAGACAAGAGAACAAGAGAAGAAAGGAACAGAGAACAACCATAAAACAAAACAACAGTAAAACAAGTACCAAAATGGCAGTAAGTACATACTTGTCAATAATTCCTTTGAATGCAAATGGACTAAACAATCAAAATACATAAGATGATGGAATGGACAAAAAGGCAAGACCCACCTATATGCTGCCTATAAGAGACTCATTTCAGACCTAAAGACACCTGCAGATTGAAAGTGAATGGATGGGAAAGTATTATTGTGCAATGGAAGGGAAAGGAAAGCAGGGTAGCAATACTTATATCAAACAAAATAGACTTTTTCATTTTTTTAATTACTTAATTAATTTATTTGACAGAGAGAGACACACACACAGTGAGAGAGGGAACACAAGCAAGGGAAGTAGGAGAGGGAGAAGCAGACTCCCTCTGGGCAGGGAGCCTGACACGGGGCTCAATCCCAGGACACTGGGATCATGACCTGAGCCAAAGGCAGATGCTTAATGGTCTAAGCCACCCAGGCATCCCAAAAATAGACTTTTTTTTTTTTTTAAGATTTTATTTATTTATGTGACAGAGAGAAAATCACAAGTAGGCAGAGAGGCAAGCAGGGGTGGGGGAAGCAGTCTCCCCGCTGAGCAGAGAGTCTGATGTGGGGCTCAATCCCAGGACCCTGAGATCATGACCCGAGCCGAAGGCAGTGGCTTAACCCACTGAGCCACCCAGGCGCTCCCCCCAAAATAGACTTTTTTAAAAATATATTTTGTTTATTTTTGAGAAAGAGAGAGTGCATGAGCACAAGAAGGGAAAGGGGTAGAAGGAGGAGCAAACTCCCTACTGAGCAGGGACCCCCAGCACTGCCCGATGCGGGACTCGATCCCCGGACTCTGGGATCATGACCTGAGCCAAAGACTGGTGCTTAACCCTGCCCAACAAAATAGATTTTAAAGCAAAGACTCAACAAGAAACAAAGGACACTATATAAACCATAAAGGGGACAATCTAACAATAAGATATAATAGTTGTAAATATTTATGCACCCACCATGGGAGCACCCAAATACATAAAACACCTAATAGTAAACATACAGAAAGTAAATCATAGTAATGAAATAATAGTAGGTGACTTCAACACCCCACTTAATGTCAACAGACAGCTCATCCGAACAGAAAATCAACAAGGAGATAGCGGCTTGCATGATACAGTGGACCAGACGGATCTGACAAATGTATTCGGAACATCCCATCTTAAGACAGTGGAATCCACATTATTTTCAAGTGCAAATGGAACATTCTCCAGAATGATCACATACTGGGTCATATAACAAGTTTCAACAAATCTAAAAACACTGAAGTTATACCATGTATCTTTCCCAAACACATTGCTGGAAAACTAGAAATCAACCGCATGGAAAAATCTGGAAAGAGCACAAATACATGGAAGTTATATAACATGCTACTAACCAACAAGTGGGGCAAGTAAGAAATCAAAGAAGAAATTTAGAAAACACATGGAGAGGGCGCCTGGGTGGCTCAGTGGGTTGGGCCTCTGTGTTGGCTCAGGTCATGATCTCAGGGTCCTGGGATCGAGTCCTGCATCAGGCTCTCTGCTCAATGGAGAGCCTGCTTCCTCCTCTCTCTCTGCCTGCTGTTTGCCTACTTGTGACAGAGAGATCTCTCTGTCAAACAGATAAATAAAATCTTTAAAAAAAGAAAGAAAGGAAGGAAGAAAGAAAGAAAGAAAGAAAGAAAAGAAAAGAAAACAAAACAAAACTTCCTGGGGCGCCTGGGTGGCTCAGTGGTTAAAGCCTCTGCCTTCAGCTCAGGTCATGATCCCAGGGTCCTGGGATTGAGCCCCGCATCGGGCTCTCTGCTCAGCAGGGAGCCTGCCTCCTCCTCTCTCTCTCTCTCTCTGCCTGCCTCTCTGCCTACTTGTGATCTGTCAAATAAATAAAAACCTTTAATAAAAAAAAAAAAAAAAAAAAAAAAAAACTTCCTGCAAAGCAAACTTATGGTTTAACACTTGTTATCCACATAAATAACCAGGTCACACTTACTGAAAAGAGCCTGATTTTATGTCCTAGAGTGATCTTTATTTGGAAAAAAAAAATTTTATTGAAAAGTGGGGGGAGGGGCGCCTGGGTGGCTCAGTGGGTTAAGGCTTCTGCCTTTGGCTCAGGTCATGGTCCTGGGGTCCTGGGATCGAGCCCCAAGTCGGGCTCTCAGCTCAGCGGGGAGCCTGCTTCTCCCACTGCTCCACTCGCCCCTGTCTGCCTCTCTGCCTACTCATGATCTCTCTCTCTCTCTCTCTGTCAAATAGATAAATAGAATCTTGAAAAAAAAAAGATTTTATTTATCTATTTGTCATAGAGAGACAGTGAGAGAGAGAGCAGAAGCAGGGGGAGCAGCAGGAACCCCACAGAGCAAGAAGCCTGTTGCAGGACTTGATCCCAGGACCTTGGGACCATGACCTGAGCCAAACGCAGATGCTTAACCTACTGAGCAGACAATACATTAGTGGTATTTCTCTCACTCTTTTTATTTTTTTTTTTTTATTTTTTTTATTTTTTTTTTTTTTATTTATCAGAGAGAGAGAGGGGGAGAGAGAGTGAGCACAGGCAGACAGAATGGCAGGCAGAGGCAGAGGGAGAAGCAGGCTCCCTGCTGAACAAGGAGCCCGATGTGGGACTCGATCCCAGGACGCTGGGATCATGACCTGAGCCGAAGGCAGCTGCTTAACCAACTGAGCCACCCAGGCGTCCCTCTCTCACTCTTTTTAAATGAACATATAATGTATTATTTGTTCCAGGGGTACAGGGCTGTGACTCATCAGTCTTATGTAATATCCAGTGCTCATTACATCACATACTCCCCAATGTCCATCACCAGTGACCCCACCCTCCCACCCACCTCCCCTCCAGCAACCCTCAGTTTGTTTCCTAAGATTAAGAGTCGCATGGTTTGTCTCACTGTCTCGTTTCACTTATTTCATTTTTCATTCTCTTTCCTTATCCTCTGCTTTGTTTCTTAAATTCCACATATTAGGGGCATCTGGGTGGCTCAGTGTGTTAAGCCTCTGCCTTCAGCTCAGGTCATGATCTCAGGGTCCTGGGATTGAGCCCCACATTGAGCTCTCTGCTTGGCAGGGAGCCTGCTTCCCCCTCTCCCTCTGCCTGCCTCTCTGCCTACTTGTGATCTCTCTCTGTCAAGTAAATAAATAAGTAGATAAATCTTTTAAAAAATTCCTCATATCAGTGAGATCATATGATAATTCTCTTTCTCTGATTGACTTATTTTGCTTAGCATAATATCCTCTAGTTCCATCCATATCATTGTAAATGGCAAGATTTCTCTTTTTGATGGCTGTGTAATATTCCATTGTATATATTTATACCACATCTTTGTCCATTCATCTGTTGATGGCCATCTGGCTCTTTCCATATTTTAGGTATTGCAAACATTGCTGCTGTAACCATTGGGGTGCAGATGTCCCTTTAGATCACTACATCTGTACCTCTGGAGTAAATGTGCATTAGTGCAATTGCTGGGTCAAAGAGTAGCTCTATTTTTAACTTTTTTTTTAAAGATTTTATTTATTTATGTGACAGAGAGAGAGAGATCACAAGTGGGCAGAGAGGCAGGCAGAGAGAGGAGGAAGCAGGCTCCCCGTGGAGCAGAGAGCCTGATGCGAGGCTCAATCCCAGGACCCTGAGACCATGACCTGAGCCGAAGGCAGAGACTTAACCCACTGAGCCACCCAGGCATCCCAAACTTTTTTTTTTTTTAAGATCTATTTATTTATTTATTTGACAGAGAGAAAGATCACAAGTAGGCAGAGAGGCAGGCAGAGAGAGAGGAAGGGAAATGGGCTCCCCACTGAGCAGAGAGCCCAATGTAGGGCTCGATCCCAGGACCCTGAGATCATCACCTGAGCCGAAGGCAGAGGCTTAACCCACTGAGCCACCCAGGCGCCCCTATTTTTAACTTTTTGAGGAACTTCCATACTGCTTCACAGAGTGGCTGGACCAGCTTGCATTCTCACCAACAGATTTTTGCCTCTTTGGTTAGGTTTATTCCTATGTATCTTATGGTTTTGGGTGCAACTGTAAGTGGGATCAGCTCCTTAATTTCTCTTTCTTCAGGCGCATTGTTAGTGTGTAAAAATCCAACTGATTTCTGTGCATTGATTTTATACCCTGCCACTTCACTGAATTCCTGTAAGAGTTCTAACAGTTGTGTGTGTGTGGTTTTTTTTGTTTTTTTTGTTTTTTTTTTTTTTTTTTTGCGGGGGAGTCTTTTGGGTTTTCCACATAGAGTATCATGTCCTCTGCAAAGAGTGGAGTTTGACTCTTCTTTGCCAATTAGGATGCATTTTGTTTCTTTCTGTTGTCCGATTGCTGAGACTGGGACTTCGAGTATTATGTTGACTAGCAGTGATGATAGTGGACATCCTGCCATGTTCCTGACCTTAGGGGAAAAGCTCTGTTTTTCCCCATTGAGAATGATATTCACTGTGGGGTTTTCATAGATGGCTTTTACAATATTGAGGTATGTCCCCTCTATCCCTATACTTTGAAGAGTTTTATTCTTTAAAATTTTAAATGTTTTTATTTATTTGAGAGAGTGAGAGTGGGGAGGGGCAGAGGGAGAAGCAGACTCCCCACTGAGCAGAGAGCTCAATGCAGGGCTCACTCCTGGGACTCCAGGATCATGATCTGAGCCAAAGGCAGACGCCCAACTGACTGAGCCACATAGGCACCCATATGAAGAGTTTTAATCAATAGTGTACTTTGTCAAATGCTTTTTCTGCATCGATTGAGAGGACCATATGGTTCTTGTCCTTTTAGTTATGTAGTATATTACTTTGATATGTGGATATTGAACCAACCTTGCAGCCAAGGAATAAATCCCCCTTGGTCGTGGTGAATAATCCTCCTAATGTACTGTTGGATCCCATTGGCTAGTATTTGTTGAGAATTTTTGCATCTCTGTTTTCAAGGGATATTGGTCTGCAATTCTACTTTTTGATGAGGTGTTTGTCTGGATTTGGGATCAAGGTATTGCTGGCCTCATAAGAAGAGTTTGGAAGTTTTCCTTCCATTTCGCTTTTTTTTTTTTTTTTTTTGAAACAGCTTCAGAAGAATAGATATTAATTATTCTTTAAATGTTTGCTAGAATTCCTCTGGGAAGCTGTCTGGCCCCAGACTCTTGTTTGTTGGGAGATTTGTGATGACTGCTTTGATTTCCTTGCTGGCTATGGGTCTGTCCAGGTTTTCTATTTCTTCTTGGTTCAGTTTGGTTAGTTTATATGTTTCTAGGAATGCATCCATTTCTTCCAGATTGTCTAATTTGTAGGCATGTAGTTATTCATAATATGTTCTTATAATTGTATTTCTTTAGTGTTGGTGTAATCTCTCCTCTCTCATTCATGATTTTATATATTTGGGTCCTTTCTCTTTTCTTTTTGATACATCTATCCAGGGGTTTATTATTATATTAATTCTTTCAAAGAACCAGCTCCTAGTTTCGTTGATCTATTCTGCTATTCTTTTGGTCTCTATTTCATTGATTTCTTTTCTCATCTTTATCATTTCTCTTCTCTTGCTGGGCTTAGGCTTTATTTGCTTTCTTTCTCTAGCTCCTTTAGATGCAGGGTTAGGCTGTGTATTTGAGCCCTTCCTTGTTTTTTGAGAAAGGCTTGTAGTGCCATATACTTCCCTTTTAGGACCACCTTTGCTTCATTCCAAAGGTTCTGAACAGTTGTGTTTTCATTTTCATTTGTTTCCATGAATTTTCAAAATTCTTCTTTAATTTATTGACCCATTCATTCTTTAGTAGGATGATCTTTAGCCTCTGTGTATTTAAGTTCTTTCCAACTTTTCTCTTTTGATTGAGTTCCAGTTTCAAAGTATTGTGGTCCAAAAATTTGCAGGAAATGATCCCAGTGTTTTGGTACCAGTTGAGACCTGATTAGTGATGCAGGATGTGATCTGTTCTGGAGAATGTTTCATGTGCATTCAAGAAGAATGTGTATTTTGTTGCACTGGGGTGAAACGTTCTGAATATATCTGTGAGGTCCATCTGGTCCAGGATGTCATTCAAATACCTTATTTCATTGTTTCTCTTCTGCTTAGATGATTTGATCATTGCAGGGGGGGTCTTAAGGTCCCCTGCTATTATTGTATTATTATTGACGTGTTTGATTTTGTTATTAATTGGTTTATACAATTGGCTGCTCCTATGTTAGGGGCATAAATATTTACAATTGTTAGATATTATTGTTGGATAGTCCCTTTAATTGTGATATAGTGTCCTTCCTTATCTCTTATTACAGTCTTTGGTTTAAAATGTAATTTGATGGGGTATCTGGGTGGCTCAGTCATTAGGCATCTGCCTTCAGCTTAGGTCGCGATCCCAGGGTCCTGGGATCAAGTCCCACATCGGGCTCCCTGCTCAGAGGGAAGCCTGCTCCTCCCTCTCCCTCTTCCCATGCTGTATTCCCTCTCTTGTCTCTTTCTCTGTCAAATAAAGAAATGAGATCTTTAAAGAAAAGAAGAAAGAAAAAAACCAAAATATTTAAAATGTGATTTGTTTGGGGTGCCTGGGTGGCTCAGTGGGTTAAAGCTCTGCCTTCGGCTCAGGTCATGATCCCGGGGTCCTGGGATCCAGCCCCGCATTGGGCTCTCTGCTCAGCTGAGAGCCTGCCTCCCCCCTTCTCTCTGCCTGCCTATCTCTGCCTGCTTGTGATCTCTCTCTGTCAAATAAATGAATAAAATCTTAAAAAAAATAAAATGTGATTTGTTTGATATAAGGATTACTACCCCAGCTTTCTTTTTATTTCCATTACCATAATAAATGATTTCCCATCCCCTTCAGTTTAAATCTGGAGGTGTCTTTGAGTCTAAAAAGAGTCTCTTGCAGACAGCAGTTTGATGGTTCTTGCTTTTTTATCCAATCTGGAACTCTGTGTCTTTTGACTGGGGCAGTTATCCCATTTACATTCAGGGTATGAATTTAGTGCCATTGTATTGCCTGCAAGGTGACTGTTACTGTATATGGTCTCTGTCCCTTTCTGGTCTATATTACTTTTGGGCTCTCTCTTTGCTTAGAGAACCCCTTTTAATATTTCTTGTAGGGTGGTCTGGTGATCACAATTTTTTTTTAGCTTCTTTTTGTCCTGAAAGCTTTTATTTACTCCTATTTTGAATGACATCCTAGCTGGATAAAGTATTCTTGGCTGCATATTTTTCTCATTTAGCACCTAAATACATCATGCCAGTCCTTTCTGGCCTGCCAGGTCTCTGGGGATAGGTCTGCTGCTAATCTAATTTTTCTACCCTCATAAGTTACATACCTCTTGCAGCTGCTTTCAGGGAGCCTGATGCAGGGCTTAATCCCAGGACCCTGGGATCATGACCTGAGTTGAAGGCAGACGCTTAACGACTGAGCCACCCAGGTGTCCCTCTTGTTCTCTTTCTTGAGGTGAGTTTTTCCATCTTATCTTTCTGTCCAGAGAAGAATCAATGAATGAGAGAACAAAATACTAAAATGGCAAAAAGACCCCAGAGAAATATACACTAAACAAATCAGGAGACCTGAAACTGGGAAGGAAAAAAAAGGAGGGGGAGAGAGAATATAATCAGACAGATAAGCAGAATAGAGCAATACACTGGACTCTGTGTATTTTGGTCTGTTTTTTAGAAAACTAGATCCCAAAATTATAAAGAAAGAAAAACATATACATACAAAAATAAAATTAAATACAATGAAAGGATAGAATGTAATTGTAAAAATAGAAATTAAAGGACAAGAAAAAAACAAAAGAAAAAGAAAAAGAACAACAACAATAAAAAAGTAAGGGAGGGACGTCTGGGTGGCTCAGTGGGTTAAAGCCTCTGCCTTCCGCTCAGGTCATGATCCCAGGGTCCTGGGATCGAGCCCTGCATCAGGCTGTCTGCTTGGCAGGGAGCCTGCTTCCCCCTCTCTCTGTGCCTGCCTCTCTGCCTACTTGTGATCTCTGTCTGTCAAATAAGTATATAAAATCTTTAAAAAAGAAAAAAAAAAAAAAGGAAGGGATATAATCAGGCAGATGCACAGAACAGAGCAGTACACTATCTCCTGCACGTGTTCTGGTCACTCTGTTAGAGGAAACTTCAGCTCAAAATTGTAAAGGAAGAAAGACTTATATATAGCAAAATAAAACTAAATACACTGAAAGGATAGACTATAACTGTAAAGATGGAAATTTTAAAGGACTAACAAAACAAAACAAAAAAACAGAAAAGAAAGAAGAGGAAGAAAAAAAGAGAGAGTATGATTAGGCAGGTGAATAGAACAGATCCATACACTAGGTTTTGGGTGTATTTTGGTCTGTTAAGAGAAACTGTATCTCAATATTTTAAAGAAAGAAGAATTTATATATATTCAAAAATGAGATTAAATACAATAAAGGAATAGAATGTGACTATAAAGATGAAACTTTAAAAATATTTTTAAAAAGGAGTTGATAAAATAGGAAGTTGGTTGAAAAAAGAAGAAAAATTTAAGAAAAAATAAAGAAAATTTTAAAAATTAAAGTTGAAAGAGTAAAACATCATGGGGAAAAAGCCATGAATTCTATGTGCTGTATTCCCCTAGCGCTGGAGTTTCGCAGGCCCGTTGGTTGGTGAACTTGGTTGTGGGTGGATGTTCTTGCTGAGCTTCTGGGGGAGGGGCCGGCTGCAGTGATGCTCAGGTGTCTTTGCCCCGGGCTGAACTGCAACACCCTTGCCAGGCTGCCAGGCTATGTAATCCCTAATCCGCTCTGGGTTACTCTATGTGGCTTTTGTTCCCGGAAGCCTTTCTGGGCAGCTTTAGAGGATAAGACTGAACGTGGCGACCTCCCAATCCCCGCCCTGGAGCAGAAAGCTGGGGGCCCCCACTCCGCAGTGAGCCCTCAGGGAACAGCAGTCAACCGCTTCCTTCTCCCTGGTCTCTGTCACGCCCGCTCTTCCCTTGAGCCGCAGGTTGCATTCGCAGGTGTCAGAAGGGTTGGAGAGCTCTCGAGCTGATGCCCCAACCAGACGTCTCTTTTTCCAGCCTCCTGCTCCTCTGCCGTCTTGGACTCCTCCCATTAGTGGTATTTCGAATGGAAAACCACACAAGTGTAGAGGACGCCGTTCTGGATTATCTGATTCTATCAGATCCTACCTTTCATCCCCTTGGAATGATCCCACAGCTCCGTAAATTGCAGATGACTAAGAGCCATGCAGATATTCCTTTTTACACATTTGCAAATAAATTTTCCTCAGCAGAGATTCAATTAATTTTTCTTGTGGAAAAAGCCAATCTCCATCTATATTTAATTTCATTTCAAAAAAATGTAAATGTCGGGGCACCTGTGTGGCTGGTCAGATAAGCCTCTGCCTTCAGCTCAGGTCATGATCCTGGGGTCCTGGCATCCAGGTCCTGGGATCCAGCCCGGGATCGGCTCAGCGGGGAGCCCACTCCTCCCTCTCCCTCTGCCCCTCCCCCTGTTCATGCTCGCTCTCTCTCTCTCCCCCAAGTAAATAAATAAAAAAAAATTTGTAAAGAAATGTAAATGTGGGGCGCCTGGGTGGCTCAGTGGGTTGAGCCAGTGCCTTCGGCTCGGGTCATGATCTCGGGGTCCTGGGATCGAGTCCCACATCGGGCTCTCTGCTGAGAGCCTGCTTCCCTCTCTCTCTCTCTCTGCCTGCCTCTCCATCTACTTGTGATTTCTCTCTGTCAAATAAATAAATAAAATCTTTAAAAAAAAAAAAAAAAAAAAAGAAATGTAAATGTTATGAACACCTTATTGTGCAGATTATAAAACTGAATTTTATAAAAAACAAAGAAAAAATTCATTTCAAGATTCCTTTACTCCACATAGATATGTAGGTTTTGAACTTCCCTTTTGAACTCGTAATCACTTCCTTGGGGTCTCATTAGTTAATGAATTAAATAAACCCTTGACACATTGTACTAGTTTTTTTAGGAATGCTGGAACTAATTTCCACAAACTTCGTGGCTTACCGTGACAGAACTTCATCCTATGGGTGCTGGAGGCCGCAGATCTGAAGTCAAGGCTTTGGCAGGGCTGGCTCCCGAAGGCTCTGAGGAAGACCCTGTTCCAAGGCCCTCCACGCTTTGGTGGTGCCACCATCCCCACCATCCCCAGGCTTGTGGCCAAGCCACTCCGTCCATACCTCTGCCTCCACATAGGCTTTTCTTCTGTGCCTCAGGTCTCTCTCTTCTCGTATAAGAACACCAGCCACTGGGGTTAGGGCCCGTCTTCCTCCGGGATGATCTCATCCAGAGAACTTTAACTCATTGCATGTGTAACAACCCTGTTTCCACATAAAGTCGTGTCAGAAGCTGCAGAAGTTAGAAAGGGGACGTATCTTTTGCAGGGACATTGTTTGGTCACCGCATACATGTTCATTTAATGTTTGCGTGAGAAATCATGCTTCTTAGTAAAGATATTCTTCCATTTTTAAAAAAAGATCTTATTTATTTTAGAGAGAGCGAGAGACAGAGAGCGAGAGCACAAGTGGGAAGCAGAGGGCGAAGCAGGCTGTCCACTGAGCGAGGAGCCCACCCTGCCCAGGGCTTGATCCCACAACCTGAGCTGAAGGCAGACACTTAAAACTGAGCCACCCCAGTGCCCCACACTTCCTTTTTTATTTTTTCTAAGAAACAACAGTTTTGTAGACTCATGCCTGGGAACACGGGAGCTGGCAGATTTGGAGTAGGGGACTGACTGGGCAGCGCTAGTGTGGACTGTGTCTGGGTTTGGGGTGGACCAGGAGTAGTGATCACTTGGAGGAAAGTTTTCTTGGCACTCCTGGGGTGCAGTCATCTCAGCTTTGGGGAACTGACTTCACATAGCACAACTAAGGGTAGAGTCCCCCCATTCAGTCCAGGCACCTGTGCCTGGGACAGGAGCCCAGTCAGTACTAGGTCCTTTGATGTGGCAATAGAACAGAGTCCAATAGAACAGAGTGCTATTGAGGAGTGGGAGCTGGCTGGACTTTGTTTCCTGAAAGTGGACAAGAAAGCCCCACCCACCCCCATTCCCAGTCCCAGGGCAGGTGGCCCCGGGCTGCCAGCCATGTCTGTGTCTGAGCTCATGCTGCTATTCTCAGCGTTGCTGCTGTCACTTCTCAGATGCCTTAGCAGCATTTTTATGGGGCCTACACCATCTCCTGGACCAGTTTCCTTAAACATCACGGGTTTAGGCGAGGAGGCTGAATGTACGCAACTGGGAATATTCCAGAAAGTCTGGCCTTGGGAGGGGCTCAAGACCCACTGCCAGGCCCTAGCCAGGACGCCGGGGACAGGGCTGTGAAGCCGGGAAGTTGCATCCTTGTCTGCAAAAAGCCAGCGCGGACCGCGGTCTGCGTTCAGCCGGAGTCCGGAGCCCCGCATCTGTTGCAAGCGGGATAACGGGAACAGGCTGATTCTGGACGCTGAGCTGCAGCCGAAGAGGCCTGGCGGGAGACTCTGGCTTCACCGGGGCCCGGGATAAAGGGCAATGAGCAGGGCCCACTGGGCTGCGCTGGCGGGAGCAGGAATCCCGCGGAGAGGGAGGAGGCTCGTGGGAGGCTCGGGAGGAGCGGAGAGGAGCCGCGCCGGGGGCCCAGCCCCGCGGAGAAGGTTCTGGAGCAGCCCGCGTGCGGGCGCCGGCGCCGGCCAGCGCGGAGTCGCGGACACGAGGCCCCGCGCAGCCTCCGCAGGACGGCCGGGCCGCACGAGCGCCCGGTGCAGCCCCGCGTCCCGGACCGCCAGGAGCGCGGCCGCGGAAGGGAGGAGCCAGCCGGGGGGGTGGGGGGGGAAGCGGGCAGGGGTGCGGGGGAGGGGAGAGGAGCTGCCGCGATCGGTGTCCCGCGCCGCCCCCGCCCCCGCCCCCGCCCCCGGCAGGTAGAGAGACGGCGGGACGCGAAGCCTGGGCGCGTCCTGCCCTGCCGCGGGCCGGCCGGTGCGGGGGGACGAGCCTTGCGGTGGGTCTCGCCCGCCCCGCGCGCGCCTCTCGCGGCGACGCTGCGGACCGTCCGCCCTCCGGGACGCCCGGCACGCCGCAGGCGCTCCCCGCTCGGTCCAAGGAACAAGGAGCCCCGACCTCACTTTGCCGCGGGAACGCGAGCGGCGAGGCGAGAGGCGCACCCCGGCCAGCGGCAGGAGTGCTGGGCCGCCCCCCGCTGCCCGGCCCGGGCTCCCGCTCTCAGAGCCGTGTCCCCGCACCGCGCCTCCGTGCGGGCCCCTTCCCTCAGCCCGTGCTGGGAGCCCCCCGGGGCACCAGCGAGCTGATCCCGCGAGCCTCGGCTTCCGTCCGGTGGGAGCAGACGCCCGCCCCGGAGCGGCGGCGGGGACCGGGCGGGGACCGGGCGGGGACCGCGTGCGGGCGTGGAGGCGGGGCGCGCGGTCCGGCCCTACAGCTCGGCTGCGGCCGCCGCCAGGGGGCGCTGCTCCGCCGCGGACGCCGGCAGGATGGGCGTGGCCTCCGGGCCCGGACCGCGGCCGGCGGGGCGGGGCGGGGCGGGGCGGGGCGCGCGTGCGCACTGCGCTTCCGCCCCGCAGGGGCTGCTGGGCCGAGCGACGAGCGCGTGCGGCGAGCGGGACCCGGAGCGGCCGCGGCTCCGACGGCGGCGGCGGCCCCGAAGATGTGGCGGCCGGTGAGTTCCCCGCACGGCGCGCCCCGGCGCCCGCTCCCACACGCCCCGTCAGACCCCGTCCGCAACGCGAGGGCCACCCCCGAGCCGCCCGGTCCGGGGCCGCGTCCGGGACCCCAGGGCTGCCGGGGGCGCGCGTCCTCCACGGCGGCCGGCGCCCGCGCTCTTCGCGGTGAGCCCGGGGCCGCGCCGGGGCCGATGGGTTCCACCGGCGGGACGGCCGAAGGAGCGCGCCCCGGGGGTCGCGCCCGGAGCCCGCCCGGTGTCTGCCCTCGGGACGCCCCGCTGACCGCCTTTCGGGCGTCCGCGGGCTGCTCGGTGCGGTGCGCCCGCGGCGGGCCGGGCTCCCGCTCCGGCTCCGGCTCCGGCTCCGGCTCCGGCTCCCGCTCCGGCTCCGGCTCCGGCTCCGGCTCCGGCTCCGGCTCCCGCTCCCGCTCGTCCTGCGGCGCCGCGGGGGCGGCGGTCTCTGTTCCCGCTCGGCCCCGGGGCCGCGCTCCCAGCCCCGGAAAGTGCAGCTGCTCCGCCCGTCTGTCCTCCGTCGGCCGCGCGGGCTGGGTCTGCGGTTAGGAGGCCGCTCTCCAAGCCCGGGGTCCTTGGGGCGCTCGGGGCTCGGTGGGTGAGCGCCTGCCTTCGGCTCCGGTCGCGGTCCCGGGGCTCCGCATCGAGCCCCGCGTCGGCTCCCGGCCCAGCGGGGAGCCTGCTGCCCCCGCCCCGCCCCGCCCCGCCGCTCTGTCGGTCTGTCACGTTAAACAAACTAAATACACAAAGCAGGTGCCACCCGCTCCGCTCTCCCCGCTCTGGCCCAGGAATCCGCCCTTTTCCTCACGGGGGTTTCGGCTGAAGAGACAGAGGGTTCAACTTCGAGTTCCTACGGGGCCGGTAATTTTCCAGGAAGCCCAGCCTGGTAGATGTTAGATATTAGCAGTTCTTTTTCATTAGATTTAGGGGACGCAGAGCTGTCATACAAGGTCCAGGGCTCGCGCCGACCCCAGCAACCCTCAGTTTGCTCCCTAGACTTGAGAGTCCCTTGGGGTGTCTCCCTCCCCATCCCATCTTGTTGCATTTTTTCCTTCTCTGCCCCCCACAACCCCTCCCCCTGCCTCTCCAGTTCCTCATATCAGGGAGATCATAGGATAGTCGTCTTTCTCCGACTGACTTATTTCGCTCAGCATGATGCGCTCTCGTTCCATCCACGTCTTTGCAAATGGCAAGATTTCATTCCTTTTGACGGCTGCATAGTATTCCATCGTGTATATACACCACATCTTCTCGATCCATTCATCTGCTGTGCATGGACGTCTGGGGTCTTTCCATAGTTGGGCTATTGTGGTAACATTCGGGTGCACGTGCCCCTTCGGATCACTGCATTCATATCTTTACAGTAAATATCCAGTAGTACAATTGCTGGGACATAGAGTAGCTCAATTTTCAACTTTCTGAGGACCCTCCATCCTGTTTTCCAGAGTGGCTGCACCAGCTCGCATTCCCACCAACAGTGGAGGAGGGATCCCCTTTCTCCGCATCCTCGCCAGCATCTGTCGTTTCCTGACTTGTTGATTTTAGCCATTCTGACTGGTGTGAGGTGGCATCTCACCGTGGTTTGGATTTGTATTTCCCTGATGCCGAGTGATGTGGAGCACTTTTTCATGTGTCTGTTGGCCATCTGGATGTCTTCTTTGCAGAAATGTCTGTTCATGTCCTCTGCCCATTTCTTTCTTTCTTTCTTTTTTTAATAAAGATTTTATTTATTTATTTGACAGAGAGAGAGAGATCACAAGTAGGCAGAGAGACAGGCAGAGAGAGAGGGGGAAGCAGGCTCCCCGCTGAGCAGAGAGCCCGATGCGGGGCTCGATCCCAGAACCTTGAGATCATGACCCGAGCGGAAGGCAGAGGCTTAACCCACTGAGTCACCCAGGCACCCCATTCTGCCCATTTCTTGATGGGATTATTTGTTCTTTGGGTGTTTTAATAAGTTTTTTATAAATTTTGAATATTAGGCCTTTATGTCTTTTGCCAATATCTTCTCCCGTTCTGTCATTGCCTTTTGGTTCTGTTGACTGTTTCCTTTGCTGTGCAAAAGGTTTTGATCCTGATGAAGTCCCATTAGTTCATTTTTGCCCTTGCTTCCCTTGCCTTTGGCAATGTTTCTAGGAAGACGTTGCTGTGGCTGAGGTCAATGAGGTCGCTGTCTGTGTTCTTCTCAAGGATTTTGTTGGATTCTTGTCTCACATTGAGGTCTTTCATCCATTTTGAGTCTATTTTCATGTGTGGTGTAAGGAAATGGTCCAGTTTCATTCTTCTGCATGTGGCTGTCCAGTTTTCCCGAGACCATTTGTTGAAGGGACTGTCTTCCTTCCATTGAATGTTCTTTCCTGCTTTGTGGAAGCCTAGTTGACCATAGAGTTGGGTCCATTTCTGGGCTCTCTGTTCTGTTCCATTTATTGATGTGTCTGTTTTTGTGCCAGGACCATACTGTCTTCATGATGACAGCTTCGAAATGGAGCTTGAAGCCTGGAATTGTGATGCTGCTAGCTTTGTTTTGTTTTCAACATTCCTCTGGCTATTTGGGGTCTTCAGACTCCAAATGGTTCCAGACAAACATTAGGTTCCAGACAAATATTAGGACTGGTGTTCCAGCTCTGTGAAAATGTTGCTGGTATTTGGTACGGATTGCGTGGAATGTGTAGATTGCTCTAGGTAGCATACACATTATCACGGTGTTTGTTCCCGTCCGTGAGCATGGAACGTTTTTTCATTTCCTTGTGTCTTCCTCGATTTCTTTCATGACTATTCTATAGCATTTTGGGTTAATTAATTAATTAATTAATTGTTTAAAGATTTTATTTATTCATTTGACAGAGATCACAAGCAGGCAGAGAGGCAGGCAGAGAGAGGAGGAAGCAGGCTCCCTGCTGAGCAGACAGCCCGATGCGGGGCTCGATCCCAGGACCTTGGGATCATGACCGGAGCCGAAGGCAGAGGCTTTAACCCACTGAGCCACCCCGGTGCCCCGTGTTTGGGGTTTTTTAAAAGATTTTATTTATTGGGCGCCTGGGTGGCTCAGTGGGTTAAGCCGCTGCCTTCGGCTCAGGTCATGATCCCAAGGTCCTGGGATCGAGCCCCGCATGGGGCTCTCTGCTCGGCAGGGAGCCTGCTTCCTCCTCTCTCTGCCTGCCTCTCTGCCTACTTGTGATCTCCCTCTGTCAAATAAATAAATAAAATCTTTAAAAAAAAAAAAAAAAGATTTTATTTATTTATTTGACAGATCGCAAGCAGGCAGAGAGGCAGGCAGAGAGAGGGGCAGCCGGCTCCCCGGTGAGCAGAGAGCCCAATGTGGGACTCTGAGATCACGACCTGAGCCGAAGGCAGAGGCCTAACCCCTGCACCACCCCGGTGCCCTTCTGTATTTTTCTGAATACAGATCCTTTGCCTCTTTGGTTAGGTGTATTCCTAGCTATCTTATGGTTTTCGGTGTAATTGTAAATGGAATCAACTCCTTGATTTCTCTTCCTTCTGCCTCATCGCTAGTGCGTACAGTACAGCTGGTTGCTGTGCACTGATTTTATTTATCCTGCAACACTGCCAAATTCCTGTGTGCGTTCTAGCAGTTCTGGGGTGGAGTCTTTTGGGTTTTCCACGTAAGTACAGGTGCATTTCTATTAATTTTTGTGACTTGCAATGAGCAGCTGCGTCCCACAACAGTGAGGCAGAGGATTCCCCAGGCTCATTTCCTACCTGTGGGAACATTTCTGTGCCTTGGATTCCTCTTCTGCTGGAGTGCAGAGGGCGGCTGACCCGGCCAGGAAGCAGCCTTGGTTCCTGTCACCTCTGTAGTTCTGGGTCGGCCTCAGCGCGAGACGCAGCATGTGCTGCTCAGAGCTGTGGACTGGGTTGTCCGCAGTGACCTTTCATTCCCGGATGTGCTCTGTGTAACCGACAGGGCGGAGGGACGCCCTCGCTCAGCCTGTTGGTGACCTTTGTGATGTCTGTTTGACTCTCACTACTCAGAGCCTTTTTTTCCCTACTTTATAGGCTGCTAGCTGAGTCCCAGGTGAGCAGCACTGCACTCTGTTTGTACAGGCAAGCTGTGCACACACTCGTGTGTTCCCCACGAGAGGCCGGGGGACAGAAGGCCCATTTCATCTCGTCCAGACTGGAAGGCTTTGAGGTGGCGGGTGCAGAGACAAGTGTAAGCTGCCCAAGCCAGGCGGGGCGTGGGGTCGTCCTGGTGAGAAGGCACTGGTCCGTGGGGGAGCAGCCTGGGGACCCACAGCTCTCTCTTGGCCTGTTTGCTGGTGCGCTCTGGTACTTAAGCTCTGGGTGTGATTTGAGTTTCATGCTGGAAATTCCCCTGGTTTCTGGAAGATCTGACTATAGATTCTGTCCCTTCTTTATAGACACGTGACTTCTTTGGGCTTTGGGGCTGTCATTTGGATGATGGGGCTAGTTTGAGGAAGACTGGCCATCCCAGACTGGAAGGAGCCAGGTACCTGAATGAGCTTGTGGACCCTGGTGGGGGCTCTGGAGTTGTCAGCATGAGGCCTTGTCCTTGGAGTTCTGTGCAGAGCCGGGCTGCTGCCAGGGCTGCTGGCCTGTCTTACACACTGTGGCCTTCTGGTTGCTCACCGAGCATCCAAGGTTGGGCCACGTGGGGTTCTGGATCATCCCATCACCATTTATCTGAATTCAGCCGGCCTTCCTGGACTTCCTGCTTTCTGTAACAAGCCCTGCACGAGATCCTGGGAGCACAGAGATGGTGGAGAGGTGCGCCCTGCAGTCTGGCAGACACTTGCGCCGCTTGCAGAGGTGGGGGGGGGTGAGAGTCGGGCCTGGGGAATTCGGGTTCCGGTGAAGGCCCTTTCAGGCAGGAATAGCGCTGGGCCTGGTGCTGCGTAGTCTGTCCAGGTTCAACCAGGGGAACCTTTGTTATGGGAGTGTGGGTGAGAGTCCCTCGGCGCTGGGAAGTACCCTGGGGAACTGTGAGATGCAGCGGAGACCTTACCGATGCAGAGGGAGCTGGCACTGGGGCCTGTGGCCGGTTACCTTTCTGGCCTTGCTGCGCGCCCGTGAGGCTTGTGGCAGCTCCGAGCCTTGTGCCTTAGGGTAAAATGATTGAGAAGCAGCGCGCTCCTCTGTGAAAGAACACGAGGACAGCCCTTCCTGCTCGGCCCTCACGGGCACCTGGAGGGTCTGGGGGTCTTGCGACGCTGGGTATAGCCTGCGGCCTTGGGGCAGCTGTGCCCGGGCTCCGGCACGTTCCCTGCCGGCCTCGCTGCAGCCTGGGTGCTTGCGGCCTCAGAATCGGGAGCCTTCTGCTCCCCCTCCGGTTTGCAGGCTGGAACAGCGCGTGGATCTTTCCTGTCCGGACCTTGTGAAGGCTCACGTCTCAGAATCATCATCATCGGTCAGCTTCGGCCATTTTCCTTCTGGGTCGGGGGCGGTGAGCTTCTGCAGGAGTCCGGGAGCGCACCGGAGCTGCGCGGCCATGCTCTCCGTCCTTTAGTCGGGCTCCTTCAGTCGCTCCTGCCCGTCTGCCGCGGTCCGTGAAGCACTTCTCCCTGTTCGTAGGGGCCTCTCTCGGAGGTGGACACGTGCCGGAAATGGTCTCGTCTCTTCTGGACTAAATGCTGTTTTCCTTCTGAAAAAGCAAGGGGAAGCTGGTGGCCTTTTAACATCAGTTGTTCAGTTTGATCTGGCCCGTGTGCGCTTGTGCGCGTTAGGTGGGGCGGGCTTCTGGGCGCGGCGCCATCGGCAGGAGAGGAAGGGCCTGGGGACCCGCCGGCGGCTTGGCGCAGCGAGCAGGAGGGCTGTGGAGAGCAGCTGCTCCTTGACCCTAGAATGGCCTCAGCGTGCTCATCTGCCTGGCCTGGCGTGCGGGCCGGGCGCCGTGTGGCGGGTTTTGCAAATGCTCACTTGACCCATACCTTGACCCATACCGTACTGTACAGTGGTCCAGGCTTTACAGACCGTGGAAGGGAGGTATCGAGAGGGAAGTAGCCTGCCCTCGCTGGACAGCTGGTGCCAGCAGGAACCTGCATGCCAATTCCAGGCTCAGAAGTCGGCGTTCCTAGACTGCCCCTTCTCAGCCTTGGCTCTCCCTGAGTCTCTAGGCCAGGTCATCCTGGGCACTGTCTGCTCTTGGGCAGGGTCCCTGGTCTCCACACACTCAATGCCAAGAGGACCCCTTTACCCAGGTTGTGACAACCAAGAGTGTCTCTAGACAGTGCCCGGTGTCCTGGGTACGTGGTCGCCCGTGGCGAGTGGCCCCGCCCTGCCCTAGCTGCCTCATCTTCCTAAGGCCACCTTCCTAAGGCGTGGAGAGAAGGCGCTCTCTCACACCGCCGGCAGGACTGCAAGCTGGAGTAGCCCTTCGGGAGAACAGAAGGGCGGTTCCTCAGAAAGTTACAGCTCGGGGTGCTTGTGTGGCTCCATCGTTAGGCGTCTGTCTTTGGCTCAGGTCATGGTCCCGGGGTCCTGGGATCGAGCCCTGTGTCGGGCTCCCTGCTCCGCGGGCGGCCTGCTTCTCCGTCCCCGGCTCCCTGTGCTTGTGTTCCCTCTCCCTGTCTCTATCAAATAAATAAATAACATCTTCAAAAAAAAAATTAAAAAGCAGTTAAAAATAGAGCCACCCTATGACCCAGCATTTGCACTACTAGCTGTTTACCCCCAAAATACAAAACCACTCATTCAGAGGGGTACATGCCCCGCTTTGTTCACAGCAGCATTATCAACAGTGGCCGAATTGTGGAAGCGGCCCAGGTGCCCTCGAGTGCTCCTGGATGAAGAGGACGTGGTGTGCGCAGTGGAATGTTCTTGAGCCACAGACAGGAATGAGGTCTTGCTACCTGCAGCAGCACGGATGGAGCCGGAGAACAGTGCGAGTGAGCACAGTCAGTCAGGGGTGGGCCGATGCCACACGCGGCTCATCGGTCTCCCAGGTGGGATCTGAGAGACAGATGAGCAAAGGGAAGAACCAAAGAGACAAAGCAGGCCCTGGACTGCTCAGTCTAGAGAATGGAGGTCACCGGAGGGCAGGAGGGTGTCAGGATGGGAAGCAGGGCTGGGGTCACAGAGGGCGAGGGGCGCCAGGTGGTGGTTGAAGTGCTGAGTCACTGTGTCACACACTCACATAGCATGCACGTTGGCTGTGCTGGAGGAAAATAAAAACTTAAAATAGGGCCGCCTGGGTGGCTCGGTTGGTTGACCCTCTGACTTGATTGACCTGGTTGACCTGAGATCAGGTCGTGATCTCAGGGTAGTGAGATCAAGCCCCATGTCAGGCTCTGCACCAGGCATGGATCCTGCTTAAGATTCTCTCCCTCTCCCTCTGCCCCTTCCATGCCCTCCCTCTGTCTTCCCCACTCAAAAAAACCAAAAAACAAAAGCAACTTACAAATATCTGACAATAATATAGAAGAGAGGAAGGTTAAAAATAGAACTGACGGCGTACTAAAGTATTTGAAGCTGGGGAAGGTGGTAAAAGCAATGGCCCCTATTAGACTTTGTCAGGTTAGGGAGTCGGTCATAGCATAGCTCAGTCGGTCACAGCATAGCTCAGTCGGTCACAGCATAGCTCAGTTTACTTTTACGGAATTGCAACACTGTAAGTCTATAAAGGAAACAACAGGTCACTGCCTTCCGACTAGGACTCGCATAGCCTAGCAGATGCCTGTTGACTTAGATCGTAAGAACATTTAAATACAGGGACAAGGGGGCGCCTGGGTGGCTCAGTGGGTAAAGCTTCTGGCTTCGGCTCAGGTCATGATCTCAGGGTCCTGGGATCGAGCCCCGCATCGGGCTCTCTGCTCAGCGGGGAGCCTGCTTCCCCCCCTTCTCTCTGCCTGCCTCTCTGCCTACTTGTGATCTTTCTGTTACATAAAGAAATAAGAAATCTTTAATAAAAAAATTTTCAGGGACAGGCATACAGAATGGATGCATGTAGCTAACTGTGCAGATGCTGCTGCCTGCAACCACACGCTGTGTCTTGCTATAGTTGTTCCTATTTCTATTTGAAACCACATATTTTGGGGGCACCTGGGAGGCTGAGTGTTTAGGCATCTGCCTTCTGCTCAAGTCATGATCCCAGGGTCCCAGAATCGAGCCCCACATCGGGCTCCCTGTTCAGCAGGAAGCCTGCTTCTCCCTCTCCCACTCCCCCTGCTGATGTTCCCTTTCTTGCTGTTTCTCTCTGTCAAATAAAGTCTTTATATATATATATATATACATATATATTACGTATATATATTATATCGGACCATTTGAAAGTAAGTTGCGGACGTTTTGATTCAACCTCTAAACATTTCAACATGCATCCCCTAACAAGGTCATTCTCGCACAGCGTCATCTCACCTGGGGTGTGTGAACAGGAACCCCCCACGCTTGCTGCATTCTGACTAGAGTGTTGGCCCCGGACTGTGTTCATAAGAGCCTTCCTGCCGCCTGAGGTGTGCCTGGGCTCTTGTCTCTCTAGCCTCCCAGGTGACAATTTTTTTCCTGTGATTGTGTTTTAACTTATTGTTATAAAAAATTGCAAACATTGGGGCACCTGGGCGGGTGGCTCAGTGGTTGTCTGATTGCTTTTTTTGAGAGAGTGAGTGAGCACGAGCAGGGGGAGAGGCTGAGGGAGAGGGAGAAGCAGGTTCTCTGCTGCTGAGCAGGGAGCCCAATGTGGGACTCGATCCCAGGACCCTGAGACCATGACCTGCCCTGAAGGTAGTAAGCATTCAATTCTTTTTTTTTTTAAGATTTTATTTATTTATTTGACAGGCAGAGAGAGGAGGAAGCAGGCTCCCCGCTGAGCAGGGAGCCTGATGCGGGGCTCGATCCCAGGACCCTGAGATCATGACCTGAGCCGAAGGCAGTGGCTTAACCCACTGAGCCACCCAGGCACCCCAAGCATTCATTCTTGATTTTGGCTCAGGTCATGATCTCAGGGTCCTGGGATCGAGTCCCCGGCACGGTCCTCGCTCAGCGGGGAGCCTGCTTGTCGCCTCTCCCTCTGCTTGCTCGCTCTCTCTCTCTCAAGTAAATCTTTGTAAAAATTTGCAAGTATTTATAGAAGCAGAGAATTGATAAGTGACTGTGCCCAGCACCAGTGTTCCCAACTCATGGATCCTGATGACTTTCTGAAGAGGCCAGGCCGTTGAGAGGGTCCTCGAACCCTGGATCCACTCAGCAGACGTGCTCAGGGTCACAGACCGTGAGGGCAGCGCTCCGGTTCTTACTCAGTGGGCTTGCCGTCCTCCTGAGAAGAGCAGAAGCACAGCCACGCTCTCACAGGCCGGAGGGCCAGGCCGGGGTGGGAGGGCGTCCCAGCGCTCCCAGACTCTCCGGCACCAGCCTGGGGCCATCTTGCCAGGTCCCCACGCTTGCCCCGAATCCGCTCGGCACCACCCAGCCTCACCCTCCTCCCGGGCTGACCTCCCAGCACAGTGCCCACTCCCTGCAGGAGAATGCCAGGGCCCCTCAGGGTGCCCTGCCTGGCTCCGGCTCACTTGGCTGCCCGCGCTTTGTGGGCACAGCCCGCCCGCCACCTATGAGCTGCCACCACGCTTCCCAGCCGCATAGGCCTCTCCTCCCCAGAAATGCCCTGTGCTCTCCTGGCTTCAGGCCCCCCTGAGTCCACGTTCTCTGTGTAGGGGACCCTCTCTGGTGCTCCCGCTTGCTGCCAGATGGCAGGACCCTCCCTCCTTGGTGCCCGTGCGGTCCCTGTGTCTCGCTGGCTTTGTCTGCGTCCGCAGCCCCTGGCTGGATGGGGGCATCTCCGGCAGGGTCTGTGGGAGGGGAACGTGTGGCGGAAGAGCGGGCTCGGGAGGAGTCGGGGGGCCGGGGCTGTAGGCCCGGAGAAGAGCAGGCAGGGCGGACGGAGCCTGGACAGAGGCATCTGAGGGGAGGGCGTGGTGCACACGAGGCTTTCCCTCCAGCGCACGTGCTTGTGGCCACAGACCCCCGTAGGGCAGGCCATCACTGATGTTCTGAGCGGCTGTCACCGGGTGTCTGTGGTCACAGATGCCCATCCTCTGGGCTTCTGCTGCGGAGCCTACACAGAGCCGCGTGCCCAGGGCCTAGCAGGTCACAGGCCAGAGGGCAGCGGGGGGCTGCCACCCCGGCCTGCTCTCTTGCCCGGAAGCCTCCGGCTCTGCCTGTGGTGCCTTTCTTGCCTCTGTGGGTTTCCTTGAGGATCTGCGCTCACTGTGTGTGGCCTCGCCGAGCAGAGCTTTTCTGTCAGCCTGTGTTCTCCTCTTGGGACAATAGGTCATGGACCTTTTCCTTTGACTTTTGTGTTGTTTTGCAGTCCTTGAAATTGCCTTCAGGGCTGTGTGCTTTGGCCAGAAAATGATTGGAAAGCCAGTCCTTTATTTGGTTCAGGGTTCATGGTAATAATGCTAACATCTGTGCCGTGGGTCATTACTATACATAACCTTTTTTTCTCTATAAAGGGATTTGCGGTTGGCAATTTGTGGTTCAAGACCTCTTAAGACCCCATAATTCAAATAAGATTGGGAGACCAAGGGTGTCTGAAAGCGTAGGAGGGCTGTGATGCTTCCGTGGTTGCTGAAACAGATCAGCACGCTGAGCGGTCCCCGTGGTCCTTGTGGCCGGCTGTGGCGTGTCTTCCGCTTGGCCTTCCCTGCCCTCTGCCGTGTCTCTGCCGCTGGGGTTCTAGCAGGTGTTTCCAGAGCAACCACCGGCACAGGGTCCGTTTACTGCTTCTGCCCCCTGCCGCGACATCTTTCTGACATCTTTCTGATTGTGTAATTAAACATTACACATCTTTGGAAATTCAGAATGACTTCCTGAGGCTACTGGTCAGTGAGCTGAGAAGCAGAAGGATAGTCAGCCAGAGGTCCCAGGGCCACCCGGAGAGGGTCCGAGGCAGGAGCAGAAGGGACCCGTGGAGGTGGGCTGGTTCTAGTGATCTGTCGTGGTGCCTCGAGGCAGAGGCTCCTGGTGCGGACAGTATAGCCTTGCCTGCTCTCATGTCATGCTCGGATCTCGGCCGCGCTCCCCAGAGGTGGGATTGTCCTTGCATTCCTGAAGCGAACGCGTGGGCCTGGCCCTGAGCACAGGCCCTGCAAGTGCTGACCTACATTGGTGTGACGTACTGGGGCCTTGGGAGGTGCCGCTTGCCCCTCAGCTCGGGGCCGGGGTGACCCTGTGCCGTTTGTTCCCCTTGCAGTCCCAGCTCTGCCGCTTCCACTCCGCCCTGCTGCAGAGCAGCCGGGACCCCTGGCTGGCCCCTGCTGCCCTTTCCAGGAGAAACCTCCGGGTCCTGCCTGCAAGGTGGTGAGTTCCCCGCAGCCCTGGGTGCCCTCTATGGCCCGTGCCCCTTGCCAGGCAGGATGGAAGACCTCCCTTGTGGGGCCCGAGGCTGGACTTCTCTGTGCTTCTGCTGGCATGACAGATGTGTCTGCTCCTCCATGTGGTGGCCTGGAGTCGCCAGCCCCTGCCCCCGCCAGGGACTGACACTCCTGGGGCGGGACTCTGCCGGCAGCAGCGTGAGCACACGGCGGCGGCTAGAGCTGTGTGTTCTGGGAAGACAGTCGCTGGCTCAGAGTGTGCAGGAGGCCCGGCTGCCATGCCTAGGGCCAAAACAAGCTGCAGAAGCAGCGAGAACTGGCGGCAGGAGGGTTCCAGGCCTGAGGCCAGTGGGCAGGACAGCGTGGGAGGGAGGCAGGAGGCATCAGGAGGCCGGACTCGGGCCTGGCGGGCTGCAGCGAGTCACCTGAGCCTGCACTCGCTGCCTGGTGGCCTCGGCACAGACGTGTGACTCGATGCCTGGCTCCTGTCAGGCTCTCCCCTCCATCCCCGTCGCCCTCGCATCTGGCCCGGCTCTGCCGTCCTGGCACTTGGCAGTTCACTTGGGCGGCCTCAGGGCAATGGTGGCAGGCTCTCAGCTCTGCCTGTGAGCTGCTTTCCTGCTCACGGGCCCTTGGAGCCTGGCGTCCAGGGAGTCTGCAGGGCTTGGGCTAGGTGATTGGGAACATGCTGGTGAGCGCCCGGGCCTCTGGACCCCGTGTCGCCTGCAGGGGCTTACGGTACAGCTGCGGCTCCCCAGGGTGGGCCGGACCCCAGTCATGAGGGCCCCGCGGGCCGTGGGGAGCAGAGGCCGGCAGAGCCCTGGCCGGAGGCCGGACAGGAAGTAACCTGCACCACACGCCTCTGTCTCCCTCCAGGTCCCGCAGACCCCAGCCCCTGTGGAGGAAGGTGCTCTCTGCCACGATGCTGGGGGTCCCCCTGCTCCTTGGGGCCCGCTACCTCACAGCAGAGCCTCAGGAGAAGAGAAGGATGAGACTCGTAGCGGACGGTGTAGGGCGCTTCGGCAGGTAGGGGGGTGGGGGCATGGGACATCTTTCTCCCCCAGCCAGTCCTGTCCTGAGATGTGTGGAGCCTGGGCTGGAGCTGGGAGGGGCTGCAGGGTTTTTGCTGGAGTCTTCCAAGCCGCCTTCCAGACCCTGCAGTGCTGCCGCAGGGACGTGGTGCTGACGAGCCGCGTACCCGGGATGCAGCCTCTTCCAGACCCTGCGGATCAGCCTTGGAGGGCAGAGAGCTGGTCCGGCTCCTGCCAGCTGCTGGGCAGACGGGCGGCTGCCTCCTCCTCCTCTTCCCCTTCCTCTTTTTCCTCCCCTCCACTGCCCCAAGGAGAGTGGGCATCCGGAGGGCACGGGGACTCGGGCGGGAGGGCTGCCAGCCCTCCTCCACTCCCCGTGGACTAGAGACGGACAGTGTCTGGTCATTACTCTCAAGGGTGCCTTCCACTGAAGGCCCTTCTCAGACTCCCTCGTCTACCAGTGCTAGATTCCTGGGGTAGGGCTGATCTTCCCATCGGAGCCCCTCGGACAGACGTTTCTGCTGTTGCTCAGACCCGGGAATTCCTACAGCCGGGAAGGCCTGGCTTTGAGTGAAAACTCAGTGTAAGCCAAACCCACCACTGGGCTGGGCTGGGCTGGGCTGAGCTCGCCCACTGCTGGCCTGGGAGGCGGCTGCGGGGTTGGGGCCTGCGGCTCTGAGCACCTGCAGCCCCTCGACCCTGGTCCATCTCTCAGGGGACTCTTAGGCCTTACTAAGGCCTCTGGGCACTTAGCCAGAAACTTCGCTGAGATTTGTGCTAATGGAGACCATGACCGTCCACAGGTGACCGTCGCACAGGTCCTAGTGCTGGGAGAATGCGGAAGAAGCCCGGCCTGGTCATGAGTCCCGAGTCCCCCCTTCCCGTTCTCATCCCGTCTGTCCTGGGCGCTCATAGCTGTGCGCTCAGGCACAGGAGTGGTGTGGACACAGGCTGTCTATAGTGTAGACCAGGAGCCGAGACTGCCCTGCTGGCAGTGCTGAGTAAGGAAGCTAGATGGGAGCCTGTCCTCTCCCTCCCGGACCAGCCCAGGAGCCCAGCTGCCCCGCCACCTGCTCGGTTTGGGGCCAGTGGTCTGGGGCGGGGACGGGATGGCTGCAGGGCCCTGTGCCTTGGGGGTGCTAAAGGCAGCCTCTGCCGACAGGTCTCTGAGGATAGGCCTGCAGATCTCCCTGGACTACTGGTGGTGCACGAATGTCGTCCTGCGAGGCGTGGAAGAGGTTGGTCCCGCCCCCAGCCATGGGCGGGGCAAGGCTCACGCTGGGGGAGGAGGGGGACAGGGACACGCTAGAGGAAGGAGGGTGCTGGGGCACCGAGGCGGCGCCCGCCTGCCCCCATCTCTTCCCTCCATGCCTGTGGTCAGAACAGCCCGGGGTACTTGGACGTGATGTCAGCGTGTCACCAGCGGGCAGCTGACGCCCTGGTCGCCGGGGCCATCAGCAATGGGGGCCTCTACGTGAAGCTGGGCCAGGGGCTGTGCTCCTTCAACCACCTGCTGCCCCCGGAGTACATCAGGACTCTGCGTGTGCTGGAGGACCGGGCCCTCACGCGTGGCTTCCAGGAGGTGAGCCCTGCTCTTGGGTTGGGGGCTGGGCAGCCTGGCAGCCTCCCCTGCCGCCACTCCGTGAACCCCCCGCCCCCTGCCAGGTGGACGAGCTGTTCCTCGAGGACTTCCAGGCCCTGCCCCACAAGCTCTTCCGGGAGTTCGACTACCAGCCCATCGCCGCCGCGAGCCTGGCCCAGGTGCACCGAGCCAGGCTGCACGACGGCACGGAGGTGGCTGTGAAGGTACGCCGGGGCCTGCCCCGCCGCGGCAGGGTCCGGGGCGCTGCCAGTGGCCCCAGGTCCTCCCCACAGCCTCGCCAACGCAGGTGCAGTACATCGACCTGCGGGACCGTTTCGAGGGGGATGTGCGCACGCTGGAGCTGCTGCTCTGGCTCGTCGAGCTCATGCATCCCAGCTTCGGCTTCGGCTGGGTCCTCCAGGTCAGCGCCACCCGGAGGTGGACCGGGGCGCGTGGGGGGCCGCAGGCCATGTGCTGGGGTGGGCCGGTCCCCAAGCCAGATCCTCAGCTGCCCGTGTGGCCCCCAGGACCTGAAGGGCACCCTGGCCCAGGAGCTGGACTTCGAGAACGAGGGCCAGAACGCCGAGCGCTGTGCACGGGAGCTGCGGCATTTCCGCTACGTCGTGGTCCCCCGTGTGCACTGGGACGTGTGCAGCAAGGTGGGCGGGGCCCTGGGTGGGGCCCCTCCGGGGTGGGAACGGGCAGCCCGGCCCAGCTCAGCCGCCTGCTCTCCCCCAGCGCGTGCTGACGGCCGAGTTCTGGGACGGCTGCAAGGTCGACGACGCAGGCGCCATCGAAGGCTTGGGGCTGGCGGCGAAGGACGTGAGTGCCTACGGGGGGGTGGGGGGCGGGGGCCTCCCCCGGGGGGGGGCGGCTGTGCTGAGTGCCTGCCGCCCGGTCCTGACCTCTCCCACCAGATCGCAGAGAAGCTCATCCAGGCTTTCGCGGAGCAAATATTTTACACCGGCTTCATCCACGCGGACCCCCACCCAGGCAACGGTAGGAAAGGGCCCAGGACTGGGAGTTGGGGGGTGGGGGTCGGAGCCCACAAGCTGACAGGCTGCGTCCCCAGTTCTGGTGCGGAAAGGCCCCGACGGGAAGGCGCAGCTGGTGCTGCTGGACCACGGGCTCTACCAGTTTCTGGACGAGAAGTAAGCCAGCCACGGAGCTGGAGGGGGGTGGTTCGGGGGCAGGGTGGGGGTGAGGGGTGGGGGCCCGGCCGGGCTCACTGCTGACTTCCCACAGGGACCGGGCGGCCCTGTGCCAGCTGTGGCGGGCCATCATTCTCCGGGACGACGTGGCCATGAAGGCACACGCGGAGGCCCTCGGGGTGCGAGGTGAGGCGGGCTCTGCGGGTGTGGAGCTCCCGGGGGCACCTGGTCCTGGCTCAACCCCCGCCTGCAGACTACCTCCTCTTCTCCGAGGTGCTCATGCAGCGGCCTGTGCGCCTGGGCCAGCTGTGGCACTCGCACCTGCTGAGCCGGGAGGAGGCGGCCTACATGCAGGCCATGGCGCAGGAGCGCTTCGAGGCCATCATGGGCGTGCTCAAGGCCCTGCCGCGGCCCATGCTGCTCGTGCTGCGCAACCTCAACACCGTGCGCGCCATCAACACCGCCCTGGGCACCCCCGTCAACCGCTACTTCCTCATGGCCAAGAGGTGGGGGGTGCCGGCTGGCCAAGGTCCCTGGGGGAGTGGTGGGGGCATGGCAGGGGTCAGTGGCCAGAGCAGGACCAGGCCGGGCTGACTTGTGTCTCTGGGCAGCGCGGTTAGGGGCTGGAGCCGCCTGGCAGGTGCGGCGTACCAGAGCGTCTACGGAGCCAGCGTCCTGCGCCACATCAAGGTCATCTGGGAGATGTTCAAGTTTGAAGTGGCCCTAAGGTGAGACAGGAGGGGCAGGCATCCAGGGCGGGTGGCGAGACCTGCTCCCCACCCACCCCTGACCCCTGCCCTTCCTCGCAGGCTAGAGACCTTGTCCATGCGGCTGACCGCCCTCCTCCTTCGCCTCTTGGTCCAGCTGGGTCTCCTGCCTGAGACGCAGGGGCTCTCCCAGTACTTGGAGACCTAGGCAGTCCCGGGGCCGAGAGGCCCTCAGGGCTGGTCCAGCATCGGGCGCCACAGACTGAGACCTGGGGCACTGGAGACGCTGTACCCTAGGAGCCAGCCCCGCCAAGAGACCCAACAATGACCACAAGCTCTACTCAAACCAAACATCTTTGTCCTCGTGTTTTGTACAAAAAAAGGTGGGGGTGGCGGCCTCTGGGAATCTAGAAGTGGGCAGTGACACGGTCGGTCTCCAGCAGGTCGTCGAGGATCTGCAGGGAGAGGGGCTGGTGAGTGGGGGAGCGTGGGGCGGGGCAGGACAGCCAGGCGGGGCGGGGCAGGGCTCACGATGTCCGGAGTGGTGCCGATCTTCTTGGCCAGCTCGCCGCGCTCCATGGTGCTGAGGTACAGGTAGCGGTTGAGCAGCTCACCGTCCAGGACGTTGCGCACAGCGTTCTGCAGGGCGCGCCGGTCCGCGTGCAGCAGCCTGGGGAGGACACGCAGGCTGTAGGGCAGGGGCAGGGGGAGTGGGGGGCGGGGGAGCGGCGGGCAGGGGGCGCACACCCACCGGAAGGCCCTGGGGTTGAGGCCAGCGTGGTGGGGCAGCATGGTGGTCAGCGCGTTCTGCAGCATCAGCAGGCGCCGGTAGGTCTTCTCCTGCATGGGCAGCAGCAGCCCGATGCCGCCGTCCAGGGTGGCTGTGGGGGGGCCCTGTGTGAGCAAGGCCGGCCTGGGCCCCCCCCCCCCACCATCGCTCGCCGGCCCGGCACTCACCGAACCACGTGATGTGCTTGTTCTCCCACACCACCGACTTCTTGCTGGGCCCCTCCGCAGCCCCGCGGCACGGCGTCCTCCAGAAGGTGTTCACGTGGGCGCCCACGTGGAAGTCGGCGCGCCGCAGCAGGCGCATCCCCCCGAAGCTCTCTTTGGCTGGGCCAGAGGGAGCTCTGCTCACTGCCCGCCTAGCGCCAGCCCCGCGGGGGTGTGGGGGTGGGGGGCGTACTCACCTTCGGGCAGGTACATGTACACCATGAGGTTGCGGTCGCGGTCAGACACTGAGAAGCAGAGCCCAGCGTCAGCCTGGCCACCCCCTGAAGTCTGCCAGCCCCAGAGCCCCCGGGGCCCTGCGCTCACCCAGGAAGCCCAGCTGGGCGTTGTCCACCATGAAGTCTACGCTGTACACCTCCAGTGGCTTGGCGTCCTGGGGACGGGGGAGGGTCGTCAGGGCGGGCCTGTGGCCAGCCCCCACCCAGCACGGGGCCGAGGCCACGCACGCACCCTGGACACGAGGCTCAGCGTCTTGCTCTCTTCCTGGTAGCGCAGGAGCGAGATGCTTTTCATGACGTCCGCGGCCAGGATGAAGTTCTTGACGCTGATCATCTGGTGGATGTAGAGCTGCGTGTCGATGAAGGCCATGCCCGTCAGCTCGCTGGCCCGCAGGCTCCACAGGAAAATCTGGGGGGACAGGGGCCACGGGTGACGAGGGGCAGGCCGCAGGCTGACCCCAGGGCGAGAGGGAGAGCGCAGACCTTCTGGCCAATGGCGGACACCAGGTGGCCGTTGCAGTGACACAGGGCGGTCACCGGGCCCTTCTGCTCCTTCTCATACAGGACTTTGAACTTGTTCTTGGTCAGGGGCTGGCCAGGCTCAGGCACCACCTCGATCACATCCATGATCAGGATCTGCCGGGTGTGGGGGGGGGAGGATGTGCAGGGAAAGGGCCAGGGCTGCCAGGCGCCGCCCACCCCCACCAGGCTGGCCCCTTACCCGCCCTCGGCACGTGACCTCCTCCCCCTGCATGAGGCAGGTCCCAGCAGCCACGTAGCCCTTGAGGCCCGACACGGTCTCCTCACTGCGCAGCGACACCGTCTTCATGCAGGTCACGTGCTCCCACTCCTCCAGCTCGATCCTGTGCGACGCAGGGTGAGGACGCTGCCCTCTGGCCGCCAGGTCCCACCCAGCCTGGCCCGGCCCAGCCTCGCCTCACCTGGCATTGGGGATGGCCTCCCAGCTGACCGGGGAGATGAGCTGGATGGAGAAGGCCTCCTGCTGGGGGTGGACGTACCGGTCATCTGCGAGGACGCAGGGCGCTGGTCAGGGAGGGCGGCCCCGCCAGCCCGCCCCTCCCCGGGCACCACGCACCTCTCTCGATGGCCTCGAACTCCTTCTCCTCGCCGGTCATGCGCGGGATGCGGGTGCACGGCATGTTGGTGCTGGTGGCGACAGCATAGACCTGAGAGGGCCGAGTGTTGTCACGGGTGCCCGGGGGGCAGTGCCCAGAGGGGCCCGGGCCCAAAGAGAACGGGGTCAGACCTTGGACTCCACATGGTAAGCCACGTAGTGGGCCGTGCAGCGCAGTGGGATCTTCCTGACCGGCCACGGGGCGTCGTAGGACAAGTAGGCGGGCAGGACACTGATCCTCAGCTCACCCTGGCGGGTGCGGGGAGCAGCTGATGAGGCCCAGCACCCGCCCAGGGCAGGGCAGGCAAACCTAGGCTCCGGAGGGCTCCACACCACCAGCCCTCCGCTCTGCCAGAACGGGGTGTGCACGGGACGGAGACTTGCTAACCCGGGCTCACGCGGGGCCCAGAGGAAGCCGCAAGCCGCACAGCAAAGGTTACCCACGTGCCAGCCATGCCGGAGTCGGCACAGACAGACGAGGGGGCCCCTACTGCCCCCAACCCCAGCCAGTGCCCTAAGTGCACGTCCAGACCACCTGCCCCGTTCTCATCACGAGTCCTCAGACCAGCCTCACAGATGAGGAAACGGGACTCAGAGAGGGTGAGCACCTTTGCTAGAGTCCCAGCTCCTGAAGGGCACAGCAGTGACCAGCGCTGGCCCCGCCAACAGGCGCCTCGTGGGCTATAGCCGCCACTCTCGCCCGCCGTGTCCCCCAACCTTTCCACGTCTCCCCTCTTCGACCTCGGCCTTGTGCACCTGCTGGACACCCCACAGGGTCCCCGGCGCCTCCTCCTGACCCAGGCAGGGCAACATGGGGCAGCAGGAGCCCTGGGGTCTCCCTACCTGTCTGTTGAAGTACAGGAAGCCTCGGGGGCAGTTGACATTGTGGAAGGGGGCAAAGGAGTCGATGGGCCCGTCGATGCCCATGGGGTGTAGCCGCAGGGCCCCCCGGCCCGTCACCAGGAGCCAGTGAGGCGAGGGGCCACAGATGAAGACCTGAGGGCAGGCGCTATGAGGGGCGGCCCAATCTGCCCCTCCCCGAGCGCCCCCCAGAGCCGACCGCCTACCCCTGAGTAGCCATAGATGTCCTCGAAGTACCGGAACCGGGCCACGCGGCCACGGGCCGCAGCCCCCTCCTCGGCCCCACCGCCTTCCGCCTTCTTCTTGGACGGCTTTGGCTTCTTCTCACGGAAGTTGATGTTGTGAGGGACCTGGAGGGGGCGGTGCGCCGTGAGGGCCGGGTCGTGCCCTCACCCCGTTCCACGTCCACCCCACGGCCCGCTCACCGCACCTTCTTGAAACGGACTTTGAGGTTTCCCTGGCCAAGCTGGGAGTCGTGGGGGAAGGCCTCGTAGATGAGCAGCTCCTGGTCCACGTGCACCTGGGGGCAGCGCGGGGTCAGCAGGGGAACGGGGGCGCCCGGCCGGGCCGCCGCGGGGCACGCGGGCGCACTCACCAGCAGGTAGGGCCTGCTCTGACGGCTCCCCAGCGCCACCAGCAGCACCTCCTTGACGAGCGGCAGCTCCCCCTGGCGCGTGGCCTCCTCTTTCCGGGCCTCGCCCTGCGTGGTGGGCTGACCGAAGGAGCTGTCCACCAGGACCCGCTGCCCCACGGGGAAGTTCTTCACCAGGAACACCAGCCTCCAGTCAGGCAGCTGGTAGATCTGCGTGGGGAGCAGGGTCAGCAGCCGCGGGAAGCCGCGGAAAGCCGCGGGAAGCAGGGGGCAGGGCTCACACGGGCACAGGGCCTCACGCACTTCCATGGTTCCGTTCTCCCGCACCAGCAGGCACCAGTGGGTGGGCTCGACCCGGAACGGGGTGGGGTCCCGGTCCGCAGGGGGCTGGCTGCTCCTGCGAGCATCCTCCTTGCTGGGGCTGAAGAGGGAGCCCGAGTCCCCGTACAGCATCTCCTCCTCATCATCCACGGTGGGGCTAGAGACGGTCCGGCACACAAGTCACACGGGGCCCACCACAGGGCCCCTGACCACAGCCCAGGCCCTGGCTGCCCCCACGTACCTGGTTTCCGAGCCCTGCCCCTCGGCCTCGGAGCCACTGCGGCCCCCCAGGTCATCGCGGGCCCCGCCCAGGCGGCTCTCAGTAGTGAACATGCCGCTGACATCGCGGTACACGCACAGGGTGATCACCTTGGACTGCTGCAGGGACAGGGGCAGGGGTTCAGTACGGCAGAAGCGGGGGGGGCTGCAGGCCGCGGGCACGGCTGGGAGCTTACGTGGTGCAGGGGTGGCTTGTGCAGCGCCAGGCGGTGGTGACGGCCCCCATAGGAGTCACTCTTGAGCAGGAACATGGTGACATGGCCCTCAGCACTCATGATGACCACGTAGGGGTCAGCCACGGCACACTGCACGATGGGCGAGCCCAGGTCCACGGGGATGAAGTGCAGCTGACTCACTGCGGGTGCAGGATGGTCAGCGCCGTGCGTCGGCACCCAGCACCCTCCCCACCGCCCGCCGCACCTACCTCCTTCCAACAGGCGGATGCCGAGCGGCGACACCTGCACAATGTAGCGACCGTCCCCGATGTTGCCAGCGAAGACTGTGGGGCCCTGTGTCGCAAAGCCACTGGTGTCCAGCTCCATGATCTCTTGCCCTGTCTGCAGGATCTGTAAGCGACGGGAGGGTGAGACCCACCCCACAGCGGGACCCCGCCCCAGGCTGCCGGACCTCCACCCCTCACCATGGTGGAGTCTTCCCGGCTCAGGATGAGGAACCCATGTCTCCGTCCGTCATCATCTGCCTCAAGGGCACTGGGCTCCTGCTCTGCCCCATCCCCCTTGGGGGTCTCCTCCTGTGACAACGGATAGCAGGAATCATGTCACCTAGCCCAGGCTGCCCAGCAGAGGCCAGTCCTGGGCCCCACTGCCCCCAGGCCGCCTGTACGCTCAGGCTGAGTCCATGTGGAGGGCAGCCCTGGGTCACCTGCCCCACCCGGGCCCTCCAGGCCAGCCAAGGGTCGACCTACTTGTTCCTTCCGCGCGGGAGCGATGACTGTCCACATGTCGTAGCAGCCAGGGAGCTCAAAGGTCGTCACCACCTGGGGCCGGATACTCTTCTGGAGCGACAATGCGGGAATCAGTTCTCCCGGATCCCGTGAGGGATCCCGCCACGAGGCAGCAGCCCCTGCCCCCACGTACCTGTAGAACGGACAGGGCCCCATTCTTCCCGTAGCCGGAGCACACCACGATCTCCAGATCCGGCTCAGGGCTGTTCTGAAACTGCACAGGAGCTGGGATTAAGGACAGGGCCCCGCCCCCGCCCAGCCCCCACTGCCCTGCACAGGGGCTGACAGGAAGGACAGGCTCCAGTGCCCTGTGCCCCCCACCCCCCTCCACCCCAAGGCACCTCTTCGGAGAGGAAGGCAGGCTCTCCCATGGCCGCGTTGGCACAGGGTCCGATGTTGAGGATGCTGTCACAGACCTGCAGACACAGCCCTGCTCAGGCAGGCCAGCCTGGGTGGGAGCCCCCCCCGCCCACCGCTGGGGCCCCAAGCTCACCTCGAAAGAGTAAGTGGCCAGCTGTGTGCCCGACTGGGCCTCGCTGCCGTAAACTTCAATCTCATCCACCTCGTCCTGCGGCGCGGACTTGCCCCCTGCGGCGGACGCGGGGTCCCGCATGAGCCCACCCCCGTCGCCTGGCCCCTGCCGGCCCCCTCCAGCCCCAGGTCTCCGTCCCCACCTGACCAGCCGACTGCAGACTCCACTCGCTTCTTCTTCGAGGGGGGCTCGTCCTGCCAGGCAGGAAGGGGCGGTGAGCAGCCCTGTGAGGGGAGCCCGCCCCGGGGTCCGTGTCCCGACAGGCTCCGCGGACGCACCTTGTCGGTCTCCCGGACGGCGCCGGCAGGGGCCTCCTGCAGCTTCTCTGTGTACTTGAGGAGGAGCGAGTTGCCCAGGCGAGAGCCGAGGAACAGGTACCCAGGCTCCATGGTGACCATCTGAAGGCGGGCGGCCGGTGAGGGGGAGGCCAGGCCCGCCCCCAGGGCCTTTCCCCCCGGCCCTCCCGGGACTCACGCTGGTGGTGAGCACGCTGGCGGCGGCCTTGTCAAAGTGGAAGGCGCGGACACTGCGCATGCCGTCGGTGATGAGGGTCAGCACGTAGCTGCCAGGAGGGGGGCTGCTGAGCCGGGGCGGGGGGCGGGGGTGGGGGGTTGGGCAGGGGTGGGGCTCACGGAGGGGAGACGCACATCTCACCGCCCTTGAGGGAGATGACCATCTTGTCATAGGAGATGAAGGCCGCCTGCGCACAGTCGAGGGTGATCCGCACGCCCTCCTGGGTGCCTGTGCCGGGTGCGGTCAGACAGACGCAGAGGCCCTCCAGCCCCCGCCCGCTGCTCCCGCCCCTGCCCACACTCACGAAGAGGAAAGGCAGTGGTGCCGGTGGTGAGGCCGTTGAGAGCCACGCCGTACGGGGGGACGCTCTGGTTCAGGTACAGCAGCGAGTTGACCGCGAAGACCACCACCCCACCTGGAGAGGGACAGGCTGGTGGGCGGGGCCCCGCACACTCTCACGAGCCCCCACAGCCACAGCCCTCACCTATGGGCTTGGGCACGGCGAGGGCCTGGGTGCAGTCGAAGGGCAGGCTGGTGAGGGACCAGATGACCGGGTGGACCTTCTGCGTGATGTTCAGGGAAATGGCCACGATGCAGCACGTGTCCTGCCGCACAGCCACCCGCCTGCAGACAGACGGCTGGGTCGGCCGGGGCCGGGGCCGGGGGGGGGGGGGGGGGGGCCCGGTCCCCGCCCCGAGCCGCAGGCCCCGGGCTCCGCGCCTCACCCCGGCCAGGTCTGGTTGGGCTCGAAGAGGATGAGCAGCGTGGGCTCGTAGTAGCCGTGCAGGAACTGCAGGTCCACGATGTTGAGCAGCTTCTCGTCCAGGGCCCGCACGTCGATGATGTAGCTGGGCAGGAAGCTGGACCTCTGCCTGGGGAGCCACAGGCTTCAGCGGGCAGAGGGAGCAGGGGATGCCACACACACAGCCCCTCCCCCTCCGCGGTACTCACCCCTCCCCCATCAGCCCCTCGTGCTCCTCGGCCAGGCTCTCCCTGCGGAAGGGCAGGACCACCAGGCGCGAGCCGTAGATAAGCATGGCAGCGCAGCGCCCGTCGGGGTCCACCCGCACCCGCGGCGCGTGCACGTTCTGCACAAACCCATCCTGGGGGCAGAGGGCATCATCAGGCAGGCCTGGGGACAGGAGGTGGGGTGGGGGAAGGCACTGGGGTCTGGGGTCGTGGCCCGGCCCTACCCGCAGCTCCGGCTCCTCAAAGTAGTGCAGAGACAGGGTCTTCAGGTCATGGGTGCCCGGGTCATACTCCACCACCGAGAGCTGGAAGGCGGCCGCAGGTCAGAGCTGTGGCCAAACCCCCGGCCCGGCAGGCCCCCCACACCGACGCCCACCTCCAGGCCCATTGCCTACCTTGGCATCCTTAAAGCTCAGGAGCAGAGCATCCCGCTTGGCACCTGCCAGCTGCACGCTGGCCATAGACATGACGTTGCCGAAGAAGGAGAAGGAAGCCACCAGCTCCAGTTTCTCCCGGTGCTCCCGGTGGGCCTTTCCCTCTGAGGGACAGGCCGGTGGGTCTGGGTCCAGGCCCACACCCCAGCCCCCACAGTCCCAGACCTGAGGCCAGGGCAGCTACCCCTGTGCTCACCTGTGCTCCTGTCATTCTTGCTTGGTGCCTGGGGGGGAAGAGGAGGGTGAGCGGTGAAGCCACAGACGGGGCAGCCCCCCTCACTGGGGGACGAGGAGAAAAGGCCACACAGGGCCAGCCCTGCCCAAACCCTCACCACCGCGCAGCGCCCGTTTCCAGGCACTTCAGGAGGCAGCTGGGCACAGACCCAACGTGCACAAACTCGCTCCCACCCGGTCCCCAGCGCGGCCACAGGCTTCCCAGAATGCCCCGGTCACGGCGCCCCCCAACAGCCATCAGTCCCCTCACTCGTGTGCGCACAGGCGACGGGGTGCAGAGGGAGTACGGCTGTCAAGCAGACCCCGCACGGAGCTGACCCGGGCTCCATCCCGCGATCCTGAGCCAACATCAGGCCGGACGCTCACCCGACTGAGCCTCCCAGGCGCCCCGCAGAAGTTTAATAATGAGAAAAAAAGGGCATTTTTCATAACACACTTGTGCTATGGGGAAAACACCGTAAAAAGAGCTGCTTGAGAAAAACAACATAATTAACTCATTACAGAAAAGGCATTTTATACACCCAACACATTTTCACAACAACAAAACTCCAGAGCCAGAGAACTTCAGCAGAAAATTCTACCAAATGTTTCAAAAATGATAGACTTAAAAAACCTCAAATGAAACCAAAACCCCACTGGTCCCGGGCTGACGGCACCTCCGGCGGTGAGGCCCCACAGCGACCGCGCGCGCAGGACGGACTCGAGGCTGACTCCTCGGTCTCTGCAGACGAGCCGGCGACGTGGGACAGAGGACGCCCCGGCACAGCCGGACTGAGCCGTCCCAGGAGTGCCTGACGAGCTCCGCACAAGAACACCCGACGATCAAGGTTAAGGAGAAAAACAATATACCCTTTGGAGAGATATAAAAAAGACGTAATAGGGGCACCTGGGCGGCTCAGGTCAAGGTCCCGGGGTCCTGGGATGGAGCCGACCCGTGTCAGGCTCCCTGCTCAGCGGAGAGCCGCCCCCTCCCTCTGGCCCTCCCTCTGCTTGTGCATTCTGTCAGATAAATAAAAATCTTAAGGGGAAAAAAAAAAGGAAGAAAATTAAGGTTTTTAAGGGAAAAGTCCTGGAGATACAGTGGGACGTTCCATGAGAAGAATGTTGGTTCCAAACAGTCCAAAGTGAACCTCATTCTACGTCTGTCTCATACACGCCTAATAACCCAGCATTAAAGCGCGCGCACACACAATTCTGGAGGGTCCTACAAGGCCCGTGTCCCACGTTGTTCGTCTTTAAAGCTATCGTGGCCGCGCTTCATTTCTGGCTCTTCCGTGTACATTTGAGAACTGAATCATTCAGTCTAATGAGAAACCCACTGCGACTTTGGAAGACACGGACTCTACAGACAAACCCGAGGGGCCGGACATCTCTACAAGACGGAGACTTTTCCACCCATAACCATGATCTAGTCTCTATTTACTTGGCATTTCCATTAACGTCAATGAACTCCAAAGGTCACAGGGGTGGGGCCCCCCCCACCCCCCCACCCCCGCCAAGCCCCACCCCTGCCTATGCCCCAGGCCATGCCCTCACCCCCTCCCACACACAGCTCCTCTGCTCTGCGATCGATGGGCACACCAGACCTCCAGACCTCGGACTGAGCGGCCCTCGCTTCCCACCTCACCCAGAGGACTGGAGTCCCAGCCACACTGGCCACGCCCCACACATGCCCGCGTGCTTTGTGCTCTATGCCCCCCCCCTCCCGCATTCCTGTCACCAGGGCTGAGCTGTGAGCTACAGGAGCCACCTGCAGGAGACTCCACCAACAGAGTCAAGACCTCCCAAGACGGGGCCCATCATCCCTCTCCTGAGTCTGGGCTCTCAGCGGCTCTGAACAGGCTGGGGATGGAACTGGCGCCCTACTCCAGGCCCTGGCCCTGGTGAGGACTGGCAGCTTCCCCCTTTCTCTCGAGCCCAGGAAAACCAAGCCAGCCAGCTGGGGGGGGAGGGGGCAGGGGAGAGGGACAGAGAGGGACAAGGCAGCTTGCCTCCAGCCCTTCAAATCACCGAGTCAAACCCCAGACCTCACGGAGCACAGGCCAGGGACCTCCTCAGTCCATGGGGTGCCCTGTCCAAACTCCCAAGACACGCACCAATGCAGGCACCTGCGGTTCCACAGCAGAAACCAGACCGCCTAGACGCTCCCCAGCTGCCCCCCATCAGCCCCATCTCCTGCCCCACGTACTTTCTGACTCGAGAGCTGGCACACTTTCCTACAGTCAGCTGAAACCAACATCTGACTTCAGCTTGGCAGCCACGTGCCGTCTGCTTGGCCATGGTACAGGTCTCTGAAGATAGGCAAAGCCCCCCTGCATTTCAGCGGCCCAGGCGGGGGCGGCAGCCAGGCCGGTGCACCCCCCTGCTGCTCCATCTTTCCAACCTTCTTCCCGCTGCTGCTGTTGCTTTGATTCCCCTGGTGCCAATCTTTACGGAGACGTTCACGTTATAATTCTCTTTCTGCAGTGGGCTCCGAACCCTGCAGGCCCCCGTCCCCGCCCGGGTCTAGAGCCACCAGGGCCCCCAGGTCTGCCGGTAAAGAGGCCTGGCAGCCGGGGACACAGCCTGAGGCCCCCAGGCCTCCACCTCCCCTGGGTGTGGGCTCTCTCCCCCGACCTGCCGGCCGCCCCCGACCCCCGGCAGTGCATCCTGGGCCTCTTCTGTTCTTCCGGATGTCTCAAGCCTGGGGCACCCACAGCCCCAAGGAGCCATCTTCTGGGTGATTCCAACCAGCTTCAGAGTCTGAAGAGTCCCGCTTCTCTCCAGCCCAGACTCCGCTCGGCATGGCTCCTATCCCCAGCTTTCCCTCAACCTCACAGTGGGCAGCACCCAGATCTGTGTGTAGACGGCCTCCCAGGATTCACGCCCTGTGCCAGGGCTGGTCCACACAAGCTGTACCAGGGGGCGGAGGGGGCCGTGTGCCATGTCTCCCTCAGGTTATGAAGACACGGTGGCTCCTTGGTGACTTGTTCTTTCTCGCTCAGCCTTCCTTCTGCAGGAGGCTGCCCTGGGGTGAGGCCCACACGAGGGCCTCCAACAGCAGTGTGAGAAGCAGATGCTCCAACCTCCTGGCAGCCTGTGCTGAGCCGCCCAGCTAAGCCACTCTGGGCTTCCTGACCCTCAGAAACTGGGAGAGACTCTCTGTTGTTCCTAAGTTTGGGGATCCCTGGGGGGCTCAGTGGGTTAAGCCTCTGCCTTTGGCTCAGGTCATGATCCCAGGGTCCGGAGATCCAGCCTGACATCGGACTCCCTGCTCAGCGGGGAGCCTGCTTCCCCCTCTTGCTTCACACTGCCCACGTGATCTCTATCGAATAACTAAATAAAATCTTAAAGAAAAACAAAGAGAGAGAGGGTGGGGGTTGGGGAGGCAAAGGGGGAGAATCCGCGGCAGGCTCCACCCGCAGCGCGGAGCCTGACAGCGTGGTCTCGCCCTCACGATCCGGAGATCACGACCTGAGCTGAAACCAAGAGTCAGATGCTCAACTGACTGAGCCACCCAGGCACCTCCCTCCCTCCCGGCCAGCCCCGGCGGAGCACCGTGCCCCTCCTGACACCCACCCGGGCCTCTCCCTCGCTCTCCGCGGCGCCTCCGATCTCGCCTGCTCAAAGCTCAACTTCGCAAGGAGCAAAGTTTCACAGCACTCCTGCCCCCCACTCCCCCTCCCTGCCCTGCTGGGCCCCACCGCAGGTCAGGACGGGCCCTGGCACCAGGAGCGCAGGGCTCTGCGCCCGTCGCGCTCACCAGCACCTTCCTCACGAGGCCTCCGCACAAACTCGTCTGCGGGGAAGAGGAGCGACTGACACCAGTGTTCGCCCTGGGCCCAGCGCACCACGGAAGCGCACTTGCGACGGGTCTCTGAGTTCACCCAGTCGGAGCGGGAACTTTGCGGAGGGCAGGACGGAGAAACCAGGCCGCCCACGGAGGTCAGCAGAGACGCATTCGTTCGTTTTCAACGTCTCTACAGCCGGTGCGGGGCTAAAGTCACCGGCCCGACCAAGAGCCCCGCTCCTGCCTCAGCCAGCCGGGCTGCCCCGTTTTTATCCGCAACGTCTTTTTCAGTTTTTACTGGAATTTGGACCCATCCCAAATACTGACCTCAAAATTGCCGTTGCCACAACAGCTAAAGATCAGATCGTCTTCCAGGACACCCCGCCCCAGAGCGGCCGCCGCGACGCCCGGCTGCTCGGCGCTCCTCGTCCGGGGCTCTCGGGCCGCGCGCTTCAAGCCGCACAGACGCAGCCGCGCGGCAGCAGGTGCCGGGACGCCGGCCCCCGACCCCGCCCGCCGCCGCATCGGCCCCCGCTCAGCCCTCCGCGCCGGGCGCCTTCACTCGCGGCCACGCTGCGCCCCTCTCCGCCCTCGACCGCTTCCGGCCCGCGCCCTTGCCCCTGCCGCTGCCGCTGCCCCGACGGCCGCTGCCCCGACGGCCGCCAGCCCCATCCTCGCGCTCGGACCAGTCTCGCCGGCGCCGCTCCTGCAGGTCGCCCTCCCGGCCCGGTCGCCCTCGGCGCCCCCAGCAGCGCTGTGCTTCCGCCGCGGACGGGACCTCGGGTCGGGGGCCTGACCGCCCGCGGGGCCCGCCGGGCTCTCCCCGCCGCCCCGGGCCGTCCTTCCGCCCCCCCCCCCGGCCCGACGCACCTCGGCGTCGCGGTTGAGGCGGTACACGTAGAGCTGCGAGGTGCCGGCCACCACGAGGTTGCGCTCGCTGTTGCTGAAGAAGTTGCAGTACATGGCGAACTCCAGGCCGGTGGGCGGGTGCGCCTGCTTGTACACGGCGTACATGGCGGAGCGGGCTGCGCGGGGCCGGGCCAGAGCGTGAGCCGCGCCGCCGCCGCCGCCGCCGCCGCCCCCAACGCCCCCAACGCCCGCCCCCGCCGCTCCCGCCGCCGCCGCCCACCTGGCAGTTGGAGCTCGCTCGCGGGGGAACGGGACGGCGGCGGACAAGGCCCGGGCGGCCCCGGAAGCGCAGCGCCGTGGTTCCGGGCGCCCGCTACTGCGCCTGCGCTACGCCGCCTCGGCGGCGGCCGGAGGGAGGACGACAGCGACCCCTGGTGGCCAGGGGTGGCGGAGCGGCCTCGCGGCTCGGCTCCCGGCTCTGCGCGCGGAGCCCCGAAATCCCGAGCTCGCTCGAAGCCGCGCGTCCCGTACCCGGGGAACCCGGCGCGAGGTGGCGCGGCTCAGGGCCTGCGGGGGTCCCAAAGAGCGTCTCGGCCGCAGGAAGAGGCGTCGCTCCCCCTCCCAGCCCGCGTGGGCGAGGCGCCGTGCGGGGAGCTGGCGGGCGCCGGGAGGGACGGGGCGCCCCGAGGCGGACACGCGCCGCATGACGCCCCGGCAAGGGCCGCTGGCGGGGAGGAGGCCCGACGAGTCCGAGTCGGGGGCCCGACAGCTTCCCGGGGAGGGCCCCCGCGGTTCGTGCGTCCGCCCTCTAGGACGCGACGGCTCGCCCCAGGGCCGCCGCTCGGCCCATCTTGGCCCCCGCTCCCTCCCCAGGCCGAGCACAGCGCACGGGCCTCTCCTCGCTCGGCGGGGACGCGCCCTAGGGGCCCGCGCACGGACCCTGGACTTGGAAATGGAACCCTAAATAAAACGGGGGAGAGAGCGTAGTGACACCCAAGGAAAGGGCGCGTCGGCAGCCTCAGGCGGTGGTCAGGGGTTCGCTGGAGGCCCAGGCAGGTGTCTGACCCCTGAGCCACGCCAAAGCCTTTGAAGGTAAGGAAAACGGTAACCAGGACGATGAGATGTGCTGCAGGAGACGCAGGGGCGGATCTGGGGCCCCAGGCGGACGCTAACTCTTGGAGTCTCTCTCAGAGGGGCACCGTCAAAGGTGAGCGCATCGTAGGGTGTCCTTGACGACTGAAAGAATCCGTGCCCACGGAGCCCTTGGGCTGGAGCTTGGCACGTGGCAAATGCCTTAACCAACGAACCCGAGCTCATCTTGGGACAGAGGTGGTCAGTGTGGAGAGGGCTGGAGATGCTGGCGGAGCACAGTCCCTGGGAGCACAGCGGCGGGCCAGGTGAGGGGGAGGAGAAGGTGGGGGGAGGGGAAGCACACAGGAGAGCCTGCCAGGTGGATCCAGTCTCTCGGTGGGAGATGAAAGTGGGGGCCTGTCAGTGGAGGTGGGGGCTTGAAGTTGCTGGGGAGGGGTAGTGTGGGCAGGAAGATGGTCCAAGGCTGGGGGGGGGGGCAGGTTGGGGAATGCCGGCCCCCCCCCCCGACCCCCCGCAGCAGGGCTTTCAGCTCCCCACCTCCAGAAGGCGGGGCCTCTTCCGGCTCTCCTCCATACCCCGAAGCTTGGTCCCTGTGGCTAGTGGACACCACCGTCCAGACCACGCTCTTCAGGTTCCCCTGGGGCAACATTGTTCCTTCCATGCCGGGAGGCCATCTTTACCTGTTCAGTATTATAGACTGAGTTTAGGAGGGAGGTGGTAATGCTCACACCTCTCTTCTGTGGGCTTGCTGAAGCTTCTTGGAGAATCAGTAGCTCTTGGAGAGGCTGGAGCATCTGCCTACCTGTGTCAGGACAGGGAGCTCTCAGATATGGCCCTTCCTGCCCAGTTTGCTACAGATTACTGGGGTGCAGCATACACCTCCTCTAGCAGGAGTGGACCCATGGGGCATAGCATGAGACTTCCACTCTCCTACTTTTGTGTCTGTGTATTGGGTAAACGACAGGCTGAATCTGATATCCCCTGGACCCCTTCCTCTTTTTGCTCTTTCCTCCTACCTCCTTTCTGCTCCCTGGAGACTGCGTTTAATAGCTGGAGCTCTGGCAGCCATTTCGGACCATGAAGGGTGTTATGGATTGAATTGTGTCCCCTAAAAAGATATGTTAGAAACGTAACCCCTAGTACCTCAGAATGTGACTTTTGTTTGGAAATAGGATCATTCCAGATGGAACTACTGGAGTAGGGCGAGCTGGTAATCCAACAGGACTGGTGTCCTCATAAGAAGAGAAGAGACACAAGAAGGAAGATCATAAGGCAGAGCAAGACACTGGACTTATCTGCCAGAAGACACGGAACTCTTGGGCCCAGTAGAAGCCAGTAAACTCTCATGTGACAACTTCTTCCTGCAGAACTGAGAAAGAACACAGCTAACTTACACCTTGATTTCAGACTTCTGCCTCCAGAACTGTAAGGAAATAAATTTTAAGGTACGCTTTAAGGTACCCCGTTATGGTGGACTGTGTGACAGCCCCAGGAGACTCAGAGGATGAACACTTCTGGAGCAGAGTCAGAAGAAGCCCAGGTGGGGCGCCCAGGTGGGGTGCCCAGGTGGCTCAGTGGGTTAAGCCTCTGCCCTGGGCTCAGGTCATGATCTCAGGGTCCTGGGATGGAGCCCAGCATCAGGCTCTCTGCTCTGCAGGGAGCCTGCTTCCTTCTCTCTCTCTCTCTGCCTGCTTCTCTGCCTACTTGTGATCTCTCTTTGTCAAATAAATAAATCTTCAAAAAAAAAAAAAAAAAAAGAAAGAAGAAGAAGAAAAGGAGGCCCAGGCCCCTGGACGGTGAACTGCCACACTCCCGTCTGCCTGGCCCCCGGCTGTGGGCCAGGTTTTCATCCGAGAGTAACAAGCCCTTGTGTGTGAGCACTGCTGGCTGTTTGGGTCTTTCTGCGAGGAGTCAACAAGTCAGAGTCCTGACTGGTGACCAGGTCCCACCCGCTACCTGCAGACCCTGGCCAGTTTCCCTGACTCCACTCCCGACGCAGGGATTCCACTTTACAGAGGGACCTCGGCTAGCCGCCTGGAGGGTCCCTAATCCAGTTCTCCTGGCTACTCATCAGAGCTCCAGGGCGGGAGAGAGGTACTGCCCCATCTCTCTGCCCTTCTTGGGAGGGAGACACTTCCCTAACAGCAAGGAGAGTGCAGCTGGGCTCCAAGGACAAGAACGTCTTTATTGAAGGATGCTAGGGCCAGTGGGAGGGAGACTCCAAAAGCCCGGGTCTCTCTGGGTACCCCACCGCAGGCTCCACACTGGCCGGCAGGTGCAAGGGGCCCAGAGAGCTGTGGGCCGGCAGCGAGCAGCCAGGGCCCGAGAGTAGGGCGAGGGGATGGGAAGGCCATCAGAGGGTGATGTTGTCCTCATACAGCGACAGCAGCAGCAGGAGGGTCCAGCCGCCCAGCAGGCCCATGTTGTGCAGCAGGAAGAGGAGCCAGGGCCGCTGGTCCCGCACGTGCAGCATGGCCGGGAGCTGAGGAAGAGGCAGGCACTGGGTCAGTCAGCCGCTCCCAGACCCTGCTCAGCTCACCCCCAGGGCAGCCGACTCCTGCCCTCCGCCCTGACCATGTCACAGAGCGCCACGTAGAGGAAGAGGCCGGTGGCCACCGCCAGGATCCAGATCTCGCTGTCCTCGCCGACGTCGACAGCGAGCGCCACGTAGAGGCCGGCGAAGGCCGTCAGCGCGGAGGCCAAGTTCAGCAGCAACGCCTGGCGCACCGACAGCCCCGCGTGCAGCAGGGCCGCGAAATCCCCTGCGGCGGGTGGGGCGGGGTCAGGCCGAGCGCCCCGCCCACCGCCGCGCAGGCCCCGCCCCCGGCGCGGCAGCCCCCCGCGGGGTCGGCGCGCGCAGCTCACCCAGCTCGTGCGGCAGCTCGTGGCAGAACACGGCCAGCGAGGTGGCCAGCCCGGTCTTCCAGGAGGACGCGAAGGCGGCGCCCATGGCCAGCCCGTCGGCGAAGTTGTGCAGGGCGTCGCCCAGCGTGATCACGTAGGGCAGCAGCCTCAGCTCTGAGGGTGCGGTGGGCGAGGGTCGGCGCCGGCCCGGCCCCCGACCCCGGCGCCCCCGGCCCCCCGGGCCCCGGCCTCCGGCCCCCAGCTCCTGGCCCGCGTTAGCGCTCCGCACCCAATCCGTGGCCCCTCATCCCTCTGGGGCTTCCCTGGGCTCACCTCGGCTCAGGCTCCGGGGCTCCGAGCTCAGCAGCTCCGGACTCCCCTCGGCCACCTGTGGGGGTGGGGGGTCCATGTGGATGAGCCCCTGGGCGGGCAGGTGAGGAGGGCGAGGAGAAGCGGGGTCCCGTGACTAGCATCCGAGGCCAGGGACAAAAGCCCTGGGGTGGGAGCGGGGTGGGGGCAGGAAGGGGTCCTTGGCGTCATTGTGGGATGTGGTGTGGGGTCTCCGGAGGAAGGGCCATCTCACCAGGTCGGTGCGCGAGCCTTCCTCGGGCTGCCTTGAGGGCCGGAGCTCCCTGGGTGTCAGCGGCAGGGACACTACGTGGCTGTGGCCACCATGGCTGTGGCTGTCGGCCCCATCCTTTGAGCCCTGTGGGAACAGTGGCTCAGGGCCTGTCAGGCCTCCACGCCTGGGTCCCATCCACCCACCCACATCCAGCTCCCACCTGACCTCTGCGTCCAGAGGCAGCAAGAGATTAAAGAGGTTCTCAAACAGGAAGAAGGTGTAGAGGCCACCCAGCATGGCCATAAGGCGCCAGGTGGTCTGGCCAGGTCCCTCTCCATGGTGGGTGTGCAGCCCCAGCACCTGGGGGAGAAGGGAGCTCAGAAGGGTGTGTTAAGGCCTCCCCAGAGCCCTTTCACCACCCCCCCACCCCCCCCACCGGAGGTCAGGAAGAGAGAGGTTAGGGGGGCAGGGAGGCCTCCGGGAGGACTGGCCGGCTGGGGAGGACTGGGCAGGGGAATTCCTGGCCGGGGAGGGAGCCGAAGGCGGAGGCTGACTTTGGGTGTCAGGTGCAGGATGGCGTCCCCTGTGAGCGCGCCCACGGCCATGCTCAGGAAGGTCTGGATGACGTAGTTCGAGGCTGTGCGGTGGCTGGAGCAGCTCAGGAGCAGGAGGCCAGAAGCGGCACAGAGGCAGACGAGCAGCGTGGCCAGGGAGCCGTACAGATACCCTGGGGAGGAAGCGAGGTCCTAAGCTGGGCTGAGAGCCCCTCCCCCAGCCTGACCCCCACCCCACTTCCCAGGGGAGGGGGTCCAGGTGGGGTCCAGGAGTGAGCAGAAGCTCACCAGGGAGGCAGGGGGCCAGGTTCGGCCCGACCTCGGCTTACACTGACCCTCAAAGCCTCTTTCCCTTCCCACCTGGGCTCCCCCACATTTCCCTGCGACCCCCCTACTCCTAGGCCACTTCCCCTTGCCAGCCCTAGTCAAGCTTTCCCCACCCCTGCCCTGGCCCAGTGGCCACTCTCCTCCCTGTGAGGTCACCCTCTGCACCCCCAACACCCACGGACACAGCCAGGCAGGCACTGCTGGGGAGACAGGCACTCACTCTCCGCCTGGCTGAGCTCGTCCCGAGGGAGGCCCCCGGGCTGGGGGCTGCAGGCCCCACTCAGTTGCTGCTGGAGCAGGGCAGGGCTCAGCTGGGCCCAGGACTCTGGGGTCACACCAGCCTGGTCAGACAGCCCGTACACAGCCATGACTTCCTCAGCACTCAGGCACACCTGGGGGGTGGCAGCACAGGGGATCAGGGGCCTGAGCAGATCCCGGGGGACCCCATCTCTCTCCAGGACTATGGTGCAGGGGCTGCTCACTGTGTCCCACAGGCTGGAGCTGCTGTTCAGGGTGGCAAGGGGCACAGGGCCCTGGTGGTTGGCCCCATTTCTCAAATGGTCGTGGTCACTGTGGTCGCCAGGTGTCTCAGCCACTCTGCCTACCCCCAGGCGCTCCATCAAGGCCTCCAGCTCTGGCCGGGAGGACAGAATCACGTCTGTATGGGCTCCAGGCCTGCCCTCCCCAGGGACATGGCGGCTGGGGACTTGGGGCACTGCCCACTCTCGGGCCCAGCTGAGGCCTCACCCGCCAGTGTGATGTTGGGAGTGTCACCGCTGTGCTGCCGGAACACGAAGTCTACAAAGTACTGGGGCGTCGGCAGGGCGCGGAGACAGGACCCGCTGCTGACATGGTCCACTAGGGCGGCCAGCACCAGGCTAGGGCTGCTGGGAGCCCCTGCCCCTTCTGCCTCCTCCAGCAACTGAGGCAGGTCCACGCAGGCCTGGGGGAGGAGCCGGGGCTCAGCCCTCCCCTGCACTGTGGCTTTCCTGGCCTCCAGCTCTTTGTGTCCCCAGTGTCACTGACCCCAAGATCTGCCCCAACTTGGACCCAGACCGGCCTTCTCAGAACACCACCACCAACTCCTACCTGCTTTAGAGCCTGCACTGGGCCTAACCCCTCCCTGTGGCCCCTGTCTGATGAGGCCACCCCCTGGGGCTCTCCAGGTTTCTGCCCTGACTGATGGTGGACGTCCACGTGTGATCCCTCAGCCTAACCCAGCTGCCCAAGCCCCTCCCTAGACTCCCCCAGGTACCCTGAGAAGCTTTAAGGGATGTCCTGACCACTGCAGCCCGGCCCAGCCCCCTAAGTGGACTTCTTCCCTGCCGGTCCCTTTAGAACCTTCTTGCCCACTCCTGGCCGGCCTGCCTGGGCCCTCACCTTCTCTGCAGCGGGCCAGCCAGCAGCCTGGGCCTGAATCTTCTGCAGCAGCCTGCTCAGGCCTGGGGTGAGGGCCTTGGGGCCCTCCAAAAGGGCCAGGAGATGGTCAGCACGAGTTGCCCAGTGGCCAGCCCGCACATCCGTACACGTGCCCTTGGGGTCACTGAGGTAGAGGGCAGCAGCAGCACTGAAGCGGGCAATGTGTCTGTGCTCTAGGACAGGCTTCTTGGGACTGCCCAGGGCCAGGGCAGCATCCACAGACAGGCACTGGGGGCACACAGGGGTGTCTGTGCTCAGGAGGCTGCCCACTTCCGTGTGGGGTCCACGCACACCAGTCTCACCCACCCCCTGTCTCGCCCTCCCCGGCCTCATGGCTCCTTCTCATGCTCCCACCGCCATCCCCTCGATCACGGGAGGCCATGGGTGCACACAGAGGCCTTGGGCAGTGGCCCCTCTATCCCCGGGTGGCTTCTTCCTGGAACCGCAGCCAATCTGATGGCCTGGGGGTGACAGGGGAGGCTGTCCTAGAGCCTGGAGCTGTCTGTGCATAGCGCAGCCCCCAACCGCAGGAGGGTCTGTCTGAACCCAGAGCAGACGAAGGTGGGCTCTGGCCGGCAGGCAGGGCCTGGGAGCTTGGCCACCCGGCCTCCCCTCGACCCGCCTCCTGGAGTTTGCCCAGGGCCCTTTGCTTCCAGCCCTGGGGTGGAGAGGGCCGGGCTGGGAACCCGTCGGGTGGGGCAGTTACCTTTCCACACGGCCCTTCGGCGCAGTGCACACGGTCCGCTAGTGTATTTAACAGGCTGCCCAGCGCGGCCCGGCCCAGAGCACCCCTGCCGGATGACAGCAAGGGCAGCAGGTGGGGAGGCTGAGCGGCTGTCCCGGTGCCCAGCATTGAGCCAAGCAGCAGCCCCAGCTGGAGCCAGACCAGGCCCGGCATGCTGAGACCCCCCGCCGACGACGCGCTCCGAGCTCTGGGCCGGACTGGGGCTGGGCTCGGACCCGCCCGCACCCACGGGACCTCTCCCCGGTATTTGCTGCCGGGCTCTGTGATTGGCTGCCTGAGGTGGTGCGGGTTAACCATTCCAGCAGTGGGTCCTTCCCACCGTGGCCGTCTGTTGGAGGTCAGAGGCGCTGCTTGTGGGGGGCGAGGATGGGGCTCCCTGGGGCAGCCTTGGCACCTGCTCGCTGGGCTGCGGCTCCTGGGAGCAAAGGGGCAGAGGCGACGGTCGTGGCCAGCGCTGATGAAGTCCCGGAACTAAGTCAGGTTCGGTGGGGTGAGGAGGTTCGGAGCCGACGACTAAAGAAAGAATTCTTAAGACGTCATTGGTGCAAAATGGTGGTTTATTAAAGCACGGGGACAGGACCCGTGGGCAGGAAGAGCTGCTGCCCCGGGTTGTGAAGGTGGGCATGTTATATACCCCGCGGTTGGGGGGAGGTGGTGAAGGGACGGGAGGTTTCGACAGAGTTCTCACATGCTAGGGAGGGCCTGCAAGGTGCCGGGGGGAGTCCTTGCCCTGATGGCCTGATCAATGTCGTCTTTAGGTCAGGCATTAACATCAAGATAATTGGGAGATTCTTGGCGGGGCATGCTATTGATAAGGTAACCTCCCTGTTTAGGTCTCTAGGACATCTTGTAGAGCAAGGGAGATTCCTGTTCTGCAGGATTGCGATCCCTGCAAGTTAACTATTTATCGTTGTATGGCAGTCAGGGCTGCCTGAGGAATGCTACACATATGGAGGGGAGCGGGTGAAGAGGGGGTGCAAGGCGCCAGCTTCTGCTCTGTCCTCAGCCAGCCTCCTGCTCCCTCATCAGCGCGACGAATCGACCAGGATAACCATGGGGGCGAAGAGGATGATGAAAAAAAGTTAAACAGAGGTGGGGGCAAGGGGACACTGAAGGGGGTGTCCGACAGGGCTGAATTTATTCCACGTCTTACAAGCATTTATATGGCAGACCACAGTAGGAGCAATACATTGGTCCCTAGTCAGAAGACCACAAGTTTCGGGGCGCCTGGGTGGCTCAGTGGGTTAAGCCGCTGCCTTCGGCTCGGGTCATGATCTCAGGGTCTTGGGATCGAGTCCCGCATCGGGCTCTCTGCTCAGCAGGGAGCCTGCTTCCTTCTCTCTCTCTGCCTGCCTCTCAGTGTACTTGTAATTTCTCTCTGTCAAATAAATAAATAAAATCTTTAAAAAAAAAAAAGAAGAAGAAGACCACAAGTTTCTATAACAAGTCTTTAACTACAAACAAACCTCGTGATGCCAGGTAGTCTCGGCTAAAGCCATTAGCAAGACAATCAACCAGGGAGTCGTCCTGGGAGGTACCGAACAACAAGGACCACTAAGAACTCATGACCCTGGCCACATGGTTCCTTACTGTAGGGAGAGCGTGTGGGAAGTCACGTAGGCGAGCACACGACACGACACGTAGCACAGACCCTTTCTCAGTGTTACTCAACTTTTCCTGTCCTTAAGCTTGTCAAGGTGTCCGGACTTCGAAGGAGACACAAGTCAGGGCCTGGTTGGATCTTCGACTCTGGCCGTGCCGTGGCCTCCAACAGGCGACCCTCTCTCCTGCGGCTGCTGCCAGCAAGGGGGCCTGCAGCAGAGGTGCAGGCTGCCCCCCAGCCCCACAGGGCCCCATCCCCAGCCTTCTGCCTCACAGACCCTGCACTAAGCTCTGCCCCAGTCCCCTGCCAGCTACTTCCCTGCTTGGCTTCCTTGGCTCGGCCCCCACCCCTAGCCTTTGAGGCCCCAGCTGGGGATGGGGAGGTGGGGCTTCCTCCTCCCAGGCCTGGGCTGGGGCGTCCCTGTTGGGGGTTGGATTCTGAAGGAACCGGAACCGAAAAGGTGCTGGCTGAGCCACGCTCCCCTTCCCAGTGGAAATTTCTCGAGGAGATGGCCAAAGCCCCGCAGCCCAAACGGGGAACCTGGGCCTTCTGCTCGCTGCCACCGGGCAAGGGTGTCTTGGGCTGGGTGGGCGGGAGCCCAGGCTTTAGGCCCAGGAGCTGGCGGGAGGGCTGTGACTCCCCGTTCTGCACCTGCCCCTCCCTTTGGGCTCCCTCCCTGGTCTTTGAACCCATTGACTTATCTCTGCCTGGTTGGCAATGCTGGGGGAGGGGCCGGCCCCTCCTGGAGCCCATGGGTCCCCTTCCCCACCTGGTGCAGCCGATCACTGACCCTGAGCCCTGTGAGGTGTGGCTGGGAGCTTGCGGGCTTCTGGGATCCTAGACCTGAGGACTCTGTCCCCAGAGTCCTGTGGTGCCCAGGGCAGGGCATCACGCTGAGCGCCGTGTCTTGGGCCTGAGGTCACCCCACCCACACACGTGCTAGAAGGCGCCGCAGCGGGACCACACAGCAGTCTGCTGTCTCTGAGTCCGGAGAGGGAGCTGGGCCAGAGAAGGGGACAGGAACATCTTGCAGGGGCGTACAGGGCGCTTGGAGCTCTGGGTCAACAAGCTGATTCGGGCACAGTTCTGAGGACCAGGGCCCCAGAGTGGCTTCTTTCCTACCCCACTGCTCTGGGGTCCCTGGAACGGTGGAGCAGGAGTTTGGCACCTGGCTGCTACCTCAGGCCATCCACTGGCCAGCCTCTGAGCTCTGGGTGAAGAGCGCAGACCAGCTGTGTAGGCCAGCCCTCCTGGGTCCCGGGGCCGAGTGGCTGAACTGGGGAGCCCTTGAGGGGCAGGCATGTATGTGGCTTGTCCCTCGCAGTCCCTCTGAGCTCAGTAACGTTCGTGCTGGACCACGTTCCTTTGCTTTGTGCGGCTTTCCTGACGTGTGGGAGAAGAATGACCCACAAAGAAGTCAGCTGTCGGAGAAGGGGAGCAGGGGACCACAGCCGGACTGTGGCCCGGGAGCCGGCGAGGACACGGGGAAGACGGTGGCCAGGGACAGCTCCTCAGTCCCGTATTTGTTAGATACAGGACAACAACAAAGGAGAAGAAACGAAGGTGATGACAGCAGCCGAGGGTTGGCAGTAAGCAGGAAGGAGCGTGAGTCCTGTTGGTCGCGGTCTTAGAGGTGAAGGGGGTAAGGGGGTAGGGCGGTGGGGGCCGTGGGGGGCCGTGGGGGAAGGTGGGGGGAGGTGGGGGGCGGTGGGGGGCCGTGGGCGGGGGGTGGTGTCCTGTCCAGCGGACGATCTGTAGTGGCGCCAAGACACTTAACTTAGAGGGACTCCCGGAACGGAGGCATTCTTGGAGGCAGGGAAGACAATGAAAAAGGGAAGTGGGCGGCGTTCCCAGCCGCTGGGCTTCCAGGACGCCCCAGCCCCTCCTGCGGCTGGTACAGGTTCTTCTCCAGGTCATGTTTCGGCTGCTGCGCGACCAGTACGACTCCTCGTCAGTTCAAGTTACAGTTGAAGCCGTGTGCTGTTCCGAGGGACACTTACAGCATCGTGTCCCCCACCTCTCCCCGCGGATGGCCTCCTGCCCGGCCCAGAGCAGCCAGAGAGCACATCCCCCGGCCCCCTACACCTCGGACAGCTGCCTGTGCCGCCCTGCCCCTGCACGGTCCCCACATGGTCCCCGCACGGTCCCATCATCCAGCAAGCACACGGCGGCCACCGCTCGCCAAACACACCCTCATTCACAGTGTTCGCAAGCCCAGCAACAGCAACCTGGGGCGCCCGCCAAAGGACGACGGGCACAAATGTGACCTGTGCTCGCAGGCAGGCTGTCGTTCAGCCTTCAAAAGGAAGGGCGTCTCTGGGTGGCCGGCTGACAGAGCCTGTCACTCTTCATCTCAGGGTCATGAATTCAAGCTCCACGTTGGGCACTTAAGAAAAACGGCGGGGGAGGGGGGAGGAAATTGTGACACGAACACAACAGTGAGAAATACACCAACCACAGAAAGACAAGCCTGTGTGGCCCGTTTGTGTGACGAGCTGGTGGAGCCCGAGGGCCTGGAAGAGGGACGGGGGGCTGCGAGGGGCTGGGGGCCGGGGAATGGGGAGCTAGTGTTTGTTTTCTGGAGACAGACTTTCCATCCGGGAAGATGGAGAGAGCTCCACGGGACACGTGGCAGTGGACTATACTGCGTGCCGCCGAGCTCTACAGCGGTTCACGCCGTTGGGCCTCTGGCAGGCTCCAGCGGAGGAGCCTGGGTCTCAGGGTTTTGAGTTCAAGCTCTATGTTGGGTGTAGAGACGCCTTAAAAATAAAATCTTCGGGGGCCTGGGTGGCTCAGTGGGTTAAAGCCTCTTCCTTCAGCTCAGGTCATGAGCCTGCTTCCCCCTCTCTCTCTGCTTGCCTCTGCCTACTAGTGATCTCTGTCTATCAAATAAATAAATAAATAAATAAAATCTAAAAAATAAAAATAAAATCCTCAAAAAAGGTATTTAAAACGACAAATTTGTGCTCGCTTCGGCAGCACATATACTAAAATGGCAAATTTTATGTTACATATTATTACAATTTTTTAAAAAGGGGTGCCTGGGTGGCTCAGTGGGTAAAGCCTCTGCCTTCAGCTCAGCTCATGGTCTCGGGGTCCTGGGATCGAGCCCCAGCGGGAAGCCTGCTTCTCCTTCCCCTGCTCCCCCTGCTTGTGCTTCCTCTCTTGCTGTGTCTCTTTCTGGCAAATAAAATCTTCGGGGAAAAAAAAAATAGAGCAAAACAACCCTCCCTGCCCCCTCAGCCGCAACTGACAGCGGGAACTGCGGTTTCTAGGTCTGGTGGTCTCTGCCAGGCTCCCCTAAACCCTTGCTCCTGGCCCCCAGTCTTGTCACAGTCCCCAAAGTTCCCCGAAGCTACGCGGGCCAGACTCCAGTGGAGCTTCTCCTCCTCCTCCCGGCCCAGGACCCACTGGCTCCTCATTGCCTCTGGCCTCTCTGGGCTTCCTGGGCCGTAGACACCCTTTCTTGGGCTCCTCTGCCGGTCTCTGCCTGCGAGCGCAACAGTGCTGGTCCTCGGGCCTCTTGGATAGAATTCCTGGCTTTCTGCCCTGGAGATGCCAAGCCTTCGTCTTCACTCCGGAACTCCCGCTTCTGATATCCAGCCACCCGCTTGACAAGCCCCCCTGACCAGCTGGCCCAAGTCTGAGTCGGCCTCTGCAAACCTCGCCGGCTGCCCTCTCACGAAAGCCTGTTCCCACAGGTGTCCGCGTGTCGCCAGGACCCCCTCCAGCCGGCTGTTCGGTGCTGGGCCAGGTTATTCGCTGCCCCGTGTGTCCAGCCCGTGGCAACCCCATGTGTGCAACACACGGCCAAGTCCGCACCCACAACCCCAGGGCCCCTCTTTGCCAGCTGTTGATCCTGCCCTCAACCCCCACCAGTCGCCTCTCTACCGTCTTTGCCTGGTAAGACCCAAGGAATGTGCACGCCACTGCTGGGAGCACCCTGGGGGCGCCCGGGGCTCCAGGTACAATCCCAAGGCCTCCCCTGGCCGCCCCACTCTCCCTGCCTGCTCTGCTGTCCTGACTGTCCCATGTGCAACAGCAACCTCCACCCGCACAACTCCATCTGAAACACTCCATGCCTGATTTGTTTTTTTTTTTTTTTTTTTTTTTTTTTTTAAAGATTTTATTTATTTATTTGACAGAGAGAGATCACAAGTAGGCAGAGAGGCAGGCAGAGAGAGAGGAGGAAGCAGGCTCCCTGCCGAGCAGAGAGCCCGACGCGGGACTCGATCCCAGGACCTGAGATCATGACCCGAGCCGAAGTCAGCGGCCTAACCCACTGAGCCACCCAGGCGCCCCCCTGATTTGTTTTTTAAAGATTGTATCGTATTCATTTGACAGAGATCACAAGTAGGTAGAGAGGTCACCCCAGAGGAAGGGAAGCAGGCTCCCCGCTGAGCAGAGAGCCCGATGCGGGGCTCGATCCCAGGACTCTGAGACCATGACCTGAGCTGAAGGCAGAGCCTTAACCCACTGAGCCACCCCAGGCGCCCCTCTACGCCTGATTTCAATGCCACAGACACCCAGAAACACGACTAGGAAAAGGAAAACTATGAGCTCTGGCAGGTCCCTTAGCCCATGCCAAGGTCTGGAGCCTTGGTCTTGTAGTCTGTGGCTGCCCGTCCATGGGGACCTGGGCTGACATGGCTTTGTGGTCTGTGGCTGCCCACCCGTGAGGATGTGGGCTGACGTGGTGCTGCAGGTAAGGGCGGCCCGCGGAGCTGCTATGACGAACGTGAGTAGTGAACCAGCTCCGGCCTTTGAAGGCCCACGTCCTCACCGGCAGACTGCAGCTCCCCCCGGCCCGGGCAAGATAGGTCGAAGGGGTCCTAAGGGACCCACCACTCCAGCCTTGCTCCTGATGGAGGACACCCTCTTCGGGACAGGACAAACTACCTCCCCCATCTGTTATCTACTGGGTCCCTGGTGACCCAGCAGGAGGACAAAGCCCTGCGCTGGCCTATGGCGTCTCCCAGGGTGAGGAGAGAGAGGAGGGGCAGCACAGCAGCCTCCGTCTGCAGCCAGCTGGGCCTCCAAATGCCCAGAGCTCTCAGATGAAGGGGGGGATGCAGAGGTGGCGGGCAGCTTCCCGTGTGGTCAGTCAAGCTGTACATGGCCCAGGTGAAGTCTCGCCTCTCTCCTGTTCGCCGAGTGCCCACTGGGGAGGCTGCGGGCCCTAACCTGGGGCTCAGAACCTGCCCTGACGAACGGGCTGTGTGTTCAGGGCCTACGTGCTCCAATGAGACAGGATGCCACCCTGCAGCCCAGAGGGAGCACAGGCAGGCCGTGCAGACCCACACAGACTCGGTCAGGGGAGAGCAGTTCACGAGAGCAGGGCGGTCAGAAAGGGTCTTTATTGTGGGGAGGGTGGGTTGAGACACCAGGGACGGGCACCCAGATGGAGCCACTCTGGGTGGCAAGACACAGGAGGACTATCCGGGGGACAGACGCGGCGCGCTGCAGCGCCCTCCCGGGGACCCCGGGCCGGGCGGCTCAGGCGTGCAGGAAGCGGTTGAAGGCGTTGTAGGCTGACTCCAGGTCGAAGAGCATCTGGCGCACCTGGGAATCGTCCAGCTCGTCGGAGGCCGACATGCCACTCAGGGTCTGCAGCCTGGGGGAGCACAGCGCTGAGGGCATGCGGGGGAGGGCCTTCACGGTCCCCAACAGAGGACAGAGAACAGGGGTCAGGGCAGGGCTCCTCACCACTGGCTCACAGTCTGGCGGCCCTCGAAGTCCGGGGGCAGGTGGCTCATACGATGCATGGTCTCCATCAGCTCCCGCAGGTCAGGCTGGATCTGTGGACGGGATGGCGGGCTTCCTGTACCGGGAGCCCTCCCCTGCCCACCGCCATGCTGCCCCCCCCGCCGGGGGCCCCACCTCGTCCATGGCACGGATCTCCAGGCGCAGCTTGTCCATCACCGTGATGAAGAGCTGGGGACGAGTGCGGGGGTGAGCCTGGGGCCGAGGGTGGGGGCCATCTGCAGGCCCACGCTAGCCCCCACCCAGCCCCTCTCGGGCCTCGAGAACTCCCTGGCTCCCTCCTCAACACTCTGGTTACTTGGGTCCCTGCTGCACCCGTTCCCACAGCCTGTGAGGTCCTCCACGTGCCACCTGGCCCACCTGCTGCTGTCCGTGGCCCCGCTTTGGCTGTGTGCCCCCCCAGGGCGGTGGGTGCATGGGAGCCCCGGCTGGGCTGACCCCGGGTGCGTCCAGGGAGGAAGACCTCCCCACCCCTTTTGTTCCGAGTTGTGGAGAGCCCTGCCCGATGGGTGTGAGCGCTGTGCAGCTCTAGGAGCCCTGGGCTTCCGTGGCCACGTGTGGCCGCAGTGGGCAGCAGGGGCCCTCCTGACCACCCCAGGCCCCGCAGGCGCCGAGGCCGCACCGAGACCACGTCGGCGATGCAGCGGTTCAAGTTGCCCTTGTCGTCTTTAATGGTGATGGGTCGGTCCTCCCGGATCCTCTCCATGGCGAGCGGGCAGTCCAGCTGAGGGGCAGAGCTGCTGTGGGCACTGGGGCTCCCAGGCCCGGCGCCCTCCCAACAGCTCCTCTCCCGACCCCCTGCTCCCTCGACCTGCTCACTCACACGGAACTTGCGGCAGAATTCATCAATGGAGCTGATTTCTGCGCCTTGAACCTGCCGGAAGGCGGCTTTGTACTGGACCAAGAGCCGGGAACACGCGGCGGTGTATCTAGAGAGAGGGCCAGGCTGCTGCCCTCAGCACCAGGCCGGCCCAGCCCAGCAGCCCTGCTCACCCTCGGCCCATCCAGACACAGGACAGCTCTCCCGGAGGGCTGAGTGGCAGAGCAGAGACGGGCCACTGAAGGCTGCAGCTTCCCTAGGAACCTAGACAAGAGCGCTGGAGAGGAGGAAGCAGAAAGGAGGGGGCAGCCCCCGCACGTCCCCCCAATGGCCCCCACACTGAAGTGAAACCACATGAACCCCCAGCCCCGGCCTCAGTGCCCTGTTCTTGCTTCCCGCTGAGCACCCGGGCCCCGGGCAGAACACGCCTCCCAAGACCGGTGCTCAGGACAGGTGCAAGGACAGAGGCTCACTCGTTGGGGGTGACGCAGTCCTTGATGTAGGCCTTCTCCAGGGCCTGCACCGTCTTCACTACGGCGAACAGCTCGGCCATGTTGTCGTACCTGAGGGCAGTGTGTCCATCAGGCCATGGCTGCAAAGCCCCTGGCGCCCGCCGTTGCCAGGGTGAGGCTGTACTTGGGCACACCTGGCAGAGGCTCCTTGGGGACTTTCTGCAGCCTGACCCCATGTCCTCCTGACCTCAGTGCGGGGGTGGTTTGGAGGCTACGGGACATGACGTGCGTGTGGTGGGGGGCGGGGGCACAGCATGCATGTGGTGGGGGCTGGACTCACTTCTCCCGCTCCCGGGCATTCTTGTACAGCTTCACTTCCTGTCGGCGAGAGGAGGCAGTGTCAGCAGGACCGCGTGGCCGCAGGGTCTTGGTGGGGCTCACACAGGGTCTGCTCTTGGCCGGTGCTGGCCAGGCGGGCGTCCGCCACTCACCTCGTAGAGCTCCGGCTTGTTTCCAGGCGCTGCAACAGAGCAGAGAGTAGGCTGACCGCCACGGCGATGCCAGGGGGCTTGTCCACTGGCCCTGGCCCCGACCCTATTCCAGCGGCCCACAGAAGGGCTCACTCCATGAAAGGTCCCGAGGAGCCCAGAGAGAACCGAGGGTGGGACTCTAATTTCCGCACGCCCCGTCTGTGGGCAGGGAGCTCCAAGCAGAAGATGATCCACTGAGGTCAGGAGGCCACACATCAGGCCTGCCCACCCCCACCCCCCATTGCTCCTCAGCTACCTCCCGCTGAAGCGAAGCGACCACACCTTCCTTATGGTATAGTGAAAGGACACATATGACATCTGTTACAGGCTTTGTGACCTTTCCCCTGGCTTGACTCCAGGATGCCCCTCACCCCCACCCTGAGGTTCCTAGCGCAGTGAAGTCATTATCTCTGTTCCCAGCTGGCCTCGCCTGGAGGTCTCCTCTGGCACCCCTGGGGATGAACGGCACCAGAGCCCAGCCGCCCACTGAGGCTGTATGGGGGAGACACTTACAGATCTCCCCACGACCCCTGGCCTCTGCAGCAGAGGTGAAAGCTTGGCCCTTTGGGTCCCTGGGCTCACCCCGGGCCCCACTCACCTCCGATGCCCGGAGTGGCTGGGATCCCGTGAAACATCCTGCAGGCTCCGGTGGCCACAGCAAAGACCTAAGGAGTACAGCCAGCGCCAACTTGAAGGTGACCTCGAACACTCCTGGGCCTCACGAAGACTCTCCCAGCCCACAGCAGTCAGGTGAGAAACACGGGCCACAGGAAACTGACAGTCCCATGAAGAACTGCTTTTTTGCTCTTTTTCTCGGTCTTCCCTTGCTAGGCTCTGCACCCCCCTTTGCACATGCCTTACAGTGCAAATAACATCTGTCCTCACTAGTCAAGGTCAAGGAGTTAATGATTTCTTTGTGGTCTCCCAGCATAGTAGATAACTTCCAAGAAGTGACTGGGTGAGGCTGTCCTGTGCCTGTTCCATCCACAGACTCTAGACTCTGTGACGCCAAGACCCCCTGGTCCAGGGACTAATTGATTTATGGAGAACACCTGGACACTTACCTTTGTTCTGGGCAGTGCCTGGATACCTGAGAGGATATATACACCAGACCCCAGTCCTCAGTAAAAACCTCAGACCCCAAGCAGAGAGACTCACTCTTCTCTCCTTTCTGAGTTTCCCAGAGGCTCCATACAGCCTCTCACTTACACACTCAGTAAACTGCTCTCACTTCCTCCTGGCTCATGTCTGGTTCTGCGTCCTGTGTGAAGGCAAGGGCCCTTTTGGCGGGTCCTGCAGGACCCCTCTGGGCCCTCAGACCTGGCTGGCCTACGTCATAGTGATGAACACACATAGCACTACCCACGGTGGTGGGAACACAGGCTCTGCCTGAGACTGTCAGGACAAAGTGGGTGCAAAAGCGCATCTCAGGACAGCAGGGCAGTGGCAGCAAGGGGTCAGGGCTCCTTGACCGCTACTGGGAGCCAGGAGAAAGATGAGAAGGTGGCAGCTACCAGAAGACCTGGGGAGGAGCCGTTGGGCAGAGAGAACAGCACACGTAACTCGTAAATCATAACTCGAGGCCTTTACAGAGAAACAGATAGAGGAGCAGACCCGTGGGGAAGACGGAGAGACGGCAGGAGAGCGCACAGCCCCACAGGTCAAGAGAGGGTGTGTGAGGTTCACACCAACAGGGCAGAAGCTACCGAGGGGCTGAAGTCAAGCTCTCGAGGCTCCCAGCCACGCAGTGGGCCGAGAAAGAGAAGGCAGGAGGCCCCTGGGAGGGTCCTGCCCCCTCAGGAAGCTGCTGCAGGGGCTGGAGCCAGTTTGACACGCGCTGGACACGAACCCACCAGGCCCACTGAAGTATCTGAAAGGGGACGTTAGTTAAAAAGGAATCAAGAGCGATACCCCTGTGCCTGGCCCGACCACCATAGGGTGCCCCTACTGCCCACTCCTAGGGAGCTGGAGACGCGGGAAGAGGAAGCGGCCGCAGCAAAGCGCCCGCCGGGGTGGGTGTGTGCAGGCAGCCGAAGTCGGAGAGGCCCAGGCCAGCCGGGCTGACCCGGGACTCTGGGGCTGGGCGGGTCCCACGCGGGGCGACCAACAGGGAACGGAGAGGGCGAGCGGCGCGGCTGGCGCCCGCGGAGGCCGGGAACGGGGGCGGGGCGGGGCGGGCAAGGAGCGCGCGTGCGAGGGAGGGTGTCGTCTGGGAACGCGGATGAGGGACAACAGCCCCCGGGCGGCGGCGGAGACTGTCCAGCCGTCGTCCCGGGAGCTCGGGAGGACCGGGCCCCAAGAGCGGGGGCGCAGCGAGCGCCCGCAGTTCCACGGGGCAGTCCACTCGGGCGCGGAAACCGTGCGGCCCGCGGGCCGAGAAGCGAGTGTCCCCACGATGCCCACGCCCGGTCGCGATCCACCGCCTGGCAGCTCCCGGGTCCGCGCGAGCAAGGAGGCGCCCCCAGCGCGGCGCACCCCGGGGCCCCGGCCTGGCTCGGGACCGGGACGCGGGAGTCCCCCGGACGGCTGCGTACGGGCCCTCCGCGGCGTGACGGCGCCCGCGGCCCTTTCCCCGCCCCACGCCCCCCACCAGCCCGGTACCTGGGCCGACTCGGCCGGTCGGGGACACGGCGCCGCGGTGCGCGCCCCGGATCGACCGCTCGGCGCTCCCTTGTACGCCTGCGCCTGCGCACGCACGGCCCGCCTCCCCCACCCAGCCCCGGCAATCTGCGCTCGATCCCCAAGGTCTGCGTCTGAGCGCACCTCCCCCCAGTCGACGAGCGCGCATGCGCGTCCCCACCGGCTGGGCCCCGCCCCCTGCGGGGAGGGGCTCGGGCAGGGGGAGGCGGGCTTCGTGCCCCCGCGGCCTCCGAGTGCCCGGAGCTGCCCTCCCGTCCCTGCCGCAAAACGAACCCCGCCTTCCGCCCCCCACCCGTCTTTCAGGCAGCAACAGGGGCAGCAGCAGCGTCCGTTTATTTGAGGCGTTGAGGGGAGGGGGCCGGGCAGCGCCCCCGGGGTCACAGGCGCCTGAAGAAGAGCTTGGACCCTCGGTCCAGTGTGCACGCGCCGGGGCCCGGCCGGCCGGGCGGCAGCTGGCGCAGGGCGGCCCGGTCGTCGGGGGAGAGGCGGCGGCTGCACAGCTCCAGCTCCTGCACCCGTGCGGTGATCTCGCGCCAGAGGCCCAGGCGCAGGGGGCCCTGGACAGCACAGCCTGCAGAGGGGAGGCGGGAGCGGGGCTCAGGGAGCTGGAAGCCTCTGCGACTCCCGTGCCTGTGTTCTCTTCTCTGTGCCCGGGCGGCCCCCCCCCGGGAGAAACGCACTTCCTCTGAGGACAGGAGGGCCACAGCACAGGGCGTGGGCAGAAGCCCAGGCGAGGCCCAGAATCACTCTAGGAAGGGGTTCGTGGGCCCTTGTCGGAGCCAGGGGTCGCGCAGGACGGTCCCTGGCTCAAACATACAGGCAGTCACGTGCATGCCACTTTCTAGGACGATGCCTGGATTTCCGTCCATAAATGGGCACAGCAGCGGTGCCTGTGGGTCTCCAGAGGCCACTGAGCTGTCAAGGTCTGAGCTCCAGGGAGCCCAGAGTGCCCAGTGGGCTCAGGACCCTAGGGAGCTAGGGGGGAGGATGGGTCCAGATGCTGGTGTGCAGTGGGGGATGAGGAGCAGGAAGAAGCCAGGGGTTCCCTGTGTGGATGCCCACTCCCGGTCCCTGTCCTCCTGGAGGGCAAAGCCTGGACTCTCCAGCCCCAGGCCCTAGCTGGATGTACGGGCTACCAGGAGGGCCGTTCACCAAACAAGCATCTCCTGGCATCATCTTCAAGCCAGCTCGGTAGGGCACTGTGCCTGGGTGTGGCCAGAATGAGAACAAGCTAAGACACTACAGGCTGGGAAAGTCAGGGTCCCAGCAGCCCCTGCCAGGAAGTGGGAAGGTCCCTTGGTGGCAAGGTTTTGCCATCCTGACCTAGAGCTCCTTCCTCTTGCCAAGGTAGTTAGGAAATCCTCTTGGAAGGGGTCCAGCCCTCCAGTCACCATGGTCTCGGAGGGTCAGGCTGAGCGGGTTAAAACCAGAGATCCCATGTTCCTCCTGCCCCACTGTTTTAGGAGCTGGGCTCACACCCCCTTTGAGTCACATGGGTCACTGTCCCCCACTGTGTCAATCTCAGGGGACCCAGCCCTCCTTTTGCCATCTGGCTGGTGGCAATGACAGCCTATTTAGAGGAGGCACCTGGACCTTAGGTAGGTTCACCTGACAGGCCAAGGAAGCTGAGGCCTTGGGGCCGCATCTGGAGTGCAGACAGGAGCTCCTCCAGACCCACACAGCTGACGTCCGGGTTGGCAGACAGGTCCAGTGACACAAGTGAGGGGCAACATGGAAGGCACCTGCAGTGGCGGGAGGGAGGGGCCCCCAGCGCCAGAGAAAGCTGCCCCAGACCAATCGCAGCCCAGGGAGCCACAGGCCAGGCCCCACAGGCGCAAGTACTTCCCCCACGCTAGCTGCACAATGCCACGGCCCAGGCCTGGGAATGCCTGTCTGGCTCGAGGGCCCAGCACTCCCAAGAGCCATTTGAAGCCGGAGGGTCAGGAGTTGCCCCTGCATGGGTTGTTGCACAAAGGGTGATGGGAAGGCTCTCCTGCAGCCTCAGGGGCGTGGCGAGAACCGGAGGCAGGGCTGAAGCGGGAAGGAGCTGGGTCCTGGGACACACTTGGGGGAGAGCTGGTGCCCTTTCCTTGCCCGACCCAGCTCCGCCCGGGTTTGGGCTTGAGATCAGACCCTATTACCTGCTCAGGTCTCTCACTGCCTTGTCGTCCAGATGGTTTGCAGACAGGCTCAGGTGAGCTAGAGTGCAGCCTTCCTAGACAGAGCAGAGGCCCGAAGGGGGCTGGGCTGAGTGGGGCGCCTGCCCTCCCTGTTTCCCAGTAGAGGCCCCACATGCAGGTCAGATAGCTTCCTTCGTCCCTGGGAACAAGGGGGCAAAGTCTGCCTGACTGCCCCTGCATCAGAGGGGGCCCTCTGATTTGCAGATCACAAGGACACACCTCCCCTTCCAGGGGTAAGCCACACTTGCCCGTGAAAATCACGGGCACCAGACCCACAGGGAGGAGCCAGGGGAGAGAGCCCTGGGAGGCCTGGCAAGGCGTTGGGACCTGTCTGGGGCAAGGAGTCTGCCCTGGGTCCCGGGCACCCTCGCTGGCCAGGAATTCAAAGCCTGAGGCAGGCAGCTAGCTCTCCAGAAAGGTTCTCCCACAGCTTTTCCTCCTCAAGGCACCACCCCCTTCCCAGGCCACTCCCACCCCTGCCTGGTATCTGCTGTGGGACCGCAGGCTGGATGGCCCAGGGCTGTCTGCTTCAGCAAACCCCCTCAGCCAGACATACCTTGGCCAGGTATCTGACCACCGGCTCCACGAGGCCCGAGTCACTCTTGTCGGCTGCCACAGAGCTCAGCTCCAGGCGCTGGAGGGTATGGGCAGGCAGGTTCTGCAGGGCGTGGGCCAGGGCGTCGGGACCCAGGATGTTGTAGGACAGAGACAGTGTCTTCAGGTGCTTGGCATCTGCACAGGGGACCAGAACCTGTCAGCCACACACGACGGCCAACCCAGCTCAGCTGCAGTCCCAGGCCCCACGCCCTCACGACCCCCAGATGAAACTATCATCCTGAGATTTCGGTGCAAGCGGAACTGGAGGAACTTCTGTCCAGGGTGTCCCAGGCAACGAGAGACGGGGCCACTCCTCAGTCCATCTTCTCCCTGACATCCCTGGGCCACCTGCCTCCCCATACCTGAGACAATTCGGGCAACCCAAGACAGGCCCTGGGCCTGGAGGTCTGTGCACCATCCGGTGGGGGCTGGGAACGCCATCTGCTGCCCAATCCCACGTCTCCTCTGCTGTTGTGCTCATGTCTCTGAGCCCTGAGCCCTACCTCCTGGCCCACCACTTCTGCAGAAAGGCCCCTAGAGGACTACCAGTTCCCAGTTTCTCTGTACTGGGACTGGGGTTCTCTGCAGCCTCAGTGTGTCTACAAGAACACTCAGGGCTGGCGAGAACACCAGGACTATGACGGTGGCCTACGGCATGTCCTAGGGGAATGCCCAAGCCCAGGCAGGCCCAGCACGTCCAGTGATGTGCTCTTAGACAACAGGCTCTCTGGCTCAAGGCCCTCTGTGCCCCTGGACATGCCCTTCTGATGAAAACCGGAACCCTGGGACGTGGACGTGCCCGTCAGCTTACCTTGGAAGGCACTACCTAGGGCTGCCTGGTGGCTCAGGAAGAAGCTGGGGCCGAAGCCACAGGCCTGGAGATGCAAGGTACTGAGTGAGGGGCAGCCCTGCAGGATGGATGCCAGGGCCCAGCCACAGCCGTCCCCAAGGGGGTTCATGCTTAAGTCCAGCTCCTGCAAGTTCTGTGGAAGACACAGGCCCCTCTGGAGGATCTGGTCTCCTTGGTGTCCCCGAACAGGCTGGCGGCTCTCTCCCAAGTGCACCTTTCCACCCGATGATAGGCCAGATGCCAGCCCTAGTACCAACCCGCTGCTCCCCACGCCTCTACCTGCAAGATGGTCTGCCCCTGGAGGCCTGCGGCAAGCTGGCGCAGGCCTTCGGATCCCAGGTGATTGGAGGACAGATCCAGGAGCATCAGGCTGGGCATGGTGCCCAGGGCAGCCAGCAGCTCGGCGGCACATCCGTCCCCCAGCCGGTTCCCTGCCAGGTGCAGCTCCCGGAGCGCCGTGTGAAGCTTGAGGGCCCGCAGCAGCGGGGTGAGCTGGGTCTGACGCAGGGCCAGGGAGCCCACGCTGAATGAGGGGCCGGAGCCCTGGAGGTCCATAGCCTGCAGCACCTGTGGGTGCTCCTCTGGGCGGGGAGGGAGGGGGTGTCACCAGCGCCAGAATCTGCTGCTCTGCCCTGGGAGTCCTGGGGACCCCATCAAACATCCCTCCGACTTGTGAGCCTTGGGACACCCACCAAAGGGACCACAGAGGCCACTCCCACATGCCTGGAGACCCAGCATTGCAGGAGACCCAATGCCGGTGGGTGCCACTGACCTCTCTCTGCATTCTCACGCCCTCCTGGGCAGGGCCCTAACCTCTGCCAGGCACCCCACATCTCACAGTGCCCAAGCCAGGCTTCCTTGGAAAGCTGCCCTAGGCCTAGCCTCCGGTGGCTCTGCTGACTCTACACCGTGCACCGCCAGCAGGACCAACCTTCCTCCACCTGCCACCCACAGTGTGGGCACTGGGTAGAGGAGGAGGGAGTATGCCTCTCTGGCTAGCCGTCTGGGGCTCTGGATGGTAGGCCCCAGACCTGAGAGGGGCACAGGGATGTGCCTATCCGCCCAGGCCACCTCGAGCTCTCTTGGGCCCTTACCTTGTTCCAGGCTCCGGCAAGCCCTGCGGTAGCGATCAGTCAGTGGGGGGAGGTCCCATGAAGTGACTTCCGCCAATACCTGCAGAGCACTAGCAATAAGCAGCCAGAGGGGCCCCTGGGGCTGGGGCCTGCTCCGCGTGGGGCCGGGGCCCGCTCTGTGTGGGGCCGGGGCACGCTCTGCGTGGGGCCCAGGCCCCAACTGCTCACCTCCTCGTTGCTCTGCAGCACATCAGGTATGGGGTCCTGCGGGGCCAGCAAGGCTCCCTCCTTTCGCAAGACGAGCCTTGGCAGCAGCCCACAGGCCTGGCAGTAGCGCTGGGCAGCCTGCTCGGTTAGCCAGGCCACAGAGTGGGTCTCCCCGCTGCTGGCACAGAGGGAAAGCACAGCTGGCTGGGACACTGGGCACACTGAAGAAGGCCCCCATAGTCCTGCTGTCCCCGCTCTGGGTCTGTGGTTCCTTCATCAGTGTCCGCCCTCCTGGCCCTGCTCGGACGTGCCCGCGCCCCCAGCAGCCTGACACACTTCCAGCTCTTCCACGCTTTCCCTAGGGGCCACAGGGCTTGAGCCAACCCCTCCAGGGCCCTGCCTATGCATATGCAAGTCCCCCTGGCCCTGGTCTGCCACCTCTCCCCAGCCACAGCAGCGGTGACACCGTCTGAGAGGGCCCTCACTACCCGCGCCATCCGATATGCAAACACAAGGCTTCTCCCAGGGCCACAAGGGGAACAGGGACTTGGAGGGCAGGTGCTACTCACCCATGCGGGACGGGGATGAGGAACAGGCTGTCCTGCACGCGCACTCGCACGCGGATGGGAGGGGGCAGAGATGGACCCTGGTGGGTGGGGACATGGGGGGCGGCAACAGGCTGAGTCAGAAAACAGTCACCCACCCTCACCACCCACACTTCCGCCTGAGGTGTATACCCACCGGGGGCTGGCCTGTCGCTGGGCTGTCCCCACTGGGCCCTGAGGTCCTGGAGAGGTCAGGGCTCCGTGGAGGCTCTGCCGCTGGGCTGCCATCTCCCCCTGCCCCGCCTGGTGCGTTCCAGCTCCTGAGACGGGGCAGCCGGCTCTGCCTGGCCCGGGCCCGGAGCCCGTCAGGGCTCTTACTGCGGCCCGAGCCCGAGCCACGGGGACCGGGGCTGTTCCCACTGCCCTGGGGGTGGGGCCGAGAGCCATCCTGGCGGCTGCGGGTCAACGGGGAGTCGTCCTCCAGCCAGTCCCCGGCTAGACACTCCTCCTCCGGGATGAGCGCCGCCCGGGGCGTGGTGGGCTCCCCTGGGCCCCGCAGTAGGCTGGGCCCAGGGCGGCAGATCTGGGCACCAGCCACATCTCGGATGGCTGCCCGGGCAGCACTTGCTGCCACTGCCTCGCTGCCGCTGGGGTAGCCAGGCACCCCAGCTTTGGCCTGCTGTATGGGCACACGATGTCGGGGCCTCTTGTGGACGGGCCGGCAGGGTCCCGGGGAGTCCTCGCCCTCCGAGCTGCTGCTGCTGGCCAGCTTGGGCCTGCTCCTCCGAGGCCTGGCCACAGCTGGAACTGTGTGCCCTGGGGAAACCCTGGCATGGGCCTGAGAGTGCTCTGAGGGTTCCAGGCCGGGGCTCAAGGGAGGAGAGAGCTCAGGGTCGAACAGATGGTTCCGAGGAGAGGTGTGGGGGGCCGCAGAACTGTGGGGAGCTGCGGAGAGACAGAACGTAGCATGACGCTGCGCCCAATCCCGGCCACCCAGGCTGGAATGTCTGAGAAGCAGGGGCTAGGGGACTCGCAAGCTGGGGATGGGTTTCCCCAGGGGCACAAGAGACCTCTACTTGCCTTGGCCTGAGGAGGCCACTCGGAGAAGCTGCTCCATGGCAGCGGCCTTCGCTCGGGTCTCGCTGTCCAGATCCTTGCTGTACAGCTTCACCCACTGCTGCAGCGTCTCCCGTGGGCTGTGCCCCTGCATGGCCGCCAGCTGAGTGGGGTCAGCAGGGGCACCGCCCCGCAGCCTGAGCCCGCCCAGACCACAGCCCCCTGAGACCACAGACCCCCCACTATAGCCTGAGCCTGCCCGGACCACAGCCCCCCGCAGCCTGAGCCCGCTCGGACCACAGACCCCCACAGCCTGAGCCCGCTCGGAACACAGCCCCCCCGCTACAGCCTGAGCCCGCCCGGAACACAGCCCCCCGCAGCCTGAGCCCGCCTGGACCACAGCCCCCTGCAGCCTGAGCCCGCCCAGCCTGCGCTCCCCTCCGCTCACCTTTGCGGTTCGGAGCGTGACAGACGCTCCCCGTTCGATGAGGAGTTGGGCCACCTCAAAGTGACCGCAGTGGAGGGCGTCATGAAGGGGAGTGATGCCCTCACAGCCCGGGCCGCCCGGGTCATCAACCCGAGCCCCGTGATCCAGCAGGAAGCGCACGATGTCTATGGGCCAGGGGACACGAGCTAGCTCCCAGCCCTGATCGGCCCCCTCCCTAGGACGTCCTGGCCCCGTACTCACCCACATGCCCATAGTTGCAGGCCTCGTGCAGGGGTGTCCAGCCACAGTAGTCCCGAGGGTTCAGAGGGTGGCCCTGTGAACGAGGAGGAGAAGTCCAGCCTGGCCGTAGGGCCCTGAGGCTCCAGGAGGGCCAGGCCTGGGTCTGGGTCTCAGAGCCCAGAACGGGCCCCACGCCAGCCCTGCCCCAGATCCCAGCAAAGAGAGCTGGTCTGCATATAAGACACAGCATCTCAGGGAGGCCTCTGTAGGGGCTTGTGCAGGGCTGGCGCTCCCTCCAGCCCCACTGCCCTATGCCACCCCCTTTGCGGGGAGGGGGAACTATATACCCCAGGGCAAAGTCCCCGCTATGGCCCACAGGGGACCTCGAATGAGACGGCAGGCCCACCTGTCTTACGAGGTCCTGGACACGACCCAGACGGCCCTCGATGCAAGCGCGGTGCAGCAGAGTCTCCCCAACGTCATTGCGTCGGTTCCACTGCGGCCCGCCGTGCCAGGACAAGGAGCATAAGTGTGAGGGGACCAGGCGGCCCTGGCAAGCATGGGGGACCACACGCCGCCCCCACACCGTCCTCACCTTGTTCACCCTCGGCGGGCCCAAACAGCCCTGCAACTCCTCATCCTCCTCCAGCCGCTGGGACCCGCTCTCGGCATCGCCCTCTGGAACAGAGCCGAGACCACTCCAGGTAAGCCAAGCCCCAGAGCCCTCTGCCCTTCCAGGCCTGGAGGATGGAGGTCCGGTGCCCACAGCCACCCCACTGCCAGCCCTGCCTGTGGCTGTGCCCACCCACCGCCCTCCTGCCCACAGGGGTGCTCCTGTCCACCACGTGCTGACCTCTCACCCTGCGCTCAGACCCTGCTCTGGATCGTCCCAGCCCACATGCCTGTCCCCGTCCTGGGAAGCAGCTTTGCCAGCTGAAGTCAGGCTCATGTTAGGAACAGCGTGTCGCATGAGCCCAGGGGCCTTCTGCCTGTCCATACCCAGCCTTCCCCCCAGTACCTGCCTCCAGCTCACACCGCCTGACCCCACTCCTGTGCCTCTGGTCCTTGTAAGAACCTTCTTCTTCATGCACTCCTGAGTGGTGTCACTTGAAGTTCCTGCTTTGGTCCTCTGACTCCTGTGGCTCCCCACAACTGCACGGCAGGGACACCCAGCCTAACCTGCTTCTAAAGCATGGCACAGCCTTCCCACCACCCTTGGCTTCTCGCTGAGAGGTTCTGGAAGCCACTCAGGTTCAAAACTGAAATGATTCCTCCTGGCCTGAGGGACAGGTCTCCAGCCCCGCCTCTCAGCCAGAAGCCAGGGGCCTGCCTGCACCCACCACCTGGGCTTCCAGCCCCAGCCCGCTCAAGGCCACCCCTCGAAGCCACTTTCCACGGGGCAGCCCACGCCAGCCTGGGCACGGCAGCCCATGTGTTGTCTCCAGCCCCGTCTTGCCTGCCCTGTGCCCCCCCTCATGGTGCCATTTCTCCAGGTCTGACCTTGCAAGTCCCTCACTCGCAGACGCCCACTAGCCTTCCCGTCACCTGCTCCTCCAGGAGCCGCTCCAGCCTCTCTGCACACAGCTGTCTTCCGTCTACAGGCACTGAACACCTTTTCCGGGCGGGGCTGAACCCTCCTGTCCCCAGCCGGTGAGCAGCCCCCACAAGGGCCCCAGCCTAGGGCCCAGCCCGGAAGGCATCAGGGAGGAGGGGCCAGGGTGGCTGGCTCGGCTGCCCCGGGCCTCACCGCTCTCTGAGAGCTCCACGTCACTGAGCTCGGGAGTGGCCTCGTCCTCCTCTTCCTCCTCCTCCTCGTCCTCCTCCTGCTCTCTGGGCGCGCTCAGCTCCTGCAGGCTGGCCGCGGTGGCCGGGGCCGCCTGGGGCCGCAGCCTCAGCTGCACGGCATGGAGGTGCTGTAAGATCTGCCTCTGAAGGGCAGGGGACACCAGGCTCAGGGCCACAGGGCCACCAGACCCCCGCAGCAGGGGAAGGGGGGTGCAGAGCAAGGGCTGTGGGGACACCGTGCTTGGAGGTCGTCGCTTCGTACCTGGAGCTGGGGCCGCTGGGCCTGCTGGGCGCAGCTGAGAGCCTTCTGGAAGCATGGGGCCAGCTGCTCGTAGGCGTCTCCGGCCTCCTCCCGGGACAGCGCGATGTTTAACCAGGTCTGGGCCTCCTGGAGCAGGAGGAGGAAGGATGAACTTGGTGGCTGCCGCCCACCCCACTGAACCCCAGCCAGCGCTCCAGCTCCCCACCGCGGCACACACAGAACAGCTCCGGAAAGAGAATGCTTGTCCTGCCCTGCACTCGAGGGTGGCAGTGCTAAGGCAGAGCTGTGGGGGCCGACTCGGAGCCCCTTGCAGCCTGGGCCGGGTGCCATCACCACTCACCTCCAGAGCGTCCCCACCGCGCAGTCTCAGCTCCTGCTCGTAGTGGGACACGGCCCGGTGGTGGTCCTTCATGTCTCCCAAGGTGGTGGCCAGGGACACATGGATGACGGCCAGCTCAGGCCCTGGCCGGCCCAGCAGCTCTGCGATGTGCAGCTACAGAGACAGCAACGGCGAGGCCAGGCCTGCCTGAATCGTGCCAGCCTGGGCCATCACCACCCCTCCTCCCGCCTCGGCAGGGGAGGCACACCTGCTTCTGGTAGGCCTCAGCCGCCTTGGGGAAGTCACCCGCCTTGGAGAACAGGTCCCCCAGCTGCTCACAGATGCCCATGGCGCCCTGGGGGTCGCTGCCCTCGGCCTCCCGCAGCCGCTGCTGCAGCCGCACCACAGCCAGCACTGCAGGCAAGAGCTCCACATGACGGGAGGCACAGTGCGCCTCTGCCCAGACTGCCCCTTGCCAGCTGTGTGCCCGTCGGGGGGCCATCCACACTCTCCGTGGCCCCGCTCTCCCCTCAGTAACGGAGGGTGGCAAGAGAACGCAGCCCATGGGGTCGGGGGGGCAGGGAAAGCCTCCACACTGGTGCTGCCAGCTCCCCACCCCTTCTGGGGGACTTCAGGTCCCCGGGCTCACCGTATTTGAGGGTCCGGCAGACTGCCGCCTTCTGCAAAGGCGTCTGGAAGCCCAGCCTGTAGGCTTTCTTCAGGGCTCTCTTGGCAGCCAAAAAATCCCCCAGGTCTTGGAGGATCTGGGAAGGGGAAAGAAGGTGAGGCTAGCAGACTCCCCAGAGCCCGAGGTCCTCCGCAGGCTAAGCCCAGGGCCGGGAGGGCACCTGTGAGATGAGCACACAGCACTCGCTCTCCATCCGTTCCCTCCGCAGGACGCGGGCACACTCTCGGGCCCCCTCCAGGCAGCGCATGGCTTGGGAGTGCTGCCCTCGGCGCCAGTGGACGGCACCCAGGTTGTAGCGGGCGCGGAACAGATCCTCGAGGAGGTGGTTCTGCCTGCGGGTGGAGACCGGTGCTCAGAGCGCCGCAGGGATGGTGCCAGGGTGCGGACGCCAAGCCAAGCCTGCTCCTTCCCCAGCACGCGCCGCCGTGCTCTAGGCACGCAGGGGGGCTCCTCTGCTCACGGGAGACAGCACGGGTGTGGAGGGACGCCCTCTCACAAGGCTCCTTCCTCTGGGCACAGGGGACTTACTCGGCGAGGAAGATGCTCTTCCGGAAGTAGTCGTCGCAGGGGGCCGCCTGCTGCAGGCTGTCGAAAGTGAGCCCCAAGTTCAGGTAGAGTCGGGTCCTCATTTCACTCAGTTCTCGCTTGGCCAACGTCCCTGGAAGGTGCCCCCTCATTCGCACATTCAGGGGCTCACGCCCACATGGGGTACCAGCTCTGGGGCTGTGCAGCCTCTCCCCCACCGGTCTCCCAGTGTTGGGTGCCAGGGATCCTGCCACAGACGGGGCACAGGACAGAGCAGAGAGTGCCTAGACGGGAGGCTGTGAGGAGCATGGCCCATGTGTCTCCTCCTGGGAAGCTTCACAGACAGATCTCAGCCTGGCAAACGGAGGGCCCAGACTGGCAGAACCTGCCATACAGGGAGGCTGTGGGGCCCCCCAGTAGCTCTGGAGTCAGAGGCGGGGGGAGCTGGGTCTCCAGGACCACTCACCCTGCAGCTTCTCGTCCACAATAGCCAAGCTCTTCTCAAAGGCAGTCTGTGCCTGCAGCAAGGTATCCTGTGACTGGCAATGGTCATAGATGTCCAGGTAGGTGCGGCCAATGGTGGCCCAGGCCCTCTGCACCTCAGTGTGATTGGACAGAGAACGGGCCAGCTCCAAATGGCGATGCTGGTGCTACGGCGCAAAGGAATGGCTGTTGTGAGCCAACCCCCACCTCAGGCAAATCTCCTATGTACGCCAAACCCAGGAGGTCTCTACCTTTGCCCAGGAGAGTCCTCTACTCCCCCAAGTCCCCACAGAGCAGGCCAAAGCCGGGCTCCACATGTCCCATCTCTTCTATGCCAAGGGCTGCCTGTGGGGACGGTGAAGCCACACTCTGCCCAGCCAGTGTCGTTGTGAGGAAGACATGAGTGGGAGTCAGCTAGGCGCTGCAGCCGCACTCCCAGGACCAGAGCAGGCCCTTTGTGGACAGTAACAGCTGAAGTGTTACGTTCGAGAATGGTTGCGGGGAGCAGGCTCCTAGGACAGGCTATGATGTGCCTGCCCCAGGACCAGCCTACAGCCCCCTGGTGCAGGTGCCAAAAGGCCGAGAAGTGCGATTGGCGCAGGGCTGTCCGAAGAACAGGCCGTGTCCATGCGTGTCCTCCTCCAGCCAGAGGTCAGACGCTGAAGACTTGTGCTTCTCTCCTCAGAAAGGGACCGGCAGGAAGTGGGGACTCTGGAGGGCTGGACGTGGTTGCAAGGGGGGTGGGGGTGGGGGTGGGCCCTGGGCCCTGCCCTGCCCCTGCCCTGCCCCTGCCCACCTTCAGGGCGGCTGAGTAATCCTCCAGCTCGGCCAGTCGCTCCCCGATCTTGCGGTGGGCCACGGCGCAGCCCAGCGGGTCGTCGACGCTCTCCAGGAGCTGGAGCTCATGCTGGTGCTCTCGCAGGGCCTCTGCGTAGCGTCCTGGGCGGGAGGCACGGCAGGCTTCAGCCCCCGCCGGGCAGTCAGCCAGGGGCCGCGCGGGCGAGGCTGTGGCTGGCCCCGGGCTGTCCGCTCCGCAAGGTTCCCGGCCCCCCTCCCCGCCGCCGGTCCCGGTCCCCCCCCACCCCGCCCCAGCTGTCCCGGGCCCGGACCACGGCCCGGGGCGGCCGCGGGGCGCGCACCATGGCTGGCCAGGAGCTCCCCCAGCTGGTGGCAGAGGGCGGCCTCGTCCCGCAGCTGCCCGTTCCTCTGGGCCTTGGCCTTGGCCTTGCTCAGCTCTGCAGAGAGAGGGAGACGGAGCCGGGAGGCTGGGCTCCTCCGCTCGGGCGGGCCGGACCCGCTCCCCGCCCCGCGCCCGGCCCGGGACACTCACGGCGAAGCTCGCGCTCCACGCTCATGCTCCGGCAGCCGCGCGCGGGGCTCCGGACTTCCCGCGCGGAGGCCGCGGCCCCGCCCCAGGCCCCGCCCCCGCCGGGGCGGAGCCTCCCGGGAAATGTAGTCCTGCCGCCCGAAGCATCCTGGGAGCTGTGGTCCGGGTGGCGTCCTGATGGGAAGGGCGGTGAGAGAGCGGCGGGAGGATCCGCACCGCCCCAGCCCCCCAGGGCCGCGTGGGAGCTGCGCCGCACCCCACGCTCCCCCGCGGCCCCGCAGCCGCCCTTGGGGTGGGGTGTCCTGGCTAGTGCCCGCGGGCTGCCGCTAACCTCTCCCGCGCGCGCTAGCCCCGCCCACACCCGCGACCTTACCTGGGGGACGCGCCGCCTTCCCGCAGGAGGAGGTGGAGGGGTTTAGGGCCCCGGACTCCGGAGGACTGGAGAGATGCGCGGAGTCCAGCCCGCCCCTTTCACGGAGCCTGCGGAACGGCCGCGAAGGCAGCCACAGCGGCGTCCGGTTCGCGGACACAAACCCCCAGGGCTTGGCCGGGGAAAGGCGCGTGGACGTGTTTTCCAAAATGAACAGCGCCGAGTGCTTCCTCCTCGATGCACACGCACTGGCCCCTTGTGGGCGCGGTGCACCCGGGCCGCGACCTCTGAACGCACGTCCTGTCTCCCGCTTGGAGAGCCAGACACCTGCCACTCACGGCAGGTCCGGCCCTGGGCGCGGGGTACCGAGGCCGCGGTCCAAAGGCCCCAGAGGAGGGCCAGAAAGGGTGGATGGTGGATGCATTAATTTCTGTGGAAATCGAAACAGACCCAACAGGGTAGGCCCCGCAGGCCGTGACTGGACCTTAAGACATGTAGTGGAGGGAATGATGGGAAGCGTAGATGGGCCTCTGGGTCCGGGGAAGACTGCCCAGGGCCAGCGGCCAGGCTTCAGGGATGCGAGCAAGGCCAAGCCCGAGGAAGTTTAAGAGATGGGAAGTGGGACCCAGGTAACCCTCTTCTCTTGGAAGGGTAAAGCGCTCTTGGGTCCCTAGTTTGGTCTGGGGGTGGGGAGCTGAACAGGAAGGCCCTGAAACCAAGAGAGCTGCTTGGAAGGCTGGCTGGGGGAGTGTGAGGAGCACAGCCAGGGGCAAGGTGGAGCCGGGGATGGGGGTGGGCTCAGCTCCACAGGCCAAGGGCAGAGGGAGTCTCCCCAGGGCTGCTGGGAGCATTCAGCATTCACAAGACAGCCAGAGAGGACCCTGCTTCTCTCCGCCCACTGATCTGCCTATACTGGGCACAACTGAGCAAGGGCTGTAGGGGGCGAGGGGGTTTGGTGGTAGCAGCTTCTGACTCTTGTCCAGACTGCTGGCAGAGCCCATGAGGCCGGCTTCTCATTTAAGGAAACACAGACAAAACGTGGTTTGGAATTTTTTTGAAACCATAGTTACATACAGAAAATATCCAAAGAGAACACAGACCACAATAGTGACATGTAAGTCATTTCCCACAGTGATAAAAACATCTCTCTCACTTTACTCTTTAAAAAATTACTTTTATTATCTTTGCAAATGTCTCACTTGGGTGAGGCGAGGGATGTAGTGCCCAGAGGGGAGGGGTGATGGCTAGGACTGGAGGGGCCCCCGGGACTCCCCCACATCTGCCACAGTTCCTCCCCCTCTCTCTAGGTCAGGACACCAAGATGGCAAGGGGTCCTGGAGAAAGACCGCCAGTGTTTTCTCCTTTCTAACAACATGTAAATCAACCCCACCAGTGAGATGCCACAGGGAGGTTTATGGTGCCAGCTCCCAGGAGTGGCTGAGACGCACCACAATCGCCCGGGGTGTCTGTCTCGAGCAGCTGACAGCCTCAGCTGCTGAGCTGACCGTCACCGGGTGGGGGCCGTGCTGGGGACAGTTGCTGGGATGTATTACCACTCCTCCCGGGCACCCCCAGACACTTACTCCTACAAGGAGAACCTTGTGTGGGTGCTACTCTGTCCCCCGCACGCCCTTGGGCTGCCGGAAATATTGGGCTATGCGCCCGCAGCACCCAGAAGCCCCTGGTGTGCAGATCCCAGCGCACCTGCCACCCCCATCCCAAAGGGCTGCTAGACCCGGGGATGCAGAAACAGGGCTGAGGAGGCCCAGCCACGTACCTGACCTGCATAGACATCTGCTGCCTCCAACCCTGCCCCACTTGGGAGAGCCTTTGGGCACCACCCCTCTGCAGGCTCCGATCTCTCGTGCATGCACCCAGACAGGCAAGCCCAGCCTGTCCTGGCTCCTCAACCACATGGTCACCCTGAAATCCAGAAGCTCTAGAGATGGTGTCCACCCCTGAGAGAGGCTGAGATGCGATGACACAGCACCATCTCCTCTACACACGAGACCTGGCACACAGCACTCGGAACGCCCTCTTCCATGCCTGCCAGGTAGGGGGCAGCCCCCAAGGGCAGTGGGACTCATGCCAGGGGGTGCCCCCAAGGATGTGCTGGGGGGCTGGGGAGGATCTTTCTTTGTGGAGGGTAGGAAAGCAAGCATAGCACCTCTGGGTGCCCTCAGCAGCCAGGCACAGATGGCCTTGCAGGAGGGGTTCCCTTATGAGCCCCGTGCCCTAGGCTGGAAACGGGAGGCGAAGCAGTCTTCTCAGTATAACTAGGCCAGCTGCCCCCGGGGAGGAACTGGCTCAGAGGGCTGCCTGGGCTAGGCACTGGGATGAAGCTGTCAATACCCCAGGATTCCCTGCCTCCATTTCTCAGCTTCAGAGCTGGGAGGGGGAGGGACGGAAGAGCCACGCAGGCCTGCGGCTCTGCACTCTTGCTGCCTGGGTTCCCCTGCATGCTGAGCCGACTCGGCCCGGGAAATGGGGAGGTGGGGAGGTGGGGGGGAAGGACTGAAGCACGGGGCGGGGCAGGCCAGGCCAGGGGCAAAGGAAACGGTTCTTTGGTATTGAAGCAACAGAAACCTATCGCAGAAGAGCCGTGTCTCCCAAGCAAAGGAGGGGGCCAAACTTCCCCTTTCTAGCAGCTCTGAGGGTCTCAGGGTCCTCCAGGCAGGGCTCCTTCCCCCGGTGTGAGGCCCACACACTGAGGCCTGCTTGTCCCAGGCCAGGGCCATGGGATCAGCAAAGTGGAGGCTGTGAAGAGCCCCCTCCAGTGAGAAAGCGTGCTGCCCAAGGACTGACCTCCACAGGGGCCCCCAGAACACAGGGCCGGCAGCCAGTCCCTGACAGCAGGCTGGGGATGGCCGGCCCACTCAAACCTTCACCCAGCCAGGCTGGCTTGTCACCAGCAACCCCCACAGCTTCCCTCAGGCTGGGGTGCTATGCCCTCGAGGCTGAATACAGAAAATAGATTCTCTCTTGCTAAATTTCATAACTTACAGAAGAGCCTGTGAAGACTTCAATCGTTTTCCTGGGAAGAGACAGAGCTTCACCCTGGATTCTGAAGCATCTGCTGAGCCCAGGGGGCCCAGTCCTGCCTCTCTGGAGCAGCTGGTTGGGGGGGGGCGTGCACTGGGGCCGCTGCAAGGCGCCGGCTCAGGCTGCTCCCCTGTGCAGGCCTGTGGGAGAGGGAGCAATGCCTCCAAGTCTCCGTTGGGGGTGTGCACGGGGACGGAGGCACAAGGACCTCTGGCCCTGGCCCAGGCCCAACCAAAGCTCCCCCAGTGTCCAGTCGCAGCTACGCCTTTCCCTCAAACAAAACAGAAAGTAGGAAACAAGGGTGCCTTTTTAATCGCAATCAAATATGCCGTCTGAAGTCAGCGTGCTCCCTGAGCCCGGCCCAGCGCGGACAGTACGCCTCACTGTGCCGCTGGGGGCCAGGGCGTGGCCGCTGGGCTTAGCCCCATCGTGTCCGTGAACCACCGTCTCCTCCGCAGGTAGCCCGGCCTCCGGTGCTCGGGACAGGGGAGGCAGGGCAGAGGGCGAGGCGCGCGCACTCACACCTTCTTGCACGCATGCAGACTTTCCCAGTGTTCGCGTTGGCGGCTCCTCCTCCTCCTCCGCTGAAGCGATCAGCGGGCACGGCGAAGCCACTGTGGGCAGGCGCGGGCAGCCGGGCGGAGCCACCTACTTCTGGATCTGGAACAGGAAGAGCCGCAGGTTGATGTTCTTGGCGGCCAGCAGCTTGTTGCACTCCACGGAGTCGACGATGGGCAGCGGCACGTAGTCCGTCTCGTTGCTCTCGTTGGTGAAGACGAAGTGGTAGATGACGGGGCTGATCTTCACGTCATCGTATGGGCCCTTGAGCAGCAGGAAGGAGCACTCCAGGGGCGCCGTGACCTTGCTCTTGAGGAGGAGCTGGAAGGACAGCGTGCGCTTGCACGACAGGTTGGGGTTCCGCTCCGAGTCGTTCACACGCGCCTTCAGGACCCATGTCTGGTTCAGCACCGTGAACCTCGGCGTCTCGTAGTACAGACGCGTGATGAAGTCATCCGTGCGGTACGGCCGGAACTGGACCTCTGTGGAGACAGACAGGCCGGGAAGAGCCGGCAGTCAGTGCAGGCGGGGCCGGGGGCGGCGCCTTCCAGAGGCCGAGCGAGGACAGAGGCTCAGCCGGGGAGGAAGGCAACTTACCCGCAGGACAGAGCGTGCTCTGCTTGTCACAAGGCAAATCAAACGCAATTATGGCAAACGGAGGCGCACACAAGCTTGGGGGAAACAACTACAAACAGAAGTGACACGCATTAGCTGCAGGGAGTCCGGGCGCTGAAAGAAGTGAGCGGCCCGACCCTTGCTGGCCTCCCGCTCTGCCTCCCCCAGGGCCCAGCCCAGGCAGAGGGAGGCCCACCCGGGGGCGTGGGTAAGCAGACACACAGACAGGATGCGTTCTGAGAACAAGTGCACTTTATTGGTTCGGATACAGAGCTGCCAGAAAAGCCGGCGGGCGGGCACGTGGCCCGAGAGCCTGTATGGGGCGCAAGGCGGAGCGCCGGCGTGTGGCCCGGTGCTGGGCGCCTGTGCTGTCACACAGTTCTCTCAGCACAGCCCGGGGCCCGTGGCCCGCGAGTCCCTCCACGGAGGCGGCCAGTCCTTCCTGTGTGCACGGGGGTCCCTGCCCGGCCACCGCCACCGTCCTGATGCCTCGGCCCGCCCAGACCGGCAAGGCCTGGCCTGGATTGTTTGCGCCATGGCGCCCAGCAGGGCAGCTGAGGCTGCAACTAACCGTGGGCCATGACCTTCTGGTGCTGAGGCTGCCGGGCCCTTCGCCTCTCAGGCCTGTGCAGGCCCGCACCTAGCCAGGCCTAGTCCAGGCAGGATGGCATGGCGTGACCGGTTGCCTGTGGCTGCCCTTGATGCTGAGCCGACTGCCTGCTGTGGGCTGAGCAGTAGAGGGCCGCAGTCTCCCTCAGCGGCCCCTGTGTCAGCAGGTGCTTCTTGCTGTTCTTGTGTCTGGACCAGGCCCTGGCCTGGTTCCTGCTCCCCAGCATGTCCAAAAGCAGTGGCCGTGGCCAGGAGAGCCCGTGAGATCCAGCGGGCCTGAGTGCGGTCCAGCCTGCCCGTCCCTGGGCGTCCACTCCCAACTCTGCATTTTGAGCGGAGCACCCTCAGCTCACGCAGGAGCCCTGCCCCTGGGCATCTTCTTGATGGCCTCAGGAGCCCCGCGGCCACAGCAGTATCTGCCTGCAGGACCGGATGTGCTGAGTGCTCTTCTCGCCTTTGGCTCCACAGGGCAGGCCCCTGGCTGCCGGGCCCTCCAAGATACACCCACCTTCTGCTCAGACACTGACCGTCCCAAGGGCTGTGCAGCCCTGCGCAGTAGGACGCCACCGTGTTAGGGTGGTGGGGCCAGGGAGGGGAGGACAGGTGAGAGAGCCTCTGAGAGCCATGCAGGTGCCCCCAGGGTCCTGCCCCGGCCCCTCCCGTGCTTGGCCTCTGGCACGTCTTCTCCCCCAAGGTGTCCTCCCATTCACTGAGAGCTTGTCCAGAGCCTGGCCACCCAGCACAGCCTGTGCCTGCTGCTCAGAGCCCACTGCTCCCTCAGGTCCCGACCGCCACATACCCCCCTGCCCCCCGTGCGGCATGCAGTGGGCGGCGGGGCGCCTCACCTGTGTAACCGATCTTCTCAAAGCTGAGCAGGCTGAAGATGCTGTTGTACAGCTGCATCTCCTTGCGGTGGCTCTGGTCCATCTCGTCGAGGATCTCCATCAGCTCGTTGCCCGTCTTGGTGGGGTGGGCACAGGCAGCCTCATGCACCGTCAGCTCATGGAAGGGACCGTGCCACGGGCAGCCGATGCGCTTGTATTTGCACTGGGTCACCCTGGGGAGGAGGCGAGCACCGTGGTCATGGGCTGCGCCCCGCGGGAGGTGGCTCTGCCCAGCAGTCCTCCAAAGTCGGGCCCCTGTCCAGGCCCTACTCCTACAAACTATGCCTTGAAGGACATATTCACCGTGTGCCAGCCCCCAGGAAGGAGTCCGTGTGCGTGTGAGAGACTGAGGGAGGAGCACAGGAGAGCTGTGAATCCACGTGCCACCTACATCCTTTGCTGGGAAGACTGTTTTGCTTGGCAACGGTGGCCACTAACCATGGTCTTGGACCCAATGCAGCTCTGCCTCACGTGAGGCTCACAGGCCTGAGCACCGGAGGATAGCAGGGCTGGCCGGCAAGGACTGGGTCGGGCGCCTGTGCAGCTTTGTGCTGAGCTCCCAGAGCTGGCCGTGCTCTCCTGGGCCCTCTTCTAAGAGGCCCCCATGCAGCCAGGGAACCCTGGAGAGCCAGGGGCATGTCCAAACAGCCAGTGGGTCCAGAGTGGGGCCCACTCCTGTTCCCCGCCAGGGCTCAGGTCCTGAGTGGCTTCAGCCCGGCCCATTCCGGCAAGGCTGTCCCTGGGCTAATGTGTGCAGAGCCCAGAGCCAGGGCAACAAAGACCGACCAGAAGATCCCGCACTCTGGGGCCACGCCTGCAGCAGGCTGGCCTCCAGCCCCGCCCCAAGCCCCGGCATGCGGGGAAGCCTCTGGCGGCCAGACCGGCCCGCAGGTCACCTGTCCTGGCACTCCTCTTTCTGGTGCCTCTCCAGGAGGGAGCGGGGAAACTGGCGCAGGCAGAAGCCACACTCGGAGGGCAGCTCGCTCACGGCCTTCTCCACGGCCAGGTTGCGGCAGCAAAGGCTCTTACTGATCTCACAACGACAGTTAGGGCACGTGGCCTGCTCCTCCTTCAGCCGGGCATCTGCTAGTAGGTGGATAAAACAGCCAGCGCACATCAAGTGACCGTTAGTACACTGCGAAGAAGGAAAGGGAGATGAGCTCACAGACCTGCAGGACGTGCACACGCACGCACCAGCCCGCCCCGTGGGCTCCCGCTGCAGAAGGGCCTACAGGTGCGGAGAGGCAGCCAGGGCCACTGCTCCGGAGGGACGGGCCCTCTCCCTGGAACACGGCCAACACACGGCCAGTAGGGCTCCTGTGGAGAGGCAGGTGACACAAAAGTGGCCCTTGGGGGCTTGCAGAGGTTACTGAGCCCCACTGAGGTAGACCCACTAGTGGGGACGGGCTGGGCCACACTGGGGCTTGGAGCCTTTTCCCAACCCAGGGGCCCGGGACGGTCTCAGGGGTGCCCTGGAGGCCCTGATTTTGGGACACCTACGGGAACACAGACTCTTGTCCAAGCCTGGCAGTGGCACATAGCCAGCAGCTATCAAGCAGCGGCAGACAATGCTCCCCTGTGCTGGGGGCTGGGGACCTGGCTCAGACTTCCACTCTAGCCCTCCTTGGCCAGCACAGGCAAGAAGGCAGCTGCCACCCAAGCAGCGAGGCTGGCGTCCTGCAGGGACCCTCCTACAAGCTAGCGGCACAGAGCTGTGGCAGGGAGAGAGGCCTAGCTGGCCTGGAACAAGGGTGTGTGGGCACAGTGCTTGCCTAGAGGAAAGAACTGGGGTCACGGGCAAGACAGACTGCCCACCTGGCTCCGTAGGCGGCAAAGCCCCTTCCTCTGGGAACCTGCAGACCTGAGGCCCAGACGCTGCCCGGAGCACCCCGCCCCCTCCCGGGAGTCCTTGCACATGCCGACAGCGGGCCGAGGCTCAACTCTGGTCTTGGGTCTCTGGTTCCACACATACGTCCTAAGTGCCCATTTGGTGCCTTTCAGAGAAATACACAGGCTGTGGGCCTGGCCCTCCAGGGGTAGCAGAGACCCACAGAGAAACCAAGAGATACAAGAGCAAAGACTTGAGCTGAGCGTCCCTTCAGGGCAGACACAGCTCCCCAAGCCTGGCCCTGGCTGGTAAAAACCTGCAGGGGCAGAGGTCAGGGAATGCTGGGGGTCGGGGGGAGGCAGGGTTCTGCTGAGGGTAAGCTGGATGTCCACTTGGGAGACTCTCCCACAGCCAGCTGAGGGTGAGCGGGCAGATGGCCTGGGCTCATCAGCTGCGGGAAACCTCCGGAAAGCCACCAGGTGCAAGCTTCCCTTGAAGTCCCGGACGCTTCCGGGGGAGCTGCCTAGCCACACCCACACCCACGGGACCCTCGGTCAACACTGGCCGCCATCCCATGGTCTCAGGGCTCTGGGTACCCTGAGCCAAGGAGCTTCGGGAGGCCGAGGGAGTTCTGGGCACCTGTGTGCCAGGCCTGGGGCTAGTGAGTGATGGGACTTGCGCCCTGAGGACCAGTGCGGGTGGGGGGCTGGGGCTGACAAAGGCCTCACTCACAAAACCCATGGCCACACAAACACCACAGGTTATCTGTACTAAAAATCTCCACTTCTAAGTCAGGCCTAGAATTAAAACGTGTATCATGAGGAAGGGGAGCTGGCAGGGCTCAGGTTGGAGGAAGGGGCCTGGCAGGGGCGGGCCAATGCCAGCTCTGGACCCGAGGGCCGGCGGGGAGTGGGGAATCCCAGGAGCGGCTAGGACGGTCTGAGGCCTGCGCACAGAGGCAGCAGGCTGGGAAAGCACCATCTCCTGTCCACCCCCAGGGGCCGATGGAGAAGCCAGACAGGCGGCGTGAGTGAAGGGCAGGGCACACAGGCACGGGCACCACGGGACCCTTCCACCTGGCGGGAGGGGCGGGAGGGGCGGGCTTGGTCACGCCCCCCGCCCAGGGCCAAGCCCAGCACAGGCCTGGCTTCGCTAGACCACAGTCCCCGAGAAAAGACTGCTGCCGCCCGCCGAGGCATAGGGGACCGTGTCTGTGTCCTCTAAGTGCGTCTTCCTGGGAGGAGGGACTTCAGCCCCCGCCAGCCTTGGAAGTGAGGACACACCCCCCGCCGGGCGCCTCCGGTGAGGAAGCCTGACTGGACAATAAGATCCTTCACTTCCAGGGCCTGAGGGGCTGAGGCTCTAGCTCCAGTGCCTTCTAGGGGGAGGCTACGTGGCAGGCCCCCCCCCCGCCCCCCCCCCCCGCCCCCCCGCTCTGCAGCCACCACTCGCCTGGGCAGAGCAACAGAAGCCCGCTGGCTTCTCGCCTGCGTCCCGGTGGCCCAGCCAGGGCGTGGGGTGAAGGTGAGAGGCCGGGACGCCGTCCAAGGGCCTTCTGAGGAACACCCATGCTGCCGAGCATATGCTGCGAACCTCCCAGCGCTGCCCCGAGAGTCCGCTGCTCTGGGCCGGGGGCTGACCTGCACACCCCTCCAGCTGGTCTCTTCTAGAGCCCGTGGGCCGCAGGAACGCCCAGGCTTCCAGGCTAGCTCCCACCCCCTTCCTCCTGTGTTAAATGCAACACAGGCTTAGGTGATAGACACCACGGAGAAGCAGCACCAGGCCCTGCCCTTCTCTGGGGAGAGGTGGGGTCACTGCCCCTTAGGCCCCACGACCTCAGTTAGGAGCTAGAGAACAGTGAGCCAGCAGGAAGCTGCAGAGTGCTGCTGGCACAGCCAAGGGACAGCTGATGTCCACATGCGGCCATTATCTGGGATGTTCTTGGGTCCAAATGAGGTGCTGGTCTGGACCCAGGAGGTCTGTCCACACAGGGTGCATCACCAGCTCCAGAACCCTGCCCGCTCTCCAGGTCTTCCCTGCCCTCCTGAGCAAGACTTCAACTCCATAGGCAGGTCTGGGCACCCGGTAAGGCAGACTTAAGCCTCCTCAGCGGCCAGGTTGGTCTGCACCTACCCCAACTTGCCCAGCTGGGACCCAGCTCCCCAGGGACGCTGTGCAATGCCAGCTACACACCAAGCCTCTCATGGACAGTGAGGGCAGGCCAGAATGCCCCACTCCACATGCTAGAGCCAAGCCCCCAAGAGCCTGGGTACCTCCAGAAGCAGCCCTGGAGCGCCCACGGAGGCTGCCAAGAAGATCCTGCCAGTGGGAGGGGCAGGCAGAGGAGCCCCCCAACTCAGAACATGACAGGGCTTCCCAGAACGGATGCTGGCTTAAACTCTAGCCTACAGGTCACTAGCGGCATGACCCTGGGCTGGCCGCTTTCATCTCTGCGCCTCCCTTTCCTCAGGCACAAAAAGTGACAAAGACAGGACGGGCACATCACGTGCTGAAGACCCGGGGTGAGACGTGTATGACGGCACGGCTCAGCCCCCAGCATGCGACAGGAGCAGAATAAACACCCACCGTGGCCATCGCACAGCAGAGCCTGCCCAGCCCCTCACAAGGCCCCCACCTGCAGAGCAACCCCACCCCAGCCACAGCAGTACCCCCCACGCCCCTCCGCAAACACCCCAGGAGCCGGCACGTGTCCCTCCCAGGACAGAAACCCCTCCCCCCACCTGGCCGCAGGCAGCTCCCGTGCACCGGCCAAAACCCCCGAGTTAAGGGGGACTGAAGGTACCATCCACACGCATGAAGACGGGCCCTAACCCCAGGCCTTGGGCTGTAACGGGCCTTAGCAAATACCCCTCAACTCCTGGAAACCGAGACTTGGTCAAGAGGTCTTTTAAGCCCTGTTTTGCGCTGGGGTTCTAGGGAGGCTCGGCCCCCAAACCCACGTGCGCAGCCCACCCTCCAAAGCACGGCCAAGGGCACTAACCCCAGAGCTGCCTCTCAGCCCAGCTGGAGGCCCCCACCGCGCTCGCCAAGGTTGCATCCCAAATCCTCGAGATCTGGCCCCACACCTCGTCAATCTCTGTATTCAAGGGACCTAAGAAGAGACCTCACAATGTCCAAGGAACTCAGCTGTTCCGGGGAGAGCCAGGCCTCTAACACTCAGCAGGTTTCGGGTTTGAAGTCCTGCACCAACAGCCTCTGACGCCTCAAAAGCTAGGACTCGGGCAGAAACCAGCCCTTCCCACAGCCAGGCTCTGGTTCAGAAGGCAGGCACTCCAGGGTGAAAGGCAACTCAAACAAGCAGCCGCCTCAGAAACACACAGCTGCTCGTGGAGCCAGAGTTCAGGAACTTTCTCCTCTCGATTTGGACACGGACGCGGGTGCGTGTCCACAGCTCTACTCTGCCGCCTCCTACCTCGCCGCAGGCGCCAGCAGCTGAGAAGAGGGTCCCAGGCCGGCCGGGTGGGCGGCCTCACAGGGCTGCCTCAGACATCACTCAGAACAGAGCCTGCAGCGCCAAGCACTCTGACAAGGGTCACACTGCCTGGGGCCTGGACAAAGATGGGCCCACCCTGCTTCCTAGGCCTTTTACCAGTGTGACTGCCAATCGAGTAACGAGTTTCCTCGAGCCAGGGCCTGAGCCGAGCGCTGGTGGAGACAGGAGACCCGCGGGGTGAGAAGCACGGCAAGGTACTCCCAGCCCTCCCACAGGGCAGAAGCGGGCCAGCGCCCAATCAGGTAAAGACAAGCACCCCGTTGCAGGAGAGGGTGGCCACCGCACGGGGCCATGGCCGCTGTGGGGCCCTAGAAGAGACACTGGAGAGGGAACGGAGCTCCCAGGTGGAAGGGGCACAGCTGCCACACGTGGGAGGAGGGGCCGTGCTGCCAACAGGGCAGAAAGCCAGTCGGGGGCCCCCACTACGACTCCTCCTTCCCCGATGGGGGTCACAGGGAACTTCTGGCTGAGAACACAGTAAGAGATCGGGGAGCTCTGCGGCACCCCCCACCCAGACGCTGGCCCACAGCTCAGGGCCTCAGTTGACATCAGCATGGTCCTACCAGGTGCACCATCCGGACAGCAGATGGGGCCCCATGTGAAACGCTGGGGAGGCCTGGGAAGGAGGTCAGGCTGTAGTTCTAAGACTCCAGGCACTGCCAAGGCTGTCTCCTCCAGAGAAGGGCACTCATACACATGCCGGGGGGGCGGGGGGCAGGCACACTGGTGCCACAGTTCTGCCCCCATAGCAGGGGTCCTGCTGCCCACCCTGCGCCAGTATCCCTGCTCCAACTCCAGCCCTCCTGCCCCCACCTGCGAACCTGCCCCAGTGGCTTCCTGGGACTCTGGGAAGTGGCCCCATATCCTGTTAGGTCAGTCACCAAGGACACACCCAATACCCGCACAGAGAACATCAAAGCCAGCACCTGCTATACCCACTCCATCCCTAACCTGACCTAACTTGAAGTAGGCCATGGTGAGAACCACCTGCATGAGTGCCTCGCTTACACCAAAGCAAGCCCCAGCCCAGGTATGCGGCTGGGAGAGAGCCAGCTGCGTGGGGCCAGGGCTCCGACTCAGGAATAGGTGGGCAAGTCGGCTCCAGGTGAGCTCTGGCCACCACCACAGCTCCCCTGGTGGCCACAAGGCAAGCTCTCAAGTTATGGTGTACTCAGCCCACTCCAGAGGCCCATGGAGCTATCCCCCCAGATTCAGCCAGGCACAGCGCCCAGGACTCGGCATGGCCCCTGGCTATTCTCCTCACCCCAGAGCTGGGCACATCTAGGACAATCCCCAGACACACAGTGTGGCTGGTGCCTGCCCCCCAAGTCACGTGTCCTGGCCAGGGCGGGGTGGGGGGAGGGGGAATAGAAGAAGTGTTGCTGGTAGGAACAGAGAACAGAACACATCACATGCCTGAGACTAGCCTACCAGAAATGGCCAGTCAACACGGCTCACCAAAGAAGGCCCTCAGAAATGGAGGGGCTGAGCCCAGGCCAAGAGGTGATGGCCAGTAGTGGGCCCCAACCAGAGACACACAGAAAGCTGTGTGCCTGCCAGTTTCAAAACAGTGTGTGTAGGGCCGAGGACACTCATGACCAAACTCTCCTGGGAGTAAACCCAGCTCAGATGCGACCAGGCAATGGCTCAGCGTCTCCAGGCCCATCCCAGCCACTACCCTCAATGACCTCATCCAGGGTCATATGCAGCAGGAGCCACCAAGAACCCTTCCCTCCTTCCTCTGGCCCCTCATGGGCACTGCTATGCACCCAAGTCAGCACCCCACCACCCGACGGCAAGCTTCCAGCACCCAAAGCAAGTGCTGATCCGTGGAAGGACTCTAGTTAGCCTTTCTAGAGTCAAGGGCTCTGTTACTGTTCACATGTTCTAGAGCTTTCTCCAGGCCTCCAGAGGTGAGAGGAAACACCTCCCTACCAAGACCTGGCTGTCACTTGGGGAGAATGGACGTGGAGGCGGGGGACCCGTACCACAGCACACAGCTTAGCGTCACGGATTCCTCTTGCTTAGCACCCTGCTTCCAGGGAAGCTGCTCAGCACAGCCCACTAGGCCACAGGGAAGGCCACAGGGAAGGGCTGTCTCAGCGCCTCCACTCTCTCGTCACAGCTGCTTAGCTGCCTGCCTCCAGCTTGCCCAGGACAAAGCTCTGCTCCCAGCTCTGTGTGTGCCGGTTTGAACCAGCCAGGCTCATAGGCTGGGGACCAAGAGTCCACACTAGGCAGCCTATTATCATGTCATCATGCCGGGGCCAGGTCTAGACCACTCACAGGATGTCACAGGATGGGAGTCCCCCAAATTCCCCCACGACTCTCCCTGCACCCATCAGTGGCTTGGCTTTTGGGGGCTCTCATTTAAGACCCAAGGAAGGAAGAACTCTTCCACCTGAGACCAAAGATCACAGGCAAGGGAGAAAGGGGCTGGAGAGGGCACAAGCCCTATGGGGTACCCCAAGGCTGAAGGACTATGGGAAGCACTCCCCAACTGTATCAGAAGACCTGTGGTATTCCTGAGCGAGGGCCTCTTGCCAGGAAAGGCTGAGAGCCAGTACCCTCCACCCAAAGAACTCAACCCTTTTCCCTGCCAATGCCTTCTCTTTCCTCTCTGTCACCTGGGCACACCAGGGTCCTCCTAAGCTATGTCCTGCCAAAGCAGGAAAGGACGTGGAGATCTAGAGGCTACCCAGACTAGCCTCATGCTGCTTACTACAAAAATGGCCCTCTCTGGGCGCCTGGGTGGCTCCCTGATTAAGCATCTGCCTTTGGCTCAGGTCATGATCCCAGGATCCTAGAATCAAGCCCTACATTGGGGCTCCTTGCTCCGAAGGAAGCCTGCTTCTCCCTCACCCACTACCCCTGCTTGTGTTCCCTTTCTTTTTTTTTTTTTTTTAAGATTTTTATTTATTTATTTGACAGAGAGAGATCACAAGTAGGCAGAGAGGCAGGCAGAGAGAGAGAAAGAGGGAAGCAGGCTCCCTGCTGAGCAGAGAGCCCGATGCGGGGCTCTATCCCAGGACCCTGAGATCATGACCCGAGCCGAAGGCAGCAGCCCAAACCACTGAGCCACCCAGGCGCCCCTGTGTTCCCTTTCTCACTGTGTCTCTGACAAATTAACAAATAAAAATTTAAAAAAAAAAAAAAAAAAAAGGCCCTCTCACCCCTGGTCCCCAGTTTAACACCAGGGAAACAAGGCCCTATCAGCTAGCTCCCCTAAGTGCAAAGCAAGGTGACAGAGAACCTGTTCCGTTCCTCAAAGGGGTTCTGGGAAGAAGGGGTGTCCAAGTCAGGGTGGGGAGGAGGTGCTGAGGTGGACAGAGGGGAGCAAAGAGGCGGGGCAAACTGACCCAGCCAAGTGTGGCCCCTGCTGCTATGTGACGCACGGGTGAGACCCACCAGGGCCAAGGACGCTCCCTGAGGGCCGTGGCTGGCTAAGGACGGAGTCCAGCCACCATTCTGAATCGTCACGTGGATAAAGGGGGCTGGACACAATCCCTGGAGTGCTGGTAGCCGGAGGAGCCCGCCCCACGGTGTGGGTCAGGCTGCAGGGGGTGGGAGTCCACCTTGGGGCACAGCAGGCTAGAAAGCACAGCAAGAGGTCAGGCTGGGAAGGGGCTTTGCAGGTGGCTCATCCACACCAGGAAGGAAACACAGGGAGAGAGGAGGGACAGAGATGATCCTGACCCTTCAGTGTTCTTCCAAGACCAGAGGAAAAGAGAGTCCTTTCCGCCGCGAGCTAGAAGCGCGCCCGAGACGCCTGGAGACGGCTTTCGGGGGTGTGGCTGCTCCAAGAACAGAGGTCTCGAGTGAAGAGGGAACCCCAGGGTGGCCCTGAGTCCCCGGAGCTCTGAGAGTGGGGGGGGCGGTCTGGGAGGGGGTGGGCGTCTGTCGCCAGCTTCCTTGGGGGTCAGCCTGAGAGGGCGCGCCGGGGGCTGCTGACGTGGGGGCAGCGGGGAAGGCTGGAAAAGACGAGATTCGGAGCGAGCCACAAGGGCCGTGCGGACGAGCGAGGCCGGACCGCGACTGGGAGACCAAGTCCTGCGAGGAGCAGAGCTTCCGAACGGACTCAGGAGTCGCGCCCGCTGGGGCCCCGGAGCTCAGGCCCGGCTTCCGAGGGCGCGTGGAGCGCGGGCTGCGGGGGGGGGGGGGCGGGGGGCGGGGGGGGGCGGCCGCGGCGGGGCTGGACCGGGCTGGGTCGGGGTCGGGCCGGCGGCCCTACCTGGTACACGGAGGCCTTAGGCAGGTCCAGGCAGACGGTGCAGCACAGCACCGAGTAGAGCCGCTCCTCCAGCTTCCCGCTGCCCGCCGCCGCCGCCGCCGCCGCCGCCTCGGCCGCCTCGGCCGCCCGCAGCCGCTTCTTGGGCGGCGCGTCTGGGTCGCCGGCCGCTTCCTGCAGCTGCCGGGCGCCGGCCAGGCCCGCCTCGTCCGGGAGCCCGGGCCCCGCCGCCTCGCCCAGCGCGGCTGCTGCCGCCGGCCCCGCGGCCGCCCCAGGCCCGGCCCCGACCCCGACCCCGGCCCCGGCCCCGGCCGGCACGGCGCCGGCGGGCCCCGCGGCCGGCCCGCCCCCGCCGGCCTCCTCCGCGCCGGACATCGCGGCCGGTCGGCCCGGCGGGCGGGTGCCGGCGCGCACCCGCGGCTGGAGGCTAGGGGCGCCGCGCGCTCCCGCCGCCCTCTCGCTGCCGCCGCGACCCCGCAACCCCGGTCCCTGCGCCGCCGCCTCAGTGGGCCCGGCCCGCGCGTCGCCCCGAAGCCGCCGCGGCCACCGACCCCGGCGCGGCCGCCATCTTTGTTTTCGCTGCGCGCTCCCCGGCCGCCGCCACCGCCCCCTCGGTCTCCCTGTCACGTGACCGTCGGAGCCAATGGGAGCGCCACCGAGGGCTAGACGGCACGTCCGCCAGACCCAATGGGTGCGCAAGGACGCCCGAGGGCCGGCCCCTGCAGAAAGTGGGCAGGAAGGGGGCGGGGCCAGGGAGACCTGCGGCGGGGCGCGCGCCGGGGGCGGGGAAACCCTGGGGCTGGGGGCGTGCGCGCCGCTTCCGGTCCGTCTAGGGTGCGGCCCACAGGCCGAGGGCCACTCGGATGGACCCGCACGTCGGGGTTTACTTGCGCCTTTGTCCTCCCACACTCGGGGTTTGGAGACGCCGGGGAGAGAATCCCTGCTGGCCACTCCTGTCCCTCTTGTGTGAGACCAGGTGTCCTTCCACCGCCCCCAAGCATGGGTACTCCCCGAGAAAGGGCTCCGGACCTGGAATTTAAACCACCCTTCTGTCTAATCCCGGGGTTGGAAACCGAAGAGGGGTCCGCTAAGGAAAGTGAGGGTCTTGGGAAATCAGGACGCGCCTTGCACAGGCCAGAGGGCAAATAAGCCCATGTCGAATCAGCTCTGGGAGGGGACGTGAGCTCGGAGGACAGCTAGCTCTAACACAAGGGTAGTCTAGTCTTGTCCTCTCCCACCTCCACCGGCAGCCGGTGAAGGTCACTGTCCCGGAGGGCTACCTGCAACGCTGTGCAAGGATATTCAGAGCTTCACCAGGTCGTGGGGCCCAGGACTAGGTCTTCTCAGTCTAACAGTCCTTGACAAGGGCGTCATTAGGTCAGGCTGAGTGAGGCCCAGGGCTAATTCCAGGACATCCATTTTTTTGCACAAGGAAACCAGCTGCTGCGCTGAAGTTTTAGAAAGCTCACCGGAGGACCCCTCCATCCCTTTCAAGAATGGGCAGATTCCATATTCCTAAGGTTTATTGGAGACCAAGCCTCTCTCTGGATCCAAAACCATGGCCTGCCCAGCATCACGTCCCAACATGTGCCTGGGGCCCCATCTCTTTCATTCCAGTCTAGGCGAGTGCCCACACTTAGCCAGAGGAGGGACAGTGCCCAGAGTCAGCCTCCTGACGAAGGCATCCATCCGGGCACGAGCCAACCCTGCAGCAAGCTCTCTTTGGGAGGCAAGAGAGTCCATCCTAGGGGAAGAGGCCCACAGGAGCAGCCCTGTGGGAGGGGGAGGTGTGGCCAGGGCAGAAGCCCCACTTTGATCCCCAAACATCACTCCCACTGCAGTCGCTGTGTGTGCAGGGCTCGGTGGTAGGCCCAACTGCCTGCGGCCAGGGCCCATCGACAGACGTCCTCTTTTGGTAGCAGCAGCAGTCTGTCTTCCTCCAGCCGGCTCAGGAGGCCTGCAGCACCCAACATTGCGCCCCCCCACATTCCATAAGTGTTGGTTGTGAAAACGGCCACAATGAGGATGGTTACTGCAACCACCAGCACCACTGCCTGACCAGCCACAGAGCGGCCCTCAGCACCAAGGTGGTCACCGGCCACTGCCAGCACCATTCCTCCTCCCAGAAGCAGGTTGGCAGAGGAGCGATCCCCGTTCACCCAGTGGAAATCAAAGGCCAGAAGGGGCAGGCCAATGACAGTGGCCACCCAGGCTCCAGCAAGACAGTCTTCATCTGTGCCCAGCCCCGGGGCCAGCACGGTGGCAGAGGCCAACGTCTGGAGCAGGAAGCCAGCAGCGGCCCCTCGACTTGCCTGTCAGTATAGGGATAGGAGGAGATGTGTGTGGGGGGGGGAAGCCAGGGCTTTCCTTTAAGCAGGGAAAGGTCTGGGGGTCTCATGCAACCCTGGCCTTCAGACTCAGCCGCCCACCACCATCTCCCTGGTCGGGGCAACGGGACCTGATGCAGGTGCTTACAGTTTGGGAGTGGGACACACCCCTACCCAACCCCAGCGTACTCACCTGGGCGGTGCTCACAGCTGCATGGAGAGACACCACTCCCAGTGCCAGGTGGGACAGGGTCGTGCTCCACTCACTCCAAGGCCTGGGGGCCATGGCACCTCGGGTGGTAGTGAATGTGACACAGGAAGGGGATCCAAAACTTTGGAGAGGAAGAAAACGCAGAAGCCGGCGACCAGAGCCCTAAGGGCAACTCTCCTGGACTCCCAGGTTCCAGAGCCCCATTTCTAAGTGTTGGGATAGGCTCAGGCTCATCCGAAACTTTCCGGACCCCTGGGACCCCTGGACGCAACTGTGGGGAAGAAGCAGCTAGTTAGGCCGGCAGAAGAAGGGAGAAAGCGAACCTGACTTGGGTGGACGTGAGTTCTGGGGCCCTGGAATCGAGGTAGGGGTGCCGGGCCTCGGGGAGAGTCGCGCGCTAGGCCCACTCGACCTCGTTCCTGCGCTTGGGGAGGCGCCGTCTTCGGAACCCGGCTTGGAAGCAGCTACGGCGCAGGCTCTCAGCGGCGGCTGAGCTGCGAGGGCCCGACGCAGCGGCGAGCTGTAGGCCAGAGTCGCCCGCCCGCTAGCTCCTCCGCTCCCCGGCTCGCCGGTTGCTGCCCGGTCTCCAGCCCGGCGTCGGCCGGGTGCGAGCCAACGAGAGGAGCGGAGGCTAGAGCGGCAGGGGGCGGGGTCTGGGCGAAGCGGGAGTTCTAGGAGGGCCGGAGGGGGTTGTGAGGGCGGAGAGGGGACTGGGAGGAGGAAGCTCTGTCCCACGACTGAGGTAGAAGGCGGGGAGGGTTTGGAGGGATCTGGAGTGAGGGGAGGGGCTGTGAAGGTAAGGCCCCAGGAAAGGGGCGGGTCGTGGGCGGAGCTGTGAGGGGAGAGGATGGGCTGTTAGGGGATGTGGGCGGGACTCAGAGGCGTGTGGGCGGTGCTGCGAGGAGGTCTGGGAGGGGGGTTCTGGGCGGAGCTGGGGGGGGGCGGTTACAGGAGGCGGGGCTGAGAGGGGGGCGGGTTCTGGGCGGAGCTGGGAGGGAAGGGACTATTTTAGGGGGCGAGACTGTGAAGGGATCTGGGCGGGGCTAAGAGGGGAGGGGGGGTTCTGGGAGGAGCTGGGAGGGAAGGGGCTGTTCCAGGGGGCGTGGCTTGGCAGACGGGCTGGACAGGGCTGAGAGGGGAGGAGGGGTCTGGGCGGGTCTGGGCGGGTCTGGGCGGGTCTATGAGGGGAGGGAGTTACGTGGGGCTGACAGCCTGGCCTCCCACAGGCTGTGGGCTCTAACGGGCGAGGGCGATAGGGTCCCCCCAGAAGGCTGGGAAAGATTCTGAGGAGGGGGTGTGTGGAGACCGTGGGTGCCCCCAGCCTGGGGTCTCAGCGAAGGACGGGGGGGAGGCGCGGGGCCGGTGTCGGGGTGCGGCCCCGGGGGCTCCGGTCCCGGCACCCCCTTTCTTCGGGCACGCGCCCTCCACCCGCGGGAGCGGGGCCGTGGGGGCGGCCGCCCCGAGCATGCGCACGGGTCTCGCAGCGCGCGGGCGCGGAGTCTGGGCGCTGGGACGCGGGGCGGCGCGAAGCGGGGCCCTCCGCCGCCCCGCGCGCCCATGTACGCCTTCTACTCGCTGCTCATCTACATCTTCTACAGCCTCTTCCGTAGGGATGGCGGGGCTGCGGCGGCCGGTGACCCCGAGGACCCCGCCCAGGTGAGCGGAGCGCGCGCGGCGCGGCCGGCGCCCCCCCTTCCCGGGAGCGGGTTTGGCGGGCCCGCGCAGCGCACGTTCCCGGGGAGCTGGCGCGGGGGGAGGGGGGCCGTGCGGAGGACCCCGTCTCCGATGTGGTGTTGGAAGCCGAGACCTCGACTCCCTCGGCCCCGGGTCTCGGAGGGAGGGGGCCGCACGAGCTGCGCACTCGATGCTCAGAAGTCCCGCTGCTCCCTCCCCAGAGTGCGGGTTGCAAGCGCGGGGGTCGCCGCCGCCCCGACCAGCCCACGGCGGAGCTGTGGACCGAGCTGACAGGCCTGGTCGGTAGGTGCTGTCGGTGCGCCGAGAGCGCTGCGTCCCCGGGGCCAGGAGGGGAACCCGCCGCCCGAGAGAGGAAGGGGCTGCCCGCGACCTCTCGGGGGCGGGGGAAGGGGGCCCAGCAGGTGCTTCCCGGTGGCCCGGCCTCCGACCCGTGAGCCGCGAGCCTCGCTGTCCCGCTACCAGGCCTCCCTGGGTGCTCCGAATCTGAGGATGGGCGGGAAGAGGGAGCCGAAGGCCGCGCTACGGAGGTCTCCCTGGAAGAGGCTCTCGTGCGTCTTGCTGAGTTCCTCTCCGTCCAGCTGGGGGCGGAAGAGAGCTCCGGGAGTCCTCCCGACCTGACCAAGGTGAGCGGGGCTGAGGGTCCTTCTCCCGCTGACCCTTCCTCTCTGCACAGTCCTCTGGTCTCCCCGTGCGTGTCACAACCTCAGTCTCTTCTGCTCTGGTTCTTATGTCCTTTCCAGCCGAGCGATGTCCCCCCACTGTTGACGGTGACTGGTCAGCTCTTGGCCCTCCTGGCATGGACTCGGAGCCCCAGGAGAAGGCAGGCCCTGTCCCAGGGGACTCAGCCGGCGTTGGAGGGGCAGTGCCCCACTCCCGTGGGTGCGTCGGGCATAGTGCGTTGTAGAGGGTGCGTGTGGAGGGAGTGAAGCCCACAGAAACGGAGTGGCCCACAGTTGGGGCGCCCATGCCCACCTGTTCCTAGGCGTCCCCTCCTCCAGGTTAGAGAGCTCGTCAGTCTTAACTGCCCGCCCCCCCGCCAGGATCCCCATCTCGAGAAGAAAGCCCTTCCCTTTCACCAAGGGATGAGGCCCAAGGGCAGAACCCTCCCCAGCTGGAGGAGGACCGGAGGGCGTGGCAGCGGCTGGAGCAGCTCATCCTGGGGCAGGTAAGGAGTCCAGCAGGCCCCCGGGACTGGAGGGGGGTGAGGAGGAGATGCTCCATGCTGTGTCCTCCTCTCCTTCCCAGCTGGAAGAGCTGAAGCAGCAGCTGGAACTGCAGGAGGAGGAGCTGGGCCGCCTGCGCCTGGGAGTGGTAGGGCGTCGGTGGGGTTCCAGGAGGGGGTGGAGAGAGACCCCTGACTCTCAGGTGCGTCTCCAGGGTTTCTCTCTCCGCCAGGGGGCGACAGACTCAGAGAAAAGGGTCCAGCATCTGACCCTGGAGAACGAGGCTCTGAAGCAGAGCCTGAGCCTCATGCGGGATCTCCTGCTGCACTGGGGCCCCGCAGCCTCCACCAGGGCCCCTCAGGTATCCTCCTTAGCCACTACCGTTCCCGCAGTCTGGGGCTTCTGAACACCTGGCTACCTGCAACATGGCCCAGGGCCTGATGCTGCTGGAACCCTCTCTGCCCTCTCAGGGCCAGAGCCCCAAGGGGTGGACAGGCCTTGGGACGGTCTGCGCAAAGTAGTCCCCTCCAAGAGACCAGTGCCTGGGGGAGGACACCTCTGCCCTGTCCCGTGGACCTGTATAAAGTCGGGAGACGGGGACTCATGACCAGTTCAGTCTGCTGTTCTCGACTTGACGTCCCCATCCCTGAAATGGGGCTGGGGCATTCCCTCCCCCCTTGGTTGGCTCCTGGCTTCACGGCTGACCCGCCCACCTGCCCCCCACACACACACACGCAGGAGGAGGCAGAGGCGTTGGTGGAGCTCCAGGGTCGGCTTCAGGAAGCCCAGGACACCACAGAAGCTCTTCAAGTCCAGGTGGGCACTGAGCCCAGGGGCCGGGAAGGCTGAGGCAGCCGGGAGGGGGGTTGTCTGAGGCAGGCCCGGTAAGTGCCCTGTTTCCTCAGTGACGGGTGGGGTGGGGCGGGGCAGCTGGGGGTGCAGGAGGTGCAGCTGCAGGGCCTTCGGGGGGCCCTTCGGCAGCTCCAGCAGGAGACAGAGCAGAACTGTCGAAGGGAGCTACAGCAGATGCACGGGCAGCTGGCAGGTAAGGGCGGGGACCAAGGGCTCACGGGAAGGCCAGAGTGTGTGGGCTCTCCCTCACAACAAACTCTCCCCGCCAGGACTCCGGGCACGGATGGCTAGCCTGCGCCAGGGCTGTGGGGACCTCCGAGGCCTGGTCAGCACATTTACCCAGAGCTGTCAGTGTTCGCTCAGTGAAGCCCGCGGTCAGGTCAGGACCATCTGCCCCCTCTCCGGAACTCACTCTCTGGGCAGCCTGGTCACTGTTCGCCCATGGGGAACCCCTTATTCTTTCTCGCCACCTCAGGGGGCTGCCCTCTGTAAGGGGGGTGGTAGGCGCTGGAATCAGAATAGCTTGTGATCTCACACACCCTGGGTGTGATCTCATTTCTGTCTGTGCAAACTGGGGTGATAGTGAATCCCTCGCAGGGTTGCCAACCCCATAGGAGACAGGGGTCTTTCTCCCTTGTCCTCAGGTCCTGGGTCTCCATCCTGGGCCCACAGAATGGTGCCCGTAGGGGCCCAGAGCCACCGAAAGTTATGTTCTTAGCACCCCCACCCCCAGCTCCTCGACTACACCCACTTCCTCATATCCCTGTTCCGCCAGGTGTCCTGGGCCCTGGGAGCACTGTCAGCTGGCAGGGGTGGGACTCAGCTCCCTGAGGAGCAGCGGGGGCCCCCGACTGGATGCCCGGGGCGGCTGCTGGAGCTCAAGGGTATGGCAGGCTTGGACAGCGGAGGAAGGGGGGTCTCCCCATGCTTTCGGGCCTGGGAGGCAGACTACTGATGTGATCTCCCTCCCAGGAAATATCCGTGTGCTGTGTCGGTTGAGGCCAGGGACACCCTCCAGCCTGGTGAGCTCGGAGCCTGGCCCCAGTGGCACGGTCACCACCTGCTATCGAGGGCGCCAGCGTCGCTTCCGCCTGGACTGGGTCTTCTCTCCAGAGGCCAGCCAGGAGGAGGTGATGTTCTGCCCTCCGTCTGGGCTGTCCTTCCCTCCTACTGCCCACGAGTGAGAAGAGGCTCTGGGTTCCCCTTCATTTGCCTTCCCAGTGGCTGAACTCCAGCCATTGAAGGGAAGGGAGCAGGAGGTTCTGGGAGGCAGGACTGAGAGCCTAGCTGGCCATCTCCTTTCCTTCTGGAATTTTCTCTTTGCATCATTTGACCAAGCTCTGCAGTGCCAGTGGAAATGGCACTATAGCCTTCTGGTTTAACAGAAAGGTTAACAATTGAAAAAGCATTTTTTTTTTTTTTAACCAGGAAACTAAGCAAAATGATCTTGTCTTGAGATGATGGCCACTGCTCAGGGAGCTGGCTGCTGAGCGCGGCTCGGGTGCTGCTGTGATGGGGACAGGGCTGTAGTCTTCTCCATCCCGGCTTGCCGGCTGCCTACTCTCCCGGCCTTGGTGGAGCAGGCGGCCGTGAGGGCAGGCAGGAGGAGCTGGCAGCCTCTGCTCTCTGGTTGCCCGCTACAGACCCCCTGTAGATCCGTTCTCCTTCCCCCTCCCCTTTCCTGCCCACTGCTCACCACCTTGCTTCATACACTCCCTGCCACTGTCCACATAGAATTTGCCATTAGAACTTCTTGAGTTCAGGAACCAGAGGCGATCGCATAAGGGAGGGAGCAAGCAGACCTGTGTTGGCCTCGCAGGGACACAGTGTGAGGAGAGGGTCTGCCAGATGGCCAGGGTGCCCTCCCCCACTTCCTGGAGCACCACAGCTGTTTTTCACCCTCTCTCTCTATCTCACATGCCACCCCTGATCTCAGCCTGCATCCCAAACTTCAGCCCCGTGCAGGCCCCGTCTGTTGTCTTCTGGGCAGTCCTCTGCACAGGGCCCTCCAATTCACTGTGTCTGAACAGAGGAGCCAAAGGCATATTTCACTGAGCCCGCTCACTTGTGCTTGCTATCCGTGCCAGGTCACAGAGTCCCCCTATCGGTCACCTGCAGCGCTTCCTTCTGGTCACAGTCTTGGTGACCTCATGGCTTTTCTGGGTTCTGCCCTCCTTGCCAGCCATGAACATGTTGAGTAGAACTTGCAGGCTTCTCGGGTATCAGCCACCTTCTGGGCACAAGAGCTTGGCCATGTTTTGCTCAAAAGGCTGCTGCTGGGTCTGGAGGCCGACAGGAGCCGGGTCCCAGTGCCACCTGCTCTTCAGTGGCCTCTCCGTGGACCCTCGCAGGCCAGGGTCCAGAGGGCTTGGCATCCACCATCCCGCACAGCTGGGGAGCCCTTTCGGGCTCACCCGTTATGCACTGAGTACTGTTCCAGTCCTCAGGTGCACGCTCCCCTTGAACTCTTGCGACAGGTGGCCCTGTACTCATCACCTCAGCGAGTGAAAACCTTAGCCCAGAAGGATGTCATGCACTCTGCTTCCCAGCACACCTGGAGTTGGAACCTGGCAGCCAAGCCCAGCATTTGGGCCCTTGGCTGCTGCTCCCCTGGGTCTCCCATGTGGCCCTCGGAATCCCAGTGCTCCACGTGGCTTGCTCCTTTTCTCTGTCGCGTTCCTTCCCGTCTTTGCTGGCAAATTCTTGCAAATGCCACCTCCTCCAGGGAGCCTCCTTAATTTTTTGGGAGATCCACCCTTCCACCGTGACCCCAGAGCCATCCTCCCGGGGGGGGAATCAAGCTTTGTTCGCTCTGTGTCCCGGTTCTGGGGCTTAGGACCCCCCCACCCCTCCCACCCCTAGGTCTTCAGGGAGCTGGAACCAGCTGTGCTGTCCTGCCTCCGTGGCTACAGTGTGTGCATTTTCACCTACGGTCAGACGGGGACAGGCAAGACCTACAGTATGGAGGTGGGAAGGGGAGACCCTGGGTGGCTCCTGGGGCCAGGGGCTGGGCTGGGAGACTGATGGGGTGCCCCACCCTGTCCCAGGGCCCACCTGAGGACCCTGGCATAGCTCCTAGGGCACTGCAGTCGCTGTTCCAGGAGATGGGGACGGGAGGGCAACATCGTGTGACTCTCAGCATGGTGGAGATCTACAATGAGGCCGTCAGGTCAGAGCCATGCTACAGCGCCTTCTCCTCACCTTGTGCTCTTCAGTTCCCTGGGAACCTCAGAAATCAAACCCTTCCCTTTCTCATCAGGGATCTCCTAGCCCCAGGGCCTCCTGAGCGGCTGGCCGTGAGGCAGGGCCCAGCAGGCCAGGGGGGCATTCAGGTGGCTGGCCTCACCTACTGGGATGTGCCCAACCTGGAGACGCTGCACCAGGTAAGGCTGCCCAGTGGCAACGCACCCCCGCCCCCTCCCACCTCCCAGCAGCCCTCCGAGGCCCCGCCTGTGCTCCCATCTAGGGATGCAGACCCTGCAGTGGGCAGGTCCTATCGCTCCGCCCTCCAGATGCTGAGCCTGGGGAGGAGCAACAGGGCCACCGCCGCCACCTCCAAGAACCGGCACAGCTCTCGGTCGCATGCCTTGGTCACACTGACCTTGCGCGCGGCGTCCCCACCGCGCGGGCCAGGCACCGCAGGTATCGAGGCGCGCACCCGAGCCCCGCGGGTCGTGGGGGCTCACAGCACCGGAGACCAGGGATCCCACCACGTCGGGCTGGCTCGCCCCCGCAGGCACCCTGCATCTGGTGGACCTGGCGGGATCCGAGCGTGCCTGGAAGGCGGGGGCAGCCGGCCCGTTGCGGGGAGACGGAGACGGCGCCCAGCGTCTGCGGGAGGCCCGGACCATCAATCGCTCGCTGCTGGCCTTGGGGGGCGTGATGGCCGCGCTGCGGGCCCGCCGGCCACACGTGCCCTTCCGCGACTCGCAGCTCACGCGACTGCTGCAGCCGGCGCTGGGACCCGGCGCCACGGCGGTGCTGCTGCTGCAGGTGGGCGGAGGCGGCGGCGGGGCGGCGGGCGGGTCGCACAGCCCCCCCCCCCCCCCCCCGCCGGCTCGGGGCCCGCCCACCAGCGCCGCTCCCCCGCAGATCTCCACGCGGCCCGAGGACCTGGGGGAGACAGTATGCTCGCTGAAGTTCGCCGAGCGCGTGGGCCGAGTAGAGCTGGGGCCCGCCCGGCGCTGCAGGGCCCCGCGCTCCGGGACGCCCTCCTCCCTCAGCACCGACACGCCCCTCACCGGGACCCCCTGCACGCCCACGCCGCCCCCCGGCAGCCCCCCGAGTCCCGGCGCGGAGAGCGACTCCGGCTCGGCTCTCGGGACCCAAAAGAACGTGTCCTCCTAGCCTGGACTCGCGCCCTGCCGACAGAGCTCCTACACCCTCACAACCTCCTTGATCTCAGAGACCCCCTCTCCTCTCAAGTTGGTTCCCTTGCCCCAGGAGTGAGGAGGACTTAGCGCAGCGACAGAACCAACCCTCCCTCCCCCAGCCCCTCCGCTTCCTCCTTATCACCATTTGCTGTTATCGGCGGCACACAGCGGGGGATGCCAGACCCGCAGGAGGTGGACCCCCGCCGTGGTTAGCCCAATCACCACCCCATCACAAAAAATCAGACTTGGCATTAAAATGTTGTCTACTCCTTTACTGTTCCATTCCCCACGACCACCACCAAAACCAAGTAGGATTTTGATTTCCTTTTCCCAAAAAAGGTGCTGCTACCTCATTCCCAGGCAGAGGAGGTAGGACAGGACTTTAGGCTGGAGCCGAGATTTAGGTCCTCCCTCCCCCCAGCCCGGAGCCAGGGAGGGGAAGTGACACATGGTGATGGATGGGTAGAAGAAGGACAGACGGACAGAGAAAGTGGGATCAGGAAGGGGCTGCTGCAAGCAAAGCCCCTACTCTTTCCAGTCTTGTCTCGGGGGGTAAGGGAGGCATGACGACCATCAGGGCCAGCCAGGGTGGTGCCCGCTGGATCACAGCCCTTTGGGGGGCAGTCCAATAAACAGCATGGATTCTCAGTACCGCTGGTGCCTGATGCTTCAGGCTGCCGTGGCCACCAACTCCTTTTGGACCTCCTGGCCTTGGTTCCCCAGCAAGCCAGGGGCGGCAGGGAGGAAAGCTCCCTTGCCCTAGGAGCCTCCCCGGCTGTACCAGGAGAGCAGCCAGCCTGGGGTGGAGGCACCTGGGGCCCGGGAGTGGCTGACCCACACATCATAGATGCTCTTGTTGGGTGGTACCCCCTGGAAGAGGGCATCTAGATCCCAGAGCAGCCCTGGGGGACCCTGACTTTCAGGGGCCACCCCCCAATAGGCTGAGCTGGTTGAAGGTGGACACTGGGGACAGGATGTGGGCGGCGGTAGTGGCGCCAAGGGCATCACCACATTGGGAGTGTAGATGGGCAAGTAAGAGGTGGGCAGCTGCCCCCAAAGTGAGGCCCTGTGACTCCCACCGGACAGCACCCCAGGATCTGGAGAACCCTGCAGTAAGTGGAGGGGCCAGGCTCTGTGCTCAGGGGAGAGGGGCGAGGGCCTGCTGGTTCCCCTCTGGGAAGTCTCCGCATCTGCTCTCCTGGGCCCAGGAACGGGGCAGAGGGGCCACAGAGGCCTCTCAGAGGGCAGGGGTGGAGTGGGCATCACCTTCTCCCCACTGTGCTCAGAGCCTGCCGGATCTGGGCTGCTTCGTGGTGCCCCGTCCCTGGGATCGCCTAGCAAACACTTTATGCTGAAGCCCTCACTGGGTGTTGGCTGGGGACTGGGTGGCGGCTGGGGACTGGGCGGCCGGTAGGGCCAGCCGTGCAACACGTAGGGGCCCAGGTCCTTGGCGAAGGCTCCCCGCGTGCCCCTGCTCTGCCAGCGCCGGCAAAGGGCGGTGTTCTGCAGCCGCAGCGCTTCGGCCGGTATGAGGCTCACGTCGACTGCCCAGAAGTTGCCCTTGGCCTGCGGCTTGGCGGGATCTTTAGGCACCTGGAGGGGGTGGGGAGGCTTGGGTGCGGCCGTCCGACCCCAGACACACAGGATTTCCGCCCCAGCTCCGACCCTCGCCCTACCCCACCTTGCGGAAGCATCGGTTGGAGGAGAGGTTGTGGCGGATGGAATCCTTCCAGCCCTCGTAGTCGTCCTTGAAGAAGGGGAAGGCGGCCTGGACCTGACGGATGATCTGAAACCACCCACCAACCGGCCAGTCGGCCTGGTGTGCGGTGAGCCCGGACGCAGTGGGCGGGGGGCCAGCACCGCCCCTCCCCCCACAGCCGGGCTTAGGGGACTTGCCCGCCCCCACCCCCCAGAACACGTCTACGCTGGAAGGAAAAAAGCCCCGAGGGAAGGGTCCTGCCTCTGCACCTCCGCTCTTTCCTCTGTGCCCAGGCCTCAACTGGCCGCACTGAGCTCAGCTGGGCAGGGCCAGGAGGGGAGCGAAGACGGAGTCTGAGCCTCGGAGTAGGTGGGGGCCGGGTCTGTCGAAAGATCCGATTCTCTAGTGTGAGGGGAAATGGGGGTCCCTCTCACCTGGGCCAGCTTCAGTCTGCGGGAGGGTGCGGCCTGGATCACCAAGGCAATCATGGCCAGGTAGGTGTAGGGTGGCTTGTCATGCCGCAGGTATCTCTTCTTCCTCCTCTTAGGGGGCTGGGAGGACGAATCCGACCCGGGAAGCCCCAGACGTGGGCTGCTGCAGGGCCCCATGTAGGGGAGGCACGCAAGCTGGGCAGGGGCCTGGCCCCGTGGAGGCAAGGCAATGGGGCAGCGCGGTGAGGAAAGGCTGGGGGCCTGAGGCCGGCGGTCCTGGCGGGCCAGACCCTTTATCATTCGGATGGAAGGGGGAGGGGCAGGGAGGCCGAGGGAGGGAGGAATAGGCGGTGGGGGAGGGGAGCATGCAAGGGCTGCCACAATTAGCAGGTTTCAGTTAATCTGGAAGGGAGGGGCAGGGAGGATTCCAGTGGGGGCTGCGGGCGGCCACCCAGGCCTCATTCCTCACCCCTGGGCTGCCTTCAGCACCCCCTACAAGCTGGAAGGAAAAGCCTTTGGAACGGGCCTTGTGACTTATGGTTACTTTATCCTGTCTGGGCTGGGCAGGGCTTCAGGCGCCCATTTAAGAGCTGATGGGGTTGATTTACCCACAGTTGACCTGCCAAGAATGGGTGGGGCCTGCCCAGAGTTCAAGGCTGAGCAGCTTCCGGGACCTAGGTGGTCGTCGGAGGGCCTCCTGGAGGAAACCGCAGGAACAAAATAGGGACACGTTTAATTCAAGTAATTTTCCCAGGGGCTGCTGCGGGTCCCCAGTGGATTCTCGAGGCCTAAGAGGTCCCTTCTATCCCCTCCTTGGTGCTTGCTAACAGCGGGAGCTGACCAGCTCTCCTTACTCCTCGTGTACCTCACTGGCTCTTCCTGGCCCCAGAGGACTTTTTGGAGGCAGGCTTACCTCCCTTCTCTCTTTTGGTCCATTGGACCCAGAGCTCTAAATGTTGTTATCCAGGAGGATGTCCCTCATTCTTTCGGGGCACTTGGGGAGTGCTCTTGGGTGTGTGTTTGTAGGAAGAGGAAGAGGTCTCCTAGCTGGAGGAGTTTACTGGACACTTCTTGGGGCCAGGCCTTGAGGATACAGCTTCATGGGTCATAGTTCCTGTCCAGGGAGCATGAAAGGACCACCTGGCTTCTCCCTGGATAGGACTGAGAGCACAGGTGTGTTGTGTGAGTACACAGGGAGGCTTCCCAAGGAGCCACAGGGTCCTGGGGCTTCCTCTAGGTAGAAGAAGACATTTCCCAGGCAGGTGGGGGTTGGCCTGAGTGGAGGAGGGGCATAGGGAAGAGAGTGGAGGCTCAAGACTGGGGAGGCCTGAGGGGCGAGCATCCTCTGCTCAGGCCTGCCTATAACCTCTGTGGGTTTTAGCAGGAACAGGACCTGTCCCAGAAGTGTGGTCCCAAAAAAGTGCCTCTGGCAGGTGCCCTGAGACTTACTGGTTCTCTTGATTCCCAGACCCAATTCTGTCTCCTCCCCTTCTCTCTGGCCATCTGATCCATCAAGGATTTTGAGTTAGTTAAGGCCTATGGTCTGTACCATGACGGGAAGACCAGCCCTGCCCTTCACCAGCAAGTTTGCCCAAGGGGGTACTGGGCCCAGGACACCAGCAGTGGTGGCTGGTGCTGGTGTCATGGTCCCCAGTCCCAAGGGAAACCACAGGAGCGCAGGGACACACTTTGTACCACTCTACTCCAAGAATTCAGCTTTTCTTGGGTGCCCCCCCCCCCCGCAACATTACACTTTTTTTTTTTTTTAAAGATTTTTATTTATTTGACATACAAAGATCATAAGTAGGCAGAGAGGCAGGCAGAGGGAGAGGAGGAAGCAGGCTCCCTGCTGAGCAGAGAGCCCGGTGCAGGACTCGATCCCAGAACCCTGGGATCATGACCCAAGCGGAAGGCAGAGGCTTTAACCCACTGAGCCACCAGGCGCCCAACATTACACTCTTAAGTGGCTGGAAGTCCGCAGCGCACAGCCAGCCGGTGGTGAGGGAAGGCGCGCTGGGGAGTCTGGGGCGCAGTGGACGATGTAATGCGGCGCAGCACACCGCCCCCTTCACTCTCACACTCCTCTCAGACGTCCTGGGGGTTCCTCCGACCGTGTGTCCCTTTGCGGCGTCCGCGGAGCTCTCGCTGAGCTCGCGTCTCACCGCGCGGCCACTACGGAGGGGCTCCCAGCCCCGCTCCACCAGCAGAGAGGTCTTCCCCTTCAGTCTTAAGGCATCACGTCCCCTCCACGGGCCCTCCCTTGCTGGGCCTGACGTTCAGGGCTCCCCGAGCCCCGCTACTCCTAAGTGGCCGCTCTCCCCCGCCCCCTCAACCACCGCCTCCGTGACTTCCCCTGGCCCCGGGGCACCCGGTCCTTCCCCTTTCAGGTATGCTTTTCCCTCCGTCCCGGAGGACTCTGCTTTGTCGGGTGGACCCCGGCCACGCCTCAGAAGCCCAGCCCAGACGGCCGCCCTCCCCAGGGGGGCCCCTCTGACTGCTCGCGCCTCCCGACCCATCCGCGCCGAGGACGCCCCCGCCACCGAGAGGCTCGCGCGGCACCGCCCGCAGCCCTCCTCTCGGGGCAGGCCCCGCCCCCCCGGCGGATCGGGCCCGCCCCCCGGCGGATCGGGCCCGCCCCCGGGCTCCCGTGGGGCGCCGCGGCTTCCGGCTCTGGGCCCCGCGGACCGGAAGTGTAGCGTTGCCATGGCGAGAGCCGGGCGCGGGGCCCGCCCCCGCGGCGCCCAGAGGAGCGCGGGGCCGCGGGAGCGGTGGACCGGCGCGGGTTCCCGGCGCTGCGGCGCGGTGCACGCGGCGGAAGGTGAGGCGCGGACTTCCGGGGCCCGCGGCGGGAGAGGACGCCGGCCGGGCAGGGGGAGGCGGCGGGGGCGCGGGGCCGAGCGCGGCGTCCGCGGGAGCCCTGGCCGGCCCTTGGGGAGGCGGGCGCCCGGTGCCGCGGGTCGGGAGCGGCTGCTCGGCTGGCGGCCTGTGCGGGGCAGGCGCCCGGAGGGCTTCTCGCCGCGGTCTGTGTGCGGCCCGTCTTCGTTTTGGCCGCCTGTTGGGCGGCGGCGGCGCGAGGCGTGCGGCCGGGGGTTCGGGCCGGCGGGGAAGGGACGTGCCCAGGCTTTGTGAGGGCGTTGGAGCGAGGCCAGACCAGAAACTGGAGCTTCTCCGGGGTTCCGGTGGCCTCCGGTGGGGATCCTGGGCGCCACCTCGCAGACCAGGGTCAGGGTGAGAAGCACGAGCGCGCCCCAGGGCCCGGCCCTGCGCTCCAGGCCTGTGGGGGAGTGTCCAGGACTGGTTGGGGCCCTTCAAGGCCCTGCAGCAGGGCTGAGGCAGCCGGGGGATTAATCTCCATGGGTGCAGAGAGCCGAGGCGTGTATGGAGTCATGCCAGGTTTAGGGACGCCGGAGAAGGGCTGTCCCTCCTCGAAGCTCTGGCCGTGCCTTCCTTCCTGGATCTTGAAGTTGGGAGTGGAGCGGGCTGTGGGGGCACCACTTTGCTCTTCTCAGTCCCTGTCTTGGCTCAGCAGGGAGCCCTCATGTTCTCTCTGGACGGGACTGGGGTTGTCCTGAATCCCAGAAGAGGCCTCTGCTCCTGGCTGTGCTGCCTAGTGCACTTCCGGGGCGGTGAGGGGAGCCCCAACTTGGGGCCCTGGGGCCAGGTTCTCTAAGGGGCTAGTGACTGCCGGAAGGAGCCTGCACAAAGGCTAGCACTGGGCTCCTCATTGTGATGGTGGTCTTCCCCTTTCCCAGCTCCCCAAGCTCTTGTTCAGACTGGGGTGAGGAAGCTCCAGAAGGTCCTTCCCTCCTTCCCTCCCTATGCATGGGCTGGATCTCCTCCCAGTTGGCTGAACACCCCCCCACTCCCCAGCCCTGCTCTGCTCTCTCATCTCTCGGCTGCCTGGGGTGTGCCTGGACTTTGGTCTCTCCTGGCAGCCTGGGAAGAGGGTTTCTGATTCTGCAGACTCAGCCCTAGATCTGTGTTCTAGGGATCTCCGAGTCTTTGGTCTCTCTCCACAGCCTGTGTCCACCGTGTGTGCTTTTGGTACTTCAGGGTGAGGCAAACCTCCTAACGTCCGGTGACCCAGCACACCAAATACGGTGAGGTGTTTGGCTGGGTGGACTTGGATGGCCCTGACAGCAGTTGATCTGTCCCCACTCTTCCTGGTCACCGGGTGACACTCAATGTTGTTGGCTTCTTATGAGGAAATGTCACAATTGAATCACTGTTTTAAAGAAAGATTTTACTTATTTATTTATTTATTTGGCAGAGAGAGAGATCACAAGTAGGCAGAGAGGCAGGCAGAGAGAGAGGAGGAAGCAGACTCCCCGCTGAGCAGAGAGCCCGATGCGGGGCTCGATACGAGGACCCCGAGATCCTAACCTGAGCTGAAGGCAGAGGCTTAACCCCCTGAGCCACCCCAAGTGGCCGTAGTACCTTCAATGGACACAGGCTCCTGCGTGAGTGAGTCTCCACACATCCCACGCCAGTGCCTCTGCCACGGTCTCCGCGGTGCCAAATCAAGGCACCTGGGAGGCTCTTCCCTCCCGCTCCAGGCTCTCTGAGAACTTCTTCCTAAATGTCTTTGATTGGGGCCCTTCCTGTCCATCCCTTCCACCAAAGAGCCTGCCTCCGTGACTCCTCCTGACCCTCCGGGATCGCAGCACTTTCCCCTGACCGGTCTTGGCTCTGTCTTTGCTGCTTGCCTCGGAGTGACTGATCTGAAACGCAGCTCGGGTTCTTGAAACCCTTCCTCACAGACTGGGAAAACCACTCAGCGGCCTCTGCCGACCAGCCCCCAACCTCTGACCCCTGCCCCGGCCTCGGAGCACTTTTCCGTGCGTGTGTCCTGCCACCGCTGTACTGAACCCATGAGGTGGTGGAAGGGACAGAGCAGGCCTTCCCCACCCTTCCAGGTTCTGTGGCCTTCGCCCCGCAGTGGGGAGGACAGAGATGTGGGACTCTTCCGCTCTGCGGGGGCGGGGGTGCCATGGAGGAGCAGGAGGTCAACCACCAGGAGCCCTGTGAGGGCAGTTATGGTAAGGTCTGCTGGTGGATGTTGGATTCCGGGCCGTGTCCTTTCTTAGCAGCCATGACAAACCCAAAGACTGAACAATGGGTACCAGCAGAGGAGCGCCTGGGACCAGGTGAGGCCACGGGGATGGAGGCTGCAGACAAGTCTTCAAAGAAGTTTCTGTGTGAAGGAGATGAGTGTGTGGGGGAGGTGGGGGTTGGAGTTGGTTCGAGTGGGGAAGTCTGTGGAGATCCAGAAAGATTAGGGAGGTTGTGGGCTTCAGCAGAGGAGTGACTGTATCTTCAGGGTCCCAGGCAGATAGAAGGGGGCTGGTCTGCAGGGTGGAGGTGGAGGGTGGGGTAGTTGTCCTGCCGAGGGGCTCCCAGAGCCTGAGGCCAGTGCTCTGTGCTCAGCCCTGTCTTGCCGCACCGGGATTCCCTGTAGCCTGGGCTGTTCTGTGATGTGATGGTTGTGGTTTTGTTGACTTTGTGTGGTATGTCCTGTAAGCTTCACCCCCACCCCCCGACCCCCGCCTGGACCTTTTCCTGTTTGTTTGTTTTTTAAGATTCTATTTATTTGACACGGAGAGCCAGAGAGGGAACACAAGCAGGGGGAATGGGAGACGGAGAAGCAGGCTTCCTGCTGAGCAGGGAGCCTGATGTGGAGCTCGATCCCAGGACCCCAGGACCATGAGCTGAGCCAAAGGCAGACGCCTAATGACTGAGCCACGCAGGTGCCCCTCCCTTTTCCTATTTTAGAAGGAAGGGAGGAGAGTGTGGTTGCATGTGACGCTTTGGGAGTCTCCAGGCCTCAGATGGAGGGTCAGTTTTCTGCTGAGCCCTGCCCGCAGTCCAGTAGGTTTGAATGCCCCTCCCTGTGCTACCGGGCACAGGGCAGAGCCTTGCCATTGCTGATGGACCTTGCATTTTTGCAGGCTGGGTGTCCCTGCGGGTGGGGCTGAGTGATGTTCTTTTCCCTCAGACCAGCTCAGCCACAAGCTCGGAGGCCCCTCGGTCACAATCACGGTCCGTACCAGCCTCCCAGCGCTGGGATCGCAGTTACCGAGCACTTCCTACAAGTCAGGCACTAGGCTCAGCTCTGAGGACACAGCAGAGGACACAGTAAATGGCCTGTCAAAGATTAGAACGGGGTGGGGAGGCTGGCTGGCTCAGTCTGTTAAGCTGGTGACACTTTTTTTTTTTTTTTAAGTTTAAGTTTTTATTATTTGACAGAGAGCGCAAGTAGGGGGAGCAGCAGGCAGAGGGAGAGGGAGAAGCAAGCTCCTTGCTGAGCAGGGAGCCGGATGTGGGGCTTGATCCCGGGATCCAGGGCCCGAGCTAAAGGCAGATAGATGCCCAAAGATTGAGCCACCCAGGTGCCCCGAGCAGCCTGCCTGGTTGTGATCTCAGCGTGGTGAGACTGAGCTCGGTGTTGGGGCCTCCCTGCTCAGGGTTCTGCTCGAGATTCTCCCCCTGCGCCCCTGACCTGCCTCTGCGCACGCACGCCCGTGTGTGTGTGCTCGCTTTCTTTGTCAAATAAACACATAAATAAAATCTTAAAAAAAAAAATTAGAACAGGGTGAAAAGATAGGAGAGTGACAAGGTGATCACAGTAGTCCTCTAAGGAGGCAGTATTTAAATTGTGACCTGAGCTGCACAAAAGGAGTGAGTAATGCTAAGATCTGGCGGAGGAACTTTCCAGACACAAGGAACAGTTAGTGCAAAGTGGGAGTGCTGGTGGAGATGACCGCGTCAAGTAAACATGTGACAGACAAGGGGTCGGTGGGTATTTTTTCCTCTGAAAAGCTGGGTAGTGGGGCCTCCGGGTGGCTCAGTTGGTTAAGTGTTTGCCTTTGGCTCAGGTTATGATCCCGGGGTCCTGGGATCGAGCCCCGCATCAGGGAGCCTGCCTCTCTGCTCTCCTACCCTCGTGTGCGCGCGCTCTCTCTTACTATCACGTAAGTAAATAAAATCTAAAAAAAAAAAAAAATGTGCAAGCCATCCTTAGCTCACGGGTCATCCAAAACCAGATGGCAGGCCGTGGTGGCCAGTCCCTGTGCTAGATGCCGAGAACACGGTTAAGGCCACTCACTGAGTCCTCATTACAAACTTACAAAGAAAATAGCATTGTCATTCCACTCGCAGATAAGGAAACTGCGGAAAAGAGGTTGGGGACTTGACTGGTCGTCAGCTTCTTGCCAGTTCAGACCCAGCTCCCGGCCTCTGTGGTACCTGGAGCTGGAGATGTCCGAGGTGTAGGAGTAGGAAGCAGGCCGGTGCTGAGTGTGCAGGGAGATGGCGAGGCAAGCAGGGGCCAGACCACGAAGGCTGTAGAGGCCGGGATAAAACTTCTGGACCGTGTACTTGTTTTTAATACCAAACTTGATTGGGGTGTAATTTACATACAGTGACGTGTACCTGTTGTTGTTTTTTTTTTTTTAAAGATTTATTTATTTATTTGACAGACAGAGATCACAAGCAGGCAGAGAGGCAGGCAGGGGAGGGGGAGAGGGGAGGAAGCATGCTCCCCGCTGAGCAGAGAGCCCGGTGCGGGGCTCGATCCCAGGACCCTGAGATCCTGACCCAAGCCGAAGGCAGCGGCTTAACCCACTGAGCCACCCAGGCGCCCACTGTGTACCTGTTTTAAGTGTGTGGTGGGTTTCGGTAGACGGACGTTGGGAAACACCCCGTAGCCAAGATGTACGGACGTCGGGAAACACCGCCGTAACCCGATGTCAGACCCCCTGCCGGAGCTCCCTGTTCTCCTGTGGGGTCAGTCCTCCCTCCCCGGGCCCCAGGCAACTACTGATCGGCTTTTCTGTAGATTCACCTTTCTTAGAATTTCACATAAGTGGAATCCTACAGAATGGACACTTGGTGTCTGACTTCTTTCACCAGACATGATGTTTTAGGGATTCAGGTTGGTGCAGGTGTGAGTAGATGATTCTCTTTGCCTGCCTGCCTTCCTTTTTTTTTTTTTCTAACTACCCCCCCCCTTTTTTTTTATTTAAAAGATTTTACTTATTTATTTGACAGATCACAAGTAGGCAGAGAGGCAGGCGGGCGGGGGGGGGGGTAGGGGAGATGGGGGAGGGTGGAGAAGCAGGCCCCCCGCTGAGCAGAGAGCCCAATGTGGGGCTCCATCACAGGACCCTGGGATCATGACCTGAGCCGAAGGCAGAGGCTTTAACCTGCTGAGCCACCCAGGCGCCCTGAAAGCAGCATTTTTTGACGGAAAACCAGCGAGCTGGTTAGCCTTCTGGCCTCTAGGGAGTCAAGGCTGGAATGCCCAGGAAACAGTAATAGCCAGAGCAGCCAACAAAAGTATAGCGTGCAATAATGCATTTCGGACATAGGAGCCATTGTAAATTTTATTCCCATTGTAGGTGAGAAGCGCTCTCTGTTTCTGTAACATTGCAAAGTCATGGATACCACGAAGGCACACCAGCCATTGGTGTAAATGTTTACGGTTTTACCGTTGAGTGAGGTGCAGGTTAGAGCAAGGGTGCCGAGCAGCTTGTGTGCTGGAGTAGCCAGAGGTCAGAGTGCCCGCTCGGTGACTGCTGAAGGGCTGGCCATAGCATGCCCAGCACCATACTTAACCATTTTCATCCTTTTGTTATTTTTTAAATTTTAACTTAATTTTATTTTTTTAAAACATTTTATTTATTTATTTGACAGGCAGAGATCACAAGCAGGCAGAGAGGCAGGCAGAGAGAGAGGAGGAAGCAGACTCCCCGCTGAGCAGGGAGCCCGATGTGGGGCTCGATCCCAGGATCCTGGGATCATGACCCAAGTGGAAGACAGTTGCTTAACCGACTGAGCCACCCAGGTGCCCCCCAATTTTTTTTATTTTTTAAGTGATCACTACATGCAACGTGTAGTGATCCCAAAGCTCTGACTCCAAGATCACGAGTCGTGCTTCGCCCCCGAGCCCTGCCAGAGGCCCGTTCTCATCCTTGCCGTCAGAACCGTTGCCGAGACGGGAAGGCTGTTGCCGCAGTCGCTTTCTGCACGTGGTCGTGGTCGGGGTGAGTGGGAAGGTGAGCTCAGCAGTAAGCTGGGGGGTGGGGGGGTTGCGTCTGGATGCAAACGCAGTCTTTGTTTCAAGATCAGATGCCCCAGGATTGGCCCTGAGTCTGAACACCTGCTGCTGTTTCTGCATGCCTGGGGAGACTTCATGGCTCTCCAAGGCCAAATGTTTTTTTTTTTATTTTTTTTTTTTTTTTATTTTTTTTTTTTTTAAAGATTTTATTTATTTATTTGACAGACAGAAATCACAATTAGGCAGAGAGGCAGGCAGAGAGAGAGAGAGGAAGGGAAGCAGGCTCCCTGCTGAGCAGAGAGCCCGACGCGGGGCTTGATCCCAGGACCCTGAGATCATGACCTGAGCCGAAGGCAGAGGCTTTAACCCACTGAGCCACCCAGGTGCCCCGCCAAGGCCAAATGTTTTAACCTGTGGGTGCTTTCTCCTATGAAGGGGAGCAGAGAAGCAAATCCTCTCCGTATTATGATAAAGTAGACCTTGCGGAAAACTCTGTCATCCAAATTAGCTTTTAAGGTTTGTGAAAAGTAAGGGCTCTTGCTGACCCTGGGGCATTGCTACGCAGGTGAATTAATGTTCTTCCCGAGTGAAGAGAAAACGATCCTGGCTGTTCCGAGCACTGGAACATGACCGGTGCCCGGCACAGGGGTCTGTCCCAGGAAACACTGCTCTCCGTGGGAACGGCTGTCAGCAGCTGGGGGTAGGAACAGGAAGGCGCTGGGGCCACTTACTGCTGGGGGATTCTGGACAGACTTCTACCCAGTGTTGCTTAGGTTTTCTCAGGGGTAAAATGAGGGCGTCCCCGGGACTGGCGCCATGGGTAGTGAGGCCCTGAGCCTTGGGGTGTGTTACAGGTTTGATGCCTTAAGAGCTTCTTTCTAGGTATTGATTAGTCCGGGGAGACGTTTTGAGGCTCTGAGTCCTGATGGCAGGTGCATTGTGCGTTCTGCCCAGAACATTTGAGGATTTTCCCCATAAACAGGGTGGTAGCTGTAGTCAGAGACAGGACATACAAAAGATAGCAGAGGATCACTTAGGTCCCCTGGTTGGCTACTTTGATTACTGTTGTCAAATCCTAGAATCATTTCCCCCCTTTAGGAGAAGGAAGTTCTGGCATGATACTTTTCTGAGCCCTCAGTCCAATAAGGAGTAGGGGTGGAGGAACTGAGGAGAAGAGCGTGCGCATTTCTCAAAGGGCCCGGCGAGGGAAGGGGCTCGGACACACGCAGCTGGGGAGGCCTGTTGGAGGCCCCACCGCGTGAGCTCTTGCAGGACGGCCAGTCTGGGGTGGCTTTACGGCAGCGGGGCTGAGCGCGGGCTGTGGCTCTGCTGTCAGTAAGGACACAGAGACGTGTTTCTGGGCCGGGCAGCGGTTTCTCCAAGCTGGAGCCGAGTTCCTCGGAGTCTCACCACAGGGACGCAGGACACTCGAGCGGCGGGCTGGAGTGCTTCACTGAGCCACGGTCCTTTCACCAGCGCCTTGGCTCTTTTGTAATAACAGCAGAAACCAGAGGGGTTTGGTTTGCGTAGGGGCCTGCATGTCCTGGAGTTGAAAATTAGGAATATAATTGCTTGGAACACCTGGGTGGCTCAGATTATGAGCCAGGGTCCTGGGATCAAGTCCCACGTGGGGCCTCTGCTCTGCCTCTCCACCTGCTTGTACTCACTCTGGCTCTCAAATGAATACATTTTTAAAACTCTTAAAAAAATTTTATTGATCTTTTATGTTGGCTCACCCAGCATGTGAATGATACGGCTTGTCAGATGAAATCTGAGCGGACGTAGCTTCATCTGCGTCCTTCTAACTAAAGCAGAAGGACCTGGTTTGGCCTGTTCGTAAACAGAGTTACTGCTCCCTGGCTGGATCTAGCATCGAAAGGAAGGCCCGAATATTCTTTGAAGACAGCTTGGAGTGGATCGTAATCATGAACAGGTCCATCGGGCTTCTGTGTCTAAGCCTGGATTTTGTTCCATCCGGCAGCTTGGAGAAGCCCCTGTCGCTGGTCTGTGATGCCTGGCCGGCCTTTTGGTATCTTGGCCAAAGCTAGTGTTTTGTTTCGGTAACATTCTTTGCGGGTGTTCCCGTCTGGCTAGCTGCGCCCAGTGTTTCGCCTGGCTCTCACAGGTTCCATGTGGCCCTGTGGGTAAAGGTCCGAGAGACCAGGTAGGGAGTTTGGGTCAGTGCGCCGACCTCAACGGCTACACGAGGGCTGTGGGCATCGAGCGCATTCCAGCCGTGGTTCTGTTCTGCCTTGTCTAGGGAACATAAGAGACTTGGGGCTTATTTATGTGTTTATAAAGATTTTATTTATTTATTTGAGAAACGGGGGCAGAGAGAGCACAAGCGGTGGGGAGGGGCTGAGGGAGAAGGAGAAGCAGACACTGCAGGGCAGGGAGCTGATCAGGACCCGAGTGGAAGGGACACACTCAACGGCCTGAGTCCCCGGGCGCCCCGGGGGTTTATCCACAGTCTCAGAAGACTTAACCTTGTTTATTTAGTTATTTATTTGTTATAAAGATTTTATTTATTTATTTGGCAGACAGAGATCACAAGTAGGCAGAGAGGCAGGCAGAAAGAGGAGGAGGCAGGCTCCCCCAGGAGCAGAGAGCCCCATTCGGGGCTCGATCCCAGGACACTGAGATCATGACCTGAGCCGAAGGCAGAGGCTTAACCCACTGAGCCACCCAGGTGCCCCAACTTTATTTATATTTTAATTAATTAATTAATCTCTCTGCCCAATGTGGTGCTCCAACTTCCAGGCTCTGAGATCAAGAGTCTCATATTCTACCGGCTGAGCCAGCGAGGCACCCCAGAAGACTTAACTTTAAATTCTATTTTTTAAAAGATTTTATTTATTTCTTTGACAGAGAGACAGTGAGTGAGGGAACACAAGCAGGGGGAGCCGGAGGGTGCTTTTTTTTTTTTTTTTTTTTTTAAGATTTTTTAAAATTTTATTCATTTGACTGAGAGATCACAAGCAGGCAGGCAGAGGGAGAGGGGGAAGCAGGCTCCCCATGGAACAGAGAGCCCGATGCGGGGCTCAATCCCAGGACCCTGAGATCATGACCTGAGCCAAGGGCAGAGGCTTTAACCCACTGAGCCCCTCAGGCGCCCCTGAAGGCAGGTGCTTAACAACTGAGCCCCCCAGGTGCCCCTTAACTTTATTTTTTATTTATTTTAAAAATATTTTATTTATTTGACAGAGATCACATGTAGGCAGAGAGAGGGGGAAGCAGGCTCCCCACCGATGTGGGGCTCGATCCCAGGACCCTGAGATGATGACCTGAGCTGAAGGCAGATGCTCAACCCACTGAGCCCCCCAGGTGCCCCGCCCCTTAACTTTAAATTTTTATTTATATTTATTAATTTTTTTTAAAAGATTTTATTTATTTGACAGACAGAGATCGCAAGTAGGCAGAGAGGCAGGTTGAAAGAGAGAGAGGAAGAAGCAGGCTCCCCGCCGAGCAGAGAGCCCGATGTGGGACTCAATCCCAGGACTCTGGGATCATGACCTGAGCCGAAGGCAGAGGCTTAACCCACTGAGCCACCCAGGCGCCCAATATATTTATTATTTTTTTATAGAGTGTACTTTGGGGTGGGGAGGAGTAGGGGTAGCGGGAGAGAGAACCCTAAGCAGGTTTTCTCCATCTCCTGGCCCTGAAATTACCACCTGAACCAAAATCAAGAGTGACACTTAACTGCCTGAGCCCCCGGGTGCCCCAGAAGACTTCACTGTAAAGGGGCAGGTTTTAGTGGGTTCAGGAGAGCAGCCGGTGGGAGTGGTTCAGAGGAAAGGGACGCTTGGCCGAGGGAACGGAGGAAGACCGCACCGGAAGCCGGGCCTTGTCGTCGCTGCGCGTCTGCGGACGAGGAGGGAGGGGGAGGGGGCGGGCTCAGAAACTGTTGTCCGCCTTCACTCGGTTGTTCGCTTCAGTTGATTCAGAAATAGTTTGTTTGGTTTTTTTTCCAAGGAGACATACTTCGAACCCTAAAGGCACTCAGAAGCCTCCAGAAACCGTTCACGATACATGTCCAGTTCCGGTTCCTTCTCTTCCTCCTCCTTCCCGCCCTTCCTTCTCTCCGGGAGCGGCCGTTCATGTTCTAGATTACTTTTGGGTAGGTCATCCCTTTGCTTACAAATGGGCATGGGGAGAGACCACAGTTACTAAAATTAAAGCGGCCAGAGTCCCAGTAGGAAGGACACCCCCAAAGCATTTTGATCTCTGGGATCCAGTTTCTTAGTGGCTATTCTATAGAGCCAAGAGGTCAGTTCCTCAGAGGCACAGTTTCAGCAGGAACAGCCCGGCTCCAGGAGGAGTCCGTCCCCAGGCCAGCATGGTCCCCATAGGAACAGTCCAATTCCAAGCAGGAGTTGGACTGAAGACCAAATGGGCATTCCCAGAAAAAAAACAAGGCCTTCAGACGGACCTTGCACAGAGCATGGAGAGCAGAGCTTGAAATCTAGGAGAAAACTTAGTCTCTGACTCCAGGGCGAGTAAGAAAGCAGTGAGCTCGGTTGGCTCTGAGGGTGCAGGCACCTCGGGGCTGCTGGGGATCTTCTGGATCTCACTTCTGACCACCAAGTGATGCTAACCTTGCAAATGAAACTGCCGGTTACTTGGCAGCAGAGGTGGATTTTTTGGGCACAGCAGGGACTCACAGCCTGGAGCCAGCAAAGCCGCCTGCGGGGCGAGGGAGAGCAAAGTCTTTCACGGTGGCAGGGGGAGCTGGCAGGGGCTGCTGGCAGGGACCAGTCCAGGAGGAAGCGGAGGGCTACAGTGTGGTGGCTTCTCCTCCTTGGCTCCCAGGCTGTGGGGAGCAGGAAGCGTTCCTCCTGTGGTGGGGGTGGGGGGGGCGGGGGCAGGAAAGTGGCCCCCAAAGCCGTAGCCGCTTGGAAGGTCCCAGTCAGGCTGAGCTTGAGGGCAGAGCTCCTCCTGCTGGCCGCCGACTCCGCCTGAATGAGGTTTCCTTCACTGATTTTCATGTTCTCTTGTCTATTGCTGTGTGTCACCTTACTCCAAAATATAGTGACTTGGGGCGCCTGGGGGGCTCAGTGGGGTAGCCTCTGCCTTCGGCTCAGGTCATGGTCCCAGGGTCCTGGGGTCCACCGCTGCATCAGGCTCCCTGCTCAGTGGGGAGCCTGCTTCTCCCTCTCCCACTCCCCCTGCTTGTGTTCCCTCTCGTCGTCAGATGAATAATAAAATCTTTTAAAAAATAAATAAAATCTTTTTTATTAGTTTTTTTAAAAGATTTTATTTATTTATTTGACAGAGATCACACGTAGGCAGAGAGGCAGGCGGAGAGAGAGGAGGAAGCAGGCTCCCTGATGAGCAGAGAGCCCGATGTGGGTCTCGATCCCTGGACCCTGAGATCATGACCCGAGCCGAATGCAGCGGCTTAATCCCCTGAGTCACCCAGGTGCCCCTGTTTTTTATTTTTTTAAAGATTGTGTTTACTTATTTGAGAAGGGGTGAGAGCTAAAGAGAGCGCACACACGGAGGGAGACAACTAGACAAATCTCCAGTCTCATAAATGTCACTGTTACACATTTTATGATTTGCTTGAATTTGGATCCAAACAAGATGCCAATGTTGCACACAGTTCTAAAGCTTCTTGAAATATGTAGGTTCCCCGACCATCAATTTCCCTGGATGCTCAGTTTATTTGTTGAAGAAACTCTGTCACTTGTTTATAGTTTCCCACCGTGAGATCTTCTGATTGTGCTTCTTTGGTGCCCTTTGATCGGCTCTCGGCTCTCTGTCTCCCGCATTTCCTGGGAACCGGAGTCCCGGCAAGCCTCCATCGGATTCTCTCTAGTGTTTCATTGTTTACGGACACTGCTCAGTATAAGGTGGCTGTCCCTCCACTGTGTGGCACAGTGTCCAGGTGTCATTTTTGTGGCTGATAAAAATTTCTGGGAGGGTTCGTGCAGGAGAAGCGAGCAAACAGACGGTGGCCGGGGAGAAGCGGGTGGGGAGGACGGGTGGACGAGTTGGGGGGGCCGAGGAGCGCCCCAGCAGCAATGGGAAAACAAAACAGAAGAGCGTCAGAGTTCTCTGACAAGGAGCCTGTTTGGTTTTCGGTGTGGATGCCAGCGTCTGGGTTTGATGGGTTTCAGTCCGTCCCGCTTGCTCTTTGGACCGCCTCAGTCCCGAGGTGGCCCTGTGTCCGGCGTTGAGGGTGTCGGACGCGGCCCGCGGGCTGACTGCCCCGTCCTGCTTGTGCTGTGACGAGATGCTGCGCGGTGAGCTCAGACATCTCCAACCCCAGGCCTGGAATCAGCCTTTTCTACAAAGACGTTTATAAGGAAAATGTTTTTTGGTTTTTTTTCTTTATTTTTTTTTTATTTTTTTTTTTTCTTTAAAGATTTTATTTATTTATTTGAGAGAGACAGGGAGAGAGAGCATGAGTGAGGAGAAGGTCAGAGGGAGAAGCGGACTCCCCTGGAGCCGGCAGCCCGATGCGGGACTCGATCTCGGGACTCCGGGATCATGACCTGAGCCGAAGGCAGTCGTCCAACCAACTGAGCCACCCAGGCGTCCCAGGGAAACGGGTTTTGGAGCACCCTTGCTGCTGGGCTGCTCACTGTTTCTGAGCCTTCCCCATGGACAGAAGTAGGAAGTCTGTTTTAAACGGAGTAGCAGTACGAGACTCTGTTGGTAGTTTTGGGTCAGATTCGAGGCTACAGGAATTCTGTTTTTCCTCTTGTATTTGGATCTTCCTCCCACGCCCGCATCTCGGTTCTCAGTGACTCTGGGTGACGGAAGTGTGACGACCAGCGTTAAGTATGAGCTACTTGCCTGCTGCATCCCACAGGAAGCCTGGAACAGTCTTAGGGCAAAAATGCAAACTTCACAGCTGATCACATGATTATTGAAAACAGGCCATTTTGGCAATTCCCCAAAGCCTGGGCGAACCTCTGTCCCTGCTCCTGCAGCCTCGTGCTAAGGCGGCACTGGCGCTGGCAGCTTTGACCTCCGCTTCCTCTAATCACCCCGCCTTTGCTTTTTTTTTTGTAATTGTGATAAAAGGTGCATGACATAAAATCTGCTATTGTAACCATTTTAAGGTACGATTCAGTGGCACTGAGTACATCCTCTGGCTTATGTAGTCATCGCCTGGATCTGTTACCAGAACCTTCTAACCTCCAACCTCCTGAAATAGAAACTCTGTCCCCTTTATTTTTTAATGTTTAAAAATTATTTATTTATTTATTTATGACAATGTTAGTTTTATTGATTGATTGATTAACACATAATGTATTATTTGTTTCAGGGGTACGGGTCTGTGATTCACCAGTCTTACACAGTTCGCAGCGCTCACTGTAGCACATGCCCTCCCCAGTGTCCGTCATCCGGCCACCCATCCCTCCCACCGACTCCACTCCAACAGCCCTCAGTTTGTTTCCTGAGAAAGAGTCTGTTATGGTTTGTCCCCTCTCTGCTTTCGTCTTGTTCCGTTTTTCCCCTGTGATCCTCCGTCTTGTTTCTCAGATTCCTCAAATCAGTGAGATCAAATGATAATTGTCCCTCTCTGATTGACTTATTTTGCTTAGCGTAATGCCCTCAGTTCCATCCATGTCATTGCAAATGGCAAGATATAGGGTTTTTTTTATGACTGTGATATTCCATTGTATATGTATACCTCATCTTTTTGTTGTTGTTGTTGTTTTTTTTTTTTTTTTTTTTTTTTTTTTTTAAAGATTTTTTATTTATTTATTTGACAGAGAGAAATCACAAGTAGGCAGAGAGGCAGGCAGAGAGAGAGAGAGAGGAGGAAGCAGGCTCCCTGCTGAGCAGTGAGCCCGACGCGGGACTCGATCCCAGGACCCTGAGATCATGACCCGAGCCGAAGGCAGCGGCCTAACCACTGAGCCACCCAGGCGTCCCTTGTTGTTGTTGTTTAAAGATTTTATTTATCTATCTATTTGACAGACTTCACAAGTAGGCAGAGATGCAGGCAGAGGTGGGGGGGAAGCAGACTCCCTGCCGAGCAGAGAGCCCAAAGTGGGGCTCAATCCCAGGACCCTGAGATCATGACCCGAGCCGAAGGCAGAGGCTTTAACCCACTGAGCCACTCAGGTGCCCCTTTGAATACCACATCTTCTTTATCCATTCATCTGTTGATGGACATCTGAGCTCTTTCCATAGTTCTGCTATTGTGGACGTTGCTTCTATAAACATTCGGGTGCACGTACCCCTTCGGATCACTATGTTTGTATCTTTGGGATAAATACCCACTAGTGAAATTGTTGGGTCATAGGTAGCTCTATTTTCAACTTTTCGAGGAACTTCCATATTGTTTTCCAGAGTGGCTGCACCAGCTCACATTCCCACCAACAGTGTAGGAGGGATCCCCTTTCTGCGCATCCTCACCAACATCTGTCGTTTCCTGACTTGTTAATTTAAGCCATTCTGACTGGTGTGAGGTGGGATCTCACTGTGGTTTGGATTTGTATTTCCCGGATGCCGAGTGATTGGAGCACTTTCTCATGTGTCTGTTGGCCATTTTGATGTCTTCTTTGCAGAAATGTCTGTTCATGTCTTCTGCCCATTTCTTGATTGGATTATTTGTTCTTTGGGTGTTGAGTCTGATAAGTTCTTTTTTTTAATTTTTAAAAAATCTGATAAGTTCTTTATTGATTTTGAATACTAGCCCTTTATCTGATATGTCATTTGCAAATATCTTCTCACATTCTGTGGATTGTCTTTTGGTTTTGTTGACTGCTTCCTTTGCTGTGCAAAAACTTTTTATCTTGAGAAAGTCCCAATTGTTCATTTTTGCCCTTGCTTCCGTTACCTCTGGCGATGTTTCTAGAAGAAGTTGCTGCCACTGAGGTTGAAGAGGGTGCTGCCTGTGTTCTCCTCAAGGATTTGGGTGGATTCCTATTTCACACTTAAGTTTTTCATCCATTTTTGAGTCTTTTTTTGTGTTTGGTGTAAGGAAATGGTCCAGTTTCATTCTTCTGCATGTGGCTGTCCAGTTTTCCCAACACCATTTGTTGAAGGGACTGTCTTCCTTCCATTGAATGTTCTTTCCTGCTTTGTCAAAGATTAGTTGACCATTGAGTTGAGGGTCCGTTTCTGGGCTCTCTACTCTGTTCCATTGATCAATGTGTCTGTTTTTGTGCCAACACCATACCGTCTTGATGGTTACAGCTTTGTTTTTTTTTTTTTTGTTTGTTTGTTTTTAAAGATTTTATTTATTTATTTGACAAAGAGAAATCACAAGTAGATGGAGAGGCAGGCAGAGAGAGAGGGAAGCAGGCTCCCTGCTGAGCAGAGAGCCCGATGCGGGACTTGATCCCAGGACCCCGAGATCATGACCCAAGCCGAAGGCAGTGGCTTAACCCACTGAGCCACCCAGGCGCCCATGGTTACAGCTTTGTAATAGAGCTTGAAGTCCGGAATTGTGATGCCACCAGCTTTGGTTTCCTTTCTCAACATTCCTCTGGCTTTTCGGGGTCTTTTCTGGTTCCATACAAATTTTAGGATTATTTTTTCCATTTCTTTGAAAAAAGTTGATGGTATTTTGATAGGAATTGCATTAAATGTGTATATCGCTTTAGGGAGCATAGAGATTTTACAGTACTTGTTCTTCTAGTCCATGAGAATGGAATGTTTTCCCATTTCTTTGTGTTTTCCTCAATTTCTTCCGTGAGTACTCTACAGTTTTGTGAGCACAGATTCTTTATCTCTTTGGTTACATTTATTCCTAGGTAGCTTATGGTTTTGGGTGCAGTAGTAAATGGGATTGACTCCTTAATGTAATCCTTAATCGACTCTTTCTTCTGTCTTGTTGTTGGTGTATAGAAATGCAACTGATTTCTGTGCATCGATTTTTATATCCTGCCACTTTGCTGAATTCCTGTATGAATTCCCTTAAGCAGTTTTGGGATGGAGTCTTTTGGGTTTTCCACATAAAGTATCATATCACCTGCAAAGAGTGAGAGTTTGACTTCTTTGCCAATTAGAATACACATTCTTCTCTAGTGGACATGGAACCTTCTCCAGAATAAATCACATCCTGGGTCATAAATCAGGTCTCAACCGGTACCAAGAGACTGGGATCATTCCCTGCATATTTGTGGACCACAGTGCTTTGAAACTTGAACTCAATCACAAGAGGAAAGTTGGAAGGAACTCAAATACATGGAGGCTGAAGAGTATCCTACTAAAGACTGAATGGGTCAACCAGGAAATTAAAGAAGAATTTTAAAAATTCATGGAAACAAATGAAAATGAAAACACAACCTTTCAGAATCTTTGGAATGCAGCAGTGGCGGTCCTGAGAGGAAGGTATGCAGCGCTACAAGTCTTTATCAAGAAACAAGATAGTTCCCAAATACACAACCTAACCTATCATCTAAAGGAGTTGGAGAAAGAACAGCAAATAAAGCCTGATCCCAGCAGGTTTCTCTTTCATTCATGATTTTATTAATTTGGGTCCTTTCTCTTTTCTTTTTGATAAGTCTGGCCAGGGGGTTATCAATCTTATTAATTCTTTCAAAGAACCACTCCTAGTTTCATTGATTTGTTCTACTTGTTCTTTTGGTTTCTGTTTCATTGATTTCTGCTCAGTACTTTAGGATTTCTCTCTCTGCCTACTTGTGATCTCTGTCTGTCAAATAAATAAATAAAATCTTAAAAAAAAAAAAAAAGTGCCAAAACTGAACCAGGAAGAAATAGAAAACTTGAACAGACCCATAACAAGCGAGGAGATTGAAGCAGTCATCAAAAATCTCCCAACAGGGGTGCCTGGGTGGCTCAGTGGGTTAAAGCCTCTGCCTTTGGCTCAGGTCATGGTCCCAGGGGCCTGGGATTGAGCCCCGCATTGGGCTCTCTACTCCACAAAGGGCCTGCTTCCTCTTCTCTCTCTGCCTACCTCCCTGCCTACTTGTGATCTCTCTCTCTGTCAAATGAATAAATGAAATCTTTAAAAAAAAAAAAAAAAATCTCCCAATAGGGCTCCTGGGTGGCTCAGTGGTTAAAACCTCTGTGATCTCTGTCTGTCAAAAAAATAAAAATCTCCCAACAAACAAGAGCCCGGGGTCAGGGGGCAGCTTCTCAGGGGAAATCCACCAAAGATTTAAGATTTTTTTAAAAAAATTATTTGACAGAGAGAGAGCGGGATCACAAGTAGGCAGAGAGGCAGGCAGAGAGAGAGGGGGAAGCAAGCTCCCTGCTGAGGAGAGAGCCCGATGAGGGGCTCGATCCCAGGACCCCGAGATTATGACCTGAACTGAAGGCAGAGGCTTAACCAACTGAGCCACCCAGGTGCCCCAGCTCTGTCCCCTTTAAACAATTCCCACCCCAGGCCCCGGCCCTGGATAACCTGTATTCTTTCTGTATCTGTGAATTTAACTGTTGTCAGTCCCTCCTCTAAGTGGAATCACATACTGTGTGTCCTTTTATCAATACGTTTGTGGCATGCGTTGCAACTAACTCCTTTTTTTATGGCTGAATATTCCAATGTATGGAGAGACCATGTTTCGTTTATCTTTCCATTGGCCGATGGACATTTGGTCCCTGCCTCTAGCTATTGTGGATTATGATGAACCTTGGCGCACAGATACCAGAGTCCCTGTTTCCAGGCCCTTTGTGTGCACTCAGAAACTCGGTCACTTGTTTTTATAGTTTCGCACTGACGCTTCCCTGAAGTTACGGGGTGTTTATCCCACACGCCATCACTGCACACTGCCAGGCTGACGGAGGCTGTGTTCTACCCTGTACCATCGTTCCTAATCCTGTGTTGCAGAAGTTGGAAATGGCGTCTGTCTGTCCGCACAGCTGCGCTGATGCTCTCTTTCCTTGTGTCCTGGCCCCCGTCTCCTGTACCCTAGAGGAATGGTGTTCTTGGCTGGCTTTAGGGCCACGGGGATTCTGTTGGCTTCGGAGTTACCAGTCCCCTTTATCATGTCCTTGAGTTTTTCTGACCTCCGCCATTTCTTGGACACCTCCTGTTCGCCGTCCTCTCTGTCCAGTGGCTCCCACTGTCTCCCTCCAGCTTCAGGAACTTGTGTCGTCATTGAGAACTCCCTCTCTGTGGGCCTCTCGTTCTCCCACTAGGCTTCTGGGGGGCCGGGTCTCGCTTTGGTTGCTCACCTGCACCCACACATCTCTTGCTCTAAGGCTGTGTGGCCCATGGGTCTTGTGTACTGCTCCCTCCAGCTTCCCCTACTGCTGTCCCGTGCCCGAGGCTCGCTGTTGGGGTGCGTGTTCTGAGTCAGAGAAGACCCAGGGCTACAGCTGTGTGGTGTTGACCTTGTACCTGACAGACCTTAATTTCCAGATCTACACAGTGGGGTCCTGGCCCACTGGAGTGACTAAATGGGACACTGTGGCCCCCAAGGGACTGGGGGCTGTGCTGGCCATGGGGGGCACCAGGGGACTTGGGAAGCCGTCTGTCTTTAATCTCTCCTAGCCAGGGGCTGGGTTTTCTTTTCGCTCAGTGAGATTCTTCTCTTCCTTCCTTCCTTCCTTCCTTTCAAGATTTTATTTATTTATTTGACAGACAGAGATCACAAGTAGGCAGAGGCAGGCAGACGGAGAGGGAGACATAGGCTCCCCGCTGAGCAGAGAAGCCTGACGCAGGGCTCGATCCCAGGATCCTGGGACCATGCCCGGAGCCCCGGGTGCCCGCTGAGCCTCTTTTCAAACGGATATGCCTCCGGCCAGACCTCCTGGCCCTGGCACCTGGCCGCGAGTTTATCAGCTTTGTTTTGGAGCCGAATGGCGGAGGGAAGGGAAATGGGGAGCCTCCCAGTATGGCGGGGCCTCCGGCATCTGGGGAGGGGACTTCCCAGGTGCTGGCTTGTCGCAGGCACTTCTGCTGGCGCTCACCACGGGCCCTGGCTCGTGTGGCCCCTGCGTGTCTACTGCCTACGCCGGCCCCGGGGCCTTACAGGTCCCCTCACGGGCTTGTCGCCTGGCCCCAGTGAAATCCCATTTTGTAGGACAGAAACCAGGATAGCTTCAATTTCGTCTGGCTCTGCAGCTCTTGGTAAGGGGAGTCTGGGGTGGGGGGGGCACCGAGATCACTGAGAAAGGACACAGGCTCTCTGCCAGGGTCTGGGAGGAAGCTGAGGCCAGGCAAGTTAGTCCTTGGCAGAGGTGTGGGGAGCTGGAGAGGAGACGGCTGATGGCCCCAGCAGGTAGCACAGACCTCTCCTCTGGGCTCGGGGATCAGCCCGCAGGCCCCAGAAGAGTGGGGAATCTAGAAGAGGCCTGGGCATGGAGGGACCGTACCGCTGCAGAGCTGCGGGGAGAGGCGGCTTCCACAGCCGTGGTGCCCGGGCACTTGGGTGTCCTAGGGAGGAAGAGGATCGGAGGCCCCACAGTTGCAGAGCGCACCGTTCCCTAGCAAAAGGCCACGCACTCGGAGCGGAGGTGCCCACGCTCCTGCGTTGGGAAGGTGTGCACGGAGGTAGGAAACCTGATGACAGCGGAGGGGGCGACCCTGGCGTCTGCGGCTGTCCTGGCAGGGCGGTGCCCGCGTGGTCTTGCGTGTCCAGTTGGCGCGCGTTTGATGCACTTTCTGTGTGTGTGGCACGCTTCGCAGTACAAAGGGTTTTCAAAGGGGACCTGACGTGCTGGGGGAAATGCGGGGAAGCCTGTCTGGCCTAGGTGCAGGGCTCGTGGGACGGACAGGAGGTCCAGCCCGGCTGGAGAGTGGTGGGCCGGTGCCCTGGGCGGGCAATGAACGGGGCTACTGAGTGCTCAGAGGAAACCTGTGCAGACCCTGGACCCCAGGACCTCCGTGGGCTGCCTGAGAAGCTCTGGCCTTCCATGCCTGTTGGGACCCCGTGTGCATTTTCAGTGCCTTGGGGCTGCGGTATGGGGACAGGCTGGAGCCCCAGCTGGGCTCAGGACAGCAGGTGGAAGATGCAGACCCAGTGGGAAGCAGGGCCCGGCCTTGTTGCTGCTGCCTGCTTCCCAGTTCCCAGACTGTCCCAGTGTCTTCCCTCTGGACCCTTGGCCTGGGTGTGCCTCAGAGGTGTGTTAGTCCCCAGCCGCCCTTCCCTTGAGTGCCAGCAGTGGTGGCCCTGCGCAGGAGGGAGCGAGAGACGCAGGCCTTCTGGAGCTGAGGTCTGCATCGGTGACAGTTGTGGTGTCAAGGTCAAGGAACCATGGGGCAGGGAGTTGAGTTCCAAGTGTGTTCCCAGAGCAGGAGCTCATTTCTTGGGGGTTCTCCTGGGAGTGTGGGCGGCTGGGCGGTGGAGGCCAGACCCAGGGGAGTCAGAGGGACCGTAGGAGCCCCAGGCAGTACGGCCAGCAGGATGGAAGTCAGGGCCACCAGGGGGCCACCTGTAATGGGTCCTTGAGACCCAGTGGTGGGAGGCTGGCAGAGGGACAGGCATACGCTGCTCTGAGAGATTAGGGCATGGAGAAATGACCTTTTTGGGATAGGAGGCCATTAAGCCCATTCTTGTATTGGCCTTGCGAGGCTCGTGAGCCGAGAAGCACAGGGAGCGTGTCTAGCTGGCCATGGAGAGTGGGACTGTGGCTTCTCTCGGAAGACGCGGCTGCCCTCCCGGGCCACGAGCAAGGACCGTGATCTCTCCAGCCTCGCAGGGCTGGTCTCCGAAGTGTGTTCTGACGCTGAGCCAAGCCAGGGCTACGTGACTGCCGACCCCCCATTCTGCTGCTGAGTGATCCTGGTGGCTCCCCATTCTGCTGCTGAGTGATCCTGGTGGCTCCCCATTCTGCTGCTGAGTGATCCTGGTGGCTCCCCATTCTGCTGCTGAGTGATCCTGGTGGCTCCCCATTCTGCTGCTGGAGTGATCCTGGTGGCTCCCCATTCTGCTGCTGGAGTGATCCTGGTGGCTCCCTCCTGCCCACGAGGCCAGGTGCTGGGGAAGCCGTTTGTGCCCTTAATCCTTGAGCGTGCATTTCTTGAAGGTTCAGGGAGCTAGACGTCCGTACAGTGCTTGAGCTCACGGCCTGGGGCCCAGGTGGCCAACTGTCCTGGGAATGTCCTGTCTGGCCATGGCTCTGGAGCATTGGGGCTGTGTCTGCAGCGGGACGGCTAGCGGAGGACCTGGATATTAGGAACACCCTCGTAGTGGTCCAGGATAGTCATCGTTCCTCTGTGCCTTCTGCGCTGTTGGTCTCCGCTCCGGGGGCTGGGGAGAGGGGCAGACTGGCTGATGGCCGGGGGTATCCTCTGTGGGGGAGGTGAGGTGCAAGTGGAAGGTCTTGGCCCGTTTCCCTGTCTGGCGGAAGGGTTCCTTTTGCCTTTCAGCAGTGCTGGGGTTACACGGCCAGCACCGTTCCCTCTCCAGGCCTTCCTTCCTCACTGCTTTCACTTTGAGATCCCGGTAGGTTCACATACATTTGAGAGAAGAAGTTCAGGGAGACGGACCCCTGCCACAATCCCCAGTTCCCTTACGGCATCTAGGACACCAACACCCACATACTCCACTGACCTTTTCAGATTTTACCGGTGTTAGTGCATCTCTGTGCACGCACGTGTGTGTTTACTTCTGTCCAGTGTTAACTGTATGGGTTTGTGTGGTCACCAGCGTCCAAGTGCAGAACAGCTCCATGACCAGGACCCTGTGCTGTCCTAAGAAGCCATGGCCACCATCTTCCTCTGCCCGCTGCACACCCCAAGATCTTATCACATCAGGGGTGCGGCTGTTAGGGAGGAACTCAGTGCCCTTGAGAACCACTAGGCTGGGCCATCCTGAGTCGGGCCCTGCTCGCCGCTGGAGAGTTCCACGGGGTGGGGGACAGAGTTTGGTTAGTCGTTTGCTGGTTGAAGGCCTGGGACATTTCCAGTTTGAGCCTGTTAAGAATAAGGTCGCTGTGAAGTTCATGTTCAGGTTTTTGTCTATTTCTGTGGGGCAGAGGCCCGAGAGGGCAGCTGCTGGGTCACGTGGGGCGCACATGCACAGTGTTTATAAGGAACTGCTGGTCTGTTTTCCAGAGTGGCCTCACCGGGTCATGTGCCCTGCGGTGTGGGAGGGCCTCGCTGTCCTGCAGGTGCACAGGGACACCTCATGTGGCTTTAGGCCATGGTGTCCTCATGGCTCGTGCTGTCGCAGGTCTTTCCGTGGGCGTTTTTGGCCATCTGTGTGTCCTCTTCAGTGTGATGTCTCTTCATGCCTTTTGCCCATTTTCTAATTACATTATTTGTTTTGGTTTTTACTGCTGAATTTTGAGTCCTTTAGGCGAGCGGGAGAGCAGTCCTTGGTCTGTGATTTGCAGACATGCTCTCCGGTCAGTAGCTTGGCTTTTCACCCTCTTCATGGGTCTTCCATGGACTGAATGTTTGTAACTGCGGTGCAGCTCCGCTTGTCCCCCACAGTCTGTGCCGTTGGTGGCCAGCCTGGAGAAGGCGTACGACCTTACCTTTAACGCTGAGAAGCACAGTGCCCCTGGGGTTGTGGTTTCGATGAGCTTTTTCCCATGTGTCTCTCCGGTTGGCCCAGCTCCATTGATCAGAAAGGTTCTTTTTCTGTTATTCTGCACTGTTTTAAGTTGTCTACACGTCGTGGGTCTGTTTCTGGGCTGTCTCTCTTCCATGGGTCTGTTTACCCCAAGCCAATACCTTAGAGTCTTACTTACCAGTCTTTATATGAGGTCTGTTATGGAATACTGTGAGTACTTAAAATTTGTTCTTTTTAAGGATTGTCCTGATGGTTCTTGGCCTTTTGAGTTTCACGTAACATGGAGAAAGAGTTTTGTGAGTTTCAAATACAGCCGCGGTGTTTTGGTAGGGACCGTGCCAGAAAGGACATCCCGGGGGTTCTGAGGCTCGTGACCCTGAGTGCTGTGCGCCCTGTTACTTGCCGGTTCTTCCTCATGCTCCTGGAAAAGCTTTTGCGGTTTTCTGTGTATAGGTCTTGTGCCTCTTCTGTGAGACTCATTCTTAGACGTTAATGATTTGGGATACTGTTGTGTTACCACGAACAGCGTTGTAATTTTTCGTTATCTAGTTGTTGCTAGGGCTTGTGGAGACAGTATTGTTTACACTGACCTTGTATTTTCCAATATTGCTTTGTTTTAATCAACCCTAATAGTTTTTCTCTGGGATCATCAGGTTTTTGTCAGACACAGTGTCATTTGTAAATCGTGTTTTTGTGTTCTTCCGGTCCTTACCCTGCTTACTTCTTTTTCTTGCCCCGTTGAATTGGGTAGAACCTGAGCCCAAACACGAGTAGAAGCAGTGCCGGCGAGGGTCCCTGTCTCCTCCAGCACCGTGCGTGCGTTGTGTTTCCGATTAGGTTGGGATGATCATTGCGCTGGGGGGAAGCACCCAGAGGCTTCCTTGGATATCCTTGTCTGATGGCTGCTGTCTACTCTTGAAGCATGGGAGCTGCTGAGCCTGAAAATGAGGGAGAAGAGGCAAAAGAAGCTGTAAGATTTCTCAAAGAAGTAGTGCCATTGTGGGGTGACCCAGTCAGGTGGAGGCAGAACAAAGGAGAGCTTACTGGACGCGCTGCAAGGGGGCAGCGGGCAGGACAGCGTGCGGGGCAGGGAGGGAGAGACTGGCCGCTGGGAGGTGGGGGCTGCGGCTAGCGGGGAAGGCGAGGCGGTGTGGGAATGTGGGAAATCTCCTGTTTTTGGTTCCTGTGTGCAGGTGTAAGGGGCCCATTGGTCAGCTGGGGCTTATGGCTGTTGTGCGGTGGGTCACCTGACGGGCCTGTTTGCATTCAGCCCGGGGGCTGGGGGTGACTGTGGGCACTCTCCGGCCTCCAGTTTCCATGGCTCAAGTTGGTTGCCTGAAAGCGGCCTCTACAGAGTGGGCCCCGCACTTGTTGGACGCGTGGTCTTGCGTCCGTGGCTCCACTTGGAGCAGTCACGCTGGGGGCTCCCGCGTGTGCGCAGGAGGAGAGAGCACAGCTTGAAGCTGAAAGCGAGGGCAGGAGGGGTGCGGCGGTCAGCGTCTGCAGGACTGAGCTGGGGGCTAGGCGGTGGGGCTAGGAGAAGGGGGTGTCGAGTTGAAATGGCAGAGCGGGGGTGGAGGAGACAGTTCCTGATGGTGACAGGGACGGGGCACAGCGGGCAGAGGACGAGGTCGCTGGCAGGAGGAGGAGGGCAGGACTGAGGGGCAGGAGCTGAAGGGCCGTCACGAGAGGTTGAGGCCACCAGGAATTCAGACCTGGCGCAGCGGCGGGGCGGTGCCCAGGGCAAGGGCTGGTGTGGGCGGTTGGCTCAGCGGATGGCTCACGTCTGCTGGGACTCCTGGAGGGGGGAGTGGGGAAGGGGCTGCAGGCCACAGTGAGGAACAGGGCCGGTGGGGGCCCCCCTTCCAGGCCAGGGGGCTGAGGTGGTTTCAGAATTGGGGGATTGAGAGCAGGGTCAAAGCCCCTCGACGCTGTTCCTCTGGTCAAGGCTTCTCTTCCTTCCCTCGCGGCTCGGCCGGGTTCTGGGCCGGGTTCTGGTGGAGCCTCTTCTCCCTGGGGGGCCTCCTCCTCCTCTTTTCCGGACACAGGAGGGCTCGACCTCTGATCTTCGGGAAGGGTCAGCTGTGCGCGGGGAGGCACACCCGTGAGGCAGTGTCTTGACGCTATATTTGGTCCAAGGCCTTTTCTGTTTCCCTGGATGCCCAGGTGTGTCCTTGAGGCAGGGACCCTTGGCTCTCTGGTCCAGCCACGTGTGCTGTCCAACTCGTGTCCTGCTGCCAGTTGTCCGGGACTCAAATATCTAACTGGGCATTTTCCATGGGACCTTTGCCCTGTGGGCTGTCTCGCGGGCCCATCGCGACCGGCCTGAGCGCTGCTTTGTCATGGTTCTTGCACGTGTGTTGCCCTGCTGGCCGGTTTTTTTTCTGGTTTTGTTTTGATTTGTTTCGCCCTTCAGTGCCAACATCGGGAAGAGCCACCGTGACCTGACTTGTTAGACCTTCAGCTGAGGTCAGGGTCCCGGGGTCCTAGGATGGAGACCCACACCAGGGGTCTCCCTGCTCAGTGGGGGGCCTGCTTATCCCTCTGCCCCTCCCCCCATTCATGCTCTCTCTCTCTCTCAAAATAAATAAATAAATAAAATCTCTTAAAAAATAAAGATTTATTTATCAGAGAGCAGGGCACGTGTGCGCCTGGGAGGAGGGGCAGCGGGGGAAGGAGAACCCTGAGCCCACTCAGCACGGAGCCGAGCCTGGCTCCGGCCCACGACCCTGAGACCCCAGACCGGACCCAGCGGAGATCAGAGTCGGACGCTGGGATGCCTGAGCCTCCCGGGTGCCCCCGCGCAAGCTGTTTGTGCACAGCCGCTCCCTCAGCACTCAGGTCTTAACCGCAGGGGGCCCTGGGACAGACCTGGAGGGTCGTCACGGAGGCGGTAGCAGCAGGGCCCGATGGCAGCGCTGGGGGCCTGCCGGTGCGCGTGCCCCGGGGACGGCCTCTCTGTGCCGCATCGGTGCCACAGTCGGGAGGTGCCCGTGGCAGCACCCCAGGCCCGGCTGTGGGCTCGCAGCACTTGTGCCTGCTTCCTTCTCCTCGGGGGCAGGGGCCTGTCCTCGGCACCCCCAGCCCTGGCCCTGAGCCATGCGGTGGGTGGGCCGCCTCTGCACAGCATCTGGTCCTTCCCCGACTTGGGTGGTGCAGCCCCTGGGGCACCTTGGCCTGGAGCTGTGCCAGGCCCAGTCCCCCAGCCCCTCGCAGATACGCAGATACGGACCGACGGCTCCTCCTGAAGGTGCCGGCACACGGTTAAGGAGATGGACTGGGAGTGTGCCCTCCACAGGCTCATCGTCTAGCGGCAGACAGGCGGGGACAGAGCGTGCCCTTGTGTCTGGTGTCCAGCTTCCAGCTCCGCCTGCTCGGGAAGCTGTCGTGAGACGCGTGCCTTGGGCCTCAGGGACCCTGGGGGATGGGAGTCTTCCAAGGAGAGCCCGTCTGCCGTGGGGGCCAGTGAGCACATGGGCTACGGACCATGGGTTGGCCCTGGAGTGGGGGCTGAGCTGCATGTGAGCCGTCGCCGCCCTCGGTTGCTCTGACAGGCAAACCGGAGTCTGGGACGCCCACCTTACCCGCCGGGTTCCCTGGGGGTCCTGCCGGCCCCTTGTTCCTCCGGAGAGGGGCAGTAGTGGGGTAACGCGGCATATAAAACCAGCTCTTTGGATTGCAAGTTATAGGAATCTACTCCAGAAGCCACACATAGCTTCACATCTGCGAGGGGGGAAGACCCCACAACCACAGGGAAGGCGGGTGACCGGCTCGGGCCTGACGCGGCGCGACGGCCCCAGCCCCGCTGAGTTCCAGTCCCCGTCACTCTGTCACACCCTGCTAATCCTCACACAGACGCTGCGGCTGGCACCAGGGAGCAAGTGCTGGGGTGGCTGGCAGGGGACTTTGGATGTAGGCGCGGCATCAGTTTCCCTGTGGAGCGAATGGGGGTCAGGACAGGGACCTGCGGGGAGGCCCGGACTCTGGGTGTCGCAGGGCGGCTGGGACCTCGGCCCAGCCCGGATGGCTTCCTGCCTGGTAGGGTCTGGGGACTGGGCCTCCCGTCCCAGAAGCCAGGGGCCCTGGCAGCGTTCTCCGCAGTCTCTGGGGATGATCGAGGGGTGTGGCTCTGAGAGGCTCCAGGGCGGTCTCTGTCCCTCCAGGAGGCGCCTCCCTTCGAGCTCCAGTACTCTTGTGCAGCTTTCTTGGGCACAGAGCTGAGACCTGGAAAAAGTTGCCCAGATCATCTGTTTGACATTCCAGTGAGACTTGGGGAGGGCTTGTGAGTGAGGTGGGAGAGGCCCCCCTTCCCCCTGCGGCCTGGGTGTGGCACACGGGTCATTCTGGGAGATGCCACTGAGCCATCTGGGCCTTGGTGACTCTGTTGAGGGTCAGGTCTTTCACTTCTGGTGGGCTCTTCCTGGACTGTGGTGGGAGAAGGCCACCGAGTGAGGCCTGGGGAGGGGTGTCAGGCAGGGTCCAGGGGACCGGGGCCCAGAAGGCGTAGGGCTGAGCCTGGAGGGGCCCTCCTTCAATGGAGACTGTCCTGGGGGGCAGGTGCCCACTGCAGCGTTTCCCGGGCACTCTCAGGGCCACCTTAGGGTCACCTTGGGCTCAGAGAAGGTAGTCAGCAGCCCCAGGACCTGCCCAGAGTTACAGGGAGACTGCCCTGGGGCATCTTGCAGCAAGGAGCACTGCTCAAGGGACCCAGAGTAGACCCAGGGCTTCAGGAGGGTGGGCCCCCCCAGAGTCGGGGGCTGAGGGCCTGAGTAAGCTATCACCACCCAAACCAGGAGACCACAGTGTCCACTGTGGGCTGGCCAGGGCGCTTCCCATTGTGGCTGGGCTGGGGGAGGGGATGCTGAGGCTGATCCTTCTTCCTGCTTTGGGATTATTTTCGTGGATGGCTTTCAAGATGACTAGTAACCCAAAGACACGGAATCAGTTCAGACAGCTGCTTGCCCTTCTTGGTTCTTTTCCAGAGGGTGCACATCTGCCCCTCTGTTAGCCTGTAAAGCGGCGGGGTGGGTGACATCTTTTTTTTTTTTTTTAAAGATTTTTAATTTATTTGACAGAGAGAGAGAGATCACAAGTAGGCAGAGAGAGAGGGGGAAGTAGGCTCCCCGCTGAGCAGAGAGCCCTATGTGGGGCTCGATCCCAGGACCCTGGGATCATGACCAGAGCCAAAGGCAGAGGCTTTAACCCACTGAGCCCCCCAGGCGCCCCGGGTGACATCTTTTAAATCCAGCCAGCGCTAACCTGGTCGGATGGCGGCTTTGGTTCCGATGCCCGGCTTCCAGAAGGGAAACCGGTCCCTACGACCCTGGGAGCCCACTTTCGGGGAGGCTTGGCCTGGGGTCCCCACCCCTTGCCAGGGCTGGAGACCGAGTGCCTCACTCCTTGTTTATGGTCTCTCGGGGTGGTCTGTTCAGGTCGTCTTCCCGGAAGGCCAGAGAGGTGAAGGTCACATGTGTGGGGGGGGCTGCCTGCTCTCTGGGGGTGGCGGGGAGGGCTCTGGGCGTGGTCAGGAGGGAGGCAGAGTCCTGCAGGGTGTGTGAGGTTCTATAGCCCTCAGGCAGTTGGGGGGGGTGGGCAAGGAGAAGGTGACCTTGTGTAGTCCACCCTGGGAGCAGACAGGTCAGCAAAGCGGAGGGAGCCGAGGCCTTGAGAAGCTTCCAGAAAACAGATCCCAGAGGCCAGTACCTGGGCTGTGGAGAGGCAGCCTCATGGGGAAGGCCTGTGGCCCGGCCAGCCCTCCTTGCTCCCTGCTCTGAGTTGGGCTGCCTTTTCTGGGAGCCCCTGGGGTGGTGATGTCAGGTGGCAAGTGCCCCCACCAGGATTCTGGTCCAGCAGCGCTGGGTGTGGGGTGGAGTCTGTTGGGGCGGGGCTGGCTCTCTCACCTGCTGGCCTGCGCTGCCTGCAGTGGTCATGATGGGCTCCGTGTTCCTCCCCCCCAGGCGAGTGGAGGCCGCCAGCAGCCTGCAGCCTGATCTACTGCTCTTCGGAAGGAGGCCCCCCAGGGACACAGCCGCCAGGCCTGCCAGGCCTTTGGTACCCTCGCTGCTTTGACAGACTCACTCCTGGGCGCTAGGGGCCAAGACCGCAGGACTCCAAGGGCACAGCCTGCCCTGACCTCTCTGTGGCTGTGGGTCCGGCCCTCTGGCCCAGCTCCCTGTTAGCCCTTATGTCCTGACCCTGGAAGACAGATAGGAGCACGGAGGGAAGGCCAGGCCATGGCTGTCCCCAGGCCCTACCCAGGATCCTGAGACCCGGAAGGGGAGGGGGCTTCTCGAACGCCGGAGCACTCCCGGGACCTCTGCCCGTTGCCCTGCCTTCCCTTGGCCCTCATCGAAGTGGCAGGACACAGCGACTCTGTTACCTGGGTAATTAGCTTCAGACCCAGGACTGAGGCTGCCCAGGTCCTGGGCTGCTTCCCACAGGCCGTGCACCCTGACCCCAAAAGCGAGGTGAGGCCGTGCCCGCTGAGCAGCTGAGGTGTCACCCTTGGGCACCTCCCACACTGCCCTTTCTGCCTGGGGTCCATGTCCCTCAGGACCGCCTGGGCCTGGTCACAGCGTGGGGCCTTGTGACCCAGCCTTGCCAGGGGCAGAGGGCGCCGCCAAGCCTTAGGGAGGGGATGCCCCCAAGGGTGCTGGTCCGGCCCACCGCCCCACTCCTCAGGCCCAGTCTGGCCCCGGTGCTCCCCAATCTGGTGCCCCGAGCTGCCCCCCTGGCAGGTCGCCCCCGCCATGGCCGAGCACCTGGAGCTGCTGGCAGAGATGCCCGTGGTGGGCAGGATGAACGCGCAGGAGCGGCTGAAGCACGCCCAGAAGCGCCGGGCCCAGCAGGTGAAGGCGTGGGCCCAGGCAGAGAAGGAGGCCCAGGGCAAGAAGAGCCATCGGGAGCGGCCGCGCACGGAGGCGGCTGGGGCCGGGCCGCAGAAGCGGGTCCTCTTCCCTCCTAGCGTCGCCCTTCTGGAGGCTGCTGCCCGCAATGACCTGGACGAAGGTGAGTGTGGCCGAGCCCCAGGGCGCAGTGCCCTCCTTGGAGGCCCTCGGGGCTGGCCAACGTCGTCATCCGCATGCCGCCTGTGCTGGGCCGCCCGGGGCCGGCCCGTGGTGGGCCGCGCGCATGGGTGCTGCTGTGGGGGTTGGGCAGGGGCACCCGGACAAGAGCCAGGGCTTCGCTCAGGGGAGCTGGGAGTGGCCCGTGGCCTTTGCCACCTCTTGCCGGGGTGCTGGGTGACGATCGGGAGTGTCCTGGCCACCGCCTGCTTGAGTCCTCCATCTCCTCCTCTGTCTAGGAGGACGGTAGCGCTCACCACAGCAGGTCAGAACGAGGGGGCAGGGGTCCCCCACAGGCTAGCCCCCTTGGCACCTGCCTCTGGCTCCGCCTTTGACTTCTTCCTCGCCATCAGGACCATCCCAGCTAGACCAGGGGCCTGAGCTTTCAGCAGCCGCCTCATTCCTCCCTGTGCCCTGTGTGCTCATAGCCCCTCTGTTCTCCGGAGAGGCGCTCGAGGGTTCTTCCTGCCTTCCTCCGGGGGCAGAGGCCGGGGTGCAGAGGGCAAGGAGGGGAGGGCAGCGCCTTGAGGCCCGGGAAGTGCAGGAGGGCGTGGTGGGCGTGGTGCAGGCCAGGGACTGTGGGAAGGAGGCTGAGTCCTCCTAGTGCCTGTGGAGCCCAGTCTGAGGGGCCCAGGCCGTTAAGGAGGTGACCTTGGCGACAGCCTGGGCCCACTGAACCATGAGGACAGGAGCTGGCTCTGCTCTGGAGGGCACTGGACGCCTCGGGCCCACACTGCAGGCTGCAGCTGGGCAGGGAGCCTGCTCAGGGCTGGGGCGTGTGTAGGGTTGGGGCACTCAACTAGTGGGAGAAACTCGGGGGAGCAGGGGCCCCAGTGAGGGTATTGTTGGAGGAGGGAGCCAGAACCCCAGCCAGAGTGGGATGGACCGGCGCCCCATGGCACTGCCCACATGCAGGAGCCTGAGGGTCGGAGCGCAGGGAGCCGTCGTCGGGAGGGCTGGCTCCTGCTTGGCGCTGCAGGCAGGGGCGGGGGGTGTGCACTCTGGGGGCAGACAGAGGCCCAGTGCCTCGGCTCTTGAGCCCTTAGCCTGGGCTCGTGGGCCCCTCTGGGCCCTGCACTGCTGCCTCCTTCGGTACCCTGCCCTGGGCCTAGAGCAGTGCTGGCCTGTGGCTCTGTGCCCTAACCACACTCCCTCCCCCTTCTCACAGTCCGCCAGCTCCTTGAGAGTGGGGTCAGCCCTGATCTGGCCAACGAGGATGGCCTGACGGCCCTGCACCAGGTCAGCCATGCGGGGGATGGGGGGCGTAGGGGGAGAGAAGGCGGCGCTGGCCTGGGCGCTGGCACTCAGGCCTTGTGGCTCGTAGAGCTGCATTGATGACTTCCGAGAGATGGTGCAGCAGCTCCTGGAGGCGGGGGCCAAGGTCAATGCCCGCGATAGTGAAAGCTGGACTCCCCTGCACGCCGCGGCCACCTGCGGCCACCTGCAACTGGTAGAGCTGCTCGTCGCCCGGTAGGCCCCAGTCGCCACTGCGGGGGAGGGCGTCTGTATGGGAGAGCGACGGGGCTTGGGCTGGGAGAGGCAGGGCCTTCCTCACACAGGCTGGTTCATCCTGATGCGGCCCAGCTGTGTCCTGGGCAGGAAGCGTGCTTGGCCCTTGCCTTGTGTTTCCACTCCCCTTCACCAGCGCTGACTTCACCTTCACCCCGGCCTGGAGATCAGGGCCTTGGGGGAGGCTGTGCTCCCAGGGGAACAAACATGTGCTCAGGAAAGTGTGGTGGTTCTCCTGGGGGCTCCCTCTTGCCAAGCCCCCGTAGGAGTTTGGGAACTCTTGAGGGTGGGCCTTGACCTCTAGCTCTGGTCTCGATGGGGTCTGCACAGAAACAGGCCCTTCTGGACCGAGTGATGAGGGCAGCCCTGGCGAAGACGGAGGGGCACCTAGACATAGACGGGGCCTTTGACAAGGAGGGTGGGGCAGGGCTGGGCCTCTCTGCACGTGAGCTGTGGGGGACGGGAGGGGTGGTCGGCTTTCCAGGGTCTGGGAGCACCCCCCGCTGCCCCAGCCCCTCAACTCCGTCTGCTACAGCAGAATGGGTGGTCAGGGGCTCAGGCTCTCCTTGGAGCAGTCTGGGTGCTGACGGTGGGTGGGTGTTCACGGCTCTTGCGCCCAGAGAGCACCGCCTTTGTGTTCTGGGCTCCCTCAGCTCCCCGTCCTCCCCCGGGCCTTGCCTCTGCTTGAGCCTTGTTCCCCGTGGCCCTCTCTGGCATCCAGGCTCTCCTCCTCCCTCTCCTTTTTGCTCCCTGAGGCCCCGAGAGGCCTGGCACCCGCTTTTGGCTGGTAGGCCCCCTGTGTGGGCTCACAGGGTCACGTGGGTGTGGAACCTGGTGCTCAGAGGCAGGTGGAGACGGCCCGCCTGGCTTGAGGGCCGGATCCAGGGCCTTCTCTGTCTTTGACCCGCACAGTCCACAGGCTAAAGGCCTCTGCAGAGGGTGGCCTAGAGGCCTCCATGGGGGAAGGGCTTTGTGGCCAAAGCCTCTGTCCATTCCTCCCGCAGGGGTGCCGACCTCCTGGCCGTCAACACCGATGGGAACATGCCTTATGACCTCTGTGAGGACGAGCGGACGCTGGACTGCCTTGAGACGGCCATGGCCAACCGTGGTGAGTGTGACCCCCCTTGTCCACCCAGGACGCCCAGAGTGCCGGCCCTGAGCTTGCTTCCTTTCAGGCATCACCCAGGACAGCATCGAGGGGGCCCGGGCCCTGCCCGAGCTGTGCATGCTGGAGGACATCCGCTGCCTGCTGCAGGCGGGAGCCGACATCGATGACCCCCAGGACCATGGGGCCACGCTGGTGAGGACCTGGCCGCGTGAGGTGAGGCTGGCGGGCGGCGGCTACCGTAGGGGCTTGGCAGGGACTCAGGCCCAGCTCTTTGCCTGTAGCTCCACATCGCGGCCGCCAACGGGTTCGGCGAGGCAGCCGTCCTGCTGCTGGAGCACCGGGCCAGTCTGAGCGCCAAGGACCAGGACGGCTGGGAGCCGCTGCATGCCGCAGCCTACTGGGGCCAGGTGAGTGCGGCGGGCGTGGCTGGCTCCGTGGCGGGGGCACGTGGGGTCCTGGCTCCTGGCTCGGGCCCTTCAGCAGCCCCGGCTCCCCGGCCCTCAGGTGCACCTGGTGGAGCTGCTGGTGGCGCATGGGGCCGATCTGAATGGGAAGTCTCTGACGGACGAGACGCCCCTTGGTAAGCCCCGGGGCCGCCTCTGCCAGTGTAGGGGCTGGGTGGGAGGGCCCCGGTGACCCTCCACCCGCCTCTCCTAGACGTGTGCGGGGACGAGGCGGTGCGGACCAGGCTGCTGGAGCTGAAGCACAAGCAGGACGCACTGCTGCGCGCCCAGGGCCGCCAGCACTCTCTGCTGCGGCGTCGCACCTCCAGCGCCGGCAGCCGGGGGTGAGCGCCCCGACCCGATCCGGGCCCCTCCCGCCCCCACCCGGCCTTCGCCCCCCTGCTGGCAGCCCCCCCCCCCCATCCTGCCCTTGCCGGCCCCCAGGAAGGTGGTGAGGAGGGTGAGCCTGACCCAGCGGACCAGCCTGTACCGCAGGGAGCATGCCCAGGAGGCCATCGTGTGGCAACAGCCACCGCCCACCAGCCCGGAGCCGCGCGAGGAGGACGACGGCCGGACGGACGCGGAGCTGTGCTCCCGACCTAGTGAGGTGAGCCCCACGCCGTCAGCCTGCAGCCCGGTAGCTGCGGGCCCTGGCGCGCCCCTCCGTGTGCGGAGCAGGCACGTGAGCTGATGTCGCTGCATGTTTGTCCCACTGTGCCCGCGCGGGGGGTCGGTGGGACCAGTGACCCTGTGCCCACACAGCGGGCCGGTGCTGCACGGGCGTGGCTGCTGTCCCGGGCGGCCATGCAGCCTGGAGCCCGAGGCCCAGGGAGGCCAGAGAAGGCCTTCCCGACGGCCCCTGAGGCCCGCGCTCCCCCAGCAGGACGATGATCCTGAGTCGGTGAGGCCGCACAACGGCCGAGTTGGAGGCACCCCTGGGCGGCACCTGTATTCCAAGCGGTTGGACCGGAGCGTCTCCTACCAGCTGAGCGCCCTGGATAGCTGTGCCCCCGATGCCCCGGGCCGGGTCAAGGCCCAGCACACGCTCGCAGAGCTGAAGCGCCAGCGAGCCGCCGCTAAGCTGCAGCGTCCCCCGCCCGAGGGGCCCGAGGGGCCTGAGCCCAGCCTGCCGGCCACCGCTGCTGCAAGCCCCCAGCCGGAACACAGACCCGGGGCCGGTGGAGACCCACCCCTGCTGAAGCTCACCGCGCCCTCGGAGGAGGCCCCCGCGGAGAGGAGGCCCTGCTGCCTGCTCATGTGAGGGGCTGGCTCCCGGAGTGCCCCGGAGGCTGCCGCGGGGCCCCTGCTCTGGGGGCCCTGGTGTACGCCCTGCTGCTGCTGCTGCTGCTGGGAGAGAACCGGCGGGGGACCTCCCTCAGCTCCCCTGCCGGGGATGCCAGCATCCTCGCTCAGGGATGAGCTTCTGGCAGAAGCCCTCCTGGGGGGCCGTCTGGCTGCAGAGACCTAGTTCCATCGTGTGCCTCTTGATAAAGGGCTGTTCTGCCACCTGCCTTGTCGTGTGTGTCACCGGGGCCGCTGTCCTGAGGGTGGGGAGCTGAGGTGCTGCTGCTGGGTGTGCCGGTCCCTGTGTGGGGCCTGTAGGGGCTTGCTTGGGGCTGCCTGGCCCTGCGTAGGAGTGAGGCCCACGGCCGCTGGGCGGGAAGCCTGGCCTGGCCTGTGCCCTGCCTCCCCTGCCTTCCCAGCCTCCTGGAGACTCCTCTGTAACTCTTTCCTTTCCTGAGAGCAGCGGGGGCTGCGGAAGGACATTCCTTGGGGCTCAGGCCTGGGGGTACCCATGGCAGAGGAGCAGGGAGCCTGGCGTGGAAGGGGAGGGGCCTTCCCACAAGACTCTCAAGCCACAGAGGGGAGAATCCGAATGAAGGCTGGAGTCAGAAACCTCCCTGGGGGGGATGAGTCCCCCCGCTCCTGGCACGTAGCCCTGATCCTGGGGCCTGGCTGCCAGGCTCCGCCTGGGCTGGCAAAGGGGACCAGAGGTTGGCTGCCCAGATCCTGAGCTGGCTGGGCACAATGTGTCAGGGTGACGGGGGCCCCTTAGGGGCCTCAGGTGGGAGGGCCGAGGGTGCTGTTAGCTTGCGTGTCAGTGCCAGGTCACCTTGCAGCCAGTGCCGGGTCACCTTCTCCTCGCCCATGGGATGGGTCAGCTGCATGTGTGCAGGGCCCATCCTTCTCGGAGCATCACTGCTTGGAGGGGTGTCCTCAGCAGAGCTGGGGAGCCGGGGCCTAGGCTGCAGGTTAAATTGGGTGTGGGGGGCAACGCAGCTTCCAGTGTCCACCTGCAAATAGCTGCCTGCGCTGGGCCGGGGCTGCCTCTGCCTGGGGCTGGGATCCTATTAACCTGTGCTCTGGTCTGAGGGCCCAGGGGGTAGGGGTAGGGGCAAAAGATGGCCCAGAGCCGAGAGGTGTGAGGGGAGACCGAGGCTGGCTGCCTGGGGCTCCTGCTCTTTCCTTGCTGGCCAGCAAGGGCAGAGGAGCCCAGGCTGGCGTCAGGCCCGGCCAGCTGCCCACGGCCTCTCTCAGAGAGCTGACTCCTTGACCTTCCGCTCCAAATCAGATGTCCCCAGCTGGGGTAGCCACCCCTGGGCATGGCCTATCCACGCCCTTCAGGGCCTGGGGAGGCGGGGCCCTGATGGCCTATCACAGCTTGCTTCCCACTATCTCTGCCAATCAGGAGCAACAGGGAGGGGGAGCTTAGGTCACCCTGCCTGTGGTGTGGCCCCAAGGGCAGCTCCGGGCTGGGGCATGGTGAAAGGGCACAACCGCACCCCAGAGGAGCCCAGTGTCCGCGGGCCCAGAGCCGCCCCACCCTGTCGCCCAACATCCCAACCCAGAGACCCGGGCCGCCTCCAGCTGCAGAGCTGGGACCAAGGTCCAACCCCAGGGCTCGTGGAGCCTGCGGGCCATGGTTGCCAGCCCAGGAGGGGCCAGCCGGATGGAAGCCCACATCGGAGCTTCCGCTCCCCTCCCCCAGGAACGCCAGGATTCTATAGAGGCCCCACTCAGTTACCTGGGAGACAGGCCTGCTGGCCCAAGCAAAGATGGGAGGCCTGAGAGGGCTAGGACTCGGCAGAGCCCTGCTGGGGTGAATCTCCAGGGTCCCAGCTCCATTTCCCCTGGGGGTTTAGCTCTGCCCAGCTCTGCCAACCCGTCTGGGCACTTAGCACACCTCCCCTCCCTCAGGTCCAGTCCCTCAGAGCTTCTTGAACCTTCTGTCTGTCCCTACCCCCCATGTAGGTCTCCTGCTCCCCTGTCATGGGGACACTGGGCGGGCACTGGGCCTCGCCCCAAGCCCCGCCTGCCTCCTCATGCACTCCCTATGGCTCCCTGGGGCAGAACTGTGCCCAGACGGGTGGGGCGGGGCCCAGCGGCCCCGACTTCTTCTTCAGCCTTTTCTGTCCCTTTCAGTGGGGGCAGCAGGCCGCCGCGAAGAGGGTGCCCTTCACTTTGAGCCCCTCTCCCCGGGCTCCCTCTTCCCAGCCCCGGCCCATCGAGTCTGGACCCAGCGTCCTTTTTCCCGCCCGAACCCTGCTGTGTCCTGATCTTCCTGCCTGGTCTGAGTAGTGTCATGGCCTTGAGGGCAGGTGACCACAGCCGGGTTGCAATGAACGGGCTGAAGGAGAAGGTGCTGACGCTGGACACCATGAACCCGTGTGTGCGGAGGGTGGAGTACGCGGTGCGCGGGCCCATTGTGCTGCGCGCCCTCGAGCTGGAGCAGGAACTGCGCCAGGTATGGCCCTGGGCCCCACCACTGCCCTCCAGGCTGCACCTGGACAGCTGCATCAGGCCCATTTCCACAGTCACACAGGACGAGGACCTGTCCTGTCCTCACGCCTGTGCCCTTTCACTCCCAGGGGGTAAAGAAGCCCTTCACGGAGGTTGTCCGGGCCAACATCGGGGACGCGCAGGCCATGGGGCAGAAGCCCATCACCTTCCTGCGTCAGGTGAGGCTCGGGGTTTGCCCTGGTGCCCCTCCCCAGCCCGCCCACGTGCTCGGGCTCAGTGTCTGCTGCTCCCAGGTCCTGGCCCTCTGTGTGAACCCCGATCTCCTGAACAGCCCCGACTTCCCTGAGGACGCCAGGAGGAGGGCTGAGCGCATCTTGCAGGCATGTGGGGGACACAGCCTGGGTAAGTGCCGGTGCCCAAACTGGGCAAAGCCCCAGGGAGGAGCGGGAGCTGGTGGGAGGCCGTCCCAGGGGAGGGGTGGACCCAACTGCTGGGAGATACTCCTCAGGACGGCTAAGGAGCCTCTCGGGTCCTCCTCTCCCTGTCCTGCCCTGTCCTCCGGCCCAGGGGCCTACAGCGTCAGCTCGGGTATCCAGCTGATCCGGGAAGACGCCGCCCGGTACATTGAGCGGCGCGACGGAGGCATCCCCGCAGACCCCAACAACATCTTCCTGTCCACCGGGGCCAGCGATGCCATCGTGGTAGGCCAGGGCCAGGGCAGGAAGACGCCGTGGCTCTTTCCTTGTGGCTTGGGCGGACCTTGCTCCTCTTGGCACAGTGCTCCCAGGCCGGGCGGGGAGCAGGTGCCGTCCCCTGGGCCCTACCAACCTGGCTTCCCCATCCCGCTGACAGACGGTGCTGAAGCTGCTGGTGGCGGGGGAGGGCCCCACCCGCACAGGCGTGCTCATCCCCATCCCGCAGTACCCGCTGTACTCGGCCGCGCTGGCCGAGCTCGACGCTGTGCAGGTGGACTACTACTTGGATGAGGAGCGCGCTTGGGCCCTCGACGTGGCCGAGCTGCGGCGCACCCTGTGCCAGGCGCGTGGCCACTGCTGCCCACGTGCACTCTGCATTATCAACCCCGGCAACCCCACTGGTGCGCTGCCCGACCCCCAGCCCTCCCTCGTCCCCCTCCCCATGGGGTCAGTCTGCCCCCCCCCCCCCCCGCGGGCGCAGAGCCCCAGTCTGACCCTGGACATGGTGCGTCTCCCATGCCCTAGGACAGGTACAAGCCCGCGAGTGCATCGAGGCCGTGATTCGCTTTGCCTTTGAGGAGCGCCTCTTCCTGATGGCTGATGAGGTGTGGGCAGGGGCTCGCCTGGGGCTTGGGGTCGCGGGGCCCGGGTGACAGCACCCTCCCCTGTGGTGACGCTGGCCCGCCCGTCCAGGTGTATCAGGACAATGTGTATGCGGAGGGCTCGAGGTTCCACTCGTTCAAGAAGGTGCTCATGGAGATGGGGCCGCCCTATGCGACGCAGCAGGAGCTCGCCTCCTTCCACTCGGTCTCCAAGGGCTACATGGGCGAGTGCGTGCGGGGTCACAAGGACTGCACCCTGGCTTGGGTCCCCTGCCCGGCCTGCCCTGACACCTGCGCTCTGGGCTGCAGGTGCGGGTTCCGCGGTGGCTACGTGGAGGTGGTGAACATGGACCCCGCGGTGCAGCAGCAGATGCAGAAGCTGATGAGCGTCCGGCTGTGCCCGCCGGTGCCGGGCCAGGCCCTGCTGCACACGGTGGTCAGCCCACCCACATCCTCCGACCCCTCCTTCGCGCAGTTCCAGGCGGTGAGCGGGAGGGGCGAGGAGGGGGTGCGATGGCGCTACGCCGGCCGCCGCGGGGTCTGATCAGCTCACCCTTCTCGGCCACAGGAGAGGCAGGCGGTGCTGGCCGAGCTGGCGGCGAAGGCGAAGCTCACGGAGCAGGTGTTCAACGAGGCCCCCGGCATCCGCTGCAACCCGGTGCAGGGCGCCATGTACGCCTTCCCTCGCGTGCAGCTGCCCCCGCGCGCCGTGCAGCGCGCTCAGGTGCGGCCCGACTGGCGACTGGCCTGGGGCGCGGGGGCGCGGGTGGGGCCCGCCAACCAGCTCGGAGTGTGAGCGCCCCGCCCTGTCCGTCCGCCCCCAGGAGCTGGGCCTGGCTCCCGACATGTTCTTCTGCATGCGCCTTCTGGAGGAGACTGGCATCTGCGTGGTGCCCGGGAGTGGCTTCGGGCAGCGGGAAGGCACCTACCACTTCCGGTGAGGCCCAGCCCCGCATGGCTCAGCCCGGTCGCCCCCAGCACCTTCACTTACCCCCCCCTCGCCCTTTCAGGATGACCATTCTGCCCCCCATGGAGAAGCTGCGGCCTTTGCTGGAGACGCTGAGCCAGTTCCACGCCAAGTTCACCCGAGAATACTCCTGAGCCCCGCCCCCGTTTGGGCCCAGGCTCGGCTGGGGCCCTGGACACCATGGCCAAGGTCCTCCCTGGGGGTCACTGGAGCCCTCTGGACTTGCTCCCGCTACCTGTGGGGCTGGGCCCCTGCCTTTCTGCAGACCCTTAATAAAGCTGAAGCAGCCTGACTACCTGGAGGCCGGCTATGTGCACACCCGTAGAGCTGTCCCTGCCTCTGTCCACTGCTGACTTCCTGTCTGAGCTGGGGTTCCGTGAGGCTTGGAGACCTAGCCCCAGGCAGGGCATCTGTCAGCCTTGAGGCGGATGGTCAAGGAAGGCTCCCAGAGGAGGGAGGTGCAGTGTCCCTCACTGCAGATGTGGTGCCCTCACGGGCCGGGTCTCTCCGTGGCCTCTGGTCTTGAGGCAGACACGGCGGCAAACTTCACATAAAGCGAGGAGGAGTGAAGGTGTGAAGGTGCGACAGGGCGGGCACTAAGCCGGCCGGAGAGACCCGGGAGCTGAGTCCCAGGGGTGACCACATCCGAAAACATAGCCTAAGGTAGACGCAGCCAGGGGCCCTGCTGTGCCTTCCTGCATCGCCCGCCTGTCGCCCGGCCAGCAGCACAGGAAGCACACTGCGCTGTGAGACGGAGCCGGGGGGGGGCTGGGTGAGTGGCAGGAAACGGAATCCCGGTGAGGACTCAAGGAGGAAGGCTTGGTTCCCCTCCTGAACGAGCAGGTGGCAGGGCGCTGGAGGAGCCAAGGTAGGGGGTGGGGAGAACGAACACATAGGTCTTGCTTTGTTTGTATTGGGTTTGGAGTATGTGACATCCTAGTGCAAACACAGCCCTTGGGCTGGGAGGCAGCGAGGGGGCCCTCCCACGCTGGAGCACTCAAGGCCAGGTGCCGGGGGAAGGGCTGTAAAATGCTGACGCACAGGCACCCCGGGGAGGCCCAGACTGGGGGTGGGTGTGCAGCCCTACGTCCTGGCCCCGGGAGCAGAGATGGAGCTCACTGTGTGCAGGGCAGGCACGGTTGGGGGTCGCCGCCATCTTGGGGAGGGACGCCAGTCCTCATTTTACAGATGAGGAAGCTTGTCGAAGTGACAGGAGACCCACTCCAGGTGGTTTCACCAGCTGTTCCTCTAGGGGTTGGGTCGGCTTCAGGGGGCCGAGGGTTCGGAGACAGAACGAAGGCCCTAGCTCTGTCCGCTCCGGAGGTGGTTCTTAACCACGGGCTGTACTCACTTCCTCTTCTGGGCCTCGGGAGTCCTGTGGGTGCCACTGTGAGGAGGGACCACGTGAGACCCCCCGTGTTCGGCTGCTCCAGGGACGTACCTCTCCCCTCCACCAAGCCAGCAGCAGGGAGGCAGGGCCTGGGTGGGCCTCTCCCAGCCTGGTCACCGACCCTGGAGGGCATCTCCGGCAGCAGCTGGCTGCAACGCCCTGGTTGAGACCTTTCGTGGCCCCGGGCATAAGCAGTAGTGGGTCATGGGCACTTAATTAAGAGGCCGACTCCTCCCTAGGCACTGCAGCACCCAAGCTGCAGGTGAGACATCACGGAAGCGCTTGTGGGAATTCAGGGTGTGGGTCCAGGGGGTCTGGGAGCCGGATCTCCTCATACCCTTGGGGGAGGGCCAAGGTGAGCCGCGGGCTCAACACCAGATAGGCGAGTGGCCGCCGGGCCCGCGGCTCCCGGGCCGCACCCAGGTTGGCCACTGGGGGCGCCCGAGGGCGGGCGGCGCTCTGGCCCGCTCGCGCGCTCAGTGGCCGCGCGTTGCGCGCCTGCGTAGTGCGCATGCCTCAGGACCCGCGGGCGCCCACCTGCCCAGTGCGCTGACTGGTCCCGCTCGAGCCATGCGGTCGTGGGACCCCTGACCGGCCCAGACCCCCCCTCCGGAACCGCTCTGCCCCGGCGCCAGGTTCTGGTCCGGCCTTGAACCCAGCCCCGGTCCCCGCCCGATCGCGGGCCGGGCCCCGCCCCCCAGCAGTAGCCCCCGGGCGCCCCGCTCTCCTGGCCATGCGGCGGAAGCTGCTGCCGCTGGCCGGCCTCTACCTGGTGCAAGGCCTGCCCTACGGGCTGCAGTCTGGCCTGCTGCCCGTGCTGCTGCGGGCGCGAGGCCTCTCCCTGACGCGCGTGGGACTGGCCAAGGTGCTGTACCTGCCCTGGCTGTTTAAACTCGTGTGGGCCCCCCTGGTGGACACGCGGGGCTCCCTGAAGGCCTGGCTGGTGCTCAGCACGGCTGCTCTGGGCCTGGTGTGCGGGCTGCTGGCCGCCCTGCCACCCGCGGAAGCCGGCCCGGCTGGGCTGCCGGTCACTGTGGCGGGGCTGCTGCTGTTGCTGAACCTGGGTGCGGCTGTGCAGGATGTGGCCCTGGACACGCTGGCCGTCCAGCTCTTGGAGCCGGCGGAGCTGGGGCCCGGCAACACAGTGCAGGTGGTCGCTTACAAGCTGGGGGCGGTGCTGGCGGGAGGGGGCCTGTTGGCCCTGGTCCCCACGCTCTCCTGGCCCCTGCTCTTCCTGCTCCTGGCCGCTACCTATTGGTTGGCTGCTGCCCTCGTCTGGGCGGTGCCGGCCCTGCAACAACTGCCTGCGTCTGGGCCGTCGGAACCACCCCTCCGCAGCCTGCACCTTCTGCAGGACCTGCTGGCCATGCCCGGGACTCTGTGGACGGCGGGCTTTGTGCTCACTTACAAACTGGGTAAGTGAGGCCGTGAGTCAGGCAGCAGCAGGGTGGGAGCCTGGGGGACCTCCGGCGGGTCTCCAGGAGCCCTGGAATCCATTTGGTGGTCACCTTCGGGGGCGTTAGCATAGCAGGCTGGAGTTCAGCCTGGTTCCCCAGCTCTTGCTGCACGGCTTCCGGGAGCTCCAGCCACAACACCTGGGGTCTGACGCCGCCTTATGCTGACCCTAAGCTTGCCTGATGCCCAGCCCCAGCTATCTCCAGGCACCTGGGGCCCAGAACGGAGGCAGTGCCCGGCTAGGGGAGTGCCTCTAAAGGCCCCAAGGTGAAGGGAGGTGGGAGCCCCTGCTCACATTCTCCCCACAGGTGAGCAGGGTGCCAGCAGCTTGTTCCCGCTCTTCCTGCTGGACCACGGCATCTCCACGCCAGAGCTGGGGCTGTGGAATGGTGTGGGCGCCGTGGTCTGCTCCATTGTAGGCTCGTCCCTGGGCGGGGCCTTGCTGGCCAGGCACAGGTGAGCCCTCCCCAGCCTGGCTCACTCACCTGCACCCACCCGACCTGGGCCCCACTCCCTGACTCCCCCCACCCCCACCCCATCTCCCCACCTCAGGCAACCACTGGCCCTGCTCAGGTCAGTGCTACGGTTCCGTCTCGGGGGTCTGGCCTGCCAGACCACCCTGCTCTTCCACCTGGACACCTCAGGGGTCAGGTTGGGCCCCAGCACCGTCCTGAGAGGTGAGGGGCTGGCTGCGGGAGGGGAGGGGTCCCATGTCCTGGGCTCCGCTGATCTCAGCCCTCCCAGGGGCAGCCCTGCTGAGCCTGTGTCTACAGCACCTCCTCGGGGGCCTGGTCACAACCACCACATTCACCCTGATGATGCGGTGCAGCCAGCGGGCGCCCCGTGCCCTGCAGGTGAGGGGGCTGCGGCAGGGACGTGCAGGGGGGCTGCAGGGCTGGCTGCGATCCAAGTGACCCCTCACCTGACCTCCTGCCCGGTCCCTCCTCGTCCCCACAGGCCACACACTACGGCCTCCTGGCCACGCTGGAGCTGCTGGGGAAGCTGTTCCTGGGCACGCTGGCTGGAGCCCTGGCCGACAGCCTGGGGCGGCTTCTCTGCTTTGCCTTCTTCCTGGCCCTCTCGGGCATGCCCGTGCTGTACTTGAGCCTGGCCCCTGGCAGCCTGGCCTGAGCTGGGTGCCCACCGGCCTAATAAAGCTGGGTGTGCCCGTGGCCTGGCTGGCTGGGCTGTGACACGGGCAAGGCTGTCCTCAGAAAAGAGCTACTATGAGTGACTCGAGCATTCTTTTTTTTTTTTTTTTTTTTAAAGATTTTATTTATTTATTTGACAGAGAGAGATCACAAGTAGGCAGAGAGAGAGAGAGGAGGAAGCAGGCTCCCTGCTGAGCAGAGAGCCCGATGTGGGACTCGATCCCAGGACCCTGAGATCATGACCTGAGCTGAAGGCAGTGGCTTAACCCACTGAGCCACCCAGGCGCCCCGACTCGAGCATTCTTTAATCTGCATTTTGAGGCCTCCTTGCCTCTGCACTTCTGATGGTGGGTTTTCCCCAGGGTAGTCATTGTCATGGCCACCAAGGTCTCTTTCTCCTGATGCACAGCCACACCTGACCCCCTCCACACCGTGGCCAGGCCACAGGCTGTCTTGGCGTCTGAGGTCGGGGAGCAGGGCCAGCCCACAGCCCAGCGGTCAGTGGCCCCAGCGCAGGATCTCCTCTGTGGCCAAGCGCATCAGGGCGGGGAAGCTCAGGCACAGGTGTCTCCTCCAGAAGCGCCGGTCCCGCCCATACACCTGCGCTGGGAAGCGGGGGCTTCCTGCGGGGGAACAACAGGGTGCAGCAGGATCCCGAGGACTCTGGGCCAGGCCCCACCCCCACCCCCACCCCCATCCCCGTCAGAGACCAGCCTCCCAGGCCCTCACCTATGCCATGGAAGATGCGGGCCACAGCCCTGCCTGAGAACTGCTGCTCTGGCCACAAGGACAGAAGGTGGCGCACGTCCCGTCGAACCTGGTCCTCCCAGTCCTGGATCTGTGAAGGGGGGGGGGGGGACGTGAGGCCACTTCCACGGCGCCAGGTTCCACGTAGCCCACCATGTTGCGGGCCAGGAGGCGGAGTGTGCGTGTGTGTGCGTGTGCACGCACTGGCTGGGCTCACTGCAGGCCAGGAGGAGTGAGCTCTCACCCCTGCCTGTCCTGGCTCCGGGTCCCGATCATCTTCCGTGTCCCCGGGACTCTCTTCCTTGAAGTAGCAGCTGAGCAGGGCCTTGAGCCTGGCGCTGTGCTCTTCACTGGGCTGCTCCAAGCAGGGCCCGCAGCTGGGGAAGGCCACGCTGGGACGAGAGGAATCTGTCAGAGCTGCCCCCCTGCGGGGCAGGGTGGAGGTGGCCCCAGGCCCATCCACCCCTCCTGCACCTGTGAAAGGCCTGGAAGGTGCGGCGCAGGCCGGCCAGGGCCTCCCGCTCTCGGGCTTGTATGTGGCCGTATAGGAAGTCACAGATCTGGTCCCTCTCGTGGGCTGTCAGGTCTCCAGGACTGCGCAGACAGAAGGCGAGCTCCCGGAACTCCACCAGCACCCCCGTGTCCCGACGTGCACCTGCCAGAGAGCTCATCACATGCGGGCAGGCTGGCAGCAAGCAAGTCCGGGGCCGAGTGGGCCGGGCGGGGGGAGGGCGCACCTGTTGTGGGCTCGGGCTCCCACTGCAGCTGACGCAGAGCCCGCTGTGCTGACGCCAGCTTCCAGCCCGCCGAGTCCGCCAGCTTCACGACGTCAAACTCTACAGAACAGCCTCCCCCACCTGTGCTCTCCAGCGGCTGCTGGGCCAAACATACAGCCAGGAGGGGACACCTGTCCCAGGACGAGACACGTAATTAGCCATCCTGGCTCCATGTCTTTAGCCCCAGCCTGGGCCAGGATGTGTGTTCACCTGTGGGCCAGGGCCAGGAGCTGGGGGGCACCCCCAGGACAGCGCAGGTGGCACCGGGCGAAGGTGGGTGCCAGCAGCTCCAGCCAGCGTCGTGGGTGTAGCTCCAGATAGCACAGCAGGGTCTCAATGGCTGTGGGTGGGGGACGTAGAGCAGGGCTCAGGGACATGGGCACGTGGGGACCCAAGTGTATGGGGAACGTGCCCACCGTCCCCAGTTCCTCACCCTCCTCGGGCATGTCCAGGGCCTGCACCAGCGGCTGCACCGGAAGTGCCCGCTGGTGGCCTGGGCACCGGGCTGCATGCTGGCTGTTGGGCTGCTCAGCGTCCCTCAGGGACCCGGCCACAGGTGTCTTCTGGCCCCTGGCTCCGTCCTTCTCTGGAGGCTGTTGGGCTTGGGCACAGGTGCAGGGGGGGAACGCGCACTGAACCAGTTTCTTCACGGCGAGAAAGTCAGCTGTGTCGGCATACACGTGTCTCCGCAGCTCCTGCAGGTCCTGGCCCTGTGGCATGGAAGCTGTGACCATGTGGCATGGTGGGGGGAGGCTGTGGGGGAGACTCGGTGGGGGGCTCGAGCGGGGCAGGCAAGAACCTGGGGTTGTAGGAAGAGGTGGCAATGCGCCGGCTGGCCGTCACGCCCAGCCCGGCCCACAGCCTGCACGTAGGTCTCCAAGCTCGCGGGCAGCCCCAGGTGCAGCACAGCTCGCACGTCGGGCCGGTCCAGCCCCATCCCAAAGGCCACCGTGGCCACCACCACCCGCAGCCGGCCGTCCATGAAGGCCTGCTGCACCTGCCGCCGCTCCCGGTGACACATGCCGGCGTGGTAGGCTTTGGCTATGGCCTCAGGGATCTGGCCTGCGGGGAAGACACAGACGGTCGGGTGCACTGTGTTTCTGGGGCAGGTCTGTGGGGCACAAGCCTGCTGACCTCACCTCTGGGCCCCGGGTCCCGTGACGCACGCAGGCAGGTGCGGAGCAGTGCGGCGACACGCTCTGTGTCCTCACGTCTGTTGCAGTAGATGATGATGGAGCTCAGAGCACGAAAGCGGTCACTCTGCAGCAATGTCACCAAAGCCTGGTGGGTGACAGCGGTCAGTGAGGGCTGTCAGAGGCCGTGCCTCTGGTGGGCCCAGGTGTGTGCACCTACCTGCTCTGGGTCCCTGTCCATGGACACAGAGAGGTACAGGTTCGCAGGGACGGTGACCGGCTTGCTGAGGACAAGCTCCTCAGCCACGCCTAGATGCTGGGCCACATCTCTTGAGGTGCTGCGTGTGGCCGTGGCCGTGAGACCCAGGAAGCAGCGCACACCCAGGTGTTCCCGCAGCACCTATGTGGGAGCAGAGCCAGAAAGGGTGCCCAAGCCATCCTCCCTGGCCTGCTCCCTCGTACCCCAACTCAGGCTCACCTTGCAGACACGCAGGTAGCAAGGCCGGAAGTTGTGGGACCACTGGGAAAGGCAGTGGGCCTCATCGACACAGGCAAAAGCGACTGGAGGCAGCTGAGGGAGGCAGCCAGAGGGCCCCAGCCCAGCCCCCACCAGCGCCTCGGGCGACAGCATCAGCACATGCACCTGGGCCGCCTGGACCTGAGAGTGCAAGGTCAGGAGCATCAGGGGAGGGCCGGGCTGCTCCTCGGCCCGTCTTGCCAGGCAAGGCCCCTCACCTTCTTCAGGGCAGACTCCCGCTGCTTCCTCGTCATGCCCGAATGGATACAGGCCACCTTCAGGCACGGGGGCAGGCCAGACACCTGCAGGGTCAGGAGAACAACCAGTGACAAGCCACCCTTCCTTGGTTCTCCCTCCAATGGGCTCTCCGAGCTGCTCAGCTTGACAGCGGCCGCCATCTCTGCTTTGGGCTCTCTGGGGAGAGAAAGCCCAGATGGCGGGGCCTACAGGACTAAGGGTCAGGGCTGCCCATGAGCCTTGGCTCAGAAGCACCAGGAACGGACAGGCCCCATGGGGATGCCCACCTTCCTCAGCGCTGCTGCTCCTGGGGGGTCGAGTCAGGTCAGCCCGGCTGCCAGGTCCCTGCTGCCCTCTGGCCACCACTAGACCTGGGGCTGTGGACAAGCTGCCGGGCTGAGAACAGCGGAGCTCCTTACGGCCCTGACTAGGTGATAAGCAGCAGCCTGAAGGAGCCAGAGGACCTGTGGGCACCAGTTCCTGCCTTCTGTGTGGGGCCCTAGGGTCCTGCCAGAGCACCTGGTCATCCATGAGAGACAGGAGGGGAGAGATGACCAGCGTGAGGCAGGGGCTTCGCCGGGCGTAGAGCAGTGCAGGAAGCTGATAGCACAGGGACTTGCCGGAGCCAGTGGGCGACACCAGCAGTGTGGACATGCCTGGTGGGACCAACAGTCAGTATGCCACCCTGTGGCCAGGCCTTCGTCCTGGCCCCTCCCGGCAGGAGCCAAGCTCACCAGAAAGGATCTGCATGATCACACGCTCCTGCCCAGGGCGGAAGGCTTGGTGCCCCAGCTGCTCTAGGGCCTGGAACACCTCAGCCGGTGTCTCTGTGGACACAGGTGTTGGTCAGGAGGGCCCCAAGTTGTCCCCATCTCCCAGGAAAGGCTCTGGGCTGGTCAGCTTCTGCTCACCTGCCACTTGTCCCGAGGGCCCCAGTGGGTAGAGTGGTGGCACTGGGCGGGGCCGGCAGGGTGCCCGGGGCACAGGCTGCTCCACAGTCACCAACAGCTCAGGCCCAGCAGGCTCCGGGTCTTTCTCACTCACTAGGATGAGACACAAAAAGGTGGTGTGGGAACTCTAGGCTAGACTAGAATCTTCCTGGAAAAAACACAAGTGGCCCTAGCCCGCCCCCTTCCTTCATTCACCGGGCTGCTGGCAGCCGGCAGTGCCTATCCTCTGCACCGCCTCGTCTGCGGCGAGCCGGGTCTGCACGTCGTCTTCATTCTCACGGCTCTCCTGGGGACCCTGAGCAGGCTCTGTGTCAGGTGTAAGGAGCTGCTAGCTTCTTCTGTTGGAGGTAGGTGTGCTCCCCTGCCCCCTCTCCCCCCAAGAGTACCACTGTCATCCAAACAGCGCTAGTGCAACCCCTCACCCAGAGTAGAAGTTTCACTTGACTGGGGGCACTGGGATGACCAGTGGCCTAGCTGTCCGCACCGGAAGCAAGAATTCTTGACTGTGGCTCTGGGCTGACCGCCTCCAAAACACTCCCCCTTCTTCTGCCACTTCTGCTTCCACATCTGGGGGCCACAAAAAACGGTCACATGGCAAAAGGCGGTAGGGATGAAGGGAGTGGCTGCCGGCTCCTCACCTGCTTGCGGAGCAGCCTGCCGCGGAGCGCCAGGCCCCGCACGTAGCGTTTCTGCTTCATGTTGAGCCTCACGTAATTACCTCCGCTCCGGACAGCTGGCCTAGAAAACAGGTACAGACAGGCGATGGCCAAAGCCGCCCCACCGTAGTTCGTCTCAAGGTGACCGTACTGGGAGGCTGAAGCTGCGGTACCTGGTGGCTGTGGGGCCACTGGGGGGCTGTGCCCCCACAGGTTTTGCTGGGCAGGCTTCTGCGTGTTCTGGAGCCCCAGCTTCTTCAGGCAGAGGTCCCGCATGACTGCTGTCCTGCTGGGCCTGTGCAGGACTCCCTTCTGGTTCCCCATTCCATGTCCACTTCTTGTCTTGACTGTTGCCAGGTTGGGGGCTCTCTGCATGGACTCTGGCTGTCTGTAGGGCTTGAGTCTCAGGGCCAGCGCCGGGACCAAGGACAGGCGGGACACCTGAAGCCAGAGGTTGTGAGTCCTCTACACCCAGGTTAGGCTGGCAGGCCTTGGAAGCCCCCAGGAAATCTGGGGCCCCGTTTTGACACCGCTGTAGCCAGTCAGGGTCTAGAGAGCACAGTCGTAGGCTCAGGGATGCCTGTAGCTGCTGGAGGCAGCCTGGCCTCAGCCGAGGCCCAGGAGGCTGGAGGGGGACCTCACTGACTTCTTCTGGAGAGACGGGGGCAGCCCCTGCGCCTGGTGGCCCTGGGGATGGCATCTTGGACGAGGGTCCTTGTGGAAGTCGGGGTATGCGGCCCAGAGCTGGCCCAGCCTGAGAGAGGAAGGACAGACCAGCAAGCGGGGAACTCAGGTGTCTGGGCTGCTTCAGACTCTGAAAGCCGCCAGAATGTCCACCCTGAAGCACCGGTTGAGGTGAGAAGCCCCAGGCCGGCCCTGAGGCAGGGGTCCCACCCTGGTTAAGGCTGGCAGGGCACGTGTGACCCCGCGGGTAGAGCTGCACACGTTCGGAAGGGTTGAGGAGAAAGGTTCTGCGGGGACCGGCTCCGCATCCAGGAGGGGCGCGCTGCCGGGCCGGTGACCCTCACCTGCAGAGTGGCCTTCAGGTTGGCCTTGAGCCTCTTCCCGTAGTCCGGCACAGACCCCGCAGCGCTTGCCCCGCGGAGAGGAGCGGGTGGACTCTGGGCCGCAGCGCGATTCAAGTGCGGCCCCCAGCAGCTGGGCTCCGGCGCCTGCAGGACAGACGGTGGGCGTCCGCGCCCCCCGAGCCCCGCCCCGGCCCGGGTCCCGTCCTCCCCCGGGCTCTGCGCCCCCACAGAGGCCTGGTCGCGACTCCCGGCTCTGCCACAGGCGCCCGACCCTGGGTACCTGCTGCGCCGCGGCGGGAAGCGACTGCTCGGGGCTGCGAGGTCCCACGCCGCCGGCCCCGCCCAGAGCCCCCTTCAGGGCGCGGTACTCCCGGTAGAGCGCTGGGGGTGCGGTCAAGGGTCACCGGGGGCCGCCCGGCTCCCTCCCCGCCCGGCTCCCTCCCCGCCGCGCCGTCCGCGCGCTCACCGCGGGTCTCCTCCGGCGCCGCCTCCACGTCCTCCTGCGGGGGGAGCGCGTCAGCCCGCGACCGCAGCCTCCGCCCCCCGCCCCCGGGTAGCCCGCACCTGGCCCGGCCGCCGCCCGCACCGCCTCCGGAACGCGCGCTCCCAGTCCCGCAGCCGCTCCCGCACGTCCCGCAAGCGCTCCATGGCTCCCGCCCGGCGGCCCCGGGCCCGGCGAATCTCCCGCCTCGAGGGCGACGCCGGCCGCCGGCCAATGGGGGCGCCCGGTAGGGTCGGAGGCGGGGCGGCCGGGCAGCCGCCGTCGGGACAGCCAATCAGGGGGGCCCTGGTGGGGCGGCCAATGGGTGGCGGCTACGTCATCGCGGCGCGCGGAGGCGCTGGGCGGGGCGCCGCGGACGGCGAGGCGGGGCGGGTGGCGGCGGCGGCGGCGGCGGCGGCGGCGGCGGCGTCTGTGGGGCCGGTGAGCGCGGGGCGCCGGCCGGAGAGGGAGCGGGGCGGCGTGCGCACCCCGGCCCTGCCTGGCCGCAGGAAGCGGGCGCGGGAGCTTGGGGCGGCGCCGCCCGGGAGGCGGGAGCCGGTCGGTTCGTCCGCGGAGCGGGGAAGGACCTGGAGCCCTGCGTCGGGCACAGCGACCTCGGGCCCCGGGGGGCGACGCACCGGCTTCGAGAGGCAGATCGCGTCGGGGAGGCGGAGGGCGTCGCCTCGAGGGTCTCCCGCGGCTCGAGGCCAGGAGGACCCGGGCGGGGGCGTCTTCGGGGAGACGCCGGGACGCGCGGGCCGGGCGGCAGGGGGCGGCGGCCCCTGCACGGAGGCTCCTCCCGCGGTGACCACACCGGCTGCTCTCGCTTCCTCTCGTGGCAGGTGCCGGTCGCTCGGTCCCGTCACCGCGAGGTATGAGTCGTCCTCGCGGCGTTGGTCTCCAGGCAGCGCAAGGCCGGGGGTTGGCGTCCGGGCGCCTCCAGAACCAGTGCCCTGAGGACTCGCGTGGTGCCTGAGGTTGGGAAGCGCGGGGCCTCTGGAGCCAGACCGCTCCCCCTGCCCCGGGCTCATCGCCCAGGCTGTGACCTTGGGCTGGCCAGGCGTAGAGCTTAGTTTTCTAATGTGTTCCCAGGGGTAGGACCGGGCAGCGGTTTTGAGGATGAGGTGCTGGGCCCGCAGTAAGTCCGCTGAGTGTTGCTGCCGCCGCAGTCAGGAGGAGAGCCGGGGTCCAGGTGCCCCGCAGCCCCAGGCATCTCCTGTGTGCCTCTCGTTAGCCTGGGTGCGCATTCCACGCCGTCTCCACCCCTCTGAGCAGCTCTTGGTCTGGGGCCTACTGAGTCCCGTGGGTCTGAGACTGGGTCTCACTGTGGATCTCGGAGGGGAGGGTGATGTTAAGACAGGTGGCGAGGACCTTGGTGCAGTAACAGTGAGGTTTGCTGTCCGTGGGTCTGTGGGGTCTCCGAGCTGGGCGGTACTGCTGGACGGTAGTAGTTAGGACCTGAGGGTCAGGCCTGTCTGGACTCGACGTTCTCTGGGTGCCAGCCTTTTTTTTTTTTTTTACCTTTGCTGGTGCTTACTAGACTGCACCAGTGCTTCTCGCTCCTGTTCCTGTCCAAGGACAACCCGCCAGAGCTGGAGGAGAGTGGGGAGGTGAATTGTGATGCGGCTTCCCGCCCCCTCGCAGTGTCCTGCCTCCTCCACTGCTCCTGTGGTGGGGGAAGGGCCTGAGCTCTATTCTTCTTTTGAGGAAGCAAGTGTTTCTGATAAGCAGCTTTGTGTTTTGGGAGGCTCAAGTACACGTCGGGCGGAGGGAGGTTGTGCAGAGCAGTAGTCCTGAAAACCGCACCGAGGCAAGCGGGTCCTCGCTGATGCCGTGCTGTTTACGTACTGTGTGGAGACTGCCTTTCCGTAGAGTCCCCATGCTTCTAGAGGGAGGGAGCTGGAGGGGGCCTTGTTCCCGTTTCCACTGCGCCCATTGCTAGGCACCTCGCACTTGCTCCTCAGTGCCACGGCCCTCCACTGAGAGCTGGCGCTGTGCCAAGGGCCATGCTGGGCTTGCTCAATACCAGTGACGGAGGAGGCCGTGGCTGGGTGGTGGCCTGGGGTCTGTGCTCCCCGCTGAAGGGCCCTTCCCTGCAGGTGGCTTCCTGCCTGGCCCAGCACGATGCACACGCTTGTGTTCCTGAGCACGCGGCAGGTGCTCCAGTGCCAGCCAGCTGCCTGCCAGGCCCTGCCCCTGCTGCCTCGAGAGCTCTTCCCCCTGCTGTTCAAGGTGGCCTTCATGGACAAGAAGACTGTTGTGCTTCGCGAGCTGGTGCACACATGGCCCTTTCCGCTGCTCAGCTTCCAGCAGCTGTTGCAGGAATGTGCCCACTGCAGCCGGGCCTTGCTGCAGGAACGCCCCAGCACAGAGAGCATGCAGGCTGTGATCCTGGGGCTGACGGCCCGGCTCCACACCCCAGAGACGGAGGCTGGCACACAGCCTCTCTGCAGGTATGAGCTCACCTGAGGGGCCCTCAGGCCCTGGGCTGGGGCGGCGTTGCGATGGTGGTGCAGAGAGGTCCCCTGTGAGGCTCCAGGTTACTGCAAGAGTTCAGTGCAGTAACGGTCCTATTGCTCCTGTCCCAAGATGGCTGGGAGTGGGTGTGGGCTCTGCTCCCTTGTCTCCTGCTTTAGCCTACCCGTGCTCCCAGGAAGCATGCCCTGCGGGTGCTGGACATGACGGGCCTCCTGGACGACGGTGTGGAGCAGGACCCTGGTACCATGAGCATGTGGGATTGCACAGCAGCGGTGGCCCGCACGTGCATCGCGCAGCAGCAGGGCGGGACTGTGGAGCCTGGGCAGGCCCCCCTTCCTGTGGAGGTTCGTGTGGACCTGCGGGTGAACAGGGCCTCCTATGCATTCCTGCGGGAGGCGCTCCGAAGCAGCGTAGGCAGTCCCCTGCGGCTCTGCTGCCGGGACCTGCGGGCCGAGGACCTGCCCATGCGCAACACTGTGGCTTTGCTGCAGCTGCTGGACGCGGGCTGCTTGCGCCGTGTGGACCTGCGCTTTAACAACTTGGGTCTCCGTGGCCTGTCTGTTATCATCCCCCATGTGGCCCGCTTCCAGCACCTGGCCAGCCTGCGGCTGCACTATGTGCACGGGGACTCCAGGCAGCCCTCTGTGGACGGCGAGGACAACTTCCGTTACTTCCTGGCCCAGATGGGCCGTTTCACTTGTCTGCGGGAGCTCAGCATGGGCTCCTCTCTCCTCTCCGGACGGCTGGACCAGCTGCTCAGGTGAGCAGGCCCCACTACCACCCTACCCTTCCTCCTCTCCCCGAGACCTACTCCTGGTTCTGCCTGTCGGTGACCTCCTGTGTCCCCCATAGCACCCTGCAGAGCCCCCTGGAGAGCCTGGAGCTGGCCTTCTGTGCTCTGCTACCTGAGGATCTGCGCTTTCTGGCACAGAGCCCACATGCTGTCCATCTCAAGAAGCTGGACCTTAGTGGCAATGACCTGTCTGGCAGCCAACTAGAGCCTTTCCAGGGCTTACTGCAGGCAGCCGCGGCCACGCTGCTGCACCTGGAGCTGACCGAGTGCCAGCTTGCGGATACGCAGCTGCTGTCCACGCTCCCTGTGCTGACGCGCTGTGCCAGCCTCCGCTACCTCGGCCTCTACGGCAACCCTCTGTCCATGGCGGGCCTCAAGGAGCTCCTCCGGGATTCAGTGGTACAGGCTGAGTTACGCACGGTGGTGCACCCCTTCCCTGTGGACTGCTACGAAGGCCTGCCCTGGCCGCCGCCGGCTTCTGTTCTGCTGGAGGCTTCCATCAACGAGGAGAAGTTTGCTCGTGTCGAGGCTGAGTTGCACCAGCTGCTACTAGCCTCAGGCCGTGCGCACGTGCTTTGGACCACAGACATTTATGGGCGCCTGGCAGCAGACTACTTCAGCCTATGACCTCCAGGCCGTGCTGGGGTTCAGGGCTGCTGAAGACCCCTCCTTGCCTTAGATAGACAGACCCTTCCCTGGCACCCTGCTGGAGGCCTGACACAGGGCACTGGTCTCAGGTTTCCTTGCTCCTGGGCACTGGGAGCCTTCTTTTGCTTTGGGCAGCACCTTGTGGTTTGCCTTGGGCCCGTGCCCCTGACTGGCTGACTGTTGGCTTCGGGGCTGGATTTCAGGCCTGCACGGCCAGATTTGGTTTGGGTGCACTTGGCTACCCTTGGTGTTGTGGTCCTCTCAGAGAGTGTTCTCTCTAGGCCCTTCCCAAGGGTGGACTGCCCTGGGGCTGAAGCTGGAACACGGACCTGCTTCAAGGAGCGCTGGGTCTCCCTGCCCTGGCACCCAGGAGACCTCCTGGCAGGGCTTTGGAGCCAGAAGGTGTCGTTAAGGTACAACGTGCAGTGTGTTTGGAACTCGAATTTGTGGTGTTTTTTTCTGTCCCGATTGGTCAGAGTGACTTGTCGCGGGCTCTGCGTCATCCCCAACCTGGCCGCTGTCTTCCCGTCTGCTGCCCGCGCCTCCCCTTCCCTGGGCACCCCAGCCTTCTCCCAGCCGGCGCGGGCCTTTCCGCAGCCCGTCGGCCCCCCACCTGCGGGAGACCCCAGGACCTGCGGCGGTCGGGCGGGGACCCCACGGAGCTAGAGGGGAGGGCGGTGCTGGGAGGGCTCTTTTCTGGAGCGTCTCGGTAGGGGTGCGGGGACCCCCCTCTGGCTGCCGTCCGTCGGCATCTTGGGCCTCCCGTGTGGCAGAGCTGGGGTCGGCAGGTGTCCGCGCCGCCCCGCCCCGGGGATCCCCCCATCCCGCGCCTGGTCCCCATACACAGCGCGCCGCACACTGCGCAGCTTCCAGCCTTTACTGACTGCGCCTGCGCGCGGCGAGCCCGGAGCCGGCCAACCCGCGCGGCCCACGTCATCAGCTCGCGCCCGCCCCCTCGGCCCGGCTCAGCAGTGAATCTCGTAGGCGGCGGGCGGCTGCAGCGGCAGCCCCGGCCCCGGCCCCGGCCCCGTGGCCGCGCCGTCCGCCGCCTCCGTCGGGCCCTCGGCGAAGAGCGGCTTGGAGCGGTCGATGACGAACATCTCGTGGCCTCGCTCGCCGCGGAGCTCCTCGAGCTGCGCGAAGCTGCAGGGCCCGTCCGAGTAGTCGTTGACGAACAGCGCGCCCTCGCCCGGCGGCCCCGGCGCCTTTTTCCGCCTGCGCCGCCGGCGGCAGATCAGGGCGGCCAGCAGCAGCGCCGTGAGCGCCAGCAGCGCGATGGCCGCGGCGACGGCCGTCTGCGTGGCCAGGCCCAGCGCGCGGAAGGCCATGCTGCCCGCCTCCTGCAGGGGCTCGTGGCCGGCGGGGCCGGCGGGCGGGAGCGGCGGGGGCGCGCGCGGCCGCGGCTGCTGCTGCGACAGGTTGACCAGCAGCCGGAAGGGCACGCGGGCGGCGCCGCCGGCGTTGGAGGCCTCGCACTCGTACTTGCCGGCGTGCGCCAGGGTGATGTTGCTGAGGAAGAGCATGCCGCTGCCCGTGTCGGGGGCGCCGGGCCCGCCTGCGCGCGGCGCCCCGCCTTCTGGCCGCACCTGAGCCCGCGGCTGCCCTTCGCGGGGCTGGGCCACCTTCCTCCAGGTCACCAGGGGCTGCGGGTAGCCGGAAGCCTGGCAGGCCACGCGCAGGTCCTCCCCCAGGCTGGCCGTCGCCTCCAGCGGCTCCACGTGCACGGAGGGCGGGATGCAGATGAGGCTGCTGCCGGCTATGTCCAGGAGACTCTGGAGGGCCAGGCGCGGGGGCTCCGCGCACGTGATCTTCTTGTCCCTGGAGCTGAGCAGCCGCTGGCCCCCCTCCTTGATCCAGGCTCCCAGCCAGTGCAGGGCGCAGTCGCAGCGCCATGGGTTCTCTGTGGGCAGAGCAGCGGTGGGCAGGGAGCTCGGGGGTGGCTGGCCAGGACAGGAGCCCCCGTCCCGCCTCCGCAGGGGGCCTCTGCCCCCTTTTCTCTGACCCCAAGCTCCTTGGCCTGTGGGCAAGCTCTTCCCTCCCCCCTCCTCAGTTCTGTGATGCAGGTTCCGGTTCTCGTCTCTAAGAAAGCCTCTACTTTTCTGAAGTCTCTCCTTGCAACGAGTCCCATCATTTTGGGGGAACCGTGGTGTCCACATAGACGTCCCACAGCACTGACACCTCGCACGTCCTGTCAGCAGTGTTTCAGGCCCTGTGTCTGGCAAGGGCAGCCCTACTTTCGTCCTTCCGGTTCCTGCCCTGATAGCCTGAGTGTGCACGTGCGAGCCCCTCAGCTCCTTCCAGGGACTTGTACTTTAACTGTCTTCCGGAGGGAAGTTCCCTGAGCGGTGCCCCTTCCCGCACCCGCGTTCCCATCAGCCTCCTTGCACGGGTGCAGGCTGTGGTGTGGCCCTCCAGAGTGCTCGCGGATGGGCTGCAGTTCAGAGCCACCGAAGCCAGAGCCTGCCCCACACCTGGGCCGGTTTGTTTCCTCCCGCCGCCTCTGTGACCGGGAAAAAACCTCCGCGCGAGGCCCCTTCCCCCCAGGAGGTACCTGTGAGGCGAAGGACTTGCAGGCTGGCCAGGGGCTGTAGGGCCTCACGGCTGATGGTGCCCAGCTGATTCCTGCTGAGGTCCAGCAGTGCCAGTGAGGAGAGCCCCGCCAGGGCCTGGTCCTCCAGCAGCTCGATGCTGTTTTCCTGCAGGTGCAGCTCCTGCAGTCGCTGAAGAGAAGACACAGATCATCAGGGAAGGGGGCCCTGGGAGGCAGGTTCCCTTCTGGGCACGCTGGACTGGGTTGCCTTCTCCCCCTCTCACTACTCCCGCCGCACAGGGCAGTGAAGGTATGGGAGGACCCTTGCCCCTGCCCACGTAACCCCCTCACCGGGAGGTGCAGGAAGGTGAAATCCAGCAGCTGCACCAGCTGGTTGCCCGCCAGGTAGAGCGCGCGCAGCTGGCCCAGGCCGGCGAAAGCGCCGACGCGCAGGCCGCGCAGCCGGTTGCCGGTGAGCGCGAGCTCGAGCAGGCGTGGCTGCGCGCGGAAGGCGCCGGGCTCCAGGGCGCGCAGGCTGTTATTGTGCAGGTAGAGTCGGCGCAGGGCTGCGAGAGGTGCCAGTACGCCCGGTTCCAGGCGCGCGATGCTGTTGTCCTGCAGGAACAGCGTCTGCGGGCCGGAGGGAGGGAGGAAGGAGGAGTCTTGACCCCGCGGAGGGATTCTCCCTCTTCCCTAGAGCGCTCCAGTACCCTCGGGTACGCTCACACACCCTCCCTTCGTGTCGCGGGCACCTCTGCCCCGCGGCCCAGTGGCCCCGCGCGGTGCCCACCTGCGTCCCGGGTGGAATTCCGGGCGGGACGACGCGGAGCCGCAGGGCGCCGCACTCCACCGTGGCGCTGTAGCAGCGGCAGGCGGCCGGGCAGCCAGCAGCGCCGGGCGGGAGGTCAGGGAACCACAGCAGCCATAGCAGCAGCAGTATGGGCGCCCCCGTGGCCATCTCCCGCGGGACCGACCGCGGGCCACGAAGCTGCAGCCTCTTGAAGGGCTTCCTTATAGTCCACCCCGGATGTGATGGGCCTCCTGAAACACAGGGCGGCAGGCCTGCCCCTAACACTTGAGGGCCAGAGAAGGACATGGATGAAGCCCCACACCCTGTGTGTAGTTTCTGAAAAGTTATAAATCAGTTCAAGCAATTGGTTAAAAAAAAAAAAAAAAGTTGACTTCTTTCCTTTACAAAAACAGTCATGAAGATCTGGCTTCAATGCGGAATTTCAGGTTCGATGTGGAATTTGCACTATTCTTGGTCTGACTACACAGGCCATGTGGGGAGATCCAACCCTGCCTCACTCCCTTGTCTTCCCGTCTATCTCCGTCCGGCTCTGTAAGGGGCTTCCTGCTCATGCGTGTGCACGTCCGGATCGGGCTTCCCTCTTCATTCTAGCAACCGGCCACTCCTGGAATCCAAGGTGCAAGAGGCCCGTGCAAGGTGTGAGCCTGGGAACATGTAGGTGGTGAAGCCCCTTGCCCAAGCACAGGCTAAAAGGGCAAGAATGGGCTCTGGGAAGGCCGCCTTCCCCTCGTCCATATGGACTTCTCTCTGACACCTCCAAAAGCAGAGTCCATAACAAGTGCGCCCCATAAAAGGCCCGAGGCCGCACCCTGCCAGTGTCCTTGTCTTCACCTGACCCTGACCCAGCCGTTAAGTCTAGTCCTTTTATCCTTGGAACTCATGCTGTGTTACCTGACCCTGGGAGCACCTGACATACCTTGACGGGTAACATGGGCAGAACTGATCCTGGAAGCCACCAGCTGTAGGAAAATGGAGGCACAGCTGCCCCTGCCCTCCTGGGGGTGATGGTGGTGGAAGAGTTTGCAGAGAATTAGGGGTATTTCTCAGGGAACATGCTGGAGAATTGGGGGAATGTGGCACACAATAGGAAAGTCAGTTTAGAAGCCATGGCCTATGTTCTCCCTGCTGGCTTCCAGCAAGGTGCTTCTGCGTTTGGGCTCTGGAACAGCTGGGGCGTAAAAGAGGGCCCTTGGGCCACCAGCTGGGTTTCTAGGATACTTTCCCCAGTGGGCTGTGGGAGCAGTGACCTCCTGAACTGTGAAGGAACATAGTGCGTTGGGCTTTATGCTCGTGCACCTGTGATCCTACAAAGATGGGAAGGCCTGGGTCCAGTTCTGGGCACAGGAAGTTGAGTTTTAAAGGTGGGGACTGGGGCTAAGAAGCCAGCTAGTCTGGGCCAGGGAGGGCAACCCCGATGGGGTTCTGTCATCCAGCCTCCAGCCCTTTCCTCCAGCGTCCCACTCTGAACCCCTGCCTGCTTACCAGGTCTCCCTGCTAGCAAGAGGGAGTCATGTGGAAAGGCACCAAGTGGCCTTGGTGTCTGTCCAAATCTTCTCTAAATTGTAACACACATGATTATTTAAAGTCACTAGAAATGAGATAGGCACAGCAAAAGTTTTAATGGAATATAGCTTTGGCCCAGGCAGAGGCAGTTCCCAGGTGTCTCGGGATGTGTGTGAACCCCAAGGACCTGAAAGCATACTTTGGACTCCCGGGAGCCATTTCCCTGAGCCAAAGGGCTGGCCAAGACTTGCGCACCCAGCCTCCCCCCGCAAGTCCTCTCAAGTGGAGGAGCTTCTTGGCTTCCTCCTTAGCATCCAAGGCACTGCGGTTCACAGGGACACCCCCTAGACGCTGACTGGAATAAAAGGGCCGGCGTGAGCAGGGATGAGGGCCCAGGCGGGAAGGGCAGAGAAGGCCAGCCCAGAAATCCTTCCACCCAGCGGACAGCCCTCTAATCCTGTTGGGCAGGGGGCGGGGCGTCACACACAGGATTCTGCGTTGGCTGTCACCGTCTCCAGGGCGCCGTCCGTGCGGGGACTGGAGGGGCGAGGAATCCCTGCGAACCCCCGGGGACCAGCGCGAAGCGCGAGCCGCGTGCCTCGACTCCCCCACGGTGTCACCTGCACCCCCTCCAGCGTGGGTCAGTCCTGGGCCGGTTCAGGGCAGGGCGTGGTCCCCGCCAGGTCTCCTCCCCTTCTGAGTGCGCGCGGGGCACAGAGCCGGGACGGCCCCCGATCCCGCCCCCAAGCCCGCTGACCTCGGGTCGGGCGCCCCCTCACCTGACGCTCCCGCGGCGCGGCTCCCCCGCCGAGCCCGCGGCGCCCCGGCCCACCGAGCAGCGCCGGGCGGGGGAGGGGGCGGGCGCCGCTCGCGCACGCGCACTGGAGCCCCCGCGCCTCCGGCCCGGCTTCCCCCCGAGAGCGAGGGCCAAACCAAATGTAAGGACGCCCCGGGCCCGAGGTGTGGGGAGGGAGCAGACGGGCCCGCGACCCCGCCCTTCCTCGCGGTCGAGGCTCCGGAAGGCGCAGCAGCACCTCGGACAGCGCCGAGCGGGCCCGGGCCGCGGTGCACCTCTGCCGCGCACGCGCATTCGGCCGGCGCGCTCTTCGGGTGCGCGTGCGCAGCGATGCGCGGCCGGGACCCGCGAGGGGGGGCGGGGCCGCGTGAGGGGGCGGGGCCAGGGGCTCCTGCGACCGCCCGCGGTCCGGCGGGCGGCTCAGGGCGGCGGGGTGGCGAGCAGCAGCGGGGCCAGGTCCATGGTGAGGGCGAGGCGGCGGCCTTGCCAGCGCACGTGTGAGGGCAGCGCGGACGCGCCGGGCGGATACTCGAAGCAGGCGCTAAGCTCGAAGGCCAGGGCTGAGCGCACCAGGCCCACGCCGCCCGCACGCTCCGGCGCCGGGTGGTAGAGGCGCCCATTGGCGGCCAGGGGCAGCAGACGCGCCGGCTCGAAGGGCACGGTCAGGGCCTCCCCGCCGCCGCAGTAGGAGAGACGCGGGGGCTCGGGGCCCGAGGCCAGCAGGTGCGTGAAGACCACGGGCCGGTCTTCGCAGCGCAGGAAATTGCGCTCCCTGCCGCAGGGCGAGAGGAAGGGGAAGGAGGTCTCGTAGCGACCGCTGCGGTTGGGTCTCAGGCGGGAGAAGAAGGTGACCAGGAACTGTGCGTCTGGAGGTGAAGGGGCACGGCTGCTTACCATGCCGCTCTACGCGGGGCTCTGCTCCCCCAGGCCAGCGGCTCGCCCTGGGCAACGCCAACGGCTGGCACCGGTTGTCGGTGCGCCACCTTGGCCTCGGTCTAGACAGCAGGGCTCTTGGGCGCGGGATGCCCAGCCCTCTGCTTCGGGCGGGCCAGTGGGCCAGTGGGGAGGCCGGGGAGCAGAGCGCACCAGGGCCTTGCCCAAGGGACACGGAAGGTGGGGAAGAGGGTGCCGCAGTACCTTTGAAGCAGGTGATGAAGTTCTTCATTTTGGAGTCATCCAGGAAAAGCTGCGGACAGAGGGGCAGGCCATGGCCCATGAGTCCCCCCGGGAGCCAGACAGAGCCGCCCCCGGGCGGGGAGGCCTTGGGCAGGCCTGAGCCGGGGCTACGGTCCGCCTCCCTTGCTCGTCTGCACACCGAGTGCGGAGAGGCGAGTGGAAAGTAAACCCGGGGCCCCCACCAACATCCCCGCGTCTACCCCGGACGCCGGGCCTTGCAGGTGCCTGAGCTGCCGTGCTTTGCCCGAGCCTCTCCCTTCCTCAAGTTTCTAATCAGGTGTGCCACCTCCTCCGCGGAGGCTCCCCGACTTGCTTCCTCCCGACACCGTGGATGTCCCAGCCAGGGCTTGCAAGCCAGGCGGGGCGGCCCCGGGGCAGGGGACCCGACGGGGGGGCAGGACCCGGGGGTGCGGCGCGCGCGAGACGCAGCTGCAGCTCCGCGTGGCAGGCTGGCGGCGGCGGAGGCCGGGCGCCCCCATCCCCAGCTCGCCGACCCGTTTACTAACCTCGGGGACCCGCCCCTCGCAGGCCCGCCCTCCGGCCCCCCCTCTCCGACAGGTGCGCCCCCGCAGGCCCGGCTCCAGGCCCACCTGGCCCTGATGATCCACGTAATAAAAATACTCTCGCGTTCGGGGCTCCGGGGCCTGGCCCTGCGTGTAGGAGATGTCCCCGCCCCCGCCGCAGGCCCGGGTCCCCGGGAAGCGCGCCAAGGCCCGGGCGCCGCCCCGGAGCGCCCCGCATGCCCGCCACATCTTGCTCCCGCGCCGGAAGCGGCGGGCCGGTCACACGGGGCTGGCGCTGCGAGAACACGCATCCCCCGGCGACTGCGGCCTCACACTTCGGGTTCCGGAGACCGCGCGGGGCTCGCTTTCCCCGGGCGCGGCGGACTCCCGCACGGCGGGGGCGCCCGCTCTGCAGTCCCGCCGCGCAAACGTCACCGGACGGGACCGCCGGGCAGCGGGGCGCTGGCGGGAACGCAGGCTCTGTCCCTCCGCCCTCGGAGGCGGCAGCCGGCACGGGGACGAGGTGGCCCTCGGAAGGCCAGCTCCGCTGACCGGCGGCTGCGCGTTCGCTCTGCCCGGAACCAGGGCAGGTTGGGGGCAGGACGCGGCACAGCCCACTCTCCGCGCAAACGGGCAGGGACTTAAGGGTCGACACATAGCCCAGGTGGCCGCAGACGGCGCAGGGGACCTGACACCCAGCTGGTGCCTCCTCCCTGGCTCAGCCCCTCTCCCCCATTCCCAGGAAACGGCCTTGCTCGTGGCTCACACCCCTACGCCCCCTCTCCGTTCCCCCATCTTCCCCTGGCCTGTCCACGTAGGTGACCATACTAGCAACAGACTGGCTGCTGGAATGGACTGCCCAGCCCCCAGCCCAGCCCCCAGCAGAGACTGGACGAGCACGAGGCGACAGGCAGTGACCACGGCTCGCAAGTGTCCATATGTATTTTATTCACACAAAGTGTCGTCACCTCTTGAGTCCGTGCGTCAGAGCTAGAGTCTGTGGCAGGGCCGTCCAACCCAGGCCCGGAGACCACCCGACTGAGGACACTACCTCAGGGGACACCCGGGCAGCAGCAGGGCTGGGCTTTTTTGTTAATAATAAATAAAAACTCAACTCTAAAAAAAAAAAAAAAAAAAATATATATATATATATATATATATATATAAACTGGGGAGAAATTAAGTTTTACAATTGGAACTCAAAATTCCAAAATGGAAAATGTACAAACTGAGAGTCTAGGTACCTCCTACCCCCAGCTCTGGCTTTGAGGAAGGGCAATCCTGGGGGATCCCTGGTTCCCCATCTTGGGGCTCCTTCCCTCTGTTCCACTGCAGATCCCAGAAGGGGATGGGGCAGGGCTTGGTTTTTGGTCGAAGCCAAGAAAGTGGCGAAGAAAATGAAGGAGTGATACCAACTTGCTCTGCACAGAGGACAGGCTAGGACGGCTCAGAGATAAATAGCATTTGGGTTAAAACTATGTCATTAGCAAATTTAGTTCTATCTTTTCCTCTATATCTTTATACACAGGCGGATTGGTGTGGATAGAATCTGAATTTATAGTTACACGAAGAAAAAATACTCTTGCCCCTCCCCCACCCTGCCCCAAGAATGCCTGCCCAACAACCCTGCCCCCCACCCCAGGGGACTTTGGTTTGGGGGCCCCTCCCCACCCAGAGAGAGCCTGCAGGGCCCTGCTCTGGTGGACAGTCCAGTGCCCTGGGCCCCCCAATTCCTGTGCAATCTCGACGATGGAGGCCACAGGTGCCAGGGTGCGGGGTGGGGGGTGGGGTCGGAGGCTACGGGCCAGGAAGGGGACCGAGGGGAAGTGCCGGGCAGAGGCCAGACCGGCAGCCAGCCTAGCGCAGGAGCCCCGGCCTCCCGCGAGGCAGCTCACGGGGGTGAGGGGGGGCGTGTGCTCTCAGGCCGGCCGGGAGGGGCAGTGTCGCTTGGCTCCAGGAAACAGAAGGCACTTTCTGGGGGCTGACCGGCCGGCGGTGGGCGGGGCGGTGCCCAAGGAACTGGCCACTAGGCGGGGGCGGGAGGGGGCCGAGGGGCGCCCCTCCCACGGGCCCTCTGGCCAGGCCGCGTCCACAGGCCCAGGGCCTGGGGTGGGGGGAGAGGGTGGGGGGGGTTTCCAGGGCTGGGGCGGGCATGGGCGGAGCCTGGCATGCTGCCTCCGCGCCTAGGGCGTTCCCTCCCCCCTCCCCGCGTGCTCCCCTGCCCGGGCGCCCCCCCCCCGAGCGTCGGCTCTGTCCCCACCCTCGGTCCTTGGGCCCCTCCCCCGCGCTATAGCACGCCCTCCATGAAGCTGGTGTCCAGGTGCTGGATGAGCACGCGGAGGAACGACATCTCCTTGCGCGTGTTCTCGAAGATGACGCGCGGGTCGTCCGACCGGCAGCGCAGGCAGTTGGGCGCCATCACCATGGCCAGGTTGCTGACGTCCATCTTGGTGATGGCCACGTTGGCGGGCTGCACGAACACCTGCGCGGAGGTGGCAGGAGGGTGGGTCGGGCCGCGGCGCGAGGCGTGCCCCGGGTGGGGTGTGCGCGTGCCCGTGCGCGCCCCGGGGGAGTGTCCCAGGTGGGCGCGCGCGCCCCGGGGTGTGTGTACCTGAAGGAAGCGGATGAGGTAGCACAGCACCAGGCGGTTGATGCGCGGCAGCGCGTGCACCACGGCCACGGCGGCCTCGGGGTTCTCGTAGTGCGCGATGCACTGCTCGTAGAACTCGTGCGGGATCAGGGGCTCCTCCAGCTCCCGGTACCACAGCTTCAGGAGCGAAGCTGCGGACACAGCGGCGGCGGAGGGGGGCGCGCTCAGCACAGACTGCTGGGTGGGGCTCCCCTGGGCTGCTCGGGAGCCAGGGAGTGGCCGGAGGGTTAGGGCGACACAGGGCGGGGGCAGCGTGTGGCACGAGCAGTGGTGGTGTTGGGCCAGACTGGAAGCACCAGACCCTGGCGAGCTGGTGCTCCTGAGGACCTGGATGGACCCCGGGGGGCCGGGGGTGATGCAGGGAGTAAGGAAGAGTGGCAGGCAAGGCCCCAAGGACACTGTAGGATGGGCAGGGGTTGTCTGTGCTGGAAACAGACCAGGAACCATGGCATCACTGGGGGAACGAGGGGGAGCCCAAGTGCTCCAGCTGCCTGCAGCGGGGCTGCTCCTGCTCCCCGGGGGATGAGGGCTCACCAGGGACGTGGGGGTCCTCCAGGCCGGTGGGCACCTTCCACTGGTCCACTTGCAGCTTCAGAGCGTTCACCTCATCAATGTCCCCAGGGACTCTGTGGAGCAGGGGGGGGTCTCACTGGGGAGGACTGTCTGCACCCTGACGGTTGTCCCTCTTCCCTCTGCTGGCCTCCCCCAGGCAGATGCCTTCATCAGCAGGTTGTCTAAGGCTCAAGCCCACAGGCTTCAGCTTCCCCAGCTCTCCCCTCGGGGCCTGGGTCGGTGAGGCCCCGCAGCAGGTTGCAGGCCTTGTGCTCCTCCCCACCGGCAGGGACTGTCGACCCTGCCCACAGGTGAGCACCATCTCCTGGCTGCTGGGTGTCTTTCCAGGCTCACGGCTCAGGCCCTGCCTATGGCTGATGTGCAAGTGCCCTCTGGGACCCTGGTAGCCATTTTTACAGAGGCGCAGTCCCCAACCGACCCTCCTAAGTTCAGGCATACTGCCATTCGGGGGGGTAGGAGTCTGAGTTGCCTCCATCATGGGCCCTCCCCGTCCACATGATGGGCCTCTTGTGTGTGGTGGTTCTCTCTGGCTATTCCCAGGCAGAGGCACGAGTCCCCTGGCCCCCAAACCCAGGGCTGGGGCATGGAAGTTGGCTCAATGGTCCCAGTGCCTGCCAGAGACACATGGTGGAGACGCCCACGGCCCCCACCCCCAGGGCCCAGGATGCAGAGCACCTGAAGATGCCTTCTGTCTGGTCGCCGTTGAGTGCCAGCACCTCCTCAGACAGACGTGTCTGCACCCAAGGCAGCTGCCGCTCCGGGTACCGCTCCTTCTGCATGTTCATGACCTCCTGCAGGCCGCTGCCAAACATGGACGGGCTGAACACAGCGTTCTTGGCGTGCCGGATTTCCTCCACGTTGGGCTTCTTCAGCCCCTGCAAAGACAGCCCAGTTCTCTGTCCTGGTGCGGTCCTGCTGCCCTGCTTCCAGCACCCCCCCCTTCCCTGCTCTCTCACCCCTGCTAACTCCAGGCGCCTAGTCAGAGCTGGAGGCACCCCCAACCCCCTGGCCCCCAAATCACTGGGGGGGGCACCCTGCTGAGCCACCAACAGTGTTCTAGCTCATCAGGTGGCCCCACTGGCCGCCCAGGAGGAAGGTGAGAGCGACTCCTGGAGAAGTCCCTGGGGCCACAGAGGGGCCAGGCTGGCTGATCTGGACCATGTGAGACCTCCGGGGGAGAAGCCTGAGTGGGGGACATGCAGCTCCCAGGCACAGGATTAGTGCATTAGGAAGGAGAAGAGGAGAGGGAGCCAGGCTCTGGGACAGTGGGGGAAAGTCCCGGGAAAGGAGGGCCCCAGGGGCTTCTTAGGTATGGGTGGTGGGCCGAAGTGGCCGGGGTGGGCGGGACAGAGGGGAAGATGGCCAAGAGCCACACACCCTAAGACCAGGGAACAAGGTCCAGCCGTCTGGTGTGACCGGCCTGTTCTCCAGAGCGGCTGTGGGAGGGATGTGACTAGCAAGCTCTGGCGGACACTGAGAAGCTCTGGGTGTCCCAGAGCACCACCTGCCCGTGCGGGCCACCCTGGCTACCAGCGTGGGAGAAGCCCTGTGATGGCCAGGAGGGTGGGGCAGAGTGAGTGAAGGGGGCCATGCTGGTCTTCGGAGGCTGCCCTGCAGCCCCAGGCTTGGCCATCCCTGAGCCCAGGGGCCGTCGGCCAGGGGGAGGGTCCCCGCTGGCAAGAGTCGTCTCTTGGCCTACTCACGGGCTGTGACCCTCCGCCACCCCTCCCTGCAGCAGCCCGGCGGTGGCAGGCCTGTCACCCTCCCTCGGGCGGCCACAAGCCCCTCGTCTGTACTGGGTCCTGAACGGGGGTGCAGCCCCAGCCGCCCCGGGCTGCCTGCCTCGGTGGGCTCTCTGGAGCACCCTGTGAACCATGAGCCATCCGCTCCCCCTCCGCAGCCAGCTGGGCCCGAGGAGGGCAGGGCACCCCCGCTGTGAGGGCCGCCTGTCAGGTCTCCCTCAGACCCAGCTAGGTGTCAGCTCGGCCCGTCCAGCCCCGCCGGCCATCGTGGGGGAAGCGCGTACCTTCTTGGCCCCGGTCAGGGCTGCCTTCTGCAGCTTGTGGTAACAGTACTTGGCGTAGGTGCTTATCGCCACCCCTGCAAGAGAACGGGTGCTGGTTGGCTGGGGTGTGAGACGCAGGGGCCTAGAGAAGCGGTGGTAGGACAGGTGAGGACAGGCAGCTCCAGCAAGAGCCCTGAGGGCCTGGGCCGGCCTGGCCCACTCCTGCCTATCACTTGCCCGGGGACAGTGGGTGCTCACCTTCCTGGGCTAAGTCCTTCAGAGCAAAAACCCCCATGGACAGGCAAGGGGCACCTCCCTCCCCTCAAGGAGCCAGGCTCAGGAAGGAACTCCCCTGCCCACCACCAGGAAGGGCAGGCCATGGGCCCCGGGGCCTCCAAAACCCCTGCTCCCCCGGCAGGCTAGCCCTGGGGAGTCCCTAAGAGGAGGAATTTCCACAGGCAACAGGCGTAGAGGTGCCCAGTGCCCTCGGCCTGGTGCTGGGGCACAGGCCTCCCAGCCGGGAGCGGCCTGGGCAGCGGTGGGGAAAGGGAGGCCGAGGGGACGGGCGGCGTGTGGGAGGCGGTGGCCGCATCCTGGCCCAGGGCTCTCTGGGAGGCCCCCAGCACAGGAAGACACCTTCGGGTTCAGCCCAAGGGCTGAGGGTGACAGGGAGAGGACTGGGCTCCTTTCTCAAGGGAGGGAGCTTTCCTAAAACTCAGTCCTGGCACAAGTTCCGGCTGGGGGTCTTGGGGGAATGGCCAGGGTGGCATTCTGAGGGCAAGGACCCCAGGGACCTTGGCTGGGAGGTTCTCCAGATACAAAAATGAGGGGAGGAGGGAGAAGCCGAAGGGGGGTGAGGGGAGACGGAGCGGAGGAGCCGCTGCCCCACGTGTGACATCGTCCCTGGCCGAGGCAGGGGAGAGCCGGGAAGGACAGGCAGCCCAGAGACCAAGGGTGCACACAGGCGGAGCCGGAGGAGCTGTCCGGCCCAAGGCACTGCAGCCCCCCAGAGACAGGCTGGAACGAGTGCCCCAGGCTCAGAACCGGCCCCTCGCCGGAGGGCTCTGCCCCCACAGGGCCCACCTGCCCCGGGGCCTCCAGCCAGAGGGAGGCCAGGTCTCTGCACTCAAGTCCCAAATCAAAACGCCCCGTCTTCTTCCAAAGGAAGCACCTTCTTGCGGACGGCTGAGCATGTGGAGGTGCTTAGACCCCAGTGGGAACAACATACCATGACTCAGCCCCTCGGTCTGTTCATTTTGGATGATCACAGAGCAGTGGTGTTAATGTATGTGGCGAGGGGATTCCTTTTACAGTGACCCAAGTGAAAACCGACACTGCCCGTTCCCCCTGGAGATGCTGCTTCAGGTCCCGGAGGAGCCGGAGGAGCCGCAGACCCCGGCAGCAAGTCCAAGCGGCAGCCTCTGCTGGGCCAGGGCAGGGCGTGGCCCCGGGACCCGTTTGCCCCAGGCTGACCTGGCCATCCTCGACAGGCTCCCAGGGACCTGGAAGGCAAAGGGGGCGTGGGCTGCCCGTTGGCCGCGAGGAGTCGGCCGCAGCCTGGGGCTGTGCCTACCCGTCCCTTGGGCGGGTGAGACCTGCCCTGACCCCCCATCGGACTGGGATCCGAAGATCCTGGGGCTGCTGCCTCTCGGCTGGTGAACCTGGTCACGAGGCAGCCTTCTGGGGCCTAAGCTTCCTCCCCTGTAGGATGGGGACAGGGAAGACACTGACCACAAGCCCTTGTGAAGGGCTGATCTTGGAGGTGGCGCACAGCTCGGCAGATCCAGTACCAGTACTGGCTTCTGTGGGTGGACCAGGACCGAGTCTGCGTGTGTCCAGAGTCCCAGGAGCTCCCTTGTGCCCTGTCCTGCCGCGGGTGTAGCTTCCTGGGCCTGACTGCGGGATGTCTGCTGAGGGCCTGGGAAGATGTGCAATGCCTAAGGCCAGCCCAGTGACACCCCCACAATGGTGTGGGGCACTCCACGTCAGGACCACTGACCTGTCCAGGCCTGTCCAGGGCAAACCCATACCCAGTCTTCTAGGTGGGGAGTCAGTAGGCAGCACTGCCAGCTGTACCACTGTGCCTGGGGCCTGAGTGCCCCTGAGCCCTGCCTGGCTTTAAGCCTGAAAAGGTGGTGGGTGTGGCCACAACCTGCTGATGCTCCAGGACACGGCTGGGTCCAGGACACGGGGGTGGGGTGTGTGTATGGGGGTTGTGGGTCCTGGGGCTTCTAGCTCCCTCCTCACTCCCCAGCACTATCTAGGGACACAGTGTCCTGCTCGTCCCCAGGCCAGACCAACCACCTTGCTGCAACCCACCTCCTGGACAGGCTCCAGCAGGAGTTCAGAGCCTCTCTCACTCCTGTTCCAGATGGGTGTGGCCTGAGGGCAGCTGGGGATCCTGGAGCCCAGCTGCCCACTCTCGCCGAGGGCAGTGGGCAGTCAGACAGCTTCCCCGGAGAACGGGGTGTCAAGGCAGAGTGGTATTAGAGGACGAGAAGTAGGGCACGTTTGGAGAGTGAGGTGTGTTCAAGGCTGGGGGAAGCGCCAGTGGTGGCACTGGGGCTGGTCTCAGAGCCCCAGTGCCAGGAGGGGAAGTGGACATGGCAGCGGTGAGATCACCAGCTCCCGCAGCAGGGAGGGCACAGTCCTGTGTTAACAGGGCTTCCCTGGAGCTTGGACGGTGGTGGGATGATGGTGTGGGTCTTTTCTGGGGGTGTGTGGGTCTTGAGCTAGGGCCCAGGGGAAGGGTGCGGCTGGTGGGGGAAGTTGGGAGATCCCGGGGCTCCCATCAAGGAAGCAAGGCCAGACTCTGCGCCCCAGCCCAAGGCGGCCTGGGCTGGAGGTCAGGGCAGGAAGGCCCGAGGGCACTTCCTCCGCTCACACTCAGCTAGGGGTGCTCCCAGCAGGCCTTGCCCAGTTTGTCCTCACGCCCTTCCCCACAGAAAGCCCAGGGTGCAAGCTGGAGACTGCCCTGAGCACCACAGAGAAAAGAGGCACAGGGCAGGTGTGGCCTGCCATGGAAGCCCCTTCGGTGACCTGGGCACCCGGCCGGCACAGAAGCCCACAAGCCTGATGGTTAGTGCCACCCACCAACACCCCTTCCAGCCCAGAAGCGGTTAGAGAAAGGAGGCCAGGCGGCCGAGGCCGGAGAGCAGAGCTGTGCAGACACAGCGCACAGGGGCTCTGGGGAGAGGCCCTACCATGCGGTTCCTCAACATAAGGCTTGGGTTTCTTTCTCAACTTGGACTTCTTCTTAGTGTTCCTTTCCAGGAGCGCTTTCATATGCCGCGTCACTGGGGAGCAAACAGAGCCATGAGGACCACAGAACGCAACGCCAGGAGTGCACGCCCACGCGGTCCCGATGCGGCTGGCAAGGAGGCCCCTGGGCCTGCAGGGGGCCGGCCCCAGTGGGCTGGGCAGGTATCGCACCCCTGCTGGGTTCCTCCAAGCGAAGCAGGGCCGTGGCCAACACCAGCTGGGGCTGAGGACGCGGCGGCCCAGGAGTGCTGTGCTGTGTGTACCCGTACGGACGTGCGGCTGTGCACAGGGGCAGGTCTGGACCACGGGGCTGGGGAAGTCCTGGGGCCCTTCTGAGCACTGCCAACCAGAAAGCTGGCTCCCCTTGGACGGGAGGAGCCGCTTCTGATCCACGGGCAGGCTGGGTCCTGAGCGGTGCTGGAGGAGGTGCTGGGTGATAGAACAGGCATCTCGGACCCACGTGGGCCGACCTCCCTCTCTGCACAAAATCTCAGCACCGCTGACAGGCAGCCCTGTGTCCCCTGTCCGTCCTGTGCTCTCTGGAAGGCTGGGAGTTACGCTCTACTCTGACTGGACCGTCTAGAGAAATCGGCTGTTCCTCTTCTGCGCGGCAACCGCGGTCTCATCTATCGGATCGTTTACTCTTAATCCGCACGGACTTGTGGGTGTACCACCTTACAGTGTGGGTTATGACCCAACACAACTTCGTTTTTTGCTCCAATGGCTCCAGTTTTGGCCACCGGGAGCCCGATCAGTCGGCTCCTGTGTCCTGTGACACTCCCTGCCCTACACCCAGCTGTCCTCCGAGGAGCCCTGGTTCCTTGAATGGAAAAGAAATCAAGACCTGGGGTGAGGTGTGTTCCCCGTTGCTGGGGCGCTGGCAGAGCTGGGACAGGTGGGCCCGTGTCCTACGTGGACACGCGTCCCCCAGACAGCCCCACGCCAGCACCCCCAACTCTGACGCGCCCCCACGGGACACTCTGGCCTCCTCTTCCTGCTTGTCTGAGACGGCTGCGCCTCTTCCTTCTCTTTGCAGCGTCTCTTGACGAGCAGGAGGTTTAATTTGTTCAAGTCCAACGGACCAATGTTTTCCCTTGTAGACAGTGCTGTTACTGTCACACACGGAAACCTCGCCTAATTCAATAAAAACTTTGTTTTGCTCTGGTTTTATAATTCTAAGTTTTATATAGTTTTATACAGGTTTTGCACCATATGCAGGGCGTACACATACAGGGCACACACTGCGCAGAGCACGGCGGGAAGCTCATCTTTTCTTGCATCTGGAACGTCAGCTGTCCTAGCTCCGCTGGAGGAAGGCACCATCCTTTCTTCACTGAGGTGCCTTCGCATCTCCGTGTAAAGCTGACACACTGCTTGTCTGGGTCTCCTTCTGGCCTCTGTCCTGTCCCGTGGAGCTGCTGTCTTACCTTCAGCCCGCACCCCTTCTCCCGCGACTGCAGCTTTATGACAGGAGTTGAGGTAGCCTAGGGTCAGTCCGCCGAAGTTGCTCTTGCTGTTCAAGCGGTGTTTTGTCTATTCTAGATCCTTTGCATTTTCTATGGATTTTAGAATCCGCCTAATTAATTTCTAAATTAAAAAAAACTTAAGATTTTGGTTAGCATCCCATCTACACATCAGTTTGGAAGGAAGTAAGAGGTTAACACTAATGAGTCTTCTGATTCACGAACGTGGTATTTCTCTCCATTAACGTGGGCCTTCCTGACTTTCAGTAATGTTTGGGAGTTGTTAGTGTAGAAGCCTTAGACATCTTCTGTCTGATTTATCTCTAAGTGTCACATTTTTAAATGCTGCTTCGGATTTTTTTAAAGATTTTATTTCAAAGTAATCTTACACTGAATGTGGGGCTCGAACCCACAACCCCAATACCAGAGTCTCATGCGCCTCTGTCCAGCTAGGCACTCCCAGACGGCATTTTAAAATGTTCCATTTGTGTGTTGCTATTACATGGGAACACGCTGAGCTTTTCCTTATTGGTCTTGCGTCCTGCTTATCTGCTCAGCTCACACGGTATTTTTATGCATCTCACAGAAGACCGCGTTGCCTGTGAATAAAGACAATCGCACACTTCCTTTTCCAGTCTGGATGCCCTTTATTTCTCCTCCATGACTCGGCCCTGGCTGGCCCTGCAGTATGACTCTGAGTTGATGCGGTGCGGCTGAAGGGCCTTGCCCTGTTCTTGAACTTGGGGGAAAGCATTCCGTCTTTCCCCATTACGCACGATGTTGGCTAAAGGTGCTCTTCGTTCTCATCGTGGCAGAATAAAAACATAAAGATGTAGCCATCGACCCATTTTTCAGCGCACAACTCAGCGGCATCCAGAACATTCACAACATCACCACATTTATTTCCACCACATTTATTGCCAAATTTTGTACGTCACCACAAACGAAACCCTGTCCCCACCAAACCAAAACTCCTCATTCCCCCTCCTCCAGCTCCTGGTAACCTCTAATCTACTTTCTGTCCTATGAATTTCCTTATTTTAGATATTTCATGTAAGTTGTACAGTGTCTGTCCTTTTGTATCTGGTTTCTTTCACTTAGAGTAACTTTTCAATGTTCTCCCACGTCATAACATGTATCAGAACGTTACTCCTCTTTTTTTTTTTTTTTGTAAGATTTTATTTATTTATTTGACAGAGGGGGGGGAGGAAGCAGGCTCCCCGCTGAGCAGAGAGCCCGATGCGGGGCTCGATCCCAGGACCCTGAGATCATGACCTGAGCCGAAGGCAGAAGCTTAACCCACTGAGCCACCCAGGCGCCCCGAACTTTACTCCTCTTATGGCTGCAAAACCTCCCCCTGCACGAACAGACCACATTTCGCTTATTCAGGTACGACTGGGCAGGGCTGTGCAAGTATCTGTCGGAGGGCTCGCTTTCTGTTCTTTTGGGTACTGTAGGGTTTTAAGAAAAAATATTTGCCTTTTGTCAGGGTGAAGAGGTTCCCTTCTGTTTCTGGTTTGTTCAGAATTTTTATCAGGCATAGAAATGTTGGATTTTTGCCCAATGCTTTTTCTCGGCTTCCTGGAATGATCACATGGTCTTTCCCTTTCACTCTGCTGCTGTGGCAAATTACAGTGATTGACTTTTTTAATGTTAAACCAACCTTTCCTTCTTCAGATAATCTTCACTTATTCAAGATACATTATATTTTTAATATACTGTTGGACTCAATTTGCTAAAATACTGTTAAAAATTTCTGCTCTCTCAGGGTGCCTGGGTGGCTCAGTGGGTTAAAGCCTCTGCCTTCGGCGTGGGTCATGATCCCAGGGTCCTGGGGTCGAGCCCCGCATCAGGCTCTCTGCTCTGCAGGGAGCCTGCCTCCCCCTCTCTCTCTGCCTGCCTCTCTGTCTACTTGTGATCTCTGTCTAATAAATAAATAAATAAAAATCTTTAAAAAAAAATTCTGCTCTACGTTCAGAAGGGATACTGTCTGCACTTTTCTTTTTTTGTAATGTCCTTTTATAATTTTGGTATGGAATGAACGGGGGGATATTCCTTCCACTTCAATTTTCTCAATGAGTCTGTGAAGAATGGCCGAACAATGAACTTCCGGTAAAATTTACCAGTGAAGCCATATGGGCCTTTACATTTCTTTGCGGGAAGGTTTTAAGTATCAATCCAATTCCCTTAATAATGATACGTTTTTTTGCTTGTCTGTTTCTTACTGGCTCATCTCCGGTAGATGGTGTCCTTCAAGGAATCTGTTTTCCTCTCAACTGTTCTATTTACGGGCATCAAGTTGTTCATCTGATCACCCTTTGCCATGCTGAGTCTGTCGTGACGTCATCTCTCATTCTTTACATTGGCAATTTATGTTCTCTCTTTGTCCTCATCAGTCTGGCTCGAGATTTATCAATTTTATCAATCTTCTCAAAGAATTAAATTTTTGTTTCATTGATTCTTTGCAGTATTTCTGTTTTCACTTCCACTGATTTTTACTCTGATGTTTAGTATTTTCTTTCTTCTGCTTGGTTTTAGTAGAAATTATTTTTTGAGTTTCTTAGAATAGACACTGAGGCCACTGATTTGAGATCTTATTTTAGAATATAGATATTAAGGGGCGCTGGCTGGCTAAGTGGGTAAAGCCTCTGCCTTCAGCTCAGGTCATGATCCCGGGGTCCTGGGATGGAGCCCTGCATCGGGCTCTCTGCTCAGCAGGGAGCCTGCTTCCTCCTCTCTCTCTGCCTGCCTCTCTGTCTGCTTGTGATCTGTCTGTCAAATAAATAAAACCTTTAAAAAAAAAAAAAGAATATAGATATTAAGATACTATGACTCTCTCTCTAAGAACTGCCCTGACTGTATCCCACAATTGATACATTTTGTTTTCATTTTCTTTCAGTTCAAAATACTTCCTAACTTCCCTGCAGGTCCCCTTGCCAACAGGTTTTTATTTGACCCAGGCTCTACAGGATACACTCTTTAGTATCCAGGTATGTGGGCATTTTCCAGATATCTTAGTGTTACTGATTATTAATTCAATTCTGTTGGGACTAGAAAACACACTTTCTATGATTTACCTTCTTTAGCATTTACTGAGATTTGTTTTACTGCCTATCTTGAAAATGTGGCTGGGATCTGAGTCCAAATGCTCTGGGTCCGGAATCTACGCCTTTACCTACTCTATGGTAGCTGCTTTGTTTCTTAAGCAAGACTCACTAGTCCTTCTGTTTTCAGCTTCCAGATCACGCACTTCCCAAAGCGCTGCTGGGGAAGCGGGCGCCGCCCACGACGAAGCCACGTGCTTCCGCTGCTTGGCCAGTGTCTGCTCGGGATCCGTCTTTCTTGGTCTGCCAGGCCAGCTCCTGCCACTTGTTCATGCACTTTTCTGCTTCCAAAACACAGTGCTCATTCTCTCTGTCCTTGTGGGTGTTCTTATTTTTATTGTGGTAAAATAAACACTAGATAAAATTTACCACTATAACCATTTATCCTTGTAGAGTTGAAAGGCATTAAGTGCAATCACTGTGGAGTGACTAGCAGCACCCTCCACCTCCAGAACTTCTCATCAGGCCAAGTGCAAATACCTGCCCTTCCCCTCGCCCCGGCACCCACCATTCTTTTCGGCTTCCATGAACAAGGATATCCAAGGCCCTCTTAAGAGTGGACTCATAACAGCACCTTTTTCTGAACTGGCTTATTTCACTGACCATAATGTCCTCCAGTTTCATCCATGTTGTACATGTGTTAGAATTCCCTGCATTTTTTTAGGTTGAACAATACTGCCTTGTAGGGACGGAGCACCTTCCGTTTATCTGCTCATCTACTGAAGAACACTTGAGCCGTGCCCCCCCCCCCCTTAGCTGTTGTGAATCTGAGTGTATAAATATCTATCTGTTCAAGTCTCTGCTTTCAATTCTTTTAGGTAAATACACAGAAGTGGAGTTGATGATTCTACGGTAATTCTGTGTTTCATTTGTGAGGAGCTGCCAAACTGTTTTCCAAAGTGGCTGCACCATGGCACATTCCCTTGTTGCTGTTTTTCCCTCTCTCCTTAAAAAAAAAAAATTCCTCCCTGTTCATTTAGCAGGACTTCAGAGTAGAGTCCGAATAAATTATGTGTTCCATCTGATACCTTTCTGTGGAAACCCTGAGTCTCACTGAACACATGGAGGCGAAGGACCCTTCTTAGGGTCTGTGCCCTCCACAGTGCTGCTGCGCGGGGCACACAGTCTGCGATGTCTGCTGACAGCCTGCAAAGGAAGCCCTAAGGACACAAGTTGGGGAAGGACCCCACTGGCTGCTGGCACAAAGGTGTGGCCATGTATGAGGCAAGGCTGAGCCAGGGGTCCACAGACATGGGACCTGGGGATCACTGCATTGGTGCCTTGGTCCCTTGCAATGGTGACCACACACACAGTAGTAGGTATTACACGTGTGACAGCAGAAAAAAATCAAATATTTTTGAGGCCCAGAAGGGCAGCACCACTAGGGATCTGGGCTCAGTTCTGCCCTTGCCCGTGACCCTGAGATGGGCTACAGTTTTCCTTTCTCCAAGAACAGGCTCCATCCTTGTGGGCCAACGGGAGGTGGCTTCCTGACCACCAGCCAGTGCCTGTTCCTGACGTGCCAATGCGAGTGAGCACGAGGCCTCCCTCTGGCTCAGCACCGAGCAGCGGCTACAGCACAGGCCTACCCAGCGACAGTCCTGGGGCTGGTTTCTGGCTGTGAGATCCGATCCCACAGCCTAGAAGCAGGCTCCTGTTGGTGAGACCACACAGACCCACTCTCCCTCTGCAGGCCGAGAACATGGGGTGCTGAGACCACCTGGGCCTCCCTCAGGGGGGCAGATGCTCAAAGCCACATAGGTCCAGGAGGACCACCAACTCCCTCACATACTCCAGTCCCATCCCCGTGGTACAGACACTAGGACCAAGGCCCACAAACCTCTGTGCCATGAGGAGTATCCTGCCAGGCCCAGCACGGGGCCTAGAGCTCTAGCCGCTCCTGCGGGAGCCCCCACTGGCTGGCAGGAATGGCCTCAGGAGCCTCTGTCCACTCGCTTTTCACTCACCTTTTTACTGAACAAGCGCTCCCTGGGGCCCCAAAGGCCATGTGCTGAGCAGTGGACACACACTTTAAGGCCCCTGAGGAAGACTGACATGAACCATGCAGCAAACAGGGGCCCCCCCACTCCTGGGAAGGCCTGAGAGACTGAGGCAGATGAGGCCGACCCAGGCAGCCCATCGCGGGCTACATATTCCGCATGTCGGGAGAAACTACCTGGGGACGCCCACCGGCTGTGCTCAGTGACCCTGCTTTAAACACCACACGCCTCAGTTAAGGGCATCTGGGTGGCTCAGCTGGTCAAGCATCCAACTCTTGGTTTTGGCTCAGGTCATGATCTTGTGGGTTGTCAGAGCGAGTCCCACGTCGGGCTCTGCACAGGGGGAGTCGCTGGAGGATTCTGGCCCTCTGCCTCTCCCCTACCCGGGCACTTTCCCTCTCTCAAAATAAGTAAATCTTAAAAACCAACCAACCCCCAAAACCACATGCCTCAGTGAAAATCTCCTGGCTTCTAAGATCTGTGGCCAACTGGCTGATGGGCTGGCCGGTGCCTGTGCTTGACCCACCTTCCCGAGGACCCACCACTGCCTGGGCCACCACAGCGACCATCACTCCGTGCACCCACGCGGACCCAACACCCCTGAGCCGGGGCAAGGCCCTGGCTGGATCAAGGTAGACAGTCACTCCCATAGAGGAGCCCAGAAAGTGCATGAGCGTGTGCATCCGGACACTAGCTCTGTGGCCGTGCCTTGGGGACACCCGTGGCTGTCTGGGTGGCAGACAGCCTGTTGCAGATGCAGCTGTTGCCTAAGGCCCTGTCCCCATGCTCTCTCTAGTGGCACAGGACTGGTGTCAGCTGTGCAGCCGCTGTCTGGTTAGCAGGGCCGTGGCCCTGAGTCCTTCCTGGAGCAGCCAAGTGTGGGACCAGACCAACCTAACCATGGCTTTCAGGAGCGCTTGGCAGAATCTGGCCCCATACTTGGCCCCGGGCAGCCACTGGCAGGTGGCTACCCATGCTGGGCCAACCTCTGACTTCTTGGGGTGGCTCAGGGCCAGGTCAGCTTGCGGTGCCCTGATGGCCCACTGCTCTAGCCAGAGCTGGTGCTGGGCTATGCCCGCCTGGCCCCCCAGGCTCCTCCCTGCTCTCAGGAACCCTGCTCCGGGGCTCCCAGTCTCCTCCCCAACCCCAACAGCAGATGGCCAGAGCCCAACCGGGGGACTATGTCACCAGACCACAGCACGGCTGCAACCAAACACAGCGAACACATGAAGACCCTCATCAGGCAGAGGACCGGGTGCGGAGGAATCAGCAGGGAGGGGGCCAGCTGGCTGAGACACGGAAGCCAGTCCTCATCTGGCCGCTGCCTCTCTGACCTGTTGGCCTGTGGCTGGGGACCCTATCCCAGGATGGCCTGGGGTCCTCCTCAGGGCCTCAGTGGCAGGGAAGAGCTCCCCGAGGACCCCACGTCCCTGCAGAAACTTAGGGCCTGGCCCTTGGAGGACCCGTGTGTCTGCCTAGAGGTGCCGTGCCATGTACCTGTGGCCCGTGCAGACCGGGATGCTCTCGCCACAGCCCTTCCTGGAGCTGGCAGCGGAGCCCGGGGTGCGGGGAATCTCACGCACTGGGCCTTACCTTTGGTGTCATTGACGGGGTCCATGTGCCGGTAGATGTAGCCCTCCAGGTAAGAGTGGAACTTGGGTGTGGGTGGGAAGAAGGCCAAGCAGATGGCCATGAGCTCCCAGCCGCGGGCCAGGCTCTCGAGGCGGAAGTTCTCCGTGGTCTGCCGGCACAGCTGGATGTACAGCTCGTCACGCAGGCCCTGCACGCTCCAGCCCTTGGTGGCTATCTCCAGGGCCACGTGCAGAGGGTCGGCCTTGGCGCGCCGGTCACCCATGTACATCTGGATCAGTTTAAAGATCTCACAGGCCTCCTTCTTCACGTGGCGGTCGCTGGTCACGATCATGGGCTTCTTGATGGACTCACTGCTCCAGGCCAGCATGTTGGCGATGGACACCTTCCGCCGGAAGAGGCCCTGGGTGTGCGTGTTGAAGTGCTTGGAGGCCCAGTTCTCGATGTCGGTCTCTGAGGATGGCTTGCGCAGTGTGAAGGGGGGGAACACACAGCTGGCACTGGGCATGACGCTGCGGGCCTGCCGGCTACTCTCAAACTGGGCACAGGAGCCGAGATCCTCCGACTGGGAAGGACAGAGGGGCCGTGAGGGGTCGTGGGCTCCACGTGACCCCACCAGGAGAGAGGTCTGGTCTCCCCGGCCAGCGGGGAGGCTGCTGGAGGAGGTCTGGGCCTCCTCTGGTTCTACCCACCTCGTAAACACATGCTAGATGCTCTCACAAGCCGGGAAGGGAACCCACAGGGGCCCTTCTTCCACCCTTTACCCAGAGGGGTCACGGAGGCCCCTCCCTATGCCTGTGGCTGACAGCTGTGGTGGGTGGGGGAGGGTGTCCAGGGCAGGTCTGGGGGTGGGAAGAAACCACCCTCGCACTTTACCAGCTTCCTGGGCGGACCAGTCCCTGGTGGGAAGAGACCAGGGGCTGCTGTGCTCCCCACGCAGGGTGCCAGGACCCCGTGCATGGTGGAAGGGCACTGCCTCCTGTGAGCCTTGCTCCTGCGTCTGGCTTCTGCTAGTTCTCTGAGCTCTGAGGCTGAGGAACAGATGGAGAGAGAAGCCCGGCCAGATGCGAAAAACCCAAGATGCACGGCTCCACAGAGAAACACAGAGTCTCACCGGGTCTGCTGCAGCGCCTGCCCCCTCCGTCACCCCCTCACCCCTCCAACAAAGATCCCCAGCTGGGGCTGTGGGCAGGGTGGGGCTGGGCACTGGCATGGCCAGCATGCAAGGTGGCTTGGCTGCTTCCCACATGGCTGGAAGGAAAGGTCTCTCCCAAGCCCCTCCCTGATTCCCTGATGGCCTCAGCACAGCCATACGACACATTACTGGAGTAACTAGGCATCTTTTCTTGGCTTGGACAGAAACGCTGCTCTGAGCTCTCCAGCCTGGAGGGGCACTAAGGCAGCCCTGCCCAGGGACACCGGCCTCCCAAGATCACCGGAACCTCAGATAGGTCTTCCCTGGTGGGGATCAGAGCCCGACACCAGGAGGCCCTCTGGCCACTGCCAGCTCTTGGCAGATGCCAGGGCAGACCCTCAGGGCTTCATGCAGCAGAATGGTGTGAAAGGTCAGGGGTCAGGAGGGAAGAACTAGGACACTTCCCCAAAGTTCTGGGACATCAAGCTGCAGCACATGAGCTAGACAGAAGTTGTGCCTGGGTTCACAGAGCCTGACTGATGCCTGTGCCTGGCGCTGAGCAGAGGGGACAAGCCAGGCCAGGTTTCGGTTTTGGCTCCAGCTGCAGCATGAGGTTCTGGCCCCAGGACCAGCGTCTGGTCTTCCCTCCTCACTGCAGAAGAGCAGCACTGACCCTCCACCTGACCCTCCCGCACTGCCCCTGCGCAGACAGTCCACTCACAGGGGAGAACAGAGGCTCAGGGGCTGGGTGGCTGCCCCACTGTTTCCTTGCACCCACGGCCTGGGTGGGGTCAGGGCACGGCCTCTGCCCCCCAGGTGAGCGGCCACCACTGGCCAGGCCTTCTGAGAAGCTAAGTGCCGCACCGTGCCTTGGAACCGTTGCACAGGTTACCCCCACCGCCCCACCCCCTGGCCAGGGACCCTGGCAGCACCCCCCTACCTGTGAGGGGTGAAGGTAGGGCTCTGGTGAGGCCAGGTTGGTCTGCACAGAGACGCTTTTCTCAAGCAGGATTTGGGGGAAAGCCAGCCTCTCCAAGGCGCCCCTCTGCCAGTGCTTGCCATCCTGCTGGGCCAGCGCCTCGTCCTCACTGAAGGCACGCACCACGGGCCCTGGCATGGGCAGGGGCACAGCGCCGTCGCTCTCATAGCCCGAGCCGTCCTGCTGGGAGTCCCAGCTGCCCCGCTGCTTCATGTGGAAGTGAGCCTGCTGCGCCTCCCAGGCCAGCCGCGCCTGCGCCAGGAAAGGCTCGGCCTCGCCCGTCTTGCCCTCCGCCCGCTTCACGGGGGCCAGGCTGGGCCCGCACAGAGGCCGCTCCTCAGCCAGGGGCTGCTCCCCGAGGAGGTCACGGTCCCCGGCGCCTTCGGCGGCCGAGGTGCTGGGGGCGCGACACAGAGAAGCGTTCCTGCTCTTCCTCTTGCGTGTGCCCGGGGAGTAGCTGGTTGAGGACATGGTGTCCTGCTGGCTGGACCAGGACATAGTGTCGTCCTGGGCCTGGGGCACCTGCATGGGTGGCTGGGTGTGCCGCGGCTCAGGCCCCTCCATGCTGCTGTAGTCCCCGGAGGAGACCCCCAGGCGCTGGTCCCGCAGCAGGCAGGGGCTGGGCTGCAGGGGGAGCGAGCCTCCTCCGGGACTGGGCGCGTACTTGTGCCTCGGGCCCGCACGCAGCTTGGGGCTGGAGCCCGCCTGCTCCACGTACACCAGCTGCCGCACGTACTCCTTGCCGGCGGGGCTGTACTCCAGGCTAAGGAAGCGGTCTGGGCACCTCTGCCTGGTCAGCACCAGCTGCTGGGAGGGTGAGGAGCCCTGCTTGGGAGCCTGGGGGAAGGGGGCTGGCTTGCGGCCCGGAGACCGCTGCGGGGAGGCGGCCTGGTAGCCCCCGCCAGCCTCGTACTGGACGTCCATGGGGGGCTCATCGTAGATGGGGGCCTGGTACTCCACAGGGGGCTCCTCGTAGAGCGGGGGCTCATAGGCGTAGCGTGGGGAGGAGGGCTGGGAGTCACTGGTGGGCTTGCGTGGCTGGGCCAGCAGCGGGGAGCAACTCCCCAGCTCAGCCCTCTTCAGGAAGGGAGAAGGCCGCTGCTCAGGAAAGAAGACGGGGCCGTCCGAGTCCTGGGCGAACGTCTGTAGGCTGGGCGAGTGTTGCCCACCTGAGGGTCTGCGGGAGCGGCTGCCGGCGTGGCTGTCTAGGGCATAGCCATTGCCCTGGGAGGAGAGGAAGCTGGGCTCCCGGTCAGCAACTTTGATGAGCATGCGCTCCTTGGTGCCGGAATTCCACCGAAGTGAGGAGGTCCTGGCGGTAGGGAGACAAGCACAGGTTACGGGGGGGGGTGGGGGTGGGGGGGGGAAGGGGGGGCGGGCTCGGAGGGGTGGGGGACAGGCACAGGTTAGCTGGGGGAGGCTGGGGGGGTGGGGGACAGGCACAGGTTAGCTGGGGGAGGCTGGGGGGGTGGGGGACAGGCACAGGTTACGGGGGTGGGGGAGGCTCGGGCGGGGACACAGGCACAGGTTACGTGCTAGGGAGAGGTGTGAGTACAGCTCAGCTAGCAGCCTGAACCCACTGGCCTGGGCGTCACATGTGTCTCAGGTCAGGGCCCAAGAGGCCTGGTCATTTCTCAGTGTTCTCCTCAATTCCCAAATGGGGGCTGTAGGCTTTAGGGGCCTGATACTTGCTGGGGGGTCCCCTGTAAGTGGCCTGACCACCCTTCATTGCTCAGGTCCTGAGCCCTGGGCAGTGCAGCCTAGGGTAGTGGCCCTCCTGTCCTCACATAGCCCCACCCCCGATGCCCACCATGACAGTCCCTGCAAGGGTGTGTGCACACGCATCTCTGCATGTGCACGCATGTGGAGGTACGCTCTGGTCACACCCTGTCACCAGGCACAGAGCTATTCTACAGCAGCCAGGGGCGGCTCTCCCAGAGGCCTTCCTAACCCTGGCTTTGACGCGCTTATTTCTCTGTAGGCCTCATTCCTCACTGCAACACCTGCCTGTGCCCCTACCAGGCGGTGGGCTGCCTCTCACCCCTCAGCATCTCAGGTCCCGTTTTTCAACCAGAGGCTCCTGTGTGTTCCAAAAAGGCAGTCTCCCCTCCTAGGACTCTGCCCTCACACATACACACAACACTTTGCCCTGGGCACAGATGGAAAAACAGCTTTTAGAGCGAAATCGAGGGGAAAGTACAGTGATTTCCCGTGCAGGCCTAGCCCAGCTCCCGCCACCCCTGCCGGAGTGGTGCAGGGCAACAGCCGATGAGCCGCGCGGCTCATTCTGCTCTCCCGCCGGCCGGGAGCGCCCGTCCCTGCTGCCCCGCGTCCTCGCTGGCATCTGGTGTCGTGGGTGCTCTGGATTTTGGCCATCCCAGCAGGTGTGTCGTGGGATCTTGCTTCCCCGATGCATCTCCCCGATGACGTGACGTGGAGCATCTTTTATTTGGTCATTCACCATCTGTACTCTTCTCTGACGCGTCGGCGAGCTCTCTGGCCCGCTATATTTTTTTTTTAAGATTTTATTTATTTATTTGACAGACAGAGATCACAAGTAGGCAGAGAGGCAGGCAGAGGGAGAGGAGGAAGCAGGCTCCCTGCTGAGCAGAGAGCCTGATGCGGGACTTGATCCCAGGACCCTGAGATCATGACCCGAGCCAAAGGCAGCGGCCTAACCCACTGAGCCACCCAGGCGCTCCAAGATTTTATTTATTATTTGACAGACAGAGATCGCAAGTAGGCAGAGAGGCAGGCAGAGAGAGAGGAGGAAGCAGGTTCCCCATTGAGCAGAGAGCTCGATGCGGGGCTCGATCCCAGGACCCTGAGATCATGACTTGAGCCGAAGGCAGAGGCTTTAACCCACTGAGCCACCCAGGCGTCCCTCTGGCCCACTTCTTAACGGTACTGCTTGTCTCCTCCTTGTGTATGTCAGGGACTAGCCCTTTACCACAGGCAGCTTCGCAAGCGCTGTCCCCGGCTGCGCCTTGTCATCCCATTCTCCTGCTACTGTCTTGAACAGCAGAGATTTTCATTTTCATCAAGTTGAGCTGATCAGCTATTTTGCTCGCAGATGGTGCCTTTGCTGCTGTATCTGAAAATCATGGCCACACCGGAGGTCGCCTAGGTTTTCTCCTTTGTCATCTTCTAGGAGTAAGTTTGTGTGTGATCCATTTTGAACGAATTTTTGTGAAGGGGGTCAAATCTGTGTCTACATTCATTTTTTACACGCACTCAGCCGATCCAGCACGTTCATTGGAAAGACTACCCAAGACTATCCTTACTCCACTGACTGCCCCTGCCCCCGGCAAAGTCGGCGACTACAGTGTCCGGATCTACTCCCCAGCTCTCTACTTGATTTCTCCACTCTTTGCCAACACCACATTGTCTTCATTGTGGTAGCTTTGTAGTCCTTTTTTTTTTTTTTTTAAAGATTTTATTTGTCAGAGAGCGTCGAGCACCAGCAGGAGGAGAGGCAGAGGGAGAAGTAGGCTCTCCTCTGAGCAGGAAGCCTGATGTGGGATTCGATCTCAGGACGCCGGGATTGTGACCTGAGCCAAAGGCTGTTGCTTAATTGATTGAGCACCCGGGCGCCCCACAGTAAGCCATGAAATCGAGCAGTACTCATCCTCCAGCCTTGTTCCCCTTGAATACTGTGTTGGGTATTCTGGATCTCCTGCCTCTCCATATAAATTTTAGACTGAGTTTGTTGCTGTCCCCAGAATAACTTGCTGGGATTTTGACTGAGGTGGCACTGAGTCTATGTGGCGTACGCTGGGAAGAACCAACACTTTGACAACATTGAATCTTCCTGTCCACAAAAACGGGATACCTCTCCGTTTATTCAGTTCTTTGCTATCTTTCCTTAGAGTTTTGCAGTTTTCCTCATATAGATTCTTTTATTTTTTTTTTAAAGATTTTATTTATTTATTTGAGATCACAAGCAGGCAGAGAGACAGAGAGAGAGGGAAGCAGGCTCCTGCTGAGCAGAGAGCCTGATACGGGGCTCGATCCCAGGACCCTGAGACTATGACCTGAGCTGAAGGCAGAGGCTTTAACCCACTGAGCCAGCCAGGCACTCCCCTCCTCATATGGATTCTGTACATATTTTGTTAGATTTATACCTATGGGTTTCATTTTAGGCGGTACAAATGTAAGTAGTATTAACTTCAAATTCCACTTGTTCATTGCTAGTATATAGGAACGCAACTGACCTTTTAAACTTACCTTGTATCCTGAAAACTTGCTCTAACCACTTATTAGTTCTAGATGGCGGTTGTTGTTGGTTTTTGATCAGTTCTTTAGGATTTTCTACACAGATAAATCTAGACTGAAATTCTGATGAAAAACTGTAGAGATCACTTGAGGCTCTGGATTTATTTTTGCTTCTGACAGGCAGCTGGGCAAAGAGCAGAGAATCTGAACCCCATGTGGGACTGAGCTGACTGGAAACCAGGGTTGGGTCTGAGGGCTGGTCTACTTATGGCTCGTCCTGCTCCTGGGTGTAGCCTTTCTGGAGCCCAGGTGGAAACCCGGAAGGTTAACTAGGGCTCTTTCCGTGGCCCCTGAGCTCTGATGGTTGGAGCCAATGGAATCACCCAGTGGCCAGTTTGGCTTCTCAGCCTCTCAGCTGTGCTGAGGGACAGGCAGCATCGTATGTGTGCTGAGTAGCACTGCCCTCTCCTCAGCCCTCAAGTCTTCCCTCCTTATTAGATCTCTGAGGACTTCAGGACAATTTTGTCTATTTTATTCTCTGTGTGCAGGCTGGTCTCAGGTAACTCAATGCAGTGGTGACTGCAAAAGTGGAAATCCCAAGTGTTTAAGAAACCAGTTGTATGGTTTGCCACCTCTGGCCCTGTCCGCTACTGCTGGACCTTTCTGGACAAGGTCATGACTTCCAGGGACTGGGGCTGGGAGAGGGAGGCCTTGGAGAACACGGGCCAGTGACGTGAGAGTGGACTGAGGGCACGAAGGCCCTTGCCAGCTGCGAGGCAGCCCACCCCAACACACCAGGTGCCTGGCCTGCCCCGCACAGCCGGGATCCAGCCGTGCCAGCGGACAGAGATGCCCAGCAGCTCAGTCTCACTGTCCTGAGGCAAAGTCCGAGTGGCAGGACTCGGGGTCAGGCTGCCATTCCTGGGGACTCTGCTCCTTGCTGCTGGAGGCAGAGGGAAGGGTGGTGGTTCATGTGTCAGGGCCCAGCAGACCCTGAGGACTGACTTGGGGATCCAGAGATCTGGGACTGGACTCCAGCCTGCCAGTCCCTGGCTGTGGGGCTTGGGAAAATCACTTGCCGTCTCTGACTCAGTGTCCTCATTTATCCTCAGGAGGGTCGAGTCACAGAATGTGCATCCGATAAAGTCCTTAGCTCAGTGCTGACACACAGGAGACACTCGGCGTGAAGCATTCTTTCCGCCCTCTCTTCCACCACTCAGCAGACAGTGACCCAGCCCTGGTGCCGGGACCTGTGGGGCTGTGAGGTGGAAAATGATCCTTGCCTGCTGAACAGTGCTGAGCGCCACGGCCGGAGGAGGCCCCTGCGGCCTGTCAGTGGTGGGCCATCAAAATGGTGCCGTAGGATGAGGAGGCTAAGGAAGTGTCAGGGTCCAGAGCACACGAGAGGCTCAGATGACACACCTGTTTCAGGACCCAAGAACAGTTCCATCTAGTCAGGGCAGAAACGGGAGAGACCGAGGCAGGGGGAAGGCAGACCCATGGCCTTGGCCTCCACCATGCAAAACGCGCCCCTGGGCCGAGCAAGAGGCCGAGCTCCCAGCACCGCAGCGTGCGTGTGCACCCTACGGAAGCCACGCCAGGCCTGAGGCCCATGCAGGAACCTCTGGGTCATGGACTCCAAGTCACACTTGGGAAAATGGGCCCAGAGATGGCCCTTGGTCACGGAGAGGAGGAGCCCAAGCAGCAAGAGGGGCTTACCACTGCCGGGCTTACCACCGCACCGGCAGCTTCAGCTCTTGTCCTCAGGCCAGGCCTTTCCACAGCCCCATACCCTGTGCTCCCACCTGACCCCACGGCTCTGCTCTTCTTCTGGAAGCCCTCTTTGAAGCCCTACATCCAGCTCCCAGGCCCTGCTGCCTACCTCTGGTGCGTTCCTCCACCTCTGACCACTGGGTGGCCACATGGCCCAACTGCCTGTGGCCACCCTTTCTACCCAGTCCGACCTCCCTGGCCTGCCCTCAGACCTGTGTCCTTATGGTTCCCCTCACCCATGCCTTAACCCCACATCAACTCTACTAGGTCGAAGTGCCCAGGCAGAGAGTCACAGCTTCTCTACATAAAACGAGACGACTGCTTGGTCTGGTTTTCAGGGACTCTTTCAAACCACGGGAGAAGGATGAGACGTCCCCGCACCGGAAATGCTGGAGAGACCCCAGCAGGGCATGGGAAGGGCAGGAGCAGGGGAGGGATCCATTCAGCTCAGACTACTTCTCCACGGCCTCTTCTCAAAATGAGAACGGAGAGCACCTCACACGGCCACAGCCTGGGGAACTGAGGCCTTGTATGTGGGCGCCAGACCCCTGTAACGGAACCTTGCTCATGCGGACAAGAAACTGTACACCTGAAGTTCTGTTTGGAAAACCACCTGAACTGTGCAGCCTCCAACTGCCCCACAGCGCTTCGGGTCTGCCACAAGCCGACGGGCTGTCTGCCAGGCGTCCGGTCACTGCCCTTGCCCTGCTCAGGGAGCTAACCAGCACATGGCCTTAGGCAGGTAGCACAAGCCTCCCCCACTCCCCGTCCCCCTCACAGACCCTGTTCACAGTGCGGGAGGGAGGGCGAGTCTCGTGCCTAGTCCGAGCAGACACTCTACCTTCCCGTTCTTCCTACTCTGGCTGGTTAAGTACCTTTGTTCCTAAAACTGCAATGTTCCCTTTTCATATCCAGCTCAGGAGCCCCCAGGACAGCAGAGCCGGGGCCCCAAGAAGCCACCAAAGACCAGGTGGGCATGGGCTCCCTAAAGGGTGTGGGGGACTTGAGAGGCAGCCCACCAGAGCACTGTGCAATCCACAGGAAACAGGAAGTCTGAGGGCCTGCCCTGACCTACCTTCACTGCAGCAGGCGCCCCAAGGGCCCACCCAGTCAGCCCCCTCTGCACCCTGCTTTACTGAGGACACGGAAGCACAGGGGCTACAAAACCTACCCACCGGCATGCGCCCATACCTGTGGACCCAGATAGGCTCGGATCCCATTCCGCATCAATAAACCCGCCAGCTCTCCCAAGATCAACGTTTCAGTTGTATGAGCGAACCCCAAAGGCCTCTCAGGTCTTCAGATCCCTCCCCAACCCTGGTATCTCTCCTGCTGGTCCGTGTTGAGGGCTCCTAGGCTACCTGGAGGCACAGCATCCTGCCTGGACCTACGGGCTGGCTGAGGATGGCCCCAGTCTGACAGAGGGTGGTGTCTGGAACCCGGCAAGGCCAAGCCGGGACCAAGAGAAACCAACGTCCACTTCCCTCCCTATGATGAATACCAACCTTCCCAACTTCACCCAGGAAGCGCTCTGCTCAGGCCTGGAGCTCGAGGGGAGAATTTGTGCGGAGGAGTCCCCTGGGGACTCAGCCCTGTTAGGGGCAATAGCTCCATGGCTCCCCATTTGGGTGGTGACAAGCTTCTTCCACCTTCCTGAGAGCTGCCACGTGAACCTGGGGACCACTCCAAAAGGCCTCTGCCCAGGTGCTGGTAGCCCCATAGCCTCCCCTCATGTCTCTCTGGCCTGTACGGGACCTCACATGCTTTCTGACTCTAGAGCCAGACTCTTCTCCAGCATCCCCTGAGTTGCCAGGAAAACCACCCTCCGGTCAGGAGACAGGACCAAGTGTGAGCCACTGGGTTCTACCTGTAGTGAAGAAGCTGGCCGTCCGCATTATAATCCCGGTAAATCTCATAGTCCTTCTCGAGGAACACTCCTGGTGGGGAAGAGCTGGAACACAGGAAAATGAAATGAAGACATGAGCATAAGTGAAATAACTTAAAAAAACATGGTACATTCAAAACAACCAGCCTTTCACTTCTAAGTATGTAAGTGTCATTCTTTTAGTTTTTCAGGAAAATACCCCAGTGTCCAGCCCACAAAGCTATCCCCTTCATCAGGTCAAAGGGTTACTTCCTCTACCCTAAGCCTGCCTCACTGCACATGGCCTCGACAAAATGGACTGGAGACCCACCTGCCCTCCAGCAGGGACAGCCTGGGGGACAGGCAAAGACACTGACTGTCCCATCCTGAATTTTAGGAGCTCACATGACTTGGAACTGGGGATTCTACTCTAAGGCCATACTGGTGGATTAGTAAGAACCATGACTTTAGGGGTGGTTGGGTGGCTCAGTCATTAAGCATCTGCCTTCAGCTCAGGCCATAATCCCAGGGTCCTGGGATTGAGCCCTGCATTGGACTCCCTGCCCGCTGGGAAACCTGCTTCTCTCTCTCCCATTCCTTCTGCTTGTGCTCCCTCTCTTGCTGTGTCTCTCTCTGTCAAATAAATAAAAGCTTTAAACAATAACAACAACAAAAAAAACCTCCATGACTTTGATCAGATGACCTGAGAAGGAAGCAGTGTTAGAAATACTCTCACAGGGCACCTGGGTGGCTCAGTGGGTTAAGCCACTGCCTTCGGCTCAGGTCATGATCTCGGGGTCCCGGGATCGAGTCCCGCATCGGGCTCTCTGCTCAGCGGAGAGCCTGCTTCCTCCTCTCTCTCTCTCTGCCTGCCTCTCTGCCTACTTGTGATTTCTGTCAAATAAAAAAATAAAATCTTAAAAAAACAACAACACTATTAAAAAAAAAAAAAAAAAAGAAATACTCTCACAGTGGGGATAGGAGGGGGTGTGCGCCTGGGTGGCGCAGTCAGTTGAACATCCAGCTCTTGATTTCGGCTCAGGTCATGATCTCAGGGTCCTGGGATCGAGCCCCACGTCAGGCTCCACACTCAAGGGGGAGTCTCCTTGAGGCTCTCCCTCTCCCTATGCCTGTCCCCCTGTTCTTTCTCTCAAATAAATAAGTCTTAAAAAAAAAAAATACTCTCACAGGGATGATAAACTTCTTAAAAGTGGGGTTGTGGAGCATAACAGGCCCTCACTATCTGGGAAATACATTAGTGGGTGATTATCTTGATTATCTTGGCAGATGTTCAAAGACGTGATCAAATTAATGTCTAGGATTTAAAAACTCAGTAACGGGGTGCCTGGGTGGCTCAGTGGGTTAGAGCCTCTGCCTTCGGCTCAGGTCATGATCCCAGGATCCTGGGATCGAGCCCTGCATTGGGCTCTCTGCTCAGCAGGGAGCCTGCTCTCCCCCCCCCCCCCCGCCCCGCTTCTCTCTGCCTGCCTCTCTGCCTACTTGTGATCTCTGTCAAATAAATAAACAAAATATTTAAAAAAAAAAAAACCAAAAACTCTCAGTAATTCAGAAGTAAAAGAAAATTTACTTAACTCGATCAAGAATACCCACATGAAATTCAAGGCCTTCACAATTTTAGTAGTAAAAGGCTGAAAGCATACACAAAAAGTCAGAATGAGAGAACACCTACTCTCACCACTGTATGTCATAATTTTGGAAATGCTAGTCAATGCAGTAAGACAAAAAAGGAAAGAGATTTAAATATTTGAAAGAGACAAAACTGTCATTAGTTGTGACCCTAGAGAAAGTAAAGGAATCAACGGAGCAGCTACTGAAGGTATTACGGAGACTTGTAATTTATCACTTGTGTGATAGAGAAGACCAACAGCTCTTCTGTGTATTTGCAGAAACTTCTAGAACAGAGCGCACCTTCATCACAGCAATAACCCCAGACATATCACAAAATCCCAGGCCCAAGTTAAAAAGGAGTACATTGGAGGCGCCTGGGTGGCTCAGTCGTTAAGTGTCTGCCTTAGGCTCAGGTCATGATCCTGGGATCCTAGGTTCAAGCCCTGCCTGGGGCTCCCTGCTCAGCAGGGAGCCTGCTTCTCCCTCTGCCAGCTCTGCCTGATCTGCCTACTGCTCTCTCTGACAAATAAATAATCTTAAAAAAAAAAAAATCTTAAAATAAATAAAAAGGAGTACATTAGATCAGTATGAATAAAACTATAAATTTTGGGGCCCCTGGGTGGCTCAGTGGGTTGAGCCTCTGTCTTCGGCTCAGGTCATGATCTCAGGGTCCTGGGATCGAGTCCCACATCGGGCTCTCTGCTTGGCAGGGAGCCTGCTTCCCCCTGCTTCTCTGCCTGCCTCTCTGCCTACTTGTGATCTCTACCTGTCAAATAAATAAATAAAATCTTAAAAAGCAAACAAAAAACTATAAATTTTCTATTAAGGTACACAGAGGAACCAGAATACATACAAGGTTCCTTGCACAGGAAAACTCAATAATTATGAAGATATAACTTTAAAATTGGTTGGGGTGCCTGGGTGGCTCAGTGGGTTGAGCCGCTGCCTTTAGCTCGGGTCATGATCTCGGGGTCCTGGGATTGAGTTCCGCATCGGGCTCTCTGCTCAGCAGGGAGCCTGCTTCCTCCTCTCTCTCTGCCTGCCTCTCTGCCTACTTGTGATCTCTGTCTGTCAAATAAATAAATAAAATCTTAAAAAAAAATTGGTTAATACACTTAATGTAATTTTAATAACATTTCCAATAGGAAGGAATGTTTTTAGAACTCAGAGTGTTTGGAAAGTTAACCCCAAAAAATAAACAAGTAAAAATAACTCAGAACAAGTTCAGAAATTATAATGGGAGAGATAATTTTTACCATTAGATACTTCACATGTACACTAGAAACAAACGTGTCCAGCAATGGGAGCTCGTATTCTCAGTATTGTTCATACTGAGAAACAGAATGTTTGTGGAAATACTGTTATAGTATTTAATTTTTTTTTTTAAAGATTTTATTGGGGCACCTGGGTGGCTCAGTGGGTTAAAGCCTCTGCCTTCGGCTTGGGTCATGATCTCAGGGTTCTGGGATCCAGCCCCGCATCGGGCTCTCTGCTCAGTGAGGAGCCTGCTTCCTCCTCTATCTCTCTGCCTGTTTCTCTGTCTACTTGCGATCTCTGTCAAATAAATAAATAAAATCTTAAAAAAAAAAAAAAAAGATTTTATTTATTTGGGTGGGGGAGAGCGCAAGTAGAGGGAGAAGCAGGCTCCCCCTGAGCAAGGAGTCTGATACCGGGCTCGACCCCAGGACCCTGGGATCAGGACCTGAGCTGAAGGCAGACGCTTAACTACTGAGCCACCCAGGCACCCCTGCTGTAGTAGTTTCAGAACTGCAAAGGTAAATACCAGAGAACTGAGAGAGAGCATTCAGTGGGTTTTAAAATTTTTCTTCTGTCAAACTATATGTACTAGAAAGTACAACTAATGTGCATTGCTTCGCTAATACAAAAGTTATTTTAAAAGCTGAATGAATGAATGGCTAATGTTAACAGTGGCTGCTGGTGTTTTTGTAACACATAATCATGCTACAGAACAAACAGCTAGAAACATGAAAAATGATGTATCACGCAAACGCGGCTGTACGCCACCTGCATGTACATTTTCATCAGCTGGTGCATCCCTCCTCCTCCTGGTGGGCCGCCAGCAGCCGACAGGGGTCCTGCAGATCCGGGAGCACCTGACTGTTGGCCAGAGATGCAGCGACAACCCCGCCCGTTCCCTGTGCTCACAGGGGCTTTGTCACATGTGCCCAGGCCAGGCTGGTACATGGTTCATTCTTCAAAGCTAAAACCAGCAGTTTTTCCACCATCAGGCTGCCACTTTGGCCGCCTGGAGATACTCCTTTTAAATTTTGTGCTGTCACAGACCCCTGGGCCCTGACACTTCCCTCTCTGTTTCCAATTCCAGCCACCAGTGTCTAGGGCTGTCACCTCTCCTCCAGACTGCTGCTAAGCCAGGGAAGCACCCACTCCATGCTAGGTCTGGGCTGGGGGCAGGGAGACGAGGCAGGTGAGGCAGACACACTTCTGCCGCCAGAGCTCCCACTTGGTGCGTGGCCCACAGGGAACGACCCAGAGTTTCAGGAAGCGGCAGGAGCCAGACAGGGAGCAAACCCAAGGAGGGAGGCCGGGAACAGCTCTCTGAGAGGGCAGGAAACTAGGCAGAGGGACCTCAAGAGGGATAAGCCTGGCACCCCGCAGGACAGAAACGCGGCCTCGGTGCTAAGGTGCAGTGAGCTCTGAGTGAGGGTACAAAGGGGCGCTGGGGACAGATCACACAGGGCCCTCTGGGTGGGCCACATGGAAAGCCTGCCAAGCTACAGCCCCTGAGCCAAGAGCAATCCGCTGCCTAGTTTGTGGGCTAGGAATGGCTTTTATATCTAAAAAAAAAATTGCTAGCAAAATGTGAAAATTACAAGAGCTAATTTAAATTTCAGTGTCCATAAGTAACAGGTTACAGGAACCCAGCCCCACTCACTGGTTTCTGTGTTGTCTGTGGCTGCTTTTGCATAGTAACAGCAGAGTCAAGTCACCCCGCCAGAGGCCAAAAGTGGGGCTCCGAGCGCTTGGTGCTGGGGCTCAGCAGAGCGCAAAGGGCAGAGACGTAGCTGTAACCCCACAGGGTTGAGGGTGTCGCACATCACCATCTTGAACAGCCTTTGTTATGTTTTTTTTTAAAGATTTATTTATTTGAAAGGCAGGGGGCAGAAAGAGAGAGTCTTTGCTTTCTTTCTTTCTTTTTTTAAGATTTTTATTTATTTGTTCGAGAGAGAGCGCACAAGCAGAGGGAGAAGCGGACCCTCCGCTGAGCAGAGAGCCCTATGCAGGGCTGGACCCCAGGACCTCGGGATCATGATCTGAGCTGAAGGCAGATGCTCAACTGAAGCCCCCCAGGTGCCCCCAGGGGACAGAGTCATAACCAGTGTCTGCACTGAATGCAGAGCTCGATGTGGGGCTTGATCTTACCACTGAGGTCATGGCCCGAGCTGAAACCAGGAGGCCGAGGGGGCCACCCAGGTGCCCTGTTTGTTACATGTTTACTACGTGTGTGCGCCCACACCACCGCAGTGAGAGAAGCTGGCCCTGCCTGTTACCTCCCTGTCCCCGTCGGCACACAACACCCCAACTCGGGCAACAGTTGGAAGTTTAAACAGACACTGGAATGGAAATCTCATCACAGCAGAACTACTTCACAAAACGAGAACGACTCTTACAACAAGTCAGTTTCCAAGTGGCTCATTCATTAGCTAAACAAGGAAAACTGTTCACCGGTGACTGGTTAAATTATTATTTTTAAAGATTTTATTCATTTATCTGACAGAGACCGAGAGAATGGGAACACAAGCAGGGGGAGTGGGAGAGGGAGAAGCAGGCTCCTCGCTGAGCAGGGAGCCCGATGTGGGACTGGATCCCAGGATGCTGGGATCATGACCTGAGCTGAAGGCAGAGGCTTAAGGACTGAGCCGCCCAGGCGCCCCCAGTGATCGGTTAACTTAAGTGCTGACTGCAGCAGAGGACAGAAACCTGCTGGAGACTGTCTGCCTTTCAGCAAGGACAGCTGCTTCCAGAGCTGCGGACAGTCAGCTATAGCAGGAGCCCGGGACTCACGAGGGTTTCTTGGGCTCTTGGTGGTGTCTGGGCGCTACCGACACTCCCTTGCCTTCACAAAGGAGTCGGTGGGCAGTGGGAAGCGACAGAGGAACCAGCCTCCATGCTGGGAAAGACTCTCCCTCTCGTTCTGCTCCTGCCTCTCAAATAAGTAAGTCTTAAAGAAACGTAACAAAGGCTGTGATGGAGGAACCACCACAGCTGAGACAGTCTCCCAGGAGCCGAGGAGATGCCTCCTTCTGTCCGACCTGAAGACGCACCGCAGGCGGTGACCAGGCTGGTGGTGCAGCCGGGAAGGCTTGGCCGCAGCGCTCACAGAGCCTGTGCGAACGGAGCTGAGGGGCCATGGCTGCTCGGTGTGCGGTCCCGTGGGGGTGCTCTGGGGACCCTCTGGGCCCGCACAGTGGTGCCCACTGCAAGCTTCATGTGCTCTCCTGGACTCTGCCAAAAGCAGAAGCCGAACATCCTGACCTGCCCACCAGGGGCGGCTCCACGGCAGAAACTCTTCTCAAACTCTGTGCTGAGACAGATTTTCTATTTTTTTTTTTTTTAAGATTTTATTTATTTATTTGACAGACATAGATCCCAAGTAGGCAGAGTGGCAGACAGAGAGGTGGCGGGGTGGGGGGTGGGGCGTGGGGGGGGGAGTAGACTCCCCAGTGAGCAGAGACCCCCCCCCCCATGCCAGGCTGGGATCCCAGGACCCTGAGACCATGACCTGAGCCGAAGGCAGAGGCTCAACCCACTGAGCCACCCAGGCGCCCCAGATTTTGTGTTTTTTTTTTTTTTTTTTAAAGATTTTATTTATTTTATTTGACAGAGAGAGATCACAAGTAGGCAGAGAGGCAGGCAGAGACAGAGGGGGAAGCAGGCTCCCTGCTGAGCAGAGAGCCCGATGCGGGGCTCGATCCCAGGACTCTGAGATCATGACCTGAGCCGAAGGCAGCGGCTTAATCCACTGAGCCACCCAGGCGCCCCAGATTTTGTGTTTCTTAATGAACTCAAGCTAACACCATAAGGCAAACATCACTTTTATGTGAAACTGACACCGCGAAAGTCTCATTTGGTGACAACCAGCGTCTGAGTCCAGGTGGCGCCGGCTCCCTCACCGGTGTCCCCCGCTGCCAAACGTCAGGACGAGCAGGAGATGGCGTTCCCGCATCTGCATCGGACACAACCTCCACGATCGCAGCACAGTCTGGCGGGACTCGCAGGCCTCAAGCAAGAGCCGGCGCAGGAGAAACGACCCTGTTCGGAAACCCACCCTGTGGCGCACGAGGGGCTCCCCCTCACCTGAGGCGGTTCGTCATCTGCAGGGTCGAGGCTCGCGACGAGGCAACTACCCAGAGGAGAGTCGGCGAGAACCGGTCGATGCCCTCCGAACGCGGCTCCCGGACCGGCCGGCGCGGCCAGGGGGACGACGTCCAAAGACCAAAGCCACAGAGTCGGGCCACCAGCCTCAGCAGACGGGCGCGCGCGGTCCCGAGGTCGGGGCGGCTCCCTCGGACCCCCCGACCCCCACCCCGAGCCGCCGCACCGGCGTCCTGCTGTGCCCGGGCCGGCCAGGCCTCCCTCCTGCGGCCGCGCCCACCCGCTCCTGCAGGAGCCGCCGCCTCCGAGCGGCCGCGCGAGGCCTCCCAGGATGCAGGCCCCGCGGCGAGTGCGGTGCGCGCGGAGAGAAGACCCGCCGGAGGCCGGCCCAGCGCGGGCAGGTGGTGGAGGCGCTGCCGGGAGCAGCGCGTTGCTAGGGCCGGACGCGGGCGCCCCGAAGCGAAGCAAGAAGACTGATCGCGTTGAGCCGGGACGACGGACGCGGGAAGCGCCTGCGGCCGGAGCCTCGGGGGACGGGGCAAGCTCGGGGCGCAGCGCGCCGGGTCCGCGGAGACGCGGGGAAAGGAAGGAGGAGCATCCGAGCGCCTCCGAGATCCGCGGCCTGCTCGGCGCGACCAGCCCCGGCCGGACGGACCGGAGACCGTGAGAAAGGCCTCGACGGACCCCAGCCGCAGCCCTAACCCAGCCCTACGGCCTCGGAGCTGCGGGACAGCCCGAGGGAGGAACACGGCGACCACGTGCGGGAGACGCGGGCACCGTCGGCCGCCGGGGACGGTCTCGCGGGCGCAGCGAGGGGAGAACCGGCGCCGGGCAGCGCGGTCGAGGCCCAGGAGGGTGGCCGCGCGGGGACGCCCGGCCGCCAGGGCCCGCGGCGCCGCACACACGCGCTGCCCGCGGCGGGCAGACGTCCTTCCTCAGGAGCAGGAGCGACGCGGCTGCCGCACACGCGCACGGCCGGCGTCGTCCCGCCAGGGCTCGGGCCCGGGGCGTCCGGCCCCGACACCGCGCAGACCCGAGGGGCGCCGGGCACCGGAGGCGGCAACGACCCACGAGCGTGCGACACGCGCTCCGTCTCAGGAGCGTCGCCGGGCGCGGCCCCGACGGCCGGACCCCCGCCCCGAGGAGCGCGACACAGCGCGGAGTGAAGCGCCGCGGAAGGAGGTCCGCCCGGCCCCGAACGCGAAGCACAGGACACGCGGCCTGGCGACCGACTCAGCCTGGCCGGACCCGCCGCTCCCCGGCCGCGAGGAGAGGCAGAAAGTCACAGTCAAAGCCTAAAACCCGGCGGAAAGGCGGGAGGAAGCGAGGCCGCGTCACCACCTCCCAAGAACCTGGGGCGTCTGCATCCGACCGAGCCGACTCCGCAGCAAAAACCCTAACAGCCGCCGAGAGCGCCGTTTTCGGGAGGAAAAGGGGCCCCTTCGCCGAGCGGCGCCGCGCGGACCCGGGAAGCCCCCAGGCCGGCCGCGCGGACCCGCCCCCCGAGCGCCGCCCGAGGAGCGCCGGGCGCGCAGGGGGGTCGCCGGGGCCGGGCCGCGAGCCTCCCGCCGCGGACGGCGTCTCAGCCCCGGCCGGGTCCCCGTCCTCGCCCCGGCGCCGCGGAGAGCCCCGCGCGGAGCTGCTCGCGAGCGGAGGAAGGAGGCCGGGCCGCAGGCGGGACCGCGACCCGAGGCGCCGAGGGGAGCCCCGCACTTCCGCCCCGCACTTCCGCCCCGCGTCACTGCTCTGCGGGGCGCGTCTCCACGTCGGACCCCGGCGGCTGCGGGCCACTTGCGCTGGCTCCGCGACTAGGAACACCAGGGCTGGGGACTGACGACCGCACACGCCTGGCGCGACCCGCACTCTCAGAGCACCAGCGGCCCGGCAGGGTGGGCGCTCCCCAAAACCCAAGTCAGGGTCCCCTGGGAACGCCGCCTGGACCTCCCGCAGCGTCTCCCGGATGGAGGGCGGCCCGCGACCCCGGAGACGGCAGGGCTCCGGGGCCGGGCCGCTGCGAGCAGACACGCGGGCACCAGCATGGCCAGGGCGGAGGGGACAGTTTAGAAGATGAAGAGCGAGTCCTTCCTAGCGCCCCAGGAAAGGAGCCCCAGACAGATTCAGGCCTCAGTGTGACAATAAAACTGTGAGGCAGGGGCGCCTGGGGGGCTCAGTGGGGTAAGCCTCTGCCTTCGGCTCGGGTCATGATCTCAGGGTCCTGGGGTCGAGTCCTGCGTGGGACTCTCTGCTCAGCGGGGAGCCTGCTTCCTCCTCTCTCTCTGCCTGCTTGTGATCTCTGCCTGTCAAATAAATATATTTAAACAAAACCAAACAAAACAAAAAACTGTAAGGTGAAGGCAGGACATGCAAGGGAACGGGTGTCGGCCAGGAAGAACTTTTTATTTAAAATATTAAATGCATAAACCACAAGGACAAAAGACTGATCAACAAGGCTGCATGAAAACCAAGGACAAAGGACCCAGTAAGCAGTCAGGTGGCAGAGGACAGGACGCCCGTAACACCTACAAGGATCAATGAGCAATTGATATTAGCAACATACAAGGAACTCCTGCCAACTACCCAGAAAGTAAACCAGCAGCTCCAGGGGGAAAATGATCCCAAACTAAGCAACAAATGGTGAACGCGCTCATGAAGAGAGAATGAGCCTCAGAGGCAAAGAAGAAATGAAAACGAGTGGGCCGGCAAGACACCCCCCCCCCCCCAGTAAAGCCCGGTGCTGGGATCCTGTGGCAGCCGCACAGACCCCAGGACCCTCACCCAGACCCCCGGTGGTGGAGCTGCAGGGCCACCCCACAGTCGGAAGAGCAGCACCCCAACTGAGGACCCACACACGATGAGAGCACACGTGGACCGCAAGACACACGCCAGGTGCATGGGGTGTGAGCAGCCTGCGGACAACCGCGGGAGAGGGCCACAGAGAAGACTGTGTGCCTCAAAGGACACCGAATCCATCAACCAATCCCTTTGCTGGGTCAGTGAGCTAAGGAGACAGAACAGCAAGTGTCCTGCCAACCCAGAGACAGGTGTCCAGAACTGGCCACCAGTAAACCCAACAGCTATCAATTATTTATAAGAAACACACCCAAAGTATAAGGAAAGGACTGTAGTTTGGGGAGACATGTTCAGAGGTCAAAGCAGCAGTGTTACGTGATATCAATCCGACTTCAAGGCAACGAGAGGGGAAACAGGACAACTACTTGACGACAAAAGCGGTTAATTCCCAAAGAAAACCTAACAGTCCCAAATTCACGCAGGACCAACCCACAGCTCCAACACAAGCAGAAGTGCCGGACAGATGAAAAGGAGAAACAGATGAATCCTAGCAACCCAGGAGACTCAACCCCTTCAGAAGTGACACACCAGGCAGACAAAAAATCAGTAAGAAACTTGACTGATAACAACAGATCTGACCTTACCAACACACAGAGAACCTTAGACCTAACAAACAGGGGTAAGAAATTATTTTTTAAATATTCAGAAGACCATTTACAAAATTCAGGATTTAAGCCACAAAGCAAATCTCAAAAATAATACTAACAAAAGCCCCCCCCCCCATGTTTTCTGACCAAAATGAAATTACGTTGGCAATGAAGAACAAGAATGAAAAATAACCCATAGTTTTAGAAATTAGGACATTTGTAAGTTACAAATCAGTCAAAGAAGAAACCATAATTAAAACCAGAAAATATTTGGGGTGCCTGGGTGGCTCAGTCAGTTGGGTGTCAGACTCTCGGTTTCAGCTCAGGTCATGATCACAGGTCCTGTCGAGTCTCACACTGGGCCCCCTGCTCAGCGGGGAGCCTGCTTCTCGCTCTGCCCCTGCCCCTCCCCCATGTGTGTGCGTGCACCTGCTCTCTCCCCCTTCCCTGCCCCTCCCTCACTCTCAAATAAAACATTAAAAAAAAAGTTAGCAATCTCTATTTTGAAAAGTACACAGAACAAGTATTTTAGGAATGCAAGGAACACAGAATTGAATGCCAATTGCAGGAATGTCCCTGCTCCAGAGGCCAGAAGTCCAAGCTCCAGCTGTGGGCGGGGCTGGCTCCTTCTGGAGGCTCTGGGGGACAACTGTCCCAGGCCTTTCTCCAGCGGCTGGTGGAGCTGGCAGTCCTGGGCATCCCAGGGCTTGTGGACACATCGCTCGGTCTCTGCCTCCGTGGTCATCGGTCTTCTCCTTGTGTCTCTGTTCTTATGAGGACATCCGTCCTACCTGGTTAAGGCTCACCCTCTCTGATGTAACCTCACTCATCATATCTGCAAGAGCCCTATTTCCAAGTAAGTTCCCATGCTGAGCTCCTGGGGTTAGGACTTCAGCCGATCTCGGGGGGGTCACAGGCCAACCAACACCAGTATCAGTAGACTTAGCAAATATACTTGATAAAACAGTACATCCATTCACAAAAGCCTGACAACAGAAGGGGGTACTTCCTGTGCCCGACAATGTCACCACATCATCAGGACAGCAGGCACGCAGGCTCAGCCCTGGGGCAAGCCCAGGCACTGGGGCTAGAACCGCAGGAGCCCAGCAAACGCGGCAGAAACAAGACTGAAACATACGAGTCAACCTGCATGTTAACAGGAAAGATCAGAAGACCAGACTTTAGGAAGGGATAGAAAGTAGATACAGGGGCGCCTGGGTGGCTCAGTGGGTTAAAGCCGCTGCCTTCGGCTCAGGTCATGATCTCAGGGTCCTGGGATCGAGCCCCACATCGGGCTCTCTGCTCAGCCGGAAGCCTACCTCCCCCGCCCCCCACCTGCCTGCCTCTCTGCCTACTTGTGATCTCTGTCAAATAAATAAATAAAATCTTTTAAAAAAAATAGACGCAAGTCCTTTGCAGAGAGAAGTGCTAACGCACACCATCTTATCGTGGGAAAAGACAACGTAACAGAGATGCCCATTTCCCCTGAGCTGACCCATAAACTCAGCACAATTCTAACCCCAATCCAAACAGGACTTGTGCTGGAAATCCTGACCTGGAGCTGATGCAGTAACCCCACATCCCCACAGAACATGCGAGGCTCCGGAAGAGGACAGTCCCGCCCCGGACAGCACAGCACAGAGCAGAGAAGGGCCGCCAGAGAGAGGGGGCGACAGACACATCTGCCTACAGAACCCTAAAAAGAATCCAATCTCTCCACCTAATTACAGAGATGAGTCAGCAACCAATAGGATAAAGAATTCAAAATCCTCACACCCCGATGAAACGGAGACTCTGTGCGCTGAGCCCAGAGGCTGCGGAAGCTGACCGACAGCGGGAGGGCGGGAGGGCGGCTGGGCGGCGGCACAGCGGGGGTCCCACAGGGAACCAGAGGCAGAGCCCACACCCATTTGCTTTCTCCTGGGTGCTCACCCCAGGAGCTCCTCAACCTCACCAGGGGAAGTGCCACTTTCCGGAGGCGACCCCCCCAGCGCCTCCTTAGGCCCACCAAGCCACCACCTCTTTGGCTTCTGACCTCTGGGGAGAGTCCAAGGTAGGGGCCAGGGCAGGCCGCCCCAAGATATGTCACCACAGCAAACTGATTATTTTGCACGGAAGCAAGGTCAGACCCCGCTCTGTCCCCCGAAAGCTGAAGTAACCCTTCCACGTGGAGAACACCCTCCCTGGAGGGGCGGTAAAAAGACACACTTCTTGGGCACCTGGGGGCCTCAGTCATCAAGCATCTGCCTTCGGCTCAGGTCATGTTCCCGGGGTCCTGGGATCGAGTCCCGCATTGGGCTCTGCTCAGCAGGGGGCCTGCTTCTCCCTCTGCGGCTGCCCGGGCTTGTGCTCCCTCCCCTGCCATCTCTGTCAGTTAAATAAATAAATAAAAATCTTTAAAAAAGAAAAAAGCCTCCCTTCTCACCAGAGGTAGGTGCTTCCTCACGGAGCGAGGCGGACATCACCTCAGTCCAGACTCTGCGCAGAGTTCCTCCTAAATAAAGCTCCCAAAGGTCTGCTCTCTTTATCCTGACGATTCCTCACTAATTCACTGTCTCCTTGTCTAAAAAATATAAAAACTACCTGTGTTGGCCATTTCCTGGGGTCTCAATTTCATTACTGGACTTCTATGCATGAAATAAAACTGTTTTCTTCCTCCTGTTAATCTGACTTATGTCATTTTAATTCCAAACCCAGCCAGAAGAATCCCAGGAGGAAAGAAGATTTCTGCCTCCCCAGTGCCAGCATTCCCACTGATCCGACCCATGGATGGGCCCCACCTTCCTCATCCCACTCAGGAGCGCCACAGCCGGCTGTCCAGCCCCCACAGCACCCCAAACCTGCCAGTATGCCCATCCAACTGTTCCACGCAGAACAGCGGGGTCCAGCTCCCACCGATGGTGCCAACCACCCGTTTCCATCCTGGGCCCCTCGGGCGCCCCCTTCACAGGAGGGAAAGGGACCTGCAGCATCAACCAGGTTAGATCACTTTGTGGTTCCCACTGTTCCCGAGTGAAATCCAGCATCTCCACTCACACCCCATCCTTACCACCCTGCCTGGCCTCCGAGGCCAATTATTCGTGTCCCTCCATGCTCCCCGGCTTCTTGTCACCTCCTGTCCCCAGGGCATACTGTCCTAGCACCTTCCTGACCAGCCGATCCTGCTGGACTGGGCTCCCTGAATGCTGGGCCCAGAGCCGAGCCAGCCAGGTGTGGGCACTGGGGTACACGGTGCTTCCGGGGGTCTGCGTCCAGTGGGTCCTAACCCCACATCCATGCCCCCAGAGTGGACAGAACCAAGTGATTTCATGGTCACAAGCCAGAAAACCTCCCGCCCCAGGTGCCTCCCAACAGCCCTGCCTGGGAGAGGAGAGCCCTGAGGCCGCCCAGCAGCGGGCAGCTCCTGCCTCCCTTATCACCAACACACGCTCTTGCCGAACGGCAGCGAGGGCATCTGGAGGGCAAGGGTGGGAGCCAGCACAGGCAACTGCGGGCATGAGGGTCGCTGCAACCTCCGCCCCCTCCGGCCCGCATGCCCGCCCGCCTGCCCACCCGCATGCCCGCCCGCCCCCTCACCTGCCCCCCTCACCTGCTGCTCTCCTCCTTCAGAGCCCCAAAGGCAGCCTGCCGGCTGGCCCTCCCCACAGGTTCCTGGGCCTTCTCGCCAGCGTCCAGCTCAGGCTCCAGGGACGAGCTGGTGCTGCCCTCACGGCTGACGCTGCTGGCCCTCCCGGGGCTGTTCTCCGCCGAGGCGCGGGGGGACTCGGTGTTCTGCTTCAGGGTCTGCAGCTTGGCGAGGGGGATGATGTCGCAGTCCTGCGGCCGGTGCCACACGGTGCGCTGGGTGCTGGCGTTGTAGTAGTAGAAGCGGGACGTGTTGGGGTCAAACAGCTCCCACCACTGGTTCTCGCTGGTGCGCTTGATGCGGACGCCGGCCGGCGGGTCCCACACGCACTCGCCGGTGACCAGGTTGGCGTACATGCGCTCACGGGTGCGCGGCTCGATGATCTCCACCCACTCCAGCCTGAGAAAGAGCAAGAGAAGCGTCAGCAGGCTCGGGCGCCGGCCTCAGGAACGAGGGGCTCCCGCAGCCTGGCCCGGACAAGGGGGCTGCCTCCAACCGCCGGCCCACTGCCCACCCCGGGGCACCGGGCCTGTCCGCCACGTGCTGTGCCCCGCGTGCCCCAGCCCCTGTGCAGGCCCCCTCCTTGCGGAGGGCGGTGTTTGTAGACCCTGTCCCCCATCTGCCGCCCCTAACACCAGAGCACCAAGCCAGACTGAAGCTCCATCCCCGACCCTCCAGAAGCTTGTTATTGACCGGGAGCTTGCCATGGACACTTGGCTAAGCACCTCCCCGCTGGCCTCCAAGGCTCTAGCTCCCTGTCCTCAGAGGAACTGCACACAGCTTGGCTGCGTCCGGCAGGGGGCCCTGGCTGCTCTCAGTTGGCCTGGCCACCACGGGCCACCACTGGCCGTCCACCTGCAGCAGGAATGGACGCCCCGTCTTTACACCGGGCCTAGCTGAGAAGCCCGGCCGGGCTGGGGTGTGACTTGTGACTTCTTCCTGGGGCTCCCAGAGCGTCCCCCACCTTAAGGACACTGTTTGTTTGCTTTTGAAGATTTTATTCATTTATTTTAGAGAGAGATACAGAGAGAGCCTGAGTGGACAAGAAGGGCAGAGGGAGAATCCCAAGCAGGTTCCCCGTGGAGCGTAGAGCCCCACGCAGGGCTGGATCTCATGACCCTGAGACCATGACCCAACGCCCAACCAACCACATCACTCAGGCACCTCATCCCACCATTCCGTAATGAAAACTACAGCTATTCAGAACGAGCCACTTTTAATGTCAATATATCTGATATCAGGGTGTGTCTGGCTGACATGTAGCATATTTTTATTCTGCTCCCAAGTTTCCGCATAATAACAACCCTTGAAATGCCGCAGATGGCTGTGCAGTGTGGGGGCTCTGTGTCTGTCAGCTCTTCTACTGTTCGGGAACCGCGTGATGGGCACGCCCGTCGGCATCACAGCGCTGGCCTCCGAGAGCCGACCTGTTCACGGCCAGATGCCCCGCGCTGGAGGGAGAAGGACATCACTTGCTGTCTGCTCCGAGCAGCTCGGAGGCTCTGGGGCCTCCTTCGGGGTCAACAGATGCTTCCAGAAGCTGGTGAGGAGGGCTGGGTGAGTCCTGGGTCTGTCTCAGCCAGCACCTGGACGTGGGCACCCGGCACAGCACAGCAAGGCCAGGTGGATGGACACCACGTGCCCCCAGTCTGTGGGACAGGGTGCCCCTGTGTGGGCAGGCGGTGAGGGACAGTGGTGGCATGTGGAGCCGTGGAGCGCGCAGGAGACGGGGGCACAGGGAGAGAAGGGAGCACGGCAGGACAAGGTGCGGGACCTGCCTACGGGCCCACGGACCCCAAGAAGGGCCAGGCGGTGCAGGCATATTCTCAAGCAGCAGGTGCGTGAGAGCGTGGGGAGGAGTCAGCAGACATCTCTCCCAGCCGGACCTCGCCTGGGAAGCCAAGAGGAGCCAGGAGCAGGCAGGGAAGGTGGCAAGGCCACAGTGTGGCCTGTTCTGTCTGACCCGAGGATAAACAGCAGCCGTCTGGACGCTGGCAGAGCCGTCCTGCGGGTGCCAGGCAGTGAGGGGCTGGGGGAGTCAGGGTCATGGGCTAGGAGGAAGCCAGCGGACGGCGAGGTGAGTCCTGTCCCATACCCCACCGGGACCGGGCACAGAGCGACCTTTTCCTCACCCCGGCCCTCCCCACCTGCCTGGCCCACAGGCCACACCCCCACCTCTCTGAGGGGGCCAGGGGGGGCCCCCCACAACCACACTCCTTAGTCCTCAACGGAACTGGGCCACTGGACACTACCGATTACCCCCTTTCACCTTCAAAGTTTTAACTTTTCGTTTTGAAACAGTCTTAGGCCATCAAGGCTGCTCTAACAGAACACGGCAGACTGGGCAGTTTATAAACAACAGACGTTTCTTGTTTGCAGTCCGGAAGCCAGATGTGGGAGTTCAAGGTGCTGGCCGGGTTCTGGTGAGAACTGTTCCGACAGCAGGCAATGCTTGTCCCTGCGCCCTCGCACAGACAGCAGACGGGGCGGCGTGCTCTCCTGGGGTGCCAGTCCCATCACGGGGTTCCACCCTCAACATCTCGTCCCCCCAAAGGCCCTGCCTCCACGCGCCTTCAACACGCACAGCACGGGGGAAGCATTCAGCCTGGAACAGAAACAGCTTCACGGGAACAGAACAGTTAAAGCGACGGTGCTACTGCCCACAGGACACAGGCAGAGATCCGCTCAGGGCGCCGTGCTCGAGCCTGGCAGGAGTGTGCGGCCGTGGCCACGGCAACACCCCCACCATCGGCCGTGGCCCCCTCCCTATGGTGAGGATGGGCCTCATGGGGAGCCGCTTCAGGCACCTGTGCGACGTCTCTGGCCTCTCCCACTGAGGACCTGCCCCCCCTCCACGCCTCCTCGCCAGGACCCTGTCCCGGGGCTCCCCGCGTCAGACCAGTCGCAGTGCGGGTAGCAGGAAACCCATACTTTTTCTCCTTCCCACCTTCCCTGTTTTCCAAGTTTCACAATGTGTTTTCACCTCACGGTGCCTTCTGCTTTTTTGGTGGAAAGTCTAGATTTTAATGCTGAACTCCTACATCTTTGCTTTTCTTCCCTGATTTCTCCTCTTTGTACCCGGTGTAAAAACTCTCCCCGACTTCTAAGTCAAAACTCCTCTCTGAAATCGACTTCTCACAGCTTTATAGCTTTGCCTCCTCTTGAAGCCGTTTCTGTATCTGGCCCTTCGCTGACTGTATGAAATTTCATTTTCCTCACGCAGGTCACTGGGCCTCTCACGACGGTCTGCACACGGCACCCCTCCGTCCACGACAGACCCAGGTCTGAGCGAGCCACCAGCTGCGTGGGTCAGTATGAACCTGCCCAGCACCCTGCCATCCTCCCCAGGACAGCTGCGGACGACCCACATTTTCCAGAGTCCCACTCGGCTTCCTCCTCACGGGCTTCTTGGCTGCTCTGGGCCCTCAGTCTTCCCTGCATGCTCTGCTGTCTACCCCAGGAGGGCCGCACGCACGTTCCACCCAAACCATGGCACACCCACTCATCCAGGTCTCTGTTAAAGGCTGTGTACACCTTTTGTCAGACTTATTCCCAGGCTTCACACACACACACTGTTGTAAATGGTATGTTTAAGCTTTTAAAAGACAAAACCATGGGGCGCCTGGGTGGCTCAGTGGGTTAAGCCTCTGCCTTCGGCTCAGGTCATGATTCCCAGGGTTCTGGGATTGGGCTCTGCTTCTCTCTCTCCCACTCCCCCATGCGTGTGTTCCCTCTCTCGCTGTGCCTCTGTCAAATAAATAAATAAAATCTAAAAAAAAAAAAAAAAAAAAAGGAAAAAAAAAGAAAAGCACTATAACGTATACCGAGAAATGTATAGAACTTAGAAATCAGTTTAATGTGAGCAATTGTGATCCAACACTGGTGTGGCCAACACCAAGAAATAAAACAAGGCAGCATCGGAGACATGCCCAGTACACACCTCTGCTCGCCCTGAAGACACCACTGTCCTCACTTTGAAGGCAACGGCTTCCTTGTTGTTAAAGTTCTACCGTCTTGGAAGATACCTAAACAAATCCATTTAAGTATGTCTATTTTTTAATCATATATTTACCCAATAAAACTAATTCTTTTTGTGTGTTTTGTTTCTTTCACTTGCTACTGACACTCGCCGCTGCTGTCTGCTCGCTCAAACCGCTGGCCCCCAGCACTGCCCGGGCAAACCCCTGACACGGTGTTCTGTTTTGGTTTGTCTTAGTCTGTGTGTGTGTGTATGTGTGTAACCTCTGCACCCAAGTGGGCTCAGACTCATGACCCCAAGATTAAGAGTTTCATGCTCCAGCAACAGAGCCAGTCAGGCACCTGGGTCACACGTCTCTGATCGATTCTGCTGACAGGTTTTTGCCATCTGGAACCATCTTGCGCAACCACACTGTGCACACCCTGATCCACGAGCAGAGGAGCAGAAGCCTGCAGTGGCAGGACGCTGGGTGCCAGGAGGGCATCTGACTGTCCAGAGGATCCCAACCTGCTCTCCCCGGAGCTGTTCACAGCAACACTTCTGTCCCTCACCCCAGCCTGCCTCGTGGTGTTCAATATTTGCATTGTTGACTTTATAAATTCTTTGACCGGTGCTGGTAGGTAGAAACACAGTCTGTTTTATATAATCGTTTTTAAGATTTTTTAAAAAATTATTTATTGGAAAAAGAAAGACACAGAGCACACAAGCAGGGGGGGCAGCAGAGGGCAGAGGGAGAAGCAGGCTTCCCGCTGTGCAGGGAGCCCAACTCAAGGCTCGATCCCTGCACGGGATCATGACCTGAGCTGAAGGTAAACGCTGAATGACTGAGCCACCCAGGTGCCCCAAGATTTTATTTTAGTTTTTATGCAGGGCTCGAACTCACAACCTTGAGATGAGAAGCCACACACTCCACCACTGGAGCCAGCCAGGTGCCCTGCCTCATAGACCTTTAAACACGGATAATTCCAATGTTGGCATTTTTTGGGTCTCACTCCTGATGTCCTGTTCGTTTCCTTATGTGTTTATCCTCAGGGTCCAACTCCTCTGAGGTCCCTCTCTGTGCCTGCGACAGGACTGCTAAGCATTAGTGGAAGAAACCCAACAAGAGGGAGGGTGGGCACCATAGTGAGAAGAGAAGCTCGCAGGGTCCACCCCGGCCCTCACCAAACTGTGCACGGGACGCGGCAGAATGCTCGGCGCTTCCAGGCCTCACCTCGCCCTCTTGCCTCCTCTCCGCGGACGGCCCGAGCACGGCCTCACAGAGAACTGCGGGTGCAGCTCCCCCTGGAGACCGTCCCTGTGCACGCGCTTCACCCCTCACCCGAGCCACTCCCTCTGCCACGCTCCCATCGCTTCACACCGCGGGAGACTGGCGGGTGCCCCTTCCACAGGCCTGCAGGACCCCAAAACCCCTTCAGGGAACCTCTGCTTCTCAGGCTGTCACTGCCTGAGCCTCGGCCCCCAGCCACGACACCCCGGGCACCTGGCCCAGGGAGAAGCGGCACATGGTGCGCAGATGAGCCACTCCCTCTGCACACCGCAGCCTTCCCACCTCTCCCGGGCCGCAGTCACACCGGGCTGCTCTCGGGGGAGGCCATGGGGGCTCCGCGACTGCCTGCAACCCCACCTGCCACATGCCATGGTCCCGTGGAAGGAGAACAGGGGTCCTGGGGACGAGGGGACGAGACAGCATGAGGGAGCAAGGCTGGCCGAGAAGCAGAGGCTGTCGCAGAGGGTGAGGCCAGGAAGCAGGCCTGTCAGCGGTGCTGTCCAGCTGTGGGCATCCCTGGGGCCCCTGAGGTCACATGCGGCTTCTGACCACAAGTCACAGTGCAAGGCAAGCAAGCGCCTGCAGAAGGCAGGTCAGGAGTCCCCTCCTCATCTCCAGGACTGCCCCCCCAGGACCAGCCTCCACGACCATCACATCACCTTCCTGCTCACGGGGCACTCTGCTTCACCACGGTCACAGCACCGAGCGGAGCCAACCCTGCCTCCCCACCCAGACGCAGATGCACGGGGCGGCCCTCTTCCCTGCCGTGGGGTGTGTCCTGACATAGCACCGAGCCCCCGGCCTTCCCTACCCGGATCACCCGGCCGGCGGCCAGCTGACCATTCCCCTCGCCGAGGATGGAGCCAGTTCAAGACCTGTGAAACTCTCGCCCGCTTGAGCCGTCGCAGGACTGGCACACGCTCCCAGCAAACTCTCAGCTCCCGCTCTCAGCCTCCTGATCTGGCCAACTCTCCTCACAGCCCAGCCAGCCCCCTGCACCTCCACCCACAGAGCCCCTTCCACGGGGACCCCCTCTCTCCTAGCCGGCAAACACCGGGGTGCCAGTCCTCGCTGATGCACAGGGGCCACAGGACATGAAAACATGCAAGGGACCTGTGCAAGTGTCGAAGACAGGCTGGCTGACCAAGGTCTCTCTGCTTGAAGCAGAGAAAGAAGGGAAGGACAGGGGGTCCCAAGAAGGTGCCTGGAGGCAGAGGCCTTGGAGGCCAGGGCAGGAGCTGTGGGTCCTGCTCGAGTGCAAGAGAAGGCACAAGAATGGCTCTGGGCAGGGCTAGCGTGATCGCACTCAACCTGATCTACAGGAAACAAGGACGGAGACTTCTGGAAGGCCAGGCGAGCATCTGCCCCAAGGTCAGGCTGGGTGTTCCCCGGGGGCTAACACCCAGCAAGAAGAGATGGAAGGTGGGGCCCGAGAAGCCGGGAGAGGGACAGGCCCCCAGGGGACAGGGGACGGGGGACAGGCCCCCAGGTGGGCAAAATGCTGCTAGAGGTGGGGACAGAGGGTCGGCCGAGTGCTCAGCGCCAGCGCCCTCTGCATGAACAAGACATGGCCTTGACCCACAGGCAGCTGCCCTAAGCAGGGGTCGGGGGGGCTGCACCCCACCTCCTCACACAGCTCTGCTGCCCCTCTATCCTGGCTCCCGGAACTGGGTTCGACCAGAACCAAGTCCAGACACTACCAAAGGAAGGGCTGTTCTGGCACAGAAGCTGAGAAAGCACTGAGCTGAACATTCTAAGCCCTAAAGAAGCACTTTCAAGCGAATATAGCGGCGATCATTCTTTCTAAACAGAGAACAGCATCTGTTCCCTTCCTGGCGCACTCCTATGTGTGCGTGGGTAGAATCTCTGGTTTTTCAGAAGAATGTTCTGGTCACCCTTGGCGTACAGCATTGAACCAAGACCCTCGGGGCACCAGGGGCAGAGAACGCACACAGCACGTGGGTCCCCACACAGAGGAGGTAGGAGACACAGCAGAGCTGGCCTGGGCCTGGGTCCCCTCCCACACCCAGACCCTCCCCGAGCACGCTGGGGACAGGAACTTTGTGCAGACTAGAGAAAACGCACCTCACCACTGGGGTTCATGCTGTCTGCGTGCAGCACTCGGACAGACGGACTGCACAGTGCCAGGACGCTCAGTCACCGGGCACGTAACAAGAGACCGATCCAACTGCCTCTGGGGGGCTCTGCTGCCAGGAGGGGCTGGGATGCCGCTGCGACACGGTGGCAGCAGCACCTGATGGGAGTCAGTGAAAAGGAGCTGCTTGGTGACAGAGGCATGAGGACATGAGGTCTGGGCTAAGACTATGGTACAGACACCTGAGGGCGGCCCGCGGCCCCTCACTGTGCTGGGTGGCCTGCACCAAAGTCAGCGTGAAGGACCCTTCTTGCCTTCGTCAAGACAACGACGTGTTCAGGTATTTTCTGGAAGAACTTCATGAGTGTCAAACACATGCCGGGCAATCTACCAGGTGGACACGAGAGTGACCGAGCACATTCTCTGCCCTCCAGATTCTTACAAGGGCGCCAGACCCACTGACTGGGGAAAGGGCAGTCTTTGCAGCTGCATGTCCGCATGCGAAAGGGAGCTGGACCCCTACCTCACACCACCTACGAGAGTGAACTCAATATGGATCAAAGGCCCAAATGTAAGAGCTGCCCCTATAAAACTGAGAAGAACACACGAGGGTGTGTCTTCATGATCCTGGATCTGGCCCTGGATTCTTACACCTGACACTGAAAACGAGCACCGAAAGAAAAACAGGTTAAATTGGACTTGAGCAAAATTAAAAACTTTTGTGGCTCCTGGGTGGCTGAGTTGGTTAAGCGTCTGACTTCAGCTTGGGTCATAACCCTGAGGTCGAGCCCCGCATTGGTGCGCAGCAGGACGTCTGCTTCCCCCTGCCCTCTGCCTCTGTGGTCTCTCAAATAAATAACTAAAATCTTAAAAAAAAAAAAAAAAAAAACCTAAAAACTTTGTGCTACAAACAATACCATCAAGAAAGTGGAAAGACAACAACAGAATGGGAGAACGCACTGCAGATTGCGGCTCTGGTCAAGGACTTGTATCCAGAACATACAAAGAACTCTTGCAAGACAAACAGCCAAAGAAAAAAATGGGCAAAGAATCTGAATGGGCATTTCTTCGAAGAAGATAAAGAGCCAACGAGCGCATGCAAAGGTGCTCAACCTCATCCGTCATCAGGGAAATGCAAATCCAAGCATGAGACTCCACACAGACCAGGACGGCTTCGACAGTTTGTAAAACCACAGCAGGCACTGGAGAGGACGCGACAGACTGCAGCCTTCATACTCTGCTGGTGGGAAGCCGCTCTCGGGAACGGTCTGGCAGCTCTTCAGAAATTCCCAGCATTTCTCTGACCCAAGAGAAACCCACAGAGACACCTGTGCACAAATGTTCACGGCAGTAAGAGTCACGACACACAGAGACATGAACAGATACAACGCGCGGTACAGGTATGCGATGGAATGAGCCTGAAACACACCCCGGCACGCACAAACCTTCTGGGGAGAACCTAATGATAACAGACCACCTGTCGCGTGATTCCATTTATGTCGAGTCAGGACAAGAAGAATCCAGAGAGCGATGGTAGATGAGTGGACACCAGGCTGGGGGAGGGGGTGGCGGCAGCTGCTGATGAAACGGGGTCCCTTTATGTGGGGGGACAATGTCCCCGGTGCAGACAGAGCTGAGAGTTGCACAACCTTGTCAGTATACTGAAACACTGACTGTCCACTGTTTAAGGGCAAATTTTATGTGAATTTTATCTCATTTAGAAAAAGGGTTGCCACTTCTGGGGAGCCTAGCGGGTCAGCATACGGGCTGCAAAGTGAGGTGCTCCCCAGGGAAGGCAGAGGGGAGACAGGGGCTGGGGTGTAGAGGGGCTGAGACTTCCTGCAGGGTGGCTGGAGTCGAGGACAGAGCGCGTGCCACCCGGACAAGCACAGAGGCAGGGATGACTTTGGGCTCCAGTGTGAGTCAGCCATAGCCCGAGTGGGTATCAAGACCCCACAAGTGCTCAGCCCCGGGTCATCCCCGCTGGCTCCTTGCACACCTGGCTCTCTGGGACCCCCTCCAGGCCCTCCTTGGCACCAGTCCCCACACCACGCACACCTGTCTGCCTCAGGGACCCATGCTGCCCCCGCGCTATGCCGCAGGGGCCTCACCTGTCCTCAGACTCCACGGGAGCACTCTGTCCCAAACTCCCACCCGCTCATCGGACCGGCCGCATGCCCTGAACAATAGCCTTTTGTGCAGCTGCTCTCTTGTCACTCTCCTCCTGCCCACAGCCAGCCAGTGTGGCCATGAAGACACGGAGTCCTAAAGCCCAGAAGGCACCGAACCCACCCTCGCTGCCAGACGAACGCGTCAGCACAGGCTGTGGCTGAAGAGTGCAACCACGGGGCGGGCTGGAGGGCGCCTGAGCCTCCCAGAGAAGAGTGGCCGAGCCTGCCGTGCCCGCCCGTCCTCTCCCGCTCCCGAGCCCAGCCCTGCCCGGAAGCCCTGCCTGAAGGACAAGCTCCTCGACTCTCCCCGCCCAGAGGCTCCGCTCCTGACCAGGGCCGGGGCCCGAGCATCGCTCACCCGGGGAACGAGGCGCGGATGTGGGGCCCAGGCAGAGCCGTGAGCAACGGCGGGACAGAGAAGGCAGCAAGCGCCCGCCCTGCCACGTCCGCCACCGCCGGGCGCACGGTGAGCACCTTTGCTTCGGGAGACGCGACCCTCACGCCCGCGCGAGCACACCAGACGCAACAGCACCGGCTCTGCAACCCGCGGCCCCTGTGCTCGGCCGGCAGTGCCCCAGGCACACTCACTGGGACCCACCTGCGGTTCCATCAGACTTTCAGACTGGCCTGGCCTGAGTCTGCTCGGCCACCTGTGTCCCACGGGCACGAGGAGGGGCACGCTGCCCTCCTTCCCATGGTCTACCCCTCGAGGCCTCAGTCCTGGTAACCTGCCTCGTTGAGACCCAGAGTGCCAGACACCCGCACATGCACGTCCCGAGCCTGCCCAGCTGGCAGCCCCAGCAGCCCTCTCATGCCGGGACGGCCACCCGAGGGTGAGGCCCCGGGTGGACACAACGCCGTGTGGAGATGGGTGCACGACCCCGGGGGTCTCGGCAGCCATGACCGTGGCAGCCCCGGGCCCTCCGCCAGAGCACCAGCAGAGCCCAACACCGCCCAGTCTTTGGTGCATGATGAGACCCCGAAGGGAATAGAGAAGCGATGGGACGGAGGAGATGCAACCATGACGGCCCTCCCCGCGCCGGCAGGACCTGCACTCAGCACCGAGGAGGCAGGGAGCATTAATGCCTTGGGAAGGGGCAGCAGGAAACGGGGACAGGAGACAGCAGCAAGACAGCAGCAAGAACATGGTCCTGGGAGCGCAGCCGGCAGAGCGAGACAGCAGCAAGACAGCAGCAAGAACACGGTCCTGGGAGTGCGGCCGGCAGAGCCCCGATCTTCACAGGGGAACGAGGGGCCACCCCAGGAGCTGCGCACAGTGCCACCGGCGATACCCCCCAGATGGGCCTGTGGTCTTGGTACACTACCAGTCAGCGCCCAACAGGACATCTCCTTGGGGGAGGGGCAGACTGACCACTGTGCATACGGAAGGGCCAAGGCGTGGGACGAGAGCGGGAAGGGGCGTGCAAAGGCCTGGAAGCCACCGGGAAGCCACTGCACGACTGTGCTCACTGTGCACGCAGACGCACGGATGGGGCACAGTCACAGCCCAGGCCACCTGTCTCCACAGAGAGCTGTGCAGTTAGAGACCCACTAATTCAAACCTTCGAACATCTAGAGGAGCTTCAGGACCTCACTCAGGAAAGGGTATCAAGTCAGACAGAGAAGACACAAAAGCACAGAGCGAATCAGTGAGACAGACTATGTTGGACTTTAAAATGTTTGTTCCTCAAAACCAACCAAACAATATGAAAAAGCGTGAGCACAAACTGAGACAAAATCTTCTATGTGTGTGACCCGAACACAACGGCTACCCAGAATACAAACGCAAGTCCACAAACAGGAAGGGTTAAGACAAATGATTCAGGGGTGGCTGGGGGGCTCAGTCGGTGAAGCGTCTGTCTTCAGCCAGGGTCATGATCCCGCGGTCCTGGGATGGAGCCCCGCGTCGGGCTCCCAGCTCAGCAGTAAGTCTCCCTCTCCCTCTGCTGCTCTCCCTGCTTGTGTTTTCTCTCTCTCAAATAAATAAATTCAATCTTTAAAAAAAAAAGACAAATGATTCATGGAAAGCAAGGACGAGCGACTACTCTAGAGGAAGGAAAGTGAGGAACCAAGACCGCACAGATCCCCCTTCTCCCCAGGTGCCGGGTAGGCGCTGAAGCAGCTGACCAGCCAGCAGGAAAACTCTGGGGGAGCGGGCTCACGCGCTGGGGCAGAGGACCTGGCATCCCCCCTGCCAGAGCCGGCAGCCACCGCGGGCCTCCAGAGCCCTGTGTGTTGGAAGACAACCTGGGCCCCAGGGGCACGGGTGCTGAGGGGGCGGGGCTGGCTGCCCTGTGTCCTGCCAGGTACTGGCTGTGCCCCAGGAGGCGCGTGAGCCGAAGGAGTCAGCTGTGCGGAGAGCGGCCCAGGACGCCGCAGGCCCACACGGCCTCAGTTACGTCAGGCTGAGGCCAGGCCAGGCCATGAAGAATGTGTGCAGAGGTCATCGGGGTCAACAGAAAGGCAGAAGCAGCCCCACGACTTGCGCGGCGCACGACACACGCTGCTGCGGACTACGGTGAAGGTGCTGCACGACGCGGTGGCATCTGGAGAGCGAAAATCAGAGCCACGTCACCCACGAGAGCCACTCCTCTATGCACAAGAGCTAAGCCGTGCGAGCGCTCCCCACAACCACAACGGACGGGAAGACTTGCCAGTGGCGACTTAAAAATCCAGGTGCACTAAAAGACAAGACTGACAAAGTATAAAGTAAAACGCTGTTTTCCGGGGCACATTCGGTGAAAACGTTATACTTGCAGTATAAATTACACGTAAGGGGCTCGTACCCTTCCCACACAAATCTGAACCCTAACCCCACAGAAGCGCCACAGAGAAATGGGAAAACGAGCTGTCCCACGAGTCCTGGCATCAGACATAAACCCAAGCGGCACTGAGACCCGGGCCGCCCCGAGCTCCGTCCAGGGGAGGCTGTGGGCAGCTGGCCGACACCTACGACCCTGTGTTCCCTCACCTGGATGCACCTGAAGACGAACCTCCAGCAACACCGGCGACACGGCCGAGCACTGTGGTGCACACGCTCCCAAGGAGGGAGGCCCGGAAAACCGCCTGCACGGGGCGTGCGGGGGCACAGAGGTCTGCATGTACCTGATGCGGTCTGTCTTCTGGAAGCACGTTAATGGCTTCCCTGTCTGAAGACAAATGAGGTCAGTAAGGAAAGGGAGAATGAAGGGAACGGTGACCCTCCCGTATTCCAGTGACCAGCGTGACCCAACAGAGGGGAGAAGGAGCCACGCCCAGAGTGGGACGAGACCCGGTACCCCTGTGCCTGCACAGACCGCACTCGGCGGGGCGAGGTCCGAAGAGACCCGCCTTCTCTTCAGCGTCACATCCACGGTCCGCCAACGCGGGCAAGCAGCTCGCTGACAATTTTCGGACACGTTACCGAACGAGCACGTGAGTCAGCGCGCTGAAGCTCTGGGCAGCAGAGTGGGCTGCGGGAGGCGAGGGGCCTGGAGCCCAAAGGAAGGGGCACCCGAGAGTCGTGGGCACGCGGGGGCGGGGCTCAGTGGCACAATCGGGGACAACGCCGGCGCCGAAGGACACTGTGCGGGAACCAACTACAAACCATGCAGAGCAGAAAGAAATGTATGAGTCTGCGGCGAGAAGGAACCAACCCAAGCACAAGCAGGAGGAGGAGGCTCTTGTTCTCACGGTGCCGTGCACTGGCTGGGAGGTGTGGGGGGCTGCAGCTGGAGGTCAGTTGCATCCCAGGAAAGACCACATAAGAAGCAGAACACCCACGCCAGCGAGGAGCAGGTAGGTGGACGTGCGCCCGCAGAGGGAGACTCTGAGAAGGGCGAGACATCACCGTGCGACATTCTGCTAAGAAATCGTCCAATCCAACCTAGCTCTCTGTTTGAGAAAGGGCCACTAATCGGGAGTCTAGGGGGCTCAGTCGGTGGAGCGTCTGCCTTCGGCTCAGGTCATGATCCCAGGGTCTGGGGATGGAGCCCCGCGTCGGGCTCCCTGCTCCACGGGGAGTCTGCTTCTCCCTCTGCAGCTCTCCCTGTCTGTGCATGTGTGCCCTCTCTGGCAAATAAATCAAATCTTTGTGAAAAATAACAAACAATTTTTTTTAAAAAAGGGCCACTACTGAGTGTCAATGTTGCACAGGCAGAGAGAGGGCAGCTGTGGAAAGGAGTGCGCACAAGCAGTGAGCTGCGCAGGGTGGTGTGTGCAGCCACCGGCAGGAGGACCCAGCGGCTGAAGAGCGACCATGAGGCAGAGGACACGGGAGACCTGCAACCCCGCCCCCCACCAGATTCACTCACAGCCATATCTCTCCAGCCCTGGGAGACTTGGAGACGTGGCCGTGTGTGACGGGAGGGGAGGTATACAGAGGCCACGAGGGTGAATCAGGGCCAGGGGACACAAGTGTTCAGTGCCGCGTTTCTGCTCCTGCAAGTTTTCTGTAAATATGGAAGTATTTCCAAATAAAACAAAAATATGAAAAAATAAAAATGATGAACTATGGTAACAGGCCTTGCCGTGGACTGATGCCTAGAGTGGGCCCGTGGACTTGGGTCGAGCCATGGCCCGCAGGGCATCTGAGACCCCGTACGAGAAGGCCTTCCCTCTGGGGTGCGTCTGTGGTAAGAAGCAGGGGCCACCCCTGGGGACGGGGCTTCCACGGGAGGACGTCCAATTCAGGAGCAAGCACAGAGCACGGCTGAGAGCTGCCGGTCCCGCTGGGAGCAGGTGGGACAGCAACACACCCCCACCACACAGCTGGGCAACGGGCCACCGTCACGTCCCCGAAAGGCAGGCACCAGCCTGCAACTTGGCCCGCGCAGACGGCCTCTCCTCACCTCGTGCTCGACCCTGCAACCCGGGGCTCCTGCGCTCCAGCGTCATGGCTCTCACATTCATAATCCCTTGTCTGGGACATCGCAGGCTTCTCCTGGCGACCCAGGTGGACGGAAGTCAGCGGCTCATCGGGGCTCCCCGCCAGCGTCAGTCAGGAAGGCACCACCCTGCGAGAGAGCAAACATCTCTAAGCACAGATGTTCCGGAAGCACCTTAGCGCGGCCCCGCGCACCACTGACCACGAGGCATGGCCCGGCCCGTGGAGAGTCCCTCACCAGCCGGCCCGCCGCCTGTGCCAGGGTCCACCGCTCTGACGGGAGCAGGGACGCCACAGCTGCCCAGCGGGGCAGGATGCAGACACGTCTGCAGACAGCCGAGCCCCGCGCAGGCTCCCCTGACCTGTGACAAGGAGCGGACTTCGCAGGCGCCTTGTTGTGCTGACGAGATGCATGCACGGAACAAACGGCCCCGACCCCTGCCGCAGCTCGCCCACAGAAGTCTGCTCTAGATGGACGCCGAGACGAGCTTCCGAAGAGTGGAACAACTAGGCTCTCAGCAAAAATGTAGAAGAAAATGTCTGTAGTCCTACAGCAGCTTCTGGTATCTTAATCAGACATCAGAAACCCACTGACCACAAAGAAAAATTAATAAATGGACCACAGTAAAATTAAGAGCCCCTGTTTGTCAAGACACCACTGAGTAAAAAGGCAAGTCTGGAATGGGAAGTGTCTGTAGGAGCGCGCACTTATCCCATCCGTCGAAGGGGACACAGGACTAATCCAGGACACATACGACATTCCTAGAAAAAGGCAGAATCCAGTAGAAAAATGGAGAAAAGAAGTGAGTACATACTTTAGAACAAAACCCAGTACTTATATGGTTAAGAACACACGGAAGCAAGCTCGACCTCTACAGTCATCAGGAAACTGGTCTGCGATCCACAGCATAGTGGCGAACTGTATTTTTTTTTTAAGATTTTATTTATTTATTTGAGAGACAGACAGTGAGAGAGAACATGAGCGAGGAGAAGGTCAGAGGGAGAAGCAGACTCCCCGTGGAGCTGGGAGCCCGATGCGGGACTCGATCCCGGGACTCCGGGATCATGACCTGAGCCGAAGGCAGTCGTCCAACCAACTGAGCCACTCAGGCGCCCGCGAACTGTATTTTAACTACGCCAACCAAAATGGCCGAAGTGGGAAAGAAAAACCACCACGTGCTGGCAAGGGTGTGGAGGCTCATCAGGGCCTCGGGAGATGGGCTAACCTGCTCAGGACCACAGTGGGCAGTACTGCCCAAACCTGCACATACCCCGGCCCCCAGGGAGGGCTTCCCCTGCCTGTGGCAAGGGCTGGCAGAGACCCGCACACAGCGATCCCTGAGCCCCGGTCCCAAGAGCCCACACGGGAAACTGCCCAGTGTTCATCATGGCAGAACGTACCCTCCGAGCTCATGCAGGCGTCTCTCGCCTGGAGAAGACAGTCCGAGGCCGAACACAATCAGATGCACGTCAAGTTCCCAACCAGGCAGGGAAGGCTCCAGGCCGGGGACCAACGGCGGGGCCCAGAGGGCACGGCCACGTGAGGTCCCGCTTGGGGCCGTCATGCCAGTGTTGGTTCATGAAAGCTCAGGAGCTTCATGCCCAGGCTCTCACGTTTTTTGTTTTTTTGTGGTTTTTTTTTTTTTTTTTTTTTAAGATTTTATTTATTTGTCAGAGAGAGAGAGAGAAAGAGAGAGAGACCGCACAAGCAGGGGGAGCCGCAGGCAGAGAAAGAGAGGGAAGCAGGCTCCCTGCTGAGAAACAAGCCCCACACAGAACTCGATCCCAGGACCCTGAGATCATGACCTGAGCCAAAGGCAGACACCCAACGACTGAGCCCCCCAGGCGCCCCGCTCACACTTTTCTGTACACATGCATCACTTCAGGAGAAAGCCCGCAGGAATCAGGAGCAGAAGAGTCGCTGGGGACACTGTCCGCACCCCAGCTGGTACCAGGACAGGACCCTCCCAGCAGAGGCTGACCCACAGATCCCCACTATGCTAGTCAAGGGGAAATAAAACAGATTCAAAGCACCAGGTGGGGCACAGCTGGCCAGGGGCCCGAGAGGGGAGATTACAGACCAGTTGCACACTTTCTCCAAGGCCCAGAGAACGTGACACCACAGGTCAACCTGACCGCATTCGGCTCATGAGCCAGAGATGACCCACCCGGAGGAGAAGCTCTCAGCCTCCCCCCTTCTGCCACTTGAATATCCATCTAGTTTTTATTTAAATACTTAAAAATACTGGGAATGCCATTTTTTAAAAAAGAGCCTGGGTGGCTCAGTTGGTTGAGCCACTGCCTTTGGCTCAGGTCATGATCCCAAGGTCCTGGGACCAAGTCCCACATCGGGCTCCTTGCTTGGCAGGGAGCTTGCTTCTCTCGCTGCCTCTACCTGCCTCTCTGCCTGCTTGTGTGTACTCTCTCTCTCTATCTCTGGCAAATAAATAAAATCTTTTAAAAAAATAAAAATTTAAAAAAAGAGAGAAAGAAAGAAACTTAAGTATTTCTAAGTCCCTGTCTCTCTGGGTGAAAACAAGTGACCTTCTCATATGGCTTCAACATTTAAGAAAAATACTGAGCAGTGTCAATAAAATTCTGAAAAACTAAAAATTATATACCATAACCTGAAAGCAACTCAAACTAACCATCTCCACCTGTGTCACCCTTTCTTTCCTTGTCCTACCCTTTAGGGCTGGTCCAGAGCAGAAGGCACAGCAGGTGGCACAGAGAACCTCCAAGGCACGTGACCAGTTTTCTTCGCTCCGGAATCCACCCTGTTTCGTCCCCTCCAGAAAGCCTCCTCCAATCTGGGACAGAAGCCGCGTCTCGGGCTCCGAATGCCCCAGACACCAGGACATCCGCCCAACTTTGCTCTTCATTTCTGAAATTGTTTTAATTACTCCAGCTCGTCTGCATTTCCTTATGCATTTCTTCCTGTACCCCTCTGCCTGCTTTCGCTCTCAGGATAATGCTAGCCGAACAAAATGAACCCCCTCAGTTTTCTGGGGGTTCGTGTGGACCGGCTGTCATCTGTTCCGCAAACGTTTGGCATAATATGACTGCAGGGCCGTCTGGACTAGTCCTTTCCTTTGTGGGAAGGATTTTAACCACGATTCTGATGTGCTTGGTAAAGACAGAGCGGACCAGGTCTTAAACTTCCTGAGTCAACGGCAGTGGTTCTGCCTTCCGAGGCATTGGCCGTTCCACTCCAGCCGGCAGGGTCCCCGGCACACAGCTGACACGTCGTTCTTCCAGTACCCTCTTAGGGGCAGTGTAACTCTAGTGACGCCAGCTCTTCTGTTCCTGATGTCCGTGATTTATGTTTTCACTCTTCCGCCTTATCTGGCCGGCCAGAAGTTTGTCAATTTTATTGACCTTGTTTAAAAAAAAAAAGTGTGTGGCTACATCAGTTTTGTGTCTTTTCTGCTTTAGTTTCCACTTTGATCTGAATTATTTCCTTTCTTTGCAGTCTTTTGGATTTATTTTGTTCTTCTTTGGGGGGGTTTAAGGTAGAAGTTGAGTGTTTGGGACTTTTTTTTTTTTAAAAGATTTTATTTATTTATTTGACAGACAGAGATCACAGCAGGCAGAGAGAGAGGGGGAAGCAGACTCCCCGCTGAGCAGAGAGCCCGACGTGGGGCTCGATCCCAGGACTCTGAGATCATGACCTGAGCCGAAGGCAGAGGCTTTAACCCACTGAGCCACGCAGGTGCCCCTGGGACTTTTTTAAACCCTCAGTCTAAGTCAGGCATTTAGTGCTGTGAAGCCCGCCTTAGAGCACGGCTCCCCCAGCATCCCACAGATTCTGACTGTTTTTCACCCAATGCAAAACCTTTCCAATTTCCCTGTGCATTTCTCCTCTCCCTCGTGGATTACAAGGAAGTATATGATTTACTCTGCCAGTATGTTTATTGGTTTCTAACATAATTCCATTTTTGTCTGAAAAAACTACAATGCAGACAAACGATGTATCTTGGTAAACATTTCAAAGGCGCTGGAAAGACCGTTGGGTTGAGTGCTCTGTGAACAGCAACCAGGTCAGGGGCTGGCAGCGACAGTACTAATATTCGGTTTACTTAGTTTCCCAGTTACAAAGAAAAGGGCACCAGAAGCAGCAACTGTAATTGCAAATTTGCCTATTTCTCTGCCGTTCTATCAGGTTCTGTCGCTTGTGTTTTGTAGCTCCGCTATTAGGTGTGGAAAATCTATGTTGTCTTCTTGGCAAAATTACCTCTTCATCATTATGAAGTATTTTCACCTGGTAGTTTTCTTTGCTCTGAAATCGGTATATTTGATATTATTACAGCAATTCCCCCTCTCTCCCCATTAGTGTTAGAATGGTACCTCTCATGCCTTCTTACTTTTAACCTATTTGTGTCTTTACATTTAAAGTGGGTTTCTTGTAGCCAGCATGCATTTGGGTACAGCTTTTTCATCCACTAATTTTTTTTAAGTATTTTATTTATTTACTTGACAGAGATCACAAGCAGGCAGAGAGGCAGGCAGAGAGAGAGGAGGAAGCAGGCTCCTCGCTGAGCAGAGAGCCTGACGCGGGGCTCGATCCCAGGACCCTGGGATCATGACCCGAGCTGAAGGCAGAGGCTTAACCCACTGAGCCACCCAGGCACCCCTCATCCACTAATTTCTGCCTTTTATAAAAGACTGACTCGAGAGCGAGCGAGCATGTGTGCGCACACAAGTGTGGGGAGGAGCAGAGGAGAGAATTTCAAGCGGACTCCCTGCTGAATGCAGATCCCAACGTAGCACTCCATCCTTCGACCCTGAGATCATTAACTGAGCTGAAATCAAGACCCAGACTAACTAGCTGAGCCTCCCAGTCACTCCAATTTCTACCTTTCACTGGGTGCTTACGCCATCTAGATCTGTGATCACTGACACGGCTGGCTTGGAATCTACCATTTTGCTACTTTTTAAAATTTGTTTCATCTGTTCCTTGTTCCCCCTTCCCTCTTTTTTGCTTACTTTTGTATTAAGTATTTCATGTGATTCAATTTTATCTTGACTGCTAATTTATCAGCTGTAGGTAATTTATTGTTTTGCTATATTAGTATATGCTTTTGGGTTTACAGTGTTTGTATTTAATTTATCATAATCTACCTTCAAGGGAAATCACACGACTTCAGACGTGGGTTTGCCGTTTCTCCTGTCCCGCACCGCCTGCCATTCTTGCCACAGACCTCACTCTCTATAGACTATAACCGCACCCCTACTCTTATTGCTCTTATTTATGTTTTAAAGAGATTTAAGTAACAAGACAGTATATACATATCTATATTTAGCCACATGACTGCCATTTCCAGGGGTCTTCATTCTTTTGGGTAGATCTTGATTTCCACACAGTTTCATTTTTCTGTGGTCTGAAGCCTTTACTGCAGTTACTGTAACCCTGCCTGTGGTGAAGGTCTGCTGGTAATAAATTCTTTCACCTTTTGTACGTCTGAAATAGCTTCATTTCGCCTTCATTTCACAATGTATTCACTGGCACAGGGTTCTGGGCTGGCTGCCCCCAGTCTCCTCACCCACACTTAACAAAGAGAGACTGCCATTATTTGCAACGTGGCTCCTCTGTATATAATAGGTCTTGTTTTCTAGCTGCTTTTAAGACTTTTCTCTTCATCACTGGCTTTGAGCAATTTGATTATGATGCACCTTGTGTAGCTGTATTTGTGTTTCTCGTGTTTAGGGTTTGTTACGATCATTTAGGCTTTATAGTTTTCACCAAACTGGGAGGCATTTTAGGCAGTATTTATTCAGATAGTTTTTCTGCACCCTTCCCTTCCTAATGGAAACTTACACAAATCTTAGTTTCTGCCAGGTGTCCCACAGTTCAGTCTTGCCTTTCTGTTTATTTCAGAGTACATCTCCTCTCCTTTAGTTTGGATAGGTCTTACTGCTTTGTCTTCAAGTTCAGTAAGCTTTTCTTCTGCAGTGTCTAATCTGTTAATACCATCCCACAAGTTGCATTCAGATATTTCAGGTTTTTTTTTCTTTTTTTAAGATTGTATTTATGTGTTGGTGCGGGGAAGAGAATGCAAGCACACAGGCAGGGGAGCAGCAAGGCAGAGGGAGTAGCAGGCTCCCTGCTGAGCAAGGAGCCTGATGCAGGACCCCATCCCAGGACCCTGGGATCATGATGCACTAGCTGAAGGCAGACACTTAACTGACTGAGCCACCCAGCGTCAACATCCTCAGACCTTTTAGTCGCAACTCCGTAAGTTTAATTTGGATCTTTTTGCAGTTCAGTATCTTTACCAAGTCCCTACTCAACACGTCTAGTGTTTCCTTTAGCTTCTTGAACACATGGAATATAAGTATAATAACTTCAGAATTCCTATAACTATTCTGGAGCTGTTTTGGGGTATGGTTACTTGGGAACCATGTAAACCTTCAGTTCTTGCTTCTAACACTGGTTATGAGCACCAGAGCAGTATTTATTCAATGGCTAATTACTCTCCACTGAGTAGTCTACCCCATGCCCTGTGAATTATGAAGACTTCTGAGCACCATCCCTCCAACCCTTCTCTGGGATTCTCTCTTGTCTCTTGATAGCTTCCTCATACCCACGTGGTCCCTGCCACTCTGTAGGAAACTACTGGCACTGTCCCACAAGCCTCTGAGTTTTCTGCTTGTGGCATTCTTTTCTGCTGTTCTCTCCTGCAAACGCCATTGCCATGGCCACCTGAGACTCTAAGCTCCATCTCTTAAACTCAGAGGCTCTGCTAGATACTGCATCTCTGCAGCACAACCTGGAAACTCCCTGCATGCAGTGAGCTGGGAAATCATTCAACTCACCCCGTTTGACTCTCACCTAACAGGAATCACTGTACTTTGTCACCTCATACCCAAAAGTTAAAAAACCAGGGTTTCATAAATATTGTCCAGCTTTTTCTTAGTTCCTGGTGAGGGGTAAATATTACTGTTACTCCATTTTGTGAACAGGAGGATGCCCAAGTACTTTTGCTTGGTATTGCATAATTACACAGATTAAGCATGACAACTGTGATATTTACTTTCCCTCTCTCACCAGAGAAGAAGCAACATGAGGGCAGAGATATTTGTTCTGTTAACCACTGCATCCTTGACACAGAATAATCAAACATGTACTGAATAAACACACTCTTTAATCACTTGGAGTTTACCTTAGCATACTATATAACTAAGGAATAAAAATGTTTGTTCTACACTATGCAATGTAGGATTCCAAATTCCAAATCCAGAAAACACAAAACTATATTAATGGTACAAAGACTGCGGCTACCAGTGATTCAAGGGGGGAGGAAAGTTGAATGGGGGCCCACAGGGGTTTTCTTGGAGGTGGGGGGGGGTGAAACTATTCAGCATGATACTGCCTTATCTGACACTATACATTTGTCAAAGCCATGGAAATTTACCGCAAAAAGAGTGAACTTTAACATGTGCAAGTCTGTTTATTTGTTTTTAAAGATTGTATTTATTTATCTGACAGAGAGATAGAGAGAGCACGAGTAAGCAGAGAGGCAGGCAGAGGGAGAGAGAGAAGCAGGTTCCCTGCTTAGCAGGGAGCCCAATGAAGAGCTCAATCCCAGGACCCCAGGATCGTGACCCGACCTGAAGGCAGACGTTTAACGAACTGAGCCACCCAGGCGCCCCAATGTATGCAAGTTTAAAAGAAAATAATTTAGGAGGTCAAGGGTTCTCAAGATGCAGCGCAGCGTAGGACAAAAAACCCAGCTGTACTGCAAAGGAGCGGGTGGAGGGAAAGATGCTGACCTGAGTAACTGTTTTTTTAAGATTTCTTGATTACAGAGAGAGAGTGTGTAAATGCACGCACACACAAATGTGGGGAGGGGAAGAGAGAGAGAATCTTCAAGCAGCTCCCCACTGAGTGCAAAGCCTATCTTAGATCTTGATTCCAGGACCCTGAGACCTGAGCTGAAACCAAGTCGGACACTCAAATGACTGAGCCACCCAGGTGCCCCTGGTTGACTTTAAAGAATAAGTTGGTTATAAGGTTCATGGAAAAGGAACTGCATACAGGCACCATCTTTAGTTCATAAAGTCACTTCCCAGGAATATGGGTCTCCAATCCTGATACCACTACAGGTGTATACAGGAACTGAACAATTCAGCAAAAGCATGGAGAGGAGCCTGGGATGACCCTTGTGGCGATGAATCAGGGGAGACGAGAGTCAGAACTCTCGTTCAGTGTAAAACACATACAGATAGCAGCACTAGGAGAGATCTGTGTGTGCATACAGGTCAGTGTGCACACGCGGACGGCTATGCCTGGAGAGAGGTGTGTTGTGTGCGCGCACACACAGATTTCCTGGCTGTCAGCTGAGAGGACCTAGAAACAGCATCCATCCGTGGCAAGGATCATACCCAGTGCCCAGCTCTTGGCCCTAACAGCATTCTCCAGTAAAAGGACCCAGTAATCCTTGGAGACAAGATGAGTCTACAGCATCCCACTGAGGCAGTAAGTAACAAAGAGCTAAAATGGAAACAAAGCCCACAGTGATAAGGTCTGTTAAAGGGCTGACGGAGCTCCCAATGACCAAAGCTGCAGCATGGGTTGGGGGCGGGTACGTCCTCGTGGGTGACAACCTGAAGGATAAAATAAACATCTGCAAGTCCAGACGGTATAAATAAACGATCAACTCGGGACACCTGGGTCTCGCCCAGTTGTTAAGCATCTGCCTTTGGCTCGGGTCATGATCCTGGGGTCCTGGGATCGAGCCCCACATTGGGCTCCTTGCTGAGTGGGAAGCCTGCTTCTCCCCCTCCCACTCCCCCTGCTTGTGTTCCCTCTCGCTGTGTCTCTCTCTGCCAAAATAAATAAATAAAATCTTCAAAAAAAAAAAAAAAAAAGACTAAATAACCAAGTGGGGAAAATGGACAAATGTCCAGCGGAAGAGCAGTCTGGGTAGACACTCTGCTTCCAGGTACATGACCTTCCTTCTAAAGCTGCTGAGCGGAACACCTGGCAGACACCTCCTCCAGGTGGGGCACCCATCCTGAAGCCATGCCGGCTCAGAACCAAGTCCTGGAGAGCCTTTCTTCACCCGCACCCTGCTGCCTTCACTCCACTGCCTTCCAGAGCAGAGCGGGTGAGGCGGGCGGGACAACGGACTCCGTTCCTCTTCTGCTGCTGGTCATCAACATCCATTTTGTCCAGAAACCTGATGTGCCCTCTCCGTGTACAAAGCCAGCCTTCCTCCCCGCCAGGAGGCCCTGGATGCCGTCTCTGCTTGGGACTCCGCACACCCATCATGACCCACACGGAGCCTCCCTGCAGCCTTCTGGTGCAGGCACCTTCTCTTGGGCCACCTTTCTGTTTTGTTCTCTCCATGCGGCTCCTTCTTTCCCAGCAGCCTGTCCTCTGGAGGACGAAGTCTTTTTCAGCAGCGTCCAAGCCGCCATCTGCTGTTGTTGCTAACGGGGCCCTCGTGCTGGTGATGGGCTGTCCTCAACTTCCTTTCTCAGCTCTGCCAGCCCACTTCCCCCACTGCTATCTCATCTTTCCTTTGATCTCTTTGCTCATGTACTTTAAATTTCCCGTCTTTTAGTACACAGAAAATATTGTCTGAACGTCTCTCCCGACGTCTGTTCCCTTCACCCACCGCTCAATGTGCTCTTTCCCTCCTTCTTCCTTCCTTAGTCTCTACATAAAGGCCCACGCTGTTCCCTGGTTACTGCTCTTTTTTTTTTTTTTTTTTTTAAGATTTTTATTTATTCATTTGACAAATAGAGATCACAAGCAGACAGAGAGGCAGGCAGAGAGAGGGGGAAGCAGGCTCCACTCTGAGCAGAGAGCCTGATGCGGGGCTCAATCCCAGGAGCTGAGATCATGACCTGAGCCGAAGGCAGAGGCTTAACCCACTGAGCCACCCAGGCGCCTGACTGCTCATCTTTTAAACAAGAAAAGGAACAGCCTCAAGCCAGGGTTAACATTCCAGAATCCTCTATCACCAACTTTTCTTTTTCCCCAGCCCTGCCCTGGATGAGTTTCTGGTATTAGGACATTTTTGGTTTTCAAGGGACAGAAATGGCTGAGACCCCACAAACGCAGGGCTCCCAAGAAGGCCTTGGGCAGATTCCTCTCCGTGCCGTGCTCAGGCTGGCCACCCTTTCAGGCAGGCTGGCTCTGTGGACCACACAGCAGCACCCCCAAGCTTCTTCCCTGGGGTCTAACAAGAGAGTCTCCCAAAGGCTTCTGAGCATCAGCAGGGCGGCGTCAGCCTGAGGGAGTCCCGCCCACTCTCCTTCAGGGCTGGGCATCAGTGTGCAGCCAAGGCCCAGGGGAGCCGAGGTCTCTCCTGGGCCCACAGTCGGTGGGAGACAAGACCTGGGGAGTCACGAGGGGTCAGCAGCCCCCTGGTGAGCTGCCGATCGCCCTCTTTTTCCCCACTTCACTCCTGAAGAGTCCGGATCTTGCAGGAAATGGTGGCCAGGCACCTGTGCCCGTGCCAGCTTGCCTCCCTCACTAGATGCCCCCATGTGGGGTCCCCCCACAGCCCAAAGTGCTGTCCGCAGTGTCTCTGAAACCCTCTTAGTGAAGGACGAGCTGATCAGAGCTCGGGCTTTCACTCCTCTTCCCCGTCGGCTGAATTCAGCCGACCCTTGAATTCAATGTAGATTAAAGCTGGTACTCTGTTTTTCATTCTTTTTGTTCATTTCAGGGAGTTTCAGGGAGGGAAGTAGAATCAACAAGTCTTTAGTCAGCCATCGTCTCCAAAAGGCCCAAGTTCCATTCTCAATGCTGTTTTGAAGACGTTTTCCAAGCTAGAACAATGAGTGCATCTCAGTCTCATGTTCTGGAAGCCTGGCTCTAAGCTGGAAGCACAATGGCCCATTCTCCACCCACAGTGACCAGGACAGGCTGGCATTTCCCGTCTGTGCCCCCTGCATGGCTCATCGACCCCCTCCAAAGGAGGGGCCACACTGTCACAGCTAAGAGACCATGACCCGACCTGCCAGTCGTGGCATCAACTTGTGAGTCAGGACCAGCTTTTCAAACTTCTGGAAAAGGGTGTCAGACTGCACCCTCCCCAGTAGGCACACTTGTTTGGAGCCCCTTGGCTGCAACAGAATGGGGGTCCCTGAGGGTGGTGCTGGTCTGAGGGCTTGGAGAGCGGCCACCCTGGGGACAGCACTTGGCAGCTGCCGAGCCGCAGGAGGCCACGCGACTGGCAGTCAGGACACAGAGCCGAGATGGGGTGTGGAGACCCTGCGGTCCTTGCTGTCCTGGGCTTGTCTCACCGACAAAATGGCACTGAGGCCCCCAGAGGACGTTGAGAAAGAATAAAATTTGTATCACACATGCATGTGCTCGTGGTCAGAGCTGAGAAGCCGGCCTATGACCAGAACTGCCCGATGCCCATCTCCCACTTGCTCCCAAGCCCTCCACGAGCACAGATGACCCCACCGGGTTCTGAGAGGGATGAGTACAGCTGGGAAGGGGCTTTGTGACACATGGGGCAGCAGCTCTGGGTCCTTTGATCACCCTTCCTGAGCCCACAGGTAGGGGCGCCCGCCAGCTACCAGGTGATGGGAGACACCAGCCAATGACCTCAGCGCCCCCCACCCCCACCAGCAGCTGGGGTCAGCACAGGATGGTGATGGAGTAGATGTTTTTCTTCTTAAAGCTTGATTTTTAAAAAATACCCTAAACTAGGGGGTGCCTGGGTGGCTCACTGGGGTATTCACCTGACTCTTGGCCTCGGCTTGGGTCTCAATCTCCAGATCGTGAGTTCAGGCCCCATGCTGGGCTCCGTGTGCTGAGCAGGGCCCACGTGACACACACTGGCCAGCAGTGCCGACCTCGGGAGGCCAGGCTCGCCTCAAGCCAAACCCCGAGAAAACAGGAGGAGCCACGAGGGAAATAAACTCCTAAAAATACTGCAGGATGACTAGAAATACAGAAGGGCAGCTGCCACCTGGCCCTCCAGGTGCGTGGGCACCACCGCACCGGGTCCCAGACCCAAGGAGGCCTCGCCTCGGAGTGGCGCAGTCTGAGACTGTCTTCTCACGAAGGCTGTTTCTCCACCTGCTTTCGTGTGTTCCATTTCTCGAGTTTTATGGTTTTCTCATTTGCACTTATTTCTAAAATAGTGTTTCCAACAGAACACAATGTTTTCGTTTCCACTAGTGGTCACAGCAGTACTGCTCAGGAAGCCCTGACACCAGCCAGCTGCAGGCCCTGGTGCTTCCTGGGGCGAAGTCTGGCCCGTGCACTGCGGGGCAGCCGGGGCCCAGGCCCACCGGCCCTGCTCTTCTCTTCCCCGCTCGGGGACTCTGCAGGCCCCTTAGAAGACAGCTGACTTCACCACGTGTTCATGTGCCTTCTGGGACTCTCTCCAGGAGTACGGAGGGGGCTTCTGGCCCTGGGGCTCAGTGCTGTTCTCGTCCTACCTGTGAGCTCCTTGCACACTGTCCTGAGGCAGCGCCCCCCCCACCCCCTGCAGCAGGCCCAGGGCCTGGAGAACGTCAGAGCAGGCACACCTCTCAACAAGGCCTTCAGCGCACAGCAGCCCACAGCTCATGCAGACGGACGGTGGCCCCCTGCTCAGCAGGTCCTGGGAGCCAGGCCAGGCAGATCGCAGTCTGGGTGACAGGATCGCCACGCAGAGAAACGGTGCCTGGTGCTCACTGAGGGTGCCAGGGCTGGCCCCACAGCCTGGACTGGGTCCTGCTCCTCATCAGCGCCTCACTGCCCGGCCTGCGGAAGAGTGCCAGCACAGTGCGGACAGTGAGTATGTATGTGCGAAGACTCACCATGAGGTGACGACAGGTGTCCTTGGCTGAGTTCCGGGCAGCAGCACGCACGTCCACCCCCCATGGAGCCTTAACCATGGAGGGCGTGACTGTCCTTCCCTCCACCTCAGGAGTCAGGTCCTGCTCAGTCCTCACCCCACAGATGAGTGGAGGATGGCCCAGGGTCACCCGCTGGCCCAGGCCTGCCCCGTGCAGATGCTTCGAGCCGTGGGCGGCCGGGGGGTGGGGGGGCTGGCGCCGCTAGACGACTGGTGGGCGGGGGCACACCCAGAACAGGACGAAATGCTGGCACCCGCACACCGTGTTGTGGGGGTGCCCCAAATCGCACTATAGGTCTCCAGCCATCCCCTCCCCTCAAGGGCAGCTGCTCGCTCCTCTCCACTCCATACTGCGGGGAAAGTTCCAGGCATGAGTGGGTGACGAGGTTCTGGATTCCAACTTCCTACATGAGCCCCGGAACAGAAGACGCTCTGTGCTGGCTCTGGCTGGGGGCTGAGAAGGAGCCCCAGGAAGCGGCAATCTGCTCCTGATGCCAGCAACGCTCCGAGCTCCGAGCTTGGGCACCTCTGACGGCGTCCACAGAGCAGCCCCACACACGTGCGAGTGTGGCCCAGGGCAAGGTGGGTCCACCTGCAAACTGCTCCTTCCTCCCTCGGGCACCCCTGCACCTGGTCCTGCCCCCAACCTCTCCAGGAAAGACTCCCATGCCTACGTCTTGGAGGGGACGGTGACTACAGGAGAGGGCAGAGGCCATGGCAGTGCTGGGGGTCCTGAGGTTCCCCAAAGCCACAGCCACCAGTGGGACCCTTGTGTCAGAGACACTAAACAGCATTCTCCGTTCACTGGTTCCTGTCCAGACAGAAAATGCCAAAGACAGGAGCCACCTGCCAGGATGTTGCCCTGCCCCACCCGCCTGGCCTGTCCCCCTGGCTAGGACACCCGGATGCCACTTGGAACCAAGCAGCTTGCATAGGGGACCCTCTCACGCCCTGTGAGTCTGTGCTCTAGAACAGCCTCCCTCAGTATCTCCCCAGCCCCACGGCTGAAAGGCCAGCAGACACTCCCGAAGGCCACGTTCGCCAATTCCCACAAACAGACAAACGCACGCGGCGGGACAGAGCCCAGCAAAGAGGAGAGTCAGGCGGTGAAACAGCATTTCATGAGCAGCCCCAGCGGGCCTGCATCTATGTGGTGGGAAAGTTCCCCTAAAACTGAGAGAACCATGAGCAGCACCAAGTTCTCGGGTCAGCTAAATCACATTTCAGAAAGAGGAATAAAATCAAATCCTTTTCAGACACAGCAACAACAGCCAGACTTCCCATGCACAGACTCCACAAGCACTGACTGCTGAAGACCGCTGCTGACCAAGGTGGGAGGTGGGGACAGAAGACCCTGGGAGACAATGACCACTGGCTACAGGCTCTCCAAGGAGGTAAAATGACATTTCTGTCCAAACCATGACAGCTGATTCGGCAAATCAGAGTCATTCTCAGGCCCCAAAGCAGACCAGAGGTGCTGAGTGGCCACAGACTTCCTTATTCGCAGGATTCAGAGTGTACAATAAAACATTAATCAAACACTAGAGAAAACCGGTAATCGATCCAACAAAAAGCAAGATAGAAAACACTAGAAGGATGTAACCAGAAAAGAGACCTGAGCCCTGTCCAGCTGTGTGTGGTGCTGGCCGCCACTGCTCACAACTCTGCTGGGGTCCGCACAGGACCCCAAGTGCAGCGGGGTCTGGGAGCCACACCCTCTGCCCTGAGTGGGGCTGTGGGGCTTCTGCTGCCTCGGAGGGAGTCGCTTCCAGTTCCTCGCTGGACGTTCCAGAAAACCGCAGAGCAACTTGAGAAACATTTCACCAACTGAGACCATCAGAGGCTCCTTCCTGCTCTGTCCGAGTTACAGAAGGGAAAGTGGCTTCCTGAAGCAGAAGGGCCAGACTGAGCCGAGTGTGGTGCCAGACGACAGGGCCCATGGGAGAGGGAGCCATGCCCTGCTCCGACACAGAAGACGGGCCTACGGCACCTACTAGAAACATTTTTACAGGAGAGACTTCAATTTTTGTCAGAATAATGAACCAGACAGCTTGCTCAACACTCTAGAAGAGACCAAACAAACATTATGAGGGTTTTAAATGAGGTGAGTCACCCATGTCCAGTGCTTAAGATGCCGGTCTCCTTCTATGCAACCAAGAAAGAGCATTCAGTGGCCAAAATCCTTGCCAAGAACAACTAGAAAACCAAATCAAAAAAGACTTTTTTCAAAGATCTATTTATTTATTTGTGAGACAGCATGTGGGGAGGGTGGGCGGAGAGGGAGAGAGAATCTCCAGCAGACTCTGTGGAGCAGGGATCCGGGCTCAGGGGCTCGATCTTCTAACCCCAAGATCATGACCTGAGCCAAAACCAAGAGTCGCTGCCCAACCAAGTGTGCCTCCTTGGCAACCCCCCAATTTTTTTAAAAGAAGTCTATTTAAAGTCAAGGAAATGCTACAGTGCAGGCAGGACCCACGTGGCCAAGAGCCTAGGAGACCACAGGGGAAAAGAGGGGGCTCCTGCTCAAGGGGGCCTGGGCATCAAGGGTGGAGACCAGCGGACTCAGCACTGGTGTGGCCGTGGGGCCTGCCGGGAGCCTGTCTGGGCCACACTCTGGGACTCACAGGGCAGGCCTGGGCTTTAAGGTAACTGTGACTAATGGATTCAGGAAAACAGAAGACAAGATTTAGAATTTCAGCAAAGTAATGGACTCTAAAGGAAGGGCTCAAAGGCAAATCTGAGAGCTGGAAAACACAGAAAGGGAGGCTGGCCCCACCAGCTAGCTCAGTGGTGGACGGATACAGCAGAGACAGCCCTGTCCACTGGAAGAAAGGCCACCCACTGGGTCCACACAGAAGCAGAGAGAAAGGGAAAAGCCAGAGAGAAACAGACGTGTGGAAAGACACTGCGCCCAAGAGGAGGTGCACAGGGAGACTGACACAACACCTAGAAACGTGACAGCTGGGGACCGCCCCCAAAGACGAGCCGTGGAGCTGCTGGGAGCACCACCGAGCACACGAAGAGCCAGACGAGAGCCACAGAGACCTCCAGGCTCCATCCGGGCGGCTAGCCACACTCGACCAGGGCCGCCCCACCTCTCCTGGAGCAGCAACCCTGAAGACAGGCTGTTCTTAGCTACGCTTTCCAACCTTCTGTTCAAAAGCTGGCCAGTCCTTCTAGGGAGATCCAAGTACCCCCAGCCTCTCCCAGAAACCCACTCTCACCCCCCGCACACGGGTGCTGTCCGCCCCGTTCCCTCCTCATTCTGCACCCACAGCAGCACCCTCGGTTCCCCTCTCCCACCTCCCCTAGCACCTGGCTGCTCACCAAAAATCTCAAGTTCCTTCTGTCTCCTCACCCCAATCACACCAACCCCAGACTGCTCAAATACCAGCTGATTTTAGTGGAGAATGAGCAGTGACATGGGAAAGGGCTGGGGAATGCAAAGGAAACAGGGCAAACCTGCAGCCGGATCACCTGGGCAGGTGCGAACCGTTCTCACGGTTGGGGTGGGGGTGGGGGCAAGGGACACATCAGGACGGGAACAGGAGACCGAGCAAAGAGGAGCTGCAGCCTGGGCCCACCCAGCTCCCTCCAGCGAGCGCCTCACGTCCCCCGCGATGCAGAGGACGTGGGGGCTCCCAAAGGCCAGGTGGGCAGCAGCGCCAGAGAAGGTGCCAGAAGGAGGCTGCGGGAGCAGACCAGTCGCCTGAGGCCTCTCCCGTGATCCCGTGCACACGCCGGCCGCCCTCTGCACCGCTGTCCCTCCCCAAACCGCCCTCTCCTGCGATCAGAGGACCAAGCTGCCACGCGCCTTGCTGGGGTTGAGCCTTCCCCACTGACTACCTTGTGTCGGTCAAGAAGAATGGGGCAAATTCTGAGGTATCTGATGGTTTCAATGGGTTGAAAAAACACTTCACTGGAAGAACCTTCCATCATCATTGTTAACAGAGCTTCCCGGACTTCTCTAAGAAGTCCGAAGTCATCCTGATTCTTGATATGCAAAGTGACCTGTTTCTCTTTCCGAGCGTCCAGAGTCTCCTGTTTGTCCTTGGTCTTGGGGGGTTTCAGGCTGACGGGTCTGACTTTACACCGCATGGGGCACGCGGTGGCTCTGCAGCGTCTGCTTCTGACTTTGCTGGTAACTTTCCGTCACGCACGGTCTCTCTCTCCTGCCTCTGAAACGGCTTCCATCCCAGGGCTGTGCCTCCCAGCCCTTAAACATGCTTCTCTCCCATGCCCCAGTTCTACATCCTGCTTTCTGGGAGACTTCCAACCTTGGCCTGCCGCCTACGCTGCTGTGGCTCAGTCTCCCTGCTTCCGAACCCCGCAAAGACTCATCACTTCATGCGGTGCTTCGATTTAGACACATGGTTATCCCTGTTCACATCTCATTTCTTCTAAAATCACTTTCCCGGGTGCCGGGGGTAAGGGCGTGCTCAGTGGGTCAACCTTCTGCCTTTGGCTCAGGTCATGATCTCAGGGTCCTGTGATCCAATCCCAAGTTGGGCTCTCTGCTCAGCAGGGAGCCTGCTTCCCCTCTACCTAGTTGTGATCTCTATCAAATAAATAAATAAATAAATTCTTTAAAAAAAGATAGGTAGTTCAGTTCATGGTTACAGGTATAAATTTGTACTTATGTCAGAAAACCCAATCAACATTTTCCTCAACACAACACGCAGGAAAACACTTAAAGATGCATTTCAAATCCAACTAGAAGTCTCAATTGCACATGCATGTCTAAAAAGTACGCCAAGTGCCAACTGGGATTGTGCTGCGTAGACTCTGCTGACACGGGGCCCCCAGGCCCACCGCAGGGAGGGCGGGAGCCACACGGCATGCCTCCCAGTCATCTGGAGATCAGGGACCCGAGTTTCACCACCTCACAAGATGGCCTGCTTCTTGTGTAAGGGTGTTTTAACCAGAGTTTTAATGTTTTAGGAAAATGGTTGATTGACATAATGAATTACTTTTTCCCATTGAATATGATGAAAAATAGTGTTTTCATGCGGAATGTCTGATTTTCAGGATAGGTTACCAGTGTTAAGTGAAAAAACACTTGACTACTTGCTCTGTGTAGAATATATCCCAAGTGTTATGTGAAAATACTGAAAACCATCCCTGCTAAAAGAAGATTCAAGAAATCCGTGCCCTGTTAGAGGCTCCCTGACACCAAGGACTTGTAAAACCCAGAAAAGGTCAAACAAGCTGCCCTTGCTTTCTTTCTCTGCCTGTGGCCCTGCTCAGTGTCATACAGAAGTTGATCAAAGAGATGGCAGTTTTCAGGGCAAAATTACAAAGCAACGTTTCGATACAGATCTAATAACAAAAAGTGTGTTAGTATTGCAGGACAGAACAGTGGTTTTTTTTTGTTGTTTTAAAAGACTTTTATTTATTTGACACAGAGACAGAGAGACTGTGAGAAAGAAAGCACTACAGGGGGCAGTCGGGGAAGGGCGGAGAAGCAGGCTTCCGACTCGTGGCTCCATCCTAGGACCCCGGAATCATGACCTGAGCCACAGGCAGCAGCTCAACTAACTGAGCCTCCCAGGTGCCACCCCGCCGCTCCCCGCCCCCCCCCCCCCCGCCAAAAAAATACTCTTAAAAATTTAGCGAACTTTTCATTTCACTGTTTTTGATTTTAGTATCTCCTTAGTGTGGTTTTACCTCATCAGACTTTAGTGCGTGGGATAAAACGGTGGGACAATCTCATTCTCTGTCTATATGGGCATTATTCTATTTTTTTTTTAAAGATTTTATTTATTTATTTGATAGAGAGAAATCACAAGTAGATGGAGAGGCAGACAGAGAGAGAGGGGGAAGCAGGCTCGCTGCTGAGCAGAGAGCCCGATGCAGGACTCGACCCCAGGACCCTGAGATCATGACCTGAGCCAAAGGCAGCGGCTTAACCCACTGAGCCACCCAGGTGCCCCTATTTTTTTTTTTTTTTAAAGACTTCATTCATTTATTTGACAGATCGAGATCACAAGTAGGTAGAGCAGCAGGCAGAGAGAGAGGAGGAAGCAGGCTCCCCGCCGAGCAGAGAGCAGATGCTTAACTCACTGAGCCCCCCAGGCGCCCCTATTTTTTTTTACTTATAAAAATTAAATTCACAATTAACTGTATTTTTCTAACTTCCATAATCTTTGTACTTATCCCACTTAAGTACAAAAATTCAAAACACAATTCTTCTAATAAACCATAAGAGGCATACCTCCAGAACAAAGCAAGTATCACACAAAAGTTACTCCAGTGAATATGTTTGTTTCCCAGTTCATATAAAGTTATCTTTACACTGTACTGTCATCTATTAAGTATGCAGTAGAAATGATGTACATAACCTGACATAAAAAATACCTTAACGCGGGACGCCTGGGTGGCTCAGTTGGTTAAGCCTCTGCCTTCGGCTCAGGTCATGATCCCAGCGTCCTGGGATCGAGTCCCACATTGGGCTCCTTGCTCAGCAGGGAGCCTGCTTCTCCCTCTGCCTCTGCCTGCCATTCTGTCTGCCTGTGCTCGCTCTCTCCACCTCTCTCTCTGATAAATAAATAAAATCTTTAAAAAAAAAAAAAAGATTTTTAAAAAATACCTTAAAGCATCTACCTTCGGCTCTAGTCATGATCCCGGGGTCCTGGGATCGAGCCCCATGTCAGCTTCTCCCCCTGCTTGTGCTCTCTCCCTCTCTTTCCCTGTCAAATAAATAAAATCTTTTAAAAAATATCTTATTGTTAAAAAAATGCTATTATCTGAACTTTCAGGAGCTGTCACCACTGATCACAGATCACTGTAGTGAGTATAATGGAAAAGTTTCTAATATTGCAAGAATTATCAATATATGACCCACAGACATGAAGTGAGCAAATGCTGTTGGAAAAAAATGACACAGATAGACTTGCCTGATGCAGGGTTGCTACAAACTTTCAATATGTAAATAAAAACAAAAACAAAAACATAGTATCGGCAAAGTGCAACAGAGTGAAGATAAGAAGATAAGATGTTCCTATATTTAATTTTAAAAGTTAAATGCTAGAGCGTCTGAATGACTCCGCTGGGCATCTGCCTTCTGCTCAGGTCATGATCCTGGGGTCCTGGGGTTCAGTCCCATCTCAGGCTCCTAGCTCAGAGGGGAATCTGCCTCTCCCTCTGCTGCTCCCCCTGCTTGTGGCTCTTGCTCTCTCTCTCTCAAATAAATAAATATCTTTTTTAAAAATTAAAAAATTAAAAGTTAGATAAATATGCAATTTTGGAGATGCCCTTCTAGCTCAGAAACTGGTTCCCTGTGTGCATGGGCACCTCAAGAGACCGTTGGTAGGGGGTCATTTATCTTTGGGGTCTCCCTGGGCACCAACTCTCACAGAAACTATCTGGGAGGTGGTATGTGAGAGGCTCCTAAGGCCCGGGGATGCACGTGGAAAGCCCACACCCCTTCCAGTTACTGGGGCCAGCCTGTGGCATGGGGATCCCTAAGTGGAGCACTGGCCCACAGGACCTCCAGGCAGCAGAAACTGGAGGTGATGCCCAGGAATACAGGGAAGGCACCTCTGGGAGAAAACACCATGTGGCCTCCATGCCCAGCTGGCCCTTGCAGGAACAAAGGCCACAGTGTGAGCAGTACCTGTTGGGTCCCTCCACCCCAGCCGTGCTCACATGTACACATTCCCTGACCTCACTCACTGCTGCCCAGTGCCCCACCACTCCCCTTCCCTTAAACACAGCCTTTGTTCCTCTAAAAGCAGGTTGGGAGGGTTTATTTAAGAAGCAAACCCAGGAACCCAAGCTCCTGCCACACAGAAGATGGCTCTACGAGACTGGACAGCGTCCCTGAGGCAGAGGCTGGCTGTTCCTAGGACATGGCTGTGGTAGGAGACCAGAAGCCTGGGGACGCCATCGGCCACAGCTGCAGTCTGCAACCTGGAGGGTCACAGCTCCCCCACGTGTCCCTGTGACACCGGCAGCCGTGCGACGCCCTTGGCCTCTCCAGCATGACTTCCACACCACCAAGCAGCTCTCCAATTCCTGCAGACCAGTGCCCTACAAACCTGACTCAATTCAGATCCATCAACCAGCCACGGGCATCAGATCCCACAGGTTAAGGATTTGGTCCCACGAGGCAGCCCCCACTTCAGACGCCAGCTGCAAGTCTGGGTTATCACTGGGTCTTCTGACCAACTGGGCTAGAATTTAAGCCGGAGGTCCCGACAACCCCCTCCTCAGGTTCCGCTAACCCTAGAGGGTTTGGTGCTAGAGGGTTTGGTGCCAGAGGGGCCCAGAGAATGCAGGAGCCAGTCTACCCGCTAGATTACTAGCTTACTACAAAGGATAGGAATCAATAGCCAGATGGAGAGATACACCAGGCAAGGTCCCAAACGAAGGCGATTCTGTCTCTGTGGAGTCTGGGGTGCACCACCCTCCCGGCACACAGGTGCATCCCGGTTCACGCACTCAGAAGCTCTCCAAAGCCTGTCCTGAGTTTTTAACGAGGCATCATTAGCAGGCATGACTGATGAAATCACTGGCCATCGGGGACTAGACTCCATCTCCAGCCCATCTCCCCTCCCCTGAGGTCAGGGGTTAGGAACCAAAGTTCCAACCCTCTAATCCCATGACTGGTTCCCTGGCCACCAGCCCCCATCGCGAGGGGCTTTCCAAAAGTCCCCTCTTTAATGCCAGAGGCCCACTTCACCTTGACAGCCCCGAGGCAATTTCAGGAACCGCGCCAAACACCAAACATGCCACTGAAGATGCTGCCACTACTTACTGCTTCGGAGATCCCAAGGGTTTTGGGAACTGTGAGTCAGAACCCCAGAGATACCAAACGTTTATGATGGTCAGTCACGGTGACAGCACGTTCACCACGCACCCGCCCCGCAGGGACTGAACTCTCTCTGGCCCCAGCGACAGACCTACGATGGCACTCAGTGCTGTCTCCGGCTGCCGGGGCTGCAGTAACTTGTCACAGCAGCACAGAACCAGCGAGCAATCCCTCCCCCTTGAGAAGTTTTGCCGTTGTCATTCCTCTTATGTGCTGTCCCTCTCTCGTTACCCCTTCCCTTCAGATATCCCCGTATTAAAAACTGCGACTGAGCGCGCCCGCCCCTTTGCTCTGGCTGATGCAGTCCCCACATGTGCCATGACCATGGGCTCCACTTCCTCACCTTCCCCCATCCCAAACCCTCACCTGTGCTGCCACCACTCTGCAGGCCCAAGAACTTCCAAGGTACTGACTGGCGTTAATGTCACTGAAGGACCAAGACCTCTTCAAGGTGAAGCTTCACGCACATGTGACAGAAGAGAAAGCTGGTAAAATGGACTTCATCAAAATTCAAAACTGTGGGGATGCCGGTGGCTCAGTAGGTTGGGCGTCTGCCTTTGGCTCAGGGCATGATCTTGGGGGATGGAGCTCTGTGTCCGGCTGCTGCTCAGCATGGAGTCTGCTTCTCCCTCTGCCTCTCTCCCCCTCCCCACCCAGTTCGTGCTCTCTCCCTAAAAAAAAAATTCAAAATTGTGCTTCAACTGACATCGTTAAGACAGTGAAAAGACAAGCCACGGACAACAAAAGTGCCTGCAAATCACATATCTGGTGAATAATCTGTATACACAATGGCTGAAGACTCAGTAACAAGAAGAAAAACAGCCCAGGCAACTCTCCTGGGTCCCCTCCCTCTTCCGGAGCTTTGTACTCTCAATAAGCGTGGCTTCACTGTCACTCAAGAAGAAGAAGAAGAAGAGAAGGAGGAGGAGGAGGAGAAAAACTCAATTAAAAACCAAGCAAAGAGTATGAATAGACATTTCTTGGAAGAAGACATACGAATGGCCAGAAAGCAAATCAAGATGCTCATCATCACTGGTCATCAGGGAAATACAGACCAGAACCACAGTGTGATGCCAGCTCATACCCCCAGGACGTCTGTCACCAAGCAGGTGGACGACGACAGGAGTGGGGGGATGTGCAGAAGTAGGGGCACCCGTTCACAGCTGGGGGGCATGCACGATGATGCGGCCTCTTTGGAAAACAACTGGGCAGTTTCTTAAAAAGTTAAAACATAAATTCACCACATGACCCAGCAACTGCACCCCCAGGTCCGTAGGCAAGACCCACAAAAACAGGTTTTCCCATGAAGACTGAGCACTCACAGCGACACCACACTCCAGAGCCAAAGCCTGGAAAACCCCGTCGTCCACCCTGCTGAGGACGGACACCACAAGGTGGATATCATTACAACAAGACGCTCGAGCAATCACGTAGCCCTTCACCAAAAAAGTGCCATGTGGTGTGACTGCACTTACACCAAACGTCCAGAACAAACACGGCTGCAGAGACAGAAGGCAGGGAAGTTGCTGCCTGGCCGTGGCAGGAACAAGCCTCACACAATCGTCTGGGTCCTGCGGATGCTCTGAGACTGGCTGTGCACAAGTCTGCATTTACTAAAACCACTGAGCTGCATCCTTAAAACTGGTGGATTCCGTGGTACGTAAATTATACGCGGATGAGGCCGTTAAAGGCATTACAGGACGATCACTGGCTCTTGGCAGCTTCCTTCCCGCTTTCACAACACACTTCAGGACTCCCTGCTGGCATCTGACGCCCCTCTCTCTTCAAGCACCCCGAGGTGGTGTCGACTCTGGCCGGCGGGCCCCATCTATGACTTCGCGTCGGGCTTTTCTCTGAGCACCTCCTGCATGCGCAGCTCTCCGCCAGCAGCCCCACCGCACAGCTGCGCGCTCAGCACGCCCTCTAAGCCTCCTCCACGAGGGACCAGCTGTCGTCCCCACTTACCGACAAGGAAGCGAAGGCAACATCCAGCGGGTCCAGCTCTGCGACAGGGAGAAGGGACCCTCTACTCAGCTGCAGCCTGTCCGCGCACGCTGCAGACACCAGTGTAGGTCAGAGACCCAGCAAGATGCAATGCTCGTGGCAGGCACCCGCCCTGGAGCTGTGGGACTCCGTCAGCGCCAGGGACCAGGTAAAGGCCAGTCCTGAGGTCAAAGATCTGGACTGGAAACCCTCCTTGGTGGGCACACTCCCCGCCGCCCTGACTCCGTGTCTATGTCTGCACTGCAGGAACAGTTCTGCTCCTCTCGACTGCCCATCGCAGTGGCCCTCGGGGCCTTTGCTCGTGTTGTCCTTCCTTCCCAGAACACTGTCCAATGAGGAGGGCATGGTGTCACATCTTCAAAGAGCCCTCCCTGGAAATACACGCCCTGGCTTCCTCTGAGTCACGGCTGCAGCAGACGCGCGTCGCCAGGACCAGGCGTGCCCAGAGCCTCCAGCACTCCGGGCCAGGGTGGCACGCTCAATCTGTCTCCCTCTTGATAGAGCACAGTCTGGACGCGTTTGCGCTGATTCTTCTTCAAATGTGAAAATTCTGCATCCACGTGGGTAGGGGAGGGAAGTAGTCCATCCATACGTGAAATTTCATAGTCGCCATGCTAATGACTGGCAGTGGCAGTATGCCAAACACAATCACCTGTCCTCATGTGCACTGTTACAGACCCCCAGGGGCACTTCCCCCCGTGCCACTGTGCAAGAACCCCTGCTCGCTGTTCCCACCGGACCTAGGATGTCGGCTCTCGGCAGCCTGCTGCCATCCACCCACTAGCCTGGAACTGTGTGTGACGTATGTGAACGTGGAGGGAGGTGTTCCTCACAAAACAGCAACCTGGACACAACTTTAAACTCAGCCAGGGTAGGAATTTCCAAGGACGTGGGAAAGAGTAACACTGCAAAGACTCTGAGAACTTATGTGAACCAGAGGACAGAGTGCCTGAGCAACGGGACACACTCGCCAGCTGGGACACCCAGGCAGCTGCCGTATAGCCCGGGACTCCGGAGACACAGCCGAAGTCTCGCCGGCCAGTAACTGTACAAAGCCAAGTAGCGTGAGTAAACGCAGATTCTAATACTGCTCAGCATGAGAGTACTGTGCCACGGACGCGGAGTATGGTTCCTACTGAGCAGCCCTCGTGACCATAGATTTAAAAATCCTTAAATTAAAAAAAAAAAAAATTTAGCAAACTGAACCCAAGTGTAAAGGATATCAAATCACCCCCTACTAGGGTTTATATCAGGACTGCAAGGTTGGTATAACATTCAAAAATTAACCAGTATCATTAACCATATTTTTAAAAAGACCAAGAAAAGAAAAAATACATGATCATTACAGTGGAGGCCAAAAGAGCATCTAACAAAATCCACCATTCATTTTTAATAAAATCTCAAAGTAAAGTAATAACAGAAGAAAACTCCTCAACCTGAAAAAGGGTACTGATACAAAACCTACACACAAACTACTGAATGCCTCTCCCTCTGATCAATAGCAAGAACAGGACAGTCACTCTCAGACTTCCTTAGGACATTTTACTGGATGTCCAAGGCAGTGCAATAGGCAAGAAAAAGAAAGAAAAGGTATCTAGATTGGAAAGGAAGAAATGAAACTACCTTTAGTCACAGACAAAATGCACATAATAAAAAAAATAATATATTATGTTTAATATCAGTGGTAAGTTTTAATATTTAATATTAGGGATAAATTTGGCAAAATATATGCACTGACTGCTATCAAGTACTGATGAAAGAAACTTAAGTGGTTCTCGATTTATGGAGAGGTATACTAGGTTCATGGATTAGAAGGTTCAATCTATCTGATCCCATGCAACTCACTCTTCCCACAGGTGTTGACCTCAAAATCAGTCCCCGGTAAACTTTCTGCAAATCTCCATCCTAAAGTCTGCTTTCCAGGGAACCTAAGATAGACAGTAATTAAAACTGACCCTTGAACAATGTGGGAGTTAGGGGTGCCACCTGCCCCAACTTGAAAATCTGCATGTAACTTTTGACACTCTCAAAACTTACTACTAAACCCTGTTAACCAGAAGACTCACCAATAACATTAACAGTTAACACAGATTTTGTAGAGCATATGTATTATATTCCATATTCTTACAATAAAGTAAGCTAAAGCAAAGAAGACGTATTAAGAAAATCATAAGGAAGGGACACCTGGGTGGCTCAGCAGGTTAAGCATCTGCCTTCGGCTCAGCTCTTGATCTCAGGGTCCCGGGACTGAGACCCATGTCGGGCTCCCTGCTCATCAGGGAATCTGCTTCTCTGTCTCTCTCTGCCCCTCCCCCTCCACTTGGGTGCACGCGTGCGCTTTTTCTCTCTCTCAAATAAATAAAAATATTTTCTAAAGTCATAAGTAAGAGAAAACACATTTACAGTACCACACTGTATTTATTTTTTTAAAAACCTGCACAAAGTGGAACCTGTGCAGTTCATACCTGCGTTGTTCAAGGATCACATTTATAAATGTGTAAAGGAAAGAGAGGAGACGAAAGTGTAGGATATAATAATTACAGCTACTAGACGATGAGCAACATGCCAACCGAGACAGTTAAAAGTACAATGTGCATAAGTGGATTAACACAGTGAAGGCGGGAGAAAACCAACCAGGTAACCCCCACACGTGCTTCAAAGGTGTGCTTTTGAAGAATGTGGGGTTTTTTAAAGATTTATTTATTTATTTGAGAGAGAGAGAAGGTGTCAGTGAGTAAGAGAAGGGGGAAGTGTCTCGAGCCGACTCTGCACTGAGTGCAGAGCCTGATGCAGAGATCGAGCTCACGACCCTGAGGTTGGGACCTGACAGAAACCAAGAGTCAGGGGCTTCACTGAGCCATCCAGGCGCCCTGAAAAATGTTTTCTTTATACAATGGGAAAAATCATATAAAATTGCCATTTTCCAGCAATTTTTCTAACCTTACAAAAACGGTAACTTCTCATGGTTCCCATGGTTCAACTTTGTATTTCCCCTGAGTCAAACCCAATCACAACAACATATGATATGAGTCAGGCTAACAAATGCTCCCTTTTCAATCACCTCCGGCCCTAGCATCTAAGTGTGAAAACACGAAGTTCAAAATTCAAGAGTTTAGGGGCACCTGGGTGGCTCAGTGGGTTAAAGCCTCTGCCTTCGGCTCAGGTCATGATCCCAGGGTCCTGGGATCGAGCCCCGCATTGGGCTCTCTCCTCAGCAGGGAGCCTGCTTCCCTTCCTCTGTCTCTGTCTGTCTCTCTGCCTACTTGTGATCTCTGTCTGTCAAATAAATAAATAAAATCTTAAAAAAAAAAAAATTCAAGAGTTTAAAATGAAGACATTTTCTAGACTTTTCATGGGGTCTGATTCCAAACAATCTTCTGAGGAACTCTGGCCTTGGCTCATTCTCTGGCGTCAACCTCCCCATGTTGATAGGGGACCTCACCAACCGCACTGGGAGGCTTGCCAAGCACAGGGCCACACGGCTTCCGCACCACTTTCCCCGGCTGCCTCAAGGGCTCCACATGTTCCGGCCCTTCCAACTGGGCCCCCCCCCGCCAGGTTCTTTTCCCTCTACACCGCACCCTTTGAGCTCCTGGTTCTTTTTCCACTGTTTCCACTATGCCTTCTCCGGAGATAAGTGCAGAACCTCTGCTCTGACCACTTCTCACCCAAAGGCCAGGAGGCCCTGCCCTGGATGGTACTCCCCACAGAACTCCCCTGCTCAGATCTCCTTCCCAAACGCTGCACACACCTGCGCCGCACAACCATCCTGTTTGTGGCAGCAGCACGTTGCGCTGCCCCTGCTCAAGAGTGTGGGGCGCTCCTGGGCCCCTCCCCCTGACCTGAGACCAGGTCGCCCCCACGGGTCTCAGCAGCAGACACCAGTCCCGTATGCCCGCACGTCACAGCCTCTCACGCACACTCAGGACTGAATTCCCTCTTGCTGGCCATGGGTTAAACAACAAGACTCTCCATGCTTTCGGCCTCCTCCCCCCCAATCCATCTCACCCCCTTGGCTACACTCAAGAATCTCCCACAAGGCCAGCCAACATCACCTCACATGGTATCCCCCAAATGAAGGGCTGCCCCTTAGACTAATACCTTCCAGACCTGTGCTGTACAAGACCGTTGCTACGAGACACTGCGGCTATCTACATTTAAGTTCATCAAGATTAAATAACGCTTAACATTCCACGCCACAAGCCACACTTCAGCCCTCCACAGCCATGTGAGGCTAGTGACTTGTGTTCCGGAGAGTGCGCCTATCTAGAACCATTTCCCACTACTCTGTTCCAAAAAAAACATTTTGCTAACTGCTCCTCAATTATGCTTCCCACTTGCCAGGCCCCACTCTTATTTTTGCTGTCCTTCACAAAGGCCTCAAGGAGTCCCCTGGGGTGATCACCAGCCCCCCGGCCCACTTCCAGACATCACAGTCCAGTCAGGGCCCGGGAGCCCCAGTACTGCACCTCCAGATGCACCCAGTTCGAACACAGGCACCCTCCCACTCCTGCACCAGCAGCGCCTCCTTCACGCACACACACGCTCACTCTCACTCACGCACGGTGACATATACACGCACACACACATGCACACTCTATCTTCCCACAGTAGTAGCCAAAAAGACTTTTCCTAAGTGTCTATTAAATGTGACACAATGATTTATAAGAATACATTTTTGGGGGCGCCTGGGTGGCTCAGTGGGTTAAGCCACTGCCTTCGGCTCAGGTCATGATCTCAGGGTCCTGGGATCGAGTCCCGCATGGGGCTCTCTGCTCAGCAGGGAGCCTGCTTCCTCCTCTCTCTCTCTGCCTGCCTCTCTGTCTACTTGTGATCTCTCTCTGTCAAATAAATAAATAAATAATCTTAAAAAAAAAAAAAAAAGAATACATTTTTGGTCTTCATCCACAGTTCCTAAAAAGCTGCTTCAGAGCAAAGGTGAAATCAGGTCTTATTATTGAAGGCGACTTCTGGGCCCCTCCCAAGGGGACTTGGTGGCCAGGAGGACCAATCAAGTGATTAGCGGGCTAGAACTTTGAGCCCCACCCCCTGACCTCCAGAAGAGGGAGAGTGGCTGGGCCGACTCCCTCTCATGCCCTCTCTCCCAAACCTCCAGCAGCTCCTCCCCTCCCCCAGCAAGAGCAGGCTTCCTACTCCCCTGAGGAAAGCCTCAGACCACCCTGGACCACACCTCTCGGCCCTCTTGCCAACCACCACCAACGTGCGCAGCAACAGCCTCTCTTCTAAGCCTTCTCCCCAAGATGTCAGCGCTGCCAGCACGGGACTGGTTCTAATTTCTTGCATCTTAAAAAACATGTGAATAAACAATCTTCTGTTGCCCCTTTGCAGCAAAACCCTTACAACAGAGGCCTGTGCTCAGCAACTCCGATTTCCTCCGCCCAGTTTTTCTGTTAAGTACACTCCACACATTTTTGCTCCCCACCACATATAAACCCCAGAATCTGCTCTTCCAAATCACCAAGAACCTTGACCTTGAGCCCAGAGTACTGAAAACCACTCCCTCCTCCCCATTATCCACCTGGATCACCTCCTCCTCTGATACCCTCCCCTCACTGGTCCCACCTGCACTCCCCCCCACCTGGCAGCCCAAGCTCAGCGCCTGCACTACCTCTCCACGTGGGTGTTGTCCTCTGAGGTCACACGCCCAGACTCAACTCCTGAGCTGGCCCCTATGACTCCACCAGGAAACCTGAGTGGCTAACCTCAAAACATGTCCAGAACCCCAGGAAAGAAGACAAAAATGATTATTTATAAAAACGTATCTCTAGAGTACACATACACCTCGCCAGACTCGAAGGTCCTATCGCCACCACTGCCACCGTCTCACGCCTGACCTGTTGCGGCTGGGCGCTCCGAACCAGTCTCCTGGCCTCCTCGCTGGTCCCTAGCAGCCTGTGCTCAACGGCAGCGAGCGTTGCCGCTTCTCCGCTCCAGATGCCCCCGCGGGCTCCTCCCTCTTCGCTTGCCTCCTCGGCTTCTCTCCACACACACTGGCCCGGCTGCCCTCGGGCCTCTGTACCAGCTGGGCTCTTGGCCTGGTTTACACAGGGTTCCCACGGTTTGCATTCCTCCCCAACACGTGACTTACCTCTGTCACCTGCTCCAACTCTGCTCAGATTCTCGCCGTCTGCAGACGAGCCCACCTGACCCGTTCCTGAGGCTCACACCCCAGCTTGCGAGTCTCCTCGGCTACCCCCCCAGTGTCTCTGCAGCACTGACGCTTCTGACATGAGATGGAAGTCACTTGGTTATGTGTGCTGCTTGTGACTGCTGGCTGTGAGGGCAAGCACGGTGCCCAGCTCCTACGACAGCACCCACACATAATGAGTTCAGTAAGGACTGTGTTCACACCCGCGGTCGGGGAAGCCACATGACACGAATGGAAGTATACCTCTATGGTTAAGAAGGAAAACTCTGGAGTCAAGATACCTGGATTTGCACGCCGGCTCCACCTACCCCCTAGGTAAGCTGCTGGACTCAGTTTCCTTGTCCGCTAACTGGAACCAAGGGTACTCACCACCGATGGCTCAGACACGTAAATTAGACGAAGCACTGAATGTGTTCAGAACAGTATTCAGAACACATGCATCAAATCACAAGTGATAACAGGTGACATGTAGCTTAAAAAAGTTATTTTCCCGAGGCGCCTGGGTGGCTCAGTGTGTTAAGCCTCTGCCTTCAGCTCAGGTTGTGATCTCAGGGTCCTGGGATCAAGCCCTGCATCGGATTCTCTGATCAGCAGGGAGCCTGCTTTCCCCTCCCTCTCTGCCTGCCTCTCTGCCTACTTGTGATCTCTGTCTGTTAAATAAGTTTAATAAATAAATAAATAAATAAGTATTTTCCCGAGGCGCCTGGGTGGCTTGCTCAGTTGAGCATCCAACTCTTGGTTCCGGCTCCGGTCATGATCTCAGCATGCTGGGATCCAGCTTGCAGCAGGGTCCCCAGACTCCCCATTCAGTGACAAGTCTGCTTCTCTCCCTCTCCTTCTGCCCCTCCTCCTGTGTGCGTGCAAGCTCTCTCTAGATATATAATAAATAAATATGTTTAAAATATATTTTTCCTAGACTTTACAGTCAGTAGCAGCTTTTTAGGTGGGTGGGCAACATTCAAACCACTGAGCAAGACAAAGATGCCAGGTCGGCACATCAGGAGAAATCTGTTGCAGCCTTTTAAAAAAACTTTTTCTTAAAACCTACTTCTGGAACTCGAAAAAGCTAGTGAATTTTCAGTCCCATGAAAACTGACAAACTAGAGAATGGAATTTGTTCACTCACCACCATGTTCAGAAAGACTTTTGTAAAATAAATGCACTAATTTTTTTTTAAGTATATAGTTTTTAATTGCTTATTCAGAACTATCAGTCCAGTGGGGAAAGAGACAGTATGTGTACGCATGTACTTATCCATGCACTGAACATCCCTGCTGGAAGGCCCAACAAGACTCTAGGGCAGCAGCTGCCTTCAGGAAGGGACCCCGGACACTGAGGGGTGCGAGTGGGAGGGACTTTTCACTCTGTACTCTTCAACACCTCTTCAGTTTGCTCATTTGTTTCAAGATTTTTCTTTATTCGACAGACAGAGATCTTAAGTAGGCAGAGAGTCAGGGAGAGAGAGAAGGGGGAAGCAGGCTCCCTACTGTGCCTAGAGCCCAATGCGGGACTCAATCCCAGGACCCCGAGATCATGATCTAAGCCGAAGGCAGAGGCTTAACCCACTGAGCCACCCAGGCACCCCAATACCTTTTCAGTTTTGAACATTTGTTCAAATAGAGAAAAAAATTTTTTCAAAGACTCATTAGAACAAGAAACCTGAAAATACAATTAAGGTAATTCCATTTACAGTAACATTGAAAAGAATAAAGTGTTTAGTAATAAATTTACCACAAGAAATGCAACACCTATACACTGAAAACTACACAATATTGTTAAAGAAATCAAAGACCTAAGGGTAAGATATCCCATGTTCATGGAATCTTCTTCTTCTTCTTCTTCTTTTTCTAAAGATTTTATTTATTTGACAGGCAGAGATCACAAGTAGGCAGAGAGGCAGGCAGAGAGAGAGAGAGGAGGAAGCTGGCTCCCCACTGAGCAGAGAGCCCCGGAAGGCAGAGGCTTTAATCCACTGAGCCACCCAGGTGTCCCTGGAATGTTTTTCTTAACATTGTTAAAATGGCAAACACTCCAAATTGATCTACAGACTCAACAGATCCTTATCAAAACTGAGCTTGCTTTTTTGCAGAAACTACCAGGCTGAACATGAAATTCCTGTGGAAGTTCAAGGGACTCAGAAAAGAAAAAAAAAAAATTTTTTTAAGATTTTATTTATTTACCCGACAGACAGAGATCACAAGCAGGCAGAGAGGCAGGCAGAGAGAGAGGAGGAAGCAGACTCCCCACTGAGCAGAGAGCCCAATGCGAGGCTCGATCCCAGCACCCTGGGACCATGACCTGAACTGAAGGCAGAGGCTTAACCCACTGAGCCACCCAGGCGCACTGAAAAAAAAGAAAAAAAAAAATCTTGAAAAGGAAGTGCAGGGCGCCTGGGTGGCTCAGTGGGTTAAGCCTCTGCCTTCAGCTCAGGTCATGATCTCAGGGTCCTGGGATGGAGCCCGCTTCCCCCCCGCCCCCCGCCTGCCTCTCTGCCTACTTGTGATCTTTGTCTATCAAATAAATAAATAAAATCTTAAAAAAAAAAAAGATAACCTAATTAAAAAGTGAGCAAGGTGGGGGGGCGCTTGGATGGCTCAGTTGATTGATTAAGCATCTCACTTTGGCTCTGGTTATGATCTGAGGTTATGACTGAGCCTGCTGGCAGACTCCACACTCCATGGGGAGTCTGCTTGGCCCTCTGCCCCCCTCCCTGCTCATCATGTGTGCATGCTTATGCACTCTCTCTCAAATAAATAAAATCTTTTTTAAAACGTGAGCAAAGGATCTGAATAGACCTTTCCCCAAAGCTGACATATAAACTGCCGACAAGCACATGAAAAGATGCTCAACATCATTAGCCATCAACGAAATAGAAATGAAAACCACAATGAGATACTACTTCACACCGACTGGTTAGCTATTAAAAAAAAAAAAAAAAAAAGAGGGACGCCTGGGTGGCTCAGTTGGTTAAGCAGCTGCCTTCGGCTCAGGTCATGATCCCAGCGTCCTGGGATCGAGTCCCACATCGGGCTCCTTACTCGGCAGGGAGCCTGCTTCTCCCTCTGCCTGCCACTTAGTCTGCCTGTGCTCACTCTCCCCCACCCCTCTGATAAATAAATAAAATCTTAAAAAAAAAAAAAAAGAGTTTCTTAAAAAAAAAAAAAAGACACACAAGGGTGGCTGGGTGGCTCAGACGATTAAGTGGTTAAGGGTCTTACTCTCGATTTCTGCTCAGGTCATGATGGCAAAGTTGTGAGCACGACGGGGCTCCGTGCTGGGCAGGGTGGAGTCTGCTTAAAAGTCTCTCTCCTCTCACTTCCCCCTCCCCACTGCCCTCCCCCAATCACAGGCACATACGCTTTCTCAAAAAAAAAAAAAAAAAAAAAAAAAATTAGGGGCACCTGGGTGGCTCAGTCAGTTTAGCATGGTTTCAGCTCAGGTCATAATCTCAGGGTCCTGGAATCGAGTCCTGCATCGGGCTCCCTGCTCAGCAGGGAGCCTGCTTCTCCCTCTGCCTGCCACTCCCCCTGCTTGTACACTTGCTATCATTCCCTCCCCATGTCAAACAAATAAAAATTAAAATTTTAAAAAAGACCCACAATAACAAGTATGAGAGAGGCTATGGAAAACCTGGAACCTTTATGCGCTGGTGGCAGGCATATGCATCTAGTGCACTAGTGCATTCACTCTGTCCCTCCAAAAATAACCCTGGAGCTACAGTAAGATGCAGCAATTTCACCCCCAGGTGAGCACCCCAAAGAAATGAAAACATATGTCCAAACACTGGTTCTCAAAGACGTACAAACATGTTCACAAACAAGCACAAACAGCAGCATCACCCCCACAAGCCAAAAAGTGGAAATAATGCCAATGTCTGTAACCGACGACGACCACAAACCCGACCACAAACCCAAAGCAGGCGGTCCTCCGGCACGTGCCACAACGGCTGCCCAGCAGCAAAGCAGCCGCCGCGGAGACCAGTCGCCCAGGACTACCCATGAGCCTCCACATCTAACCCGCCAAGGCCCATCAACCAGACCCCTGGGCTGACCTCTCAGCCTCCACCCCCTGTTCACTCACCTACACCTGCTTCTGCACTTCTGTCCCCGCCCAATTCACTCCCGATATGACAGCCAGGGTGACGCTTCAAAGAGAAGGACCCTAGAGGAGGAGGGCGCCCCTTCGGGAGGTACTCCAAGCTCTCGGCTTTGCAGTACACGTCCCCGCTTGCTGAACTGCTGCTCTGCCCAGCCCTGTCTCACTGAAGGCGCCAGCCCCAGAGCACAGCCAGAAGTTCTCCAGGAACCTGCTGTTTCCTGCTGCGTGCTGCCCCTTCCCCGTGAGGGTCACCGTTCCTGTGCCTGGTTAGCACCCTTCAACACCTGGCCACAGATTCCCCTCCTTTCTAGAGGAGATACCCTTTCTTCCAGAAAGCCTACCTAAACTCTGTTCACACCAGGCTAGGCTAGTAGCCACTGCAGGGGTCCCCCCAAGCCCCCACACTTGCCCCACAAAACCACATAAGAGTATCACGCCCATGTGTGTCCCCCACCAGCAGTCTGGCATGGGTGGTTCAGTGGTAGAATTCTCGCCTGCCCCACCAGCAGTCTGGTCTGGATCCAGCGTGGGGCACCCATGGCCAGCACACAGCAGGTGACAGGAGAGGCCAGGAGCAGAATAAAGGAGGGCGGGCCTGGGAGACACAAAACCAGAGGGCAGGTCTCGCCAAACGAACGGAGAAAGGCTCTGCCTGTGAGCAATGGCCATCCTGGACCCCAGCGGCCACGGGCAGGAAGGTCCACACTGTTCCTAGAGAGCCACCTGTGATTTCCAAAAATCCCTGGGAATAAAGGTCTCTGAAAGCCACAGTGTCACTCTCTTCCAGCTTTTAGGAAAAGAGGCTACTTCTTGGGTTTCTCAGAGCTGGAACAAATTGGAATCCTAATAGCAAAGCTGAATTGAGAATACTAATACAGCAGCCAACACCACAATTAAACAGAACATCAACAGAGTCCAGAAGCTGCTTCAACTCTGTTAGGGACGTACATGATCTGATGCACAAAGAACATGAGAACAGGGGATTGGGGAAATTTATATTGTATATGCTTCGTCACAACCCTAAGTGCAAGGAAGAAAGTGCTGGCCACCAAACCAATCCCGGGGAATGGTTGAAGGACTATAATCGAAAACCACCAGCAGCATCTTGGGGACAGTATTACTGCAAAGCTCAACCACGAAGGCAGCACCAGCTGTTCCAACTATGCTGGGGCCTCTCAAATCCCCAAGAAAAGACCAAGAGAGATACCCGTGCCCAGTCTGCGGACCGAAGGGGTAGAGCCAGTTTTGTCATGTGTAAAACGGGGGTGGCAAGGAGGGCCTCGGTGGACTGCTGTGGGGACAGGAGCTGTGGGTGCATGCAAAGGGCCTGGGGTAATGTGTGGTGTTCACTCTACCACGGCAGGATTATAGGCAGCCCCCCTTATCCACAGAGAGTTGCTCCAGACCCCCAGATAACACATCACGCTTTTTCCTATACAAACATACCTATGATAAAGTGTACTTCATAAATTAGGCATAGTAAGAGATTAACAACAATAATAATAAACTAGACCAATTTTTAATACACTGTAAGACTTTTATGTCAATGTGTGTGGGGGGGAGACCAAGAGAGAAAGCAAGATAGACAAAGGCACACAGTCAAGAAGGAAGATCACCTGGAACACCAGAAGTCAGATGAGGGCTTTCAGGCCTGGCTGCCAGTGAGGGCTTCAAGCTGGGGTGACTGGTTCACACCACAGCCAGGACACTTGGGGTCTGGCCTGTCTTCAGCCCGTGTACATGAGGACAGAAAATGGGCTCTGCTGACTCGTCAGCCTCTTGGTGTTAAACTGAAAAAAAGTTTTTAAATATTTATTTATTTATTTATTTGGGCGCCTGGGTGGCTCATCTGGTTGGATGACTGCCTTCGGCTCAGGTCATGATCCTGGAGTCCCGGGATCGAGTCCCGCATCGGGCTCCCAGCTCCATGGGAAGTCTGCTTCTCCCTCTGACCTTCTCCTCGCTCATGCTCTCTCTTCCTGTCTCTCTCTCAAATAAATAAATAAAATCTTTTTTAAAAAATATTTATTTATTTATTTGACAGAGAAAGTTCACAAGTAGGCAGAAAGGCAGGAAGAGAGAGAGGGGGAAGCAGGCTCCCACCGAGTAGAGAGCCTGATGTGGGGCTCAATCTCAGGACCCTGGGATCATGACCTGAGCCGAAGGCAAAGGCTTTAACCCACTGAGCCACCCAGGTACCCCTTAAAACGAATTTTTAAAAACCTTATGGGGGTGCCTGGGTGGCTCAGTGGGTTAAAGCCTCTGCCTTCGGCTCAGATCATGATCCCAGGGTCCTGGGATCAAGTCCCACATCGGGTTCTCTACTCGGCGGGGAGCCTGTTTCCCTTCCTCTCTCTCTGCCTGCCTGTCTGCCTACTTGGTGATCTCTCACTGTCAAATAAATAAATAAAATCTTAAAAAAAAAAAAAAGTTGGGCGCCTGGGTGGCTCAGTGGGTTAAGCCGCTGCTTTCGGCTCAGGTCATGATCTCAGAGTCCTGGGATCGAGTCCCGCATCAGGCTCTCAGCAGGGAGCCTGCTTCCCTCTCTCTCTCTCTCTGCCTGCCTCTCTATCTACTTGTGATTTCTCTCTGTCAAATAAATAAATAAAATCTTTAAAAAAAAAAAAAAAAGTTGTTTTTAAAAAAAAAAAAACCTGGGGCGCCTGGGTGGCTCAGTGGGTTAAGCCTCTGCCTTCGGCTCAGGTCATGATCCCAGGGGCCTGGGATCAAGTCCCGCATAGGGCTCTCTGCTCAGCAAGGAGCCTGCTTCTCCTCATCTCTCTCTCTGTCTCTCTGCCTATTTGTGATCTCTCTCTCTGTCAAATAAATAAATAAAATCTTTAAAAAAAAAAAAAAAAACCTTATGCACGTGTAACACCTGGTAATTTACAGAACCCTCCAGGACTCAGTCATGCTGCGGCAGGACAGACATCATCTAATCCACACACAAAAGCCCAGGCTTAGCTGTTAAGCAATTTATCTGTGATCAGGTGCACAGGCCAGGGATTGAGTCAAAGCTCAACCCCGCAGCTGAGCCAGGGCTGCACCAGCTACACCAGGCAGCTCAGAAACCCAGCATGGATTTATTACTCACTCCCTGTGCTGCCCACTGGACTTCCCTCCACAACCCCAGGACTGGGTCAACACCAAGACTCCCTGCGGGCGCCACCCTGGAATGCTCTGAAAACCTAGTCACGCTTGTGTGTAACAGCTTTACTGACACAATCACATACCATACAACTCACCCACTCAAACTGTACGATCTACTGATACTAACATAGTCACAGACACGCACAGCCTTCTCCATGGGCAACTACAGGGTACTTCCCTTACCCCCAAATAACCCCTTATCTCTTATCTGTAACCCCAGGCTCTGGAAACCACTAACCTACTTTTGACCCATGGACGTGCCTGTTCCGCGCATTTCACACCAATGAAATCACACGCTCGTGGGTCTCTGTGTCTGGCTTCCTTCACTGACCACAGCATTTCGAGATCCATCCCTGTTGTCGCACAGACCAGTATTTCTCTCCTTTTTATTGCCGAATAACATTCCATGCCATGGAAAGACCACACTTTATCTATTCATGTGCTGATGGACCTGTGGGTCATTTCCAATTTTCCGCTACCATGGACAGTGGCCGCTCTGAGCATCGGTGCACAGGTGCTTGAGTGAAGGTGCCCTCCTAGTCACTCCTGCCCATGAGAACACACGAAAATGGGCCAATTTCCAGTGGAGAAACTCATTTAATCTGATCATACCATATTATTCAAGATATAGGTAGTTGGGAGAAATAAATGACCAAAGGAAGTGCAGAGCTAAAGACGTGGAAAAGCAAGAACAAAACCTGACCTAACGGAGCGACTAGTGATTAACAGAAGAAGTGCTACTTCTGGGACAGACCCCACAGGCATATTCTCACATTACCCAACTCTGTACAAAACAAACTGCACAACACACGGTATCCAGCAGCACGGTACGTGTCACAGCATCTCTGTAGCGCCAAACACAAATGCAGCCATGAAAAAGAGTGAACTGGGAAATTTACCAATATGGGATGACTTCCATACACATTTAGTTTAAAAAGGCAAGGTTCAGGAGCTTTTTGAAAAGGGCAGAAAGAGAAGAATTTGCTTTTGTAAGTACTGATGTCTCCAGAAGGAGATACAGCAGTTGCCTCCAGGGGACCGGGCTCCTGTGGGTAAAAACAGGACAGAAGCTACACTGTGCACTATTTTCCAACTGTGAATGTGAATATGTTATGGATTCCAAAAGAAAATTTTTTAACCTTTTAGGAAGCAAAAATAGAGAGAATCTATGAGAATTTTTTTAAAAAAATTATACTTAAGAAAGCAAGAGACGAGAGGCCCCGGATAGTTGTAAGCAGCCCAAATGGAGGAAAGAAGGGAGCTGCTCCCGCTGCGGTGCTAACCCTCCTCTGGGGTGAGATCTACCCAAATCCACCGTTCCTACTGAGGTCAACGTCCTAAGAAAATGTTGCAAAGAGACACTGAGGACACAAAGGTCTCCTTTGCCTTCAAAGACCTCCCAGTGCAGACGGGAGACAGCTCACGTGTCCAGTGGCCAGAGGCACGGCTCAGAACACGAGGAGGCACAGAAGTTGTTGCATGAAGGGAGGGGTCAGGACAGGCTCCTCCTGGGACAAGTGCCATTGAGGGTCTGAGGAGATGAAGGGGCCACTCGAGCCTTGCTTGTTTTGCGGGGAGGGGGGATGTGGAGCGGGGCTCGGCCTCCGGAGCACTGGCTGGTGTCAGTGCAGAGCAGAGCGCGAGTCGGCGCACAGGAAAGAGCGGTCCAAGGAGCATGTGAGGCCAGGGAGGACCGCAGGGCACATGAGCAACCAGCTGGACACACTCTGGGCCCTTCAGCTTGGCCTCCTGGCTACAGGACCGTCCCGCCACAGTGGGATGCCCAGCAGCACTCCTAGTCTCCACACATTCAGTGCCAATAGCACCCAAGTCAGAACAACCAAAAACTTCTCCAGACCGGTCACCTCTGGGCGAGCACCACTGCTCCGCACTACCCCACCTGAGCAGCTATGTGGAAGACAGGAGGGAGCCCCCGAGCAGGCACAGCCATAACGCAAAACGGCACAGGCCCCAGACAATAAATGTAAGGGAGGAGAAATTTGGGAACTACTCAAGAGGGACCAGGAGGACCTATTGCGAGGACCTGCAGCTGGGGGAGGACCCAGGACACCAAGCTCTTCCAGGCAGCCAACAACCCAATGACGGTCCCAAAGCACCAAAGGGCTGAGGTCAGAAGTAGAAGAGGCAGGGTCTAGAAGCCCACAAGGCTTCTGCATCCAGAGGCTGGCTGCAAAGTTCGAGGCTGAGGGGAGAAGTCTGGCTGGCACCACTGTCCTGAGGGAGACCACCCAGACAGGGGAGGGGAACAGTCCACCCCAGCATGCAAGCAGCAGAAAAGGCCGGACGGACATTTTTAAATCTATCCTTAGATATTTTACATTTTGCTCACAAAGCTGTTTCATCACCATCTGTTCTGAACATTAAACCTTCTCACCTTAAACCCCACAAATGCCCAAAGACTCTATTTTAAAGGGGAAGGATTCCTCCCCAAGTCTTAGTGTCACAGATTTAAAGGAGATGAGATGTAGTAATGTAGGGTAAGTCTAAGATATTCTCCCTAGGTCCGATTTTTTAAAAGAGATTTTATTTATTTGAGAGAGAAGCAGTGACTTAGATAGCAGGAGAGAGCACAAGCAGGGAGGGAGAAGCAGGCTCCCACTGAGCAGGGAGCCCAACGCAGGGTTCGATCTCAGGACTCCAGGATCATGACCTGAGCTGAAGGCAGATGCTTCACCATCTGAGCCACCCGGGCGCCCTCTCCCTAGATCTGAGAAAGAGAATCATCTCCTTGGGAAATGAAGATTCTTCCTGCTTTGCTCTGAAGCAAGTTAGATCTTATTTTGTTCTGGAACAGGTAATTCCAAGTTCTCACTCTGTTGCTTATGTCTTCACTGTCATCTGAGTTTGTTAATAAGTCATCCTTCCTAGTCCAAGGATAACACTTTTAAGCGAAGTATAACAACAACTGCTTCAGTGGTCTAATTCGGAGAATCACCCAAGACCTGCTCTAACTCCCATCGCTGTCTGCAACAACACTACCCGCCCCCCGCCCCCCAGGACAAGTCCTACAGGATCTAGAGTGCCTCGCTAGCAGCTTTCTTCTTTTAAACAGATTTTATATAGCAACCTACAAATTACAAATCCATAATATCAGATGTAGAATGCATCTAAGCAGTAAGATCCGTTCCTCATTTACCTTTGTAAGAGACTTAGCTTTTCCCAACTTGCTCGGGTAAGAAAATCGTCCCAGACTTCAAGTTAATGCAAAACCAAGATCTAGGTGACGCTAGTAGACAAGGGCAGAGCCAGCAGCCAAGCAGCGGGGCCCTGGAAACCAGCTCCCAGCACTGGCAGTCCCCAACACTCACATCGCACCTGGCACCAACCGCTTGAGTGTTCGCTCTCTGAGTCCTCACGACCACCCCCCAGGAGGCCAGGACGCCCACCACCCCCACGACCACCCCCCAGGAGGCCAGGACGCCGGTGGCCGCGTTTCACCCACCCGAGACCAAAGGCACAGAGCACGGAGCCGCAAGCACAGGAGGCAGGACTCGAAGGCAGGCAGTCTGGCTCCAGAACGCGCCCGCTTCTGCGCTCTGCTCGCCAGCTCCTTGGCCAGACACAAAGTGCAGCCAGAGGCCGGCTGACCTCTGCTCAGTCAGCGAGCAAGCCTGAGGGTCATCAAGTCTGCGCCCAGGACGCTTAGGAAACGAGCCTCCTGCTTCCCGGCCGTACCCCGCACCCTCCCCCAGCGGGCAGCAGCACACCTGGCTCATTGTGAAACCGGAGCCGCTGACCGGGAACCACCTGCTGTTTGCAGAGGCGCCCTGGACCCACAGGGTTTAATTCCTCTCGCCGGCTTCAAAGACAAATCTCCTATTGTCTACACCGGCGGAGGCACACGAAGCCTCGCAACTGTCGGTGTCTGCAGAGGTCACCGGAGGTTTGGCTAAACCCCACGACACCGAACGGAGGCGGGGGGAGGGCGCCGCGTGTTCGCCGAAGGTTGCGCAGCGCCCACAGCCGCTGCCGGGGGAGCAGCGCGGAACACACCCCCAGCCGCGCGGCGCGCGGGGACGATAGAAGACGCCCTGACCCCACGAGGCACGGCCGGCCTCCCGCGCGGCCCCGCCGCCCCCGCCCCCGGGAAGCCACAGAGGGACTTCCAGGCCCCGGAGGGCTGCGCCCGGGAGCGCCCCGACCCGCCGCGCCGCAGAGGCCGGTCGGCGAGGCCCCGCGGCCACAGCCCGCACCCAGAGCCGCGCGTCCCGACTCCCGCGCCGGGACAAAGCGCCCCCGCACCCCGCCCCGCCCGAGCCCCGCGAAGCGCGCCGACGCCCCACGCCCGGGCCCCGGCACTCCATTCACGCCCCCCCCGCGGCCGGGCACCCTCGGGCCGGGCACCCTCGCCCTCACGCCCACCCCCCGCGGCCGGGCACCCTCGGGCCGGGCACACTCGCCCTCACGCCCACCCCCCGCCCGGCCCCCGCGCGGCCTTGGCCCCTCGCGCCCCGCGCCCCGCCCAGTCCCGCCCGGCACACCCACGCGCCCTCCGCAGCCGCCCCCGCGGCGGCCCCGCCCGCCCCCTCGCGCCCCGCGGGCCCGGATTTTCGCACGGCGGGGTCCGGGACCTCCTCGAGGCCGGGCGGGGGCCGCAGAGCCGGCCTCTCCGCCATCTTCCCGGCCCGCGCCGCCCACCGCCCGCGCTCTCACCGGCCGGCTGCTCGGGGGCCGCGCCGCCACAGCCGCTCATGTCGGCCCGGGCGCCGCGCCCGAGCTGTCGCGGCTCTCCCGCCGCCGCCGCCGTCAGCGCCGTCGCCGCAGCCGCAGCCGCAGCCGCAGCCCGCTCGGTCCGCGTCCTGCGCCGCCGCCGCCGCCGCCGCCGCCGCCGCCGCCGGGCCAGTGCGCCGCAGCCGCGCGTCCTCCCGTCACCAGCGCAACCCCCCGCCTCCGGCCCCGCCCCCGCGCCTCCCCGCTCCCGCCGCCAGGGGGCGCCGCCACGAACCCCGTGCGCGTGCGCCGGCGTGCGGCATGCCGGGAGCCGGAATCCGGCCGAGGGCGCGCGGGGCCTGCCGGGAGGCGGGAGTGCGGTCCTGGGGGCTCCGCCCCACAGGCGGGCGTGGCCAGCGCGCGACCTCCGAGGGCCCCGAGGGCGGGGTCGACGGGGCGGGGCCGGCGGGGCGGGCGCGGCCGGGCGTCCACTCCCCGCGGGACGCTGTCGCACTCGCTCGCGTCGCTCGGACCGCAGCCGGCCGGGCCCTCCTGCCCGACCGCCCGGCAGGGTCTCCTTCAACCCTCGGGCCGCGCGGCCGCCGCTCGGACGTCTCAGTGCGGACCGGGGGGAGCTAAGCCCCGAAACCGTCGGACCCCGCGAGGCTCGGGCGTCCCTCCTCGCGGACTCGGAGTCGCGGCGAGCACGGGTCCTCGCTGGCGCAGTCTGTCGCCCGTTCGCTTAGCGGTCGGACGGCCCGTGCTTCGTCCCGAGCTCCCGGCGACCGCGCGGCCTCCGCTCTCCGGCAGCTCGTCCTCGCGGACCCGCGTCCGGCTCGAGAAGGCGCGTCGGACTGGTGCTTGGAAGCTACGCCGCCCGAAGCGTCCGGCAGCACGCGGAGACCGCGGCGCCCAGTGCGTGGCCGCACCCGCGCGCTCCTCTCCAAAACCGCCAGGGCTGGAAGCGCCGTCGCGGAAGCGCGCGGCCGAGCTCCTGCCCTGCAGCTCCCCGCTGCGCCCAGCCGGAGCTCCTCCAGCGGCTCAGGCTCACCGCTCCTGCCCCCCTTCATTCTGCCCTCGCACCCCGCACCCGCCCACGTGCATGAGCCGTCACGCCGCTTCGTTGCTAGACCCTGTCCACAGTGGGCATCGGAGAAGACCCACCCCGGCTGAACCCAGCCATGCCCCATCATGACCACTGCAGAAACGGGCAGACGGCTGGCTTCACCTGAAGCTTAAAATGAGTGCTTCGCTCTCCCTTGTGATCTTGTGATTTTTCTCTCGCTCTCTGAGTGACCACCAGAATTTCTCAGGCCTCTCTAGTTGAGCCACCCAGACGAGACCAACACTCTTATCACCGCATCTGAAGGGCCACCCATGTCCACCCTCTGCCCTTCACCTTCCCTCCTGGTAACCTGCGACCGTCACTTCCCCGATCCTACATAAGGCAGTCTCTCCCCTGGGGCACTGGAACCCATTCCCTCGTGAATTCTCAAAGGCTCTGCTTTGCCATCTCCTCTCCTAATCTGTTTGTCTTTCTCTATGTAATTATTTCCATGAGCACAAGATACACTCTGATAGTTTTCACTACTAAAAAAAAAAAGAAAGAAAAAGAAAAGACTCCACATCCCCCTCAGACTCCCTGGTGACTGTGCTGCTCAAAAGGCTGGCCTGTGTCTTCTATTTCCTTCTCTTCTCATTCTCCAGTTCCATGGAACACATCCCTGTTTGGGTCACTGGTTCCTGACTCCCGTGTACTTGTTCCTGTTGTCCTCTGGTTGCCCTGTCAGCATCATCCAACATGCTGAGTCTGAGCTGATTTTACTGATGGGATGTGCAAGAGGATGTGACTTTGTGTGTCATCTGCACGTAACACAATAGGATGTCAATATTTTGGCTAAGGACAGCAGATAGCATACATCCACATATACTAAAAATGTGCAAACACCTATTTTCAGGGCTTCTGAGAAGGTGGCCAAAGCCTGCTCCATACTTCTTTGCCCTTTACCATTGTAGGTAAAGGTAAGGTAGGAAGTGAGAGAATGAAGGAAGGTTTCCTGGGAAAAGACGTAGACCTACCAGTGTGTTTCCATTCTCCATCCCACCTCCCGCCAAACCTAGGTGGAAAGTATTTATATAATGGGTAGGATAAAAGTATCAAAAAATATGTTAGAGGGAGAAATGATCCAAAATAAAACCAAGATGGAAATTTAACATCAGATGAAACAATTGAAGTGCAAGTCATTACCAAGGCAAAATGGAAATTACATTATCTTAACAAATTACAAATAATTAACAAGTGTGTTAACTTTAAAACTGCCAGTTATTTTCCAGGAAAAATGGGTTTACTTAGTAAAAGCAGAGAGTTGCAATTCAGGATAAGCAAGCTCAGACAAAACTATAGGCAAGTCCGCAGAGCCAAGGAGAGCAAAGCTCTCATATAGAGGAAAGAGGGTAGGAAGTAACATCTCCAGCGAGGTGCAACCTCTCTGTCGGTTCTCTGAGCCACGGCCAGGGTGGTGAGCCTCCTCTGCTGGCTGCCCATTGCCACCTTCACGGAGTCTCCATCCAGTTTCACACTTGACCCCTAAACAACACGGGCTTGAACTGTGCGGGACTAATCTGTGAATTTTTTTTTTCAGTAGGTGTATTAAAAAATTTTTCGGAGATTTGTGACAATTTGAAAAAACTTGCAGACAAACTGTGTAGCCTAAAAGTATTTAAAAAATTCAAATGTTGGGTATGTCAGGAATGTATAAAATATATAAAAGTACTTGTCTATTTTATCATTTGTTACCATGAAATATACACAAATCTATTACCAAAAGTTAAAATTTGTCAAAACTTATGCACACAAACACTCACAGACCATACATGTGCCATTCGTTGTCAGGAGAAATATAAGCAATCCAAAGATGCAGTATTAAATCATAACTGCATAAGATTTACTGCAGTACTGATAAAAAAAAGAAAGCTACAGGCTCAAAATGACACCTTAGGTCCAGTCCCCAAACTGGGGCTTACTACCTAACCTAATACCATTGTCATCCTACCCCAGAAATACAGCCTTAGTCAGAAATTTTCTGCTTAGCACCAATAAGGAGATCTGTCACATGGGTCTTTCCATCCCCAAAAGGAAGATGAGATAATCCACATACTAAGAACTTTTTGTCCCCAAATGAAGGTGACCTAACCTAAAATAATGCTTTTTTCCTGTTCATGACTTCCCTGTTCTGCTTTCAAAAACCTTTCCCTTTCGGAACCCTTTGGAGCTCCATTCCCCTTGCTACATGCTTGTTTCATGGATCACCTAATAAAGCCAATTAGATCTTCAAACTGACTTGGTTCGATTCTATTCTTTACCAGTACACACTGTACTTCTCTGATAAATAGGGGCCACCTCCTGTGCTATTGTGCTGAGCTCGTGTTTTGGGAACCCACTGAAAACACCCTGTGACATTAATCATCCGACATCAGCACACCATCTCTCCAGTAAATTATGTATCACAATAGAAGTGATCTCTCGTGGTTCTCATGAATTTTGCATTGTACGTAGTGCAACACTGTAGCCTATGTGACCTGTACGAACTGCCACTAATGATGCCAAATGTGCTCCCAAGAAGCAGGAAAAAAAAATCACAATGTTAGAAGATGCAGTTGAATTGCTTGGTATGGGCTGTAGACTGAGGTCTGCAGCAGCAATTGCCCACCATTCCAAGCTAAATGAGTCCAGCATAAGGACCACATTAAAAAGAGAAAAGGGGGGGCACCTGTCTGGTCCAGTCACTACAGCATGTGACTCTTGATCTCAGGGTTGTGTGTTCAAGCCCCACATTGGACATAGAGCTTAACGTAAAAAGAGAGAGAGAGAGAAGGAAAGCCATGGAGCTGTTACCACAACTAGGCCAGAAGGAGTGAAAGTCTTACAATTTTTGTGAAATACCTTTTTAAAAATCTCATATTGAAAATGCAGCCTTTATGTGGGTGCAAGATTGCTATAAGGCATACCTACAGACAGACTCTGATATGATTTGAGAAAAAGGCATGTCATACTATGACAACTTAATGCAACAGGAAGCTGAAGGATCTAAAGCTGGAGAATTTAATGCCAGCAAAGGATGGTTTGACAATTTTAGAAAGAGGTTTGGCATAGAAAATGTCACGATAACAGGAGAAGCAGCTTCTGCAAAGCAAGCAGCAGATGAGTTCTTAGATGCCATTAAGAAAATCATCGAGGGAGTGCCTGGGGCGCTCAGTCATTTGAGCAGCTGCCTTCAACTCGGGTTGTGGTTCCCAGGGTCCTAGGATCGAGCCCCACATTGGGCTCACTGTGCAGTGGGGAGCCTGATTCTCCCTCTCCCTCTGCCTGCCTCTCTGCCTACTTGTGCTCTCTCTATATATGTCTCTGTCAAATAAATAAATAAAATCTTTTTTAAAAAAAATCATTGAGAGGGCACCTGGGTGGCTCAGTGGGTTAAGCCGCTGCCTTCGGCTCAGGTCATGATCTCAGGGTCCTGGGATCGAGTCCTGCATCAGGCTCTCTGTTCAGCGGGGAGCCTGCTTCCTCCTCTCTCTCTGCCTACTTGTGATCTCTCTCTGTCAAATAAATAAATAAAATCTTTAAAAAAAAGTCATTGAGAAAGGATATCTGCCTGAACAGGGTTTTCATGTAGATGGAAGTGTCTTATCCTGGGAAAAAAATGCCACAAAGAACATTTATTGGCAAGGAAGAGAAGCAAGCACTGGAATTTAAGGAAGAAGGGAAAGGCTAACTCTCTGGGTTTGTGCAAATGCAGTCTGGTCTATGACCAGGTCTGTCCTTATCTATAAAGCCACTAACTCCGAAGCTTTGAGGGGAAAAGGTAATCACCAGCCACCAGTCTTTTTGTTGTATAAGAAGGCCTGGATGAGAACCCATTTTCTGGATTGGTTCCACCAATGCTTTGTCTGTGAAATCAAGAAATACCTTGCCAGTAAGAGACTGGTTTTGTTGTTGTTGTTGTTGTTGTTGTTGTTGTTGAATAGGCTGTGGAGCCTGATGTAGGGCCTCAACTCAGACCCTGAGATCAAGACGATTGCTGAGCTTAAAGTCATATGTATAACCAACTGAGCCACCCAGGTGCCCCAAACAACTGCTTTTTAAAGTTCTTTTCATATTGGACCGTGCACCAGCCACCCAGATCCCCATGAGTTCAACACTGAAGGAATCAAATACAGTGTCTCTACCACAGCCTCTAGATCAGGGCGTCCTGAGGACCTTTAAGGCTCATTACACATGGTACCCAACGGAAAGGATTGTCAACACTATGGAAGAGAATCCCAGTATGAACTCAGCGTGAAAACCTGGAAGGATTATACCATTGAAGATGCCATCATTGTTACAGAAAAGGCTGTGAAAGCCATCGAGCCGCAAACAATAAATTCTTTCTGAAGAAAACTATCCGCATGTTGTGCATGACTTCGCAGGATTTACAACAGAGCCAGTCAAGGAAATCATGAGACTGTGGATATAGAAAAAAGGTGAGGGTGAAAGTCTTCAAGACATGGGTCTTGCAGAAATTCAAGAGATAATAGATACCATCCCAGAGGAACTAACAGAAGACAACGTAACGGAGATGAGTGCTTCTGAACCAGTGCCAGACGACAAGGAGGAAGATGTCCCAGAAGCAGAGCAGAAAACAGACTGACATTAGGAAATCTAGTGGAAGGGTTCACTTGAATAGTCAGCTATTCAAGACCGCTTTTGACTTCCTTTACAACATGGACCCTTCTGTGATACGGGCAATGAAGTTAAACAGTGGAGAGGGGATTAACACTTATAAAAAACACTTTAAAGAGAAGAAAAAGCCAAAAAGTCAGACAAAGTATATTTCTGGAGGGGCTCACTGAGTGTGCCTCCCTCCCTCCCCTTCTAATTCCTCCGCCTCTTTCACCCTGAGACAGAATGCCAAGCCTTCTGCTGCCCCTCCTTGTCAGCTCACTCAATGTGGAGTCAAGATGAAGAACTTTAGGACAACCTGCTCCCACTGAACGAACAGGAAATAATCATCTTGCAGTACAGTTAACAAACCTGTCCGGTGTGCGCGTGTCCTCCCATGAAAATCTAATGCCTGTACAGTAGGAGCTGCACGAGATATTTTGTGTCATCGTTGTGATTAACTAGGTAGTCATCAGGTAGAGTATCGTGGGCAAGACTTGCATGGAAGCGGACAGCCAATCCTTACAGAGGCATAAAGTGAGTGATATTTAATATAAAATTAATGTGTCAGTTTTCTGGTTTAGAACATTGCTTTCAAAGAATTACATTACTGTATGGTATACCCCTTCCTCTACCCTAATTGGAGAAAATGCATATCAGCCTATCATCACAGGTAAGTGGTTTTTTCTTTAACAGTTTCCAATACTATATATTATGAATATGACTTTAACACTGTATACCATACAAATTTTACAACAATCCCCTTATTGGTGCATAGGCTAGGCTGCTGTGAAGCAATCATATCAGTTACACTAGGCTACTGTAAAGCCATCACATTGCTGCTTTGTCACTACCAATGCACAGATTGCTAAACCTGTAAATAAATATGAATTTCTGGGGCGCCTGGCTGGCTCAGTGGGTTAAGCCTCTGTCTTCAGCTCAGGTCATGATCTCAGGGTCCTGGGATTGAGCCCGACATGGGGGGGGGGGTCTCTGCTCAGCAGGGAGCCTGCTTCCCCCTCTCTCTGCCTGACTCTCTGCCTACATGTGATCTCTCTCTCTCTCAAATAAAATATTTTTAAAAAATAAATAAATATGAATTTCTTTTTCACATTATCTTTTCATTTTTGATGTCTAGCATTAGTAATACATATAATATCTACAGTGTATTGTATAAGAAATATTAATGTAGGTCTGACAGATGATTCATCTTGTTACTGGGCAATGTAAACACAATATCAATACAGCACAGCAACAAATTTATTTTCCCTTCCTTATAATTTTTTCTTTTTATTTATTTTTTTAAAAGATTTTATTTATTTATTTGACAGATGGAGATCACAAGCAGGCAGAGAAGCAGGCAGAGAGAGAGGAGGAAGCAGGCTCCCTGCTGAGCAGAGAGCCCGATGCAGGGCTTGATCCCAGGACCCTGGGATCACGACCTGAGCCGAAGGCAGAGGCTTTAACCCACTGAGCCACCCAGGCGCCCCATCTTATGATTTTCTTAATGATAATTTATTTTCTTAGCTTACTTTATTGTAAGAATACAGCAATTAATAGTATGACATACAAAATATGTGTTAATTGATTGCTTGTGTTCTAGGTAAGTCTTACAGTTAGCAGCAGGCCATTAGTAGTTCAGTTTCTAGGGAGTCACAAGTTATATGTGGATTAACTGTCCTGGGAGCTGGTGCCCAACCCTGGTGTTGCCCAAGGGTCAGCCGCACAGACGGAGCTCTGCACTGTGTCACAGTTGGAACATGCCTCCCGTCCTTTCACTCACTCATGCAACAAATGCTTTCCCATGTGCCGCCCATGTACAGGCATTCTTTTAGGGGCTGGGGTTAAGAACGAGCAAAGCCAAGTCCTTGTCTTTGTGGTATTTGTGTTTGGGCTTGGGAAAACATTCCAGTTCTCAAAGAAATTTTCTGCCCCTACCTGATTTGTGGTCACATATTCGTTTATTGTCCGTCTCCTCATTAGAATGTTGGTTCCAGGGGGCTGGGTCTTCCCTCATCACCAAATCCCTGCTCCAGAGCAGTGCCTGGCACACAGAAGGCACTCAGCAAGCATCTGTTGAAATGTGTTTGTGTGCTTCTTTGGAATCAGCACCTGCTTTTGCACAGTGTCACTGAGATGCCATAGACCCAGTAAGGAAAGCACCTGCCATCAGAATCTCAGGTCCAGCTACAGTGATGGACACAAGCAACTAACTGCGATTCAACGTAAAATGGAATACGGCCTTTAACAGAAGGGATGAAACTCTGATCCGGCTGATGTACAAGCTGCATGAAAACTTCATTTAGCTTAATTATAAGAGTAACTACTTTCTTTCTCCATTCACAAGGAAGCTTTAATTTTTCATTCTTTGTTTGAGATTCTTGGGTCAAGACAAAGCACAGTCAACTCCAAAGGAGAAATCTTCTAAAGAAGAATTATAAGAAGTAACTCACAACAGTTTCCTAATGGTCAATCCAGAGGTGTTTGAATTTCAACAAGCTTGTGGGGGCTAAGACAATAGCAGAACACTTGTAGGAAAAAAATCACAGTAGAGCCCAGGAGGAAGCTCTTTTTCCCAAAAGAGAGATTCTGGGAAAATGTTCAGCTTCCCTCTCAAAACGAATAGACTGGGGCATCTGGGTGGCTCAGTCACTTGAGCGTCTGCCTTGGGCTGGGGTCATGGTCCCAGGGGCCTGGGATGGAGCCCTGCGTTGGGCTCCCTGCTCAGCAGGGAGACTGCTTCTCCCTCTTCCCCTTCCCCTGCTTGTGTTCCTTCTCTCTCTCTCTATCAAATAAATAAAATCTTTTTTTTTTAAGATTTTTTTGACAGACAGAGATCACAAGCAGGCAGAGAGGCAGGCAGAGAGAGAGGAGGAAGCAGGCTCCCCACCGAGCAGAGAGCCCACGATGCGGGGCTTGATCCCAGGACCCTGGGATCATGACCTGAGCTGAAGGCAGAGGCTTTAACCCACTGAGCCACTCAGGTGCCCCTCAAATAAATAAAATCTTTAAAAAAATCAAAACAACAAACAAAAAATAATAGACCAGAGAAATACCAGGAATGTAGCTAATTTGGGGAAAATAGGACCCTGGGCACAAACCTGGTGTACCTTAGAGGGACAGAGCAGGAGAGAGAGATTATCAACGAGGCAGGGGGGGGGGGGTGTAGAAAGCAGATGCTCTCCATGTGGTTCAAGCAGAATGCACACCAAACAGGTCCCAGGGGTTTAGAGCTCAGTGGACATAATCTGTGAGCAAGTACTCACAACTTATTCAGCATCAGAAAACTCATACAAGGAAGAACCCTAAGGGCATATGGAGTATGGGGAAAAATTAATCAAGACTCAATCCTCATACAACATCAGAAAATTCACAGCGGAAAGAAACTGTGTGTAATCAATGTGACAAGGGCTTTGGAGAGACATCAAAGCTTGTTAAACATCAGAGAATTCACACTGGGAAAAAGCCCGATAAGTGTACCAAATGTGGCAAGGCCTTTGGTGGGAACTCAAACCACGTTATTTCTGGAGAGAAACCCTATAAATATAATGAACATGGGAATGTCTTCAATCAGAGAGCAAACAGCATTACACATCAGTAAACTCACACAAGAGAGAACACTCTTGAATGTAAGGAGTGTGGGAAAAGCTTCAGCCCACCATCACCGTGATTCACCATCAAAGTATACATTCTGAAGGGAAACTCTGTAAGTGTGATCGGTGTAAAGGGCTTGGGTCACACATCAGACCTGATCAGTCGTCAAAGAATACACACCGAAGAGAACCCTTACATGTGTACCATGTGCAGGCGAGGCTTTGGTCAGAGATTACACCTGATTCACCAGCACAGAACACACTCCGGAGAGAAGTCAGTGCTCAGTACTTACTAGTTATCAGGTCATTCATACCATGGAGCAAACGTGTGAACTCACTAAATGTGTCAAACCCTCAGTGTGAACTAGCTTCAGGCACTACCCCAATTTCTCCTAAAGGGAAATTCTTCACACAGGAAGAAGACACACCTGGGAATAGAGCAAAGGCGGGAAAGCCTTTCACTGTTGCTTGTTACACATCTCAGAGCTCCTACTGGAGAGAGCTCTGTAGAGGTAGAGAATGCCAGGAGAGCATTTACTTGGAACTCACACCTTTGCAGTCAGATAATTCATTGAGTATGTAATGGATATGAGAGGCTTTTTTGTTTTTGTTTTGGGTTGCTTTTAAGAGAGGTTTGGTGGTGTGGGCAGAAGGTAAAACTCTGGGTACCCACCATTGCCAGCTGCTCCCTTTGAAGAAACTGCCCAGCAGTTCTCATCCCCAAGGGACCATGCTCTGTAGGTGGCCTGTTGCCTTTATTTTTTTTTTTAAGATTTTATTTTATTTATTTGACAGACCGATCACAAGTAGGCAGAGAGGCAGGCAGAGAGAGAGGAGGAAGCAGGCTCCCTGCCAAGCAGAGAGCCCAACTCGGGGGTTGATCCCAGGACCCTGGGATCATGACCCGAGCCGAAGGCAGAGGCTTTAACCCACTGAGCCACCCAGGCGCCCCCAGAAATTTCAATTTTTAAAAAAGATTTTATTTATTTATTTGACAGAGAGAGATCACAAGTAGGCAGAGAGAGAAGGAAGCAGGCTCCCCACTGAGCAGAGAGCCCAATGCAGGGCTCGATCCCAGGACCCTGAGATCATGACCTGAGCCAAAGGCAGAGGCTTTAACCCACTGCCCCCCCTCAGGTTCCCAGAACAGAGATAGTAGTTTTAAAGGATTAAAGACCAAATGATATATGTAGAAGACAAAGGGGACCCAATATCTACATATTTGGAGTCTCCCAAGAACACTTGATGAAAGGAACAGAATGAGCAATTAAACTCATAATAATTAAATCTATAATTTAAGAATATTTATCTGAAGTAAAATATGTGAATCTGCGTAATGAAAGGGCAAACTACACACCAGGACAAACTGACCCACAATGACCAACACGGGGGCATTTCCTACTGAAATTATTGGGCTTCCAAGACAAAGAATTTTGGGGGACATCTGGATGAACTGGTCAATTCATTTATAAGGGAAAGAGAACAGGTTAGTGTTAGCTATATTTGATGACAGAAGTTGAAGGGACCAAACCTGCAAGTTACTCAGGAAAGATAATGTGAGTCAGAGATTTTAAGTGCAGACAGCCTGTCCTTCAAGTATAAAGACTACAGTCAGTCTCTGCTTCTGAGTATGATGGATAAAGATGCTACTGGACAGGGTCGCCTGGGTGGCTCCGTTGTTCAGTGTCTGCCTTTGGCTCGGGTCATGATCCCAGGGTTCTGGCATGGAGCCCCACGTCTGGCTCCTGGCTCACTGCGTGACCTGCTTCTCCCTCTGCTCCTCACCCTGCTTGTGTTTCTTCTCTCACTTTCTCTCTTTCTATGTCAAATAAAGAAATAAAATCTAAAAAAAAAAAAAATGCTACTGGACAATCTCTTCCACCCACCTCAGAAAACCTGAACATAAAACAAAAGCAGCTGTCTGAACGTACTGGAGTGAAGAGAAGCTAAAACGCAGTGGTGGGGAGTGCAGACACTCAGAGGACGGCGGATAGGGAAAAGAGGGTAAGTTCCCCTCCCGCACCTTCGAGCCTAAAGCTGAGTGCGATTTTACTGTGTGGAAGTAGGGGCATATGTGGAAAAACACACAGTGTTTCGGGCTGGGGAGCCAGAGGTGAGAGGTCAGGCACTGCAAACTCTAAAAGATAATGAACAGTTCCTGGAAGGGAAGGTGTCAGAAAGGGGAACCCCAAACTCTACACCCACATCTCTGACTGACCCTTGAACCACATATGCAGAAAACAGACTCAAAGAGCCCAGCTAACAACAAAAAACAGGAAGATACCAGAGACGCTGCATAAGAAAGTTTTCAGTTCAAGCTCAGCCATGAAAATTAACTGTTAACACAAAGAAATCAATGCTCATCAGAGAAAAATAACAATCCATAATCTCCAAAATTAGCCTACACACGAAGAGCCAAGAAAATACAACACATTTGCATGAGAAAAGAAAATAAACCAAGTTAGATCCTGACATGAACCAGCTGTTGGAATTAATAGATAAGAGTTTTAGAGCAATTGTAATTAACTTCAGTGAAGTAAAATAAATTATGAAAATCTGCAGGAACTGGGAATTCTCAGCAGAGAATTATAAGCAATTTTAGTGGACATTTTAGAACTCAAAAATACAATTTTTTAATTTTTTTAAGATTTTATCTATTTATTTGACAGAGATCACGAGTAGGCAGAGAGGCAGGCAGAGCGAGAGAGAGAGAGAGAAAGAGAGAGAGAAGAAGTAGGCTTCCTGCTGAGCAGGTTGCTCAATGTGGGGCTCGATCCCAGGACCCTGGGATCATGACCTGAGCTGAAGGCAGAGGCTTTAACCCACTGAGCCACCCAGGCGCCCCTCAAAAATACAATTTCTAAACTAAAAAATTAATTGATGAACTTAAGAGGTGAATAGACACGACGAAAGAGAGTTAAGTGAACTTGGATCCGGATTCACAGAAATTATCTCAATAAAGATTCTTAAACAGATAAAAAAATTTTTTTTAAGATTTTATTTATTTCAAGAGAGAACATGAATGGGGGTGACAGAGAGGAGCAGACAGAGAGGGAGAAGCCGACCCCCCACTGAGCAGGGAGCCTGATGTGGGCAGGACCCTGGGATCATGACCTGATTGGAAGGCAGATGCTTAGCTGACTGAGCCACTCACATGCCTAAATAAAAAAGATTTAAAAAATGATAAACAGGGGCGCCTGGGTGGCTCAGTGGGTTGAAGCCTCTGCCTTCAGCTCAGGTCATGATTTCAGGGTCCTGGGATCCAGCCCCCTATGGGGCTCTCTGCTCAGCAGGGAGCCTGCTTCCTCCTCTCTCTCTCTCTCTGCCTGCCTCTCTGCCTACTTGTGATCTCTGTCTGTCAAATAAATAAATAAATCTTGAAAATATATAAAAATAAAAATAAAAAATAATAAACAGAACCTTGGGTACCTGTTAAATGAAATTGGATATATAATAATATGTATTTATATAGCTAGAATCCCAGAAGGAAACAAAAAAGAGTACAGAACATAAAGAAATTCAGAAGAAATAATGTCCAACATTTCCTGAATTTGATTAAAGACGAAAATTTGCAGAATCCAGATGCTAAACAACAAGCAAAATAAACACAAAGGCCCATACTGAGGCATGTCATCGTCAAACTATTGAAAAACAAGCCTAAAGAGCAAATCTTGAAAGCAAGAGAATAACTTATTACATACACAGAAACACTGTTGTAATTAATAACAGTCCTTATTGAAAACCACAGAGGCCAAGAGAGAGGGAAACGTCTTTAAAGCGCTGCATGCAGGATGCCTGGGTGGCTCAGCTGCTTAAGCATCTGACTCTAGGTTTTCACTCAGGTCATGATCTCAGGGTTGTTGGATTAAGACCCCATGTCAGACTCACTGTACTGGGGGTGGATCCTTCTTAGGATTCTCTCCTTCTCCCTCTCTGAAATAAAGAAAGAAGGAAAAGAAAAGAAAAACTGCATGATAAACACTGTAAATACAGATTCTATGTCCAAAGAAAATATCACCCAGGAATGAAAGAAAAATAAATGTATTTGCATAAAAAATAAAAAAGAACTGTTGCAGCAAATGTGCACCACAAGAAATGCCAAAGAAAGTTCTTCTGAATGAAGGGAACTAACACCCAGGAGATACTCAGACTGTTGGAGAGGAATGAAGAGCACTGGACATGGAGATATTGGGGTAAATGAACAAAACTGCTTTGGGGGACCTTTTTCTTTTAATTTTTTGTAAATGATATAACTTTAAGCACAACATTTTCTTGTTGAGTTTAAATACATATATAGATGTAATCCATAGCACACCCATAACAAGGACGGGATGCAAGATTTCTGGATTTTATGAAATAGTACATGATGAACCATTAGTAGACTGTGAAACTTAAGTATGTAAATTGTAATCCCTAGGAAAAAAATCACTATTTAAAAAATGCAAAAAGCTGGGTGGCTCAGTCAGTTAAATGTCTGTCTTTGGCTCCGGTCATGATCCTCTAGTCCCAGGATCAAGCCCCACATCAGGGCCCCACTTGGTTGGGCGTCTGCTTCTCCCTCTGACCCTCCCCCATGTCATGCATTCTCTCTCTCTCTCTCTCATATAGAAATAAAATCTCATAAGAAATAAAATCGTAAAGAATAAAAATAAAAATGAAAAAGATAAACAGCAAATAGACAAATTAAAATGGAATTCTAAAAATATTCAAATAACCCAAATAAAGGCAAGAAAGAGGCACAGGGGAACACAAAACAGAGATATTTGTAAAATAAGAAATAAGATATTATTCACAAACACCTTTATGGAATGTATCAATAATTACATTAAACATTAATAGGCAAAACACCTCAATTAAGACAAGGATTGTCAAGATGGACTAAAAAAATTAAAAAATAAATTTAAAAAGGACCCATCTGCATGCTGTCTACAAGAGAGTCACTTAAATTATAGACACAGCAAGGTTAAATTACAGTAAGTGTAAGGAGGCTGTAGTTGCTATGTTAGTATCAGATAGAATATATTTCAGAACGAAGTGTATTATCAGAGGATAAAGAGGGACACTTGATAATGGTAATCATTAACGTGAATGAGCCAAATAACACAGCTTCAAAATATATTAGCCAAATAGAAAAAAAAGGGGGAGAAAGAGATAATCTTACAACCATATTTGGGTATTTTAACATCTCTCTCTCAGATGAAAGAAAAACTAGACAAAATCTTGCTAGGACATAGAAGCTATGAACAATGCTATCAACACCTTCACTTAATTGATATTTACATAGCCTCATAAAAGCAGAATACTCATTCTTTTAAAGTTTACATGGTACATTTACCAGGATAGACCGAATTTTGGGTCCTAAAATGAGCAAATACATGTAAAAATAATGAAACCACACAGATTATGTTTCTGACCACAAAAGAAATTATAAATTAATAACAATAACAACTAGGAAAACATTGGCGGTTTGAAAATTAAATACGTATCCAAACAATCAGGAGGTCAAAGCAGAAATCACAAGAAACATTAGATAATATTTTGAACTAAAAGATTAGGAAAATACAACATATTAAAAATCTTTTGGATGTATCTAAGCTATGCTTAAAGAAAATGTATAACTTTAAATGCCTGTAAGAAGAAATATCTTAAATCAGTGATCTAAGCTTCTACCTTTGGAAACTGACAGCTTCATAAAATCAATTCTGAATGCACACAAATTTGGGACATACAACTCATAACAGCCTTTCTAAGTAAGTGACTGTAAGAAAAACTCCAACCAACCAAGAGATGATGGCGAACACTTCGGGAGGATTACCAAGGTAAACAGGTAATATACTTAACTGCAGATCTAAGGCACTAGCAAAGGTGAGGGTTGAGTTACAAAGTGTTCTTTGCTAGTCTTTGTAATAAGCACCCTCCTTTCGGTGTGTGTCTTCCCTCTGCATTCCTGCAGTATCTGCTACTCAAGAGGCATAGTTTCAGCTTTTTTCCCTCCTCTCTCTTCTTATGGAGGCAGCCAAGGGGCACTGGATTTTGTGCTCAGGGTTGAGGGGACCCAAGTCCAGCCCCTGGTCTGTCTCAGAATAACTGGATCACATTTTTAATTTTTTTAATTTTTAAAATTTTTGAATAATTGCCCCATTTACACTTGTACCAACAGTGCACAAGTTTTCCAATTCCTCACATTCTTGTCAACATTTCTTGTCTTTCCTTCTTTCCTTCCTTCCCCTCCTTATTCTATAGCCATCCTCATGGGTGTGGGCATGTATCTCAGTGTGGTTTTGATTTGCAATCCCCTAGTGGTTAGTGACGTTGCTCATCTTTTCATGTGCTTATTGACCATTTGTAAATTTCTTTGTAGTAAAACCCTTGTAGTAATTTCTTTGTAGGAATGTAGTAATTCAAGTCTTTTGTCCATATTTTACTCAGGTTGTCATGTGTTTTGTGGTTGTTGAGTTTTAGGAATTAACCATATGATCTGGATATCAATCCCTTATCAGATCTATGATTTACAAATATATTTCCCATTTTCTGTGTTGCCTTTTTACTCTGTTGATAGTGGTGTTTTTTAATTAAAAAAAATTATTTTAAGTATGCTCCACACCCAACATGGGGCTTAAACTCACGATCTTGAGATCTAGAGTCACATGCTTTACTGACTGAGCTAGCCAAGCACCACTATTGATAATTTTTTTGATGCATAATTTAAAAAATTTTTTTCATGAAGTCAAGTTTGTCTATTTTTCAATTTGTTGCCTGTGGCCTCTGTTGTCATATCCAAGAAATCACCGGCAAATCTAATCACCACCACTTCCAACCAGCATGTGCTCTGGAGATAGGAATCAGCAGCTGCCTAAACATGATTCCTCAGGGCCTGCAGTGATGGTCATGTTTGCATCTTTGTTCCTCTTCTTTCTTCCATATTCTGTAATGGGGATCGAGAATGAACAATTATTTGTAAATATTTTATACATAGCCACCCATGGTGTATTAGAAATACTCCCTCTGGATTTTCTGCCAAGACTTAGGGAAGATGAAGATGTATCAGACAACTGTCAAAAAAATACCAAAGGGACTGCTTTGAGTAAATCCCTAACTTGGAATAAAAGCTTTAGTGAAATGATCATATCACAGGATGAAACACTCAATGTGACCAGGAATTTTATGAATTAGGAGAAAACATCAGTGAGAAACATCCCAGAGAGGACAAAGCCCATAGATGGGATGAGTGTGGCCAAAGCTTCAATACAATTCAGATCTTATTCTTCATGAGTAAATTCATACTAGAAAAAAAGTCCCACAGGTGCCCTGAATGTGGGAAAAAATTTTTTTAAAAAGATATTTATTTACTCATTTGACAGAGAGAAACACAGCGAGAGAGGGAATACAAGCAGGGGGAGTGGGAGAGGGAGAAGCAGGCTTCCTGTTGAGCAGAGGTACTCATCTGGGGCTCAATCCCAGGAGCCTGAGATCATGATCTAAGCTGAAGGCAGACGCTTAACAACTGAGCCACGCAGGTGCCCCTGTGGGAAAGATTTTAGTCAAACTTTAAATCTTAGAGGACCAAAAAAAAAACCCAAAACAAAACAAAAACAAAAACCCTAAAGAAAAAAAAAAAAAGAAAATTCACACTGGAGAAATCCATATAAATATAATAAATATTTGAAAGACTTTATGGCTTATAGCTTATGCAACTAATCATGAATCAACTTATTCATAGCAAAGGGACAATTTAGGGGTGTAATAAATGGTCTTAACTCACAACTTAACACCAGAGAACTCACACTGGAAAGAAGCCATTTAAGTGTGAAGAATATAGAAAACCCTGTGGTCATTTTCAGCATGGGAGAATGGTTGTAAAACAAAATGAGGAAAAGACTTCAGTCAGAAATAATGACTTATTCTATATTAAAGAATTAATACTGGAGAGAAACTCCATGAATGCAATAAATATGGAAATGCTTTCAATCAGAGACCGCTCCTTAGTAGACATCAGAGAACTCATGCAGGAGAGAGGCCTTCCTTATTCATGTGTGGGGAAGTCTTCACTCTAAATTTACGTCTTGCTCTACATTATAGACTTCTCCCTGGAGTGAAACCCTACACAGTAATGGATGTGGGAAATCCTTTAGTTGGGGCTCTCATCTTATTCAACATGTTACTTAACACGGGAAAGAAGCCCAGTAAATGCAGTGTGTGTGGGAAAGCCTTCATTCGAAACTCATAGCAGATTCAGCAGCAAAGACAGGGCAGACCCTATGTGTGGTGGTGTGTGGGAAACCTTCAGCCAGAGCTCCCAACTTACACCACACCAGAGAGTTCACCCTAGAGAGAAATATGCAAATGTAATGAATGTAGAGAACATTTCTGTCAGAGTTCTTTGCTTACTCACCATCAGAGGGTTCATCCTGGAGACACAGTGTGGAAAACCTTTAACCAGAGTTCATATCTTACTCTACCTCAGAAAATCCACCCTGATGGAAAAATCTCTGTTCATGTATTACATCTGAATATCACTCTTTTCAAACTTTATTAAATGTCAAATTTATTCTGGAAAGGAGCTGCATATACACAACAGACATGGGAAAGCCTATAGTTGGGAGCCACAGGTTTTCTTTTCTTTTCTTTTCTTTTCTTTTTTTTTTTTTTTTTTAAGATTTTACTTATTTATTTGACACAAAGAAAGTGAATGATAGAGAGAAAGAGACAGACAGCATGCACAAGCCGGGCAGGAGGGGCAGGCAGTGGAGAAGCAGGCTCCCTGTTGAGCAAGGAGCATGATGTGGGGCTCCATCCCAGGACCTAGAATCACCACCTGAGTCAAGGTGCCCCAAGGTAACCACATGTTTTCTTACAGTTAAATTCATACTAGAGAGAAATCAAGCCAATGTCACCATCTGATATTGCATGCTTATGGGATTAGGATTAATTTTGGAAATGCAGATAAGACTTCAGTTGAAGCTCTCAGTCATTCCACATCAGTCTTTGTCTTGCTGCAAAATCCTCAGAGTATTGGAAAGATCTCAGGAAAAGCTTGTATTTACACTTAGAGCATTCATAGTAATGTAAACCTGTTTGTATAAACTTTATCTTACTGATAATTAGTGGAGATTTAAGATAAGCTGGTCTGGAACATCCCCCTGGAGACATAACATGGAAATTAATACATGAACATTCTTTAAAATTGTTATTAAAAATTTTATTTATTTATTTTAGAGTGAGTGAGAGAGAGCAAGAGAGGGAGAGAGCACAGCAGGAAGGGCAGGGGGAGGGAGAGATAATCTCAAGCAGACTGCACTAAGCAGGGAGCCTGATGCCAGGCTTCATCCCAGGACCCTGAGATCAGGGCCTGAGCCAACAACAAAAGTCAGACACTTAAGTAATTGAGCCACCCAGGCCCCCCACAATGTGAACATTCTAACATAGGATCCAAACACTGGTTGGCGGCTCCCAATAGCAAGCCAGGAAGGATGGAAGTGGCAGCCCTATGCCCCACAGAAGTAACTGGCAGGCCATCAGAAGGACACTCTAGGCAATATGATAAATGTTAGCTCAGGGAAAAGTGGGCTTAGGATTCCAGGGAAGCCCAAGAGAAAAGGGGCCATGAGTGTTGTCAAGAGTCCTGTCAGCATCAGGTGCATGTAGGGCACTAACTGAGGAAGTCAGTTGAGAAGAATGAAACGGCTTCCATCCAAGTGGTTGGGGTAAAGGATGATAGGAAAACAGATTTCTGTGTTAGTCAAGGGGCTCCAGGAAGCAGATGCCAAGATGAGAATAAACATGCAGGGATAGTCCTAGGAGAAATGTCTGTGTAAGAGAAAACACTGAGGGAATCGGGACAATGCAGATTTGACCCAGAGTGAAGAGAGAAGGTTGGGTGGAAGCATTCCAGACTGCCAAGAAGTCTAAGAAAGGGTCAACAAAGCTTTCAGGGAGTCCTTGAACTAAAGCCAACTGTCAAAGGAGTCCCAGCCACCCCCAGACAGTGCCTGTTATTCCTGCTGTACTCAGCTGTTGGCAGGAGTAGCCTGCGGAGGGTTAGCCTTAGCACTGACTTGGCAAACTAAGCAATGAGTTCTAGGACCTGAATTCCATCTCCTATAGTGGGAGGTCTGTAAGGTGCATTCTCATGACCACCACAGCCCACCCCTTGTGCTCTGTAGTGTAACTATAGTTCAGATACCCATGCTCTCCTGTGGTCTTTCTTCCTGAGATGAAACTCAGGAGGTCAGTGGGATGAACAGACTCCCAGCAATGAAGTTGATCTCAGGGCAAAGTTCTCACTCTCTTCTCCATTATCCACTGTCCAGTATCCCCATCCTCCGTTCTCAACATGGTGGGTCTTGTCTCCCCCTGTGTTGTGATGCAAACCTTCATTCAGAAGGGTCTGAGCCCCCTACACTTGTACCCTCCTTAGCTGAACTGCCATTGTGTTTGTTTACGGATACTGTGGCACATGGGAGAACCAGAAGAGGCCAAGACAGACAATATGGGTCTGGACGCACTCCTCCCTGCCTCCCTCATATAACTGTAGGCCAGCCTCCTGGTGACTGAGTCATGATCCAGTGACTCCTGCCAATCAATCCTGGCAGATTGATCCTGGGACCCTTGCTGCATCCTCTTGGAGACCAGGACAGCCAATTCTGCGAAGTCCAGAACCGTGGGCCTCTGAAGTACAAACCCCCAGTGGATAGTGGGGAATTATAGTGAGTAGGTCCACTACTGCTTCAGCCCTTAGATCCCCAGACCCATGTGAACTTTATGTTGTAAGCACAAAGTACGATTTAATGCACATGTCCCAAAGGATGGGGTTTTCTTCAATCTTGTGCCTCAGCTGACCTCTCAGAAGGCCAGTCCAGTATTCTGTGAGGCCAGCTGCCTCTGGGTAATATGCTACAGGACACAACCCCTGGGTCTCACACTTCTGTCACTGTAAAGTGGGTCCCCTATGTGGACCTCACACCAGGTGAGATTCCAAGCCTGTGGGTGAAGCAGTCTGCAAGCCCCAGGTGTACTGGCTGAGGGTGGGCAGGTCAGGCGAAGTCATGCCTAGAGCTGGTCTCCATCTCTGTGAGAACAAACTGCTGGCCTTTCCAGGGTAGAAGCAGCCTTCCTGGTGTAGTCAGCTTTGTTCCCACACATTGGACAGTCAGAAGGGGCAGCTGCTAGACAGGCCCTGTCCCAGGGGCAGGGTCATGCTGCAGCCCGTGGAGAGCTATTTCTGTTACCACAGGCACTTTCAGGAACCCACTTTGTTGGCTCCGAGTGGCTGAGTATGAAGGCTGGCTTATGTCCCAAGTTCTTTTGACCTCTAGGTTGTTTGGTGCCTCTTCTGTGGTGGATGCTTTCTGGTTCAGCTCTAATACAAAGATCTGCACATTCCATGCCCACTCCCATGTCCTCTACTCCAGACCTTTTTGTTCCCAAGCTCCCTCTTACTTCTGGGCCCCAACCAGGCAGCCAAGACCCTGGCACTGCCCAGGAATCTGTATATTCTCAGCACAACCCACTTGTGTCTCAACACAGGCTGGATGAGCAGGTGCCCAGCTGGCAGCTCCGGCCCTCGGGGATCTTCCCTCCCCTTGGCTTTCAAGGCCACGCTTGTGTGTGGCTATAATGCAGCTGCTGCTGCCCTTTTTTTTTTTTTTTTTTTTAAATATTTTGTTTATTTATTTGAGAGAGAGACAGTGAGAGAGAGCAAGAGCTAGGAGAAGGTCGGAGGGAGAAGCAGACTCCCCGTGGAGCCAGGAGCCCGAGGTGGGACTCGATCCCGGGACTCCAGGATCCTGACCTGAGCTGAAGGCAGTCGTCCAACCAACTGAGCCACCCAGGCGTCCCGCTGCTGCCCGTTTTTGACATGTACCCAGGTACTGAGCTGATCCACTTAGAAAGCAAGTCAGCGCCCTCCTTCCTCCTTTAGCTGGTCATGGTCATGCAGAAACCCCCATATGGTCATGGCTGTGAGCTGGGGGGGTGAGGCACATGGGAGGCTGGGCTAACTGCTCACTCAACTTACCTGTGTCCCCTGGCCATATTTGGGCATCATCCTGGACGTACCATTTCCACTTTATAATGGATCGCTGCTGGGCCTCCCTAACACTATGCCTTTGCAGGCCATATAGACCTCATCTTGTAATGGGAGGAGTATAAGGACACATAGCCACTTGATCTCCCATAATCAGCGTTTTTCCCCCTACCAGGGTCCAGGAATATGCCAAGACCTGTTTCTCAAATGGCAAATAATTCTCTTCTGCAGAGGGCACAGCCATGCTCCAAAATCTCAGGACTCTGTCATTCTCCCCCATGTTTTCCAAATGCCCGTGTCATTGCACTTCTGGTGGCATTTCCTCTCACTGGGTCAGGTGACATCTTAGCAGTGGAGTCACCATTTCGTGCCAGAGGCCACCTATTAACCAGGACAGCGTCATCCTCACCAACCAGACAGTGGGCAAACGGCCCCAGATGTGGTCTCGACCACCCATGCACGGGTCATCTGTGTTAGTCTGGGTACTTCGAGAAGCAGATACCACGACAGGATTATATAAGCAAAAGTTTTATTAGGGAAAGAACTGGCATAAGAGAAAGCAGGGAGTCAGGGAAGATGGGGAGAACTATCTGGCCACAATTCAAGTCTGACCCAAACAGAGGAGAACTTTGGGTGGAATCATCCCAGGCTTGTGCCATCTAAGCAAACGTACTGAGACCAAGTCTGCCACCTTGGGATCCTGTGTATTCCAAAAATGGGTCTGCCTTAGTGTCCCTGCCATGCTTGGTAGCTGGTGGGGACCAGCCCTGGGAGGTGTGGCCTCAGCACAAACATGTTAATAAGATTCAGAGCTCAACCATGGAGCCCTTATAAATGAGGCCCCTGTAATTGCAAGTGTGTTAGTAACATTCTCTTGGCCACCATGGTTGCCAAGCAAGGTAACTGTTGCCTATTTGGGGAAAAAGGAAGAGCTCATGGGTTCAGGAAGTTGCTAATGAAATGTTGACTCATGAAATTCTTGATTCCCTTTTGTCTTCAGTCTGAAAGCCCTAAGTCAGGGGCAGTAATTGGGAAGTCACGTAAGAACGGTGTGTCGGAAAAGGGCAAGGAGGGCAGCCTTGCAGTGTGCGTACTGATGGCCATGCCAGCCCCGTGTAAACACAGCAGGCAGACTGGGGAAGTCGAGGCAGCTCCCCAAGGGAAGGACTCAGTTCCACTTTAGAGCCCAACTGCCAAGATCAGGCTGTCACCTGTGCTTCTGAGTAACTGGCTGTTAAGTCAAAGGCTCCACGACCGTCTCAGGTTTGACCATTTGCTAGAGTGGCCGACAGAGCTGAGGAGAACACTTGGCTTACTAAGTTACCAGTTTATTAAAAAGAGTCTCATCGGGAACAGCTAGACGGATGGGAAGCACAGGATGGGGTCCTCTATGCCCTCGAAGATGTGACTCTCCCCGCGTCTCCAAGTGTTCACCAACCCTGGAGTTCACTGAACCCCACATTTTGGGGATTTTTATGGAGACTTCATTGCATGGGCATGACCAATAGTTAACTTATTTCCCATTCCCTCTTCCCTCTCTGGAGGACAAGGGAGTAGGACTGAGCATTCCAAGCTTCTACTCAGACCACTCAAGAGCACACTGAGAGTCACATTAGAATAAAAGACTCCACACGGTGCCTGGTGGCCCAGTTAGTTGAACGTCCAGCTCTTGCTTTGGGCTCAGGTCATGATCTCAGGGTCATGAGATGGAGCCCCAGGCTGGGCTCCACACTCAGCAAGGAGTCTGCTTGAGGATTCTCTCCCTCTGTACCTCCCCTGACTTGCACACAAGCTCGCTCTCTCATAAATAAATAAATCTTTAGAAAAAGACACTCCTATCACCAAGGGAATTGCAAGCATTTTAAAGGTCACTCCTTAAACGCCTATCACTTTGGACACCATCACTCAGACACTCCTATCAGTTTGGAAATTACAAGGCATTTAGAAGCTTGGTGCTGAACTGAAGTCAAAGACTAAATATTAGTGTGAACTTGGGGCAGAGACATATATATGTGTTTCTCGTTATTTCACGTCGGGAAACTGGATGTCCACATGCCAAAGAATGAAACTGGACCCTCATCTTACACCATATGCAATAATCAACTCCAATGGATTAAATATTTAAACATACGCCCTAAAACCGTAAAACTCCTAAAAGAAAACAGGAGTAAAGCTTCTTGACATTGATGAGTTTTGGCATGTGACACCAAGCGTAAGCAGGAGAAGCAAAAACAAGCCAGTGGGAGTACAACAAACTAAAGCTTCTGCACAGGGCGCCTGGGGGGCTCCGCGGGTTGAGCCTCTGCCTTCGGCTCAGGTCATGGCCCGGCGTCCGGCTCCCTGCTCCACGGGGACCGGCTTCCCCTCTCTCTGCCTGCTGTGACCTCTGTCAAATACATAAAATCTAAACAAAACAAACCAAACTCCGAACAAGTGTGGGCGAGGGTGCGGAGAAACGGAACTGCGCGCTGCTGGTGCGAAGGTCAACCGCCACCGACACGGGGCCACAGCACGAGGACCCCCGACCCGCAGGCCCCACTCTAGGGGATTCACCCAGCAGAACGGAAAACGGGATCTCCAAGATCTCAGCAGCGCCACGTGCACGCAGCGCCGTTCACAAGAGCCAAGACAGGAAATCCGTCAACCAAGCGGGCAAAGAGCGCGGAACCCACGTGTCCACGTTACGTTACCTACGTGTCCACGCTACGTTACGTGCACAGGCCGCACGTGGTGCGTGGGCGGGCAAAGAGCGCGGAACCTACGTGTTCACGTTACGTCACCTACGTGTCCACGTTACCTTACGTGCACAGGCCGCACGTGGCGCGCGTACCTGTTCTTGCGCGTGCGCGGGCGGAGCTTCAGACCAGGAAGCCCGCCCTTGGCGACAACGGCCGAAGCGGAGATGAACCGGACACAGAAGGCCACGTTCCCTGTCGTCCCCCTTCCCTGTGGGTCTACAAGGGCCAGACCTGCAGCGACGGAGGCACTAGGGTCGCCGGGGCGGCAGGCGCGGGACGGTGCATCGCGCAGAGCCTCGCGGAGCAGCGCCGCCGACACCGACTCGTCCACCGAAACCCGCCCGCACGCGCGCCCGCAGACTCAGAGGACGGGGGCGGGACGGCCCGCGCCCCAAACGCATCCGACACAGGCGCCGCTTCAGTGTCGGCCGCACGTCAGCGCGTGGCTGTGGCGGCGACACCGACCCACGCGCCCCGGAAAACCAGGGAACGACTGTGACGCCTCCGCAGAGACCCCGAGGCCGTCGCGCGCCGTCGGGGAAGCGAACCCGCTCAGCGGGGCGTCCCGACCCCCACGGGCGCGGAGGCCGCAAGCACCGCCCGGGACTCGACGAGACCACGACGGCCGCGGCCGGAGACTAAGACCGCGCACTTTCCGCAGCACGAAAGCCTCGGCTCCGGCCCGGGAGCCGCAGGCCGCGGACCCGCCAGCACCGCCGACCCGGGGGTCGCGGCAGCCGGGAAGCCGACCGCGGACCACTGAGCCCGCCGCGGGGTGACCCGGCCCGCACTCTCGCCAGCGGCCGCTCCTCATTTTTCCGGCAAAACCCGTTTTCCCCGCGAGCACAGAGCGCGGCAGCTCGGGTCGTCGACCGCGGTGCGGACTGGCGGGTGGGCCCAGCGAGGCGGGGCTGTTGTAAACGGAGAACCCGTTGGACCAAACTGGGGGCTGAAGTCTAGCGGCTTCTCGTTGGCCGGGCTGCGGGGGGCCGTGGGAGGAGAGGGAGAGGCCTCTACTTCCGGCGGGCGGGACTCCGATGGGGTCGGCGCGCCCCCTGCTGGCCTCGTGGCGCCATCGCAACCGAGGGTCCCTTCCCGGCGCTTTCACGCCGAGGAACCCGTTTCGCGGGACCGGGACCGGCGGGCTGACTTGAGGGTCGATCTGAGCAGCGTCTTAAGGCGACGCAAGACCCTCTGCTCCCCGCTCCCGCCCAGGGCTTGGAAGGGCCCCTGCGGCCGCCCCCGCGCCATCCCTTACTCTTCTCCGGGTCCTGGAGACGGGAAGCCCGAGCGGACGGCGCCCGCTCGGCGGCTCGGCCGAAGCCCCGGCCCGGGCTGTCGCCAGCCGGCTTCTCCCGGTCCCCCGTCCGCTTCCTGAAGGCGCGACCCCCGCTGTCGGGGCCCCAGCCTCACGGCCCAGCGCCCGCCCGAAGGCCCCACCGCCGAGCCCGCTCCGCTGGGACCAGGGTCTCCGCGCACGACCGCGGTCGGTCCACGCCGCGTCCTCTTGCTTGTCGCGCTTCCGACGCTGGGCAGCGGCCCCGGCCCGCGTCCGGCCCCGGCCCGCGTGCGCCCGCCGGCCACGTGCTCCTCGGGGCTGCTCCCGTGCCGACGGGGGGTCCGCCCTCCCCGCGCCGACTCGCGACCGCGGAGCCCGCACGGCCCGGCCTCCGCATGTGCCGCCGGGAGCTCAGGCGCCCGCAGGTGCTCAGCCGGGCGGGGTGCGGGCGGCCCGGCCCCGGGGTCTGGGCGCTGGCCCTCCTCTCCCGGGTCCGCCCCGGTGGGTCAGGATCCGCCCCCGCCCCGGACACCAGCGGAGCCCAGCGCCCGCCGCTCCCTGAGCGGCCCGTGAAGTCCCCGCGGGCCACGGCGGCACGTGCACCCCGCCGACCACGGCTGCTCCACCCCCTCACTACAGGCGCCGGGGGCCTGACTCTCGTGGCCGGATCACAGAGGGCCCGGTCCTCCCGGCGTCCTAGAGCGGCCCGGAAGTGACTCGGGGTAGCTTCCGGGAACCTGCCGGGTTCCGGTCTGGCCGCGCCGGTGGGCTTCGCTTGGCGGCTCCGCTGCAGTCTGGGCTCGGCAGGTGCGGGGGAGTTTCGGGCTTTGGGGGGAGGGGTTGGGGTCGCTCTTTCGGGGCGGAGGCCGCAGACCGCTCCTTGGCTCCTCGGCCGCTCTATCCGGGAAGTTCCGGAAGCCGACCCGGGGCAGCCTGGGGCGCGGTCCGCGGGTGGTGGGCGGCCGTGCGGCAGGTGGCCGGGGTCCCTCGGGCCAACCCGGGGCGTAGCCCCAGCCCGGCCGGTCTCTGTCAGCTCCTTGCTCTGGCCGCTGGCCAGGGGAGCGTCCGCGCGGGGCAGCCTCCCGGGAGCAGGGCCTGAGCAGCGGGGCGGCCGGGGCAGTGGAAGGCCGTACCTGGTAGGGGCCGGGCAGCTGCGGAGAACCCGAGTTTGGGCCTTGCGTGGTCGTTGACGCAGGGCGAGGGGGCCCCGGCCTTCCCGGAGGATGCGGTGCGGTGAAGCCAGTCGAGGTCTCCCTGTGCCCCCGGCCCCCCGCGCTTCGCCCTATGGTGAGCACCCTGGGCCTGGTAGGCGCCGTGCGGACGGGATCTGTGTCTGCCGCGCTCTGTCCGGCGCTCGGAGCGGGCGAGCCCGCCTCTCCTGCACAAGCGGGCGCGTGGCTCGGTCACCCGACGCGCGCCAGGACATTGTACTCCTTTCCGGTACTGACACAGACCTCCCCTCCAGGCACCGCAGGTGCCTCTGTTGTCGCCGTCCTGCTGCCCGCCTGGGTGCGCGCTCCTGCGCTGTGCCGTCCGCGGGGCTTCCGATAGGCAGGCCTGGGTTCTGGTCCTTGCGCGGTTGGGTTTGAGCCTCCGTTTCCTTATTGGCTCCTGCAAAGCTATTGTCACGATTCCAAGTGGAGTGATCTTGGTGTGGTTGGTGACCGCAGCAGTGGCTGTTACATCCCTGGGTTCCCTGGGCTTTTCTTCTCCTTCACTCTTTTCTCCATTAGGTATTTGGAGAACTTACTTCTCCTCTTCTGGTTTCTGGTTCTCTTTCCCTCCCCACCCTGTCCCCCTTCCCTGCCAGCTCCTGGCTCCTCTCTGCCTGGGATTCAAGGGGGCCCGTCTGCCACCTGCTCTCAGAGCAGCTCCCATGACATTGGGTGTTGTAGGAGATTCATGCTGTCAGCACCTTGAAGGCAGAGGCCATGGTAGCCCTCCTTTTCTGGCCCAGAGCACATGGGAGTTACGGGACTTCTCTTCTCCCCCGCCCTGGCAGTTGCAGCTGGGACCTTTCCTCTGGGTGGCCTGATCAAGAGGAGGAAGCAGCCATGTCTGCCGTGGGGACTGCAGCCTCATACCTGCATTACCCTGCCGACAGTCACAGCGGCCGGGCGAGTTTCCTGGGGGCCCAGCTCCCCCCAGAAGTGGCCGCAATGCCCCGGCTCCTGGGAGACCTGGACAGGGGCACATTCAGAAAGTTGCTGAAGCTGGTGGTCAGCAGTCTGCAGGGAGAGGACTGCCGAGAGGCTGTGCAGCGCCTCAAGGCTAGTGCAGACCTGTCAGAAGAACGGCTCGGTGTCCTCCTCGCCGGCACAAACACTCTGCTCCAGCAGGCCATCCGGCTGCCCCCAGCCAGCCTGAAGCCCGACGCTTTCCAGGATCAGCTCCAGGAGCTCTGCATCCCCCAAGACCTGGTTACAGACTTGGCCAGTGTGGTGTTTGGCAGCCAACGGCCTCTCCTCAACTCTGTGGCCAGGCAGCAGGGGGCCTGGCTGCCTCATGTTTCCCACTTGTGCTGGAGGGTGGATGTGGCCATCTCCACCAGTGCCCTGGCACGTTCCCTACAGCCAAGTGTCCTGATGCAGCTGAAGCTTTCAGACGGCTCGGCACACCGCTTTGAGATCCCCACGGCCAAGTTCCAAGAGCTGCGGTACAGCGTGGCGCTGGTCCTCAAGGAGATGGCTGACCTGGAGAAGAGGTGTGAGCTCAAACTGCAGGCCTGACCGAGCTTGTGACCCTATTGCAGTCACTGGGGAAAGCCGGCTCTGACGGGTGTCCCCAGACAAAGCCTGCCCTTCCAGGAGCCGTTCCTCAGAGAGATGTTTGAACGTTCTCATGTCAGTGTCTGTTCCGTTGAGAATCCTGGATCTTCCTTTTTTTTCCTGGAAATAAAGCAGTTATAACTAGTGTCCTCCTGGGTGGGCATCAGGTGGCACTGCCCCCTCCCCCAGCTGTTGGTCTTGTTGCTGGGTGAGGGCGCCTGCTGCTCCGGGGTGGCCGTGTGTGCTTGCCTTCGGGAGTCCAGGCCACGGCCTTTGTGTGGACACGGTGGTCACTCGGCCTGGCCTCATGTAATGTCTGAGCTCTCTGCTTATTTGCTTTTGTCAACCCTGTGTTCTAGTGTGGACATTTCATTTTCCTGCCTCACATCCTTGACCTCATGGAGCTAACATTGTAGTGGCGAGGGGGAGACATTACAAAATGCATAATACAAAATGACGCAAAGCTTGTCAGAGGAGGGTCAGTGCTGCGGAAAGAGAGCAGGGGGTTGGCCCTGGGTGGCTTGGTCGATTAAGCCTCTGACTCTTGATTTCCGCTCGTGCCATGATCTCAGGGTCCTGGGATCAAGACTCCTTGCTCAGCAGGGAGTCTGCTGGAGATTCTCTCCCTCTGCCCCTCCTCCCACTCATGCTCTCTTTCTCTTTCCAAAATAAATAAATACTTACAAAGGGAAAGGAGTGGCACCTGGGTGGCTTGGTCAGTTAAGGGTCTGCCTTGGACTTAGGTCATATTCCCAGGTCCTGGGATGGAGCCCTGTCTCTGGCTCCCTGCTCAGAGCCTCTACCCACCTCTTGTGTTTCCCTTTCTCTCAAATAAATATTTTTTAAAAATATTTTATTTATTTATTTATTTGACAGAGATCACAAATGGGCAGAGAGGGGGAAGCAGGCTCCCCACCGAGCAGGGAGCCTGATGTGGGGCTCGATTCCAGGACCCTGAGATCATGACCTGAACTGAAGGCAGAGCCGTGATCCACTGAGCCTCCCAGATGCCCTAAAATCTTTTTTAAAAAAGAAAGAAAGAAAAATAGAGCAGGGACCCAGGACCGGAAGAGCTGGGCTGCCATCCTAAGTTGGGTCATGGGTGAGGCCTCCGGGAGGAGATGGTTTATGAGCAAAGATTTGAAGGGAGCAGAGTGGTCTGAGGAGGGGAGGTTCTGGGCAGGGGGAGCAGCCCATAGTGCACGACCTGGGCAGCTGTGGCTGGTGAGGGGGTGAGCAGAGCGTGGGGAGGGCAGGCCCCAAAGGCCTCTCTGAGGACTTCGGCTCAACTGGAGCGGAGTGGGGTGACATCACTGTTGCTCTTAAAGGGCCTCACCGGATGCTGAGTTGAGAGCAGAGCAGAGCACAGGGGCTCGGGCTGGGAGCCTGGTGGAGAGACTGTTGCAGGGTTGAGGTGGAGTTGGGGAAAGGGGCGCAGAGGCCACTCCTGGGACCTTCTGAGTGGGTGTCTTAGGCAGCTCGGGCTGCCATGACATCCTAGAGTAAGTGGCTTAAACAGTGGAACTCTGGGTCCTCACAGTTCTGGAGGCCGGAAGCGTGAGGTCAGAGTCCCGGCAGAGTCGGGTCCCGGTGAGCGGCCTGCAGACGGCCTTTCCTCTGGCCATGAGCACGTGTGGGAGAGGAGGGCTCTCTCCTCCTCTCATTCCGAACACGTCCTGCCGCTGGGTCGGGTCGGAGCCCTTGGCAGTGAGCGTGCAGGGTGGAGGGAGCGGGGTCTCCGCTGGCAGCCTCCGGGGTGGGAGCGTTCGGGCCCGTGGCCAACGCTGTAGCTTCCAGCATAACCGGCCCCCCGCTCAGGGGACTTGGGGTCCTGATTTTCACAGACATTTGCTTCGGTCTGTGTTCCCCCGGCAGTGTCCCTGCCTCCACAGTCGGCTCTCTCTCAGGCACCTGCCCACAAGTCTCCGGTAAACCGTCCTGAGTGGCGTGTGGGAGCTTTGCTGAGAACTCACGAGCCCTGCCCAGCTCCCTGCCGACCACCTCTCCGGTAATAATTCTCCCACCGAGTGCAGGTCACGGTAGGGTGGGTCTGGAGGACATGGTGGGTGGTGCTGCCCACGGAGGGGTAGGGTTGCAGAGGCCGATCCCGGTTAGAGCCCCCAGGTGGGGCCTGGGCCAGGCTCCACTGAGGGGTGCGGACTGTCACCTGCAGCATCAGCGGCCAGAGGGGCCCTGCTGCCCCGAGGCCGGGAGTGGACAGGGCTGTCCAGCTGCCGCTTGGCCCTCGCACATGCTGAGCGCCGTGTCCCCCCCTGCCCAGTGATGGAGGCGTTCCGTGCAAGGTGTCTGTCGTGACTGTTAAATGTGTTCAGGGAGTACATCCTCAGGATACATTTGGGAAAAAAAAGTAAAAACAAACTTAAAGAATCTCAAAGTCCTTTTGCCCACAGACAGCCACGGAGACCAATGGGCGCTGCATCTGCTTGTGGTAGCTCTGGTCACTGAAGTCCCGAGTGTGGCAGCTGTGGCTCGTGGCTGCGGAACATGCCGTCTCCTGGGCGGGCGCATGATGTCGCCTCGGACGCAGCAAACCGAGCACCCCAGGCTGGCCTGGCTGGTGCAGGCCTCTCCTGGCACAAGGTTCCAGGGGTCGGGAGTTCTCTGGGGGCTCTGAACCCACGCTGAGTTGCCTCCCCAAGGCCCCAGCTCCTCATACGTTACACTGGGCATCAGGGTTTCGACGTTGAGATTTTGGAGGTGAGGGAGGGACACGGAGGGTAGCAGCTTTCTGTGGGTTTTCTTTTTCCCTGTTAAAAATCACAGTGACGGGGGTGCCTGGGAGGCTCAGTAGGTTAAGCCTCTGCCTGCAGCTCAGGTCATGGTCTCAGGGTCCTGGGATCGAGCCCCACATCAGGCTCTCTGCTCAGCGGGGAGCCTGCTTCCTCCTCTCTCTCTGCCTACTTGTGATCTCTCTCTCGTTATAAACAAATAAAGTCTTAAAATCACAGTGACGTTAGTGGTAAAAACATTTCACGTACTGAAACTGTTTAGAAGTGGGAACAGAGGACGCAGAATGTGAACATTTTAAAGCTCTTGATATCGTCAAGCTGCCCGAGGTGCACCGTCTGTAGACGTGTTTCCACAGGCCAGTCCCTGGCGAGGCAGCTGCAAGCACGCGGCGTTTCTGGGCGGAACGGACGGTGCTGAGCTCCAGTCCAAGCACTGCCCCTGTGGTCGCTCGCTGCAGGTTGACGTTTCCCCACTGCACAGGCAACGGAGCAGAGGTCAGAGGCCTGTCCAGTGTCCAGCAGCTGATGGGGGAGCTGGCGTGGTCAGCCTTCCCTCCCGACTTGGACGGGGCTTCCCGCTGGCAGCGTCCTGTGCTTTGACTGCTGGCTGGGACAGTGACCGTGCCGGCCGGCTGGAGGGGCAGCGAGCCTCACCTGGGGGGCTAGCTCATGTGGACACATGGCTCGGGCTGAGAGCCACTGAGGGCTTCTGCCGTGCAGGGTGGCTGGAATCTGGCGGGTGCAAGCAGGGGTGGGGACCTAGGGTCTGAGCCAGGCTTACACGCCCCGAGGCTCAAGATGCCTCGAGCTCTGCTGCCACCAAAGGGCCACGTACCTGGGCCTCAGTGGTTTTAAATTGAGTAGAGAGGAGAGGCGCTTTCCAGGCCACCCCGTTGCTGGCATCGGGGAGAACGCACACAGCCCCTTCCTGAGAAGCCCTCAGAGGACAGAGCTCTCACTTGGAGCCCACCTAAAGCCCCTCGGCAGCGCTTCCGGGGAGAAGGCACGCCGAAATGGGCTGATGGAGGCTGGGGGTTCCAGGAGTTGCCCAGTGGACAAGCCCCCGAGTCAGCACTCCCTTTCCCTGCCCAAAGGGCACGGAGGCCTGCTCCCCCTCGTCCCTGTGCACCTGGCTGGGGTGGCCAGCAGTCTGTCTCCACACTGTTGGGTGGGTCCACTCCACAGGCCCCGGAGGGTCTGGGACGGCCCTCTGCTCCCGCCGGGTTCCAGACACATGGAAGGGGGGGTTGAGTGCTCTGTCCCCTTGCCAGCCCCCACCAGAAGGCTTGGTCTGTACCGCTTTCAATCAGGAGCGCTGGGGCGGAGCCCTGTCCTGGACATGGTGGCCGTGAGCTCGCCGTCCCTCCCCCAGCAGTGCAGGGCAGCCCTGCCCTCCACTCCCCTGCTGCCATGGGAGGAGATGGCGGGGACCGACTGTGCCAGCTTCCCAGGTCACGAGGATTCCGTCTGCTCGGCCACTTTTGCTTGAAAGCAGGAAGACATGACACACATCAATGGGCACAATCGTGTTCGATAAAAATTTTGTACTGGCGTTGAAACTTCAATTTCACGTGTCACAGAATCCTCTTGTTTGCAGCCATTTAAAAACCATCCTCCCCTCCGGGGCCTACAGAAACCAGGTGGTGGGTGGTGGCTCTGCTCCGCTTGCCCCAGCCCAGCTCTTGCCAGGCTGGGGCGTGTGGACCCTGTGTGCCCTGAGCAGCTGTGCACCGTCATCAGTGGTCAACCCTACCACTGACCGAGGTCCATCTTTGTTCCCAGGCCCGCACAAGGCCTTGTACAGAGAATGGATGTTCACACTTGCAAGATTACCCTTTTCATTTTCTGGATCTTTTTCAGATCTCTGTAGAAACTTAAAAAAAAAAATCTCTACACTCAATGTGGGGCTCCAAGCAACCCCGAGATCAAGTCATGCGCTCCACTGTCCGGAGCCCGCCAGGTGCCCCTCCGTGGACATTACTGATGCCAGCGGGCCTCCTCTCTTCCCCGAGTGCTGAACAAGTGAATACTGCCCTGGGGAGCAACCCCACGCTCGAGGTCAGGACGTGTAAACAAACATTTCCTGGGCTCTGAGTGCGAGCCCCATACTGCATGAACTCACCTGGGCTCTGCAGCCCCCACCCCTTTGTGAAGCTTCCAGGAAGCTCCGTGGTTCCAATCCAATGTCCTACATCAAAGCTTAATCTGGTAACTGAGTAAAAAGCAGTTTCAGGTCAAAACTAGAGTTTATTGTCTCCAACAGAGAAATCCAAGGTAACACCTGCTCTGAAACAGAGTTCTGGATAGTCTTAAAAATATTCGTAGTCACTGAAGCCCAAACTGGGAGATACAGCTTGAAAGTAGGACGCGTGATCCCGAAGCTTGCACCCCCGACAGGTGGCCCTCCTCCCCGCCCTCTGCAGAGCCGCTGGCGACCGTGCGCAGACACAGTTGGGAGTTCAGAGCTGCCGAGCGGGCCAGCGCCACGCTTCTCGTTGGCCTGGGTGCGGCTCAGAAAGGGCTCCTCACCCTGACCTCTGCGATGGAGGCTCCGGACTGGAGTCTAAGCCTCCGGGGTTATTTCTACTGAATTCTCGGTTGTATTGGGACATTTGAGTGAACAAATCACACTCAGAATTGAGAGAAAAAAGGACTCCTCTAAGGCTGGAGGGCATGGAGCTCCTACCCAAGGGGTCAAGGCCAGCAAGTGAGAACTTTGCTCGCGTCGCACAAGAGTGGCCAGCTCTGTTCCAATAAACTTTATTTGGTCACACTGAAATCTCATTTCAACAGAACTTTGAAATGTCACAAAATAGTCTTTTCTTCCCCCACTTAAAAATGTAAAAACCCTTCTTAGCTTTTAAGCCTTTAAAGAGGTAAAGTGAGGTACATCAAAGTGTTCAAGTGTTTATTTGCACACACGTTGGGCTGGAACCATGCGGTGCCCACCTAACAATGAGGGCCGTGCCGGCAGGAGACGGGAGAGTCTCACAGAAGAGACTGCTCATGGCTGTGACGGGCAGTTCTTAAATTTCATCTTCCCAGATGAGTGCACTTACAGGAATCGACTCGCCCAGATTTTGGTCAGCCTGTGGAGCTCCCGAGGAATGAGAGCGACCCAGTCTAACAGCCTCCATGTTCCAGGCCCTGATCTAGAACCAGGTCAATCCGAAGAGAAAATCCAGGGGCCTGGGTAATTTACGTGGAAGCTTCTGGCCCTTTCTGGCTGGCCTGGAGCTGCTGGTCGAAGACAGCATCGTGCCCAGGTTGGAATTTGGAAGCCTTCATGTAACCTCTCACCCCTCTGTCCGATCACTGCCCAGGAAATGGCCGAGAGAGGATTCCTGTTCGGGGACGGCACAGTCAGTGGCCAACCTGAATTCCTAAGCCACGGGGGCCCACAGTCCCTGGTCCTCTCGCACTGGCCTTTCTGGACCCAAGTTCTGGGTGGAGCAGGGACAGCTGCAGAGGCAGTTACAGCTACCGAAACGGGCACAGCGGTTTCATCGTGCCCTGGCACCTGGAGAGGGGACACCTCCGAAGGTGCAGGTACAGTCTGGGGCACAATCTTCACCCCAAGAACTAGTGCTGCAGCCAGACGGCACACCGGACTTTGTGCTTGGCTAACCAGCAGTTAGCTGGTGGCTGGTGACTGGGCTGAGATCCTGGTCCGTGTGCTAGAACAGAAACCCACATGGACCATCCCAAACTGTATGTGGGAGACACGGGCCTCTCCACCGGGACAGGGAGGAGCGCTCTTTGGCCCACATTTTGTCTAAGTGGTAACTGGCAGTGACGCCAATGACCGACAGGTCCCACGTGAGTGGCAGCAGGTAGTAGCCAGTCTGAGTAAAACCTTTGGTCCCCTCAAATGCTGTCACAGTTGGTGACTCCAGGGCCCTAGGGCAGGGCCACGATCCATACCGTCCTCAGTCTCACGCTGCTGGGAGCGGTCTGTCTCCATCTCTACCAGCCTCTGCGAAAAGATAACAGGCCCACTGTCCGCTTGCAGACCCTCCCAGTTCTGGCAGTTCGTACGGCAGGACCAAGTCTGAGGAAGTCTGGGAAGCAGCAGGAAGGGTCACACCCTGGCCTCTGGAGGGCATCCGCTGGGCTCCCATGAGCTCTTCCTACTGAGGCCAGGTCTGCACTGGGTTTGGCTGGAGACGCTGGCTCGGGGGTCTCCGAGCTGGGTCAGGGGGAGAGCTCTCACAGTTCAGTTCTTCCGATCAGCCTGTAATGATGCTGGCGAGCAGAGAGACTCTGGATTTCCAGGACAGTGACATCCCAGAGTCGCAGAATAGGTCCCACAATCACAACCTGGCCTTGGTTCCTGGAGTCCCGTGCTGATCCGAGCTCCTATCTGCAGAGCCGGGTCCCCGGGGCCCTCTGGCATATCCCCGGCTTGCTCTGGTGGAGCTGACTCGGAAGGAGTCAGGTGAAGAAGGCAAGAGAAGGGAGTTCTAGGCCCCCTCGCTCTGGGCTTCCATGAGCACAAACGAACACATCCTGATTGCTGAAGGCAGTCTGAGGGGCCAGTGCTCAGGGGAAACACTTTAGGTAACTTCTAAGCTGTGCAGCAACACTCACAGGCCTTTTCCCATGATCTTCCTCATCCACAGGACCAAGGGTCTTCCCTCTGTGAACTCAAAACCCTACACATGTGCACCCTGACTCAAGGGACACAGGCTTTGCTGAGCGGGCTAAGGTCACACATTCCAGCAAAGGAACATCCACTTTATAGGAATTTGGACTCTCCCCACATTCTAAATTCTTAGTATAAATGATCCCATATAAAATACGTAAAGTTAAGGCTGTAGGTTTACTCACACTTACACACATTTATAAAGGTAAGTGGTCTACCCCATGTGAATTTTCTGATGCTGAGTAAGCCTTGAGCTCCGATTAAAAGCTTTGCCACAATCGTTACATTTGTAAGGTTTCTCTCCGGTGTGAATTCTCTGATGTATGATGAGATGTGAGCGCCACCTGAATATTTTCTCACATTCATTACACTTATGCAGTTTCTTTACAGTATTGACTTTTCTGCGGCTCACGTGGGCGGAAGCGTCCAAGGTACCCCCATACTCATGATACCACTGGGCCCGCGTGTGGATCCTCTGGTGCTCGATAAGATAGGAGCTCCGGCTGAAGGCCTTCCCACACTCGCTGCACCCGTAGGGCTTCACTCCTGCGTGGATGATCTGGTGCTGGAAAAGGGTGGAGTTCTGACTGAAGGCTTTCCCGCATTCGGTACACTTGTAGGGTCTCTCCCCAGTGTGGACCCTCTGATGTATCGTGAGCTGTGTGCTCATGCTGAAAGCTTTTCCACATTCGAGGCACTCGTAGGGCTTCTCTCCCTTATGGATTCTCTGATGGTAAATGAGGCTTGAGCTCTGGCTGAAGGCTTTTCCACAGTCACTACACTCATAGGGCTTCTCTCCAGTGTGAATTCGCTGGTGCTGAATTAGGTGTGAGCCCTGGACAAAGCCTTTCCCACACTCCTCACACTTAAATGGTTTTTCTCCAGTGTGAGTTCTCTGGTGGCGAATAAGTCGTGAGCTGCAACCAAAGGCTTTTGCACACTTGTTGCATTTGTAAGGTTTCTCTCCGGTGTGGGTCAGCTGGTGCTGACTGAGGCGGGACACCCACCTGAAGGCCTTCCCACACTCGTCACACTTAAACGGCTTCTCTGCAGGATGGCTTCTCTGATGCGCAATGAGGCTGGGACCATCTGGGCTCCGTGGAAGTTGGGGTCTGTCCCCAGCGTGCATCCGCTGGTGCTGGGCCAGCGTGGAGCTTTGGCTGAAGGCCTTCCCACACTCCTGGCACTGGTAGGGCCTCTCCCCGGTGTGGGTCCTCTGGTGTCGGACCAGCTGGGACTGCTGGCTGAAGGCCTTCCCACACTCCCGACAGCCATAGGGCCTCTCCCCGGTGTGCACCCTCTGGTGGTGGATGAGGCTGGAGCTCTGACCGAAGGCCTTCCCACACTCCTCACACCTGTAGGGCTTCTCTCCGGTATGAATCCTTTGATGCTGAATGAGTTTTGAGCTCAGACGAAAGGCTTTTCCACACTCGACGCATTTGAATGGCTTTTCTCCAGTGTGGATTCTCTGGTGCTGGTTGAGCTGCGAGCACAACCTGAAGCCCTTCCCGCACTCCGCACACTCGTAGGGCTTCTCTCTGTGGCACTTACTTCCATTTCTCCCCTGTAAACAATCGGGTAAATTTTTTTTGCACTCTGGACATCTACTAGGTTTTTTCTGTGTATTCATTCCTTGATGCAGAACAATGTCTGATCTAAAACCTGTGCCACACATGTCACATCCTCGGGATGTCCCCTCAGCAGCACCTCCTGGACTTCTGCCAGGCTGACCAGCCAGGCCACCACTGCTCTCCAGCTCGCCACAACCCTGGGCACCCTCCTTGGCGAAGGTCTTCCTGGTAGCCACGGTCCCTGAGTTCAAGCACTTTTTCTGGAGGGAGCCTGGCTTAGTCCCCGACCAGACCTCAGAATCACAGGGGTCTCTCAAGCTGTAAGTATGAGGAAAACCCTGTGAGGGGCTTCTGACCGTCGCCACACAGGGCTCTGACTTTAGAACATCCATGTCCTCACAGGCCTGCTCACTCACAATCCCAACTGCAGAATCTGAAAGAGACAGGAAAGAATGCCCCTTACACCCCGTGCTTCCAGACGGGACAAACACCAGGGGTGGGGACAGGGGCGGCACCATCCCTGGGAACTGCACCCCTGCCGGGTCGGGCTGCATCAAGCAAGGACACACCCACACAGACAAACACTACCAGAAGTCATGCCTTTGACAGTTTTCAAAATCTGGTTTCATTAATACTTTTACTTCATGCATTCATTCAACAACTGTGCACTCCTGTGTGTGAGTATGAGGAGAGGGCCATCCTGCGGGGATCTGGGATGAGCGAAAATCCATACAGACACCGTGAGCCCGACAGCCTGGCAAGTGTGGCCAGAGGCTCCTGGACCCAGAGGAGGTGGAGGGCAAGAGGGTCTGAAGACTTTGAGCTGGGGGACGGGCAAGCTTGGAGGAAAATAAGGCTGGGCGGCTGCTGAGGGGCATAGCAGGGGCGAGCCTGAGGGGCCAGCTGGGGCTCTGAGTGGGACCCCAGGCCCGAATTCTGTTGTCTCCAGCCGCTGCCAAGCCACCCTGATGCAGCCCTGCCCGTGCACAACCACTGCTTGTGGCCCTCGGCTTCCAGGAGGCCACACCCAGGGGTCCTACTGCTTTCTTGTTCCCTTGGGGTTCTGGAAGCTCAAGCTACCCTGGCCTGCCCCCCACAAGGCTTCCCAACATCCGTCCACCTTCCTTTTGGACCCTCCGAGTACGTGTCAGGCTATCTCCTACTCTGTAATCCTAGAGAGCACCTTGGCAATGTCAGACACCTCCGTGGTGTCCGTGATCATGCCCAGAATTGTAACTCGCATCACAACCAACTTCGTAACCAGTGTGACAACCAGTTACGAGCAGCTCCTTACTACCCCACAGCAAAATCCTCCAGGGCCTAGTTCTAGGGCTCTTGGTGGTCCCTAAAGCACCCTCTCCAGCTCCAGGGATCCACAGTTCGTGGGCAGGCCCAGGTGAGCCAAAGGCCATCGCACACAGAGCATCTCCGGTGGCTAAGGAACACTTAATTCCGCCGTTCCTCGATGAGTCTTCATGACGATCCAGTGAGGTCAGCAGTGGAATCACCATCCCACAGGTAAGGACTCTGGGGCTCCTCAGTCACACAGCTCATGAGACCATCAGGAATGGACCCAGGTCTGTTCCCCGAACAACTGCCCTTTTGACCTGTCTGTGTCCTTATGAAACGAGGCATCCCCTGCCTGGTCCTCGACGCACAACCACACACCCTTCCATAAGGCAGGACTGGCTGTGGGGTGCTGGCCAGGTCTCCCTGACTGGGAGATGAGCAGGTAGAGAAGTACCGCTCTCCGCTGCCTCCTGCTGGAAAGCAGAGGCCTTTCCGGACACCAGGGAAGAACACGGTGAGGTCTACAGCGGTGGGGGACTGGGACCTCCTGCTCCCGAGACGGAAAAGGATGACCTCATGTGGCTAAGCAGCCTCAAGACCACCGAGCTCACGGCTGTCGGCCTCCATCTGGTTCCCTAGAACCAAGGCTGTGAAGCCTCCCCACACAGCACGCCCCAGCACCAGCCTCAGGGGCTTCCTTGCATATGCTCCCTCTCTTCAGAAGTGGTTTTCCCTCAGAGAACAGGTGTGTGTGTGGGGACAGGTGTGCAGCTCTGCACCCCGCTACTGCTCTGGGCCACCCCTCGGCTGTCTGCTGGACGAGGCAGGCACAAGGAACACCTCTGGGCACGTGCATCGTCCAGCGCGTGCCACACGCTTCCATCGGCGAGGCCGTGCTCCTGCCCTGTGTTCTTAGGCCCAAGAGCAGGTCTCTATCTCACGGGGGGGGGGGGGGGGGGGTTTCTTTGCTGCCGCCTCATCACCATTAAAAACCATTTGCTGGGGGCGCCTGGGTGGCTCAGTGGGTTAAAGCCTCTGCCTTCGGCTCAGGTCATGATCTCAGGGTCCTGGGATCGAGCCCCGCATAGGGCTCTCTGCTCAGCAGGGAGCCTGCTTCCCCCTTCCCTCTCTCTGCCTGCCTCTCTGCCTACTTGTGATCTCTGTCTGTCAAATAAATAAATAAAATCTTTAAAAAAAAAAAAAATAAATAAAAAAAAAAAAAAAAAAAAAAAAAAAAAAAAAAAAACCATTTGCTGCACATAAACCCCCGAACTACCCCGGTTCTGCCAGCTCCAGCTAGCTTTTCTGCCATGGCACCCCTCTGAGATCTCCCCTCCACCTTGGAGGTATTGAATGGCGGCTGGGCTTCGGCCGGGCTAGCTACAGCTTCTACAGCTTTACCCCTTCCCAGGAAGGAGAGGACAGGGGCCTCAAGTGCAAAGCTGGGCCTTCCCATATCGAGCCAAGGATGCTGGGGGCTGGGATCAGGGTTCCCAACACAGCTGCCCAACCGCTGCCGCCTGCCACACAATGAAGTGTGTGACGATGCTTTACACAGCTGCTGTAAGGGCAACTGCAGGCCCTCCCAGGCCGGAAGCGCACTACCGTTTGCTGGCACAGTCTGATGCCAACCTGCTTCCAGAGCACGTGGTGCCAGGCCCTGCTCCGCTGTGGCAGTGACCGTGGGACACGGCAGTTAGCAAGGATTCCTTTCTGTGGTGAAGATCATGCCGTCATAGTGCCCGAGCCGAACTGGCAACATGTCTGCCAGAGAGGGCCAGCTAAGGCTGGGGGCACCGTCATCTCCTCAGCAAAGCCCAGTGGGAGCCAACACTGTGAGGTGACAGATGCCCGTTATGCGCTGACTGTGCCCCCGCCCCGAAGCCAGGACCTCAGAATATAACCGGATCTGTAAACAGGACTGTTGAGACAGTGTTCGTTAAGAAGAGGTCGCACTGAAGTAAGGACAGGCCTAACCCAGTACGACGGTACCTTCCAAGACATGGGGAGGCCAGGTGACGATGGAGGCAGACCCTGGAGTGACACGGACACAAGCCAAAGAACAAAGCCTGGGGCCACCAGAAGCTGGAGGAGCTAGGAAGGGTCATCCCTTCTAGGTTTCACAGGGGACAGGAAGCTGCTGATGCCTGGATTTTGGCTTCCAGAACCACGAGACGATGAAATCTCTGTGGTTTCAGGCCTGTCTGTGGCGCTTTGGTCCATGAGCCCCAGGGCACTGCCACTGCCCTGAAGCCTGATCTGAGAGGCCCCAAGTAGTTCTGGAGGGAGCTGTTGGTGAGAGGGAGGGAACTGACATTCGCCTGAACAACTGCTAAGAATCAAGCTTGGTGGTTCCCATGGATCCATACCTTTGCTTAATAAGAACATTAGTAAAATCAGAAACTGAACAACAAATGGTTTTGCCGAAACACGCAAGAATTTCACGTCCCTGCCTTTCTGCAGTTCAGTCTCCCCCAGTGCAACTCCGTGACTGGGTGATGCTGTCAGTGGCCCACCTGGGGCCCAGGGTGTTCAGATGCAGCCCAGCGTGCTTGTGTGGCCAGTCCCTGGGGTCCATCCCTCTCAGTCCTTGCTGGACATGGGTTCTCTGAACACCTCCTCACCCGCCCCCAGAAGCTTCTTAAGCCTGAGCCTCACCTGTAAGGAAGGTTCTTGCCCCCTCTCTCCCCTCGACTCCCTTCAGGTCAAGGACCCATGGCTCCTGCCCCTGCTCCAGCCGGGAGATCAGCTCAGGCTTGAAGACCAGGAATCCTGCTGTGGGGATGGCAGAGAAGGGGACTGTGTCAACATGGCTGAGGGTACAACACTGGGCCCAGCACCCTTGGTTTCCAGGAGTAAGTAGGCAGGGGGCCACTGCAGCACAGGGAGAGCCTCCGAAGGGAGCATCAGGGTGAGGCTGTGAACATAGTGGCCCTCTCTGGCCAGATCCGTCCAGCTCCTGAGGTTTGACAATGAGACCCCTGGATTCTCAGCCCATCCCCTTCCACAGCAGGGCCAGGATCCTCAGGGGATCTGACACCAGAGAGTCTGCAAAGAGCAGGCCAGCTCTAGCCTAGGGAGAAAGCAGTCAGACACTGCCGGCACTTCCCTCAGCAGAGATGGACTATCCCCCAGTTCAGAGCTGAAACATTCCGGGGGTACCAGTGGCCAAAAAACAAGAAACAAGAAAAAAAAAAACAACAAACCAACAGAGGAATAGATTTTAATTCAGAAGGTGCTGAAGTCTGACCCTCACCTGGCTGCCCCTGCCTCATGTCCTCGTGCCAATCCGTGGGGGCCTCAGCAGACTGCAGTGGCAGCCACCTTCCAGGGCCACCAGCCCCCACACTGGGGGGACAGCGCTGTGGTGTCCTCCCAGCCCATTCAAGGGCTGAGCAAACCCTGTGGTCAGGGCTTCCTTCCGGCTGTGGAGATGGGGGAGGGCAGGCAGGGAGCCCGTGGGTGAAGGCCTCATGTACACACGGGACCCCATGCTCAGCGGGAAACACTGTCCTCTCCAAGTACACGTGGGATGTCCACAGAGAAACACCCTTGGGGTGCTTCAGCTATGGAGGGGGTCATGGCCCCATTCAAGGACAATACCACACTGTGCCCCAACCAAAATGCAACTGGATATGAAGGTAGGCACAGGTACCTCAAAACCATTAGCTACCTGAAAACTGAGTAACAAATTACGACGTGGCAGCTATATTTACTATCAAACTTGCAGAATGAAGTTTAAGTAGTACTTACACATAAACTTTTTCATTTTTAAATACATTTACTAGAAATGAAAAAGGTTAAACACAAACGAGGTAAATATCAAATTCAAGAAGTTGGGGGCAAATCAACACAGCAAACCCTTATAAGGAAGAAGAAAATATCCGTGGAGCAGGATTCAATGATTAGACAACAAAGGCACCCACATCCCCCCACTGCAAAGGGAGATCCGCAAAACCGGACGCTGACTGGTTCTTTGGAAAGACAAAAATGACAGTTTCATGGCAAAACCAATCAAGGCCAACACAGTTTAAAAAATACACCAGGGAAATAACTACACACGTATGGAGACTAAAAATAAAGAGCAAACAGACGGTGAAGCAATTCAACATCCAAACGAACACATCAACTTGTAATGTGACATATAAATGAGAAAATCAGCACAAAAAAAATTCATAAACTTAACAGACTCTTAGTCACTAAGAAAACAAACGCTAGCACTCAACCGTCCTTGCCCAAGGGCCCAAGGCCCAGAGGGTTTTACATGAGAGTTCCACCAACAACCACAATTCCACATTCATAAATTCTTCCAGAAATTAAAAAGATACCCCGTTCGTCTTACGAAACTGATATGCCAACTGCCATCTGCCAAATATACACAAGAACAATTCACACAAATAAACAAATTAAGTCCAATTAACTATGAACACGGATGAAAAATCTGAAATACAATACTACCTGAGTCCAAAATGATATCAAAGTTTATATGTAAAGTATAATTTAAGTAGGGTTTATTCCAGAAATAAAACAAAATGTCAATGTAATTTACTAGACTAATAAACTTAAAAAGAATATACAAATTCTCAACTGATGCAAAAAAGAATTTGAAATTCAATGTACTTGCTTTTCTTTTTTTAAACTTTATTTTTTAGTAATCTCTACACCCAACATGTGGCTTGAACTCACAACCCCAAGACCAGGGAGTTGCATGCTCCACCACCGACTGGCTCTGCCAGGTGTCCCGCCCAATGTACTTGTTTATGATTGAAAAGAAAATTCCTCAGCTACTTCCTTTTGTTTGTATTTTATTTTTTAAAAGATTTCATTTATTTATTTGACACACAGAGAGAGATCACCAGTAGGCAGAGAGGCAGGCAGAGAGAGAGGAGGAAGCAGGCTCCTCGCTGAGCAGAGAGCCCGATGCGGGGCTCGATCCCAGGACCCTCATGACCCGAGCTGAAGACAGGCTTAACCCACTGAGCCACCCAGGCACCCTCTTCTGATTTTAATTAGATGTGTTATTTTTTTTTTTTTGAAAGAAGAGGGGTTTTTTTTGTTGTTGTTGTTCTTTCTTTCTTTCTTTTTTTTTTTTTTAAAGATTTTATTTATTTATTTGACAGAGAGAAATCACAAGTAGATGGAGAGGCAGGCAGAGAGAGAGGGGGAAGCAGGCTCCTCGCTGAGCAGAGAGCCCGATGCGGGACTCGATCCCAGGACCCGGAGATCATGACCTGAGCCGAAGGCAGCGGCTTAACCCACTGAGCCACCCAGGCGCCCCGTGTTATTTCTTAAAATTTTTAAAAGTGATCTCCACACCCAATGTGGGGCTCAAACTTACAACCCTGAGATCGAGAGTTCACTCCACCAAGTGAGCCAGCCACACACCCCTAGAAGTATTCCCTTTAAAATGAGGAACCAACAGGCCTGCCCACAGCAGTCCTGTCTACAGCACTAGGGCTCTGGCCCCGGCTAAAAGCTGAGATCCTGTGGGACCAAGAGGGAAAACATCACCCTCCCAGGGGCAGGGTCCTCCTCCTAGAATCCAGCACCAGACTAGCAGCAAGTTCAACAAAGTTGCCAAGTACAAGATCAACCCTCCAAAACCAACAAAATTTCATATCGCAACAATAACCAGTTAAAAACATAGCAACATTGGGGCCCCTGGGTGGCTCAGTGGGTTAAAGCCTCCACCTTCTGCTCAGGTCATGATCCCCGAGCCCCGCATCAGGCTCTCTTCTGCTCAGCAGGGAGCCTGCCTCCTCCTCCTCTCTCTCTGCCTGCCTCTCTGCCTACTTGTGATCTCTGTCAAATAAATAAATAAAATCTTTTTTTTTTTTTTTTAAGATTTTATTTATTTATTTGACAGAGAGAGATCACAAGTAGGCAGAGAGAGAGGAGGAAGCAGGCTCCCCGCTGAACAGAGAGCCCGATGCGGGACTCGATCCCAGGACCCTGAGATCATGACCTGAGCCGAAGGCAGCGGCTTAACCCACTGAGCCACCCAGGCGCCCAATAAATAAAATCTTTAAAATATATGTAGAGAGAGCAACGTGAAGAGATACACTGGCAAAACCACCAAACAAAGCATGAGTAGGTACTAGACCACTTTGGAGAAAATCCCAGAACTCTAACAAAGCACACAGAAGGTGAATGGGATAAATGGAGACACATTCCATGGTCATGGGTGGGAATATTTAATATGAGAAAGGTTAGCTCTTCTCTTGGGAGTCACCCCCCCCAAAAAATGCCAGTTCCAAGAATTGAAAATCTCAAACTTACTCTAAGTTTATATGAAAGAACTAGCCCACCACCCACGAATAGGTGTCAAGTGTTAAAAAGAACAGAAGGGGAAGCTGTCCTACCAGGCATTAAGACACACTACAAGGCCAACTCAGAAACAGTGTCACACGCATGAGACAAGCAGGGCCCTCTACAAACCAATGGAAAAGGTTGGAGTCCTACGTAACTCCAGACACACACGTGGACCCCAGACCTAAACGAGAAAGACAAACTATAAAATCCACAGGAGAGGGACGCCTGGGTGGCTCAGTTGGTTAAGCAGCTGCCTTCGGCTCAGGTCATGATCCCAGCGTCCTGGGATCGAGTCCCACATCAGGCTCCTTGCTCCGCAGGGAGCCTGCTTCTCCCTCTGACTCTGCTTCCACTCTGTCTGCCTGTGCTCGCTCCCGCTCGCTCTCTCTCTCTGACAAATAAATAAATAAAATCTTAAAAAAAAAAAAAAAAAATCCACAGGAGAACATACAGATTGTCTCTATGACGTTGGAGTAGGAAAGAACTTTTAAATAAAATTTAAGGTACAACTCATAAGGCAAAAACAAATGGACTTAATTTCATTAAAATCTGACCCCACGAAGTTAATAAACAGGATGGAAAAAGTTATTTATAATGCACAGAACTCGCTGTGACACCTCCCAGGGTAAGCTCCTGACCTAGAAAGACCCACTGCCCACATCACCCCTCAGCCTGGCTATATGGGTGCTGACCAGTGATGTGGGGGAGGGGTCCCAAAACGCAGCCTCACCTAGTCCAGCCACACTGCTGTGGTTCTCCAGCATCACCTCCTTGTAGAGGGCCCTCTGGCCAGGGTCCAGACACTGCCACTCCTCCCTCGAGAAGTGTACGGCCACATCACCGAATGTCACGGCCTCCTGAAAAGACATACAGCAGCACCCCAGGGAACCCTGGGTGCCAGCCCCACTCTGGCTCCACCTCATGGTGTGTCTCAGGCACATGCACCACAGGGCCGGAGGAGACTGTCACCAGGCCCCTGTGGCTCTAAAAACTGAGGGCGAGGCAGTATGGAGGAGGAGGAGGCAGCCGGATCCTGGTGACCTACAAACCTCCCCCAGTAAGGGCCTCTGGCAGGCCCCAGTCTGGGCAGGGGTCTGCTCACTCCCTTGAGGGCGGACATGCCTGAGCCTGGCAAGGGCCAGAGGGGCCAGTTCAGGGTCGAGGACGAGGCCCAGGGGCAGGGTAGGTTCCCACGGGAAAGGCAGGGGCCCTCACACGACAAGGGAGGGCCCGGAGGCAGGCAGACTCCTACCATGAGGCTCGGTGAGTGGGCATCCATGCGTCCAGGCCGAGGAACCTGCTGGCAGTGATGAGAGGGTCAGAGGTCAGGGTGCCGGCGGACCCCTACCCCTGAATGCGGGTACTGTGCTCCTCAGCAGGGACATAAGGTGGAGCCCAAGTGGCCCCAGCTCCTGAGCATCTGCCCCCGAAGCCCCCTTCCTCTTCCCGCGCGTGTGAGGTGCGAGAGTCACTCCAGACACAGGGTGGGCGGCGCGGGGGGCTGCGGGCTCCGCCAGGTCCCGACTAGGCCCGCAGGGGACGCAGCCGTGCACCGGGCAGAACCGCCTTCGGGAAGCGGTCTGAGGAGCCAAAGTTGCGAGTCCGCGCCTCGCGGGGAGAAACTCCGAAGCCTCTCCACTGGGAAACGGGTTACGCTGATGCACCGGTCCCGGAGGCGCTCACGGGACCGCGGGGAGGGAGGTGCGGGGGCGCCGGCGGCGGCGCGGAGGCGGTGGCGCGGCCGGGACGGCGGACGGCGGGAAGCAGCGGGGCGGGACGGAACCCCGCCGCCCGCACGAACCTGCTCCTCCCCCCGGTCGGACTGAGAAGCGGCTTCCCGGGGGAGCTTCTGGCTCAGAAAGTGGCTCGTGGGCGGCGGCCGCGGCTGCGGGTCCCGGGAGCGGACCCGGGCAGCAGGGACCCGCTCGCGCCGCAGGGACGCGGGTCCCCCCGGAGCGCAGCAGGCCGAGCGGCAGCAGAACTCGGGGACGCAGACAGCGCCTCGGGCCGCGGCCGCTGGCGTCGGGTCTCCCCGGGCCGCAAACGGGGGGAACGAGGACCGAGGGGCGGCGGTCCCGCGGGAGGGGGGACCCGGCGCGGGGCAGGCCGAGAGCCGGGGGAAGGCCGCGGGAGGAGCCCGCCGCCAGCCCCGCGCTACGCGGCCGGGCCTGCAGGACTCGGCCTCAGGCCTCCCGCCGCCGCGGGCCACGGCGGCCGCAGCTCGACCACCCCCCGCGCCAGGCGCCCACGGCGTCCCCAAGCCGCTCGCGCCACCCGCGCCGCCCCGCCGTGCCGGAGGCGGCCGGACGCGGGGGTCGGCCAGCTGCCACTCCGCCCGAGCCCAGGAGCGCGTAAGCCGCCCGGTCCCGAGTCCGCGCCCGACGCGCCCACTCACCCTCCCCGCCGACCGCCCGAGGCTCGGAACGCGCGACAAGACCGGAAGCGGGCCTTCGACGCACGCTCCCGCCCCGTCTCGCAGACTTCCGGCCTCTCTGGGCGGCGCGGAGGCTCGTTCGTCTCCGTGGTTCCCAGCCTCGCGGCCCGCGTGCCAGGGAAGGGGCGGGGCCAGAGCGCCGGCGAAAGGACCGGGCCGTGGGCGTGGCCAAGGGAGGGGCGGGGCCAAAGTGGAGAGACGGGCAGGGCCCGGGTCTCGCAGCCGCGGGAGGCGAAGGACCCGCCGTCCAGAGGGCGGAACCCACCTGGGCGAAGCAGGTGGAAAGCTTGCGGGTCGCCCCGGCCGGGCCCCGCCTACGTCGAGTCCCCGCACCGCGTCTGTGCCCGGGCTTTTCTACGGAAGCTCCCGCTGGGCACGTTCCGGGCAGCCGAGACGCCCCGGCCCGGGGCGCAGAGGGCACGGGGGAGCTGGTCAGCGGGGGAGGAGGGCGGAGAAGCCGAGTGGACACGGCCGCTGTGTTCTGGGTGGGTGGGGGTCTTGAGCTAGGCGGAGGCCACCGTTGGGACAGGGCGGGGGGCGCGCAGGGCACCTACAGCCGAGCGGAGGCGCCCCGGAGGCGGGAAGGACGGGCCAGAGAATGCGCAGAACTTTCCCGGGGAGGGAGGGACCGACTGCTCGCTGACCCCAAACCTGGGGTCCCCGACAGCCGCGGTGAAGTGTGGCGCACACCCGGCGAAGGAGATGGGCGGAGTCCGCTCCCCCTCCCAGCTCCGAGGCGCGGTCCCAGGGGAAAAGGGCCTTGCAGGGTGCCCCGGAGAGACCATCTCCTTTCTCGCGCGTGCCGGCGGCTTGTGTCAAAGCTCTGAAGGGTGTTTGCCATGTCGAGGAATGACTCTTTGGATCTAGGCCTGCTGGGCTGGAAAGCTGCTGAGAAGAGCCAATAGACCCAAGGGCCATGCAGAGAAGCAGAATTTTCCTGATCCCCTGACCATGGAAATGCTGCCTGAGCAGGTCAGGAGCTGGAAGTCAGTGCCAAGAGGGCCTGAAGAGGCGGGTGGCAGGGCCTCCAGGTGACAGGGCCTGTGCTCAGCGCCCCCTGGGCTCTCCCTCTGCACCGGGACCTCCTGAGTGAGGCTCCCGCTCCCCTCGGACTCCTTTTCTCCTACTCAGACCCAAGTCCCTCAAAGGCAGAGCCTGTGATGTTTCCATTTCTTTCTCCTGTGCTCAACTAGAATCCCATGTTCAATAGAAACTTGTTTTAAAACCTGAGCCTTCAGCTCAGGTCATGGTCATAGGGTCCTGGGATGGAGCCCCCATCATCTGCTCAACGGGGACTCTGCCCCCCTCCCCCTCCTACTTGGGATCTCTGTCTGTCAAATAAATAAATAAAATCTTAAAAAAAAAATTTAGAACTGACTAAACTCTGAGTCAGCAATCTTGCTTTTCCCTAAAGGAACATGAAAGTTGAAAAACAGGATTTCGAGAAAGGAAATGGATTTCTTTCACGGGAGTTCAAGCTTAATTGGGATGGATCTCAAATATGGAAAATATGGCTGAAGTAGGACTCAGAGATACACAGCATTCACTTTACCAGATGTTACTGATACTTTTGGATTCTTTTCCAAGAAAAGTTAGTGTCGATTTGAACACCGCAAGTTCAAAAAAAGTCAGGCCTCCTACCCATGAGGATGGTTACTGTCAAAGCGACAGAAAGCAAGTATTGACAAGGATGTGGAGAAAAGCAGCCCTCCTGCCCCGCTGGCGAGTGAGCTGCTGGTGCAGCCAGTGTGGAAACCAGTGTGGAGGTTCGGCAGAAATTAAACACAACTACTCTGTGGCCCAGCAATTCCACCACTGGGCATATATACACCGGGACCAGAAGCAGGATCTCGAAGATGTGTCTGTATGCCCGTGTTCACAGTGTATTACTTGTAACAGCTGAAAGCTGGGAGCAACCCAAGTGTCCACGATGGTGAGTGGGTCGGCACGATGCGTTCCTGCCGTAGGAGATCCCTCAGTCTAACAAGGAATCTGTCACGTGCGGCAGTATCGATGAACCTGGAGGACATTAAACTCTGAAATAAGCCAGTCACAAAGGGACAGACACTGTTGAGGTCTCTCGGATGAGGCACCCGGAGTAGTCAAACTTACGGGGACAGAAAGTAGAATGGTAGTTGCCAGGATCTGGGAGAAGGGTTGACAGGGAGTTACTGTTCAGTGGGGACAGAGTTCCCAGGTTGGACGGTCGTGATGACTGCACAATATGAATGACCTGATGCCACCAAACTGTGCATGTAGGAATGGTTAAGATGGTCAATTATTACGTTATGCATATTTTACCTCAGTAAAAAAAAAAAAAAAAAAAAAAAAAAAGGAAATTGGAGACGGGTGCCTGGGTGGCTCAGTGGATTAAGACTTCAGCTCAGGTCATGATCTCAGGGTCCTGGGATCCAGCCCCGCATCAGGCTCTCTGCTCGGAGAGAGACTCTGAACATTGACTTCCAGCCTTGCCACATCACCCACACTCCACATTTCTCCTGGCGCCTCTGCCTGGCCCCTCCTTGAAAGCTGGCCTCCAGGCCATCGGCACCATCCACTGAGCACCTGTGCAAACACACCCCACTTCCAGCAACCCTTTTGCCTGGCACGGCCGCTCCTGGGAGCCAGGTCTCTCTGTGTCCATTCTGCTCCCCTCACCGTCCCCTCACACCATCTGGAGCCAGTCCTTAGTGATGCCCTCGGCTCCACGCGACCTTTCCCACACTCCTCACTCAGTTGGGCCCTTCCGGTCATGTGCTGCCCACTTTCCCTGGCTGTGGGGACTCCTGCCCTGTAGCTGTCCCTCCTTCCCTTGAAGTCTTACCTGGACATACAACCCACACAGAGATACGAGCCAGCCTCCTCTGCAGCCAAAAGTAACCCTTGCACTTAGCAGTGTCCCCTTCCCCTATATCTGGAATGTCCTGGGGGCGAGCCTGGCTCAGCCAGGAGGACATGTCCCCTAGGTGTGGCTCTGGGTTGACACAGACTGAGCAGTTATGGTTGCTTGTGAACCAGGGGGCTGACGGGAAGATTCTTTCATGTGACCACAGAGTGTGAGATGCCAACAAAGACGAAGCTGTGAAGGAAGCAGGGTGCTGGTGCCGGAGACACTTCTGTGCCCGTTCGCTGGGCTGGTATCCAGATGCCAATGCGCTCCGGGACTTGAGTTTGCCCGTCCCCTGAAAACAGGACGGCCCTGGAGGGCAACTTCATCAAGCAGGTCAGGGTGAGGTCCGTAGAATTCCAGCCAGCATCTCCGCCCAGCGTTGGGGAGGCGAGCTGAGCTCTGCCATCCGTCAGAGGTCTTGGCACCTCCAGAACATGACAATGGAGGGCTGGACTTGAGAGGTAAGTGGGAAACAGGCAGCACCCGGTGACCTCCGCCAGAGACCCTGGCGTAGGCTGTGTCACAGGCTGTCATTTAACCCTCTCCACACCTCGTGAGGCAGGTATTACAGGAAGCAAGTATTGACAAGGATCCCGTTTTATAGGTTAGGAAACTGAGGCAGCTAAGCAACTTGCTCAAGTTCAAATGCCTAAGAAGGAGTGAAGCAGAGGTTTGGTCCCAAATATCTTGGTTTTACAAACAAATGACTAACAGCTGTGCTTCCACTGACGTTCACAAAGTGCAACACGGACACAGAGATTTCTGTCAATCAAGCTCCCTCTGGAAAGCTTCAGGGGAAACGTGGTGCCTAATCTGGGCCTTGAGGGCTGAGCAGGGCCTGCTGGTGACAAAGGTGCACACAGGCAAGCACGTAACCCAGGTCCTAGGCCAGGACAGCCCTGCAGGGACCAACGCCTCGCCTAGGACAGGGCTAGAAATGCCTGGGGACACATGGTGATGGTCAGGACCAAATCCTGCACAGGGAGCCATCAGGAGGGTGGGGGTTCCCCAGGAGGAGACACTGTGGGAAGTTCCTCATGTCAGTTCAAGGGGTCTTTGAGTCTGCCATGCCCCTTGGGTCCCAGGGAGCAGGTGATGGCATGAGGGAGGGGGCTGTGCAGCCTCAGTGTGGTGACCAGGAGGCAGGGGGCCTTGTGCCCGGGGCAGCTCATTCATGCTGCTTTGCCTGCCTCTAGCTTGGGCTGCTCCTCAGGTCCCACCCACCCTAGATTCCCGCACAGACTTCAGGGTTTCCCTGTGCCCATCCCCAGGCTGCCCCCTCCTGGCCCACAGAGAGCTCTGGGTCACTGATAAGTGGCTGTCTCCGAGCTCAGGGCAGAGGGGCAGCTCCCAAGCGGCCAGCCCCAAGGTGACCAGGGTGGCACAGCTCAGGGAGGCTGTGGTGCATCATCAGGGGTTGTGAGCCCTGCAGGCTGGCTGCGTGTTGGGTCGCTGCCTGGGCCCTACCCGCAGAGGCTGCATTCACATAGGGGGTGCAGCCTGGACATCGCATCGAGACTTTTAAAGGGTTCCTGGGTGACCCTAACATGCAGTGAAGTTTGAGAACCGCTGGTCACAGAAAACATAAAATCACCCAGCCGCTTCTGATGCTTCCTCAGCTGCAGGGTGAGACGCCCCACGTCCTGGCTGAGGGTGCTGGGGCCACGAAGGGCCGTCAGCCTGGCGTCCTCCCTCCCAGCACTCGGACCTTAAGGTCTATGGCTCACAGTCTCTCGGCTGTTGGACAGGAGTTAGGGTAGGGACGTCTGTGAACCCTCCAGGGCAGGGGCCTGGTTGCCTGGCACAAGGCAGCTCTGCAGACTTCCTGCTTGGGCTGCATCCACAGGTGGATCCAATGGGAACCAGAGGATTTGGGGATCCAGAGTGGAGGATTTTATACGAAGACCCTGAAGATCCTTTCTGGAGCCAGGCTAGTCCTGGCTGGGCTTTAGGGTGCCGACCTCAGCATCCAGTGGGCTCGGGGCCCTCTGGAGGATGGGCTGTGCTGAGGTCAAGGCTGGGGTAGGGGCATGGGGGAGAGGGCAGCTCTGCCCACAGTCCTCACCCTGTAGCATCCTGCAACACAATGTAAAGGGTTGGGGGACTGCTTTGGACCCGGGGGACAGTGCTCTCCTGCTGCCAGAGATTTTGATTCCCCAATCCCGTGGGAAGTCACTGTAGGATAGTGCCGTCTGCAGGGGCAGGAGCCCCATCAAATACGAACCGTGAGGCCCACAGCAAACTTGCAAGTTTGGTTCCAGACCACTGCGAAAAAGTGAATTTTTGCTTGCTTAGTGCATATAAAAGTGATGTTTAGGGAGGCGCCTGGGTGGCCTGGTCAGCTAAGTGCCTGATGCTTGATTTTGGCTCAAGTCACGATCTCATGGTCCTGGGTTTGTTTTTGTGTGTGTGTGTTTTTTAAAAAAGATTTATTTATTCATTCATTTATTTGACAGAGATCACAAGCAGGCAGAGAGAGGAGAAAGCAGGCTCCCTGCTGAGCAAAGAGCCCGACCTGGGGCTCAATCCCAGGACCCTGGATCATGACCCGAGCTGAAGGCAGAGGCTTTAACCCACTGAGCCACCCAGACACCAGGGTCCTGGGTTTGAGCCCCAGGTCAGGCTTTTCGCTCAACACAGTTGTCGGGCTCTTTGCTCAACACAGTCTGCTGCAGATTCTCTCCCTTTCCTCCCTCTGCTCCTCAATCTGCTCTCTTGCTCTGGGGAGCTTGGCGCAGTTGGTGAGCAGCCAGCTCTCAGCTTTGGCTCAGATCATGAGCCTGGGGTGCTGGGATTTAGCCCCCTCTGTATGGAGTGGGCTAGAGACTCTCCCCTCACACAAAAACTCTCTTTCTCAAAAAAATAATTTTTTAAAAAAAAGTTATGTTGATGCACCAGTCTCTTAAGTGTGCAATAGCATTATATCTATAAAAGGAACATTCACACTTTAATTTCACAATGTTTTATTGCTGGGACACCTAGGGGGCTCAGTCGTTAAGCGTCTGCCTTAGACTCAGGTCATGATCCTGGGGTCCTGGGATTGAGCCCCGCATCAGGCTCCCAGCTCAATGGGAAGCCTGCTTCTCCCTCTCCCATTTCCCCTGCTTGTGTTCCCTCTCTTGGTGTCTCCCTGTTAAATAAATAAATAAAATCTTAAAAAATTATCAAAATGTAGGGAAACCTGGCTGGCTCAGTTGGTTAAGTGTCTGTCTGACTTTGGCTCAGGTTATGATTCCAGAATCCTGGAATCAAGTCCCCTGTTGGGCTGCTTGCTCAGCGGGGAGTCTGCTTCTCCCTTGCCCTCTGCCCCTCCCCCTGCACAATTTTTAAAAAGATTTTATTTATAAATAAACCCATTTCTGCAAGGATAGATGCACTGAGCATGTCTGCACCTCTAAAGCCCCAGCACTGGCTGCCCTCCCTTAAGTCCATGCCTGTCATCTCCAGGTAGGCCTTCGGGAGCCGGAGCAAGCATGCCCCCTGGAGCAGTACTTCTTCCCTGGTCCTGGCTGTGACAGCCCTTGCAACTCTTGGGCTGGCATTGCTGACCATTTCGCCGCAGACTGTGGCCCCAACTGATGTAGTAAAGATAAGGCTCAAAGCCCACAGCTAGAAAAGAATTCTTGAGAGGTCTTTGGTACAAAAAGGTGTTTTTTTTTTAAACATATAATGTATTATTTGCTTCAGGGGTCCAGGTCTGTTAATCATCAGTCTTGCACAATTCACAGCAGTCACCGTAGCACATCCCTCCCAATGTCCATCACCTGGCCACCCTGTCCCTTCACTCCCACCCCCCAGCAAAATGGTGGCTTTATTAAAGCATGGGGACAGGACCCACGGGCAGAAAGAGCTGTGCTGGGGTCATGGCCCATTGTATCCCATCAAACTGGGAGTGGGTGGCGTAAGTCTCTAAGGAATTTTGGAACCAAGGTTTCCAGGACCCTGAGGGGACTAGCTGTTGTTGGGAAAAAGTCATTTATTGCGGTCTAATAAAACCTCACTCATGAGACCCTTCAGATGCGTATTGGTGGGTCATGTGCTTGGGGAGGGGTGATTGCCAACATGTATCTTGTGGGGTGGAGATAAAGGAAGTTTCCAAAGGCATTTTAAAAAATATCTTATTTATTTATTTGAGAGAAAGCCAAAGAGAGAGCACAAGCAGGGAGAGCAGCAGAGGGAGAGGGAGCAGCCCGACATGGGGCCCAATCCCAGGACCCCAAGATCATGACCTGAGCTGAAGGCAGACAACTGACTGAGCCACCCAGGTGCCCCTCCAAAGACATTTTTATTTTTATTTATTTATTTTTTCTTTAAAAAAATATTTTATTTATTTATTGGACAGACAGAGATCACAAGCAGGCAGAGAGGCAGGCGGAGAGAGTAGGAAGCAGGCTCCCCGCCGAGGAGAGAGTCCGATGTAGGGCTGGATCCCAGACCCTGGAATCACGACTTCAGCCGAAGGCAGAGGCTTCAACCCACTGATCCCCCCAGGCGCCCCTAAAGACGTTTTTATATGTTAGCGTAGACTTCCGGGATCCTGGGGGTCGGGCTCGGTGCCTGTTGTCTTTAGGAAGGTGTTAGCCCCGAGTGGCTGAGCTCCTGGAGGAAGGTCACTCTGCCCGTTTTAAGGACTTGTCAATGGGCTACGGATAATAAGGAAAGGCAGTAATTTTTCTTCAGCCTTTGTTTCCCACGTCACTGACCATCTGTCAGTGGGAAGACTCTGAACACGTCCGCAGCGGGCCTGCTTAGCCACCTTCTGGCTGCGTCCAGCTCCCGGAGAGGGAGAACAGGGGGCCCTGCCCTACCGTCTCTCATCCCAGAAACTCACGGGACCCTCTCCGGGACCTGAGAGCCGGAATGTCCAAGGACTGTCCCCACCTCCAATCCACCCTCTGCCTTTCTGAGCCTCTGAGCCTATCCTGGGATGACCTCAAAACCCCTCATTCTGCCCCAAAGAGGCGCAGGTACCCCTCGGGCTGCCCCCCACCCCCCATGCCTGCCAACCCACCTGCTGCCTCACTTGGGGCTTCTGCAGCTCAGGAACGGCACTCCCGAGGTCCGCCCACGGGGCTTCGTTCCTCCCCTCTTCTCGCCGTCCCACGACGTCATTCTCGCCGCCATCCCTCCAAAGCCTACCGGCCACGCGGGTGCTAGCAAACACCCTAGCTCCAGGCCCTGAGTGCACGCCTCTGGCCACCGCGACCTCCCACCCCGCTCGCCGGCTCTCCCCCTACTGGCCTCACCCGCACACCCACAGCCCTGGTCAAGCAGCTCCACGCTGACCTGCTTGAGGGCAGTTCTCCGACGGGGTCCCACCTCCAGGCACCCTCTCCTGACGGGCCCTCCCACTCCTCTGGGCCTCCAGGAAGCCCTCGGTCGGCAGCTTACGGCCAGCCGGCGGCTCCCTGCCCCTTACCTGCAGCGCACAGCCCCCGGGCCCTCCACCTGCTGTTCCCCGACCCGCTCCCTCCCCGCAGGGTTTGAGCCCCGAGTCTTCGCGTCCCCTCGCCCCAGGGCCATGTAGCCAGGCTCGCCTTGCTCACCCCTCCCAGCCCCCCGTGTCGCTCCACTCCCTGGGCTCGCTTCCCCTCCTCTACCAGCCCGAGCGGCCCGACTACCCCGGCTGCGAGTCCCGCACCTGTGCGGTCGCCCAGCCTCTCCGCTCACCCACTTCGAGGTCGCCCGCGAGCGCCGGGACGCCCGTCTCTCTCCCCAACGCCCACCTGCAGGTACGGCCGCCGCGACCTCTCCGACAACCCGGCAGCGCGCAAAGCCCCGGCGTGCCCGGAGCGGCCGCACGGTCGCTAGCCGGGCATCTGCTTCCTGCCGTCCGGACCCCGCTTTGCTGGGAACGTCCACCAGCGCCCAACGCTCCGTCCGTTTCCCGAAGGGAGGCCTCACCCTACGGCGAAGCGCTCGTCCCAGGAAGGGGCGCTCGCCCTGCAGGAGAGCCATTACCTCGCGAGGAGTCTCCAGCCCCGGAGCGGGGTCGTCGCCAGGCCCGCAGCGCAGCCCTAACCCCACGCCCGGAGCGAGGCGCCCCGTAAAGTCCCTCAACCTCTGCGCGCCTCCTGGGCGGCTCGGGGGCGACACTCACCCACCGGGAGACTCCTGGGAGCTTCCGACTCCCCTCCGACCTCCCCCGGGGCCGCCCCCACCACGGCCACGCGACGGGAGAGTGGGTCCCCGGCCACAGCGCCGCCACACGGGGGCCGAGGAGGCTGCGCGGGCCCCAGTTATCCCAACGCGCCTGCGCAGAGGCCCCTGAGGCCTGAGGGGGCCGCGGGAGGAGTACGTCCCGGCGTGCACCGCGCTCACGCCGCGCCGGAAGGTCACGCGCCTCTCGGCCCCGCCCCGGAAGATAAGGCGGCTCTCGGGCGCCGCGTCTCCTTTTCCGGCCGCGCTCGGCAGCAGGTAGGACGTGCGTGTGGCCTGGCGGCCCTCGCGGCCCTCGCGGCATCCGTCGCCATCCGTCGCCCTGAGGCCCGCTAGGGACCCCGCCGGGACTCCCGAAAGAGCTGGGGCGCACGGCCACGGATGGGGGCGCGGAGGGGTGGGGCCCGGAGGGAGGATGCTGGGGGCGGGGGACCCTGAAGCCGGGGCGGCGGGGGTTCCCGGGCCGCTCGGGCGCTAACCGTGGGCCGCCTGCAGACCGCCATGGGCCGTGTCATCCGTGGGCAGAGAAAGGGCGCCGGCTCGGTGTTCCGCGCGCACGTGAAGCACCGCAAGGGCGCCGCGCGTCTGCGCGCCGTGGACTTCGCCGAGCGCCACGGCTACATCAAGGGCATCGTGAAGGTACGGGCAGCCCCTCTCCGCGGGCGGCTGGGGACGCGGGGAGCCTCGCGGGGACCCGCCGCTCACGCGCGCTCGGCCCGCAGGACATCATCCACGACCCGGGGCGCGGCGCACCCCTCGCCAAGGTGGTCTTCCGGGACCCGTACCGGTTTAAGAAGCGGACGGAGCTGTTCATCGCCGCCGAGGGCATCCACACGGGCCAGTTCGTGTACTGCGGCAAGAAGGGTGGGCTTCGCGCCGGCGGGGGCGGCGGGCGGGGGCGGCGGGGGCCGCCGGCTGACCCCGAGCGGCGGCTTCTTGCAGCCCAGCTCAACATCGGCAACGTGCTCCCGGTGGGCACCATGCCCGAGGGCACCATCGTGTGCTGCCTGGAGGAGAAGCCCGGGGACCGGGGCAAGCTGGCCCGAGCCTCGGGGAACTATGCCACCGTCATCTCCCACAACCCGGAGACCAAGAAGACCCGCGTGAAGCTGCCCTCGGGCTCAAAGAAGGTCATTTCTTCAGCCAACAGAGCTGTGGTCGGTGAGTGGCGGCGGCCTCGGGGTGCTCGTCCGCGCGTCGCCCGCGCCCGGCCCGCCGCGGGACTCGGCCAGGGTCTGTGCCGTGGGCGCAGCAGTCTCGGCCTCTGCACCGGCCGGGGCCGGTCGCGCAGGCCCGTCTGTGCCGCGGGGTGACGGGGGGGCCTGCCGGGCGCCGCTCCCCGTCCGCCGGCCGGTGGTCCTCGTGGGCGTGCGGCCGTCCTGAAGCGACCCAGCAAGTGGCTTAGGAAGGGCCGAGACCTGGTTCGTGTGGCTCTGGCAGCCGCGCCTTTGAAGTGCGGCAGACCAGGAACAACTTTATTCTCAGAAAGCTCCGCTGCAGGGGCGCCTGGGTGGCCAGTTCTGCCTCTGACTTGGGGGGTGATCCCAGGGTCCCGGCATCAAGCCCAGAGTCCAGCTCCCTGCTTAGCGGGAGCTCAGCTGCTCCTCCCTATGTAGCCCGCCCACCCCCGCGTGCTCTCTGCCTGGTCTTGCAGGTTGGTTTGAGAAAGCGCGTGTGTGAGTTGGGTAGAGGGAACGTCCAGGCTGGCTCCCTGCTGGAGCCTACAACCCTGAGATCACCAGGGCCAAGAGCTGGATCCTCAGCCAGCAGAGCCGCCAGGTAGCTCCCCCCCCCAAGCATTCTTGAGCAGATGTTTACAAAACAAGCGGCTCCGCTAGAGGCGAGTCCCGTGGCAGACTGAGTCCTCCTTCCTCTTGGTGCTTAGAAATTAGAGGGGTGTGTTTGCGGAGATGGGGCGCAGTAGGGGGTCTTCCTGGAGAACCATAGGTGGAGGGAGCCGTTGCCGATGGTGTGTGCAAGGGCCTCACTAGGCTGCCCAGCAGACTTAGAACTTGGGTTCGTCCGCTAGGCTGCTTGGTGGTAATTGGGAAGAGGTTACGGAGATTCTGGGAGCCACGTGATGGTGTGTGAGTACAGTGAGAGATGAGCCGTCGGGGGGGTGGGGATGCTCTGCCTGATAGGGACCTGAAGGTTAGGGAAGGTAGGGTGCACGTTCCTGAGGTGCCTGATCTTCCCAACAGGTGTGGTGGCTGGAGGTGGCCGCATTGACAAGCCCATTCTGAAGGCTGGCCGTGCCTACCACAAGTACAAGGCAAAGAGGAATTGCTGGCCACGCGTGCGGGGTGTGGCCATGAATGTGAGTAGTCCAGAAATGGGTGGTTGAGGCAGGGATTGGGGACTGGGAGGCTAGACGGACAAGTCCTTCCTTGGAGCATCTCCCTTCTGTGACAAAGGGTCTGTAGTGTGAGGCTTTGGGGTGTGGTTTGTTGGCACAGATCACTTGATCCTGCTTTTAACCAGGTCCTGAGGTAGGTGGGTCCACAGCCCTGTACTAATGCCACCTTTCTCTTCGCAGCCTGTGGAGCATCCTTTTGGAGGTGGCAACCACCAGCACATTGGCAAACCCTCCACTATCCGCAGAGATGCCCCTGCTGGCCGCAAAGTGGGTCTTATTGCTGCCCGCCGGACTGGGCGTCTCCGGGGAACCAAGACTGTGCAGGAGAAGGAGAACTAGGGTTGAGGGGCTCAATAAAATGTGTCCTTCTGCCATTAACTTCTGCTTGTCCATGGTTTCGGAGTCCTCGACAGAAGTGCCATGGAGTTTAAAGTTTCGCAAAGAGAAAGATGTAGTTGGATGAAGCCGCGAATAGTGAAAGTTTGGAGAGAAGAGGTGGGGGTGCTGGGTATTTTCACATCCCCATTCCTGGAAAACACAGACACACGCCACCAGTGCAGGGAACAGGATCTCACTCAAATCTGCGTGAACTTGAGCACTTGGGGGATCTCTCTGGGTGAGGGTGTGGATGCTTAGGAAGGAGAGTGGTGCTCCTGAAGCTGTGGGTTGGAGAGCGGGAGAGCTGTCTTGCCGTGGGAGGACCGGAATAGCGCGACTAATTTCTCAACAAATGGACTTCCTGTTTTTGTTCCTGGACCTTGTCCCAAACTTTGACAGGCTCATCAAAACTGGCAGAACCAGGGCAGATCTGTTGAGCCAGTGAGGCATAGAGATGGTAGCGGGGGTTCATTAGTGCCTCCGGACCAGGACGCTTGCTTCCCAGCGCCCCCTACGCCGAGGGATCCCCTTGTGAGCCAGTGCAGAAGCAGGGACAGCAGGCCACTGCCTAATCATGGGGACAAGGTTGGGGGACAGTAGGAAGCTGGCTGAGGTAGAATGCCCCTTGTACAGACTACAGGTGGGAAGGTGGTGCAGCAGGTGTTCCTGGAGGCGGCCTTTCTGTGGCTGCTACAGGGCTCCTTGCTGTCAGGGTCAGCACTTGTCTCCAGCATGAACCTTGCCCCCAACTCTTGCCTTTTTGGTCTCCACTTGACCACCCACTATAGCCTAAGTGGTGAAGAAAAGCAAGCGGGCATCGCTTCCCTGTGAAGGGAAGAGGGCTGGGCTCCGCTCCCTGGACTGTAAGATAGCATGCTGTTTCACCCTCCTGGACACTGTGGTCTGGGACCTTGTCCAAGAGGTGGCCATCAGGGAGGGGTTGCTCTAGTAGCCGGCACCCAAGGAAGCCCCCCTCCCGCCGTGGGCCGGGGTTCAGTGTGCTACAACCTGTCACCGGTAAGCCCGGTGTCCGTCTCCTGGGGGTGGCATGGCTTCTCTCCCCAGCTCCAAAGGAAAGGGCCTGGTTCTGTGTTGGCTGTAGGGCCTTCAGCCTCCCCCCAAAGCGAGGTCCTCCAAATCCCCAAGCTGCTCGCCCCCGCCTGGGTTCTGGAGTCTCGGGCTTCCGGTTCCAGACTGCGGCCGCGCGCCCGACTCGGCACCGCCGGTCGCTTCCTCCCGGAGGTTAGCTACTGAGAGTCGGTTTCCTAGAGCGGCCCGAGGGGGGGGTGGTCTCCGGCTAGGACGCGGGCTGAGGGCGTCACTTCCGGTCGGTAGCGGTCGGCGCGGCGGGCGGGGCTGGTGCGGGGCCGGGCGCGGCTCGCCTGCGGCGCGGAGGTGAGTGAGGGCCGGCGAGGGCTCCCGGGCGCGGGCCGCCGGCCCTTCCCCGTAACCACAGAGCGGCCCGGCCCCCGCCCCGCGGTCGACAGTGTCTCCCGCCCCCGCGTCCCTCGGCGGGCCCTGTCCCCACTGTCGGAGCCTGCTCGAAGTGCCCCGGTCCCCCCTCGGGGTTTCCCGATGGGCCGCAAGCCCCGACCCGTGCGGTGCCAGCCCGGCGTCTGCTGTCCGCCGCTCTGGCCCGCGTTGTTCCTTGCCGGGCCCCCGCCCGAGGGTCCTCCTCCGCGGTCTCCTCCCCGGCCGTCCCGAGGGGCTGCTTCTGGGGCCCGCCTGGCCCGCCGACTCGAGGCCCCTTCCCTTCCCGGGCCCTCTCCGCCGCGCGGACGGTCACCAGCGCCCCAGACTCCGCGCAGCCCCCAGCGTGGGCCGGGCCTCGCCCTCGCTTCTGCGTGCGGTTGTCCTCCCCGCGCCGCCCGGTTGCCCCCGGCGGTCTCTGCCTGGAGCGCTCGGTGCCCGGCCCGGCCTGCGTCGGTCGTGCCCCCGCGCCGCGCCGCTTCCCTGCTTCCTCTCGCCTTTGGCAGCTCCCGAAGGGCCAGTCCCGCGGCGCCGGCCTCCACCCTTTTTCGCTTCTGATGCTCGGCGGCCAGACTCTGTTCCTCTTCCCGGGAGGCCTTGGGTCACGTCTGACACTGAAGACTTTTTAAATAAATGCGCCTGTTTCTGTGCCTTGAAGGTGCGTCAAACACACGCGCGCGCGCACCCACCAACTTTTAAAAGAAAATTTTGGGGCGCCTGGGAGGCTCGTGGGTTAGGCGCGGTCATGATCCCAGGGTCCTGGGATCGAGTCCCAAGTCCGGCCGCCTGCGCGGTGGGGAGCCTGCTTCCCCCTCCACCGCCCTGTGGTCTCTCTGTGTCTCGCAAATAAATCTTTAAGAAAACCAAAACGGAATAAAAACGTGTGAAGTAGGGGCGCCTGGGTGGCTCAGTGGGTTAAAGCCTCTGCCTTCGGCTCAGGTCATGATCCCAGGGTCCTGGGATCGAGCCCCGCGTCGGGCTGTCTGCTCTGCAGGGAGCCTGCTTCCTCCTCTCTCTCTCTCTGCCTGTCTCTCTGCCTACTTGTGATCTCTGTCTGTCAAATAAATAAATAAAATCTTTAAAAAAAAATATTTAAAAAAAAATAATTAAAAAAAAAAAAAACAAACAAAAAAAACGTGTGAAGTAATCTCTGTGGCCAGTGTCTGGCTGGATCACAAGGTCGGCGGGACAGGATGTACCAGCTGAGCTAGCCAGCCTCCCCAGCCCCGTCTTTCTTTGTAATGTGGGTTCCATGCGAAAGTGGGCAGATGGAGACTCCTCTATTCTACTGACTGGACCAGCCAGGCACCCCCCCCCCCCTTTTTAAAGAAAACTGTTGAAGTGGAATTGCTCTTGGATGCAGGGTCCCCAGTCCCATTTGGTTCCCTAAACAACCCTCACTTTTTTAAGGTTTGATTTATTTATTCACTTGACAGAGAGAGACAGCCAGAGGGAACACAAGCAGGGGGGTGGGAGAGGGAGAAGCAGGCTCCCCGCTGAGCAGAGAGCCCAACCCAGGCCTCCATCCCAGGACCCTGAGATCACGACCTGAGCCAAAGGTAGAAGCTTAACCCACTGAGCCACCCAGGTGCCCTTTACAGATTTTTTTTAAAAAATTTTTTTATTAGAAGGGCACCTGGGTGGTTCATTCATGAATCGTCTGCCTTTGGCTGGGGTCATGATCCTGGGGTCCTGGGACTGAGCCCCGCCTCCTTCTCCCTCTACCACTCCCCCTGCTTGTGTTCCCTCTCTTGCTGTATCTCTGTCAGATAAATAAATTTTTTTTTAAAAGATTTTATTTATTTATTTGACAGAGAGAGATCACAAGTAGACAGAGAGGCAGGCAGAGAGAGAGAGGGAGGGAAGCAGGCTCCCTGCTGAGCAGAGAGCCCGACGTGGGGCTCGATCCCAGGACCCTGGGATCATGACCTGAGCCGAAGGCAGAGGCTTTAACCCACTGAGCCACCCAGGCGCCCGGAGATAAATAAATCTTTAAAAAAAAATTAAAGATTTTTATTTGAGAGAGCACGAGCGGGGGTGGGGCAGAGGGAGAAGCAACCTCCCCTCTCTGAGCAGGGATCCCAGTGTGGGACTATATCCCAGGACCCCAGGATCATGACCTGAGCTGAAGGCAGACGTTTAACTGACTGAGCCACCCGGGCTCCCCCTTTCCAAATGTTTATTGGACTCTTTGATTTTTTTTTTAAATTTTTAAAGATTTTATTTACTTCTCAGGGAGCACAAGCAGGGGGAGTGGAAGGCAGAGTGAGAAGAAGCCTCCCCACTGAGCAAGGAGCCTGATACGGGGCCTCGATCCTAGGACCCCAGCATCATGACCTGAGCTGAAGGAAGAGGGTTAACTGACTGAGTCGTGCAGGTGTCCTTTGATTTCATTATCTATGATTTCCCAAGTTGTCATGTGTTCATTTTTTAAAATAAATGGTCTTTTTTTTGTACTTTAAAACATTTTGTAGGTCTTTTTTTATGTATTAAGTATGTTTGTAAATATCTTTGATTCTACAGCTTGTTTTTCTAATGTGCCTTGTACAGAAATTTTTGGAGGAAAACAAGTGTCCTTGATGTACTATATTTTGCATGTTATTTTCTTATAATAGCCATACATTTTGTTTTAAACATTTAGGTCTTCAGTGTTTTTAAAATATATTTTTGTGTGCCATAGAAGGCAGCAGTTGAATTTTACTTTCCTGTGGACAATCCGTTGTGTCGATACCATTTTGGTTAGCACGCCGTTATGTCTCTGCTATGTGCACCGATCTGTTCCTCATTTTCTTTACTATGCATAAACCTCACTTTTATTACCGTAGTCTCACAGTAAGTCCTGGTTTGTGGTAGGACATGCGTCTGCCTAACTTTACTTCTCTTCTGGCCAGGCCTTAGTCAATCTTGGATCATTATTATGATATTGAGTCATTTTGGTCAGATTTCATGTTTATGTCCTGTTGCAATTTTGGTTGTACAGAATTAATAGATTTACTTGGAGAGAACTGACATTTTTATGACATTGAGTCCTGTCTGTGCCCACTCTCTATTGCTCCGTAGCTCTGTTAGATGTCCTTCAATAAAGTTCTACTGTTTTGCCCCCAGGGTCTTGGACTGCACTCTGACAACTGTTGCTGCTTGTGTGGTATGTAGAATTATGTCCCCTTTTTTGTTCTTAATAGTATTTCTTTTTCCATTTCTTTTCTGCCTCCCTCCATTGGACTTGCCAGATGTTTGTGTGTCTTATTAGCAGTGTTGAGATTATGTTTTGTTTCTTTAAATCAAGTATTCTTTATTTTCTTCCATCTTTTCTTGAATTGCTTTTATTAGTCTGTGTCTAATTTCTTTATTTTTTTTTAAGATTTTATTTATTTATTTGAGAAGGAGAATTGGAGAGAGAGCGAGCATGGGAGGGGGAGGGGAAGAGGGAGAAGTAGATGTCCCGCTCAGCGGGGAGCCCGATGGGGTACTTGATCCTGGGACTCTAGGATCATGACCTGAGCTAAAGGCAGTCGCTTAACCAGTGGAGCCACCCAGGCGTCCCTGTATCTAATTTCTTTTTTTTTTTTTTTAAAGATTTTATTTATTTGAGAGAAAGCACATATGTGTGGGGAGAAGGGCAGAGGGAGAGGGAGAAGCAGACTCCCCAGGGAGCCCAATGTGGGGCACAAACCCAGGACTCTGGGATCGTGACCTGACCGGAAGGCAGATGCTTACCTCCCTGAGCCCCCCCAAGGCCCCTGAGGTGGTCCTTTTTAATCATATATTTCCAGCATAACAGAGAATGTTTTGCCAAATGGTATCGATCTTTGGAATTGTTGCCTGGTGTGTGATGTTCTTACTAGTTTTGAGATCTATCTTGGAATCTCTCTGTTTCCACAACTATTCTGTACTTGTTCCACGTGTGTCTGAGGGGGGCGCGCTGGGGTCTGTCATTCCGGGGGGCTTTGCCGGTTGCTCTCTGCACCTCCCATTAGCATTGGCTTTCCGTGTTCCAAGTGTCTTGGTGGACACACACTTGTCTGCAGTGACAGCTTCTGGGTGGGTTTCCCTGTTACTAATATGTGTTACTCATTTTCTTTTAAGATTTTATTTATTTACTTGACAGAGAGAGATCACAAGCAGGCAGAGAGGCAGACAGAGAGAGGAGGTCCCCGCTGAGCAGAGAGCCCGATGGGGGGCTCGATCCCAGGACCCGAGATCATGACCTGAGCCGAAGGCAGAGGCTTGAACCCACTGAGCCACCCAGACACTTGTCTTATATTCAGCCTTTCTGTATTATTTTGTTTTAGGTTATGCAGGTACATTTTGTGTGTCTCTGTTAGAGAATCTTGTGCTTCTAGTGGGTGAGTTTAATTCTTTTATTTCTAACCATTATTCAGCCACTGAACTTGTTTCTACTTATGTATTTTTTACCATCTATACTTTGATTTTGTTCTGTACCTTCTGGTTTGTTTTTTTTTTTTTAACTTCTTTTTGTCCTCAACACTTAACAGGTTGACTTTATTCTTGCATATAAAGTGAATGAGTGTGCCATTTTCCTCCTGAATGAGACCGCTTGGTGTGTCAGAAAGGTTGAGGGGAACAGATGACCTGAGGAGTCATCCCTGCAGGTGTCCCTGTGGTAGGGGAGGGTCGGGCAGGGCAGCCCCAGGCAGGGAGCAGAGTCTGCCAGGTGACCAGCTGTACGTTGATGGGGATGAGTGTGGCCCTGAAGCTGCCCACAGGAGGGGCAGGCTGGGCCACCGTGTGTTCCTCTCTCTTCCTTCAGCACTGGTGTGACTCACACTGGGAAGCCCAGGGTTCCAGGTGATGGCGGCTTTGCACCTGTCTGCCCTGCCCCAGGTGAGCATCCAGTTTCCCTGAAATCTCCACAGAGGGCTTCCCTGCCTGCTCTGTCTTTGCAGACACTGTCAGGCATCTTGGTCTCGAGTATTGAGCAGAGGATGGGTGACCCTGGGACTCCGGTCACTCCCCTGGCCTGTACTGGGGGATCATGCCTGTAGTCACCCCTGTGCTGCTGTTCCTGGCATGCTTCTGCCGTTCCAGCCTAGGCCTACACCTGGGCCTGCAGCAGCCCCTGTCATTCCAGGCTGAGGTGACCTTTGAGGACGTGGCCGTGCTATTCTCCCGGGAGGAGTGGGGTCGTCTGGGCCCTGCTCAGAGGGGCCTCTATAGGGACGTGATGCTGGAGACCTACAGGAATCTGGTCTCCCTGGGTAAGTCCCCTCACTAGGCTACTGGTCAGGGAACAGCCCTGGGCACTGATGATTCAGCAGGGGCTGGGCTGGGGACTTCATCCTCTGGTCCTAGGCAGACCTGGTTTGTGCAGACGAGAGGCCAAGTGGGGCTGGGTCAGTGCTTCTCTCCTCTGAGCTCCCAGATAAGACTTGCCTCCCTGCCCCAGGCCCAAGGTAGAGGGACTGCATATCTCCAGGTGGAGAGAGTCCCCGGGCTCTTGTTCCCAGTGCTTAGATCTCAGATCTCGTCTTCATGACCATCCCAGCCCTCCAAGAGCGTCCAGACTTCCGGTCACCCCACTTTGCCTGTGCTTCTCCTCCGCCCCGGTGTAGATGAGACACACTCCGTACAGCCCTGCGTCCTCGGCACCAACTCTAGGCCCCGTTTTCTTCCCAGGAGCTGGACCTGCCGGTCCCAAGCCTGGGGTGATCACACAGTTGGAACGAGGGGATGAGCCGTGGGTCCTGGACGCACAGGGCGCCGAGGGGAAAGAGCGACTGAGAGTCAGTGTCTCAGGTGCGTGAGGGGGGCCGCTTCCCCAGCAGTGGCTGAACAAGCATTTGTTGGGATCCAGCGTACGTGCTGAGTGACTTAGGTATTTAGAACGAGGTGCATCAGGGCAGCGTGGCAACCCTGGGAATCGCGTGTGCTGAAGTCCAGGTCCCCTCTGTCAGCTTGGGTGCCTCAGTGTGGAGGTTCTTGAGTTGAGTCTTCTGGGAAGGTGAGAGGGGCCTTGCTGGTTAGGGGAGCCCTGTCCTTCAGAGCTCGTACCCTGTGAGGAGGGTCACATGGGACCCAGTGATGCAGACCGTTACTTCATTGTCCTTTTCTAAGTTATCCACTTGGCAATTAGAAACTGTTACAAGGAAGAAAGACCGTCTCTCGCGCACATGCCAGTGTGTTCTGTGGTGTGCCCGCTGTCCCCTCCCTGGTGCTGTCCGTTCCACACCGTAGACAAAGGTCCCTTCTTGACAGGAGTGCAGTGATCCCGTGGGTACTGCTGTCATCTCCTTTTTCACTCCGTGAGTGTCCGTGTTTATACACGAGTCTCCATTGCTCCTTTGGCTGCAAGTGCCAGTGGGAAGGGTGCTCTCTGGTGTCACTGCTGTGGGCAACTCTGATCAGCTTTATTTTGCACGTCTTGATGATGTCCTAGGAAGCAACCACTGGCTAAAGAACTCTAATTTCTCTTTTGTAAATTTGTTTAATCAAATATCTATTCTTAGAGAACCAGGATAAATCCTGTTTATAACTCGGTGAATTGTTGTAAAAACCATCTTCCAAATCAAAATGCAGAACACTTCTATTTGCCTGGGAGCCCACTGGACCCCCCTCTGTCATTTCCCATTGCTCCTCACAGGGTCCTTCTCTCTGACATTGGGAGGCCACTCTGCCCCTTAGCGCTGTGTCTGGTCTCCTTCCGGGCATCTGAAGTTGTGAGGGCGCCCATGTGGTATGGAGTATGTTCTGTTTCATCGCTGTACAGTGTTCTATCATATGGATGTACCACCGTTTTTTTCCATTCTTGTTAGTATTTGGTTGTCCCCATTTTGGGATAGTTGTACACATTCTCTTTCTCACAGAGAATGCACTTCTGGTGGTACATTTCCGCAGGTGGGGTTGATGTGTGGCTGTCTGGTCAGGAAGTAAGAAATGGAGGCTTGGGGGTATCAGGAAGCGTTCTCTATGGCATCTTGAGTGTAAGGGGCTGGTGATTAACTGGGTTGCCTCTCAGGCCTCTGACAAAAGCCCAAAGAATGGGTTCAGCCTGCTAGGGAGAGCTGAGGGTCTTGGTGTGTCCCTTGTCTGTGGTTGGCACAACGTTGGTCCTCTGCTGTTCTGAGGAAGCAGCTCGTTTTCCTTCCATGGACTCTGGGTGGATCAGCTGTTGTTAGTGGCGTCAGGCTCACTTCCTTGTCTGTCCCATGTCCTCCATGACTTTCAGGGCCCCTCTGGTCTCCTTGTGGTGCAAAGCTTCCATCTTCTGTCCTTTTCTGCTGAGGACCAGTGCCCTGCAGTCCCACTTAAGCAGAAGGCAAACAGACTTGGTCAGCTCTGGGTTCCAGTACTTGGACCGCTGCAAGATTGCAGCCTTGGGCAGAGTCTGTAAGCCTCTGAGCTACAGGCTGTCGTCTCTGCCAGGTGTTGGGACTTTGGAGGTGACGGAATTGGTACTGTACAGGTAGTCTGCAGCATCTTCGTTTTTTCCCTTCTCAAGTCCGAACAGGTGGTCCTAAGATGTTTTGTTCATTGTTCCAGGTCATGGGACCAGGACTGAATACAAAGAGTTGTCTTCAGGGGAGATGCTTGGTGGGGAAGAGTTGGATCAACTCCAGAAGGCTGTTCTCCAAGGACCTGATCCTGGAGAGACCCAGGCATGTGTCTGGGAGCCAGAGGAGAGCCTGGACAAGCTTGTAGAGCAGAGAGGCCTGAGGCCAGTCACACTGGCCAATGAGGAGAACATCCAGGAGTCTGGGGGAAGCCTCAGGTTTTGGTCAAGCCCTATCTCTGATCAGAGACCTCACAAATGCGATATATGTGAACAAAGTTTTGAACAGAGATCATACCTCAATAACCATAAACGTGTACACAGGTCAAAAAAGACAAATATAGTCCATGATTCTGGGGAATTCTTCAGTGCAAATTTAGTTGTTAGAGACGATCAGAAAATTCCTCTTGGGAAAAAATTGCATTATTGTGGTTACTGTGGGAAAGCCTTCAGGTACAGTGCTAACCTTGTCAAACACCAGCGGCTTCATAGTGAAGAGAAGCCCTACAAGTGTGACGAGTGTGGGAAAGCTTTCAGTCAGAGCTGCGAGTTCATCAATCACCGAAGGATGCACTCTGGGGAGATCCCCTACCGTTGCGGTGAGTGTGGGAAGACATTCAACCAGAGGCCCAACCTCATGAAACATCAGAGGATTCACACCGGGGAAAAGCCCTATAAGTGTGGTGATTGTGGGAAGCACTTCAGTGCCTATTCTTCCCTTATTTATCACCAGAGAATCCACACTGGAGAGAAACCCTATAAGTGTAACGACTGTGGGAAAGCCTTCAGTGACGGCTCGATCCTTATCCGACACCGTCGGACCCACACTGGGGAGAAGCCATTCGAATGTAAAGAATGCGGCAAAGGTTTTACTCAAAGTTCCAACCTCATCCAGCATCAGAGAACTCACACTGGGGAGAAACCCTACAAGTGCAGCGAATGCGAGAAAGCCTTCATCCAGAAGACCAAACTTGTCGAGCATCAGAGAAGCCACACCGGCGAGAAGCCCTACGAATGCAGTGACTGTGGCAAAGTGTTCAGCCAGAGCACACACCTTATCCAGCACCAGAGGATCCACACAGGAGAGAAGCCGTACAAGTGCAGTGAGTGTGGGAAGGCCTTCCACAACAGTTCCAGACTCATCCACCACCAAAGGTCGCACCACGGAGAGAAGCCGTACAAGTGCAGCGATTGCAAGAAGGCCTTTAGCCAGGGCGCGTACCTCGTCCAGCACCGGAGGATCCACACGGGCGAGAAGCCCTACAAGTGCAGCAAGTGTGGGAAGGCCTTCCGGCACAGTTCCAACATGTGCCAGCACCAGAGGATCCACCTCCGCGAGGACTTCGCGCGCTGACCGCGGAGGACGGCCCGAGTTCCGCGAGCGCCGCCTCCGCACACCCCGCCCCTTTATTTATTGTCCGCGCAGTGTTGTTACAGACCAGGGATGTTTCTAATTAAAAACAAACAAACAGTTTTCTTAAACCAAAAGCAGTGCATGTTCATTTTGGAGAATTGAGAGAGGTAAGGAAAACCTAGTCTCCCCCACGCAGGGAGAGGCTCTGCCCCTGGTGATCGGGCACAGGCCTCCTCCACACATTGTTGAGCGCACACAGGCTCTCCCCTTCGCTGCTTCCTCAATCCTGGAGAACTCGCACTGGGAAGAATTCTACACATTCACATATTTTTACCTATTATAAGTTTAAAAGATGAACAGTCATACTTTTCTGTGTCTTTATAATACAGTTGATAATTGCCATTTTTATTGTAAAATATAGACAACATAAAATTTACTGTTTAACCATTTTTAGGTATGCAGTTCAGTGGCATGAAATAGATTCTCAGTGTTGTGTGACCCTCACCACTGTCTTACTTGCGGCGGGGAGTCTGTGCGGTTACCCAGGAGCTCGCCTTGTCCCTTTTTCTCACAGCCGCTGACCATCTCTCCTCTATTTTCTGTCTGAATTTGCCTATTTCTCTTAAGTGGAATAATACATTGTCTCCCCTTTATAGCTTCTGTAACTTTGCATAATGTCCTTGAGGTTCATCCATTTTGTAGCCTGTATCAGAATATCGTTCTTTTTTATGGCCGAAAAAAAATGACCTTCTTTGTAGACACCATGTTTTTTTGTTTTGTTTTGTCATTTTTGTTTATCCACTCATCTGTTGATGGACACGTGGGTGTTTCTGCCTTTTGGCTGTTGTACTTACTGCTGCTGTGAGCGGGTGTACAGGTATCTTTTTGGATCCTTTTTGGGGTCCAGGGAGAGAGTGCATGAGCAGTGCTTGGGGAGCTGGGGCAGAGGAAGGAGGAGAGAGAATCTTAAGCAGGCTCCACATCCAGCGCAGAGCCTGATGTGGGGCTCAGTCTCATGACCCCAAGATCATGATCTGAGCTGAATTCAAGAGTTGCTTAACCAGCTGAGCCAGCTAGGCACCCCTTGGATCCTTTCAGTACTTCTGGGTCTAATTCTGGGAGTGAAATTGCTGGGTCAGGGTAACTATACATTTAACTTTTTGAGGAATGGGCAGACTTTTCCACAGTAGCTCTACAATTTTACATTCCCACCAGTGATGAATAGAGGGTTCTAATTTCTCTACATTCTTACCAAGACTTGTTATTTTCCATTTAAAAAAAAATATCTATTCTAATGCGTGTGAAGTGGTATATCATGGTGGTTTTGGTTTGCATTTTCCCTGATAGATAATGATGTTGAGCATCTTTTCAGGCATTTATAGACATGTGTATATCTTCTTCGGAGAAATGTCTGTCCAGTTCCTTTGCCGATTTTTGAATTGGGTTCTTTTTTTTTTTTAAGTGTTGAGGTGTAGAAGTTCTTTGTATGTTTTGCATAGTAATCCCTTATCAGATATATGATTTTTGGATATTTACTCTCATTCTGTGAATTCTGTCTACTCTCTTGTTTATGTCCTTTGATGCACAAAAATTTTTCATTTTTATGAAGTTGAGTTTATTTTTTCTTTTGTTGCCTGTGCTTTGGGCATCATAACCAAGAAATCGTTGCTAAATCTAAGGTTAGGAAGATTTGTCCCTATGTTTTTTCCTGAGTTTTATAGCTTTAGGTCTTAGGTTTTTTTTTTTTTTTTTAAGATTTTATTTATTTATTTGACAGAGAGAGATCACAGTAGGCAGAGAGGCAGGCAGAGAGAGAGGAAGGGAAGCAGGCTCCTGCTGAGCAGAGAGCCTGATGCGGGACTCGATCTCAGGACCCTGAGATCATGACCTGAGCCGAAGGCAGCGGCTTAACCCACTGAGCCACCCAGGCGCCCATAGGTCTTAGGTTTTGGTCATTGATCTATTTTAAGCTAATTTTTGTGTATTGTTATGAGGGTCCAACTTCTTTTGCAACCAATTTTCCCTACAACATTTTTTGAAAAGACTGTTTTCTCCATTGAATAGTATAGGCACGCCTTGGAGATTCTGTGTGTTCAGTTCCAGATCACTGTAGTAAAGCAGATATCTCAGTAAAGCAAGTCATTAATTTCTGGATTCTCTGTTCATAAAGAAGTTATATTTATAATACAGTGTATTAAATGTGCAGTAGCATTATGTCTAAGAAAACTGTACAAACCTTAATGTAAACACTTCATTTTTTTGAAGATTTTATTTATTTGAGAGAGAGAAAGTGCATAAGCAGGGGGAGGGGTGGAGGGAGAAGCAGGGTCCCCGCTGAGCAGGGAGCCTGAAGTAGGGCTTGATCCCTGGGATCATGACCTGAGCCAAAGGCAGCTGATTAATCAACTAAGCCACCCTCGCACCCCCTAAACATTTTATTTCTAAAAAATGCTACCCATCGTCTAAGCTTTCAACAAGTCATAATCACTAATCACTATAGCAACTATAATAATGAAAAAGTTTGAAATATTGAGAGAATTACCAAAATGTGACAGACACAAAGTGAGTATGTGCTGTTGGAAAAATAGTGCCAATAGACTTTCTCAACGTAGGGTCACCACACGTCTTCAGTTTGTAAGAGACACAGTAAAGCAAAGCACAATAAAAGGAGGTATGCCTGTATCGGCCCAGGCTGCCAAAAAATACAGACTGGGTGACTTAAAAAACAAATATATCAGAACAAATCTGTCTCTCATAGTTCTGGAAACCAAGTCCAAGATCAAGGGTTAGGCTGATTCAGCCTTAGTGAGGGTTCTCTTCTTAGCGGATATACAGTTGCCTTCTCACTGTGTCCTCACATGGTAGAGAAGATCTCAGACATCTTTTCCTTGCACAAGGTCACCAGCCCTATCAGATGAGCCCTGCCTCTAGGATCTCACTGAACCTTTATCACCTGTTAACAGTCCCTGTCTCCAAATACAGGCACACTGGGTTAGACTTTCAACATAATGAATGGTGGGGTGTGTGTGGGTGGGGAACAGTTCATAAATGGTCTTTGCACCTTTTTCTAAAATCACTTGACCATATACATATAGGGGTTTCTTTCTGGGTTCTGTTCTGTTCATCTACATGCCTGTCCTTACGCCAGTGCCATGCTGTCGTTTACTGTAGTTTTATAGGAAGTGTAGGAATCAGGGAGGGAGTCCTTCAACTTTGTTCTTTTTCAAGATTATTTTGGCTATTTGGGTTCCCTGTCTGGGATTCCATATGAATTTTAGGATGGTATTTTTCTATTTCTGCAAAATCACAGCTTTTATTAGAGATTGCATTGGATCTGTAGATCAGTTAGGGTGGTGGTGTCATATTAATCCTGTCAAGTCTTCCGGAAGAATGGGATGTATTTTCATTTGTTTACATGTTCTTTTTGTTTGTTTGTTTTTTAGTAGTGATCATTTCTGGTTTTCAGTGTACTAGTTCTTTGCCTCTTTGATTAAATTTATTCCTAAGTATTGTATTTATTGTAATGCTATTGAGAATGGAATTGTTTTCTTAATCTCTTTTTTTGGATTATTTTTAATTTTAATTTTTAAAAAGATTTTATTTATTTTAAAGATTTTATTTATTTGACAGAAATGGCAAGATAGGGAACACAAGCAGGGGGAGCAGGAAAGGGAGAAGCAGGCTCCCTGCTCAGCAATCAATGGGGGGCTCAATCCCAGGATGCTGGGATCATGACCCAAGCCAAAGGTGGACGTTTAACCCACTGAGCTACCCAATGCCCCTGGATTGTTCATTATCAATGTGTAGAAACACAACTAACTTTTATGTCTCGATTTTGTATATTGCTAGTTTGCTGAATTAGTTTGTTTCTAAGATTTTGTTTTTTGTTTTTTGCTTGGTGTGTGCAGTCTTCAGGGTCTTCTAGTAGAGTATCATGTCATCTGTGAACAGAGATAGTTTACTTCTTTTCCAACTTGGGTGCCTTGTACTTATTTTCTTTGCCTAATTGCTCTGGCTAGAATTTCAAGTACTTTGTTGGATAGACATACCAAAAATGAGCATCCTTTACTTTTTCCTGATCTTAAAGCCTTCAGTCTTTACCATTATCTATTACATTAGGTTTTTCTATATAATTTTCATTATGCTGAGGAAATTTCCCTTTATTTCTGGTTTACTGAGTGCTTTTATCAAGAAACTGAAGTTGTCTCGTTTTTAAAGATTTTATTTATTTATCTGACAGAAAGCACAAGCAGGGGGATCAACAGGCAAAGGGAGAGGGGGACGCAAGCTTCCCGACAAGCAGGGAGCCCAACATGGGGTTTGATCCCGGCACCCTGGGATCACGACCCGAGCCAAAGGCAGATGCTTAACTGACTGAGCCACCCAGATGCCCCTTAATGTATGCTTTTAAAGATGTAGGTTTCCTTTTTTGCACTGCTTTCACAACATCCTGTGAGCTTTGGTGTGTTGTTCTTGTTTCCATTTGGCATTAGGTATTTTCTACATTCCCTTTAATTTCTTCTTTGGCCCATTTATTGTTTAAGACCTTGGTTTAATTTTCCAGTTTTTCTTCTGTAATTGATTTCTAGTTTTATTCTATGTGATTGGAAAAGATAATTTATGATTTTAATCTTTTAAAATATATTATAAGGGCACCTGGGTGGCTCAGTTGGTTAAGTGTCTCTGCCTTTTTTTTTTTTTTTTAAAGATTTTATTTATTTGAGAGTGAGAGAGTATGAGTGGAGAGTGGCAGAGGGAGAGGCAGGCTCCCCACTGAGCAGGGAGTCTGATACGGAGCTCGATCCCAGGACCCTGGGATCATGACTTGAGCTGAAGGCAGATGCTTAACACTGAGCTACTCAGGTGCCACAAGTCTCTGACTCTTGATTTTGGCTCAGGTCATGATCTCAGGGTCATGAGATTAAGCCCCACACTGGGCTCCAACCTGGGCATGGAGCCTGCTTGAGATTCTCTCCCTCACCCTCCCTCTCTGGCCTTTCCCTCCTGCTTGCTCTCTCTAAAAAATAAAATAGAATAAAATAAAATACATTATTACTTGCTTTTAGACTATAAAGTATGATCTGGAAAATGCTCCATGTGCGTTTGAGAAGAGTGTGTGTTCTGATGTCGGGCGGAATGTTCTATACATGCCCGTTAGGCCTAATTGGTTTTATTTTATTTTTTTTTAAAGATTTTATTTATTTATTTGACAGACAGAGATCACAAGTAGGCAGAGAGGCAGGCAGAGAGAGAGGAGGAAGCAGGCTCCCCGCTGAGCGGAGAGCCTGATGCAGGGCTCGATCCCAGAACCCTGGGATCATAACCTGAGCTGAAGGCAGAGGCTTAACCCACTGAGCCACCCAGGCGCCCCGGCCTAATTGGTTTTAATGTCCTTCAGGTTCTCTTTCCTTGTTGATTTCCTGTCTGGCTCTATCTATTATTTCAAGCAGAGTATTGAAGCCTCCTATCCTTACCGTAGAACTTTTTCTTCCCCTTTCAAATCTATCATCTTTGCTTTATTTTGGGACTCTATTGTTAGGTGTGTATGTGTTTATATTTTCTTGCTATATTGAAGCTTTATCAATCTATAATTTCCTTCTTTCTCTCTAACCTTGTTTTGTTTCAGCTTGTCTCTTGTGTCTGATAATATTAGAGCCACTTCAACTCTCTTCTAGTTACTATGCATAAAATACATTTTTCATCCTTTAGTCTCTTTGTTCCTTATATCTAAGGTGAGTCTCATAGACTGCATGGAGTTGGATCCTGATTATTTAAACTGCAACCTGCAAGTCTCTACTTTTAATAGGATAGTTTAATCCGTTTATATTTTATATGATTATTGATGAAAGATTTACTTCTGTCATCTGTCTTATGTATATCCTTTTTTTTTGTTCCTCAATTTCTCTGTTACTGCCTATTTTTTGTAACTGTGTGTGTGTGTGTTTTGTAGTATACCATTCTAATTCCTTTCTTTCCTTTTCTGTACATCTGTATATTTTTAGTTATTTTCCTTGTGGTTACTGTGGGGATCATATTAACATCTTAAGCTTATAACAACCTAATTTGAACAATACAGATGTAATTTTAATAGTATAAATATCCTGCTATTGTCACAGAGCACAACTTTATCTGTTTTATGTCCGCTAACACAGACGTATGATTATTGTTTTATGCATTTGAATATTAAATCATGTAGGGAGAATTACAAACCCTAACAAAAGTAAAGTAATACTACCTATTTAGTTACTTTTATTAGTGTTCTTTATTTTTTCCTATGGCTTTGAATCACTTTCATAACGTCCTTTCATTTCAGCCCCGGGGACTCCCTTCAGCATTTTTTGTAGAGCAGGTCTGCTGATAATGGACTCTGTCAGCTTTTCTTTATATGAAAAGGTCTTAATTTCACTTTCATTCTTGAAAGGTAGTTTTGCTGGATATTGAATTCTTGGTTGAAAATGTTTTTCCTTTCAAACTTATCAATGCGCCATCCTGCTACCTCGTGGCTTCCATGGTTTGTGAAAAGAGATCGTCGGCTAGTCCCGCTGAGGCCCCTTTGTGCATGTGGGATTGTTTCTCTGCTGCTGCTTTCATTTTTATTGTCATTGGGTTTTGATAGTTTGACTACAATCTCAGTGTGAATCTCTCTTTGTTCATCCTGTTGGAGTTTAGTGAGTTTCCTGGACGGGCGTATTCACGTCCTTTCAGATTTCAGAAGTCCTAGCCATTATTTCTTCAAATACCTTTTTTGCTCCTTTCCTTCTTGGAATTGTATGATACATATGTTGGTACTTTTTATGGTGTTCCATAGGTTTATTGGATCTGTTCATTTTTCTTCATTACTTTTTTTCCTGCTCCTCATACTGGATAATTTCACTTGTCCTATCTCCAAGTTCATTAATCCTTTCTTCTGCTTGTTCAAATCTTTGAGCTGCTATAGTGAGTGTTTTTCATTTTAGTTATTGTACTTCCAGCTCCAGAATTTCTGTTTGGTTCCCTTTTTTATAAGTTTTGTCTCTTTATTAATATTCTCATTTTGTTTATATGTCATTTTCTTGATTTCCTTTAGTTTTTTGTCCATGGCTTTTTTTTTGGTCATTCAACATATTTAAGGCCATTGGTGTAACAACTTTGACTAATAAATCCCATGTCTGGACTTCCCAAGAATGGTTTCTTTTCCCTTTTTCCTTCCTTCCTTCCTTTCTTCCTTTCAGTTTTATTCATTTATTTGGTAGACAGAGCACAGGCAGGGGGAGCAGCAGGCAGAGGAAGAGGGAGAAGCAGATTCTTTGCTCAGCAGGGAGCCTGATGCTGGGCTTGATCCTAGGACCCTGGACTCATGATGTGAGCCAGAGTCAGATTCTTAGGCAGTTGAGCCACCTGGGCACACAGGAATGGTCTCCATCAAGTTATTTTTACCCTGCTAATGGGCCATACTTTCCAATTTTTTTGTATATTTTGTAATATTTTTTTGTTGAGAACTAGATGTTTTGAGTGTTATGTGTGGTGATTCTGGATTATTTTTTTTTTTAAGATTTTTATTTATTTATTTGATAGACAGAGATCACAAGTAGGCAGAGAGGCAGGGGGAAGCAGGCTCCCCGCTGAGCAGAGAGCCTGATGTGGGGCTCGATCCTGGGACCCTGAGATCATGACCCATCAGTAGTTAAAATGATGGCAGATGAACCTGTGCTAGCATCACAGTGAACAAAAGTGGCAATGAACTGTCAAAGCATGCAAGCCTGATACACGGAGGACAAGACCTGTATGCGACCGGGCCACAGCAATGCCAGGGATGTAGGCTGCTGTCCACACCACGGGGTAGGGGATGGGCATGTAGGTGCGGTGCTAGACATGGAAGTTTGCTGAACTTTACTACCTTCTTCATCAAACTCACTCCTGGAAGCTGCAAGTAAGTGTTTGACTAGCTACAGTTCCCAAGTAGTTCCCTCAGACAGCTCCTCCCGGCCAAGTAGCTGTTTAGCTGGAGGGATGGGTTCCTGCATGACCTCACTCCATGACAACTGCCTTGTGATGCAACACAGTTCTGTCTAAGCCTATACAATGGACATACGTTACAGTGATGAAATTTCAGGTCTTATTCTTTTTATTTATTTATTTATTTTTAAAAAGATTTCATTTATTTATTTGACAGATCACAAGTAGGCAGAGAGGCAGGCACAGAGAGAGAGAGGAGGAAACAGGCTCCCTGCTGAGCAGAGAGCCCGATGTGGGACTTGAACCCAGGACCCCGAGATATGACCTGAGCTGAAGGCAGAGGGTTTAACCCACTTAGTCACACAGGTGCCCTGGTCTTATTCTTTTTAAACGATGTCTTTAGAATACATTCTTAGGACCAGGAGAATTTTTTTTTTTAAGATTTTATTTATTAATCGGGTCGCCTGGGTGGCTCAGTGGGTTAAGCCTTTGCCTTCAGCTCAGGTCATGATCTCAAGGTCCTGGGATCGAGCCCCGCATCGGGCTCTCTGCTCAGTGGGGAGCCTGCTTCCTCCTCTCTCTGCCTGCCTCTCTGCCTACTTGTGATCTCTGTCTGTCAAATAAATAAATAAAATCTTTTAAAAAAAAAGATTTTATTTATTTATTTGACAGAGATCATAAGTAGGCAGCGAGGCAGACAGAGAGAGTGAGAGGGAAGCAGGCTCCCTGCTGAGCAGAGAGCCCAATGTGGGGCTCGATCCCAGGACCCTGAGATCTTGACCTGAGCCCAAGGCAGCGGCTTAACCCACTGAGCCACCCAGGCGCCCCCCAGGAGAATTTTTTAAAAAAGGTTTTATTCATTTGAAAGAGAGCATAAGCAGAGGAGAGGGAGAAGCAGTCTTCCCACTGAGCAGGGACCTCAACATGGGGCTCCATCCCAGGGCCTGGGATCATGACCTGAGCTGAAGGCAGACGCTTAACCAACTGAGCCACTCAGGTCCCCCAGGAACAGGGAAAAGTTTTTAAAGGACATTGATGTAAATGCTTTCCAGAGTGGCTGTACCCAATAGATGATGTCACCAGCAGTGAATCATTGGAAACATTCACCTTCCATGTCAGGATGCAAAGTTGAGTGGAGCACAGTCTGAGTCCCGTACAACCTCCCTGTACTGAGTCTTGTAATTTCCACCTCTGCTTGCTAATTAAATGGGCATGACTCTGGCTGGTATTGCATTCGACTGGTTACTCGGGAAACTTGCATTTCTCTGTGTTGGTTTTAATGGGAGCCATCTTTCACATGCTCAGCCTTATCACTCGCTGCTAATGGCCCTGATACTTTCTCTTTGGGTTGTTTGTTAGGGACTTCTGCTCTGGGGATCCCTTCCTCCTATTGGCATGGGTGTCCCTACAGCCAGTGGCACTCCCAAGGGATTGTGCCCTTGAAAAGAGCCCTAAAGCCCCAGGTGAGAGGCTAGGGAGCAGGCAGGTGTGTTGGGCAGTGCAGTCTGAAGAAGCGTATGTAATGGAAATACGCTGGTGGTTTTCATGGCGCAAAACTAGAGAACATGGTTTTACAAGTTTTCTTGGCTGTTTGGTTTTGGCTGAAGAGGGCTGGCACCATCCATTGGTGATGCACTTGACAAGTGTCAAGCCCATCTGAGGATTGGGGTTCTCAACTGGATGGTCCGGTGTCCGGTGGGTTAACTCCTTGCGGCTGTCCTCTTGCTGCCTCAGCTGAGCTGTCAGCCTGCGGTGACAGAGAGCCTTTGGGAGCCCGGTCATCTCAGCCCACAGGAGACTGTTAAGAATCGTTAATAGTTGTGGGCAGTAATAACCCGTCAGGAGATGAACTACTGGTGTCAGAGGATCAGACAGCTGAGGCCTGTTAGGGCAGCCTTGAGTCAGCACCTCTGGGTAAAACTTGACAGAGCTTACCCCAAACGTCATGGTAAGGCCAGGTCAGGTCGTGCTCACAGTGTGTGGTACCCGTGCCCACATCTTTGTGGCTGCACAGTACACACCCCTGAAGCAGAGGGACCCAGGCAGAGCATCCGATCTGAGCCAGAGCGTCCCAGAGCTGGAGCTTTCCATAAGGGCTGTCCCACTCCTGTTCTTAGGGGCTGGGCCAGTCTTCACATGCCCCCTGGCGTTGGTGTCCTCTAGGCTGTCCTAGAGTCCCTGCTGGAGGAGCTGTGTGGGCTTTCATGCTGAGGAGGGAGTGGGTGCTTGCTCAGGGCCAACTCTGCCTCGCCTAGCCTGTTGCCTGCATGGCTTGTGTGACCGTGGGCTGAGCTTCTTCAAGATCCCTTGGGGCTGGGGAACGTTTCTCTCTCCTTGTGGTGAGTGAGCGGCTCCCCCTGCCTGTTGTTCTCCGTATGGCCCCTGCCTCCTATGACAGCTGCACCTGTTCAGTCGTGCTAACTTCCAGCACACAGACCACACGGAACTGGATGCTGGGCTGGTCTTCCTGTAGGTTTCACTTCATTTTCCCAGCCGCTCTGTAATGTCAATGGTGATATTTTCCTCTGCAGATCAGAAGCTGAGGCTGAGGAAGGTGACTGGACCGAGCTCACGGAGCACTTGGAGGTGGGCCTGGGTGGGATCTGACACCCTCTTCACCACTTGTGCAAAAAGGATTACCCTGACTCCAGGGGAGGGATGGCCTTTGTCCCAGGCTTCTGGGCAGCTGGACTGTCCTGCTGAGAGTCTTTGTTTACTCAGCTAGAGCCAGGAGCTCTGCAGGATCAGCAGGGCAGGGGCTTTTTGGCTGTGTGGGATCTACTGAACCCGTGGAGAGGCTGGAGACTGGGTCAGTTATGAGGGTGGCCCTCTGTGTCCGTGTCGCCAAACCCCAAGAAGAACTCTGAGGCTTCCCTTGTTGGCAGTACTCTGTGCACACTGTCACACGTCAGAGGCAGGGCAGCAGTGCCGTCCGTGACTTTACAGAGGGACTCCGTTTTTTACTTTTCCTGGATTCTGCCACCATGCAATCCCTTGTCTAATTTCCACTGTGGTATTCCCTGTAATACACTGTAACCAGGTGTATATCAGGTTTCAAGGCAAGTTCGAGGAGTCCTAGCAGCAAATTATTGAACTTGGGAATCCCCAAATTCGAGACTGGTGCCAGAGGGGAGGGCAGCCTTGGGGCTCCTATCCCTCACCTGCCTTCACAGCTCAGGGACTTTGAGGCATGAAACCATGTGTTCCCCAAACTCACCCAGGTGGGGCAGCACTACTCACACCCCCATCCGGGGATTTTCTGCAGCCCTAGAGCAAGCCCGGCTCCTGCAAAGGACCCTCATGGGCCTGTCCTCTGGGAGTGCTCATGCCTCCCTCAGGGCCATCTGTGGTCTGCATGGCACCTCAGTCTGGGTCCTGCTGCGCAGGTGTCTTTCTCCAGAGAAGCGATGGCTCCGCCCATGTCCCGGACTCGATGCAGCTGGGCTGGACTGTACTACCAGCGACACACGAAAGCACCTTCGTAGCTCTGTGTTGCTGGGTCACCTTTATTAATGGATCAGGAGGTGGAATGTTTTTGTTTGAAATGGGCACACTTCAGCCCTTTCCAGGCTCTCCTCATTGTACTTCCCTTTATTGGGAACGGCCAGCGCACGTCCTCTGGCCACTGCTTCGTCGTCGATCCTTACGGCAGCCCCTGATCTCCCTTCACCCACGAGCAGGTACTCTAGTCAGTCCTTTTTTATTGGACAACGTCAGATCATACATAGTACACAGAAATAAAACTCTGGGTGTTTTCTAACTTACAGAAAATTTGAGAACTAAGTGTCAAACTCTTGGTAGCAGTAAGGAAAAATAAGAGAAGGATTGAAATGCGTAAGATGTAAAGACTTCCAAATAAAAATTAAAAGGTCCAAAATAAGCATGGAATGCTGCTGACCAGTGAGAGGTGGGCAGTAACGGCTGGCAGGCTATTAACAGGTGAAGGGAGGGGCACCTGGTGGCTCAGTGGTTAAAGCCTCTACCTTCGGCTCGGGTCGTGATCCCAGAATCCTGGGATCGAGTCCAGCATCGGGCTCTCTGCTCGGCGGGGAGCCTGCTTCCCCCCACTCCCCCTCTGCCTGCTTGTGATCTCTGTCTGTCAAATAAATAAATAAAATCTTTAAAACAAAACAAAACAACAAAAAAACAGGGTGAAGAGATCCCAAAGGTCATTTTAGTGCCTGATACCACTTCCAAACATGCAGACTGCCCGTATGTTCCAGCAGTTTCTGTGCTACGTCCTGATCCTTGGAGGGGTGAGTGACAAAAATGCATGGCCCAGGGATCCTCCCCAGGGAGAAGGGCACTGAGGCTCATCTCCCAGCCCCACGGACACCTGAGCCTGTGCACTCGCCAGCTAAGGGGTCAGGGACAGGTCAGCAGGAAGAAAAGGCAGAGTGGTAGTAGGTACACTTCTTTTAAGAAGGGCGAAAAGCGAACTATGCATTTTGCAGATTTCCCCGGAAACCCTGTATTTGGTGCATTTAACAATCCAGAATGACTTGTGCCATATCACGTACGTTGTCCTGTGGCATATGTGGCATTTTCCCAAACAAGTATTTCTGTACATTGTGTTTACCTGAACTCTTACTCTTGTCTTGACTAGAACATGACTATTTCTTACTGTAACTCTCCGCAGGGTTAAGAATTGTGTCCCAAGTAGTGGTGGGCTCTGAGGGGCAGCCGCCAGCTACAGACTCTGCCAGCGGGGGGTGGCAGCTTGCCTGTGGGCCAGTGACTTCGGCTACTGTCTACAACCTAACACCTGAGGACCTGAGGGATTTAGCCCCTCTGCCTCGCACCAGCCTGGACAGCACCTCCTTGGAGGTTCAGCCATCACGGAAGGAGCATCTCAGTGAGTTCATCTTCTCTCTAGCATCTCCTTAGTGATCCCAAGTCCTGTCTACTTGTGGCTTTAGCGCCTGTTGTCCCAGCTGCTCTGCTCTACACATCAGTGATGTCAACTCCTTTCAGGAGGAGCCCTTCTCCTCTCTGCAGTACGCCTGCTGCCTCAGCTTCCAGAGTTTCACCTGTGACGATGGCTCCTCCCACCTGCATCACAGAGAGGGGAGAACGAGTGTCTGTGCGTCAGTGCACTGCTGCGGACCTAAGGGTCACAGTCCTTCATTTCTCCCGAGAAGCTATTTTCGAGAGGAAAAAACTTAAAAATTATGAATCAACTAGAGATGTCTGGGTGGCTCAGTCCTTAGGCTCGGGTCATGATCCCCGGGTCCCAGGATCAAGACCCGCATCGGGCTCCCTGCTCAGCGGGGAGCCTGTTTCTCCCTGTCCCCCTGCTTGTGTTCCCTCTCTCACTGCCTCTGTCAGATAAATAAAATGTTTTTTAAAAATTAAAAAGCATTTCAATGTTTTTTAATGTGTCTGGGTGGCTCAGTGGGTTAAAACCTCTGCCTTCGGCTCAGGTCATGATCCCAGGGTCCTGGGATCGAGCCCCCACATCGGGCTCTCTGCTCAGTGGGGGGCCTGCTTCCTCCTCTCTCTCTCTCTCTGCCTGTTTGTGATCTCTGTCAGATAAATAAAATCTTTAAAATATTATGAAAAAAAATTATGAATAAGGGGGCCTGGGTGGCTCAGTGGGTTGGGCTTCTGCTTTCGGCTCAGGTCATGATCTCGGGGTTCTGGGATCAAGCCCCGCATCCGGCTCTCTGCTCAGTGGGGAGTCTGCTTCCCCGTCTCTCTCTGCCTGCCTCTCTGCCTACTTGTGATCACTGTCAAATAAATAAAAATCTTTAAAAAAATTATGAATAAACAGATTCATTACAGTATATGAAAATGGATACTAGACACTTTTGCAATCAGGAGTAAAAAATAAAAAAACCCTCAAATATAGGAATGGAAATTTCAGATAATAAAAAAGCAATTTGAATGTGATAATTTTAGGTTTTAAAAATATGTACCAAGGAACTGTCTTTTGAGTAACACAGTGGCTATGAGGTCTGGGCTCTGAGTGCAGAGCTCCCCTGCAACCCACACAGGGTCTGGAGGCCCCAGACATCCCACGATCTCCGGGGCATACGGTCTGAAAATCATAAGGCTAGGTTTTGAGGCAAAGATGCATTTCTGAGTTGAATTTTCACTTAGGACATTCCTTCTGATTTGGAATAAAGTTCAGACGCCAGCTGAAGCGTTTTCTGAGTTCACATCATTTCTCCCTAATTCCTCCTTAGGCGGTTTCCTTTGTTCACACAAAACAAGTGGTTGCACACACGCAGGGTTTCCAGCCGTCTTACACGGCGACGCTCGACGGCCATTCTTCATCCACACAACACTGCGGTGGTCTAACAATAGTGCAAATAACCCAAACTTTCGCGCAGCAGTTGGAGCAACTGTTGTCTTTAGAAAAGGCATGTCCTCTTGGGAGCGCGAACTTTACTCGGAGGCGGGAACGTGCTGCTGCGGCCCGAGCCTCACGCTCTCCCGCCAGCGCGGGCACCGACGGCGCCCGGGCCCGCACCCACGAGGGCCGCGCGACAGGCTCCCTCCGGTTCCTCCGCCCGCCGCGCCCCGGGGCCGCTCTTCGGGGCTCCACCGGGGCGGAGCCCTCGGCAGCCCGTCCCGCGCGGGAGGCGCCCCCGGGGGTCTCAGGGCTTCGCGTGCACCTTCTGGTGCTGGATCAGGTGGCCGTGCTGGTTGAAGGCGCGGCCGCACTCGGCGCACTCGTAGGGCCGCTCGCCCGTGTGGATGCGCTGGTGCTGGATGAGCACCGAGTACTGGCTGAAGGCCTTGCCGCAGCGGCTGCACTCGTAGGGCCGCTCGCCCGTGTGCGTCCGCAGGTGCACGATCAGCGTGGCCTTGAGGCTGAAGGCCTTGCCGCACTGCGCGCAGCGGAACGGCCGCTCGCCCGTGTGGATGCGCTCGTGCTGCACCAGCGAGCGCCGCGCGCTGAACGCGTGCCCGCACTCGCCGCACACGTACGGCTTCTCGCCCGTGTGCACGCGCTGGTGCTGCGTCAGGTGCGAGTGCTGCACGAAGGCCTTGCCGCACGCGTAGCAGCCGTACGGCTTCTCCTCCGTGTGGATGCGCTCGTGGTTCATGAGCGTCGAGCGGTGGCTGAAGGCCTTGCCGCACTCGCCGCACTCGTACGGCTTCTCGCCCGTGTGCACGTTGTGGTGCTGGATGAGCACCGAGCGGTCGCTGAAGGCGCGGCCGCACTCGCTGCACGTGTAGGGCTTCTCGCCCGTGTGCACGCGCTGGTGCTGCAGGAGCGTGCGCTTGACGCTGAAGGCGCGGCCGCACTGCGCGCACTCGTGCGGCTTCTCGCCCGTGTGCACGCGCTGGTGGCTGCGCAGCACCGTGCTGTGGTTGAAGGCCTTGCCGCACAGCGCGCACACGTACGGCCGCTCGCCCGTGTGGATGCGCTGGTGCTGGATGAGGTGCGAGAGCTGCGTGAACGCCTTCCCGCACTCCAGACACTCGTGCGGCTTCTCGCCCGTGTGGATCTTGTGGTGCTGCGCCAGGTCCGAGCTCACGCGGAAGGCCTTGCCGCACTCGTTGCACTCGTAGGGCTTCTCGCCCGTGTGGATTCTGCGGTGCTTGCTGAGGACGGAGCTCTGGCTGAAGGCCTTGCCGCACACGCCGCACACGTAGGGCTTCTCCCCGGTGTGGGTTCGCTGGTGCTGCAGCAGATGGGAGCTGCGGCCGAAGCACTTCCCGCACTCGGTGCACTTGTAGGGTCTCTCCCCGCCGGGGACAGCCTGCTGCGCGGGGGCAGGCCCACCGCGGCTGGGGACCCGAGCTCCAGGCGGGCCGCCGGGGCTTGGGCTCACAGGGCGGCTCTGCTCGGCTTTGCACGGACCGTGATCGGGCTGGCTTGAGGGTGCCCCCCCCAGGACCGCGGATCCTTCCTCGGAAAGAAACGGCTTCAGACTCCAATCCCTCTTCGGGTTCTCTCCCTTGTTCTCATGCTCTGAAACAACAAACCCAAAGTAAAAGTTAACTGCCCACCTACTCAAACAGCAGAGCGCGCGTCCCCAGAGGTGGCCCCCAGGCTGCCGTCCCTGAATGCACACGCCCTGTGAGCTGCCGTCGGGGAGAAAACTCACAACTGTGTCCAGTAACTAGAAACGTGCCCAGGCAGACAGGGCAGTCGGAGAGGTGTGAAAGGACATGAGGCTCACAGCGGCAGGTGACAGGCCACTACTGCCCGAGTCCCACTCTCCCTGTCATCTCTGTTTTCTAAGATTTCCTGTATTTGAGAGAGAACAAGCGGGGAGACGGACAGAGGCAGACTCCCTGCTGAGCACGCTGAGCACGGAGCCCGATGCGGGACTCGTGACTGCAGCGGGAGGCAAATGCTTAACCCACCGAGCCACTCAGGAGCCGCACCCTGGAGTCTTGACGTACAGAGCTTCCAGAAGCCGTCATCAAACCGCAACCCCACCCAGGACCACAGAATAGACAGCGGGCAGACAGCGACAGGAGGGCAGGTGGAGCTGGGAGATGAGCGTGTCCAACACACACAGGGCCCTAGGACTCGTGCGTGGGCAAGTGGGACCTCCTCTCCGCAGAGAATGCACCGGGAAGCCCGAGGAGACACACAATGGGAGACTTGCCACAGCTCGGCTGGAATGTGGCCTGCAGAGCAGCAGTGAGCACTGCAGAGATGTTTTTCGTGTCAGGTTGGGGACTCTCTGCGGTGTGAGTGGGGGAGGACAGGGTGGCTTCCAAATCCCCCCCCCCTTTGGGGAGCTCTACGCCCAGTATGGGACTTGAACTCATGACCCTGAGATCAAAACCTGTGTACTCTAGCGTCTGAGCCAGCCAGGCATCCCTGAGAACAAGTGTTTCACATCTTGGAGACCAAGCCATTGAGAGGACAGGATGCCGGTCAGGGAAGGACCAAGACTTCACAAGGGACCTCAGGGCTTTGTGGGAGGACAAGACTGTGCTCAAGGAGTGGTCCTTACCAAGGACCCCCAACAGGTGGCGCCGATACCATGTCAGGGCCAGAAGCAAGAGCCTGACTGCTGGCCCGCGGCCAGGCCTCCTGTGGGCCCTGCGGCCTAGGAGGCCACCTCCAAACACCCAGGTTTCACCCCCCGCTTCCCAAAGACCTCGGCCAGGAACAGCATTAAAAACGGGTGCACTTGGGGCACCCGGGTGGCTCAGTGGGTTAAGCCGCTGCCTTCGGCTCAGGTCATGATCTCAGGGTCCTGGGATCGAGCCCCACATCGGGCTCTCTGCTCAGCAGGGAGCCTGCTTCCTCCTCTCTCTCTCTCTGCCTGCCTCGCTGCCTACTTGTGATCTCTGTCTGTCAAATAAATAAATAAAATCTTAAAAAACAACAACAACAAAAAAAAACGGGTGCACTGGAGGGTCATTCTGGAACGAGAAGCCTCCGGGCAGAGGACGGCTGAGAATTCTCGCAGACGCACTCAGGGTCTATGACAGGCGTCGAGGGGCCTGCAGCCCTGAGGGCAACGTAGAGGCTGACCCAGCCATCTCGAGACGACGAGCTAGGACGGCGCCCAAATGGGCACACGCGTGGCGTGCTCGTCGCTCCCCCTTCTCTCCAGAACTCACTTCCCTGGTTCAGAGGGCATTCCCAGCTCAGAGAGCTGTGCTGTACTGTAATACAGCTCGCTCTGTATTGCGCTCTGCTCCCTCATGCTCAGAGGCCGTTCCCAGAACAGCCGCCTGTGGTGGTCCTTCGCCTTCATCTGGTGGCAAGTATGTCTCATTCTGTGGTTATTAGAAAGCGGAACAGAACCCAGTTGTTTTCCAACAGTGTCCTATCTAGACTAGCAAGTTCCCCACACCTTGCTGGTCACAGCATACTGAGATACAAGCTTCACTCTTTAATTAGTTCATGACTTGGTCCGGGAAGACAACTGTTACATAATGCGCCGTAACGGAGTTCTGGCTGGGGCTTGGAGAAAGATTTGGGCCAAGGTGGTCAATAAATAAAATATGCTTGTGTTGATCTGTGTTGCCTTTTGGCGGCGAGGTTACCTTGGCGGGGGCGGGGGGGGGGCGGGAAGACCTACCAAATGTTAATGCTTCTTGCAGAAGTCAGTGGCAGCCAGATGGAAGCAGACCCTCAGCAGAGGGTCATCTGAGAAGAGGCAGGAGAGCAGAGTTGGAGACTTCCCTGAGCGAAGGGCTCCTGTAGAGGCTGGAGTCCCACTCCGGGCTTGACGAACAGGCTCTCCGCACCCACCCCAAGATTCAGCTGCACTCTAGACACGGACACGGACCCCTCCATCTCCCAGTGCTTTCCAGGCTCAGGTGGGGGCTCTACTCACCTCGCCATCTAGATGGCCCACCCGCACATCCGTGTCAGGGGTCCAACAGGGAACTTGGCTCCTTCCTCCCAGAATAGGCTCCTACTTCTCCTGGCTGGTGGGCTTCAGGATCCACATCTCTTTTTTGATTCCTTATCTTTCTCTTTCCCCATCAGTGTTCAAACCCCTAGTTCCTACGGTCAGACCAGCATGTGACAGCTTAACTTTTTTTTTTTTTTTTTTTTAAACCTTTTAATTTTGGAGAGAGAGGGAGAGAGAGTCACAAGCAGACTCCATGCTGAGCCCAGAGCCTGATGCAGGGCTCGATCCCAAGACCCACGAGATTGTGACCTGAGCTGAAACCAAGAGTCAGATGCTTGACCGACTGCGGCACCTAGGCGCCCTGGGACAGCTTACTGTCCCATGTCCGTCCTGCCCAGCCCTGCCTGCTCATCAGTGACACGGGATGACTCCTCACCATGACCGACAAAAGCGCACAGTCTGATACAGAAAGTCAAGTGGAAACACTGACCAATCCAGTTACATTTCCCACGTCCCTTTTACTGTTAGTATCACTACTATTATACATGATGGAAAGCAGTGTTACTATACTAATTATTAGTTACATATTAACTGGAATGCCCCAGGAGGAAGAAAGCCGGGAAGAGTATCACTGCCTCCCTAACAGCAAGAGAAAGTCAGGTAACCTATAAAATTGTAACTTTCTTGAATCTATCACAGAGCCGAGGTCATGATGGCAACCAAGTGACCTGAACCTAAGGAGAGACAGGTGTCTGCACGGGCAGACAACTGCACTGAGGTGCCCGGATGAGAGGTAAGAGCAAGATGGAAGACAGGCCACCACCCCAGCAAGGAAGCAGCCCCTAGCTAAAACAGTGAATTTCCAAAGAACCACAGATGCAGGGCTCCTGACTATGGGCTTCTCCCCTGGGGGCAGGTCCAGAGGATGCCGCCTGTGGACCCACCTGAACCCTCCTCCTCCGCAAAGCAAATGCTGCCAAGTCTCTGCGTGAGAGAAAACAAACTTCTCATTTTAGGGCACAGATAAAAATTCCAATGGCTGGGGAGGGCAATCAAAATGATGCTCTACTCCTGAGGGAGAGGCAGGAAAATGATCATGAGCCCAGCAGGGAGAAGTCCGCTTCAACTAAGGGAAGGGCTGCGACCCAGGGACACAACAGTGGCGCACCCTCTCGTCTGCCCCAGCCTCTGGCCCAAAGGCCAGCAAGCCCCCGAGTAACCAGCCACTGCGTACTACTGCCTGGGTGGGGGTGAGAGCACGAAGAAAACCTGCTCTCGTGGGCACACCTGGGAGACGGGGGTCTCCCAGGAACCTCTGTGGTGTGATGAAGGCCACTCTGGGAAGAATAGAGCCCAGCCTGAGCCCTGACTAGACTCAGGCTGTCACACTACCAGCCCAGCAGGTCAGGTTGTTTGCAGAGACGGCTCACCTTGATGTCTACTGTCCTAATTGACAGCTGACACTTGATAAAAAGTTACAAGACACCCAAGAGAAAGAAGACACACACACAGACTCCGAGACCAAGTGATCAACGGAACTAGAATTAGAGGTGGCCGGTATGCTGGAACAATGTGAATGACCAGGTCGGGGGTTTTCGCAGACAGACACTGCGAGAGTCCAGCTGGAAATGCTCGATGGAGAAAAACACAGCCACACAAGGACGCCTCTACTGTGCTCATCAGTGGACCCAAGCCAGTGAGCTTGAAAATGGGCCAACAGAAATAATCCAAGAAGAAACAGAGGGCTGTTTAAATGGATTAAATGTTGTGTCCCCCACCACCAATTTACAGGTTGAAGCCCTAAGACCCCATGTGATACCTGGTTGGGCCTTTGGGAGGTGATCAGGGTTAGAGATCACAAGGATGGGACCCCCATGATGGGGTTAGTGCCCAAAAAGAGACACCAGGGAGTTTACTCACTTCCCACCTCCCCTGCCCCAGGCATGCACAGGCCCAGAAAGGGGCCATATGGGCACCAGAAAGCTGCTGCCTGCCGGCCAGGAAGAAAGCCCTCAGCAAAACCCAACTGCGGTTTTGTCTCAGACTTCCAGCCTCCAGAGCTGGGAGAGTAAGATTTCTGATGTTTAGTCACTCTGTCAAAGACCTTTTGTTGCGGCCGGAGCAGACCCATCCAGTGCACTAAGTCTTAACCTACTGTGAAATGGCGTGAACTTTGTCTGAAGGTACTCGGTGGCTAGAGACGTGTACTGTAAGCCCTAGAGCGGCCACTAAACATCGCGGTTCATGACCTCTTCCTTCTCCTTTAAAAAAAATCGTTACTTTTCATGATTCTATTTGATCTCCTTTCTTGGCTTCTTAGTTATAATACTTCTTTTGATTATGATGTAGTTCGGGGTAATTTTATTATGTAGAGGTGTAGAGTCCTAGATCTGAGTTTATACTTTTCATCAAATTTGGAAAAATTTCAACCATCATTTCTTAGAATACTTTCTCTAACCCCCTATCCCTGCTTTGTTGGCGTCAGCTATACATTAGGCCATTTCAGACTGCCCCCCAGATCACGAACACCCTGTAGCCTTTTTTTCCTTCTGTTTCAGGACTTTCTAAATGACTTTGTTTTCACTAATCTTTTTTTTTTTTTTTTTAAAGATTTTATTTATTTGTCAGAGAGCAAGTGAGCGAGCACGGGAAGGGGGAGGGGAGAGGGAGAAGCAGATTCCCCGATGAGCAGGGAGCCTGACGCGGGACTTGATCCCAGGACTCTGGGATCCTGACCTGAGCTGAAGACACCCAACAGACTGAGCCCCCCAGCTGTTCCTCACTAATCTTTTCTTATGCAATGTCTAATCTGCCACTAATTTGACCCACTGAACTCTTCATCTCACTGTTTTCATCTTTAGAAATCAGAAATGGGTCTTTCACAAATCTTCCATGCTCCTACTTAATATGCTCAGTATTCCCTCTAGACCTTGAACACATGGAATAAATTCTTTGTTTGAATAGCCTTGTCTTCTATCACTGATGTCATTTTTGGTCAGTTTAATAGGACTTTTTTTTCCTTCTAATTATGGTTGTATGTGTGTGTATGCTTTAAGATTTTATTTATTGGGGCGCCTGGGTGGCTCAGTGGGTTAAAGCCTCTGCCTTCGGCTTGGGTCATGATCTCAGGGTCCTGGGATGGAGCCCCGCATCGGGCTCTCTGCTCAGCAGGGAGACTGCTTCCTCCTCTCTCTCTGCCTGCCTGTGATCTCTGTCTGTTAAATAAATAAATAAATAAAATCTTTTAAAATTTATTTATTTGACAGAGAGAGAGAGAGAGAGAGAGAGATATCACAAGTAGGCAGAGAGGCAGGAAGAGAGAGGAGGAAGCAGGCTCCCTGCCGAGCAGAGAGCCCGATGCGTGGCTCCATCCCAGGACCCTGAGATCATGACCCGAGCCGAAGGCAGAGGCTTAACCCACGGAGCCCCCCAGGCGCCCCTGGTTGTGTTTTCTTCCTTCTTTAGATGTCTGGTTGATGTCAGATGTTACAAATTTTACTTTGTTTGATGCTGGATATATTTTTTAGTATTCTTTTTTTTTAAGATTTTATTTACTTGTCAGAGAGAGAGGAGAGCGAGCACAGGCAGACAGAGTGGCAGGCAGAGGGAGAAGCAGGCTCCCTGCCAATCAAGGAGCCCGATGTGGGACTCGATCCCAGGACCCTGGGATCATGACCTGAGCCGAAGGCAGCTGCTTAACCAACTGAGCCACCCAGGCTTCCCTGGACTATATTTTTTAAACGATTTTATTTATTTATCTGGCAGAGAAGAGAGAGCAAGCACAAGTAGGAGTGGCAGAGGGAGAGGGAGAAGCAGGCTCCCCGCTGAGCACAGATCCCGATGCGTGGCTCCATCCCAGAACCCTGAGATCAGGACCTGAGCCACAAGCAGACATTTAATGACTGAGCCACGCAGGTGCCCTGGTGCTGGAGATGATACACACACACACACACACACATATTTTTTTTTGGACAGAGAGAGATCACAAGCAGGCAGAGAGAGGGGGGCAGGGGAAGCAGGCTCCCCACCAAGCAGAGAGCTCGATCCCAGGACCCTGAGACCATGACCCAAGCCAAAGGCAGAGGCTCAACCCACTGAGCTACTCAGGCGCCCCTACTTCTTGAGCTTAGGGAGCCTGGATGGGGCTGTTGTTTAAGCGTCTGACTCTTGGTTTTGGCTCAGATCATGATCTCTGGGTTGTGAGATCGAGTCCCACGTTGGGCTCTCTGCTCAGTACGGAGTCTGCTTCAGTTTCTCTCTCCCTGCTCTTCCTCTCTCTAATAATTATTTTTTAAAAAGATTTTATTTATTTACTTCATAGAGAGACAGAACACAAGCAGGGGAGCAGCAGAGGGATAGGGAGAAGCAGGCTTCCTGCTGAGCAGGGAGCTCAATGTGGGGCTCGATCCCAGGACCCTGGGATCATGACCTGAGCCGAAAGCCGACGCTTAACAACTGAGCCACCCAGGCGCCCCTAAAGTAAATAAATATTAAAAAAAAAAAAAAAAAAAAAAAAAAAAAAAAGAAGGGACGCCTGGGTGGTTCAGTTGGTTGGACTGCCTTCAGCTCAGGTCATGATCCCAGAGTTCTGGGATCGAGTCCCGCATCAGGCTCCCAGCTCCACGGGGAGTCTGCTTCTCTCTCTGACCTTCTCGCTCATGTTCTCTCTCAAATAAATAAAATCTTTAAAAAAAAAAAAGAAAAGAAAAAATATTCTAGAGCTCAAGTATCCTTGGTTAACTTGCATCTGGTCCTTGCCTTGCACCTTTGAAGGATCAGACCAGAGTAGTGCTCAGGGCGCTTCCCCCACTAGTGAGCTCTCTGATGACCCCATGAGCTACAGGTTTCCTGCTCTCACTGTTGGGAGCAGACAGCATTCCCAGCCTTGTGTGAGCGCTGGACACTCTAAGTACTAGCCTATAGTTCTCTAGTCCTACAGCGCAGGGAGTTCTCTGCTCAGTGTATCACAAGGCTGAAATAAAGCATTAGTCTGAATTCTTGTGTGGAGGCTCAGGCAATAAATGTACTTCAAAGCTCATTCTTACTGTTGTCAAAATTTAGCCCCTTGTAGCTATGGGACTAAGGTGACTGTTTCTTTGCCACTCTCGGCTCCTAACTGCTAAGTGCATTCCCTGCCATGTGGCCGTTTCACCTTCGAGGCGGCAATGATGCATCAAATCCTCCTCATTCCCGAGTCTGACTTCTGTCTCTGACCTCCGGACCCATATTTGAAGGGCTCTCCATTACTTAAAAGCAAAAGCTTAATATAACATAATCATAGGAGTAAAAGCCGCTTTCACAATCCTGGGGATAATGCACACAGGGCACGGACACCATGAGGCAGGGATCTGGGAGGTTCTGTGTGCCAAGAAAGAGTGCTCTGGTCTCTCTTCCTCTTCTTCTTCTTTCTTTCTTTTTTTTTTTTTTTTAATTTTTTCCTTTTTATTTATTTGATAGAGAAATCACAAGTAGGCAGAGAGGCAGGCAGAGAGAGAGAGAGGAAGCAGGCTCCCCGCTGAGCAGAGAGCCCGATGCGGGGCTCGATCCCAGGACCCTGACACCATGACCTGAGCTGAAGGCAGAGGCTTCAACCCACTGAGCCACCCAGGTGCCCCTCTTCCTCTTATGAAGACACTAACCCTAACAAATCTAGGCCCTAGCCGTGTGATCTCACTCAACCTTAATTACTTCTATCAAGGGTTTGCCAGCAATACATTCACACTGGGGTTTCGAGCTCCAACAGAGGAATGGGAAAGGGGCACAAACGTTCATTCTATTCTGAAGACCATCTTAAATCCTGACTACTGTAGCTGCTACTCCTTCTAAAGAGGGGGCTCTTTCCTGGCACTGGACTGTTTCCATGCTAGTGCCAATACTCAAGGGGTCTTCCTACCGATCTCCAGAGTTCTCTTTGTCAGATGGACGCTTCTGTGGGACTCCTAGCCTCCCTGGTGTCTCTGGTCTCCTGACTATGTGTTCTCAAGTCTGGGAGACCACTGGCCTCTCCCGGTTTCCTCTCCCCACACGGTGATCTTCTCCAAGCTTTACGCTTAGAGCAGTTGTAGGGATCAGCCCTTTGTTTCCTGTCTCTCAGGGATTAATTTCCTTCACTGACTGACATCCACTGAGAGAAAGATGCCCAACACCGTGAGAGTTGTGGTTTCATAGATCTTGTTGTTTTTAGGTTGTTTCAGTTGAGGGGGTAACTCCCATCTCGGTTTACTCTCATCTTGGCTAAAGTAGAAGCCTTTGTGTTTTTGTTTTTTTTAAAATAGCTTTATCTTAGAAATTTGTATCTCTAACCAATAACTTAATTAGGCATATTTATGAGATTTTTATAATTTCATAGTACCTGGTGTTCAATTTGTTTTCCTCTCCCAACACTATGTTCCTGATTCATCACATTGTTCCAAAGTAGTTATTAAACCATTTTCACCATGATTTTTTTTTTAATTAAAACACCAAAATTTATTCATGTATCTATTTTACTGCTGGTGGACATTTGGGTCACTCCCAATTTTGCACGCCTCTACGAAGACTCTTATGTATGTTTCTTGGTGCTCACATACAAACAACCTCGCTGTGCACACCAGAGCGGAGCACTGGCATAGGGACCTGTATTTTCACCTTCATTAGAGAATGCCAAACGGGTTTCTAAAGGAAGTGTGCACAACATTTACACCCTCATTAGCTGCCTTACAGCTTCACCCAAACTCGACAGCCTCCCTTTTACCATTTCCCCGACGTTTTTCATTCTGAAGGTGTGACATGGTGAATCAGAAAGGTTTTGATTTCCGTTTTATTGATGAATAATGAGGCCGAGCATGTTCTCACATTTACTGGCCCTTTGGTTTTCCTCCTCTATCAGAACCTGTTCAAGTTGTGTGCCCACTTTTATTACCGGATTATTTCTGTATTTTTTATTCCCTTCAGAACAATTATTGGGTGTATATAGTTACAAAATAGTAACACTAATAGGTTCTTCATTTAAAAAATCTGAGTTTACTGTCCTCTATCTGATAACATTTTGTATACATCTTTTTATTTTTAATTTATTGTTATTTATTTATTTAAAAGATTTTACTTATTTATTTTACAAAGAGAGAGACAGACACAGTGAGAGAGGGAACACAAGCAGGGGGAGTGGGAGAGGGAGAAGCAGGCTTCCTGTGGAGCAGGGAGCCTGATGTGGGGTTTGATCCCAGGACCCTGCGATCATGACCTGAACTGAAGGCAGAGGTTAATGACTGAGCCACCCAAGGGCCCAATATACATCTTACTTTTAAAAGGTTATACTATGTGTTTTTTAAACAGGGAAACAGTTTAGTTGCTTTTTGACTTCTAAAGTCTCATTATCAAAATATAAAGCTAGTAAGCCCATTTGCACTGAAAAGTACCGTTTCTACCGTCTGAAGTTTCCTGAATAGGTAGTTTCTTCCCTGACGCCAAAGTAACAAGATGAGCAAGATGACCTTAAAAAGTTAAAAAGTAACTGTACGGGAGGTCACTCACTCAATGTTCCGTGTCCTCACACCCACGCATGACCAAACTTTCCTGCTCACAGACAGACTCAGGCTGCTGTCGGTGCGAGGCTGCCCTGTGCCCGCGTGGTGCGGGAGCCTAAGCAGAGCCCTCACGTTCAGAATGGTGGCTTCAGATTTGAGCACAGACTAGGGAAGAGTGTTTTACATGTGACAAGACAAAGGGAGAAAAACAATTGCACTGAAACAGATTTTTAATTTAGAAAACCCCTCCCCAAAGTCAGAACACACTCTGGTGAATCCTGAGCACTAATACCTGCAGGGACTGTACGGGTTAGAACGACGAGACACACACCTACCCCATGGACAGGGTGAACTGTCTTGTCGCGTACAAGCTGTCGTGTGCTCACGCCTGTAGCTGTCTGCAAAAGGAAAAGAGAGCTGAAGGGTTAGTAGGAACTTGCCATCTGCCGTTACAACCTAAGTGCAATTCACTGCGTTAAGCCTCTGCCAGAAGAGGCGGGACGTTACTCCACTGTTTATCCCCTGCCAGTGCCCACAGCCACTGGGAACTGACTAACCCCAAGGGAAGGAGGGCCAGCTCATTTCACTCACCTGACCGGCCGCTCCCCAGGCCCCGAGTCTCCTCAGCCCCGTGCCCGTCCAGGACCCACGGCTCTTCGCCTCGCTCCAGCTGAGAGATCACACTGGGCTTCGATCCTGGAAGTCCTGCTCACGGGAGGGAAGGTCTTTTGTCAACACAGTATCTGTGACCACCCGCACCCCACCCTACCCGAGTGACCTGCAGGCATGACAGATGGGACTGCCATTCCTCTAGAGCCCCCACCACAGGGCCCCCACCCCTGGCTGAGCACACAGACACAGAAGAGGCCTGCTGAGGGGCCATACCTAGCGATACCACGTTCCCATAGGTCTCCATCATCACGTGTCGGTAGAGGCCCCGCTGAGCAGGGCCCAGGCGGTCCCATTCCTCCTGGGAGAGGAGCACGGCCACATCCTCAAAGGTCACCTTGGCCTGGAATGACAGGGGCTGCTGCAGGTTGGACTAAGTCTCCACATCCGAGATGGAGTGGATGCAAGTGGAGATGCCCTTGGTAGGGGAAACATATGTGAACAGCCTGGCGGGGGAGGGTGGGCGGTGGGGGAGTGTAACAGGAAGAGGCCACGGGGTTCAGACGCAGGGACACTTAGGCGACCACCTGGAGCCCTGGGCATAGCAGGGCTGGGAGGGAACCCAGAGGTGCTGCACAGGCCTCGAGGGCAGCTCACCTGGGGTCCTGCTGGCGGCGGCAGGAGCCTGGCCGCTGCCATGGCTGGATCGCCCGAGGTTTCCGAGGAAGATGGAGGTCAGAGGAGCCTGTGGGGCTGAGGAAAAGGGAGTACATGAGGGGCCCAGCCTTGCCTTCACAGACCCTAGCGCTGGGAGTCCAACCACCCCACCCCCGCCACTTCTTACTCCACAATTCAGGAACAATGATCCCTGGACTCTGTGAGCCCAGCAACAATCCTGCCGGAGATGCCTGGGGACACCTGTGCACCCCAACGCTCCAGCCAGAAGGTCTTGTTCTCCAGACCCTGGGGTCCCCACGGTCAGCTGGGGAGCTCACAAGGACTCGGCGCCATCTGCTCAGGCCCCCAGTCCACACAGAAGGGCTGGTGCCAGGCCAGGGACAATCTCCAGGGAAGACAGGCTGAGAAGGCGTGGTGTTGCTTGAGGCCCGTACTCCTGAGGCAGCTCACCCCACGTCCTTCGTGATTCACTCGACTGTGACTGCTGTGGGCTTGTTGGTGCCTCAGGCTGCCCTGGTTGTGCCCTGGCTCTGCAGTGAGGCTGGCGCCGTCAGCCTGGTGGTGTGTCCACCAGGGACTGGCACTGGAGGCATGACACGTGGTTGATTCTGGTAGGTTAAGTCCAGAGTCACCCAGGGATTTGGTCTGACCTTGGGGAGGCCTACGGGTGGGCAGGTTCTGGGGACGTAAAAGGACTAGCTTAGCTGAGGTGTCGGTCATATTCAAATTACTGGAAGATAGGGAGGGAACGACCAAGAGCTCTCCTAATGGGGGGATGGGGCTCACATTATTTGAAGTGTCAAAGGGAGTCTCCCAGAGGGACACGGCCACCAAGATCACCGTAACAAACAGGATGCCTCACACGGTCGGCTGCCTAAAGGGACGACTTGGGAGCAGGAAGTCAGGAAGCATCACAACCCATTTTCTTCGCAGAATATAAAATGCGTGCGTATACTGGCACAGACAACTTCTGGGAATATATACACGGAATTCCCAACCGCAGCAGCCTCGAGGGACAGGACAGACTCGGGCAGAGAGAGGCTGGCCTCTCTCCATCCCTCTGTTCACCAAGAATGCCCGTTCTCACTAAATCTGTGTGTCTGTGTCAATGCGACAAAACTCTAATTACCATCCCAATAGGGGTCTTAAAAGAGGGACACTAACCTCAAATTCATATGAACAGTAAATGCTGGAGAACAGGTAGAATAAAATCTGAAAGAATGGGGGGGGCTCACCAGGTCTCAGAACAACGATGAGAAAGTCACTGCCACCACCTGCTCTGCCCCCTGCCCTCCTGATGGTGTATCCGACATCCACACCCTCTCAAGCAGCCCACAAAACTGCCACTGTTTATGGTCAGTCACCTTCCCCATGGCTTTGTCCAGCTGCCTCCCCATGAGTGGTCTCCACCCTCCCCACCTGGCTGTGGTCAGGGGCTTCCATCACCTCCATGTGGCCAGCTCCGCGCCCACTGTTGGCAGCGGTGAGAGTTGTTACCCTGTCCTCCAGCAACTCAGTCCCCACCAGGTGTCCTGGACCTTGCTCCCTCAATCCTCACCTGCAGGAGAATCTGACCTTCCTGGACAATGCAGCCCTGGTCCCCTGGGAACCAGGTAGGCCCCACCGCAACCCGGCCAGGACTCAACAAGAAACACCCACGGGAACACCAGTCAGGACCTCCCCAGTGAGTGCTGGACACAGGTACAGCTGACCCGAGGAGGCACTTGGCTTTTTTTTTTAAAAAGACTTTATTTATTTGAGAAAGAGAGAGTGAGAGCGCGCACAAGCAGGGGGAAGGGCAGAGCAAAAGAATCTTTAAGGAGACTCCCCACTGGGTGTGAAGCCCAACACAAGGCCTGATCTCATGACGCGAGTCAACACCAAGAGTCAGACACTCAACAGGATGAGCCCTCCGAGCGCTCCTCCCCCTCCTCGTCCACACCCTCCCTCCTCCACCCTCCAAGCACATTCAGAATGTGGCCCTGCTGCAGCAGGGCTGTTCCCCTGTGCACCCTCAACCCCACTGTGGGAACAGTGGCTGTTGCTGGCCTGAACCCCTTCCTGGCTCCTTCACAGCTGCTTCGAGGCTGGTCAGAACCCCTGCCTGGGCTTCCCTTCCGCTAGAGAGGCTCCTGACCTTTGGCCGGTTCTTGGCACATAACCCTCCCATCGAGGGCCTTCCTGACCCCCAAACCTTGAAGTCCTATCTCCTGGTCCTGATTCTCCCTTTGTGTCCCAGAGTGGCCAGCAACCCATATTTGCTGATTAAGTGAATGAAATAAGAGCTATGAACCCATACTTCACTCTCTTTCTCAGGAAAGCCACCTGGCATAATGGAGACAAGTCGGATAGACCATTTCAGAGTGGGCACGCCCCTGGGATGGACACAGACCCAAGGATGGTGCCACTGCCAAGCCACAGTCCTTCCACACACAGGTCACACACCCCCTGAGAAAGACTTAAGCTGGGGGAGACAGCCAGTAGATGAATGAGACCATGGGACGCAGAGAGCATGTCCATAATGTCCTCTTTCAGAAAGAATGCCTCCAGGGTCAAGAAGTGTGAGTGCTTTGTCCTCACCTATAAAACAGGGAGACCACACCCCTCCTCCGCAGGCCTCAAGAGGCAGTAAGGTGCGAAGTCAGATACTGCTGGGCTCGTTCAATTAAATTAACTCAAAAACCTAGGCTGTCAATCTGAGTGAGGCATGGAGGCCGGTGTACAAGGCAAAGCGCAAGATTCCCGGCGGGGGGGGGGGGGGGAGTGGAGGGGACAGTCCTAGAAAAGCACTGAAACAAAGGCTCTCTACCCAAGACGACCTTCACACGTTACCATGCAGGAGCACACATACTAGTATACTTGCTACTTTGGTTGAAGATCTGCGTCCTTCCAAGATCTGCGTCACCTTCACATGGTGAAACCCTAACGTCCAGCGGGGTCGTGTTAGGAGGTGAGGCCACTGGGAAATGCTTAGGTCATGAGGCCGGAGCCCTCACAATGGATCAGTACAAGAACCTCACAGAGCTTCCTCACTCCTTCCACCATGTGGGGCACGGCAAGAAGTCTGCAACCCGAAAAGGTCCTCCCCGACCACGGAGGCACCCTGCAGCCTGCAGCACTTGAGAACCGTCTGTTTTATAGGTTACCTCGTCTACAGTATTTTACTAGAGCAGCCCAAAGGAACTAAGACATATTCCTGTATCGGATAAAGAAAAAGAACAAATACAAGAAGTGGTACCGACTAGTTTTGAACAAGTCTGTGACTGCACACAAAGATGCGCAAAACACTGTGGCCCCCAAAGCTGACAGCCGTCGGGCAGGTGAACAGAGCCATCCAGGGCCCAGAACTGGCACTTCCTGAGCTGCCCTCTCTTCCACCCTGACCCCCGTGATTCTGATGCCCACACCTCCAGGCTTTGCTCTGCGAAAACACACAGTTGTTGGTTTGTTTTTTAAACAAGGGAATGGAGGGGCAGGGGGTGTGGGGGCGGGGTGCGGAGATTCTTGGGCAGGCGCCACACTCAGCACAGAGCCCCATGTGAGGCTTGATCTCATAACCTGAGGTCATGGCCCGAGGCAAAATCAACAGTCAGAAACTTAACGGATGGAGCCACCCAGGCGCCCCAACACAGGAGCTGAGACAGGAAGGGAGATTAGGTGGGCATGCCCAGTTCTGTTCAGACGGCCATGCCACCCCCAACACACGGCCAAGTACAAATGCACCCCTGGGGGGCCCTGCAGCAGTGCCCACCCGTCCATCAGCCAGTCATTCCTCAGATGCAGCAGTTTCATTTTTGGAAATGTCCTCAGAGAGCAGGGAGTAACCCCAACAAAACCAGAACAGATCCGTGTTCTCAGCAGCACTGGACGCTTCGTGGGAAAGAAGCCAGACTGCAGAGAAATTCTGTGCCAAGCAGGCCCCGGCTGTCCTGACCGTGGAGCAGCCAGCAACTAAGGAAGGGACCGCGGAGGCGCAAAGAGCTTAGAACTTAATGTGTTAGGGTTTATGATCACTTTGTTTGGTAAGCTAAGTTTTAGGAACTCGCTGCCCTTACTGAATTCCTCCTGGGCTTGATGGAGAAGAACAGGCACGCCTATCTTCCAAAGACCTTGCCCACAGTGACAGGCCAGGACAGGCGCACCCCCACTCCCTGGTCTGGGCCGGGCAGCTCCGAAGATCTTCCTCCTCTGTCCTCACCATCCTCATCTCATCTACGGGCTTTCCTGCTGGAGTGAGTCCCGTGCCCTCCATGGGGGACGCATCTTCAGGAGAGACCTCTCTGAGCCACGTGTGAACCCAGAGCGGAACCCTGCAATCTTCCACAGAAAACGATCATGCACCCAGACCCATAGCTTCCTACACACCAGCAAGACCTGGGCAGAAAATACATAGGGAAAAAGATCCTGTTCAAAATGACACAAGAAACAAGCTTAAAATAAACTTATTTCTATAGAAATGAAATGTAAATTCTCACTGTATCCACAAAACCAAGGTGCCCCAAGAGCCAAGTGGGCCTGGATGAAAAGGGGTGACACAGGAACCGGGCAGAGCAGGGCCACATCCGTATACACAAATGGAGAACAGGAGGCACTTCAAAGTGCTGACGAAACAGGGTTCAGTGAATGGGGCTAGGACGAGCTAATGCTTCAGGAAAGTAGAACTGGGCCTGTGCATGAAGTTCAGCAGATCTCCCAGAAGGTAGAGGAAGGCCAAGAGATTAAAAAAAAAAAAAGGCTAGAAAAAAATTGATCATCTCCTATCAAATACTACAGGTCTCATGAATCCGGGCAGGCTAACGAATGAAGAGCAGAAATTCTACATCACGTTTTATAGAAACACGTTTATATTATTTCAGGTGGGAAGGGCCTTTTAAGCAAAGCACCAAAAGCAGAAATAGGGGGGCAGAGACTTCCAGATCTGCTGCATGAAAATCAAGACCTCATGCACAGCCAAGCCACCAAATTCCAGAATGGACCCCAAATCACGCACGAATTTAAGGCACGACAAAGGTGGTTTTCCAAACCCATGGAAAGATGAATCATTCAATAGGTGGTGTCAGCAGCAGCAGAGAAAACCACGACGCTGGATTCCTCTCACCCCGCACCAAATCAGCTCCAGATGATCCACCATTGCACAAGAACCCGAGAAAAACAAGGGTTTGTTTTAAAAATGATCCTGGCCAGGGGAAAGCCCTTTACGACCACAAAGCTCGAAAGCCTTCGGAGTCCACGCTCGACCACTAAAAAGCCGAAATCTCTTCGACAGCCCCCAAGCGGGCACACAGGCACCGGAGCCCCGCGTCGTCTGCGGAGTTTCCGGCGCCCACGGAGCGGAGCAGGGACCGGCCCATCCCGGGGGCCACGAAGCACCCGACGTTTCCACCGCACCCTCCCCGCGGACGCAAACTCCGACACCCCGCGACCACCCGGCGGGGCGCGCGACCCAAGGCGCCACCCTCCCCGCGGCCGCCCCTCGGCCCCGCGCCCGACGCTCTCCCGCACGCTCGCGCTCCCCCCGGCGCGCACCGTCTCGCCTCACGACCGGAGAACCGACGACGCACCGGGGAAGCGCCGGCGACGAGGCCGGAGGAGGCTGGTCTCGGCCCCTCCGCAGCCCCGGGAAGCCGAGCGCGCGGACGAAGACGGAGAAGCTCCGCCCTGGGGCCCAGAGACCCCGGCGCCGCTCGGACGCGGAGCCACGGCCGACCGCGAGGTGCGGAGGCGCTGCGGGCTTCTCAGCCGGCCCTGGACTCCGGGGGCCCCACGACACGCGGCTCACGGACCGCCCTCCCCGCGCCCGGGCGCGTCCTCCCCGCCGCCCTGCAGCTCCCGCGGGGCCCGCGGTCCGCGGGGGAGGGGCCCGGGAGCGCGGCGGGGGCGCGCGGGGAGTCTGCAGAGTCCCGCGGCCTGCGGGGGAGCTCGGGCGCGGCGGCGGCCGAGGGGTGAGGGCCGAGGGGTGAGGCCGGCCGTCCGCGGGGAGGGGCTCGGGTCGGGGCCGCGGGGAGGGGCCCGGAAGCGTGGGGCGGGCGGTGCCGGGGGCGCGGCGGCGGCCGAGCGCCGGGGGTCAGGGGAGGCGCGCGTGCGAGGCGCAGGCGGGCCCTGGGGTGTGGCGGCCGGCGGGGCGCCCGGGGCGCGCCCGGGGTCCGCGGAGGCAGAGGAGGCCGCTGCGCGTCCGCCGGCCGCGGGACCCGCGCCCGCAGGGAAGCGCCCTGTCCGCGAGGACGACCCGGCTCCGGCCTCCGTGCGGGTGGGGGGTCCCGACCTGCCGGTGCCCACGCGAACCCCCCACTCACCTTCCACGCCGCAGCCTCACGCGCGAAGGGACGCGCGCCCGCAACGGACCCAGACAAAGGGGACGCCCCGCCTCGTCTGCGCATCCGCCAATCCCGGGGAGGCCCGCCTCCTTCGTCCCCGCCCACACCCCCGGGCCACCAGTCCTGGCGTGCGACAGCCCCCAGCGCCGCCCCCGGCCCCGCCTTCCCCGCCGGCGCCATTTTCCTGACGGACGGCTCTGCGGCGCGCTCCAGAGCCACCGAGAGCGGAGACCTCCCGCGCGCCTAGAGAGGCCACACCGCGCCCGGCCCTTGCGCGCACCGCACTTCCGGCGGTCCTGCCGCGGCTTGGCGTGTCGCTGCTGCCGCGGGTTTCGGGTGTCGGTCCCCACCGGTGCCCCGACTGCCTCAAGCGGGTGCATTTCCCCCTGAAAGTGCCTTCTCGTTGCTGTGGCCCGGGGCCCGGCTACGGCCTGGCGGCGGTCGCGTGTGGCGCGGAGGGCCCGCTCCGCCGCCCGCACTGGCGGTGACGGCCTTTCGGGTGCGGTTGGAAGCCCGCGCCGCGGAGGGCGGTGAGCGGCCCGGCGGGGACTCCCCGGGAGAGGAGCCTCCGCGGCGCGGACTGGAACGCCCGAGGCGCGCGGACGGGAGGGAGAGCGGGCCAGGTCGCCTCTCCTGATGCGCCCGGGGACCTCCGACGGCGTGCGGGGGTGCGGGGGCGCCGCTCGCCGCCGGCCGCTTTTGAGCTGCTTAGGCTGGGGGCTCCCAGCGGTGCACGGCGCGTCCGTGTAACCGCGGAAGCCCTTGCTGACCCGTGGCTTGGCCCGTGTCGCTGCCGGGCTCCCTCCTTCCGCAGCCCTACGGAGCAGGTGCTTCGTCCAGCTCCAGGTCAGTCCGAGACACAAGGGCCCTGCGAACGCAGCCGCAAAAGCACGGCCATCCTCAGTGTGCACCATCACGCTGGACTGTCGCCAGGTAGCCAGTGTCCGGAGCCTCCTGTCCGTCGGGCCGTTCTCCTTTTGATCAGTTCACACTGATGAGGAGCAGAAGACGAGCTGAGGACAGGCAGAAGCGGACGCCCCACGACGTTCTCCCGGAAACGCCGAGATCGCAGCCCGGCAAGGCTTTGACCTGCGAGCACAAAGCCTTTCTACCGAGTCAAATGTCCTTGAAGCAGGCGTCAGGTTCCTCCCAGAAGCTGCCAACTCCCTTACTGTTCACGCCTCCCTAGAGGGGAAAACACCCTTAACTTGACAATGGCTAGGACTGGGGTATCCTGTGAGTCTTCTTTAACATGCAGAAATCCTTTGGAAACCTCCCTTTTCCATACCTCCCCCCAGTTCCCAAGTATGTCATCAGCCACACCTCACAAACCCAGAGCGGATCTTTCTGCCCGCAGGTCCTAGAACTACCCTTTTGCACCAGAGGCATCTCAGGCGTTCTTGGCCTTGGCTCTGGACTTCACCCCACCAAACTTCCCCTATATTCCAAACCCCACCCAAACTAGCAATGCATAATGCATTTGGTTGACAGACTTACATTTTCTAGAATCTTATTTATTTTACAATTTTATTTTTTTAAATTTTTATTTATTTATTTGACAAAGATCACAAGTAGGCAGAGAGGCAGACAGAGAGAGGGGAAGCAGGCTCCCCGCAGAGCAGAGAGCCCGATGCAGGCCTCGATCCCAGGACCCTGGGACCATGACCTGAGCCGAAGGCAGAGGCTTTAACCCACCCAGGCACCCCTATTTTACAATTTTAAATGTACTGTAGTTAGCATGTGTTATTTTGGTTTCAGGTGCATGTAGAGTATGGTAGTGAACATTCCTATGCTGGGTGTTCTAGCGAGCCAACAATTCTTACCTTACTCAGTCCTCAAGATGCTTGCGCTCTCAGTCCCCTTCTCCTGTTTCACCAAACCCCTTCCCACCTACCTGTTTGTTTGCTGTAGTCAGTCAGCCTTTTGACTGGGCTTTTCTTTTCTTTTCTTTGTTTTGTTTCTTAAATTTCACATGTGTGAAATCACATGGTACCTTCTCTGATTGACCTATCCCACTCAGCGTTATACTGTGCAGATCCATCCATGTTGTTGCAAATGGCAAGATTTCATTCTTTTTTATGGTTGAGTAGTATCCCATTGTAAATATTCTTTATTCGTCAGTAGGTGGACACTTGGATGGCTTCCATATTCTAGCTATTGTAAAAAGTGCTGTAATGAGTGTAAGGGTTGAATATTGTAATCAATAGCCTCCTCCTGCCTTTTTATAAAACCTCTTTGAAATTTATCAAATTCTGGTCATGCCTCCTGTGGAGTTTCTCATTTTGGGGATTTTTGCCTTTGCATTCTTGTGGTGTCTTTCTGTCACTAGGAGTTCCTATAAACTTAGAGGTGGAGACTAATTAGATTTTGCATTGGCACACAACACTGCCTAAGTGTGCATCATGCATTTCCTCTAACAGTCCTGCCTGCCTGTGTTTCATTAGGAGTTTGCAAGATGGCAGCATTCTGGTATTGGTATCCCTGCTGCATTTGTGGAAACAGTTCCAGAAAGACAAACTTCCCTTGGTTGATGAAGTTTCAGAATATAAGTGAGGTTCAGTGGGGTGAGGTCTGGAGCTGATGACCAAGAAAGAATTCTTGAGACATCTGGTGCAAAATGGTTTATTAAAGCATGGGGACAGGACACGTGGGCAGAAAAAGCTGCTGCCTTAGGGTTGTGAGGGGTGGCTGACTATATACTATGGGGTTGGGGGAGGTAAGAAAAAGGAAGGTTTCAAAAGAACTTTCATACACTAAAGAGGACCTACAAGATACCAGAGGCCTTGCGGTCTTGCCATCGTCAGGCTAAGGTTGTTTTTCCCCTCTAGCAAGGTATTAGCATAGGCTGGGAGATTCCTGCAAGAAGGTCATGTGTGTGCCACCCAAACTACCAGTTGTTTGGGATCCATACAGGACAGCAAGTTGAATGCTTAATTATTGCCTTTATTTATGAGCTTTCAGAGTAATAAACTGGTTTTTTGTCATTCTTCAGAGGTGACACGGTAGGTAGGTTTCTTTCTATTATCATTTGAACTCAAAGACTTTAACATATTTGATATATTTTAATCTATTACAGTTTTAAAAATTAACACTCTTTGGCCAGTGGAAACCTCTTTAAGTTTACCCTGAGTCTTTTTAATACATTGTAATCATTGATCACTTACTTGATTCCTAATAAGAAAAGATATTCCAAGTTCCTCTCCCATAATACCCGAAACCCTAGAATCAGCATATTTTTTTCAAGAAACCCTAGTCCATCCCAGTGGGAAATGGCATTTGGAGCACACAGCTGGGGCTCTAGGAGTGCTTGTTGCCATCAGGTTGGTAATTAGTCTATGTCTTTTCAGAGGACAAATCTAGGGAAAAAAATTTTAATGTAAAAAAATGTTAATGTAAAAAACTTCATGAATTCACACTGATTTTTCAAATTCAAATTTAGGGCTAGGTGGTTATTAACGTCTTTATATTTGCATCTCTTTTTCTCTTGGATCCTGAGGCGCCTGGGTGGTTCAGTGGTTAAGCGGCTGCCTTCAGCTTAGGTCACGATCCCAGGATCCTGGGATCAAGCCCCACATCTGGCTCCCTGCATGGCGGGAGGCCTGCTTCTCCCTCTGCCACATCCCCTGCTGTGTTCCTTTTCTCACTGTGTCTCTCTGTCAAATAAATAAAAATCTTTAAAAAAAAACTTGGATCCTGATGAAACCAGAGAGGGAGACAAACCATAAGACAGTCCTTTTTTTTTTTTTTTTGTAAAGATTTTATTTATTTGACAGAGAGAGAGAGAGATCACAAGTAGGCAGAGAGGCAGACAGAGAGAGGGGGAAGTAGGCTCCCTGTGGAGCAGAGAGCTCGATACAGGGCTTGATCCCAGGACCCTGAGACCATGACCCGAGCTGAAGGCAGAAGCTTAACCCACTGAGCCACCCAGGTGCCCCAAGAGAGTCCTTTAAAAAATATATTTTATTTATTTATTTGACAGAGAGCACAAGGAGAAGCAGACTCCTCACAGAGCAAGTGGGCTTGATCCCAGCACTCTGGGACCATGACCTGAGGTGAAGGCAGATGCTTAACAACTGAGCCACGCAGGTGCTCCAAGAGAGTCTTAATCATAGGAAATGAACTGGGGTTGCTGGAGGGATGGGGTAACTGGGGATGGACATTAAGGAAGGCATGTGATATAATGAGCACTGGGAATTGTGTAAGACTGATGAATCACAGGCCTGTACCTCTGAAACCAATAATACATTATAAGTTAATTAATTGAATTTAAATAAAAATGTTTAATAAAAATAAAAATCTTAGATCCTGATTTTCTTAGCACAGTCATTAACTTTATTATTTATATATAATTGTGTCAGAATAACAATGCCATTTTTACCAACAGTATGATTATTGAAAACAGTCTAACATTCTTCTGTGGTTCTTTCTGTTGTTGGGCTATACGTCCTTTAGGGTATCGCTCTGCTTTCGAAGAAAGTGCTTTGTTTCTGTGGAGTCAAGACTCTATATTGGTTCCTTCATTCCGTTTGCTTTTGCTCTTTAGGGTGAAGTTTTTCAGTTTTTTTTTTTTTTTTTAAGATTTTATTTTTAAGCAATCTCTACACCCAACTTGGGGCTCAAACCCACAATTCAGAGATCATATGATCCACTGACAGAGCCAGCCAGATTTCCCAGTTTTCAGGTTTTTTTTTTTTTTTTAAGATTTTATTTATTTATTTGACAGGCAGAGATCACAAGCAGGCAGAGGCAGGCAGAGAGAGAGGAGGAAGCAGGCTCCCTGCTGAGCAGAGAGCTCGATCCCAGGACTCTGGGATCATGACCTGAGCCGAAGGCAGAGGCCTCAACCCACTGAGCCACCCAGGCGCCCCATCAGGTTTTCATGTAACTTTGTTTTAGGGTTACTGCAAAAGAAAGTCCATCCAGAGAAGTCCAGCACCTCTCCTTGTCCCCACCAACCTGTTACCTTCCTCTCCCTGTTGGCAACCATTTATTTAAACACTGAGTAAATTTCAATGAACAGTAGCATCCTGTGCCTACTGTTCTGCATTTTGGCTTTTTTCACTTAACAGTATGCTGGAGACCTCTGACTAGCAGTGTCTAGGAATACTCCTTACTCCTTTTTGCAGGGGTATACTCACTGCCCTGCTAGTGTGTGGATTCGACAAGTTGGAATTACTGGACATGTGGGTTGTTTCCCATCTTTTTCTGTGAAAAATAGTGCTACAGGGCACCTGGCTGGCTCAGTCAGTGAAGCGTCTATCTTTGGCTCAGGTCATGATCCTGGAGTCCTGGGCTCGAGTTCAGCATGGGGTGGGGGGGGTGCCTGCTTAGCAGGGAGCCTACTTCTCCCTCTGACCCTCCCCCATCAAGTGTTCTCTCTCTCAAATAAATAAGAGCTTTAAAAAATAGTGCTACAGGGCGCCTGGGTGGCTCAGTGGGTTAAGCCGCTGCCTTCGGCTCAGGTCATGATCTCAGGGTCCTGAGATCGAGTCCCGCATCGGGCTCTCTGCTCGGCGAGGAGCCTGCTTCCTCCTCTCTCTCTGCCTGTCTCTCTGCCTGCTTGTGATCTCTGCCTGTCAAATAAATAAATAAAATCTTTATAAAAAAATAGTGCTACAGTGAATATTTTTGTGCAGGTCTCCACATAGTTTTGCCAGTTTTTAATTTTTAAAAGATTTTTATTTATTTATTTGACAGAGATCACAAGTAGGCAGAGAGGCAGGCAGAGAGAGAGGAGGAAGCAGGCTCCCTGCTGAGCAGAGAGCCCAACGTGGGGCTCAATCCCAGGACCCTGGAATCATGACCCGAGCCGAAGGCAGAGGCTTTAACCCACTGAGCCACCCAGGCACCCCTAGTTTTGTCAGTTTAATTTTGAGATAGATTCCTACAAATTGTCTGGTGAATGAGCATTTGTTTTGTTTTGTTTTAAATATTTTATTTATTATTTAAGAGAGAGAGAGTGTATGTGCACACAAGCAGGGGGGAGTGTCAGAGGGAGGGGGAGAAGTAGAGTCTCCACTGAGCCAGGAGCCTGTTGTGGGGCTCAGTCCCAGGACACAGGGATCATGACTTAAGCGGAAGGCAGAGCTTAACTGACTGAGACCCCCAGGCGCATTTGTAATTCATTTTTGCTGGGTGTTGCCTAGTTCCCTCCCATAGGGTTGCACCATCTTACATTCCCACTGGTGATGTTTCCTTACGAACTTGTAAACAAATATTTTGTTAAATATTTGGAATTTTGCCAATCTGAGAAGAAATGGCATTTCAGTGTGGTTTCCTTTTGCATCTTTGTGGGTGAAGTCAAGCGTCTTTTCATATATTTAAGCCCCATTTTCACTTATTTGTCTGTGATTTGCTTCTTTTCATAGTTGGTGGTCTCTTCTCTCTGGTTTTAGAAGTTCTATTATGTTAACCCTTTGTGATATACACTGCAGATATATATTTTATTTTATTATTTATTTATTTTTTAAAAAGATTTTATTTATTTATTTGGCAGAGAGAGAGAGAGGGAGATATCACAAGCAGGCAGAGAGGCAGGCAGAGAGAGAGAGGGGAAGCAGGCTCCCTGATGAGCAGAGAGCCTGATGCGGGACTCGATCCCAGGACCCTGAGATCATGATCTGAGCCAAAGGCAGAGGCTTAACACACTGAGCCACCCAGGTGTCCCTAAATTTTAAAAATTTATTTATTTATTCAAGAAAGAGACAGAGCATGAGTGGGAGGGGCAGAGGGAGAGGGAGAGAGAGTCTCAAGAAGATTCTATGCTGATCCCAGAGCCTGGCATGGGGTTTGATTCCACTACCCTAAGATCATGGCCTGAGCTGAAACCAAGAGTTGGACACTCAACTAACTGGGCCACCCAGGTCCTCTAAGCTGCAGGTATTTTTAACGCACCAATTTACCAATTGTTTAAGATTTAAAAATTACAAAGTAAACCCTGTATAGTCTCTTTTGATGCAAATGTACAAGTTATGATAAGCAGCTGGATTACAGAGAAATGGTTACAAAGAATAGACTTAGGACATTTGGGTGGCTCATAGTTTAATTGTCTACCTTTGGCTCCTGTCATGATTCTAGGGTTCTGGGATCAAGCCCTGCATTGGACTTCTTGCTAAGCAGGGCATCTATTTCTCCCTCTCCCTCTGCCTTATGCCCCCTTTAAAAAAAAAGATTTATTTATTTGAGAGAGAACACACACACACAAGTCACAGAGGGGCAGATGGAGAGAATATCCCGGTAGACTTCCACTAAGCATGGAGCTGCGTGTGGGCCTTGATTCCATGACCCATGAGATCAGGACCTGAACTGAAACCAGTCACTCAACCGACTGAGCCACCCAGGTGCCCCACATTTTTCTAATGCTTAATGATAGAGTGTTATTTCTTGTATTTATTTGCCATATATTCTTTGGTGAAGTGTCCATTCAAATCTTTTTTTTTTTTAAAGATTTTATTTATTTTATTTGACAGACAGAGATCACAAGTAGGCAGAGAGGCAGGCAGAGAGAGAGAGAGAGAGGAGGAAGCAGGCTCCCCGCTGAGCAGAGAGCCCGACGAGGGACTCGATCCCAGGACCCTGAGATCATGACCTGAGCCGAAGGCAGCGGCTTAACCCACTGAGCCACCCAGGCCCCCCTGTCCATTCAAATCTTAACCCCATTTTCATTTGGGTCATTTGTCTTCTAATTGAGTTGTGGGACTTCTTTGTAGGATGGGGTACAGGTCATTTGTTGGATAGATGTTTTGTAAATATTTTCCCTCAGGTTATGCTTTGCCTTTTCATTTTATTTCATTTTGGGGAGCAAAAATTTAAAGTTTTGATGAAGTTTTATTCACTGATTTCATTCCTTGAAATGTCATGCTCTTCTGTATCCTATTTAATAAATCTTGGCCAAAGTCAAGGTCACTAAGGTTTTTACTGTGTTCTTCTAGAAGTTTCTACTTTACATTTTGGTCGATGATATATATATTCAGTCCTTCCTACTCCCCCTTTTTTAGTTAGCTGATGATATCTTTTGACCTTTATAAATGGTATGGTGTAAGGGCTGAGGTTCATTTTGTTGGTATAAGGTTATTCACTAATAGTCCAAGCATTGTTGAAAATAAAGCCCTAATTTTTTAAAATTTTAATTTATTTTTTACATTTCTTTTCAGTGTTCCAGAATTCATTGTTTATGCACCACAACCAGTGCTCCATGTAATACGTGCCCTCCATAATACCCACCACCAGGCTCACCCAACCTCCCATTCCTCTACCCCTCCAAAACTCTCAGTTTGTTTCTCAGAGTCCACAGTCTCTCATGGTTTGTCTACCCTTCCAATTTCCCCCAACTCCCTTCTCCTCTCCACCTCCCCATGTCCTCCGTGTTATTCCTTATGCTCCACAAATAAGCAAAACTATATGATAATTGACTTTCTCTACTTCACTTATTTCACTCAGCATAATCTCCTCCAGTCCCGTCCATCTTGATACAAAAGTTGGGTATTCATCCTTTCTGATGGAGGCATCATACTCCATAGTGTATATGGACCATATTTTCTTTTTTTTTTTTTTAAAGATTTTATTTATTTATTTGTCAGAGAGAGAGCGAGTGAGAGCGAGCATAGGCAGACAGAGTGGCAGGCAGAGTCAGAGGGAGAAGCAGGCTCCCTGTGGAGCAAGGATCCCAATGTGGGACTCAATCCCAGGACGCTGGGATCATGACCTGAGCCGAAGGCAGCTGCTTAACCAACTGAGCCACCCAGGCGTCCCTGGACCATATTTTCTTTATCCATTAGTCCGTTGAAGGGCATCTTGGTTCTTTCCACAGTTTGGCGACTGTGGCCATTGCTGCTATGAACATTGAGGTACATATGGTCCTTCTTTTCACTCCATCTGTATCTTTGGGGTAAATACAAAGTAGTGCAATTGCAGGGTCATAGGGTAGCTCTATATTTAATATCTTAAGGAATCTCCACACAGTTTTCCAAAGTGGCTACACAAACTTGCATTCCCACCAACAGTGTAAGAGGGTTCCCTTTGTCCACATCCTCTCCGACACACGTTGTTTACTGTCTTGTTAATTTTGGCCATTCTAACTGGTATAAGGTGGTATCTCAATGTGGTTTTGATTTGAATCTCCCTGATGGCTAGTGATGATGAACATTTTTTCATGTGTCTGTTAGCCATTTGTATGTCTTCTTTGGAGAAGTGTCTGTTCATGTCTTCTGCCCATTTTTTGATGTGATTATGTTTTTTTTTTTTAAAGATTTTATTTATTTATTTGACAGACAGAGATCACAAGAAGGCAGAGAGGCAGGTAGAAAGAGAGAGAGGAGGAAGCAGGCTATCCGCAGAGCGGACAGCCCGATGTGGGGCTCGATCCCAGGACCCTGGGATCATGACCTGAGCCGAAGGCAGAGGCTTTAACCCACTGAGCCACCCAGGCGCCCCTGATTATCTGTTTTTGAGTGTTGAGTTTGAGAAGTTTTTATAGATCTTGGATATCAGCCCTTTGTCTGTATTGTCATTTGTGAATATCTTCTCTTATTCCGTGGGTTGCCTCTTGTTTTGTTGACTGTTTCCTTTGCTGTGCAGAAATAAAGCCCTAATTTTAAAATAATCTTTTATACATTAACTTTATAAATGCTATCTGTAATATTAGTTGTAAATATTTCCCCCAGTTTGTCTTTTTACTTTGATTGTGTTTAATCATGCAAATATTGATATCTGTGTAGTCAAATTTATCAGTTTTCTCTTATTGCTTCTTGATTCTGAGTCCTAGTACAATTTCCCTAACTTCTAGGTTCTACAGGGATTCATGTTTTCATCTACTACTTGTTTGGTTTTGTTTCTTTACATTTGAATCTCTTCACTTAGAATTTATTTTTCTATATGATATGAAGAATGGATCTATTTTTTCCCCAAATGGCTATCTGGTTATCCCAATCCACATATTTTGAAGTTTATCCTTTCCCCCATAGTCTTTTTTTTAACATTTTATTAATTTATTTGATAGAAAGTGTGAGAGAGCGAGAGAGTGCACAAGCAGGAGAGAGAGGGAGAAGTAGACTCGCTGCTGAGCAGGGAACCTGATGTGGGGCTCAGTCCCAGAACTTCTGGGACCATGACCTGATCTAAAGACAGACACTTAACCAACTAAGCCACCTAAGCGGCCCTCCCTCATAGTCTAGATTAGAGGATTGGAGATGCCACCCTTTTCTTATATCAGATTTCCATATGGGAGTGGTCTTCTCAACTGATGTTCTAACACGTGGAAAGGCTGGGAGCCTAGCCCATGGGCACAGAAGACATGCAGAATAAGCCACATGGGGTACCTGGGAACCAGGCTGCCCTCATCCCTTCACGTTACTTCCAGGGAAGCCCAGTAGCCAGTAATGACTGTCTGGTTCTTGCCCGCCAAGCCCCAGGAGAATGGTCCAGTTCAGAATTTGCTGCTGTCATAGCTGCCCTGGCATGGCCTGCATTGTACTCAGCCATCAGGGTCCTATTCTCCCTTCAGACTCAGGAGTTCCCTCCAAGCCATGGAGGCTTTAGGATTGGCACGTATCCTGGCCCTGCTCTGCACATACCATGCTCCAGAGTTTCCTAGCTTCACCTCATGTGGAGGAGTGCCTGCGGACATTGGGGGAAAATATTTCTTCCCCCTCATCAGTCTTTGACCCCAGAAGTTTCAGGACCCACTTGCGGGCATGAACCGTGGGGTTGTTTGAGGGAGATGTCCTAGGACTCTACCAAGCAACATAAATCTTTTGGCACAGTTTGTACCAGGCCAGCTACCAGCATTTAGGGCTGCTTCTATGTTGTCCTTAAAGGAACTGGGGTTGTTGGTTGAAGAGAGGAATAATGTCTGGGAGTGCAAATAAAAAGCAAGGAGAACGTCCTCCCAATCTCCAGTTCCAGTGGTACATGGGAGAGGCAGGTTTCAGATGACCTGTGTGATCAGGGGCAACCAGGTTTTAGTTTAGGAAGTTGAGGGGAACCCCTGGCTGGCTCAGTCAGTTAGGTGTCTGTCTTCAGCTCAGGTCACGATTCCAGGGTCCTGGGATCCAGTCCTTCATGAAACTCCCTGCTCAGTGGGGAGTCTGCTTCTTACTCTCCTTCTGCCTCTCCCCTTGATTGTGTGCACTCTCTCAAATAAATAAATACATAAATAAATTCATTCTTTAAAAAACCCAGGAAATTGAAGGGAACTTTCAGAGAAGTCACAACACAGACGAATTTATTGATGTCCATAAACCAAAGAGCTGACTGGAAGGTATGGGGGCCAAAGAGTGCTTAATTTTTTATTTTTTTCCTCTTTCTTTCTTTCTGAAGGCATGGAAAGTTTTGTTACTTACCTAATGGAAGTCTCTGAGGAGAGTAGGGAAGGCCTCTCACTGTCTGAAATGGCTTGAGAGGAGAGGCCAGAAAGGGCTACTGATTTAAGGGCTTTATGTGGTCAGTGGTATGGTGGGTGGGAGGATTGCCAAGCATACGCGAAGTCCTGTGTGGTTTGAATCTTCTGCTGGCGTCAAAGGAGGGAGCCCCCAGCCTTCTTATCAGCTTGTCCAGATGTGGGCATGGAGAATAAGGGGGTTGAGGTTCCAAAGCTGTCAGCAAGCATCATAAAATGGAACCAGATCACTCATTATAACTCATCTCTGGTATTTGATGACTGAAACACACCATATTTAATTGAATTAGTGCTTGTTTAAATAAGCTATCCAGCACTCTTGCAACCTGCAGCCTGAAAGTAGCAAGGAAGATGAAAATCCCACCGAATCCTTCTTCAAGAGCTCAGCATTGTGTTTCTGAGAAGTGACAAGAGTGCCTCAGCTACTAGAGGGGATGAGGGGGTCCTGGTGAGACCCTTGTACTGTGGTCTATGTATGGGTCGGGAGAACTATGACCTTGATTGGTATTTTGGGGACATCTACCTGTGAGGCAAGATTCTGAGAGTTCTTTGCCCTAAAAGGGGCAACTCTTAGGCAATGGCACAAGAGTTCGTAAAGATGTACAGATGGGGCCATTCATTAGCCAGACCATCCAGGGCTAAGATAATTGCCTGGAATGTGGCGAATTGTGCTGGTGTTTGGATCTGGTTATTAGGGATGTCCTGATTAATAAATGAGGAACAGAAGCTCCCCACTGAACCCCATCACCTGTGATGATTGGCAGTGCTGCTTGTATAGTCTGTGAATCACCACTGCTTTTCACTTAGTTCATCTCAAGAGGCTCCCTAGGTAGTCAAAGGGTCCGAGGGGGCTGCCTTCCAACATCCTGGCATCTGGTAGGGACTGGGGACAGGAAAGCTGCCCCTTCTGCAGGTGGAATATACCAGAGAGCCCAGGTTTGGCTTTATACTGTACCAAGGTGGCCTTAGCAGTTGGAAGGCCTTCCAATAGCAGTGGTTGCTTTACAGGCTTAATTTGGTTTGAATTAATCTCTTGGCTGTGCTGGGGGTGTTCTTCCCTAGAACCCAGAGGATCAGGATCCTTGTTGTGGTGGTGGCCATATTCAAGGGTTCTAGTGAGCATCTGCTCTCTGGAGTGTGGGCCTGACTTGGCATGTCAGCTAATGCCTCCTTGCAAATGTGCTCCTTCTGAGTGGTGGACACAGATCTCACATAGGGTATGGTCTCTCCCCTGAGACAGAATCAGCTGCAGCCTTGGTCTCGTGTGCAGGTAGGTCTGGGATCAGACACACAACTCCGGGCCACTTTAAGCAGGGCTCCAATCCCACACTGCTGTCTCTAAACATCAAGTAGTTATCAAGTGATTTAAGACAGCTACATCTGTAAATGCAAACAAAGTCTCTGTTTGCAGTGCAGCATGCAGCACGTGTGGCATGGCTGAGTGCACACTGGCTTGCAGATGATGGCCAGGATAGTGAACCAAAGCAAGAGTGGGAGGAACCCTGGGGTGCCATCGTCTAGACATCTCGCTCACAGTGCCAACTCCAATCCTTACCATTCATTACCTGCAGGGGGATGCCCCACCACCCCAATTTGGTTCAGAGGTCAAGACTGACAATGCCACACATGCCACAAAGGCATGAGGTTTATTACTTGGATACCTGAGGTCAGCAGGGGAGGGATCCCAGGGAAGATCCAAAGTGGCTTGAGGGGCAATGGAAGGGCATTGGCCTGGAATTTTGCTTGTGGCTGGAAATGAGGTAGCAACACACCCATCACACCCCCTATCCGGCAGGGTTTGAAATCTGCTGGCACCAAGGCTTCTAAGACTTGTTGCCCAAGAACATTTCCAAGGACATCATGAAAGTCAAAAGAAATTGGAGTTGACAATTTGCTTTCCAGACATTCTTTGGAAACATGATATTCTAAAATTAAAATTCCTCAGGCTGAAGAGAGCAGGCCCCTAAATTTTGGTCAATTTTGCCCAGTCACTGGATAGGGACAAGGGTCCCATGGAGTTTGACATTCACTCCTCCTAGTGTCTAGGAGGAGTGTCTAGACTCTGGCCTCCCACAGCTATGCGTCAGCCCCAGGGCATGTGCCAACAGTGTGGGCAAGAAAAGGGGCAAAAGGAGTTGTGGAGGGAGCAACACAGAGGACATGCTTGCCACTAGAGCCTCTTCACACAGCAATGACCTTGTTAAAAATGTTGCCAAAAGCCTTCAGCATCTCCCATTTCACCCAGCATAAAAGCCAAAGTCCTTGTCATGGCCATACGGCCTTTCGTGTTAGGGCCCATTACCTCCCACACCATCTGCTTCTCCCTCTGCTCACCCAGCTCCTAGCCATACTGACCTGTTTCGATTCTTGAACACTCTAGGCCTGCTCCTGCTCAGGGCCTCTGTACAGGCACGATGAGGTAAATTCTTGTTTTTCCCAGTTCCTGCCCATTTTACTGTATGCTAACCCTACACACACCCAGAGTGTGGACACCGGGATTGCAACTTTAGTTAGTGATTTCCACCCTAAGCACCACCATGACCTGGGATCGTGGACTGCACTTCTCCTGGGTCGTTGTGCCCCCTTGCTTCCGGGATCTGCGTGTAATAAATCTTGCGAATTTAATTTCTTCATGTGACTGTACTGAGACTGTGTCTTCAATGACAAAGACCCCAGGGTTTTCATTTTCCCAAAGTGGGAGCTTGGATGCTGAGGGAGCTACCTGGTGGCTTGTGCCTTCTTCAGGAGGTCACATCTGCGAATTCCTAATTTACCACCCAATTCTGGCTTCCCAACAAGATCAGCTATTCTTGTAGTCACACCCCACCCACCATCTTCACTGGCCCTTCTCTCATTTGCTTCAAGTTATCTTGGTCAGCTATTTAAAGCAGAACCCCTCAAAACACCCAGACCCCATTTCCTGCTTTCCTTTCGCCTCATGATAATCATAATCATCCAGGCATTTTCTCTACCCACTGGAATGTGAAGTCTTCAAGGACAGGCATTTTTCTGTCTGGTTTCCCATGTCCCCAGCAAACGGCATGTAGTAAGCATCCCCCATGTATTTACTGGAAAAAAGGATGGAGTCCAGGCTGGACAAGGGGGAAAGTGAAGCCAGAGAGGGTTGCCTGAGCATGAGGAAGCATGAGGGTGAACAGATGGAGGTCTCCATGGGGTGGAAAGATGAGCAAGTGACTTGGCGGGTTAGCAGAGGAACGGTGTCAGTAAAACTGCAAATGTGGCACTTCTTGTCTAGGGTGTTTCCTTGGGAAGGTGGGGCTGAAGTGGAGGGGAGGAGATGAGCAGTGATGCACTCCTCTGATGGCTTCTAAGGGTAGGCAGCCCATTGTAGCCCAAGCCTGACCTGTGCACCCTTGAACCAACTCTCCCACACTTCCCTCTTCAAATCTCTCCCTCATTTGCAACTGATGGCTCTGCCTCTACTTTCTTGAAAGCACAAAAGCCAAGCCCCTACCTTCCTACCCTAACTGCAAACCTGACTACATCTGTCTGTTATGCCTTTCCTCCTGGAAAAACACAGGAGGTGCCTCTCTGTCCACCTACCCTTGGATACCTCCAAGTTGGGATGGTCTGGCTGGCATCAAGGTCCTTTCTGGTGGCAGATGTTTTGCTTCTGGGACAACTCCCACTGATCACTGAGAAGGGCATAGCTTTGGGGACTAAGGAGAGGTCAGTCCCCACCTACTAGGGGCAGACACAGGTGCTCCATAACTGGAGATGAGGGGGAATGGGAGAAAACTGAGCCTGGGAGCTTGTGAGAATAGGAAGGACATGGAGAGGGCAGGGCTCTGTGGGGCCAATGGCCAGGATCATAAGGCACAGGGACAGAGGGTGGTAAACAGCTGCTTGCATAACTGCACAGCAGCCCTGAGTTTGACTGTAAGAAAGCATGACCTCAGATCCTGCACAAAGGAAAGGCAGAAGGAATCTTGCATCTAGTGACTGCACAGGAGGGACAAGAAAGGGTGAGGAACTTGTAATGACTGCACACCACTTCTGGGGGAGGATGACTGTAGTCAGAGCAGAGAAACTCTTGACCTGATTTTATGTAAGAAGACTATCAATTATAACCATAGACAAAGAGTTCACTCTAATTACCAAAGAAAAGCATTCCTATGTTATTTAAAACCAAACGTTAGTTTACTTTTTTGGTTCTGTTTGATTATAGTAATAAACTCTATTTGTGAATATGACGCTTCTATCACCTTTCCCCTCCTAACAATTGTGGCAGTCTGATAACAAAATGTACAAGCAAAACAAACAAGAAACAAGAGGTCACAGGAAGCAGGAGTGCTGGCAGGGGAAGGAGGGTCTGGGCTTTGTGGACAGTGGGATGTGGGGGTAGAGGACAGCAAGTGCACCTGGCTTCAAGTCTGGGGGGAGGGTGAAGCTGGGACATGGGCAGAGGAGTTGGGAATGGAACTGTTTCATTCCCTGGTGTGGATCAGCTGGTGTTTGACCAACTTGGACCGCTGGCTGAATGCTTTCCCACAAGCAGAGCAGTCATAGGGCTTCACACCAGTGTGGATCCTCTGGTGCTGGATCAGAACTGAACGCTGACTGAAGGCCTTCCCACACTCACTGCACTTATATGGCCTTTCACCAGTGTGGATTATCTGATGCTGAATAAGGTGTGAACTCTGGCTGAAGCCCTTACCACATTCGACACACGTGTATGGCTTCTCTCCAGTGTGAACTTTCTGGTGGTGTATGAGGTTTGAGCTTCGGTTGAAGGCTTTACCACACTGGTTACATTCATGGGGTTTCAATCCATTATGGATTCTCTGATGCTGAATCAGAGTTGAACTCTGGCTGAAGGTTTTTCCACATTCGGTACATTCGTAGGGTTTCTCTCCAGTGTGAACTCGCTGGTGAAGGATGAGGTTGGAGCTCCGGCCAAATGTTTTTCCACATTCGCGACACTCATAGGGCTTGTCACCCGTGTGTACACCCTGATGCTGAATGAGGGCTGAGCTGTGACTGAAGGCCTTCCCACAGATGCTACATTCGTATGGCTTCTCCCCTGTGTGGATTATCTGGTGCTTTCTGAGCACCGAGCTGTAACTAAAGGCTTTTCCACACACATTACATACATGAGGCTTTTCTCCAGTGTGAATTCTCCGATGCTGAATGAGGCTTGAACTCTGACTGAAGGCCTTCCCGCACTCACTGCACTTATAAGGTTTCTCTCCAGTGTGAACCCTGTGATGCTTAATGAGGTTGGAAACCCGGCTGAATGGTTTGCCACACTCACTACACTCATAAGGTCTCTCTCCAGTGTGAACCCTCTGATGCTTCCTCAGGTGTGAGCTCTGGCTGAATGCTTTCCCACACTCATTACACTGAAAAGGTTTCTCACCTGTGTGAATCCTGTGGTGCTTAATGAGATTTGAGCTCCGCCTAAAGGCCTTCCCGCATTCGTTGCACACGTACGGCTTCTCTCCAGAATGAATTCTTTGATGCTGGATGAGGTTTGAGCTCCGCCGAAAAGCCTTCCCACACTCACTGCATTCATAGGGCTTCTCACTCATGTGAGACTTCTGGTGCTTTTGAAGGCTTGAGTTCTGGCTGAAGCCTTTTCCACAATCACTGCATACATAAGGCTTCTCTCCACTGTGGTTAATCTGATGCCTAATGAGGTGTGAGTGCACACTGAAGGTTTTCCTGCACTCACTGCACTGATAGGGTTTTTCACTCACATGAGACCTTTGATGATTTTTAAGAAATGAGTTCTGGCTGAAGGATTTTCCACATTCACTGCATATGAAGGATTTCTGTCCAGTATGGGTTATCTGATGCTGAATAAGATCAGGGTTTCCCCTGAAGGTTTTCCCACAATCACTGCAAATGAGTGGGCTTTCGGCTATGTGAAGGCCCTCATGGCTACTTAAGTCCATACTGTGCTGGAAGCTGTGGCCACACATGTCATACAGATGTGGCGTCTCTTCTGTAGGAATTCCCTGAGACACTGTTGGGTTTGGGCTCAGACTGAGGCTTCTTACAAAGTCATCACAGCCCAGCTCTTTTTCTAAGGGGCTCCTAAGGAGCACTGCCACTGGTGTGAAGCCTCCCTCATGGTAGAGTGACTGCACCTGTCTCTCTCTGTCAGGAATTCCCCAATCTCCCTCCATTACATCATCACAGAATTCTCCAAGCTCAGGCGCCTGGGAAAAATCACTGGTATAGTTTTCTGATATTTCCACTTGTGATTCCAAATCCTCAGAAACTTCTTTCTTCTGAAGAAATTCCTTGCCCTTAGTGCTGGTGTCCCAATCTGAAATGACAAACAAAGCCACTTGGAGGGGAACAGGAAAATACTGATGACACATCCGGGAATGTGTGACCCACTGGGAGTGGCAGTCCCAAATCTCTCAAGGGGACGAGAGAGGGGGCTGGGACGGCTCTGAGGGGATGAGGCAGCAGGGCCCTTCAACCTACAAGACTGACGCTCACCCCCATGACCCACATCTCAGGAAATCACCTGCAGCTCCCTACTGCTTTAAGTACAACTCCAGATGCCCCTCAACGGGGCATCTCTGTCTCCCTCTCCCACTGCAGATCATCAGCAAGTCTACACCTCATGCTATACTGTTACTCACTGTAACTCTTTTGTCTTTCCCACAGTGTTTCTTGGGCCGGTATTTTTTTTAGCACCAACTAACAGCATTCAGACCTTGCTTCAGGAGTCACCAGTAGGGACAGGTGCGCTCTCTGCTGGCAGGTGCAGAAAGGGACTGTTCCTTTCAGAGAAGCAGGGTACTTCTGATTGCATGGCAGTGGGGACTTACCTAAAACACCAGATTCTGTCCTGTTCAACAGAGGCGGCTTCAGAGACTGTGCACTGTCCTACCAAACCTGCAATTCTGACAGTCATAGCTGGACAACTTTGTGCAACTTTACAATGGTAAAGCTGCCGTGCCCACCATTCTGGTGGCAGAAATGTGCACAAGGTTCCTCAGCCATCACAAGGGCTCTGTCACCTCCCTTCTTCTCTCCCTCACATCTGAAGGAACAAGGAAACCCTCACTCCCCTGGATCACCCAGCTGAGCGCAGATCTTAAGTCTCTGTTTCAATCAAACACCCGGATCACTCTGTGGCTGTCTTTTCCTGCCTGGATGTTGACTAGCTTACCTGGCCTTCCACCCTCCCCTGCTGCCCACAGACATCCCCGTAACATCAGAGCACTCCAACATTCTCCCAGGCCCTTTCTTAACTCACCCTCACTGCTGCTCTTGTTCCCGGAGCAGGATGGATACATTCACCTTAGGATCTGCCGTGCTCGGAGCACTCCCCAGATGGTTCTCATGCTCCTTCACTTTTTTTTTTTTTTTAAAGATTTGTTCATTTTAGAGAGAAAGAGAGAGAATGAGCATGAGGAAGGGGGAGAGGGAGAAACTTAAGCAGACTCTGCATGGAGCTGGACCATGATCTGAGCCACAATTAAGAGTCGGATGCTGAAGTGACTGCACCACCTCCTCCTTCACTTCTGCGCGGTGCCTGTGCAAACATGATTCACTGGAGACAATCTCTGATCATTGCCCCTCCACTACTTCTGTACAGGGCTCCCTGATCGCTCCCTGACAGGGCCCCATATCCCGGGACTGGAGCGACCCCTCATCTGGCCACAGTCAGTGGTGCTGAGTAGGTGGGTGGACACCCTTCCCCATACTTCGTTGGGCTCACTGCCCTCTGAATGGCCCCTCAGTTCAGGCTGACACTGCATCGTCCCATCTGGAAGGTCTAGGATCTAACAGCATTCTGTGTCCCTGCCTCATCTGGACACTTCTACTCCCTCTGGAGCCACCAGAATGACCTCAATGCAGACCTGGCCTGGTTACACACTCAGCCTGTCTGCCTGCCATGCCCACACATCTGGAAGCCCCTGCACACTCCGTGCCCCCTGCATGGAGTTTGTGTCAGACTCTCTCCTATGAATTCAGCCACACAGGTGCTGTGCTTTACCCTCCTGCTGACCCTCAGACAGGCCTATCATCACGTGCTGCACACGGGCTGACCATTTTCTTCTGAGTCTCAGAGCTCCCCAGCTCAGAAGCCCTGGGCCTGGGGGTGTCTAGGAAATGTCCACATAAGGCTAGGCTCCTAGGAGTAATGGGGGGAGGGCTCACTGAGGGCTGCAGGGACAGGGAGGTTGCTAAGGGAAACAACGGTCTGCACAGGTTGGTCCAAAGACCACCATGCCCCCCAGAGCCCGCAGCAACTGACCCAGGGATCCTCGCACCTGCCTCTGGCTGGATATGGAGTAGGGGCCAGAAGGGAATAACACATAGGAGTCAATGGAGCATTCCCATAATTGGTCACAGGGTACCCATTTTAGGTTTTGTGGCTGTATGGTATTGGTTATATGGTCTGCTTTGTTACAACCCTGGAAAAACCTCAAACCATTCTTTGTTTGCAGGCCGTTAAACAAAACAACAAAACCCCCCAACCAATCCCTGGTTAGCTGGATCTGGCCTGTGGGCCAGTCTGCTGACCCTAAAATAAAATCACTAGTGTGGCTCAGGAGATGGTGGCAATGACTGGTTTTCAGCCCCACGCCACTGCTGACCTGGAACCTGTGGGTGAGGATGGTGAGAGGTCACTTTAGATTTATTAAATATGATGTAGTTCTCTGCAACTTTACAACCGTTGGAACAATGATGAAAGTTTCTCTTTTGAAAGGAAATGTAAAATTGGAAATGTGGTTTCCCTTCTCTCTCTCTCTCTCACACACACACACACACACACACACAGTTGGGTTTAATGGGAGGTGCCTGGCTGGCTCCGTCAGTGGAGCATGTGACTCTTGATCCTGGGGTTGTAGATTTGGGCTCCATGTTGCCCATGTTGGTGCAGAGATTACTTAAAAATAAAATCTTTTAAAACAGCAAAAACTGGGTTTAAGGGCAAAGAAAGATTTGAAAACAAATGGAGCTTCTTGCACCATCCTCACTGCCCCCATGACTGGTCCCCACTGCAGAAAAGAGAGAGGATTCTGAGTCCATCTAGAACACAACAAATCCCTTAGTATTTCCTGAGAGAAAGCAGTCACTGCAGACCTTTATGATAAATGGCTTCTGGGTTTATGGGAAACAGTTTAGGTAAGAACCCAGGTCAAAGCCATGCTCATGGGAATGCCACGCGGGCCTGTGGTGCACTGGCTGCTTCGGGAGGCACAGCAGTCATCTGACCTGGCACCTAACCCAGCCACCCGCAGCACCGAGGCCCAAGTGTCAGCACAAGCTCAGGTGGAGGCCCCACTAGTCTTCTGTCTCCTGAGTGGGTTTACACTTACTTTATTTACAGAGGCAAGATTTACAAACAAAATTGTTTAAAGCATTGAAGTGGCATTTACTACATTCACAATGTTGTGCCATGACACCTCTATCTAATTCCAAAACAGTGCCATCACTGCAAACTAGCCTCTTAACTCATCAGTTTGCATCTCTCCTCCTGGACTCTTGGCAATCTGCACTCTCCATTTATCTATTCCTGATATCTCATATAAACGGAATCATATCACATGGAACTTTTAGGTGTGGTTCTTTCACTTTCACTAATGTTTTTCCAAGTTCAGCCACATTGTAGCATCTATCACCGCTTCATGCTCCCCCTTTTTTTGGTTTGAGTAATATTCCATTGTATGGATATACTGTATTTTCCACTGATGGACATCTAGGCTGTTTTCTTTTGGCACTGTGAGTAGTGCTTTTATGATCACGATGTATAGGTCCATGTTTGAGTATCTGTCTTCAACTCTTCACATATTTATCTAGCACTGCTGGGTCCTATGGCAATGGTATGTTTAAACTTTTGAGGAATGGCCAAATTTTATTACACAGTGGCTGGACCACTTCACATTCCCACCAGCAATGTATGAGAGTTTCAATTTGTCTACACCTTTGACAACACTTGTGACATACTGAAGCATTACAGCCACTTCAGTGGGTGTGGTTATCTCCTTGTGGTTTTGATTTGCATTTCTCAAATGACTAATGAATTTAAGCATCTTTTCATGTACTTGTTGGCCATTTGCATATTTTCTTTCAAAAAGCATTTTTTAAAAGATTTTATTTATTTATTTACTTTACTTATTTGACAGAGAGAGATCACAAGTAGGTGGAGAGGCAGGCAGAGAGAGAGAGGAGGAAGCAGGCTCTCTGCTGAGCAGAGAGCCCGATGCGGGACTCGATCCCAGGACCCTGAGATCATGACCTGAGCCGAAGGCAGCGGCTTAACCCACTGAGCCACCCAGGCACCCTCAAAAAGCATTTATTTAAGTCCTTTGGCCATCTTAAATTGGGTTGTCTTTTTATTGTTGGTTTTTAAGGGTTCTTTATGTATTCTGAATGCTAGACTCTTACCAGAAATACAATTTGCTAAGGCTTTTTCCCATTCTGTAGGATGTCTTTTTACTTTCTTGATAAAGTCCTTTGATACCCAAAAGTTTTTAACTGTGATAAAGTCCATCTTACCTATTTTTTCCTCTTATTCCTAATGCTTTTGGTGTCAGAACTAAGAATCCACTGCCAAACCCAATGTTATGAAAATTTATCCCTGTTGTAAGACTTTTATGATTTCAGCTCTTTATTTAGGTTGTTGGGTCATTCTGAATTGTTTTCTGTATATGGTGTGAAGTAGGGGTCCCAGTTTATTCTTTTGCATGTGGATATCCACTTGTCCCAGCATCACCTGTTGAAAAATTATCTTTTCCTGCTGAATAGTCTTGACTTCAATTTTCAGATCAATTTGTCACAGATGTCTGGGTTTATTTCTAGACTCTCAATTCTATTCCATTGATCTGTGTGTACAGCTTTATGTCAGTACCAAATTGTTTTGATTATTAAAACTTTGTAGTAATTTTTGAAACTGGTGAGTATGAGTTCTCTTGTTTTTCCTTTTCAAGATTTAACTGTTTGGGGCCTTTTGTAATTCTGTATAAATCTGAGGGCTTTTCAATTCCTGCAAAAAAAGCTGTTGGAATTTTGATATGGTTTGTATTGAATTTGCAGATTGCTCTGGATAGCACAGATACTGTAACCCAATTAAGTTCAGTCCATGGACTCAATGTCTATTTATGTATTTGTTAATTTCTTTTATCAAGGCTTTGCAATTCTCAGGAAACAAGTATTTCACTTCCTTGGTTAAATTTATTTGTAGGTTTTTTCTTTTTAAAAAGATTTTATTTATTTGAGAGAGAATGAGAGGAGATATGGGGGTGGGACAGAGGGAAAGGGAGCAGCAGACATCCCGCTGATGAGGGAGTCTGACTTGGGGCTTGGTCCTAGGACCCTGAGATCATGACCTCAGCCGAAGGCAGACGCCTAACCAACTGAGCCACCCAGGTGCCCCTATTTTTCCCTTTGATGATATTTAAATGAAGTTTTCTTAATTTCCTTTTCAGATTGGTCATTGTGGTATATAGAAACAATTGATTTTGTGTCTTGACTTGTACCCTGAAACTTGGCTGAATTCATTTATTACTTCTTATACCTTTTTAGTGGATTCTACTGGATATTCTATATATGGGATCACGTCTTATGCAAACAGAGATTGTTTTCCATCTTCCTTCTCACTTTGAATGTCTTATTTCTTCTTCTTTCCTGAGTGCTCTGGTTAAACTTCCAGTGCAGTGTTGGATAGCAGTAGTAAGACGAGCATACTTTCCTCATCGCTAGGGGAAAAGACTTTAATCTTTCACTATTGTGTATAATGCTAGCTGTGGGTTCTTTATGAATGCCCTTTATTATGTTAAGGAGGTTCCCTTGAGTTTTCCATGTTTTTCTTTCTCTCTTTTTTTAAATCACAAAGGGTGTTTGATTTTGTCAAATACTTTTCTGCATCAATTGAGATGATTATCATTTTCCTCCTTCATTCTATTATATGGTAAATGACACAGATTGGTTGATACCTTGAACTACCTTGGTATTCCTGGGTTACATCTATGGGGTACAATACTTTGTCTTTTTTTTTTTTTTTTAAGATTTATTCATTTGACAGATAGAGATCACAAGTAGGCAGAGAGGCAGGCAGAGAGAGAGGGGGAAGCAGGCTCCCCGCTGAGCAGGGAGCCCGATGTGGGGGCTCAATCCCAGGACCCGAGATCATGACCTGAGCCAAAAGCAGAGGCTTAACCCACTGAGCCACCCAAGTGTCCCATAATACTTCATTCTTGAGTCACTTTGGTAATTTTTTTGTTTGTCTTTAGGAATTTCTCTTTCATGTAGTTTATCTAATCTGTCAGTACACAACTGTTAACAGTCTTCTCTTATACTCCTGTTCACTTTTTTAAGGATAGGTAGTAATGTCCACTTCTGATTTTTGTTATTTGTGTCTTCAAAGGTTTGTCTATGTTTAAAAACATATTTTATTTATTTATTTGACAGAGAGAAAGAGATCACAAGCAGACAGAGCAACAGGCAGAGAGAGAGGGGGAAGCAGGGCCTGATGCGGGGCTTGATCCCAGGACCCTAGGACCAAGACCTGAGCCGAGGGCAGAGGCTTAACCCACTGAGCCACCCAGGCACACCAAAGGTTTGTCAATTTTAATCTTTTCAAAAAACCAACTTTTGATTTTGTTAATTCTCTAATGTTTTCTATTTAAATCTTTTCTAATGTTTATTATTTCCTTCCTTCTGGTAGCTTTGGGTTTAGTTGACTCTTCTTTTCATACTTCCTTAAGTTAGACGTAAAGTTAGGTTACTGACTTAAGATCTTTCTTCCTTTTATTTTTTAAAAATATTTTATTTATTTGACAGAGAGAGAGAGAGAGAGAGATCACAAGTAGGCAGAGAGGCAGGCAGAGGGAGAGGGGGAAGCAGGCTCCCCGCTGAGCAGAGAGCAGAGAGCCCAATGCGGAGCTCGATCCCAGGATCCCAAGATCATGACCTGAGCTGAAGGCAGAGGCTTAACCCACTGAGTCACCCAGGTGCCCTGCTTTTTTTCTCTTTTTTTAAAAGATTTTATTTATTTGACAGAGAGAGACACAGCAAGAGAGGGAACACAATCAGGGCGAGTGGGAGAGGGAGAAGCAAGCTTCCCGCTGAGCAGGGAGCCCGATGCGGGGTTCGATCCCAGGACCCTGGGATCCTGACCTGAGCTGAAGGCAGAAGCCTAACAACTGAGCCACCTGAGCACCCCAGATCTTTCTTCCTTTTTAATGTATCCATTACAGCTATAAATTTACCTTCTGGCACAGGCCTCGTGGCGTATTTTGTCATTTGTCTGCAGGTGTTTTCTAATTACCCTTTTAATTTTTTCCTGACTCACAGATTAAGAATATATTGTTTTATTTCTATGTATTTGTAAAATTTTCAATTTTCCTGCTGTTATTGATTAGAGATAATAAGTTACACGATTTCAGCTGTTTTTATTATGAAGATTTGTTTTGTGGCTTAACATAAGGTCTATTTTGGAGAATGACTAGGTACACCTGAAAAGACTATGTGCTTCTTTGAGGAAGTGTATGTATGTACACACCTATGAGATCTAATTGATTATTTACTTTTGTCCAAGTTCTCAATTTCATTACTGATCTTCTGTTGAGATGTTCTATCCATTTTTAGAAGTGAGGTACTGAAGTCTCCAAGTATTACTGTGTAATTATTTACTCCTCCCTTCAAATGTCTATGTGTTCCATATATATATTTTTTTTTAAAGATTTTTTTTTTTTTTTTTTTTTTTTAATCTGACAGAGATCACAAGTAGGCAGAGAGGCAGGCAGAGAGAGAGGAGGAAGCAGGCTCCCTGCAGAGCAGAGCGCCTGATGTGGGGCTCGATCCCAGGACCCTGGGATCATGACCTGAGCCGAAGGCAGAAGCTGAACCCACTGAGCCACCCAGGTACCCCAGTGTTCCATATATTTTGGGGTTCTCTTTTGGCATGTAGATGTTTGTAGCTTATACCCTCTTGCTGAATTCTTTCACCCACACATAATGTACTTCTTTTCTCATTACAGTTTTTACCTCATTTATTTTTTCTGGTGTTACAGTAGAGTCGCCCCAGCTCTTTTGGTTACTATTTATTTGCAGGTGGTATATTTTATCACCTTTTACTTTTAAACTTATTTGTGTCTTTGGATCTAAAGTAAGCCTCTGGAGACAGTATATAGTTGGACGGTGCTTTTTTACCCACTGTGTTAATGTCTGCCTTTGGAGAGTTTAAACCTTTTATAATTAATTATTGGTAAGGAAGGATTTACTTCATTTTGCTACTAGTTTTTGGTATCTTTTACCATTTTTGTCCCTCATTTACTTTTTTTTTTTTTTTAATTTTTTTTAAAAGATTTATTTATTTATTTATTTGACAGAGAGAAATCACAAGTAGCTGGAGAGGCAGGCAGAGAGAGACAGAGGGAAGCAGGCTCCCCGCTGAGCAGAGAGCCCGATGCGGGACTCGATCCCAGGACCCTGAGATCATGACCTGAGCCGAAGGCAGCAGCTTAACCCACTGAGCCACCCAGGCGCCCTACTTTTTTTTTTTTTTTAAGACTTTATTTATTTATTTATTTGACAGACAGAGATCACAAGCAGGCAGAAAGGCAGGCAGAGATAGAGGGGGAAGCAGGCTCCCTGCCAAGCAGAGAGCCCAATGTGGGGCTCGATCCCAGGACCCTGGGATCATGACCTGAGCCGAAGGCAGAGGCTCAACCCACTGAGCCACCCAGGTGCCCCCCTCATTTACTTTAATAATGTCTTCTTTTATGTTATTTTTTTTTGTAGTGTACCATCTTTTCTTCTTTCTTCCTTTCATGGATATTTTAAAGATATTTTCTTAAAATATAATGGGGATTACAATTAACATCCTAATACCCTAAAACAATATACATTGTGAAATGATTACCATCATAAGGTTAGTTAACACACTCATCACCTTATATAGTCTTTTCTTTTTTTTTTTTCAGTAATGTCTACACCCAACATGGAGCTCAACTCATGACCCCAAGACCAAGAGTGGTATGTTCTAACAACTCAATCAGCAAGATACCCCCTTCTTTTGATGGTAGGAACTTTTAAGTTCTACTTTCTTAGCAATTTTCAAACATATAGTATAGTATTGTTAGCTCCAGTCACCACGCTATACATTACAACCACAGAATGAAACCATCGAGTTTGAACTGATAACAACTTAGCCAAAACAGCATAAAAAAATATTGTTCTCACACACCTCTGTTCCCCACTTCATGTTGTCACAAATGTATCTTCATATGTTATGACATAATTTTTAATTATTTTTATGAATTTGTCTTTTAAATCATTTAGGAAATAAAAAGCGGAGTTATAAACCAAAAACACAGTATTACTAGCTTTCACAGTTAACAATGCAGTTACCCGTTACTAGAGACTTTTATTCGTTTATATGGCTTTCAGTTCCTACCTAGTGTCCCTTCATCTTAACCTGCAGGACTTTAGCATTTCTAAAAAGGGCAGTAATAATGGTAATAAATGGAAAGAGTGGTAATAAATGTCCTTAGGGGCACCTGGGTGGATCAGTCAGTTAATCATCTTCCTCTGCCTAAGGTCATGATCTCAGGCTCCCTGTTCAGCAGGGAGTCTGCTTCTCCCTCTCCCTCTGCCCCCACCCTGCTTGTGCACATGTTCTCCCTCTCTGTCAAATAAAAAAAAATCTTAAAAAAAAAAAAAATCCTGAGCTTTTATTTATCTCAAAATATCTGGGAACATCATTTTGACGGGTAATTTTGCCAAATAAAGAATTCTTGGCTGACAGTTTTTTCTCTCACAGCACTCTGTCATCCCACTGCCTTCTGGACTCCATGGGTTCTGATGAGAAACTGGCTGCTAATCTAATTCAGGACCCTTATATGAGATGGGGTGCTTCTTTTTGTTTTCGAGAGTCTGTCTTTGACAATTTGATTATAATGAGTCTTGATGTGAATCTCTTTGAATTTATTCTAGTTGGAGTTAAGCTTTTTGTGTAGAGTATAGATACATGTCTTTTTATCAAATTTAAGATGTTTGGGCCATTGTTTCTTCAAATATTCTTTCTACCTCTTTCTCTCTCTCTCTCTTCTGTATATCTTGGTTTGAGTGATGCTATCCCACAGGTCTGTTAAACCCTGTTCACTTTTCTTTAACCTTTATTCTTCCTGCTTCTGAGACAGAATAATTTCAATTGTTCTATCTTCAAATATGCCTGCTCAAAGCAGCTGTTGTATCCCTCTAGTGAATTCATTACAATTATTACACCTTTCAACTCTAGAATTTGCATATAGTTCTTTAAAAAAAAAAGATTTTATTAGCTGAGAAAGAGAGAAAGCACAAGTTGGGGGTGAGGAAGGGAGAGGGAGAAAGACACCCCCCCATTGAGCAGGGAGCCTGATGTGGGACTCGATCCCAGGACCCCAAGATCATGGCCCGAGCTGACGGCAGACGGTTAGTCAACTGAGCCACCCAGGAGCCCTGTTCTAGTTCAAATCTGTAATTATATAGTATAAATTATATATTTATAATTGTTTAAGTTTAAAATCTCTTAATATTCTCATTTTGTTTGTACAATGTTTTCCTGGTTTCTTTTAGCTCTTTGAGCACATTTAAGAAAGTTGGTTTACAGTCTGTCAAATATCTGCTTTTTTAGGGACACTTTCTGCCAATTAATTTTTTCCCTTTGAATGGGCCAGCCCTTATTTTCCTTTTTCTTTGTATTCGTGGTAATTTTTTGTTAAAAACTGGACATTTAAATATTTACTGCAATAACTGTAAGTCAGTCTCTCCTCCTCCAGGCTTTGCTGTTATTGATTGTTGAATGCTACAATCATTTGTTCATTTAGTGAGTTTCCAATTAAGTTTTGCAAACTAAAGCTACTCTGTCACGTGGGGTCACTGAGGTCTTTCTTTAGCTTGTATTCAGCTAGTGTTTTGACAGAGATTTCCTTGAATACTAACAGTAAAAGAAAAGTAATACACCTCTCCAGTGTATGTGCTGGGGTACTCCTTTAACACTATATGTACCTATTGTAGCTTCCTGCTTTTCCTGGCTTAGAGATGAGCCAGACAGGAAGTTATGATCTTCAGAGGTTTTTTCTGAGCATATATCCTGTCTGGGGCATGGATGCAGTTTTCTAAATCCCCTGATATACAAGGACGCTTTTGAATGGCCTCGCTTCCCCAGCTTTCCGTCCTAGGCTTTCGGTGGCTGACTGTACGATTAACTGATGTCCCAGGCAGTTGTGGGGTTTTAGTTCCCCTACAATGTTTTTGAACCCAGGGCTTTTGTGCCCCAAGTTCTGAGTATGGCGAAACAGACAAGCACTTGGCATCAATCCTTTATCCAACCCCACACAGGTCAGGACAAACGGTAATTTTTGAGTTAAGAACGTCTTTGCTGCCGTTGGAGCCAGGGGCCATGACATACATACATTCCAGTGTGTTCCCCACACTGGGAACAGAGGCCGCTCCCTTTAACTGCTATTGAGCCAGGGAGTGTTTGGGGCAAGGGCAGGTGAAAACACCACACAGCTTTCCTGCCACTTTTAAGTGGCCTTTTCCTGATTTACCATTTACCTGGTTGTTGTAAACCTCTTTTCTAGATTTAGATTCTTGACAAAGGTGGTGCTGGTACTTTCTGCTTGATTTTTGTTTTGTTGTCTTTTGATGTTTTTGTGGGGGACTGGGTATTTGGAACTATGTGCTCCACCATTTCGTTCCACAGTGGCTTTTTAAATAGGAGTTACCATCAGCCTGGTGGTTTTTTTGTTGTTGTTCTTTTCATTTTTACTGGGATAGGGCCAGTCCTCCCTCACCATTCTCAGCCCAGCGTCCTGTGAGCCGCTCGGTTCACATTCCGCCTCTGCCTGGGGGCAGTCAGCAGGCCTCTCTCTCAGAGCCCCTTCTTAGGACTTCACCACGTCTCTCACCTCCTAACTCTCCTGCTCCAACATACCCAGGACTGCCTTGTACCACCTCTGCCTGTTGGGGGAGGTCATCAAGAGGATGTGACCTCTGGTGGACTCCTGAGCTGGATGCAGGTGCCCAAGGACACAGCGCCGAGACAGTGATGATATGCTGTGACCCTCTAGACAGCATGTGTGATTAACCCTGGGTAAGGCCACATACCAACTTTTACGATGCGGCAGGTGGGTGCTGGGATCTATCACAGCCGCCTACGATGAGCCTCTTCAAGAAGTTCCCCTGCTTATTAAACTGTCACGTACCAGCCTGGGTGGCCTGCCTTGTTCTTCAGTCTGTCTTTCCCTTCCATATACAGAGGCCAGTTTAAGTTAAACCTGGGAAGTCCATGAGGTTTGCAAACCAACACTGCCATCAGCCCAACCTTCCCTGGACACAGAGTCTGACTGGGGTATTCTGCCCAGATGTCCTGAGGATGACCATAGGTCCCATGTAGTGAAGAGTGTCCCCTTGTAAAACAGCCCCCATCAAATCCCAGTAAGGAAAACTAACACTGAGTCACTATCCTTATCACTGCTAAGGGGTCCACAGAAAAGGCAGGCTAGTTGGGGGGGTCTTCAGGAAAGGCCTCTCTACAGTTTTGAAGTGGATGGGACTGGCAAGGCAGTGTGAATGCAGCCAGAAGGGAGTAGGATCAAGGCCTGAATTAGGGCTGTACCCTAAATGCAGGGGACTACCACCAGCCTGGTAGCTGGGCTGCAGGGCTCAGCTGGCAACCATCGTTGTCACACCCCTCTATGCCAGGTGGGGGAACACAGTGTCCTGCCCACACCCCGAGAGAGCCTGGGGCCAGGCCAAATTCCTCTCTGATCTCTAGCCTTGGCCCTCAAGTCCATGGGACACCCCATCCCTAATCATGACATGGTTGCCTCCTGGGGCAAAACAGAGGGTGACATGGCCAAAGTCCCTCCAGAATAAGGGCAACCAGTGCGGAACCTGCTCCCAGTACCTGGCTGCTGATGGTGAGGGGGGGTGGTTCCTGGCTCAGTGTAGCCAAAGCAGTGGGGATCACGGAGCGCCGATCCAGCGTGGGTCACAACGGGTGCATCACTCACACAGGCCTGGGCTGCAGGGATCCAAGGGGATGGTCCAGGAACTGAGGGCTCCATTTCGGCCTTTTCAGATCGAGCTCTGAGGCTGGGCATGGCTGGGACCTGGAGACCAGCAAGGGTACAGGTGAGTGTATAGAAGAGGTCGCTCTGGGGAGCCATACTCCCACCAGGCAGGGGTCTCTTCCATCCCCATAGCCTCAGACCTGATGCAGACCTGGTGCTAGGTCTCAGGGAAGGGGGAAGATGCTGACCTCAGGGCAGGGTGAGCACAGTGTCCTATGGGCACCCCTAGAAGGGCCCCAGGCTGCTAGGAGAGGAGAACAGCCCCATAGAGCCCTCACCCATGGTGGGCCCACCCCTCATTTCTGACATTCCTGAAGGTGGACCATCAGGTCCATTCAAGGCAGAGCAGCAACTCCAGGAGTTGGGCAGCAGGGGCAGCCTTGCTTCAGATGGGCACATGGCGTCACCACTGTGTCTGAGTTGTGCCCTCCTGGCTGCATCACAGTGAGGTCTCCACCATCCTAAGCTGTCTTCCCACTGCATCAGTGGCTCCCTCCCAGGCTCCTCCTTCTCTCTCTCTTCACGTTGGTACACCAGGGCTCACTCTGAACCTACACCAGCGTCCTCAGTTAAGGAAGGCGTCAACACCCTTGTCCTGTGAAGATTCCCAGGGCTCACTTCCAGCTCTAAATGCTCCTTCTGAGGGGATACATGATACTGATACATGACAGCATCCCCATACGGAGGAAATTAGTGATTTCCCCCACCCCTCCCACTGCCTGGTCTCTGCAAATGCCCTGCTCAGTGGCCCACCCCTATTGTGGCAATACCCTGTGGCTCCTTACTCACACTGCACCACTGACAGGTTCTCATCACCCTTCCGTCTCGTCAGGGTGGAGAAGACAAGTAAGGAAATGCTGGCAGAAGTGCACAGTGGACTCTGCCTGCCTGCTGGGTAAGATGTAGTATAAGCCCAGACAGTTGTTCTGTTTTTTGTAATGCAAGTGCCTGAATTAAGCTCTGATGCTGAAGCACCTGCTGCAAACAGGCATCCATTTCGAAGATGGAATAAGTGCCAGCCACTGGCCTAGACAAAAAGCCAGGGCGCCTCCCCTGACTGAGCCTCCATTGTTTCTGAAATCTTGGTTGATTCCGATTACTGGCCACTTGTTATTTTTCTCCTCCTGCGCTTTAAATTTCCACTCTTACGTTTTACTTTATTTTTTAAAAGTATCTTACTTACTCATTTGAGAAAAGAGAGCGTAGTGCACCAGTGTGGGGGAGGGGCAGAGGGAGAGGGAGAAGCAAACTCACCGCTGAGCAGGGAGCTTGACTTAGGGCTCAATCCCAGGACCCTGACATCATGAACTGGGTCTGAAGTCAGATATTTAAGCAACTGCCAGGTGCCCCTGCACTCTCAGGTTTTAAATTCATCAATAAAAAAGGAGCCTACGAAACCGCAGGTCTCCGCCCTTGACCTCAATAAAAGCAGACATCCAGGCCAGTGCACCTCTCTGTCATTACCAGCAACCTCACCGTGTGGGCCCGGGTGTGTTAATCTGCAGGTCCTGTAAGTACTAAACCTTTATTTTTTGGAAAATTTCCTAACGGTTGTTGCTGAAGGGCATTTTGCAATCATAGCAAAAACCACACGGGTTGGTCCAACCAAATCACTGGTCTTTGACAGGCTGAGACCATCTGGAAACAGGCAGCAAGGAGGAGCGGCACCCTGGGGCAGGCGGGCATTTAACCAGGCCCAGGGCAATGCCTGGTTAAAAAGGTAGGACACGAGGCAAAGGTACTCAGAGGCAGGGTCACTGGGGTGCAGACTATCAGAGGCCACGGCTGCCGGACAGTGAGGCACCCGCCACGTTTCTGTACTAGGACAGACACAGGTGCTCAGGGGAACAGCGCAGACAAGAGTCACAGCAGGGAGAGCACGGACTTAAGGCGCCGGCCACGGAGCAGCGGACCGGAGCAGATGCTGCTTCTGTGGGGGGACCGTCACTCTCCCTCTCCCAAGGGGAGTCTGTCATTTACAATATTCATTCACTTTATTTTAAAATTCGTGAAATTATTACCGCTGTCACTGAATGGGGTGACATGCTCAAGATTCAAAGGCAAAAAAGGATTGATGGTGAAACACTGCCAGCCAGCTTCTCTGCTCCGCTTCCCAGGTGCTCACGTAGCTCCAGAACAACCTACGCTCGTTTCACACCTTGTTCTGCTCACCCGGTGTGTGCGGGATCGCGCCCAGGGAGGGCACAGGCTGAAGCTGCGGGAACAGAATGCCCGCCAACACCCCCGTGCCCATCCCGATCCCTGGAAGCCGCGGGTACGGCCCGCTGCCCAGCAAAGAGCCCTGGCGAGGGGATGAGCTCACGACCGGAGCCCCTGCGACTCCGGGACGCAAGGTCCCTGCGCAAGGGCGGGGGCCGCAGCGACTCCGGACAGGCAGCACGACGACCTCAGGGACCGGACTCGGCCAGCGGGCCTGGGAGCAAATTCTCCGGCTCGGAGCTCGCCCGGGCGCTCAGCAGCGACGACCGGCAGCCCCAGCCGCCGCCGGCCCCGGGAAATACCGCCGCGGCTCCCCTCTCAGCCCCACCCGCGGCGGGAGGAAGGAGCCCCTCCCCGGCCCGCGAGCCTCGCCGCCACCTGGACGGGACTGGGCCACCCGGGGCCTCCAGGCCGGGCGGCCGGCTCGCCTCGCACGCAGCCCGGCCCAGTCCGCCTTTCGCCCCGAGTCCCGGGGCCCCTCCTCCACCCCAACCGCCGGCGCCAGGCCGCACTCACCGCGCACCTGCCCCGCCGCCCCGCGGTCCCGCGGCCGCGCTCCAGGGCGAGTCAGGCTCCGCCGTCCCGGGCACGTCCCGACGGTGGCCCTCGCGCCCGCTCCGGAGGCGCCCTCCGAGGCCCCCTACCCCGCCCCGGCCGAGCAGAGCCCGCCCCTCGGCCCGGGACGTCCTGCCTAGACCGCCGGAGGCCGGCACCCGCCACGGGGGCATCGGCGACCCGCCGCAGCGCCGGACGCAACGTGCGGGCTTCCCCTTCGCGAGCGCCGCCCCTCCCGGGACCGCTCCGCGCCGCGCGCAACGCCCAGGACCGCCGCGGCGCGGCCCCGACCCGGGCCCCGGAAATCCCTCCCCCGACTTCCGGGCCAGCGTGGCCGCTCTAGGCGGCGGAGGCCCGGCGACTTGGTGCTCTAGCGCCGCTCTAGCGGCGGCCAGAGCGCGCTGCGGCCTGGGCGCGAAGAGGCTGGCGTGAGAAGCGGCGGGAAGCGAGGTCGGCCGCGGCGGTGGGACGCGGGGCCGAGTTCCCGGAATCCGAGCCCGCGGCAGCTTGATGGAGGCAGGAGGGCGCACGGGGCCGAACGGAGCCCCCGGTGCTAAGTGGGTCGGCGGACCGGTGGACACACTCGGGTTCCCTCGCGATCACACGCGTTTCGGGGGCGGCTCAGGCACGTGCGCGGAGCGGGTCCCGCACTTGGGCGCGAAGGACACGCGCGTCTGGGGCGCTGCGGGGCTCAGGCGTCTGCCCGCCCGTCTGCCTGCTTGCGACCTGTGTCTGTCCAAGAAACCAGTCAAAAATCGTAAAGAAAAGATTCTCTTTAAAAAAAGGATAAGTGTGTGTGTGTGTTTTAAAGATTTTATTTATTTATTGGACAGACAGAGATCACAGCAGGCAGAGAGACAGGCAGAGAGAGGGGGAAGCAGGCTCCCTGCGGAGCAGAGCCCGACGCGGGGCTCGATCCCAGTTCCTGGGGATGATGACCTGAGCCGAGGGCAGCGGCTTAACCCACTGAGCCCCCAGGCGCCCCAAGAATAAGTGTTTTAAGATGCATTCGACAGGGAAGATTATCAAAGTTAGAAATATGTAACAAAAATTGGCAAAAACCCAAGTATTGGAATTTATGAAATGCTGTGTACATGACCTGTTGGTAATGACCGGCGTAGCTGGAGGACGGCAGACCGGGAAGCAGCGGGAGCGAAGCCCTTCCTGCTCACACCTGTGGGGCCCCGTAGAGAGCGTGAAATAAATAAAAGTCACTGAATATTTTTCAGAGAAAAATATATAGTGTATTCATAAAATAAAGGAAAATTTCAACTTTTACTGTTTGCAGGCGCTGCATGGCTCTCAGGGCAGCTGTCCTTTAACGCTGATCAGAGTCACCAGAACCAGTTTCTGCCCCAAACACATTAGGTGTCGGTGAGCAAGGGGCAGGCGGGCTAGGTCGGCAGAAATGGGGGGGGGGGGCTGTGTGATCAGCCTCACCCCAAATCCCCGAAATGCTGAGGCATAAAGACAGCAGAGGGGAGGGATGTAATCAGCCCTCCTGGTTTGTCGTAATCACCGGAGAAGAGACATTCAAAGGAGAAGTAGTCATGGTGCTATCATGGTGACGTCAAGAAGTTTGAAGCTCCCTGGCCAGTTTTCTATAAAAGACCATACAAGTACCCCTGTGGCAGCCCATTCGGGACCCCTCTCACTCTAGAGAAATTTCTGTTCTCACCCTCACCTTAATACACCGTGACTTCACCCCTCCGTGCAGGATTCATCCTTGGCTCCTTGAGACAAGAACCCTGCAACCCCGCAGCACCTGCTTCATTCATGAATAAGGTAAAAGGGAACATTCCACACATAAAGAGAAGAGTAAAAGAAACCAAAATCTCCCTGGTTCCCTTGAGGTTAAGCTCCTACAGCTCTGCATGTACTAAAAGCTTAAGATAACACTGTAACTCTCTGAAATGTCTTCTAATTTGTAAGTTCTTATGTTAAAAAAAAAAGTATATAACCTGCACCAGATGTTCCTCTCCCAACCAGCACTCTCTTCATTGGTTTTTGTTGTCATTTCATTTCTATTTTTTTATTTTGTTAAGAATTTTATTTATTTATTTGAGAGAGAGAGAGAGAGCATGAGCTCTCTCATGGGTCAGAGGGAGAAGCAGATTCCCTGCCAAGCAGGGAGCCTGATGAGGGGTCCCAGGACTCCAGGATCATCATCTGAGCCGAAGGCAGTCGCCCAACCAACTAAGCCACCCAGGTGCCCCTGTTGTCATTGTTTTAAGTAGACCCCATTCCCGGTGTGGAAGAGAGTGTTCTCTTCTTTTTGAATATTTTGTATTGGGGTGGGTGTCCGAACTTGGGCTCAAACAAAACTCTCATTAAGAGACTCTAAAAGTTGTATTAGTATTGCATCAATAGCATAAATATATTGCCTTAAATACTTTTTTGTTATTGAAGAAGACAAAAGGGTGATCTTCAGAAGTTAAGAAAAGGAAAAATGCATTTCTTTGTACCAGCAATAATCAATAAGATAATGTAAGAAAAAATGAAATGTACTCCATGACAGCAACAGAAACTAAAAAACACTGGGTAATTAATTAAGAGCACTCAAGACTTCTCTGGAGAAGACTCTGAAACTCTAGTAAAGGACACAGAAGATGATCTTAGTAAATGGACAGATATTTCTTGCTTTTGGATTAGGCAACTTGATGTTTCTTTTTTTAAAAAAATATTTTATTTATTTATTTTGACAGAAACACACTGAGAGAGGGAACACAAGCAGGGGGAGTGGAAGAGGGAGAAGCAGACTCCCCACTTAGCAGGGAGCCTGATGTGGGGCTCGATCCCAGGACTCCGGAATCATGACCTGAGCTGAAGGCAGACTCTGAATGACTGAGCCACCCGGGCACCCCACAGCTTAACTTTTCAAAGATGTAATCCCCCCCCCCCCTACCAAATCAACCTAAAAAGGGAAGGGGAAGATGTCCTATTACTATGGAGAGAAGAACTGACTGACAGCAGAAGAGATTGGTGTCAGACTTTTGCGGAGGTAGAAATCCAACAGATGATAAATGTGGCACAACAATCAAGGGCAAAAGAGTAGGTTCTTTAGTAGAAGCATTGAGAGCGTGAGTTCCCGAGAAGAGAAAAACAGAACAGATCTTTCCTTAACAATGCACACAATGGTAGCCTCTAAACGAACCAAAGACCTGAAAGGAACAGAAATGAGACTCGCAAGAAAAATACACAGGACAGCTTGTTGAGAGATGCTCTGCTGATCAACTATCAGAGAACGGCGAACTAGAGTCAGTGAGATGCTAACACTTCACGCTGGGGGGCTGGAGAAGTTAGAAGCCTGGATATCACTAGTGTTAGCATTTGAGGTTAAATATTTTTCTCTCATGTGAAATCACAAATTTGTATGGCTGGTACCCCAGGCAGTGATCAGGGACCTGAGTCCCCTCCCCCAAATGAGGATGCTCTACCTGGTGACTTGAAGGAGAGAAGGAGAATGGAAAAGAGGGTAATGAGCTGTGTCTGCCACAGTCTTTACATATGGTTACCTGCCGTACCACGATGCAGCCTGTGGTCAAGAGGAAGACCCCAAAGTCCTGTCCAGTCCCAAATGCTGCTCAGCCCAGTCACTCTGGACATGGTACCGCCTCTGCATCAGGTCCTGTCACTGCGGGGCAGCTCACGTGCCCACACATACTCAACCCACAATGTGGAGAAGGAGGAGAATGGGAAACAGTATTCATTCATAGTAACATTCAACTCTGCTTGGCAGTGCCCAACGGTACGTCTGACCTGTGGTTATTTAAATAAACTGTGTGGCATTTGAATGCAAAGTTTTCACACACCTGTAAGCAAGCTTTGCTGTCCTCTCTGTGTAGGGTCTGCAGAATCCTCACATGGGCACTTCTGCATGAATGCTGGAGACCCTCTCCCTGGCAGGGAAGGGAGCTCTGGAGCAGCACCCTGGTACCCAGACTCAGCGCTGGGAGGAGCTCTCTAGGTCTCATCAGGTCTGACTTGGCTCTCTGAGGAGTGGAGTGTCCTTGTTCATAATCTGGATGCCCATCTGCAAAGGAATGTGGGAGGCTGCCCTAGCTTCTGCCGCCTGACTTTGCAGGGGCTTCCTGATTGATAGCTAAGTCCCTGGCTCAACTTTTCACATACACACTTCCACTCAGCTCCACATGCTGACGTGACAGAAACACAGCCCCATCTAGTCATGGGTTTACGTCTGAGGACTCTTTTATTTGTTGGCCTCTGTGTGGTCACCATCCTTCTCTCTCTCTCTCTCTCTCCAGCACAGGCTGACTACCTTGAGGCCACCAGCACTGCCATATATCCTTCAAGTATTTATAGAATAACCTTCCACAAGTGAAACACAGGGCTGCTCTCTATGGGGTGGGTTGCCTTCATGTCTGTTGGATCTGGGTGGTCACAAGGGCTTTGTGCTTAGAAGGGCTAACACTTGGTTTAATGCTGGATTGACCCCTGTCATATGGCTAAGAACTCTGAGTATTTGAGAGGGATGTGGGTCACAGACTTGGCTGTCTCTTCAGACCCTTTCTTTCTTAAAGCTTCTTGTGGGGTTCAGAAGAGGCTGGCATTTTCAGCCTTGTGGGGCCTTCTTATCAGAGTCATAGATCACAGGCCACAGGTAGAGGGAAACCCCTTGTCCAGCTGTCATGTCCTCCATCTGCCTTCCTCTAGCTCAAGTCTCTCTAGGTGGGCTTTGCTTAAAGTGGCAAGAAATAACCAACACTTGCCAATGTTCTGAACTATTTTCAACCGCTTCCTCTAGGGCTATAGTTTTAGTCACATGCAGTCTACTCCTAACACATCACAAGCAAGAGCCACACCAAATGCTTTTTCATGCATAGCAAGCGTCACCAGGTTTCTACCTGTAAAATCTCTGTCCTGACTGATTGACCATTAAGCCAACTCCACATGGATTAGTTCTGTTGTGGCCCCAGCCTGCTCCCAGGTATCGAGTTCTGAATTAGTTAGAATAAAGCTCAGTTGATGTAAAGGGGCTCAAAACCAACATTGGCTTCAGCAAGGCCCAGGGCTGTTTCTGTCTCCTGTGACAGTCCACATTGAGTGTGGTGGCCGTCCTCCTGAGGCTGGAGGGACACAGGCCATTTCAACCTGAGGATTCCACCCTCCTCAGCACACTTTCATGGCTAAAGATGGTGCACTACTATGTTCCATTTCAGCCAGCAGAAAAGGTGTTTTTGAGGATACACCAAGAAGATGTGCACTTTCCTTCTGCCTATGGCCCACATGTCATACGTCACTGCAGCACAGCTCAGAAACATCATTATTTGCTTGGATGGGAAAATGCTCAGCTACATTTCCATCCCTATAAGGGACAGAGAGAAGGGACGGTAAGGGACAGACAGCAGGCTGTGTGCGTCTACGGTGAAAGAAAATAACACAAACCATGAAGCAACATCAGAAAACGTTGGAGGGAAACATCTTTATAGATGCCCAACACAATGTCTTATGAAAACACAGTTAAAAACCCACCATAATGTGCCCAAGGGAAATAACATTTGTATAGAATATGGTAGATCACTGGTCCCATGTTCTGTCCAGTGTTCTTCTCAAATGGGCCTCAAGTTCTTGTTGGGAGCTGGAGGTGTAGGTTGGGTCAGGAAGTCGGTATCTCATGGCCACAGGGAGTTTCTCAGTTCAGCAGCTGACTTTCTTGTATAGTGTCAGCACAGTTATCTTTGTGCTTTTGTGTGTGTGTGACTTTCAGATTGACTGAAAAATTATGTTTTTCATCAACCTTATAATAAAAATATTTTATTCTAGACCAATTCATGAGGTAGTGGCATTTTTACTATAATAAATTGATTAGAGGTCTGCCTATTAGCACATAATAGACATCTAATCAATTTATTGAGAATAAATTATCTAATAAATTTAGAAAGAAAAGAAAGGGGAAAAACTTAAACTAAGAATGGACCATAAGAACTTTTATAAATTGTTTTTCACATGACAAACTACATGCTGAAGCCTGAAATCTTATTTTTTAAATTTATTTTAAAATATTTTATTTATTTATTTGACAGAGAGAGGGAGAGAGATCATAAGTAGGCAGACAGTCAGGCAGAGAGATGGGGAGAAGCAGGTTTCCCACTGAGCAGAGAGTCCAATGCAGGCTCGATCCCAGGACCCTGGGATCATGACCTGAGTGGAAGGCAGACGCTTAACCTATTGAGCCACCCAGGCACCCATGAAGCCTGAAATTTTAAAAATATTTAATTTATTTATTTGAGAAAACATAAGCAGGGGTGGGGGAGAGGGAGAAGCAGACTCCCCACTGAGCAGGGAGCCCTATGTGGGCCAATCCCAGGATCCTGGGACCACGACTTGAGCCAAAAGAAGATGCTTAACAGACCAAGCCACTCAGGTGCCCCCAAAGCCTGAAAATTTCTCTTAATGGTTGATTGCAACAACAAAAACAAAAAGCCATAAAACCAGGTAAAAGCAAAAATGAGGAAGAAATCAAGGAGACCATAGCTAAAACTTGTTATGGATTGAATGTTTGTGTCACTGCCCTCTAGATTCACATGTTGAAGCCCTAAACTTCAACGTGATAGTGTTGGGAGGTAGGACCTTTGGGTGGTGATTTGGGTTAGATGAGATCATGAGGATGGGATCCTTATGATGGGATTAGTGCTTAAGAAGAGGAAGAGAGATCACAGTGCGTTCACTCTCTCTCTCCCTCCCTCTCTCCCTTTGCCCCCTCTCTCCCCCAGTCTCCCCTCTCCTCTTCCCTCCCTGCCACCCATGTGAAGACAATGAGAGGTTGTCAGACTGTAAGCCAGGAAGAAAGCCCTTACCAGGGAAACCAAATTAGCCAGCACCTTGACCTTGAACTTTCCAGCATCCAGACTGTGGGAAATTCCGTTTTTTAAGCCAATTAGTCAGTGGTGTCAAGTTATGGCAATTCAAGCTGACCAATAATGATTTTGGTACTGAATAGTGGGGTGATGAGTAACAAAAACCGAAAAATGTGGAACTGGGTTTAGAACCTGACAGTGGCAAGAGTTTTGCTAGAAATGTGGATGTTGAGGGTGATTCTGGTGAGAACTCAAAAAGAAAATGGGAGAGATATAGAGAAAGATTCTATCTTCTTGGAGAATATATAAATAATCATGACTAGAATGTGAGTAGAAATATGAATGGTAGAGGCCATTTTGATGAGGCCTCACATGGAAACAAGGACCACGTTATTGGAAACTGGAGGAAGGGTGATTCTGGTTATAAAGTGGCAAAGAACTTGGCTAAATTGTGTTCATGATCTAGTCTTTGTGGAAGGTGGATTTGTGAACGATTAAATTGGATGTTTATTTAGCTGAGGAGATTTCTAAGCAAACTGTTGAAAGAGTGGCTTGATTCCTCCCGACGTCTTATAATAAAATGCAAAAAGAGAAAGATGAATTGAAGGAGGCATTGTTAAGCAAAAAGGAGCCAGAACATAAAAAATTGGAAAATTCCCAGCCTGTCCGTACTGCACACAGTTAGAAAGTGTATTCAAAGGAGAACACCAGGAATGTGACTTGATAAAGAGATTATGAGGGGCACCTGGGTGGCTCAGTGGGTTAAAGCCTCTGCCTTTGGCTAAGGTCATGATCCCAGGGTCCTGGGATCGAGCCCCACATCCGGCTCTCTGCTCAGCGGGGAGCCTTCTTCCTCCTTTCTCTCTCTGCCTCTCTGCCTACTTGTGATCTCTCTCTCTGCCTTCTGTGGTCTCTGTCTGTCAAATAAATAAATAAAATCTTTTAAAAAGAGAGATTATGAGATGAGCAAAAACATTGCCAATTTGCAATGACAGAGACTGGACAAAATGAAGGAAGGCTGTCGGACTTCTAAGATCCTACAGGACTGAACCACAGAGCTATTTGGCTACAAATGTGCACTATTCTGCAAGACAAGGGAAGAATGAGCCTAAAGGTGGTATGGAGATCATCATGTCTGCCTTCTCAGTTTTAAAGGGGTGCTCATTGCCTCAGTTTCAGCCCTAACAGTGGATGCCTGGAGCCTTGGGAAGTGCTCTGCAGAGCTTTCTGGAGGCTTCATGATGCCACTCTGCTTGGCAGAGCCACAGAGGTGAGACTACTGCCCTGGTAGATCTGGAAGGCAGAGCCTAAACCCCTAAGTGTTATTCTTGAGCTTTAGATCTAATGATATTTTTCCTGCTAGGTCTTCAGTTTGCTTGGAACTTATCACTTCCTTATTCCTTCCAATTCTCCTTTTTGGAATGGGAATGTCTATTCTATGCCTTTCCCACCATTGTCTTTCGGAAGTACATAGCTTATGTGGTTATATAGGTTTCAGCTGTAGAAGAATTTTGCCTCAGAACAAGTCAGATCTCAGGTCTCATCTGTTTCTGACACAGATGATATTTAGATGAGACTTTGGAATTAGTCTTCAGAGTTGATACTGGAATGAGTTAAGACTTTTGGGACTGTAGGGATGGAATGACTGTATTCTGCATGGAAGAAGGACAGGAATTTTTGCGGGCCATGGAGGGAAGGCTATGGATTGAATGTTTGTGTCCCCCAAGTTCATATGTTGAAGCTCTGGCCCATATGTGATAGTATGTGGAAGTGGAACTTTGGAAGATGATTTGGTTACATGAGGTCAAGAGAATGGGACTCCCATGATAGGACTAGTATTCTTATAAGAAGAAGAGGAGTATGCTCTGCGCTCTCTCTCTCTCTCTCTATCTCCTCTCTCTCTCTGTCATGTGAGGATATGGTGAAAAGGCAGCCATCTTCAAGTCAGGAAGAGGCCCTTTATCAAGAATCTGATCATGATGGCACCCTGATCTTGGACTTGCCAGCCTCTAGAACTGTGAGAGATAAGTGTCTGTTGTAAATCACATAATCTATGGTATTTTGTTATGACAGCCAAGCTGACTAAGACACTAGTCAATTTTGCTTCAAATCTGGGTCTTATAGATTTGCCACATTTAACTACTTTTCACAGACTAGAAAATTTCATATGGCATAGAGTCAGCACACCTGAGTTCACCAGATATCCTTTCCATATAAAGGATAAGTCTTCTCAAGTTGGGAGAGCCAATAAAATGATGAATATGTTTGGAAATGAACATCAAAATTGATAAACTTTTAGCTATATTGACTAAGAAAAGAAGAAAAGACTCAAACTATTAAAATTAGAAACAGAAATGGGGATATTATTTCCAATTTGACAGAAATAAAAAGGATTATAAGAGAGTGCTGTGAACAGTTGTGTGTCACCAAACTGGATAACCTGGAGGAAATGGAAAAATTCTTAGAAACACACAAGCTACTAAGACTGAATCATGAAGAAATAGAAAATGTGAACAGACATAAAATAGGAATGGAAACACTAACAACAACAGCAGCAAAAAGCCCTGGACCTGATGGCTTTATTAGTGAATTCTGCCAAACATTTAAGGGAACATTAACACCAATTCTTCTTAGACCTTCCAATACATTGAAGAGGAGGGATCGCATCTTAACTCATTCCATTAGGCCAGCATCGTCAATCTGTAAAGTCTACATATAGTATGATTCCAACTATAGGTCATCCTGAAAAAGGCAAAACTATGTAAACAGTAAAAAGTCAGTGGTTTCCAGGGATAGAAGGGAGGGGGTAAATAGATAGAGCACAGATTTTTAGGGCAATTAAATACTCTATATGGTCCCATAATGATGGTTACATGTCATTATATAGTTGTACACATCCAAAGACTGTAGGACAGCAAGAGTGAATCGAAATGGCCTTTGCGTGAGTATGATGTGTTCATGTGGGTCCATCAGTTGTAACAAATGTTCCAGTCTGGTGGTTATTGGTACTGGAGGAGGCTGTGATGCGTGGGAGTTTGAGGATATATGGGAACTCTCTGTACCTTCATCTCAACTTTCCTAAAACTGCCCTAAAAAAACACAAACATCACTCAGGGAAAGGAAAACCAAGGCCCAACCCACAAAAGACATGGACTCTTGTCTTTGTCCATCTGTCTGTCCGTCCCTTCCTTCCTTCCTTCTTTCCTTTCCCTCTTTCTTTCTAGTACACTCTACTCCCAGCATGGAGACCATCACAGAGCTTGAACTCATGACCCTGAGAACAAGACCTGAGCTGAGATCAAGAGTCAGATGTTTAGCTTAATGAGCCACCCAGGCACCCTCCATTCTCACTTTTCTAAAGCAATTGCTGGTACAGAGGATCATTCCCATCAGGGATTCTTTGATGAAATGGGAACATTATCAACCTGTGAGGATGGGTTCACCACAGGGCACAGGTCAGGTGAAGCCTAGGGCTTCTATCCAAAACTCACAGCCCATGTTCTTAGTGTGGTGGAGAGGTCCAGGGTAAAATCTGAATTGTGGGTGGACTCCTTAAGAGAGTTCAGGACCCCTAGTGGACAGGATTCATACTGGTTCACCCTGCCATCTCAGGTGTCTGTGGGCCAAGCTTCTTCCTGAGTCAGGGCTACCTGGAGGCCGGCACTGAGCCGGAAAGACTGGCCACAAGTGATTCCGTATATCCCCAGAAAGCAGAATCCATAGAATGAAGCTCAGATGTTGCCCCAGTTCTGAACATCTGGGCCTCTTTTCAGCAGGGGACATGGAAATGTCAAGTGAGGACAAATGCACAAAATGCTCCGTCATCTGGGTTGGACAGAAAAGGATCAGTAGAAAGTGTTTTCATCACCTTTAAAATGAGTAATATGGGGGGGACGCCTGGGTGGCTCAGTTGGTTAAGCAGCTGCCTTCGGCTCAGGTCATGATCCCAGCGTCCTGGGATCGAGTCCCACATCAGGCTCCTTGCTTGGTGGGGAGCCTGCTTCTCCCTCTGCCTGCCACTCTGTCTGCCTGTGCTTTCTCTCGCTTCTCTCTCTATGACAAATAAATAAATAAAATCTTTAAAAAAAAAAAATGAGTAATATGGGGACGCCTGGGTGGCTCAGTTGGTTAGGCAGCTGCCTTCGGCTCAGGTCATGATCCCAGCGTCCTGGGATCGAGTCCCACATCGGGCTCCTTGCTCGGCGGGGAGCCTGCTTCTCCCTCTGCCTCTGCCTGCCATTCTGTCTGCCTGTGCTCGCTCTCTCCCCTCTCTCTCTCTGATAAATAAATAAAATCTTTAAAAAAAATAAATAAAATGAGTAATATGGAAACATAGAGATCTTAACTAGGTTAATGTAGATAACCTCATGCTTGCTGCTTGATTAGAACGAGGTCAGCAAGAAACAGGCTCCAAACTCTCTCCTTGTTTTTTGTTTTTGTTTTCTTTTTGGTCTTTCAGCAGGAACTCAGAGGCAGACAGAAGTGAGTAGGGGCTTTTAAAGGTGAGACTCTGCTGGCCAACTCTGGGCTTCTACAGATTTGACCTTTGTCTCCCTCTCCACCAGGCCCAGGTCCCTTAAAATGGAGGATGCCAGTTCCTAGAGCCAGTCCTTCTCAGAAATCAGAGTTCCCTAAGGAGCTCACTGGGGGAAGAGAGACCTAGCACTCTGCTTGCTCTGCACTACCCTCTGTGGGGATAACACAGTGATGGAGCCGGGAAGGAGTCTTACCCTCTAGGGACAGTGACACATAGTGGAAGAATTCTTGGATGTTTCCGAGGCAACATTTGGGGAACCTGGCTTTGGATGAGTTGTTAAGGCCCTTAATTTTTCAGACTTCTCCTTTGAGAAGGCACTTAGTCCTACATGACCACTGGGATATGCATGTGGAATGACCCATCAGTCACAGACTAAGCCTTACTGCTGTGGCTATTGACCCTTTAACCTTGGAAACTAATTCCTGGGGGCACTCAAGGTTGGATTTTGAAGTACCCTGTGCCCAAGAAGACATTATGTTCAGGCTCCCACAGGGTACTTTTGTTCCTCCCTTCAACACTACAATCTGTTCTCTTATTTCCCAGCTGTAAGGCTCACTGGATAGACCCTAAAGTGGCAGTGGACAGCCCTCCCCCTTGGAAGAGTCATTTGTGCCCTGTTCCTCCAGGGCTCATATCTCTAGCTTCCCCATGGATTACCAGGGCCTGTGCAGCATGTGGTTGACCTGGGAGCAAGAAGCACAAGGAAAGGGAGGTGCCCAGAGCCATGAGGTGAGGGATAGAAGGACTATCAGAAATCAGGGATGTGGGGAAAGGGGATACTTGCCAGCCCTCTCTGGCCTGTCTGCCCCCTTCTCTCCAAGATGCTCTTCTTGCCTCTGGTCTCTCACAGGTAACTGTGCATGTGTCACTTTGAGAGTCAGAAGGTGGGAAGGTCTATTGGGTGGGGTCACTGCACACTCCTCATGGCTCCATTCTGAGGAGCCCCTCGCCCTTTAGCACCAGGAGTTTGGCTCCCTCATAGTGCCTGCTACATCACCACAGTCCCTCTCAAGTGTGCCCCATTCTCAATGTGGGGCCCTCAGTGTTCCTCGTTGCAACATCACACTCTCCTCAAGCAGTTCCTCCTTTTGAGGGTCAGACTCCATCGCTCCAGTGTCCCCACTGTGCCTCCGAGACTTCACTGCAGACACATGCACTCTACCTATTAGACCTCAGAGCCTGAGCTCTGTGATCTCATGCCTTCCTGTGGACTCTGCTTAGCTCACTTCCTTTTGCACCCTTCCTCTCGACCCTTACATAGTCTTGCTCCTGAATTGACCCTAGTCCTTTCAGCTTGGGGTGTTTGCAGAAGCTTGTCTGTGCTTGCCACACGTATGTGGTCATGCCCAGTGCAGCCCGGCTCCCGCCTCGGTTCCTCCTCCCCACAGGGCTTGGCATGCAGTTCCAGTGGATATCCTGGGTTTTAAATCCTGGGACACTTTTAGTCCTTTTAAAGGACTTCCATTGAATTTGATGCAGTTATCACCCCAGCTTTTAAGTTTCTCTTTTACTTCAATGTTACCAGGATCCTGATTTTAGTCTGATTCCACTAATGAGTTCCATCTCTCATTGATGGACTCCATTTCCTCTGTCTGCCCTCAATGATGCTTTCGCCCAGGCCCCAGACTTCTGCCAGTCTAATGACTCCAACATGGCCCAGAGCACCATCACTTCCTCACCTCCTTTCACATCTATCCCCATACAAGAAAACACCAACTTTATCTTGGCTGATGTACTCAGACACTTAAATAAGAAATGAGGGGTCGTCCTTGATCTTATTTCTTCCTCACTGTCTAAATCTGTCCAGTCACCTAGTCCTTCTAACTTTACCCCTTAAGCATTTCTGGCACTTGTGCCTTCTCTTGAATGCTTGTCACGAATTCACTCCTGTATCACCTTTATCTTGGTTAATTCTAACCCTTTCAATCTTAAGTGACTTTATCTGCCTACCCCTTCACTTTGCTTACCCGTTTATCTACCATAGGTTCAGTTCCAATCACCTTTACCAGAATCGACACATTCTTCTTGTTCACTCCCACCACTTAAATCCCATAAACCTTTATGTGCATCATCCCTACAACCTCCTCATTCTTTTCCCCACCAGCAGGCTCATAACAGCCACTTCCCTGCCTCTTACCTTGGCTGTTAAAACAACATCATCCTGACTTGATACAGCTTAAATACTCTCAAAGCTTTCAATTCCCCTTTTTATAGCCGGTGCCCAGTCCTGGTCCCTAGGGTCATGCATGGTGGGGAGTCTCAGCCTCAGCCTCTGCCTCTGCTTGCCTGGGACTCTGCACCCAGCATGAGAACTGACCTTGTGCCCACACTCACTTGTGCTTATGACTGTCCTGGCCCATTTCTCTCCCTTCCTCCTCACTTTTGACCAGTTCCCTAGGCCCACTGAGACTGGGTCCTCCCTATCTTGCTCTTTACTTGGGGATGGAGGAGAGGGGAGATGACATTCCTGCTCCAACAGCCACACATGGTATTCGCCTCGAGAAATAAGGGAATTGGAGCTGTACATTCCCATGTGGGTCCTGAGGGAGGGCTGTGTTCTCAGAATATATTTTTGAGGAGTGGAAGGGGGTTGTTTTTAGCCATGAGTTTGTCCACTTAAGTGGTGTTCCCTTCATCTTGGTGGTTTGTAGGGACTTTTTGTGGATGTGTTCTTTCAATTAAAAAAAAATATTTTATTTATTTATTTGTCAGAGAGGGAGGGAGAGGGAGGGAGGACACAGGCAGGGGAGGTGGCAGGCAGAGGGAGAAGCCGGTTCCCTGCTGAGCAAGGACCCTGGGGTCATGACTTGAGTGAAGGCACATGCTTCAAAGACTGAGCCCCCCAGGTGCCCTGTGTGTTCTGTTGAAGAAATTTGGAACAGATGATCAGGACCAGAGACACTGTGTTGGGGGAAACAGAGAGATCTTGGTCAAAGGGCATAACCTTGTAGTTACAAAATGAGTAAGTTTGGGCATCTAATGCACTGCATGGTGATTATACTTAATAGCACTGCACGCTGTACTTGAAATTTGCTGACAATTGATGTTAAGTTTTCTTATCACACAAAGAAAGGCATGGAAAAACTGTGTGAGGTGATGGACTTGTTAATTAGCTTTATTGTGGTAACCATTTAGCAATGTATAAGTGTATTCAATCATCACATTGTATACCTTAAATATATACTATTTTTGTTAATTTACCCCAATAAACATGCAAGAAAAAAAGATCAGAGAAACTACCCTGGAAATGCAGGAGGGCTTTGGGTACAGTGCTCTAGGCAGACCTTTCTGCTGGAGAACTGGACTGCACCACGGATGTTTCAGTGTGGCAGGGAGTCACCATCCCCAGGAAAAGGATTCTTACCACAGCTAGGGGTCTCAATCTCTCTCTCTCTCTCTTTTTAAAAATATTTTTATTTATTTTTCATTTGAGAGAGAGAGAGATCACAAGCAGGCAGAGAGGCAGGCAGAGAGAGAGGAGGAAGCAGGCTCCCCGCTGGGCAGATAGCCCGACATGGGACTCAATCCCAGGACCCTGAGATCATGACCTGAGCCTAAGACAGAGGCTTTAACCCACTGAGCCACCCAGGAGCCCCTAGCTAGGGGTCTCTTAAGGCCCCTTTTGTTCTAGGTTTCTGGAAAAATGGGATTGTGACTAATACAGAGAACTTCCTGATCTCATTCCACAGTCAGAATGACAACCTTGAAGCCCAGGCAGGTGAGAAGAGGAAGTGGACTCAGGAGGAGCAAATGGGATAAATGAGCATCTGAAAGGGTGAGAATGGGAACTCCATGAGGCTCTCTGTTGTTTCCTGGGTCTTGGGGCTACTACAGCCTGGTTTGGCCCATCATGGATGCCCATAATGAGGACCAGCCAGCCTGCTGTGTTGGTGAGGAAGTCAGGGCAGGTGGTCTCTGAACAGCTTGCATGACCTCCTGTTGTTTTATCCTCTTTCAGCTGCTGGGACCCAGGTAAGTTGTCAGTCCTTGGAGCCTGGTGCTGTGGCCTGAAACCTGATTCCTAACCTCTTTGCAAGGGCATGGGCTGGGTGTAAGGGGTGAGAAATGAGTGACTTGAGATGTTTCCATGGTTAGTGTTTGCAACATGCAGTGACCACTGTTCTACTTGGACTTCTTAGGATACAGAAGCAGATAGTTCAGTCCCCACCCTCAAGCAGGCCCCATCACTTTGAGGGGAAAACAGTTGCTTCCATATAGGCATCCCAGCCTACAGGGCTTGGGGACCCAGGCCCTGCAGCTATTTGTCAAATTCTTCTGAGATAAGAGCTTCTAGGTATTTTTCTTTGGCCACAGGATGGAAAGGACACCTTACTTCTGTTCCATAACAAGCTACTGTATTTCATTTTTCCTCAGAGCATTCACCAGCCCAAATGACTTCTCTGCTTATCATCTCTCTGTGCTAGGATATATGCTCCATGAGGCCAGGAATTTCGTTTTTATTTCTCTGTTCCTAGCATCTAGAACCATTCCCAGAATACATTTGTTGATTAAATGAATCCATGAATCAACTGTACTAGATCTCTTTAAGAAAGGAGAGAGTGCTGGGGCGCCTGGGTGGTTCAGTGGGTTAAAGCCTCTGCCTTCGGCTCAGGTCATGATCCCAGGGTCCTGGGATCAAGCCCCACATCGGGCTCTCTTCTCAGCAGGGAGCCTGCTTCCTTCTCTCTCTCTGCCTGCCTCTCTGCCTACTTGTGATCTGTCTGTCAAATAAATAAATAATCTTAAAAAAACCCCCAAACTTCCGTTTAAAAAAAAAAAAAAGAAAGGAGAGAGTGCTATTTGGGAAAACATTATGTCACATTATACAGGTTATTAAATGTTGGGGTTCTGGGGCCGGTAGTCACAGTGTAGTTTTTAAATTTTTTATTTATTTTATTGTGTTTTTAATTTTTTATTTATTTTAATTAGTGCCCATGGCCTTGGCCAATGTCTGTGAGACTGAACTCACAAATGCAGGGTCGTTGTCTGACCTGATCATGAGAGGCAATCCAAACCTAGGAATTATTTCTTTTAGTAGTTTTTTGGCTACCATTTCATGTTTGATGGAAAAAGCCTTTACCCAGCCTGAGAAGGTATCCACAAAAATTAACATATACTTGTGCCTAATGGGTTCTGTTATTATTTCTACAGAATATTAGGCAAGATCATTTAAATGAGCTATTGTGTAACTTTTCTGAAGTTTACCTCAAGTTGTCTAGCTTAGGTAAACAAACATTTAAAGACAACAAAATCTAGAACTTAATATCCACAAAGGTGTGTTACTGAAACATAATTTAAAAAAATAACCATCATTTTCAGAGATAGTCAAATCAGGACTAATTTATTTGAAAAACAAGTCCAGTTTGAACAAACTTGAACTAATTATTTACATAAGCTCAGCAAGAACAGTGAGTGATTATACAGATCTTTTAGAATCTGCTTTGCTGGAACTTTTTATAAAGATTCTCTAGGTTGGACTTTTTAGTAGCCTCTCCAGGCCAGAAGCCAAGGCACATACTTGCCATCAGACGTGCCTGCAATACCTGTTGATTTGGGCGAATTTCTCTTCCTGAGGTCCCCAATATATCCTGAGGTACCAGCACCTGCCAGGAAGTGACATTCTTTACTTACCTGGTGAGGCTGTTAGGAGCTCTGTAAACAAGGTATCAGGCCAACAGTTTCAACGGGCTTTATGGCTCTAGGTTTTATAAAGTCAACCTTAGTTCCTAATTCTGGTTTAGTTTGAATGCAGTTTTTATTTCTGGAAATTCTTACCCATTTCAGTTTTAGGATTTTTAACATATCAAGTACCTGTATTTGTCCTGAAAGTTTTCTATATGAATTTTCTTTAAGATAAAATTCATTTTCTTTTTTTTTTAAAGATTTTATTTATTTATTTTACAGCGAGAAATTACAAGTAGATGGAGAGGCAGGCAGAGAGAGAGAGAGGGAAGCAGGCTCCCCGCTGAGCAGAGAGCCCGATGCGGGACTTGATCCCAGGACCCTGAGATCATGACCTGAGCCGAAGGCAGCGGCTTAACCCACTGAGCCACCCAGGCGCCCGATAAAATTCATTTTCTTTAAGATAAAATTCATTTTAAAAGAGAATTAATTAAATATCAAGTGATGATCCTATCAAAACATTAAAACTTTAGGAAGTGTATAGAACCTCTAGAGTAGTTACAGCCATTAGGGCCAATTTAATGTTAAAGCCTGTTTAACTATTAGGGGCTGCTTAGCCAGAGTGACTCCATATTGCCTAGGTAGCCATAGTGGTGTTTACATCCACGGACTTCATTCCAGGAATAAACGCCCTCATGGTTCCTGGTATGGTTCCGGGTATCGATTCCAGGAGTAAACGCCTTCCCAATAGAAGCCACGTACCTTGGGTCTGCGGTTATGCCCTATAAAACAAGCCTGTGAGTTTGGGAGGGGGTTGCTCTCTTTGGAGGTAGCCCTGGCCGGTCAGTCTGACTTCTAATGCTTGGCATAGAATAAAGCTTCCCATAACTTTGACTTTGTCTCAGTTTCATTCCTTTGATAACGGATCCTGACAACAGCATTTACCCAATTGTAACCCAAGGTTTATAATTGATTTAGCAGTACTTTCTGAGTAACTTAGCATACCGAGGAAAAGCCTTATGAGTCAAAGAGATCTCATTTACAATTTAAATCTTGTCGACAATTGCCAAAATCTTAGAAAGTTTTAAAGTTCATGCCTAAATATAATTATGGATGTTTAAGATCACATAAAACAAAACATAGAAACTGTTTTTTCTGGGCAGGCAAAGAGAAAACCATTTACATTTTTTAAAAACAGAAGATCAATTAATTTAAGAAAACTCTGCCCTTTTTTCAACTGAGAGAAAGGAGGCTTTTTATACCAGTGTCTTTTTAGTTTACCTAATAGTTAACATTTACTTAAGCAGATCACCAATATAGATTTGCCATGACATAGGGCTTCAGTCTTTTTTCCTTAAATTCTATGCCTCATTTGAACAGAAACATTTTACAGGAAAAGATTTATTGGTCTTTTTCCCCTCTTGTGAATAAATCCACCAAAACTGATCTAATATGGTCAAATTTTAAACATATTTTATTGTTTTCTTTTAAACCTATAAACCAAGGCAAATAAAAGTCACTTCCCCCAAGCCTTTTACGACTTACTACATACCCTCAAGTTTAGCTTTTACTATCTCCTTTTATGTTTTGGTACAACCAGACATTTTTACTTTAAGATAAAACTACTCACTCTCTTAGGCCCTCTTTTTTTTTTTTTGTGAGTACAGTTAATCTTAATCTGTCCTGACCATACCTAAAATTTCTTTTCTGAAGATTTCCCTTCACAAACCTTTTACAACTTTCTTTTGCATTCAGGTTTTGTCCCAAGCCATTTTCTTCCAAACAACAACCTTATTTAGGAAAAAATTACCTTTTATCTTTTACCTTCAATAAAATACATTTTCATTCTTTAAATCTTTTTTATATATCTCCTACTTTCCTACATACAGGGTTGTTTTTCTTACTTCCATCAGCCTTAGTTACAGTTAGCAGAATTTTGTACTCTTAGAAACACCTCAGTCTTTAGTGATGGCTAAATATAAACCAATTGTGAACTGTTACAACAATTTTTTAGATGGCAAATTTATGAATCAGTTAAGCACAAAACATGTTTACCAACAGAGTTAAATATTTTTAGTTTCTTTGCAGTAGGAAATCAAAGGCACAAGCCTACATCAAGTACTCAGTGCTTTAGCATTTTATCCAATTTGGTTATGACCTCAATGTTCAAAAAATTTAATTTCATTTGTCATCCAACCAAAACTTTAAACTTTCAGGTTACCAAAGACTTTGAAAGCTACTTTAACAATTACCCATTAAACTTTGAGACAGACAATTAACTATCAGTTCAGTCATCTCTTTGCTAACAGATTTTAACAAATAACATGAGTTTATTTGACCTTCAGTAAACTTTGATTGAAGTTTCATGTTTAATGCTATAACTTAAAAGACATGTCTACCTTGATTAAACTAACAAACATAGCTTAGATCAAATACTGAGTTACGTTCTATCTGGACCCCCTCCATTTTGAATGTTTACCTGAGATATGGATGGGAAGATCTGGAGTGTGGGGGGGTGTTAGGTTCAGGGGGTGCTCTTCTTGTTCCTTTACAGTGAAGAGAGAAGGAGCTGTGGTGCAGGAAGCACCGAGCATGGTCTAGAGGCCAGTTATGAAGGCTGCACCCAAGTTGGTGCAGAAACAAAAGGGGGAGACAGAAGAACAAAGTGCTGCCAGAAGGCAGAGAAAGGGCTCCCAGTTTTAGAGAGTTTTCCTGGGTAAACCTTGTCACCTGACTGGGTGGTTTTACCTTGAAAATCCTTGAAATGCTGGAGAACAAGACTTAGGGGTGTCACAGGTCCTTTACTCCCTGCTTGTCCCATTTCTTCAAACACAACAAACAACAGACAACAAAAGACATGACAAAGACAACCACAGACCCAGAAGCCCTTCCTTGACCAGATATCAAGTCTAAGGGTGTGCAAGATATTATCCCAACTCAAAAACACAATCTGCCGCTGGTGGGGATTTTCTCAGTCTCCTGACCACCTAGGGGGACTTGAACCCCCTGGCGATTTGCCAGTGGAGGGGTGGGGCATCCCCACATCTACTCCAGCCCTGGGGAGCAATACTGTGCCCAGTTTCTCCCTGGTGGGCCAAATCCCTGGAGCTCCGCAAACATACAGACAGAACAGGATCTCTTAGAATGTGATCTCAAGATCTTACCTCCTGAGGCTTTCCCCAGAAATTCTGATGATGGCTCAGTTCTCATCGTTTGATCCCGGACAAGCCCCCAAAATGTTGAGGCCCATTATCAAAGGAATGAGACTGAGACAAAGTGAAAGTTATGCAAAGCTTTATTCCATGCCAAGCATCAGAATTCAGGCTGACCTGCCAGGGCCGCCTCTGAAGAGAGCAATGACTCCCAATTTTACAGGCTTAAGAATTGACTGACCAGTCAGGGTCACCTCTAAAGAGAGCGACCACTCCCAACCTCACAGACTAACTTTTATAGAGCAAAGGCCATATGGTTAAGCCTGGCCACATACAGGTGGCCAATGAGATTGTAACATACACAGAAAGTTGCATAGTCATGTTAGGCCACACGCAGGTGACTAATTGAATTACAGTTTACCCTATAGTAGCTGTTTGAACTAGCCTATCACTCTGGTAAGAATTGGCGCCTAAGTTTGGCCCCCAAAAGGCAAGGTTTACATTCTTTGGTGGTTAGCGAGATAATATGTGTGCTTTTTACTGATTGGATGTTTTCATCTGGCCTGACTTGTCCTTGTATTCTGGGTTCTGTTATCAGGAACTGGCTGACTATATTTTACTGGTTTCCTGGACTTGCTTCTAAGTAAGTTTTTCTAGGGGGAGGGTTGGTTTAGCTTTACTGCACAAACAACAAAATGGCTGTTTAGCTGCGATGGAGTCACTCTGGCTAAGTAGGCCCTTACATTCCACATAAATCTCTCAGCAGTAGGAGTTCTATTATGCCCTCTTTTACATTGAAAACCAGACCAGTGAGAAGAAACCCAGATTGTAACTCAATCCATCCCTCTCCAAAGGCAATGTGCTCTTTCTGTTCTTGTTACCCTAACCAGAATGGGTCTGCAGTGTGCCCACTGCGTCCTGAGTAGCACACTGGTCATTCTGCATACTTGGTTCTAACTAATCCCCAAATAGCCCCACATGGATTGGTATTTCTTTTCCCAGTTTGAATATATGCAAACTCACTTAGAGAAGTTAGTCTGCCCAGAGTAATGTACCTACAGGTAGGGAGGTGGGGTCATCTCTGGGCCTCTTTAGTCCAAGGATTCCTATCATAGCACCCTGAGAACTCATATGGGGATTCTGTCAAGAATTCTTGACAGAAGAATTCTTGATGGGGTGGATTCTGGGTCCCAGTGATCTAACTGTGATGGTACTGAGTTAAAAATACATTTGCCACTTGACTCCATAAGCTCCTACTCTGGTAAACAACAGCAATATCTTGAACCAATGTCAATTCAGAGTCAGAACCCAGTAACCCCTACCCTAGGCTAATCAGCCTCAGACTACCGGGACAAGCCTATACTCCAACCAAGTCAGGGTCACAGATCCATTACCAAGAGAGTGGCAAACATGAGATCTGTGGGGTGTCCCAATAAACAACAGAAAATGGAGTTGTTATAGGACTTCAGGGAAGGGTGGATTTGGGGTGAAATCCATGTGGAGCAGTGCTTGGATGGGTGGGCAGCAAAGCTGGGCTGTGAGTGGTGGGTCAGCCTTAGGTATGGACTGCGAAGTCGACCTGGGTTCCTATTTCCTTGAAAACCACAAAATTTAGGTGTGGAACACAGTGTTCAAAACACCTTATCTGGTTCTAGTTTTAAATCGATGTTGCATCTCTGTATCAAGGTGACTTATATCTGCCAGGAAAGAGCGCCTATTTCATTTTTGATAATTTATAACACATTTCTGTTAGTCTGTGATGTTGGGGAGCGAAGTTTCTCAGTAAGAAAACAGAATACATCTTTCGGAAGGTATTTTCTCCTCTAACCTTTGAAGCTGGTTTTATCCGTGATTCCAGCCCAGTGAATAGTTTAATAGATTTTTTCCCTGTGCTGGTCTAAGCTAATTTCATTTTCTCTTCTCTGTAAGTGTGGGTATTTCCTGTCTTTCAACGTGGTTACCCCATAATTGGCCATATTCCCTTTGGGGAAGGAAATAAGATCTAGTATAAAATTGGGGGAGAGCTTCAGGGTCTTTCTTTCCTCAAGGGAATCTAGCCTTTTCTCCTTTCATGAGGCTTGGGTCTTTTCACCAAATTTGTGGTGTGTGTGTGTGTGTGTTTTTTTTTTTTTTTACATACAGACTTTAGTAGGCTATTTCAGTCTCAGAGACACCATTATTCAGTTAAGTGCTGTGATTACTGCTCTGGCCCTGGGCCTGCTAAGGTGACACACTTCCATGTCTTTGTAAGGGTCATGAGCTACTGTCTGGTATCCATCCAACCCCAGTGAGTTGTGGAACCCATTTACATGACAGCCCTCCCACTGCCATTCCTAGTCTATAGGAAGTAGCCCTGCAGTATCTCCCAGGGATGTTGGTGCACCCTTGCCAATTTCTCAAGCTTGGGTGACCCTCTTGGGGTGAGGGAAAGTAGCCTGGGGTAGATGAACAGGGCATCAGTCAGCACTGCCAGTCACTACAGAATGAATCTCTCTTGCATAAAGCTTTTTTCCACCTACTGAAGAAACCGAAATGTCCTTCTCAATTGTAGCTAATTTACTTGGTATAAAAGCTGGGGGTCCCAAGTGGACGACCGCTCTGTGCTAACCCACAAGTGTAGCAAAGAGAGGGTCTGCACCATCAGGGGACAGTGTGGCTCCCAACCAGTATTAATGTCATCCCCAAGATAAAGAAGAAATTGGGTAACAGAGAAACTTATGACTGGAATCGAGAAAATTAAGAACTATGTAAATAAAATGGAATACAATTTGGATGAAGCACTTAATTGAAAACTAAAACAGTGAAAAACTCATCACAGGAATTAGAATGATGTTTTAGCCATACAAGCTGAAATAGAGGATTAGGATAAATGTTGGGATTCTTAGTTAAGTAAACACCTCCACTGTATGTAAAGATGAAATTAAAAAGAAAAAAACCCAGGACACCTGGGTGACTCAGTTGGTTAAGTGACTGCTTTCGTTTGGCTCAGGTCATGATCCCAGAGTCCTGGGATCGAGTCCCACATTGGGCACCCAGGTCCACAGGGAGTCTGCTTATCCCTCTGACCTTCTCCCCTTTCATGCTCTCACTCTCTCAAATAAATAAATATATCTTAAAAAAAGAAACCCAAATATTTTTCCTGATTTGGCATTCTAAGATCACATGCAGTCCTGAGGAGGACACTGCCACAGTTTCCTAGTCCTTCTGTCTCTTAAAAGGATACCAGAGATCCTTGGAGCAAACACAGTTTAATTTTATTTTCTTGTGTCTTAAAGGTCCCTTTTCTAGGGGCGCCTGGGGCGCTCAGTGGGTTAAAGCCTCTGCCTTCAGCTCAGGTCGTGTTCCCAGGGTCCTGGGATCAAGCCCCACATCAGGCTATCTGCTCAGCGGGGAGCCTGCTTACTCCTCTTTCTCTGCCTGCCTCTCTGCTACTTGTGATCTCTGTCAAATAAATAAAATTAACCCCCCCGCTTTTTTTTTTTTTTTTTAAAAAGGTCCCTTTTCTAGAAGTTGTAACGTCCCTGAGAGGCCTGAAGAACCAGGAAAGGAGGAGCTTCTGACAAAACTAAAACTAAAGTTTTGGTCACCTCAGGAAAAGATGGACATTCCCTTTCATGTGGGACATGCTGTTGAGTGATGATTGGTGAAGTCATAAGGCAGAGGCTCCTACCTTTGGACTGTTTTCTCATTTTCCTTCCCTGATAAAACACCCAAAAAACCCCACATGCCAAACCATGTTTAAGTAAAGTGTACTATTTCCCATTTGGAATCTGTCAGCTGGGCCAGCCTTGGGTTGCAAGCTCCCTCCTAGCACTGCCTTCAGTCTTGCATGCAGTAGGACTCAGGAGGTAGAGAACCTGGGTGGTAGAGCCGCACAGAGCCAGCACTGTCACCGAGCAGCTTCTCTGTGTCCCAGCCCCACTGTGAAACAGGGTAAGTAAAAGTACCTACTTCACTGAAATTCCGTGAAGCTTAAATGAGAAAACCCATGCAAAGCCTCAATCACAATACCTGGTATGTGCTAAGGTACAAAAAGAAGAAAAAAAAGTCAAGATTTCTGTTTGGCCAATAACCCTTATTATTAAATTCACTCCAGTTTTTATATTATTTAAGTCAAAGCTATCTGTGGTGAAATGTGCTTAGGAGGGTTATCACTAAGATGCAGATTTCCTAATCAGCTTTTCAACATTCTAAGCCCAGACCACTACTACTATATGGACAACCTGGAAAGTAAGGCCTGAAATAGAGGGCATGTCAACATAAGGAGAAAAGATCAGTCAAATTCTAAGAAAGTACCTTTGATAAACAGGAAAGCTGGAATAACTTTATTAGAGAAAAGGACACTATAAAGGAATAAAATGGCCAATTATTAAGTAATTCATTGCTCTTACCTTTTCTTCTTTCTTACCCTGATTCTTATATACAAAGCATCACTCCATTATAGCTTATCCCAAATATTAATCAGCCAATCCCTTTGAGATGTTTGTACATGTGGCATTCAGCTTGTTTATCAGACTTAAGCTACTTTCAGCTGCCAGATTTTTAGCTTCTAGAACTGTCTCTCACAGACTGCTGTTGCTGAATTTCTCGTATGTACAACCTATTTCAGCTCATTTTGATGCTAGTTCTTCCATCAAAATGTAGGAGAAAGTGCTAAAGACGTTACTGGAGAATGTGGTTCTGAGGATCCTGAAGTGAGCCACCCATCGGGGTGAATCGGGGCAGAAGAACCACAGGCAAGGATGGCAACTCTGAAAACTGGGTTTAGGAAGACAGTACTCCCAGGATATACTTCATCTCGAACATCAAGAACTAAAGGACACTGAGACACTGGTGACCAACATCATTCCAGGGGACAAAAGGTACCTCGCAGACAACCTACACAATTATCTATCTACTAAAAGCTGCTCAGTGGCTCTGCCTTACCTCGAGTCCTGCCCTCTGGCAGCAGAAGGACCTGCCACTCCTCACCAGGGTCTGTTCAGCGCCAGGCTGCCCAGTGAAAGGGAATAGCTGTGACCACTCCCCTTCTCTCCTCAAAAAACTGATATGGAATATACCAAACTTGGTTTTGAGAACAAAACCTGTAAGTCATATCCCATGCTCTGGTGTGTCTACTTTATGCTTATTTTCCTCCCAATTCACAGCAGTTAGACTTTCCAAATTACCTTGTAGGAAAACCCATTTTCCATGTGTTATTTGACTTCCTAGCAGGATCTCAAAGTCTGAATCTACACACATGCCTCACCTCCTTAACAAATTTTGTTCATGCTCCTAGTTTCTTCCTGTTTGGATTACCTGATGCTGAAAAGGGGTAACACTTTTGAAGTTAAAGGGACATCCCTCACAATAACACAAAAACTTTTTGAAGAGGTCCAAACCAACAAGGAAATCCCAACCTGGTTCTTCCCAGATTTAAAGTGTAATGGTGGGGCGCCTGGGTGGCTCAGTGGGTTAAAGCCTCTGCCTTCAGCTCAGGTCATGACCCCAGGGTCCTGGGATTGAGCCCCATTATCGGGCTCTCTGCTCAGCAGGGAACCTGCTTCCTCCTCTCTCTCTGCCTGCCTCTCTGCCTACTTGTGATCTCTGTCAAATAAATAAAATATTAAAAAAAAAAAAGACCAAAGTGTAATGGTTCCAGTTACTCTCCTTGAACTTGAAATAGATGAAGAGGAGAAAGGAAAAGCAAGTGACCACATAAAATACCTCACTGCACCCTAACGTCTGGAGCTATGAAAACACAATCTTAAGTAAGTGTACTCAGACGGGGCTCATTTCAAGTACTCAGGCACAGGGCACCCTCTGTGGGAGGAAAGTCATCTGACCTTGGAATTTCTACCACATAATCCGGCAGCCTGTCTTCAGTTAGCACTGCACTGGGACATTGTTAAATCACTCAAGAGATGAATCTCTAAAACAGAAGCTTTCGCATCAGTATACTGCTCCTGACATACAACAGTGAAGACTTTATTGAATAAAGCAGTTACTCTCCACTGTGAACTTTGTGGTGCTGAATGAAAGCTGCCTGTGCACTAAAGAGATCCACACATTTAATACACTCATAGGCCTGCTCTCCAGTGTGAATTTTCTCATGACTAGTAAGAGTTATTCTCTGACTAAAAGTTTTCCCACATTCATTACACATGTAAGAGTGCTCTCCACTGTGAACTCTCTGATGTCGAATAAGGTGAGAGCTTTGTCGGAAGGACTTTCCACATTCAGTGCATTTGTAAGGTTTCTCTCCTGTGTGAATTCTCTTGTGCTGGATAAGGGATAAGCGTGCACTGAAGGCTTTCTCATATTCATTGCACATGTAGGGCTTCTCTCCAGTGTGAATCCTCTGATGCTGAATAAACTGTGACTGCTGACTGAAGGCCTTCCCACACTTCTCACATTCATAAGGCTTCTCCCCAGTATGAATTCTGTGATGCTGCACAAGAGAGGAGCGGACGTTGAAGGCCTTCCCACAGTCACTGCACTTGTAGGGATTCTCTCCAGTGTGAATCCTTCGATGGCGGACAAGGTGTGCACTCTGGCTGAAGGCTTTCCCACAATCACCACACTCATAGGGTTTCTCTCCATTGTGTGTTCTCTCATGCTTAATTAGGGTGGATATCTGCCCAAAGGTTTTCCCACACTTGTTACATTCGTAGGGTTTCTCCCCAGTGTGGCTCCTCTCATGCTGAATGAGGTGTGAGCCCTGGCTAAAGGCTTTCCCACATTTGTGACACTCATAGGGCTTCTCACCATTATGGACTCTCTGATGTTGAACAAGGGAAGAGAGCACACTGAAGGCTTTATCACACTCATTACATTCATAGGGCTTCTCACCATTGTGTGTCCTTTGATGATGAATAAGATTAAAACTCTGACTGAAAGCTTTTCCACACTCATTACACTCATAGGGTTTCTCTCCAGTGTGAATTCGCTGATGCTGAATAAGATGTCCCTTCTGACTGAAGGTTTTCCCACACTCACTGCATCCATAAGGTTTTTCTCCAGTGTGAATTCTCTGATGCTGGATGAGGGACAGGCGAGCACTGAATGATTTTCCACACTCATTGCAGACATAAGGCTTCTCTCCAGTATGAATTCTCTTGTGCTGAATGACTTGGGACCGCTGACTGAAGGATTTTCCACATTCGTTACACTTATAGGGTTTCTCTCCAGTGTGAATTCTCTGATGAACAGTAAGGGTTCGGTTCAAGCTAAAGGATTTCCCACATTCAATGCATTCATAGGGTTTTTCTCCTGTGTGAGTTCTCTGATGCTGAATGAGAGATAATCGTGCACTGAAGGCTTTGCCACATTCAGTACAGTTATAAGGTTTCTCTCCAGAATGAGTTCGTTCATGCTGAAGGAGGTGAGAGTGTCTACTGAAAGCCTTCCCACATTCCTTACACTTGTACGGTTTCTCTCCACTATGAATTCTCTGATGATGAATCAGGTTAGAGCTATGTCTAAAGGCTTTTCCACATTGATGACACTCATGAGGTTTCTGCCCAGTATGAATTTTAAGATGTTGACTGTAAGATGAACGTACACTGAAAGCTTTCCCACATTCACTGCACTCATAAGGTCTTTCTCCAATGTGAGTGTTATGGTGCTGAATGAAATAGGAATGATCCCTGGAAGATTTGCCATACTCAGCACAGGTATGGCGCTTCTCTCCACAGTGAACTCTCTGATGTTGGCTTAGGACAGAGCAGTGCTGAGAAATTTTTCTACACCCATCACACTCACAGGGCTTCTCTCCAGTATGACTTCTCTGATGCTGAGAAAGAGTTCTACTCAGGCTGAAAGGTTTTCCATACTCATTATACTCAAAGGATTCTTCTGGATTGTTAACCCTCTGATTCTCACTAAGAACTGAACTCTGCCTGGACATTTTCACACACACATCTGTCTGACAGGCTCTTTCTTCTGGGGAGAAACACTGGCGATTAGTGAGGTCCTGGCTTTGCTGATAGTCATCCATACACGGCACATTCTGGTGGAGATTCTTCCCTCTAGATGCTCTATGAAATCCAAACGGGTTTGGATCTGCAGTGCAGTTTACCTCCACAGAACTGGATTTCTGGCCTTCCCTTCTAATTGGGGTTTTCATATGTGTCAATGTCACTGTCCCAGAACTGCTCTTCTGGGAGAAGGATTTCTTAAACCCTTCCTCTGCAGATTTTCTCCAGCAGTTCTTTAATTTTCCCTCAGTTTTACTCATCTCTTCAAAATCAGGTTCCTTGGAAATATTCTTTACAGATTCTTCTGATTTTGCTCTCTGGGACCCCACTGCTTTGGAAATTTTCTGTCTTGGAGTCAATCCCCTCTTTCCTGTCCAAGACTCAAAACCTGAAAGAACAGGACAAATGAGTTGCTCATATTTTACCATGGGAGAAAGAATTAGGGAATAAATAGAAATAGTAACACAAAACAACTATCTCCTAGGAACATACTGCATTTCCTGAATGCAGATCCAAAAAACCATCTCACTGGGATTGAGAAGAGGAAAGAGGGGAAGAGAAGTATGTTATCAAAGCAAGGAAGGCTGGTGTGGGACGGAAGGAAGGAAAGAGAGAAGTCCAAGGTCAAAGGCTTACATCTGGGCTAACTAGGGACAGATGGAGCAGGAACAGTGAGGGATGACCTGAGGAAAAGAGCTTTTAGAAAGGTGACTAGAGTGTTAAGAAGACGACTGCTCATGTCACTGTTCCTACTTTGCAAACAAGGTGTCTTCTTCTAGCCTACTTATAATACTTATTCAAATATCTGTTTAAAAACAAATGAACGAGGGGTGCCTGGGTGGCTCAGTTGGTGAAGTGTCTGATTCTTGATTTTGACTCATGTCATGATCTTGGGGTCATGAGATCAAGCCCTGTGTTGGGCTCTAGGCTCAGCACAGAGCCTGCCTCTTTCCCTCTGCCCCTCCCCCTGAAATAAATGAATACATCCTTTTTTTTTCTTTTTAAAGATTTTTTATTTATTAATATGACAGAGAGAGATGCACAGAGAGAGGAAACACAAGCAGGGGGTGTGGGAGAGGAAGAAGCAGGCTTCCTGCTGAGCAGAGAGCCCAATGCAGGGCTCAGTCCCAGGACCCCGGGATCATGACCTGAGCTGAAGGCAGAGGATTAATGACTAAGCCCCCCAGATGCCCCTAAATGAGTATCTTTAAAAAAAATAAATGAATGAGGTACACCTGGGTGGCTCAGTTGGTTGGGTGGCGGCCTTCAGCTCGGGTCATAATCCCAGCGACCTGGGATCGAGTCCCACATCGGGCTCCTTGCTCGGCAGGGAGCCTGCTTCCCCCTCTGTCTCTTCCTGCCTCTCTGCCTGTGTGCGCTCTCTCTCTCTCTGACAAATAAATAAATAAAATCTTAAAAAAAAAGAATGATAAATGGCTTATAATGAATAAAAGGTATACACATTAACGGATATTGAGAAAAAAGTTATGGACAATTAGTGGCTTCACAGAAGCAAATCAGGGTAAACAGAGAAAACAGATACGAAGAGGTAAGCTACTCATCCAAACAGCAGGTGCAGCACGGGCAGAGCAGCTAAACGTGGCAATAACCCATAGCACACATTCCCAGTGAGTAAATTACCTGAATATTTACAAAAACTGTGATACAGATGAATTCTGAAATCCAATTAAAGGAAATTTACTAAAAACAAAACAAAAAAACCCAAACAAAACCACTGAATCATGTGAACACAAGGACTGTTGAAAGGACAAGCAGGTCAGAACAGTGAGGGGAGCCCTGCTGTGAGATGCCACAGGAGCACCATGGAGCCTCTCTTCTGTCGACTGCTTATGATTAGAGCTGTAACAGGCTGTGACTCTCAGACCGTTCAGCCGACAAGGAAACGGAGCTGAAAACGTTGAATAGATGGATGTAAAATTGGGCTATGTCATTTTAACAGACTTCAGTGACCAACTCACAGTACTTCCAAGGGATTTAGTTTATTATTTTTTACTATTTTTGATAAAGGCACAAAAGCAATACTAGTGGTGAAGGGATGGTTTTTTGCAACAAATGTTGCTGGAACTGGACATCATTTTTAAAAATTTAACTGGATTCCATAACTCATACCAGACACAAAAACCAACTCAATATGAATCACAGACCCAAATACCTAAAATTTCTAAGTTATAAAATTTTCTTCTATAAGAAGAAAACCTCTTGAATTAAGCCGGTTTCTCAGATGTGACACCGAAGGCACAACCCACAAAAGAGCGAAATGACAAGATGCTGTTCATCAGAATTTAGTGAAATGTCTCCTCTTCCAAGACACGGGAAGAGAGTAGAGATGAAGCCCCCAGAGAAAACCTATGCACAGCATCTATCTGATAAAGGGCTTGTGTCTGGAAGAGCTCTATATCCAGAAAGCAACTCTGTAAAACTTCAGACAAGAACAAAAACTGAGTTAAAAAATAAGCAAAGATATGAACAGACACTTTGCCACTGAAAATACACAGAAGGAAAACAAGACACTCTGAATCTTTAACTATCAGAGAAATCAAAAGTGAAACCACAATGTGACACCAGTACACATTCATCAGAGCAGCTAAAATTTAAAAAGAGACTGAGCACACCAAGTGATCAGCATGCAGGGGAAATGGAACTCGCATCCATTGCTGGGGGAATGTCAAATGGTACAACCAGTTTGGAAAACATTCTGGCAGTTTCCTAAAAGTTAAGTATACACCAGCACATAATCTGGCCATGCTATTACTGGTATTTATTCAAGAGAAAAGGAACATATGGTCCTACAAGGATATGTACGCAAATGTTCACAGCAGCTTTATCTGTACTAAGCCCAAATTAGAAACAACCCAAATGCCTGTTAATGGACTTGATAAATTGTGGCATAGCCATACAAAGAAAATAATAACCAAAATAAATAAATGAGTTATTGATACAAACACAGATGAATATCAAAAGAATTACGTGGAGTCAAAAGATGCCAGACAAAAAAAAGGGTACATGTTCTATGATTCCAATTACATAAAACTCTAGGAAATGTAATTCACATTGGCAGCAAGCAGACTAGTAACTGCTTCATGACAGAGATGGGAAGGGGTAAGAGGGAGGAATTGCCGAGACAGCAGAAAACGTTGGGGGGTAATGGGCATGTTTGCTATCTTGACTATAGTGAAGGTTTCACACATACAGTACAGAGCACGGAAATGTTACCAAACTGCACATCTTAGATATGCATAGCATATTATACACTTAATATACCTTAATAAAACTGTTTCTAAGAGGGGAAAAAGAACACATGGGGTGTGGAGCCAGTATGCCAGAGTCTAACCGAGCTCTGTTCCTGACCAGTTGTGTGATCTCTGGCCAGCAACCACATCTCTCTGTGCCTCAGTTTCTTGGGTACCAACTTTGTGAGGATACTGGAGGACTGCTAAGTTCGTTGTGTCAGCAAAGCACTGGGCATGCCCTGAGCACAGACTCCCAGCATCGTTAGTGGCTGTGGTAGCTGAAGATGGTGCTCCGCTTACTAGTTACATGCCCATACCCTTTGCTGCATAGGAAGAAACCCTAGCTCATGTTTTTCTCCAAGGCCCCGAATCAGCCTGGGAACTCTGAGCAATAGCAGGAGTAAGTCTGGGCAGAGGGCATGTCTCTGGATGGCCTTCCTAAGCAGCCAAGGCAGAGCTGGCCAGCAAGGCCTGAGAACGACTGGGTGACACAGAAGCAATTGAGGCAGTCAGCTGCCAGAGACACACCTGAGCTCTTTTCTGGGATTGAAAGAACATTTTGTAGGGTTAGGGAAACATGAACTCATTTATGGGTATAGATCAGAAAGAAAAGAGAGGTGGGAACGGAGCAGAGGGAGAGCAAAGCTCTGGCGTGACAAAAGATGTGGTCCAGACTCACAGAGAAGGGTCTGGCGAAGTGACAGCTCCTGCCAGCAGGGGCAGGAGAGCACGGCAGCATTCCTGGAGACTCACTTTCACTCCCATGACTCCAGATCCAGCCTTCCTCAATTCTCGGTGAGTATGGGGCCCATGGCTCTTCCCCCTTCTCCAGCCTGGAGATGACATCAGGTTTGGAACCTTGAAGTCCTGCTCCAGAGAAAGGAAGCAAGGCTGACAATTCACCCAAGTCCAGGGTAAGGTGGCCCCATGGGCAGCACCTGTGTTCTGTTCATGACCTCCCTTGCCACTTGTCTGTAAAAGGAAAGAGATGCAGGCCTCTTCCCCTGCTGAAGAAAAGTAAACGCAGCTCTTCTGGGGGCCAAGGATAAGGGGCCTGAACACATCATGCTAGAAGACTCTAATAATAGAGTCTTGGTGTTGACTTCCATGAGGACTAAAGGGAAGCAGCACGTTTGGTGTAAGGGAGGGCTTGAAAACCAAACGGATTCAAATCCTAGATCTGCCGCTGACTACCTGTGTGAACTTAAAGTTATGATATGAGGCACCTGGGTGGCTCAGTGGGTTAAGTATCTGCCTTCGACTCAGGTCATGATACCGGGGTCCTGGATTAAGCCCTGCATTGGGCTCTCTGCTCAGTGTAGAGTCTGTTTCTCCCTCTGTGCTTACCGTCTCTCTCTCAAATACACAAATAAACCCTCTTTTTTTTTTTTTTTTTTTTTTTAAAAACCCTCTCTTTTAAAAAATATTCCTTTTAAAAGATTTTATTTATTTATTTGACAGAGAGAGAGATCACAAGTAGGCAAATAGGCAGACAGAGAGGTGGGGAAGTAGGCTCCCTGCCGAGCAGAGAACCTGATGTGGGGCTTGATCCCAGGACCCTGAGATCATAAATAAATCTCTTTAAAAAAAAAGTTATGATATGTTAGCCTCAGAGTCCACTAGAAACCATTTAACCCAACACCAACCATGAAGATGCATTATGATTGACTCTGGATGTGAAAATACTTAGGGTTTAATGAATGATATTCTCCTTCCATATTTCCTACAAGGAAACTGGGGAGTCTGTGGTACAGACTCTGTGCAGACCAGGCTTACCTGAAACCACGATCAGAAATGCCTTGTGTTTGGGCCTGGAGGAAAGATGTCTCTGAGCCTTGAGTCTAACCCTAGTGCTGTTCACGAGCACGGAACCCAGAGCTGAACTTCAGAAGGAGCCTTACCCAGTGAGATCAAGTTTCTGTAGGTCTCCAGCATAACATCACTGTAGAGGCCCCTCTGAGCAGGGCCCAGACAGCCCCACTCCTCCCGGGAAAGGAACACAGCCACTTCCTCAAAAGAAACCAAAACCTGGAACGATAATATCTTGTTGCAACTCCAGGGTCAGGCCCAGGGTGGCTCATGATCGGCAAAACCCCTTTGAATGCATGAACCAGACTGTTTCCTCACAAGACTGGGCTCTTTGAGACCAGCACCATTTTGACTTATCTCTGTCTGCCCAACCCCTGCCCTCTACTATGCCTAGTGCAGGGACTGGGAAGATAGTATGCAGCACATTTAAGGGCCTGGAACTCAGGGGCTGAGAACACTGGTGAAGACAGCTCTTCACTGAGAGAACCATGGAGAGACTTTAGCCAAGAAAGGGCTCAGGTATCTCAAGAGGACCACTCACCTGAGGCCCAGGAGGAAGGAGATCTTTGACGGCCATCGCTGCATCTCTTAGCTTGTCCCAAGGAGGTGGGCGAAACTGCAGGGAGAGGGAAGGCTGGAATGGAGTGTGACCAGTCTGCTTTTCACCGCAGCACTGAGACTTCCATGCCTAGATCTCAAGAGGTCTATGGCAGCAGAGACCAAGTCTACGGCTGCCAGAAAGCCCTGGGAAGGGCAGAGGAACTAAACACCCAGTGGTCTCTGAGACGATATTCCCTTCTCCACCACAAGGCTTCCCCAGCAGCCCCTGGGACAACAGCATCCTCAGGCCACTATATGATGGCCCCAGCAATGCACCTGGCCAGGGCAGACAATAGGCTGCATCTCAGGACCACCTTGAGGGTCCTGGAAAGTGGGCAAACAGCTGAGAACAAGCAGACCAGGCACCTACCTAAGGCGGTGTGCAAGCAAATAGGGCCGCTGACAAACAAAAGCCCGTGTCAGGTGACGACAAGGGATAGAAAGAATGAACGGCATGAGGGCAGCAGCTGGTGGTAGGAGATGGCCAGGGAAGGCAACTTTGGTAAAGCAACACCAAAGCAGAGGTCTGGACGGAGTGAGGGCAGGCACCGTGTGGACCTTAGGGCAGATCAATTCCAGGAAGGGGCATGCACAAGGGCAACGGGTGTGAGGCGATGGCCCACTTGATGTGTTCAAGGAAGGGCAAGGAGACCAGAGGGGCTGAAGTGGATGAGGGGAGGGCAAGAGAGAGGAGGGAGGGGTGCCTCATAGGCTACAGGACATGGGCTTTCACTCTGAATGAGCTGGGAGGTATCCCGAAGATCTGGGCAGTGCTCTGACCTGCCGGGCGGCCTCTCCGGCTGCTGCTCGGAGAAGAGACTGCGGGGCAGCTGGGGAGTGTGAGGATGTCAACAGAACACCGGCCGCAAGGCTCCAGCAGCAATCCAGTAGAGCCGGCAGTCTCCTGGGCCAGAGTGGTGGGCGCCGGCGGCAAGGGACCAGACCCTAGGTGCGCTTCAGAGGCGTCGTGGCCAGCACCTGCTGACGAATCAGGTCTGGGATGAGAAACCAAGGTGGGCCCCGCTACTGCGACGACGCGGCATCCACTCTGAGGGATCAAACCTCCATGTAAGGGTAAAACCCAAAAGCCGTTTTGGTACATGTTGAATTTCAATTTACAAGGGAAGAATCAGAGCTTTTGGAGTTACAGGCCCAAAGCTCAAGAGAAAGGCTGGCGCGGGCCGGGGTACTGGGAGCTGGCGGCGCGCGCCATCGGGAGGAGCCTCGGCCACAGAGCCGACTCCCACCTCCAGGGCCCCCGCCCGGCCGAGGAAGCGCGTACCGCGAGCGCGCCTGCAGGCGGACCCGGAGGCCGGTAGCCCCGCGGCTGCAGGCGCGGGCTCCCCCCATCCCGGACACACCACCCGCGGGTGCAAACTCGGGGACGCGACCTGCGTCTCCGCACGGACTTAAAGTGAGACTCATCCCGAGGGGCTTTTCCAGAACTTAATGAAGAAAACGCACAGGGCGCTCCGCGCGCTGTCGGCGAACCGTGAGGACCCGCAGTCACCACCCCTGCGGCACGGCTTCCCGAGCACCCGCCGCGCGGCACCTCCCGCCGGTCCCCAGCCGCCTCGGCCCCTTCCCCGCCGCGCTCACAACCGCAGCCCCGGCCCCCCTCGCCTCGGCCGCGTGCACCGCACGGGCCTGACCCCGACGCGGCCCCTGAGCACAACCAGCTTCGCCCCTCGCTGAGGCCCTCCCCGTCCGCGCCGCCGCCCCGCCGCGGCGGCCTGGGGAGCCCGGACCCCCGGCCGCGAGCTCTGCGCGGGGGCGTCCGCCGCTCCCCCGCCCGCCTCTCACCGCACACTCCACGCCGCCTCCGCGCCCCCCCGCACCGGCGCCGACTCACGCCGGGCGGTTCCGCGGCTGGGGCGGAGGTGCGGCTCGCAGACTGCCGACCGCCGGAGCCCGAGCGGCCGGACGGGAAGCGCCCGCACTGCACTTCCGCCGCGCCCTCCAGCTCGCCACCAATCGGATGCCCGCTTCCGGCGGCCGCTCTCGCCGCTTCCGGCGGCCGCTCTAGCCGCCCGGAAGAGTCTATGCTCCCGGCCAGTTCCGGGTCGTGGTCCCGACCGCTGTGAGGAACATCCGGAGTTCCTCAGGGAGGCGGCACCGGCGCTCAGTCGGAGACGCCAAAGAAAGAAGGGGTGAATGGAGGCGAGACAAAGCCTTCCGTCGTAACGAAAAGATCCGTGTTTGACAGAGTAAGAGTAGCAGGAGTGCGTCGGGTCACTGGAGCGCGCGCACGGGTAACGCGGGCGGCGGCGGCGGGGTGAGGCGCGGGCGCCGGAGCCGGCGGGACTCGGTCGCGGGCCCCTGTGGCGCCGGTGAGGCGGGGCGGCGCCGCTTGGCCGCGGGCTCAGGTCGGCGGTGCGCGTCGCGGCACGAGGGGGTTTTCAGAGTGTGAGGAAGACGCGAGGTAGCGAGCGCCGGGGGCAAAGCGAACGCTCTGTGGGACCGGAGAAGGCGGCGGCGGGGACGGTCTTCCCTCCGCGCCCGTACGTTCGTTCGAGTTCGTTCGCCGCGGGGCTGGAACGCAGCGCGCCGACTCCGGAGCCGGCCGGGCGCCCGCCGAAAGCCTTCTTGTTGGAGACGCAGACGCAGGGACTAAAGAACCGTGGCGAGGCGGCGGCTGCCGGTCGGCGCTCTCCTCAGCCCGCGCGGAGCCTGGGACGCGGCTGCGCGGGTGGAAAGCGACGGAGCCGCGGGGACGGGGAGCGCGCCCGGCGGGGAGACGTAGCCGGGGCCGCGGGCTCTGTGGCCGAGGCCCGTGGTCGGGAGAACGTGGAAGGACACGTCGAGAACTTCTAAAGTAGACGTTAAAAGCCGGTTTTCCCGAATTGGCGGGTGTCCACAGACCTGAGAGTGGGTAAGGGACGGCGGCGGACGCAGAGCAGCCGGGCGGGCCTGCAGAGCCGCGAGTCCAGTCGGCGCGGGTTCTACCAAGTGACCGCTGCGGGGAAGCTGCGGGGAAGCTGCGGGGAAGCTGCGGGGAAGCTGCGGGGAAGCTGCGCGTGAAGCTGCGGGGAAGCTGCGGGGAAGCTGCGGGGAAGCTGCGCGTGAAGCTGCGGTGAAGCTGCGGTGAAGCTGCGCGTGAAGCTGCGGGGAAGCTGCGGGGAAGCTGCGGGGAAGCTGCGCGTGAAGCTGCGGGGAAGCTGCGGTGAAGCTGCGCGTGAAGCTGCGGGGAAGCTGCGCGTGAAGCTGCGGGGAAGCTGCGGGGAAGCTGTGCGAGTCGAGTCCAGACGAGGAGACGTAGGTGAGCGGAACCGAGGGCAGAGCCCGAAGCGGCGCCTGAGCTGCGGCCCGCCGGTCTGTGGCGCCGGCGAAGAGGCTGTTGAGGGAGAAAAGGTCTTTTCCACGCGCCGGAGCGATGGGACGCCCGCGACAAAGGACACGTTCAGGCACGGGTGGTAGCCCCAGCCGAAACCCGCGCGGAGCGGACCTTAGAGCCGGTGTTCGGGTTGTGCTCGGTGCACCTGGGAAGACGCAGAGTTGGAGTTCGAGTGACCGGCAATAAACGTCAGAGGGGCTGGCCGAGAAACGGTCGCCGGGTAGGCGGGAGCCGGAGCTCGTCCCCAGGCGGCTCCTGGAGGTTCCCTGTTCTGCCGCAGCGAGGGTCGTCTGTCGTGGAGCTCGGGTGACTTTTGCTGCAGGGCCGTGTTAGATCCGGCCCCGGTGGAACGTCGCTGCTTCTAGGTCCTGTCGTGACACGGCAGGGAGCTGCGCGTGTGCACTGATCCACTGTGTACTCACGTGACCGTCTTTCTGTGCACATCTGCCTGTCTGTAGTAAGCTAAACCTGACATTTCCAGATCTAAGCCATTGCAGCATGGATCATTCTAGTCTTTGTCCCTGGCTTGTCCGTGATCTCCCAGGTCAACAGTAAGAAATCTGGCTCTTCTCTTCTGTCACCCATTTATTTAATTGTTCAATTCCAGGATCTTTGTGCAGTGGACTCTCACTTTCTATGGATCCCATTCTGTTTTTCTGGATTTCTGTCTTGTCTTACTATAATACTTCCTCCTACAAAAGAATCAGTGATTTCAGAAAAGGCTTACTGTGCCTGAGAATACATTTATTGCACCATCACTTTTTTTTTTTTTTTTTTTTTTAAATACGAGCTTGAGCTCATGACCCTGAGATCAAGACCTGAGCTGAGATCAAGAGTCTCATGCTGGGGCACCTGGATGGCTCAGTAGGTTAAAGCCTCTGCCTTCGGCTCAGATCAGGGTCCTGGGATCGCCCTGCATCGGGCTCTCTGCTCAGCAGGAAGCCTGCTTCCTCCTCTCCCTCTGCCTGTCTCTCTGCCTGCTTGTGATCTCTGTCCAAAAAAAAAAAAGTCAGATGCTTAACCAACTGAACCACCCAGGTGTCCCCTCCATCACTTTTTTTGAAGTAGACTTTTTAGGGGTGCCTGGGTGGCTTTGTTGGTTAAGTGACTGCCTTCAGTCTAGGTCATGATCCCGGGGTCCTGGGATTGAGCCCTGCATAAGACTCCCTGCTCAGTGTCGTTCTGTTTCTCCCTCTCTCTTCCTCTCCCTGCTTGTTTTCTCTCTCTCTCTCGCCGCCCTCAAATAAATAAAACAAACCCCTCCCTGCTGTTTCATTTTAAGTTTACAACAAAATTAAGCAAAAGGTAGGGGGATTTCCCATGCATCCCCTGCTCCTACACATGAACAGCCTCCTCTATTATCAAATTCCCACACTAGTCAAATATTTTCATGTATTTATTTATTTATTATTTTTATAATTTTAAAAAGATTTTATTTATTTGACAGAGATGACAAGTAGGCAGAGAGGCAGACAGAGAGAAGGTGGGGGGGAAGCAGGCTCCCCGCTGAGCAGAGAGCCCGATGTGGGGCTCAATCTCCAGACCCTGGGATCATGACCTAAGCTGAAGACAGACACTTAACTGACTGAGCCACTCAGGCGCCCCTGAGGCTTGGTTTCTATTAAGAGAATAATTCCTTTCTTACAGAATTGTTTAAGTTAAATGAGACAAGTATATTAAGTTTGTAGTAAAAATTCCATTGTAGTGAAATAAAGTTCAGTTTCCTCTTCTCCCTTATTAAGGAGAGTTTGACATGGGCTGTCTTCTTTTGGGATCCCTGATTTGATACTTTCTTCCTCTTTGAGCTTCTTTGATAACCAGCCTAAACACTCCAATTCCAGGACTCCTTCAAAGGTCCAGCATGAAATCCATACCCAATGTCAGCTGCTTTGTAGCATCACCACTGTTTTATCTGGGATTCTTGGTTGAGTGGAAATACTGAAGTTGGGAGACTTGCAGAATCAAGGGAGATAGTGTAGGAAACAAGGATGCTTTGGAGGAATGGGGAAGCAGGTCCCACATAGCCAGAATTGTCTGCTCTGCCAAGTGAAATTTCTACCAGTGTTCTCTCTGTCTTTCTCTGATTCACATACATAGGTCACATATGTTCTCCCTGACTGGACTGTGGCAGGGAGACAAGCAGCTTCCTAAAAGGAAACCTTGAATTAATGTCCCTCCAAAAATACACACAGTGGGGCAGAGGCCCTAACCCCAAAAGAAACTGGGTGCTCCTAAGAAGGGGGCAGGTGTCGGAGAGCCAAAAAACCCAGTAAATGCCAACCATAAGAGGCACCTTTATCCAAGCACTGTGCCAAGTTCTTCACATAATCTCCCTCAATTTTTGCAACAAACCCATGAAGGCAGGTGCAACTACTCCCCCCATTTTACAGATAAAGAACTTGAAGATAGGAGAGGTTAATTACCCTCTTTAAAATTACACAGTAAATATTGGAGCTGAAATTTGAATGCAGACATTCCTGCCTTCACAGTAGTGCTCTTGACCACTACACTGCACTCCTTTCCTGCTTTCCCACTGAGGAGAAGAGACACAAGTTGGTTATTTCTTTGTAACTAAATATTACTCTTAACACTCAGTGTGAGCTTGTTCCCTAAACTGTTAAAATCATGGTTTCTCTAGAAGTCTCTGTCTCTAACAACATGCCTTTGTAAACCTAGAGACTGGTACTCGTGCAGGGTGTTCTGTGTGTTCAAGATACATCATTTACTTTCCCATGAGCAGGAATCCCATGTTCTGACCTGGTCATCTCAGCTTACTAACAAAAACATGGACTGTAAATAAAAATCATGTCTGATTTGGGAGGTTTAAAAAGAAATAGAAATAAAGTTGGGATAAGAATAGCAGGTGAGGGACACCTGAGTGGCTCAGTTGGTTAAGAGACTGCCTTTGGCTCGGGTCATGATCCTGAGGTCCTGGGATCGAGTCCCACATCAGGCTCCCAGCTCCACGGGGAGTCTGCTTCTCCCTCTGACCTTCCCCTTGTTCATGCTCTCTCTCACTGTCTTTCTCTCAAATAAATAAAATATTAAAAAAAAAAAAAAAGAATAGCAGATGAGTCAGGAATGGGTGAATAGAACTGGAGTATTCAAAGGTCTTTGTGTCATTCAGGAGGAATATTGATATACCTCAGACTTTTATACATTTAGAAAGCGTGTTAAAATTTCAAGATTTCAAGATTAACCATAAAAGAATAAAAATAGTGTAGTTTCCAAGCTTGTAGAGAGGGGGACATTGAAAGAAAGAAATCCTAATCAATTCAAAGATGAGAAATGTCTTCTCCAACACCAGCTAGAGTCCTATAATTCACCTAAATTTTGACACTAACTACCAGAGGTAGAGTTGACACATAGGCTAAGAGCTCACCCACAAGACGGCCCACACTTCGAATGCCAGTCACGAGCTTCAAGTGCCAGAGAATACTCATAATTCTGTGCAGCTGAGATATCCAGTCAGGGGTTCCCACAACCCCTGTCCCAAATTCAACAACTTGCTAGAAGGACTTTACAGAACCCAGGGTAATACTAATTAAGGGTTGCAATTTATTGTAAAAGATACCAATCAGCAGCCAGATGAGGAGGTAAGTAGGGTAAGTCTGATAGGGTCCCAAGCCTAGAAGCCTCTGTCTCTCTGGAGTTGGGGTGCCCCACCTACCGGCACATGGGTATATTCACTAACCCGAAAGCTCCACAAACCCCCTCCTTTAGGGGTTTTCATGGAGGTTTCACTATGTAGGCATGGTTGTGTTCATTGATGATTAGCTCAATCTCTAGCCCCTCTCCCCTTCCTAGAGGTTGGGAGATGGGGCTGCAAGATAGAAGCTCTGGTGAAGGCGTAGTGTTTCTGCTGACCAGGCTTCATCTTGAAGCTATGGAGGGAGCCACGATGCTCCTATTATTCTTATCACTGAGGACATTTCAAGGGTTTTAGGAGCTCTGTGCCATGAACCAGGAACAAAAATCTAATACTTTTCTTACTATATCATATTTTTTAGATGATTGTGTTCCACTTTGAATCCTAATAGCAATTAAGCAATAACATATGCAAAATTAATTGCAAAAATTCTGAAAGGTATTTAGAGACAAAGGTTTGAAACCTTATTGAGAAATATAGAGAATACCTAAATAAATGAGAGGTATATCAGGTTGATGTTAGAGTCATGATTATTTAATATGGAGAGTCAATTCTAACCAAAATCCTCTATAGAATTAATTCTAACAAAATCCAAAGGAGTTTTTAATGGAAACTGATAAGCCAATTTGAAAATGTATCTGCGGGGCGCCTGGGTGGCTCAGTGGGTTAAAGCCTCTGCCTTCGGCTCAGGTCATGATCCCAGAGTCCTGGGATCGAGCCCCACATCGGGCTCTCTGCTCCGCAGGGAGCCTGCTTCCTCCTCTATCTCTGCCTGCCTCTCTGCCTTCTTGTGATCTCTGTCTGTCAAATAAATAAATAATATCTTTGAAAATGTATCTGGAAAAACAAAGGTCCAAGAATAGTTGAGGTACCCTTGAAGTAAAGAACAGGGTGAGGGGATGTACGCTATCTGTATTAGACTTATTGTATACTTATTTTTTTATATTTATTTTTTAATTTTAAAATTTAAATTCAACTTAACATATAGTGTATTATTAGTTTCAGAGGTAGAATTTCGTGATTTATCATTTGCATACAACAACCAGTGCTCTTTCCATCACATGCCCTTCTTTTTTTTTTTTAAGATTTTATTTTTATTATACATTTGAAAGACAGAGATCACAAGTAGGCAGAGAGGTAGGCAGAGAGAGAGGAGGAAGCAGGCCCACCGCCGAGCAGAGAGCCCGATGTGGGGCTTGATCCCAGGACCCTGGGATCATGACCTGAGCCGAAGGCAGAGGCCTTAAACCACTGAGCCACACAGGCGCCCCCCCCCCCCCATCACATGCCTTTCTTAATGCCCACCACCCAGTTACTCCATCCCCCCACCCACCTTCCCTCCCGTAACCTTGTTTGTTTCCGATAGTTAAGAGTCTCTTATGGTTTGGGGACGCCTGGGTGGCTCAGTTGGTTGAGCGACTGCCTTCGGCTCGGGTCATGATCCCAGCATTCAGGGATCGAGTCCCACATCGAGCTCCTTGCTCGGCGGGGAGCCTGCTTCTCCCTCTGCCTCTGCTGCCACTCTGCCTGCCTGTGCTCGCTCACTCTCTCTCTCTCTCTCTCTCTGGCAAATAAATAAAATCTTTAAAAAAAAAAAAAAGAGTCTCTTATGGTTTGTCTCCCTCTGTTTTTGTCTTATTTTCCTTTCCCTTCCCCTGTGTTCATCTGTTTTGTTTCTTAAATTCCACATACACATGAAATCATATATTTGTCTTTCTATGTCTTATTTTACTTAGCATCATACCCTCTAGTTCCATACATGTTGTTGCAAATGTCAAGATTTCATTCTTTTTGATGGCTGAATAGTATCCCATTGTGTGTATATACCACGTCTTCTTTATCCATTTATCTGTCAGTGGACATCTGGGTTCTTTCCATAGTTTGGCTCTTGTGGACATGATTGTTATAAACACGGGTGCATGTGCCCTATGAATCACTGTTTGTATCCTTTTTAAAAAAATACTTTATTTATTTGATAGAGACAGATAGTGACAGAGATAGCAAGAGAGAGCATAAGTAGGGAGAGTGGCAGGCAGAGGGAGAGGGGGGAAGCAGGATCACTGTTGAGCAGAGAGCTCAATGCGGGACTCAATTGCAGGACCCTGGGATCATGACCAGAGCTGAAGGTGGATTTTTTTTTTTTTAAAGATTTTATTTATTTATTTGACAGAGAGAGATCACAAGTAGGCAGAGAGGCAGGCAGAGAGAGAGAGAGAGGAGGAAGCAGGCCCCCTGCTGAGCAGAGAGCCCAATGCGGGGCTCGATCCCAGGACCCTGAGATCATGACCTGAGCCGAAGGCAGCGGCTTAACCCACTGAGCCACCCAGGCGCCCCTGAAGGTGGATTCTTAAAGGACTGAGCCACCCAGGTGCCCCATGTTTGTATCCTTTGGATAATTAACCTAATAGTTCAATTGCTGGTTGTAGGATAGCTCTATTTTAAACTTTTTGAGGAACCTCCATACAGTCTTCTTGAGTGGCTGCACCACTCAAGTTTGTATTCCCATCAGTGCTAAGAGGGTCCCCCTTTCTTCACATCCTTGCCAACATCTGTTGTTTCCTGAGTTGTTAATTTTAGCCATTCTGACCCATGTGAGGTGGTATATCATTGTGGTTTTGATTTGTAGTTCCCCGATGCCAAGTGATACTGAGCATTTTTCCATGTGTCTGTTGGTCATTTGTATGTCTTTTTTTGGAGAAATGTCTTTTCATGTCTTCTGCCCTTTTCTTGACTAGATTATTTGGTTTTTGGTTGTTGAGTTTGATAAGTATTTTTTTTTAAGATTTTATTTATTCATTTGTCATAGAGAGAGAAGCGAGAGTAAGCACAGGCAGACAGAGTGGCAGGCAGAGGCAGAGGGAGAAGCAGGCTCCCCGCCAAGCAAGGAGCCCGATGTGGGGCTCGATCCCAGGACGCCGGGATCATGACCTGAGCCGAAGGCAGCTGCTTAACCAACTGAGCCACACAGGCGTCCCAGTTGTTTTTTGTTTTTTGTTGTTTTTTTTTTTTTTTATAGATTTTGGATACTAACCCTTTATCTGATAAGACACTTGTAAATATCTTCTCCCATTCCATAGGTTGTCTTTCAGTTTTGTTGACTGTTTCCTTTCTTGTGCAAAAGTTTTTATCCTGATGAAGTCCCAGTAGTTCAGTTTTGCCTTTCTTTTCCTTGCCTTTGAAGACATGTCTAGCAAGAAGTTGCTTCAGCTGAGGTCAAAGAGATTCTACTTGTGTTCTCCTCTAGGATTTTGATGGGTTCCTGCTTCACATTTAGGTTTTCATCCATTTTGAATTTATTTTGGGGTATGGAGTAAGTAAGTGGCCCAGTTTCATTCTTCTGCATGTGGCTGTCCAATTTTCCCAGCACCATTTGTTGAAGAGACTGTCTTTTTTCCATTGGACAGTCTTTTCTGCTTTGTTGAAGATTAGTTGACCATAGAGTTGAGGGTCCCTTCCTGGGTTCTCTATTCCATTCCATCGATCTATGTGTCTGTGTTTGTTTGTTTGTTTGTTTTTGCCAGTACTATTCTGTTTTGATGATTACAGTTTTGCGATACAGTTTGAAGTCCAGAATTGTGATGCCTCCCACTTCGGTTTTTCTTTTTCAATGTTCCTTTGGCTATTCAGGATATTTTCTGGTTCCATACAAATTTTAGTGTTGTTTGTTCCAGCTCCATGAAAAATGTTGATGGCATTTTGATAAGGATAAATGTGTATTGCTCTCGGTAGCATAGACATTTTAGCAATATTTGTTATCCCAATCCATGAGCTTGGAATGTTTTCCCATTTCTTTGTGTCTACCTCAATTTCTTTCATAAATGTTCTATAGTTTTCAGAGTACAGATCCTTCACCTCGTTGGTTAGTTTTATTCCTAGGACCTTGTGGGTTTTGGTACAATTGTAAATGGGATTGGTTGTTGGATTTCTCTTTCTTCCGCCTCGTTATTAATGTATAGAAATATGACTGACTTCTGTGCATTGATTTTATATCTTGCATCTTTGCTGAATTCCTGTACAAGTCCTATTAATTTTTTGGTAGAGTCTTTGGGTTTTCTACATAGAGAATCATGTCATCTGTGAAGAGTGGGAGTTTGACTTCTTCTCTGTTGATTTGCATGCCTTTTGTTTCTTTTTGTTGTCTGACTGCTGAGGCTGGGACTTCCAATACTCTGTTGAACAGTGGTGAGAGTGGCAGTCCCTGTATATCAATCTTACTGTAAAGACTGTCATTTAAGCAGAGTGGACTTAGTGTGGGGATATTCAAAATGCCTAATGGAACACACTGTAGAGTTCTGAAGTTCATCCATGCACATGTAGAAATGAACTTCAAACAAAGGTGCATGGCAGACTTGATCTTCACAAATGGGGTTAGGAAAATTGATTATCCGTATTTTAAAAAACAAAACTGACTCTTACTTTATAAAAGACAGAAAAATAACTTCCAGCAAAAAATTTGAATGATCTTGGGTTAACAAAAGATTCTTAAGACACAAAAAAGGAAAATAAAAAGATTGATACATTTAACAATGTTCAAAATAAGAATTTCTTTTCATCGAAGTATACTATAATGAAAGCGAAAAAACCATACAACTCAGCTTTTTCATCCCTAGATATATATATCTTAGAGAAATACCTGAACATAGGTGACATACAAGAATATGCCCAGTGCATTGTTTATAATAGCAAAAATAAAGTGGAAGAAAAAAATGTTTATTGTTAGGTTTCCTTATACGGTAGAATATTATCACCAGTGAAGACCGTGAACTACAATGACACACAGTAACATGTGTAACCCTCACTAACTTACTGAGAAAAAGAAGCTTAAGAACACATATAGGGTGATTTAATGTATGTAAAGTTCAAAACATGCAAAACTAAACAGTATTGTTTAGAGATACATATTTATGTTATTTTTTGAAAGGTTTTATTTATTTATTTGTCAGAGAGAACACAAGCAGGGTGAGTGGTAGGCAGAGGGAGAAGTGGGTTCCCTGCTGAGCAAGAAGCCTGATGAGGGACTCAATCCCATAACCCTGGGATCATGACCTGAGCCAAAGGCAGCGGCTTAACTGACTAAGCCACCCAGGTATCCCCATCTTTATGTTAATGTACACACATGGAAGTCCTGAATTACATTGGTAATGTTCTGTTTCTTCAACTAGGTCCTAATGACATCCATTTTTTATTTTTACCTTCAAATATGTTTATTTATACAGTTAATCTTCATTACTGTGGATTCCATATTTGCAAATTCACCTGGTTGCTAAAATTTACTTGTAACCCCCAAAACCTCCTCTTATACTTTCATAGTCATTCATGGAGATGTGCAGAGTAATGAAAATTCTGGTGATTTCACTGCCATGTTCCCAGCTAAGGCTGAACCGGCAACACTGCTCTCATACTCGAAATCAGTGTCCTTTTTATAGTGCATTCAATGTTACACTTTTTTTTTGCATTCTTTTGCTTTTTGTGGTGGTTTTGCTGTTTAAAATGGCTCTCAAGCATAGTGCTGGGGTGCTGTCTAGTGTTCCTAAGGTGTGCTGTGCCTTACGGAGAAAATACATGTGCTACATAAGCTTCAGTCAGGTACTAGTCATCATGTTGTTGGCCATGATGTCAATGTTAATAAATCAACAATGTATATTAGATGTGCATGTCAATATATATTAAATAGAGAAACACAGCAAGGTGATGTATCAAGTGGTTGATGAAAATATTGTGACTGGAGGCTCCCAAGAACCCAACTGTACTTCCCCTAGGAGCAATGGTTCAGTATTCACAAATTCACTGTTCTCAGTTACTTTATATAGAACTATCTGGAATGATAAGAAGTGACTGCATACGAATATTGATATTTACAGGTATGAAATTTGTAACATTTTCTAGAGATGCTAGGGGAGTAGGCAGAGGAAAGATGGTTTTAGTGGAGACTAGTGGAGAATTATCTATTTAAGAATAGGGAGTAGCCATGGTGATGGAGAGTGCCACGTTAGAAGTGGTTTCTGGGGTGGTTGTGGAGGTGAGAAGCCAGGGAGGGGAAGCTGAGGACTTGTACTTACTTTTATGAGTCCTTTTTACATGCCAGGGTGAGAGGCAGTGGAGAGATGTGAAGATTTACTGAAATGGAAGGCTGGGTCCTCTATGCCTTCCTCTCTCAAGTTCTTCAGGGACCTGCTGTCTGGGCCTGGGGGTTTGAATAGGTGCTAGTACTGCCAGGGAAGGAAAACAAGGTGTTTGTAGGGCAGAGGGTAGTGGGGTTGCAGGGGCCTATAAGGAGAAACTCAGAAGGCTGGGAGCTCAGTGGGACCAGAGCAGAGTGAGGTCTGGAAATTGTTGCCTCTGTGTGATTTGTCAGGCTTGTGCTGGCCGGAAGATCAAGCAAACAGCTGTCCATGTCAGCTAAGAAGTCTGGTCTTCATGATGGAGGAAACAGAAGATTTCTAGGCAAGAGAGTAACACAGTTTTTGTTTTACAAAGCTCACTCCCACCACAGGATGGACAGGGAGAGGAAGTGCAGAAATCAGGCCTGCATTAAGGTTGCTCAGGGCAGAGATGGTGTGCATGGCAAGGGGCAGAGACCAGTTAGGAGATAAACTGATAGGACTGCATGGCTGATTGCGCATAGGGCTGTGGAAGACGGCAGTCTGGTGTGAGGCCTGTGCTCAGACACGGATGTTTGGGCTAAGAAGGCTTTCTTGTAGAAGCAGTTCTGGGCCAAGTCTCACAGGTTGATTCCAGCCAAACAAGGCAGGAAAAAGTCCTTTTGGATCTGGAACCCACTCACCACCAAAACCTCCATCTGCCGGGACTAAAACACATCCTAACTGTGGTAGTTTAAAAATACATCTAAAAGGTTTTGATATTCCTCCCTTCAAGAGGGGTCACCAGAGACCCTAACTTAGAAACAAGCAGCTGTCCTGTTGCTAGATTCCTGATCCTCAGAAACTGTACCAGATGTTTACTGTTGTTGATCTGCTAAGTTTTGTGACAACTTGCTACGCTGCAATAAACAGCACACCAGCTATCTGTGATGACCAACCTTCTCCCCTTTGAGACCTCCCAGCACAGGCAGGCAACACTTCCCATCCATGGTCTCAGGAAACAACACTTTCTATCCCGATTTCTGAATCATCAGACAGCGCTCAGACTCCCGTCCTCCTGGAGCCCCTCATTCTTGCGGAGGTCTGCTGATGCCTGTGACCCGGGGCAGGGAGGAGGCACTGTGGTCTGTAGTGCAATATGGCAGGAGGACTGTCCTGGGCAGATTGTGGGATGGGGCTCCCTCTGTCCTCTCCCCTGCGGCGCTCACATCAAGCCACCAGCAAGTGTGCAGGCTCTTCCCCTCTGCTTCTGACCCCCTCCCCCAATATTCCCAGCCTCACCTGCCCCCAGCCGTCTAGCCTTAACCCTAAACCCAAGACAGCAGAGGGATCTTTCAAAAACATCTGAGTGGGACCACAGTGATAGGTCCCCCAATAATGGGTCCGTGATCAAAGGAGTGAGACTGATACAAAGCAAAGGTCAAGCAAAGCTTTATTTCACGCCAAACATCAAGAATCAAACCCACCAGTCGGCGGGGCTGGGGGGGGGGGTGTCTCTTACAAAGAGGCAACCCCTCCCAGCCTCACAGACTAACTTTTATAGAGCAAAGGCCATGTGGTTGAGCCGGGCCACACACAGGCGGCCAATGAGATTGTAACACACAGAGAACGCTGCACAGTCATGCTAGGTCACACGCGGGTAGCCAATTGAATTACAACTTACCTTATAGTAGATATTTGACCTAGCCTATCACCTTGGTCAGAACTGGTGCCCAAAAGGCAGGGTCCACTCTCCTTGGTAGCTAGGGAGACAGTATGCGCCCCCACTGATGTCTCCACCTGGCCCGACCCGCCCTTGTATCTGGGCTTTGCTACCTGGGGCTGGTTTCCTGGACTTGCTTTTAAGTCAGTTCCCCTGGGAGGGGCAGGGTCAGTCTCAGTTTCCTGCATAAACAACAAAACGGCTCCCTCTGGCTAAGCAGGCCCTTGCGCACATCACTCTTTGGACTAACGTCTCTTCCCTGGCAGTCACCATCACAGCGGACAGCGGGCTACCCCACGGCGCCCGCAGGACCGCATCTCGCCCAAGTCTCCGACCTCGCCTTGCATTGCGGCCCCTGCCCCAGCCCCCTCCCCGCAGCCTTCCCGCCGCCCGACCCGTTCCGCCGGCCTGGCACCAGAGGTCTTTGCTGACCACTCGCCGGCCGGGTTCGGCTGCTATTCTCGGCGCTTCTGTGACGGCTTTTCTCTCCCCACTAGGGGAGCTTCCAGAGCGTTCCCTTGTTTAGGGGGTCGTCCTCCCGTCCAGAGCGGCGCCTGCGACCCGGTAACGACAGACCTCCCCAACGGGTCTCAGCGGCCGGGGCCTCGGCCCCGCCCACCGCCGCATCGGCCCGCCCACCGAAGCCTGGTCCCTCCGCCCCGCCCCCCGCGCGCCCGGGCCCCGCGGAATTGGGCGCCGCAGACGGGTTTCCGGAGGAGGGAATTCGGCGTCCGACCTCCGGCCCTACGTAATCTCCGGCGGCGACGGCGGCGCATGGCGGTGAGATGTGCGGAGAGACCGCGGGGGCGCCAGGGTCCTGGGCCTTCGGCGGCCCCCCACGACCCTTGTGCTGTCCCCCTTTGTCCAGGCCCCAGGACAGCCGGCTCGGGAGGAGTCAGCGGCCGAGAGCCCACGCACCGCCTGCGCGCCCCGCAGCCCCCGGCCGCCTGGGTCGCTCCCCGACGCCCCGCGTCCTTCCGCCGTCAGGTCCCGGCCGGCCGGCCTCCGCCTAGGGCGCTCCGCCCGCAGCGACGCCGCCCCCGGGGCGCACCCCGAACGCCGTGGAGGCGCCGCAGCCTCCAAGAAGCAGACGAAGAAGAAGAGTCGGAATGGGGCGTCGGTGGCGAACGGAGGCGGGCAGGTCTCTGAGGAGCCGGTCTCCGAGGAGGCGCCCGTCAGCGCCGAGGCTCAGGCAAGGGCGGCGAGCCCCGTGCGTCCGGCGCGCGCTCGGAGACCGGGACGGGGACCGCAGGGCGGCGGGGGTGGGGCTGGCGGCCGCGGGGTCCTGCTGCCGCGTCATGGGCGCGTCCCCACTTACCGCAGGCGGAGCAGCTGGCCCGGGAGCTGGCGTGGTGCGTGGACCAGCTGGAGTTGGGCCTCAAGATGCAGAGACCGAGCCCGAGGCAGAGTGAGGGCCTTTCCGTGGAGCTGGGGGCGGGAGCCGTGGTCGTGCGGCTGCGGGCGCCGCCGCGGGACCGCGGGAGGTGAGGGTGGACGTTCCTGGTCATTTGTGGTTTTGATCCTCAGAGGAGCAGGCCGCTGGGGCCATCCGGACCCTGCGCAGCGAAAGAACCCCCCTGCCCCGGAAGAGGCAGCTGATGCGCTCCTTGTTTGGGGACTACAGGGCTCAGATGGAAGCCGAGCGGCGAGAGGCCCTTCGGGTTCTCAGAACCGGTGAGGAGCGGGCACGTGCGCACCGTCAGAGCAATGACGCCTTTAAGAAACGTGCAGGGGGTAGGGAGGGCGAGCCCAGGGAGGGACCGAGGAGACCCAGAGGAACAGGGCTGGCGCGGGTGGGCAGGGGGAGGACGCGGGCTCCCGGAGGCCTGGGAGAGTGGGCACAGGGAAGGCGGGGGTTAGGGTTAGGGCGCTCGGTGCGGAGGGCAGGGGGAGAGCGTCTCAGCGGCGCTGAGCCCTGAGCTGATGGGAGGCTGGATCTCCTGACCCTCAGATCGTGACCGGAGCTGGAATCAGCTCAGCCGACTGACGGAGCCACCCGGTGCCCCTGTGTCTAAGTGGAGTTTGAGAGAACACCGTCCCTACGGTTTTGAGGAATGAATAGTTTTCTATGGCAGGGGGTTAGAGTCGAAGGGACACAGGTGAGGTTAGCTGTTAGGACCGTTCTGAGACTGTCTGTCTGCTCCCCCACAGCAGCCCGTGCAGCGCAGGTGCAGCCTGTTGGTGAGGCCGCCAGAAAGAAGAACGGAAGGGTCTGCAGGCCTCGCCAGGCAGGGGTAGCCAAGGCCACCCTGGACACGCCTGATGAAGAGTTTAGGTTCAATTTTTTTTAGCCGGTGTTCCATCCCAGAACAGTTCCCCTGCCCACATAGTGTGGGGTTTGTCTGGAGTACAGAGCCTTTCCAGGAATGCTCTGTCGGTCGTGGGGTTGGTCTGTCCATGGCTGGTCAGTGGGATCTGGTGCCCTGGCTGTGGGACAGAGGTGAGGCCAGCCTGTCGGGTACTGTCAGGTAAGCACAACAGCCATTTGTAGGTTTTCAGAGGAAATGTCCTTCCTGCCAGAGGAAGGAGGTCCGTTTAGAAAAGCTTCTACAGTAACCTGAAGTGAGTGTTTAGCACGTTGTAGAATGTTTTCTCAGTGTGTAGGTTGAGATTAAGCAGCTGTTTGTAGTGAGGAGTGTGGGGGAAGCTATGTAACTGTATCGTGGTGCTTACTTCAAATGGTGTAGTGCTTTATGTCATAGTGTCACGTTGCACCAATAAAACTATTTTTTGTAAAAGTGGATTAGTGAATTCATGGGCTAACTACCTGTGTTACATGAGTACAGACGAGGTGTCTGGCGTGGCTGGGTTCCGGGCTCACCGTAGTGCTTGTCCTTTGTATCATTCCTGAGCAGGTTCATGCTCAGGGAGCCAGTGTGGCTCCCAGAAGGCTTTGTTCTCAGGAGCAGAGAGCTTCTTGTCCTCAATCCTGGCTGAAGACCAGGGTTGAGCATCAGTACATGACCTCTCCAGACCACGGCTGCTCCAAGTCATTGTCCCAGGACCTCTGTTGCATTGAATTGGGTGGCTTAGTCCTCCTCAGTGGTTGTGATGCCACCTTTGCTGGTGTCTCCTAAGCTTGCATCCCAGACTAGATAAGATGCCTGGAGCCCAGCTGCCTACCCATCATTTCTACTTTGATGTTTCACGGGTACTTCCGACTAGACAAGTCTAAACATTTGATCTCCCTTCGTCTTCTGCTTTTGAGTGAATGGTCCTGCCGCCCACCTAGTTGATGAAGCCAAAAACCTGTGTCATCCTTTCTTGCTTTCCTTCTACACAAGTGTCCAATACTTTAGCTGGAAGGTGAGTTCTGTCTTCAGACTAAATCTCTAATCTTTTGTGCTTTCTCTTCATTGTTTGGCATTCTAATCCTGGCCCTGGCTCTTGCCCTGACTGCCGTGTGAGCCTCCGGGTGTTCGTGTCAGTATGTGGCTCTTGCCTCTTGTATGTTCAGTGCAGCCAGTGCTCCTCCATGTATATGGGGTCCTATTTTTCTGATGTAGTGACTTTATTGTACCCATGATACAATGTGAAGGCTGGTGGACAAGGTGCCACTAGGGCCTCTGCACATTTTAGCCTCCTGACCACCCCTCTGAAGTGGTCCCCCTTTCTTGTTCCCACTGTGCTGGCTTCTTGCCTGCTCCTGAGATAACCAACTCCATTCTGCCTCAAGGCTTCAATCCTGATATGATGTTCACTAAAAGTCCACTTGTAGCAGGCCTGGGACTCTGGGGAACATGGTGCATGGAGACTGGGAAACCGCATCATCTGAAGAGGGGAGGGCACTATTTAGCCTCTGGGCCATCAACTCTGCTTTCCCTCTTAGGTCATTTTTCTACTAAGGATGCTCCTTCAGCGTGTACCCAGCTGTGTTCCTGGTGGTGGTTCATCCATGGCTTGCATGTTAGGCGACCACAGCTAAGTCAGACCCCTGACTGTGGCCACAGTTCACCCGTGTATAAATAGGATGGGTGTAGGTGGTGCTAGGTGAGGTTAACTGGAGGCCCTGACCTACCTGCACCCTCTCAGGCCTCGGTGTTCTGGTCTGTGTCTCAGGCCTGCTGTGTGGGGTCTCAACACCAGCTCCCTGGCTCTGCAGCTCATGTTTGGTTCTTCCTAGTGGCCTTCCTGTGGCTACAGTCCTATGTCTGGGTGATGATCATTTGTTCTACATACATTTTTTTTCTTATCCCTAAAGATTTTATTTCTTTATTTGACAGAGACACAGAGGGAGAGGGAACACAAGCCCGGTGAGTGGGAGAGGGAGAAGCAGGCTCCCTGCTGAGCAGGGAGCTTGACGTGGGGCTCCATCCCAGGACGCTGGGATCATGACCTGAGCCGAAGGCAGAGGCTTAATGATTGAGCCACCCAGGTGCCCCTATGCACTTTTTAAAAAAGGCTTTATTTATTTGACAGGGCACAAGCAAGGGGAGGGGCAGAGGGAGAGGGAGAAGCAGATCTCCTGCTGAGCAGGGAGTCCCATTAGACTGGGACTCAGGACCCTGGGATCATGCTCAAGCCAAACACAGATGCTCAACTGACGGAGCCACCCAGGCGCTCCTGTTCTACAAACTTTTATCAGCGCTTGCTTGGTTCCCCGTGGCGTGTTCTAAGGACTGTGTTTTCAGCAGCTGGGGGTCCCCCCTAATTCGAGTCCCACTGCCTCCTGAAGAATGGAATTGTATCACCTACCTTCTGGGGGCTTGGACAGGATACACCCACATCCCCCAAGGTTTTGGAAGCCCCTTTAATGCCCACATGCAACTGCACACGCCACAGGTATCGGCTCCCAGGAAGCTCCCAGCCGTTTGCCTACTTACTGTGCCTCTGTGGGACTCACCAAAAGCTGGGCCCCCTGGCCTGAAACTGGTCCTGCCCTTCCGGTCCTTGGCTCAGCTGTTCCCCCCACCTCTGGTCAGTGGGCACCCCACATGGGGAGCTTCAGAAACAGGTGACACTCAGCCAGTTCCCTGTTGTTTTACTTAGAAAGGGAGGCAAACCATGAGAGACTTTTGGCTCTGGGAAACAAACTGAGGATTATGAAAAGGGAGGTGGTAGGGGCATGGGGTAACCAGGTGATGGACATTAAGGAGGACACATGTGGTCATGAGTACTAGGTGTTGTATGCAACTGACGAATCACTGAACATTACATCCCAAACTAATGATGTATGATATGTTTGGTAATTAAATAAAAAAGAGAGGAATGCTAGTTTCTTACAGTTCCGGATAATGAATCCCAGAGGAGTAGAAGATACAAAGCTGTAAACTAACCTTTAGGAATGCTGGGAAAAAACTAGAAAACCCCGTTAGATCCTGGCCAGTGAGAAAGACTTGTAATTGAGGAAAACAGGAAAGTGAAATAAAGCCTGGTGACAGTAGTGGTTCACGAAATGGATTGTAAAATGAGATCACTGCACATCTGGTAAGGGGAGATTTGCAGAATTTTGTAAAAGATTGTATATCTTGACTCAAGAGTGTATATCTGTGTTGGTGAAGCCCGGAGACCTTCCTAGCCAGATGAGATCTACTTGCCTCAGGGAATGCCAGGATTAGAGGCTTTGTGACACTGATCCATACCTCACTTTGCTTCCAGGTGTGTTGAACCTGAAAGCCATGACCACAGTGATGGTTTTGGTCAAAATAATGGAAAGATCTATGGTAAACACACACGAAATGTGGATTGCCAGAGGATGCTGGTGGCTCTGTTGGGGGCCAGTGAAGAGTAAGGAGCAGAGGAGGCACTGGGTGCGGGAGATGAGGAGGATGGAGCTGAGGGGTTGGTTGTTGACCTCCACTCAGAGCTTCACCACCCCCGCCCCCCCACCCAGTCAAAAACCAGAAAGATCACAGCTTTTGTTGGGGGGGGTTGTTGGCAGTCTCTCTTCCTGTTTGCATAGTGATCGTCTGCACACTTTACACAGTGGTCTGTCTGCACAGATGAGAAAGCAGAGATGTCGTGTGTCAGGTTTGGTGATTTACACATTCCCACTAACAAGACACAGTCACGTTGGAACATGGACATATTTCTCCACACAGCTTAGGGAAGGTCCTTCCTGCATAATTTTGGGTTTACGTTGCCCGTTCCCTGATAATTTTATGGGAAAAAATATTTCCTTTATTCCTCTTCAGTGTACAAGGGAGGTATTTTGTCTTTCCCGGGGAAATTATAGTAGATTCTTACGACTTGCAAATATAATTTCTCCTGGTTGTGTCTTCGGTATGCCTTCTGACATTAATTGGGTTTTGGAAAATCCCTCGTAACTGAACACTGATGATCTGTGCGAATTGTTGATTTTATTAGGTTCAGTAATGGTATTGTGGTTCTGTGGAAAATTGTGCTGGTATTTGTAGAAGTGCATACTGAAATATTTAGGTGTGCAGTGTTGTTTGTAATTTATTATATTTTACAATACAAAAATGTCAAGCAAATATGGCTGATTACTAAATCTGATGTGTATGTGGCATTTGTCACACCATTCTTTCCACTATGTTTGAAAAATTTCCATTTATGTCAAAAAAGAAGAAAAGCCAAATCACCAGTGGCAGATCCTCCTAAGTTAAAAATATGTTTACCTTTACTTTCACTGGGTCAGTATTCATTAATTTCTCATTCCCCAAGTGAATTTCTACTGTAAGTTTAAACAGTGTAAGTCCTAATAAGAAAACTATTTTGTCAACTTTAGCGAGTAAATTCTGCCATAAGATAGCAGTTTCCCCTCAGTTTATTCCCAACAGCAGTGTGGTATTGTCCTTGTCCCATTGTTGTCTCTGAACAATGCCACTGATAGGGATTTTGGGGTGGCACCAACTTCCCATACATTTTGGAGGCCAAATCTGAAGTGTGATTTGGACATTGTCCTGGAAGCTTACTTAGCCTTAAACCTGTTTATCTAGCCCTCTTGATGGTTCTCTGAGCTTCCAATCACTTGATATACAAAACAGACATGTTTGAAAACTGTAATTTAAAGAATCCACAGCTTCTCTTAGGTCTCGGCATATTTTTCAGTAGCTAGACAGCTCCTAGGTCTCGTCCGCCTGTTGTGTCTTCCCATTTCTGAGACCTCAGCGCCCTGCAAAACAGTTTTGGTAGCCTCATTGGCTTTGTTAAATCAGCAAGGCAAATTCTGTTCAAGTGCAATAACAGTTTCAAGATGGGAAGTGAATGAGTAGGAATCAACCAGGCAAGGTCGGTGATGAGATTCCAAGGCAAACGGGTAATTTACTGACTACATAGTGGAATTACTAAGTTTCAGCAACGGGATTAATAAATGAATGAACTAAATGTATGAATAAATGATGGCTGAATAATAAAACCCTACCTGTAGTACATGACTCTCCCCTGGGAACCTGGGAGGGAGAAGGTATAGGAGAGAGATGCTGCTGCAGGTGCCCGACTCTGGTTGGACACCTGCCCCTGTGAACTAGCAGAGCTTTCGTTAAAGGCAGGCTTCAGAGAGATTTTCTTGAGTCCTGGGACCCAGTTCTGTCTGCATACAGAGTAGGGAGTCCGAGCAATAATAAGAGATATTTTGCTGTAGATTTGAGGGATATTCACAGTAGTTACAATATCTAATAGCGAACAGATTTAATGTTTTTTCGACTAAAGATTTGTAGCTTTTTAGAGTACCTGCAAGAGTCACCCTCACTTTATATTTTGAGAGAGTAGTTAATGAAATCAGATCCTGTGTTTGGGAAGATTAGTAAAAAAGAAAAATCGTGGGGTCCCTGGGTGGCTCACTGGATTAAGCATCTGATTGCAGTTCAGGTTATGATGTTGGGGTCCTAGGATCAAGCCCTGGATCGGACTCCATGCTCAGTGGGGGGTCTGCCCCTGCTCCCTGGTGTGCACGCTTTCTCTCTCAAATAATAAAAAGTCTTTAAAAAAAGAAAACCAGGGGCTCCTGGGTGGCTCAGTGGGTTAAGTCTCTGCCTTTGGCTCAGGTCATGATCTCAGGGTCCTGGGATCGAGCCCCACATCGGGCTCTCTACTCAGCGGGGAGCCTGCTTCCCCTTCTCTCTCTGCCTGACTCTTGCCTGCTGTGATCTCTGTCTGTCAAATAAATAAATAAAATGAAAATAAAACAAAACAAAACTCAATGCCGAGCAATAGGTAAATGTCATAATTAACACTTGAAATGTCATACGAAGGTCATGAACTCGGTATTACCTTGCTAAATTCCCTAGGCTCATGCTACCACTACAGAGTATTTCAGGTTTCAGTACTTACGTTTAAGTAATTGATAAAAAGTCCTAGTCTATTAGGACATGATCTGTAATATATGTATTTGAATACAGCTTCTTTGAGATCGTGTTTAATTATTAATGAATAATTATAATTATACAGATAACATTATGTTGGTATTTCAGAATGTTCAAGCGAGGGAGCATGATTATTTTTATGTCAGAGCTCTGTTCTGAGATTTACATCCAACAGTAGATTTGTAATTAACCTCAGTGACCCAGTGGCCCACTCTGTCTTCTCCTGGGCGGCTCCATGATTCTGTGGGGACGGAGGACAAAGTGTTCCTCTTCCACTGAAAATTCTAACCCAACAGGAAAGTTCCCATAGTTTAGAATGACATATTATGCCCTGGATTTTCCGTTATTATTCCAGAAAACGTCCTCCCCAGCACTATTAATTTGGATGTTCCTCAAGTGCAGGTGTGCTGAAGAGAGGTGTGGTGGTGTAAGGAAGGTTAGGTTTGATTGAAAAATATAAAACAATTACAGTCAGAACCATAGTGAACTATTTTTGATGCAAACTACATTCAAGAACACTTCAATCCCTAATCCTCAATTTTAAAAAGACGGGAATATGTATACTGTGCACACAAAATTCTGTTAAGGATCATTCATGATATGCAACAGTTGGAAAAATAAACTATGTATCTAAAAACAGTCATGCCTGTGTTCACATCCAGATATTTGTGATAAGCAATGGCAATACCACTTACCCCTTGAGCTTGAAGCCCAGAGGCCTTGATCATTCTCCATATGATGAGAATTGAGGAGGATCTTAGTTCACATTTTGTACTCACTCTGTGATCATGGGTCCCAGACTCAACCTCCTAGTGTTAGATTAGTCTCTAATACGGGCTGCAGTAAAAATTACAAAGTGTTTGAGAACTTACTGATACAAATTATCAGCTCCATCAATAGTGGCTTGGAGAAATGAGAGACCCAGATATAATTTCCTCTCCTTTCCACTTAGCCAGAGATAATGTCGATGTGATTGGAAAAGAAAACATGCTAGAGGGCAGGTCAGGGTCCAGTTTAGGGTTTAGGGTAAAGTCAGGGTCGGGGGCAGGGGAAGGGTCAGGGCCATGGTTGGTTTTGGGGATCAAGGTCTAGGGTCAGGGTCATGGGTTGGGTCCAGGGGCAGGCTTGGGACCAGGTTCAGGGTCTGGCTCAGAGTCCGTGTCACTGTCAGGGCCTGGGTCAGGGTCTGGGTCAGGGTTTGGTTGTAGTGTAAGTGGCCTATTGCCTATCTTCTATCTCCTCTCTGACTCTCTGGGCCCCTAGGATGGACAGGAAACACCCATGATCACATACGCATTAGGGATTGAGCTGGGCTGTAGGTTTTTGCCCCTCAGTGTTGGACTGTAATAGACGAGTGAAATATCTGCCCGGTCACTGTTTCAAATTCAACTCAACCCCAGTTGAGGGTTTTGGAAGGCCTCAAGATTGTGCACAGTCCTTCCACCCTCCCATCTGGGAGGGGTTCTGCCTGGGCAGCCTAAGTTTCCAGCAAAGGCCTGACCCTTGGGGGCATACAGTAGATTCGTGTGACTTTTCTTTCTTTTTTTTAAAATATTTTATTTATTTATTTATTTGACACAGAGAGATCACAAGTAGGCAGAGAGGCAGGCAGATGGGGAGTGGGAAGGAGGCTCCCCGGTGAGCAGAGAGCCTGATGCAGGCCTCCATCCTAGGACCCTGAGATCATGACCTGAGCCAAAGGCAGAGGCATAACCCACTGAGCCACCCAGGTGCCCCAGATGCATGTGACTTTATACAGGACTGGTGCAGTGGCTTACCAGCTACCAGAAAGCCTACCATGGGCAGACTTCTCGTGGGCTGGTGGTACTCTCCTGGCACCATCTGGATCCTTCATCCTTGCTGAGTGATCAGAAATAGATAGTCAAGTCTCAGATCGGACAGCCCTTGGCCTTCAACCATCCAGGCAGGCATCTGTAGTCCTGCTCAGGCCAGCCTGGGTCTTGACAACCCTTGTGGCCAATTACTGGGCAGTTTAACAGTTCATGGGCCACATAGACAGCCTCTTTGGATGTCTCCCTTCATTCTCATTCAGCCTCTGGTGGAGACAAACACCTGCTCCCTCACAGTCTCTTACTCTCCAAACATTGAATGTGGCCCTGGCCACAGCAGCCATACAGCAGACTGGCTCTGCAAGCCTTTGGCCTCCCAGTTATAGTGTAAGCTTTGACATACACACTCATTAAGAATCAAGAATACAGGAACAACTGTGTTCCCAGCAGGCAGTTTCTCACTGAGACTGCATGTTCTTGGAGAGCCATGTGCATGATCCAAGGACTGTGACCTTTAGAAAGCATGCCAAGTGTGGATTTTGGGCTGTGGAATAATCCTTGAGCCTTCCACTGATTCACTGAGCAATAATATCATCTACCTTCCATCCAAAGAGTTCCAGAGTTTAGATCCCACATTCCCCCACCTTGAAGGTGGGTGTATGATCCAAGTCCAGCCAACACCATGCTCCATCTTCTAGGTGCTCAGATGGCTTCAAGGATAAGAATGTGTCCCAAGACCAAAGACTTAAAGCTGCGACTTTCCTTGGGACTCAAGGGAAAAAGAAATGCTTCCCAGTAGACTAGATGATGAGTGGGTATCAGCCCAGAGTTGCTAGAGGCCCCAGATGCAGTGAGAGAGACTGTGCCTGCGAATGTCCAGAACACTTAGCAGGATGGTGGGTTGGAGAGGGTCCAGGTCACACTGTAAGAGTGTGAGCCTCTGGCACTTCTAGGTCCAAACCCACTCTTAACTTGCCTCCTGCAAGTTATTTATTTCTACTATTTAAAAATATTGATTTCTTTTACTTCAGTAAGCATGTCCAGTCCCTTGCCATCCAAAAAGTGCTAGGTGACACATCAAGATCAACAATCCCTGAGACTGCCTGTGCATGGTGTCCTCACTGGGTTGTGCGTGGCTGGGGAGGGGAAGACAGTGGTGGGGGTGGGCAAGTCTCAGGGCAGCTCCAGAGCAGTGAGGGGAGAGCCAGCAGGAGAAAGAGTCCCTGGGTGGCTAATTGGTCTGCTTGTTGTTTTTTCCTTATTTTAGGGTCCATTTTGTTAATGTTATTTTACTGAGAAATCATTTATTTCCTCTAAGCTTCCAGTCTGATGGAATAGACTGGAATTTCTACTCTCTATTTTTCTTCAGAATTGTCATAATTAATGAACAAACGTTGATCTATTATTTACCACAGTCCTTCCTTTTCAGGTTCCCTCTGTTCCACCTTTCCTGGCTTCAGCATTCTGGGCAGGACACCACATGACATGTGGTCATCACATCTCTTTAGGCTCTCCTTGGCAGGGATAGTCCCTCAGACTTGTCTTGTTTCAGTGACCTTGACCATGTTGAGGAGGACTGGTCAGGGATTTTGTACATAGATGTGCATTGGGATTTAGTTATTTTTCTCATGGTTAGACTGGGGTTGTAGGTTTCGAGGAAGCAGATCAAAGAGTTAAAGTGCTCTGTCATCACTGTAAAACAAGAGACACTTGTCACTGTCCATGTTAACGTTGGTCACCTGGTTGAGGCAGTGTTGGTCAGTCTTCTCCACCACAATGTTACCCTTTCCTGTGTGGTGTGGTGTATCTTCATGAGCAGGAAGACACTGTGGAGCCCACACGCTTCAGAAGCCACCTCTTTGATGGGTGGCTAAGTGTCTATATCTATTATTTGGAATTCTGTTAGGACAGGTCTATTCAATCCCAATTGTAAAAACCTATTTAATCTGTTACTAAAGAATGCAACTGAGTAATTTAAAAGATCACCTTGGTTTTATTGAACTGCTCTTGAATTGTGCAGCATCCCATCTAGCAAATAGAAAGGACCTTCTTTGAGCTGCATGGAAGGAAATGCTTTTAAAAGCAGATGGGGGGGGTGCCTGGGGGGCTCAGTGGGGTAATCCCTCTGCCTTCAGCTCGGGTCATGATCCCAGGGTCCTGGGATCCAGCCCCGCATCCGGCTCTCTGCTCAGCGGGGAGCCTGCTTCCTCCTCTCACTGCCTGCCTCTCTGCCTCCTTGTGATCTCTGTCTGTCAAATAAATAAACAAGTCTTAAAAAAAAAACAAGCAGACGGAATTGTATGACAGTGTTATATACTTCTCCTTTTATACCCCTAGCCTATCTAAATTATAAATGTGCTTCTAGGCCTAGCACATGTACTACCTCTCCATACAGTTGTCTTTAATCATTCCAGCAATGGTGAATGCTCTTTTCTTTAAAACATTTGTAATCTTGTATTTTTTCACAATAGGTAATACAATGTGAAGTACCAGAGTAGCAGTGTGAAAGAATAGATGGAGACTGCTTCGGTTTATTTATAAGAATTATAGAGACTATTCAAATAGGAGAGTAGGAGAAGGGTAGTTGCTTCCTGAGTTGAGAGGGACTTGGGGACCATCGTGATAAATAAATGGTTCTCCAAGATGTTTATTTCGCTAGTCCTCAGTTTCTTCATATGCATAACAAGGGAGTTAAAATGTACAATCTATAAAATAATTTGTTACTTTTTCATCTTATAAAGGTGTGACTAAGTTATAGGGAAATACTGTATTACATGGAGGAAGTCAAGGATTGGTACTGTGCCGGAGTATTTTGGGGGATTGTGAGCGCTAAATCATTTCAGGTTTAAAAGAACAGGATGGGAAATCTCTCTGTCTTGAAGACATGGCCTTAAAAATCATTTTTATTCACAAGCTGAAAATAGATACTACAATGCATACTTTTCCCCTTTATCTTGCCTTGGGGGGCAGATTTCTGATAATGTTTCTAGTTAACAAGTCAAATAAAACACAATGACTAATTCTTAAAAAATAAAAGCACACAAGGAATTGAAAAAAGAAAATCATTAGTAAAGAATGCATTGTTTTAGGCCAGGTTGGCCTCTTAAGGGGAACAGAAGGGGCCATTCAGTACATTTTCCAGGTTGACTGCTTAAAGTTTACGTGGAGATGGGGTTATGTGAAACAGCAGTTGGGTTAGGTAGTAAGTCGTCCTTTGCTGACCTGGGTCTCTTAACATAAGTGACTCCATTTTGTGCCTGTGATTTCTTTTTTTACAAATCATTCATTTTTCGTGCTTTCCATTGGCTCCTGTTTTCTGTTGACATCATTTCATCTTTGTGGGTTTTTTCTTGGTACTTCCTTAGTTTCTGATACTTCAAGGGTAACCTTGCTTCTACATTTACTGTCTCAGTCCTAGTGTCAGCAATTTCTTCAAAGAGCTCTGGCTCCTTCTGTTAGAGAGTGATATTAAAGTCTTATCAGTGGGGGTGCCTGGGCAGCTCAGTGGGTTAAAGCCTCTGCCTTCGGCTCAGCTCATGATCCCAGGGTCCTGGGTTCGAGTCCCACATCGGGCTTTCTGCTCTGCAGGGAGCCTGCTTCCTCCTCTCTCTCTGCCTGCCTCTCTGCCTACTTGTGATCTCTGTCAAATAAATAAATAAAATCTTTTTTTTTTTTTTTAAAGATTTTATTTATTTATTTAACAGACAGATCACAAGTAGGCAGAGAAGCAGGTAGAAAGAGAGAGAGGAGGAAGCAGGCTATCCGCGGAGCGGACAGCCCGATACGGGGCTCGATCCCAGGACCCTGGGATCATGACCTGAGCCGAAGGCAGAGGCTTTAACCCACTGAGCCACCCAGGCGCCCTAATAAATAAAATCTTAAAAAAAAGTTTTATCTGTGGAAATTGAATGGGCTCAGTGAACAATGCAAGACAATATATGCATGTATTCGAGCCTATGTAAACACACCTAATTAAAGATTTCTGTGTGGTACTGTCTGTATCCATATTAAGCCAAAGATGAGTTCATGCTGATGTCTCCAACCTTGTCATATTGTGATCTTCTCCCTTTGCTGGTCTGTAACTTTCTACTCCACCAGTGACAAACTGGCTTTCACCACCTGCCATGTATTTAATTCATTGCTCCATTCCAGATTACAGATACGGTTTTTTAAGATCTGTTCGATCTGTTCACTACCACCATAATGGGAGACTTTGTGAAATAGAGTCCACTGTGTACATACAGCACATTTTTCCATTAGTCTGTGTTACGTCCGTGATCAAAGGAGTGAGACTGATACAAAGCGAAGGTGAAGCAAAGCTTTATTTCGCGCCAAATCGAGAATCAAGCTGACTGGCCGGGGTCGCCTCCTACAGAGAGGGCAACCCCTCCCTGCCTTGCCAACTAACTTTTAAAGGGCAAAGGCCATGTGGTTGAGCCTGGCCACACACAGGTGGCCAATGAGATTGTAACACACAGAGAAAGTTGCAGTCATGCTAGGTCACACACAGGTGGTCAATTGAGTTACAATTTACCCTATAGTAGATATTTGAACTAGCCTATCGCCTTGGTCAGAACTGGTGCCCAAAAGGCACCCAAAAGGTGGGGCCCACACTCCTTGGTAGCTACGGAGACAGTATGTGTGCCCCACTGATTGGATGTCTCCACCTGGCCTGACTCGCCCTTGTATTTGGGCTTTGTTACCTGGGACTGGTTTCCCAGACTTGCTTTTAAGTGAGTCCCCTGGGAGAGGGCAGGGTCGGTTTAAGTTTTACTGCATAAACAACAAAATCCTGTTTAATCCAAGATGGACTGTTTAGTCCAAGATGGAGTGAATCGCTCTGGCTAAATAGGCCATTACATTTACAGACTCCACTCATTTCTGGGGTTAATTTGGCCAGCATCTTTTGCCATAGAACCTGCAGTGAGTGTTTTTTCAGACATTTCCAGTACAGTTAGATCACTTGTCATATTCTGTATCCCACTAAAATGGCCGAAGAAATTTTGCTCATGTCACGGTTCTACCAGTTGGACTAGGAATTACATTGACCCCACAAAGTTTAATCATGTACACATGATTAAATGACTAAGGCAGGCAGGTTTTATACTTTTTGGACAAAGAGAAAATTCCTGTGAGGAATTCAGAGAAGAAAGAAAACCTTAGGAGCTTCAATTTGTAAGGAGTTCTAAACAATTTGAACTGGGGTGGTAAATTAGTCAAAAATAACAAGGGTTGTTTATGCAGCCTTCTGGGCTGTAAATTTGCCATCTGATGATTAGGTGGGCTTTTCACCTCGTACAGGGAGATCTGCATGCGGAGATGGATATCCTGCTGCTAAGGGGACAGAGGAGGGCCTGAGGGTCCCCCTTACAAGGCTGTCTCTTAAGTAACTTTTATTTAAAGTGATTGGTATGCTGAAGTGGCACATTTGGGGCAGCCTTTGGTCCAAACACCCCACATCCTACATATGATATTCCCACATTGTAATAACTTGAGTAGATTATGATTTACTCTTTGGGATGTGAAGATGTTTGGGTTTTGACAAATGCACAGTGGCAGGTATCCAGCACTAAAATATCATGGCATACTTCAAGCTTCCCATACCATGGTCCTTTTGTCACCCTGCAGTTTTTTCTTTTCCAGACTGTCCTATAAATGGGGTCATGCAGTGTGTAGCCTTTTCAGACTTGATTCTTTCACTTAGGGTGATACATGTAAGATTCATCCATGTCTTTGTATGGGGTGATGGTTGATTCCTTTTTTGCTGAATAGATAAACAGGAGAAAAATAAACAGAAGTTTAATACCATGCTTACGTTCTGTATTCATGGGAGATAACCAGGAAAGCAGAGTATCTCCCTGAAATGGCCCAGCCATCATCCTAAATGCCATTTTCAGCTAAAGACACAAAGATTTTGGGTGGTGGAGAAGCCAAGCACAGGAAAGAAAGTTATGGTCGTTATGCAGATTTATGTTTGTGCCTTCTCCTTTGGTACAAATGTGTTGAGTTTTAGTCATTCTTCTGTTCCTGGTGCAGAGGTGGAGATACCTTATAAATGGAGCTTTCCTTTATCTGTGTACATTTCACTCACCAAATGACAACCTCTGCTCAGTTTTCAGAGATGCTCCTGTGTCTTCTGGTTCTTAAAATTGATCAGCCCCAAATAATCCTTGTGCCAAAGAGGCATATTTGGGGTGGCATGTTCTGCTTCCTTTACGTGGATGCACTCTGATTCGCTTATGGATTCATCTATTGAAGTATCTCTTGATATTGGTCAGATTTTAACCACTAGACATAGAGTTGCTGTGTATAACTGCATGCGAGTTTTTGGTTGGAAATAGTTTTTCAGTGCAGTTGTCTAAATACCAGAAGCACGATTGTTGGATCCTAAAGGTGAGGATTTAGCTTTGGGAAAAAAACCTGCCAAACTGTCTTCCGAAGCAGTGGTAGGTGCATCCCCCAGAGGGAAGGACAGTGGCTGTCCTTTCTCACATTCCAGCCATTGGTACCCTTGTTTATTGTAGGTGAGCATTTCTAATAGGTGTGCAGTGCTGGCTCACTGTTTGTGGGGCATGTTTCATATGCTCACTTATTATCTACATGTCTTCTTTGTCCAGGCATCTTTCAGATACTCATCCATGATCAATTGTGTTATTTCCTTTGTGTTGAATTCTGAGAGCTTTTTGGTATATTTTGAATACAAATCCCTTATCAGATATGTGTTTTGCAAATATTTTCCCCCAGTAGTTTTCTGAGCAAGATCTTTTTCAGAGTTAGATGTTTTAATTTTAAGAAATTCATGTTATCAATTTTTTTCTTTTGTGGATTAGCCTCCGGAATTGTGCGTTAAAACTCCTCACCAAACCCAAGGTCATGTAGATTTTCCTTTATGTTTTCTTTTTTGATATTTTGATAGTTTTGTATTTTAAATGTATTTTCAATTTCGAATGGATTTTGGTATAAGTTGTTAAGTTTATATCTGCATTTCATTTAATTCCATATAGTTTCCAGATAATTGTTCCTATTTCTGGAGGTGTCAGGGGATATTGGGCTTGATATCAGTGTGAATTTCCAAAATTTAATGGAATCAGCTGGGCCCCCGGAGGGGACAGGTGTCTCCACTGAACAGAGCACCGCATCCTGCACTGCCCCCACCGCCCGCAGGGGGCGCCAGAGCCCGGCTCCTACACGCCGGGGGGAGCCTGACCTCCTCAGGACTGGAGGCGGTGGGGCCGCGCACGCTGACGGGAGTGCGGCCTCCACAGGACCCGCGGTGGCAGGAGGCGGAGAGCGGCAGCTGCGGGACCGGGACTGCGGAGGGGGGACTGCCCCGCGGGGGGAGGGTGCGCTGTGTAGACCCGCTTCCCTGGCTTCGTGTGGGCCGACGTGGGGTCCCCGGTGCTGCGGTGCGTGGGGCTGTCGGGTCGCCCCTTTCCGGGCTCCGATTCGGTTCCTCCGACAGTCTGCCGTCAGGGCGCGGCCCCCTTCCCCGGCCTCGTGCTCCCCCCGCCTCAGCCCTGCGGGGTCCTTCCCTCGGCCACACCCTCTGGACCCCGCGGGCTCGGCCTCCCTCCCGGAGCCCGACGTCGGCTCTGCTCCTGCGACCTGGTGCTGCGGGGGTCGGGAAGCGCCGCGTCCTCTGCGGTGACCTCGGATCTGCGGGTCTCACAGAGACGCTCGTCCCCGCACGCAGACCCCCCGCCGTCGCTTCCGAACCGTCTGTCGTGTGACACGGGCTGCGTCGGGCGTTTGACCCCGAACAGCGACACCGTCCCGCGGAACCCCCACGGAACCCTGGTGAGGAAACCCTGACGGCGCCCGCAGTGGCCCCCAGACCACAGGCCCACGTCGCCGGTCACCGCCCGCCGCCCCGTCCGCGGCGCCTTCTCCGGTCCCGACCGGTTTTCTCCCTCCGGAGCCGCTCCCGAGAGTCCCCCGTGTGCACGACCCGGACGGGCTTACGGAGCGCGGAGGGTCCGCTGAGGGGAATTTCCACAGGGCTGTGTCCCTGGGGCCGTTCCCGGGGTCCACGCGCGTGGTGACAGGCGTCATCCTTCGCGTCCTCACGGCGACTAAACACGACGACACGGCCCGCTAAAGACACGGCGGGTGGCAGTTCGCCGCCCCGGCCGAGGCCACGTGCCACACGTCGTTCTCCGGAATGTTCTCGCTGTCCCCGAGGGGACTGTGCGCGCGACCCACCAGCTCCCCGGTCCCCTCCCTCGGTCCCGCAGCCGCGTCCGACCGTGAGTCCCGGACGCCGCCTCCGAGTGCGGTCCTGGGGTCTGTCCCTCCGTGGGCACCAGCGTCCGCCCTCGTTCCGGACTCCGAGGGGAGCCGGCGGCCTTCAGACGTGCGCGCGGTGTTCGCAGGAGATTTACGGGAAAATGACCCCTTCTTCCTGCGTTCGTGAGAGGTTGTCTCGGCAGCAGACGTGGATTTGGGTCAGAACCTTTTCCGCGCCACTGAGACTGGTTTTACTCCCGCACTCATTGCACCGCGCAACATTGTTTCACTCTGTTGCACAGCGGGAGACGCCTGGGAACAGACACTGGCTTACCGCGCACGGCGGGTCCGCGAGCTCTCGGTTTCGCAATGTTCCTGACCAGGATCCTCACATTTGCTTAAAGAAACGTATAGGACTGCATTTCGCTGATGTTGTGATGATTTCATTGGGGTTGGTATTCGTGGTTAGGATGGGGGTTAGGGGTAGGGGTTAGGGTTAGGGTGGCCTTAGGGTTAGGGTCTCCCTGTCCTCGCCGGCACAGAGCCCGTTCTCCTCCAGCAACCACAGTGATCTTTCTGGGACATAATCTTCGGGCCTCTCTGTGGTTTGCTCCCCTCCTGCCCCCCTCCCAGCCTCACCTCTCCCACGGGGTGCCTCCCTCCGGTGGGCACCCCAGAGTGTGGATTCCCACAGGTGCCTCAGGCTGGAACCCAAGCCTTTGCCTATGCTGTGCCTCTGCCAGGAGCACCGTTCCCTCCTCCTGCTTCCCGTCCGGCTTGTTTCCCCATTGGCTGAGTCACGCTTTGCCCCCTGATGACCTGCCTCATGCCTGCTTGGTGTGTGTGAGCTTTTCCCCCACTTAAATGTAGGGCTGCATGGGTTTCCAACCTTCTAAGCCTTAGGGTCCCCTTTGTAAGATGGGGTGCTGATGGCCCCCATCTCTGGGAGCAGGAGGCAGGGAGGCCCCATGGGCAGACTCACTCAGGACAGGCTGGGAGAGTGACTGTCGCTTAAAACAGCCCAGAGCCTGCCCCCTTGAAGAAGGTGTACATGTTCACAGCCCCCAGCTCTGGGGTCCTGCTGCCAGTCTCTGGCAGTGAACCTTCTCACGCCCTGTCCCCTGTCCCTATAGCTTCCTGGACCTGTTCTTGCAGACAGTGGAGAAGCCCTCCATCGTGGGACACAGGGTCACCTACTACATCTTCACTGACCTGCTGGCTGCTGGGTCCATGTGCCCCTCCAGGAGGGCTGAAAGATAGTGGTCTTCATGGTGAGACACAGTGTCACCTGCTACATCTTCACCGACCGGCTTGCTGCTGGGTCCTTGTGTCCCCACCAGGAGGGCTGGAGGGTGGTGGTCCTCCAGGTCTGTGGTGCTCCACACTGGCAGGATGTGTCCATGGAGCACATGGTGATGGTCAGCTGCTTCTACGAACAGCACTTCCTCTGCGAGGTGGACGACTTGGTGTGCAGGTGTAGACCTGAAGTTCTGTGACCACATGGGTGTGGATATCCTGTCCCCCGTCTTTGGCACCCTGTACTCCAGTTCCTACTGGGCAGCCTGCAAGGACTTCAGCTGCGGATGCCAGCTAGAGTCCCAGGCCCATATCCCCAGGGATCAGGGCAACATTTACTACCTGGGGGCCTTTTTTAGGGTATTGGTGGTGGAGGTTCACTGACTGAACTTGGCCTGTCACCATGCAATGGGGGTCGACCTGCCCAATGGGATGGAGACCATATGGCATGACAAGAGCCACCTGAGCAGGTACCTGCTCAACCACAAGCTCACCAAGATGCTATCCCCGGAAGACCTGTGGGACCTGTAGTGGCTGGGTTGTGCCCTGGAGGACCTGTGGGACCTGTGGCTGCCACGCTGTCCCCTGGAGGACCTGTGGGACCTTCAGATGCTGGGCTGTCCCTGGAGGATCTGTGGGATCTGAAGCTGCTGGGCTACCCTCCCCCCCCAATCATGGAGAAGCTGAGATACATGGCTGTGCCCAAGAATCACCTGGATGCCAGGAACACATGAGGGGCTGCCCCCCTTTCCATCAGGAGATGCTGCCAGTGGAGCCATCAGAGCAGGTTCCTTTTTCTGTCCCCTTGAGGGAGACTGTGAGGCCCAGATGTCCAGGACCTCTGAACATCTGGGGCTGCACCTGCATATGAGATGTCAGGCTGGGGACACAAGTTTCTCTCTTTGTGGTCACTGCATTTTGATAACTTCTGGGTCCCTGGCAGCTGTGAACGGCTCCAGTTTTATGTCAGATGTTTTTCTGTGTCAATGCTGAGCAATCATCTTTAAAAAGAAGAGTCGAGAGAAAAGATTTCCTGCCTGGTTCTAAACAGACACATCTTGGTGGGGCTGGGAGTGGCCCTGCAGCCGCTGTGGAGTCAGAATGGGCCCTGGGTGGGTCTTCCCTCACAGTCCCATGGGGCTTCAGGGTCGAGGGTGTGCCGAGCCACCTGCCAGACCCCCAGTCCCCTGACTGCCAGAGGCCTTGGCTGTGGCCGCTAGCTCAGCCTCCAAGAGAATGGAACCCTCTGGGTTATATGTGGTTCCTGCCTTGGTTTTAAATGGCTATTTCTGTGCTGGTGTTTGTAAAATGTGGGCACTGGCTCCGTCTGGATGCAGGTCCTGTTGGGACTCCTCAGTGCCCACCAGTGGTTTTGCACTTGTGCCCCCATCTGCCTGCACTGTGTCTTAGCAAGCATTCACTGGGTGCCTGCTGTGAGCTCAGTCACCAACAGGGGACAGAGCGTGAGAGCGAGAACTAAGATACAGGATCCCTGCTCCAGGGCCCTCCTGGGACTCATGATGACCCAGACCTCCTGACTCACTTCTTTCCTACTGTGGTGTAACAGACATGTAACCGACTCTGTTAAGCACATTTCAGGGTCAGTTCAGTGGCAGTAAGTACATTCGCTCTTCTGGACCTGCCACCGCCATCCACTGCCATAACTTTGTCCTCACCCCAAACTGAACTCTACTCACCCTAACCCTAACCCTCCATCTCTCCTCCCCAGCCCTGGCACCCACTAGCTCCTTCCACCTCTATGAATCGGTGCTCTCCGTCCCTCACAAGTGGGGTCCTTCAGTATCAGTCCTTTGGGGACTGGCTTATTTCATGTAGCATAATGGCCTCAAGGCCTGTCCCCATGAGCCTGGAGCTGACCCACTTTTCCCCCAAAGGCGTGGCTCAGCCCTTTCCTGTCTACGTCGAGCCTCCTCAGTCCCCTCTGTCCCCCTCATCTTCTTTCTCAGCCTGAAAATGATTCCAACCGATCTGCAGCTTTGAAGACGTGTTCAGTTAAGATGCCAGGAGCATCCCCCGGGGGTCTTGGGCCTCACTTACCCCATCTGCCCATATCAGGCACCTGCACTCCCCACCAGCTGGCGACCTGCTCCTCCCACAGGTGTCCCCATCTCAGGAGAGGGAAACACCAAGTCCAGACCTTTGGAGTCCTCTGTGACTTCTTGATGGCCACCAACTCTCCCAGTAGTGAGGTGGCTACCTTCAGATGCTCCTCAGTTACTCCTGTGCCTCTGGGGTCTTCCCAGAACCCTGACCTGACTGTTCTCAGACAGTTCATCCAGTGGTACCTGCACTTTCTGGGTGGGGGATTTGCTGGGATCTTCAGTGTGTCCTGCTGCCCCACCTTTTTGAAGGCACATTGTCTGGGCTGTCTGAGGACCCAAGACTGTGGGTCTGTGGCCTGGAGGGATCTAAGCAGAGCTGGTGGGATGCGAGGGCTGCAGGGCACCGAAGCATGTTTCAGAAAGCTTTCCATGGTCCCAGGCATCCTACCGTTTCTGCATCAAAGCCCTGAGATCTTTAAAATGCCAGCAGTGTTACAGTGTGGGCCAGAAAATCACATGTCTCTGCACCCAACACCACCTAAACTATTGGCCCTTTCTTGTCACTTGAGCTGAATACAAAAGATTGGGAGTGGAAGCTTGAGGGCAGGTCCTGAGTCAGACTTTGTGTTTGGGGCACAAAGGCCATCCAGACAAGCTTGTGCCAAGCCTGAGGAGGGGGTCTGTGTGGAGACCCCAGCTGCAGACACTGCTGTCTCCTGATGCCTCCTCAGCCCACCCCAGTGCACCTGTTGCTGGGAGAGCCCCTGCCCCCTCCTCTCTGCGGAGGGCTCTCCTGCTCTCTCCTGCTCTGCGGCTCTCTCCTGCTCCAGTGGTGCCTCCTCCCCTGCCAGTCACTGCCAGCCTGCAGCATGGGAGGGTAGATACCCCGATGACCTCCAGCCCTGGGGACAGAGCCAGTGCGGGTGGGGTGTGGTCTTCCAGCTGGCTTGAGCGCCAGGCCCCCAAGGTGCTCACTCTCCTATGGGCTCAGTGGACAATGTCCTCCCTTAGGCTCCTTAGGCCCAAGCCGTCCCCTGCTCAGGGACCATTCTTGGCCCAGGCTCCACACGCTGGGATTGGGAGCAGGTCATCTGGACCTTCTGGACTCGTGCTTCCATGCCCATGACATGGGCATAGGTTGGCCTCACAGACTTGTCAGAGGAGACCCAGTGCAGGAAGATGCAGGCCACTACATGGGAGATGCCAAGTGACCCCAGAAGGAGCACCCAGGGCTTGCACAAAGCACTGGGCTCAAGGGACCCAGCGCAGGACCTGGGCACGAGGCCACAGAGCATGGGGAGTCCTGGTTGGGGAGGCCCTGGCGGGAGTAGGGGTCCATAGAAGTGTCCCAGAAGAGGCAGGAGACAAGGAAGGCAACAGGACCAAGCTTTCCCAGGAGGTCGATGGAAGAGTCAGAGGACCACAGAGACCTTTAGGTAAACTCAGAGGCCCTGGAGATGTGGGCTGAAATGCTGTCATTTGGTCAGAAAAGTTGTGTTACAGACCCTCAGTTAACATTGAATGAGTTACTCTTTGTTGCTTCTAGGAATCAGTGTGTATGAGCCAGTAGAACTCACACTGCATGAAGTCTAGGATATATTTACTTTTCATCATTTCTCAGGCCTAGATTTTTCTTGAGGAAATGCTAAGCATGTGTCTTTCCAACATTTATTTGTGAAATGGGCCTCTGTTTTCAGGGGAAGATTCCTGGTGCTCATCACCGCTGCGAGCCCTGAGGACGACCCCTGTCCCCTCCCACAGTGGATATGACCCCTTGGGTGAGGGGGGCGCACTGATGAAGCCCCAGTGCTCAGGACAGAGCAGGGACCCCAGGTCCTCCGCTGAATGAGGGGGGGCATGAGGGAGGCTGGGAGGGGAGGAGGGAACAGAGGGAAGGAGGAGGGGGGAGGAGGGGAGAGAAGGAAGAGGAAAGGGGGGAGGGGAGGGAGGAGGAGGATGAGAGGGAGAGGGAGGCAGGGAGGGCAGGGAGGGGTGGAGGGGAAGGAGGGGGGAATGAATGATGGACTGAATAAATGAGGGAGGGAGGGAGGGAGTGAAACCACAGAAGTCGGTCCACACATCAGGAGCCATTATTCTGGGTGAGACCTGAGGGAATCACAGCTCAGGCCCCCCGAGCCCTGGTGGCTCGGGGAAGGGTCCATCTGTCCTCCCAGTGCTGACCTTCCTTGTCCTTGGCCCGCTGTCACCCTGGATCCTCTCCACCTCCTCCTTCAACTATTGGTGGCAGGAGTGCGGTTCAGGAGGGCTGCCGCGATCCTGTGCCCCAGACAGCACTGAGAAAGGAGCCCCAGGACATTGTGTCAGGAGGACGGTGATGAGGATCCCCTCCATCTCCCTGGGCACGAACACTGTTCCATTCCCTGCTGTCTCACCACTGCTGTGCCCAATCCTACTGAAAACACATCCGTGGCCCACCGAGCCAGAGTTTCTGGGGGTGAGTCCCAGGCTGAGCCCTGCTAGGTGACAGGTGCCCCTGTGGCCTGGGATGGGTGCCGCTCACTGTTGTCTCAGACAGGGGTGCCTGTCCGCCTTCTCTCCAGGGGCCCTGCATCGGACCTCTGCTTCCTCACGTTCTCCCCAGGGCTGCTGGTCCCCAGACCAGACACCTGCCAGTCTGAGGGTGACCAGCACTGCCTCCCCAGGGTTTCCTTTGCCTGAGTCCTTCCCCGGGAGCTCCTGCATCTCCTGACACACACTCCCTGTGTGCCTCTCCTCCCTCTTGAACTTGCATGTGTCTAGTCTCTGTCCCTGTCTCTGTCCCTGTGGGACGCAGTGACTTGGAGCATGGATTGGAGCAGACCCATGGGAGACCTTTCTCTGGTCTAGGGTTGTGAGCGATGCTTTTGCCCTCCGTGGTGTGTCTTCCAGCTTTCTGCTTTTCCCTGGTTTCTGTGTGGGCCACAGGAGGAAACAGCCGTGTCCTGTCTGGGAACCGACTGTGGTGTCCCAGCAGGAACAGGGGCCTTGGCCCCGAGATTGTGCCCAGAATTCCTAAAGGGGTCCCTAGGATGACATCTCCTCTGTAATCCATTGGGCATCTCAACAACCAAGAAGGGAAATTCTATGTCAAACAGAGAGAAGAAACAAAAACCAAACCTAACCAAACCAAACCAAACCCCAAACAAGGGCCCTTTGAAAATAGGTGTGGACACAAAGGCACCTATTGAGGGATTCCACTACCAGAAACCTCCAGAACACGTGCAGGAACAGAAAGAGAAAGCAGCTTAGGGCTTGCGAGGGGCCAGGCTGGAGGAACAATGGGCAGGAGGGCTTGGGCTCAGGGTCTCCTCCTTTGGGGAAGGAGATAGCCTGCAACGATGTTCTGGGGCGTGGTGGCACAGCGTTGGGAATGCTCTTCATGCTCATGACGTGTTCAAGGGAAAAGAACTTTTATTTAAAATAAATAATACACGGCATAGAGGAGATGGACGGCGACGATAACGGTGACTCCATACAGGAAAGGAAGGACACAAGGCGAGGGGATGAGAGATTCTGGGGGGATGTCGGGGTCAGGCGATGGAACTGATGGCATTTTTCTGGGGAGATCTCCCCGCAGAGTTGTGGGCTCTGGATGCGGGTCTGGGAGGCCCGCAGGAGAAGGTGTTGGGGCAGGGGTTGGGCTAGGGGCGGGGACAGGGTCAGCAGTAGTGGCCGGTGCAGGATCCAGAGCAGGAGCTGGGTCAGAGGCAGGAACAGGAGCCCAGGGAAGGGCAGGGAAAGGAGCAGGAGCAAATGAGAGGGACTGGGTCTGGGGCGGGAACAGGGGCCTCGGCAGGGCCAGGGGAAGGGGCAGTGGTCCTGGCAGGGGCAGGGGCAGGGGCAAGACCAGGGGTAGGACTGGGTCTGGGGCAGGTGCAGGGGCAGTGGCCCTGGCAGGGAAAGGAGAAAGGGCAGGGGCAGTGGCAGACGCAGTGGCAGGGGAAGGGGCAGGAACTGGGGCAAGGGCAGGGGTGATGACTGATTCAGGATCAAGGGCAGGGGCTGTGTCTGGGGTGGGAACAGGGGCCTAGGCAGGGCCAGGGGAACGGGCAGTGTTCCTGGCAGGGCCAGGAGAAGGGATGGCGGCAGTTGAAGGGGAAGACGCAGGGACAGGGCCTGGGTCTGGGGCAGGAACAGGGGCACAGGCAGGGAAAGTGGAGGCCTTCCTGGCAGGGGCAGAGGCAGGGTCAGGGTCAGGGTCGGGGGCAAGAACAGGGTTAGGACTTGGGTCTGGGGCAGGTGTAGGGGCAGGTGCAGGGGCAGGACCTGGGTCTGGAGCACGAGCCGGGGCAGGTGCAGGGGCCGTGGCCCTCTCAGGGAAAGGGGAAGGGATAGGAGCAGGGGAAGGGGCACGGGCAGGAGCTGGGGCAAGTGCAGGGGTGATGGCCTGTGCAGGGTCAAGGGCAGGAGCTGGGTCTGGGGCAGGAACAGGGGCAGAAGCAGGGGAAGGGGAGGCCGTCCTGGCAGGGGCGCGGGAAGGGGCAAGGCAAGGGGCAGGAACAGGTGAAGGACCTGGGTCTGGGACAGGTGCAGGGTCAGGTGTCTGGGCAGTGGCCCTGGCAGGGAAAGGTGAAGGGATAGGGGCGGGGGCAGGGGCAGGGGCAGGAGCTGGGGCAAGGGCAGGGGTAATGGCCTGGGCGAGGTCAAGGGCAGGAGCTGGGTCTGGGGCAGGAACAGGGGCCCAGGGAGGGGTCGGGGAAGGGGTGGGACCAAGGGAGGATCTGGGTCAAGGGCCAGAACAGGAGCACAGGCAGGGGCAGGGGAAGTGGGAGCGGCAGGAGCAGGGGTGGGGGCAGGAGCAGGAGCCAGCTCTCCCTGGACAGCATCAGCATCTCCGTGGGCAGGCGCCCGGGCACCTGTGGGTTCCCGGTCTCCCGCTGAAGTGACTCCAGACACCATGTGCCCCTCCGGAGTTGCTGAAGTTGGGAGTGGGTCTAGCTCCTCCACTGGAGAAGCTGGGAGAGGAGAGAAGGTCACCCGCGGGCCTGCCTATCCCTGTGGCTTTGCAGAGACAGAGCACAGCCCAGGGCCTCCCGGAGAATCTGCAGCCACGAAGGAACCCTCCCAGGGACGTCTCCCTGACTGCAGTCCACCCCCTGGGTGCTCTGAGCCAAGTCGAGGCTCCTGGCCCCACATCGGCCTGTGGGGGCTTCTCCCTGTGGGGCCCAGCACCGACCCCTCCCCACACAGCCACAGGCACCCCACCCCAGCCTTCTCACCCTTGGACTTGGCCTCCGTGGGCTCTGTGTCCAGGACCGCAGTCCAGTGGAGTACCGCGGGCAGTGGTCTGGGAGGTAGCGGGGGCCTTCCCAGGACCAGGGACTCCAGAGTCTGGGAGGAGTGCGTGTCTTCCCGCCTCCTTCCTAGTTCATCCGTGGCCTGCCAAGGCAGAGACGGGGAGTGTGCAAGAGGCGTCAGAGCCCTGCCTGGCCGTACCCACCGTGCTCCTGCCCAGCGCCCCTGCTTCTCCCAGATTCCACGCAGACCTGAGCGTGCTAGCCCCGCACCTGGGTCAGTGACCCATCCCTGGAGGGTCTCAGGATCAACCCTGGGCAGAAGGGTGCAGCCCCACACTCTGTCCCACCTAGCCAGCCTTAACCTGGGGTGTGAACATGACCTGCCCACCAGGCATCTGACCCCTCATCAGCCTGCTCCTGCTCAGGGCGTCTCCATCCCCAATGAGCTCTCTTTACACACACACACACACACACACACACACACACACACACACACGGGGAGGAGACCTAGGCCTACACGGGTCGGTCAGAAGGTGTGGGGCTGTCTGACTCTGAGCCTTCCAGTGTCACCTTTTGATTCTTTTTGCCAAAGGGCCAGAGACGTCGGGGAAGCCTGACACGACCTGCCCAGTGAGGGGATGTGTTTGGCGGGCGAGCTCTCCTCTGCCTGCATCCCCTGGGCTTCGGTAGGCAGCAGCAGAACATGGCGCTTCCTTCAGGATCTGCCCAGAAATGAGCTGGGCAGGGGGTTTTCTCTGGAACGTGGGTGCCTGGATACGTGGGTTCCAAGTCCGTTGGGCTCTGTCGTCAGGGAAGTGAGGTCACCACTGCCTGGGGGCTCCTTACCGGACTTCCTGCTCCCACCAGAGCTCCCTGAGGGCGCCCCTCCCCCAGCTGCTCAAGGTTCACCCTCCACCCCATGCCCTGTCCATCCAGTGACCCCCACACAGCCTCCCCACAGCCCCTGGGCGGCCTGGGTGCAGCTGTTGTCCCCGCTGGGAGGGCCCAGCGCTGGGTTCAGACCGGGCTCCTGCTCCTGCCCAGGTCTGTGAGCCCGCACACACCCTGTGGCTCTCAGGGCCTCCCCAGGCTCCCCGTCTGCACACTGGGGGTGTCCTGGCTTCTCCCGCTAGGGATGGCATCAGGGGTAGGACCCCTGCGTACGTTCCATCCCCGCTCTCCCAGGAGGCTGGTGCACACACTTGGCCGGGCACGGGTGAGCCAGGGGCTGGGCGGGGGCATGGAACACGGCCCCGAGGGGCCTGCATCTGCTCTGGGATCCAGGCAAAGCCACCATCCTCCTGCCTGGGTCCCATCCCCCGTGGCAAGGTGGCAGTGCATGGCTTCTGACCTTGGTGACACAGGCTTCCCGGGGCTCCCATTAGGTTGAGGTCCAAGGGCCTCGTCTGCGCCCATGTGCTGGCCAGCGCCCACAGGGGATCCCGGGCATTCCCGAATCCGTCCTCCCAGGGTGGATGGCCCGTGGGACTGAGAAGGGGACACAATGTGTGGTTGTCATTTCCCAGCCGATGGAGGAAAGTCTGGGACTTCTCCTGGTTCCCTCTCTCCTGGGTTCAGTGTCTGTCTCTGTCTTTGTCTTTGTCTCTGTGTCTGCGTCTGTCTCTGTTTGTGGGTGTCTCCCAGGAGCAGGATCTGGGGGCCCCAGGGCTGAGGGGAGAAACCTCCGAAGTCTGCCTTGTCCCTGTTTCCCTCTCCTGGGCTGGTGCTCGGTTCCTTGCTAAGTAAGGCCTTCTCACCCCGAGCAGAGATCTGACTCTGGAACCTCTTCCCAATGGGGACCCTGTGGCTGCAACAAGGAGGGTCCTGCCCTGGGTCCCCAGACCAGGGGTCCAGTGCTCTGCCACATTCTGCAAGCCCACAAGGTCAGCCCCCCGAGCCCCCAGGCTGTCTTCTGCTCAGAAGGACCTCGAGGGAGTCCAAAGCATTTTCCCAAGCCTGGGAGCACAGTGGGTCAGGGAGAGAGATTCAAGGACAACAGGCTCTTCTGCAAGCCTGTGGGAGACTAGGGACACCCTGTCTCTATGGCCCCACTGATAGAAGAGGAAGGGGAGGCCTTCGGTGCTGTAGTCCTGTCCACACTGGGGGGGGGTGCCTCTTCCTACTTCCAGTAGTCCAGGGTGGTGATGGACACCAGGCCCCAGACCCTGCCCCCACCCAGTGCCCTGGAAAAGCCCCTGGGCCCCTTGGGGACCCCTTGACCATCAGCCTGTCCTGTCTCCCCTCCCCATGCTTTGGATCTCGGTCCTTGCCAGGAGCCCTGATGCCCCTGACCCCATGGCCCAGCTGTCTCCAACCTCTTTCTTCTTTCCCCCTTGTTACCCACCATTTTCCCAGGGTGTCTCCCCCTCTGACCCCTAGCTGGGCAGAGTGGGGTGTGTGTGCGTGTGTGTGTGCGCACGCACACACACACACACACACACGCACACTCAAACACATATGCCTCTAGATGTCTGGGGATGCCTGAGGTCATGTCCCCACATGGGATGGGGTGGGTAGCTCTCCCCAAGGATCTGAGGAGCTCTCACCCTCAAAGCAAACCTCATGGGAGGGTCAGGAATTGCCTAGGCCTGGAGGGAAGCTCTGCTCCTTGGACTCTGTACCCGATTTTTGTCCTGGGCCAGTCGCTGCCTCTCTTGAGCCCAGGTTCCCAACTGTCCCTGAGGGTTGGACATGGAAATGCTTGAACCTGGCCGTTCCTCCAGGGGTACGTGGAGGTGGAGGAAAGGTGCACCAGGCACCCAGACCTCCATCCCGAGAGGGCCAGGTGTGCCCAGGAGACCTGCACACACCACCTGTCCCCTGACCCAGCCTTGTGGTGGATGCGGACCCACCATGGCGCTGTCCCCGACTGGTCCCCCATGTTCCCTCACCACTGCCAAGTTCTCTTTGGCCCCAAAGTCTGCTGAGCACCGGAACCGTGCCTATCCTGGGAAGCAAGGCTCAGGGTGCAAGGCCAGGTGTGTTGGACATCTGGGGATGCAAAAGTCACTGAATTCCCCCCACCCAGCTGGTCTGGATTTCAGACTCCATTACAGGGTCCAGCTAAATGCGGGCTTGAGCCAGAGGACTTGGCGACTTCAGTGGAGGCCAAGTCAGGGCAGGGAGATCAGTCTGCCCCTTTCAGTTCTCCTCTCCTCCTTCTGCTTGTCTTCCCAGCTGTGCCCTGGGGCAGAATTCTAGCCTGTCCCTGGATTCAGCCCTGGCTAGAGTCAGAGGGGTGGGAAGGAGGGCAGGCAGGAGGGGGTCACCACCAGGATGCCCAAGTGTGAGGGGGTTGTTACCATAATGAGGGACCTGTGGACACGCATGGATTTCAGCCCTTTTTAGACGTGAGCAGTGGCCCCAGGACTCGGCCCCTGCCCCCTCCTTCACCTTCCATGAGGCCGCATTTCCCCCAGCCCAGTCCTCGTCTGCAGCCAGACCTCCCTCCAGCCCCAGGAAATCTGCTGCTCCAGGAGGCTTGAAACTCATTACAAGCTGGCGCCGCGCCAGCCCTATGGGGCCTGATTTTAGGTCCTGGAGTCCCACAGTGAGGAGAGGTTATGTGGCACAGGCGCAGGGAGAGGGCAGAATGGGTTCTCCCTGGGGGCCATGGCTCCCTGGTCTGCACAGACCCTGTTGTGTGCTGGCCCCTAGGGCACCCATACTCCAGCTCCCAGGCAGGCTCTGGGAGGGAAACCAGAGTGTGGCTTGTGCTAGCTCAGACTGTCACTCTGTCCTATAGCTACAGCCTGTCCTGCCAGCTGGACTCCCTCTCCTAGTTGGTCAGCAACACCCTCAGAGCCAAGAACAGCCCATCATCCAGCTCAGGGGCCAGTGTGTGGCTGGGCAGGCAGGGGAGAGCTCGCCCTGGGCTCAGGGAATCCCTGGCTGGGCTAACGGTGGCTCGGGAGGGCTGGCCTTCCAGCCCCTCTGCTGAGCAGCCCTGTGACTGGAGTCATTTGCCTCCCCTCTCTGGGCCTCACTCTGCCTCTGTGCAATGCAGTGATCCCGAATGGTCAATCGCTCCCGTGGCAGGAACATATGGGATGCTGGTGATTGACCTGTTGTGGGCACAGAGTCTGGATTGCAGAGTGCTGCGGGGGATGGTGCACAGTGTTGCCAGTGAGCACCCCTCCTCCCAAAGCCATTCAGCCCTTCCACGCAGCTGTCAGGCCCCTGAGAGACCACGTTCCTGACACCAGGTCCCTATGTGTGGCTCTTCCTCAGCAGTGGGACAGGGTGGAACCCTGGAACACGGGGTCATCTCCTCACTCTGAGGGCAGGAGAGCAAGGAAGACTTCCCCTGGGGTCCCCCAAGGCCATGTAAGAGGGGAGGTGGCTGCCCCCAAGCAGTACATTGAAATTCTGCTTCTGTTAGAACCTGAGAACTGGGGTTTGGTTCTTTCACTTGCTGGGCTGACAAGACACACACGCTCTCCATGACTCCTCCTTGAATGAAGAGCTCTCGCAGGGTCCTGGGCGTCCTGGACTTGGGAAGGGGGAGGGGCCAGTCCTCTCTGGCTCCTGAAGAAGACCCGTCATCTCAAAGACAGGATTGTTTCTAGTCATGATCCTGGGCCAGAATGGGAGACAGCCCCTTAAGGCTCCTGACTCTGGGGCTGAGGGGGCCTTTCTCAGGTGCAGCAATGCCCACCGAAAGTGGGAGCTTCAGAAAGAACATATGCCTGGACCGGGTCCTGCCCCAGGGTGGTGGCTGCCTTCTCCAGCTCTGGAGAAAGAGGGACATCCTCTGCTTCTCTGGGCGTGGGGTCCTCTGACCCATGAGCAGGCACTGGAAGTTTTCCAGTCTGACTCTGGAAGTGCACCAGTGGGTCAATCACTATCCACACATGAACACAGACAACATGCTAAGGAAGTGCCAGAGGTGATCCTGTGCCAATGGCCTATGGTCGGCGGGGCTGGCAGCTTCAGTGCCCTCCAGCGGACCCCCTTTCCCTGGATGGGAATCCCCCTGGAGTCTCTGTCTTCAGCGTTCTCTTCCTGCTGGTTTCAGGACTAAGGGTGAGACTGGTGTGGCTTAGAAGGATCCACATCTGCCTCCTTCCTTTTGCACACATCACTGCTACCCAGGAAGCAGGGGCTGCTGCTCCCACACTACCGCACACAAGGCTGACTTAAGGCACTCATTCCCTCCATGCCCAGCTGCTCTGGCTCTGTCACATACACAGCGGGCACAGCTTCCTTACCAGGCCAGGAGTCCCAGCGGAGCTCTCCTTTCGCAGGATCAAGGTTCATATTCTTAGCCAGAGAAGGAAGCCCCATCTGTCCTCTGCTAGAGAAGGTGAATTCCTGGGTCAGGTGGACCTCAGGTGCCTGAGGACAGGGGGTCTCCTGCAGTTCCCCTGGAGAGAAGGGTGACGGACACCCCTGTCTGGGAGAATGGTGAGCAGCGCCCTTCCTAGGCCACAGGTGCACCCGTTACCTGGCAGTGCTTATACTCCGACTCACCCCTGGAAGCTCTGGTACAGTTTTTCATAAATGTATTTTTTTTAAAGATTAATTTATTTATTTGACAGACAGATCACTAGTAGGTAGAGGGGCAGTTGGGGGAGGGTGGGGAGAAGTAGGCTTCCTGCTGAGCAGAGATCCCGATATGTGGCTTGATCCCAGGACTCTGGGACCATGACCTGAGCTGAAGGCAGAGGCTTTAACCCACTGAGCCACCCACGTGCCCCTCATAGATGTATTTTCAACAGAGTTCAACACAGCGGTGGTGGAGATAGCAGCGGAGTAAACAACGCCAGTGCCTGTGGAGGTGGATGGTGGCTCAGTTAAGCCACGGAGTCTTGATTTTGGCTCAGGATGTGGGATCGAGCCCAGTGCAGGGTCTGTGTTCAGTGTAGTTTGGGCTCATGATTCTCTCTTCCCCCTCCTGCCTCTCCCACCACTCTCATGCCCCACACTCTCTCTCCGAAATAAATGAGTAAAATATAAAAATGGCATCGTACAGAATGTACTTTTAAAAAATTATAAAGAATTGAACATTGATTTTGCCATTTTTAGCATTTTCAGTATAAAGTTGGCAGTGTTAAGTGTGTTTACACTGCTGTGAAACAGATCTTGAGAACGTTTCATCTTATAATCTGAACATTACATCTTACAAATCTGAACTTCTGTTCCCATTGTTGTTTTTCATGTAGAAAGCACATTTATTTATTTATTATGCTCAGTTAGCCACATGTAGTACATTAGATTTCAATGTAGTGTTCAATGGTTCATTAGTTGTGTATAACACCCAGAGCTCATCACAACACGTGCCCTTCTTAATACCCATCACCGTGGTACCCCATTCCCCTCCCTTCTGTAAGCCTCAGTTTGGTTTCCAGAATCCAGAGTCTCTCATGTTTGTCTCCCTCTCTGATTTCTTCCCACTCAGTTTTCCCTCCTTCCCCTGTGGTCCTCCATGTTATTCCTTACGTTCCTCGTATGAGTAAAACTGTATGATAGTTGTCTTTCTCTGGTTGACTTACTTCACTCCAGTTCTGTGACTTAATCCCCTCCAGTTCTACCCATGTTGATGCAAATGGTGGGTATTCATCCTTTCTGATGGCGGGGTGATATTCCATCGTATATATGGACCATATATTCTTTATCCGTTTGTCTGTTGAAGGGCATCTCGACTCCTTCCACAGTTTGGCTGTTGTGGACATCGCTGCTATGAATATTGGGGTGCACATGTCCCTTATTTTCATTACACCTGTATGTTTCCGGTAAATACCCAGTAGTGCAATTGGTCGGTTGTAGGGTAGCTCTGTTTTTAATGTCTGAGATACCTCCATACTGTTTTCCAAGGTGGCTGTATCAGCTGACACTCCCACCAGGAGTGTAAGAGGGTTCCCCTTTCTCCACATTCTTGCCAACATTTGTTGTTTCCTGTCTTGTTAATTTTTGCCATTCTAACTGGTGTTAGAATGTGGTGACACCTCATTGTGGTTTTGACTTGAATTTCCCTGATGGCTAGTGATGTGGAGCACTTTTTCATGTGTCTTTTGGCCATTTGTATGTCTTCTTTGGAGAAGTGTCTGTTCATGTCTTCTGTCCATTTCTTGACTTCATTATTTGTTTTTTTGGGTGTTGAGTTTGATAAGTTCTTTATAGATCTTGGATACGAGCCCTTTATCTGTAATGCCATTTGCAAATATCTTCTCCCATTCCATGGGTTGTCTCTTAGTTTTGTTGACGGTTTCCTTTATTGTGCAGAAGCTTTTCATCTTGATGATGTTCCCCAAATTTCTTTCTTTCTTTGTTTCCCTTGACAAGTATTTTTCTTTTTAAGATTTTTATTTTTTATTAGACAGAGAAAGACACAGGGAGAGAGGGAACACAAGCAAGGGGAGTGGGAAAGGGAGAGGCAGGCCTCCTGCTGAACAGGGAATCTGATGTGGGGCTTGAACCCAGGAATCTGGGATCATGACCTGAGCTGAAGGCAGACGTTTAATGACCAAGCCACCCAGGTGCCCCTAGAGATGTGTCTTTAAAGAAGCTGCTGTGGCTGAGGTCAAAGAGGTTACTGCCTATGTTCTCCTCTAGGATTTTGATGGATTCCTGTCTCACATTGTGGTCTTTCATCCATTTTGATTTTATCTTTGTGTATGGTGTAAAAGAATGGTCCAATTTCATTCTTCTGCATGTGGATGTCCAATTTTCCCAGCACAGTTTATTTAAGAGACTGTTCTTTTTCCACTGGATATTCATTCCTGATTTGCCAAAGATGGGTTGACTATAGAAGTGAGGATCCAGGGCGCCTGGGTGGCTCAGTGGTTAAGCCGCTGCCTTCGGCTCGGGTCATGATCTCAGGGTCCTGGGATCGAGTCCCGCATCGGGCTCTCTGCTCAGCGGGGAGCCTGCTTCCTCCTCTCTCTCTCTCTGCCTGCCTCTCTACCTACTTGTGATTTCTCTCTGTCAAATAAATAAATAAAGTCTTTAAAAAAAAAAAAAGAAGTGAGGATCCATTTTTGGGTTCTCTACTCTGTCCCATTGATTTATGTTCTGTTTTTGTGCCAATACCATGCTGTCTTGATGCTCACAGCTTTGTAATACAGCTTGACGTCGGGCATCGTGATGTGATGATCCCAGATTTGGTTTTCTTTTTCAACCTTTCCCTTGTTATGTGGAGTCTTTTCTGGTTCCTGTTTGTTCCAGCTCTTTGGAAAATGCCAATGGTATTTTGCTAGGGATGACATTGAACGTGTAGATTGCCCTGGGCAGCATAGATATTTTGACAATGTTTATTCTTCCAACCCATGAACATGGAATATTTTTCCATCTCTTTGTGTCTTCCTCAATTACTTTCATAAGTGTTCTATAGTTTCTAGAGTATATAGCCTTTACCTCTTTGGTTAGGTTTATTCCTAGGTGTCTTATGGTTTTTGGCGCTGTTGTAAATGGAATTGATTCCCTAATTTCTCCTTCTACAGTTACATTTTTAGTGTATAGAAAAGCAACTGATTTCTGTGCATTGATTTTGTATTCTGCCACATTACTGAAATGCTGTATGAGTTCTAGTAATATGGGGGTGGGGTCTTCTGGGTTTTCTACATATAGTGTCATGTCATCTGTGAAGAGAGAGAGTTTGACTTTTTTTGTCAGTTTGAATGCTTTCTATTTCTTGTTGTTTTATGATTGCTGATGCTAGGACTTCTAGTACTATGTTGAAAAATAGTGGCAAGAATGGGGCATCTTTGTTGTGTTCCTGAGCTTAAGCTCTCAGGTTTTCCCCATTGAGAATGACATGTGCCATGGACTTTTCATAGGTGTTTTTTTATGAAATTGAGGAATGTTCCTCTATCCCTACACTCTGAAGAGTTTTAATTGGGAATATATATTCCATCACAAATGGGCTCATCCTAGAAGGGTGTTTTGAAGGTCTAAGAAGCACTATCCACTCCATGGGTTAGACCAGAAAATGAAGTTCTTTCCACTTGGAGCATTACTATTTGGGTCTTAAAATTGTTTTGGAAATGTGGGAAACCATTGCATTTCCTGAAGCCCAAGCCTCAGAAGGTCTGAGAACAGTTGACCTTGTCAGGAGCCAGGCACAACTCCTCAGGAAGTGTTGGTGCAGGAAGGGAAGGGGCAAGGCTCTGAGGGTGGTCTGCAGCTAGAGGAATCCGGGGAAGGGGCCCTGTTTGTGGGGGCCCCGCCCCAAACTCCGCCAATGCCTGTGCGGCCCAGCCAGCTGCAGCCAGCTGTACAGGTGGGAAGGGCCTCCAGGACCCCCTGCAGTTACAGGGAGGCACCGGTATAAGTTCTGGTGCTTGGATGCAGGCAGGTGTAGCCACCAATGGGCTTGGGGCACCACCCTCCCTGACCAATCACCATGTGGGGGTGGAGCTACCTCTCTGTGGGTGGGCCCCCAGCTGCCCCTGGATACAGCAGTGAGGCAGGAGAAAGTGAGATTGACCTGTGGGGGTTCCCTGGTGGGTGAGTACACGCTGTGGGCCGGGGTGGGGACGCGGGTGGTAGGTTGAGCTCCATGTGGGAAGTGGGGGTACTGGAAGGGGGCATGGAATGAGCTAATCCTGGGAACTCAGATGAGTTCTCCTTTTTCCCTCGAAAGTCCCTTCTGCCCTATATCCGTTAATTGGCCATACCCCCCAGATCCTTGAACTCTAGGACGCCCACTCACCCCTGGTTTTGTGGGATGAGTTGTGGACATTTCAGGTTTCCCGGTGTTCCCCTGGAAGACTGGGATGTCAGGATGGCACACAGTCCCCACGTCAGTGGGTTGCACCCCGGTCCCTGACACAGTGCAGGTAATGGACCTTGAGCAGCACCTCCAGCTCAGCAGGGTCCCCCTGTTCAGGCACAAGTGTGGCAGCACCAAGCCTCAGAGCCAACCCCCAACTTCAACATTGTGCCCTGTGTCCCTTGGAGATGGTGGTAAAGGCCCGCAAGGATCATGCAGGTGGGTCCTCCAGGTTCCAGTCTCCCGCCCCAGGCACAGGTGTAGATGCCCCAGAGGCATCTCCTAATTTTAGCATTGTTCCCTGTGTCCCTCATGGATGTTGGCAATAGGCTGTCAGGATTGTGCAGAAGGGTCCTCCAGGTCCCTGTTCCCCCAGGCACAGGTGTGGTGGCAACAATCCTCAGAGTAGTCCCCCAACTTCAGCACTGTGCCTCATGCCCTGGGGTTGGTGGTCATAGCCGGTCAGGATCCTGCAGGAGTGTCCCCAGTTGGGGGCCTGGAAGCTGGATTAAAAATATATATGTATTAGGGACGCCTGGGTGGCTCAGTTGGTTAAGCAGCTGCCTTCGGCTCAGGTCATGATCCCAGCGTCTTGGGATCGAGTCCCACATCGGGCTCCTTGCTCCGCAGGGAGCCTGCTTCTCCCTCTGCCTCTGCCTGCCATTCTGTCTGCCTGTGCTTGCTCTCTCTCTCTCTCTGATAAATAAAATCTTTAAAAAAAAAAATATATATATATATGTATTAGACTGGTGACTAGAACAGGGTCACCCATTTAATTTTGGGAGTATCTTGGTCTCTTAGAAGAAACTGCCTTTCTAAATTTTAAAGAATGAAGAACATATTTAAGGGTAAACACAATGAAGGGATGGAACATGCCCATAAAGGTGAAAAAAATTTTTTTTAATTAAAAAAAAAAGAGTTGATATAGTAAGTTGGTTGGGAGAATAAAGAAAAAGAAAGTGGAGAGAATTTGCTTGGGCTGGAGACTAGAACAAGCCTGGAGCTAGATTTAGGGTATATTTTGATCTATTAGAAGAAGTTGCACCCCAAATTTTTTTAGAAGAAAAAACCCTATGTGTAAAAAAAAAAAAATAAAGTTAGATACAATGAAGGATAAAATATGACTATAATAACAAAGGTTCAAAAAGATTATGATTGGGGCGCCTGGGTGGCTCAGTGGGTTAAATCCTCTGCCTTTGGCTCAGGTCATGATCCCAGGGTCCTGGGATCGAGTCCTGCATTGGGCTCTCTGCTTGGCAAGGAGCCTGCTTCCTCCTCTTTCTCTCTGCCTACTTGTGATCTCTATCTGTCAAATAAATAAATAAAATCTTTTAAAAAAAGATTATGATTATCTTTTTTTAATGAAAGGTATTGTTAAGATAAACTAGTTAAAAACCATTAAAAGAGGAAAGGGTAAAAGTTAAAAAAAATAGCAGAAGAAAAAAAATTTAAAAAGATTAATTAACTGCAAGACTAAAGAATCATGGGGAGAAAGCCATGAATTCCGTGCTTTGCTTTCTCCTCCTCTGGAATTCTGCTGTTCACCTTGGTAAGTGAACTTGGTCTTGGCTGGATTTTTTGTTGATCTTCTGGGGTGGGGCTGTTGTAGTGATTCTCAAGTGTCTTTGCCTGAGGCAGAATTGTACCGCCCTTAGCCGGGGCCAGGCTAAGTCATTCCCTCGGGTTCGCTTTCAGGAGCTTTTGTTCCCTGAATGCTTTCCGTAGAGTTCCGGAGGACGGGGACGAAGATGGCGGCCTCCTGGTCTCCAGCCTGGAGGAGCCCAGAGCCCGGAGCCCCACTCCTCAGTACGCCCTCAGAGAAAAGCGCTCAATCACTCCCGTTTCCCTGGTCTCCAGCCATGCTCCGAGCTCACCCAGCCTGCGACCGGTCCAAGGTAACCCCGAGCTGCGAGCTCACTGTCGGCTCTGTCTCTGCAGCCGGCTTCCCCGCTCTAATACCTGCGAGCTCTGCGACACTCAGACATCCCGATCCTTCTGTGACCCCGTGGGACCTGGGGCCATGCTGACCCCGCGTGGGCTTCACCCCGGTTAAGCCTCTGGAGCGATGTCCCTCAGTGGAGCAGACTTTTAAAAGTCCCGATTTTGTGCTCCATTGTTCCGCCGCCGCTTGCAGGGAGCCGCCCCCTCCCACCGCGGTCTATCTTCCTGTGCTTTGGATTCGCTTCTCCGCAGGTCCTACCTTTCAGAAAGTGGTCAATTTTCTGTTTCTAGAATTGTTGCTTTTCTTCTCTTTGATCTCCTGTTGGGTTTGTAGGTGTTCGCAATGGTTTGACAAGCTATCTAGCTGGTCTCCTGCTGCCGATGTCGTCTCAGCCTGTTACTTCTCCGCCATCTTGTGCGTGTGTGTGTGTTTTTTTTTTTCTTTTTTTTTAATTAATTAATTTATTTATTTGACAGAGAGAAATTACAAGTACACTGAGAGGCAGGCAGAGAGAGAGAGAGAAGGAAGCAGGCTCCCCGCTGAGCAGAGAGCCCGACGCGGGACTCGATCCCAGGACCCTGAGATCATGACCCGAGCCGAAGGCAGCGGCTTAACCCACTGAGCCACCCAGGCGCCCGTGTGTGTGTTTTTTTAAAAGATTTTATTTGACACAGAGGGAGAGACATCACAAGTAGGCAGAGCAGTAGGCAGAGAGAGGGGAAGCAGGTTCCCTGCTGAGCAGAGAGCCTGATGCGGGGCTCGATCCCAGGACCCTGAGATATGACCTGAGCCGAAGGCAGAGGCCTAACCCACTGGGACACCCAGGCGCCGCACACATGTAGTGTTTTATTCTATCATTTTCTTTACTTCTCTGAAGGGAAAAGGAACTGGTGACTGGAGCCTGGTTTCCGATTTGAAGAAATGGGAGATGAGAGATTTGACAGAGCAGTGTTCATGCTGACACGGTCCTCAGTGCACAGTGAACAAAGGTTTGAAGCTTGGACTTGGAAGTGTTGGTGTACAGGGAGGATGTTGTCCAAGTTTCCAGCACGCAGAGTCACTTGGCTGGTCTTTCTACTCGGACCAGTTCCTGCCTTTATAAGGGCAGCTTGAAAGTGGCTTGAAACCCTAGGGCACTTGAGGAATGATCGGATGGGACACCTGGGTGGGCCAGTGTAGACAAACCCAGGGAATTCCAGAGCTAATGATGATTACATTTCTGAGGCTGGAGTTTGCTTCTCTGTGAGTAGCATTGAGCCGGGGTGGAAAGCAGTCTCTGGATCTTATGACTCATCATGTGAGCAGGTCTGAGCCTGGAAGCATTGTCAGATCAGATATCTGGGAGATTGTGAGGCCATGGTGGTGGACCACTACTCTTGAGGGCAGGCCATCCTGCTCCAGGGAGAGGGCTCTGCTTCCTGGCCAGCCCTACTGCTGCAGATGTACCACGAAAGCTACTTTCTCTTTGGTTCTCATGCCCTCGGCTCAGCAGGGTGGTTGGTGGGAAGCAGTCCACAGTCAACCTTATTGATCCTGCCCGGGTGCCCCTTGTTTTCTCAGACGAGGTGCAGCAGGTGTCCTCTGCTGGTGCCTATGAATTCAACGAGCAGAAGAACTTCTTCCAAAGCCACACCCCTGAGAAATCCTCCACTTTCCTGTGCTATGTGGAAGAGGCCAGTTTTCATTTGGAACTGAAATCTCAGCTCCTGTTATTAGGTTCCAAGGCCACACAGCACACCAGACTCCAGGAAACTCTAGTTCCGCTTGGGGCCTGGTGTGCAAGGCTGAGGCCAAACCTGGGCAGCCTGCTGCTGCTGCTGCTGCTGCTGCTGCTGCTGCAGGGTCCTTCCTGAAAACTGTGCACCAAAGTCTGGTTTGTGACGACATCCCAGGAAAGAGGGATAGGTGCAGCGCTCTGCCTGACCACAGGGGGGCGCCGGACGTCCGTCACAGGTAGCTGGTGTAGGGAGGAGAGCTGTCTGTTTCCCAGGACGTGGGCCAGAGGGAGATTGGGGCCCTGGGATGCTTTCCTGCTCAGTTTTCTCAGGTGAGCTCATCAGGCAAGGGGAGGAAGTGTGTGTGCTCACCTGTAATCGAGGAAGGTGTCTGGTTTCAGGTTTCATGTGCAAAGTGGATTCCCCTTATGGCTCATTTCCCTGATGGTGTGGAGGGTGCATTAGGTGGACTCCTTGGCCCAGGCATCCTGACTGTGCAAGAGCTCTGGTCACCTTTTCCCCCAGGGCTCTGGAGTCAGAAATTAGAATGAGTCAGAAGTGAAACCCTCCATGTAGGCCTCTGTTTCTCCCTTGCCAAGATGGACTGGTGACTGTGATAACTGCTCTGGAAATATAAAGCAGGAGGCACGGCCGGGGTGATGAAAGGGAGGTGGGGTGGTGGTCAGTGTTCACATGGGGGAAGGTGGTATTTCACTAGGAAGGTGATACTTGAATCAAGATCTAAAGAAGGTGACTGATATCACATGAAGAGCCTTCTAAATGGAAGGGAAAGCATGTGCAAAAGCCCTGGGACAGGAGCATACCAGGTATGTCCAGGAGCAGCAAGAAAGCCCTGTGGCCACACGAGACAGCTTAGGACGTGACCTCCAGGAGGTGACAGTAGGGTGACAGAAAGCCATTACAGGGCTTTGACCCCATGGGACCTTGTTTCACTGGGCCGTCCTGGCTACAGTGTTGAGAACACAACACACAGGGTTGAGGATAGACAAGGGAGGTCAATAATGAAGCTTTTCTAGGAACTCAGGCAAGAGATAGGTTCTAGTGTGGACCAGACAGGTGGCCGTGGAAGGAGTGGTTAATCCTATTCTGGGTACATTTTGAAGACGGAGTTCACAGGATTTGCTGATGGCCTGGATATTTGGAATGGGAGAAAGGAGGAATTGAGAGAACTCCCAGCTCTTGTTGGTTGCCCCAAGTGAGGGTTGCCTTTTAAGTTTTTGTTGGTTTCTTTTGCCGTGAAGAAGATTTCAGTTTGTTGTTGTTCCACTTGTTTATTTTTGCCTTTGTTGCCTTTGCTTTTGGTGTCTGATCTGAAGACTTTGCCAAAACCAATGTCAAGAAACTTACTACTGTGTTTTCTTCTTGGAGGTTTATGGATTCAGGTCTCATGTTCAAGTCATTCATCCATTTAAAATTTCTGTGTGCGGTGTTGTGATCTGGTTACATTCTTCTGCATTTAGTGTCCAGATTTCTCTGTATCATTCACTGAAGAGACAGTCCTCTCCGCATTGTACATTTTCTGCTCCTGTATAGTAAGTTAGGACCATATATGTGTGGGTTAGTTTCTGAGCTTTCTATTTTGTTCTATTCTATTCTGTGTATTTGTGTTTATGCCAGTACCATACGGTTTTGATGATTATAACATTGTATTCTAGTTTGAAATCTGGGAGTATGGCGACTGCAGCTTTCTTTCCCCAGATTGCTTTGCGTATTTGGCATCTTTTGTGAATCCATTTGAATTTTAGAACTGTCTTCTATTTCTTTGAATAATGTCATTGGGATTCGGATAGGGATTTCATCACATCTCTAGATTGCTTTGGCTATGATGAACATGCTAATGTCCAGTTAATGAGCATGGCATATGCTTCTGTTTATTTGCATCATCTTCCATTTCTTTGACCCATGCATTTCTCCCCACCCCAATGCACACATGCACTTCCTTTATTTTCCACCATGTGTTCAGTGTACCAGGTCTTTCTTATTCTTGCTTACTCTTATTCCTAGATATTTTTTCTCCATGCAATTGTAAATGGAATTGCTTTCTTAGTTTCTCTTTGTGAAAGTTTGTCTTCAGTATATAGAAACACAACAAGTTGGGGCACCTGGGTGGTTCCATTGTGAAGCATCTGCCTTCAGGTCAGGTCATGATTCTGGGGTCCTGGGATGGAGCCTCTAATTGGGCTCCCTGCTCAGTGGGGAGCCTGCATTTCTCTCTCCCTCTGTTGCTCCCCCTGATTGTGCTTATGCTTCCTCTGTCAAATAAATAAATAAAATCTTTTAAAAGAAGAAATGCAACAGGTCTCTGTATGTCAACTTTGTATCCTGCAGTTTTACTGAATTTGTTTTTTGTAACAGTTTTTTTGGTGGAATCATTAGGGATTTTTATACCCAGATGGTTTAGAGTTTTATCATAAATGCATATTTAATCTTGTGAGAAGTTCTTTCTGCATCTATTTTAACAATCATGTGATTCTATCTTTTATTTGGTTGAGGTGGTGTATCCCATTGGTGGATGTGCAGACGTCGAATCGTCCTTGCATCACTGGAATCAGTCCCACTGGACCATGTTGTTGGATTCTTCTGACGTATTTTTGAATTCAGTTTGCTGATTAATTTTTTGAGGATTTTGACATCTATGTTCATGAGGGATATTGGCATTTCCTTTTCTTGTATGTTTCTGGAATCCTTTTCTTGAACTGTTTTGGTAGCAGGATAATGCTTAGTTCCTAAAATGGGTTTGAACGGATGCCCTCCTCTCCTATTTTTTAAAGAGTTTGAGAAGGATTTGTATTAATTCTTCTACTGTCTGGCTGAACACCTTAGTGAAAATTTCGGTCTTGGACATCTGTTTCTTGGGAGATTTTTGATTATCAAATCAATCTTTTTTACTCGTGATCAGTCTGTTCAGATTTTTCCCTTTCTTGGTTCTGTCTTTCTAGGTTGTTGGGAGGGACTTACCCATTTCTTCTAGGCTGTCCAGTGTGTTGGCCTCTACTTGCTCATAGTACTCGGATGATCCTTTGTATTTTTGTGGTATTCATCATCATGGATCATCTTTCATTCCTTTTTTTAAAGTTCGTCATTTTTTAAAATTTAAATTCAATTAGGCAAAGTTACAATAAATCGTTAGTTTTTGATGTAATGTTCAATGATTCATTATTCATGATTCAATTAGTTCCCTGATTTATAGAGTACAACAGCCAGTGCTTTTCACCACACGTGCCCTCTTTCATGCCCATCACCCAGTTATCCCATCCCCCACCCACTTCCCTTTCTGCAACCCTCAATTTGTTTCCCAGAGTCAAGAGTCTCATATGGTTTTTCTCCCTCTCAGATATCTTCCCATTCAGGTTTCCCACCCTGTCCCTATGATCCTCTGTGTTATTCCTTATATTCCATATACGAGTAAAACCGTATGATAACTGTCTTTCTCTGCTTGACTTATTTCACTTAGCATAATTCCCTCCAGTTCCAGCCATGTCCATGCAAATGGTAAGTATTCATCGTTTCTGATGGCTGAGTAATATTCCATTGTCTATATGAACCACATCTCCCTTAAAAAAAAAAAAAGATTTTATTTATTTATTTGACAGAGAGAGAGAGAGAGATCACAAGTAGGCAGAGAGGCAGGCAGGGAGGGAGGGGGAAGCAGGCTCCCCACTGAGCAGAGAGCCCTATGCAGGGCTCGATCCCAGGAACCTGAGATCATGACCTGAGCCAAAGGCAGAGGCTTAACCCACTGAGTCACCCAGGCTCCCAGCTCTTATTTCATTGATCTTTTGTCTTTTTAGTCTCCATTGAATTATTTCCACATTCCTTTTTGTTATTTCCCTATTCCTACTGATTTGGGGATTTGCTTTTCTCCCCCCTCCTTTTTTCCCATGGATGTGTATTGGAGAGCCTTCTTCTGGATTGACAAGATCTGAATTTCTATGAATTTACCCCTTAGAACTACTTTTATTGCATCCCATAAGTTTTTGTAGGTTCTCCTTTTTGTCTCAGGGTACCTCTAAAATTTCTTGATTTCTTCTTTGACAGTTGGTTGTTTAGTAGCATGTTGTTCAATCTCCCCATATTTTTGACAGTCCCATTTTCTTTTTGTGAATGATGGCCAGTTTCATATCATTGTGATTGGACAAGATCTGAACTGGAAGGTGAAGGGAGCATTCAGATTAAATGTTTGTTTCCTGTTTTTTTTTTTTTTTTTTTTTTTTTTTTTGTTTGAGGGAAGAGCATGAGTTCTGTGGGGACAGAGGGAGGTTTTGTGAGCCTGGAGTCGGGGTGGGGGTTAACCCTCATTAGAAGTACTGACTACCATGCAGGCTGTGCATCACTGTTCACAATTTAGTCCTGATGGACGTGTACTTCATTAGAAGCATTTTATATGAGGTGCAGGGGTGCCCTTCTCTAACTGAAAGGTGCCATGTGAGTTCATGGCATGGACCCAGGTCAGCAACCAGGATGTATGGTATTGTGGGGGATTAGAACTAGGCTTTCTGTTGAAAGTGACTGAAACAGGTGAGCTTCATGACAATAGCTGAGGTCCTGAGTGACCCACTGGGTGTTGGTGGTGGGTGGGGTTGCAGGGCCTATGGATCTGTCTCATCATGTCCTGTGGAATTCAGGGACACCCTCCTGTCTAATGAGTTGTGTGGAGTCAGGTAGACAGCAGGCCCTGGCCAGGCACAAGGGTCACACTAGAGTGCCACTAGAAGGGCAGTGTGTGGGGAGAGCCACTATTTGACTTCCATGAAAGCTGACTGGGATCTGGGGACTGTGATTCCTACGAGCAACAAGGGGAGAGGAGGGATGTGGTGGTGCATACTTCCTGGGGTTGTGGTCAGGACTAATCTGGAGCTCACGAGGTCAGTCATGCCTGGCCAGAAGGCACCCAGTCACTGTAGCTGTGGACACTGTGCCCATGGTACTTTTGTGCCAGTGGGCTCCCATGCTGTCGCCTCCTACTTTTCATCATCTTCATGGTCATGACCCTCTACTCTTGCCCTCTTGTCCTTGACCTTCGGGGTATTGCTTTCCCTCCATTTGGTCCTCCTCTTCTGCTCTGTGAAACCTGATGCCAGGGTAGCCTTCTAAAGAGGCAGCCCTTGTCAGTACCCTCATGGAACACTTCCTCCCCTGTGAGGTGAGGATAATACCTTGCCCTGAAAGGGGGCTGCAGGTCCCCAATCAAGAGAGCCATCTCCCTTTTCAGCCTGGCCTGCCCTCCCCTCAGTCTTCCTCAGGGATGTTCTCCCCACTTCTTGAGCTTACAGCTCTGAAGTTAAAAAATGAATATTGTTTTCAATTTCTCATCACCCTGGTTCAACCATGCCACCTCTTTTGAACCTGTTAGTGGGCTTTCAGCAGTCCTGTAGGGCTGTCTGCTCAAGGATGGGATGACCTCAGAGGGGAAGCCTTCCTTCTAAATTCCCTCAACATGTCCCTGAGCCCTGGAGCCAGCTGTCCCACTGATGGTTGCAGGACCTGAGCCAGCCCATCCTGAGGCCAGGATGCGCCATCTGTGTAGACTGATGTGGCCAGGAGTGGTGGGCAGCTGGCATGGACCAGTGCAGGGGCAGATACTTTCTTTTTATCACTCTACCTCCTCTTCTTCCCAGAGTTAGCTCAGAGCCGCCTCCAAGCCCCGTATCTCGAGAGGCCTTGATCTGTGCTCCTGCCTTTAGCTGGTGACCTTGGTGTTTCACATTGCTTCTGCCTCCTGTACCCGCACTCATGGCATTTACTCCATCAGGGGAGGGATTGTACCCTGGTCTGTACTTGGTTTTCTGTCGGAGGCAGGCCCCTGGCCAGGGCGGCCTCCGCCATTAAAAGATGGCGCCTGGCTAGTTGCCAGGTTAGGATTGTCTCGTGAGACTAAGCGGAATGCCCAAAGAGGAAGTAAACAGCATTGGTTGCTAGCGAAGTTGTTCGTTTAGGTGCACAGCCTGATTCGCTCCCTCCTGTACCCTGCTCACTGATTGGTCATGTAAGCGTATATAAGTGTGTAGACTTGCGGAAATAAAGAGAGAGAAGATGCATCCAAACTGGGGCTTCTTGTCGTCCTTGCGGGCCGAGGGTGATAGTTTTCTTCCTGTCCTGCACTGAGCCCATCCACATTTGTATCTTCCATGTATGTGCTTGGAAGCAAACCCATCCACAGGGAAACTATTAGCCAAATGGATCCAGGTGAAGACCACCGAATTAGATATCCAGGATGTATAACAAACCTGCTCTGAAGCCTATCTCACACTCTGTGACTATCTCATACTAAACCAGTAACAGTATTAGCTTTCTGGATATGAAGTGGCATCTGTCTCTACTTACACTCTTGAATGCATAGGTGCTGAGACTGGACAGAAAGGGACCATGGCTCCCATGGGCTAGGTTTAACAGGCAAAGTAGAAGAATTCAACAGATAATCACGTCAAAAAATGGGCAGAAGACATGAACAGACACTTCTCCAAAGAAGATATACAAATGGCTAACAGACACATTAGCCATCAGGGAGATTCAAATCAAAGCCACTTTGGGATACCACTTTATATCAATTAGAATGGCCAAAATTAACAAGACAGTAAACAAGTGTTGGAGAGGATGCAGAGAAAGGGGAACCCTCTTACACTGTTGGTGGGAATGTATGTCTGTGCAGTCACTTTGGAAATAAGTGTTCAGATTCCTTAAGAAATTAAAAATAGAGCTACCCTGTGACCTTGCAATTGTGCTACTGGGTATTTACCCCAAAGATACAGATGTAGTGAACAGAAGGGCCATCCATACCCCAATGTTCATAGCAACAATGGCCACAGTCGCCAATCTGTGGAAAAAGCTGAGATGCTTTCAATAGATTGATGGATAAAGAAGATATGGTCCACATATACAAGGGAATGCTATGCCTCCAACAGAAAGGACGAATACCCAACTTTTGTATCAACATGGATGGGACTGGAGGACATTAAGCTGAGTGAAATAAGTCAAGAAGAGAGAGTCAATTATGTGGTTTCACTCACTTGTGGAGGATAAGGAATAACATGGAGGCCCTTAGGAGAAGGAAAGGAAAAGTGAATTGGGGGAAAACGGAGGGGGAGATGAAGCATGCGAGACTGTGGACTCTGAGAAACAAACCGAAGGTTTTGGAAGGGAAGTGGTGGGGGTTTAGGGGAGCCTGGTGATGGGTATTATGGAGGGCACATATTACATGGAACACTGTGTGTTGTGCATAGACAATGAATCTTGGAACACTGAAAAAATAAAATAAAAAATAGTATAAGAATTCAATATAATTTGAATTCCAGGCATAGATCTATTGTACTCTATCTTTCTCCTTTATTTATGTATGTTTGTTTCTTAAATTCTACACCAGAGGGACATCCTATAGTACCGTCTTTCTCTGACTGACTGATTTCACTTAGGATAATACTTTCTAGCTACACCCGTGTGGCTGCAAATGGCAAGATTTTATTCTTTTTATGGCTGAATAATAGTCTACTCTCTCTGTGTGTGTATGTGTGTACTCATCTATCATCTCATTTATCGCTTTATCAACAGACACTTGGGTTGCCTTCATATTGTGATCTTGTAAATAATGTTGCAAGAAACATAGGGGTGCATGCATCCTTTTGAGTTACTGTTTCATATTCATAGTGTGATTGCTGGATCCTAGGGTAGCTCTATTTTCCACATCTTGAGGAACCTCCATACTGTTTTCCAGAGTGGCTGCACTAGGTTCATTCCCACCAACAGAGCATGAGAGTTCCCCTTTCTTCACATCCTTCCAACATCTGTTGTTTCTTGTGCTGTATGTGAGCCATTCTGACAGTATGAGGTAATATCTTATTGTACTTTTGGTTTGCATCTTCTTGATGATGGGTGGTGGTGAACATCTTTTCTGTCGGCCATCTGTATTCCTTGGAGACATGTCTGTTTGTATCTTCTGCCCATTTTTCAACTGGACAATTTGTTTTTTTGGGTGTTAAGTAGTATCAGTTTTATATATTTTAGGCAGTATCTCTTTGTTGCATAGGATATCTTCTCCCTTTCCATAGGTCATCTTATTATTACTTTTTCATTGTTTTACCACTGTGTGGAAACTTTTTATTTTCATATAGTCCCAACAGTTTATTCTTGCTTTTGCTTCCTTTGCCTCAGGAGACAGTCTATAAAAATATTGCTATTCCATGTCAAGAAGTTACTGTCTGTGCTGACTTGTAGGGTTTTTATGGTTTCAGGTCTCCCAATGAAGTCAAGAAACTGTTTTGAGTTTATTTGTCTGTATGGTGTCAGAAAGTGGTCCAATTTCATTCTTTTGCGCAGAGATGTCCAGTTTCTCCAACACTATTTGTTTCAGAGACTGTCCTTTCCCCTTTTGATATTCTTACCTGCTTTGTGGAAGATTAGTTGGCCTCATAATTGTGGGTTTATTCCCTTGGTCGTTGTATTTTTGTGCCAGTACCACACTGTTAGGATGACTACAGCTTTGTAGTAGAAATTGAAATCTGGAATCGTGAGTCTTCCAGCTTTCTTTTTAGTCTCAACATTGTGTTAACTATTCAGTATCTTTTGTGGTTCCCTACAAATTTTAGGAGTGTTTATTTGAGCTCTCTCTGTTTAATTTAAATTTAATTAGCCAACTTATAGTACGTCATTCGTTTCCGATGTAGTGGTCAGTACTATATCGGTTGTGTATAACCCCCGGTGCACATTGCATCCTAAGCTCTCCTTCATGCCCATCACCCAGTGATCTCCTCCAGCAACCCTCAGCTTGTCTCTGTAGTTAAGAGTCTCTCATGGTTTTCCTCCCTCTCTGATGACTTCCCATTCAGTTTTTCCTCCCTTCCCCTATGATCCTCTGTGCTGTTTCTTATAGTTCATATACAAGTGAAACCATATGATAATTGTCTTTCTCTGATAGACTTATTTCCCTCAGCATAGTTCCGTCTAGTTCCATCCAGGTCGATGTGATGGTAATTATTCATCCTCTCTGATGGCTGAATACTATTCCATTGTAGATATGAACCACATCTTTATGCTTTCATCTGCCCGTGAACCTCTGGGCTCTTTCTGTAGTTTGGCTATAGTGGATATTCCTGCTAGAAACCTTGGTGAGAAGGTGTAACCATTTTTCACTAAATCTGTATCTTCAGGGTAAATACCTAGTCGTGCAATTGCCAGTTCGTAGAGTAGCTCTATTTTTAACTTCTTCAGGAAACTCAATACCATTTTACAGAGTGGCTGTATGAGCTTGCATTCCCACCAAAAGCGCAAGAGGGCTACTCTTTCACTGCATCCTTGCCAACCGTTGTTGCTCCCTGTCTTGATAAATTTAAACATGCCAAATGTTGTAAGCTGGTATCTAATTGTGGTTTTGATGTGCGTTGTCCTCATGGCCACTGATGTTGAGCACTTTTTCGTGTGTCTGTCGGTCACTCAAATGTCCTCTTTGTGGAAAGGTGTGTTCATGTATATACCCATGTTTTAAGCTGGGATGGGGGTAGGCCCAGGAGCATGGAAGGTGTGATCTGCTTCACAAGCTCTGAATTGAGGTGTAGAGATAAGGAGGGTATGAGTCTCCGTATTATGGTCAGTATGGTATTAAAGTAGAAGTAAGCAGGGATCGGTTCAAGATTTCATTCAGATTTCTCCTGCTCTAAATCCTTTCTGGAGTTCTGAAAAGGCATGATTTTTGACCTTGCTGTGGGGTGAGTCCTCTGCTTCCCGCAGGTGTCCTATTCCCTGGGATTTAGAGCCAGACCAGTGGGAGTGGTTCTTGAAAAAGCCAACCCAAGGTTAAGGTTAGGGTCTAGTGGCCTGGTATGCCCGATCTTCCATCAGTATGGTGAACTTCCCAGGGGGCTGAATTGAGGGCATGGGTCAACGGGAGTGACCAGGGTTTTTGTCCAGGGGGCCGCTGAATGGGGGGTGGATTCAAGGGGGCATGCAGATAACTCCTACTCTGAATCCGTTGCTGAGTTCAAAGTGGCATGGTGTCCTTCTGGGAGGCATGCTGAGGCCTCTGGCATGGCTCAGATGTTCTAGACTTTGGGGAATTGGAGCCAGGACTCTGGGGAGGAAGCTTTAGAATCCAACCTAGAGTTAGGGTTAGGGCCTAGAGGCATGGCAGGCCTGATTTGCCAGTGCTGAGGTGACACTTCCGAGGGCTTGAGTGGAAGGCAAGGGTTAGGGTGAGTATCAGGCTCTGTTTCCAGAGGAGGATGCTGAAGGTGTGGTGGGTTAAGTGGGCATACATATTTCCCCCTCTCTGAATCTTTTCTGGAACAACAAATGGCATGGATGCCTTTTGGGTGGCAGGAGGTGTCCACTGGTATCGTTCCTGTGTATGCAGTCCCTTGGGAGTCAGGTGTCTGGGGACAGACCTTTAAGAACACCACAGACTGTTAGGGTCTGCTGGTGCTGAGGGGGAGCACCCTAGGGGCTTGAGTTGAGGCCGTGGGTCAGGCTGAATGTCCGTTTCCAGGTTCGTACTCAGGTTCCAGTGAAGGTGGGGGTGGCCTCTGGTGGGCATGTTGACTTCTCCTGCCACGAAGTTTTCGCAGTTCCAAATGGCACGCTTAGCTTCTGGGTGGCGGGCGATGCCACGGAATGACTCAAGTGTCCCCAGTCTGGAGGGCTTGAGGGCCAGGACTCTGTGGACAGAAGCCTGAAAACCCAAGCTAGAGAAAGGGTTAGGGTGTAGGGGCACAAAGGTCAGATCTTCCTGAGCAGAGGCAAGGGCCCTGGGGTGCTGAGTTGAGGGCGTGAGTCAGGCAGAGTGTCAGGCTCCAGGACTGTGTCCTTGAGGCGGCTGAAGGTGGATGGTGGTCTCATGTGGTATGCGGAGTTCTCCCACTCTGAAGCCTTTATGGAGTTGCAAATGACACAGTTCTTTCTGGGTGGCGAGCAGAATCCTCTGGTATGCTTCAGGTGTCCCAATCTGCAGGGATTGGGGGGCAGGCCTGTGGGGATGGAAGACTTAAAACTTAACATAGGGTCAGGGTTAGGGCTTAGGGCCCCGCCAGGCCTGATCTGTCATCACTGAGGCAAGATCCCTGGGGGGCCAAGTTGAGGTCAGGGGTTCAAGCGGACTGTCAGGATGAGGCTTTTCTTCCGGGGGGGCGCTGAATGTGGGGTTGATCTCAGGGGGGCATGCACAAGTCTCCTACTTGGAGGGATTTGCACAGCTCCAAACAGAACCGTTTCCTCCTGGGGAATGTGTGGAGTCCTGTGGTTTGGCTCAGGGTTCCTGGTCAGGAGGGCTTGGGGGCCACGCCTCTGGTGATGGAGCCTAAAAACACAACCTAGGGAAGGCCTGATCTGCCAGCGCTGAGATGACCTTTTCAGGGGCCTGCGTAGAGGGCAGGGGTCGCCAGTGTTCTGGGGTGATTCAGGCCAGCAAGTGCCTGTCGTTGAGAGGCTTTCTCAGAAGGTTCAGGCCGTGACCCCTGGGACCACCGGCTAGGCCCAATCGGCTCTCCTGAGGGGCTCCTAGTGCCAGAAGCGAGTTTGCCGGGGGGTTTCTGGCCAATTCTCACGAGGTTTCTGTCCAAGTCCATATCGATTTGTGCAGAAAGATTAAGAGAATTGTCGGCATTGTGCAGTGATTTGGGGTGTGCGTGCATGGTGTTTGGAGCACTTTCTTGCCAAGGGCATGTTGCGACCATCTGGAACCAAGGGCCAGACCCACAGGACTTGCCTGAGGGTCCCCTGCTGAGATTTGCTCCTCAGGGGCAGAGTTTAGGAAGGGGGGTGAGGCTGGGCATCAGGCTTTGGCTTTGTGGTCTGGGTGGGGGGGCACAAAGTGGGTGGTCTCAGGGGTCATGCAGTTTTCTCCCGCCCTGAGATCTCTGTGCAGCTCTGAGCAGCATGGTTTCATCCTGTAGGGAAGGTGGAGTCCTAGGATGTACTTAGGGGTACCCAATGTAGAGAGAGGGCCTAGGGGCCAGGCCTCTGGGGCAGGAGCATGAAAACCCAACCTAGGGTTATGGTGAGGGCCTGGGGACATGGTAGGGCTGATCTGCCTGTGCTGAAGTGAGATTTCCGGGGGACTGAGTTGAGGATGGGGGTCAGGCGGCACCTCAGGCTCCGGGTTTGTGGCCAGGGGATCTGCCGAACGTGTTGGTGGTCTCCGGGGTGCATGCAGGTTTCTCACACTCTGAGGGTTCTACGTTGCTCTAAACGTCATGCTTTCTACCTGGGTGGCAGGTGGAATCCTGGGGTGTGGCTCAGGGTTCCCCAACCTGGAGGGATTGGGGGCCAGGTCTCTGGGGAAGAAGTCTAAAAACCAAAGTAGGGTTAGGATTAGGGCCTAGGGGCATGGTAGGTCCAATCTGATGGCTCTTAGGTGGGATCCCAGGGGTGCTGAGTAGAGGACGGGGGTCAGGCAGTGCGCCAGACTCTGGTTTTTGTGGCCAGGGGTGGCTGCCAGAGATGGGGTTAGCTTTAGGGAGGCATGGGGGATTTCTCACGGTCTGTGGGTTCTGCACAGGTCCAAATAGCACGGTTTTCCTCTTGGGTGGCAGGGGACTCCTGGGGTGTGGCTCTGGGGTCCCCAATCTGGAGGGCTCTGGGGACAGACCCCTGGGGATGGAAGCCTGAAACCCCAACCAAGGCTTAGGGCAAGGGCCTAGGGTCATCGCAGATATGATATGCCAGTGCCAGGGGCGCACACCTCAGGGGTTGAGTAGCGGGAGTGGGTTGGCATCACGTGCACCTGCCTCACAGAGGGCTTTCTAGCAGGGTTTGGACCACAACTACTTGGGACCCCCGTGCCAGGCTCAGGCAGTGGCTCTGCCAGCCTCTGCTGCCAAATGCAAGTTCGCTGAGTTTTTCTGGCTAAATCTGACATTTTTTTTCCTGCCCAAATTGATATCGATTTGGGCAGAAAGCCGTGAGAATTGGTCAGCATTGGGTGGTGATTCAGGCCATGCTGGCACATGCAGTCTAGAGCTCTTTCTTTCTCGGTGTTTGTTTTGGCCATCCAGGAACATGGGTTTGGCCCATGCAGCTCCCCTGCTCCCACAGGCAGAGTTGAGGGAGAGGGTCCAGCTGAGCACCAGCCTGCATGTTTGTGGTCTGGTGGGGAGCCATATGTGGGGGTGGCCTCAGGATGCAGGTCTCTCCCACTCTGAGGGTTTTGTACAGCTCCAAGCAGCATGGTTCCTTCCTGAATGGCAGGCAGAGTCCTGGGCTGTGGCTCAGAGGTCCACCATCTGGAGGGATTGGTGGCTAGTTCTATGGGGACAGAAGCCTGAGAACCCACCCTAGGGTTACTGTTAGGGCCTAGGGGTATGATATGCCTAATATGCCCACACTGAAGCAAGATCCCCGGCTACCTGAGTCGAGGACAGCGGTCCAGTGGTGCATCAGGCTCGTGGTTTTGTGGCCGGGTGGGCTGCCTGAGGTGGGGGTGGTCTCAGGGAAGCATGCGGGTTTGTTCTTTTTTTTTTTTTTTTTTTTTTAAAGATTTTTTATTTATTTATTTGACAGAGAGAAATCACAAGTAGGCAGAGAGGCAGGCAGAGAGAGAGAGGAGGAAGCAGGCTCCCTGCTGAGCAGAGAGCCCGATGTGGGACTCGATCCCAGGACCCTGAGATCATGACCTGAGCCGAAGGCAGCGGCTTAACCACTGAGCCACCCAGGCACCCCGGGTTTGTTCTTTTCTGAGGGTTCTGCGTGGCTGCAGTCTCCTCCTGAGGGGCAGGTGGACTGCTGTGGTGTGGCTCAGGTGTCCCCAATCTGGAGGGGCTCGGGGGCCAGTTCTCTGTGGATGGAAGCCCGAAAAGCCAACCTAGGGTTATGGCCTAGGGGCACGGCAGACCCAACCTGCAGCTGCTGAGGCAGGTTCCCTGTCGGGCTGAGTCCAGAATGGGCTCAAGTGGCACGTCAGGCTCTGGGATCAAGATAAACTTAATTAAAAGTTAAACAAGGACATTCA